>NC_141888.1:38048314-40548314 GCF_030686135.1 Camelina sativa | reverse complement strand
CGATGCAGCCTCCTCTTGGGCATATGCCTGGAGGACAGCCTCAGTTGTTTAACTCCCATCTCTCTCGATCATCATCCTCTGGAAATTATGATGGAGCCCTTGGGTTTGTTGATCCAAGGGAAGCAAGACCAGGATCAGGTCATGGGAACAGACAGAACATGCGTTTTCACCAACAAGGTTATGATGGTGGCGTTCAGAGAAGATATAGTGGGTGGCCTCCGTTCCGGTCTAAATATATGTCAGCTGATGAGATAGAGAATATACTGAGAATGCAGCTTGTTGCTACACACAGCAATGATCCTTACGTTGATGATTACTATCATCAAGCCTGTCTTGCTAAGAAAACTGCTGGTGCAAAATTGAAACATCATTTTTGTCCAAATCATTTGAGGGACCTCCAACAGCGTGCACGGTCAAACAACGAGCCCCATGCTTTTCTTCAGGTTGATGCTCTTGGTAGGGTTCCTTTCTCTTCAATCCGCAGGCCTCGTCCACTTCTTGAAATGGACCCTCCAAATTCAACTAAATCTGGTAATGCGGAGCATAAAGCTACCGATAAGCCCCTTGATCAAGAACCGATGCTTGCAGCTAGAGTGTACATAGAGGATGGTCTTTGTCTCCTCCTTGAAGTTGATGATATAGATCGTTACTTAGAGTTTAACCAACTCCCGGACGGAGGACACCAGTTGAAACAAAGACGGCAATCTTTGTTGGATAGCCTCGCAGATTCACTTCAGCTCGCTGATCCCCTAGCCAAGAATGGGGAAAGCCGGTCTCATGATGATTTTCTCTTTCTAAGGATTGTCTCTCTTCCAAAGGGTCGGAAACTACTCACAAGGTATCTTCAGCTTATTTTCCCTGGCAGCGACCTAATGCGGATAGTCTGCATGGCCATTTTCCGTCATTTAAGATCATTGTTTGGAGTCCTCTCATCTGACGCCGATATCATCAAAACCACAAGCAAGCTTGCGAAAGTTATAAACTTGTGCATTAACAACATGGAGTTAGGATCGGTAAGCGTGTGTCTAGCAGCGGTGTCTTGTTCTTCTGAGCAGCCACCGCTCCGTCCCTTAGGCAGCCCTGTTGGAGACGGAGCTTCCACGGTACTGAAATCAATACTGGACAGAGCTGCCGAACTTATCAGGGCAAATAATTTCAACAACGCAGTCATGGCTCTATGGCGCGCTTCCTTTAACGAGTTCTTTAATCTGGTGATGAAGTACTGCATAAGCAAATACGAGAGCATCATGCAGAGTTTGAATTCACAATTGCCACCGCATTTTGCAGCGGAGATATCTGATGCAGCTACACAAGCCATTTCCCGCGAAATGCCAATTGAGCTTCTACGTGCAAGTTTCCCACACATTGATGAGCAGCAGAAGAGAATACTATTGGAGTTTATCAAAGGGTCTATGCACGGAAGCCAGAAAACCGAGCCAGTCTTATTAGGTTGATAGTATCAAGATTGAAGCAGTAAAAATGAAGATTCTGTATCGGGAAGTCTGTATATGAAGCAGAAGATCATGCAGATACCCGCAAGAAGTGAGAATGGTATCAAAGTTTCTATTCGTGCTTCAAATGGACAAAGACTGTTTTTGTGTCTTATAGGTGAAAAAAAAGCAGCAGAGAAAAAGTTTGGTCTCTCTGTACAGAGAAAAAGTCTTTTAGCTTTGCAAAACTCCTCTTTTAGCCGATGTTTTTGTTTGTGTTTCTGTCTTTCGCTTAGTTGATCTCTCTTTTGTGTTTTGAAACCTTGTTAATGGTTCTTGATAATTCTCTTTCCTTGTTTCCTCGTTCTCTGTTTTACCAAATAAACATTTCGAGTTATCATTATACTCTTTAGTAATGAATTCATTTGTTCTTCATTCTTCGTATCATCATCATCTTCCCACGCTGGAGCTTTCGCTTATTAGTCAAAGAGCGTGTTGTCTACGCGAAGGTTTGGTCGCGTGGATGGATAAACAAACAGAGGCGGAGGAAAAGAGAGAACCTTTCAGATGTAAAAAAAAAAAAAAGAACACAAGAAAAAAAGAGAAGAGAAGAAGCTTTCGACCAAATTTGATTTCAGATTAGAGTGGGAAAAAGTACATAATGATCCTTGCCCTTGTCTGGGTTCTGAAATCTTCTTCCATTTCTTATCTTTCAGTTTTCTGATTGCTGTCCGATTGATTATATAAGCAGCCATGTCGACTCTATTAAACTCAGTCTTATCCATGGCGGCGAATCCATCACCGGAATCTTCGATGCCGAGAAAAGCCCTAGGTTTTGTTTCCCACATCCCCACCAGTTTCCTCCACTTCTCCTCTGTCAATAAAGGTGTCGCTAGGGTTTTAGCTTCCACCCATGTTACGTTATCCCCTAAAGACTCCGCCTTTACCATTACCGGATCCAGTTGGAAACCCGATTCCAGTTCCGGGTCCTTTCCTGATGACCCGAGAAGCGACGAGCCGAGTTTGAGTGATTCCTTCTCTCATCTCGAATGTTTAGTCACGCAAGGGCGTAAACCCAATGTAGCTCATTCTACTCAGCTCTTGTACGATCTCTGCAAAGCTAATAGATTGAAGAAAGCCATTCGTGTCATTGAGCTTATGGTTAGCTCTGGGATTATACCCGATGCCTCTGCTTACACTTACCTAGTTAACCAGCTTTGTAAGAAAGGTAACGTTGGTTACGCGATGCAGCTCGTTGAGAAGATGGAGGATCATGGTTACCCTTCAAATACCGTTACTTACAATGCCTTGGTTCGTGGTCTTTGTATGCTCGGAAGCTTGAACCAAAGCTTGCAGTTTGTTGAGAGGTTGATGCAGAAAGGTTTAGCTCCTAATGCTTTTACTTATTCCTTCTTGCTTGAGGCTGCTTATAAAGAGCGAGGCACTGACCAAGCTGTCAAGCTCTTGGATGAGATCATTGCCAAAGGCGGTGAACCCAATTTGGTTAGCTATAATGTGCTCTTGACTGGTTTCTCTAAGGAAGGGAGAACAGATGATGCGATGAAGCTCTTTAGGGAGTTACCTGCTAAAGGGTTTAAGGCTAATGTTGTTAGCTATAACATTTTGTTGAGGTGTTTGTGCTGTGATGGGAGATGGGAGGAAGCAAATTCTCTCTTGGCTGAGATGGACGGTGGAGATCGAGCTCCTTCTGTGGTTACCTATAACATACTGATCAATTCGTTAGCTTTCCATGGAAGAACAGAGCAGGCAATGGAAGTTTTGAAGGAGATGAGTATAGGAAATCATCAGTTTAGAGTCACTGCCACGAGCTACAACCCGGTTATAGCGCGTCTGTGCAAGGAAGGGAAGGTTGATCTTGTGGTGAAATGTCTAGATGAGATGATTTACAGGCGTTGTAGACCAAACGAAGGAACTTACAACGCCATAGGTTCTTTATGTGAGCATAACAATAAGGTGCAGGAAGCTTTCTACATAATACAGAGCTTAAGCAACAAGCAGAAATGTTGTACGCACGATTTCTACAAGAGCGTGATCACGAGCCTGTGCAGGAAAGGTAACACCTTTGCAGCGTTTCAGCTCTTGTACGAGATGACTAGGTGCGGGTTTGATCCTGATTCGCACACCTACTCGTCTCTGATCAGAGGGCTATGTCTGGAAGGGATGTATACAGGAGCGATGGAGGTGCTGTCGATAATGGAGGAGAGTGAGAAATATAAACCTTCAGTAGATAACTTTAACGCGATGATACTAGGGTTGTGCAAGACAAGGAGGACAGATTTGGCAATGGAGGTGTTTGAGATGATGGTTGAGAAGAAGAGAATGCCGAATGAGACAACGTATGCGATCATCGTAGAAGGGATAGCTCATGAGGATGAATTGGAGCTGGCCAAGGAAGTTCTTGAGGAGCTTCGATCGCGTAAGGTTATGGGACAGAATGCAGTAGATAGGATTGTGATGCAGTTCAATTTAGATTGATGGTTTAGGAGAAGAACAACAACCATGAGGCTCTTTTTTTTTTCTTTATAAAACTTTTTAGTATACATTTTTATTCACTGTTCGTAACATTTTTATGAGGACTATGATTTATGTAAGCTTTCAGTTGTAGAACCACAGATCAATAAGAAGTATTTAACAGATGAAAGATCCGACTCCAAACTAAATGAAGAGAAAGAAGCCTAAAAGCTTAATAGTGACATATATATAGGAGTGGGAGTAAGATGTTGAAGAAGCAGGAAAGTCTGAAATGATCTTTCATTAAAATCTTAAAAACTTAAATGGGAAACAAAAAGAGGGACTAATGTTTGAGAGAAGCAAGAAACAGAGTCTGATGATGATGTCTACTTAGATCGCTGTCTCATCTTTCGTCTCTTCCTCTTAAGCCTCCTCATGCGCTTCTTCTTCCACTGCAAATCAAAGTAGCAAAAACCGGTTTATTATTAAAACCAAATTATGCACATAGAATTAGGAAGTAGAATTGGCTTTCTACATTGACCAAAAGAGTGAATCAACCATAAAAATTTGCATATTAGTACGGATCAAGGTTGGGAAACTCCAAATTCAACTGTTATAAACCAAAATCTCAACCATTTCCAGCCAGATAATTGAACAATAACCGAAATTGATTAAAATCCCAACATTGTCTCCCATGAATACAAATCACAATCCAATCCAAAAGAAAAAAGATTTGGTGTGCTACCTACATCTAGGCAAGGTTCCAATCTCACTAGAGTGATTCACTATACACAGCAAGATACAAATTCCTAAGAATACTCAAAAGATCAACAGAGCATAGTCACAGCAAGATATACACGCTAACAGATCAAATCACTTTAGGCAACCTACCGAATAGTAACGAAAGATTTAGAAGAAGAAAAAAAAAAAAAAAAAAAAGACAAACCTTGGCTCTCATCTTCTTGTCGCTGTGGATCGAATCAGAGAAAGAGTAGGGCGTTGTTAAAACAAGCAAATATATACAAAAACTATTGAAAGCCCTAAAAATAAAAATCTTTTAATTGAAAATAATCCAACTTCTCAGGGATATTTCCGTCATTTATCCTTTCTGAACTTCCTTTTTAACTTAATAAAAAAAGATCTTAAAAGTACCCAAACAAAAATCTTAACCTCGCCGGAAAATGGAGCAGCAACCAGAATCGGCGATGACTACAAGCTCCACCGCCGTAGAAGGAGGAGGAGAAGCAATGGCTAGAGGCTTATCAGCGATGCTGGAGTCGGTCATCAAAGATTTTGACTCTATATCTCTCGATGCGCTCAATAGCCAAGACAAACTCTCCGCTTCTCTCGATCGCTTAGTCCAAGGTACTAAACTTAAACCCCGGTCGGTCCGTGTCTTGAACCAAATCGATTCGTGAAATCCGAATGTTTCACAAAATCAATTCAATTGTTTCGATTGGATAAAGTGTTTTTTATACAAATTGATGATTTCTTGGAATACTTATTATTAATTAAAAACAGAGCTAGATCAATTGCTGGAGAACGCTCCGTTGCCGTTGATAGTACAACAGGCATCGAGAATCACAAGCGTCAAACAAAGAGTTTCGTCTCTTAATCTTGTCCTTAAATCTATTCAAAGGCGTATCGATAACATCGATCACATGCTCTCTGCCAACCCCACCACCACCACCACCACCCTAGGTCAAATTAATTTAATTTCACTACATCATCCATCGTCTTCATTATATCTATAGTACTACTACTACTGGTTGGTTCATTATTTTATCTCACTCTGTTTTTCTTAACGCAGACAAAACATCCTCGGAAACTACTACATTATGAGCTTACTACTGCTTCGGGTTTGGTAGCAGAGAGATTCAAAGAGGTGATGAGTTTTTTTTTATTTATATGAAAGTGTCTCTATGTAATGTACAAGTTTGCTCATCGTTTTGAAATTATCGGGCTTCTCTAGTGGGCTTTTCTTATATCAGTTTTATTTTTAATTTCGAATAGCCCAATTTTCCATTTTTATTTGTTTTGTTTTACTATAGTAGTAATAAAATATATTTTTTTTTGCTTTCTTTTGTTTGTATCGTTACAAACTCTAATTCGATGATGAACCAGGGTCCATCGACCCAATCATGTAAAACAGAATTTTTAAGTGAATATGTCGGGTTGCTTATTTCTTTTAAAAAAATCGATTTTGTTGGTAAAAAGCTTTACAGAAAATAAATATCCTAGTGTTTTTTTTTATAAAAATCTTGTCACGTGGGTTGACGACAAAATCGATAGGAGGAGGATGCCACCGTATAGATATTGTGTGTGTGTTAACAGAGAGTCACGTGTCTTCTGTGCTAGTCACGTGATTGAAGCCTATATGATTGGATCTCCTAGGCTTTCTTTTCTAGTAGTTCCTTTTAGATTATTTTACATCTCTCTCTCTATTGATTACAAAGCTTTTTCTCGTATGGGCCACAAAATTTCTTTCGTTGGTTGGTTAACCACACTTACTATCTTCTTTCTATAACGACCATGTTTTTCATTATTATTATGTGACGATTGTGATGGAGGGTGTGTGTGTCTTGTAAGGGGGGTGTTAATAATAAAAGTTAATGATGATAGAAAAGGAAAAACAAATGTAAAATTACTTGTAGTAATGAAAAAGTATAGAAGACCGAGCCTCTGACCAGAAATCTAACTGGTCCGCTTGTGAGTAGTAACTAGTAGTACATCCCATACGAAAAACACACAAACCTAAACATTTCGGGAACTCTGCCAAAAGTTTTTGTCTTTAAACACCAACAAAACTAGCTTACTTTTATCTCTTTTTTTCGCTACTTTACAAATCATTAGTTGCAACTTAGCATACTCTAGTCGCAGCATAGATGTAACTTTCAAGACGGATATATTCACTTTTTCCTCAAAATGGAATTCGATTAGAATTATACACCACAAAAATGCTGTTAACTAAGGGTTGTTTTAAGTGAGAGTATGATGAGAGGAGGAGAAAGGGGACCAAAGAGAGAAGAAGCTAAAGTACACACAAGAACAGAGAGGATAGAGACAGGTGAAAGAAGCTTATTACGAGTCTTGTACTTGTACAATCTCTCTTGCTTGTCCATTCTATCATTTTTATTGCAAGACTCTTAATAATAACTATTATAATAGTCTATGTGTAAATCTTTCGTACATCTCACGTACCATAATTCATAATAATAGTTCGTGAAAATCCTGACACAAAAACATGTGATATGGTTCAACCGTTCAAAGTTCAAACAACAAACAGAAGACCGATATAAAAGAGATCCAACATTAATATGCTTAAACGAACCTTCCTTTTTGATTAACAAAACAACAAAACAATAAATAAAGAAAGAAATGTGTGGTTAAAGTCTCTGAACCCTGCATCATTTCCGAAACTCAGAAAACGACAAAATAAAACTATTGGAAAAAGAAAAAAAAATTTACAATCTAAACAAAAAAAAATAAAAAATATCACATGAAAGAGACAGCTTAGATAAGCTCCAACGTGGGGAGAGCGCAAATACACACAGAGCATATGAGTGAAAAAAGTATCTGTCTTCCTCTGACCCACGCGCATTCCTTTTACGCGTCAACCTCACTCTCTCTCAACCCCCACCCCCAAAGCAAAAGAAGCAACAATTAGGAGATTCCAATTCCATTTTTTTTGTGTGTCCTAATGTCAAATGAATGAACCCTAGAAAAACCCCTCAAGAACAATTACCCAATGACACACCGATTCTTTATTTACAGTACATACACACACAAATTGGATTTTCTAATATCATTAAAAAAAAACTCTGTTAATAATAATCATAATAATAAGATTTGTTGTAAGTAACAAACCCAAAAAAAAAAAAAAAGATGATTACTACTACTACTAGCTAGCTACTGTTGCATTGCATCAAGAAGATTGTGTCGTTGTTGTAACCATGTTGATGAATTATTCCCTAATTTCTGAAAAATGTCCGGGTTAATTTAGATTCGATCCGTTGAGTTACGACCTTTATTGATATGAGACAAAGAAGCTCTGTTGTTGCTGTTGTTGTTGTTGTTGCCGTTTGTGAAAAACTGACCGAAGACAACTGAACCACCTCTGATTGAACAAACCGGAACGTTTAAAACTGGTGTTACCCTAACGTTTGAGCTGTACGATCTCTCCATTCCTCTGTGTCGATACCCGCTCGTTCCACCGTTGAAGCTGCTTGGACTGCTCGAGCTTCGTTCCAGGCTCTGGAACACGATTTTACCTGATGAGTTTAGTCTTGGACTGTCTACAGAGACTCCTCTGTGAGATGTTGTTGTTGTTTCTCCTCCTCCTCCACCTGAACGTCGCATTGGGCTGCGTCCTACTCTCCCTCCTCCGGTTCCTGCTGATGAATGGTTCACTAACCTCATTCTCGGTGGGTTTGGGTTTAGGCTACGAGCGGGAGCAAATGGATTCGCGGTGATGTTGTGGTTGTGGTTGAGATTATTATGTCGCTCTGCATCGAGAGAGAGTCTAGGGAGATCTTCGTGGTCGTGGCCGGAGGAGGAGGAGGAGAGAGACATACGAGAAGAGGATAAGGAGAGAGATTCGCAATCGGAATCTTTGAGAAGAGGAAGGCTCATGAGCAACGAAGCATCTGAAGAAGAAGAAGAAGAGGATCCGGAAGAAGACGACGATCTAGAGCTCCGATGCAAGAATTGCTTCAAGGAAGAAGTAGACGATCTCGGATTCGACGTCGTAGTAGTCGTAGTCGTCGGAGCTTTGCTGGTGTTGTGAGAGAATCGTTTGAGACCTAACAAGTCTCTCCACCTACTCGAACACCGTGGTGCCTTTGGAGAAAAAGAGCAATTATCGCCGCCACCACCACCGGAGATGATATTATTATTATGATCCATCTCCGTCCTGCTGCATTTGCCGCCGATCTCAACCGTCGTCTGTTGCTGGTGGTGCTGTTTCGTGAGGAGTTTACCGTCGGAGAAAAGCTCGTCAGCGGGGAGCATTCCGACAGGATCCTCCTCCAACCTAAACTCGAAATCGCCAGCTACTTGATCCTCCGGCGGAATCTGCTTCTTCTTCTGAGTGTCAGATGCGGCGGATCCAGAGTCTTCGCGGCTGAAAGAAGCTCGTGGATTGAAACATCCGTAAGTAGTAGGAAACTCCTGAGAAACACTAACATTGTTTACACATGCCGAAGCCATCATCACCCTCGTTCATGCACCAAAAAAAAAAAAAAACTTATCGCCGTCACGGCCAGATCCAAAACCAGAGAGAGAAGAAGAGAAGAGAGAGAAGGGGGTTTATGGAAGAGTGAGTGACAATGGTTTGTTTGGAGCGTTGTGGAGTTTGTTTTTGGGGGAGGAGGACTGACTTACTACTACTACTACTAACTAGAGGGGGCCACGATGAGAGAGAGGGGTTTGCCAAGCCAACAGTTTATTTAAAACGACCCCCCAGGTGGCGCGTGCATCTCACCCTTCTTCTTCTATCCGGGTTGTTTACGGTATTTCGCACTGTTCTGTTGGAGCCGGAGCCTCTCGGATCAAAATGATTCTCAAACGGCTAATTCCACAGGTTAGTTTAATTTATCTAATCTGAAATAGTCTTTGTTTAATTGATCTCTCTCTGGAATATTCCAAAAAGTTTTCTATCTTATGAATTTTGGGGGATACAAAACTTTTTAAAAAAAATACTAGTACAAAAATAATTAAAAAAGGTTTGGAGGTTGGAAAAAGTGAGAAATAATAAATATATATATGCATAGGTCACGTGATACAAGGGGTTCTTTTGATTATCAATAAAATTTTAGAGGTCATTGAGACAGCTAGCGATAAGCTGTTTGTTTGATCAAGATTTTGGATAAGATACCACGGGGTGATAAGCCGGAAAAAATCTGAGATATCTTTCATCGGAGATATTAAAGATCACAACTCAAGCTACTTTCTCTTCTTTTGTTTTAGGGTTCTTTATTTATCTTAATCTACTACGATCGTCAAAGAGAGATACTAGCTAGTATCTGATTTCTGTCTTTGTAGTGTATTGATGATCTACTACTACCATACCATCATTCATTTTCATTTGTGTAGCTTTAAGATCTTTTCTGATTTCAAAGACGACATACTACACTGTCTTTAATGTTCTTCTAGTTATGGGGTAGCTTAGCTTCTGTGTTTCGCTCTCTCTCTTTCTCTATTATATACATGTATGATTATTGAGTGGTGCAATGCGTGTGTGTGTAAGAGTGTTTGTCTCTCTATATCTGGTGTTGTGTCTATATTAGGATGGACTGTAGACTAAATTTGAGTTTGATCACTGTCCTTTTGCTTGCCGATATGATCATTTGCACATGACCCCCCCCCCCCCCCCCCATCAACAGTTGTTTTTTGTTGTTGTTGTTGCAAACCACATGAAGATTAAAGGGAATAACATGAAGGTACATAGTTTGTTTCATCACTTTCTCAATTCCAGTTCATGTGTCTCTCATTCATTCCTCTTCTGGTGTAGCCAATTTCAATGCCCTTTTGATTTTGCATTATCATCGAGCTTCAGGAAAAATGATGACAAGAGAGTACAATATTGCAGCTATGGTGAGCCAAAACAACTAGTAATGAAATGATAGATGAACAGCTTTGTCCTAGTCTCCTAAAATTATCAAGAACAAGACCTTTTTGTTTTCAGCAGAAGCTTAAGAATTGAAGAGCCAAACTCGTATTTTCTTCTTAGTAAAATTGAATCCTTTGTGATTTGATACATACTCTCAGCATATTTTAGATATGGATGGAATATATTTTTTATTCTTTCAGATTTATTACAATAATAAAGTTAAGAAAAAAAAAATATGTTAAATTAATTATTTAATTTAAAATTCGAAAATACCACATATGAGGTTCTTCTTCTTCGACTCGTCTTTTCGATTCTTTTGCTTAAACCCAGAAAAATGGAATCATGCCTAGAATTGTCTCTGAAGCTAAATCCTTGCCTCACTCCTCTTACTCCGCTCCACCCATTCACGCCATGTTCGTATTCGCCGCCGCTCCGTCTCTCTTCTTCCTACTCCCGCCGCCTCTATTCTCAGGTCACCGTCAACGCCGCGAGGAAACTCAACCAAAACGTCAGTTCTGAATTCGATGATAGAATCAACGGCGCTTTATCTCCCGACGCCGATTCCCGCTTCCTCGACCGTGTAATTTCATCTTTCTCCCTCTCTCTCTTTTTCTTTATTTGATTTACTCTTAACAACAATACGTCTCCCATAACTGAACCTAAGCATATCTGGATCTCCATTAATTCATGGGATTGGCTTTGGTTATACTATGTATTAGACTTGTAATTCATTTTGAGCTGGAATTCTCAATTTGCTACAGTGGCTCGGAGACTGTGTCTTATAGTTAGTATCTTCTTCGCTTGTTTATGGGTTAAAAGAAAGATTTTTGATTAGTTTCATCTATCATGTAGCTGTTTCTTGCGCTTCTTTTGGGGTTACATTGCTCTGCGTCTTCTCTTCTTTTTGCTCTCATACATATTTTTCTTGTTCTGGGGTCCTATCTTGTTTGAGTTCTTTGTCTCACTCACTTTCGTTTTTCGTGGCTTGTTTACAGCAAAAGGCGTTAGAGGCAGCTATGAATGACATCAACAGCTCATTTGGTAAAGGAAGTGTTACAAGATTGGGGAGTGCTGGTGGAGCACTAGTGTGAGATTCTCTTACTTATTGTGTTACTTTCCTCTACTCAAGAGTGTTGTGATGGAACGAGTCCAATATCATGGCACTAGACATCTTAATTACACCATGTGATTTTTTTGACTTTACGAAAATATAAGATGATTGTGTAATGTTGGTCTGCTTGCTGTATTGCAGGGAAACTTTTCCGAGTGGTATATTAACTCTTGATCTTGCCTTAGGTGGAGGCCTGCCGAAGGGTCGTGTAGTTGAGGTATTGATCTTGCTTAGAGATATGTTGCAGAGTTCTGATAATAGAATGTGTGACGCTGGTCTCAGTTTTTCCTCTATTTGAAATTTGATACTGCAGATATATGGACCAGAAAGTAGTGGCAAGACCACGCTAGCACTCCATGCTATTGCTGAAGTGCAGGTATATACTCCGACCAGACAATTCGATTTTTATACCAGAAAGTATGTCGCTTAAACATTATTTGCTAATTGTGCAGAAGCTTGGAGGCAATGCAATGCTTGTGGATGCAGAGCATGCCTTTGATCCAACGTACTCTAAAGCATTAGGTGTTGATGTAGAGAACTTGATAGTGTGCCAGCCAGACAATGGCGAAATGGCTTTAGAAAGTAAAACATTCTAAATTCTCGTATCGTTTTAGTAATTGCCATGTAAAGTATGTATTTGCGAAACTAATATGTTCTTATTATTATTATTAATCTCACAGCTGCAGACCGTATGTGTCGCTCAGGTGCGGTTGACCTTATTTGTGTTGATTCTGTTTCAGCACTTACTCCACGAGCTGAGATTGAAGTATGATATCATCTCTTTCGAACATCTACTTTCTTTATTGTTTGAAATTCCCTGAGGTTAATTTGTTTCCTCCCCTGTTCCGTACTTAGGGTGAGATTGGAATGCAGCAAATGGGTTTGCAAGCTCGTCTTATGAGTCAAGCTCTTCGTAAAATGTCAGGAAACGCCTCTAAAGCTGGTTGTACGCTTATTTTCCTAAACCAAATAAGATACAAGGTGAAAATTATGACTAACCCACTCACCCTTTATGTTATCCATTTTGATGAAATTGATTTCATGTATAAGCATGTTGTGTTCTCGAGCTAACAGTGCTAATCTCTTATGCTATTAAGATTGGCGTGTACTATGGGAATCCGGAGGTGACAAGTGGAGGCATTGCGTTGAAGTTCTTTGCATCAGTCCGGCTAGAAATTCGTTCTGCTGGGAAGATCAAATCTGTAAGCATAATTGTTCTATTAACTTTGCATTGTATTTCTATGTCATTTTGAACTAAACTCATTTCTAATTCAAAGAGCAAAGGGGATGAAGATATTGGTCTTCGAGCTCGTGTAAGAGTGCAGAAAAGCAAGGTTCGTATTAAGGCTAAACATGTCCTTAGTGCATGTCAACTTATTTTAGACATTAAAGTGATTTTGTGCCTATTCATTGACTATTTTGCAGGTGTCAAGGCCGTATAGGCAAGCAGAGTTTGAGATTATGTTTGGGGAAGGAGTCAGTAAACTGGTATGCGTCTGTGGATGACCAGTCTCTGACAACGAATAATCATTGTTGTTGATTATGTTTTTTTAACTAAAACCTAAATTGTAGGGATGCGTTCTTGATTGTGCTGAAATAATGGAGGTTGTGGTGAAGAAAGGTTCTTGGTACAGCTATGAAGACCAAAGGTTTGTATTCTACAGTGACAACTCTGAAATCCTTTTAAGACTTTTGATTATGTGACAGAAGTCGATAGAGTGTATTCGATATGGTTTTGTGTTTGGGGTCATTGTTTCAGGCTCGGGCAAGGAAGAGAGAAAGCACTGCAACACTTAAGGGAAAACCCTTCTCTTCAAGAAGAAATTGAGAAGGTTTGCTTCCTCTATTCTTAATCTTAACCAATCTCCGAAGATTGCAAATTCCTTCCCTTGTAACAAATGTGAAATGTAAGCTTTTTGCATTATTTCGTTCTCTTTATGCTATCTGTTTTTGGAATGGTGTTGCAGAAAGTGAGATTATTGATGTTAGATGGAGAAGTTCATCGATCAACTCCTTTGGTGAGGAGCAGCTCTTCCCCGGCTTCGCATCATGAAGAAGAAGAAGACTCGCTTGACGAATTTCAATGACTTAGCCAAGACTTAGGGATCTAATACATTTTAGACCAAGATCTTCCAAATCATGTTCATCTCTTGTTTCATGATGACACCAAATGGTTCTGTACCAATATATATGTTGAATCGAAGATCATTCTTGTGCAACAAAATCTTCGAAAATTGGAGGATGGGAATCACAGGAAGATGAATATATATATAAACACTAGAAGTCTTTTATAAATTCAAAAGTATTTCTGAGTTTTACAACATTTAAGAGAAGAGAAGACAACACAGAAACATTTATAGAACATGAGTACACATGCCGCTAACAACAACTTAAGATTTTACTGAGCCAAAGCACTGGTGTTGTACACAAGAAGAGCTCCTCCGGCGAGGATACCGGCGAGAGTAACAGCCCAAATTGCCAATCCGGTGACTCCTCCCTTGTACACGTCACCACTCGCTGACCACTCGTTCTCGTTGTAAATAGGACTGCAACCCAAAATTTAAAATCATCATCATCTTACTACTACTACAAAGTTATTCCATGGTTCTTATCTAAAAGTGTTGTATGGGAGATTATTATTCACCTGTATCCATCGACGTTAGCTCCATACTTGTCGACGTATTTGTAAACACCGTAACCCTGCGTTCAAACGACATCCGTTAAAGAGGATTCACCAAGTAACATACAAAAATATATAAAACGACGTCGTGGTTTAGATGTATTAACCAACCTTGCCCTTCCTCCCGGAGGCGTCGACGCCGTCCCTCAAGTCCATGCTGCCGTTAATTCCTACACACACACACATCGATTTAGCGGGTATATATAAGCTATACATGAACGGTAACATCTGTGTATACTAGTACTAACCAAAGGGCTTGTCGGTCTTGATCTTCTTGACTCCACTGGCGACGATTTTGAAGGAGGGACGAGCTCTTGTGAGCGAGGGTAAGCCTCTAGCCGAGGTCTTCTCCACGGTGAAACCAGCTGGTTTCAAGGTCACCGATGAAAACATTACTGAAGCAGCAGCCATTATTGATTGGTTGATTCTCTCACAAGATGATCAAACTTCTCAATCTCTCACCCAAGTCAAGTGGTGCATCTTGCTTGTGCGGCTTCAAATATGAGAGAGCGGTGATCCGATAAGTGATTGTGGTTATGACACGTGGCGAAGGTTGTGTGGCTTTGGTCGGGATATCTTCCTTACTAACGTTATCTACAACTGGTTACGCAGATCCGTCAGATCAGGTTTAGTTTTTTCACTTCGCTTCATAATGCCACGTCGGATTTTCAATGTTTTAAATCATTATTATGATGGCCCCTATAGATTATAGTTTACTTAAAACAGGCCCACTAGTTCAAAGCAGACCCAATTGGGAAGCGTGGAAATTGAAACGCGAATTCGTACTCTAATCAGCGATTAGAAACGCTAGTGATTAGATACAGCGTTTCTAATTGCTCGCTGCTGTTTGACGGATTAGTAAATGTCTTAACGGACCTTTAATTATGGCTTTTCCATAACTGGAAACATCAAACAAACTTGGACTCATTTGTCTGTCATTTACTAATAGGGGGATGATATAAGGATTTGGTCAATGTTTGCTCTGCATATTCTTTCTACTCAAGTCATTAAAAAAACTATCAACTAGAGTATATTACTACAAATCAAAGTCGTTTGTATTAATAACTATTTGTTGATCAGTCGATGTGTTAGTTACACGTCTAAGTCGTGATGCCAAACCAATATTATAAGACTACTAAAATATTCAAATGAGAGTGAGTAAGGGTACAAGCAAGCTACCATTTCCATGTATTCCAATCATATATATCACCCACCACAAATTTATATAAAACATTTGTTCGCCACATGACTCCTTCCAGTGGATATAATGTAGACCCCAAACAACAACAAATTTATGTTTTTTTTTCTTTTCTTTTCATAAGGACTAAGCTGTTATTATAAAGTCAGTCAATTGACGTTTCTTAAAATAACATTGAAATCTTCTTATGCAAAACTAAAATAAAAACTTCCCTAATTCTTTAAATCAAACTGTAATAAGTTACATATATTTTGACTGCGTTTGGATAAGAGAATAATTTGATATATTTAAATTTTAGTTTCGCATCTTGCTGTGTATTCACAAAATCCCAAAACTACAAAGCACGATGCTTTGGATACAGGTAACAGAACATGCTTTACTAAATAATGTCAAATGAAAACAAACAAATCTATTCGAAACAATTTTAAGTAGGAAAAAAAACACATGTTCTAAACTAAAAATTCGTTTTAAAGCAAATCAATCCCACAAGAATATTTCTGCCAATAAAAGAATTGAACATTATTTTTCTCAGTGTTCAAGAAAGCGGTCTAGGCGTTCAGCAGGCGCCTAGATAACCGCCTAAACCGCTTAAAATTATATTAATTTAATTTTAATATTTATATTTTTATTTTTAAAAACATATATTTAAATTATTAAATTTTATATCTGTATATGTAATTATAAATATTTATATGTTGTTAATATAACTTAAATAAATGTATTTTTCTTACTTTTGTTTATAATTTATAAATTTTTTATTTTTCTAACATATATTTGTACATAATTATATATATATATATAATGTTTTATGTTGTAAACGCCTAAACCGCCTAAAAATCGTCTAGGCCCCGATTAAGCGTTCTAGGCACTAGGCGATGGGTCACCGCCCAGATACCGCCTAGCGCTTTCTTGAACACTGATTTTTCTTAATCTTATTATATTTTTTAGAATCGATAAATCCAAACTGAAACAGTGAGTTAAGTTTGTTATAATAAACCAACACAATAAACTAGAAACAGTGAGTTAAGTTTGTTATAGAGAGGTTGATACAGTTAAATTGTGTAAATATAAATTGCATTAATTTGGTATCCAATCCAACATTTACAGAATTGAACCGGACTTAACCAACTCTGGTTTTAGCTTCAATTGTACGTATATAGTGTGACCAGCCGCAGGAGATTTTTACACTCTAGGAAGTAAAATGGGACCCAGAAATAATATACTAATACAACTCCAGTAAGTAAAGTTCATTTAACACAAACTAACTCCTAATTAATTCGCCAAACCCAATGCTAATGTAATAAATTAACGACTTAATCAATTAAATTACTGTTTCCTTCTTCTTCTCTATGGATGGATTGATCTTGTCTTCTCTCTCTCTCTCTCTATATACGCGAAACTTTGTCGTCTCTCTCTCTCCTCGAAGAACCTTTTTGAAACTTTTTTCAAGTTTTGTTTTTTCTCTTTTTTTTCTTTTCTTTCACGAGCTCTTTTAGGGTTTTCTGAAGCTTTAATCTTTACAATGCCCCCTCCCTTCCAATCTACTTTAACTAAAGAAGCTCATTTTCTTACTTTTTTTTTGTTTATCACTCTCTCCCTCTTTCTCTCTCCGGTGAAATACTTGTCGGTTGTGGTGGTGATTCTCCGACGAAGCTATTCATTCGCCGGGATTAGTTAGTCAGAGTTTTCCTGGATCCGATCAATGGGAACTTGATGGGTAATTTGGGGAATGTCTTTGAATGAAGCAAAGACTGAGTTTTGCTGAAAAAGGGGAAACGAAAGATTCCTTATTTTGTTCTTGTTGTCTCTCTCAGATATTACGGAGCTTTACTTTGCCTTTTTTTTAATCAGTTGTTTTTGGGGAAACTTGCATGTGAAGTGATTTGCGTTGAACGAATCAGCGTGACCGGATTTTCTTCTGGTCACATACTGTCTTGTTTTTGTTGTGTATCTTCTCTGTTACGTTTATGCGGCATACCTGTTGAATTAAGCTCGTGGGAGTTATGGCTAAGAAGCTAGTTTCGTCGATGAGATGTGTCTCTTTGGTTCTGTTCTCACGCCTCTCAATCTCTGCTTCTATCTTTGTGAGTTGAATCGACCCCTGGCTAGGGATTTTGAAGTTGTTGGTTTTTGGTGATGGAGGATATTGGGTTGGTTAAGCAAGGTTGGAAATGGATACAGTCTCAGAAAAATATGTGCTCGGATGCTTGTTCTGGGGTGCGATGCTTTGGGGAGAAGATGGGAGGGGTTGTGGAGCGTCACTGGCCGTTGGTGTGTTGTGGATGTGGGAAGCTATTAGGGTTACTTCGTTTGTCTTTTGTGTATTGGAAAGACTGCATTTTTAGGGGTTTCCATTGCAGCGCCAAATTGGGTTCAGCTGCTTTGCTTCTCATTATGTGGAGTTGCTTCCTTAGCTTGACTTCCTTGTCTTGCTTGCTTTATGTTCTCCTCAGTATGGTAATTATCTTTTTTATCTTTATTTCTGAAATCCTAGTTGCTATTTGCCAACTAATGGTTTCAAGATTTTTATTCAATGTCTACATTAGATTGGAGATTTGGTTGATTGAGTTGGGTCTCACTTATTGCTTTGCATTTACTATTGCAGGGGGCAGCTGCAGCTGTTGTTCTGAACTTAGGTTGCACCCCTGGGCTCTTTATTGTAGGACTATTTGGAATTTTGATTTTATGGATGTATGCAAACTTTTGGATCACCGGAACATTGTTTATTGTTGGAGGCAAGTTTCTATTTTTTCCCTGATCAGTCTGCTCTTATGCTCGTTCACTGTTACAATACAACCACTTCAGATTAGTTTGCTGGATTTGTCTTTCTGGTTATTGAGTCTATTATATGCCTGATCTTTACTATTTACATGGTGTTGATTTCTCTAGTTTTGTTTGATTCAGGCTATTTATTTTCCTTAAATCATGCCCGTGTGGTGGTTCTAATGGCGGCCTCATATGCGATGTATTGTGTCAAAGTCAGACTTGGATGGCTTGGTCTTTTCCTCTCGATAAATCTTGCTTTCTTGTCCAATGATATATTAAATTGTCTTCTTCAATGGTGTGACAATTTAAGTGAAAAACCACAACACGAGGAACCAAAGAAACCGAAAGAAACAATTATAGAAGAAGACTATTCAGGGGAATTCGAGTATCCTTCAGTTCCTCCTGTTGAAGAAGAAACCGAGAAAAAGATTCACGAGAATAAGTCGTCTGCTAAACCAGCTGCTCCTTCGACTGTTGTTAATAGCGTAAAGGAGATTTCTACTGTTAAAATAGTCAAAATAGAAGAGACAAGTTCAGCTGATGAAATGAAGAGAATACTGAATAGTTTGAATCATTATGAAGCGCTAGGGTTCCCTCGGCATAAAAAGATTGATGCTGTGGTGCTTAAGAAAGAGTATAGAAAGAAGGTTTGTCCTCGTTTCCAATGCTTCTGAGTAGGTTAATGCAATTTCTCTAAGGTTAATGAAGTGTGTGCTATATGTTCTAGGCAATGTTGGTTCATCCCGACAAAAATATGGGGAGTCCATTGGCAAGTGAATCATTCAAGAAACTTCAAAGTGCTTACGAGGTAGTTAATGATGTATAATTTAGAGAATTTGTAAATTTTGATGTTCATGTTCTTGGTATTTTGATATATTAGACATGAAAAGGTCGTATTTTCTTCTTTCAGGTTCTTTCTGATTTCGTAAAGAAGAGAGACTACGATGAGCAATTACGAAAAGAAGAATCTAGGACTAGGAGTGTTTGTCCGACATCTCATGCTTCTTCGCATAAGGTTTAGTTACAGTATTTACTTTTGCTTCTCTTTGATATTTATTGGGCGCCTGGTCTTGTGTCCGATTAATTTTGTTCATGTTTATCTGCAGAGTGGTCCTGATTATCGATCAGAAGAATCGAGGCGGATACACTGTACGAAATGTGGTACTTCACACATATGGGTATGCACCAATAGGACTAAAGCAAAGGCAAGATGGTGTCAGGTTTGATTTGAATCCAACCAACTCAGGAACTCTAAAAGCATCTTCGTCTTTCATCTTTTGTCATTCAGATCATCTCAATTTGTTGAATGTAGGATTGTGGTCAATATCATCAAGCAAAAGATGGAGATGGATGGGTCGAACTCAAAGGGACATTACCCTTCGAGAGAGCACATAAGGTAATAGAAAAGCTTCTTTTTTTTCTCACGTTGTTGTTTGTAATGATGAATGTGGTTTTGCCTCAGTATCCTCAACTCAACCGCTTTATTTTGTTTTCGGTCCTTTTAAAGATTGAAATACCGCGTGCTTTTGTTTGCGCGGAAAGCAAAATCTTTGACGTCTCAGAATGGGCCATTTGTCAGGTTGGTGCTCTCACCCGTTCCTTTGTGGATTATTACCTCAATGTGAAGATGAATGATTTAGATACATTAACATGTGTTGTTGATTTGATCATAATTAAAGGGAATGGCGTGTAGACCGAACACACATAGGCCAAGCTTTCATGTGAACATGGTTGGTTTAGAGAAGACAACACAAAGATCAAACTCAAGTAGGTTCCCATGGGATCTAGATGTGGAGATGATGGATGAGGACGAAGAAGAGTTTGAGCTATGGCTTCAACAAGCTCTTGCTTCTGGTCTCTTCTGCGAAACCTCAAAACGCAGAAAAAGCTGGAGCCCTTTCAAGTTAAGCCAGATGAAAAGCAAGAAACAATGGCGTAGAACATCCACTTGATTCACAATTTGACCGAAACCATAAAACAAAACTTCCATATAGCTCACCACGAATCCAAAAACTGAATTCACAGCAAGTGAATCCAAAGTCTCTCTCTGTAAATAGCATATTATGTGGATTGTTCTTAAAGAAAAAAAAAAGAATCTGTGGATTTTTCAGTGTGGTATTATTACAACTACTTTGAAAATGAAAGAAGTTTTTTTTTCCTGGAATCAATGCTGTACATTTAAAGGCAGTTCATGTGATGATATGAGGACAAGAAGCTCAAAATAGAAATATTAATGGTTACTAAATTTATAAAGTTTTGAATTTTTAATAATTTTTTTTTAATAAAAAAACAGAGAAAAATAAAAATTGAGAAATCGAACCCGAATTTACCAGAGTGTGTTTTCCCTCCTTTGTATGTTAATGTTGTTACTGACGGAATCAATCAAGCACGTCTGAGTCTGACCTCCTCCATTAAATTTTTATAATTTTTCCCTTCAAAGCTTCGATTTTGACCTTCTGGGGTTAAATCACGGAAGAGTTTCCATTTTCGGGTAGCCGCCGCAATTTTACCCATCTGAGCCAATAAAAAACCCTAGAAACTGGGATTGTACGAGGAAGAGGAAGAGCTTTTGCCAATTTTGGGGTATCATCGAATTTGATTTTTTTTTTTTGTTCCATCCGGATTCAAAACCCTAACCCTAAAATCCTCTTTCGATTGCTTTGCTGATTTTGTCGAAACCATTTTATTTTCGTTATCTATTCCTCTTTCGAGTTTTAGGATTCTGAACTATTTTTTTGAATATTACAGACGTTTTTGCTTTCTCCCTGTATTAATTGAGCAAACATAGCGATCTATCTATCTCTGTATATATACATATATGTACACATACACACACACACACTTGTAAGTAGAGAATAGTGAGGAAGAAGGTGAAATGAGTAGGCTCTCTTTCCGGCCACGGCCATTGGATATACACAAGAAGCTTCCTATTTTAAAATCCTTTAAAGACTTTGAAGACGACGACACTCCTACTTCTACTACTAGAAACTCTCAGTTGCTGCGTATAGCTTCCGTTGAGGTTGACAATGAGGTGAATTTTTCATATTTTCTTTTCCTTCTTTTTTCGTTCTAACTTCGAATCCGAATTCGATCACTTTTAACCATTGTTACTTATATTATCTATCAGGTTGCACCAGTGCCAAGCAAGAAACCAGCTTCAGAAATACCAACACCTCAGTTTCTTATTGTGGATACTTATGAAAGGGATTATTCTCCTACTTTTGGTCAACCTGCTTCTTATCTTCGTGCAAGAGGAGGTACCAGTTTTGTATTCTTTTGCTATGAAGGTGGCTTTTTTCGTCATGTGGAGACTATATAAGTTTGTTTTTTGTGCAGCTCGGTCTGAGCTTGGAGAATTTGTGGAGTATGATCTTGACAATGAGGATGAAGATTGGCTTTATGAGTTTGACAACGATAAGAATGAACTTTCACCTGAAAAGTAAAGTAACCTATCCAACTATCTTTATTGCTCCTCCTCTTTAGGATTTAGTATCATCAGTATTTTTCTGTTATCTTGTAGCTGCATCATGCTGATACTGTGTTTCATATATTTAATCTTTGAGGCAAATTGGGTTATTCAGTCTCTCCGTGTCTTTTAGTTTTGTATTGTAGCTTAATCAGTTTGCCCTGTTCACTAGAAATTAGTAAATTATGACTGGATTCTGCTAAATGCTAAAACCAAACCCTTACTGAGATAGATACCAAAAGAAGAATCCTTCTTTTTTAATGAGCGACATATATGTGTTAAATTTTTTGATACAGGCTTGAGGGCATTATTTTTAAACTAGAGGTTTTGGATCACAAGACGCGGGAAAGAGCTGGAGTTATTGCACCTACTCTCGGTTCTCCGGTTCCTGTGCTTTTGCAGTTTGATGCTGCTGTTGATGTATAATTTTGCTTTTATTGTGTTCCATAGTCTTTTGGTTTATCATATCTCTTGTTCATCCAGTCTATACTCATTTTAGAAACAGTACAGAACATTTCGATGATTATTTTTGTCTTCTTATTGCAGGCGTTGCAATCTCTGTCCATTAATTATGGAACTTTTCAGGCTATCTTCAACTACTGGAAAGACAAGGTTTGAGATAAAACTTTTGTTGTTACAAGTTTTCTGGATATAGACATTATGTTGCATAGGTTAATGATCTTACTTGACGGGGTGAGATAAAGATGGCTCAACAGATTATTGGGTTCTTGAAACCTGTGCATAATCCTTGTCAATGATGCATCAGTTCCACATATGGACTACCTTTGGCTTATAATACTAATGCCTATGTTTCGTTTTCATTTTTTTTTATGTGAACTTAGCGCAAAAGATGGCAGAAGCCTGTCTTGCGGCGTTTACAGGTTTGCGTTATAATTTGAATTATTTCCATTTGAAACGATCAAGGCCTATGCCAGAAAGTCACCTTACCTCGATTATTTAGTTGATGTTTTGCTTCATTGTTTGGAACAGCCTCCTCCACCGGTCAATGATACCAATCCCTACAATGTGTTTAGGCCAAGGGAGAAAGTTCATAGACTCCACACAAGAAGGGTAAGCTGTCTTGTTCTACGCAATTTGTGATAGATTTTTAATATTAATATCCAATTGGAGACAGAAAAAATACTGATAAGGCTTTACTTCTTCTTCAGATGCAGAGGAGAGAAAACAATGTGCAGTCATTTGAAAAGCTTCGACAGGTGAGCGAGGCACCTGAATCTCTTTATGTTTCTTGCACCTGAAAACAATGTGCAATTTGCCTTTACAATGGCTTCCTAGATAACATTGATATTTTTGGCTGTTAATTATCTGTTAGGGGTTCATTTATGATTTTGTCTTGAATTCTGAATATATGGGATACACTATTATCAGGTTAGACGCAATCTTGGCCAAGCACAGACCATTCTGGAGGCTCTCATTAAGGTGTTCTTTATAACAGTTTTAGAGTTTTAGACTTCATTTCATATCTTAACAAGCGGATTGCATTCTCCAAAGTTACTAATCTGATGTTACCCATTCCGTAGAGAGAAGAGAAGAAGAGGGATGTCATGGACAGTGAGGTTAGCCTTCAGAGAATCCAACTCCAATACAGGGTACTTACTACTACTTCCTCTAAAACTCTTGTTACATATGCTGTCTTTTAATTGCCTTACCGGGTCTAAAATCTTTATCTATGGGTTTTGTTGCAGCATGAAACAGAGCTCCTGGAAGATAGCTTGGCTCTGCCTGGATTTCAACCGACTACAACATCATACAAATTTGGCTCAAGCGACGATGAATTGATGGACTCTGATGATTACACTAGCACCCGTGTACGAACTCGACCTGCCATTATCCCTAACTCTCGTTTCACCAACTTAAATATGAACGCATCTCAACCGGGAGGAATCAAGCAAGAAGTTAGAAGACGACAGTCACATCACGGATGGCTTCACAAACTGGTTCTTACAACACATTCTCTCTCGCTTACTTCATCACTCGAGTAATCTGTAATGCTTTTGTTTTTTTTTTTTGATATCCATAGGATCCTAATGAACCAGTCATGCTGTTCACGAAACCGCTGGTTCCAGATAAACTGGCAGCTGCAGGGATCGTTCCTCCAGCACCAGATTCATCGCCGGGTCAACCTCCAAGCCGGTTTCAGGGGAGGATTGGTCGTGGTGGCCGGATAATATTTGATAGATGGAATCCGTTGATGCAATCTCACATTAACTGTGGAGACTCTTACTACATTGCACCAAAACATCGATCCACCAACTTCAGTTGAAATATTTTTCAGAATCTCTTTGTAAAGAATTTTCTTCTCGATCACCAATGGTGATGAAAGAAGTGTACCAAACAAACTTGAGCTATTATTACTGTATGTTTTTTATGTATTCTCTCAGGTTTTATCGGTTTAAGGGAATAATTCGGTTAATTCCTAACCGGGTCAGGAAACCATTAAATATTTGTACCAGGGACAAAAATGTAATCATGTATTAAAATTCAGGAGAAAAATTGGATTTTTTAGGGCTCTTCTTCATCCGAGGATTTCAATTTTGCTCGTCAAATCGCACAGTGAAGGACCCTAAAATCGAATTTGGGTGCTCCATCAATGGCTTCGATGCTGGCTCGCAGGTCACTGAGCACTCTCCGTGCTCGACATCTTGTATGAATCTCGTTTGCTCTATTTTTTTTTTGTATATTTCTGATCTCTGTGTCGTTTACTTCTGGGGGAGTTGTTTTAGAGATGCTTAGAAATGTGGAATGCGTCTCCTGGAGTTTCGGGAATCTAAGAAGTATCTGTCTTTGTTGATGGGATTCGTGATTACATCTCAATCGAAACTGGAATGAAACTGTGACATTCCTATAGATTGTAGAGTATCCATCAGCCTGATCGATTGAATGAATCCTGTAGGCAAATTTAATAATCTTGATGCTTCGTTGCTCTTATGGATTACCATTGTCATGCGAGTCTCGATGAGTTTTAATTCCTGTGATTGAGAGCGTTTTTGCAAGTTATTTTGTTTTTTTCTTGTGAAATGTTAATCTTTTCATCAGCTTCCTTATGGTGTGTGTATGTTATGGATACATCTCTTATTACTTCTCTTCATGGATAGGTTTTATCCGGGCAGGGATCTCATCTTTCTGGATTGCAGTCTCGTGGTATTTCCTATGGCAGTAACAAAGGTATATTTTTTTTTTGCTCGTGTTTGAGGTTTTTTTTGGTGATTTAGGTTGAAGTACCCCTTTTCAACTTGTATTATGACTTATGGTTTGCCTATGTTATATTCAGATGATAGAGAAGCGGAGCAACTTTCTAAGGAAATTTCCAAGGACTGGAGTACTGGTAAACCAATATGTTCTAGACACTTAGTTCTTTTTCTTTTTTGTTTCTCATACTTTTCTCTTCCTCCTCCTGATATTTTGCAACTTTTCAGTCTTTGAACGGAGCATAAATACCTTGTTTCTCACTGAAATGGTCCGTGGTTTGTCGCTGACCCTCAAGTACTTCTTTGATCCCAAAGTTACTGTGAGTAACATCTTTCCCAGTCTTCACAACTTAGATTTTAATAAATATTCTGTTTGATTCTCTGAAGCTCTATTTTGTATGCAGATCAATTATCCATTTGAGAAGGGTCCACTGAGCCCTCGCTTCCGTGGTGAGCATGCTCTTCGAAGATATCCTACTGGGGAAGAACGCTGCATTGCCTGCAAACTCTGTGAAGCTGTGAGTTTTTGGGATCTATACTAAGCCTTAATTTAATTTAATGTTCTCTTTCTTTCCAAAGCTAGGCATCTCAGGATAGTGGGTATGCTTGCATCTATTAAACAAGGTTGTTAACCCATTCTGCTGTGTAAAACTGGTTCTTCTGATATGGGCCATAGCTCAGGATCAAAGGTTGATGCCTACGAAATTCATTCTAGTAATTAGGAAATTTATTTGAGTATGAGTAAGATTTACTGTTGAGTCGCTTAGAGTTCTGATGAAATGCTCATATCCGCTGACAATGATCTGTTTGATGTCTTTTTCATCAGGTATGTCCAGCACAAGCAATCACAATTGAGGCAGAGGAGAGGGAAGATGGAAGCCGCAGAACAACTAGGTCATCATCCCGTCAGTTATCTTTTATCAACAATATATGCTTTCTCTTTTACCCTATTGTGATATGATTTTGGAGCTGTACAGGTACGATATCGACATGACAAAATGCATCTACTGTGGTTTCTGCCAAGAAGCTTGCCCCGTTGATGCAATTGTCGAAGGACCTAACTTTGAATTCGCAACCGAGACACACGAGGTCCGATTATCACATTTTGTAAACCTAATAATCTTGTGGCACACATAATCTGAACTTCTGTAACCTTCCCTTTCTTTCATAGGAACTTCTCTATGACAAAGAGAAACTTCTGGAGAATGGAGATCGTTGGGAGACCGAGATTGCTGAGAATCTGCGGTCAGAGAGTCTCTACCGATGAACCATCATCCTATAAGTCTTTGCTTCAAAGTTATTTCCCCCGGAAAACATTTTGCGTTGCTTCTGTTAGAAATAAAGCTGAGATCATCATATATCCGTGTGAAAAAAAACTCTTTTGTAATTCCTGCTTTTTTTGTTCTGTCTGTGTAATTGAATTGTTTGTACCACCTCCAAACCTGAAGGAAGGAGTTTGTTTCCGACATGAGTTCCGGTTAAGTGTTTGGTTTTGTCCGGTTTGGAAGAAGAAAGAGAGCATTAATTGGTCAAACACTGAAAGCAGATAAACTATAAATTATGACATATTTGATCGGACGGACAGGATCATAACTCATAAGCCTAGTTTATCCTAAATTGTCCGATCGAAATTGTTTTTGTTGCCTTTTGGTTGCGCCAATTATCGTATTCAGACAACAAAATTAATATTTTAATGTGTATTTTTATTTTTATTTTATGGGTTACTATTTCAGAAAAACAACGAATCCCTAGAAAGGAAAGAAAAAAAAAAACAATCAAAATCCCCAAATCGAGCGAGTCCAAAGAAGAACACCCCCAATTCGACGAACCTCTAACTAAGCCCAGAAAAATCCCCCCCGATTTGGGAAAAACCTGAAAACCGATTCGCTTTTTAATTACATCTCATCTTTCTTTCTGACAATTTTGTCAACCTCTGCTCTTTGATTGATCCTAAACTTTCTAAACTTGGCTTTGGTTTTTTTTGAGTTCACACGTGCCGCATCGGCTGTTCACCGACTTTGTTTCCATTGCGCGCACACTCGATCATCATCAACCGGTTGGTCTCCGTCCTTGTCAAAGTTTTCTCCTTTGTGTATCAATTCAAAGGTTGGGGGTGGAAATTTTTTAGGGTTTTTCAATTTTTTTTTTTTTTGTTTATATTTCTTTGGGCCACTTGGGGTTTCATTGCTTATGTTTACCTGATTCCTTAGTGTATCTAAGTTTGTTGATAGTATTATCCCAACTGGATTGTACTCTGATTACACCAAACTTGTTTAGCAGGACATTCAACTCTGTGCTAATCAGGAGATGAAATTTGGAGACTTGTGGAGGAGGGGAAAGTTATGCTGTGCTTGTTACTGTTAGTTACGAGAAGAACTAGGGCAAGGCGACGAAGACTCAAAAAGATTTTAACCAAATGAATGTTCAGACACACATGTCGGGACAGCTATCTGGTCAGGTTCCTAACCAAGGGACCATGTCCCAGCAGAATGGGAACCCTCAGATGCAGAATTTAGTTGGTGGTGGTTCAGCTCCTGCTCCTCCTGCTGGTTTAGGACCTTCACGTGTTTCTCCCGTTGACCCTGACCTCCATAAACTTCGCCAGGCCATGCGTATCAGGATGTAAGTTCTTTTTTTTTTTTCCTCTAGATATTTACGTGTCTTTCCATTGGCAGTTCTATGCGCTTTACTCTAGTTATAACGTATGTTTTTTTTTTTTTTTTTTTCTGAATTTAATGTTAAATTATACTCAATGAAAATATAACGTTTTTATACAACTAGTGCATCGGGTGTTTGATAAAATAAAGCATAAACTTTGATCTCTAAAGTTAGAAAAGTAAACTCATATTCTAGTTTGGAACCAGAGTTGTACAAATGTTTGTTAGGTTTTTCTTCTATTAAAAAGTTTTGTTTGTTTGGATCGTTGCTGACAATATTTTTTGATTGGATTGACTCTTTTCCCTCGTTTATCACTAATCGAATTTCTGTACGTCTATTGTTTCTCTTCAGTTTCAACATTTTACAGCAAAAGCAACCATCTCCAGCTGATGATGCATCAAAGGCAAAGTATATGGACGTTGCTAGACGCTTAGAAGAGGGCCTGTTTAAAGTTGCTCACTCAAAGGTATTTCATTGGCATCTAAGTGTTGCCACTTGATCCAGCATGTTGGCTATTGTATTTCATTTTTTTATTGTTAATGCTTGGCACTTCCGTTTTGGTTTGCAGGAAGATTACATGAACCAGTCAACCCTTGAGCCTCGGCTGGCAAGTCTCATCAAAGGCAGACAGTTGACTAACTACAATCAGCGACACACTAATTCGTCTTCGGTTGGAACAATGATACCCACTCCAGGATTACAACACAGTGGGGGGAATCCAAATTTGATGATTACATCCTCCGTTGATGCTACTATGGCTGGAAGTAGTAACATCACAACTACAAACATGAACACTGGAAACCTGCTAAATTCTGGTGGTATGCTCGGAGCTTCTTTCTTTACAACTTATATATAAAATCTGGCCAGGAAATTTTGTACTCATTTTTCCTCTGAACACCTTGACTTCGTCTTTGCAGGTAATATGTCTAATGGCTACCAGCATTCGTCGAGTAACTTTGGTCTTGGTTCTGGAGGGAACATGTCATCTATGAGCTCTCAAAGAAATACTGGTCAGATGATGCCTACACCTGGATTTGTCAACAGTATTACTAATAACAATAGCAATAATGGCCAGTCGTATATGAGTGTTGAAGCTTCCAACAATAGTGGTGGATTTTCTTCTGCGCCCATGATGGTACCTCAGCCTCAGCAGCAGCAACAGCAACAACAACAGCAACTGAGGCAGGATATTGGTGGCCAAAATAGTCGTATGCTACAGAACCATGGAAGTCAAATGGGTGTTGGCCTTAGACCTGGAATGCAACAAAAAATGTCAAATGTGTCTAACAGCTCCATAAATGGTGGTGTTGGGATGAATGCAAAAAGCGTAGATTCAGGTACATCGTACACCAATTCTACCAGAGGTTCGCAGCAGGCATATGATAACCTTCAGCGTTCAGGAATGCAGGGTAAAGTCTTTATTTCCCATCCTTTTTTCCGCTTGTCTTGTTTCATATGCACTATAACTTCTTGTGATTGTGCATGTCCAGCAGAATATATAATTTTTTGTTATTTTACCGTTTTAGGTGAAGGATTTGGCACAAACAATTCTGACCCTTTTGGATCGGGAAATTTGTATGGTGCTGTAACATCTGTTGGAATGATGACCAATTCTCAGAATGCCAATACAGCAAATTTCCAGTCTGTGTCTAGAACTAGCTCTTCTTTGGTAAGCAATCAATGAAAGTCACTTTGCATGCACAAGGTGCACCAGTGAAAAATCAATCTATTTCAATCTGAGAATACGGATTTGTAATCTTCTTTTGTACATATTTTTGCAGTCACATCAACAGCAGCAGTTTCAGCAACAGCCTAATCGGTTTCAGCAACAACCTAATCAGTTTCACCAACAGCAGCAACAGTTTCTTCATCAACGGCAATTAAAGCAGCAGAGCCAGCAGCAACAGAGATTTATAAGTCATGATGCTTTTGGGCAAAATCGTGTGGCTTCTGACATGGTTACACACGTTAAACACGAACCAGGAATTGAGAACCCTAGCGAGTCTATTCACTCCCAGACTCCTGAGCAATTCCAGCTTTCTCAGTTTCAGAATCAATACCAGAACAATGCAGAAGACCGTCATGCCGGTTCTCAGATTCTCCCCGTCACAAGTCAGAGTGATATGAGCACATCAGTTCCTCAAAATAGCCAACAGATACAGCAAATGTTGCATCCGCAGAGTGTGGCTTCAGACTCTATTAACGGTTTTAGCAACCTCTCTGTTGGAGTGAAATCAGAATCTGGGCTGCGTGGTCAGTGGCAGTCTCAGTCACAGGAACAGACACAAAGGTCTAATAGTATGTTAAACGAACGGCACATTCAGGAGGACTTTCGTCAAAGAATGTCAGGAACGGATGAAGCTCAGCCCAATAATATGTCTGGAGGGTCGATTATAGGTCAAAACCATATTTCCACTACGTCAGAATCCCCTAATCCCCAAAATCCCACTGCAACCACTTGTAGATATGGAAACGGAAACCAAGATCCGAGATTCAGAAATCAACAGAAATGGCTACTGTTTTTACGCCATGCTCGCAACTGCAAAGCGCCTGAAGGGAAGTGTCCTGATCGGAATTGTGTTACGGTTCAGAAGCTCTGGAAACATATGGACAGTTGTGCTGCAACTCAATGTTCATATCCCCGTTGCCGCCCCACCAAGACATTGATTAATCACCATCGAAGTTGTAAGGAATCTAACTGCCCTGTCTGTATTCCTGTGAAGGCCTACCTACAGCAACAAGCAAATGCACGGTCCCTTGCTCGTTTAAAAAATGAAACTGATGCAGCCAGGCCAGTGAATGGAGGTGAAATAGTAAATGATGCAGTGCAGACCTCTGCTGGAGCAATATCTTGTGCTTCGCCTGGTGCTGATATTTCAGATCATTTGCAACCTTCATTAAAACGGTTGAAGGTGGAGCAGTCTTCTCAACCTGTGGACGTTGAGACAGAAAGCTGTAAAAGCTCAGTTGTTTCCGTAACAGAAGCACAATCATCTCAGTATGTTGAAAGGAAAGATCATAGGCACAGTGATGTACGTGCATCTTCAAAGTATTTTGAAGTGAAAGCTGAGGTTTCTGAAGTTTCTGCGCAGACACGAACCAGTTTCAAAGAGGAGAAAATTGGAATTACTGAAAATATTCCCAAGCAAAGGCCTGTCAGTGAACCTGTTAAACCTGATTTGTCTGATACCTCACCTCGGCTAGAGAATACCAAAATGGAGAAAGAACCTGAGCTACTGAAGAAAGAAAATCTGCCAGAGCCTACTGAACATACATCAAAATCTGGAAAACCAGAGATAAAGGGTGTTTCGTTAACTGAATTGTTCACTCCTGAACAAGTCAGAGAACATATTCGTGGTCTCCGTCAGTGGGTTGGCCAGGTTTGTGATTTTCTCAACTTATGATGTTTACATAATACACAATAACATGAGTACCTGGTAGTAATCTCTTAATTTGCGGCTTCTGTGTTTAGTTTACCCTTCTTATAGGTACTAGATGATTCATCTGTAGTTTGAGGCTTGATTGAGCTATTATGTTAAACACTTGTCCATATTTATCTGAATTTTGATTATTAATGGCTGTTGTCTATCATGTGCTTGCAGAGTAAAGCCAAAGCAGAAAAAAATCAGGCAATGGAGCATTCAATGAGTGAGAATTCCTGCCAACTATGTGCAGTGGAGAAGCTTACCTTTGAGCCGCCACCTATCTATTGTACCCCTTGTGGTGCCCGCATCAAGAGAAATGCTATGTATTACACTGTAGGAGCTGGTGACACTCGTCATTACTTTTGTATTCCATGTTATAATGAATCCCGTGGGGATACTATACTTGCTGAAGGGACGCCTATACCTAAGGCAAGACTCGAGAAAAAGAAAAATGATGAAGAGACTGAAGAATGGGTACAAAACTATCCACTCTGTAGGCTTGTTTTGTGTTTGTCTCCCGTTTTGGTATGGATTTAAGTTCATGCTGTATTCTGTTTCTATCTTTGATTTTTGCAGTGGGTCCAATGTGATAAATGTGAGGCCTGGCAACATCAGATATGTGCTTTATTTAATGGGAGAAGGAATGACGGAGGGCAGGCTGAGTATACCTGTCCATATTGCTTTATAGCAGAAGTGGAGCAAAGTAAGAGGAAGCCTTTACCTCAGAGTGCTGTTCTTGGAGCTAAAGACCTACCGCGAACAATTCTCAGTGACCATATAGAGCAGCGGTTGTTTAAGAGGCTGAAGCAGGAAAGAACAGACAGAGCCAGGGCTCAAGGAAAAAGTTTTGATGAGGTATACATGGGGTGGAGTTTGTTAAGGTTTTTAATGTCTTTCATGTATTTCACATCAGTCTTATTTATTTTTTATTTTTCTATAAGTTTGTTGTCCTGTACTGATTTTTTGTTAGAAACAGTAGATTGAAGCTGCATTGTTTTCTCTTTGACTTGATACTGACAGATTCCTACTGCCGAGTCCCTTGTGATTAGAGTTGTTTCATCTGTTGACAAGAAGCTGGAAGTTAAACCTCGATTTCTTGAAATTTTTCGGGAGGATAGTTACCCAACAGAATTTGCGTACAAGTCTAAGGTAAGAATGATCAGAAGGCGCATTGTAGTTGTAATTTCTGCATATATGCGTTATGTTTGCGGAGTTCGGCTGTTAATAATATCCTTTTCACTTGCGACGGCATTTTATTTTTACAGGTAGTTCTGCTGTTCCAAAAGATTGAAGGTGTAGAAGTATGCTTATTTGGGATGTACGTCCAAGAATTTGGTTCTGAATGCGATTTTCCTAATCAACGCCGAGTTTATCTCTCGTATTTGGATTCTGTCAAGTACTTCAGACCCGAGGTTAGATCTTATAACGGAGAGGCTCTGCGTACTTTCGTTTACCACGAAATTCTGGTAAGTCCTAGTCCTCTTAAACCTTTGTTATTAACCAATATATGTGCTTTATTATAAAAACTATATGGAAGATCTAACAGAGTATAATTTGATCCTGTTTTTAGATCGGCTACCTAGAATACTGCAAGTTGCGTGGTTTCACAAGCTGCTACATATGGGCGTGTCCGCCGCTGAAGGGCGAAGACTATATCTTGTATTGTCATCCAGAAATTCAGAAGACGCCAAAATCTGATAAACTACGAGAGTGGTCAGTTCAGTTACCTTTTTGGGATGAACTTCGCTAGTTTTCATATGATATATACATCATCCAACTTCTCATCTTGTTCTTCGCAGGTACCTAGCAATGTTGAGAAAAGCTTCAAAGGAAGGGATTGTTGCAGAAACTATAAATCTCTATGACCATTTTTTTATGCAAACTGGTGAATGTAAAGCTAAGGTTACAGCAGCCAGGCTCCCGTATTTCGATGGTGACTACTGGCCAGGTGCAGCGGAGGATCTTATATACCAAATGAGTCAAGAAGAAGATGGCAGAAAGGGAAATAAGAAAGGGATGCTCAAGAAAACCATTACCAAAAGGGCGCTAAAAGCTTCTGGGCAGACTGATCTGTCTGGGAATGCGTCCAAGGATCTCCTGCTAATGCATAAAGTATTATTTTCTTCGCATTTGTATTCTTTTTTCATTTGTTTTCTTGTTAAATATGTTTACCTGTTTTTCCAGCTCGGTGAGACCATTCACCCAATGAAGGAAGACTTTATCATGGTCCACTTGCAGCCTTCTTGCACTCATTGCTGTATGCTGATGGTATCAGGAAATCGTTGGGTCTGCAGCCAGTGCAAGCACTTCCAGATTTGTGATAAGTAATACTTCGTCCCTTCTATTCCTATAATCCTTTCTTTGTTGTACTGCAAATAAGACTATGTAGAGATCCCGACCGATACTTTTTGTGGATGGATTATTTGTCTTTATTACTGATTAAGTTCTCTGCAATCTAAAATGTTATTCCGTTTTTCAGGTGTTATGAGGCTGAGCAGAGACGTGAAGACAGGGAAAGGCATCCTGTTAATTTTAAGGATAAGCATGCGTTGTATCCCGTGAGTTGCATTTGCTTGTTGGGGATATTTTCCTTTAGCTTTGTCTGTAATCAGTTGTATGAATGTTTGTGGTATTGATTTTGCAGGTCGAAATTACAGATATTCCTTCAGATACGAGGGACAAAGATGAGATACTCGAAAGCGAGTTTTTCGACACTAGGCAAGCATTTCTGAGTCTTTGCCAAGGTAACCATTACCAGTATGATACATTAAGGCGGGCAAAACATTCGTCGATGATGGTTCTTTACCATCTACATAACCCAACCGCTCCTGCGTTTGTCACGACCTGCAATGCTTGTCATCTTGACATTGAAACTGGTCAAGGCTGGCGCTGTGAAGTATGTCCAGACTACGATGTGTGCAATTCTTGTTACAGTAGAGATGGTGGAGTTAATCATCCTCACAAGTTGACTAATCATCCATCTTTAGCTGATCAAAATGCTCAAAACAAAGAAGCGAGGCAATTGCGAGTCTTGCAGGTATATTATTCTTCTGTTACTTTCTAAAGCTTGTGGTGCTTCTAACTTGGTCCTGAAGTTTCAAAGTAAAAATGTAACATGCTCTTTTTTCTTTTCGGATTTGCAGCTTAGGAAAATGCTTGATCTTCTGGTACATGCATCACAATGTCGTTCGCCACAATGTCAATATCCTAATTGCCGGAAAGTGAAGGGGCTATTCCGACATGGTATACAGTGCAAAGTACGTGCTTCGGGAGGTTGTGTTCTATGCAAGAAAATGTGGTATCTCCTTCAACTCCACGCTCGGGCCTGCAAGGAATCAGAGTGCCATGTACCTCGTTGCAGGTAAACACACGTTATGATGGTTCATGAAATTACGTCAACATTTCATTTGAGACTTGAAACATTTTTGGTCCATGTGATATTGTGTTGATTATCATTGTTAATATATCTCACTGTGTGTTCAGGGACCTGAAGGAGCATCTGAGAAGATTACAGCAGCAATCAGATTCACGGCGTAGAGCAGCTGTAATGGAAATGATGAGACAAAGAGCTGCAGAAGTCGCTGGGGGATCAGGTTAATCAAAACTTGTACATTTAGAAGGATCATAATCAAAGTTGCAAAAACCTTCACCCTTTTCCCAAAGGTAAACAACAAGAAAGATATAGAGCCACAAATCTTCATACGCCTCTTGGAAGAAGAAAAAGAAGAAGAACCAGTTAGAGAGAGAGACTGATTGTGAAATTAGCTTAGATTTGGTGTTTAACAGTCAACTGTCAGGGATTAACATGGGAGCGTAAAACCAAGAATGCGTCTTTCAGAAGATTTATCAGTTAGTTGGGTGTCAAAGAGGCAGAAGGAGAGAAGAAGAAGAAGAAGAAGAAGAAGAAGAAGAGGAAAGCCAGTCTTCTTCATAAGAGTGTTACGAGGTGGCTTGGTTGGATGATCTTCTGATTCTATACATACACACGCACACACACTTGCTCACTTTTTTTGTTTTGTTTTGGTAATTTATTGTATTTTTGTAAAATTGCCATTTCTGATTTGGGAATGGCAAGAGTGTAGCATATACAGTACGTTAACGTGTTTATTTTTTGTAAGCAAAGTAAGATAAGGTAGAGAGTCTTGTCCTTAGATTATATCTTCCACTCCTTGTTTTTCTAGTTATTTGTATTGATGATGATGAAACTGTTGTATTCACACTATTTGATCATATAATAATTTAGTTCTTTCATTAGATTTTGATGTTAAATACTTTAAATACTTGCATGTTTGTTAAATTTGGAGTTAGTTTTTGTGACTGTACTGTATTGTGAAAAAAAAAAAGAGAAAGGTTTGTATTTGAGAGACGAATCTCAAAGCCACGTAAGCAGGAGATTCTGGCTTACGTGGAGTTGGAGAAGAATGTAAAATTCCAAGCCACCAGATACTGACACGTGGGTAAACAAGATAGAGTCTCGAACAAGAACCACTCACTAGCTTTGTAATGGTTCACTTGACACTTAGGAAGAATCTAATCTGATGATGAGGAAACTGCAAGAAACAGAAAAAAAATCGATAAGAGTAATGATAATACACTTTCCGTCTCCTTCTCTCTATCGCACGAATTGCTTGACCAGTAGTAAAAGCAGAAGAAGAAGAACTCAGTGTCAGAGCCGCCTGGTGACTAGATCAGCGGCGGTTCTTCGTATATCCAAGGCGGCGGCGATCGGGGCCATAGCTGCAGCGGTTGTGATAGCTTCGGTATCTGTAGCTTCAGCAGAGCTTCCTCCGCCGCCTCAAGACGGAGAAACGCTATCTAATGTACCGCAAACGCTATCAGGTGAAGACTGCAAGAAACAGAGGATCCAACGACCCAAATCCAAGAACGCTGAGAAGTGTACCGTTAAATGCGTCAACACTTGTATTCGCAGTGGAGACGGAGAAGGACCGATCAACATCAGAAGGTCTCTAGTCTATATCTCTCTCCCTCTCTCTCTCTCTGGTCATATTCTTTCATCACTAATATTGTTTTTTTTTTCTGTCTTGTAATTGAAAAGGCCATTAGTGGTATTCAAGCAAGGGTTTCGTAGCCGTAATTACTGGTACATATAATAGTTTCTTCTTACATATATATAATATAGTTGTGTTGCTTTAATTAGCAAGCATGGATCTTAAAACAAGAGGAGCTGATTTCTTGTTTGTAGCTTAGTGGAATGTTCGGATATTTGCAATTTGATCGGAGATGGCTATGGACCCTGAATGAATATATATACAAGATTTAAACAACAAGGATGCAGCAGCAGCAGCAACAGAGGAGAATGAAACTGATCATATATATTATCTTCAGATTTTGTAGATTCTTGTCTTCTTTTTTTCTTCTTAATGAAAGATTAGTTGTTTGCACACGATATATAATCTCAATTTATACGATCGATAATACATAACACGTCGGCCAATTTGTTTTCTCCGTTAGTATATAAAGGCCCAATAGGTAGTAATATGGCATAATGGGTTTACAAATTGATACTTTTTCTCCGTCGAATACTACCCATTGGGCCTTTTTATTTTCTATCGTCAGCATTTTATCTTACTTTTTTTTTTTTTTTTTTCCTGCACCAATAGCACTTTTATGTCCTAATCAAAAAGAAAAAAAATGAAACATGGCGCAGAAAAATGTTAGTGTTCCTGAGATTAAAATAAATGCTATTTTGCCAAATTATATTTAATACAATCCATGGTTCAACCAATTTGACCAACTGATCAAAAATTGTGAAAACGATATAATGTTTTCCGGAGACTTTTGATTTTTACAATTTGGATGTCTCAAATTCGCTCCTTTAATGATGATTTAGTTTTTGATTATGGACCTAATTTGATATGACTGCTAGCTGCAGTGTATCTAAAAACGGATATGTGAATTCATAGAATAATATCGAACATGTCATCGTCGACTTTGCTATTGCCGGCTTAAACATGTCTCTGGGCAAATTAAAAAAATGTCCCTTACCTATTTACTAATTTTTTTTAGGTTTGTTTAGTTCATATAATTTTTTTTGGTGCCTTTTCTAATTTACAATTTTTTTTTTGTGCCCTTAACCTACTTACTAATTTTTTTGGTCTTTTTAGTTCATATAATTTTTTTTGTGTCTTTTATAACTTACAAATTTTTTTTTTGTGCCATTTTAACTTAGAAAACAAAAATTTGTGTCCCTTTTAACTTATAAATTTTTTTTTTGTGTTTCTCTCTTATATGTATATGCCCCTTTAAACTGAACTCTACGTTACTATATACACATTTTTTTGTATTTTTATTTTAATCTAATTATTTATTGTTTTTGTTTTTAGTCTTCTGATAATTTACTTCTTATTTTTTTTTGTTTTTTTTTCTCATCGAAATAAAATTTATATTAATGAAATAGTAACATCTTCATACAATTGTTTTACTAACCAGCATGGAGGTGTAAAACACTCAAAATAATAAACACTTTGTAAACATCCATATTTAGCTAGTAAATGGGCTGTTTTGTTACAATTTCTGGATACAGATACAATAGAAAACGAGTGAAATAAAGTAGACCAGAAAACAATATCTCTGTAAATAGGTTCAATAGGGATATCAACATCAGATTTATTGGCGATTTTGGTTAAGGTCTCACAATCACCCTCGAATGTGACATCACGTAGTCCTTATTTTTTTTGTCTGTCTGGTGATTTCTTACCATAAACAGTAAAACTAATAATACGAGAGTTGGATTTGACCGTGAAATAGCTGTGGTCCCCTTAACTGCTGAATCTTATTCGTTCAGAAATCGATGCCTCACGACTCACGTATCCATGATCCCATTGGAGGGATCGGAGTAACATGTATTTGAAGAATGATCATACATTCATAATCATAGGTCATACCCATCAAATGATTATTAATTATTTTTAAGGGCTTATTTGCAAAAATTCGTTCAAAATTTAATTTCACGTATCCACGATCCCATTGGAGATAAATTTTTATTTTATTTTATAGGAGATGATTCTTGGTCTTCTATCTATTAAACTATCAGATTTTAAATGACGTGTTAGTAGGAAACAGTGCCATTCGTACACGTCCGAGTTAACGTATATTGATATCAATTAGCAATCCGTATAAACACGTCGTATGAATCTTTGTTGCCAGTTGCCACCAATCAATTCTCGAGGTGTTTATATAATTTATTACTGCGTATTAATGGACAATGCATATAGTTTAATAAGCATGTTGTTGTCTAAGGAAGGTATATCATAATTCCTTGTATTGGTAACTGTATGTATTTACAAAATGGTCATAATCGTCGTCTAGAATATAGACCAAGTTAATTGTTTACTAACACACACAATCTTATCATTTGTATGGCAGCCGACTTAAGGCCAAATTAAGATTACAACCACCATATAGAGAAGCGATATAATCATCAGTAGTAATTAAATTGGAAAGAGATAACATTTAGATGTTCGATATCTGAGCGTAAACTGTATATGTTTTTCCCATCAATGATCAAAGTCTACCACATCATATCTCTACCAGTATATCTTTTAGCCAAAATATTTAATATTTAAATTCATTAATACATCATATATGACCAATATATGCTGTTGTATGAATGTATGATCTATACATGGTAGAATATATTCCATAGATTTGATGTCAAAAAAAATATTATTGAGATATAAAATATATAGAGTTGAATAGATGTATTAGATTAAATCATAATATTAAAATATATTCCATAGAAAATCTAATTATGCGTTAATTGGAAAGTGACAATGTGTGAAAGATCAACAGTTTTTATTTAATAAATGGGATTATAAGAAGTATGGTCGACTGAGGGAAAATAATAAAAGACAGTAGAGAATTCACATATAAAATTCTATTATTAGGAATCACTTCATTAGTTGACAAAAGAAAAAAAAAATAGTTTATTTTTCGAAATAATAAATAAGCAAAATGTTGGAAAGTTTCACCTAATTCACTCCTAAACTCTGTTATAAATTCTCGTCTAGACAGCATCTTCCAACAACTCACACCACACTACATTCTTCATTCTCCTCGAAAACAACAACCCAAATGGGAGAAGCGGCGGAGCAAGCACGTGGCTTCCACGTGACCACCACCAGGAAGCAAGTCATCACAGCGGCTCTTCCCCTCCAGGACCACTGGCTCCCCCTCTCGAACCTCGACCTCCTCCTTCCTCCTCTCGACGTCAACGTTTGCTTCTGCTACAAGAAATCACTTAACATTACCAACACAGTGGCTCTTGAAACCCTCAAGACGGCTTTGGCAGAGACTCTCGTCTCCTACTACGCCTTTGCCGGCGAGATCGTGACCAATACTACCGGAGAACCGGAGATTCTCTGCAACAATCGTGGCGTAGATTTTGTGGAAGCCGGTGCTGACGTTGAGCTTCGAGAGCTTAACCTGTATGATCCTGATGAAAGTATTGCCAAGCTTGTTCCCATCAAGAAACATGGAGTCATAGCGATTCAGGTAACACTTTCAGCGTAAGACAACACTAGTTCACTACAGCAACAACGTTATATATATATATATATATATATATATATAACTCGTCTTTTTGTCTAATTGTCTGAACAGGTAACTCAACTGAAATGTGGAAGCATAGTTGTTGGCTGCACATTTGATCATCGTGTAGCGGACGCATATTCCATGAACATGTTTCTCTTATCGTGGGCCGAGATATCACGGTCTGACGTACCAATCTCTTGTGTACCATCGTTTCGAAGATCTCTGCTAAACCCACGAAGACCTTTGGTCATCGATTCATCTATAGACCAGATTTTTATGCCTGTCACCTCCTTGCCCCCTCCACAAGAAATTACCAATCCAGAAAATCTCCTTACGAGCCGTATCTATTACATAAAAGCGGATGCATTAGAAGAGCTCCAAACTCTAGCCAGCAGCTCGAACAACGGTAAAAGGACAAAACTTGAATCATTTAGTGCGTTTCTGTGGAAACTCGTGGCAGAGAAAACAGCTAAAGATCATCCAGTCCTGTGCAAGACCTCAAAACTTGGGATCGTCGTGGACGGAAGGAGGAGACTTATGGAGCAAGAAAACAATACTTACTTCGGAAACGTTCTCTCAATCCCATTTGGTGGACAGAGAATCGATGACTTGACTAACAAGCCACTGTCTTGGGTGGCCGAAGAGGTTCACAGATTCTTGGAGAGATCAGCGACCAAAGAACATTTTTTGAATTTGATCGATTGGGTTGAGACTCGCCGCCCAACACCTGCGGTTTCAAGAATCTACAGCGTCGGATCTGACGATGGACCCGCCTTTGTGGTTTCTTCCGGGAGGAGTTTTCCTGTGACCCAAGTGGATTTCGGGTGGGGCTCGCCGGTTTTTGGATCTTACCATTTCCCATGGGGAGGCAGCGCCGGATACGTTATGCCGATGCCAAGCTCAGTGGACGACGGAGATTGGATGGTTTACTTGCACCTTACGAAAGGACAGTTGAAGTTCATTGAGGAAAAGGCTTCTCATGTGTTTAAACCTATTGACAATGATTATCTCAAGATTTAAAAAATAAAAACCCTAATTTCGTAGTTCATGCGTTAAACCTATTGATCAATTTCTCCGGTTGGATATGTTTTTTTTTTCTCTCCTCATTTTATGTGATATTATGTTTTGCCTTGGGTCTTTGTATTTGAATAATTTTATTAGGCCCTGTTCGTTTCTCTATTAAGATGGATCATTTCAACGGAGATGAAAAAATGATGTTCGTTTTTGACCATTTATAGGAACATTTATACCACAAAACATGTCCCTTCTTCATCTCTCTCGACCAAAGAAGAGAAAATAGAGTTTTCGGATTCTCAATTTCAAGATTTGGTTCTCTATGTGAGATCTTGAATACATAAAGCACTATAGTGTGTGTTGTTTGGTCCAGTTTTCTTCATGGGAAAATTTGAGGTTAGGTGAGAGCTGATGGTAGTTTAGAGAGTGTCTAATGTGACATAGACAAGACTTCTTTTTGGTGTACTGGAATAATCTTGTAGCTGCATTATAATGACCTCTAGCATGACATTATATTGGAAGTTTCTTTCAAATTTATCTTTGTCATGAAGCTTTTCATGTTTTAATATTGCGTTATCTTTTGGAGATTTTGGTTTGTGAGCTTTTCTATTGTAAAAATCTTTTGGAATTATTTTTGGTATTGATATTGGGATTTTTGGAGTTTTTGTTTGTTATATTGTTGTTGATTTTTTCTTAATTGGCATAACATGTTTTAAATCTTATAAAAATTATATTTTATGAAAATAGAAATTTATAAATATCAAAAATAATAATATTGATATTCAGATTTTTGGAGTTTTTGTTTGGTATTGTATTTATATATTTTAAATCAATATGGTTAAGATTAAAAAAATTATTAGATCAAAACATAGATATTTTAGTCATTTTCTAATCAAATCCATTTAGAGAAGAATGTAAATAAACCAAATAAACATATTTTCATTCAGATGCATCATCCAAATGAACCAATTTTTTGCTTTGTTTGTTGGATCATTTGGATGAATCATTTAAATATTAATTTAGACGGAAATTCTAAATGATCAAACGAACAAGGTCTAAATGATCAAATGGTTCATTTGGATGGTTCAACCGTATAATGTACTATATATCTATCGAAATATTAATCAAATCATACCTCTCTGATGTGTTGTTCGATTACTTTATTAATGTTTCCCAATATAATACTTGTACGTTACCCGACTCCATTTTCTTTTGCCAACAACATACGTACTTCAATCGAGTATTTACTGAAAAATAATGGACCCCTGGGCACACGCCCTTTTGCCCTCCTCCTTAAGCCGGCACTGGATATGGATGGTGACATAAACAAATAGTAACACATTACTATGCTACAAATGTTCTTGAAAATTATTAGTTTATGTTTATATATACCGTATATAGCTTTTGTACGTAGTTCCTCTCATTCAATATGTGAAAATCACATCCTCACACATATAGTATTATAATTCGATCATGATACGTACCTCGACTACACGCATTTGGCGTCATTGCGTGCACTACCTCGACAACACGCATTTCATGTCATTAGAATGATCGCGTGCGCTAACAAAATACGTCTAGCCGCCAACGCAGATAAAACCAACCTCCTTGTATTTTAAATTAATGGTCCATTAAATTGACCATTAAAACTTTCTTTCACAATTTATATTTAAAACACTCGTCATTTATCTGTCAAATGTTTGTAGTAGATTCTTCTATTTGCTACTTGCAGTTTACCTATCATCATCAAAAAACAATTCCAATTACAAATATATGAAGAAAAAAATGACATGCTGTTATTGTTGAGTATATATATATATATAGCGATATAATCTGTTGAACTCTAATTTTTATGAGAGAAACCACATACGCAAATATTTTGACAATATATAAATAGTTCATTACTTAGAAAAAGTTGTTTGTTATGTAAGTTGATATATAGTATTGACTATATAGATATTACTAGCTAACTAGAGCTTGGTTCTTGTGTGGTTGTACCATTTAGAGTTTAGTCAAGACTACTCTGACTATAATTGATAACACTGTAGCTATTTATAGTTTATTTTTATTTATTAATTGGTTGTTCATCTTCCTAGTTGTTGTATTACAAATAGAAAATTAGGCAGATTTAACTACTAAACCTAGACCCACCTCTACTGATATAATATTAATGTGTATTGCTTCGATCTGTACTTATGGTTAAAACTTAAAGCGGTGATGTGTTCACTGCTTTTGTCGCTAGTCACTTTAAAATCACTACAAACTTCTTTTTTTCTTTTTTTTTTTTTTTCCAAACGTTCATGAAATGAGCATATCATAACTAATAATTTATATTTGTCTTTTTGCAAGTATTTTTAAGTTTTAAACATAGACATGCAAATATGGATAGTATATACTAGTCGACAGTTGAAAACTTCAATCGGGGTGTAAGGATACTTGTCATTTGTCAACGTGGACAAATTTTGTGTTGTAAAGGAAAAAAGTGTGGCTAAATTTTGTAATGTCGTTGGGGAAGATTTGAATATTCCGACTTCCGAGTCAAAGTCATTCTTAACAACTAAATGCCCTTTTTATTTTTGTCAACCAATAACATCCTTTCCAACGTTTAGTATCAGAAATTACGTAGTTATTTACTTAATTATTCCTAAAAAATTAAGAAATTATTTTATTTAAAATTTATAGTAAATCGATAATTATTAGGAATTAGCAGATTTAACATAATAAATAGATATATATATATATTATGGTTTGGTTCTACCAATGAAATATATTTTTTTTTCATTCTCTGAAACTGTTTTCAATTACACATGCAATCCTCTACTGTACAAGATAAACTGAATAAAGTTTGACTAAGTGTAACTCTTTAAATGTTGTAAAAACATACGTGTAGCGTATAATAAAATCGGGTATATAAAGCATTCGTTTGGAGCGTTTCAAGTAAAATCAGGTTATTGTGTCATTTTTTTTATACCTTCGATAGTTTTTTCATATTCGAGATTATCTGCAAACTTCGACAAAACTCATATATTTGGTTCACGGGTCAAAGTTAGGTGAGAAAAGAATCAGAAATTACGACATTTATTAAGTATTTTGATCCAAAGTAAATGAAGAAAATTTCAGTCAACAATATTTCTACATAAGTGTGGGGTTCTCAAACTAGTACATAATGAAATTTTTGATCAAAGATATTCTCCCTTACAAAATTGTTATTTTATGACCGATAATAACTCATTGTAATTCTACTGCAATAATTTTTTTAGAAATTGTATTTGGGTTCAATTATAAACTTAGATTTGAAGAAGATACGTTTTGATGGTATACCAATAATGACTTCCGGCTTTGAGCTTATAAATTTTTTTAGGAGGCTCACATTAAGCATACAATACAAGTGGGTTTGTCTGGGCTAATATGAGAGACTATGAGAGAGACTACACATTAGCCTAACGCTCAGATCAGCCCAAGTATTTGTACTTTGACAAATTACAAATATATTTTTTTAATAATTGGTTGGTTAAAAATTTAAACACACACACACACATATTTTCACCGTCATGGCGCATCTATCGTTCTCCCTCAAAGATCTAAAATTAGTAAACAGTTGTTCAGCGAAAGTTAATGGTCGTGAATGATGATCATATCTTGTCCCTGAACCAAACCTCAAAAATGTCTCCACCCCTAAATCTAATTACAATGGCACATTCTCTCTCAAACCCTCGTTATCTTGTCGTCCGTGAATCAAACCAGGAAGCATAACCCTAACCCCCGAATCCTTATTTCTATCTTTCTTGCAAATCAAGATGATGCAGAAGCTCGTACACCTCTTGATCGTCTCTCTCGCTATTATCATCACTTTAGTTCAAGCAAAAACCGATAACCAAGAAGGTAAAATACAATTTAGGCTTCAATCTCATTTTTTTTTATTAGACAAAAACATGTTTTAATATGTGATTACTACTAGATTAGACCGATCAAGAATTAATCAGAAATGTTTTGGCAGTCTCCGCTTTGAACGTGATGTTTACGAGCTTAAATTCACCGTCGAAACTCAAAGGCTGGAAATCTAGTGGAGGTGATCCCTGCGACGGTTCTTGGGAAGGCGTCAAATGCAAAGGCTCTTCCGTCACCGAATTGTATATGATAACAACCCTAATATATTTTAAAACCCTAATCTCAGATCCTTACTTGTATCACAAGTTATCTTATTTCTTTCATTTTTTTTTTTTTTGTCTCCGACAGACAGTTATCAGGCTTGGAGCTAAGTGGATCTCTCGGTTATCTACTAAGCAACCTCAAATCTCTCACCAATTTGTGAGGATTCTCATTTAATAGTCTCTTTTAAATCAGTTAAAAAAAAACTAGAAATCAGAAAATAACAGTTTTGGTTTTAAAATCTGGTGATAGTACAGTGATCTCAGCAAAAACAATCTAAAAGGGAACATACCTTATCAACTCCCACCCAACCTTGCTAATCTGTAAGTTCCTACATTTGTTTTTTGATCACTTATTACCCAAGAAACAAATCGTAATCTTTTCTCACTGATGCAGAGACTTTTCTGAAAACGAACTCGATGGAAACGTGCCCTACTCCTTATCTCAAATGAAAAGTATCCAAAGCATGTGAGTGAAAGCAAATAACCTTCATCAAGTATATCGTTGTTGTTAGTTAGGTTTTATGATCACTTGTTAATTTATATATTTGAAATACGCGCAGTAATCTTGGACAAAACAAGCTCAATGGAGATCTACAAGATATGTTTCAGAAACTGTCAAAACTCGAAACTCTGTAGGTACAATTCCTTTAGTTATATACTTTTTCAACAGAAAATGTTGTTAAAAATCACCAAATTTGAGACCTTACACACCCAAATTTACTTATGCAGGGACTTATCGTTAAATCAACTCTCTGGGAAATTACCTCAGAGTTTTGCTAATCTCACAAGCCTCAAAAAATTGTATGGAATAAGAAACAAATCATTATTTAAGTGTTTTTTTCTCTCTCGGATGCTAAAATTGGATCTTGTCTTGTAATTGTGCAAGACACTTGCAGGAAAATCGTTTCACAGGCGACATAAACGTTCTCAGGAACCTTGCCATTGATGACTTGTAAGCATCTAAAAAACCTCTTAATTAGGTTTTCACACAATTCCCATACTCGATACTCAAAAAAAACATTCGTTTTCTTCTTGTGTGATTACAGAAACGTCGAAGACAACCGGTTCAAAGGATGGATACCTAATGAGCTTAAGGATATAGACAGTTTACTGTAAGTGAAACAGGTTGCTTTCTACACAAGAAACAGATTTAACATAAAAACAAAAAAAAACAGAGGATATATAAAAGAGTTCCCCTGTTTTCTCTCTGTTTTGCGTTTGATAAAGGACTGGAGGCAACGACTGGTCAACTGAAACTGCTCCACCACCACCTCCGGGTGTTAAATACGGTCGAAAATCTTCAGGTTCTAATGACGGAGGAGGTATAACCGCTGTGACCGGAATGATGATCGCTGGAGCAAGCTTAGGAGTTCTTGTGTTGATCGCCGTTTTAATCGCGCTTGTCTCCAAGAAAAAGTCATCTATCTCTCCTCATTTCATCGACGAAGACAGGAGCCAACACACTCCAAAGTTCAGATCTCTTTCCTCTCATGGATCTGCACAAGAGCTACGCGTCGATTTTGGCAACGATTACAAAGGTATACGAGATGTTTTTTTTGGACCTATTTGGTTTTGCAAGTAACTGATCGAGATGAGCTTATTTATTGAAGGTGGAGATTCGGATGATGATGATAATATCCACGGGATAGGATCAAAGGGACTAAAGCATTCAGTTTCGTCGCGTGTGATGTCTTTCAACGATACCGAGTTCGCCAACAAGCTCAACGCGAAACGAACCACTTCGACTCGTTCCGCTACAGAATTCGAGCTCTCTGATTTGCAAAGCGCAACAGCCAATTTCTCACCTGGAAATCTACTCGGTGAAGGCTCAATAGGACGTGTTTACAGAGCCAAGTATTTCGATGGACGGGTAATCCCCTAACCTAACGTGTTACACAAGTAACAGAACAATCACAACTCAATTAAACAATATCTGATCAAATTTTCTATGTCATGCAGACTTTGGCGGTTAAGAAGATCGATTCGACATTGTTCGATTCGAGTAAATCAGAAGATATAACGCCGATTGTAATGAGCGTCTCAAAGATTCGGCATCAGAACATAGCAGAGCTCGTAGGTTATTGCTCAGAGCAAGGTCACAACATGTTAGTCTACGAATACTTCAGAAACGGCTCACTCCATGAGTTCCTTCATTTGTCAGATTCTTTCAGTAAACCGTTGACTTGGAATACAAGAGTCAGAATCGCCTTGGGAACCGCTCGAGCCGTCGAGTATGTTCTTAAAATCCACACAAACAAAAAAAAATACATAAACGCAAACGCTCTTTTATTTATTTGTGATCATTAATTACATTGTCGTTATTGTGTGTAGGTACCTACACGAGGCATGTTCGCCGTCTGTGATGCATAAGAACATCAAGTCTTCTAACATTTTGCTAGACGCAGATCTCAACCCTCGTCTCTCGGATTACGGCCTCTCAAAATTCTATCTTGTGAGCATTATACTTTTCCCTTCTTTTTGTAGAAAGTTGGGACTGAGTTTACTAGAATTAATGTTCACTATATGGTGTGGCAGAGAACGAGTCAAAACCTTGGAGAAGGATACAATGCACCAGAAGCCAAGAACCCTTCTGCTTATACACCAAAGAGCGACGTTTACAGCTTTGGCGTCGTAATGTTAGAACTTCTCACCGGCCGAGTTCCATTTGACGGGTCAGTTCCATTTTTACAAGATCATTTATCTTCAAATCGAATCTCAGTTTTTAGATTATGAATTGATTTTTTTTTTTTTTTTTGGGTTGGGTTGTGCTATAAGCAGAGAGAAGCCAAGGCCAGAAAGATCGTTGGTGCGGTGGGCGACACCACAGCTTCACGACATAGACGCATTGTCGAATATAGCGGATCCAGCATTGCACGGGCTTTACCCACCAAAGTCATTATCACGGTTCGCCGACATCATCGCATTATGTGTACAGGTGGAACCAGAGTTCCGACCACCCATGTCGGAAGTTGTGGAGGCGCTTGAACGGATGGTTCAACGGTCAAGTATGAAGCTTAAAGATGATCTTTCATCGTCTTTTCGAGCCCACGACGATTATGATTACTAGAGTTAAACAGAAAAGTAGTGACGTTATAAGATGAGATTATTACTAATTTTCTCGAAATGAACACAAGAAAAGACCGAAATAATTATCTTATTACAATAGAATACTTTTTTCTTTTCTTGTGTTCATAAAATCTATAGATGTTAGGGAGTAGTAACGAACGCAGCTTTTCGGTACTCAGCAAGTGCCCACAATGGGAATGTGTTTCTGTAGGTAGCATAGTGCAACATGCAATTTTTCATGAACGTTCCAACTATTTCCTGCGAATGCGATAATAACAGTTTTCTAGATCAAAAATATGTACTAAGAAGATAATGGAAGATATGAAACATATATAATTTAATTTCTAGCAAATATGTAACCTGTTGTGGGAAGTCTCCATTTTCCATTTGCGAATTGATGATAAGTTTCGCAGCACGGTGAAGAGGTATTGGATCTCTCTCGGCCTGTTTTTTTTAAAAGATTAAATCGCAGAATTTTGTTGTATTTATCGGAAAAAAAGTGTATGCAAAATGAAATATTTGAACCTGTCCAGCGCTGATCAACCCCATTGTTGCCCAAGCTGTTTGCACTAGGTTGGAACTCTTCCCGTCTGAAGGTATGTATCTCTACATGTACATCATGGTAGAAAGATCAGCACTTAATTCGTTAATTTTGGTGAAATTTATGTACTAGTTAAGGTCGTCTTGGTCCCCGTAAATACCTGTTCAGGGCATGACAGATAGCTTTCGCCCCAACCTCCATCATCTTTCTGTATCGTGAGCAAAAATTCAACACCTTTACGGATAGCCTGGCTATTTTGATACGTTTTACCAGCGGCTGCTAGGCCGCCAAGAGCAAACCATGTGGCGTAAATGAAACAAACACCCCAACTTCCATACCTATCATGACTCGAGCACACATTGTATTTTGTTAGGCTTCTTCTGAACCATGTGTATGAGTTGTGTTAAAAGTAATATACCATGAACCATCTGGCCTCTGTTCGTTTTCTAGGAATTGCACTGCTTTCTCGATGGACCTGCTGATCTCTTGCGTCTTGTAATCCGGATAGAGTTGCTTGAACAGAACCAGAGCTTGCATAACAGAGGAGGTACATTCCACATACTCACGCTCAGCCACAAGATTAGCCAGAAATTCTGTGGGATTAAGTAACTGAAACACCATTTACAAAGGTTTAACATCAGAGAATCTTTTCTAATTTAGCAAAAAATATGCGAGCATCGTTATGTCTTTCAGCTCTTACTTCGATCCACTCGTATGCACAGGCAGGCTCCCATGCAGTCATACCTCCATTATCACTCTACATTAGATGAAGTTATGGGTTGTAAATTCTATTAAGAGCCAATATTTTTTTTGGGACATTAACCTTATAGATTCAACCTTACCTGAAGAGACAACATGAGATTAACAGAATCGAATAGTTGTTCGGGATCCATTTTCTGGCCAACAACCTCAGCTGGCATCATGGATAGCAGCAAACAACACTACAAAAGAGAAGAAGTAATTTTGAGGCATAACTCTCGAGGAACCTACGGCTAACTTGTTTTGCATCAGTGACTGGCTGGATTACCTTGAAAGCTTCAGCTGTACAATCTGAAACTTGCCATCCATGATCTCGATCAGATAAAGTCCATGCTCCTTTGGAAATGTGGCGGTACATGCTCTCATAGTCACCAGAAGGGTTTTCTCTAATCTGCAATGTTCTTTGATTTAAGAAAACACTTTAGAGCAATTCGAGAAAACACTACTATAATAAGAAAAGGATATCAAACCTGAGATTTCTTAATGTAATCATGTCCTTTCTTGAGTACATCGCCGGTTTCATCAGAGAGATCACTAGCAAGTATAGCTTGAACCGCAAACCCTGTATCCCATAGTTGACTGCCAAAGCTCTGCATAAAATTAGAGTTCATAAGAAATTCTCATTGCTAGACTACACCAAATATCTGATTTTCAATCCTTTGGTACCTGCATTTTCATCCCATCTTCGGCGACCCACATGTAATCTGGAATTCTAGCAAGATGCTTCTTGAAGTAGTCCCCATTCGGGTTTTCAATCCAGCAAGCAAGCATGCACAATACCTAAAAAAACAAAAGTTTTAGAATTCAAGCACACGATAGTTAGAAAGAATATGCATAGTTTTACCTTCTCAACACATCCGATGGTGATATAATGACTGTTCTCATCTTCGTAATGTATGTGTTTCATTGCCCGCCGAAGAGCTTTATCTCTGACAAGCTTGTTTAACGGCCAACGGGTAAGGAATGGTTCCACAAAGAGGTAAAGAGCGTCCCATACCAAATCTTGAACCAAAGGATGTGGGAAATACATGTCTTCCTGCGAGAAGAACAATGTAATGTTTATGTTATCGTGACATTGATCAAGATAAAAGAAATTCCCAACCATACCTTTGCGTATAGACGCCGCGTCTTATTCCAGTTGATAGATTCGTAAGGTTGCAAATGGAGTTCTTCACGCAGTTGCAGAATAAGAGGTGTTATTGGACCAACAAACCTCTTCCCATAGAGATATGACATGGGCATGTAAACCATCCGGCAACAGCACCAAACTTTGCCTATAAATGTGTTTTAGCGCAAGAGAAACATCAAAAACCAAAAAACAGATAGGAAATAACTATTTCAAAATGAGCCAATTCGTAAGATCTAAACAAACAAAGAAAATGGAAACAGACAACAAACCTAAGTGTATTGGAAGGAAAGAAGGTAGCAACCATATCTCCGGAGGCATAGGATTGGTTCCAGACCAATCATAGATTCCGAGTATCTACAAACAAAACAAAATCAAAAGCTGATTGTAACCATTCTATGGTCCCAAAAGCTTACCGAGAGCCAAATTTTTCCCCAGGAGGGAATATAAGTCACACCACCACGGTCAAGAATCCAGTCCCTGGCGCGTTTGCAAGCGTTATCTCGTCCTCCATTGGGATCTTCTCCGAGGAGACGCAGACAAATGTAATTCAACGCGGTGCAGAACATCATGCTCTTGCTCTCAATGTGTAATCCCCATCCACCGTCTTCGTTCTGAAAATTAAACAGTTACTCCTGTGAGGATCTCACTTGTCAAGTCTCTTCTTTACAAACAGAGCCAAGATATTGAGAGTACCTGGTGACAATAGATATGTCGAAGCATCTCCTTGCGATGCTCAGCATCAAATATCTCCTCAAGGTGTCCTGTTATATACAAACAAAATACCTGCAGCCAAAGTTTCATTGATTTCTCCTTTAATTTCTCTCGCAATCGAAACCCTAAATCTTTGAATCTAACCCTAATTGAGTATTCTCCGATAGACATAGAGTAAGAATTGAAAGAAAAAAACGAAGAAGAAGAAACATACCAAAGGAGGGAGGAAGAAGAGAGGTCCGGTGATTTCTCCAGGCCAGTGACCATCGGAGGCCTGCAAAGCTGAGAAGAAAGAAACTCCTCTCCGTAACGCATCCGTCGCGTTTCCATGGGTTATGGCTTCGCCGTCGTGGATCTTCACCGGCGGGATCACTTGCTCGAACTTTGCCTCTCTCAGAAACTGCGTACAGTAGTCAGTCAGTCCCCAGTCAAAATCAACTCACATTAAAAATAGAAACCTTCTTCGCGTTGGAGAGAAAGGAAATAAAGCATAAAGAAAACAAGGTATGAGTAATGGCACATGGCCCATTAACTTTTAGGGCCCAAGAGTAAAAACCTTGATTACGATTTCGTCATTGGTCGATGTGAATAAATTGGTTTTCCTAGATATTATGAATTATTTCTGTGTTTTTTTTCTCAAGAGAAATTACTCTTGTTTCCAGTGATTTGACTAAAGTCCAAGATTCTATTAAAGTTTTTGAACAAACTGTTATATACTCCCTCTGTATCACAATAGATGATGTTTTAGAATTTTTACATGAATCAAGAATAACATTTAATGTATAGCAATAAATGTATTATTTATTTATAATAACATATTTTTATACTTATTAACCAATAGTATTTCATCAAACTTTTAAATTCTCATTTAATGATTCTTGAAATTTGCAATTTCTTATCATTAATTGATTAAAGTGTACAGAAAATCATCCTTTCTGATACAAAATAAAATCCTACAACATCATCTATTCTGATACAGAGGGAATATTTTTTAATCTTATATAAGGAAACTGCTATATATTAGCTTAGTTTTCTTTCATAGATCATCGTACTGAAATTATCAACACAGATCCTAAACGGCACTGTTAAATAACATTCACTTTCCTTTTACCGATAAATCTGATTATTTTGAATTTTGATGACAATTCTACTTTTAGCGAAAATAAGTGAATAAATTATGAATATATATATATATATATATATATATATTTATTTATGTGGTTGTAGCCAATATATATTTCCCTGCATGTGCATATATAAATTATGAATATATCTATATATAGATAGAGCCAAATTTCACAATCATCTAAATAGATTTTAGGGCAACTTGTCATGATGATAAACAAATAAATCCCACTGGTGAATAATTAAAAAAAAAATAAAATAATAAAAAAAAAAAAAACTCACTTGCATTCGCCACAAGAGGTCACTGCAACCTTTAACACGAGAACGGTTGTCTACATATTTCCGACGAGCTTCTTCTACCGCTGCTCGCTCCTCCGGCGTGCCCGCTTTGGGATCAAACTCCCATGTTTGACGTCCGACGAAGTTGTTGCTGCTGAACAAGTAACGATCTTCTCCATTTCCCTCTCCTATCTTCAGCCTCCACATAATGATTGATTCTGTATATACGGGTACATATCCATATATACTCACTGAGTTTAGAATTTCATACAAACAATCCCATGATGGTATGTAATCCAGTTTCTATGCATATGTACGGTACATAGATAATATAAGCACTATATATGTATGATTTTATATGTCTTTATACATCGATATTAAAGAGCTCTTATGTAATGAACATGTTATAGAGAGGGGGTAGTAGAGATAAGAGAGTGAAACATTCGAGAGAATTACTTAGCTTGTGGCTGCCTGGATGTTTGCCTTTGCGATTGGTGATTATATTTTGGAGAGTTTCATGTACGTGTGTTTATATAGAGGTCGAGGACGAACAAAATAAGAATACTTTGGACTTATTGATTAAAAAATATTTGTTATTTAATTTAATTTTTTTTGTCAACTACTACAAGTGACTTATTCACAAAAGCTTGTTTTAACAAATATCGTTTACATAAATATTTAATAGTGAATAGAAGTCTTTTTGATCCAATGGTTCACTAAAACTTTAAAGTTTATTAATATTACTTAGTTTCGGGTTTTGAATTCCAATAAATATAGTTTATTGCAGATTAGTGGGATGTCCATAGTACCGCATGCAGAGCTGTTCGTTGTGGTCTCGTATGTTGTTGAGAGAAGCAGTGCCGGTCTAGTATAATTGGGCGTCCTACACATATCTCAGTTTGGAGGTTCAGAACAATTTTTTTTTACTCCTTATACTAAAGAAAAAAAAATTAGACATCTTTTTAATAGATTCACACTAAAAGTTAATTTTTTTTGAATCAAATTCATACTAAAATCTGATTTTTGGAATAAAATTTATTTATTCTCTATATAATTGAGCATTTTTTTAGAAACTCAATCAAATAAAACTTCAAAAAGGTCTTAATTACTAAAGAAAAAAAAAATAAAAAAATTGGGACCCCAACCTTCGCTTGGGTTGCTTCCCCTCTGGACCGGCACTGGAGAGAAGATGTCGTACATACATAACCGTTTGTTGTAGGGAGAGCTGCACCGTGGAATCATTGTTTGTGGGAATTGTTCCTCATAACTGCATATGCCGCATGTTGTTGAATATCAACATAATAGGATTAGATCAAAGAGATTTTATATCAATGATGTAATAGATGGCAAAAAGTACATATATTCAATAACAGTTTTCGGTACATGCGTTTACAACCATACTTATCATAGGGCTCTAAATTCCTATCCAGTATTGCCAATTTAAAACCCAGGTTTCTAGCTGCTAGTACACCACAAGAATGTTATTGGTATTTAAATAAAGTTTTAAAGATTTTAAATGTTGGTTAAAATATGTTGTTATTAGATTAAAATTTTGTTAAATTCTGCTAAAATTTGGTGTTATTAGTTTGTGATTTGTAAAAATTTATAAAAAATCATTTAAAATCTTAACAAATTTGGGGTATTAGATTCAGATTTTTAAAAAGTCTATAATTTTTTTTGTGTTATTTAATTAAAACAAAAGAATCTACAATTATTAATGAGTTCAATTATTATGTTATTGATTTATGATTTTATACATTTTTTACACAAAATAAGATCATGAAAATATCAATAAAATACAGATACTGTTTGGAAGAATTTACAAAATGTTAGAAAACTAATCAACAAAACTATATATATACAACTTTCTATCAATTCTTAAAACTCTTTCACTTATTCATTTTATATGATTTTATTGAAGTCTTCGAATTTTTATTAAACTAGAATCCAGTAACACAAATTTGTAAAATAGATTATTCTTCATTGATACTCACGTCACGGATCGATAAATCTCTTTTTGTAAAACGGGTGCAGTAAAGATTAATACATATAGGTAATGGAGGTGTAAAGGGGAAATACTCAGTTACCAACGAACAATCTCCAACGTATTATAAGGTTGATCGACTTACAAGTTACAAAACCATGCATGCAGATCACTAGCTATCGTAAGCGCACCGCTAAAGCGTTACATATTATTTTTGTTTGCTCTGGTCAGCGAAACGTGGCATCCGAGAAGACCATTGAACCGAAGTCATTTATTTGTTGTTGGGGCTCATATTTTTTCTCTATTTATGATTAAAAACAAAGTTTGTAAGATGAAGTCAATCCATATCGATTGATCTTTAATAATTTCCTTTGATGAAGTCTTAGATTCAAAAAAATATCAGACTTCCAATAAAAAAATCATTCATTATTACAAAATCATTTTCCAACCAACATTCAACCGTTTCTGATACATACGAACATAAAGCCTTCTAACAATTTCCTATCAGATTATGGCCTCTCAAAATTCTTATCTTGTGAGCATTAATTGGTTGGTCCCTAGAGAGGTGGATATGGATAACTCGTTAATCTCATTATCTTATCTTTTGTGGTACTCAGTATTCACACACCGCGATATATGTAAACAACATTTTTAGTCCTTCGAGAATTATGTATAAATTGTTTATTAAGGAAGAGCGAGACCAAATATACATATATATATTAAGGAAAGTGCCTGCTACGTTCAGAAACGAATTGTGCAAATGCCGTGGAGATGCGGTGTGAGAGACACGTGTCATCATGTGGTTGGTTTCCACACATAGCACTATCTTATTATTATAAATAATAATATGATACAACTTTTTCGTATGTTCATATAAAAAAGGACCAAGTGAGACAAACACTATAGATGTTGATGAGTAGTAACGAATGCAGCCTTTCGGTACTCAGCAAGTGCCCACAATGGGAATGTGTTTCTGTAGGTAGCACAGTGTATCATGCAATTTTTCATGAACACTCGTACTATTTCCTGCGAATGCGATTATAACATTCTTTAAAACAAAATATGTAGTACGACAACATATATTATCTAAATTTCTAGCAACAAGAATGTCTAACCTGTTGGGGAAAACTCCATTTTCCATTTGTGAATTGATGATAAGTTTCGCAGCACGGTGAAGGGGTATTAGATTTTATCTAGGATGTTGCCATATATGATTAAAAACAAAGTTTGGAAGATGGAGTCAATCCATATCGATTGATTTTTTTTTTAACTTTTCCTGTAATGAAGTATTAGATTTCCAATAAAAGAGTAATTTCGGCAAATCTTCAATCGAATAACCTTAGCTTTATGATGATTTTAAGAAACGGTAGATTCAATAGCGATGATTTTAATATTTTTAAGAATCTATTATTAATAAATTTAATTATTCTGTTATTAGTTCATGATTTTATACATTTTTTTCACAAAATAAAATCATAAAAATATAGATGAAATACAGAAATTGTTTAGAAGAATTTACAAGATTTTAGAAAACTAATCAACAAAACTATATAAAACTTTCTAGCAATCCTTAAAACTCTTTCACTTATTTATTTTTGATGATTTTGTTGAAATTTTCAAAAAGATTTATAAATTAGAATTCAATAACACAAATTTGTATAATAGATTATTCTTCGTTGATACTCACACGGATCGATAAATCTCTTTTTATAAAACGGGTGCAGTAAAGATTAATACATACAGGTATGGAGGTGTAAAGGGGAAATACTCAGTTACCAAATACCAACGAACAATCTCCAACGTATTATAAGGTTGATCGACTTACAAAACCATGCATGCAGATCACTAGCTACCGTAAGGGCACCGCTCAAGCGTTACATATTATTATTTTTTTTTTTCCTCTGTTCAACGAAACCGAAGTCTTTTATTTTGTTGTTGGGGCTCACATGTTTGGAAGATGAAGTCAATCCATATCGATTGATTTTTAAAATTTTTTATTTGATGAGAGGTAATTTATAAATCCATATGAAATTGTAAATTCTAAAAATCAAAATACATGGATTTTGAAATAACATGTTTTATCCTTGGATTTGAATCCTTCTATTTTACACTTTCAAATCCATTCAAATCTATTTAAAACATAATGTGGATTTTGAAATCCAAAAACAAATCATTGAATGAATAACATGGGATTTTAACAAGTATTTGTAAATCATGGAACTAATAACACATCATTTTGATAAGTATTTTAAAATCAATGATTAAATAACACATGCTTTTTGTCTGGATTTCCAAATCCATTAAAATCATAGAACCAATAACCCTCTTTTAGATTCCAAAAATATCGGACTTCCAATAAAAAGATCCTTCATTAATACAAACTCATTTTCCAACCAACATTCTATAAATAGTATAAATGTTTAAAGTATTGTATTGAAAATATAAACGATATTTTCAACAAAATTGTAAAACGATTAATGGAGAAAATATACTTGATCACAAATATCCAAGAATTGCCTTTCGAACCGCTGGAACCGTCGAGTAATCATAAACCGACAGGCGACAGACAAAGACACACCAACGCAAGTGGTTTTTTTTATGTAGGTACCTTACACGACGCATGTCAACCGATGCATACGAACATAAAGCCTTCTAACAATTTCGTATCAGATTATGGCCTCTCAAAATTCTTATCTTGTGAGCAATATTTTGTTGGTCCCTATAGAGGTGGATAACTCGTTAATCTCATTATCTTATCTTTTGTGGTATTCAGTAGTCACACACCGCGATATATGTAAACAACATTTTTAGTCCATCGAGAATTATGCATAAGTTGTTTATAAAGGAACAGCGAGACCAAACAAATACATATATTAAGGAAAGTGCTACGTTCAGAAACGAATTGTGCAAATGCCCTGGAGATGTGGTGTGAGACACACGTGTCATCATGTTGTTGGTTTCCACACATAGCATAAATCTTATCATTCTTATTATAATATAATACAACTTTTTCTTGTGTTTCATATAAAAGACTAAGTGAGACAAACGCTATAGATGTTAGGGAGTAGTAACGAACGCAGCTTTCCGGTACTCAGCAAGTGCCCACAATGGGAATGTGTTTCTGTAGGTAGCATAGTGTATCATGCAATTTTTCATGAACACTCCTACTATTTCCTGCAAATGCGATTATAACAGTGATCTAGATCAAAATTATGTACCAAGAAGATAATGGAAGCTATGAAACATAATATAATCTAAATTTTTAGCAAAGACCTAACCTGTTGTGGGAAGTCTCCATTTTCCATTTGCGAATTGATGATAAGTTTTGCAGCACGGTGAAGAGGTATTGGATCTCTCTCAGCCTGTTTTCTTTAATAGATTAAACCAAAGAAATTTCGTTGTAATTATCGAAAAGAGTGTATGCAAAATGAAATATTTGAACCTGTCCAGCGCTGATCAACCCCATTATTGCCCACGCAGTTTGCACCAGGTTGGAACTTTTCCCTTCTGAAGGTATGTATCTCTACACGTACATCATGTTAGAAAGATCAGCACTTAATTCGATAATTTTGATGAAATTTACGTAATAATAAGGTCTTGATCCCCGTAAATACCTGTTCAGGGCATGACAGATAGCTTTCGCCCCAACCTCCATTATCTTTCTGTATCGTGAGCAAAAATTCAACACCTTTACGGATAGCCTGGCTATTTTGATACGTTTTACCAGCGGCTGCTAGGCCGCCAAGAGCAAACCATGTGGCGTAAATGAAACAAACACCCCAATTTCCATACCTATCATGACTCGAGCACACATTGTATTTTGTTAAGCTTCTTCTGAACCATATGTATGAGTTGTGTTAAAATTAAAAGTAATATACCATGAACCATCTGGCCTCTGTTCGTTTTCTAGGAATTGCACTGCTTTCTCGATGGACCTGCTGATCTCTTTCGTCTTGTGATCCGGATAGAGTTGTTTGAACAGAACCAGAGCTTGCATAACAGAGGAGGTACATTCCACATACTCACGCTCAGCCACTAGATTAGCCAGAAATTCTGTGGGATTGAGCAACTGAAACACCATTTACAAAGGTTTAACATCAGAGAATCTTTTCCTACTAACTTCTAATTTAGCAAAAAATATGCGAGCATCCTTGTGTCATTCAGCTCTTACTTCGATCCACTCATATGCACGGGCAGGCTCCCATGCAGTCATACCTCCATTATCACTCTACATTAGATGAATTCATGGGTTGTAAATTCTATTAAGAGCCAATACTTTTTTTGGGACATTAACCTTATAGATTCAACCTTACCTGAAAAGACAGCATGAGATTAACAGAATCGAATAGTTGTTCGGGATCCATTTTCTGGCCAACAACCTCAGCTGGCATCATGGAGAGCAGCAGACAACACTACAACACAGAAGAAGTACTTTGAGGCATAATTCTCAAGGAAACTGCAGCTAACTTGTTTTGCATCAGTAACTGGTTGAATACCTTGAAAGCTTCAGCTGTACAATCTGAAACTTGCCATCCATGATCTCGATCAGATAAAGTCCATGCTCCTTTGGAAATGTGGCGGTACATGCTCTCATAGTCACCAGACGGGTTTTCTCTAACCTGCAATGTTCTTTGAAATTAAGAAAACATATCCACCTGTTCTTTAGAGCAATTCACGGTACACTACTATAATATAAAAAAGGATATCAAACCTGAGATTTCTTAATGTAATCATGTCCTTTCTTGAGTACATCACCGGTTTCATCAGAGAGATCACTAGCAAGTATAGCTTGAACCGCAAACCCTGTGTCCCAAAGTTGACTTCCAAAGCTCTGCATAAAATTAAAATTCTTAAGAAGTTTACATTGTTAGACTTACACCTACTATCTAGTTTTCAATCCTTTGGTACCTGCATTTTCATTCCATCTTCGGCGACCCACATGTAATCTGGAAGTCTAGCAAGATGCTTCTTGAAGTAGTCGCCATTCGGGTTTTCAATCCAGCAAGCAAGCATGCACAATACCTAAAAACCAACAGTTAGAATTCAACACATCCGATGGTGATATAATGTATATGCATACGATAGTGATATAATGTATATGCATAAGTTTATAAAGGTTCACTCGACGTTTTACCTTCTCAACACATCCGATGGTGATATAATGACTGTTCTCGTCTTCGTAATGTATGTGTTTCATTGCCCGCCGAAGAGCTTTATCTCTGACAAGCTTGTTTAACGGCCAACGGGTAAGGAATGGTTCCACAAAGAGGTAAAGAGCGTCCCATACCAAATCTTGAACCAAAGGATGTGGGAAATACATGTCTTCCTGCGAGAAGAACAATGTAATGTTTATGTTATCGTGACATTGATCAAGATAAAAGAAATTGCCAACCATACCTTTGCGTATAGACGCCGCGTCTTATTCCAGTTGATAGATTCGTAAGGTTGCAAATGGAGTTCTTCACGCAGTTGCAGAATAAGAGGTGTTATTGGACCAACAAACCTCTTCCCATAGAGATATGACATGGGCATGTAAACCATCCGGCAGTAGCACAAAACTTTGCCTATACATCGAAAACCAAAAAATCAACAAATGGAAATAACAGTTTCAAAACGTGCCAGTTGGTAAAATCTATAAAAAAAAACAAGAAACGGAGAACAAACCTAAGTGTATTGGAAGGAAAGAAGGTAGCAACCAGATCTCGGGAGGCATAGGGTTGGTTCCAGACCAATCATAGATTCCAATTATCTACACACAAAACAAATCAAAAGCTGATTGTAACCTTTCTATCAGTTGATATGGTCCCAAAAGCTTACCGAGAGCCAAATCTTTCCCCAGGAAGGAATATAAGTCACACCACCACGGTCAAGAATCCAGTCCCTGGCCCGTTTACAAGCGTTATCTCGTCCTCCATTGGGACCTTCTCCGAGGAGACGCAAGCATATGTAATTCAGTGCCGTGCAGAACATCATGCTCTTGCTCTCAATATGCAATCCCCAACCACCATCTTCGTTCTGCAAATTACACAGTTACTTACTCCTGTGAGGATCTCACTTGTCAAGTCTCTTTTTTGAAAAAAAAAAAAAACAAAAAACAGAGGCATCAATTGAGAGTACCTGGTGACAATAGATATGTCGAAGCATCTCCTTGCGATGCTCAGCATCAAATATCTCCTCAAGGTGTCCTGTGATATACAAACAAAATACCTGCAGCCAAAGTTTCATTGATTCCTCCTTTAATTTCTCTCGCAATCGAAACCCTAAATCTCTGAATCTAACCCTAATTGAGTATCCTCCAATAGACATAGAGTAGGAATTGAAAGGGAAAACGAAGAAGAAGAAGAAGAAACATACCAAAGGAGGAAGGAAGAAGAGAGGTCCGGTGATTTCTCCAGGCCAGTGACCATCGGAGGCCTGCAAAGCCGAGAAAAAAGAAACTCCTCTCCGTAACGCATCCGTCGCGTTTCCATGGGTTATGCCTACGCCGTCGTCGATCCTCACCGGCGGGATGAGTTGCTCGAACTTTGCTTCTTTCAGAAACTGTACGGTAGTAGTCCCCAGTCAAAATCAACTCACATCAAAAAAAATAGAAACTTTCGTTGAAAAAAAGGAAAGAAACAAACAAGGTTTGAGTAATTGCACATGGCCCATTTAACTTAACTTTAAGGGGCCCAAAAGTATAATAACTTCATTTTATGATTTCGTCACTGGTTGTTCAGTTTTCCGTTTTTTTTTGTTTTTTTGGTCAACTAAGATTGGGTTGTTCTCTTTCTCGGTCGAATTTATTGATTTTCCGAGAGCCATTATAATTAGGTATGAATTATCTGATTTTTTTTTTTGTCTTTCATTTCTCCTTCTGTTTCGAATGATTTGCCTAAAATCGAAGATTCTTTTAAAAAAAATGTTATATATTTTCTATATGAAATTATCAACACATATCCTTCAATATAATGTTTCCTAAACGGCACTAACATACAGTTTTCCTTTACGACAAGTCTGATTGGTTTTGATAATAATTCTATTAGCCAAAATCCATATTTTTCTTACTGTGGTTGTAGTCCAACTGCATGTGTCATGTGTGTATAAATTGTGAATACATATATATATATTAATAATAATAATTTATATACCCAATATCACAAACATCTAGCTGATTAGATTTTAGGGAATTTTGTCATAATAATAAACAAATAAATCTCACTGGTGAATGCAATTAAAAAACTCACTTGCATTCGCCACAAGAGGTCACTGCAACCTTTGACACGAGAACGGTTGTCTACATATTTCCGACGAGCTTCTTCTACGGCGGCTCGTTCCTCCGGTGTGCCGGTTTTGGGATCAAACTCCCATGTTTGACGTCCGACGAAGTTGTTGCTGCTGAACAAGTAAGGATCTTCTCCATTTCCCTCTCCTATCTTCAGCCTCCACATAATGAATGATCCTCTATCTACACGTATATGATCCATATACCATATTTATAGTTAGTGAGTTTAGAATTTCATACAAAACGATGGTATATAAGCCAGTACCTAGACATGCATACAATATATAGATTATATACACTATATATTTTACATGCTTATATATGTCTTTATATACTAAAACTAAAGATACCCTATGTAATGAACATGTTAAAGAGAGAGAGAGAGAGAGAGTGAGAATAATAGAGATAAGAGAGTACTTGGCGACGTCGATGTTTGCCTTTGCGATTGTTATGCTTTGGAGAGTTTCATGTACGTATGTTTATATAGAGGTCGAGGAGAAACTAGATTATAATAATAATTTGGGCGCTTATTTAAATTAACTAAATTATTATCTCTAACGTTTATTTATTTTTTATTTTTTTTTGTCAATCAACGTTTATTTATTTTTGGGTTAGACAAATCTATTTTTTCTTCTAAATTGTAAAAGGTATACATGATACATCTTAATTATATGTATAGTTTACAGCAGAATTAAAGACAAAGCCTCAAATTAACACTCTTCAACTTAAAGTAGATTACAGTTAATTACAAGTTTATAGTACTTCTTCTCTCCTTCTTTTTTTTTTCTCACCGTGTTAGTGCGGTAACATCGTATTATTTGGTTTTTGGAGTAACTAATTAAACATAAATGGACTCACAAGACATCTTGTTATCATCTAAATCCTAGCTCGTAGGTTCCATATGACCATATATTTTTAATGATCAGTTCCCATAGCAAAATATATATCAGAACTCAAATAGTACTCCCAAAATCAAACTCAAGTAATTAATGATCTGGTGGTGGATGGACCACACCTGTTTAGTTCATCACATTTCATTAATGAAAACATATGTACGTACACTTTTCAATCACTTATGTTTTGATTTTCGGGAGAGAGTCCTAGAGACCACACACCACACATATAAATATCGGAGTGTAGAGACTAAAGACCACTCAAATAAATGAAATTGTCGTTTTTTTACATCAAATCACGATTAATCAAACTCTTTTTATTGGTTAGAACCAGTTAGCAACATTAACAGTTATTTATACCCAAACAAAAAAAGGACACATGTATTTTGATTTTTATTTAAACCGTATTTTATGTAATTTAGTTCCAACTTGTTACTACACAAATGACCAAAATAAAACTTAGTTCCAACTTATAACAAAGAAAAATCGAAAACAAGTACATAGAAATTGGACTATTGGAGTAATCAACAATTAATCATGACCGACCTAACCATAAACGCCACACGTACCGTCGTCTTAGATGCAGTGTGGGCAGATGTCCGTATATAAATGGAGGGCGCACATGATCGTTATGAGATAATAGCAATTTGACAAAAAAGAACAAGAGTGAAACATATATTACTCACTTTGTCAATCGCAATAAGTGCCACCGTACTGTTTCCAACTTTTTATACGGCGTTTTTGTTTTTGTCTTTAAGAATTAAGAAAAACCTCTGCAATTTGGTCATGTACAATCCCTGCTAGAAAAGTGTACAACGGTTTAGATTTTTTACTATTACATAAAATGTAGTATATTTCATATCGTGTTGTTTTAAAAGATATATTACGGTTTTTAATCGAAACGATTAATATAAACTTAATGAGCTTAATACAGTATGTCTATATTTTTTTAATACAACTAAACATGATCCTAAATTTATACTACTTCATAATTAATTACTATATAAGTGTTGGCGATATAGATACAAAATATACTTTATAAGTATATCCAACGCTTAGACGACAAAAAAAAAAAAAAGTATATCCAACGCTCATATTCACAACCGAACATTTGAAACCCAAAGCGTTTACAACCATACTTATCGTAGGACTTTAAATGCATTCATTGTTTCTAAGACCCAGGTTTCTAGCTTGTACACTACTCTCTAGATAAATTTTGTAAAATAGATTATTCTTCATTGATACTCATCACGAGTCACGTCGCGTATAAATCTCTTTTCGTAAAAGGGGTGGGTGAGGTCAAAATAATACAGGTATGGAAGTTTACAAAATTATACAGGTATGGGGGTTCAGTAACAGATCAATTTATCTTATCGTTCAATATGTTGAACGAGATGATTTAACTATATATCGATCGACTATGGTATCTAGAGACAGTACGTGCTGGCGCAAGGCTGGACACACAAATTATACAAACACTTGCGAAACGTCTTTATGGGCTTTGGCTGATAAGTGAAAATGCTTCTCTTCTGTTCTATGAAAAAAAGAATATAGCACATGGAGAGATTAAGTTGCTTGACAAATCACCAACCAGCATGCATGCAAACTAGCTACCGCTGAAACTGAAACGTTACATATACTGTATATTCTTTTAATCTTTTTGTTCAATTTTTTTTTGGGTCAAAATGTTCATTTTTGTTCTCAATTTATCATGGTCAGCAAAACGTGACATTCAAGAAGACCGTTGAATCAAAGTCATTTGTTTGTTTATTGGGGCTCACATTTTTTTCTATAGTATATATGATTTAAAACAAAGTTTTGAAGATGAGTCAATCCATATTGATTGATTTTTAACTTTTTCCTTTAATATAATAGATTCCAAAATATCAGATTTCCAACAAATGAGTAATTTCTGCAAATGTTCAATCGAATAATTTTAGATTTAGGATGATTTTAAGAAACGGACAGCGATGATTTTAAAGGAATCATCAATCCAGCTAATTAGGGGAAGTTGTAATCTTCTTAAAAAGATCATCCCAAATCAATGATTGGAAAATATAGTTCGGGTTTAGCTAGCTAGTGTTTTCTGAAAATTCCAATATACTGTCGACATCGAATTACCGCAAATTGGTAGTTATAATGAAATTATATATCGGTTTGGGTTTATAAAAAAACAGTTTGAAATTTTAATTTTATAATAATGTATACAGATTTTGTTTTCTTATTTAATAAGGAGTTGAATGAATAGTTTATTAAATGTATTATGACATGTCTAATTCTTATTGATTAAAACAAAAAAAAAAAAACAAAAGGATTCATCTTAGGAGTGAACCCAAAAATTCTTTAAATTAGTTTAGCTTTCCATTCTACAAGTTGTAAGAAAATACAACTAATATGGCGTAAAGATGTTGTTATTATATATGAGGGATTATATGAAACATATGATCGAATCAATCTTGTATACATTTTGTATGCATATGCAATGTAATTATCCGTAAACACATTATGTTTACGTTTCAGAACAATAAAGTATATGTTTTTTTTATGAAATATTTAGAAATCGTAAAACAAAAATATGAAATATAAAAATTTCTTTTTATGCATGCCTATATTTACAATTTGCTAAAGATTAATGATAAAATTAACTAGTAAACTGCTGTAGTCTTATTTAATATAATGTACACCATTTTGTATAAAACACGTAAGTACATGCAGAAGAAAATAATCGAAACTTTAAAAGGCAGAAAATATCCAAAAACTCAGCTCTAATTAATAGCGTTGCAAATATATTACGATTTAACTTGACCAAAAAAAAATATATATACACTACGATTTAATCTCAATCAAAATGAAAGGAAATCATTTCATATATTTTTTCTTCCAAAGTTCATTATACTCTGATTTAAGCGATAAATAAAACTTCAAAACGAATTATATATGCCAAAAAAAAAAAAAAAAGGAATTACGTATGCGTGTACGTGCTTGTAAATCAAATTCAATATTCTCCTTATACTTCTCTTCTTTTCTCCACATATATTACGTGCACTCAGTAGACGATGCATACAATATGCCATATTTTGAGATGAATAATTAATTAAGATCTCTAAAGAATGTGGAAGTTGAAGATAGCAAGTGGAAACAAAGAAGAGCCCTTCTTGTCCAGCACCAACAACTTCCTCGGACGGCAGACATGGGAGTTTGATCCCGACGCCGGCACAGAGGATGAACGAGCAGCCGTCGAAGAAGCTCGCCGGAAATATTGTGATGATCGTTTCCGGGTTAGAGCAAGCAGCGATCTCATATGGCGTCTTCAGGTATTTGTTTTTTTTTTCTTTCTTTGATAACATAGTTTATTAAAAGGAAGGATTGACAAGCCAAATCACGAAGAAAACTTAAAATTTACAAATGAAAATAATTTTATTTATTTCTTAAGTGAATTGCATCTAGAAGACATAAACCAGTGAAATTTAAAGTTTTGTGATAAATATATTTACACAAGATTAATTAAAAAATGGCGTAAATATGTGAGAAAGTATCGTAAATTTTTTTTATTCTTTATAATTAGCTCTTGTTCGTCGTCCGTCGTCGTCGTCCATGTATGTAACAACACACAATGATGTTCCCATACTTGGTGTCGTAATAAACATGGAACTGGATAAAGAACGTGATTATATATGGGTTAGGTCCATATTTTTAGTTTTTTGCTAACCCTAGTGAAAGGGCAAAAACATCAAAACAAGTTATACAACGACTCAAAACTTTTTAATTTTATTCGAAATATTATATTATAAAAAGATATGACCCCAATTGTAAAATTATTATAAATATAAGGGCCTTAAAGTAAATAAATAGACTAAAAAGATATCGCCGGGAAAAAGTCGCGAGAACAGGTCAAAGTCAAAGGTTTAATTACAGTCCTTAACCTGCGACCGACGGTGACCTTTACCGGTAATCACCACCGGCCTCAGCCGAGAAAAAAAACCCTCTCGATTCATCTTGCCACACGAAGCCTAATCGTGTTTTGATTCTTCGACTGGGCGCGACTAGAGTGAAACAAATCCCTTGTTCTGATTTCAAACGGCGGTGGTTTAAGGCATATATCGGAATCTATATATGGAACATAAGAGTGGTTACCAGTAATCGAGATGATTCTATTGGGATTTTGGTTTCATGATATGATTCAAACCATCTTTAGTTGTTTGGTAAATTTTGGTCCTATGATTGCAGTTTCTCAAGGAGAAGAGTTTCGAGCAAGCTATACCTCCAGTGAAGGTTGAAGATGCCAATAAGATCACAAGCGAAATAGCTACAAATGCGTTAAGGAGAGGTGTCAATTTCTTATCGGCCTTGCAGGCAAGTGATGGACACTGGCCTGCTGAAAATGCTGGTCCTTTGTTCTTCCTTCCTCCATTGGTATGTCTCTCTCTCTCTCTCTCTCTCAATTTCTTTTCAGTGTAGTATATAAGAATTAGTCTTTAGGAATGGTGCTACGAGGAATTAGCAAAATTAGTGTTTTAGATTTGAAAAGAGTTTTTTTTTGGGGTAAAAAACGAGACTTTATCCAAGTTAGGCTATGGAGAGAGGTATGATGTTTCTTTTGTTTGTAAGATACAGGTATTTTGCTTATTCGTTACTGGACATCTCCATGAGATACTCACTACAGAGCATCGTCGTGAGATCCTCCGATATATCTACTGTCACCAGGTTTCTTATAGACGTTATAAACTCTTATGTTACTTTAAACTCTTTCCAATCACCTTTGTTTACCCTTGACATCTGTTTTTTTGTTTGCAGAACGAAGATGGTGGCTGGGGATTACACATAGAAGGCCACAGCACGATGTTCTGCACCACACTTAACTACTTATGTATGCGTATACTTGGAGAAGGTCCTAATGGAGGACCAGGAAACGCCTGCACACGTGCCAGGAATTGGATTCTTGGCCACGGTGGTGCAACTTACATACCCTCTTGGGGTAAAACTTGGCTTTCGGTATATATCCCCCCGATGTTTTTTTAGTCTGTTTAAGTAAAAAATAGATGCATAAGTTTGTTTTAATTTTTCTTTGATTGTTTGTAGATTCTTGGTGTCTTTGATTGGTCAGGAAGCAACCCCATGCCTCCAGAGTTTTGGATCCTACCTTCATTTCTTCCTATACATCCATGTTTGTTTCGTAACATCTCGAATATCTTCAGCTTTACCTCATTACTATATGTAGTGACTAGGGTGTCATAATCAATCAATACTTGAGCTCTTGAAATTGCCTCATCACTTCTGAACTTATTCGTCTGACACCGTTTAACGAATATATGCAGCAAAAATGTGGTGTTACTGCCGGTTGGTTTACATGCCAATGTCTTATCTTTACGGGAAGAGATTTGTTGGTCCAATAAGTCCTCTTATTCTGCAACTACGCGAAGAAATTTACTTGCAGCCTTATGCCAAAATAAACTGGAATAGAGCACGCCATCTATGTGCAAAGGTAAGATCGATCATTGTTCCTTGTTTATATAGATTTTTCAGGAAGAAACTTTCACAGAAAACCTTCCACTTTGTTCCTTAGGAAGATGCATACTGTCCTCATCCAAAAATTCAAGATGTTATATGGGACTGCCTTTACATCTTCACTGAGCCGTTTCTTACATGTTGGCCATTTAACAAGCTTCTAAGGGAAAAAGCTCTTGGGGTGGCAATGAAACACATACATTATGAAGACGAAAATAGCCGTTATATTACCATTGGATGTGTTGAAAAGGTACAAACGAATACAGTCCCTGTGTAGCAATGCTGGAGAACTCAGAATGTATCTTCGAATTAACTAAAAATTTCAGATTTTTTTTTGAAGGCATTGTGCATGCTTGCGTGTTGGGTTGAAGACCCTAACGGAATTCATTTCAAGAAGCATCTTTTAAGGATTTCTGATTACTTGTGGATTGCAGAAGACGGGATGAAAATGCAGGTGTCAATGAAAATTCGGAATCTTGTTGTTATGTCACTTGGAAAATTCGTTTTGACATAGAAAAATTATGAGTCACGTATTTTGCAGAGCTTTGGAAGTCAATTATGGGATTCGGGGTTTGCCCTCCAAGCGTTAGTTGCAAGTAATCTCGCGAACGAAGTCCCAGATGTACTGAGGAGAGGATATGACTTTTTAAAAATTTCTCAGGTTCCATATCCTCTACAGTATGATTTTTGTGACTTTGAATTATCAGAACAAGTGAAGTTGTCTTACAGAGCTGAGAATTCTTAAGGTTAGAGAGAACCCTTCGGGTGAATATGCGAACATGTATCGTCACATCTCCAAAGGGTCGTGGACTTTCTCTGATCGAGATCATGGATGGCAAGCTTCCGACTGCACAGCGGAAGGGCTTAAGGTGATTATTCAGAATTCGATTATGATAACAAGTTGGTCAGCTTTCCACCTAATCTGCACCCTTATCTTGGTTTGCTGTAGTGTTGCCTGTTGCTTTCGATGATGCCACCTGACATAGTTGGCCCCAAAATGGATCCTGAACAGTTATATGAGTCTGTTGCTATCTTACTGTCTTTACAGGTGAGCTTTATACCATATATAGAATACACTAACTCAAATTTTTATGATAAGAAACTTTTCTGTTTCTGTGCTCTGGCTGCAGAGTAAAAATGGAGGTGTAACTGCTTGGGAGCCTGCCCGTGGACAAGAATGGTTGGAAGTAAGTACGAAATCACATCAAGATTTTGTATCACAATGTTTATGAATCCCAGGAAAGAAATTCTCAGAAACATCTTTTCACTTTGTTCTCGTGTTTCAGTTGCTAAATCCTACTGAAGTATTTGCTGACATTGTGATTGAGCACGAGTACAATGAGTGTACTTCCTCAGCAATCCAAGCTTTGATTCTGTTCAAGCAACTATATCCGTATCACAGGACAGAAGAGATCAACACTTTTATCAAGAGAGCCGTGCAATACATAGAGAGCATACAAATGCTTGATGGTTCATGGTATTATATAAATTAGCTTTTGGACACAGTGAAATTGTTCAGAAAGATTTTGGTTTTACCCACAAGTCTTGGATTGATAGGTACGGAAGCTGGGGAGTTTGCTTCACATACAGTACATGGTTTGGTCTGGGAGGTCTTGCAGCTGCTGGAAAGACGTACAACAACTGTTTGGCTATGCGTAAAGGCGTTCATTTCCTTCTCACAACTCAAAAAGATAATGGAGGTTGGGGTGAAAGCTACTTGTCATGTCCTAAAAAGGTATAATCACTTGATAATCATTGCAATGTAAGCGTCTTTTTCCCAGTTCATTGATTCAAGAAAAAATACACTTGGTTTGGTGTGCAGAGATACATTCCAAGTGAAGGGGAGAGATCAAACTTGGTGCAAACCTCTTGGGCAATGATGGGTCTACTTCATGCTGGACAGGTTCAGATTATGATATGCTGAGAACTTTTACTTCCTCGCCATAGGAAAATTCTTTAGTCATCCATATGAAAGGCATTAATCTCACACACTACAGGCTGAGAGAGATCCGGCTCCTCTTCACCGTGCTGCGAAGCTCTTAATCAACTCCCAACTGGAGAATGGCGATTTTCCTCAGCAGGTACTTTTGAGAACATGAAACAAAGCTAACACAGAAAAGCTGCTCATTTAAAAACATTAGACATGTCCTCATTAGATTAATGGCGAAGCTGATGAGCTATAACCCCACAGATTCAAAAAATTTAACTGGTCCTTTGCTGTCTAAGATTTTCTTCTGTTCTTAGATAAACGAGGGCACACCTACATTGCTAATTTGAAAGACGCTTATTTTAATTGATGCTAACTAAATGCATAAATTTTGAAAAGTCCAAATTGTATTATTTTACAGGAGATAACTGGAGCTTTCATGAAGAACTGCTTGTTACACTACGCAGCATACAGAAACATATTCCCAGTTTGGGCACTCGCAGAGTACAGGAGACGAGTCCCATTGGCATATGAAAAACCTTCAACAGAGAGAAGAAGTTAGATCCATCATAACTTCATTGACTATGGGTTAGGATCATATAAGTCATGACCTCTGTTTTGCAATAAAGTTATTATTTATATGAAGGTGGTTGAGTAATCTACTGAATAAGCAAACTATTGATCCACACTTATATGTATTATATTTTTGTATTGTATTATGACTAATGTATGTTCTCAAGTTATCTAAATGTATTATAATTATATGTATGTAGTTATGTACGTATCCAAGATTAACCAAAATCTTTTCTACCAACAAGTAATCTCTTTTGTGTCTCTTAAATTCTCTATCATCCCAGAAGTAACCTGTTCTTGTCGGTCTTTTATCATCACAGATTAACCAAACTTCCACCTACTTTATCTTCAACTTAAGTCACTTCCACTTATAAATACGTATGTATACGTTTTAAGAAACCATGTACGTAGCTCTCAGTTTTGTAATGTGGAGGTTGAAGATAGGAGAAGGAAACGGAGATGATCCTTACTTATTCACTACAAACAACTTCGTCGGACGGCAAACATGGGAGTTTGATCCTGACGGAGGCTCACCGGAGGAACGAAACGCCGTAGTTGAGGCTCGCCGGAGTTTCTACGAGAATCGTTTTCATGTTAAAGCAAGCAGTGATCTCTTGTGGCGCATGCAGGTTTTGTAAATTACTTTATTTCTTGGAACATTCTGTTAATTTTGGGTAATTACAAAAAGCCCCAAAAGAAAAGCTTATTTACGAAATATATCTGTTATTTATAAAAAGTAACAAATTTTGGACAACAGTTTCTGAAAGAGAAAAAGTTCGAGCAAGTGATACCTCCGGTGAAAGTTGAAGGCTCCGAGAAGATAACCTTGGAAACGGCGACGAATGCATTACGGAGAGGTGTTCGTTTCTTATCGGCGTTGCAGGCCAGCGACGGTCACTGGCCGGCCGAAAACGCCGGCCCTTTGTTTTTCCTTCCGCCGTTGGTAAGTTTTTGTTCTTCGCCGTTTCAATTTGTAGGATCAGAGATTAGAGATTTCAATCGCGAAGTAGGAAAAAACGATAATTTCAATTGATCTATACGAGTGAATTTGGATTAGGGATCAGTGTGTAGAAATTGAAAGTCTGAAGCTTTGTTGCTCTCGGTACACACTGTGTAGGTGTTTTGTCTATATATCACGGGACATCTTGATGAAGTATTCACTTCAGAACATAGAAGAGAGATTCTACGATACATTTACTGTCACCAGGTACAGTTTTACCTATAGCTCCCCTCCACAACGAGTTGTATCTTGTTCAATATGCTCATGTTGGATTTATCTGTCCATAGAAGGAAGATGGTGGGTGGGGATTACACATTGAAGGTCATAGCACAATGTTCTGTACTGCGCTGAATTACATATGTATGCGTATACTTGGAGAAAGTCCTGATGGAGGTCATGAAAATGCGTGTAGACGAGCCCGAGAATGGATTCTTTTCCACGGTGGTGTCACCTACATACCTTCTTGGGGTAAAACTTGGCTTTCGGTAAGTATTTCAGATCATCTGGTAATCTAGTTCTGAGTCTGACTAATAAGGTTGTATTATAATCGTCTTTTTTGGTTGTTGTCTGCAGATACTTGGTGTATTTGACTGGTCTGGAAGCACCCCAATGCCTCCTGAGTTTTGGATCTTACCTTCTTTCTTTCCCGTGAATCCAGGTTTTTTTCTTGACATACGATTTGTGTCCAAAAGAATCTTGTTGTGTTTGAGCCAAAACCTGACTTGGGGAAACTGATTCTTGCAGGAAAAATGTGGTGCTACTGCCGGATGGTTTATTTGCCAATGTCGTATCTCTATGGGAAGCGGTTTGTTGGACCAATAACGCCTCTGATTCTACAACTCCGCAAAGAACTGTACTTACAGCCTTATGAAGAAATTAATTGGAAGAAAGTCTGCCATCTTAGTGCAAAGGTAAGAATGTTAGGATGTATCATCATTTTTCTTAAGGATTTTTATTGTCCCTGAAAAAAACACGGAGACATTTCTCTTACTTTACCTTAGGAAGATACATACTATCCCCGTCCGCTGGTTCAAGAGTTGATATGGGACAGTCTTTCCATCTTTGTGGAGCCTTTCCTTGCACGTTGGCCATTTAACAAGCTTCTTAGGCAAAAATCCCTTCAGGTGGCAATGAAACACATGCACTATGAAGATGAAAATAGCCGTTATATCACCATTGGGTGTGTTGAAAAGGTAAGAACAGCATACCCTTACTTAGACAGAAAACATAGAGAAGCTGGAGTTAACTACTGTCTCTTTCTACAGGTACTATGCATGTTAGCTTGTTGGGTTGAAGATCCGGATGGGGTTTATTTCAAGAAGCATCTCGCTAGAATCCCCGACTACTTGTGGGTGGCCGAAGATGGGATGAAAATGCAGGTATGGCCTTGGAGATAAGAAATACAATTTTGTTATGCTGACTAACTTTGAGTTGGTAAGAAATCGAAAAATTCATCGGCACAGATTTATGCAGAGTTTTGGAAGTCAACTATGGGATACAGGGTTCGCGATGCAAGCTTTACTTGCAAGTAATCTCTCCAGTGAAATCTCTGATGTACTCATGAGAGGGCATGAGTTCATAAAGAATTCACAGGTTCGACGTCCCCTGCAGCATATACTGTAGCACTACTACTAAGTGTTTCTTTTGAAGAATAGAAAATTGGCTTACAAATTGAAAAACAATTGAAGGTTAGAGAGAACCCTTCAGGTGATTTCAAAAGCATGTATCGTCACATATCTAAAGGAGCCTGGACCTTTTCCGACCGAGATCACGGATGGCAAGTTTCAGACTGCACAGCTGATGGCTTAAAGGTAATTCAGTCGGTGTAAATCCAACACATTAACATGTTCTTTACTAATCATCCCAAGTAGTATATGCATCCTTACTGTTTTTGGTCTAGTAGTGCTGCCTACTGTTTTCGATGTTGGCACCGGATATTGTTGGCCCAAAACAAGACCCAGAGAGACTTTATGATTCTGTTAATATCCTGCTCACTTTACAGGTGAGCATTATCAGTCATAAAATTGATATCGTCTATAATAAATACCCCTGTGCAGGTCGTGACAGTTTCACTTGTTTCAGAGCAAAAACGGAGGTGTATCTGCCTGGGAGGCTGCTGGTGCTCCCAAATGGTTGGAAGTAAGAACCAAAAACCATAAAATGATTTCAACCAACCAACACATACTTTTTGAACGCGGTCACATAATCTTCTCTATACTTTTGTCTCAGTTGTTCAATCCCACAGAATTGTTCTCGGACATTGTGGTTGAGCATGAATACTGCGAGTGCACGTCATCTGCAATCCAAGCATTGAGTCTATTCAAGCAACTCTTCCCAGATCATAGGACAACGGAGATCACCACTTTCATCAGCAAAGCTGTGCATTACCTAGAAAACATGCAAACGCCTGATGGTTCATGGTACACTAACAATTGCAACGATTCAGAATTTTGTTCACAGAAGTCTAAACAAACCAAGTTAATAACAGTTGTTCTTTGAATTGACAGGTACGGGAACTGGGGTATTTGCTTCACGTACGGTACATGGTTTGCTCTTGCAGGCTTAGCAGCTGCTGGTAAAACTTACAATGACTGTGTGGCTATGCGCAAAGGCGTTCATTTTCTTCTTGCAACTCAGAAAGTCAACGGAGGCTGGGGAGAAAGCTACCTCTCATGCTCCACAAAGGTATACGCTTCAATGAAATAAATTTAATGTAGGATCATTCAGTCACTCTAATTAATGATCTATGCAGAGATACATAGAACAAGAAGGGGATATATCAAACGTGGTGCAAACTGCTTGGGCTTTGATGGGTCTCATTCACGCAGGACAGGTTGTTAAACATTCAATAGTTATCGGGGAAATTACTTATTAGTGACTCAGCTGTATATATAACGATTGTTTTACACAACAGGCGGAGAGAGATCCGCTTCCTCTTCACCGTGCTGCAAAACTTATCATCAATTCACAACTGGAGAGTGGAGATTTTCCTCAACAGGTACATTTCTCTAAGACCAAAATGGTTCAAAATCCGACTTTGTGGCCTCATCAGATCTTAGACGGCTGGGGTCACTAAATTCTGTGATTTGTTTGCTGATGGAATTTGAAAAAAAAAAAATGCTAATTGAAGTCTTTTTGATAACTTGTCCAGCAAGCAACCGGAGTATTTTTGAAGAACTGCACGTTACACTACGCTGCATACAGAAACATTCATCCGTTGTGGGCACTCGCAGAATATCGCGCACGAGTTTCTTTGCCATGACGACACTTTTCATAAATTTATTTTATATCAGAGACATGTGAATCTATTAGTCTATTACAAGATTTATATATTGCAATATGCCAAAGGTTGAACATACGCTAGTTTAATTTCTATTGTAGTCACAAGTATCCTCATTTACATTTTAGAAGTTCTAAATTTTTTTTTGCCTACCGTCTATTGGAAGGCAAGTTTCAAATGGTGATTAATTAAAAGGCAAAGTTGAACAAAAGAGTCCAAACCACACAAATGTGTTATTTTGTGTGTGTGTGTTATAGAATCTGAAATTAGACTATCAGCCAAAAATAAAAACCCTTAAATAACAACCATCAGAAAAAGAGGAAATTCTCTAACCCATTAAGCTTTACAATCTACTTCATTAGTTTTCACCATAAAGAATCTTTTGATCAATCAAACTCTTTCCTTTTTTTTTTCTTTTGTGAAAATCAAATTGAAGTATCATCTTCTTTGTATCATAAAGACTCAAGAGGGAAGAGACCTTTTTCCTTCCTTTTGTTTTGGAAATTTTTAACTCATAATATAGGGATAGAAGAAGAAAAAGAATGTGGCTACCAAAAGCAAACGGGACAAAGAAAGAAACAGGAAGTGGTTCGGTGGCAGTTGCAATAGACAAAGACAAAGGAAGCCAACATGCTCTTAAATGGACAATCGACAATCTTGCTTCTCGTGGCCAAACCATTTCTCTTATCCATGTCCTTTCCAGATCTCATTCCTCTTCAGGTCCCCAATCTTCTTCTAATAAACACATTCATATAAAAAGTTTCTTCTTCACGATAAAGTTTGTAACTTCTGTTGTTGTTGTTGTTGTTGTTGCAGATCTTGAAGAAGGAACGCAATTGGAGAAGATAGCTAAAGATCTATTCGTATCCTTCCACTGCTATTGCTCCCGTAAAGAGGTATATATATATATTCAGAATCAAAAACCCTTTTGTTAAAGAAAGCTCCTAATCGATTCTGTTTGAGCAGATAAATTGTCAAGACATTTTGTTGGAAGACGCAGACAAAGTCAGAGCCATTACCGAATATGTTTCATCTTCAGCAATCGAGAACTTAGTCGTTGGAGCCGCATCACGTAATGGCTTCATGAGGTAATTACTTTTATCTTCTTCTTTTCAGATTTTCTGTTACAAAAGTCTCTGTTTTTTTTCCACAACGGATTCTGTAAATTTGTGATATATTGACTTCTGAGCAGAAGATTCAAGACGGATTTGCCAACAACTGTGTCAAAATCAGCTCCAGATTTCTGCAGTGTTTATGTAATTTCAAAAGGCAAAATTGCATCAGTACGAAATGCATCTCGTCCTGCTCCTTACCATAATTCCATGCAGCAATGTGAGATTGACAACCATTACCCTCATACTCCTGAAAAAGCACCAAAGCACCAAGACCAGTCCAATTCTGCAGGTTTATAATATATAAAAACTTAAAACTTCTCTCTTTCAAAAAAAAAGCAAGAAACAAAAGTTCTGAGTTATCCAGTTCTGTGTCTTACCATTGGTTTTGCAAACAGGTAGTACACCTTCTAGACCGCGCAGATCAGTTGAATATGATGCAACAAGGTATAGGAACTTGATATTGGTGTCTTTAACTTTAAATTGTCTTACATGAATCTTAAAAACATTTTTTTGTTTTGTTTTGTAGATTGCCTTTGGTGAAAAGGAAGCCATATGGGGACTTATATGATTCAGATAGCGACCTTTCGTTCATCAGTCCCTCTTCTCATCGTGAATCTGACATTTCATTCATCAGCTCTGGGAGACCAAGCGTTGACCGCTCTTCCTTCAGCCTTGATTTTCCTGAATCTGCAAGGACTTCGAGAATGTCAACGAGCTCAGAGCAAAGCATTGGCTCACATCGCTTGGGACTCAAGTTCAGTGATCCTGGTTTCCCTAACGAGTCCTCTACATTCTCTGAAGAGAGCGGTAGAGCATCCTCGTATTCATCTCAGAGCTTGGTTAGTACTAACATCAAGATCCTTCTCTACTTATTCTTCTTAGAAATACTTGCTTAGATGGGATTGTGTTGTTGCAGGATGATGTTGAAGCTGAAATGAAGAGGCTGCGTCTAGAGCTTAAACAAACCATGGATATGTATAGCACAGCTTGCAAAGAAGCTTTAAGCGCTAGACAACAGGTAGTAAGAAGCTAACGTCTAAGTCATTGTAAAGGAAATGAGATTAGTATACATTTGAATAAAATATCGTTTTCTGAAATTTTAGGCAACGGAGCTGCAAAAGCTGAGAACCGAAGAGGAGAGACGTTTGGAAGAAGCAAAGAGTTCAGAGGAAGCAGCAATGTCAATAGTGGAAAAAGAGAGAGCTAAAGCCAAAGCAGCATTGGAAGCTGCTGAAGCTGCAAAGAGATTAGCAGAAGTGGAAGCTAAAAGAAGGTTGACTGCAGAGATGAAGACAATGAAGGAATCAGATTCATTCTCTCGCGGATTTGTGCGGTATAGGAAATACACGGTTGAAGAAATCGAAGAAGCTACTTCAAATTTTGCAGAGTCTCAAAAGGTTGGAGAAGGAGGCTATGGCCCTGTCTTTAGAGGCTATCTTGATCACACAAGTGTTGCTGTTAAAGTTCTACGCCCTGATGCTGCTCAAGGACGATCACAGTTTCAGAAAGAAGTAACAAAACAATCTTTCTTCCTTTTTTTTTATTTATTTAATACAATAAAGTTTTCATCTTTGAGAGAGAAAGACATATGTTTTATGTTTTCTCAGGTTGAAGTGTTAAGCTGCATAAGGCATCCAAACATGGTGCTTCTTCTTGGAGCTTGTCCAGAATTTGGGATTCTCGTTTATGAGTACATGGCCAAAGGAAGTCTAGAAGACCGGCTCTTCAGGAGAGGAAACACACCTCCAATAACCTGGCAGCTACGTTTCAGAATCGCTGCTGAGATAGCCACAGGACTACTCTTTCTCCACCAGACCAAACCTGAACCAATTGTCCACAGAGACCTTAAACCAGGAAACGTTCTCCTCGATTACAACTACGTGAGCAAGATAAGTGATGTCGGGCTAGCAAGATTAGTCCCTGCAGTAGCAGAAAACGTTACACAGTACAGAGTTACTTCAGCTGCAGGAACATTCTGTTACATTGATCCTGAGTACCAACAAACCGGAATGTTGGGTGTGAAGTCAGATGTTTATTCACTGGGGATCATGCTTTTGCAGATCTTGACTGCGAAACAGCCAATGGGTTTAGCTTACTACGTTGAGCAAGCAATCGAAGAAGGGACTCTTAAAGATATGCTTGATCCAGAAGTACCTGATTGGCCTGTGGAAGAAGCTCTGTCTTTAGCAAAGCTGTCTCTTCAATGCGCGGAGTTAAGAAGAAAAGATAGACCGGATCTCGGGAAAGAGATATTGCCTGAGCTCAACCGGTTAAGAGACATTGGTGAAGAGAGTTTAGAGAGTGTGTTTTATGCAGGAAAGTCTCCACACACTAGCCAAGTCTCTATTTCAGCATCTGTGAGTGCTTCTTCTCTAATAAATCATGTAAAGGTTTTTCTTTCTTGTGTAATGATTTTTGTGTTTTTTTTGTTTTCTCGCAGAGTGAACCGAATCCGGAATCTCCAGCTGCAGACTCTCAATCCTAGTTTTGAGATGGCTAAACAAAATTTGGTAACTAAATAGAATCAGATGATGATGTTTCAAGTGAAGCTAAAGATAAAGGAACTAGTGTATGATACTATAGCCAGCCGTAGGGGGAATATGGTATTCTGTTAAATAATCAGTTATGTAAACGGTCTATTATTTGTAGGCCCATCACGGTATCTATTATATGTAGGCCCATCATGGTATTTATTAAAGCATCGATCATGTAAAAAAAGGCCCAATGGCTCAGACCGGTTTGACTTAACCGGGTTTGTTTTAATTGAATTGTTTTTGAAAAATCGAAATGGTTTAAATTCATAAGCTACAGATAAACCCTGCAACAGCTTCTTCTTCTTCCTCTTGATGTGGGTAGAAGCAAAGTAGCGAACTTTGTTTGTTTTTATGGAGCTTTTACATAGCTCTTGCAATTTCGAAACCCTAACATTGATTTCTCCTCCTTTACAATCTTGTAAATTTGGTTCAAACTCTCTCTTATTCTTCTCTCCTCGTCGCGTGACCTTGTTCTCGGGTTACCAACACCACAGTGGCCGCGTAGTTGTTTCGGCCTCTTCGCAGCACGGTGATTCGAATCCTAGCAGCTCTAATTCGTCGCAGGCAAACCACGCCTCTCTCGCGCAGGATTCTATTTCTGGGTTTCTCCGACTAGAGATTGGACTCTCCGAGGTCGATTCAGATTTCATCTCTTCGAATTGTCCAAAGTACACGAGAATGATAGTAGATGGTGTTAGGGATTTGGAAGAATGGAATTCGTGGAAAGGGAGTAAAGAATCTGAGGGAATTGAGGGTTTAGGGTTTAAGGAGAAAGTGATTTATATGGTGAAACAGAAGGGTGATGGTGGCAAAGTTGCTTTTTTAGAGAGTCTTGGTTTGAGTTTGTCTTCTGCTATGTATTTGGCTCATTACGTCTCCTCTGAATCGCTTCCCATTCTTCTCCATAAGGTAATTCACATATACGTTAAGAGATAGAGATATTGGTTCTGCATCAAAATCAAGTTGCTAGTGTTGTATGTTTTTGTTAGGTTGGGTTTGGAATTCGATTTTGGCATGGTGACTTAATCTTGGATTTGGATTTTTAGGTTAAGTACCTCAAGGAAATATTCTTTTCTGGCAGTGATGAGAATGGTCTTGTTGGAAAGTATGCACGACGCATGATGCTTTACTTGTCCATTCCTATTGATGAAGATGTGCAGCAAACTCTTTCCTTTTTCGAAAAGGTTTTTGTGTGTGTGTGTTCTCTCTCCTGTTAGCTTTCGCTAGAAGCACTTATATTGTTTAGTAAGATGAATGTTAAAATGTATTTTTAGATTGAAGCAAGGCGTGGAGGTTTGGACATGCTCGGTTCTGTAGATGCATCATTCAGATTTTTAATCGAGTCATTCCCTCGGCTTCTTCTACTTTCAGAAGAAAATGATATGAAGCCTATGGTAGAGTTTCTTGAAAGCATTGGTATTCCTAAAGGTTGCTCTGGAAAAGTACTTCTCTTGTACCCTCCTATCATGCTCAGCAAAACTGAGGAGATCAAAAGAAGGGTAGCCGCAGCTCTGGAGAAGGTATGCCTATTTGGTTGATTGTACATAACTAACATGGAGCTGCACTTTCTTTGTTTTCTTTTTGGTTGCTGATTATTGCAAATTTGGGTTGTATAGGTTCAGGTTAGTGTAGTGAACAAGGATTCTGGAAAAGTATTGCAGAAGTATCCGTGGCTTCTTTCACCAAGCGTACAAGAGAACTATTCCCATATCGTCTCATTTTTTAACAGTGAATCGGTAAGCACATAGAACTATTCCCACATCATGTCGATCAGATAATTGGTTGTTTTGTGTTTGTTACGCAGGCCTTATCATTGTTGTTCCATGATTGGTCTTACTCAGACATGGTTTGCTATGATTTTGATTTCTTAGGTGCTCAAAATGGATATTGACCACGGAATTAGGAGATGGCCTTTGCTTCTCGGTTGCTCAGCGAGCAATATGGAGATGATGGTGAAGGAATTTGATAAATTAGGTGTTAGAGATAAAAGAATGGGGAAGGTTATACCCAAGATGCCTCAGCTTTTGTTATGTAAACCCCAAGACTTTCTTAAGGTAAAGAAACCACTTTCCAAGATGTGTATTCTCCCATTCTATTATTGTTGTGCAAGACTGTTTGTTTAACCATGTACATTATCCTCATTTCTAACAGGTTGTTTGCTTTTTGGAAGATTTGGGATTTCAAAAGGAAATCGTTGGTCAAATACTCTGTCGATGTCCTGAAATATTTGGCTGCAGCATTGACAATAATACCCTGCAGAAAAAGCTCAGATTTCTCACTCGTTTTGGTGTTTCATCTACGCATTTTCCCCGAATCATAAAGAAATACCCGGAATTTCTCATATACGACGCAGACAAAACACTACTTCCACGGTATCTATCATAGCCAATCTAGCACATCATACTCAGTGAATCATTTTTCTAGCTTATGTCCCCTAATATAGTAATCTTATGCTCTTGCAGACTAAAGTACTTAATGGAGACTGGGATATCAGAGAGAGAGCTTGCCTTCATGATTCGCAAGTTCTCACCGCTATTAGGATACAGCATCGACAAAGTGTTGAGACCAAAGTTAGAGTTTCTGTTGAACAGTATGGAGAAGTCGGTTAGAGAGGTAATAGAATACCCGAGGTACTTTAGTTACTCGCTGGAGAAAAGGATAAAACCGCGGTTTTGGGTACTAAAAGGGAGGAACATAGAATGTACATTACAGGAAATGTTAGGCAAAAACGATGAAGAGTTTGCTGCTGATTTCTTAGGTTTAGGAGAGCTTCAGCAAACTCACCACGAAACCTATTAGTTATATATATATAGGCCAAAAGTTTCTTTGAGAAGATCACTATGTTATGAGATTGGTGATATCTCTGAGAAGCTTCTTCAGTTTTGTCTGTGTGCATTGTTCATATAGCCGCTAGTGTATGTACTTACTGTTCTTGTCTACAAAAAAAAGAAAGTTGAATAAAAAAAATTCAGTTTATGAGTGTGTCTGTACCGGTTAATTTTCAGTTTTGTGAACCCGGATCGGTTTGGTTTGATGTATGTGGACTGGGTCCTTTTAGGATAATTGTATGGGCCTAAATTCGGAAACAGCCCATTGGGCAAATATTTATAACATTATATTACACAGCTTTTTCAAAACACAACAGAAAAAGAAACTTGACATGAAAAGTAATTTCCCCAATTTTTCTATCTCGAAGCGGTTTCTCGCTTACTATAATACTGTATGCTAAGATAGTAAGATGTACGTTCGCTCATTCATTCATAATATTTTGAAAATTCTCAGAAAAATTGATTCATATCTTTACGTTTGATAAACATGATTGCTGAGAAAAGGAATCGAGCGAGTCACTAACTAATTGATTACAATCCTCACCGATTAAGCAAAAATGGGAAACGCTCTAGGCAAAGCATCAACGGACATCGGAGGTTTTATAGGCAATATTTTCACAGCACCGCTCAAAGCCACACTTGGAAGATCCTGTTTGTAAGATTTTCTTCTGATCCATTGTCTGAATTTAAAGGAACCAACGACTGTCACAAAAATCGTTGATTTGGTTGTTTTTCTTATCACCATTCTTTTGATGATTTCTCTTTCTTCTATTTTATTATAGAGATGTATGTTCGGGACCATGGGATCTTGCATGTTTCATAGAACATTTCTGTCTTCCTGATATCGCCAAACTGGTGCTTATATCAGCCCTCTGTTTCATCAGTAACCTTCTCTCCTTCTCTTTCTTTCTATGTATAGCAATCATTATTAGATTCTATAAACTATTCTCCTTACTTTTCTTTATAATTTTTGTATTTTGTTTCTTTTTACTATCAGTTTTGATGTTCATCACCCTCTTGTTCAAACTTGGAATCTGCCAGTGTGTTGTTAAAAGCATCTGCAAAATGTCATGCGCCGCTTGTGCAGCGTACTGGTTCGCCATTGGAGAGATGATTAGTTGCTTGTGGCACAGTTTGACTAACGTAAAGCGGGTCCGCCGTAATAGAAAACGACTCGGTGATATAGAAGCTGCCACCTACGACTACTCTAGTGATGACGAATCGAGTTCATCACTCAGTCCCAGTCGAAGAAAGAGCATTAGACCAAAGCGGAGAAGAAGAAACAGACTAGGAGGAAGCAAACACAACCATCACCATCTTGGCAGCAATGGCAACAACCGCCGCTTCATAAGGCTACCGAGTAGACAGATGTCTGTACGAGTTGGAGGCAAATCAAGAAGAATAAGAAGTGCCAGAACGAGAAAATCTAGGAGAGTTAAGATCCTCAAAGTCAAAGATGTTGTTGATTAAAATGTCTCTATAGTTCCTTAAAATAATCTCTAATCTCAAAAACAGAATTATCTCATTTATTCAGATGAAGTGAAACACAAAACCATTAATCCATGTGAATAATTTTATAACCAACCTCTCTCCCTCTCTATTTTGTATATGTGCAAGAGAGTAAACAAGCAGGGGATGGATAAGTAATGGTTCGCTTTCAGAGGAAAACCGGAGCCATGACGAGAGTTATAGTCGCGAGCATTTTTATGAGGACGTGAATGGATGGACCGGCTGTGTCCTTGAATGGATCTCCCACGCTGCAATGTTACCAGATGAATTTATAATGAGAAATCCCATCTAGGAATACAACTTGAAATGAGTTTTGAAGTAGAACGAAATACTTACGTATCACCAGTCACAGCTGCTTTGTGGGCTTCGCTTCCTTTACCCCCAAGTGCCCCCGTCTCTATGTATTTCTTTGCATTGTCCCAAGCACCTCCCGCGGTGTTTAGGAAAAGTGCCATTAAGATACCACAAACTGTTGCAAACATGAGCATAGAAGCTACAACCTTTGCTCCCAGTAGAGGTTGTCCTGTGTAGTAACCCAAGATCCGAAACACCAAACCTGAAAGAGAGAACAAGAGGTTTGTTTTGGTCACAATCTTGTGGTTTCAATACAGGAAGCAAAAAAAAAAAAGGGACTAAGGAACATTACTGACTTACCAACTACAATGGGTGATGCAATAGCTAAAACTCCTGGCTTGATCATTTCCCTTAAAGCTGCAGATGCGACAATGGCGACACATCGACTATAATCTGGCTTCTCCTTGTACGTCTGTTACAGGATATTGGTTTTGCTAGTCAACAGCAGTACAAGCCAAATAAATAAGAAATAGGGAAGCACTCGAAAGGAAAAATATGCTTACCATTATGCCAGGCCTCTCAATAAATTGTCTTCTTACTTCGTTGACAACCTCTTGAGCAGTTCGACCAACTGCCGCACATGCCCAAGCACTAAATAGAAAGATAAGCATGGAGCCCAATAATCCACCTACGAAGACTTCTGGGATAGCAATATCAACCTGATTTGAACCGAGGATGAGAATGAGAAGCTGTTTCAACATTGGGAATACAGCAAATTTGCATAATGACATTTACCTCTTTGAAAGACACATTAGCAAACGCTGAAACCTCGTCCATATACGCACTAAAGAGAAGGAATGACGCAAGTGCAGCAGATCCAATGGCAAACCCTTTCGTTGTTGCTTTTGTTGTGTTCCCAACAGCATCAAGAAGATCAGTGATCTCACGGACACTTTCTGGCTGCAGGAGACATTTATATTATTTCTACATTAGAATAAAGATGGAACGGAACATCAGAGCTTTTCAAGCCAATCATGTGAAATTTTTACCTGCTGGCTCATCTCGACAATCCCACCAGCGTTGTCAGCTATGGGGCCAAACATGTCCATAGTAAGAACATAAGCTGCAGTGCTTAGCATTCCCATGGTCGCAACGGCTGTTCCAAATAGACCTCCAGTGGGAATGCCATTTTCGTCCACTAATCCCGAGGTATTGCCCAGCCAATACGCAGAAATAATAGCTGCACTTATAGTCAAAACTGGAAGAGCAGTTGATTCCAGACCCAAGCTGACCCCAGCAATGATATTAGTCCCATGACCAGTCGAGCTAGCAAGAGCTAACGTCCGAACAGGCTCGTGCTTATAATCTGTATAATATTTGGATATCCAGACAAAGATATAGGCCGTGATGATGCCAACCAACCCACATAGGGCGAAATTGAACCATGCAGATGGAGCTTGTTCAGTGTAAAGCAGCCAGCGAGTCGACTGCGAAACATAAATAATGCTGTCAGAAGAATATAGCGTAGAACTTGTTCGCAATTGCACAAGGATTTGTGTGTGGCAACATTACCGCGCCAAAGGTCAAAACAGCTAATATAATAGTCAGAGAATATCCTTTCTGAAGTACAGCCATTGGATCCTCTACTGGAGATTTCACGCTAGCATCACGTGTTCCCTTGATTGATAGAATACCAATTGATGATATAATCAAGTCAAAAGAATGAACAACTAGAGGAAACAAGATAAAGCCCGATGGATCTGCGTAACAGAAATAGATTTGAGTAAGCATCAAGCATGAACAAGCGGTTTAATAGGATATTTATCAGCACATACTTTTACTATTCTATGTATTTCCTATCTTCCCAACATCAAATTGCAAAAAAAAAAAAAATTATGCTAGTTTAACAACCACGGCTAGAAATGGTCAGGAATGTTACAGAAAATTTGACTGCAGTCAAATGTAACTTGCTAAAGGTGTCATGAAAAGTAGTCTTCCTTCAATCTTCATATAATGCTTACGCAGATTAATACAACTTATACCGATATTTCAAATCCTAATGAGTAACAATGTACCCTCACATCCTCAAGGAGTGACCAAAACATGCCATAAAGTGTAGATTATTTTTCTCTATACAGAATGTAATTTATGAGCTTGAGCTCTCCACACAACTCTTCCTAAGTTTGCATTTCAAATTATAGAATCCTAGCAGTGAATTATTTTCTCAACATAAGTCAGGAACTCAAACACAGGTTATATATCATTGTTCAACATATGCCAGAAGTAACTTTAAAGAGAGATGGCCCACAAACCTTCAATTTTGCACTTCTTAGCCATTGTTCCACCTAGTATCATTGCACTGATGATTTCTGCAGCTATACTTTCAAATAAATCAGCACCTCTAGCAGCACAGTCCCCCACATTGTCTCCAACCTACAAGAAGATGAAAATAACTTTAAAAGCCTAAATGGCGAAAACAAGCAAACCCTTATTCAACTTGCTGGGTATATACTCTAGAGTGATACATGCCCCAAACAAGGATGTCATGTTTGGACATCACAGATAACCAAGAAAGTAAGAACCAAAAAGGGCAAAGATCAAATACCAAATCAGCAATAACAGCAGGATTACGAGGATCATCCTCGGGAATACCCTGCTCGACTTTCCCAACAAGATCTGCCCCAACATCAGCTCCCTTAGTGTATATTCCACCACCCAACTGAGCAAATAAGGCAACAAACGAAGCACCAAAACCATATCCCACGAGAAGAAGAGGCACTGTAAGAGAAACAGAAAATTCAATCAATAAGTCTAACAAGTAAATACCTCCACTATCGTCCATGCAGATGCAAATTATGGTCAATACATCAAGAGAAATACATATAGATTATAGGGTTGACTGAAAATCTTAGAATTGTTTTGATACCCCACCTCAATAATGATCAACACAACTCATGACATATTTAAGAAATACTGCTCATGTCTCAAAATGATCCTTTGAAAAGATAAAGATAACATTTTGAAATTCAGTACGATGATTACAAAATATGCACAAGATGAAAATAAATTCTTCAAAGACAGCAGAACAGGGGACTTACGGTCAGTAACATTCATTCCGCCTGGTGAATCCACACCCAACCAAACATAAAATGTAGAATAGAGGATGGCGATACCAATCACAGCCATACCAACTACAACCAGGGCTGAAAACCCACCAGCACGAACAGCTATCTGCATTTCTATCTTCTACTTAGTATTTGGAAACATGTACACGTCAGGTTATGAAAATAGGTTAACTATAGAAGAACCTGCAATGCTTCTCTCGCAGAACGTCTGGCGGCACTGGAGACACGCACATTAGCACGAACTGATACCCACATTCCAACATATCCAGCAACACCTGAGCACAGAGCCCCCAAAAGAAATGCAGCAACAGTAATATAGGCAGACATCGCCCTGCAGCAAAATAGTAATATGGGCAAGTATCATTCACAACAATTCAAAAGATAAAATAAATCTTATGAATGTAATCATGTATCTGCACCTTCCTAAACCAGCAGCCTCTTGCTGGGGAGTTAAGTTACGGAATAGATATATGCAAAGAATCACAAAAGCTAGCAAGATGGCCATCTTTGATATAGTGCTATACTGCGTTCTGAAAAACCCTTCAGCTCCATCACGAATAGCATCTGATATCTATAAGTAAGAGAATTACCTCACAAATTAGAATCAAAGAAGTTTGATGAGAACAACGGAGAAAAGATGTCAACATCACCACAGAATTTGAGTGAGCTTACCTCAACCATCTCTGGCGGGCCTTCATCTTTCGCAAGAACCCACTTGGTTAGATATATTGACAAAAGGAAGCTGATGATGCATACTGTGAAGACGAACACGATGATGGGAGAAGTACTTGCTCCCATGTAAAAGATTGCTCCAAAGCAGAAAAGCAGAATTATAGAAAGGACACGAACATTTAATTTCCTAATAATCCGGAATATCTGCCAACAAAAACAAACCAGTTATAACATCACACCAGTTTTGTTTTTTAATATACATCTTAATGATCTGATGCAACCAATAAGAAAAGCACTCGAGAAAGAGAAAGAGAGGAATTAGAGTTATACCAGTGGACTGTAGGTTTTACTACGCATGCTGGGAAAAGCCCTAGGCCTGTCACTGAAAGACATCAAACTGGCCTGCTCAATATCTTCATCCATCATCATGTTTCGAGCTGAATTTGCTCTTCAAACTACGGGTAGAGGGGGTAATAAAATCAATGCTATGGGGCAAGTGCAACTCCGCCCCAGAACTCAGACACTGAATTTAGAAACACTACAACTTTTTCTCCAGATGCTAACAGCACATCATAAAACGAGCACAAGTTAGTCCGAACCCTCTAACTCTAGCTATATATCTTGATTACTAGCTTCTTCAAACTTTCTCAGTAGAGTTGCCACAACAAGTTTCCACCATAAAAATTTCTGAAAAAGAAAAAAAAAAGTATTAAGACCTGATGGTTTCTCTTTACCTACCAAGTACCAAATAACAATTTCAAATTGAATAAAATCAGACTCATCCGAGTAAGTAAGGTTCTAGAGTAAGGTTTAGCTATATATTTCACCATTTACCAAGACTGTAAACGCTTCTACAATCAATTCCCTAAAAAGAAAGATAAAAAGAAACGCAATAAACAAGCAACACATAAGACCCCCCAAGATCTAATCGACTAAGATTATAGTGTAAGATACTAAACTTTTTAAAAAAAAAAAAAAAAACGCATTCCGACTTTGCATTACTTCAATCGAGAAATCGCCGTTAGATCTGACTTCCAATACTAAGAGAAATTCACATGATCTACTCAAACAATGGATAGGCGAATCAACGAAAAAAAAAAACAAAGAAGAAGCATATGAAGAGTTTCTCCGGAAACAAACCCTAAATCGGTAGAAACAGAGAAATAAAAAAGAAATCGCGGCTCCGGTGAGTGATCAGAAGGAAACCGCCATTAGCGAAAGCTTGTCGTAGCCGAAGAAGCGCTCTCCTCTTCCACCTCCTCTGTGTCTTTTTTCTCCGTAAAAAATCCCAAAGACTTTTCAGAGAACTTTTCTTAAATTTTTATTTTTTTTTACCACTTCGCACAGTGGTACAAGTCTAATTTTATGAGTAAGTGACACATCCTATCCAATGACACGCTGCCACTTAATAACTCTAATTATTTATAAATTATCTAACAGACCCATCACTTTTGATATATTTACATATTAGGTCGTCCTAGTATAATGGGCCTAGCCCAACTTTTGTTTTGCAATTCGGGGCCCATATAATATGCAGAGTAAAAAGAAAGAAGAACACCACCACCACTAACGTTATCAGTCCGATCACAGAGCTCGCCTTTTCATCGTCGTCAATCTCCGGCGGACGCTGTACGTGATTTTACTTTGGAAAGTTTACGAATTGCTTAGCCGTTACTTTTCATGATTTCGTTTGAAAAAATCTCTGCTTTGGTTAGGACAAGCAGAGGATGTTGATGACACTAGCCGCGGCGACGACCGCCGTTTCATTTAACTCAAAGCTTCTATTGTTTCGAATACGTTGCTCTGATTCTAACCCTAAGCGTGGCTTTGGCTCTAAAAAGGTTCTTACTTTAAGATGTTTCCACTTAATTTACAAAATTCTTACTGATTCAAAGTACTGATACAAAATTGTGAAATCTCATCACAGGAAGAGAAAGACTCTTCATTACAGCAAAGGTATAGTTTTTTTTTGTGTTTGTTTGTTTGTTTAAGCATTCAGAATTCTTCAATGCTGTCTGTTATATTTTCATATGGACTTGTTTGTCTGCAGGAAATCATCTTCTAAACAGTCTGTTTCTGTACCTAGAAGTAAGTATAATCTGATTTTAAGGCATACTGTAAGTAACAGATGTTACAGCTCTTCAATATTCATGCCTGGCTTTAATTTTCGCTGAAGGAACTCCTCCGTTTTTTTTGCAGAGGCACCTGGTCTGAATACTCAGTTTGATGGAAAATCTGGTATATCTTTCGATATAGACTTCGAGGAACGGCTGGAAAACATCAGAAGGTACACATGTTTTTTTTTTAATTCTATTGGCTTTAGAAGAATATAAGTTACAATACAATAGGATTACGTAGGAAAAGGAATCTGAAACCTTTGACAATCACACTTAACTTTCAAAATTTACCCACAACGACATGATCTTCCTATGAAAGTTTGGTTCTTTTTTCTTTTCTTGATCTGGTCATCATGTGTCTTGCGTTCCGCTTCCCTCACCCCTTAGACATAGTCAAGATCATTGTCCTCCAACTGGTATGGAATGTTTCTCTGTAACCTCTGCTCTTTTGATGAACTAGGTCAGCTCTTGAGCAGAAAAAGACGGAAGTAGTTAAAGAATTTGGTCCAATTGACTATGATGCTCCGGTCAAGTCTGACCAGAAAACAATTGGTTTTGGTACTAAGGTACACATAAATAACAGCTTGCAAGTGATTATTTTGCTTTTGTTCTAAAATCGCTTGAAGCCTATAAGATAACATACATAACATCATGACAAAACTTGGTCCCATGCCATGACAGGTTGGAGTTGGCATAGCTGTTGTTGTATTCGGTTTGGTTTTTGCTCTTGGTGACTTTCTTCCCACGGGAAGGTGCGTTATGACTCGTAAGATATTTTGTTGTGATCACAGCTTTAAGTAGCTTTACTATAATGAAGGCAGCCTAAACATAACTTTGTCATTTACACCATGTTACTGCTTGTCATTTTTCTTCCTTTTAGGATCAGCTGAGTTGGTTTCCGTGATTCACATTTTTGCCATACCAAGTCACATTGCCAAGTGATTTAGCCGGTCTCAGTTTTAACAAGTTTGTTTTCCACTTTTCAGTGAGAGTCCAACTAAGAACACAACAGTAGTTAAAAATCAGATCTCAGAAGAAAAAGCCACGCTTCAGGTAATATAAGGGGCTGAATGTTTTTTTCATGAAGGCTTTGTTCAGGTAACATTTTTAATTTATTTTTATTTTTTCAGCAAAGGCTCAAAGCGTTTGAAACAACTCTCAATGGCACTCCTAAGGATCAAGCTGCGCTGGAGGTGAGTGAAGACATGTTCTGTTGTGCATACTATTATATATCTTCTTCATCGGCAATTTAGCCATTCATCTCCCTGTAGGCTGCCAACAATAATAGGGATCAACTAAAACTAATAACCAGGCAGCTAAGGATCAGGAAAATTGAAATGCTTTTGGTTCCAAAAACTCGTTATCTGTTTTTTTCTCATTTTCACCTATTTAAAAATCCTTACTTCTATTTAAGTTTTGATTTTGTTCTTCTGGAATGAGTCTAATCTCCACATATCTGCTTGAATTACATGAAACTTTTTCTGTTCGCTTCAATTGATTCACTGAAGTTGTTAATGCACACATAGTAAGCTGAAAACAAGTTACGCTTCCTCTTCTGACTTATTTATAATGCTAGAAAAATTCTTAAAGTTGGGGCACCTATGCAGGGAGCTGCTGTCACACTGACTGAACTAGGAGAGTATTCACGGGCTGCTGCATTTCTTGAGAAACTGGCTAAGGTTTGTTTCTCTCATGCTTTTATGTTTTTCTTATGTCAAGTCATTCGTTTCACAAGAACATGCTGATTAGAGACTTAGCTAATAGTGCACAAAGTGTGATTCTTGTTCTGTAGGAGAGACCAACTGACCCTGACGTGTTTCGACTGCTTGGAGAAGTAAATTATGAACTTAAGAACTATGAAGGTAGTATTGCTGCATACCGAATTTCAGAAAAGGTAAATACTCTCAAACTTCGTGGATCAAACTCTTTTTCATAGCTTTTCTCACTTGCATTGAACTAATAGTTGATACCGATTAAGATTGTCGGACGAATTTTCTCGTGGGGACATAAGATTTGAACTTGCATAGCTGTTACTACCATGTATATGTTTGTTAACAGAGTCAGGACAGTCAATTTTGCTATCTATAATAGCGATGTTTTACTTTTTGTTACCCTAGGTTTCTAAAGGGATTGATCTTGAAGTCACACGAGGCCTCATGAACGCGTATTTAGCTGCTAAGAAACCAGACGAGGTAAATCTGTTTCCATCAGATATGAATAGAAATATGTTACCTTTTTGTCTAAGAAGCTTAATCTTAAATACTCTCAACATCTCCTTGGATCCATTTCTTTTCACTTTTGTTGTGATTCTTAGGCTGTCAAATTTCTTCTCGACACTCGTGAACTCCTGAATACAAAGAAAACAAGCACAGCAGACAGTGTTACAGATGAAACAAATCTCCCAATTCAGGTAACTTCGTTCCTGGAAATGGACTCTTTAACAGATTATTCTGGTACTGTCTTAGCATAATCAGTTCCTTGTTGAAATAGACATCTCTTCGTGTTCCTGATGGCATATCTGTTTCATATTTTATGTCCAAAGAAACCAGATACGATAATGTATCTATACTTTTGTGGCTTTTATCTCTAACTGATTATAAACGTTGGGGGAAATATTTGCTCAGGTTGAGTTGCTTCTCGGAAAAGCTTATTCAGACTGGGGACATATCAGCGACGCCGTAGCTGTCTATGACCAGCTTATCACTGCTCATCCTGAAGACTTCCGAGGCTACTTGGCGAAGGTAATTTTCTCGTCCCGACCTCAAAATAGTTGAGCTACTCAGATATACTTGCCGGTAAACTCCATGTGAAATGGTGTTGTAGGGAATCATATTGAGAGAAAATGGAAGCAGAGGAGATGCAGAAAGAATGTTTATCCAGGTGAATCATATGAACTCGTTAAACCTTCTTCATTCCAATACGTTTCCAACTGAGTAAAAAAGATATATGACACATACCTAACTTGTTAATGTGTAGGCACGCTTTTTTGCACCAGACAAAGCTAAGGCCCTTGTGGATAGATACTCCAAACTGTGATCACTATCTGATTCTGTGTATATATAATGTATATGTTTTGTTTTTATGATTTTCATTTTATCACTCTGTTTTTTACATATATTTCTAACCTCGGTATTTCAAGTGGCTAATTACTGAGGTTAGATAGTAAATGCCAAACCAAATCAATCCGGTCTGTTTTGTATCATCCATAAGCAAGAACACGGCGTCGTTTGATAGTTATATATTAAATGGGCCACATAGTTGACATGTTTTGGAAATCAACCCATTTAATGTAGAAAGCCCAACGACACCCACTATCGTTTATGTATTTATACTTATAAACCCGTAATTTTTTCTGTTTTGTCATCTCAGCCCTAACTTTCTGTAGTCGATATTAAATCCAAGCTGGTTCAACATCATCAACGAGGCTGATTCTTTTTGTTCATCTAGTTGGGAATCCGGGTGAACATTTCGGTTCGAACCCTAGAGACACAGAATCAAGTATCTTCTTTCTCGTTTCTCCCTCCCTTGTTCACAGATCATGATCTCAGGTTATATATTCACAGCCGGAACAACAAATCTGACGCTTTAGATTACTAGTATTAGATAGTTAGACTATAAGGAAAACTTGTAATCCGCATAAGAATAGCCAAAACCAAAGAAGAGAAGAGTTTTTGTCAAACCCTTGTGGATAGATATTCCAAACTGTGATCACATCGGCTTGTGAGTTACTAATATGAGTCTGATTGATCTGTGAGAATATTAAGCCGCAGGCAGAACCAAGAAGTTTAGAAATTGCCACCTAAATAATACAAAGGTAGCAAAAGGAGCTACACCAAATATGAAGACATTAAGTTCCAACTGATCTTCATATGGCTAGGCATTGAAGCTACGAACCGCAAGAGATCTGGTTTATCAATGATTCCTGTGCGAAGCGGCTCTGTTTCCTGTTGGTTCAAGACATGGAGGAACTTGGCAATGTTCGGAAGTACCATTTCCCGGCAATGAAGATGTAACAAAGGAACTTTGGACAAAACGCTTCCCTTTTGGATATCAAGACCTTCTGGTCTGCGCAGTTTATATGGTTTCCCAGTTGTTGGTTCAATATCAACCTGAGGCATCTGTTTCCATCTCTTGTGAACAAACCAACCGTACTTATAATCCCCTACTATTGGAGTACCAAGAGCTTCAGCGCAGTGTACACGTAGCTGTTTTTCAGAAGGTAAACTTGGTCAAGAGAGAAACAAAAACAAAATTTATCGCAAAACAGGTAAAGAGGATAGCAAAGTTTAATACGTACCTGATGCTTTCTGCTAGTAATAGGACGAAGTTCTAACCACGAACACCCATTGATCATAGGTCCTAATACTCTATACTCTGTTATTGCTTCTTGGGAAGCTTCAAAGCCCGAACCTTGCGCCAAAACCACCCTGTCTGTTTTACCATCGTCCAAAAGCACCTGAACACAGGTTTTTGAATCATTTTCAGATACAAGCAGTGTGTAAGCGAGCAGAGGTTATATAATGAGATAAGTACCTTTGAAAGAGGGGCTGAAATTAGTCCTTCTTTTTCCTTTGGAGAACCAATCACCAATGCCCAATATTGCTGATACATTGCTTCACAAGATTTGTTCCAAGCCTAGGATTGTGCAATATTTATGAGTCACTTAACAATTTTAAGCTCAACCTTTCCTTCCTAGACCGTAGTGTGTTTGGTTCAGAATTTCAGATAAGTCCTTCTTACCTTACAGCTTGAGTTTCTCCCCTTGTAATCACTGAACACTGAGTGAAGATGATCAATACTTTCTTTGGTTCGACCCATTACTAAGAGGCCACTAGTTTCCCTATCAAGACGATGTACCTAACCAATGAAAGTCAAATAAGTCAGAAACCAAAACAATCTATCAAGATAACTGATATAAACCCCCCAAAAAAAATCGAGTTTACCAATCTAGGACCTTCATCGTTACCAAAAGACAAAGCTGCAGCTGCAAGTGCATCCATGCTGTTATGTATAGGAACATTTCCCTGAAACAAACAAAGATAACTGAGTATGCAGCGGCTGCTTATCAACAAGAGAAATGTAACAGCTTCCTCCCATGAAGTCATTCTGCAGGAGCAAATAGCAAACTCTATTACCTTGACTGGAAGCTTAGGTGGCTTATTAAGAACGATAATAGCAGAGTCCTGCAATAGATAAGAAAAGTAAGGTCAAAACTTGTATATAAGATCAAACAAAAGAGACCAGTGTAAAACATTAGCAAATCCAGAAGAGTTTCTCAAACAGGAGTTACCTTGAACCTGACAAGTCTTTGAAGATAAGCGATTTCGTCTGCGTTTGGATACAAGGTTCCACTTGGTATAGTGTCATATCTCTTAGAAATCCTCATCTCAGCGATTGACACTGGCAACCAGATTTTGTCTCCTACTTGCATTACCTCGTTATGCTTAATCTGCAGATTAAAAGTGTACAACGCTACCACTATTCTTAAACCCAATCCACGAGAATGATCACACCAACAACAACAAAAAAAAAGAACAGAGATCAATTGTACATTTCTCATGGGTCTAGCTCCATCTTCTTTCTCTCTTGAAGCATTCCTACGACCTCGAAACTCCATTTGAACCTACCACAAAGGTAAAACTCAATTACTGTCAATATAATTTAGGGGAATTCATTTGAAGGTCTCATTAGACAATTCCAAAAAAATCAAAAGTTATACCAGAGGCACTCACAAGGCCCTTTGTGAAATGAGTTTGAATAGCCTTATCATGGATTTCTTCGAAATAGTACTTGACCCAGCTTATGGCTGTGACGTGGTCTTTGCTATCTCCGTCGTCTCCGTTATCAACGGCGTTTTTACCAGGTAATGGATGACCGGGGAATGGCGGCAGGGATATCAGCTGACGTGGCAATGGTCCTTGCTTCGGTTGTCCCAGGTGTGCTACGTTGTTTGTCACGCGGATCACAGACGATGGCGGCGGAGCGACTCTCGAGTACCGCCGTGTAAATACGGCCAGGTATAACTGACCGAAGCTTTTCTTAGACTTCAACATGGGAGGTTTATCAGAAGACCGAAGGACTCTGTGTCTAGGTCAGAATGCCGGCTAAACGGCGGATCTTCTTCGCGCGCTACGGCCGAAGAAGACGAAGAGAGAACGGAACTGTGAAAGCTAAAATGGGCCTGTTGGGCTTTCAATTCTGGGCATCTCCAACTCGGGTCGTGTTAAAAAAATATTCATGGTTTTACTCTACCGTGTTCATTCAGTTAAGCTTCAAGAAATTTGTACAGTAATTTATGTTGTGATTTTGATTTACAGTTTCTCTTCCATTACCGAAGTATTATCTTTACATCAAAACCATAAATTGAGAAAAACAATACAAAATGATGGTACTATGAGAAAACAACTACATCCAATAGGTTTTGAACATTAACAATAACTTATTGAATTGAGAGGGTATATCAAATCAAATATATGACTCATATGGGCTGTACCTTATTACCATCGAAATAAAAACATAAAAACAACGAATCAAACATATTACACAGCGCAGCACAAGCACAGCCGGAGAATCATGACGCTCACAGAGCTAAGACTCAATCGACCGAACAAACCGATAAATAAAATACCGACCACTATGATAGTTGTTGGTTCAAAAACACAAGAAAGAGAATATGAATGAACCTCTTTCTCCAAAAACAACCCAATTGGGAGTATTTTTTATACTCGCTGTGGAGACGGGACACAGCTTACCGAGTTTCGTCCTCCAAAGCACGGAATCCAGCACTGAGATCGTCGTACAATTTCTTGAATTTTGCCACCAGTGTATCCTCCCCTTCTGCTGGGTCTTCGAACTTCTGAGACCTGTAATTTTCATATTCGATTACAGACCATTTCATTATAGCGCTATGTACCAAAATTATAGATAAACTGAGGGGAAGGCCAATAGTTTGCTTACACTAAACGGTAGAAAAGATCTCCCAAGCGATGCTTGATGAGAGTATAAGTAATCTTTTGACCGTCCATTCCAGCAGCTCTCTCAACCGCCTGTGTATGACAACATTTAATGGAATGTTGTTTGAATATAGACGAACCAATTGACCTAAATCCCCACTTAACCTAGTAGATCATTTATGAATCATCTCATCTTATTTACCTGGTTGGCTAGGTTGTAGAAATGGATAATGTTACGCATCATCCACACAGACTTGTAGAAAGGGCAGAATTTGTCGTATCTGTCAAAGATTCATCCAAAAGAGTCAAGAGTGAATAACCGTTGAGAGAGAAAGATACAGAACCAAACCAAAACGATGGGAGTAAACAAATCTTACGGTGTAAATGCGTTTTGAGCAAGGTAGTCTTCCCTCAATAGCTTAGCTGTTTCCAAGGTGATTTTGTCACCTTCTGCTAGTGCATCTTTTCCTACAAGCTGTACGCAAAGCACAATGCACGGGTCAAACAAACTCCTTTCAGAAAGAATTATGTGCTAACACTAATTTTCTTCTATAAATCGAGTCAAGTTTCGAAGCCAAAATAATATCGTTCAAAACCTTAAAATTTATATCGCTGTGACACGAGTTCATTAGTCACGACATTAGATACTTAAACAAGGATAAGTGACCCATACCTGGACAATTTCATTCAGATCGTCTTCTCTCTGCAACACCTCTCTGGCCTTTGTCCTGATGTTGATGAAATCTGGATCGAACTTCTCATAGAAAGATTCCAACGCCTGAAGAAAAGAAAAAGTAACTTTTTATATAAACACGGATTCGAGATAGTAAACCAAGATAGGTTTAAACTGAGAATACATAAGCATACCGTCGAATACTTTGAGTAGGAAATCAACCAATTAACAGAGGGAAAATGTTTTCTCTGGGCAAGCTTTTTGTCCAAACCCCAGAAGACCTGCAGAAGAAAAGAACAACCAATATGGAAGAGTAAGCACTAAACACTTCAAAGTAGAGAAAAACCATGCTAATACGAGTCTGCTGCAGATCTAAAACCAAACACCATCTGGTTCATCTCAATCTACAATGGAAGATACGGAAGCAGCCATGAACGAAATAATCACCTGCACAATACTAAGGGTTGCAGAAGTCACAGGATCTGAAAAGTCTCCTCCAGGAGGTGAAACTGCACCAACAATTGTAACACTTCCATCACGTTCTGGTCCACCAAGACATTTTACTTTACCAGCACGTTCATAGAAAGATGCTAGACGAGCTGCTAGATAGGCAGGATATCCACTGTCGGCAGGCATTTCAGCCTAGAAAACAAAGCAAAATAGGTGTAAATAAACTGAATAAGAAAAAGTGAGATGAGGACAACAAAAACATCCATATAGCAAAAGTGAAACGCAAAAGATTACCAATCGTCCTGAAATTTCTCTCAATGCTTCTGCCCAACGGGAAGTTGAGTCTGCCATCATACTAACATTGTAGCCCATATCTCTAAAGTATTCAGCGATTGTGATTCCTGAAATTCACATTAGAAAAATAAAAAACATGAGCATCGTAATTAAAAAATTTGTAACTGGAAGTTGGGAAATGGGCTTCATCAAAAACCATTAATTCTGTATTCCCGAACATTACCTGTGTAGATTGAGGCTTCACGAGCAGCCACAGGCATGTTAGAGGTGTTGGCAACAAGTGTGGTACGTTTCATGACAGATTCCTCACGGCCATCAGGCAACGTCATTGTCAATTGTGGGAAGTCCATAAGAACCTAACTTATGAGAAACCAATCAGATCAAATGTCTGTTTTGTATGAACAATTTGCAGATTAAGAATGAGAAGAAATATACCTCAGCCATTTCATTTCCTCTCTCTCCACAACCAACATACACAACAGCATCGGAGTTGGAGTACTATATATATAAGAACAAATTAGCTTTGGAAATTCAATATATCCAGTAATTAAGTGGAACAAACCAGAGTGTCACAACCTACCTTGGAAAGAGCCTGACTGATAACAGTTTTCCCACAGCCAAAAGCACCAGGAATGGCACAGGTTCCACCAAGAACTGAAGGGAAAAGGGCATCAAGGACACGCTGACAGCAGGAAAAGAAATCATCAACAACACATATCTTCAATTGACTATCACCGTTGTAAGAAAAATTAACTGAGCAATCACCTGCCCAGTAAGTAGAGGAGTATCGGCAGCAAGCTTTGATGCAACTGGCCTAGGGGTACGTACAGGCCAGCTCTGATATAATATCAACCAGAACAATTTAATAGGTGAACCAAATAGCTTAAAAATTTACGCTTGCAAGTAGGAAGATTAAAGATTCATGCAAACCTGAAGCATGGTGTAAGATTTCTTGATACCCTGGAATTCAAGCTCTATCACTGTATCCTGGGAAATGAAAAGCACCGACAAACAACCATGAGCAGCAAGCAAAAATGATCTCCAACAGGAAGTGATTACCAATTGATCAAGGAAAGTAAACATTTCAAAATGTATAAATTTATCATTTTTTTAGAGTAACTTAAACTCAAACCTTAAGGGAATATTGACCAGCTGGAGCAATGTAAGTAATCTTTCCCATGGCATCAGGAGGAAGGGCAACATGGTGATTCATCAAAGTGTTCTCAAAGACGGTCTGCAATCCAGAGTTATATTTGACTATCAGAAAAACTATCCCCAGTGTAAACAAAGGAAACACCACAGTAACTGTGTAAAATATGTTCCCTTGCCAAAAGACTATCCCCAGTGTAAACAAAGGAAACACCACAGTAACTGTGTAAAATATGTTCCCTTGCCAAAAGCAGATTTAGGAGAGATCAATAAACTTACAGCATACAAGTCACCACCAGTTATTGTGTCTCCCTCGACTGCAAACAAGTTAAATTTAGTTGACCATCAAGATTAAGACCATATGAACACTTCAATAGACAGACATATGCAGTCAAACACATTACCAAATTTATTGGGCTGGAACTCCCAAGGACAATCTTTGTCAAGAGCTGGGACAGACACACCCCGAGGAATGTACACATCACCGGATATTCTCGCAATAGTCTTCAAAGGCCTCTGTGAGATATGAAACCAAAGAATCGTGAGAAGCCACAGTCATAAACGTCAAACACACTTAATGTCTGGCAAGAATATAAATCCAACTGAACCTGAATTCCATCGAAGATATTTCCCAAAATTCCTGGTCCAAGCTCCACAGAAAGTGGCTGTAATTAAAGGCCAAATTATATGTTAGCTACAGATGAATAACCCTACAGAAAAGAGAAAGAAAAGAAAGAGAGCCAAGATAAAGAGAACTAACGAACCTTGTGCGTTCGAAGAACAGGATCATTAACTGTTAATCCCGCTGTTTCCTCGTAAACTGATAAAAAGGAAATTTCCAAATATCAACTAAAATATCTTACTTCAACAGAAGCCCATGTGCAAGTAAATTACACTAAGAAGCACAAAGAGAACAAACAAACCTTGGATAGTAGCAGAATCTCCTTCAAGACGAATGATTTCTCCAATCAAATTATCATGCCCAACACGCACTAACTCATACATAGCAGCACCGGCCATACCATCGGCAACAACAACAGGCCCTGAAACCTGCATCCCAATACTTGTATATTACCAATCTGATTACGAAAAAAATGATTATGACAAAGAAACATGAAATCTCTAAGAACTTATCAGATCAGATCAGAAATTCACAGACGAGCTACTAAACCGAGGCGGAATCAAACCGATTCAATCACTGAGAACTATTAGATCAAATCTATTTCATCCATCCATCAACAAAAACTAACATCGCAGAACAGTAAAAAAAAACAAATTGAAACCAGATCGAACGGAAACGGGATAATAATACCTTACGAACGTAACCATACTCGCTCTCCTTCTCATCGTCCTCGAAGGTCGTAAGCTTTCCTCCGTAAAACGCCGGCATTTTCTAAGCAATCAGAGATTCAAAAACTCAAATCCGATCGACGAAATAATCGAAATTCTACCTCCTACAAAAATGCCGAGATCCGATCAAACAAACAACAACAAATAAGAAATCGCCAACGCCTCGAAATAGAGATCAGAGATCGAGGAATAAGAAAACAAACTCCAGGTTTCGATTCAATAAATCAGAAAGAAACAAAAAGGATCATTAAGAGAGAGATAGAGATCCTAACCAGTGAACAGACAGGAAGAGAGAGTGGTCACAAGAAGAAGAGAGGTGGAGGCACGTAGATATTGAAAGAGTTGGAGAGAAGATCTGATTGACAAATCGTGGAGCGATCCTGTACAGAACTCCACACGATACGCTTATAGATCTGACTTTGTCGTTAATAGCCACGTGATAGTTTATTTATTGGGCTTTGTAATATCTGATTACGGCCCAATAAGTGAGTCCGTTTACTCAACAAAGACATTCACGCTTGAAAATCATCTCTCTGATGTAGCCGGAAAAATCACAGAAAGTGAACAGTTTTGTTTTCTCGGGAAAAGATTTCTGAAAGGGAAAGCAAGTTTTATTCATCAAGTGGGTTGAGAGAGAGAGAGAGAGATGGGAGAGATGGGGAAGGCGATGGGATTACTGATTAGCGGGACGCTTGTGTATTACCACTGTGCATATCGCAACGCAACTCTTCTCTCTTTATTCGCCGATGTTTTCATTGTTTTATTATGCTCTCTCGCCATTCTCGGTCTCCTTTTTCGCCAACTCAATGTCTCGTAAGTTTTCTCAGACTCTATTTATCGATTCTCTCTGTTTCCTGTGTTGTATTCTGTTCTTCGGTCTCTGATTTTAGTGAGTTGCTGTTTAGTAACCGGGGAATATTATTTGGCTCGTTTGATCTGTGAGAGAAAGTGTGATTGCTCTCTCCATATGTTTGTCGAATTAGGGTTTTGCAATTAGTGATGTTAATTTGATTGTGAAATTGATTTGCTTTAGATTTCATATCTTCTGCTTGTGGATTTTGGTTTCTTTTGCTACAATGGGTTTTGACGCACACACACAAACTTTTGCTAGATTCTCTTTACTTATCTTTGGATGAATCAGTGGCGCGTGGACTTTACTTGAATATATTTCATCATCCTATCACTTTACTTTAATAATCCTAGAATTGGCAATGATTTCATGATCTTCTGTTCTCTAGTATATATAATCGGTTTCAAGACCCTTGCTTTTTCAACCACATGATTTACAACTTTATAACTCTTCTCCAGGGTACCAGTGGATCCACTAGAGTGGCAAATATCACAGGACACAGCAAGTAACATTGTTGCTCGTTTAGCTAATACCGTTGGGGCAGCAGAGGGTGTTCTGAGGGTTGCAGCAACCGGACATGACAAGAGACTTTTTGTCAAGGCAAGTGTTTCTTTAGTTACTAACTTCCCATGTACAAGATTAGCATCAATATATTACCACAGTGTTTCTCTTAGAACCCTACTACTCAGTTATCATATAAGTGCATTGCTGATTGTTAACTCAGTAATTGTGTTCTATGCTGAAGATGTTTCTCTTTTGCTTTTCCCTTTAGGTCGTAATCTGCCTTTACTTCTTATCAGCTCTCGGGCGACTCATATCAGGTGTAACCGTTGCTTATGCAGGTAAAGCATTCACATTTCATCTCAAACTTTTACAAAGTTTCACTTAAATGTGGAAGACAGGAAGAGTGTGTCGTTATCTGATGAGTAGCATTACATACCAATATGTCGGATTTCATAGCATTTAACAGAAATTGGCCATTTGGGAAACCCTTCTTCATCCCCAAACCAAATGATCTCTGACTAGTTCTTCTTCCTGAAACAGGACTATGCTCGTTCTGTCTCTCCATGGTCTGTCAGAATTCTCAGAATTCTCAATCTCTTGGAAACTGTGTGCTAAAACGAGGAAATGCTGAGATTTTAGAACAAGAAGCAAATTCTGATAAATAAGCTCTCTAGCATTTGTTTATACTTTTTTTTTCTTTACTCATGTTCACATGTTCATAGCCTCATAGTAGCTTCCCCTTATGTACACTCGATTTGTATAATGTATGGTGGAATTGTAATGATAATGTTTCGCTTCCACCCCATATGTAACCACAGATCCTAAATTATAACTGTATTATTCTCTTTACAGTGTTTAGGCATACACTGCATCAAACGAAACAGTCTGCAAAAAGTGCTATGAGAACTGAATCTGCGCATATATACACATTATTTTGCTTAATACGATTCAACCAACTGTTATATGAGGAAGATTACATGAAAACACAGGACTAAGCCACAACACCTTTCCTTATTTGAATTTACATTTTCAGAACTGGATAGGATCTGATCAGTCTGTAAAAGGTTTGCTTACTCTACCCTATCAAAGAGAACTCTAAACCATGTCACGTCTTTGCAGTTGCTCTTGGTGATTCGAATCTTCATTGATTCCTGTTCTTAAAATCTACAAATCTTGAAGAGCCCGCAAAGTTTTGATATTTGTTTCATCTCTTACCCAAACACTGGTTCGACGAGTTATGGGGTCTACCCTTCCTCGTCCTCAGAGTGTGATGCAGTATTTGAAGCCACCTCCGTCTCCATTGATTGAGGCTGTACACCTGTAATCAAAAACAGAGGCAGATCAGGTTTTAAGAAATGCTCTAAAGACCAAACATTGCACCCCCAAAGAAAACATCTTTAAGACTACACAATCGCCTTTGAAGTAATGCAAATATCTCAAAGATCATTCTTTTATACAACTGAGTGGGTTATTCGACAATAAGCAGCAGCAACAAGATAACTAACATTACAAACTTCTCAACCATAAAAGAAGAGAAACTTGTTCCATGATCAACACAATACCTATCGAGATGATTCTCTATGTTATGATTGATGACTAGTTACCCATTTCCATCAGTGATATCGAAACAACTTTCAACAATAATAGACGATGATGACAACTTTTTCAACATGTATAACGATAAGCCTAAATGCACCTAAAATGTTACAAAGCCAATGCAAATTATAGATACCGCAAAAGTTGGATTCTTGGTATGTAAAAACCAAAGCTTTTATAAAACTACGAATCAGATTCATCAACAACAAAACACATACGATCAGACAAGTAATATATAAAAAAAGAACCTTTGATGAAGTAATCAGAGGAAGGCCATCCTCGAACCGATGAGAGAGAAATAGATTCTTCATCAGAGATAGGATTGGCCAGCTTCTCAACGAGCTTGGCGATCCCATGAGTCTGGGATCTAGGAGGTGGAACCCAATAAGAAGCACCGGGAACAAAAGGGAGCCAATCGGGTGCGGATCGGCGTACCATTATCCGGTGGACAGCATCTTCCAACTTATGGAGAAGAGGATCCGATTGCGATTGCGACTGCGATGCGGCGGTATCGATCTCGTAGAGCTCACCTCTACGGTTTGACCGTCGATTCGAGGATTGAGATCGGAAGAAGACGGTTTGAGATGAAGGGAGAAGAGAAGATGCGACGAAACGGCACCGAGAGAGAGAAAGTGAAGGAGAGAACGATCGAGCCATTGCAGAGATTAGGAGACAGAACAAAAAGATTGGTTTGGTTGGAATTAGTTTGGTTGTTTCCCTTTAATCTAGTCTTTTTCTAACTAACGGATAAGGAGAAAAGAGACATTAAGCAATTTCATTTCTTTTTTCACTCGTTTATTAAATTAGAGATACTAATAAATAACATATTTGGTAGCTAAGATATGATAATTGATACGAAAAGGCTCCAAGTTAATAATAATTACAGTATACACCCTTACTTTTTTAACACATTCAGATAGAACTACCGAGACTCTTACCAATGAAATTTTGACAGAGAAAAAAAAAAAAAGTGTGTTCTTCTCTTTTTCTTTTTCCTCGGTTGGTTGTCCCAAACAAAAAAAAAAATCTCCACCGCTTTGAGAGAAAAAAGTGGGAAGAGGAGAGAGAGAGAGTGAGATTGAGACAACGCACCAACTGTTGCGCGGCTCAAAGAGATCTCGATCGGGATCCACACGACGGAGATAGAAAGAGAGAGTGAGTGAGTGAGAGAGCTACGGATATGGGATCTCAGCTGCTACTTGAGTGTTGCTTCCGTTTCGTCTTCTACTGTCACTCCCACAGCTCCAACTATTTTCCTTGATAGTTTCTTTTCTCGCCGAAAGCTTATTTACAGTACACTCTCTCTCTCTCAGGTGCGAATCGACGCCGCCTTCGTTTCGTTTTCCTCAGATTGGTTTTTTTTGGTCTGTCTGTGATCATCTACTTCATTTTTTGGGTGTTTTGGTACTTGTTGTGATTTGGGGATTTCGTTAGACGATCTGAGTTCGATGAAATTGCTTCTAAATCCCAGAGATCTCGCTTTGTTTTAGGGGATCAGGCTAATAGAAATTGTGATTAGGGTTTTGTTTTTTTTCCTGGCTTTTTTGGACACTATTTGGTTCCTTTTTTGGAAGTTATCGGAAATAGTTGAGCAGTTACTTTGTAGATCTCAAGTGATACTAGTGTATTACAAGTTCTCAGAATACATATTTAGTAAGTCGTAGTGGTGCTTGATTTGTTATAGAAATGGGGAGGTGTTTGGAAAGGGAAAGTGGCCAATCTGAAGTGATAACTAAACCCATATATATATTTAATTTCTGAGTCCCATTTTCTCAGCATTTAGGAATCTATCTTGCAGCATACAAGTCCTAGTCATTCTTGGTAGCTAGTGTTTTCGCCTGTCACAGTTCTCTAAATATGCAAACCAAATCTGTAAGTATCTTACCCATTTCTCATGGGTTCCTGTTTTGTTCTCGCAGGGATTTGATATCCTCACGTTTCAGTACATTGTTTGTGGTGCTAATCTAGTCTCTAGCCAGTTTGAGGTTTCCTGAAGAAAAAAAAAAATCAATGGGTTCAAGATACGCATCTCACCAGCTTAGCAATGGGCTCTTTGTGTCTGGTCGGCCAGAGCAACCCAAAGAAAAGCCTCCAACAATGAGCTCAGTAGCCATGCCATACACCGGGGGTGATATCAAGAAATCAGGAGAATTGGGGAAGATGTTTGACATTCCCACAGATGGGACTAAGTCAAGGAAGTCTGGCCCCATAACTGGAACTTCTTCAAGAAGTGGTGCGCAGTCAGGTCCAGTTCCTAATGCTACCGGTCGTATGTCTGGCTCTTTAGCTTCTGCTGGCTCAAATTCAATGAAGAAAACAAATTCTGGGCCTTTGTCTAAGCACGGGGAGCCTTTAAAGAAATCCTCTGGTCCGCAATCAGGTGGTGTAACAAGGCAAAATTCTGGCCCTATTCCTATACTCCCAACTACAGGTCTCATAACATCTGGGCCAATTACCTCGGGCCCTTTAAATTCATCTGGGGCTCCCAGGAAAATTTCTGGTCCTCTAGACTATTCTGGTTCGATGAAGACACATATGACTTCCGTTGTCCACAACCAAGCAGTAACTACCCTTGGTCCAGAAGATGACTTTTCCTGCATGAAGAGCTTCCCCAAGCCTGTGCTGTGGCTGGTGATACTTATATTTGTAATGGGATTCCTTGCTGGAGGCTTCATTCTTGGAGCAGTTCACAATGCAGTTCTCCTCATTGTTGTGGCGGTCTTGTTCACAGTTGTTGCTGCACTTTTCTTTTGGAATATTTCTTGTGAAAGACGTGGTATCATAGATTTCATCGCTCGTTATCCTGATGCTGATCTTAGAACTGCCAAAAATGGTCAATACGTGAAGGTCACTGGGGTAAGTCTCTAAGCATCGCTCCCAGAAGTTACTGGTTTTGTGCATTTAGTCTTTGCTGCTGCATTGTCATTGGAAATGACGAAATATTATTTGTTCTTCCTTCCATGGTTTTGCTATCCCTACTATGTTTATAACACTGGTTCTTTTATTTGTTTTTAATTGAAAAGGTTGTCACCTGTGGTAATGTGCCTCTTGAATCATCCTTCCATAGAGTTCCCAGATGTGTATACACGTCTACTTGTCTATATGAGTACCGTGGATGGGGTTCAAAGCCAGCCGGTGCTTCACATCGTCGTTTCACATGGGGTCTGAGATCAGCAGAGGTTAGTAGTGGCCTGATGATATTTCATTTCACGGAAAAATGTTCTCTTTCAGCGTAAAATCACTGAACTGTCTATTAATGCATAAACCTTGCACCTACAATACACTGCAGAGGCATGTGGTAGACTTCTACATTTCTGATTTCCAATCTGGGCTCAGAGCATTGGTCAAAACCGGAAACGGTGCAAAGGTAACACCTCTCGTCGATGATTCTGTTGTCATCGATTTTAAGCCAGGAAGCGAGCAAGCCTCTCCAGACTTTGTAAGGTGGTTGGGTAAAAGGAATCTAGCCAATGATGATCAAATAATGCGGCTTAAAGAAGGGTATGAAACCACAACTTGATGAAAAGAATGATAAAAACCTTAACAGAGTTGCTAAAAACTATGTTGGTCTCTGTGATGCTTCTTTCGTTTGCAGGTATATCAAAGAAGGAAGCACAGTAAGTGTGATTGGAGTGGTTCAGAGAAACGATAACGTGTTGATGATAGTTCCAACGACAGAACCATTAGCAGCTGGTTGGCAATGGAGTAAATGCACATTCCCTGCAAGTCTTGAAGGAATTGTATTGAGATGCGAAGATTCGTCCAACGTAGATGCAATTCCTGTCTGATGCGGTAGTAGTAAGTCTTTCTTTTTCTTCTTCCACGATTGGTAGACGAAAATCTCACTGTTCCACTTCGGCTTCATCAATATTTTTCATGAAATCTGAAATGCGTTCTTGGTTGGTGGCTTTTCGCTCTCTACTAATGATGATTCCTTTGGTTGGTGATTTACGGTAGTGTTTCTTTTTCTTTTCTCTTTTCCTTTTAATATTTCTTATTTTTTATATCAAGTTATTATTACACTAGGATGATAATGATGGATGTGGATTTCTTTTCTATGACTTAATTTGTGTTGCGGGCATTTTTCTTTGCCTGATGGTTTGTAATTGTAAAGCTCTGCTAGTTATTCTTTTTTCGACCGTATTTGTGATCTAATATAATTGGATGATCTTCTTCGTTTGGAATGTAATGAGCCTGTTGCATGTGGATTGTGTTTCTTAATTTCTCATTATTATTCTTCCTGAGATCGAGTCTCTCCAAAAATACTACAGAAACACCTCGTCGCTCAAATGAATAGCATATAACACACATCAAAATTCAAACCACCGGAATGGCTAATTACGAACACTTTATCATAGTCTCATTGCATACTTTACTTACCTTCACTGCCAATTTGTACCAACAAAATCAACAACCTTTGGATTTCGGTGAATGCTGGAATTTAGGGAGCTTGAGAAAGAGTACTTTGGACTCGAAGAACTTTTGACAAACTATAAATATGAAAAACGTGTCTCGATCCTATAAGTAATGATACAGTTATTCAGAGAGATTACAACTTAATGAAGACGGTTTTGTAAGTACGCGGGGGAAGAGCCAGCAAGATATAAGCTTTCTTATAACTTTGAAGTTGAGATAGATTTCATCAAATGTAATGTTGTTATTTGGATGAAAGAGATCTTTTCACATGACCTCCAACCCATTATGCGCCGCTTGCGTAAAGACGGGTCCATTCCTTGGCTGCACAGATATAGTTCACAAAGATGTGAGAGACGCCAACATAAAGTTTTAGAAAGAAAACACGAGCAAATGGAGTATCGAGTAACGAATTAAACTAAAAGTTCAGAGTTTAGATAACATCACCTGTCTCCACAGCTTCTGCCTCATTACTCTTCCAATGCTTAGCAATGTTCTCAGACAGCGGATCATCTGGGTTTGGTGCACTCAGAAGAGCTTGAATACTTTTTTAAAGATTGCACCCATCAATAGAATCAGAAAAGCAGTCAAGGCCTAAGAAACCATTGGTTTATGGCAGGATAGAATCAAATGTAATCAGCTCATATACCTTAAGAGCACTGTTCGTATTTGTAGTGCAGGGCTCCATTTGTCCTTCAGAATATCAAGACATATTCTTCCCAGCTGTACATGCAAATAGACAAGTTCAGGAGCATGTTGGTTGGTTGGTTGTGTGAATAAAACAGGGAAAAAAAAAGAGGAAGGATATCAAAGAGACCTTGTCAATGTTAGGATGGTATATCTTTGTGAGAAACCTAACCTGTTACAAATATATATCATTAAAAGAGCTAGCAAGTGTTAGAATATAGAGAAATGCTCTACACAAACCATTTCCTAAAACTCCAACGTTCAAGAACAAGAAATGAGACATCACATTTGAGTCGGTCATAATCCATCCCGAATCACGTCTTCAAGGATCATTTGGTATGTATATAAATTCCCAACCAATATATTTACTAAATAACTAGATTCTTATAGCTGACACTACCTATATTTAACACGCCATCGGATGCAAGGACTTCATAAACTAGAATGAAAAGAAAAGACCACAGGTCCAATGGAACTTACCTTGGGAGCAGCCATAGGGTATTCTTCAGGCAAAAAGAGCTCCAACTTGAAAACTCCTCCTAGATAAATGATTAATGTAGATAATAATTAGCAATCTTTGATCGACATAAACATGTTATATGAACAATTGAACATCATATAAAAATTAGAAAAAACAATTACCTTCATAAGGTGATTGTGAAGGACCAAGAATCATAACATTGAAATAGCGCATATTATCCTCAGAAGGAGAGGCACTTATACCGGGAGCTGCAGCAATCAATCAGATTATATCTTTTAAGTCTACCAACCAAATTCAAACTCCACAATTCAAAACATAGAAATCAACACTATTGAACTCATAAAAAAAAAAAGGCAGGAGGAAGAATCAAAGAGGTTTTTACCCGGTTCACTGAGCAGACGTTGAGTCTCCTACCAGAGATCGCCCAAGGAAAAAGCAAGAATCAGATAACAAAGTGACCAGAGATATCAAAAAATTCGGTGATTTCTCACTCAGCTGAAGCTAAACTCTTGCTTCTTCGTCACATCGAAAAAAAAAAAAAAAAAAAAGATGAAAAGGAGATAGGAGAAGACAAAACCTTGATGATTCTTCGCGGCAAATTACTGTTGGCCATTAACGCTTGCCGCAGACTCCTTCGATCGATCTAAGAGAGAGAGAGAGTTAGGGTTTTTTTAGGGGGAGCTGGTTGATTTTGATAATGGAGAACAACAAAGTTCGTCGTCGTCGTGTCTCGAATCTGACGACGTGATCCTCGATGATGATTTTTAATTCTATTTCCTTTTCTCTCTATCTCTATAATATAATTCCACCCACACTCAGACGAAATCTATGTTTATTGCAAAATTTGCCTTACTGTTACAGTCTCTGGGCTTTTCTCTCCATAAAATCCTTTATAGGTATGAGGCCCATATTTATTTAAGGGCCTGTTATGAGATAAAAAAAAAATATATATATAAGTTTATTTCTTTGTCTAGTAAAAAGTATGATGAATACGGAGATGAATATATGATAGTATTAAAGGAGTATCATTTTCCTATCATTTTATTTATATATTAACAACTCAATAAACTATCATATATTCAGATAAAGTTAGTATTTTTACTTTTCACTAAACTCGTACTATTCTTTTATATACTAAACAAGAGTTGGCACTTGGCACATGGACCTTGAAAATAATCATTAACAATTAAGGGAAAAACGTTGCCAAAACTCAAAAGGAAAATTTTAATAAAGTTGAGCCGCCGGGTATTGGGATACACATGGTGTTGTTCATGTCCATGAACACCTGATAAGAAATCCAAACTTATAATATCCTGAAAAAGAACTCTCAATCCATTGTCCGTTTACATTTTGTTGTTGTAATGCATCTTCAAATTTCTTTAGATATTTTCTTCATTTTTTTTATAGGAAAATATATTCTTCGTTAACAGTCGTCTAACAATGAACGATGATATAATTTTGTGTTTTGTCTACTACATATATATAACTATATGAGGATAGTTATCTCAAATTGTATGTGTTTGAAATATTTCGAATTATATCTCTCAATGCTAACATGAGTAGATAAATAATTAAAACAAATCCAACGGGACGACCAAGAGCATATTCCCGGCGGCTCGTAATTTAAAATGTATATGTCGGTCATATATCCTCCTATCACCGATTACACATCGTAAAATTGTTAGATTTATACTTTTTGTTCCGATTAATGACTAATTCCTGTTTAATATCGATTACTTAATTATGTTTGTCTAATTTGATTATAAACCGTCTAATCCAGTTACTTTCCGCTTATTTTTTTAATACTAGATATTTTTCGAACCAATGAATTATTATTTTTGTTATTTACATATTTAAATTAAGAGTTTGTGATATTTTATAATAACTAATTTACAAACTTATAATGAAAATCATAAATTTTATTTAAAACTATGTTTTAATGTATTTATCTTAAGTTTTAAGACAATACTATAGTTTTATATTTTATTTGATGTTTTTTTTAACATACATATAATTATACATATATATAATATTATATATTTTTATTTTATTATTAATTTAATAAAATAATCCTAAAACTAGTTTTTGATTAATCCTCATATAATTTATGATTTTTTCGCTATGCTCATCCCAGTCACCCGACTAGCCTGGTGATTTTTAAAACATGGATCCTATTGAATACACCTTTCGACATACTCTAATATTATGCAAGTATAGTTAAAACCAAAACCCGACAAAACAAGTATAATAAATAATGACTCAATTTGTATAACTTATAAAGTTGCTTTTAAATGAATATTTTCACTATATACCCAAAATAATCAATGGATTGTTGTACAAGTTGTTTCAATTTTGTATACAAGTTTGTTTCACTTCACTTTACACCGAATAGAATCAATAATTTATCACACACCCACTAAGTGACGAGGTTTTCCTTTGGCTCCTCCTATAAGTAGAAGCTCACGCTGGTTACCCCAAAACACATCAATATCCAACAAACACACATAGCAAAAAAATGGAATTCTCAGTCACATTAGCTCTCTGTTTCACTCTCTCCATCATCTTGATCGGAGCACAAGCCAAAGTTCCCGTCGACGATCAATTCAAAGTGGTCAACGAAGGAGGCTACACCGATTACAGTCCGATCGAATACAACCCCGACGTACGTGGCTTCGTCCCCTTCAGCGACAACTTCCGTCTCTGTTTCTACAACACAACCTCGAACGCATACACTCTCGCTCTTAGAATCGGAAACAGAGCCCAAGAATCCACCCTTAGATGGGTTTGGGAAGCAAACAGAGGCTCACCGGTCAAAGAAAACGCGACGTTGTCTTTCGGAGAAGACGGAAACCTTGTACTTGCCGAATCCGATGGTCGCCTGGTATGGCAAACGAACACAGCTAACAAAGGCGTCGTGGGGATCAAAATCTTGGAGAATGGCAATATGGTAATATACGATTCCAATGGAAAATTCGTATGGCAGAGCTTTGACACTCCAACCGACACGCTTCTAGTCGGACAGTCTTTGAAAGTCAATGGTCAGAACAAGCTCGTAAGCAGACTGTCTCCATCCGTCAACACAAACGGACCTTACAGTCTTGTTATGGAAGCCAAGAAGCTAGTCTTGTACTACACGACAAACAAAACTCCGAAACCAGTCGCTTATTATGAATACGAATTCTTCACCAAGATAACACAATTACAGTCTATGACGTTCGGAGCCGTCGAGGATTCCGACACTACGTGGGGTCTACACATGGAGGGAGTGGACTCTGGTTCTCAATTCAACGTTTCGACGTTCCTCTCGCGGCCTAAACACAACGCGACATTGAGTTTTCTTCGGTTAGAGTCAGATGGAAACATCAGAGTTTGGAGTTACAGCACCGCAGCGACTGCGACTGCTTGGGACGTGACATACACGGCGTTTACTAACGTCGACACTGACGGTAACGACGAGTGTAGGATCCCTGAGCATTGTTTAGGGTTTGGTCTGTGTAAGAAAGGTCAGTGTAACGCTTGTCCTAGCGACATAGGTCTTCTTGGTTGGGACGAGACTTGTAAGACCCCGAGTCTTGCTAGTTGCGATCCCAAGACATTTCATTATTTCAAGATCGAAGGAGCTGATAGTTTCATGACGAAGTATAACGGTGGATCGTCGGCGACGGAGAGTGCTTGTGGGGACAAGTGTACGAAAGATTGCAAATGTTTAGGGTTTTTCTACAATAGGAAGAGTTCGAGGTGTTGGTTGGGTTATGAGCTCAAGACATTGACCAAAACCGGAGATTCTACGCTGGTTGCCTATGTCAAGGCTCCTAATGCTAGCAAGAAGTCAGCTCTTGCCATTTGAAGTCTAAATTAACTAATGTTTTTGTGAGTCGTTTTGACGAATAATAAGGCTACGTTTGCCGTTTGTTTTCTCTTTTCCTAAGCAATGATTGCTACCGGTTTATCGTACTTTTTTTAATAGCCTGTGTTGATGCTTAAGCTACATCGTAAGAAAATTAAGTGAAACTCGATCATTATTATCTACAATTCAAATGTTTTCACAGATTTATAGTATCATCATAAAATATTATGCTTAGTCAGTGATGCAGTAGAACCTACGTGCACACAACACTTTGTTTCTCAGAACAAGCAATAATGAAATTTAAAATTTCAATTGATTATTACAGTGAATTAAATTTTAATAGCGAAATATGATTACGCAATAAGATGCGTGCTACGACGCCTTGACGCGGCGTCACCTTAACAGAGATAGTCTTTTGTCTCGCTGTGCTTACCAGTTTATTTACACATATAAAGTAGACATATTACATATAAATAATGTTTTCAAATTATATTAGCCTTTTAAATCATGCAGAGTTTTAAACTTTACATCGTTTTCATTGTTAGCTCTTTATTTTTAAACTCAACTTGAAAATCTGCCAGGTGTTTTATTTAAAGTTTATCCATATCAAGCACTATTCTTCATTTTTCTTTCTTTTAGTCAATTGATTTAAGTCTAATTAAATCGATGGTACAAATTAAAGCTCAAACCAGAGAAATAGTGTTTATCAATACAAAAATTTAGCGTTTTGGAACCAAAGAGTCGGTTTTAATTAGTATGACGTGGATTCCAACATCTGGTTATTGATGGGTTAGACCATATGCATCAGCATACCCACATGGCGTCCCACCTAATAAAACATTTAAATTTAAATGGAAATGAAAATAATATGAGAGGAACGTATCTACACACGCGACGTTTTTTCATCAGTCCTTGAAGACACGTGGCGCGGGCTTATTGCTTCGTGGAATTAGGGTGAGGGTGAACCAAAAAAAATTGTTGGGTCGCGATATTTTTCCTCTCCATCTCTCTTTCTTTACGCTCTCTCTCTTTCGAAGGCGATTTGATTCTTCCTGGTGATTTCTCTGAAAATTGGGTGAAGCAAAGGCTAATCTGCCGTCAATCGGTTGCAATAGGAAGAGGTTTGTGTTCTTCCCTGGTTTCCTTCGTTTCCTTTGATGATTTTCTTTTTTTGATGTATTATCTTTTTCTGTTTAAGGCGATTGTTTATGTGATTCAAAAGTTTTGTTTCTGATATTTGATTCGATTGTTGTCTATCTCTATGTATATGTTCTCTTTGATTTTAATTTCGAATTAGGGTTTCTTAATATGTTTAGATTTTGGATTTAGGGTTTCGATTTAGGGATTCGTTTTAGTTTTTAGGGGTTTTGCTTTAGGGATTCGATTTAGATTTTAGGGGTTTTGATTTAGGGATTCGATTTAGTTTTTAGGGGTTTTGATTTAGGGATTCGATTTAGTTTCTCCCTGATTTTAGTTTATGATTTAATAAATATCTTAAAATTGTTTCTAATTCTTCGAAATATATTTGGGGATGCAGATTGATTGTTTTATGTCGTATTGCGCTTATTTGTTGTGAAACTTGATTGTTTTATGTTAAACCGAGTTTAACATTGCACTTGTTTGTTTGTTATGAGTTTCCTTAGCCACACGTAAAGGAAGCCTCACATAAAGATAAATCACAGAACAAGTAGCAAACAATCTCCCTGTCAAAGGTAAATAATCGATTCTATTAGCATCAAAAATGTTGTGGTATCATTTTTTGATTTGGTTGAGTAGTTCATATGTTTTGTATCTTTAGATTCGTCAAGTGTATCTTTAGACTAGTTCATATGATTTGGTAGACTAGTTCATATGTTTTGTATCTTTAGATTGGTAGACTAGTTCATATGTTTTGTATCTTTAGATTGGTAGACTAGTTCATATGTTTTGCTACTTATATAAAGCTGCGAGTATATGTAATGTTGCATTTGCATTAATATATGTAACTAAAGCTAGTTATATAAAGCTGCGAGTATATATATTGTTGCATTTGCATTAATATATGTAACTGACAGTATAACTAAGTTTGTGTAACTAAATGTTTCAAAAATGTAGTTGGTGTACTTGATGTTTGTTGTCATAAATCGTGTATGAGTATTATTAGTTTAATGTTATAACTGTTCTTGAATAATGTTATCTGTTAATGTTATACAACTGTTCTTGAATAATGTAACTCTAATATGTCTGTTCTTGGTGCTTTCCAGGTAAAGTATCCGATGGGCCAAGACTACAGCTACTCTCAGCCTGATTCCTCAGATGAGTATGATAGATATTCGCAGGACACTGAGGAGAGGGAAGTAGAAGCTTTGATTCGGATGGATGAGGCTGAGAGTAACTTACTCAACACTCAGGCGACTCTATACCCTCCCCAACCTGAGGTTGAATTCGGATTCCCCAAGATGTTACTGTGGTGGTCAGCCTATTCTATCCTCAAACGAGAACAGAAGGTAAGTGGTTTAACATTGCCATATTATTAAGTGATTTCCAATGTATTAACCTGAGGTTGAATTGATTTACGATTGTATATGTTAATGCAGGTTCTTCACATGTGGGAATGTTGATGATGGCGATATGCATATCCACAAGTGGTGGGATGCAGCAGTCATGGAGGAGATAAGTGAGATGAACAGACAACGTGAACTGCTGACGGAGAAGGTAGATAGCATCACATTCGCGTGTGACTACGACTCACACATCCGTAATGAAACTGAGCAGAAAATAGCCCAGTTAGAGAAGATAGTGTTTGAGCAAGGGAAGAGCAGAAATAAGTTTAGATATTAATGTTACATAATTAATTTTCTTATATTTTTAATATTAATGTTATATGTTTTATTTGAATTAAAATTTTAATATGATTTTACTTCTTAATTTACATAATTAATTTTTAAAATAAAAAATAATATTATTTTTTTCAGGGGACCAATTGTGAGGGACATCAATGCTCATACCAAAATTAAGAAACTCTGAAAATAAAAATAAAATATTTGAGGGACAAAATTTTGTCCCAACCAATGCCCATGGTCTTAGCAATAGCGGACCCAGGATGAAATTTAAACCAGGTCAAACACAAGTAAATTTTTTTTTTGATGACCGTAAATGTGTTTTGTTCTCAATAACCATTAGAAAAATTTAAAATTTTACCCAGGTCATGTGACCTGTCTTGGTTGTACGTAGGTCCGTCACTGTGGGTTAGTACTGTGACAAATTTTGTCGTTCAATATATCGAGCATGCCCATAAACATTTGTTACTATGAAACATTTTGGTACAATTGGAGCTGAAGTATATCCACATGCAAAGAGGCGGCTTATCTCGTTATCGCGCTCTAGTATGTGATTGGTTATAGGCTTTTGTAATTGTTTTGTCGGTGGAAATGGTAAATAATATGGGTTGGTAATTGATTGGCATATTACTAGTCAGGCTGCGCAATGAATATATATTTTTATTTTATCAAAGCAGTTGGTCGATATTATTGTATCTGTGTCGTAAATACTCGCATGTAAGCAATCAACAAAAAATAGTATGGTTAACGGTTATTTTTGTTCCTATGATCTTATGCGTTATGTCTATGTGGATATGTTTAGTAGTAGATAATTTCCTTTCTACGTTATCTATTCAATGCGACATATAATCTTAAGAGCTTTACGTACGTTGTGAGCTGTGATTTACTTGACTTAGCTAATTTACATAGCATCGTATAAATATTTAAAACAAAATCACATGTTAAGATTCATTTTCATGAGTCAAACTTTTTTTGGAATACCCAAAAAAAGTTTCAGAAAAAAAAAAAGAAACTCTTTTGGGAATTTTGTTTTTCATCTAATAGCAACTTAAGCTTAACAAATTATCATCTACACTTAAAAACTTATTGTTTTTGTTGTTTACGACACTAATTATACTTTTATGGGATATGCTAAAATACAAGTTGGCACATCACACATGGACCCAGAATAAATTGTTGCCAAAAATAATTTAAAACAAAAATATTTAGCCGTCGAGTAAGACCCTGTTACCCCACACACCTGGCAAGCCGCCGGGTATTGGGACACACATGAACACCAAAGATCCGATCTGGACCATTACATATACAGTATTTAATTCTTTATCCATTGTCCGTTTATTTTTGTTTAAGGCATCTTTGTCGGCACAACTTATTAGATATTCTTAGCCTAAAAATATGTTTAATAAATTGAACAGTGGTCTTAGAACAGATTTTTAGTTCTTGAATAACACCTTCAGATTAATAAATTAACCAAGTGGTCAGAATAGTACAGATTTATATCAGAAAGACTATTAACTATTAACCTTAATTATCTTTAGATAACTATATCAAGTTGCATTTATTTGAATCATATCGAATTCTATCTATAATCTATGTGAATGCGACGGGAGTCAATAAATAATTAAGATTAACCCAACGAGACGATATAATCGAGTATGAGCATCTTCGCGGTGGGGCTCATAATAAAAAGTAGTTGGTCGGGCGGTCCTAATTCAAACGCGTGATTCATTTTGTTCGATTCAATACGCAGCTCTAGTAGAATAGTACCATTTTCGTATTTATTTCACTAATTTTGATGCAGTGCGAGAAATTATAAAAAAATACTATTAACTTTTTTTTTTTTTTTTTTGAAGAGAAACATGTCATACTTCTGATAATAATATTTTTCTTAGAAAATTTGTATTACTATGGGAAATTAATAACAAACTGTAATCGCGCGTTGACTGGGCTTTGCTAATCTAATCGTGCACGGTTTGGCATTGAGATTAATTAAGATAAGCTCTTTCTAAAATGTTCCAAACACTAAATAAAAAAATATAAAAAAACCTTCGAAACAAAACCAGCAAAACTAGTAGATTATAGGGAAACAAAGACCAAAAAAGTCGTTTAAATACTCTTTAAGATATTACTAAAGCAAGGACTTCTTTGGCTCCTCCTATAAATAGAAGCTCTCTCTGGTTACCCAAAACACACCAATATCCATCAAACACACATAGCTAAAAAAATGGAATTCTCAGTCACATTAGCTCTCTGTTTCACTCTTTCCATCATCTTGATCGGAGCACAAGCCAAAGTTCCCGTCGACGATCAATTCAAAGTGGTCAACGAAGGAGGCTACACCGATTACAGTCCGATCGAATACAACCCCGACGTACGTGGCTTCGTCCCCTTCAGCGACAACTTCCGTCTCTGTTTCTACAACACAACCTCGAACGCATACACTCTCGCTCTTAGGATCGGAAACAGAGCCCAAGAATCCACCCTAAGATGGGTCTGGGAAGCAAACAGAGGTTCACCGGTCAAAGAAAACGCGACGTTGACTTTCGGAGAAGACGGAAACCTTGTACTTGCCGAAGCCGATGGTCGTGTAGTATGGCAAACGAATACAGCTAACAAAGGCGTCGTGGGGATCAAAATCTTGGAGAATGGCAATATGGTAATATACGATTCCAATGGAAAATTCGTATGGCAGAGCTTTGACACTCCAACCGACACGCTTCTCGTCGGACAGTCTTTGAAACGCAACGGTCGGACCAAGCTCGTAAGCAGACTGTCTCCATCGGTCAACACAAACGGACCATACAGTCTCGTCATGGAAGCCAAGAAGCTAGTCTTGTACTACACGACAAACAAAACTCCGAAACCAATCGCTTATTATGAATACGAATTCTTCACCAAGATAACACAATTACAGTCTATGACGTTCGGAGCCGTGGAAGATTCCGACACTACGTGGGGTCTACACATGGAAGGTGTCGATTCTGGTTCTAAATTCAACGTTTCAACGTTCCTCTCGCGGCCGAAACACAACGCGACGTTGAGTTTTATTCGGTTAGAATCGGACGGAAACATCAGAGTTTGGAGTTACAGCACCGCAGCGACTGCGACTGCTTGGGACGTGACATACACGGCGTTTACCAACGACGACACTGACGGTAACGACGAGTGTAGGATCCCTGAGCATTGTTTGGGGTTCGGGTTATGTAAGAAAGGTCAGTGTAACGCTTGTCCTAGCGACAAAGGGCTTCTTGGTTGGGATGAGACTTGTAAAACTCCGAGTCTCGCAAGTTGTGATCCCAAGACATTTCACTACTTCAAGATCGAAGGAGCTGATAGTTTTATGACAAAATATAACGGTGGATCGTCGGCAACGGAGAGTGCGTGTGGGGACAAGTGTACGAGAGATTGTAAGTGTTTAGGGTTTTTCTACAATAGGAAGAGTTCGAGGTGTTGGTTGGGCTACGAGCTCAAGACATTGACTAGAACCGGAGATTCTACGCTGGTTGCCTATGTCAAAGCTCCTAATGCTAACAAAAAGTCAACTCTATGAGGTGTGAAAGTCATATGAAATTGTTGTGGTGTGTGGTTTAGTAAGGTCAAATTTCGTTTGTTTATCCTTTAAAAAAAATGGTGTACTGATTCTCAAGCTACATCGTAATAAAGTGAAGTGAAAGAAAAATTATGAATCAATCTCTGATATACGTACCACGTACGTATCTAGTATATTCATAAAACACGATGCTTTGTCAGTACCCACGTGCACGCAATGCATTATTTGGGCTATCCAGTACACCATTTCATTATTCGGGATTACGGAAATTGAAATATTATAGTATTCAATAGTGTTTTATCTTATTTTATTTTTTCTAATTCTTTCACATAATATGAAATAAACTATAAATGATTTGGGTTTCTTATTTTTTCTCAAAGTATCAAATCAAATCCATTATTTCAAAATAATTAGGGCGCCATGAACAAAGAAGAAAAATAAAATAAAAATAGAATCGAGCATAGCAGAAAAAAAAAAGGAAATAGAGAACAAGAAAAAAAGAAATTAATACAGTTAGCTTGCATGAACCTCAGATTGTCGCTTATTACCAAATAAAGGAAAAAAAAATAAGTCATGGAACACCAGGTGGACACCCCGGGGTCAAAGTTGCTTGACTACCGACTTTTGTACTTTTTAAGTTTTAACCATCAAAAAGCATGAGCGTGAAAAGATTCGGATGGCGAGGCCCAAGCATTTTTGAGATTATGTTCTAGTTGGGCCGGCCACTGTAACAACAAAAAAGAAAATAGCAAAAATCTAATAAAATAAGGGAAAAGGAAAATTAGAAAAAGGAAATAGGTAGATCAAATCCTGACCGTCATATACCTTATCTATAAATAAAACGCTCCACTCAAACCACCGTCATATACATCTTCATCTTTTTTTTTTTTTTTTTTTGCTGTTGTTGTTTCTCTCTGTTAATGCTGCGCCCGTAAGCGAGTGTGATATTCTTCTAAACCCGATCACGCGTCTCTGATTTGCTTTCATCTCGTTCGTTCCTACTCCTGAATTTTTCTAGGGTTTGGCCTTTCTCAATTGCATTGCATCGGTAGCTTTTTATTACGTTCATGCCTCGATTTTAACCTCTTCGCTCTCTTCTTCTTCTTCTTCTTCTTCTTCTTCTTCTTTCTGTAACTCGTTTTCTCTATTTCGGTGGTCTCGCTTCTGAATTTTCACTTTGGGTTTCTAAATTGGATCGATGGTTATTCTCTAATTATATGTTTATTTTACCTTTGTCGATTTTGTTTTGTTGATTTAGATTTGTGGTGGAGGATCCTACGACTAATCGGTGGTGGCTCTTCTAGGGTTTGGTTTCTAATTAAATTGTATCGTTCAAGGCTTTTTTTTTTTTTTTTTTTTTTTGTAATGTTCATCTAGTTATCTTGTTGTCGTTCTATTATTTCAGGTTTTGGATGATGTTTTTCTCGAACTGTGATGGCTTTGATGGACACGCTTGGCTTCTTCTCGGTGCCAACGTATTTAGGGGTTTTGGAGGATCTTATGATCGGTAATGGCTTTTACTGATTCATGTTATTCTTCTAGGGGTTTGGTTTCTAAATTGAATCATTCTAAGGCTTATTATTAGTTTCATGCGATTTTTACCTCTTTGCTCTGTTTTTAGATTGTGGAAGAGGATGCTTTGATCTGTCGCTGATTTGTCGTCTCTGCGCTACATCTTCAGGTAGTCTTCTTCCTCTTAACCAACTTTGTTTTTTCTTTCTTTATAAATGAAGAAACATATCTAACTCTCTTTGATGTAGATCGTGGGATTACTGGGTGGGAGATTCGAAGAGAATGAAAACATTGCGGGAGTGCGTATGATTTCTCAGTTAAACTTTCAGGTTAATTCGCATATCTATACACCTTTTCGTCTATCGGTTGTTTTATTTAATATTGGCTAATGTTGGTCCTCTGTTTCTTGTGCTTCCCAGATGTTCTTGCTGTGTACACACATTCAGATGAGAGATGATCTGAATGTGTGCTCCCCCGCTTCTGGATTTTTACTCCTCCTACATGTGGTTTATTCAGGTTTGCGTTCCTCTTTCCCTTTAGTATATGTCAGCTACCTAATTGTGTTCATTAACTGGACTTTGAATTTTGGCTTCCTGAGTTTTGGACTGTGCCATCAGGGAGTTTTCAACATGATTTGATGTGATCTTTTTTTGTTTTATTGGACTTTTCAGGTTTCAAGGGAGTGTTGGACTGCTCATCTAAATTATAGATTGTCGAGGTTCTATAAGAGAAAAAGCAACAGGTTACTAACTAATCTCTTTCCCCTTTTTTTTCTTATCTTTCATGCTGCATATATATTCTTTGTGTTTGATCATATTGTTATGTTCATGTGATTTTTACCTCTCGGATCTCTCACTTTAGATTGTGGAGGATGCTTTGCTCGGTCGGTGATGGTCATGATGGATCTTTGTCTTCTCTGCGCTACATCTTTAGGTAATGTTCTTCCTCAACCGATTTTTATTTTTTTACCTGTATATAAGTGAAAAATATCTCTGTCTCTCTTTGATGCAGATGTCGAGGCACCGAAATTACTGTGCGTGAGGGCTCCAAGAGAGAAAAAAAAAGCATTGTGGGAGTGAATGGTTTGCGTATGATTCTGAGTTTAACTTTCAGGTTAGCTCGCATTTGTACACCTTTTTTGCTCTAAACGCATCTTTTTTTGCTTCTGATTTTCACTTTGGTTCGGTGGTTTTTTTTTCTTCTAGTTACATGTTATTAACTTGTCGTTTTTGTTATTTCAGCTTTTGAATGATGCTTTTATCGACCAGTGATGGCTACGACAGGGGTTTTGTTCTTCCTCTTTAACACGTCTTTTAACTTTTTCTAGTTTTGTTCCTTACGTTTCTTCCTTCGTCTTGCAGGTGTTTCAGAAGCGAATTATTGATATGATCATCGCGTATTAGTTCTTCTCCATGCACGTATTCAGGCGTTCTCACATGTTCCTTGCTCTAAATGCATCTCTATTTGCTTATTCGGTGGTTTTTTTTTCTTCTAATTACATGTTATTTACTTGTGTTTTTTTTTTGTTGTTGTTGGTGTAGATTTGTGGAGGATCCTACGATTGATTGGTGGTGGCTTCGACAGATGGTTGTCACTCTAATTCATTCTTCTAGAGTTTGGATTGTAAATTGAATCTGGGCTCCTCTGATTTACAAGGTTAGACATGTGGTTTATTCAGGTATTTCATCCTCTTTCTCTTCGGTTGTCAGCTATATATGTTTAATGTGCATTGGGATTTTTGCTAATCAAGTCTACATGGTAGTCTTAATTGGGATGAACTTATAGGTTCCATCTCTGGAGTTTGATTCGTGGGTTTCTTTTGCTTGTGTTTATTACCCTTCTGTGAATTACTTTTTCTTCTCTTTTGATTGCTCCCTGCTAATTTTTTATTTTTTTTCTAGCTTAGGTTTCTAAATTGCATTCTGGCATCTTTTGTTCATACAATATACTTCTCGTTCTGTTATTTCAGATTGTGCAGTATGCTTTTATCGACCGTTGATGGATCTTTGTCACGCCTTTTCTCTATCCTAGGGTCTTCAGGGGGTGTTCTTCTCTGAAATTTGTTTTCTTTCCTACGTTTCTAAATTGCATTGGTGCTCTTTCTCTATTTTGCTTCTCGTTTTGATGTTTTAGATTGTGGATGATGCGATGATCGAATGTGATGGCTTTTATTGATCTTTCTCTTCTGGCGGTTTTCTGTCCCTATTCCCAGCTTTTAATTTCTGAGCCAATATTTTCTCTTTGATGCATTGGGATTGTTCTGGTAAATATCTCTTCTTGTCTATCATATTTTTAGGTTTCTATCTTTTTATTATCTTTTCGAATATATGTTCGTAGTACAACCACAAATTCCTCTGTCCTGTACTCCTGTTCTGTCTCAGTTTATCTTGAAGGATGTCTTTGATCTGTTGTCGCTTCCTGTCACCTCTTTGGCCGTTAGCTCTTTCCCTTGATTTATCTTTGGTGTTCTTAAATTATTTTTCTTTTGTTATTTTTTGGAGAATTTTTTCGTGTTGAAGGGATGGATTGATTGCATATAATTTTGTGTTTCTGGTTACGTCGCATACACCTCTTTTACTACATACAGAATGTTTTATTTAAGATTGGCTATAGCTGGTGAGGTTTGATTTGTCCTGCAATTGAGTTTCCCTGATTTTTGGCATATATGCTCCTTTTTAAAAAAATTTGGCATCCTGGGATGGATTTTTTGCATTTTTCTCTGACGCCTGTGGTGTTTTTTTGTTTGTCTTTTTCTGTGATATTTCATGGAGATGTGATCAGCTTTCTTTCCCCTGTTTTTCCCTTTCTTGATTTTGAGTCTGCATCTTTTCTATGGATGAAATGGTAGTCACTTTTGCTTGAGATGAAGTAATTATCTTTGCAAAGGAGTTTGGATGGTGCAAAGTGGAATTTATGTATCTGTACATCATGAGTTTGTGAGGTGGCTTTTCTATGTCTCCTATTTCTAGTGTAGATTGCGGAGGAAGCAAAAACTGCAAGGTTATAAGATTTTTAGATTATGATGGTAGCTTCTCTAATTTATATGAACATCCCTTCATTATTGGTATGTTGAGGATGGGAAGAAGGCAGGCTCCGATCCATACTGATTTATTGGCACGAGGGATGGAGTTTTATTTGCAGTTTTCTCTGATACATCTTGTGTTTTTTTTCTTTTTACCTCTATGTGATCAGGTTCTCCTTATCTGTTTTTCCCTTTCTGATTTTGCAGTCTGCATCTGTTCTATGGTTTAATTGCTTGAGATGAAGTCATTATCTTTGTGTTGGCTTGTGATTGTTGGGTCTCTGTTGATTTTTGAATTACTTCCGACTGTTATACCTTACATCCTCACTGTTTACGAGGCTATTTTCTTCTCGGAGTTGATGCGGTTGATTTTGGTTGTATTGTCTTTTGCTGCCCACTGAGGGTAAATTTATAGGATCCAATATGTTAACTTTTGGGTTGGTCTGTTCTCCAGCGAGACAAAGTAACGATGAAGGCTCTTCAGTTTTTGTTATAAATAACGTTTTTGTTTTGGTCACTCTTCTATTAGCGGTCTCTAGAGATTAGTTGCAGGGGATGCTTGAAGGTCCGTAGGTTGACTTCTCTGAATGTGATTACCGTACTTGTTCCACTGATTTTGACGATTGTATTTTCTGTACATTTGTTGATGGAACCTTTTGAAGATTCTCTGTTCTTTTTCGTTGTACACTATGTGGATCCAAGGTTTCATCATGTTCCTCAATTATTTTCTTGCGCCTTCTAGTCAAACGAACAGTCTGCCATAATGAGGTCTTTAGTTTCTTTTGTAGGTTCTTCCACACTGGTTGTTAGCAACGGTGATGGTCTATGCATGTTAGGGTTGTTGATGGTAAAGAGGCACTAGATTTCTTGGCATTTTCAGAATTTGGTTGGAGTGAATCCTTCTGGTTGTGGGGAATGTATATGTACTGAGTATTGTGTGCTAGTACATGTACATATATTAATTTTAACTTCTGTCCCGTGTTGGGGAGTTGTGCTGCTCATAGTCACTTCAGTTAGTTATTCAATAATGAAGTTCTGACTTGATTTTTTGTTCGGGTGATGCGTTATGTTGTCACCTCACTTGCTTTAGTTGATTTTTTTTTGGTTCAACGCTTTTTAGTTGGTTAGCTTTTGATTAAGGTGGAGCCCATCAATATTTGTTTGAGCCCATTAAGCTGGAGTCTACCAGTAGAAAACAAACCCTAAGTTAGAGGCGTCGCCACGGTCATCATTACTTTACCCCCGACAATCTCTGATCGGTTGCGTCTCCCTCGTCACTATCTGTCATCGTATCGTGCCGCTGGTATTGTTCATATCGTTTTTCGTCTTAATCGTATTCTATTGTGTTTGTCAAAATATTGCTGAGATCTCTAAACAAAAGCGTCACGATCACAAAGGACTGAAATCACATGGATTTGATTAGCCAATTGCCTGAGGATTTGCTACATCAGATACTCTTAAAACTTGATACGACGGGTTCTGTTAGAACTAGTGTCTTGTCGACGAGATGGAGATATCTTTGGCAACGTGTTCCTGGATTGGACCTCTACTTGTTTGTCTTTAGAGACAATGGGTTAAAGGGTTTCGTCAACAGGTTTCTAGATTTGGATAAGGAGAAACCACTCATAAACCAATTCAAGTTGGTATTTGACGGCGGGCAATATGAGACTGAAGGATCCAATTTCATCAACAAGTGGGTCAACTCAGTGGTTGCTCGTGGAGTTCAACATCTTGTGCTTTTTGCTTATTATATGGCTTCTTATTACAGGAAAAATGACTGTCCCATAATAAAGCTTCCGGGAAGCATTTCTATGTGTGAGACGTTGGTACACTTGGAGCTGGTCAACCTAGGCATACATAGTTTTGACTCCGTTTCTCTACCTCGTCTCGAGACAATGCATTTTAAATCGGTTTGGTTTTCGAGTGATGCGGCTCTTGAAAGGCTTATCTCATCCTCCCCACTTCTTCGAGATTTGAACATTGACAAAATTTGGAATGTGGAATTTTTACGAGTGCGGTCTCAGACACTAAGTAGCTTGAATTTGAACGTGCCTGGTCGAATAACTGGGGTAGCGATTGATGCTCCCAGACTTAAGCGTCTGAGTCTCGAATTCCCCCATTTTATAGACCTTGTGCTGAATAGTGTGTCTTCTCCGATCAGAGTGTGTTTTAATAACTTTTCTCTCATCGAAAGCGATTTTAACTCATCAACGATGAAAACATTACCTACATATCTTGCTTGGATATCGAAGGTCAAAAATCTTAGCCTCAATTGCTCTACCCTAAAGGTATGTATATTTTTGTAAATATATATTCATCTTGAAATACTCAGTCTCGAGAACTTATTACTAATGTTCTTTTTTTTTTCTTGGTTTTTGCTAGGCCATGTGTGCTTACTCGAGACCCCAACCGCTGCCTGAGTTCTCTAACTTGACCCATTTAAAAGTTTCATTTTCTAACTCTGTTTCAGTTATAGAGTTGTTAGCAACGTTTCTCGCAAGTTGTCCAAACCTAAAATCTTTACAGTTGGTAATTTATCTTTACAAGTAACTCGTGAGTTCTTTTTGCCCAACTACTTAACAAAGCTATACATTCTCATTACATTTTTCCTTTCTTGTCGTTCATTATGTGTAGTCGATTTGCGGTAAGCTATATAAAGTGGACACCTCAAGATCACATGCGCCTAAGTGTCTGCTAACATCGCTCGAGATTGTTGAGATATACAGCACGGCTGGGGGTACTGAGCTTGTCAAATACATATTGGGGAATGCAGCAGTTCTCAAGGAGCTTAATCTTAAATTTCCTGTATGGGAAGGAGCCAAATACAGGTTGCAATTTGTCGAGAAAATCCTTTTGCTTCCAAAGCGTTCTTCGGTTTGCCAAGTGTCTGCCCACACCGCTCACGAAGTTTTCCTATGAAAAGCTTGGTTTTTGTTCCCATTGTCGGGCATCTGAAGACATATACCAAATTGTCAAGCAAATTAATACGTTTCCAAGATGATCTCTGGGCTTGTTGAGTTTTCCTTCATTAGTATTGAAGCTGTTTTCTTGAGTAAACCCAAGTGTAAACCTAATTATGCTTCTTATTAGATGTTTCGAGGTTCCATTACTTGTTCCGATTAGACTTCGTAGCATTTAAAATACTGTATTTGTTATGTGATTGGTAATCCAAGATGCCGTGATATTATTGATAACGTAGAAAACGATACATAAAATATGTGATTGGTTCTCAGCAATTATTGTTTGGTTTTTCATTTGGTGCACACGTAAGAATACAATACAGTACATCTGTACATGAATACGTGTACATAAATTTTAAAATGAAACGGATACGCCAAATCTTGGCCCCGCATCCAAGAAAACTAAACCCCCAAGTAATATCGCAAATTCGCAATGGCATCAAAGAAAAATCACAACTTTGATGTTTTTCTTCAAGAACTAAACCCACAGTTTTTAATGTCATAAACATAACCCACAGTTTTTAATATGTACTACGCATGATGCCGTGATGTTTTTACTAAAACGAATAGGTAACAACATAGTGCGGAATAAATCGATTTAAAGAAACTTATTATAAGTAAAATTATTATCCTAGAATCAATATCTGTTTTTGTCAAACATAATATGTAACTAATTTTTTTTATTAATTTATTCAAATATGCATTTTCGTATAATAAATACGTTTCACCCGTGAAATCTTTGAATGTGTAAGAGGTTTTATGGTAGAGAAAATATTGATAAAATGTTACTATTTATTGTAATATGTGGTTTAAAATTCAAATTCATATCTTTTTATGTTTTATTTTGTAATTATAACAATTTTGTATTTTTCTTATGTAACCATAACAATATATACTAAATTATTCAGTAATTTAATTATTTATTTTATTTTATGTTAGTAACAAGAGACAATCGGATTCTAAACTAAATTTTCTGAAGATAATATAATTTATGGATTTGATATATTTGATTAGACTATTTCAATTTTTAATGAATAATCACACTAAATGTTGAGATTAATTAGTTTACATACTTAGATATATATAAATAATCACACATCTTGATATCCCTTAATTTGTTGTCATTTTTATATTTATTTATGAATATATATATATATATATATATCTATATTTATTGGGAATTAAGTTTTTTTTAATGAGTTGGAGATAATTTAGAGGTAATATACTTCTTTTTATAATCAATTATAATAACTATTGAAAGCTTGTTATTTAAATTATTATGGTAATAATACTAACATAAGATATAACATTTTGTTTTTTTTATGATTTTATTATTAAATTATATATTTATTTATTATTCCCTTTCATTTTTTATTTGAATTTATATTTAAATTATCTTGAATTATTCTATAATACATTTAGTTAATAAAAATTGTGATTTTTTCCTGCATATATTGTAATAATTTTTTTTTTAAACGGACATATATTACTTAATAGATGAATAAAAAATACGGGTATAATATCTCACATCGTCTAAAAAAATTGGGCAATGGTTCAGAGTAATACTATAAAAGATACCAAAATAATTCCGAATACAAATGAGTAGAAAACTTGATTTATCAGGCATTCAAACTTTAAATTCTTTTATTTGGTTTATTCCGGTTCTTTATTTTAAAGATTTTTAAAAGGTTAAATATGAAAAATATTTAAACTTTTAAAATTTTAAATATGATAAATATTATACTGTGACAGGGTTATATAGCGGGACGAGTTTTATCGATGATATAGTGTGAGTTAAAATATAATGTGAGTTAAAAATATTAAAAATTAAGATGATATAATGTAAGTTAAAATATCTCGGGACGGGGTTATATAGCAGGACGAGTTATATAGATATTTATATAAATTAAGAAATATCGTTAATTTGGTGTTACAGGGATAAAACATCAATTCATTATTTTATTAACATTATCGGTATCAGAGAATACACATATCTAATTAAATTGATTAAATAAATATTATGTAAAAAATAAATTATATTGTGGTATTATATGGTTTATTTAACAATTAATATATAATTATAACATAGTTAACCAACAAATACAACTTATAATTTAAATATTTTAGTTATAAATAATTTTGCCCCGCGGGGTCCTAGTCTAGTTTTATTATATGTTAGTAACAATCGGATTCTAAACTAAATTTGCTGAAGATAATATAATTTATTGATTTGATATTTTTGATTAGACTATTTAAACTTTTAATGAATAATCACACTAAATGTTGAGATTAATTAGTTTACATATTTAGATATATATAAATAATCATACATCTTGATATCTCTTAATTTGTTGTCATTTTTATTTTTATTTATGAATATTAACATAAGATATAACATTTTGTTTTTTATGATTTTATTATTAAGTTATATATTTAATAAGTTATATGTTTTTTATTTTTATAAACTTTATATTAATTGATATGGTGTTATAGTCTTTTTAGAGTATTTTACTTATATTGATTTTAAGTAATCAATATTTATATTAATTTTAAAAAATTAATATAACTTTGATTTATATATTTGTAAGTAAAGTTTAGTGAAATTTTGTTTTTAAATAGTATGCAATTATTTAATTATTTTTAATATGTGATATTTAAATTTGTGTTAGAAATAATGATATATCTAGGGCATTGTGCAAAGAAATTTTCATAAAGTAAAAAGAAATAAGTTAATCATTCTACATAAGACAATATATATATATATACTATATAGTACTGTATATGACGAACGAATATGCAAAAATGTGCACTAGACAAAGCTTATCCAAATAATAATAAATCGCAATCAGCCCCATTGTACAGCAGCACCAATTTATTTAATATGTAGTCAAGTCGCAGTTAACAACTTTGACTTTTCAAACAAATACAGCCAATCAATAACCCAACAAAACGAAAAAATTATATATACCACCCACAACATATACATCTTCTAACAATAACATATACTCCTTCATACTCGAAACAAAAATCATGTCACGATTTCATATCTTATTAACTTTAGCACTTGCCATTGCCACTGTTTCAGTGGTTAAAGCTCAAGTCCCTCCGGCGAAACAATTCAGAGTCGTCAACGAAGGCGAGTTCGGCGAATACATCACCGAGTACGACGCCAGTTACCGCTTCATCGAATCATCAAACCAGAGCTTCTTCACGTCACCGTTCCAGCTCTTGTTTTACAATACTACCCCTAGCGCCTATGTCTTAGCTCTCCGAGTCGGACTCAGGCGCGACGAGTCTCTCATGCGCTGGATCTGGGACGCTAACCGCAACAACCCCGTCGGAGAAAACGCAACGCTCTCGCTAGGTCGCAACGGAAACCTCGTCCTCGCTGAAGCAGACGGACGAGTCAAGTGGCAGACCAACACAGCTAACAAAGGCGTCACAGGGTTCCGAATCTTGCCCAACGGAAACATGGTGCTACACGACAAAAACGGCAAATTCGTCTGGCAGAGCTTCGATCACCCAACCGACACACTCCTCAACGGCCAGTCCCTAAAAGTCAACGGAGTCAACAAACTCGTCAGCCGAACATCTGACGTGGACGGCTCAGATGGTCCGTACAGCATGGTGCTTGATACCAAAGGTTTAACCATGTACGTTAACAAAACCGGTACGCCGTTAGTTTACGGCGGATGGCCTGATCACGATTTCCGCGGCACCGTCACCTTCGCCGTCACGCGAGAGTTCGATAACTTAACGGAGCCGTCAGCTTACGAGCTTCTCCTCGAACCCGCACCGCAACCCGCTACGAACCCGGGTAATAACCGCCGGTTACTCCAAGTCAGACCAATCGGAAGCGGCGGAGGAACTTTAAACTTAAACAAAATCAATTACAACGGAACGATCTCGTATCTAAGACTCGGATCTGACGGGAGTCTCAAGGCTTACTCGTATTTCCCAGCCGCTACGTATCTCAAATGGGAAGAGAGTTTCTCCTTCTTCTCCACTTACTTCGTCCGTCAATGTGGCTTGCCGTCGTTTTGCGGCGATTACGGTTACTGCGATCGTGGGATGTGCGTCGCGTGCCCTACACCCAACGGCTTACTCGGATGGAGTGACACATGCGCACCACCTAAAACGACGCAGTTTTGCAGCGGAGGTAAGGGTAAAACCGTCAATTATTACAAGATTGTTGGTGTTGAGCATTTTACTGGGCCGTATGTAAATGACGGACAAGGCCCAACTTCGGTAAATGATTGCAAGGCGAAGTGCGATGGTGATTGCAAGTGTTTGGGTTACTTTTACAAGGAGAAAGACAAGAAGTGTTTGCTTGCTCCTCTTCTTGGTACACTCATCAAAGACAACAACGCTTCTTCTGTTGCTTACATCAAATACTAGTGTTTTACCGCTATATTTATTACTGAATTTTAGTGTGAAATCTTAGAGATTTAAAGAATAATGGGTGAGCTTGTAATGATTCACCGTTTAATAATTGTATCGCCTATTTATATATATACTGAAAGCCATTGGCTTTATATAATCAAAATACTATCTGAAGCTTTAAAAACGAGAGTTTTGTAGTCCAGTGGTCCTCTTGGATAGCTAAGATATATATACTATCACATTGCTTCTCCAACTCAATAAATGTCATGTTTTTTTATTTTGTTGTTGGACAAACCATCTGGGAAACGGGAAAAATGTCATTAAAATCCCCAAGTTAGCATTTTCGTTGATTTAAATCACGAACTCTTCATTTGTTGAAAAAAATTCTCATTTTTTTCTTGACTTCTATTTAAATCATGAAGTCTTGTTGACTTCGCCGTTTGAAGCACAACATTAACTGGTCAGACGGAGATATTAAACGGGGTTAATTAGGCGTTAATGAGATCTGTTAGTTGGTAAAACGATGTCGTTTTCTTTTTTAATTACATCCTCAAATCGAACCCGATTATCAATTCCTCCCAAAATTCCCAAATCAAAAACCCTAATTTGTGATTCCTCCTTTCTTCTTCGATTAGATATTCTTTTTCGAATTCAACTGATGACTCCGGCTCCAGAAACATACTTCGATGGCACTCCACGGTCAAATGAAGCTACCACCGATGTCTCTGAGCTAGAACTCATATGTTGAATTCGAAGAAGAAGAGAGAAATCGAAGAAGAAAAGAGATTATCGATTATCGATTTCTCAATTTGGGAGGTTTTGGGTGTTATAAGCAGCGTCGTTTTGCTATTAACGGATCTCGTGAACAGATAATTAACCCCATCTAATTTTTCCGTTTGGTCACATAACGGTGTGCCTCAAATGACCAGGTCAACAAGAGTTTGCGAATTATTTGGAAGTCAACAAAAGATTGGTGTTTTTTACTTCCAAGTCCAGAATTCATGCTTTAAATCAACGAAAATGCGAACTTGGGGATTTTAATGACATTTTTCCCTCTGGAAACGTCCATTGGTAGTAATTTTTTTGACAAGTTTTGTGGTCTTTTTTTTCTAATCGAAATTACACCATTAGCATTATTACTTTAGAAGAAAACAAAGCTTACCCTACTGCAATGCATCACGATCAGCACTAGCTTTTTGATAAATATATTTTTTTGATAAACAAAAAACCTTTTAGATTTTTTTTTATTTTTTAAAAAATTGTTCTTATATATCTGCTAGCATTATTATCTCGGATGAAAAAAGGATTTTGTATCATACAGCACTACAATGCATTGAGGTTGTCGAATAAAGGTTGGGAATGTGTAGTTTAGATACATAAAATTACTATTTGACGTATATTGACTATATTCAATCAAATACAGGACGGAAATTTGCGAAACGGATTCGAGAAGTTTTGCATGTAAAGTTAATATTCAAATATTGGATCATTCTATTAATTTTTTTTATGCATATGAGACAAAACAATTTAACAACATATAATCAGTGATTTGTTTCAAAAGAAAAAAAGAACAAAAATTCAATGATTTGGTCGAAACTTTATTGTATTAACGAGTATAATCGAATAATCTCAGTAGAGTAATCTTATCCAAATCAATAAATCATAAATGAGCAATTGGTCCTCTTGCAGAGCACCTATTTGGTTGACAAGTCACAGTTTGCAACTTGGGACTTTTCAAACGAGTACAGCCCAAGATGTTATATATACAACCAAAAAATACAATTTTTAGACAATCATCTCCCTCCATTACTCAATCCCGGAAAAAAAAACATAATCATGCTTCGGTTTAATATCTTACTAATCACGGCACTTGCCATTTCCTCTGTTTTGGTGGTCATGGCCCAAGTCCCTCCCGAGAAACAATTCAGAGTTCTCAACGAACCAGCCTACGCTCCATATATAACCGAGTACGACGCGAGTTACCGATTCCTCGCCTCACCGAATCAGAGCTTCTTCACAAATCCGTTCCAGCTCATGTTTTACAATACTACTCCTAGCGCCTACGTGTTAGCTCTCCGAGTCGGAACCAGGCGTGACTTGAGTTTCACTCGTTGGATCTGGGACGCCAATCGCAACAACCCCGTCGGAGACAACTCCACGCTCTCACTAGGCCGCGACGGCAACCTCGTACTCGCTGAGCTAAACGGCCAAGTCAAGTGGCAGACTAACACAGCTAACAAAGGCGTCACCGGGTTCCGTATCTTGCCCAACGGAAACATGGTGCTACACGACAAAAACGGCAAATTCATTTGGCAAAGCTTCGATCACCCAACCGACACACTCCTCGTCGGCCAATCTCTCAAAGTCAACGGAGTCAACAAACTCGTCAGCCGTACATCTGCCGCTAACGGCTCAGATGGTCCGTACAGCATGGTGCTTGATACCAAAGGTTTAACCATGTACGTTAACAAAACCGGTACGCCGTTAGTTTACGGCGGATGGACGGATCATGATTTCCGCGGCACCGTCACTTTCGCCGTTACACGAGAGTTCGATAATTTAACGGAGCCGTCAGCTTACGAGCTTCTCCTCGAACCCGCACCACAGCCCGCTACGAGCTCGGGTAATAACCGCCGGTTACTCCAAGTCAGACCAATCGGAAGCGGCGGAGGAACTTTAAACCTAAACAAAATCAACTACAACGGAACGATATCGTATCTAAGACTTGGATACGACGGTAGCCTCAAGGCCTTCTCGTATTTCCCAGCCGCGACGTATCTTGAATGGGAAGAGTCATTTGCTTTCTTCTCCACCTACTTCGTCCGTCAATGTGGCTTGCCGACGTTTTGTGGCGATTTCGGATATTGCGATCGTGGAATGTGCGTCGGATGCCCTACACCGAAAGGTCTGTTAGCTTGGAGTGATAAATGCGCGGCACCCAAAACGACTCAGTTTTGCAGCGGTGGCAAGGGTAAAACTGTAAACTACTACAAGATAGTTGGCGTTGAACATTTTACCGGGCCGTATGTGAATGGTGGACAAGGCCCGATTTCTGTAGGCGACTGCAAGGCCAAGTGCGATCGTGATTGCAAGTGTTTGGGTTACTTCTACAAGGAGAAGGACAAGAAATGTTTGATCGCTCCTCTTCTTGGTACACTTATCAAAGATGCCAACACTTCTTCCGTTGCTTACATCAAATATTAGTGCGCTTTATTTACCGATACCAACGTGAATTCTCAGAGATTTAGTAATGAATAATCGGTGTGTTTGTAATGATTCACCGTTTTTGCTTTTATATACAAGCGTGATATGCCCGGTCCTTATCAAATAAGATATAGTAAATATACTACGTGAATCTCTCATTTAGATTATATAGAAGTTTGATGTTCTTCAGATTGGTGAGCCTTTTTTATGCTCTTGTTAAAGCCAACGTCCGAAATCCCTTGATTGTGCTTACTTTTGAACTTTGATGAAAATATATATTCTTTAACATAGGTAATGAAAGTAATTTTTATTTAAATAACTTCGGAACGACGCAAACTTTTGTTAATATTGTCGTGGTAATTGATTTCAAGGTTGCAAATCTTACTATTTGTTAAATTTGGGTTTATCTTCGGCTTCTAACTAAAAATCAATTGACAATTAGTAGATTGACCCTAACCCTTTATATATTAATTATAGTCCCTTCAAACGTCAGATGTGGGACTTGGATTGTATCCCAACAATCTCCCCTTCAATCCAAGGATCACATGTGGAATCTTAACACGCCTCTTCGAGATGATAACTCCATCTCGAATCGATCCCACTTGGACCGATAATAAACCCCTTCTTGGGCCCCCATTACTCAGGTTAACAATAGGCATGTCCGTATCCACTTTTCTAGGTCCACCCGAATTTTAACCTTGGGCTCTGATACCATGTTAAATTTGGACTTATCTTGGGCTTCTAACTAAAAACCAATTGGCTATTAGTAGATTGACCCTAACCCTTTATATATTAATTAAGTCCCTTCAAACGTCAGATGTGGGACTTGGATTGTATCCCAACACTATCAACATCTATTCTACGGTATATATGTTCTACATGAATGCAATGCATATGTAGGTCAATATATGTTATCCATGATTTTTTTTCACTTATGATATTCCATCTTACTCGAACCACGGGTATTTATGGATTAGTACACTTTTAGAAAACTTTTGAATATGGATTGATTTTTTATTTTCTTCAACAATTTATAAAAGTGTATATATATTAGTGCAGGATAAAAGAGAATCATAGCATATTCGTTTTCTACACTGATGTTTAGATACTCGTTCCCATTATAGATCATTCCTTTCAAATCGATGATATTTAATGGTGGTAACCCATTGAATATTTTTGGTATAACGTTGATATTTTTTCAGCATTTATATATGAAAGCACATGTAAGCTTATCAATCATACACACCCAGAGGCCAGAGGAATAGTATACAAACGCGTGTACGTAAACTGAAAAGTTTTCAGTCAAAACTTGAGCCCCTACCAGAGACCCAAGAACGTTGCCTGCCTTGTCCGGTTGTCCCAACATCTATGCATAACGAACCTATAATTTGTATACCCAAATTCTTTTATTTTTTTAATACGTAGCCAGTTGCCTTCATGCCTGAAATATACAGTAGAACCTCTACAAATTAATACTCGGTAAATTAATAATCTTTATAAATTAATAAATTTCTCCGGTCTCAAGTTGGGACTAGTGTAATTTTGGACATTATTCGATAATATAATAAAATAATAATTTTTTTGAAACTCCTTTGTAAATATTTGGTCCCATCAATAATATAAATTAATAATTATATAAAATTATCTAAATATATGTATATATCTACACATTAATTTTTATTAGAACTCATTTTTAATATTTTTACTATATAAAAATCTTTGAGTGCGGAGCCCGGAGCCAGAGACGTGGTCTTACTCCCTTACATGCAGAACTGCAAGCCTTGATCTGGGCCATGGAGTCGTTGTTGGTGGGAGAGTGGATTGTCAAGCTTTTCAGACGGATTATGCAGAGTTGATCGCAATGGTGCAGAAGCCCGAAGATTGGCCCGCCTTCTCGATTTTACTGGAGGACTTTTCCATTCTCCGATCATCATTTCCATCCTTCACGCTGGACAGGATCCCTCGTGAGTCTAACGTGAGAGCAGACTGTTTAGCTCGGTCTTCAAGGACCTTAGTTTCAGAAATTTCTTTTGTAAACTCTTTCCCTCCGGTTTGGGCAACCAACCTCGGAGTTATTTTCTAATTCATTAATGTCTGGTTGAAAAAAAAAAAAAAAATCTTTGAGTGCTATCTTCAAAACATGATAATTGTTATTTTCATTGTAATTGATTTTATAAAAGTATTAATTATAAAGATTAAATCTTATTTTTAATATTTTTTTACCAAATTGAAAAAGTCTTTCTATAAATTAATAATTATTAATTTATCTATAAATTAAAACCTCTATAAATTAATAAAATTTCATGGTCCTGACTTTATTAATTTATAGAGGTTTTACTGTATCTTATTCAAATTTTAGCAATTACTAAAAACCGCAGATTTCCTGAATTTTTTTTGTATAGATTTTTGCATGTAAATAATGTAATTCACTTAATAGCAAAACTAAAACTAAAGAAAAATATCCGAAAAATCCAAATGTTTCTTATCTAAACGCAAGTCACCATCATTCCCTCCCTCTCTAGATCGAGCGCCAATTTCTTTGAACAGAAGCCAAGTGGCAAATTTAATTTTTTGACTTTTCAAACGGAGACAGCCAACGTAACGTTAGAAATATAAAACTAACGGTAACATTGTGGTCCACGACTGAAAACGCCCAGCTCGTTTGGCAGAACTTTGACCATCCCACCGACTGACCGACACACTTGACACTCCTCATTGGCCAGCACCTAACACTCAGCGGATCTGACGGTCCGTACCGTACAGTATGGCTCTTGACAACAAAGGTTTGGTCAAGTAGTACGTTAACAAAACTGGTCAGCCGTTACCATACATACGGTTGATGGAGAACACAGCGACTTTCGTGGCTCCGTTACGTTTACCGTTACCGTTAGACGTGAGTTCGAAAATCTGACAGAGCCGTCATCTTATGAGCTCCGTTTGGTACCAGTCCAGGCGCAGTATTACAACGCAAACGCAATGGTGACGTACTTAAGACTTGGATCTCGTACTACGATCCCGCCACATATGACGTATCAAGTATGGGAAGAGTCTTTCTCGTTCTTCTCGCGATATTTCGTTCGTTAGTGCGGGTTTGCCGGGATTTCGGTTACTGCGACGAGGGGATGTGCACCACGTGTGTAGTACTGTAGTCCCAAATGCGAAAGGTTTGCTTACCGCGTAGCACGACGGTGTTTTGTGGATGTAAGGGTAAAAGAGTAAATTAATATGAAAGTGTGGGCATTGAGCATTTTACTGGGCCTTAGGTAGTAATGGTAATGGCCCAATAAAAGAGAAACGTCTCTTTGTTTTTTTTTTTTTCTAAATTTATGTGTCGTGTTTGTATTACGAGTTTACGACCAAATAATAGGCCTAAGTTATGCCATTTTGAAGTAAATCATTATAAATATCCTTTAATAAATATGCAATTAATGCCTTTGTTTTGTATAAATAGCATTGAGAGACAACTGGGAGAAAGTGATATCGAGACAACTCGATCGATATTGTTGTACATTTCATAATTTTTCTGTTAGTCAATGATTTGAATTGAATGGCGTGGGACCATTTTCTATGCATACGACTGGATTGGCTTACTCAGATTTCATTTTCTTGGTCGAATGAGTAATCTATAAGAAAGTGAAAACATAATGAAAATTAAATTATGAAGAATCAAAACCTAGGAGAGTGTAGGTAGGTAATGGGATTTTTATTGTAAAATAAGGAATCCTTCCTTTAACCACAAAAGTTATGCTATCATTTGAAAAAGAAAAAAAAAAAACCCTATTCAAACAACCCTTAAATAATGGATATTCACCTTAGTTTATTAGATGAGTTATCTTCTTAATTATAACGATTGGTCAGTGCCTCAGTGGCAGCCAAAAAAAGGACTATCCTTAATCTGAATTAAGTAGACAACAAATTATTAATAGATAAATACTAAAGGGTATTATAGCATAACAAATTAACAATTCTTCAGATGACAAATCTTTAAATAAGCATATGCAAGCGTCCATCGCAGATCTTTCGGATTGGGACCTCCGTAGATTTTATCTGTCTGGTGAGAGAATCATACTATTTGTTTTAATAAAATTTTATAATCAGACGAGGTCCATTGGGCTTTATTTATGGGCCTATTTATTTATAAATCTATCGATTTTTTTTTTTTTTTTTTTTTTTTTTTTTTTTTTTACAATTTACATGCACAGAGAAAACGCTTGCATACGTAAATATAAAATATGTTTGATATTTCTAATGGATCATACTTAATACTTTTAGATAAACTTTATGCCTAACAAAGAAAAAACAGTGTTTGAGCTATATTTCTACACGAATTAGCATTTAAGAATTGTTTTTTTCTTTTGTTACACATAATATTAGGGTGGCAATATTCGATTGACAATGATTGCTAAGCTGAATGGAAACATGATTTTAATTTTTAATGGCAACAAATATTTAAATAAAGTAAATAGTAAACCATTCTTAAATGCTAATCGTACAAGATTAAAGGAAGAGAAAATAATTTGATAGGTCTACCGATGGAAAAAGAAAGAACTAAAGCACTCTTACGGGTCCCATCTCCTGTCTCCCTCAGCTATCACTTAACCTGATAATACCATAAATAATCATCTAATCAATTTGCATTTTACTTAATTAGTTAATTTTGTATATATCTACGCTTTAAGTTTGTTTGGTTTGAAATAAATCTCAAAACTAGTCATTTTACTTTCGACTAAAAACGAACTTAGTTATAAAAAATCATTTATTCGAGGTTGATTAAATTATAGAACACTAGATTTTGCTGACAAGAAAAAAAAATAAAACAATAATAGAACACTAGCTTTTAGTTTTTTTACCCCTTATTGATTATTTGATTTGATGCTCCGTGTGTGTCTAAATATGTATATTCCCATCAAATAATTTACGCGAGAATATAATAAGACTATTTCCAATTAGTGTAGAAATTTTTCTAAAGTTTCCCCCCACCATCATTGACATAGTTTCTCTATATTCCCCCTCTTCTTCTCCTTCCAAGACCCATAAAAAAATAAATCATTTTTTTTATTTATGAATAATCTCTAAGTAGCTATGAGGTGATTATATCAACATAACCATCATCGATCGATCTACTATGGCTAGTAGTAGCAACAAAGGCAAAGGCATAGCAGATGGATCGTCGCAATCTCAATCGCAACCACAACCGCACCAACCGCAGTCACCTCCTAACCCACCAGCGTTAAGCAGGTACGAGTCACAGAAACGAAGAGACTGGAACACGTTTTGTCAATACCTGCGTAACCAGCAGCCACCAGTTCACATCTCGCAGTGTGGCTCAAACCACATCCTCGATTTCCTCCAATACCTCGACCAATTCGGGAAGACGAAGGTTCATGTCCATGGATGCGTTTTCTTCGGACAGGTTGAGCCGGCGGGACAGTGTAACTGTCCTTTAAAACAGGCGTGGGGGAGTTTAGATGCGTTGATCGGACGGCTAAGAGCGGCTTTCGAGGAAAACGGAGGGTTGCCGGAGAGAAACCCTTTTGCCGGCGGCGGGATTAGGGTTTTTCTGAGGGAAGTGAGAGATTCGCAGGCAAAGGCAAGAGGAGTTCCGTACAAGAAAAGAAAGAAGAGGAAGAAGAGGAATCCTATGAAGAGTCATGATGGTGAAGATGGTACTACGGGAACTAGTAGTAGCTCCAACTTGCCTTCTTAGCAAGCAAACAAAAAAAAATCTACTATAATAAAACAAAAGTGGGATTAGTTAATGGTAAGCATTTTATTTATATAATCATTCTCTATTTAATTACCACGTACTGATCTGCAACTGCAGCAATTCCACAAATGTATTAAATTGCCCTTGATAGTAAGCTTTTATCGCACACTTGAGTTTTATACATAAGAAACCATAAGACATCATTTCCTAACCTATGATATGTTCAGATTATCATATATAGCTTGTGAATCATGAGATTCATCATCACTTGCGTGACTCTATGTATGTGGTCTTAGAGTGACAAAATTTGACGTATATTATTTTCATTTTACGACACTGTAAACCCTAAAGAGCGTATATACATACTAATATACACGCACACACACACAAGAGAAAACCCTAGTTTCGGCTTAGCTAGGTGTTATTAGTGTATATATGAATGTATGTACATTCTTTGTTGCAATTAGATGGTTATTGTTTGCTCTTTGTAAAGTAGTTTCTTGTCTTGTTGGATCTTAAATGTTTGAGTTTTCTCCTCGAGGATTTGTAAATGCTAAAATTGGTGAAACTGTTTTTGTTTTCTCTTATATACAGTATGACAGTAAAATAGTACTATAGCCTTTTCTTAAATTATTAAATGACTACATATTTGTTCGGATTGATAAAGAGTAAAACTAATGTTCCGTTTTGCAGAGAATTTGGTTTTATTTATACTACTTAATCGTGTTTTAATTTATACAGGAGTCTAGACGATCCCAAAACATGTTTGAAGGCTAGTTTTCTGTTGTAGCATGATCAAGGAAAAAGCTACTCAGATGTGTGTATTAATTAAGCCCACTGTGATGGCATTCAATTTTCCCTTGATTAATTATGATAAGATTAGATCGCTGATTATATTTTACATTTACGTTTGTGTTTGAAATTTGCAAAGAATTCTTAGATTATATAACATATAGTTAATGTAAACACTAATGGAAGTAAGTTTTTACGTTTGAAACCAACGTGGTCTAGGTAAGTATCAAGGTTTTGCCAGATTTGGGAAATTGAAATCGTACTGAATTCGATTTATATTAAAATTAATGTTATTATGACTCTCACATGCACATATGACATATATACATATAGAGTAATTAAATGTAAGTACGTATAATTACTAAACTATCAAAAATATTTCAACTTCTTGGGCAGATATTGTTTTTCTTGAGTTAGAAGTGTAAATGTCATAACTAAACAAGCTCCCGATAATTTGTTTACTCAGTTCTGGTTAAAATGGCCTTGATGGTAATATTGGTTTGAGGAGCCAGTCTGTCTCTAATTAACGCCAGTAATGGAAGCATTGCTAGATTTTGAGTTATGTATACCGAATTTAATCCCGCTGAGAGTAAAGCTAAGTTTTGAAGCTGGAAACGAAGATGTTATCCTTTAGGTCATTAGATCGGAATATAGCTACTTACTACTAAAAAGAAAAACCTCATCAGCGGTTGAACATTATTAACGACTGAACGTTAGTCTTGTATTGTCCATGACTATATAGTACAGTAACGGGATTTTGTATTTAATGACTAAATTTGAAACACGACTACGTACTTCCAAGCAAACGCTATTCATTCAATCTAAGTTAAGGAAGTTGTCAAATAATAATGGTAAACAAGTCATGTGTACAAACTTTTGTCTATGAATTTTGCATCAGCGAGGCTATTGAAGTAAACAGAGGGGACTTTAAAATCACTGATCTCGGCGTTAAAAAAAGTCAAATATAGACTGGGGAAAATTGTCAACTTTTTTGGAGTATGTGAGAGAAAAGTCAATAGATAATAGATAATGAAATGTCCGCGACGCTTCTCTTTTCTTTGGGTCAACTCTAAATAGTCTTGCTAAAATATCCCAATCTCGTCTGTCTTCTCCTTCAAACCGAAACCATGTTCTTAGGGAAACTAATGACTTCTTGTTTAGGAGGAGACAGGACGACAACATCGTACAAATCATCTTGCGGTGACCGTGAGATATCATCACTGAAGAACGGAGGGTTACTGGTTGAAGAACTAATCCGTATTTCAAACGGTGACTACAATCCTTTCCGTGTATTCTCTGAACACGATCTAAAGCAAGCAACCAAAGACTACGACCAAGATCATGTCTTACTTCTTGACGACAACTATAGATTGTTTCAGGGAGATCTTGAGAACAGAGGAATTGTTCTAATCAAGAAAACGGACGATCATGATGAGCTTGTAGAGTATTGCATAAGGGAAATCGCTATAGCTGCATACGTTAGTACGAACACGAATCTGGTGAAGCTTCTTGGTTGTTGTTTGGAGAGCAAGATACCTATTATTGTCTTTGAATACGTACCAAAAGGGAATCTATCAGCTTACTTGCCAGAAGAGAAAGTGATTCTACCGTGGAGATGCAGGATTAATCGTATCGCTGCTCAGGTCGCAGCTGCGATTGTTTATCTCCATGTTGGCAAATCAAGACCTCTGATTCATAGACATGTGAAGACAGGTAACATTTTACTGGACGCTGACTTAAACGCCAAGCTATTTGATTTCGGACTTTCCCTAGAAAGTCCATTAGGTGAGACCTATGTACAAGCATTGGTTGAAGGAACAATAGGGTTTATAGCACCAGAATCAGTAAATACCGGAAAATTTAACGAGAAGACTGATGTTTTCGCATTTGGTGCTACACTTATTGAGATCCTGACTGGACGAGAGCCTCATGATGTGTTCATTGAAGCCTCTCGTGATCTGTTTCCAAGCCTCACTCCAGCTGCAGAGTATTCTCTATTAATGCCTGTTCCTTTACCCACAAGAAGAGATCTTTTGGTGTTCTTGAAGTCGAATCTGATAAAATACGCTAAGCAAAACGCGTTAGAGGCTAGCGCAGAGCTCGCTGCAAGATGTGTTGACGTATTGCCAGAGAAGAGGCCAACGATTGAAGAAGTGGCTAAGGAGTTAAGGCATATTCAAAACATGTAATGACTTATCTTTGACCCTTTTTCCCCAGAAAGTTTGGATTGATCTCCATCTCAATTCGTTATGGTTGAGCTAGTTCAGAGTTTTAACTTCTCAAAAGCAGAGAACTAGGGCGAAAATATTACTTAAGTGAAAGCTTGTTCAAAACAGAGACTTGTGGTGGAAAAATATGAAATGTCAAAAGTATAGGGTTTTACTTGTAAAATATTGAGATATTAGGAGAAGAATATAATAAAGTTAAAGTTCAGGCGTTAAGTTGCAGTAAATGGTAAAATAGTTATGTAATGAATTAAAAAAAAAAAAGCGAACTAATGACACAAAACGGAGCCTGAAGAAGTTGATCATCGCCGGCCGGGGAAATATGAATCTGTACGACGATGAATCACTGAAGCAAGAAGTAATCTACCTTCACTCGCTCTGGCACCAAGGTCCACCGACCCGAAACCCAATCCCTAGCCCTAATTTCAACCCGGTTCAACGACCCAGCAGGCCTAATTACATCCCGCCGGCGGATTTGCAACTTCTCTCTCGCTATGGAGCTGTTACTCCACAGAAGATCATATCCAGAAACCCTAACAATCCTCAAAATCTCTACAGTAACAACAAGCGTCAGAGGCCTGATTCGGGCCCAGAATGGCCTGTGAAGGAACCGCTTCAGTCTGCGGGATCTGGATGGCCTGAACAAAGGCCGTGTAAGAAGGCGCGACCTATTACGGAGGAGGAGAAAGCGAAATTGGCTGCGAATTTGCTTCAGAGAGATATACATCGAACCTGTCGCGAGTTCTTCGGTGACAACAAATCAGGGGAAGATGATAGTGATGAAGGAGATGATGAGGATCAGTCGTTTGAGTTTTTGACGAGAGTGTTTGAAGAGAGTAATGGGAAGCTTAAGGAATACTATGAGAAGAACACTGGGAATGGAGAGTTCTGGTGTTTGGTTTGTGGTGGCACTGGAGAGAAGAGCTGTAGAAAGTTCAAGAGCTGTTTGGCTTTAATTCAGCATTCGCTTTCCATTAATAAGACTGATTTGAAAACTCAGCATAGAGCTCTTGCACAAGTTGTTTGCAATGTTCTTGGTTGGGACGTTAACAACCCTGTTGTTTCGAGCCAGAAGGACGCTCAGGTTAGAGTCTATACACTTGCAACTAATGTAGTCTGTGGCTTCAAAAAAGATGACTATCTACTTGTGTGAATTATATAGCTTGATAGTTCAGGTTACTATTTGGTTTTAATGATCAGAGATAGATAAGCTTATCAGTTTATATATATATATATATATATATATTGTTCTGGATCATTATGATCCTTGTTAGGTAGGTTTCTTAAATAGTTCTGGTGATTCAGAAATACTTATAGCTTTTTTTGGTTATCTTTTTTGACAGACTGTGGGGGTAGAGGTGGTTGTGGAAGGAGCATCTGAGCTGCCTTCAGACTTGAAGATTCCTCAGGAGAAACAACGGGTCATGTCTGTTGAAGAACACGCAAAGGCTGATTTGTTACAAATGCAACAGAATGCATCCGAAGCTTTCAAAGACATTTTTGCCAAGGATGGTACTGGTTCAGTTGAGGAGAACGGTGATGAAAATTTTTCTGAGGAGTTGGAGTTAATATCTAGAGTTTTCTCAGAGAATGCTGAGCTCAAGAGTCACTATGAGGAAAACTATGAAGGTGGAGTATTTGTCTGTCTGGTGTGTTGTGCTGCGACTGATAAGAAAATGATCAAAAGATTCAAACACTGTTATGGAGTTGTTCACCATTGTACTAAAATACCGAAAATGAAAATACGAGCTCACAAGGCTTTTGCTCGGTTTGTTTGTGAACTACTTGGCTGGGATTTTGAGCTTCTACCACGTAGAGTAACGAAAGGCGTTACCCCTCTTGTTATATCTAATGCTAACCAGAACAATGAGAACCCATCGTCATCTGTGATCGAGGTAAGACACATTATACCAAAGAGAAGATCTACTCTCTCTCTTATCCTGTTTATTTCTTTAATTGAATTGTGAATCATTTCAGGAACATATGTGCGAAGATAAGAGCTGATAAAACCACAGGCCAACAATGAGGCTGAGGCATGCGTTGGTTAGTATAGACAGTACCTGATCACCTTCTAATCACAGTTGTTAATATAGAACCTTAGTTATTGCTTTCATACATTTTTTATTTAAGTTTGATGATGCAATGAACCAGTCTTTTATCTTTTGGCTACGCAGAGGCTTAAAATCATATGGTTTCTCTTCTGGGGAAATCAATTTAAGAGTGAAGATGCAACAAGTTATGTTATATGGAAGGCACTTAATCTTCTTTCAGGTACACGATTATTTAGTTTCCGGGCATCTTATCAAACTTTTTATGACTTGGTATGATGGAGTCATCAAAGACAGTGTTGTATGCGTTACCCAACTTTTTATACGAAATTTTGATTAATGAAAAAACATTCTTTTATTTTTCTCACTGAGAATTTTGGAGTACTCCTAACCAAAATTTAGGAGAGAAAATGTTGCAAGACATTTTTTTAACTAAATCATTTATTTACATAAACATACATAAACATCTCATAATAATTTTAATAATTTCACCATTTCTTTTCAGAAAAAGAGACTAGTTAATGTCGTAATAAAATATTCAATCATTCTTTTTTTGCATCAAATACTGTTGTTACTGTTAAGTACAGCATAGATTAAATTTCGTGATAATTAAATAATTTAATTATGTGTTGGGCTATCTGGGCCGAGAAGATGTGGGCCTTAAGCATCCCTCATCTTACCCATTTTTTTTTTTTTGTTTCACCTTTTAATCCAATGGATCCAAGACGGGCGGGTCAAATATCTCTCGACAACCTCTGCAAAGTCGCAGGAAACCCGCAAACAGAAAAACGAAACCAGTGGAGTCTGCAAAAAGTCAGATCAAAATGGGGAAAAAAGAAGCTTCGAAGATGAACATCGCCATCATACATCCAGATCTTGGGATAGGTATACACGATCTTCATCCAGTGTTCGATTTTAGTTTCCCCTGATTAATCTTCTTCCTCTCTTATAAATTGGTCCTTCTTCTGGGATCTATCTTGCTTCCGCTTCCGAGGGAGTTATTATTATTACCAAATTATAATATTTAAATAACGTAATTGAGACTTATTAGATATTTGGTGCAAAATTCATCTTCTTGTTCGGGGGTCTCACAAATTTACACTTAGTGCGTTGTTTCTTTCTTTGCAGGTGGAGCAGAGAGATTGATCGTCGATGCGGCGGTTGAGCTTGCGTCCCACGGTCATAAAGTTCATGTCTTTACCTCTCACCACGACAAATCCAGATGCTTCGAGGAAACTCTCTCCGGTGAGTCTCTTTTTGCTTGGTTGGTTTTCAGATAACAGATGCACATGCCGGCGGAAGATGTTTGCTTTGTATAGCTACATAGAGTTTAACTCTCAATTTGTCATCTGGGTTTCTGTATAGCTTTTGGGATATTATTCAAATTTGTAAGCAATGTATAATCACAGTTTGAGATTTATTATGATTCATGTCTTAACAACTATCCAGGTATCTTTCAAGTTACGGTGTATGGATCTTTCCTGCCACGGCATATTTTCTACCGACTACACGCAGTGTGTGCATATTTGCGGTGCTTGTTTGTTGCTCTCTGTGTTCTTTTGGGTTGGTCTTCCTTCGATGTTATACTTGTAGACCAGGTTTCAGTCGTTGTCCCATTGCTTAAACTTAAAAGGTCTTCAAAGGTATTCAAACTTTGCTGCTTTACTCATCATCTCGTTTGCTCACTTTATAAGACAATAGCTTTTAATCTTGAATATATGTGGTGGATATATGTAGGTTGTTTTCTACTGCCATTTCCCTGATCTCTTGCTAGCTAAGCATACAACAGCACTTAGACGGATGTATCGGAAACCCATTGATTTCATCGAAGAACAAACCACAGGTTTGGTTTTCCATTCCTTTCCTCTTTACTTGCATCCATCTGACAGCAATTGTTTCTTATATTATCACTTGTGGGATTGTAGGGATGGCTGATATGATCCTTGTTAACAGTAACTTCACGGCATCAACATTTGCCAATACATTTAAAAGGCTAAATGCACAAGGAAGTCGCCCAGCTGTACTTTACCCAGCAGTCAATATTGATCAGTTCAATGAACCCCATACTTATAAGTATTGTATATCCCTGAACTCCAAAATTTACAGGATACTAAAGCAAGCTTCCATATGGAAAAATTACTTCTCTGCCGGTTTCTATAAGTTCTTCTTTATCTCGAGCAGGTTGAATTTCCTCTCTATAAACCGCTTTGAGAGGAAAAAGAACATCGATCTAGCCGTTTCTGCTTTTGCTCTGCTTTGCAAACATAAGCAAAATTTGACTGATGTTACCCTTACCGTTGCAGGCAAGTTTATATTATAATTGACTTCCCTATCATTATCATATGTACTGTTTGTATTCTAACAAACAAAGCTCTGTTATTCAGGTGGATATGACGAGCGATTGAAGGAGAATGTTGAGTACTTGGAGGAGCTCAGAAGTTTAGCCGAGAAAGAAGGAGTTTCTGATCAAGTTAACTTCATTACATCTTGTTCAACCGCTGAAAGAAATGAACTTCTCTCTGGTTGCTTGTGCGCTCTCTACACGCCCACGGTAAAAGTCACCATCATTTTTTTTTGTCGTCCTCCAAGTTTCAATCTCATCTCATTCTCATGGTCCATTTCAAATGTTAGGATGAACATTTTGGTATTGTTCCATTAGAAGCAATGGCTGCATACAAACCCGTGATTGCCTGCAATAGCGGTGGCCCTATAGAGACAGTAAAGAATGGAGTAACAGGCTATCTTTGTGAACCGACTCCAGAAGATTTCAGTTCGGCAATGGCTAGATTCATCGAAGATCCTGAATTGGCGAAGAGAATGGGAGCTGAGGCCAGGAATCATGTCGTCGAATCATTCTCTGTGAAGACGTTTGGACAGAAGTTGAATCAGTATCTCGTTGATGTCGTATCAAGTCCTAAAGAAGATTGAGATTCCTTTGTTTAGTAATCATAGATTGTTCGTTAAACATTTTACATTAGGCTTAGGTCAATCATTTTAACTTGAAGATTGGTTGTTGACAGTTTTGTTTTGTTTTCGAATTTGGTTTGTATAATGTTTGACGGAATACTGTAAAATCGAATCAGTAGTCTTTATCATATAGGCCAAGTCAATTGAGTCTCGGTCTATAACATTTGTACCTTGTCGGGCTTGTATATTTATTACATGATGTGGTACTATATGGGCCAGGCCTGATTATTCTACAGAATAGATTACAATTTTCTAAACGGTATCGTTTAGTTGACAAAGGTTGACCATGGTCTAGCCCACTTAACGCGCGTGTCACACAACAGGCAAATAATTGAAAACAATGCCCACGCGCATGAAGAGCGCGTAGCGCGCGTTTCATCAATTCGGCAAGGTTATAGACTACAAAAATCGACGAATTTTAAATATTTTGAGAAAATGAGGTAATCGAGGCGCGTCTGACAAACTTAACAAAACACAACACGGACAACGTTGCAATATATGGGCTGGGCAGGGCTAGGCTTATTACTCCACCACATTGCGATTTTGCTGAAACGTTGCCGTTTGAAAATTCAGTTTTTTTTTGTTTTTTTTTGAAAAAGGGTTTGCAATTTTATAACTGTCTAGTGGATATTTCCCGGATGAGTAACGAACGCAGCTCTTCGGTACTCAGCAACAAGTGCCCACACACATCTGTGAGTACTCAAGCAGTTTTTCCATGAACACTCCTACAGTTTCCTGCAAATGCGATAATATCATTTTTCTTAAATCAAATATATGTACTAAGATAAGGGAAGAGATGAAACATATATAATTTTAAATTTATAGCACAGTGGATGATGTCTTCAAACCTGTTGTGGGAAATCTCCATCTCTTTTGTCGTATGGTCCGGATAGAGTTGCTTGAACAGAACCAGAGCTTGCGGGAACAGAGGAGGTACATTCCACAAACTCACGCTCAGCCACAAGATTAGCAAAATAATTCTGTGGGACTGAGCAACTGTTACAAAGGATTAAACATCAGAGAACTAGCAAAAAATGTGTGAGCATCCTTGTGTCTTTCAGAACTTACTTCAATCCACTCATATGCAACACTACAGACTCAAAGAAGTTATTGGGGGTAACAACATTGGTCTCATATGCAACATTGGTCTCATATATAGCTAGATATAAACTCACCTGCAAAGATAGCAAGAGATTAACAGAATTTCTGTGTTGATCAGGATCATGGAGAGAAGCATGCAACACTACATACTCAAAGAGGTTATTGGGGGTAACTCCTGTTGAGACTCTTATCTCCAACGACTAATTTGATAACCTTCACAGCAAAACCAAAGAAGTAAAGACTAATTAGAGGCATGACTCTTCAGAAAACTCAATACTAGTTCTGCTTAAAACATAAAATTCGATTACCTTTAGAGCTCCAGCTAGTACGATATGAAATTTGCAATTTGCAGGGGTGAGTTGCCTCAGGACCTTCTCCAAGCATATGTTAAACAACCTGCAAAACGAAGATGAAACTTACTTACTTAGGGACGCATTATTTAAGAAGTATAACAAAGAAAAGAGGTATGAACATAATAAAAAGCAACAGAGAGAGAGAGAGAGAGACCAAACCCTAGATGAAGAATTCCACATGTATGAATTCAGAGGCCGGAGGAGCGATGATCAGATAACAAACTTGCTTTCAAAACACATTTTTTGGCAGTTGTGACAACTGATCTGATCCACAGCAGCAGAACTTCCTACAACAACAAGACCATGCAAAAGAAAAACAGACTAGGATTTCAAAATTCTCAGTTGAACATCATAAGTTTCGCAGTTTATAAGTGCCATTCTCGTAACTCTCACTTGTAGTTTCGAACAAGAGAAGATAAATAAGAGAGGTTACCTGATTAGCCTAACCATGGAGTGGCCCAGCTAAACCATTTAATGCAGCTGCAGATGGAAGATATGGATCCGAAAGTGCACTCCCAACCTTCACGAAGAAACATAATAAGCCAAAAACAGAATCATCAGAAGTGTATATGAAAAACATTTGTATCGGAGTACAATCACGTTCTTGTCCACCAAGTATTGTAACTTATACTCACTGTCTGAAAATCAGGTCAGTGACCATTTTATGAGATGAAAAAGAATGTGAGAAAACAAGAATGAAATCTAACGTACCCATTCTGTAAAGGTATTGGCATCATGCTCCTCATGGCTTAAAGAACCTGGCATAGTGCTGCTGCAAGTAAACCAACACAATTAGAAGGAGAATGTGTATTCATGTTCAAAGCACCAGGAAAAGTGTAAAATTCATTCCTCTGACCTCTGAAAATTATTCTAGAAGCATAGGAAAAAAATAGTTTACCCGGCATCTGAGTAAATCCAGAGCTTAAGGCCCTTGCTGTGAACATGATCCGCAGGCGCTTTAGTACCAGAAGGGAAAGTTTTGACTTCTTTGACACCAGACTTCCCTGGAAAACAGAGTTAAGGAAGATAATGTCAAGTAAAACTGCAGAACGAGAAATTAAACCAGGAATCAAAAACAAGTGTCACGAGCAATTTCAGCCCATCAACCATCTGAGCAACAAAATCAAGATTTCAGTACTGTGAGGAACAATATAAACTCATAAATCAAATAAAATTGTGATATCATATTTACCTTATGCCATGTCTAAGGAGCTGACCTCGCATAAAAGGAGTAATGAGCAAAAGATGCTATATATATTCCCAAGATGCTCCACAATGGCAGAAAGATGGTATTTTTGTAGAAACTTGGAGAAACAAAACGATAACCAGTTAGGATGCTAAGACATGAAAATCTCAAGATGATTTTATGGAACCAAAAGCTAATCACTTACATGGGAATCTTGGTTACTATTGCTCATGTAAGGGAAGCAAAGTCCAACTCCAAAGGGAACTTCATAGTATGTCCATCATTAAAAAGGAGAATAACGTACTCAGTTTCTGTTCGAAAGAGCACATATGCCATGTCCGTCTGTGAAACAAAAGAGCACATACTATAATTTTTCAAAAAATCACAAACAAATGAGAATGCAATGAACAGATGAAGAATGGTTACATGTAAGACATTTGGCAAGTTTATTCTCTGAGCAAGTTGTGTGTGTAGCTACTAGTGGACTTGCCAACAGAAGCTGTTCCGCAAACAGGTGTGACAAGAGGCACTCTCTTTGATGATGAAATCTGTAAACTAGACATCGAGAGGGAACATAGTAAGTAGCGATCTGCTGTGTTGTCTCCAAGATATATTCTAACATGAAAAATATTAGCAGTGAGAAAAGATTAAATAATATGTAGCGTATTATTACTTTGTCATCATGTTGTAATGATTAAGTAATGTACTCTTCCCCATATGTAACCACGTCAAGCCATAAGCAAGCTGCAAATGAAAATCATCATCAGAAAACTTAAGAAACATTATTAATTCACAAGACATGTCTTAAAATAGAGTTTCTATCAAAGATCTGAAGTATGCTCTGCACCATAAAACAAATAATTGGTTTCCAAAATCAGACTGAGACCTGCAAAGACAAAACAAAGCAGAGTTACGTTACAAACAAAAATATCGAAAGTAAGTAAATGTATTCGAAGATAAAGAGAGGAGACATTACTTTGTCATCATGCTATAATGATCAAATGTACCTTTCTCCAGAACCACGTCGCGCCATAAGCAGCAAGCTGCAAATGAAATCATCATCAGAAAACATTATTCACAAGACATATACTAAGATAAAATTTTAAGCAAAGAACTGAAGTATGCTCTGCACCTTAAACAAATAATTAGCTTGGTTTCCAAAATCAGACTGAGCAGACTGAGACGACCCAGCAAAGATAAAACAAAGCAGATTGATGTTATAAACGAGCACAACGAAAGCAAGTAAAATTGAATCGATGATAAGACAGAAGATGAGTTGTGACATACACATCAGGAAGACTGTTGATAGAGAGAATAACAGAGCGAAGAGTAAAGATTAGATGTGGCGCATGAATTGATAGAGACTGCATCAAGGCATTACCTAAAGTACCGACGAGCTTCAGCATACTTTTTGATACAACAGTAGTAACAACCCACCGCAAACCATGACAACGCCCTACAAAACCACGCAGGAGTATTTATACCACAGAGCATCAAGCAAAGGAATTATGAAACTTTGACTCATACACAAAAACGTGAAATCAATTTCACATGTTCAACGAGACCAAGTACATAAAACATATTCCACCAAAAAAACATGCTCTTGAAGTTGATTCATGGTCTTGACAAGCTGAACCATAAACAGGTTAACTATCCTAGCTAGGATTGGGATAAAATCATAAGAACTATATTGACATGCTCACGCACTGGCCATATAGAAAATGAATTTCATACTCACTTTGAAGGGTAGTCTTTTACTAAATTGCACGCCATTAGATAGAGCTCATTTGAATTACCAAGTTCCATGGCAGCGGCCAAATGTACCAAGGTACACTTCAAATGAAAAGGATCTTTTTCAAGGAGTCTGTCAAATAAGACCAAAAGAGAATCACATTGCTAGATTTATTCAAGTTTCATATTGCTCAAAATTTAGCATCAGCAGTAATATACAACTTACGCAGAGGTTAGTTCGAAACACTTCTGATATTCACAGCATTGATGGTAGTACTGAGCTTTACAGGCCAACCGATCAGTGTTATTAGCCAATGTGATCATCGATGATCCAGAGACACTACCACTTTCGTTTTCAAGCTTCTTGAACTTAGCATCTATCGTGCTCTGTTGGTCATACTGGACATGAAGAACTAGTAAGTATAAAGAAGAAGAAGAAGAAAAGATGCTAGCCAAAAGAAATTAGCAGAATAGAGAATCAGCAAGCAAATTCCAAATATAAGTGCTACGTATCTATTGACACAAATCGGATCAACACCTTACAACATAGAAATGTTTACCTTCTTTATCAAGCATGAATAGAAAGAAGAGAGCCATCCGTCTTCTGGATTAAATTGCAGTGAAGAAAGCAGACTCGATTCTGAATTTTATGTAACCAAAGTCAATTGAAGCCTCAGTTAACTTCTAGTCATGTAAACGACTGCACCAAGAAACAAATAAGACAATAAAATGAAGAAGAATGAAAAAGCTTAAAACTATAACTCACCTTCTTCAGATGTAAGCATATGACTTTCAATGAGGCATTCCAAAGCCTGAAAAGATAGATTACACAAATCATGTCCATGTAAAGTTTTCTGATATCTACAAGAGCTACATCAGGGTTATTAATACTATACAGTGATGAGGAGAATTTTATTCCCACATTAGCTCTGCAACTTCCCATAAAAACTAAAAATAACATGCAGCAATTGACTAAGGCGCTAGTAGTACCTCATAGCACAGAGGATCAGCCTTGATAGCAGCTTTGTACCTGCAAACTCAACCGAATCTAATGAGTTAAATGAATATGAAGTTCAAGATTCCAACACACCACTCAATCAATCATGATAGATGGATCAGTCAGATTACACACAAGATCCTAATATTTCCTACTAGCAGTTCAGTGAAACTTATATACATGCTCAGATCAATAAGATCAGTCCTCTCAAAATCATGAAAATGCAAATGATCCCCTGAACAAGAAAGATAAGTGAAAAAAGGCTCACTGACCATTGTCGAGCCTGAGAACGGTTTTGTAAAAGCTCCATATGCTTTCCCTCTAAGAAAGCATATCGCCGATGAAATCTGTAAAAGACAACCCCCATATATCAGTGCAGGTACTTGCAAAACCTTCAACCTCAAAATAGTATAGTGGAAACAGTATATAGTAGTCAGACCAATTAATTTTAATTCCAACAATTTCACTAACTAAACATTTTAGAGTCATATACATAATGACATCTGGAGTGAAGTATTTGAATAGAGTAAAAAACTTACATTAGTCGCTCGGTCCTCTGCATCTTTATCAAAATCTATGACGTTACCATCTTTGGCATCATAGACGATTCCATCTTCATCAACCTTAGCATCACCAAGCATCAATTCCATCTTCTGTGTGTGTGTCTTCAATTCCTCCTGAAGACACACACACACACAGAAATTACCCGATAAACCCTAAAACCTTAGATTCAAGCGAAACAATCTGAAATTCAAAATCCCATCCCACAAAGAAATAGATAATTAGATAGATAGAAGAAGGGATAAATCGGAATCTTACGAGGCACTTGGCGGCGAGGTAACGGAATCGAAGATCTCGGAGGACAATCTTAGAGGCGTTGAGAAGGTGAAAGGCGCGTCGGTAGTGTCGGCCGAGAAAAAGAGCTTGAGCTTGCATATAAATGTCAGCTGGGTCATTGGTGAGAGCCGCTACTTTGTCGGCGAAGAAGATGGCCGACGAGTACAAATGCTTACTTACGCAGTCACGAACCACGCCTCGGATCTTCTCAATTTCTTCCTCCCTCATAGCTTCCTCGCTTCTCTACTTCTTCTAGACGAAATCCACAATCAGCAAAGATCTCAACAAAACAAAATAAAATTGGGATTATCGGAAAATTTTGTTAACTCCGCAAAAAGTGTTTGCACGACAGAGGCGGGCCAATCGCAAGACCCTCCGGCGGGAGTGTCAGATATTTTAGCCCATGACTATAGGCCCATTATGCTGCAACCTAAAGCCCAACAGTTAATATAGCATTTTCTTACAACACCAATCCTACGTCTCTCGTCTCTCTCGTCTCTCTCGTCTCGTTCCACTTAGACCTAAAATCTTTTGGATTCGTCGTTTGCTCCGCAAAGTACACAAATGGATGAAGCTGAAGAAGTACGTGTTGGTGCCAAACAATCGGGTGAAGTGGATCGGATAAGCGATTTGCCAGACTCGTTGCTATGTCAGGTACTCTTGTTTCTTCGGACTAAGGATGTGGTCAAATGTAGTGTTTTATCTAGAAGATGGAGAGATGTCTGGAAATGCGTGCCTCGATTGCACTTGGATGATTATGATTTCTATGAACGAGGAAACGTTGATTCGCAAAGCAGCATGGACAATTGCGTGCGTTTTGTCGATAGATTTCTGGGTCTTCACAGTGGGTTGTGCTTGGAAAGTTTTAGGTTTAACAGCCTTATTGATTGGGATCGTGAGCCTGATAATGCTCTTATCTGGCGGTGGATGAACACTGTCCTCCAGCTGAAAGTTAAACATATTGACTATTCTCAAGATGCAAGGGACAGTGATGAGCCTCAGATACCTCCAGCCATTTACACTTGTCAGACTTTGGAATCCTTAGATCTCTTTGGCGTAACCATGTCCAGTCCCGAGTTTGTTTCTTTACCTTCTCTCAGAGTTCTCAAGCTATGTTGTGTTATATTCCCCGACGATTTGGCTTTGGAAACGCTCATCTCAGGCTGCAAAGCTCTTGAAACCTTAAATATTACTCATTATCAGAAGGATTCTGTTGTAATTGATGCTCCTAGGCTTAAGTTTCTCATGCTACATGCTGCTCGAACTGCAAGTTTCATAATAAAAAATTCGGGTTCCCTTGTTAAGGTGGATCTCGACATTGTGTTTAGCTTGTCTGGTGGAAGCAATTTTGATCCAGCTGATGTACCAAAGAGAAATATGATTCGTAATTTTCTTGGTAGCATCTATCTTGTCAAAGATGTGATCATCTCATCCAGGACTCTTGAGGTAACCTGGCTGTGTTGAACTTTCTATTTGAATTTGCTTAACTTTATCCTCAAAGTTTTTTTCCCCCTGATTCCTTTCTTTTTCTTCTTCTTCTTCTTCGTCTTCTTACAGGTCTTCTATGACTACTCTAGATGTGAACCACTGCCCTTATTCTGTAACCTGTCTTCCTTGAATGTGTTTTTCACCCACGACAGTTGGGAAATGTTGCCAAACTTTCTTCACAGTTGCCCAAATCTGAAATCTCTTATCGTGGTTAGGATTTATTTTAATTGAAATCATCAACCTCCTCCTTTGTTATGGTTAAAAGGTATCATATATTGAACACTTGGTTGTGTTGTACTTGCAGAATTTACGTACTCGTCTGGACCCTGGGAGAATCTATATGATTCCTGGACCTTGGTGTGTCCTATCATCTCTCGAGTATGTTCGGATAATGAGCCCATTGAAAGGGGAGGAGATGGAGATGAAACTAGTGAGTTACATTCTGGAGAACTCACCAATCCTCAAGAAACTGACTCTGACTCTGAGCGTGGGATGTTTCAGAAAGAAAGAAAAATCTGTCATCTTAATGGAACTCATCGCTATTCCAAGACTCTCTACCTCCTGCCGAGTGATCGTTCTCTGATACTGATTTTATCTTGAGCAGTTTAGACATTATCTGGTGGTAGTCATCAGACTTTTTAGACTATGAAATTTCAAGTTTATTCGTTTGTGTTGTGATGATGTGTTGAAACCTCGTAAGAAAACCATATGTATGGGTCAAATTAGCATCACTCCCTTTTTTTTGTACTTCTTACCATTCCAAAGGCTCTCTACCTCATGCCAAGTTGTGGTTTTCTGATCCGTATCGTTGTCGATGACGATGAACACACAAGTTTTTTTTTTTTTTTCTTTTTCTTTTTGGATTAAGTTTATTAATGTGAACTCTATATTTCTTCTTTATTTCTTGTTTTCATGATTATCTTAGCTTGTAAGAGAATCGTATGTTTGGTACTTTGACAGTCCTGCTAAAGTATCCCGATCTCGTCTGTCTGCTTCTTCAAATCGAAACCATGTTCTTCTTGTTTAGGAGGAGACAGGACGACAACATCATACAGATCATCTTGCGGTGACCGTGAGATATCATCATTGGAACTAATCCGTATTTCGAATGGTGAATACAATCCTTTCTGTGTATTCTCTGAACACGATCTGAAGCAAGCAACCAAAGACTACGACCAAGATCATGTCTTACTTCTTGACGACAACTATAGATTTGTTTCAGGGAGTTCTTGAGAACAGAGGAATTGTTCTAATCAAGAAAACGAATGATCATGATGAGCTTGTAGAGTATTGCATAAGGGGAATCGCTATAGCTGCATACGTTAGTACGAACAGGAGTCTGGTGAAGCTTCTTGGTTGTTGTTTGGAGAGCAAGGTACCTATTATTGTCTTCGAATATATGTACCAAACGGGAATCTATCAGCTTACTTGCAGCAAGGAGAGAAAATGATTTTACCATGGAGATGCAGGGTTCGTATCGCTGCTCAGGTCGCAGCTGCGATTGTTTATCTCCATATTGGCAAATCAAGACCTCTGATTCATAGACATGTGAAGACAGGTAACGTTTTACTGGACGATAACTTAAACGCCAAGCTATTTGATTTCGGACTATCCCTAGAAATCCCATTAGGTGAGACCTATGTACAAGCATTGGTTGAAGGAACAATAGGGTTTATAGCTCCAGAGTCAGTAGATACCGGAAAATTTAACGAGAAGACTGATGTTTTCGCATTTGGTGCTACGTTTATTGAGATCCTGACTGGACGAGAGCCTCATGATGTCTTCATTGAAGCCTCTCGTGATCTGTTTCAAAGCCTCACTCCAGCTGCAGAGTCTTCTCTAAGGCCTGTTCCTTTACCCAGAAGAAGAGATCTTTTGGTGTTCTTGAAGTCGAATCTGATAAAAGACGCTAAGCAAAACGCGTTAGAGGCTAGCGCAGAGCTCGCTGCAAGATGTGTTGACGTATTGCCAGAGAAGAGGCCAACGATTGAAGAAGTGGCTAAGGAGTTAAGGCATATTCAAAACATGTAATGACTTATCTTCGACCCTTATTTTTTCCAGGAATGTTTGGATTGATCTCCATCTCAATTCGTTAACTAAAATGTTCGTTATGGTTGAGAATTGAGATAGTTCAGAGTTTATTATGACGAACACGAACCCAAAGTCCAGAGTTTTAACTTCTCAAAAGCAGAGAACTAGGGCGAAAATATTACAAAGTGAAAGTTCAGGGTTTAGCTTGTTCAAAATAGAGACTTGGGGTGGAAAAATATGAAATGTCAAAAGTATAGGGTTTTATCTGTAAAACATAGAGAAATTATAGGGTTTTATGAAATATGAAGTGAATAACAACACACGTGAGGTACGTAAATGAGGATATATATTTGGATTCAGGGTAAAAGAAGAAGAGAGAAACTTACGTAGGCCAAGATATTGGAGTCGTCATCACAGAAGAATTGGATACTTTCCACACTGAGTTGCAAGGCCCATTTCAAGCCGTGAATGAGGGCAGCCAGTTCCGCAGCTTCTGGGTGTGCCAGCTTTTGGGTTCTCAGAGTCAGAGCTTTATTAATCTCCAGTTTCGTGTCATCGTTAGAGTTACAGAGGGACAAACCTAAACCAACGACCAGCATTGTATCATCCTTAATAAGCCCTTGGAGTGTGACCGACCGATAGGTATGAATTGCTGTTAAGGGGGATTCTCCGAGGAGAGGAATCAAGATCAAGCTTGGTCTCCTCCTGAGTTAAGAACCGGTCTTTACTTTCTTGATCCACACGTTTAAGATCATGCGCATCCTTTATCGCTAATTCAATGTTATTATCCATCGCGATGGTGGTATCTGTTGTGAATCTACAAACCCTTAATCAACCATACAAAACCATTATACTTTAAAAGATAAATTTCAAAAACTGAAGATATCGATTGAGATTTTAAAAAGGTTAATTTGAGCAATTTCGTGAAGAGACCCCCCGGACATGGGAAACAAAAAATAACTAGAATTGAGATTTAGTAAGAGATTCACCTGGTAGAGATGATGCACCCGTTCTCCACACAGAACTCAGAACAGAAATTAATGGTGGTCTCTGTTTTGCACAAATGAGAACCAATATGCATAAATAAGGTGAGTATTATTTGTTTACTTTCAATGTTTACCATGCGATGCATGTACACACAAATCTTTTTTTTTTTGCATTAAATTTACAATTGCCTACAATATTTTAGTTATTTAAATATGTTTGTTTACCTAATATAAAAGGACATGTAATTAAGGATGTTGCATAACTTAACTTATGAGATTGAGATAGGTTTTGAGTTATTCATATAAAAGTTTGTGTGTTTTCTTATTGTTAGGTTCTATAGAATTGAAGAAGATGAGTTAGGTTTTGGTTGAATAAGATGAAGAAAAAAATAACTCTTACGATGACTTTTTTATTTACTTTAACGGACCCGGGTCCTTTTTAACTAGCTATGCTTACTGTAATGAGCACCACGAGAAATAAAATAGATGCTCAACAGTATGGAACTAACGTGTTTGGTTGATGATATATCCTTGATACAAAATTGGAACTCCAGTTCAAGCTGGTAATGGACAAAGGAACTTTGGATGCTATTGGTTTGCATCCTTATGGCCCTGTCAAAAGGTGCGTCCTTAGATTGCTGCTATCTTTTATATAGTGAATTACCACACTTTCTTTCTGATACGTACTGAGCACACAGTTGGATGATATTTTTACCAGTGACACTTCAATTTGTCTGTTTCAGAGTAATGTATTGGGTTTCAGAGTCCAAAGTGATTGCTCCTGGTGGAATGAATATTGGTAAGCGCATGCACCTCGACTCCTGAACAAGATTTAGGTATAAGCGGTTAATGCACATGATTTATTTAACACTTAGGAGAGGTGCGGATGCATCTTGATATGAAATGGTTTGTGTATAGTTTTGATAAGGAGGAGCCAGATGCTGATGGAGGAGGTCAATCAATGCTTGGTCTTCAAAGCTAGCTATAGGGACGCAGCGTATTCGGATGAGCTAACAAATTTCAGGGAGCATGGTCATGCTGGCGAAGTTTGGTAAATTTCAGATCTCGCTAGTCGCTATAGATCTTAGTTATCTATAGCCAGATGGAAGTGATTTAGATTTTATGATTTCCTCTTGCCAAGTTTAGGTTTGGAGATGATGCTATGGAGATTGTTACCTCTTGGACTAAAGATTTGTGTAGCTTTAGGTATGATTTTGTTTAGCTTTATTAATATAAAAAAATAGGTGCGGAACCCACACAACAAGAAGTCTTCCTCCATAAAAGTCTAAATGCTATAATTAGCACAATAATGCAGTATTTCCTGTCTATATGAAATGGTTACTGACCTTTCTTAAGCAATGGGATATGCATTTTACATGAAATTAGCATCTATCTAGTAGTACAGGACACGAAATCTTCTCTATGAACTAGCTATGCTTACTGTAATGAGCATCATGGAACTAACGGGTTTGCTCTCGTAGGTGGTTGATGATATCCTTGACACCAAGTTGGAACAGCTGGTAATAGACAAAGGAACTTTAGATTGCTAGTGGTTTGCATCCTGATGGCCCTGTCAAAAGGTACCTCCTTAGATTGCTATATCTCTTATAGTAAATTACCTACCACACTCTTTCTGTTACTGAGCACACAATTAGATATGTTTACCAGTGAGTGACACTTCCATTTGCCTGTTTCAGATTCATGTAGTGGGATTCAGTGTCCAAGTTGATTGCTCCTGGTGGAATATTATTGGTAAGAGCATCTCGACTCCTGTTATAAGCGGGGTTTATGCACATAAGCTATTTAACACTTAGGGGAGGTGCGGATGCATCTTGATATTATTTGATATGTGCATTTTAGACTCGTGTTTCTCGTTCTGCTTGCCATGGAATAGAACATCTCAATTGGCGCCTCTCTGTCTTGTCTCTAAATTCTTTTTGCGTTCTATTCAAGCTCATCACATCGTGTAACCCACACAAAAGACGAACTGGTGGAAGAAGTGGAGAATTTCAACATCAGAAAATCCAACTTACGTAGAGGAGGAGGAGATGGAAACGACGCGACCAATGCGGTTTTCCTCTGGCTCTGAAGCTGCAAGCAGAACTGACCAACCTCCGTTTCAGTCTCTCAGCCACGTTAGGACATACCCAATGTTCATGTTTGGTGGGTCTGTAGGATCGCGTCGCGTGTGGCAACTGTCGCTTTCCTGTAACTCATTTTCAATCTTATAGAGACTCAACTGTTTGATGATAATCTTCTATAATTCGTATTCCTAACTTTTCCTACGAAATGATATTTGCTCTTAAATGGATGGTCAAGTGCAATAATTAGTAAAGCAAAGCATAAAAGTAATTCACTTCAAACTTTTGAGCTTCATTACATAAACTTATTAATATATCCATTAAATAAAACACAATAACTTGAGAATCCAAACAAGAGTATTTTCCAGAGTACTTAGGGCTAGACTGATGAGCTTCCTCCGAGTGAGTCTGACATCCAGGAGATGCATTCCTGCAGTTGATTAGAAGATTCAGCACAAGGTTCGAGAGTCCATGAATATGCATCACATACTTGTTCGGTTTTTCATTTAGCGTCTAAAGACTGTTATGTTTTCATTTCCTCTAAACTCATAGAGTGTTGTTCGTGCAAAATCCATAGTGGGCTCTCAGACAAACGGTAGCATATCATCACTAATATCTTCAACATCATCAAAACAAGTCATCTTTGTCTTATAAGTTATATAAGAAAGAAACTATTTGGAATGATCGATCTATATAGTCAAACCTTGGATGTTTATTTCCCTGAGCGCGAGCATCCACATGTCAGTTTCTTCCTCTTTTTACACGCAGCCCCACATGTGTAACAGAACTCGTGTGAGCAGTGACTGCCATGAACAAAAGACAGATAGTTAGAGTCAGATTTGAACAGATAAATATATATATATATATAAAACCAGGCTCAGTAAAAAATGTCCGATACCTGCAAGTCATTTGTTTGCACCCGCCACCATGTTCAATGGCGTTCCGACACTGGGGACACTTTTTCAATCCCTCTGTCTTCACAAAAGACTCAAAAAGCGCCGCGTCAGATTTCAGGTAAGACTCCGACTTCTTGAACTCATCGCAGGTCTTGTTGTTGTGCCATGGAACATGGCATTTTTTGCAGAAAGACAAGCCGCACTCTATGCACTTGCGTGCTTCTGACTGCCGAGGATTATTATTGCGTACATGCTTAATGAGGTCGAGGTCCGACATCAGAAAGGAACAAGAAGGGTTGGGACAGTAGACTCTGTGTTTAACGGGGATGGCCTTCTCCTTCTTGCGCTGGATCGCAAGAGTAATAGCATCAGCATCAGCAAAACCTCTACAATCCTCTGGCACAAGATCATTCTCGCAATCCGGGTAAGGGCAGATAGCTGTGTTGTTCCCTCGTACAAGTTGTTCGGATGAGAAAGGCATCCTCATGCACGTAACGCAGATGCGGTGGAAGCAGCCGCGCACCTCAAACTTATCATTAGGTGAAACGTAAGAGTAGCAGACCGGACAAGTCTCATACTCGGTGTCGCCCTCACACCATCTAGTTTGGGAAGCTATAGCATCTTTTGCTAGCTTAAAGACAGAATTGATGTCTCTGCTTAGAGCAAGTACTGCCTGACAAGACTTGAAACTTGTCTGAAGATGAAACACTCGCTCCAAAAGTTCTGATACAGCGGAATCGTTCGGTGTAGCTTTACGAGTAACCTGTAAATAAAACGAAAAAAATAAAACATGATGAGTGAGTGAGAGGCGTGAAGTGAATAACAACACACGTGAGGTACGTACATGAGGATATATATATATTTGGATTCAGGGTAAAAGAAGAAGAGAGAAACTTACGTAGGCCAAGGTATTGGAGTGGTCACAGAAGAATTGGATACTTTCCACACTGAGATGCAAGGCCCAATTCAAGCCGTGAATGAGGGCAGCCAGTTCCGCAGCTTCTGGGGGTGCCGGCTTTTGGGTTCTCAGAGTCTGAGCTTTATTAATCTCCAGTTTCGTGTCATCGTTAGAGTTACAGAGGGACAAACCTAAACCAAAGACCAGCATTGTATCATCCTTAATAAGCTCTTGACTCACCAAACCCTTGGAGTGTAACCGATAGGTATGAATTGCGGTGAAGGAGGAGGATTCTCCGAGGATTCTCGGAGGAGGAGGAGGATTGACCATGGATAATGAATGACTCGGAATTAGCTAGCGAGATAAAGGATGCGGATGATCTTTAAAGCGTGTAATCTGTACGAAAATAAAACCAAAGTGGTAGGATTTAAAAAATTTTATATTCAAACAACAACACTTAGGATGGATGATACACAAAATCTGAAACTTGAAGATTTGACACGCTCACATACCTCGAAAACCCACAGCTTGAATCAAAGCTCAGACACGTTGATCGAATCAAGCAAGAATCTCGCAGAAAAAAACAAAGCAGATATCTTGAAGATCAAGATGAGGCGAGAGATTGGATGAAATTGTTTTGCTGCTAGGGTTGATGGGACCTATATATATATATATATATATATATATAACAAGAAATGTTAAATTACTGTATGTATAATGGAAATCATTAAATCAATATCTCAAAAGTTAAATTAACATATATATAATAGGAAATTAATCTTTATGAAAAAAATCTTACCCTTACCCTACGTATGTATACGGTTTATACATATGGCAAAAACAATTAATAGTAACATTCATCTAGAATCTGGAGAAAGGAAACTGCATGTTATAAAAAATTGATTTGCATAGAGATTTGATTATTATTCTTCTATTATTAATAGGATGCAAATGGTTGAAAGGGTTGGAATGACCCATTCATACAATTTTTTTTTTTTTTTTTTAGTTGGAAAAATTATTCTAACCACAAAGCTATTTGAATGCCAATTTTGTTCTAACTCATTCATCCCTATGCACCTAAATTCATGCCTATGCAACCATTTCCACCTAATCTATGCTAATACTCAAAAAAAAAAAAAAAATTGGGGCGACGACAATTGCGACAGCAAGATTTCTTATCTGCCCTCATCTAAAAAAAAAAAAAGAACAAAAATTCATCAACCAAATTATAAGGGGATTAAACTTTCAAAACCCAGATGAAGAAGCAGAATATCGATTAAGATTTATTTGAGTAATTTCGTCGAGCGATTGGTGAACAATCTATGGAATTAAAAAACAAAAAAATCTAACTTGACTCAAGATTAGTAAGAGATTCACCTGGTAGAGATGATGCACCCGTAAATTAATGGTGGTGGTCTCTGTTTTCCACAAATGAGAACCTTTAATCACTAGTTCATCATTCTCCCTAAATTTCTCCAAGGAGGAATCAATCAAAGTAGAAGAATTGAAAAAGAAGAGTTAGGGATTTGGTGGAAGAGGAAAAAAGAACTCTTCCGATAGTTACGATGTCTCGTTACAAAACAAAAATAAAATAATAGGGCTTTAAACTCGAAATGTTTCAATAAAAAGCCCGAAAATCTCTTTATTCGGGTCAGGGCTTTTATTTATTTTAGCCCTTCTTTTCTTTTTTAAACCAAAAGCAAACTAATCCCATTACCATTTAGATTTCGTGTTTAATGGATATTGATGAGTCAAAATCCAACTCATTTAGCAAATTGGTGCAGATCAAAGGTATGATAAACACACAAAAAAAAACTTGTTTAGTCTAAGAATGCCCAAGAATCAATGTCTTCTTACTCTGTTGAGAACGCTTTCGTTCTCGCCGCAATAAGTGAATAAGAGTTTAAAAGCTCTTTGATTAAAATACAATAAGTTTAATCCTAATGGGAATCGATAAGTACCGAAGGCTCATCCTGCACCACAAATGGCACCAAATGTTTCACATTGAACACATCTGAACAACAAACATCCAGAGGTAGTTAAACACGATAATCATTAGCATTTATCTTCTCCAAAATCTCAAGTCGACCAATCTTCCTAGCTTTTAACTTGTTGTAAGTGCCTGGGGGAAAACGGTCACAAAATGCATATCTTGTTATATAAAGTTTATGTGAAAATGTTGGGAAAATACATTAGCATACAGAGAGAGGAGAGAGAGAGAGTTGGGGAAATAATACTAGTTAATTAATAAGAGACGAAAGAAATTGCAAATTTGGGCATCATAATGCAAAAAAGGAAGAGTTGAAGAAACTTAAACGACCAAAAAAAAACCCAAAACAAACCGTTGTGAGCCCAGTAATGTGAGGCCCATACCATATTAACATCTCTTCAGGTTCTCTCTCTCGTTTCTCTCCACTTAGACCTAAAATCTTTTGGATTCGTCGTTTGCTCCGCAAAGTACACAAATGGATGAAGCTGAAGAAGTACGTGTTGGTGCCAAACAATCGGGTGAAGTGGATCGGATAAGCCATTTGCCAGACTCTTTGCTATGTCAGGTACTCTTGTTTCTTCCGACTAAGGATGTGGTCAAATCTAGTGTTTTATCTAGAAGATGGAGAGATCTCTGGAAATGCGTGCCTCGATTGGACTTGTATGGTTTTGATTTCCATGAAGAAGGCTGTTATACGGAAAGCGGCATGGAAAATTGCGTGAGTTTTGTCGATAGATTTCTGAGTTTTGTCGATAGATTTCTGGGTCTTCACAGTGAGTCGTGCTTGGAAAGTGTTAGGTTTAGCTTCCTTGGTGATGGGAATCGTGAGCCTGATAATGCTCTTATCTGGCGGTGGATGAACACTGTCCTCGACATGAAAGTTAAACATATCGAGTATAGCGAAGATGCAAGGGAGAGTGATGAGTCTCAGATACCTCCAGCCATTTACACTTGTCTGACTTTGGTATCCTTAGAGCTCTGCGGCGTAACCATGTCCAGTCCCGAGTTTGTTTCTTTACCTTCTCTCAGAGTTCTCGATCTAATTTATGTTATATTCCCCGACGATTTGGCTTTGGAAACGCTCATCTCAGGCTGCACAGCTCTTGAAACCTTAAATATTGCTAGGAGTGCGGCGAGTGCCTATGATAAACTACTAGTCTTACGAGTCTGTTCTCAGTCTCTGTTGAGCTTCACTTATTGTCAGGACAAGGAGGAGGATTTTATGGTAGATAGATCAGTTGTAATTGATGCGCCTAGGCTTAAGTTTCTGAAGCTAGATAGTCATCGAACTGCAAGTTTCATAATCAAAAATTCCGGTTCCCTAGTTAAGGTGGATATCGACATTGTGTTTAGCTTGTCTGGTGGAAGCAATTTTGATCCAGCTGATCTACCAAAGAGAAATATGATTCGTAATTTTCTTGGTAGCATCTATCTCGTCAAAGATGTGATCATCTCATCCAGGACTCTTGAGGTAACCTGGCTGTGTTGAACTTTCTATTTGAATTTGCTTAACTTTTATCCTCAAAGTTATTTCCCCCTGATTCCTTTCTTTTTCTTCTTCTTCTTCTTCTTCTTCGTCTTCTTACAGGTCTTCTATGACTACTCTAGATGTGAACCACTGCCCTTATTCTGTAACCTGTCTTCCTTGAATGTGTTTTTCGCCCACGACAGTTGGGAAATGTTGCCAAACTTTCTTCACAGTTGCCCAAATCTGAAATCTCTTGTCGTGGTTAGTATTTATTTTAATTGAAATCATCCAACCTCCTCCTTTGTTAAAATGCAAATGGTTAAAAGGTATCATATATTGAACACTTGGTTGTGTTGTACTTGCAGGATTTACCTATTTATCCGGACCCTGGGAGAATCTATATGATTCCTGGACCTCGGTGTGTCCTATCATCTCTCGAGTATGTTCGGATAATGAGGCCATTGAATGGGGAGGAGTTGGAGACGAAACTAGTGAGTTACATTCTGGAGAACTCACCAATCCTCAAGAAACTGACTCTGATTCTGAGCGCGGGATGCGGATTCTACAGAAAGAAAGGAAAATCTGTCATCTTAAAGGAACTCATTGCTATTCCAAGACTCTCTACCTCATGCCGAGTGATCGTTTCTATCTGGGAAATTTAGACATTTATCTGGTGGTAGTCATCAGACTTTTTTTAGACTATGAAATTTCAAGTTTATTCGTTTGTGTTGTGATGATGTGTTAGAAACCTCGTAAGAAAACCATATGTATGGGTCAAATTAGCATCACTCCCTTTTTTTTTTTTGTACTTCTTAGTTCTTACTTCTTACCATTCCAAAGGCTCTCTTCTACCTTTAAAAGATGTTTCTATTAATGTGAACTCTATATTTCTTCTTTATTTCTTGTTTTCATGATTATGTTAGCTCGTAAGAGAAGGAGTTGAGGCCATCGATGTAATGACTTATATTTGACTCTTTTTTTTCCAAGAAAGTGATGGATTGATCTCCATCTCAATTCGTTATCTAAAAAAATGTGCTTTATTTTTAAGCGAGTTCAGAGTTCATTGACGAATTCAAAAGCAGAGAACTAGGACGAAAATATCACAAAGTGAAAGTTCAGATGGTTTAGGGACTTGGGGTGGAAAAATATGAAATGTCAAAAGTATAGGGTTTTATCTGTAAAACATAGAGAAATTAGGTGAAAAATATAATAAAGTGAAAGTTCAGGCGCTAAATGGTAAAGAGGTATAATGAATAAAAAAAAATAAAAAGCGAGCTAATGACACAAAACGGAGGGGAGCCTGAAGTTGGTCATCGCCGGGGAAATATGAATCTGTACGACGATGAATCACTGAAGCAAGAAGTAATCTACCTTCACTCGCTCTGGCACCAAGGTCCTCCGACCCGAAACCCAATCCCTAGCCCTAATTTCAACCCGGTTCAACGACCCACCAGCAGGCCCAATTACATCCCGCCGGCGGATTTGCAACTTCTCTCTCTCTCTCTCTCTCTCGCTATGGAGCTGTTACTCCACAGAAGATCATATCCAGAAACCCTAACAATCCTCCAATTCTCTACAACAACAACAACAAGCGTCCGAGGCCTGATTCGGGCCCCAGAATGGCCTGTGAATCAGTCTCCTTCTACTACGGGATCTGGATGGGCTGAACAAAGGCCGTGTAAGAAGGCGCGAGCTATTACGGAGGAGGAGAAAGCGAATTTGGCTGCGAATTCGATTCAGAGAGATATCCATCGAACCTGTCGCGAGTTCTTCGGTAACGAAGATGGTAGTGATGAAGGAGATGATGAGGATCAGTCGTTTGAGTTTTTGACGAGAGTGTTTGAGAAGAATACTGGGAATTCTGGTGTTTGGTGTGTGGTGGCACTGGAGAGAAGGAGTTGTAGGAAGTTTAAGAGCTGTTTGGCTTTAATTCAGCATTCGCTTTCCATTAATAAGACTGATTTGAAAACTCAGCATAGAGCTTTTGCGCAATGTTCTTGGTTGGGACGTTAACAACCCTGTTGTTTCGAGCCAGAAGGACGCTCATCAGGTTAGATTCTAATACACCTTGGAAGGAGTTAAGTTTGCAAGTAATGTAGTCTGTCGCTTCAAAAAAGATGACTAATTTACTTGTGTGATAGTTCAGGTTACTATCTGCTTTTAATGATCAGAGATGATCCTTGTTAGGTTTCTTGAATGGTTCTTTCTGGTGATTCAGAAATATTTTTTTTGGTTATTTTTGTTTGACAGACTGTGGGTGTGGGCGTAGAGGTGGTTGTGGAAGGTGCATCTGAGCTGCCTTCAGAACCTCTCTGATGTACACAGGAAACCCGCAAACAGAAAAAACGAAACCAGTCGAGTCTGCAAAAGTCAGATCAAAATGGGAAACCAATTGATTTCATCGAAGAACAAACCCCAGGTTTGGTTTTCCATTCATTTCCTCGTTACTTACATCTATCTCTGACATCAATTGTTCTTACATTATCACTTGTGGGATTGTAGGGATGGCTGATATGATCCTTGTTAACAGTAACTTCACGGCATCAACATTTGCCAATACATTTAAAAGGCTAAATGCACAAGGAAGTCGCCCAGCTGTACTTACTTAACCCACCAGTCAATATTGATCAGTTCAGTGAACCCCATACTTATAAGTATTGTATATCCCTGAACTCCAAATTTACAGGATACTAAAGCAAGCTTCCATATGGAAAAATTACTTCTCTGCCGGTTTCTATAACTTCTTCTTTATCTCGAGCAGGTTGAATTTCCTCTCCATAAACCGCTTTGAGAGGAAAAAGAACATCGATCTAGCCGTTTCAGCTTTTGCTATGCTATGCAAACATGAGCAAAATCTGGCTGACTTCCCTATCATTATCATATGTGCTGTTTGTATTCTAACAAAGCTCTGTTATTCAGGTGGATATGACGAGCGATTGAAGGAGAATGTTGAGTACTTGGAGGAGCTCAGAAGTTTAGCCGAGAAAGAAGGAGTTTCTGATCGAGTTAACTTCATTACGTCTTGTTCAACCGCTGAAAGAAATTAACTTCTCTCTGGTTGCTGGTTACACCTATCATTTTTTTTGGCTACCTTTGTGAACCGACTCCAGAAGATTTCAGTTCGGCAATGGCTAGATTCATCGAAGATCCTGAATTGGCGAAGAGAATGGGAGCTGAGGCGAGGAATCATGTCGTCGAATCATTCTCTGTGAAGACGTTTGGACAGAAGTTGAATCAGTATCTCGTTGATGCCGTATCAAGTTTAGAAGATTGAGATTCCTTTGTTTAGTAATCATAGATTGCTCGTTAAACATTTATATACATTAGGCTTAGGTCTAAAAATACGGGAGCTTTATTGTCGGGTCAAATCATCTTTATTCTTTAACTTGAAGATTGGTTGTTGACAGTTTTGTTTAGTTTAGTTTTGTTTTCGATTTTGGTTTGTGGATATAAATTTGACGGAATAAAATCGAAACAGTACTCTGTTTCATATTGGCCAAGTCAATTGAGTCTCGGACCTCTCGGTCTATATAATTTGTGCTTTATCGGGCCTGTATATTTATTACATGATGTGGTCCTATATGGGCCAGGCCTGATTATTCTACAGAATAGATTACAATTTCCTAAACGATATCGTTTGGTTAACAAAGCTCTAGCCCGCTTATCGGGTGTGTCACACAACAGGCAAATAATTTAGAACAGCGCCCACGCGCATTATTTATAAGCGCGTAGCGCGCGTTTCATCAATTCAGCGTTGTCCGTGTTGTTTGGTTTTAAGTTTGTCAGACGCTCGTTACCTAATTTTCTCAAAATATTAAAAATCCTTCGATTTTTATAGTCCTATATGGGCCTATATGGGCCTATATGGGCTGGGCAGGGTTAGGCTTAATTACTCCACCACATTGCCATTTTGTTGAAACGTTGTCGTTTGAAAATTCAGTGTAATTTTTTTTTTTTTTTTAAGGGTTTGCAGTTTTATTACTAAACTGTCTGGGCTATTTTCCGGACGCAGCTCTTCGGTACTCAGCAGCAAATGCCCACATTGGGAATGTTTACCTGTGAGTAGCTTAGTGTATCAAGCAGTTTTTCCATGAACACTTCTACAGTTTCCTGCAAATGCGATAATTTCATTTTTCTTAATCAAATATATGTACTAAGATAAGGGAAGAGATGAAACAATTTTAAATTTATAGCGCAGTGGATGATGTCTTCTAACCTGTTGTGGGAAATCTCCATCTCTTTTGTCGTGTGGTCCGGATAGAGTTGCTTGAACAGAACCAGAGCTTGCGGGAACAGAGGAGGTACATTCCACAAACTCACGCTCAGCCACAAGATTAGCAAAATAATTCTGTGGGATTGAGCAACTGTTACAAAGGATTAAACATCAGAGAACTAGCAAAAAATGTGTGAGCATCCTTGTATCTTTCAGAACTTACTTCAATCCACTCATATGCAACACTACAGAGTACAGACTCAAAGAAGTTATTGGGGGTAACAACATTGGTCTCACATATAGCTAGATATAAACTTACCTGCAAAGATAGCAAGAGATTAACAGAATTGCTGTGTTGATCAGGATCATGGAGAGAAGCATGCGACACTACATACTCAAAGAAGTTATTGGGGTAACCTCTTGTTGAGACTCTTGACTCCAACGACTAATTTGATAACCTTCACAGCAGAACCAAAGAAGTTAAGACTAATTAGAGGCATAACTCTTCAGAAAACTCAATACTAGTTCTGCTTAAAACATAAAATTCGATTACCTTTAGAGCTCCAGCTAGTACGATATGAAATTTGCAATTTGCAGGGGTGAGTTGCCTCAGGACCTTCTCCAAGCATATGTAAAACAACCTGCAAAAACGAAGATGAAACTTACTTACTTAGGGACGCATTATTTAAGAAGTATAACAAAGAAAAGAGGTATGAACATAATAAAAAGCAACAGAGAGAGAGAGAGACCAAACCCTAGATGAACAATTCCACAAGTATGAATTCAGAGGCCGGAGGAGCGATGATCAGATAACAAACTTGCTTTCAAAACACATTTTTTGGCAGTTGTGACAACTGATCTGATCCACAGCAGCAGAACTTCCTACAACAACAAGACCATGCAAAAGAAAAACAGACTACGATTTCAAAATTCTCAGTTGAACATCATAAGTTTCGCAGTTTATAAGTGCCATTCTCGTAACTCTCACTTGTAGTTTCGAACAAGAGAAGATAAATAAGAGAGGTTACCTGATTAGCCTAACCATGGAGTGGCCCAGCTAAACCATTTAATGCAGCTGCAGATGGAAGATATGGATCCGAAAGTGCACTCCCAACCTTCACGAAGAAACATAATAAGCCAAAAACAGAATCATCAGAAGTGTATATGAAAAACATTTGGATCGGAGTACAGTCACGTTCTTGTCCACCAAGTATTGTAACTTATACTCACTGTCTGAAAATCAGGTCAGTGACCATATTATGAGATGAAAAAGAATGTGAGAAAACAAGAATGAAATCTAACGTACCCATTCTGTAAAGGTATTGGCATCATGCTCCTCATGGCTTAAAGAACCTGGCATAGTGCTGCTGCAAGTAAACCAACACAATTAGAAGGAGAATGTGTATTCATGTTCAAAGCACCAGGAAAAGTGTAAAATTCATTCCTCTGACCTCTGAAAATTATTCTAGAAGCATAGGAAAAAAAATAGTTTACCCTCGGCATCTGAGTAAATCCAGAGCTTAAGGCCCTTGCTGTGAACATGATCCGCAGGCGCTTTAGTACCAGAAGGGAAAGTTTTGACTTCTTTGGCACCAGACTTCCCTGGAAAACAGAGTTAAGGAAGATAATGTCAAGTAAAACTGCAGAACGAGAAATTAAACCAGGAATCAAAAACAAGTGTCACGAGCAATTTCAGCCCATCAACCATCTGAGCAACAAAATCAAGATTTCAGTACTGTGAGGAACAATATAAACTCATAAATCAAATAAAACTGTGATATCATATTTACCTTATGCCATGTCTAAGGAGCTGACCTCGCATAAAAGGAGTAATGAGCAAAAGATGCTATATATATTCCCAAGATGCTCCACAATGGCAGAAAGATGGTATTTTTGTAGAAACTTGGAGAAACAAAACGATAACCAGTTAGGATGCTAAGACATGAAAATCTCAAGATGATTTTATGGAACCAAAAGCTAATCACTTACATGGGAATCTTGGTTACTATTGCTCATGTAAGGGAAGCAAAGTCCAACTCCAAAGGGAACTTCATAGTATGTCCATCATTAAAAAGGAGAATAACGTACTCAGTTTCTGTTCGAAAGAGCACATATGCCATGTCCGTCTGTGAAACAAAAGAAGTTAAGACTAATTAGAGGCATAACTCTTCAGAAAACTCAATACTAGTTCTGCTTAAAACATAAAATTCGATTACCTTTAGAGCTCCAGCTAGTACGATATGAAATTTGCAATTTGCAGGGGTGAGTTGCCTCAGGACCTTCTCCAAGCATATGTAAAACAACCTGCAAAAACGAAGATGAAACTTACTTACTTAGGGACGCATTATTTAAGAAGTATAACAAAGAAAAGAGGTATGAACATAATAAAAAGCAACAGAGAGAGAGAGAGACCAAACCCTAGATGAACAATTCCACAAGTATGAATTCAGAGGCCGGAGGAGCGATGATCAGATAACAAACTTGCTTTCAAAACACATTTTTTGGCAGTTGTGACAACTGATCTGATCCACAGCAGCAGAACTTCCTACAACAACAAGACCATGCAAAAGAAAAACAGACTACGATTTCAAAATTCTCAGTTGAACATCATAAGTTTCGCAGTTTATAAGTGCCATTCTCGTAACTCTCACTTGTAGTTTCGAACAAGAGAAGATAAATAAGAGAGGTTACCTGATTAGCCTAACCATGGAGTGGCCCAGCTAAACCATTTAATGCAGCTGCAGATGGAAGATATGGATCCGAAAGTGCACTCCCAACCTTCACGAAGAAACATAATAAGCCAAAAACAGAATCATCAGAAGTGTATATGAAAAACATTTGGATCGGAGTACAGTCACGTTCTTGTCCACCAAGTATTGTAACTTATACTCACTGTCTGAAAATCAGGTCAGTGACCATATTATGAGATGAAAAAGAATGTGAGAAAACAAGAATGAAATCTAACGTACCCATTCTGTAAAGGTATTGGCATCATGCTCCTCATGGCTTAAAGAACCTGGCATAGTGCTGCTGCAAGTAAACCAACACAATTAGAAGGAGAATGTGTATTCATGTTCAAAGCACCAGGAAAAGTGTAAAATTCATTCCTCTGACCTCTGAAAATTATTCTAGAAGCATAGGAAAAAAAATAGTTTACCCTCGGCATCTGAGTAAATCCAGAGCTTAAGGCCCTTGCTGTGAACATGATCCGCAGGCGCTTTAGTACCAGAAGGGAAAGTTTTGACTTCTTTGGCACCAGACTTCCCTGGAAAACAGAGTTAAGGAAGATAATGTCAAGTAAAACTGCAGAACGAGAAATTAAACCAGGAATCAAAAACAAGTGTCACGAGCAATTTCAGCCCATCAACCATCTGAGCAACAAAATCAAGATTTCAGTACTGTGAGGAACAATATAAACTCATAAATCAAATAAAACTGTGATATCATATTTACCTTATGCCATGTCTAAGGAGCTGACCTCGCATAAAAGGAGTAATGAGCAAAAGATGCTATATATATTCCCAAGATGCTCCACAATGGCAGAAAGATGGTATTTTTGTAGAAACTTGGAGAAACAAAACGATAACCAGTTAGGATGCTAAGACATGAAAATCTCAAGATGATTTTATGGAACCAAAAGCTAATCACTTACATGGGAATCTTGGTTACTATTGCTCATGTAAGGGAAGCAAAGTCCAACTCCAAAGGGAACTTCATAGTATGTCCATCATTAAAAAGGAGAATAACGTACTCAGTTTCTGTTCGAAAGAGCACATATGCCATGTCCGTCTGTGAAACAAAAGAGCACATACTATAATTTTTCAAAAAATCACAAACAAATGAGAATGCAATGAACAGATGAAGAATGGTTACATGTAAGACATTTGGCAAGTTTATTCTCTGAGCAAGTTGTGTGTGTAGCTACTAGTGGACTTGCCAACAGAAGCTGTTCCGCAAACAGGTGTGACAAGAGGCACTCTCTTTGATGATGAAATCTGTAAACTAGACATCGAGAGGGAACATAGTAAGTAGCGATCTGCTGTGTTGTCTCCAAGATATATTCTAACATGAAAAATATTAACAGTGAGAAAAGATTAAATAATATGTAGCGTATTATTACTTTGTCATCATGTTGTAATGATTAAGTAATGTACTCTTCCCCATATGTAACCACGTCAAGCCATAAGCAAGCTGCAAAATGAAAATCATCATCAGAATACTTAAGAAACATTATTAATTCACAAGACATGTCTTAAAATAGAGTTTCTATCAAAGATCTGAAGTATGCTCTGCACCTTAAAACAAATAATTGGTTTCCAAAATCAGACTGAGACCTGCAAAGCCAAAACAAAGCAGAGTTACGTTACAAACAAAAATATCGAAAGTAAGTAAATGTATTCGAAGATAAAGAGAGGAGACATTACTTTGTCATCATGCTATAATGATCAAATGTACCTTTCTCCAGAACCACGTCGCGCCATAAGCAGCAAGCTGCAATTGAAATCATCATCAGAAAACATTATTCACAAGACATATACTAAGATAAAATTTTAAGCAAAGAACTGAAGTATGCTCTGCACCTTAAACAAATAATTAGCTTGGTTTCCAAAATCAGACTGAGCAGACTGAGACGACCCAGCAAAGATAAAACAAAGCAGATTTATGTTATAAACGAACACAACGAAAGCAAGTAAAATTGAATCGATGATAAGACAGAAGATGAGTTGTGACATACACATCAGGAAGACTGTTGATAGAGAGAATAACAGAGCGAAGAGTAAAGATTAGATGTGGGGCATGAATTGATAGATCAAGGCATTACCTAAAGTACCGCCGAGCTTCAGCATACTTTTTGATACAATAGTAGTAACAACCCACCGCAAACCATGACAACGCCCTACAAAACCACGCAGGAGTATTTATACCACAGAGCATCAAGCAAAGGAATTATGAAACTTTGACTCATACACAAAAACGTGAAATCAATTTCACATGTTCAACGAGACCAAGTACATAAAACACATTCCACCAAAAAAACATGCTCTTGAAGTTGATTCATGGTCTTGACAAGCTGAACCATAAACAGATTAACTATCCTAGCTAGGATTGGGATAAAATCATAAGAACTATATTGACATGCTCACGCACTGGCCATATAGAAAATGAATTTCATACTCACTTTGAAGGGTAGTCTTTTACTAAATTGCACGCCATTAGATAGAGCTCATTTGAATTACCAAGTTCCATGGCAGCGGCCAAATGTACCAAGGTACACTTCAAATGAAAAGGATCTTTTTCAAGGAGTCTGTCAAATAAGACCAAAAGAGAATCACAATGCTAGAATCATTCAAGTTTCATATTGCTCAAAATTTAGCATCAGCAGTAATATACAACTTACGCAGAGGTTAGTTCGAAACACTTCTGATATTCACAGCATTGATGGTAGTACTGAGCTTTACAGGCCAACAGATCAGTGTTATTAGCCAATGTGATCATCGATGATCCAGAGACACTACCACTTTCGTTTTCAAGCTTCTTGAACTTAGCATCTATCGTGCTCTGTTGGTCATACTGGACATGAAGAAGTAGTAAGTATAAAGAAGAAGAAGAAAAGATGCTAGCCAAAAGAAATTAGCAGAATAGAGAATCAGCAAGCAAATTCCAAATATAAGTGCTACGTATCTATTGACACAGATCGGATCAACACCTTACAACATAGAAATGTTTACCTTCTTTATCAAGCATGAATAGAAAGAAGAGAGCCATCCGTCTTCTGGACTAAATTGCAGTGAAGAAAGCAGACTCGATTCTGAATTTCAAGTAATCAAAGTCTCAGTTAACTTCTAGTCATGTAAACGACAACGCCATGAAACAAATAAGACGATAAAATAAAGAAAAATGAAAAAGCTTAAAACTATAACTCACCTTCTTCAGATGTAAGCATATGACTTTTTATAAGGCATTCCAAAGCCTGAAAGGATAGATTACAGAAATCACGTCCATGTAAAGTTTTCTGATATCTACAAGAGCTACATCGGGGTTTTTAATACTATACAGTGATTAAGAGAATTTTATCTTCCCACATTAGGTCTGCAACTTCCATGGTAACTAAAAATAACATGCAGCAATTGACTAGGGCGCTAGTAGTACCTCATAGCACAGAGGATCAGCCTTAATAGCAGCTTTGTACCTGCAAACTCAACCGAAACGAATGAGTTAAATGAATATGAAGTTCAAGATTCCCACACACCACTCAATCATAATAGATGGATCAGCCAGATTACACACAAGATCCTAATATTTCCTACTAGCAGTTCAGAGAAACTTATATACATATGCTCAGATTATGTTACACCACTAAATTAATAAGATCAGTCTCTCAAAATCATCAAAATGCAAATGATCCGCTGAACAAGAAAGATAAGTGAAAGAAGGCTCACTGACCATTGTCGAGCCTGAGAACGGTTTTGTAAAGCTCCATATGCTTTCCCTCTTAAGAAGCATATTGCCGAAGAAATCTGCAAAAGACAACCCCCCATATATCAGTGCAGTCACTTGCAAAACCTTCAACCTCAGATGGTATAGTGGAGAAACAGTATATAGTAGTCAGACCACTTAATTGTTATTCCAAGAAAAAATTCACTTACTAAACCTTCTAAAGTCGTCTACATAATAGTATAATACTAGCTGCAGTACATATAGAATAAAGTATTATACATTTGAATAGAGTAAAAAAAAAAAATCTAACTTACATTAATCTATGACGCTACCATCTTTGGCATCATAGACAATTCCATCTTCATCAACCTTAGCATCACCAAGCATCAAGAGGCACTGATCCCATTCCTTCAATTCCTCCTGAAACACACACACAGAAATTTACCCGATAAACCCTAAAACCACTCCATTCAAGCGAAACAATCCCACGAGAAATAGATAATTAGATAGAAGAAGAAGGGAGAAATCGGAATTACGAGGCACTTGGCGGCGAGGTAACGGAATCGAAGATCTCGGAGGACAATCTTAGAGGCGTTGAAAAGGTGAAAGGCGCGTCGGTAATGGCGACCAAGAAAAAGAGCTTAATGTCAGATAGAAACAAAAAGAACTTTGATGGATCCGAATTGCATTGTATCCTCTTAGCGATATAAACCCAAGAAACTCAAAACAAATAGGGATTTTAGGATTTAAACCCAGATTCGAAAACACGGAAGCAAAGTCGGATGTAAATAAAATAAAATAAAATAAAAACTAAGGCAGATTCTTCACAAACACAGGCAAATAAGACCCGAATAGATCTCTGAGACGGAGAGGGGAGCATAAGACGGCGAAACGGCATCGCCGGAAAGAAAAAAAAGATTTGATTAGAGCGAAGTGGTAACTTTTTTATTTATTTATTAGTATTATATTCAGTGAAGAAGTGATGATAGTATACTACAGTGGAAATCTTTTGCTTTTCTTTTTTCTAAAAGCAATTATTGAAAAAGAAAAGAAAAAAAAAAAGAAAAGTATAAAAGCAATCATCTTCATCGTTGTTCATTTACTCGTCCTTCTCTTTCTAATTCTCCTTCTCCGACTCTTCATCCTCTCTCTTCTTTTTATTCTTCAGCGCGCCTACATCACCTCTCTTCTTGTTGTTGTTCTTCATCTTCTCATTCTCCCGATCGAACTCGATCATGACACGCTCGCCTCGAGAAGTAAGCCTTACGAAGGAAGTTACCGTACTACTCTTCTCTTTAATGAGATACGTCTTCTGAAAGACGGTGAACGTGAATGACCGGTAGCCGCAGCTGCGAACCTCTGGGGGAACGTCCGGTCGCATTATTGCGGCGGTCTTCTCAGCAGCGAGCTTCATCAGCGCCGTCGATTTGGTAGCTGAACCCAGCATCTTGAGAAAAGCTCGCTTGGCACGGTTAAGAATCGTCATGCTTTTTTGTTTTTTTTTTTCTCTGATTATTAAGATTAGTGCTGCTTATATATGATCACTGGAGTCTGGAGTGATCGTTAGAGGTTTCGTTACAAGAGGAGGTTGTTAGATTTGACGGTTATTTCCTTTTCTTTTTTTTATTTTAAAAATATTAAAAATAAATCAATAAAACGGCTCTCTCTAAAATTTTTAACGTTTTCAGGATCACTATAAAATATTGATTGATGTATGTGGACAAATTTTAACTGGCCTTAAGTTATTAGGAGCTCGGATATTTTGATCAGTGATTCTTCACTTGGATTTGAAAAATGTTGCGTTTAATGAATCTGTAGTGTTTTAAGTGACAGATTTGCCCTCAACCTGTCTCGTTCTCTTTCATTCGCGGAATTGGGATGTCGAGCGTCCTCTAGGACCTCTACAATAATAAAGCTCACCAAAGTGATATGTACATGCAATAGATTTTTACTCCGCGTGGTTTGTTTACAAACTCTGGGTATTTTTTTAATGGTGATACGGATGACAATAAAATTTGCCGTAGCGAATAATTTATTGTTTTACACGCGCGGAGCCTAGGTATCATTAAGCTACATTTAATTCGTTTATCATTTAAGCTAATGTATCGACCACTTTTTTTTTTTTTTTTTTTTTTACATCTAGCTTTCTTTGTTGAGCTGAAAAATCCAATTTACGTAATAACATTATAGTGGTTTTTTTGAAAATTTAATCCAATAATTTAGTTTACGTTTCCTACCTGTCATATATCATAAAGTACATAATTTAACCCCAATAATAACAAAACAAGATAAATACTATGATTAAGCTTGACAGCTTTGTTCTTAAACTTTGTCCTTTTTAATGTTTTTTTTTTTTTACTTTGCACTCAGAAGATGTGTTGAGGTAAGAAAGGGACACCTGCGATTCCTTGACAAAAGACAAGTTTGCTTGGCTTTAATTAATTATATCGTTTGTTATTTGACGAAACTGTATTTATTTGACACCGAAATGTTCATCAATCTTTTCCTTCCCTTGGAAACCAAGTAGCCACTTGTGTACAAGATCCATTAAAGCACTTGTGCATCTAGTGTCATGTGATGTATACAGTGTAAATGTGTAATATGTGCGTGTGTGTGCGTGCTTGGATATTTGAATGTTTACTTACAATCTCAAACACTGGTATGATCATGCATTCCAGCGTTACCAGTTATTTTTTCAAAGCAAATAAAATATTTAAATAAGAAAAACTTATCTTACAATGAATTCATAAATTTTAAATTATTGAAGGCGTAACTCATACCTGAAATTGCATGGGCCGGCTCAGTTATTGGACGGGTTATCCTAATTTAATAGTTGGCCGGCCTAGGGTAAATTTCCTTTCAACGCTGATGGGAGTCGATTAGGGTTAAAACGGCGTGTGTCGTCCGCTTATAAATAGATACACCGTAGATCAAAATATATTCAGGATTTGTAAAGACTTTTCTCACAGGAAAAAAGGAAAAAAAAAAAATCGTTTTCACAATGTCTATGCTTCTCAGACATTTCAGGAGAGAGGCGCTCGTAAGCTGCTACCAGAGCCGTCGGTTCTCATCTTCTCTATCCCAAAATCAGCCTTATCTCATCGTCGGCGGCGATTTTTGTGGAGTTAGTTTCAAGGGTGAATGTGTGGGGAATCTCAAGTATTATGATCCTTGTAAAGGTGATGTTAAGGTTTCGGAAAAACTAGTAGCTATGGAGTTGCTGGAGGTAATGGGAAGGATTGGATCATCCCGTGGTTGGGTAGCTTCTCTGAACGCCCGTGATGCTACCATGTCTCTCCAAGATGATTTTAACCCCACAACTGCATTGGATTCATCCCCAAAACATATTTCACTGCCTCCTCTTGTCACTCTACCTGATTGCCAAACCCAACTTGTCACTAACGTGGTCATGTCCTCTTCTCCTGAACAAGATGACTGTGTTGTGGCTGTCAAGTTCTTGGGACCTCAACTCAGTTTATGTAGGCCCTGTAACGGTTCAAAATGGGTCAACATCAGAACCCCAATTGGCTTTTTCACCTCTCGTGTCATGTATTCCAGAAGAGATCAAATGTTCTGCATGCCCGCTTCTGGAGGCCATTACACGGGATCATGGGATCTCCACAAGCACAAGCATAACCCTAAACTGAACCAGTTGCGGTTTTGCAACCTTCCCAAGTTGATGCAATCCGAGTGGGAACTTTTGGATTCATGTGTTAGGAGGGAAGACTTGGTGGAGTCGCCCACAGGTGAATCCTTTCTGATTAAATGGTACACCGGAAGCAATAGCAATTTAGCCAAAGTGCAAACCAAGCGTTTTATGGTGTTCAAGATAGACGAGGAAGGAAATGCTAGTTACACTGAAGACATTGGGGATCTGTGCATTTTTTTGTCCAAGTCCGAGCCGTTATGTCTCCCTGCAAGCTTGTACTCTGGCCTCACCCCTAACTCTCTTTATTTCGTTGGCTTCGAGGATATGGGAGTTTGCAATCTTGCCACTTCCACCATCCATCCCGAAAATTTCCTATCCACCACCACCCCTTTCTGGCTCCAAAATTAGGCTAGTATATATTTTTTCTTTAGTTTTTATTCTTCTCTTCGTGTTTTTAGCCACCTTCTGATATCCACAAAGCACACATGTTACCTTTGTTTAACGAACTCACAATGTAGCTAAGATTTTGAAACGAACACACTAGTGAAATTCAGAATCTAATACTCTTTATGATTTCCTTTGGTTGTGGTTATTTTATCTTGGTTTATTTGGTGTTTGAATATCCGAATCTGTTAGATATTTTAATTGTTAATTATATTTTAATGACATTAACAAATTGGTTCCTTAGTTTCTCTTCTCTTATGGTATTTTCAATGTAATTTTAACCACTTCTAGGTTAGATTCGAAAATATATTTCCAGCTTATCAACATATAAGTGTTAATTAAAAAAAAAAAAACATTAGTAGGATTTATGTACTTACATATACAGTATGTCGTTTTCGATGAAATTATTTTGCCAAAGAAAATGAAAAAGTTGAAATATCTAAGATTCGGATATGTTAGAATTATTCAGAAATATTTGATGCGATATATAGTGTGCATATATATATATATATATAGGCTATATATAGGCTTTAAATTAGGGTTCTTGTGAAAAAAATATGCGCGACAATGTCTACGCTTCTTAGACATCTCTCGAAGCTCTATCTCAGGAAACCTAAAGATGCCCTCGTAAGCTACGTACTCATTTTGTACTACTGTCATTCTCTTTTCTGTTTATTTATATTTGGATTCTGATCGTCTCTGACTAGTTCTTTATGGTTTGTAGAAAAACCAGAGTGTTAGGTTGTCGCAAACCCCGCCCTATCTGACCCTCGGCGTTTGGGATAAAGAAGACGGTCCCAGTACTCCCAACAAGAATGTAGCTCTCGACTTGTACAACCCACTCAAGGAAGAGTCGGTCAAAATTTTAGATAAATCACTCCCGGAGGAGCTCTGGACGTTGGACTTGGTGGGAATATCCAATGGTTGGGGACTTTTCATGGACAAACACGACAACTCTGTTGTACGCATGTCCGACTTTTTTCTCTCTTCATCATCCAAATCATCCCCTAAGATCATGACTCTACCTCCTTTGTGTTCTCTACCCGATCTCAAATTGGAATCCGTGAAAAACGTGGCAATGTCCTGTTCCCCCGACCAAGAGGCAGAGGACTGTGTAGTTGCTGTCAAGTTTATGGGATTTCAGTTGAGTCTTTGTGTACCCTCTAGGGATTCAGAGTGGACTAACATCATAACACCTTTCAACTACTTCCACAACTCGAGTCTCACGTACTCGAAGAAAGATCAAACGTTCTACATGCTTGCTCCAGGAAGCCGCTTCTTGGCTTCCTGGTATATCCATTCCAAGAACTGGGACTACCCAAAGTTCCACGAGTTGCGGTTTTACAACATTCCCAAGTTTTGGCAGTCCGAGTGGCAGCTATTGGAGTCGTGTGCCAAGACTGAACACTTAGTGGAGGCCCCCTCGGGCGAATGTTTCTTCGTGAAGTGGTATATATAAAAATCTCTTAGAGAAGTATAAAAATTATAACTGTTCAATGCTGAAAACCTCCTGATTCCTGCTTACAGGTTTGGAGAGAGCTTTCCGTGTGTGTTCAATGAGAAAGAAACGATCTACTACAATACAAAGCGGTTCATGGTCTTCAGAGAGGAAGAGACAAGCAAAGGCGGAGGAGAACGACGCATGTGTTACACAGAGGACATTGGAGATCTTTGCATTTTCCTTGCAGAAAATGAACCTTTTTGTGTTCAGGCCAGCTCATGCCCTGGTCTCAAGCCTAATTCTATCTATTTCATGGGTTACGGCTTTGGTGTTTATGATCTCGCTGCAAAAACTGCCCATTACTTCAATGTCGAAGGTTTGCCAGGACCAGTATTTGCTTGCCCGTTCTGGATTCCTCCTGTTTCTCTCTAGCATTTTAATTTTTTTTATGTTAGTTTAATTGTGCAGAATAACACTTTTCCTAATTAGTTTTAAATCTTGGTTGTTTGACTCATCCTAGAGAACCTAAGACTATAGGTTCTTAACTGTTAAATGCATTCTACTTAATCATGGCTATTGGTTATACCTTAATCCAGCTTTCTTTGTCATCACAAAGTTTGAAACTTCCTTGTTGTCTACATCAACTGATCAGCTTCATTGTTTTTTTTAAAACATCAGCGTCATTGTTATTAGCAATATCTACGATATAGTAGTGCCTGGAAGTCACTCATTTAGAGAGGATTCTTCCCCAGCTTCTTTTGGACTTTTAAGGTATCATTGCTAAACAGCACATGCTTGTTTTTTTTTTTTTGAATTTAATGCTAAATTATATTCAAAAGAAAAATAAACGTTTTACAAAAGAAATTGTGTTACTTTGCTCTAAACCATTCAAACAAGTTTAATAAAATTTTGCAGCAAACCAGATTTGAATGCTCTCTTCTTCCCCTTTCATTGTGCTCAAACGATTTCGTATGTTCTTGTCAATGATCTTGATCAGCTGCTCCGCCGGTGAAGAGTGTTCTCCGTGTCGTCTTGGCACATGCTTGTTTCGAGAGCTTAAGAGCCAGTTTGAAGGCTAACAAGGCCATCTCCTTGGCCATTGCTTGGCTGGCTCGGAACCTGAGAGAGTGAGAGAACAAAATCCTCAGGTGATAGTCAATGTGAGGAAGAGAAGAGGATTTGGCATAATAAAAATAAAGGTCTGAGAACAAATCTTGCCGAGTAATTGGACCATAGATAGATACTCTGGATAGATACAGAACCATGACTTTGCATCATCCCTCTTACGGAATAGGTTTCACCAGGTTCGGAGATGAAGGGCAGACGCCTGAGAAAGAAAAAAAAAAAGCAGGCCTCAAAATTAGCAGTGACAAAAAAAAAACAAAGAAAAAGAAGTGACGAAACAAAAGGTTGTGAAAAGGTAGTTGAATAAGATAACTCACCTGCAACTGTTTGGCAATGCGCAAATAAGACCACCTTCTCCTGTGGTTGGCTTGATACTCGTGAATCAGATTAAGATGACAAATTTTTGGTTATGAAACTTATCCATTTTTCAAAACAATCTCGGATCTGCTGCTGCTGCACAGTATAAGAATTAGAAGAAACGAAATGATCAATGATTCTGATTCAAATTAAAAATGAAAGTGATTCGAGTGACTTGAAGTGAAGAGTGTCCCATACACATTCAAAGGAAAATCTACAAACAAAAATGCATGTAGCAGTTCCAAGTTGATCTGCGTGGTTCAGTAAAGTGCGGCCTCCAATAGTTATCCTGCGTGCGAGGAAAAGAGAGGCATAATAGATGGTCTGAAATCAAGTGTTCTGTGCATACAAACCCAAATGTATCGTTTTCTACGTTATCAATAATATCACGGCATCTTGGATTTACCAATCACATAACAAATAATATAATTTTAAATGTTACAAAGTCTAATCGGAACAAGTATGGAACCTCGAAACATCTAATAAGAAGCATAATTAGGTTTACACTTGGGTTTGCTCAAGAAAACAGCTTCAATACTCAACAAGCCCGGAGATCGTCTTGGAAACATATTAATTTGCTTGACAACTTGGTATATGTCTTCAGATCCCCGACAATGGGAACAAAAATTCATGAGACCTGGTGCATTCCATAAGATGTATTCGACAAGTTCAGCTTCAACAGAATCGAGTGATGTAGGCAGACACTTAGGCACATGTGACTTGGCAAACCGAAGAACGCTTTGGAAGCGCAAGTATTTTCTCGACAAATTGCAGCCTGCATTTGGCTCCTTCCCAATAATAGAATTTAAGATTAAGCTCCTTGAGAACTGCTGCATTCCCCAAGATGTATTTGACAAGCTCAGTTGCGACCTCATCTTCACTCAAGCTGACTATCTTAACAATCTCGAGCGATGTTAGGAGACACTTAGGAACATGTGAGCTTGAGGTGTCCACTTCATCTAGGTAACCGTAAATCGACTACATATAGTGAACGACAAGAAAGGAAAAACGTAATGAGAATGCATAGTTTAGTTAAGTAATTGGGCAAAAAGAACTCAAGAGTTCCTTGTAAAGATAAATTACCACCAACTGTAAAGATTTTAGGTTTGGACAACTTGCGAGCAACGTTGCTAACAACTCAACAGAGTGAAGAAATCGAACTTTCAAATGGGTCAAGTTAGAGAACTCAGGCAGTGGTTGGAGTTTCGAGTAAGCACACATGGCCTAGCAAAAACCAAGAAGAAAGAAAAAAAGAACATTAGTAATAAGTTCTCGAGACAGAGTATTTCAAGATGAATATTATATTTACAAATATATACATACCTTTAGGATAGAGCAATCGAGGCTAAGATTTTTGACCTTCGATATCCAAGCGAGATATGTAGGTAATGTTTTCATCGTTGATGAGTTAAAAACGCTTTCGATGAAAGAAGAGTTATTAAAAGACACTATGATCGGAGAACATACATTATTCAGCACAAGGTCTATAAACTGGCGGATTTCGAGACTCAGACACTTAAGTCTGGGAGCATCAATCGCTACCCCAGTTATTTGACCAGTTATTTGACCAGGCACGTTCAAATTTAAGCTACTTAGTGTCTGAGACCGCACTCGTAAACATTCCACATTCCAAATTTCTTCAATGTTCAAATCTTGAAGAAGTGGGGAGGATGAGATAAGCCTTTCAAGAGCCGCATCACTCGAAAACCAAACCGATTTTAAATGCATTGTCTCGAGACGAGGTAGAGAAACGGAGTCATGACTATGTATGCCTAGGTTGACCAGCTCCAAGTGTACCAACGTCTCACACATAGAAATGCTTCCCGGAAGCATTATGGGATAGTCATCATTCCATCTATAAAAAGGCATATAATAAGCAATAAGCACAAGATGTTGAACTCCACGAGCAACCACTGAGTTGACCCACTTGTTGATGATATTGGATCCTTCAGTCTCATATTGCCCGCCGTCAAATTCCAACTTGAATTGGTTTATGAGTAGTGGTTTCTTATTATCCAAATCTAGAAACCTGTTGACGAAACCCTCTAACTCATCATTGTAGCTAAAGTTACCCACGTAGAGGTCCAATCCAGGAACAGTTTGCCAAAGATATCTCCAGCTCGTCGACAAGACACTGGTTCTAACAGAATCCCTCGTAGCAAGTTTTAAGAGTATCTGAAGTAGCAAATCCTCAGGCAATTGGCTTATCAAATCCATGTGATTTTCTCAGTCCTTTGTGATCGTGACGCTTTTGTTTAGAGATCTCAGCAATATTTTGACAACACAATAGAATACGATATCTTGAGACGAAAAACGATATGAACAGTACCTGCGGCGCGATGCGAATACGATGACAGATAGTAACGAGGGAGACGCAACCGATCAGAGATCGTCGGGGGTAAAGTAATGATGACCGTGGCGAACTTTTTAGGGTTTGTTTTATATTGATGGATTCCAGCTTAATGGGCTCAAAGCAAATATTGATGGGCTCCACCTTAATCATAAGCTAATCAACCAAATTTACCCTAAATCAAAAGACAATACAACCAAAATCAACCGCATTAACTCCGAGAAGAAAATAGCCACGCCAGGCCTATTTTATCTGCTACTAGCAATCGATCCGCGCTACGCGCGGTAGTTAGATGAAGGTGTATTCCGAATTTTGTTGTGTATACTTTTTTTTGGTTTTTGTAAATTCATCTTTACGTTTGTTTTTGTATTTAATTTTGGTTGCTTATGTTGTTTTGTTGGATATTTTAATAAAAATATGTTTTGGAGTAAGTATAATTTAGTTTGCTGTTTTTAAAGGAAAAATTGAGATCATATTGTGTGTTTATAATGCTTTTAAAAAAAGTTATTATTATAAGTTAACATTGTTTAGTTGAAATTGTTGTTTTGTTGTAACTGTTAATTGTCATTAATTTATTATTATTTTCCATTTTGTGGTTGGATTGTTATTTAATATTTTCATATGTATTTTGTAAACTGTTGGAGTAATTTTTAATCAATGTTTTAGTGTTTGGAGTGAAAAATATTGTGGAATTTATTAAGAAAAATAAATAAGTTATTTATTGTGGATTTTATTGTCAATTTTTTTTCTAGGTTACTTTGTTTGTTTCATTCAGACCTAATTTCTCTGTAAAGCTTATAATTTGTGGGTTAATTGGACCATTATTTGTATGTTACTGAGTTGAAATTGATTTGTTCTTTTTCAAAATCCGATGTCCTCATGAACGGATAAGAGAAGAGCAATTTTCCGATCTAGAGGTCTGTTTGAGGATTGAACTTATGTCTTTGATGCTCGTAGTCGTTTTTTTCAGTCATTCCTATCGTAATCGTTTTCCTTTAATTTTTTTTGGGGGTTTTCGTATTTGGTTGATTCCTTGCTCGCTTCACATCTATTGGGAATATTTGGTTATCCCTTGTTGATTTTGTTAAAGGTGAATGTCAATTGGGTTGCAAATTTGTTTATATGAAATTATGTTTGCTTCTTCCTAATTAAGTTGTGAGTTGTTTTGTGTTATTTGTTGTAATTTTTTCCCGTTTGTCCTGTGAGTGATTTTTTTTATTCGATGTGAGTTGTGTTTTGGGGAAAATTAATTTTCTTGTTTATCTTGTTGTAATTTTATAAAGTCTGGGGTTTTTTTTTTTGTTTCTTCGGTTGTCTTTTTTCATATAATTTTGTGTTACGGTTATTTGATTGTGACATTCATATATCTGAATCTTTTGAGTTTATTAAATGTGTGTTCATCTCTTTGCGTCTTTGTCTTTGGTGATGGATTTGTGAAGTGCTGCCAAATAATTATTTTAACTGATTTTTAGTTGTGTTTCCTTGATTCTTTGAAAGTGTTGTTTGGGTTTCCTTGTTTTGATATTTGAAATTTTAAATTATGATCAGTTTAATAGAAATCTTTAACTATATTATTACCACTAATGAAAAATTATAGTATTGTTTTCATATTTTAACATTTAAATTATTTTACATAGTTATTTTTTATTTAAACTTTTGATTAATTATAATTAACAAAAAATATGCACTAAATGAATATTTTAAATTTATTTTAAAATAAAAAGTTGAATTCATAGGATTTAAAAATAGTGATGGGTCTAGAGAATTTGAATGAAATAGTGTTGGGCCTATAGATTTTAGATGAAATTTAGTTGATTAGTTTGTCATTTGTATGATTGTTTAGGGCTTATTAAAATCTGTAAGGCGGTTGTTTTTTGTTATTTGTTGTAATTTTTTTCTCGTTTGTCATGTGAGTGATTTTTTTGATTCGATGTGAGTTGTGTTTTAGGGAAAATTAATTTTCTTGTTTATCTTGCTGTAATTTTATAAAGTCCGGGTTATTTTTTTTGTTTCTTCGGTTGTCTTTTTCATATAATTTAGTGTTACGGTTATCTGATTGTGACATTAATATATCTGAATCTTTTTAGTTTATTAAATGTGTGTTCATCTCTTTGCGTCTTTGTCTTTGGTGATGGATTTGTGAAGTGCTGCCAAATAATTATTTTAACTGATTTGTAGTTGTGTTTCCTTGATTCTTTGAAAGTGTTGCTTGGGTTGCCTTGTTTTGATATTTGAAGTTTTAAATTATGATCAGTTTAATAGAAATATTTAACTATATTATTACCACTAATGAAAAATTATAGTATTGTTTTCTTATTTAAACATTTAATTCATTTTACATAATTATTTTTTGTTTAAACTTTCGATTAATTATAATTAACAAAAAATTATGCACTAAATGAATATTTTAAATTTATTTTAAAATAAAAAATTGAATTCATAGGATTTAAAAATAGTGATGGGTCTAGAAAATTTGAATGAAATAGTATTGGGCCTACAGATTTTAGATGAAATTTAGTTGATCAGTTTGTCATTTGTATGATTGTTTAAAGGGCTTATTAAAATCTGTAAGGCCCATAAAATTAGAGAAGATGTGGCTGATGTGGGAGCTGAGTTGGCTGCACCAGGAGTGAGAAAAGCTAACTTTATATATATAGATTACTACAATTTATTAAAACGGTGTCGTTTGGTTCACGGGTCTGGCCAACTTATCGCGCGTGCCACACAACAGGCAAATAATTGAAGCTAACGCCCACGCGCAGAATGAGCGTGTAAAACGCGCGTTTCACCAATTCGGTAAGGTTAGACCATCATTATCGGTAGCAATATCAAAGATTGCTTAAAATAATGTATTTTTAAAATACTATTTTAATTATTTTCTTTGAATATTAGTATTAGATATTTAAATAATAAATTAATATTAAAAAATTGACCAATCATAAACAGTTATACTAAAGAGCAACGATTCTTCTGATGTTTGTTAGAGCAACGTTACTCACCTTTTTATTTGGTTTATTATTATTTTTTAATTTTTAGGTGAGAATACCTTTAACAATACCGATCAATAAAGATGCTCTTATATATGGTTTTGTTAATGGTTAAGAATCGTCATAATTTTTTTTTATTTTTTCTCTGATTATGGTGTTAGAGATCTAAAGATGATTTTGAGTATTGCTGCTTATATAGATGATCACTGGAGTGACTGTATTTTTCATAATTCCAGATATTTTATTCGGTTGCAGACTTGCAGAGGTTTCGTTACAAAGGAGGTCAATGATTCGACGGTTATTTTTTTTTAAAAACATAAAAAAATAAATCAATAAAATGTACGCATTATTGTTTGACTCATCTCATTGACTAACAAATCTAATTGGAAAATGATATTATTATTTTTGACGGCTCTCTCTAATTATTTTTAACGTTTTCAGGATTACTATAAAATACTTGGGCAAAATATGAACACGACAAGAGATTGAATTAGTTTACCGTTAGATTTTCATATGTTTGGACTCTAGTCACAGATTCTGTTATCTTTTTCATGTTGGATGATGCTCGTGGATTGTCTAGTTCATGTAGTATCCGATTATAATTTTTTAAACTTTAGTTGAATAATAGGTTGAATTAATTTTTATTTAAACTGGATATTTTCCAAAACTTATGAGAAAACTCTCCCTAGCTAGCGTTTGGGTCATGTATAAGTTGTTAAAAGCATTTTCCCATTCCATTGTTTTTCACACGACACATTGAATTGTTGGGTCGCATAACTGAATTCTCGTTATTATAAATATGCACATTGGACCGTAACATATGCATCTTACATAACATTTATAATCTTACCCCCACACGTTTATTATAAAAGTGGTATATTTTTGTCGACAAAAATAAATAAATGATCAGAAAAAAAGTATTATTAGATAGATTATTTGCACAATAACCTGTATGGATTTAGAAACAATTATAACATGGACAAATAACAAATTAATCGTTATGAATCAGTTAACATGTGTGTACACATAACTTTATTGATGTATGTGGACAAATTATAACTGGCATTAAGCTCGGATATTTTGATCAGTGATTCTTCACTTGGATTTGAAAAAGGTTGCGTTTAATGAATCTGTAGTGTCTTTAAGTGACAGATTTGCCCTCAAACGCATCACCCGAAGAAAATCAAGTCAGATCAACTTCATTTAGTATTAATTAACTGAATGAGGTATATGATGAAACCTTGGATCCACATAGTGTACAACGAAATATAACAGAGAATCATCAAAAAGGTTCCATCAACAAAGGTATAGAAAACACAATCGTCAAAATTAGGTATGGTAATCACATTCAGAGAAGTCAACCTACGGACCTTCAACCATCCCGTGCAACTAAAATCTCTAGAGACCGCTAATAGAAGAGTGACCAAAACAAAAACGTTATTCATCGTTATATTTATAGATAAAGGTATATGACGGTCAGCTCAGGATTTGATCTTTCTATTTCTTTTTTTCTATTTTCCCTTTTTCCTATTTCCTATTTTCGAATTTTCCTTTTTTCCTATTTACTTTTGTTATTTCCTATTCCTTATTACAGTGCCCGATTTGGCCCAAAACGGTTTGGGCTTACTACTACTAACATGACTCACCAAAACGTTGCCGTTCGATTTTTTAGTTTCTTCTTCCTTCCTTCTCGAGCTTTAATTTCTTCTTCGTCTTCCAAATTCCTCCAATCCTCCGCCATCGGAGCTCGTCGTCGCCTCCTCACTGTAAATAAATCGCTGCCTTCTTTGGATCAACATCTCAAGGTGTATACTGTGTATATATATATATATAGCTTGTAAACTTTTTCAATTGTAGAATTTGTTATATGATTTTTAATGTATTGGTAGTAATTTTCCATGATTCTAGTTTATTCATAGCGGTCTACGTTTTGGTGTTTGTAACCCAGGGAGGAAGCTTCCTTTTTAATACATGCGTCATGGACGCCAACAGTACCTTCGATTCTGTAAATCTTTGCTCGCGTCTTCCCTTTCTCATCCGCCGTTTCTATTATTGTCTCCATCCTTACCTCCTTGTGTGTTTTCGTTGAATTAGGATTTGATTCACGCCATTTTCAAGCACATTTGGGCCCGAAGGTTTCGCGGTACACCTCCATGTTTTCTCAGAGTAGCTTAGCTTAATTCCTCTTATGTTGATCTTCTCTGTTTGATTTCTCTGCTCGATTATACAGAAAGGGAGAGGAGCGATGCCATTGATGCTACTGAAGCTGAGGTATTCTCTATTTCATGTCACAAGATTATAATTATTATCGTAATTTCACTAGATTCTGTAACAGCTATGACCTTTTGATACGTTCATCAAGTGATGAAGATACCATTTGTTGATGCTAAATTACATTCACTTCAGGTTGCTCTGGGAACAACTAAGAAGAACAGACTTGCTTCTGGTACCCTTGTTTACTTTCTCATGTAAACTGTGAAATGAGACATGGATGATATTTAATACTTATGGTTATTGGTTTATGTAGCTAACGCAAATGCTTTAAAGCTCAGCTGTGAACTTCTCAAGAGTTTTGTCTCAGGTCAAGTATCTATCCATGTTTGCATTTTTTTAGAAACTAGTCAATTTTCTCCTTTTAACTCATGTGGTTTAGCTAATGAGCATTGGCAGAGGCTGTGCAGCGAGCTGCTATAATCGCTGAAGCTGAGGGAATGGAAAAGATTGAAGCTACTCATTTAGAGAGGATTCTTCCCCAGCTTCTTTTGGACTTTTAAAGGTATGATTGCTAAACAGCACATGCTTGTCCCCTGCATCTTTTCGTTTTATTTTGCTTCTGTTTATGTTGATAAACTAATGAAAGTGAGGTCTAGTTTCTTTTGCTCCTTCGTCTAAAAGTACACAACGCTTAGATCATGTCATGTGTTCTTTGTTAGAAATATGTGAAGATATTAACAGGGATTATTCCACACAAGTTATTCTAAAGATCATACTACTAGTTTGTTTATAGGCTAGGCTAATGTGGTATTACATGATCCATGAAGAACGAGACATATGCATTTGACTTGATTCTGGATATATTCACTATGCGCTTCAGAGCTGATTCCAATGCTACCACCCATAACACACCAAAATACTGTGAAATGTAAGACGAAATCTTGCCCTTCGTCGATCTTCTGCTGTTAGATGTTTTCCTTTTCTTGATCGTATAAGGTTGACCTAAAGCGGAAGAGCGAGATGTAGGAATCTTCTTACGGTATGAAAGAGCAATTTCTTTAGCCTTAGGATCTGCAGAAACAGCAAGCACTATATTAGAGCTAGTCTTAACTGAGGATACATTATCTTTCTTAGTATCCTCCATAGGTTTACGGTAATTAAGACTAAAGCTATCAATGGTAAAGAGATAGTACCTTTGCGTTCTGGAGACAAATTAGGCTCATCCTGGTCAGACGAGATCTCAGCAAATGATTTATCAGCCTTAGGTGACTCGAAATTATCACTCATGTAAGAATTACTATCACTGTCTGCTGGATGAAACACTTGTTCCTGAGACTCATAACAACGTAAATCTAGATTATTTACATCCAGGATCGATACTCCCACCGGGTAGTTACATGCTTTGTTGGAAGTACTGACATTCTCATAACTGTGATCAGATACACACTTGTCTCTACAGCTACTCTCAAGCACTGGCTTTGTTGAAAACGTGAAATTATCGCTATTCTCATAATCGTGACCAAATGCATACTTCTCTGTGCAGCTAGTCCCAAGCACTGGCTTTGTTGGCAACTTGAAATTATCGCCACTCTCATTATCGTGATCAAATGCGTACTCTTCTCTCCAGCTAGTCTCAAGCACTGACTTTGGTGAAGAATTTAAAGGACTAGCTTCATACCAAGGTTTCGACACTTCGAAAGCACTAGAAAACGTAGGAGTTCCTTCTCTTACAAAAAATAACATATACGCATTTGTTGATAGAACATCATCTTCGCTGATTCTTGTGACCTGCCAAGAAAAACTTGCATTTATTTAACACCCTTCAGAGAGGTCTGTTTATATAGCTAACTAACTAAACCACAAATCAAATAAAAAATGTTATATCATACTACCTTGGCGTCATCAAACTTATGCCATGTCTCGGGAGCTGATCTCACATAAGAGGAGTAATGACCAAAAGATGCTCTATATCCAAGATGCTCCACAATGGCGTAGAGATGGTATTTAGTAGAAACCTGAAAGAAACAAAAGTATAACCTGTTAGGATGTTAAGACTTAAGACATGGAAATCTCAAGATTGATTTTATAGAACCAAAAGTTCACTTACTTGGGAATCTAGGTTACCGCTCATGTACGGAAGCAAGTCCAACTCCAAAGGGAACTCGACATGTTTGGATATCTTCTTCATCATTAGTCCATCATTCTTGAATCTCTTCAGGTGGAATGTTGCAACCAGTGGCAATTTATCGAGCTGAAATTGCTTCTCCTTTGAAACTTTCTTCTTACAGTTATCACAGGTTAACTGATCCTCGAGTTGTTCAACACGGGTAAAAGACTCTAGCGCGTTCAAAAGGTTATCAACATCTTCAATTTCCAGACTCCATCCAAGAGAGGTTTCTAATGTGTCAGAAAAGGAATTGCAATTGCGGCAATGAAGCTGAAAAGGAAGAGATAGAAACATAATCAATATGAAAATTAATTGCAACAGTAAGATTAATATAGCGTACGGTAATAAATTATTAACTTGTCATACCCTACTCATGAGACGGCCACCGAAGACGTGATCAACAATGTTGACATCTTGAGAAGAGACAGAGCCTGAAGGGCTATTATTTCTCGGAATCAAACATCTCTCTAACTTATCCAAAAACGACTGTAGAAACTCATAGGCATCTTCTTGGTTGTTTATCTGAAAGTCAGGTGAAAAATCTGTGGTGGCTTAAGGTTAAAACCATCCATATGAAGAAATCTCACCAAAAAACAAAGTATGAGGAGGGAGAAAAAATAAAGAAGAAGATAACATACGATTTAGATTATCACGAAACTGATTCGTCGTTATATAAGATCCTGAAGACTTGAGAGAAAGCTTAATATGATCTTGCAGAGCCTGCATAACACAGAATGTCTCGCTGCCACCTGAAAACCCAAAAAGGAGCCATAAGATTAAGACCATGAAGAAACAGAGGACTAAAATCAGAGAAGAGAAAAAATAGGAATATTGAAAATTTACTCTGGAGTCTTACAATTGCAAGGGTTTTGACTTTTGTATGAGCGAAGGCTCTCAAGAAGAGGCACGGTGTGAGTTAAGCACTGCAACACTGAAGCTATGAAACAACTGTTGCCTGAATTATATAGCCCAGCTCCCTAAAGAACGTTTCAAACATCGATATAATCAAATATTGGATGAAAATAAAAAAAAAAGATAAAAACAAAAAAAGATTTAGGTTGACAGGGAACATACAACACCGGTTGGTTCAATGCATGGGAATGCCAAGGGTTTGGTTGAATACGAGTCTCTCGTGACGTCTCGATAGAATGACAAACTATCATCGATTCGGAGAGATTCGTTCTTGTTTGCAGACGGTGGCATGGTTTGAGAATTGAAGAACCCTGTAATCGTTTTCTGTTATTAATCAAAGTGTAAACGGAGAAGGAGAGTTATATAATTTATATATACATTAGGGTTTCCATCTTTAACTTAACAGATAGAATAGAAAAAGGATTGTTAAAATTCTATTTTTCCTTTTTTTGTTTTTTATTCTTTTTTCTTTTTTTTTTCTTTTTTCTTAACGGAGTTTAGAGTTATGAAGTCGATCCTGCCAGTAAAAACTCCTCCAAACCGACCGCGAGCAATGATGACTCCTCTGAAATTTCCGTCTAAATCGTGACATCTGTCTTTTATGCTAACATCATCGTCGTATGCAAAAAAGGTTACTTTGCTAGGTGCTATATAAAATAGTAGAGAGTCTTAATATTATCTTTAAAATCTCTACTCTATGCAAACTCACGAAAATGTCTTCGTCTGCGGATGCTCTAGAGGGTGGTCGTTCGTCTCTGAAGTTGGCGGCGGACAAGTACCGATCGATCTTGAACGATGAAAGAACGGGAAACATACGGTGGAGATATGGTGGTCCTCCGATTTTTGACACCGTGAACAAGCTTTTCGAAGAAGAAAGAACCCATGTAAACTCTTTTCTCTTGCCTATTTTTATTTATCTTTATCAACAATATGCTTAGATTGTGAGTTTGTGACTAACACAAATCACCACGCTGTTGGACTATATGTCCTAACTATATTCAGTATAACTAATTTTAAAAATCAAAGGTTTTACTAGTTTCTGCAATAATTTCTATTTTTAAAAAAGTCTAGAAGCTTTGATTACCATATAATATCCGATGTGACATACACCAAACTTAACTTAAAAAAAGTTACACAAGAGTTTCTCGTAAAGCTCATTGGTTTGCTTTTTTATTTGCTGGTCTTGGGAAATGTCATTATGTCATTGGATACAAAAGAAGCCAATTGGGACAGGACGAAGTAATTGTGGGTTATTGGTTGCAACTTATTCATGATAATGAAATTTAGAATTGTGATTGAGACAATTAACAACTTCCAAAATGTCAACTTTACGTGGTGTTACAAAAACGGGGTTGATCACTTATCCATAACTCTTTGTGTTGAATATCAACATATATTGTGAGATGATTATAAAAGAGACAAGCAAGCATTAGTATCTGTACATCATCCTTATATGACTACTAGGAAAGAGAGAGATAAGTATAGATCTGTGTCCGTCCTTGAAGATGCAGGAAAGGTTCAGTGGAGGTACGGTCGCCCTCCAGACTTCAATAGTGTAAATCAGCTCTTTGAAGAAGGCCAGACCAAGGTCCTCGGGATTTATTGACAAAGACCATGATGATATTTGCTAAAATATGTTAATCTGATTCGTTGATCGTGTTTGATTGTGAGCGCAGGTGTGGCCAGAAGGGTCGTTAGAAGAGACTGTGCAAAACGCAATCAAGTCATGGGAGATGGAGCTCTCACACAAGATCCGTTTACAGGACTTCAAGACCATAAATCCCGAGAAATTTAAGCTTTTTGTCAATGGTAATTACCACATCCACCTAACCGATATGATCTTAAACTGTATAGTTACCAAAAAAGAAAAGGATTAACGTGGTTTTACTTATTAGGGAGGGAAGGTTTATCAGCTGAAGAGACGCTTAGGCTTGGGAGTTACAATGCTTTGCTCAAGAACTCTTTGCCTCAAGAGTTTCAGTACTACAAGCCAGAGGAAGAGAGCTTCGAGTCATCACATGACGCCTTTAGATCTGCTTTACCACGCGGCTTTGCATGGGAAGTACTCTCTGTGTACTCAGGACCGCCTGTTATCGCCTTCAAGTTTAGACACTGGGGATACTTTGAAGGAACTTTCAAAGGTCATGCTCCTACTGGGGAAATGGTTCAGTTCCTGGGTCTAGGAGTTCTAAAGGTATGTCTGAAGCATGAATTTGTGTCCCTCCTAATCTTTAAATGGTTAAAACTCTAGCATCAGGATTCACTTATTTCTAGAGGTTCTCTACAGGTTGATGAATCGCTTAGAGCAGAGGAGATTGAGATTTACTATGATCCAGGAGAACTGTTCGGGGGACTACTCAAGGGACCTCCTATATCAGAGACCAAAACCACAGACACTGGAGACAACACTGCAGACAAACAAAGCTGCCCATTCACACACTAAGAAAATTTCTTTATCTATGAATGTCTATTGTCCGTATTACGTTGGTTTATACCAAGAAATTAAAAAGCAGAAGTGTATTTGACCCTTTAAAGAATATATTGTAACAGTCTCTTGGTTATTGATGCATGGAATAAATTATAAGTTGTGTTAGGCGTCACAATGATAGTACAGATAAATTACAACAAGAACTAGAATAAGGCGGTTAATTTAACTGACCAATTTCTAGCAGGGCTCAACCTTTGCATCAACCGATTCAACCCCAGTCTGACATTCATCCATGAGAGCTACGTTCAACATTTCGGTACAAAATTGATCATCAGCTTTCAACCACAAGGCCTGAAAATAGACAAAATAGTTGAAAAATGTATAGCTCACCGACTGTCAGAGAAGAAAATTATGGAAATAAGTATAGTTCTCTCGTATTCAGTAGTGTGTTTACCTTGTGATAATATGAGATGGCAGCTGAAAATTTCCCCTAGACAAGAATGAGATGGAAATGGAAAAAACGTGATAATCAACGTAAGTATTGTTTCAAAGAAATGACTGGTGTTTAAAAGTACATTAAAATACCTGCAAATGGTAAGTGTACGCCAAGCCAGAATAAGTGCTTAAGCTTTTAGTTGATAGTGTAAGTGCTTTCTCATAATATGAGATAGCTTCAGGGTATTTTCTGTTTATAAGAATTCAAGAGTCAATAACTTCATTACATTCACAACAGAAGATGCTAGTTGTGTGTGCACCAAAATATACCTTAGCTTTCTATATGCATGAGCGAGATTGACCACAGTTGGTTCCCATGTTTCAGTTAATGCAGATGGTATATGGGACAATGTCTTCTTAAACCACCGCACAGCTTCACTATACCTGAAATATAGTTAATATTGTTGACTCAATTTACTGGACCGTTACCTTCTCCCCATTTTGTCGTGTAGCTTTGTCATTAATTGCATTTGGAAAATTCAGAGATAAGCAGACTGTAAAGAGAAGAGGAACGCACTCTTTCATATGATACGCAACAACTCCGAGTTCATTGTAAACAAGTGGATCCGAAGGGCATATCGCCTTAGCTTGCATGAAAAACTGGACAAAGACAAGGGATCAAAGTAAATACAATATTTGCACAAAGATAAGTCATATAAATTGAAGATGTCAGACAGCATTTTCTAACTTTACCTGGTCCGCAAGCTTGTAGCTGTGAGTTCGCATATACTCCATTCCAATGTACAGAGTTGGCAAATGACACCTGGAACAAGATAATATCAAGATTCAACCTGTAAAAAACAATTTGTGACGTAATAAGAACACTTCTACATTGCTTCAGGGCTAAGAATGACTCATTTTAGACACAAGTTGCACATTTACAGTCACTAGTTTAAAAGAAAACAAGAGTAACTTGATTACCCTGGAAATAGCCTAGCGGCAGTACGATAGGCAGACATGGCTTGGTCACCCTCCTCTTGGGAAGCAAAGGAATTACCATAACCTATCCAAGCTGGTGAGAATGAGCCATCTATACTCGTAGCTTTACTGCAAAACCATATTAGAATAAATGGGGTTCAGGTCAGACACATGCACCTACCACTAGAGTTGATCAAGACTGAATCATGGCATTACCTAAAGTACCGCCGAGCTTCAGCATACTTTTTGATACAATAGTAGTAACAACCCACCGCAAACCATGACAACGCCCTACAAAACCACGCATGAGTATTTATACCACAGAGCATCAAGCAAAGGAATTATGAAACTTTGACTCATACACAAAAATGTGAAATCAATTTCACATGTTCCACGAGACCAAGTACATAAAACATATTCCACCAAAAAAACATGCTCTTGAAGTTGTTTCATGGTCTTGACAAGCTGAACCATAAACAGTTTAACTATCCTAGCTAGGATTGGGATAAAATCATAAGAACTATATTGACATGCTCACCCACTGGCCATATAGCTTGAGAAAATAAATTTCATACTCACTTTGAAGGGTAGTCTTTTACCAAATTGCATGCCATTAGATAGAGCTCATTTGAATTACCAAGTTCCATGGCAGCGGCCAAATGTACCAAGGTACACTTCAAATGAAAAGGATCTTTTTCAAGGAGTCTGTCAAATAAGACCAAAAGAGAATCACATTGCTAGAATCATTCAAGTTTCATATAGCTCAAAATTTAGCATCAGCAGTAATATACAACTTACGAGGAGGTTAGTTCGAAACACTTCTGATATTCACAGCATTGATGGTAGTACTCAGCTTTACAGGCCAACAGATCAGTGTTATTAGCCAATGTGATCATCGATGATCCAGAGACACTACCACTTTCGTTCTCAAGCTTCTTGAACTTAGCATCTATCGTGCTCTGTATGTCATACTGGACATGAAGAACTAGTAAGTACCAAGAAGAAAAAGGAAAGATACTTGCCAAAAGAAATTAGCAGAATAGAGAATCAGCAAGCAAATTCAAAATATAAGTGCCACATAACTATTGACACATATCGGATCAACACTGTACAACATAGAGATGTTTACCTTCTTTATCAAGCATGAATAGAAAGACGAGAGCCATCCGTCTTCTGGACTAAATTGCAGTGAAGAAAGCAGACTCGATTCTGAATTTTATGTAATTAAAGTCTCAGTTAACTTCCAGTCATGTAAACGACTGCACCATGAAACAAATAAGACGATAAAATGAAGAAAAATGAAAAAACTATAACTCACCTTCTTCAGATGTAAGCATATGACTTTCAATAAGGCATTCCAAAGCCTGAAAGGATAGATTACAGAAATCACGTCCATGTAAAGTTTTCTGATATCTACAAGAGCTACATCAGGGTTTTTAATACTATACAGTGATAAGAGAATTTTATCTTCCCACATAAGCTCTGCAACTTCCATGGAAAAAAAAAATAACATGCAGCAATTGACTAGGACGCTAGTAGTACCTCATAGCACAGAGGATCAGCCTTGATAGCAGCTTTGTACCTGCAAACTCAACCGAAACTAATGAGTTAAATGAATATGAAGTTCAAGATTCCCACACACCACTCAATCAAATAGATGGATCAGCCAGATTACACACAAAGATCCTAATATTTCCTACTAGCAGTTCAGTGAAACTTATATACATGCTCAGATTATGTTACACCACTAAATCAATAAGATCAGTCTCTCAAAATCATGAAAATGCAAATGATCCCCTGAACAAGAAAGATAAGTGAAAGAAGGCTCACTGACCATTGTCGAGCCTGAGAACGGTTTTGTAAAGCTCCATATGCTTTCCCTCTTAGAAAGCATATTGCCGATGAAATCTGTAAAAGACAACCACCATATATCAGTGCAGGTACTTGCAAAACCTTCAACCTCAGATGGTATAGTGGAGAAACAGTATATAGTAGTCAGACCACTTAATTGTCTAAACCTTCTAAGTCGTATTACATAAAACTACCTACAGTACATCTAGAATGAAGTATTATATACATTTGAATATGAGTAAAAAAAAATCTTAACTTACATTAATCTCTCGGTCCTCTGCATCTTTATCAAAATCTATGACGTTACCATCTTTGGCATCATAGACAATTCCATCTTCATCAACCTTAGCATCACCAAGCATCAAGAGACACTGATCCCATTCCTTCAATTCCTCCTGAAGACACACACACAGAATTTACCGGATAAACCCTAAAACCCTCCTCTAATCAAGCGAAACAATCTGAAATTCAAAATCCCATCCCACAGAGAAATAGATAATTAGATAGATAGAAGAAGGGATAAATCGGAATCTTACGAGGCACTTGGCGGCGAGGTAACGGAATCGAAGATCTCGGAGGACAATCTTAGAGGCGTTGAGAAGGTGAAAGGCGCGTCGGTAATGGCGACCGAGAAAAAGAGCTTGAGCTTGCATATAAATGTCAGCTGGGTCATTGGTGAGTGCCGCTACTTTGTCGGCGAAGAAAATGGCCGACGAGTACAAATGCTTACTTACGCAGTCTCGAACCACGCCGCGGATCTTCTCAATTTCTTCTTCCCTCATAGTGTCCTCGACTCTCGACTTCTTCTAGACGAAATCCAGAATCAGCAAGATCTCAACAAAACAAAATAATTGGGATTATCGGAAAAAATTGTTATCCGGCTTTCTCAGTCGTCAAAAAAAGTGTTAGCACGAGAGTGGCGGGACAATCGCAAGACCCTCGGCGGGAGAGTCCTTCTATAGCTATAGGCCCATTATGCTGCAACCTAAAGCCCATTAGCCCAATCCCAATCACCTTACTCGTTTCAATCCATTCTATGCTGCTAAAACCCGATGTTCTTTTGAAGGTGTCTAATCGGATTCAACTTAATTGATCCAAACTTCGAAACGGCCGCCGGAGAATTATATACTTCACGATTTTTAGCAACTCGCAATCGCGTTACCTTTAATCGATTCTCTACTGCAAGGATTGTTATCCAGTAGATGGAAAAAATTATGGAAGTATGTACCTGGATTGAACTTGATGTATTATGATTTCCGCAACATATTCTCGATTGACCACATCGCATTCTTGAGTTTTGTCGACCGCTTTCTGGGTTTTAATACTCAGTCGTGCTTACAAAGTTTTAGGCTAGAGTACGATTCTTCTGATTATGGTGAGCCTGGAGATGCTCTTACTAGGCGGTGGATCAACAGTGTTGTTAGGCGGAAAGTGAAGTATCTCTACCTTTCGGACTATTCTTGTGACGCCTATTATGATGTCCAGATGCCTCCAACCATTTACACTTGTGAGAGCTTAGTAAGCTTGACGCTCTCTGGACTAAACTTGCCTAGTCCCAAGTTTGTGTCTTTACCTTCTCTCAAAGTTATCAGTCTAGTAGTTATTAAGTTCGCCGACGAAGACGATTTGGCTTTAGAAACGCTCATCTCACATTGCCCAGTTCTTGAAAGCTTATCTATAGAGAGGAGTTTTATTGATGATATTGAAGTTTTACGAGTGTGTTCTCAATCCCTGTTGAGCTTCACTCATATTGCAGACGGTTCGGAGGGACTTGTTGAAGATTTACTAGTTATAGTTGATGCTCCTAGGCTTAAGTTTCTGAATCTCCGTGATCAACGCACTGCAAGCTTCATACTTAAAGACCTGGCTTCCCTTGTTGATGCTGATATCGATACTGTGTTTAACTTGAAATTAAACAAGATGTTCGATCCAAATGACCTGCAAAAAAGAAATATGATTCGTAATTTTCTCGTCGGGATCTCCAACATAAAAAATTTGACCATCGCTTCGCCTACTCTTGAGGTAACCTATATGTTGAGTTTGGCTATTTGAATGTTTAGACATTCGGTTATAAGTTTATCCTGAAACACTTTTATTTTCGTCGTAGGTCATTTATGATTACTCAAGATGTGAACCACTACCCTTATTCCGTAACCTATCTTCCTTGCGTGTTGACTTCGACGGCTACAGGTGGGAAATGTTGCCAGTTTTTCTTGAGAGCTGCCCAAATCTACAATCTCTTGTCATGGTAAGGATTGTCAGATGAACCATGAACTTCCTATCTTAAGATGCAAATGGTGAAGGTAATCAATCATATATTGAACTCGGTTAAATGGTGGTACTTGCAGGGATCTACTAATTATCCGGAGAAGGATGGAATTAATATCTTGTCTGAACCTCGGCGTGTCCTATCATCGTCTCTCAAGTATGTCAAGATAGAAAGGCCCCTGAAAGGAGAGGAAATGGAGATGAAACTAGTGAGTTACATACTTGAGAATTCAACAGGCCTCAAGAAACTGACCCTATGCTTGGATGATTCCATAAAGAAAGAAGAATCTGTCATCTTCAGAGAACTCATTACCATTCCAAGACTCTCTACATCATGCCAAGTTGTAGTTCTTTGATAGTCATAACACATAACCAATGAACGTTCTAGGTTGTTTTTAATGTTATTTCTTAGCTTCTGATGACATTGAAGTGTTGTAGTTCATAAAAATAATCGTATTTATGGATCAAATCAGTATCACTCCGTCGTGGCTGGGACATTCTAAATTAGTGGTTTGTCTTGCCGAAAGCTAAAAAATAGGGGAAGAAAAAAAACGGGCGAGAGGTGAAGAAAACTGTAAATTTGGGGGTTAAAATGAAATAAAAATACCCGAAGAAACTTGGACGACCAAAAATATGTACAGCAAGAATACAATTGCGATTCATGATTAAAACGGTGGCGTCTTCAATTCGGACAACAAAACGTCTATCTATCTCTATCGCCGCCCCAATCTTCGGAAGCCCTCATTTTGAAAATTTGGTTCCATTTTGACCTACTCTCTGTCGTGTTAGCTCCCAATTCGCGATAATGTCGTCATCGTTGGATTCTTAGATTTTCTATAGTCCTTATTTCAAAGGTTAATTAAGAGGGGAAGATTTGAATCGACTCGGGTATTCTTGCTTTGCGTCGCACATCACATGGATGGAGCTAGGAGGAAACGTGTTGGAGCCACTGTGAAACGATCGAGAGGTAGAAGAGCAAGTGAGGTTGATTTGATAAGCGATTTGCCAGATTCACTGCTATGTCAGGTACTCTTGAAACTTACCACTAAGGATGTCGTTAAGACTAGTATTTTATCTAGAAGATGGAGAGATCTCTGGAAATGCGTACCTCGATTGGACTTGGATGGTGAGGATTTCTTTGAAGGACGCTGGTATACGGATAGCGGCATGGCCAATTGCGTGAGTTTTGTCGATAGATTTCTGGGTCTTCACAGAGAGTCGTGCTTGGAAAGTTTTAAGTTTAGCTGCCTTGGTGATGGGAATCGTGAGCCTGATAATGCTCTTATCTGGCGGTGGATGAGCACTGTCCTCGACCTGAAAGCTAAACATATCGACTATACCGAAGATGCATATGAGAGTGCTGAGCCTCAGATACCTCCAGCCATTTACACTTGTCAGAATTTGGTATCCTTACGGCTCTCCCGCGTAACCATGTCGTCCAGTCCCGAGTTTGTTTCTTTACCTTCTCTCAGAGTTCTCGATCTAAGTTATGTTGAATACCCCGACCATTTGACTATGGAAACGCTCATCTCAGGCTGCACAACTCTTGAAACCTTAAATATTGATAGGGATGGCTATGATCAACTACCAGTTTTACGAGTCTGTTCTCAGTCTCTGTTGAGCTTCACTCATAATCAGGACAAGACCATTGACGAGGATTCTATGGTAGATACATCTATTGTAATTGATGCTCCTAGGCTTAAGTTTCTGAAGCTACGGGATGATCGAACTGCAAGTTTCATAATAAAAAATTTCGGTTGCCTTGTTGAGGTGGATCTCGATATTGTGTTTAGCTTGTCTGATGGAAGCAATTTTGATCTACCAAAGAAAAATATGATTCGTAATTTTCTCGGTAGCATCTATCTCGTCAAAGATATGATCATCTCATCCAGTACTCTTGAGGTAACCTGGCTGTGTTGAATTTGCTATTTGAATGGCTTAACTTTATCCTACAATTTTTTCCTGATCCCTTTCTTTTTTTCTTCTTCTTATTATTTCAGGTCATCTATGAGTACTCTAGATGTGAACCACTGCCCTTATTCTGTAACCTGTCTTCCTTGCGTGTGGATTCCACCCACAAGAGTTGGGAAATGTTGCCAAACTTTCTTGAGAGTTGCCCAAATCTGAAATCTCTTGTCCTGGTTAGGATTTATTTTAATTGAAGCATTAACCTCCTCCTTTGTTGAAAATGCAAATGGTTAAAAGTATCATATATTGAACACTCTGGTTGTGTTATTGTTGCAGGAATTTAGACATTATCTGGACAAGGGGAGAATCAATATGATTCCTGGACCTCGGTGTGTCTTATCATCTCTCGAGTATGTTAAGTTAGAAAGTCCATTGCATGGGGAGGAGATGGAGATGAAACTAGTGAGTTTCATTCTTGAGAACTCACCAATCCTCAAGAAACTGACTCTGAGCGTGAGAAAATTCAGAAAGGAAGAATCTGTCATCTTAAAGGAACTCATCGCTATTCCAAGACTCTCTTCCTCATGCCAAGTGATCGTTCTCTGATTTTATCTGGGGCAATTTAGACATTATCTGGTAGTCATCAGATTTAAACTATGAAATTTCAAGTTTTTATTCGTTTGTGATGGATGTTGATGTGTTGAAACCTCGTAAGAAAAGCATATGTATGGGTCAAATTAGCATCACTCCCTTTTTTTGTACTTCTTGCCATTCCAAGGCTCTCTACCTCATGCCATGTTTTGGTTTTCTGATCCTTGTCGTTGTCTATGATTCTTCTTTATTTCTTGTTTTCATGATTATCTTACCTTGTAAGGATAAATGTTATTGCTTCCCTTCTCTTACTCTTTCGTCTAGTGGCCTTCTTTTCGTTTATTACAGTAGCATAGTGTACACTACAGAGAGACTTGGAGATGAAAAAAAAATAGTATTCAGAGACACAAAAAAAAATGGTAAATTTGGGGATCATAATGCAAAAAAGAAAAAAAAAAGAGTTGAAGGAACTTGTACGACCAAAACCCCACATACTCGACTTGTTTCGTACCTACTTGCAGGGATTTAGAAAAACTCCAGGGGAGGAGCCAGTTAGTATTTAGCCTGGACCGCATTGTAACCTACCATCTCTGGAGTTTGTTGACATAGGAAAGCCAATGGCAGAGGAGGCAACAGAAATGAAACTAATGAGTTTCTCACCAATCCTCAAGAAACTCACACTAGGCTTGGGTAATTTCAGAGGAAAAGAAGAATCTGCTTTCCTCAGGAAACTCCTTACCATTCCAAGACTCTCTAGCTCTTGCCAAGTTTTCATTCGCTGATCCTCATAGTCTTTGGACTTATGTGAAGTCTATGTTTCTTTCTTCTTCTGTGATGGTTTTGAATATTTTGTCTTACTGTTCATGAACAGAAACACATATGACTTTCTTCTTTATCTTGCAAATTTAAGGTTATATAAATTGGGTCCTTCTGTGTCTTTTTCTTTAACAAATATGAGCCCCAAATTTGCAAGACAGAAATCATTTCTTTAAAAATAGAAGCCCATTATAAGCCCAACTACCTGAAAAACAACTGCGATTCATACCCAAATGGTGGCGTTTTCTATTCGGGTTTCGTAGGACGGATAATCGAATCGGTTAAAAAACGAACCGGGTTTCACACACACAGGTACAAATCTCTCTCTATCGCACATTCTTCGGAAGCCCTCAATTTGAATTTTCGTTCCATTTTGACCTACTCTGTCGGCATCGTTGGTTTCTTAGATTTTCTATAATCCTTTGTTTCAAATTCAAAGGTTAGAGGGAAGATTTCATGGATGGAGCTAGAAGGAAACGTGTTCGAGCCACTGCGAAACGATCGAGAGGTAGAAGAACAAGTGAGGGTGATTTGATAAGCGATTTGCCAGATTCGTTGCTATGTCAGGTACTCTTGAAACTAACCACTAAGGAGGTCGTTAGGACTAGTGTTTTATCTAGAAGATGGAGTAATCTCTGGAAACACGTACCTGGATTGGACTTGGAGAATCGTGATTTCCCGGACCACAACACATTCGTCAGTTTTGTAGATACCTTTCTTGGCTTCAATTGGGAATCTTGCTTACATAATTTTAAGTTGAACTACGATTGTGATGGGAATTATGAGCCTGAGCCTGAAATTGGTCTTATCAAGCGGTGGGTCAACACTGTTGTTGATCGAAAAGTAAAACATCTTCATGTTTGGGATGATTCAAACGGGAGTTGGGATGTCATGATGCTTCCAACCATTTACACTTGTGAGAGCTTAGTAAGCTTGACACTCTGTGCACTAACCTTGCCTAGTCCCAAGTATGTTTCTTTACCTTCTCTCAAAGTTATCAGTCTAGTAGTTATGAAGTTCTCTGACGACGCTTTGGCTTTAGAAACGCTCATCTCACGTTGCCCAGTTCTTGAGAGCTTATCTATCGGGAGGAGTTTTGATGATAATATTGAAGTTTTACGAGTGTGTTCTCACTCTCTGTTGAGCTTCACTCATATTGCAGACGGTTCCGAGGATTTGGATGAAGATTTAGTAGTTATAGTTGATGCACCTAGGCTTAAGTTTCTGAAACTCAGTGATGGTCGAGTTGCAAGTTTCATATTAAAAAATCCGAGTTCCCTTGTAAAGGCCGATATCAATACTGAGTTTAACCTGTCTTTTGGAAAGAAGTTCGATCCAGATGATCTACCAAAGAGAATTATGCTTCGGAATTTTCTTGTTGCCATCTCTAATGTCAAAGATTTGATCATTGCATCTAATACTCTTATGGTAACTAACATTTGTTGAATTCCCTGTGTGATTGCTAAATTTCGATCATAAAAGTTATTAATATCACCTTTTTTTTGTTTGCTTGTCGTAGGTCATTTATGATTACTCAAGATGTGAACCACTACCCTTATTCCGTAACCTATCTTCCATGCGTGTTAAGTTCTACAGTTACACGTGGGAAATGTTGCCAATCTTTCTTGAGAGCTGCCCAAATCTACAATCTCTTGTCATGGTAAGGATTGTCTCTGCTGAACCATGAACTTCCTATCTTAAGATGCAAATGGTGAAGGTAATCAATCATATATCGAACTCGGTTAAATGGTGGTACTTGCAGGGATCTACTAATTATCCGGAGAAGGAGGGAATTGATATCTTGTCTGGACCTCGGCGTGTCCTATCATCATCTCTCAAGTATGTCAAGATAGAAAGGCCACTGAAAGGAGAGGCGATGGAGATGAAACTAGTGAGTTACATACTTGAGAATTCAACAGGCCTCAAGAAACTGACCCTATGCTTGGATGATTCCATAAAGAAAGAAGAATCTGTCATCTTCAGAGAACTCCTTACCATTCCAAGACTCTCTACATCATGCCAAGTTGTCGTTCTTTGATAGTCATAAATAACCAATGAACTTTCTAGGTTGTCTCTGAGTACTTATGTTATTTGTTAGCTTCTGATGACATTGAAGTGTTGTAGTTCATAAAAAGAATCATATTTATGGATCAAATCAGTATCACTCCGTCGTGGCTGGGACATTCTGATTGGTCAAGACTCGAGAGTTAGTGGCTTGTCTTGCAGAAAGCTAAAAAACTTAGGCGAGAGGTGAAGGAAACTGTAAATTTGGGGGTTAAAGTGAAAGAAAAAAACCCGAAGAAACTTTGCACGACCAAAAATATGTACAGCCCATTATAAGCCCAACAGTTAATATAGCCTTTTTCTTATATATTCTACGTCGTTTGATCATTGTTAACCGTAGTGAACCGTGTATTGGGGGGAGAATTTTAATCAATTTTAATGAATAATAGGTCTTGGAGTTGTAAAAGTTTTACAAAAACAATACATGTTCAGAGACGAAAGTAATTGTAAATTTGAGGATCATAATGAAAAAAACAAAAGAAAGAAAAAAGAGTTAAAGAAGTGTGAGCCCAATTATGTAAGGCCCATAAAAGATTAGCGGATTCGTCTCTTACTCTCTACGGACGCCTCTGCTAGCTAAATCAACCGAACCACTGGAGTGACACAGGTAGAGAGAGAGAGAGAGAGAGACAAAGCAAGCAAGATACTTTGGCCGGGAAAATTCGACGGCGATTTGTCTCACTGTTTTCATCATCTTCAGGTACTCTCTCTCACTCTCTGTCTCTATTAAATTCAATCGTTTCAAGTTGACATATAACCTTTTGGGAATTTTGGAATTTTTGATAGATTTTCTTTTATTTATAAATTAGATTTTTTAAAGTCTCTCGAAATTAGATTGAAAGGGTTTTTTTTTTTTTTTTTTGTTCGATTTGATTGTTTACTAGGTTAAGTGTACATACATGGATGAAGACGCAGAGAGTAGTACTACTGGTACATGTGTACGTGCGGCCAAACGCTCGGGTAATCTAGATAGGCTGAGCAAATTACCAGATTGTTTGCTATGTCAGATTCTTTTAAAACTTCCCACAAAAGATGTGGTTAAGACTGGTGTGTTATCCAGTAGATGGGGAAATCTCTGGAGATATGTACCTGGTTTGGACTTGAGGTATGGTGACTTCCCGGAGTACAAAGCTTTTATGTGCTTCGTCGATCGCTTTCTTGGTTTTAACAGTGAGTCGTGTCTGCAAAATTTTAAGTTAAACTACCAATACGTAAGGGTAAAGTACGAATGGAAGTGGGATGATCTTGATAATGCTAATGTCGCCCGGTGGATTAACACTGTTGTTAACCGCAAAGTTGAACATCTTCATATTCTAGATGGCAAGTGGTGCGAATATGAAGTGCAGATACCTCCAGCTGTTTACACATGTGATAGCTTGGTATCCCTAAAGCTCTCTGACGTAAGCTTTACTACTCCCAAGTCCGTTTCTTTACCTTCCCTCAAAGTTATGTATCTTGATATGGTTAAGTTTGCCAACGATTGGTCTTTCGAGATGCTGATCTCAGGCTGTCCAGTTCTCGAAAGCTTAACTATAAAGAGGAGTGCTTGTGACAATGTAGATTATTTACGTGTTTGCTCTCAGTCTCTTCTTAGCTTCACCCTTATGGGCCACTGTAACGAGGATATAGATGAAGAACAAGTAGTTGCAATTGATGCTCCTAAGCTTGAGAATCTCAAGCTTTATTGTCATGAAACTGCAAGTTTTGTTATAAATAACTCGGCATCCCTCGTTAAGACGACCATCGACGTTTTGTTTAACTTGTCTTTCGAAAAGGGTAGGTTTGATCCGAATGATCTACCAAAGAGAAATATGATCCGTAACTTTCTCCTCGGGATATCTAGTGTCAAAGAAATGGACATCTCTTCAGATACCCTTGAGGTAACCTCTGTTAAATTCTCTGTACTCATGAGTTTTTAGTATAAGAAACTGTATTACCTAGTCTCAAGTGCGTTACCAAGTTAACTGTGATACTCTTTTTTCTTTTGCAGGTCATCTATAATTACTCAAGATGTGAACGATTACCTTTATTTCGTAACCTATCTTCCTTACATGTTGACTTCGGCGACTACAGGTGGGAAATGTTGCCAGTCTTTCTGGAGAGCTGCCCGAATCTAAAATCTCTCTCATTGGTTAGGATCAATTACTGAAACCAGAAACTTGCTTTTTTATTAATGCAAATACTGAAAGTGTGTCACATACTCAACTTGTTTTCTACCTACTTGCAGGGATTTAGTAAAACTCCAGGGGAGGAGCCAATTAGTATTTTGCTTGGACCGCATTGTAACCTACCATCTCTGGAGTTTGTTGACATAGTAAAGCCAATGGTAGAAGAGGAGGCAACAGAAATGAAACTAATGAGTTACTTTCTAGAGAACTCACCAATCCTCAAGAAACTCACACTACGCTTGGGTAATTTCAGAGGAAAAGAAAATGAATCTGCTTTCCTCAGGAAACTCCTTACCGTTCCAAGACTCTCTAGCTCATGCCAAGTTGTCATTTGCTGATCCTCAATAGTCTTTTGGCAATTAGCAGAAAATAGTTGTCTATGTATCTTTCTTCTTTTGTGATGGTTTTGAATCTTTTGAAGTTTCAGACTAGAAAAAAAAAAGAATCAGGGCCTATTAGGGAACTTCTATAAATCTAGAGACCTATTCTTTTTCGAGAACTTATATAATCATCTCATGCTGCCCTGTTTTCGTGAATTTAAGTGATGATATTGAACTTGTACGTGTTTGTTCTCAGTCTCTGTTGAGGTTCACTCAATTTGTGAACTCTATATCGTAAGATCATAGTTTTTGCATATTCGTGTAATTTAACTTCTTCATGCTCAAATCAATAATATTTCCGACGTTTGAGTAGAAAAAATAACAATAACCAAAAATGTAATAAGATTTTCGTGTAAGAAGACCCAAGGAGTAAAGTTTCTGAAACTCTTTACCAATAAAGCTGAAAGATAGTTAGATGAAGTGATTGGCCTTAGTTTCATCTAACTATCTTTCAGCTTTAATAACTTTTAAGCTATACACATGCATGAAAAGTGAGTGAAAACTTCTAGGCTCTACAAAGAGCTTTACAAACCGAAGACACCTAGCTCGCTTGCTTTTTCTTTTTCGAAGGTTTCAAAATATTGATATATGATTGTCACTGCAAGAAGGATTCCAGTGCCGGACCCAATAGCTCCCATTAAGTCAGCCAAGACGGTGAGTGCACCAATGCATAGACCGCCAAAAGCTGCAGCCGTGGGAATGTATCGATTCAGTTGCTTTTGAAGATTTGAGTCTCGGTGACCAGGCATTACCATTTGCTGTTCCTGAAACAAATGTATGAGTTTTTAGTCATGCAAAAGACCAAAGATAAGAATTGTATCAGCAACTTTGCTTAGGACAAGGTTGATCCAACAAACAAACATACTCTTAGTTGTCTGGCGACATCTTTGGCTGATGAACCGGAGACCTCAATCCAGGTTTTAGAGAACAACGCACACGCGCCTAACATGAACACAAGGTAGAACAGAGCGTGGAAAGGATGAGTTGCCATCTCAGCTAAGCTGCAAAACAGAAACACACAAAAAAAATGCAGATGAAGTTAACCAAAAGGTACACAACAGATCAAGAAACGAACCAGAGAACTAAAATTTACCTTGACGGGGCGGTTATGTAGTACGCAATACCACCAACGGGGATAGACTGCCCGCTGTATTCTGACTCCTTCCACATACCGATAAGGTTCACCAAAAAGTTTCCACCAAACTTTCTGTATAATAGCTACAGACAGAAACACATTCACAATGCTTTAAGTTAAGAACTTCAATATATACATTTAGCTCAGAGTAAGGATTTTGTATAAACTGATTGATACCTGAGAGATGAAGTAGATGTTGGAGACAAGAGCTGACTGCAAGATGATAGGCATGTTTGAGGTGTAGAACAACTTGATAGGATAAGAGCCTTGCTGTCCACGATTATTCTTTGATCTCACAGGTAAAACAACACGAAAGCCTTGAAAGTAAACCACAATCAGAAAGACCAAGACTGTGGCTAGCAGATTAGTCACATTCGGGAGGTTCTGTCTGAAAAACGCTTCACGGAGTGCGCTGACTTTATCTCTTCACGGGTGGAACAGAGCAATAGCAGCTCCTTCAAATTGAGCTCCACGTCCACTGTTGATGGTTGTAGGACTGAACGCTTTCCAAATAATGCTCTCACTACAAAAGAGTTTTCATCAACATCAAAATATGGACATTGAGGTTTTAACCGAGAAAGCTTGAGCTAGACGTTAAAGTTAAAACTCACCAGATATTAGTAGCAATGAAAAGGGAAATTCCAGAACCGAGGCCATAACCTTTCTGAAGAAGCTCATCTAAACAAAGGACGATAATGGAAGCAAAACAGAGCTGAACAATGATAAGCATAGCATTCCCAACTCCTAGTTCCCCAACACTACCATACATCCCTGAGAGAACATATGCAACTGCTTGGCCAACCGCTATGAGGAGTCCTAACAGCTTCTGTGCACCGTTCCTATAACCAAAAAAACATAACCCTATTGGTCTCTGAATCTTTAAAGACTTTGATATGAATGAAACACCTATTTAAGGGTACAGTAGACTTACAAGAGTGCACGGTCTTCACGGACATTGTTATCGATTTCTATGATCTTAGAACCAGAAAGAAGCTGTATAACCATTCCGGATGTGACGATTGGTGTGATACCAAGCTCCATAACCGTACCTCGGCTTGAAGCAAGAATGACACGCATCCAATAGAATGGATCCGCGCCTGTAGTGGAATGGATTCCATAAAGTGGCAACTGACTACAGACCAGGAAGATGAAAAAAGAGATGACAGTGTATATGACTTTCTCTCTAAACGGAATCTTTCTTCCAGGCGATTGGACTTCTGGTAAGAATGCAAGGAATGGTCTCACAAGATGAATCACTCTGAAACCTCCTCCTGCCATCTTCTTGTCAAGTGATTTTATCTGTTAGAAACTCTGAAACAAAAAGCAATTAACTAACATCAATAATAGAATAAAGGATTCACTATATAACCTAATAATTCCTAAGCTTCGATCAAAGGAATTCAAAAAAGAAAAAAATAAGGCAAGATTCAACTTCAAAGAAAATATCACAACATGCACCCATATACGAAGTTAGGTATCGAAGTCTAGTAATAGGACAAGAATTAGATACCCTTATCTGATTCCAGAGAACGTACGTTTTCTAATAGAAAATAAAAAGTATAGAAGGAGGAACCTTAGAAAAACAGAAATATAAGTTGGAATCTTGCTGAGAGCTATTGTTAAACTAAAAGATATGGGGGCTATTTATATAACAACAAACAGAGTTCGAAACCTGAACTGATTCCTTTTCCTACTTGGAATTTGCTTGGATTTTTTTTCTCTTGAAACATTTTTTTCTATTACAAAATTGTTCTGATGATTTTAAACTTTTGATTTTTGTTTAATTTAATTATTATATGTAACTAAATTAATTAGTAGGAAAAAAAAGGAAGTTAATGTTTAAGGGAATTTATTATTTGGGTATGTTATTTTTTTAAAAGCATTAAAATTATATATTTTAAAAAGTTGCTTAATTATCTTCAGATTAATAATATAAATCCAAGCTTTTTTGGTAACAGAAACTTCTGGATCCGTAATTGTATATAATTTTAATTTGACGCCCAAGCAAAACTAGTGGCTGAGAAGAGCCGTATAAAGGAGCTGGTTCCATGCGTCGGGGACTCCGGGGAGGCACCAATGGCTGCAGTCATTTAAGCGACTGCCTCCACCGGCGTAGATGGAAGGGTGAGCGTCCTTCCTCAGCTCCGTCATAGCCGTCAAATCAAGGAGCTCCACCGGTTTAGCCATCCCTCCGATCACTCTTCTCACTATCGCTTCACCTATGTTAGGTCCGGGGTTATTACTTGGTCCTTTCAGTGGTTCCGTCTCGCCCAAGCAAGTCTTCCCCGGTTTACCCCATTCACTCCCGCTTCAAAAATTAACGAGAAACAAAGAATCGTTAATTAATTAATCAGTTGATTATATAATTACTACTTACTAGAGGAAGATAGATCGAGATTAACTTTAAATGAACGGGAGAGACGCCTTGATAGAAAACCCTAGTTTTTGAAGGATCAATGTTGTGATCAATCCACTTAGCCCAAGTTGTCAATGCAATCTTGAAAGCATCCATTCTATTCATCTCTTTCACTATTTGGTCTCCCGTTTGAAAATAGTCCCATCTACCATATATCATCAACAACATCAACATTAATGGATTATATGATACATATGGTGTAGATAAATAAGCTCATGCATGGTTACGTTTTGGCACGCCCTGTGTGAGACCACCAGTGGAATGTGTTAAAGATGGCAACATCTGCTCCCAACCATTGATTCCCCGAACTGATCGAATCTAGTTTCAGAATCAGTCCCCTTGTTTTGTCCGCTACCAAATCTACTAGGAACCCATTTTTCAGGAAATTTACAGATATTCCATATTCCTGTAGTTAATTGTAACACAAATGACAAATCAAAATAAAATTGATCATATATACTTATATAGTCTATTAACCGAAGCCGATAACCGGGAATAAACCATTTGAGGCTAGGTACGTACCGGAATGGTGAAAGTAGAGAGGCGCTTGTTGTTATAGTCGAAGGTATACTTAGCGTTAGGAACGGCCGCGTGAAGCATGCAACTCATAGACACCCACATATTGTTGCTTAGCGAATCTCCCACAAATAGTATTTTCTTTCCTTTGAATCTCGCTAAGAAATCTTGTCCGTCGAATCTGCCACATCATATCCCCCACGTAAATCTCAGACGTTTTACTTGATTCTGACAAAGTAATTTTGATATATGCATGTATCTTTTTTGGTCAAACTCATAGTAGTGATATGCTAGCTAATCAATTTCCGATGTAAATTCATAAATTTTCGTAGAATATTAATATACGATGATTAAAAGCGTCATAAATTGCTAAATGTACAGTCATAATTACAAAAAAAAAATACTACTATTACATTAAATAAATGTAAGATTTAGCATCACATTTCATTACTACTTGAGATTTTCCACAAATTAATTTCTAGATATGAAATGAATGCGATTCTCGAAGATCATACACAATCTTCATAGTTTCAATTATTTGCTCCTTGACATTGAAGGAGACAATGTAATCATTTAATCGTGATCAAGCGAAAAGAGAAAAAAATCTTTTAAACATTTTGAAATGTATTGACAGAAGTGAAACTGTGAAAGTGAAAATATCACCTTGGGATATCGCATCCGGAGGGTTGCCATCGGTAATGGAGGTAGTTCCTGTCCGGCCGACCAAGCTTCTGGCAATCCAATCCGATGAATGGACATGTCGATGTTCCATAAAGAGGATTAGAGGTATAGTCATATATCCAACGTCCTTCGTAAATGTTACACTTTGATGTGTTATTGTAACCAGCATTGGTATTATATGCTAGGACATCATAATCTGATAAATCAACAAGAAAAATAAGAAGAATGAGAAAGAGGACCTGATGGAGATTCATTTTTTTTTTTTTGTAACTACAGCTATAAGAGACGATGTAACATTATTTTTATGGTCATCAAATTGTTGTATTTATATAGGTATTAATATATACACGTATTCGAATGCGTGTATGATCTACGTAAATAGTCAAATATCTATGATTTTAGGGGAAAGTAATAAAAACCATTTATAGGATATAAATATATAATCTATATAGTCAAGCAAAAAATCTCTTCTTTTTTGGTCTATAATATAACTCTGATCTAGAGAATAATTTTAGAATATAAAATCGACATTTGAAAAATGCGATAAGATAAATTGAAAAATTATATTACTAGAGAAGAAAATCAGTGTTGTCAAATGTCTGAAAAATTATACTGTATTACTAGGATGAAAGTCAATAATTTTGATAATCACACGTGGCAAAATACTAGTGGATAGCATGTGGCCATCTATCAGTTATACGTACGTGCATTGACCACGACCTAAAGATTTGTTTGTCTTCCATGTGATAATTATTAGCTCATATATGGGATCATGGATGGATACACTTTCGTCATCCACCTTCCTCTGTGAATTACAACTGAAGAAGGACGAAGACGAACAAAATCAACCCCATGTCAGAATATGAAATCTGTGTAGCCGTTATAATTAAACAGAGGCACCTAGCTCTGTCACCTGCAATGAAGCGCTCAATGTTGACTCATATAATTTGCTTCGTTGACTATGAGTTTCTGACAGTGTTAACATAAACCGTCTGATTGATTATAAACCACTCAAACCGGGGTTTACGTTTGCTATTAAACCGGGAATTAGGTTGGGAAACAATCAACGACAGTTAAAAAGAAGGCAGTGTGATGATCATATGATTCAATCTCAAGAATACAATACTAGGGCGAGAAGATCACGGTCGGGGACAGATAAACGAATATTATATAAGCTGTGTTTCAACTTTGAGCATTACATGGGACGAAGGAGTACAATTGAAATAAAACTGGAGCAACATATCATCAAGAACGGTTTTGGTTCCACCGGTTTTGAAAATGTACAGGTGGGTTGGAGTTACCTGGTGCTTGAGTTTCCAAGAGTGAGTTCGAGATCATCCGAACCACTCTCCTCGTGTATCCTCTCTCCTTCCCATGCTTTCACTAACCCGTTTGTGTTACTCCCGAACGCAAACTCTGGAGGAGCCACGGCTTCAGACATTGGAACATCAGCTGTGTGGTCAGCACCAGAAGGAATAGCAGGGGAGCAAGTCCCGCTTTGACCTGGTGTCCACATCCTTGACCCGCCTCCGCATCCAGCAGCAGAAGCTGCTTCTTCTTTGAATCCAAACGGGTTTTGTGAGACGAGGCTAAACGTTGGCGAAGCTGGAACGCTTTGTGCTAGTTGAATCCCTGAGAACCATTCAGAGTCCGGGATGATTTGTCGAGTGGGACTTGGCGGTGTTGAAGAGACAAAGAAGGAGTTGTTGAGCTGTTGCCAATCGGTGTTCATTCTTGGGGTACGAGCAGTAGGAGAGCTTAAAGGAGGGGTAACAGGAGCGCTTATGGATCCCCCAGGGATGTAGAGGTAATTAGGGAGTCTTGATGACGAAGAAGCTGATGAGGATGATGTTGTTGAGAGGTGTTTGAGCCATGGGATGAGTGATTGGCCATCTCCAGAGGTAAGATTAGCAAATGAGGAGGATGCTGGACTCATGAAGTTGGAAGAGGCTGGACTAGGATTATAAGAAGCACACGGACTTGGCTGATAAGAAGAGCAAGGACTAGCTGTTGCTGAACCGCCACCTATCTCCATACGCTCTACAGGTCTACTACATCCCTGAAATAAATAAATAAATAAATAAAGATCACACAAACATGATCAGTTTCAAATATAGCTGAAACAGCCAGTGAGCTTAGGTCTAAGTTTCAAAAAAAACAAATAGTAGTAAATACTCTGTTTCTAAGAATCAATCAGGTCAATGATTCCTGAACCGACAGATTATCATTGGACTCGATAATCGAAAATAAGAGTAAAAAGACTGGAGACATAAAAGCAAAAGTGCCCACTTGCTTTCCCAAAAAAATCTACAGATCAAAAAACGTACACTTTGAACTCTGTGCAAAATTTTACTAGTAATCAGTTTTATTGAGATCTATGCTATGCTACTTTGCTTTTTCTCTTTTTTTATTTTTGTTTGTTTGGTGGGGGATGGTAGCATCATCTGAGAATAGACTGAACCACAAGTGAATCAGTTACACACACATCATGAAACAGAGCAAGAGAGAGACAGAGAGAGAGAGAGAGAAAAGCATCTTCTTTTTTAGAGAAACGCATAATTAAAAAAAAAAAGAATCCAACATTTGACTAAAACAAACGCTCCTCTATCACGCTAGCTAACCTACGCACATCACATGAGGTATCATCATGAAACACGTTAGCAATCCGGCCACCGGAAAAGACACCGGCGCATGTTAGAATGTTCATGTGTATCCAAATTTTTAAAATTTTTCAAGTTTCTTCAAAAGCATAAAGATGAAAACAAAAAAAAATGAGATCCGGATTGGAGAAAAAAAAACGAACCTTGCGGTAAGTGGTGCCATCAGGCTCGACGATCCAACCAGCTTCGTTGCAGAGTGCTTTAAGAACTTCGTTGTTATCGCAATGCTTAGGAAGCTCGTAGTTACCGTACATTCTCAATCCGGTGAAGATCTTAGCTGCGATTGCTCTCCGTCGTCTCTCTCTCCTCTTGTTGTTTTCTCTCTCTCTCCATGTCGGCATTCTCGTCCCCGACGTCATCTTCTTCTTCCTCTGTTTCTTTAATGATTCAGATCAAAGAGACAATTCGCAGCGAAACTTAAACTTATTCAACCTCAGAATCTTCGATCTGCGTGCACCAAGAACACTTCCCAATCTCCGATCAGCTTAAGATTAGATATGCAACTTGGCTTCTCCGTCGGAGATTATAATGCTCTCACCGACGGCGAGAATCTTGACGGAAGTAAAACACTTGGAAATAGTTGCAGTAACTTTGTAAGCTTCACCTTCTTCAAATTGAGAGTACTTGAGAGAAAGAAAACACAGGTGGATTCAGATGAAAGCGGCGGATCAAGATGATCGGAGAATTCGATAAAGATGAGTTTTCAGTTGATCGCAGGACGGAGAAAGAAAAAAAAAACCCGGGAATAGAAGAAGAAGATGAAGAGAGCTTTAAGCTAATCATGAACTCTCTCTCTCTCTCTCTCTCTCGTGCCAGAGAAGAGAAGAGAAGAGAAGAGGAGAGTTTATTTTACTTTCATAGTGAAAATAATTTTTTGTACCATCTTTACCCAAGATTTGACCCTATATTTACGAAAATTACCACTACATGAGGTCACGCATGTCCTCCGGACCTAGCACGTGGGAGCTTTCTACCTATACCCTTCGATTCGGCCTTTATTTACAAGTTTTGCCACACATCCGAGCTCCATTACCACGTGCAAGAGGTAGCGTTTACCCTTAAAACGTGATCGGATTAACGAGAATGCCACGAGACCGTTTTAGCTGACCTTTTTTTGGGAAGTTTCGTTTTCACGTGATGGTGCGTCCCCGGCGTGACCCTGTAGGACCCATTAACTGTTTTTTTTTATCGCGTAGGCACCACTCGCCGCTCCGGTGGCTCGATTTGGCTCACGTGGCCGCCGCGTCTGTTTTGCCACCCACGTTGTCTCTCTTCTTCTTAATCAGAAGAACCTTCTCTCTCTCTCTGTTCAAACTGGTCGTTTTAATGCTTGCTGTTTCTTTCCAACATCATTACCATTTTAGCAGAAGTGAAGACAGAACAGAACTGGCCAGATCATCGGCGTTACAGACATCACACTAATAACGGTCTTTTACATTATTAAAAACAACATACTATATATATTTTATATTAGTATTGAGATTTCAAAGTATCATTCGATTATTGTAGGCTAGCTTTTTCGGTTTTCACTTAATTTTTATTATACTGATTAGACACATTTCAACATACATTATTGCGGGGTTGCTATATATCCGAAACGGTAAAAATTTAAAAATGCAAGTTCTCTAGTTTTCGTACTGAAATAATTTGTAAAATATTTCTCAGAAAATTAAATTAAGCTAATAAGTAAATAACTGATTTACCACTGCGGTCAGCGGATCTAAACCGGAACTTTAAAATTGTGAACCGGATTCTGTGATGAATTTTCCCGGCGGAAGTCACAACCGCTTAGATAAGAGCCTCAAGGTTTCCAAGGAGGATTGAATCTTCTCGGAAAGAGCTACGTAGAGGCATCTCTGAGCAGTTTCGTCTAGCTCCTGGCCAGCAGAAGTGAGGATAGGCCATTTTGATTCTTGAAGAGGAGCAGTTACATGGCGGGAGTCCAAGACAGCAGTCTCAACCATCATGGGAACATTAAACTCAATTGGTTCGCCAACCACAACTTTAAGGTTTTTGTTGCACAGCGGTACCAGCGGTCTTCTACCATTCAAGTAGTTCTCCGGCATCATCTAAGTGGTTACAACAATGTAGGTAAGTACCATGGAATGAAAACATATTACTATCAAAAATCAAATTCGAATTTTGGAATTTGGATGCATAGTTCATGGTTTAGCTACAGAAGTTTGAACGATTATTAAGTTAAGCAGACTTAGATGGGACATGGATGAGTTACCTCCTCAAAACCACGGTGAATTATTGGCAAGACGATTGGGGTAACTGGACAGCGGGCGATGAGGCTTGCAGTTCCCCATTTTAGTCGTCTAATAGGAACATCTTCTTGAAACACCTTTCCCTCTGGGAAGGTATGCAGCTACTAGTCATGGTGATTAGTACCCAACGGTTAGAGGTCAGAAAAGCCCAGAAAGAAGGAATGTTTAAATGTGCAAGATAAACTACCCAAGATCCATCTTTTAATCGCTGGAGAGATTCATTCATGTGTTCTTGGTAGATTCCACCATCTCTAGTTATAGGTATACATTTTCCTGCTCAGAAGAAATCATTAACATTCATCATGAGGAAGTCCTATTTTGGTAAGAAGGTAAACCACCAAATCGACTAACAAAACTCCAAGTAGGGAAATCATACAAAACACTGATTACACAGTCTTTCACCTAAGAAGAAACCAAGAAAGAAAAAATATGACATACCAGTGCGGAAAATGTAGGAGAAGATAGGGTTCCTGAAACATATGTCCTCTGCAGCAAGAACCCAGCGAGCCAATTCTGGATCAAGGGAAAGGAGACCCTTGAACGCACCCCACATTACTGGATCATCCAAACTGATTACAAAAAAAGAATGATAATAAATCAACATCAAAAATACAAGTGAGTGTAAGTAAAGAGATTATGACAACAAGAAAAGATTATGTTTTTTTAAAGGTTCTAAAATTAACTAACGTCGACATGTGATTACTAACAGTGATGAGAGGAACACCAGGTGGTCTTGACCGGACAAGATTCATAAGAGTCTCAGCATTGTGAACTGAGCTTTTGTTGCAAAGATTTGCTACTGCTCTTGCAAACGCACTAACAGCCATTATCACAGTTTTCCTTGGAAGTCCTCCCAAATGATCAGATCTTGCAGCCCATTCCATTATCCTCCCCATTTATACCTCTTCCCACGAAATCAAGAAAGCTTCAGAGTTGTCTCCCTTCAACAGATCATAATAGAAGCTCAAGCTACTTGCATACAAGGCCGGTTCTGAAGTGCAAACCGGAAATTAGTATTACAACCGACAAAATTCGATGCAACGATACATAACTAGAGTTCGTTTACTAAGCATAACTCTCTGAATAAGTAATCTCGACTAATCTAGTAAAGTTTTAACAATCAAACGGAACAATTAGGGATTTATCAATCTCTTTACTTAATATCTCCTAAAACGATCTACATTGAAACCCAAACAACACTTAGAGAAGGAAGAACACTTACGATTGGAATCGAAACCAGAAGATTGGCGTCAGAGGGAAATCGATGAAGCTTGCTTGAGAGGATTCATCCAGAGAGAGAGAGAGAGAGAGAGTGCAAAGACAGGACGAACAATTGAATGTGGTTGGTTTAACTCGGTACGGTTAGATAGGGACACCGATTTAAGGGATGAACCAGGATTATTATTGGCAGGTCAGAGTTCCCACTTCCCATTGTCGTCGGTTGGCGAACTGTAAACAGTCAAATTGTTATCAGCCCATTATGCTTAATTGGGCTTTTATTTAGCCCAACTCATACTATTATTGAAGTCCTTCTTTCGTATAAAAAGACTAATTTCTTCTATCTTTATAATGAACAGAACACAGATTATTTATCTTATTAACACTAAGTTAAACATAAATCAAAGACTTTCATGTTTTATACAAAAGCGTACATTGTTTGATTTTTTTATTTCTTTTGACTATAGAAGGGCAAGCGTACAAATTGCACTGGTTTAAAACACAAATTGCACTGGTTTTCCCTGAACAAAACACACGAGAAGGCGACGTTGTTCTCAGAAAAGAGATCGTTCTTGTGTGAAAATGTAAACCTCGTCGTAACCTCTCCTGCAAAATCCACCATATTAGATGATCCCAAAAATCGTTAAACATACAGTAGAAGAGAAAAATTATGTAAAGATTGTCCGAGTGGCTTTTTACCCTTCATATCCACAGTAAGTAGGGGTGTAGTTATAAATGAGATTGCTCAGCACTTTCTCAGAAGATGGTCTGTTCTGTGACTTCCTTGCTTCACTGCACATCACATTCAAAAAAACTAAATCCATCAGAATCCATTACATGAATACTTATTTATATTGATTCTAATGCCAACTACTTTCCTAATATAGCAATCAGAGTTGCTGCAGCACTCTCTTATCAGTTCTTAACAAACCTTGAAATAAAAGAACAAACCTGACTAAATAATTTGCAACGTGCTGAGTCACCTGGATCGCGTCCTCAGAGTGTGGAATGGTGGATAACCCCCACTCGAATGCATTTTTCTGCCAGAGTATTGTAGGGAACTTTTATGTTATATAAGCTGTATGTACAAATAAATATACCATAATTTATAGAATAACGCAATGAACAACAGTGATAACTAAGCCTAGCCGCAAAAGGACTAAATGAGAGACGTAAGTTAACTAGTGAGTATGTACCTCCGGATGCCACTGGAATCCCGTCACTGGATATTGTTTTGATTTAACTGTTGAAACATATATCTGGAAATATATATATAAAGTAGATTGGTTTTATGAGGTTAGATTTTAGAATAAATTAAATATGTATGGTTATTAAGATCATCACAATACCTTGTTGTGGGTATCACTGCATGTTGTGACGATGTTAAAGAAATTAGACAGAGCAACAGTGCCTTCAAAGCTGTCTGGTGATATACCAAACTGGAATATCATGATAATTTGTACTAGTATCAGCAAGCAGATAGAAAGAAGATATTAACTATTCAAGAACAAGAAAGTAGAAAATGGCAAGAAAAATTGCACAAGTGTAGCGGTAAACAAAACTAATAAGTTGCTAACAGTGATCAACTCATTTATTAATGTCAAACTGCTCTCTATAGAGAATGTATAAGCATATTAAACAACAAAAATAGTGACAACTATATTCCATTAGAGGTTGGAAATACTAACCTGATGGTTCTGCATAACCAAACAGTCGGTACTAAGCTTGTTAAACAAATCTGGAGGAAATCTGCAATATGTGAAACATTACAAAATTATAAATTGAATATTTTGCAAAACATATATACACATATCATGAAGCTGAATGCACCTTTGGAATACGGTTCCTTCGATATTAACATTTTCAATGAACTGAAGACTTGATGCACAATTTCTTGCATCAACTTTTTTAAAGATGTCTCTGTTCTGTTACAAAAGCCAAGGATTATAGACTTTGAATGGAGTTTGCAGATTCTCAAACTGTACTACATACATACTATAGTATATTCTCAGCTCAAAACTCATGATGGGAATAGCTAATAAAGGTTCTCTGCTTGCCTTATACTAATTCCACATTCTAATATTCAGCTACATTTATTCATTGACCGAAAAAAGTTGCCAAAAGAAGTAAAAACAAAGGATTTACCTGACTAATGATCATTGTCAAGAGCTCAAAGCCGAGGCAAATAGCATATAATGGAAAATGCTCACCAGCATCATTTCTTTCCAAAACTTTCTGAGAGGATCGATCATAGAGAGATATCAATAAAGATCATTTTATTGGAATTCTATATGTCACAACACCCAAATAAATTGAAACCAATCGTAGAGCTTCTTCTTACATGGAAGATTTTCTTGACGATTTCAAAATACAATCCTTCTTTAGCCCAACCACCAGTGAGTATCACACCGTTGACCAACTCTAGCTTCTGCAGTAATCCAAGATGATTTTAGAAAAATAATATCAGGAAGAAGCAATCCAATTCTTAAGCCATAACAACAACACCTTAAAACCTAATTAATTTGATATTTTTTCCTTATATCAATGATGAAAAATTAAACGCAGCCAAAAAGGAAACTTGTAAAGATTAGAGAAACGGCTGAGCTAATAATATAAGAGTAACCTGGAAGAGAAGCTCCTCGGGCTCGTTATATATGAGGGGGATAACGCGTGCTCCACCAGCTTCAGCAAATTTCACATACGACGACGTAATGTACGACGCGTTCGTAGCATTGTTCAATCGACCCGACGCGCCGTCGCCAGGATGGCTCAGAATCCCGATAACCGGCCTGTAGTTGAGGTTCGGATCCGGCGCGGAGCATACCACAGGAGGACTCCGACGCGAATCGTCGAGTCCGGTTTGACTAGGGAGGAAAATCGCCGCAGGCGACTCGGTCGCTTTGGCCATTACGGTGATATCATTGAACATGGATAGTACCACCACCAGTACTAACCAGACGTAGCTCCACATCTCAGAGAGGATGATGAAACGCGAGATGTGAAATCTAATACCACAGGACAAGAGTTTATCTTGAAAGGATCGTCTCAGCTCCTCTCTCTAGCTAGTCTCTCCTCTGCCCAAGCCACTTTTTTCAAATCGAGAAACCTAATATCCACCGTCCACGTGTTATGGATTTAACGGTTAATCACTCTCTCGTATCGGCGTCACTTCATGGGCCCATTTGTCCTCATGCGTGTCCCATTTTTAATTGCCCAATAGTATTGGTCGCCAAGCTAACATCGAAGAATAGGAACGGTAAGAAGAAGTAACATCCCCACACCCCCATACCAATGGTGGATTGGTCACGATTTATCTTTTTGTTTTTTTCCATATCATATCATATCAATCATTCTACAGTGTTGGGGCTAGAAACAACAATTAGAAGAATAAGTTTGTAAAATGAGATCTGGGCAGACTTTCGGTACAAATCGACTTAGAACTATGAAAAACAACGAACTGGACTTTTGTATTCACTTTTTCTATTGATTCGCTCTGAGCTTGATTACATGTGTTGTGTCCTTCACATTCATCTGCTATTTAAACTAAAATTCCTCGAAACCCTCCCTGAACGTCTCGCTGCAATCTCGGCTCCCCAATCCCGATTTCTTCTCCAGGTTGACTTCATCCTCCTGCTCGGGTTTTCCTCCATGGGCCCTTACTGGGCCTCTTTTCCTGGCCTGCGCGTACGCCCTAATGGGCTTATTTGGTGGGCCTTATGATCGTCGAAACCCAACACCAACAATTGCCCCCCAGCCTTTTAACCTATTTTTGGGAGGGTTGAAAGGCGAATATCCAGAGAATCTTTCATGTCGTTTCGGTTTCGCGATCTTCCTCGGGGAAGGCTCAATGAATCTCGGCTTCCGAGATCTTCGTGATGATTACCCCTCTCTCCTAGGATCCAACGGTGGAGCCGAAAGGTTTGAACGGTTTGGATTAGAAGAGAGAGAGATTCGTGGGATTACAAAGAACGACGTCAATTATGACCTATAAGTCATAAATCACACGTCTCGTCACAACCGCGCACTCATCCACTACTTCAAGGTAATTTTCTTAACCTTCTCTCCTCTGCTCAGTTATTTCTAAGTTTTGATTTCTAGGTTTGCTAGCTCTACTATTTCGCGTTTATCGTTCAGTCCGATCTCGCTCGTATAGGTTAGTTGATTTCACAATTTTAAAAACTCATACCATCATGGCTCCACTTGAACTCTGGGGAAACCATATCCCGCCGATTACATCGGCCAAGCACCTCGCCGATCTCCGTCAGAAGCACGGAGTTCCTCCAAACGTGGAGATGATACTCCGTTCCGACGATCCGTTTTCTCCGGAGACCGTTCCGCCGGGTTTCTGCTGCGCGTACACTGTGTATTTCGAAAAGTGTGGGCTCGTGTTCCCTATCCCGAGGATTATCTTTCGGATCCTCCAACGCCTTCGAATGGCGTTTCCCCAGATGTGTCCGAACTTTGTTCGGCACGTCATGGGGGTATACGTTCGAGGTCGCGAACTTGGATTTGAACTCGGGGTCGACGACATCCTCCGGTTGTACCTCATCAAACATAACTCTGGGTTTTCCGGGACATTCTACACCTGTCGCCGCCGCAGCCCGGAAATAATTCAGGCGCTTCCGGGGAAGAACGAGCGGTGGCGGGAAAAATATTTTTACTTCCGGGTTACTCCGGCAGCGGTAGGGGACTACGACTTTGCTCGTCTCCCCACCCAATGGGCCGCATGCGTTGGTCAGAATGACCCCTTAGTTTCTAGTTATCATTCGTTGCCGCCAAGATTACGGCGTTTATTTGTCGTACTAACTGTTTTGCCCCTTTTTTTTTGTTGCATGGCAGATTCAGAAGAACCTCCGAAAATACCGGCGACCCGAGAACTAATTGAGAGGCTACGAGCAGGCGAGGTCCGGTGGAACTCATTCACGCGAGCTCGTATCATAGCAGCCCTCAACGCCCCGTTAGTCCGAAACACTACAGCTCCGGTTCCGCTGCTTCCTGCTAACCAAGCGAGGAGCGAAAGAGCAGACAACTCCCCGGCTCGCAGAGGTAATGGTTTTTTTTTTTTCTTTTTTTTTTTTTTACTTAGTCCTTTATGCGCAAAAGTCATGCACGTAGGGGATCGCTCACCCCCTGTTCATTTTTGTGCTGCTCGTAACCAGAATTAAGTTCTTCTTCGACCTCAACCCCACTACGCACCATGGTTAGGAAGCCGTCACTCCGTGAACTCATGGAGCAATCGCAGCAACCCCGAAGGGTCCGAGCCGGCGATGTTGATGCCGCGCTGGCCAATGCTCTTCGAGCCGCTCAGCCAGCACCGTCTCGGGTAGTTAGCGAGGAGGTGAACCAAGCCCCCGTGATCCCAACCGGTCCTTCTGGTCCGGCTAAGGAGGTCATGCTAGTCAGTTCGCAGTCAACTCATGGCGAGCCGTCTCCGATGCCAAAAAGGGCTCGCACGGACAATCCCCGAGTCCCTGAGACGAGGAGCCGCGAAAGCCATGGAGGCTACCCCGCGGGTGGTAACCCGGAGGCTCCAGCTGGAGAGCCGGCTCTCTCTGGAAACGGGTCATCGTCGAGCCGCCCGTTTCATTGGAGGTTTGCTCACTCCCGGGTCTCCCCGGCGGTAGAGGACCACCTGGGAATGGCGACCCTTTTCCGTCACCTGAAGACGGCTAACTGCCAGGTCCTGCTCGTGAAGGATCTCGTCGAGAGAGAAGCATACATCGAGGCGATGGCGGCCCATGCAAAGGTACCGTTCCTTCTTTGCTCTTACCTTTACTCGTTTCTTTCCCTGCTGGGCGTAGTATGTTTATTTCTGTTTTCTTTTGATCCGTTTGCAGTCCGTTGCTGCTGACAACAAGCTGAGCGCGCTTTATGAGCGGAGGCTTAAGGATACCCCGCAGGCCGCTGAGCTTGAGAACACAACGCGGGTGGTTCATGAGCTGACGACGGCTCTCAAGGCTGCTCAAGAGAGAGAGGGAGCTGCAAATGGCAAGGTTGCGAGCCTAGAGGACGAGCTAACGTCCTTGAGGAGTATTCAGGATAAGCTCCTTTCCGTTGAAGCTGACCTCGCTTCCGCCCAGGATGCTCATGCGATGGCGGCAAGGGACCGGGATTTCTTGAAAACGGAGAACCGATGGCTGAAGGAGAAAGCCGAGGGTATTGACCAGAAACATGCGGAGGCGACTCGTCGAGCTGTTCGTGAGGCCAAGGAGCGGATGTCCCAAGACTACCGGGCGGTGCTGGATTCAGTGAAGAGCAAGTGGGAGAGGAAGAAAGAGCAGACCACGGTCGAGAGCGATCTCGCAGAGATCAAGTCCAACCTTCTTTTGATCAAGCAGATCGACGAGGGGAGGACATCAATTGCGGAGGAGGTGCAAGTTCTCGAGACGCAGAGGGCGGTCCTTGCGGTTAGGTCCAACTCCTTGGCGGTTTCGGACTTTTCGGTGAGCAAATTGGACCTTCCTCAGATCTCGGAAGACTCGGTCGTGCCCATGGAGGTTGACGCCGGAACCGGGGTCCCGCGCGGTCTGGACGAGCATGGGAGCAACGCGAGTGCCGCGAAGGATCCGGAGGCTGGGACCGGGGAAGAAGACGTTTGAGTTATGGCGTCTTTATTTTATTTATCGTTTTGAACTTGCGTTATTTGCCGGAAAGGGCTTTTAAATCTTTTGTTATGACTTGCCCGGGGGGGTTTTAACCCAAGACTTTATTTCTTTTCGTTTTTTGGAATCAACTGCCTGGGGAGGCATTTAAACCCTTGTTCTTTTCATATTGTCTTTGTTAACTGTTTCGGGTCGAAACGCGTGAGTTCTAATATGTACTCGGGGTATACGGAACTCTCCTAGGCCGGCTTACGGACAGCGGGAAATGTTCCTCGGGCACTTAATTTGTGAACTCCGTAGAATTCACTAAAAATTTGCTATTTGGGGATGAAGTTCTTTGAGGTTTTCCAAATTGGGTAGTGAAATCTTATTTGCTTTCACGTGAGGTCGTGGGGTGCGGACTGTTAGCTAGAGCGTGTTGACCTTGTTATTATTTTTTTTTTTTGATGAAGTGTTCGAAAAAGCTTGAAACGGTTGCAAGACAGTGCGAAATTCGCATGTGCTGTTTGGTGTCGTAGGTACATTTATTTGTAGGCAATTTCGTCGCGCCGTTAGAAAGAGTTATTGTTTGTTGATTTGGTATATTTGGTAACGGTGCACCAGGTCATGGTAAAATTCGCGTTTTATTTGGAAAGATTTTGCGGAGCGGATCGAGTTGGGAAGGTGGCTGCGCTCAGGATATTGAGCTGCCTACGTACCCCGTAAGGGGATCAAGCCAGGTCGTAGTTCGATTATTATGGATACCTCTTAGAAGTATTTTTTGAGGTTCATGACGTTCCAAGGCCGGAGCTCGGCTTTACCGTTGCTCTCGTCTACGAGGCGATATACGCCATTGCGAACGACCTCGGTGATACGGAAAGGTCCTTCCCATTTGGTTCCCATTTTGCCGGCGTTCTTTTCTTTTCTGTGATCGAACATTCGACGGAGTACTCGGTCCCCGACGGCGAAATGCCGAGGTCGGATCTTCGAGTTATAGAAGCGAGCGATGGCATTCTGGGGGGAAACAGCTCGGCGAATACTGCCTATGGTAACTTCTGCCGGTATTACGGCCTCAATTCCGTAGGCTAAGGAGAACGCGGTCTCGCCCATGCTGCCACGCGGCGTAGTTCGGGTGGCCCACAATACTTTGGGGAGCTGAGCGTCCCAGCCTGACTTCGCGGCGCTCAGACGGCGCTTGAGGCTGTGCAGGATCAATTTGTTGGCTGCTTCGGCCTGCCCGTTTCCTTGGGGGTACCGGGGGGTAGACGGGGTTAGTCGTATACCCCATGTGTCGCAAAACTTTTGAACCACAGCGGACACCAAGTTCGTCCCGTTATCAGTTACGATCTCGTAGGAAATTCCGTGTCGACACACCACGTTTTTCCAGAGAAAATCCTTTACGTGTTCACCCGTGATGGACTGGTAGGATTCGGCCTCGATCCATTTAGTAAAGTAATCGGTCACAACCAGTAGGTTAGTAACGCGTCGTTTTCCCGACTGTTCGAGGGGTCCGATGGCATCCATCGACCACCGCATGAAGGGGTAAGGAGCGGAGACCGAGCTCATTAGCTCAGCGGGCTGATTGATCAGAGGTGCGTGTTGTTGGCAGGGATCACACTTTCTAGCATGCTCGTCGCAGTCCGCGAGCATGGTTGGCCAAAAGTATCCTTGCCGTTTGATTCTGAGGGCCAGTGATCGTCCTCCGGAGTGGTTTCCACAGGGACCCTCGCGGGCATCCCTCATGATGCTAAGGGTTTCGTCCCCGTGCACGCACCTGAGGTATGGTCCGGAGATACACCGCTTGTATAACTCCTCGCCGATGATACAGAACCGCGCGCTCTGAGCTTTAAGCTTACGCGCTTGCCATCGATCCTTTGGTGCGGTCCCACTTGTGATATAATCACGAATTGGGACTCGCCAGTCCATTTCGGGTTCCGCTTCTTGCTCGTCTTCGGAGATAAGATCGTCCAAGAGCTCGTCGTCCCGATCAGGTACTTGTTCAGGTTCTCCCGAGTGGGGACCGGATCCGGCCTGGACCTGGTTAATGCTCTGAGCCTTAACTGGGATAGAGATACTTGGTTGATCTATTCCCTCGACGGGTATGATTTGTTTGACCGAAGGGTCGGAGGTGGAAGCCAGCGCGGCGAGGGCGTCGGCGGCTGAAATCTCTCCCCGGGGAATTTTGGTGAGTTCGAACGTTGAGAACTGCTCGGCCATTGATCGAACGACTTGGAGATAAGCGCCCATCCGCTCACAATTCGTGTCGTAGCTCCCATGGAACTGACCGGTTACGAGCTGCGAGTCGCTGAATGCAGCGAGCTCTTTGACTCCCACACCTAATGCCAGCCGGAGTCCGGCTATTAGGGCCTCGTACTCAGCCTCGTTGTTCGAGGCTACGAACCAGAGTCGGAAGGACTGTTCAATTATTTCGTTGGTCGGGGATATGAGTCGGATTCCGATTCCGCACCCCTGTCTGGACGATGCTCCGTCCGCGTATAGCGACCATCTCTCGGAGGCGTTCCCGGTCTTTTCGTTGGTCGTGGCGAGTTCGATGACGAAATCGGAGAGGACTTGCGCCTTGGCGCAGGTGCGTGGCTGGTATTCGATATCGTATTCGCTGAGTTCTATGGCCCATTTGGCTAACCTGCCGGACTGGCTAGGACTGTGAAGGATGGTCCGAATGGGTTGGGACGTCATCACTACGATGGTGTGCGACTGGAAATAAGGGCGCAGTTTGTGAGCCGACATCACGACTGCTAGTGCCAGCTTTTCCATAGCGGGGTATCGCATTTCAGCAAGGGTCTTGCTGACATAATAGACGGGTTTCTGTTCCCCCTCGTGCTCTCGTACCAATACCCCGCTTACCGCGGAGTCGGATACGGCAATATAGAGGAAGAGGTGTTCCCCATCCGCAGGCTTCGACAGGACAGGGGGTTCAGTGAGGTACTTTTTTAATTCTTGGAATGCCTCTTCACACTTGTCGTCCCACTCGAATTTCCGATTGCCCTTAAGCAACTGGTAGAATGGGAGGCAACGGTCTGTAGACCGCGCAATGAATCGGTTCAGGGCGGCTATCCGCCCTGTCAACCTCTGGACCTCCCGAGTTGTCCTTGGCGAAGGCATTTCGAGGAAGGTCGCAATTTGTTTTGGATTCGCTTCGATCCCACGTTCTGTGACCAGATACCCAAGGAATTCTCCCGACGCGACACCGAACGTGCACTTGGTCGGGTTGAGCTTCATTCCATACAGGTTTAGTATTTTGAAGCATTCTTCGAGCTGAGGAATATGATCCTGCTCGCGCATTGACTTGACGAGCATATCGTCGATGTAAACTTCCATGGTTTTTCCAAGATGCTCGGCGAACATCTTGTTGACTAACCTCTGGTAGGTTGCTCCTGCGTTTTTAAGTCCGAAAGGCATTACTTTGTAGCAATAGGTGCCTCGGTCCGTGATGAACGCGGTCTTTTCCTGGTCGGCGGGGTCCATCAAAATTTGATTATACCCCGAGAAGGCGTCCATAAAGGAGAGAGTCTCGTGTCCGGCGGTTGCCTCGACCAGTCGATCGATATGAGGAAGCGGATAATTGTCCTTCGGACAGGCTTTGTTGAGATCTTTGAAGTCAATGCAGATCCGCCATTTCCCGTTTTTCTTTTTGACCACTACGGGGTTGGCTAGCCACTCGGCGTACTGGACCTCGCGGATAGACCCTATTTTCAATAGTCGATCCACCTCGTCGTTCACTGCTTTCGCCCTTTCGGGGCCGAGCTTACGACGCTTCTGTTTTATGGGTTTGTAGGTGGGGTCGACGTTGAGCTGGTGAGAAGTCACGCTAATGTCGATTCCTTTCATGTCCGATGAGGACCAGGCGAAGGTGTTGTGATTCCGACCCAGAAACTGGATCAGGTCGTTCCTTGTACTAGGTTTGAGATCGGCCCCGATTCCAACGCATCGTTCCGGGTGCCCTTCCATGATTGGGACCTGATCGACCTTGGTCATTACGGGTCCGCGCGAGGCGGGATCTGTGCGCTTAACGAGCTGTCTTGATTCCAGCTCGTCAGCGATCATTAATTGCTATTGGTCGGATTTTTTGATCAGATCGTAGCCGCTTCTGTAACACTGTCTTGAGGTTCGTTGGCTACCGTAGATGGTGGCAATTCCGCCCCGTGACAGGAACTTCACACATTGGTGGTACGTTGACGGGACCGCCTTCATCCCATACAACCAAGGTCTGCCGAGGATAGCGTTGAAGGGGGCGGGACGATTGACGATCACGAAGTCGACGAGACGTCGTACCCCACGGGCTTCCACTATGAGGGAAATGGTGCCCTTAGCTAAGGTCGTGTCACCGGCGAACCCGGTGAGCGGGGTTTTGGCCCCTTTTAGCTCGGAATCAGGATAACCCATCCGCCTAAAAGCATCGTAGAACAAGAGATCGACGGAGCTCCCGGTGTCGATCATTATTCTGGAGAGCTCGCATCCCCCGACGTCTAACCTTACGATTAGAGCGTCGTCGTGGGGTTTATCCAGGTCCGCGGTTTCGCTTTCCCAAAACGTAATCTCGTAGTCCGGGTCCGAGCGGGGTTTCCGTTCACGATGGTAACTATCGACCCTACGTTGGTAGGCCTTGATCGAATTAACTGAGTTACGACATAAGGAGGATTTGACTCTTTGAAACATCGGGAGATGAACGGGCGGAAGCTCGCGAGCCTCCGGGGAGCCGGAGGCGGGGTAAATACCGAGCCGGGGGAGGTACGGCAAAGAGAGAGTCCTTTGAACACCAGGTCAATGCGTTTCTTTGGGGCTGGAGGGGGGAAGATCCCTCGGCCTCGTCGGTCCTTTCGCGCTTAGCTGCGGCTTCTTTGGTAGTGGCGTTGGCTTCTCTCGCCCTTTCTCCCTCTTTTTCGAGGTCGATTTCGCCGAGCTCTCCCGCTTCGTGCTTCCGCGCGAGGAGACGTCCCACGGTTCTGCACTCTTCAGTCGAGTGTCCGCGTATTTTGTGATACTTGCAAAATTTCTCGGGATCGAAGTTCGGGTTTTTTGCTTTGGGTGCGGAGTCAACCGCGAAAGCATGCAAACCAGACTCAAATGGCTCCTTCCGGAGAGTCTTTTTGGGAGGATTGTACGGTGCTTTTGATGACTTATGGATCTCGGCCAGAGCGGCCCGCTCCTCTTCTGCTCGGGCGAAATTAATCGACCTATGGAGTGCGTCGTCGAGCGACGGGGGTTGTCGAACGGTGAGCTCTTCGCAGAATTTCGAGGTATACCATAAGCCATGCCGAAGGGCTGCCAGGGCAACCTCGTCGTTTAGGTTGGTTATCCTGGCTTTGGTTGACTTGAAGCGATTGATGTAATCGCGGAGCGGTTCGTCTTTTTCTTGGACGAGAAGCCAAAGGTCTGATTCGGTCACCTTAGCTTGGAAAAAGACTGAATACTGCTTCAAAAATGCCGAGGCGAGCTGATCGAAGCTGTCAATGGAGTTGGATTCCAAAGAGGCGAACCATTCCAACGCCGGTCCCACCAGGTTCTCGGCGAAGTAACGGCAGTAGCCGGCTTCACACTCGTCGTCGGTGAGATAAGCTTTTGTTATGGCTAATCTGAAAGCTCGGAGGTGCGCTCCCGGGTCCGTTATGCCCGCGTATTCGGGAAGGCGGAGCTTGCCCACGTCACGAAGGTGAACCTTCGCGATTCGGTCTGTGAACGGGGTACGCCTTGTTTCGGCGATCACGCGATCGATGTCTGGGGCTGCGCTTGTTGCCAGGTGCACCTTAGAGCGGATTTGGCCCATCTCGGCGCTTGCCTTATTCATGTACTCGGTTAGGAACTGCGCGCTGAATGCACTGCTACTCGGAGGTCCGGGAAGACCGAGATCCTCGGTCGTTATTCCTCGTGACGCCCCATTTCTGAGTTCTCCTGTCGGGACTGGATCCAGTCTCACCGAGGAGCCCTCCAGAGCCCCCGAGGTGCGGAGGACCTGCCCTGCTGACCCGACGTCCCCGGATGGGGGATGCTCGTCACGTCGCGAGCTCGCGTTACCATTTAAGACCGACGAGCTCGGAGCTCCGTTGCTCTCTGACGGCGCGAAAACGGGTAACGTTCTGATCCCGGGCGGGGTAACGTGGACCGCCTCAAAGTCGAGACGAGTCCGGGGAAGCGCTCTTTCCGTGGGATTGGTTAAAGCTGTTCCCGAAGAGTACGCGGAATCCCGATAGGGTCTGAGATTTGCGCGAGAAGCGAGCTCTTGTTCATGCCGCTCGATTCTGTTCATGAGGGCCCGATTTGTCGCGTCTTGACTTTGGGTCTTGTCGATCAGAACGGCGAGCATTCCGCGAATCTCGGACAGATCGTTGCTGACGGGGGTCCCGGAGGAGACCACCGGCGCATGGTGCTGTCCGGGTCGGTTCGTTCCGTTATTCTCTGAACGAGTCCATACTCGGGACTGATTCCTGTTTCCTGTCAAGATCGCGGGGGCCGTGGGAACAACCCCGACGGTAACCCCTGGGTTTGTACTACCGAGATTCTGAGTTTGGGCGGGTCTGTGATGAGTGAGACCCGAACCTCCCAAAATACTTTGGTTCGGTGCTTGACTGTCGTCAAGTGATGAGCCTGTCCCGGGTCTGACTAGATCTGTAACCTCGTTATCGGACTGGGCTGACGCGGGTGCACCCTGGGAAGGTGCACTGATGGAGGTGGATCCGTGGACTGCCGCTGGTGGAGCAGTCTCTGAGATGATTGTGTTAGCGGTGGATGGATCCATTTCGCTGGAGTTCAAAGCAGTCGATTTTTGAGAATAGAAAGACCTAAGTCCCCACAGGCGGCGCCAAGTTGTTGGGGCTAGAAACAACAATTAGAAGAATAAGTTTGTAAAATGAGATCTGGGCAGACTTTCGGTACAAATCGACTTAGAACTATGAAAAACAACGAACTGGACTTTTGTATTCACTTTTTCTATTGATTCGCTCTGAGCTTGATTACATGTGTTGTGTCCTTCACATTCATCTGCTATTTAAACTAAAATTCTTCGAAACCCTTCCTGAACGTCTCGCTACAATCTCGGCTCCCCAATCCCGATTTCTTCTCCAGGTTGACTTCATCCTCCTGCTCGGGTTTTCCTCCATGAGCCCTTACTGAGCTTCTTTTCCTGGCCTGCGCGTATGCCCTAATGGGCTTATTTGGTGGGCCTTATGATCGTCGAAACCCAACACCAACATACAGGATCTCTCTTGTCAACTTGCAACTTCATCGTGACATCCCCAACGTCCAACCTCATTTGAAAATTATTAAAGCCAAAAAAAAGCTGTGTGGTTCGAAAATTATTTTAAATTTATGTATTTATTTTAGCCTCGTAACTTCATATTGGGCTTTCATTGAGCCCACCCAACTGTCCCTGTTTACGTTGGTGGAGGAAGGACTGAGAAGTGAAAGAAATTCGTTAAAATTAAATTTACTCATTCCAAAGTGCTAAGGCTAAACAATCTCATACTATTATTTACTACGTAGTACATACTACTAAGATAGACGAACCAAACACAACTGTTTCTTTTCTTCCGAAAGGATCTAGTTTCATTGACACAATTCAACAATACGAACAGGGGAATAATGCAAGGTGAGCGAAACAATCGGCTTTACTAAATTGAAATTAGAGTTACAATACAGACACACAAGAAGACGAGTACGTTCTTAGAAACGGGATCTTGGTTGTGTGAAAATGTAAACCTCGTCGTAGCCTCTCCTGCAAGATCCAAAGAAACCGTTACAAGAAATCGACCACAACAGAAACAAGAGAATTATGTAAAGATGGTCCCTACCCTGCGTATCCACAGTATGTAGGCTTATAGTTGTATATGAGATTGCTCAGCACTTTCTTAGGTGGTGCTCTGTTCAGTGACTTCCTAGCTTCACTGCACCCCATTCAATTCAACCCGAAATATATGAGAAACGAGTGCACAGGATGTTTTTTGGAAAACGCTGATGAGAGAGACCTTACCTGACTAAATAATTTGCAGCATGCTGTGTCACCTGGATTGCATCCTCAGAGTGAGGAATTGCGGATGATCCCCATTCAAATGCATTTTTCTACAGAAAATTTATATTGCATAAAGAGCTTTGTTTTTCTTTTCTAAAATCAAAGCTGTCCACAGGGAAGAGGATTAGAAACATAAGTAGTTTAATTGGCCAGTATATACCTCAGGATGCCACTGGAAACCAGTTATTGGGTATCTCTTTGCTTTAACAGTTGAAACATAAGTCTGCAAACGAAATATAATTAAATCCGTTCACAAAGTAAGGTCAGATTCTGGAATTCATAGAGTTCTCATGGTTTATAGAGTTCTCATGTTGTTACCTTGCTGTTTTCATCAATGCAGGTTGTGAGGATTTCAAAAAAACTAGACAAAGCAGGATTGCCTTGAAAGTTTGCTGGTGTGATACCATACTAGAAAATAACAACAATTCGTATCAGCAACCATATAGAATGAGGAATATAGTCACCGTTCAAGGAACCACAGAGGAAGATAGCAAACAACCAAAGCAGAATGAGTTAACTTTGAAAACTATGTTCCATGTCCTGCAACATTACTAACCTTGTGTTTCTGCATAACCAAACAATCTGTGCTGAGTTTTTTCAACAACGGTGGAGGGAATCTGCAAGTATGAAAGACTACAATTATACATGGGAAATACTTGAGGTCTTAATATATATATAAACTGTGGAAAACTAAAAGGATCATGACAAAGCTACGCACCTTTGGAATAAAGTTCCTTCAAGATTAACGTTGTCAACAAATTGGAGACTAGATGCATTATCTTCTGCATCAAATCTTTCAAGAATGTCTCTGTTCTGTTACCAAATGACAAAGATTTGGAAAAAAATTCTAAGAATGGAGTCTGACAACAAGAGTTTGTAAATAAGGAAAGAAGAAAGTAGTCACCTGACTTATGATGATTGACATAAGCTCGAATCCTAGGCAAATCCCATAAACAGGAAAATGCTCTCCAGCATCGTTTCTCTCCAAAGCTTTCTATGAGAAACATAAACTTTTCTTAGATCTTCAAGAGTTTAAATATTGCAGCAACACAAGAATGTCCCAGTGTTCAACTTACTTTGAAGATTTTTTTGACGGTATCGAAATATTCATATTTTTTAGCCCAACCACCAGTGAATATCACACCATTGACTAGTTCTAGCTTCTGCAGCAGAGCCAAAAATATAGCAACATTCAAAAACCCTAAATTGAAGCCAAAGTAAGTAGTAATTTAAGTTTTTTTAAGAGATGAGAATGACCTGAAAGAGCAATTCTTCAGGCTCGTTGTAGATTAATGGGATAACACGAGCTCCACCTGCCTCAGCGAATTTCACATACGAAGCGGCGATGTACGTCGAGCTCGTATCATTGGTCAACCTACCGGACGCGCCGTCGCCAGGGTGGCTCAGGATACCGATGATCGGTCTGTAGTTAAGGTTCGGATCCTGCGCGGAGCAAACGGAACTCCGAGAACCGGTTTGACTAGGGAGAAAAATCGAATCAGACGAATCAGCAGCTTTCGCCGCCACACTGATATCTTTGCAAGCTAAGAGTAGCATCGACAAATAGATGCAACTCCACATTCTCCGAGCTCGAAGATCGCTCAACAATGGTGGAGGATTCTCACCGTTGACGAATGTGTGAGAGAGAGAGAGAGAGTGTGTGATCTGAAATTAGAAATTAGGATTTTGTTTTTATGTATTTTATAAACCCATCTGATTGTGCCACGTGGCCTCATTGATTCAAATTTCCACGTACTCACTTTTCGAAAACCTATCCAGTTTCTTTCTAAAATTATTTAATTTGTAACCACCCGAGAAACGTGTTATACATTTAAATATTTATATTTAAATGCCACGCGACGTACCGACTTCTCCGCGTGTGGAACATTGCTTCCTTTTTTGAAAGCAAGCCGTAATGAGACACTCGACCTGAAATATACAACTAGGCAACTAGCACAAAGTTTTAATGATCTGAAAGGTCAAGTGCGAAAATCTAATTTAATTAACGAACGGCTCAAGAGTTATAACTTCTACTAGTATAAGACATAACGGATTCAAACATACAATCAGATGAAAGCCACGTTCTGATTTTGATATCCTTAATCAAACTCGGCTGTAACAAAAAAAAACAAAAACAGAATGCTTTTTAAACTTTCTTGAAGAATGACATTATGTTCCCTTGCTTTGGATCTTTAACGTTTCCTCCTTTCTTGCTTCCTGCTTTTCCGCCAATGTTTGTGGCTGCCGCATTTCCAATGGCCGGGATCTTCTTCTGTGCTCTGAAACAAGTAACTCAGATGGATGCTTTAGAATTGTATTCGGGTTTTCACTTAAGTTTCAAATGCTCTTTCTAGATTGGTCTTATAATGATCTCAAAACAACATACCTATTAACAGCATTTGCGTTTTTGCCATCATTTAGCTTCTTACTTGTATCAGTGTCGTCTTCCTTCTTCACCTTCGTTTCTGTCTCCTCCCACACTACCTCGGTTACTATATGCAGTCAAAAGAGGGTTGCTTAAGTAAGAGAGACCTTGAACATTACCAAACAAGAGTTCGCATTTAGCCAACTCGTGGCTAAAGCTATGCATATGTGTGTGTTTATTCTTGTTATATTTGAAACTGTATTGGCTGCCTAAGTGTGTGAGAGAGACCATACCTTCTCTTCCACGTTCGTCAATACGTGTCTTCAACGTCTTTTTCCTTTTCTGTAAGCTAGGAGCTTCAGTAATTTTTCCCTTTGAGGGTTTAACTTCAGCTTCAGAACCAATGGTCTGGATCTTCTCCATTGACAAAGTCGTAGAAGCATCAATAGAAGCAGTTTTTTCCCTGTCTTCTTTGCTGACCTCTGGTTCATCAGATTTTACCTCTCGAGAAACACCTGCGTCAGTCTTCTCTGGACCTGAATCAGGCTTCTCTGGACCTGAATCCTCGGAATTGAGTTCACCATCTGGACGTGAATTAACCTTTGGACTGCTAGGAGATGCTAAGCTGATAACATCTTCATACTCTTCATCTGAAAAATCAAATATCGCCTTCCTTTTTCTGTTCTCACTCTTAGACGCTCTCTTGAAATTGACATCTTCATTATCATCATCGCTGCCGCCCTTATTGTCAGCATCATGAGAAGGTTTTTGGTCTTCTGCACCAATTACACAACATTTTATTTAGGAACAAAACTAACTAAAACAGACACCAAACCAGGGAATAAATGCCAACTCCACATATATATTCAATATTCAAAAGAGAACTGAGAGTGGATAGATTAGATGACATACCCGAATGATCAGTAATAGGATTTTTAACCTCTATTTTCGCAGACTCATCTTCCGTTTTCACAGGCACACGGCCCCACATATTTTTCAATGAACCACCAGTTCCGGCCACGCTCTTTTCGCCCTGCCCATTCTTCTTATTAGGGGGTACATGAAAAGATTTTTCTTTATCCGAAGAGGACTTCACAGACTGGTTTTGAGCTGGAGCAGCATTAGTTTCACTCTTAGCCTGATGGCTAACATTAGCTCTCTTTCCCTGGTTTGATAGAACTGTACCCTTTTGAAAATCTAAGCTACTTTTAGGTTGTACTGTAGTTCTCACACTTTCAATTCGTGGGGCTGTAACATTGCCAGTGGTTCCCTCTACGTTACGCTTTACAAAAGAATTGGAGATGCCACAAAACCTGGTATACCTCGCTAGTTAGAATGGATAAGGCTGGTGAACAGTACTGAACATCTTTCATGCAACAAGAGAAAAAGGTGTACCTGTTGCCTCTCAAGCAATTATCAGTGGCAGAAGGCTGCCTGGAGAGTTCTTCTGCTTGTACAAATTCAGCATTCCATATAGCTGCTGGATCCATTGGTATACTAGCTTGAACACTGTAGATATGTACTGAATATTTTCCATTGAACTCTTTCTCTACTTCTGCATAGAAGTAATGACAGAGAAGTGTCAAATCATTTGCGCTTTTGCCATCACTTACTTCTTACTTGTAACATTGAAGAAAACAAAAGAATTTGAAATAATATCTTGAACTACAGACAAAGCAGCGCACATTACTTGTACAACTAGTTGGCGGACTCAGAATCAGTAAGATGAAAAAAACAAAATACTAGCAAAACAAATCATCACCATTATAAGCTTATCAGATAGTTGAACGAGAAGGAGACAACTAACAAAATTCGCAAATCTATGAGAACTATATGCAAAATGGGAACTAGCAAAAGAACCCTAATAGAGAAGACGGTCATGAAGAATAACAAAGAGAATAACAGGATCGTTGAATGAGAATGAGACCTGGAAGTTGGGTACTGGAAGCAAGCTTTACGGAGTAATCGGAAGGTCTGTTCTTTAGGCAGCCGGACACAATATATACAACTTCAAAACCCTTGCCATGTTTCTCAACAAAATCCTTAAGCAAGCTAATAACATAAGAGTCCAAGTATTTAAACAAAAACAAATCTGCAACAGCCAAAATATACTGAACTCCCAATAGGTTAGGGGGAACAATGTAATGTACCTCTTGGCAGTATTTGATGAAAGGGAGAAATTTCGACTGAGCCATTTGTAAGATACCTGAAACCAAATTTGATTTGAGCGAATCAGTAATTGTAAACCCAAATTACTCAATTTTTACAAAACCCCTTCCGAATCTCAGGACTGGTTTTAAAAAGCCCACGGCGACGCTGATTACAACAACAAACTACAAACTAAACCCTATTCCGATTAGGTTGCAGCAAGGAGCGATAACCAATTTTTGGACAGATTGTGTAAAATCAGTGAAGTGGAAATCGGAACCCTAAACCAGAAAAATCAAAGGAATCGAGAAATTAAGAGAAAATAATAAGGAGTAATTATTACCACTTGAAGCTGATCGGAGACGAGAGACTCGATTTCATCGAGAACGTTAAGGGTATGGGTGAGAGTCATCTTTTCCGATTTCTGAGATTTGGTTGCGAGGTTTTTTTTCCTTTCTTAGTCGAGAGAGGCATTTGCTGACTTTCCCGCCATTAAACAAAGTCACGCGCGGCGCTCTTGTTGTGGATCTGCTGTAGCATCTCTGTTTGGGCCGCCAAACCCATCTTTTAAGCGCTAGCTATTTCATCTCTGTTTTGCTCTTTCTTTACCTTTTCACCACTTATTAATTTCTTTATTCAGATCAGATTAATCGGTCCGGTTCGCTTTAGAACTTTTGGAATTTTGGTGTTTCGGTTTGGTAAACCCTCATCGTAGTAGACCGGAATTGAAATTCGGTTAAATAAAAAATTGGTGTCAAATTGTTACTAAAAAAACAAAATCTGTTCAATTTTTTGTAAGAAAACTACATAATTTCTTCAGTAATTGATACTAAACTTGGTATGTTTCTTTCGGTTACAGTTTGAAAGTTCCGAACCGAAGCAGACCGGACCGGTCACTGTTTTCTAACTTTCCTTTTTCCTTTCTAATTTCCCAACAAAAATATGATTCTGAGTAATTTATTTATACGGTTTTTATACGTCCTATTTCTAACAGAATTTACATTCATTCTCCCATTCTTGATCAAATTAGGTGTTAATAATCCAAAACAAAACCTACATATCCTTGATCGTTCTCTCTCTATATATATACGACTCTCTTTAATCACCTTTACTCACAAACCCATTCTTTCGACTCGCTCTCTCCATATATAGTTCATTCGAGATTCCTAAGCCTCCATCGAAGAAGAAGAATGTTCAAACGAATTATGGCCGAAGAACAGTGGGACATCCCTCACGCGAACTACCTTTCCTTGGGAATCGGACCTAATCATACGACGGCTATCTCTCCGAGCAAGAAGAAAGAAGGAAAACCTCTACGCCTGTTTGGATATTCGATATTTCCAGAGGAGTCCTCTTCCGATGACACGGCCATGGCTCTCGTTGACGTTCCAACATCTTCGGGAGAAACACATAACGAGGACTCTGTCTCGTTAGAACTCTCTTTGAGGATTTCAGGAATCTGTACTACTAACTCTAATGTTACTTGCGCAGGAATCAAGAAAAATATAACCAAAGATGCTAGAAAGTCTAAGAAGAGGAGATCACTTTCTAAAGAGGAGAAGCATGCTGCAAGAGTCTTAGCGGAAGTACCACGTCCCCATCCATGGACCATGGCCAAGACTCTGTCCGTCAGCGATGTCAATGGTCTAAGCCGACTTATGCTGAACACGGTGGACGCCGAGACCCACATCGTTAGTCATCTCCCTACAGATGTCCAAGAGAACATCCAACAAGGAATTGGAATCGAGATCACAGCTTACGACCAAGAAAAGGGAACTGAGCACAAGTTGGTTATCAAGAGACACGTCAATACATCAAAAAGCTATGTTTTAAACGGTGGCTGGTCTGCAGTGTTTTCCAGGAAGAAAGAATTGGTGAAAGGAGACACGATTGGACTCTTCTGGAATAATACTAACTCTAGGCTCCACGTTGGTGTGCTTGAGAGAAAGAAGATCTAATTTGCTGAAGAGATCGTATTTCGAAGACGTTGTTATAGATAGATCATCCTAGATGATTTGGTTTTACTTGGTTATTTTGGTGTTGATCGTATTGCATGAGAAGGTTTTTTTTTTTTTTTTTTTTGTTAATTAAGTGTGGTCAATAACATTGAAAAATATTTCTTTCTAAAATTGTGAAGGTTTATGGTGAATTTCAATGCAAAGGATGTTTAATCCAAATAAACCGATCCGGTTTAATCCAAACCGAATAAAAAAACTTGGCACGAGACGAAATCAAATCTAGACTGAAACTGTAAATATCAGACACTCCCCATATATATCAAATTTGTTTCAACGATAAAAGAAGAATCAAGAAGCGCGAGAGATCTCTAAACGGTGTTTCTTTCTTCGCTCGCACCCAAGGAAGCAGTGAGGTCGTCTCTCTCCGGTGAATAAGATCCGAACGAATATAAATCAAGAACCGCAGGAGTACTCAATCATTCTTGACATCCAAGGAAACAGAGATCTTCATCTCCGACGTTCATTCCTATATCTCCGGGAAAGAAGAACCGCGAAAAGAGACTAGTCAAGATCCTTTGTTGCCATCAAATAAAAACGAAGATGCCTCTCTTTGTTCACTCTACATCTCAGGCGAAGAAACATCAGACGAGTATGAGCCAAGAACCACCTTCGATGAACACAGACGAAGCCTTGAAGAGTCATTGCTTCTCGCAAAATCCAAATTACTTCGAGAGTAATAACATCAAAGCTAGTAAATATAAGATATGGCTCGTGAGTTTTCTGGTTTGTATTATCTCTGAAAACGTACCTTCACTTCTTCTTTGTGTTTGCAGGTACTCTGCCTAGAAGATACCATAGTAACTTTTCGCTTGGCTCACAAAGACTCTCTGCCCAGTTTCTGATGATCCCTAACCCTGGATTTGTCGTCATGACAAAAACTCAGGATACTAATCCAGCAAGTCTTCAGTCTGTGCCTACAACTAGCTCTTCTTCTCTGGTAAGTAATTAGTGAACTTTCAATTTTGTAAGCAAACCAGTTGAACATCAATAAATTTTTCAATCTGAGCATATACGGATTTGTTGTTTCTTTTTGCGGTCCCATCAACAGCAACAGCCTCCAAAGACTATCTCGAAAGAGCAAAATGAAAATGAGGAGCCACAATGGACCATCAGGAAGGAACTGACAAAGAGCGATGTTAACTATGTTACTAACCAAAAACTTATTCTGGCAAAAAGCTTTGTTGAGGAGCACATTCTGAAAAATCTCCCTCTAGAAGATTCCCAAAAGATAGACAGAGGTAAACCCGGAATCACGGTTAAGGTGTATGACCACGATACAGACAGTGAGCACGAGCTGTGTCTAGCACTCCGGAGTAGCTATGTTCTCAAGAATGGTTGGTTGAAAACATTTATTCAAAGAAGAGACTTGAAGAAAGGAGACGAAGTTGGTCTCTTCTGGGAGTGTTCTACTTCTAAGCTTCATTTTAGTGTGCTTTCTCGTGCAATCGCAAAAGCTCCTGCATAAGAAATGAAGCTATATTGATCCAGTAATCTCTCGGAGAGAGGCAAGTGAAGAGAAATTTTTGTTGTTGTTGTCAAACGGTGGTTAGTGTTGCTTATGATAAAAGATGTTTTAAGTAGTGAGCTTGAGAACTTGATGTTTTGTAAACAAAAAACTTGTTGACTTGAAGAAGATAGTCAGTCGCAAAAATTGAATGAGAGATATTTCACATTAGAAAGCTTTCTAGAGTTGATAGAAGCAAAATACAAGAATCTGCAAATATTTCACAGAGTTGATAGAAGCAAAATACAAGAATCTGCAAAGTCTCCTCTGGTTTTGAGATGAAGAAACTACAGAAACCTGAGAAGAAAAAACTCCCCTGCGCTTAGTGATAATGGTCCCGACAGTGAGGCTTATGCAATGTTCCGCAGTGTTTTTATTTTTGCAGCTGTATTCTCTTGTCCCTGATAGGCAGATCAAGCGGCTTCTGGGCCTCGTGAGGATGGTCCGGACCTTTGTACACCTTCAGGTGATTGAACAGAGCTCTCCCAAGCTGCCACAAAATGGTCAGACCAAAGTTAGAGAGCGTTCGAAAACTAGTACCAATATCCACGAGTGTTTCACAAGTTCAATTTATAAACCAAAGAAAAACGTTTTGCGTCAGTGTCCAAAGAAACTAATAAAGAGCTAGGATCTAACCCGTCCCTTTGGAAGCATCCCACGAACAGCATGCTCAATGATTCTTTCAGGAATTCTCTGCTGCAATTGATCAAAAGTTTCAACTGTCATACCACCAGGTCGTCCAGAGTGCCTCCTGTATAGCTTTTGGTTCCTCTTCTTTCCAGATACAGCAACTTTCTCAGCGTTTACCTTTAAACAAAACAACCGAAAAAAAAGCATTAGTAATCATATGAAGGAGAGCTCGTTGAAAACATATGCAAAGTTACAAACATTTCCCAAACATCTACATAAAAGGCCTTATATCTCCCAGTGGTTGGTTAAGTAAAGCATATCACATATCTTTATCCACACAGATAGCTGAAGAAACACATACCACGATCACAAAGGCGCCCATGTCAACACTAGGAGTGTAGGAGGCAAGATTCTTCCCACGGATGTGATTAGCAATTGTTGATGCTAATCTACCAAGAATTTTGTCAGTTGCATCAACCACAAACCAGGGCTTATCCGTGTTCACATGGTCCGAAGCTTTTGGATACCAAGTCGTGTTCCAGATGTCCTGTAAACCATAGTATACACTCAATAAAGGTTTCAACTTTCAAGCTACTTATACCTTCCTCCCTAACCAAACATGAAAAAGTAAAACTGCTCAGTATGAGTCAAAGGCAAAATCCACTACCTAGTAAATCGCAATTGGGAGGGGAAAACAAACAAACTTATACTTCAAATTCCATGAAAATTTCAGGGCAAGAGCTAAAGTTCGAAACTTTATAAAGGCATGATTAAGCACACAAGTTACAGAGATGTGAACAGATGAAAGACAAAGAGGGGAGATAATGTGGTTACAGGGCCATTAGCTTCTTCTTCGTCGAACATCCATCGCTGATTCGCCGGAACAAGAGAAGTCGTCGTCTGCTCAGCTTCACACTTCACTTGCAATCCTCTCTTCGCGTTGGCGTTAATGCCGACTCGTGCCGACGGCTTCAGAGAGAACCCTAAAAACGGAGACCTTCTGTCACTTCCGGAGGGTTTCACCGAAGAAGAAGAAGAAGGGAGAATCACCGTCGTTGACGAGCAAAGAACCGCCATTTTTGTTTTTTTTTTTCTCTCTTCTCCAAAACAATTCTTCTGCTCTTTTTCTGATTTCTCGGATAAGATTGGGTTTCTTCAGTAAATAGTACTTAGTGGCACAACCGTAAATAATCTTTCATTCTATGACCGAGAAAATAACATAAAACGGGTTAAGGATCCGGTTTTGTTCGGAGCTCCGGATCCAACCCGAAACACTGTTTTTTTTTTTTTTTTTCTTCTCAATGGGAGAGAGAGAGGTCTTCGTAAGCAAGCTAAGTCATGGCAACGATATCGTCAACTCTACTACTCTTAAATCCTTGTAGATCAGTTTCTTCACCTCCTCTGAGAATCCCAAAACTCTCGGTATTTTCACACGCTAGATCCAGCCGATTCGGACGGTTTAATCTCGAACCCTTTTCAAACGGAATGCTATCGTCGTCGGGAAGCAGAGCCGACGGTGTTACGGTGGCGGCTGCTGCATCGGTGGAAGGAGTGATGACGGAGGCGATGAAGCTGATTCAATCGGCGTCTCCTACTTGGAAATCCGCATTGGCTAACAATTTGTTGATTTTTGTTCTCGGTTCACCGCTTCTTGTTACTGGATTGTCCGCTTCTGGGATCGCCGCCGCGTTTTTGCTCGGTACTCTTACTTGGCGTGCTTATGGCTCTGCTGGTTTCCTCTTAGTCGCTGCTTACTTCGTCATAGTAAGTGCAATTGTTATGAAACTTGATCCCCTGACTCTGTTAAACATTTAGAAATCAAAATCACATTCTTCATTGTTATTGAATTTGACATTGAGATCTGATCATGTTCAACTTTGAGATACTTTGTCTTTTACTATACATATATACAAGTTTGCTTAAAAGTTTTAGATTTGTAATATCAGAGCTGGGAAATAGTAGCACTAAATTGTGGGATTGATTCTGGTTTAGATGATTTACAATGTCACAGGGAACAGCGGCAACAAAGGTTAAAATGTCGGAAAAGGAAGCACAAGGCGTGGCAGAGAAGAGAAAAGGTAGAAGAGGACCCCGTAGTGTGATTGGTTCAAGTGCTGCTGGATGTGTCTGTGCTTTTCTTTCAATATATCAAGTTGGAGGACCAGCTTTTTCTCAGCTTTTCCGGCTTGGTTTTGTTTCCAGTTTCTGTACCAAAGTGTCTGACACTGTCTCTAGCGAGTTAGGCAAAGCTTATGGAAAAACAACGTGAGTATTGCTACTGTTATCCGCCTTATCATCTCTTCTGTATTGGTTTGTGTCTGTTTCTTGTTTAAAGTATGTCAAAGACTTGTGAATTATACTGCATGCATTTTCTCCTCTTACTGACTGCTGCAAATTTGCAGGTATTTAGCCACAACATTCAAGATTGTACCAAGAGGAACCGAGGGAGCTATGAGTGTTGAAGGAACATTGGCTGGACTTTTAGCATCATTTTTTCTTGCCTCTGTTGGCTGTTTCCTGGGTCAGGTAATAGAGGTTATCAAATATATTGTTGAGGAATGGAGGCATCTTTGTTATTTGCTCCCAAAAAAAAATCCCGTGTCACTTCGTCTTCATGTTGATAAAGACGCATGATTTGAACGTTTTTTTCTTTTTGATCTCTTGAGCACAGATAACTCCTCCAGAAGCAGCTGTATGTGTACTAGCTTCACAGATCGCCAATCTTGGAGAGAGCATAATAGGTGCATCTTTTCAAGACAAAGAAGGATTCAAATGGGTATGCTCACTCAATGAACTCTTGTTTTTGTTTGATTGCTCTCGCTCTGTCTGCTTAGTCAATGCAATAAGATGATAAGCAGACGAAAATACCGCCACTTCTGGCAGCAAGACCGATATATAAATATATATAACTGGCTTGAGTGGATAATAGATTTCCGTTCCATACAAATTTTTTTAATTTGGTGCAGTTAGTTACCGGCAAAACAAGAATGCAATGATTTCGTTGTTCTCCGTTTACTGTATGTTGTTGACTTACGTTTGTCACCATTTTGCAATGTGTAGCTAAACAATGATGTAGTCAACGTGATCAACATAAGCTTGGGAAGCATTGTGGCGATTTTGATGCAACAGTTTATACTCCAGAATTGGGCCTAAGTAAAAACGATGAGGAGGGCCATGTTTTCTCAGTGAGGTTAGATTTAATCTATTGTTAAACAACAGTATGCATTCTATTATGTGTAAAATACAATCTGTTGTGTGCAATTAGTAGTCCAACATCACAATGAGGGAGATAAAACTTCTGGAACCTTTGTCTTGAAAATGTAAGGAAAAAGCTTGAGAAAAAGGCAACAACAAAGCACCAGTATTAGTTGAGAAAGATAAAAGCTAAGAAGAGTAGTGATTAGTTCGAGAATACATTCCTCTTTTTGTCATTTTTACTATTATGTCGTGGTCCTATCATCTTCTTTTGCAAATATTCTCGACGTTACATAAGATAAAGTGCCTGGTGGCCAGTTTATAATAATAATATAGAAGCCTCAAGAAAAAGATTGAGACTTAACAGGCCTGTTACTTGAGTGTTTTGGAAACATGAAGACAACCTACTATGCGTTGTTTCTACGACGAGCCTGTGGTCCGGGATATGATACGACAGTGGCCCATAGGCCGCGACATCCATCCAATACACAGCTGACAAGTGGCATACGCGCTTCTCAAACGCGTGAATTCTACGGCTGATATTACCGCCGCAAATGTCGCTTTTTTCTTTCCAAAGTCAAATATCCGCCTCACACAACTGAGAGACTTGTGAAGACTGAAGACTCTTTTTCTCTGATATTTGGTAATAGATCAATTTACAGGTTCTATAACATGAATGGGTTTATTGGCTCCACAATTGTAAAAGTTTGTAACTTTCTCATTTCTGGAACTCTCTAGTACCGTAGTTTGAATATAATAAACTACTCCCTCTGTTTCAAAATATAGGATATTTTAAGCAAAACACGCAGATTAAGAAGTCTTTACTTTTAATAACTTCAACTAATCAGAAACAATACTGCATAATATAAAATACTAAACTAATCTAAAAGTTGTATTGAAATTTGAAAGCATCCTATATTATGAAACAAACAATTTCTCCAAAACATCCTATATTTTGAAACGGAGGGAGTACAAACTAAACACCACTAGAAGCCTTTTAACACTTAAAAAAAATGTATCAAACCACGATACATGTGACGAATGTCCCATCCCCACAAAACCTAACCTCTTAAACAATACCAAAAATGGAATAATCAGATATGGCTAGAGAATCAAACAAAATATGTAAAACGATATCCACAAAAGGAAAACATAAACAAAGATTAGTTTTGCCAAAAAGTTTGACGAAAAGAAACAAACAAAAAAAAACCCTATATGGTTCACCCGCCGTGAGCATGTTCCCATCTTCTTCTTCTCGAACTTTGCCAAAGTTTGGTATATCAAAAAAAAATTACTACTAATATTAAGACAGATAGAGAGAGAAGAATTGTGTTTAGAGTTGTGTGTTTCAGCGATTGCCTTACACGCGTCATACTTTAATTAGATAATATTATTTCCTTACTCTCTCACTTTCTCTCTCTCACATACATTAGTCATAGAGAGTCATCACCAGCTCCTCTCTGATCAAATAAAAGAAAAAGCGTTTTCTCTTCTCTATAGCTTTTCACACAGTTACCCAAAAGTGTTATAATTTTTTTTTTCTTTCTTTCTTTCTAAAATCGGGCGGTGTGTACCGTGTACGCCAAAACCTAAATTTCGCTGGATATTATTCGTTTTTAGAAACGGTGAGCTGTAATGGCCGTTGATTCGGCTGACCGGCGAGAAGTAATCGTCAAAATCGACGGTGACAAAGGAAGCACCGGCGGAGAGACCGTTGGAAGGATTTGGAGAGACGGTAGTTACGATTTCTGGACTGATGGAGAAGGTAACCTCAACAAAGGCCATAATGCTGCTGCTGCTTCCGCCGCGTCTGGTTCCGATAGATCCGCCTCCACGACTGGGGAGCTACACGACGAAGGGTTTGAGTTTCGCCGCGGCGAAGATCCTCCGACGAAGCTAATTGGTCAGTTTCTTCATAAACAGCAAGCTTCTGGTGAGATTTGTCTTGATATGGACCTTAGTATGGACGAGCTTCAGTCCAGAGGTTTGACTCCGGTATCGGAATCTCCGACGTCGGCGAAAGTCCCGCCTCCTACTACTACTACTACTACTAAACCTGACTCCGTGGGAAGACGAGACAGCCGTAACAATAACGATGGTGGTGGAGAAGTTGTCAAGTGTAGTGGAACCGCTCCGGTGCCGAGAAGCTCTAGCAATTTGCTTAAGATGCGGACTAAGTCACGGCTTTCGGATCCACCGACGCCTCAGCTTCCACCTCAACCGGCGGATATGAAATCGGGTCGGATTCCGAAATCGGGGCAGATGAAATCAGGTTTTTTCGGTAAAAGCCCTAAAACTCCAGGGGAGGAAGAAGAGGATGATCCGTTTGCGGAGGAGGATCTGCCGGAAGAGTACAGGAAAGATAAGCTTAGTCTATGGATTGTATTGGAATGGTTGAGTTTGGTTTTGATCATTGCTGGGTTTGTTTGCACTCTTTCAATACGTTTCTTGCATGAGAAGAAAGTGTGGGAACTTGAGCTGTGGAAATGGGAATGTATGGTTTTAGTGTTGATCTGTGGTAGGTTAGTCTCTAGTTGGATCGTTAAGATTGCCGTCTTCTTCATCGAAAGGAACTTTCTTCTCAGGAAAAGAGTTTTGTATTTCGTCTACGGTGTCCGGAAAGCTGTGCAGAATTGCTTATGGTTAGGACTTGTTTTACTCGCTTGGCATTTCTTGTTTGATGAGAAAGTGGCTAAAGCAACAAAGACCATGTCCCTGCGTGTTGTGACTAAAGTCTTTGTGTGTTTGTTGGTTGGGTTTTTGTTGTGGCTCGTGAAGACACTGTTGGTCAAAGTTCTTGCTTCCTCGTTCCATATGAGCACTTACTTTGACAGGATTCAAGAGTCTTTGTTTACTCAGTACGTGATTGAGACGCTCTCGGGTCCTCCTTTGATTGAGATACAAAAAAACGAGGAAGAAGAAGAGAGAATCAGTGTAGAGGTTAAGAAGTTTCAGAATCCTGGAGGTGTTGAGATTCAGTCAGGGGCTCAGAAAAGTCCAATGAAGACCGGGAAGAGCCCGTTGATCTCTCGTATTCTATCTAATGGAGGAGGAGGAGGAGGAGGTGGAGGAGGAGACAACAAAGGGATTACGATCGATAGCCTTCATAAGCTGAATCCAAAGAATGTTTCCGCGTGGAAAATGAAGAGGCTGATGAATATAATCCGGAATGGATCACTTACTACCTTGGATGAACAGCTACAAGATCCAAACTTGGATGATGAGAAAGGGAACCAAATCAGAAGTGAGCTTGAGGCAAAGCTCGCCGCAAGAAAGATCTTTCATAATGTTGCTAAGCCAGGATCAAAGTAAGTAAAATCACTTTTACCTTCTACATACAAAGCCTTTGCCAATATCACAATATGGATACTAACGAGTAGCAATATAATTTGCACAATTTCTTATTTTAGGTTCATCTACGTGAACGACATTATGCGGTTTCTGCCAGATAACGAAGCTTTGAAGACTTTAAGTCTCTTTGAAGGAGCAACTGAGACGAACAGGATCAGCAAATCATCTCTTAAAAACTGGGTGGTAAGCAATCTGGAATGAATGAATTTTTACACTCTTTTTTAACATTTTCGGGTATTAATAGATATATGTGAAAACGTAGGTGAATGCTTTTAGAGAGAGAAGAGCTCTTGCATTGACCTTGAACGACACGAAAACAGCAGTAAACAGGCTTCACAAGATGGTGAATATCGTGGTTGGGATCATCATAATAGTTATTTGGCTTATCATACTTGGAATCACTTCCACCAAATTCCTCGTAGTCATGAGCTCGCAAGTCGTGGTTGTTGCATTCATATTTGGGAACATGTGCAAGATAGTGTTCGAATCCATCATCTACTTGTTTGTTATACACCCGTTTGATGTAGGCGATCGATGTGAAATCGATGGAGTCCAGGTAAATTCAAAAAAACCAATAATAACCTGTAGTAAATAAAACTTCTCATTTTTATTTGTATCGTGTTTTGAATAAAACTCGCTTTTTTGTCCAGATGGTTGTGGAAGAGATGAACATATTGACAACAGTTTTTTTGAGGTTTGATAACCAGAAAGTCGTGTACCCGAACAGTCTTCTGTGGACTAAATCCATTGGAAACTATTACCGTAGTCCTGATATGGGAGATGGAATCGAATTCTCCATCCACATTACTACTCCAGCTGAGAAAATCATCCTCATCAAACAGAGAATCACAAGGTACATTGCAAATTTTGGAATCACAGTTTCAAAAATTTAAATACCTGAATCCTTATGTGTACTCATTACCTTGTAATTATTGTTGTGGTAGTTACATTGATGGGAAGAAGGATCACTGGTATCCGGCGCCGATGATAGTATTCAAAGACATGGAGTCATTGAACAGTGTGAGGATTGCAGTTTGGCCAACACATCGAATGAATCATCAAGACATGGGAGAGAGATGGGTTCGAAGATCTCAGCTTGTTGAAGAGATTGCCAAGATTTGCAGAGAGCTTGACATTGAGTATCGATTGTATCCTCTTGACATCAATGTCAAAAACATGCCCAATTCTACTGTTTTGCCAGTTTCAGACAGACTTCCACCTACATGGACTGCTCCTGCTTCTAGCAGCAACTGAAAACTATAGATGAAACGTTTTACATGGTTTGGATCAAGAGGATGTGTTTTTCTCATGTGGCTTTTTGAACTCTACGAATTTAGAACTTAGGAAATGATACTTGATGAGATTACTCCATTGTATAAATTTTGGTTCCTTTAATCTGCATAGTTGTCTGGATCAAGGCGTTTTGGATTTTTTGGTTTATGAATCCAAACACTACAAAATACAAATGGATGGATTAGTGTGAGTGGAACTATCCAGATATAGTGAACAAAACGATTAAGCATCAAGCAAATTATAACAGACACCTAATGAAAGAACACGTTTTCTGATAACTTAGTTAAGCCAAAACGATAATTCAACAATTTAATCTCCTTATAACCTTTCAACCAAATAAACATGTTTCTGAAAACGACCTCTTCTCTGTTTTTTTCAGCTAATGAACAAAGAACATCGACTCTCACAGACCATGTGATCTAAAGTACAGTACAAGTTTCCAAATCATCCATGTGATCTACTGAGAAAGCTGCCGATCTCTTTCCTCAAAACGGCCAGAAGATAGTTACTTTTTCACCACCGCCGCCGTTTCCCAACCCTTTGTTTCGGGGATGAACCGGTGTAAAGATCTGAAGAAGATATGTCTGGAACAAACACTGAGTGGTGGTGAAATTGCTTATTAGGCCAGTTAAGACCAGAAGCTGTAGGTGGAGACTGAATCTGTGGAACAGCCCATGATGTCTCACCTCCCAAGCAGTTATTGTTATCTTCTGCATCTTCTTCTGCAGATCTCATCATCGAAGAGCTGTCTGAATCTCCTCGTCTACAAGTATCAGCCTGCAACAACAAGTATCAAGCTTTTAGTAATTTTCATATATGAGAATCCAAAAATAGATCAAATCAAAAAGGCCACAAGATCATACTTTCTTTTCACTTACTTCACAAGACTCACTATCTAAAAGCTCAAAGAGACCAACAAAAAGACCTAAATCAATCTTTGATTATATATACAGTACTAATGGGATGTAACTAAAGTGCTACCTTAGATGATCCATTGTTCTCCATGTATTCATAGCTCTGATCAAAGTCGGTAAGCCCAAAAATCTCCTCAATTTGCCACTGAGGAATGCTTCCAGTAGCTGATCCGCTGCTTGCAAAAGGAAGCTTTGTGGAAACTTGATCACTGACTTTACTTTCCGGGAAAACTCCTTGCTGATGAAAGGTCATCATCTTTTGAGGCTCAGGTAAAGACTGAACAAGTGGTTTAGTGTCCATGGTATCATTGGTAGGTGAGGATTTAGCGGAGGGACCAGAAGAGTCTATAGATTCAAGACCAACTTTGATACCAGTGAGAAGAAATCTCTGGTGAGCTGAGACATGAGGATTCACAGTGTGGATTGCAACATCACATTTCCTACATAGTAAAGCTCTATCTTGCAGACAGAAGAAGAATCCAGAAGCTTCCTGTAAGGGATTTTGCACACAAACATACACAGAGAGGACCAATTTAAAAAAATATTTTTATGAGCCTCCCTATCTACACCTAAAAAGATTCAAACTTTAACAAAAAAAATTGAGGATCTAAAACATGGGTGATTTGAAATCAGATCAAAGACTCAGATTAAATGAAAAAAAGAATCGAAAGGTCAGACCTGACAAATGTCACATTTGGGTATGGAAGAGGAAGAGACAGAGAGAGGGACTCTCTGATGTTTACCGGCGAGTTTATTAGCAGCGTGAATCTTCTCATCGCAAGCCCAACACAGAGCAGCCTCGTCGGCGCAACATAGAACCACCGCTTCCGCCGCTTCACAAACGTTGCACTGTATCTTCATCCTCTCTGATCTGATCTTTCTCCTTCCTTTTATCTCCAAATCATCCAAAGACCTTTTCCTTTCTTTTTGGATTGGAAAGATTCAAAATTTCGAGAAAACGAAACTCAATCATAAACAGTGGTTAGAGCATGAAAAGTTTTAAGGAAAAGGGAGGTGACTCTAGTTATCTATCTGTTGCTTGAGGTTTATGGTTTAAGCAACTCTTACGTTTTCTCTCTTCTTCCTTCTGGATTTTTTTCTTTTTTTTAGCCCCCTAGAAAAAAATGTGATTATTTATAAATTTTCTGACTAAAACAAAATTAATTGAAACATATTATAGGATTCTCTAGATAAGTCGTTGTAGGAAAAATATCAATTATACTAATAAAATAATACACAGTGTGCAAATAACATTAAAAAAAAAAAAAAAAAGAGGGGCTTCTGTGCGCAATTTAAAAGTGGTGGGGTAAGAATTGGAAATAGTATGGAGGTGTTAAAGGAAGATATTTTATTTAGGCCAATTAGTGAACAATGCGTAGACACGTGGCTGAAACAAGTGTCTTAATTGCAGGAGACCGTCTCTGCTGTGTCAAGGCTGTAATGTTTTTATCAAAAGATCGCATTTTTAAGGTCCCCCAACAACAACAAAAAAAACACAGATTTTTCTTTTACTTTCTGGTTTCTCTATGGGTTTTAACTTAGAAATTTCTCAAACTCGTGCTGAAAATATCTTTTTTTTTTTTTTAAAGTTGTGTGCAGATAAATGAAAGTGATATTGATATGTATGTTCCAAGTAGAATATCTAGTTTCAAACGACTGTGACATTGCCTATTCATTTTGACCACTTTTTTGAAAGAACCTATTTAAAACTTATCTAAGGGATATAAAACTTTTGTCCTGGTTCATGCATCGTAATCTTGTATATGATACGATAACACGATAGCGAAATGTTTATTTCAGAGGAAAAATATCACCATAGTATCAAGGTTATATTAGTCCACGTATGGTTTATGGGTGGAAGAAGTGAAGGATTCGGACCTACATAAGACCAGATTTTTGTTTCCAACAAGACAAGCCATAAACAAAAGTTATTAACATTAATCAATCAAATCATTAATAAGGTCCCATTTTTGAAAAAGATATTTTCCCAAAATCAACAATTTGCACGAGAGATAGGGGAGAATTCTAGATGGTTTTGATATTATTATATCCTTAATATAATTTCATTCAAGAGGTTGAGATACATCCACGTTCTTGGTAGGAGAAAGATTAGCTACTTGAATTAAACTTCTTTGAGCACCAAAGATTCAAAGGAATCAACGAATCTTTCGGACCAAAGAATCTTTTTTACCATATCTATAGACAAGTGGGCTAAAAAAAGGGCTCTTTTAATGTCTACCAAACTTTAACTTTATGAACAGATCTACCATCGTACCAATTCTTCTAGTACCTTGATCTGATCTGAGAAATGCCGTGAGCCAAGAAAACATTTAAGACCGGTGCATCTGATGATATCTCGATTGTATCTCCGAGCTGCACGTTGTGGCGAACCTGACAACCATCAATGTAGATTGTCCCATGGTCTGAATACCAGTTAACCTCCATTAGTTGGTCCGGTTTGAAGGCCGAATGCATTAGAGAAGCGGTTGAACCTGGAGAGATTGGCTCTCTGACCATAAACTGTAGATCACGAGACAATATTGGCATCACGAACCCACCTGCTGACTGCATTGCTGCAGTCGAGCCAGCAGCTGCGCAGACTCTTAGACCGCTTGAGCGGCAGTTCACTGTCTTATTATGACGGGTCTCACCATCTTTGTTCTTAATCCTGCACACATTGTAGAGAACAGAACACTGACTAATAAGTGTTGGATTTGGATATTCATAGGGATGTCCAACAGTTAAACCGAACCGAAGAAAAGATCAACCAATTCGGTTTTGTTTGTTTTTCAAGGTGTAACCCTCTCAATCTGAAGAAGATTAAATCCTTTTCTTTGAAAAATCATTCAAGTATAGGTTTAGTTTCTAAAACACCAACACCATAAATCGATGATAGTGCGTATAACAACTCTAACCAAATGAACAAACAAGGATCATGTCTACCCAAGCAATCAGGTCTAAAAGAATGCCTTTTTTTTTTTTAATTGGGGAGCTCTTACTTGAATGAGAACCTTGAAACCGCGGCAGGGCATGGGTGTGCAATCAAAACGTCATTAAGTGCGTGTGAAAGAAGAGGTTCTGAATTTAACTTGAGTGATATTCTCGATACTTTTGAAGGAATCACTCTGCCAAACAAAATGTCATCCAGCACCTGTGAAGAAATAATAGCTGAAATGTTCAAACCAAAATATTGCCTAGTCACTGAATTTTCTCTAAGGAGTAAGGATCAAAATGAGACCAGTATGACAAGAGCATAAATGGGCTGCCTTACTTTCTATATCTCTGATTTTTACTTTACCTGTTCAAAATTCTCAACTGTTGCAGCACAAAGATGACCAGTACTTCTACTAGCGTCAAACTGATCACTCAGTTCTTCTACCTATAATTTATAATAACAACAAAGCTTAGCTACTTTTTCACATTCTTTATAAAAATAGAAACATCGTAACAGGAGATATCAGAGAAGTTGGGTTGGGCTACAAAAACCACCTCGTGAGCTTGAGTAGGATCAGAATTGACTCCTAGAACCGGAACAGAATCATCGATGAAATGACTGGCATGCAAGAGGGTACCATCTCCACCCACGGTGATAACCATATCCACATCACGAATGGGATGCGCTAAGTCATTACGCGAAATAGGTTTCCATTCGACTGGCTTCTTACTTAGTATTTCCTGACAAAAATTTATAGCATTCTTGTGTACTTTGCACCTGCTTTCTAGATATTTCAGAACCTGTTAAAACAAAACAAAAAAAAAAAAATCCCATTTTTATTAGAAGCCATGAGAAACTAAAACTAGAGCAATAAACAAACAACAATAGTTTTCGAAGTCCAAAGGCTAAACATTTCATATCTGCAGTTTGAAGTAAACGCTGCAGATATGAATTTCAAATTCCAACATTATATATTTGTGTAGATGATAAAAGAAGAAACTAATATGTTCGCAGTTAACACATAGGTAACAGCCAAAATTGGTTCCTTTTTCACGTAAATGTCAACGATTCTATCTTATCTCTCTTGGGAATTTTGTCGAACACCTTCAATACCTTCAATACGTAACGAAACAAACATGATTCGGGGTTTCAAAATTGAGATGAGACGCATTGGGGAATAAATTACCTGAGGGTTTTTGATGAGCGATGCACCTTCAGTTTGGAGGAATGGGTACGGATCAATCGGTTTCAATAGTAGCAGAAGCTTCCTGATCGCCATTCTCGTTGAATCTATCTCTCTCTCTCTCTCTCTTCCTCTCGGCGCCGCGCTCACCGGACGGACTGGAGCAAACCACGTTTGGAAATATTCGACAAGTCTCTCCAGCAAACCCTCTGTATCGCTCAGAGGGTCCTTCCCTTGTGAAAATAGTCCAAATGTCTCGTCGTGCCCAACAAAAATCCTACCAAACTGGGCCTAGGTACAAAATAAGCCCAACTAAAAACTATCCTATATTAATTGGCCTAACTACATTGGTTCTATAATTGGACTTATATATAGTTCCGGATTAAGCTCATCTGCTTGTTAATCTTGTTTCTCAACTTTATGCTGCTTTTTAAATGTATTTTCAGCTTTGAACATCAAGTTAATTTTTTTAAACTATCGTAGTCGAATAATCAAGGGATTTTTTTCTTTTTCTTTTGCAAGAAATACATTTTTTTACCATGTCAGACCATCCCCAAATCACTTTTGGACACTATGTATAATGTAAAGATATATTTTGTGAGTTACATTTAATTTAAAAAACATAAGTTATATGGATATTGTTCTTAGATCTTTTTTTTTTTTTTTTTTTTGTCTTTATATACATAAGATCCTAATAGTCTTTATTGGAGATCATGTTCTAGATGCAATACATATTTCACTTTATATGGTAGACGGTCCTAACCGGTCCCATGTCCAACCCTAAGTGGAACTATTCCGATCGTACCACGGTCCTCAAACGTCTCGCCTAATGGGAACAACGCTTAGTAGGATCAGATCCTCCCGTATCGAGCGCAATCCTTTAAAGATTGTCCGGTCTAGAATCTAATCAGAAGTGGGGTTAGCTTTTTGAGATCATACCGACCGGACCGGTTATGCTCCACGTGTGGGTAATAATTGTGGTACTGCTTATAAATGTAGTGGCCAACAACAGAAGCTATGAATTTGTCCTCGAAATATCGGCATTCACGTGATTTTTTTTTTTTGTCTTTCATTTGGCCAAATTTAGTAACCTATTTTATATATTGTACGAGCTCTCTAATTGAAACAACCTAAGACATATCTTACAATTTTCTCCACATATTTTTTTTTTTTTGAATGGTGACAAAATGGGACGAAATTAAATAATGTTATACAACATAAGAAAGCAAGCCACCAAACATAATACAGACAAATTATGGTGGATTGTACAAGAACGCATACCCTTAAAATTGTAAATAGGCTTCACATAGAAAAATGTTGTATCTTTTTACTGAATATTAGGTATAACACTATTAACGAATCTCATCTGTCCGATAAAAAAAATAAAAACTCCAGAAGCTGGCAAGCAATATCATCTTTTCGTTTTTATCAAATAAAAGAAAAAAAAGGAGGCAAAAAAAGTTGCAAGAACTAGAGTAATAATTTAAAGCTAAACACTACGTGCATGAAAAGATCAAACTACAAAGAGTGACCATTCTCTAATCTTTATCTTTTAGCGAGTGGGGTACAATCTCGACATCGATTGGCCCATCAGTATTAGAATTTAGATCACTAATCAAAGCATTTGCAATCACATGTTTTTCCATCACGTTGTTAAATCCAACAACAAAGCTCAATTTTAAATTAGTTGACCAAACACCAAAAAAATAATAAAAATTATGGAGTTGAATTAATTGACCAAACTCATAATTGCATTTATAGAAAAATTAAAAATCACGAAACATTAGCGTTGTCAAATAGCAAATCTGGACAAAAAGTGAATTTAAACAAACCAAATCATTAGGTTTTTCACTCCTGTCGTTATTTTGTTTAGACCATATACATTCTGCATAACTAATTAAGGAAAAAGTTATTACTGTTTAAACTTTAAATCTTAGATCTGCAAAGTACTACTAATATAGCTACTAGTTTCCTAGACTAAAATAGTGCTTGAATATAATTTGAAGAGCTTAATTTAAAAAGAATACACAAATTAGTGCACTGACAACGGCGAAACCACTGGCAATATCTTAACTCTCAAGTTAGAGAAATGTAGATCTTAAAGCAATAAAAAGAAAAGGTCGTCGACAACAAAAGCCATAAAAAATGTTAATTAAGAAAGGCGAATAAAAAGTTTAGCAAAAAGTTAGTAAGTTACCCATGCGACCACGAGAAGCATCTCTAATTTATTACAGTATTTCGTAACTTAGTAGAATCCCATGGAAAAGAAGAAAGATTTCTAAGCACTTTACAAGTTGCAGCCTTTGTAAAAGATTCGATCATTCTTGTAGATTATTTTAATTGACGACGATCTAATCTCAGTCATCTGAAAATGGAATTTTCATCTGCAACACGTTGACGCAAACAGATTTTATTAAAATATACTATATTATAAAACGAATATATAAAACCGTATAATAATTAACATGAATAACAGTAAGAGTTAGTCGTATTTAAAAAAAAAAAACGATGAGTTGGTATACTTGATAAAATTATATGCGATGAGTCAGATGATACCCATGAAGTAAAAAAGTTATACGCTGACGTAAAGGTCCTCTCGTCGTGGTCTCTCATGCTGCCAATCAAATTTATTCTATAATTGCATATAATAATTTTCCATTAGATTAAGCGCTTTTGGCCATAAGAAAAGGGTATTATATAATGCTATATATAATGCTAACACTTGCAATATTTTTTTAAAAAACAGTTTCTAAAGGATGTTTACTGTTTTTGATAGCTCTAAATTATAACTAGAGTTTGATTAACAAAAAGATTAGAACTTTCAAATTTCAGTTAGGATATAGGCTTTGAATGGAAAAAGCATATCATGCAGTGCAGATCAAGTGGTTCAAACAGATCAAGCAGAATTAAAGTAGATCAAATATTTGGCTGTTCAAGTGCAGATCAAGGGTGAACAGCATCAAAAAAGCTGTAGACCAGATCTGCATGTATTTCTCCTGCTTTTGCCACAAAAAGACAAAAAAAATATGAATTGCACACAGTTCATCTGCAATAATTTTTAAAAGTAAAAAAGTTCTTGAATGATGACTTAATGATAGGAGAACTGCTTTACAGGGTGATCTGCTTTTTTTTTCTGTCTTCCCATTCAAAGCCATATATGTTTTACAAACATAAAAACACTAATTTGGAAATTTGAATTTGAGAGAGTCTATGTTGTTGTGAGTGGTTAAACATAAAACTAACTGCATGAGCAGAGAGAGAGAGAGAGTTGATTAGCATGATGATGGTTTCAATGTCCAATGTCCACTACTCACCACGAAGTCAGTCTCTGATGAGCTCGAAGTCCCATGTTAAAAAAGTAGGTAGTGTGTGTGATGTTAGACTGATAACTAACTGCAACTGGAAGGATTTTTTTTACCAAATACTGTAGTAGTTTTTCTTTATAGTAAAATTATCTTGTGGTAAGCTAAGGTTGATGATTATATCACAGAGAGAAGGAAGAGTCGATGGAACCTTAACATATATTGGTCTCGCTCTATATATCTAAGCTAGCTATAGCTGCATGATAAATCTTTCAACGAGTAAACCAATAGAAGTAGTGTGTTCAATTTTATGAAAACAGAAGAAAATAGTTGTATAGAAGAAAAAAAACAGCCTTTATTAGTGTATAATTAAGGAATTGGGAGTCGTCAGCAATAATATTAGTATTTTCTTCGTTTCAAAATATTGAATATTTTAGTTTAAACACGTATATTAAGGAAAAATTACTTTTATACAGTTTAACCAATCATAAACAAGACTGCATAATATAAAATATAAAATTAATCTAAAAGTTACATAAAAAATTGTAAACATCCTATTTTGTGAAACAAAAATACTTATCTAAACATCCTATGAAACGGAGAGAGTATTATTTTGGATTTGATATATTGGGGGTAACTTTTGGTGGTGAGTGGGGGATGATGAGAGAGAGAGATATATTGACTCCTTTTTTTTTTTTTAATATTTGGAATTTTTAAAAGGGGGGGGCAAAGGCGGGGGTGAAAAAAAGGGGGAACAAATTCCCTCCAAATGATTGGGCCATAAACCACACAGACAGGCTTAAGGCTCTCTCTGCTCTATTTCTTCTTCTACTCCATAAACCCTACTACTTACTACTTCTACACTCTTCTTCTTATTTCTTTGTTCATCGATCTCTCTGATCGCTCTCAAACGTGGCTTTTGTCATAGTTCGTTCATTCGTTCGTTCGTCGATCCTCTCTGATCTCAGCCGCCCGCCGCTTCGTATATTTTTAGGTTAGTATTCGTTTCTCTCATCTCATCGTTTTCTCGTTAGATTCCCCCTGTTTTTTTTTTTTTTTTTGAGAGCTCTTTCTCCTGTGAATTCGTCTTCTTATTTTCAATTCGCTGCGATTGATTTAGGTTTTCGTTTTTTGATCGTCGATTTGATTTTTTTTTTTTTGGTTTTCCACCCTCTGATCAATCGTTTGATTTGCCTATGTTTTGAAACGGTTCTTCTAGATTCGGAATTGTTTATCTTAGGAGGTTTCCTCGTAGCTTTTTTTTTTTTTTTATTTGGTTTGATCTCTGATTCAAATCAAAATTATATATATATCTAGTTGATTTTATTAATTATATATATGATTCGATTGCTCTGTTTCAATAAGTTTTTAGGTTAAGAAATCAAATCACATCACCAACTTATATATCTCCTCTATTTTTTGTTTGTTTGTTTGTTTGTTTGTTGGGATCCTACCGTATAATATAAAATTATTAGTCATGAAGTCATGATCTAACTAAGAAATTAGTTCCCACATACTAACAGGTCTAACACGTTAACAGATCCAAAAATTAGATTAGATTATTAGCTAGTACAAGGTGATCTTATTTTTCCTTTGTTTACAAATCTCTTGGATGATTAATTTTATTTTATTTTATTTTAAGGATGGTTTCTGTTTCAAGATCCTAAAAGGGATAACAATGATGATGATTATCAGTGTTGGTGGTTGAGAGTTAATTGGATAATATCTCTCGTTTTTATAGAATTGATCAGCACTAACAAAGTAAGTAGTAATTTTGATTGTTAACTTTTTCATTGATCTCCCAATTAATACTTCCTAATTAAACAAAATCACTATTCGTAGTACTAGTATCTTTTTTTTTTTTAAGTGATTTATGTGTAGGTTTCATCTTTTTTTCAAAAGAGATATTTTTTTTTCTTTCTTTTTTTGCTTCTCAAATTTAGAAGAGATCTTTGGTGGGGTCCTAGTGATTGTGGATTCTGTGCCTCTACTTGAATGAGTCACTGCAGTCTTCACGGGAAAAAGCAATTCCCTATCTTAATAAGTATTCTCTCATCATCTCTCTTAAATTTTTGAATTTGGTTGAAACAGTGCCACTTGGTTACATTATAGTCTTTAGATGTTTACAACAGATGATCATGCAAGGTGTAAGTTATACTATATTATTGTTGCCTTGCCTTGTCATGGGAGGAGTTTTCTTTCTTGTGTGTGTGTGTGTGTTTGTTTTATTTATTTCACAACTCACATGTTTTGTGGGGTTATAAAACTCCAACTTATAATATTTAGAAATAACAACAGGACATATAGGCAAAGCAAAAGTGAGAGAGAGAGAGCAAATCGTATAACTCTCTTTTTTTTTGCTTTGGGCATAAAATATATATATGATGCTTAGATTTGCTGTCTTTAACTAGGTGGACCACATAGTTTTCTTATACTTTCCTTTTCATCGCCTTTTCTTTACCGACACATACAATTGGACGCATCATATGTTGTCCATGCATACATGATCCACTTCCACACACAGTGTATTAAAACACCTTAAAAGTCTTCTTCTTCTACCATATACAACTAATTTATACAAGGAACATCCTGTCCTCCTCATGCTTGTTGTTGTCTTGGGAAATCATGTGTCTGTTTTAATATGTAAAAAAAAAAAAAAAAAAACAAAGTCAACCCTCTAAAACAGTAAAACTATTTCTTAGTTACAAGAAAATTTTCATCCCGACAAGAAAGACATTGAATTGAGATGGATGTTGAAGCCCTTTAATTTCTTAGTGTACCATTTTCTAACGTTCGTATCATTCAAAAGTTTGAATTATATCTGCAAGAGAGTGTGTTTTAATTAAGAAAGTCAGTTGTCTGTTTTACCCCATTTTTATTTTATGCAAAAGTCACATATTATAGGGTCGTCACTACTAGTACTGCTTTTGGAAAGAAAAGAAACATTTTCTGTCTTTCTGACTTTAAAGCATCTGATTCTCTTTTAGTTACTAAACAAGAGTTTTGCTTCACAGTCTCTTCCTTGGAGGAAAAAAATAAGGTTAGTTGAATTGTATATTTTATACAGTGTCTTTGGGGCAACAGTATACAAAACACTAGTCCTCCTTTTGCATAATTTGATTTGACTCTCTCTACTGTTTTAGTGGTTCAAACTTCAAAGCTAGAATGAATATTATATTGGGGGTTTAACTGATCTTGTTTTACACGTGCATATGACATTGTCGCTAGCAGCTCTTGTTTTCCACCCTCTCTGTTCAGAGTTCAGAAGACTTTTTCTTTTGGGTTATAATAAAACTTCAGAGCAAGTAGCCAAGTACTTTGCTCAACGGTTACATCTTACTAAATTAGGGGAGGGTGAAAATTGTCCTTAAGTGTTTTATTTTCTTGGTCTATAGAATAATTTCTATATCTAGTAAAAAGAAAGAAACAGAATTTCATGAAAATCAAATCTAGCGTCAGCTTCGGGGGAGTGAGAGATGGGTCAATTTCAGCCTTAAAACTCTTATTTTAATGTCATAAACTAAATTACTTTTCTCGTTGGTTGCAATTTGCAAAAGAAAAGAAAAAAGTTTGGGTAGGAAGAGAGGAGCGGCTCCAGGATCCGGATAGACGAGTGGACCCATATAATATGTATGTAAACAAGTTGGTCCATCTATCTATATAAAGTATGAGAAGACAGAACCCCCGTGATTACTAAGGATTACGTCATCTCGACTTTTTAGTAATCACAAACCAAAAAAAAAAAGATTAATAACAAAAAAAAGACATCTTCTCACAATTATAATAATATCCCCCGTGATTGCGAAGTGTGTGTGTGTGTGGTGTGGTGGTCTCTCTCCGTCCCCAAATCTCCGGGCGATTTTTATCATTGCGCCTAAATAATTTACACGGCTGTGTTTATATAAACTAACTCAACACGAAATTGTAGGTTTTCGAGGATTTTTCTTTTCGAGTTAGGGTGCTGTGGTGAGGAAAATAAATAAATTAAAAGTATTGTCTCTTTGTTTTTTAATTTGGATGTGTGAAAACTTGCATGGCTGAGAAGGCTCTGTGTAGTCTGTAAAGCTTACACGAGGATTTTGTTGCTCCCCTCCTCCTCCTTCCCTAATATCTCATTCATTCATTCATTCATTCTCTCTCTCTCTCTCTATTGATAATAATAATGTCACTCACACACCCGTTTCCCTTTCGCCTTCTCTCTGTCTGTTTTCCATCTTTCTTTTTTGTTTTGGCTTTATTTACTTGCCCATCATCTCGATGATTACGACATGAAACCCACCACCTCAATATTACTCAATTCTTCACATTATCATCTTAATTTTCTTTCTTGAATTCTGTCTGTCCCAATACACACTGTCTTGCTCTTGTCTTCAGGTGCCCTTTTCCTCTTTTCTTTTTCTCTAGCTGCTTAAAGTATTTCTGCTTTTGTATTCTTGTAAATCCGTTTCTTGTGATTCATTCTTATGCTCTAATCCTTGGCCTGTTTAGGATCCTTAATTTTTCTCTTTGTTATCATCTTCAGTGTTTGACACCTATCTTGTGTTTTTTCTTTTTTCTTCCCTCTTTTTCAATAACCTTTAGATGCTTATTCCTTGGCCTGAACTCAAGTGATTCCAGTCTATGGTGATAGACAACGACATTTCAATTTCTTCTCTTTTTTCTTTCTTTCTTTTTTTCTTTCTTTCTTTCTTTGTCTATAATGTTGTATATCTGCTTTACTTGACACTTGGTTTATGTTGTTGTCTGATCTGCTTTTACAACTAAATAAATGCAGGTTCCAGTCGTTTCTTGGAGTGTGCATAACTTGAAACTGGTGTTTTTTTTTTTGGTTCTGTTTTCTTGTAAGCGTATGCCTGGAAATAAGTACAACTGCAGTTCTTCTCATATCCCACTCTCTCGAACCGAACGGCTCTTGAGAGACAGAGAGCTCCGAGAGAAGAGGAAGAGCAACCGAGCTCGTAATCCTAATGATGTTGTTGGCAGTTCCGACAACTCTGAGAACGACCTGCGTTTAGAAGGCGACACTTCAACCAGGCAATATGTTGAACAGTACTTGGAAGGTGCTGCTGCTGCAAGGGCACACGATGATGCCTGTGAGAGGCAAGAAGCTAGGCCTTATAACAGGCAACGCCTACTTGTTGTTGCTAACAGGCTCCCAGTTTCCGCGGTCAGAAGAGGTGAAGATTCATGGTCTCTCGAGATCAGTGCTGGTGGTCTAGTTAGTGCTCTCTTAGGTATATCTCTCTCTCTTTTTCCTTGACTTCTTTTTCATTTCTCAAATTACTGACTTAGTATCCAAATCAGCATTCATCATATGCAGTTATGAACAAAACATTGAAGGAGGTTTTAGTTGTTCATTTTATGAAGTCTTTGCTCGATTTATTAGTAAGCTGACATTAAATTTATGATCTTGTGAAGGTGTAAAGGAATTTGAAGCCAGATGGATTGGATGGGCTGGAGTTAATGTGCCTGATGAAGTTGGGCAGAAGGCACTTACCAAAGCTTTGGCTGAAAAGGTACAGAGTATCTCTTCCTCATGTTGCTGCCAATGATAATGTATTCATTCCCCGCCTGGATCATTGACTATGTCATTTGATTTTTTGCAGAGGTGTATACCTGTGTTTCTTGATGAAGAGATTGTTCATCAGTACTACAATGGTTATTGCAACAATATTCTGTGGCCTCTGTTTCACTACCTTGGACTTCCACAAGAAGATCGTCTTGCCACAACAAGAAGTTTCCAGTCTCAATTTGCTGCATACAAAAAAGCAAACCAAATGTTCGCTGATGTTGTCAATGAGCACTACGAAGAGGGAGATGTTGTCTGGTGCCATGATTATCATCTTATGTTCCTTCCTAAATGCCTTAAGGAATACAACAGTAAGATGAAAGTTGGATGGTTTCTCCATACACCATTCCCTTCTTCTGAGATACACAGGACACTTCCATCACGATCAGAGCTCCTTCGCTCAGTTCTTGCTGCTGATTTAGTTGGGTAAAAATCTCAGTTTTTGCTTCTATTTTATTTTCAAGTACTCTTGCCTTGGTAATGGCACAACTGTGACAGGTTCCATACCTTAGGTGACACAGCAGACTTACAGAACTCATATTGTTTACTTTCCAGCTTCCATACATATGACTATGCAAGACACTTTGTAAGTGCGTGCACTCGTATTCTTGGACTTGAAGGAACACCTGAGGGAGTTGAGGATCAAGGAAGGCTCACTCGAGTTGCTGCTGTATGAACATCTCATCACTTCAACCCTTATTCACACTTATCATCCCACAGTGACAAAATTAATAACTCATAATACCTGTGTTGTATTTTGAAAGCCTTGTAACATTATTCTGTGTTTGCTTTGGATTTCAGTTTCCAATTGGCATAGACTCTGACCGGTTTATACGAGCACTTGAGGTCACTGAAGTCATACAACACATGAAGGAACTGAAAGAAAGATTTGCTGGCAGAAAGGTACAGATTTTTCTATCTTTTGATATCTTAAAGGTCTACAAAAGAGCCAGTTACCATGGGAAACCCCGCTGATCTATTCTAAAGCAAGTCAATGAAAGTATCACTTCGAATTAGTTAATCCTTACTCTTCATAATTTTTTTGTTCTTTATAGGTGATGTTAGGTGTTGATCGCCTTGATATGATCAAAGGGATTCCACAAAAGATTCTGGCATTTGAAAAATTTCTCGAGGAAAATGCAAGCTGGCGTGATAAAGTGGTGTTATTGCAAATTGCGGTGCCAACAAGAACAGACGTCCCCGAATGTAGGCTTTCTTACTTTTGAGTTTATTCATAGCTTCTCTGATGTATATAGTTGCATGTAAGTTTTCACAAGGAATCATGTCACCAAAACTTCGGTAGGCTGTGATAGGACCTAATCTCTTTAAACCACAGAAATTTGAAACCATTATTAGCTAATGGATTATCTTATGAATGTATATTTCTTCTCTTACAGATCAAAAACTCACAAGCCAAGTTCATGAAATTGTGGGACGCATTAATGGTCGTTTTGGGACACTGACTGCTGTTCCAATACATCACCTGGTCTGTTTTCTCCTCTCTATGCTTCTTCAGCTAGTTTGGATAATTATGATTTGTCACTAGCTGTAGTTCATTTTTCGTTTCATAAAAGATGATCTTGCGTTTATACAATTGGAATTTTAGACCTCTGCAGCCCTCAGCATTTTTATGACTTGCATCCTTATGTTAGGAATCGAAAATTAAATTAGCAATACATTCTTGCTGGTACCATGGATAGAGAACATATTATAGTATTCTGGATCTTATAGTTTGAAATTGCAACTCTGACTCTGATAAAATCCTCATTCCCTGTCACTGTCAGGATCGTTCTCTGGACTTTCATGCCTTATGTGCACTTTATGCTGTCACAGGTAAATTGTCTGGCTACCTATGACATGGTTACTTACCAAGTCTCAGGAATGTCATTTCCAGTTCCAAGAGTGTTCCTTTCTGCCATCTGATATGTTTCTTTGATTTCTCTTTCTTCAGATGTTGCACTTGTCACATCTTTGAGAGATGGAATGAACCTTGTCAGTTACGAATTTGTTGCTTGCCAAGAGGCCAAAAAAGGAGTCCTCATTCTTAGTGAAGTAATAACTCCTACTTTGCATCTTGATATAGTTCTAATTTTAAAGTAATAAAAGTCAGAGGTATGTGTTTCCATCTGTGGTTTTAAGTTGCATTTGTTTTACAGTTTGCAGGTGCTGCACAGTCTCTGGGTGCTGGAGCTATTCTTGTGAATCCTTGGAACATAACAGAAGTTGCTGCCTCCATTGGACAGGCTCTAAATATGACAGCTGAAGAAAGAGAGAAAAGACATCGGCATAATTTTCATCATGTCAAAACCCACACTGCTCAAGAGTGGGCTGAAACTTTCGTAAGGTATGCAAATCAATGAAGACATTACTATTCCATTTTACCAGCTTTTAATGTGTTCAAGCTTTTAAAATGCAACTCTTAACAAATCTACAGTGAACTAAATGACACCGTAATTGAGGCACAACTACGAATTAGTAAAGTCCCACCTGAGCTTCCACAGCATGATGCAATTCAACGGTATTCAAAGTCCAACAACAGGCTACTGATCCTTGTAAGTGGTTGTTGTCAAGAGTTGTGAAGAGTTGTGAAGTACTTCATAGTTCTGTTTCTCATAGTCATCCCTTGGGAGATACCTTTAACCATGCTTCTGCTCACTATAACTTGTGGTTGCAAATACATTCAGGGTTTCAATGCAACATTGACTGAACCAGTGGATAATCAAGGAAGAAGAGGTGATCAAATAAAGGAGATGGATCTTAATCTACACCCTGAGCTAAAAGGACCGTTAAAGGCATTATGCAGTGATCCAAGTACAACCATAGTTGTCCTGAGTGGAAGCAGCAGAAGCGTTTTGGATAAAGTACTTAAATCTTATCTCTTTCTGTCAGTTTCCTTCTAATCTTTTCTTGTTATAGTAATTTCCCTGACTGATCACTAAATATACTTAAAATCAGAACTTCGGAGAGTATGATATGTGGTTGGCCGCAGAAAATGGGATGTTCCTAAGGCTTACTAATGGAGAGTGGATGACTACAATGCCAGAACATTTGAACATGGAATGGGTTGATAGCGTTAAGGTAAAGTAGATTGATGGTTCACAAAAAACAGCATCTCAAACTTGGTAACTCTCTTTATGTCCCCTTGCTGAATTCTTGTTTTGCCTATTTGTAGCATGTTTTCAAGTACTTCACTGAGAGAACTCCTAGGTCACACTTTGAAACACGCGATACTTCACTTATATGGAACTACAAATATGCAGGTACTTACTTCTCTATTTTTACCTGACCTGAATTGTATTTGCCTTTCAGTCACCCCTGAGACACTTATTATCTCATTCTTCCCTGTAGATATCGAATTTGGGAGACTTCAAGCAAGAGATTTGTTACAACACTTATGGACAGGTCCAATCTCGAATGCATCAGTTGATGTTGTGCAAGGAAGCCGCTCTGTAGAAGTCCGTGCGGTTGGTGTGACAAAGGTAAAAACAAAATCTATCAATAGCCTTTTCTTGTCTATTCTGTATCACCTAAGATTCTCACATTCCAGAATCTTTTCTTTTCTCAGGGAGCCGCAATAGACCGCATTCTAGGAGAGATAGTGCATAGCAAGTCGATGACCACGCCCATTGATTACGTCTTGTGCATTGGTCATTTCTTGGGGAAGGTGATTAAAGCTTTTCTTGTAATATATACCATATCCAGGTTCTAGAGTCTCTGAGGGATCTTCTTGATACAAATGTCTCTTTGACACTATGTTTAATAACAGGACGAAGATGTTTACACCTTCTTCGAACCAGAACTTCCATCCGACATACCAGCCATTGCACGAGCCAGACCATCATCTGATAGTGGAAGCAAGTCATCATCAGGAGACCGAAGACCGCCTTCAAAGTCGACACATAACAACAAAAGTGGACCAAAATCTTCATCATCCTCTAACTCTAACAACAACAACAACAAGTCCTCACAGAGATCTCTTCAGACAACAGAAAGAAAAAGCGGATCCAACCATAGCTTAGGAAACTCAAGACGGCCTTCACCAGAGAAGATCTCATGGAATGTTCTTGACCTCAAAGGAGAGAATTACTTCTCTTGCGCTGTGGGTCGTACTCGCACCAATGCCAGATATCTCCTTGGTTCACCTGACGACGTTGTTTGCTTCCTTGAGAAGCTCGCCGACACGACGACATCCTCACCTTAATATCCCAAGACGGTGTCAAGTGAGTTCATCATGTAACCCAATAAAAATTATTGTTTTGTAACAAAAAAGCAGTCATTACTAGACTCTTTGAGTGGTTTGATTCTAATATAATAAGAGTAGAGCAACTTGTGACAAAATAAAAAAGAAACTTATGACAAAAATGAGAACAGGAACACAATAGAGAAATATTACAACAAGCTCTTATTACATAAAGCAAATCTAGTGAAGGATAAGCAAATCTAGTGAAGGAAGTGGAAGGATAAGGCAATTAAACAATAACACAAAAACAAATATAATAGAAACTGATATTAGAGGTGATTAATCTAATGATGAATCACAATCCTTTCACTCTTCAGGTTTTCTTGTTTGGCTCGAATGCATACTTAATCAGAGACTCCTTAATAGAGAGTAGCTCAGGGAATTCTTTCTTGAGCTTAGAAGCGTCCATCTCGTTGTTGCTTCTTGGAGCCACGATAACTTTAGCTTGCTCCTCTAGTGTGAAGTTTGCCCATTTGAATTCAGGGTTGATGTAGTCTCTGTACATCTCTAGGATCTCGTTGTGACTCACCACACCTGGGTTTGTGAAGTTCCAGATTCCTCTCAAGTTTCTTTTAGCCATCTCAATGGAGATTGGTAAAAGCTCGTCCAACACAGTCATGCTGTTTGGGATGTTCACTACTTTGTTGTACCTGGAGATCTTGGTGATGAAGTTCCGCGGGTTGCTAAGATCTGAGGATATCGGCATCCGTACTCTCAAAGTGCAAACGTTGTCAAACTCCTTTAGCAGTTCCTCAACCTGTAGACACATTCATAACAAAATTAGCATACATAGGAAGGCAAGACGTCAGACAGAGATAAGAGCGTTGAATCTTTGATACCATGGCTTTGGTTTTTGAGTAGAAAGAACCAGTGAAGTTGGGTGTGTCTTCCTCTTTGAAGCCAATTCCTGAACCTTCCGGATGCTTGTCATCATATTCGAATATACAACCAGTAGCGAAGTTCATCATGAGGAGTCCGTGCTCTCTGCAGACATCAGCTAGAGTCAATGTGCCAGCGACATTGGCACGGATAGTCTCGGTCTTGTGAGACTCACACCAGTCAACATTGGGTCTCCCAGTCACACCAGCGGAATTGAAAACATGGGTTGGCTTAACGGTCAGAATATCCTGCAAAAGAGATGATCGATCCTCCAACCGTCCTTTCCCATACTCGTGAGCAATTCCTTGCTTGTCACATATCTTTCCAAGCAGACCACCAATCCACCCGGTCCTTCCATATATCAAGAACTTGAGGGAAGGCTTTTGCGGTGTGCCGCTGCTGCTCCTTGGGCTTGGAACCACCATATGGGTTTGACTTGGCTTTTCAGATAAAGTAGCTGCCAAAGAATTGTCCTCGGAGCCATCAAAGTGTCTCCCACCAGGCATCATCAGCATCCTTGGATGAGGAAGCAACGCTCCAGAAACATCTCCCCACCACTCCGGGTTCTGTGTGTACCAATCCATAGTTTTCTTTAATCCTTCCTCCCAGGTGGTCCTCTCAGACCATCCCAACTTTTTGAGCTTCTCATCGTCAAGGAAGTACCTCTGGTCGTTAAAAGGTCTGTTGTCGACAAACTTGATGTTAGCCTCAGGGTCCATGTTGAAGAGCTTACAGATATCAGTGGCAACATCATTCACTCTCCTCTCCTTCTTGGTCCCAATATTGTAAACATGGCCAACTTCTCCCTTGTGAAGAACAACTTCAAAAGCCTCAGCAACGTCTTCACAGTAAAGGTAGCTCCTAACATTGGATCCATCTCCATGAATAGGAAGAACTTGCCCTCTCATAGCCAACAACATGAACTTGGGAATCAACTTCTCAGGAAACTGATTCGGCCCATAAACGTTGTTCCCACGTGTGGTAATAACAGGCAACCCATAAGATCTACCATAAGCCATAACAAGCATCTCAGCACCAGCTTTGGTAGCAGAGTAAGGATTCGTTGGTAGCAGCTGAGAAGCCTCATGGTTACCAACAAGAGCATCCTCATCAGTCTCACCATAAACTTCATCAGTACTGACATGAATAAACCTCGTAATCTGACCAGTGACTTTACAAGCCTCAAGCAGGACATGAGTTCCATAGATGTTATTCTTAGTGAACTCGAAACTGTTACCGAAGGAGTTGTCGACATGAGTCTGAGCAGCGAAGTGCATGATGGTGTCGATACCTTCAGTGATGAGGAGATGATTGACCAAGTCAGCACTGGCGATGTCACCTTTGACAAACTTGAAATTGGGAGAGTGTCGAGATGGATTGAGGTTCTTGAGGTTTGAACAGTAATCGAGTTTGTCCAAGACAACGATTTTGTAATGAGGATAGGTTCGTATGAGTCTGTTGGCGACATGTGATGCGATGAAACCAGCTGCTCCGGTGATGAGAATGTTCTTGGGTGTATACGAAGACATGGTTTTTGATTCAAAACGCTGCGTTTTTGCAAAGAATGGAATCAGATCAGCGATGCATGTAGCAGCAATAACATAAGAACAATCAAAAACAGATCCTTAAGAGTTTAGAGATTGAATCAGCGGATCTCACGAAATAAAAAACGTAAACGCAATTAGATCCAAAATCCAGAATCCAGATCAGAAGCAGAGTACCAAAAAAAAAAAACACGATTCGGTAACAAACATCAATTCGGATTAAAAAAAAAAAAAAAAAGAGAAGTGAGCAGTGATAAACAAAAAAAACTCAGCGAAGCATTATGATGATTAATGTAAAATTCGAGATTCTCTAAAACAACATACCTTTGAATTCTGAGATCTTCAACGTTCAAAACAACCTTAGATCGGGGGAATAGGAATGGGGAAGTTTCTGAGAAAAATGTGAAGATGAAGAAGGTGACGAAGAAGCGAAAGAAACGGAGGAGACGAAGACGAAGACGAAGAATCAAAATTCAAAAAGAAAAAAGAGTCTTCGAAATAGAGAAAGAGAGAAACACAAAAGACTCCTGGCGATGAGGGAAGGAAGAGAAGAGTCTACGAAAATTCTTTTTATATTGCTTTAACTTACGAATTTACCCTTTTTGTTCGCACTTATTTACAAAACCGGGTAGGTACACGACTTGACTTGCGTGTGTTCAAATTGCGCGTTTCTCAAACATTGACTCCGCATGTTTTGATTACCCCTTAATTTACATGTTTTAATCTACATTTTTCTGACTTCTATTAAGCCTCAATTTGGAAACGAAATACTCATGAAGTAACGATTGTCAACACAAATTTTTGTTTTTTGAAGATTTTCAATAAGTTATATGACGTTTAAAAGAAAAAAAAATTAGGTAAAGTAGTAAAACAAATGATGCTGTGTTAAACCAAAAAAAAATATAAAATTTGATGGTGTGGGATACTACAGTACGTTTACGTTTGCGGTTTATAGTGTTAGGTATCATGTGTGGCTCTCACGAGTTCTCAAAAACTCTATTTCATATCTAGGGACTCCTTCGTAATTTAACCACATCAATTGAATTTTAATGTGATGATATTATTGTTACTATATATTCATTGTTCCTTTTTAAATATGGGATATGCGCAATCATTTATTGCAGTAGCCCATATGCTTTGCCTTAATCAGATCACCGACACATTTTTTTTTCAATTATTGTCACTTGCGGTTTGTGACTTGTGATTTTGAGTTAATTAACTTAAAAAAAAATCTCTTTTGATCATTAGCAACACATAAAGACGCCTTTGTGGAGTCATTATAAAAAGGGGGACAATTTATGGAACAAATAGTTTCACTGGGGGTAAAAGTAGAGAAACATGTTTTTATTCAGGGACCATTTTAGCAAACAACGTGTTTAATTATAAAAAAGGCACGTGAGAAAGCACGTGCTTACATGTTTTGGTTTCTTCTTCTTCATCAGTCCGATCAGAGAGAGTCGCCGGTGAGAGAAAAAAAAATGGCGTCTACGATATCTCTCACTTTCTTGAACGGAGGAGCAACGCCGTTGAAATCGTATCCGCTGCTTCAAAAATCTAAGCTCACTCCGAAACGTCTTCGCTGTTCTAGGGTTTCTAATTCTTCCTCGAGTCCCGGAATTTCTCTAAAGAACCAATCTACAGTTCCGATTTCGTGTAGGAGTCGTCGGTTTGACTTTGTTCCTCGTTGCGGCATTTCGTCAAACGATTTTCCCACTGAGAAAAAGAAGAAGAGCTTTGGTGAGTGGGTTGAGTATTTGGGAGAGGCGGTTTCGATAGCGTTTCCGGTATGGGTTTCTCTTGGATGCTTGTTGGGGCTTTTGAGACCAACTACTTTCAATTGGGTTACTCCCAATTGGACCACTGTTGGTCTTACGATCACTATGCTTGGAATGGGAATGACTTTGACCCTCGACGACCTTCGTGGCGCTTTATCCATGCCCAAGGAGCTCTTCGCTGGCTTTGTCTTGCAGTACTCGGTCCGTCTGCTTCTCTCATCATTCTCCCTTGAATCCAAATATGAGACTATTTGTTTCGTCTTATGTTGTGAAATTACAAGAGGACTAGGGAAAGATGAGATTTTGTAGGAACAATGTAGAGTTTTCTTTTTTGGATTTGGTAACATAAACTTGGGGAGTAGTGTATGTGTTCTTGCTTGAGCTCTTGATCTTGATGGTTCCAGTGCATTGTAACGTTTGAAAGGGTAGTAGTATTAGAGCATGTATAAGTTTATAACTTGCTGATGAATCGTGTGTTGCAGGTGATGCCACTATCAGGATATTTTGTGAGTAAGCTCTTAAATTTGCCACCACATTACGCAGCCGGTCTCATTTTGGTTGGTTGCTGTCCAGGCGGTAAGTATACATTTCCTTACTTCATTGAATTTTTTGTAACATTCATGTGGTGCTCTTAATGCTTTTTCTCATTTGTTTATTTGAAGGTACGGCTAGTAATATTGTCACGTACATTGCACGGTTTGTAATCCAAATAATAAGAAAAGTTTTCGAGTTCCATAGATTTCTTATAATTCATCTGAGTTTCTATTCTGTTTTTTTCATTGTACAGTGGAAATGTTGCGCTATCAGTATTGATGACAGCAGCTAGCACTGTTTCAGCTGTGGTTAGTGAGACTTACCGTCATGGTTTTTCCAATGCTTCTTGTAGATAAGACACCCCATTTAATCCCATTCCGTTTTTTTAGATTATGACACCGATTCTTACGGCCAAGCTTGCCAAGCAGTATATCACAGTTGATGCTCTTGGATTACTAATGTCAACACTACAGGTTTGGATCGTTTTACTCAGATTCTTGTTCGAATTAGAACGAACGAGCGAGTTTTTTTTGTTCATTGAATTAACCCTTCTCGGCTCTTGTACAGGTCATTCTTCTCCCAGTGTTGGCTGGTGCATTTCTGAACCAATACTTTAAAAAGCTGGTGAAATTTGTTTCTCCTGTGATGCCTACAATTGCAGTTGGAACCGTTGCAATCCTGTGTGGGTATGCTATCGGTCAGAATGCATCTGCAATACTCATGTCTGGGAGACAAGTAGTTTTGGCTTCATGCCTTCTTCACACCTCTGGATTTTTCTTTGGGTACGTGTTTTCAAGATTACTTGGAATTGATGTGGCATCGTCCAGAACTATATCTATCGAAGTCGGCATGCAGGTAACTAAACAGTTTCTTAGATCAAACAGTAAACATAACCTTTTTTAAAACTCAATGTCAACTAAGCCTATGTTTTCTTAATTGTGTGTTGGTGAAGAACTCTGTGCTTGGAGTTGTTCTGGCTACACAGCATTTTGGGAATCCGCTCACTGCAGTACCGTGCGCTGTTTCTAGTGTCTGTCACTCAATCCTTGGTAGCGCGTTGGCTGGAATTTGGAGACGTAGTTCCTCAAAACAGCTTGAAGACTGAAAGAAAAAGTAAAGGAAAGTTCATGACATCTCTCACTGTTACTCAAATTCCGACATCTTTGAGGACCATTTAGTGAAGTTTGTTGGAAGGATGAACAAAAGGGTTATGTGTCTTGTAAAGCTTTGGAAGAACATATCTTCGAATGTTTTTGTTTTAAGTCTGAGAATTCTCTTGTTATCTTTTCATGCTTTCGAAACATGAAATCATATTTTGTTTGTTGTAGCCAACTTGTAGTAGAGCGCTGCTAGTGAGGAGGTTGGTTATTCAACCTTTGTGGAGGGTAGTATTGGGATTTTTGAACTGGGAACAGCTAGTCTTGGTCGCAGAGTATTAAAAAAAAACGTTTAAAGTCGTCTTCTCCAAATCGATTTTTTTATTCCCCTGTCTCATTTGATTTTAATTTCAGTTTCGTTTTCTCTTTGTTCGGTTCTTGCGGAAAAATTTGGTTGTTGAGTGGATCAAAGAATCCGAGTCCTGTTCTTTTGTTTTGGTGCTAGAAGAAAAGTCCATGGAGGGGGAAGGAGAAAGACAGTGGAGCTCTCTCATAGTACCTTCTGTTCTAGAGATGGTGAAAGACAAGAACTTCACTACTGTTCCTCCAAGGTATGTTGTGTCTGATCAAGATAAAACAGAGATTATCGATGATTCTAGTCTGAATTCTGAGATTCCAGTCATCGACATGAAACGCTTGTGTTCTGTTTCCACCATGGATTCCGAGCTCAAGAAGCTCGATTTCGCTTGCCAAGAATGGGGATTTTTCCAAGTTGGTCTCTTTTTACACATTTGTATCTTTGTATATTATTCTCATAAAGTATTGTTTATGTTTAAAAGAAGCTTTCTTTCTGGGGGGGTTTGTGATCTGTTTACAGCTGGTAGAGCATGGAATAGACTCATGTTTCTTGGAAAAACTAGAGACAGAGGTTCGAGATTTCTTCAATCTCCCCATGGAAGAGAAGAAGGAGAAGTTTTGGCAGACAAGTGGTGAATTTGAAGGATTCGGACAAGTGAATATTGTGTCAGAGGATCAGAAACTCGATTGGGGAGACATGTTCATCCTCACCACTGAACCAATTCGATCACGCAAATCTCACTTGTTCTCCAAATTACCTCCTTCTTTCAGGTGGGAACTGACTGGTGACTGTTTGTTATCTGCTGTTCACAAGTGTAAACTGAAAAATCCGTTTTCTCTTTTGCAGAGAAGCTGTAGAGGCTTACTCCTCTGAAGTGAAGAGCATAGCTAAGATCCTAATTGGGAAAATGGAGAGTGTTCTTGAGATCAAACGCGGAGAAATGGAAGATTTGTTCGGAGATGTTTGGCAGTCTATCAAAATTAATTACTACCCGCCATGTCCAGAGCCAGATAAAGTAATCGGTTTGACTCCACATTCAGACGCTGCAGGTCTCACAATACTGTTACAGGTGAATCAAGTGGAAGGACTCCAGATCAAGAAAGATGGCAAGTGGGTTGTTGTAAAACCTCTTCGAAACGCTTTAGTTGTCAATGTTGGGGAAATCTTAGAGGTAAAGAAAAGAGATAATAACTAAAAGAATAAAAAAAAATTCTCATTGTTACAAAAAGATGCTTTTGATCTGCTGATGTGAATGTTTTTTTGTTTAATTTGTAAAAAAGATGATAACAAACGGGAGATACCGAAGCATCGAGCATAGAGCAATGGTGAATTCAGAGAAAGAGAGGTTATCAGTTGCAATGTTTCATAGTCCGGGAAAGGAGACAGTGATTGGTCCGGCGAAAAGCCTTGTTGAAAGACAAAAGCAAAGGTTGTTCAAAAGTATGAGCACACAAGACTACTTTGATGCCTTCTTTGCTCAGAAACTCAATGGCAAATCTCATCTTGATCTTATGCGTATGTGTAATCCATAAGCTTGGTAATAAGACCGACCCTCGCAAAATATGTATAACTAATTAAATAGTTTCCTTCTCGTTGTTGTCATTAAAGACATGAACATGATAATTAATCCACACGCTCTAATCGATTCCCATTAGGATTAAGCTTTTTGGTGTTTTCTATATAAGAAGATGGAGCCCTAGCTAGGTTTGTAGAGCACTGACTTATTTGAATTTTAATCAAAGAGCTTTTAAATTTTTTTCCTTAAAAGATTAATTTCCTTTTATATATGTTAATTTAACTTTTTAGATATTGATTTAATGATTTCCATTATATAGTAATTTTTTAAACATTTCTTTATATATATATATATAGGTTCCATCAACCCTAGCAGCAAAACAATTTCATCCAATCTCGCCTCATCTTGATCTTCAAGATATCTGCACTGCGAGATTCTTGCTTGATTCGATCAACGTGTCTGAGCTTTGTTGATTCAAGCTTGGCTTCAAGTGGGTTTTTGGAGGTATGTGAGCGTGTCAAATCTTCAAGTTTCAATTCTGGGGTTGAAAGTTTCAGATTTTGTGTATCATCCAAGTGTGTTGTTTGAATATAAAATTTTATAAATCCTACCTACCACTTTGGTTTTATTTTCCTACAGATACACACGTTTAAGATCATCCGCATATCCTTTATATCGCTAATTCCGAGTCATTCATTATCCATGGTCAATCCTCCTCCTCCTCCGAGAATCCTCGGAGAATCCTCCTCCTTCACCGCAATTCATACCTATCGGTTACACTCCAAGGGTTTGGTGAGTCAAGAGCTTATTAAGGATGATACAATGCTGGTCTTTGGTTTAGGTTTGTCCCTCTGTAACTCTAACGATGACACGAAACTGGAGATTAGTAAAGCTCGGCGAAACCAAAAGCTGGCCCAAAAGCTGGCACGCCCAGAAGCTGCGGAACTGGCTGCCCTCATTCACGGCTTGGAATGGGCCTTGCAACTCAGTGTGGAAAGTATCCAATTCTTCTGTGACGAAGACTCCATTATCTTGGCCTACGTAAGTTTCTCTCTTCTTCTTTTACCCTGAATCCAAATATCCTCATGTACGTACAGTACGTGTGTTGTTGTTATTCACGCCTCTCACTCACTCATGTTTTTTTTTTTTTTTTTTTTTTTTACAGGTTACTCGTAAAGCTACACCAAACGAGTCCACTGTATCAGAACTTTTGGAGCGAGTGTTTCTTCTTCAGACAAGATTCAAGTCTTGTCAGGCACTTGATGCAAGCAGAGACATCAATTCTTCTGTCTTTAAGCTAGCAAAAGATGCTATAGCTTCCCAAACTAGATGGTGTGAGGGCGACACCGAGTATGAGACTTGTCCGGTCTGCTACTCTTACGTTTCACCTAATGATAAGTTTGAGGTGCGCGGCTGCTTCCACCGCATCTGCGTTACGTGCATGAGGAATCCCTTCTCATCCGAACAAATTCTACGAGGGAACACAGCAATCTGCCCTTACCCGGATTGCGAGAATGATCTTGTGCCAGAGGATTGTAGAGGTTTTGCTGATGCTAATGCTATTACGATTATGATCCAACGCAAGAAGGAGAAGTCAATCCCGGTTAAAGACAGAGTCTACTGTCCCAACCCTTCTTGTTCCTTTCTGATGTCGGACCTCGACCTCATTAAGCATGTACGCAATAATAATCCTCGGCAGTCAGAAGCACGCAAGTGCATGGAGTGCGGCTTGTCTTTCTGCAAAAAAATGCCATGTTCCATGGCACAACAATAAGACCTGCGATGAGTTCAAGAAGTCGGAGTCTTACCTGAAATCTGACGCGGCGCTTTTTATGTCTTTTGTGAAGACACAGGGATTGAAAAAGTGTCCCCAGTGTCAGTTCACCATTGAACATGGTGGCGGGTGCAAACAAATGACTTGCAGGTATCGGACATTTTTTACTGAGCCTGGTTTTATATATATATATATATATATATATATATATTTATCTGTTCAAATCTGACTCTAACTATCTGTCTTTTGTTCATGGCAGACACTGCACACACGAGTTCTGTTACACATGTGGGGCTGCGTGTAAAAAGAATAAGAAACTGACATGTGAATGCTCGCGCTCAGGGAAATAAACATCCAAGGTTTGACTATATAGATCATTCCAAATAGTTTCTTATATAACTTATATAAGACAAAGATGACTTGTTTTGATGATGTTGAAGATATTAGTGATGATATGCTACCGTTTGTCTGAGAGAGCCCACTATGAATTTTGTACGAACACTCTATGAGTTTAGAGGAAATGAAAACATAACAGTTTGAGCTTATGTAGTCTTTAGACGCTAAATGAAAAACCGAACAAGTATGTGATGCATATTCATGAACTCTCGAACCTTGTGCTGAATCTTCTAATCAATTGCAGGAATGCATCTCCTGGATGTCAGACTCACTCGGAGGAAGCTCATCAGTCTAGGCCTAATTAAGTACTCTGGAAAATACTCTTGTTTGGATTCTCAAGTTATTGTGTTTAATGTTTTTATTTAATGGATATATTAATAAGTTTATGTAATTAATGAAGCTCAAAAGTTTGAAGTGAATTACTTTATGCTTTGCTTACTAATTATTGAATTGAATTAGTTTATATTGAGTAATTAAAAGAGACTCAGCCGCAGTATTGCACTTGACCATCATTTAAGAGCAATATCATTTCGTAGGAAAAGTTACGAAGAATACGAATTATAGAAGATTATCATCACACAGTTGAGTCTATAGTTTAGAAGAGAACAGAGATAGAGGTTGCAATGTTCACACTAAAGAAGCAGTTGCTATGTTTCTTGAGATGGTTGGTCAGGATAAAACTGTGAGAGAGATTGCTGTAAGGTATCAAAGATTATTGGATACAGTGAAGAGGGAACTTGATGAAGTCTTAAGCGTTATGAAGTCTTAAGTGTTATTCTGAAGTTTGCAGCAGATACAATAAAACCAGGAGAAGGAGAATTCACAAGAATAAGCTCAGTTCTGAGAAATGATGATCGATATTGGCCCTATTTTAAGGATTGCATCGGAGCACTTGATGGAACGCACATCCCAGTTCATCCTCCAAGTACAAATGTAGAAGCTTACAGAGAAAGAAAATTGGAACCAACTATGAATATCTTTGCTATATGTAACTTCGATATGAAGTTCATATATGCATATGTTGGAGTACCATGTAGAGCACACGATACAAAGGTCTTGACTTATTGTGCGAAGAATGAAGTTTTTTTTCCACATCCGCCAAATGGGAAGTATTATTTAGTTGATTCTGGATATCCTACAAGGACATGATATCTTGGCCCGCATCATAGTGTTAGATATCACCTTGATCAGTTTACTAGAGGAGGACCACCACAAAACACATGGGAGTTGTTTAACAGGAAACATTCAGGACTACGATCAGTGATTGAGAGGACTTTTAAAGTTTGGAAAGCAAAATGGAGAATCTTAGACCGTAAGCATCTTAAGTATGGTTTGACTAAGTGGATCAAGGTTGTGACATCAACCATGGCACTACAAAACTTCATACGTGAATCACATCAAGAGGATAATGATTTTATACATTGGCAAAGAACAGAAGAATATCATATTCATGGCAATGAAGATGACGATGATGATGATCTTCATGGTTGATACACTCCGGCTGCAAATGGATGCACAAAATTGAACAAAATTGAAAAAATGGGTTGAATAAAATTGGGTTGAATAATATTCAACTCATTCATCTCCAAAATAGTGGTTGAACAAGTTGAAGATTTTTGCTGTAGGATTAGTTTTTTCCTAATGGGCTGAATAGTTTTTTCCAACCTCTTCAACCTTTACAATGCAAATGGTGAAAATTGGTTGAATAATTTTTTTCAATCTGTTCAATCTCTTGAACCGTGAAACCATTTGCAGCCTCTATATGAACCTACTGGAGATAGAGCAATGGAAGGATTGTGTGATACTATCACCGGTCAGATTGGTAGAGGACGTCAATTGCCTAACTAAAAAGTTATAGTGTGAAACTTTAATTTTTTATGAGAATAAAATACTTATGTAATTAATGGTATTAGAATAGATTAATTACTACAACTTATTTCCTTAATTTATTTTTTTAATTAATTTAAATCTACACAATTTAAAATTTTCATCAATACACATAATTATTATATATTTAAAAGGTAAAAACTTAAAAAAAAGTAAAAAAAATCATAGTCTCTAACGATAACCAAATAAACGACATAGCAACAAATTTTAGCGACAATCGCTGATTTAACGACAGGAATCAAAGACAGAAAAACAAACAACAAATAGTATCGCTGGTCGCTGATCACTGTGGCTGAAACCAGCAACATGAAAACGAACAGGCCTTAAAAGGCTATATGCACAACTTTAAATTAGATTTGTATCATTAAAAAACTTTTTGTAAAGGAAAGTAAGATTTAATTGGCTGACCATTGTAATTTTCGGTGGACGCGAAAGCAGGAGATTATAGCAATCATCTCTCTCCCCACAAGTACACAACCAGTAAACCACCGCAGTACGAGACCAACCGTTATATATTAACAGCACAGCCGTCGAAGTGCAAAGGATCAGTTTTTTTTTTGAGGACCTTCACTTCTCTATTAAGCTAATCGATGAGTTTGTATTGGTGACGTGACGATCAACAAAAAGGGTTTTTTTTTTTTTAAGGGTTTCGTTTTTTACAAGTCGAGGCTTTTGAATTGAATGGCGGGTGTTTCAGCAATCGAAACGGAGAAATACTCTTTGTTGGAGGATTTTAAGGTCGATGTCGAAGTAGATGATGAAGAATACAAAAGTTTCTCCCTTTGTTTCTGGGTTTATCTTGTTAATTCCACCACCACATTCCCATCTACCATCATTAGACAGGTTTGTTTTCTCCTCCGCAGCTCAATTTCAAGCTTACTACTTCTTATTGTTTCTTTTAGCTGAAATGTTTCTCCTTTACTCATCGGACTCGGTTTGTTTCTCTGTTTGGTTTTTGTAACTTGTTTGGTTTTTCGTGGCCCTGTCTTGTGTACTGAATTTAAACTTTTCGACCTTGGTGTGATCTAATCTTCCTTGATTGTTGGTATGCGTAAAAAAAAGTGATATTTGACTTGAGTTGGAAAAGCTCAACTCTCTATTATAGATTTAGATGTCAATCATGGATTCAATATTTGGCTGTAGGATTGATTTACTCTGTTCTTCGTCTATTTTTAAGTTTATTTATATGATCAAGTGGTTTTTTCTTTGACAGGTTCACTCAGACATGAGTGTTAGTGCACCTTTCCTTGTCCTAGATGAAAACAAGAAGATGATGCTTTTGCCATTGACTCTCCTTCACAAGGAAGCTCCTGATCCTGTTGACACTTGTTCCTGGAAACAAGTTCCTAGCGTATCTACAAAATCCGAGTTTCCTCTCGATAAATGGGTTCATGTGGGATGTGAGGTAAGATTCTCCCTCAGCCAGGGAATGCAAGCAAGATCCTCTAGTTCTTGAGATGGCTGATTCTGTTGTTTTTTTCTTCTTCTTAGGTTTCTAGAAATTACATGAGGCTTGTTATTGATGGAAAGATTGAAGGAGAGCATTTCTTAACTTCTTTGCTGATGATGAACAGTAACCGAAAGTTATCACTGTTTAGTGTTGGCGGAGATGGTTATAGTGTTCATGGTTTCATCAAATGTGCACAAGTCTTGCCTGCTTGTGATCATGTGGATCATCACTATATGAAGGTCTCTGCTTAACTCTCACCCTTGTCTTCCTTTTAGAACAATTTTTCTGTGTTTGTTTATTTCCAATACTCTAACCTTACTTTTTTTTTTTCTATTTTTGGCCAGGATCCACCTCTATTGTTATCTGTCAATAAATCCTCGTCATCGGGGATGAAACTAGATAATGATGGTGTTTGGAAGGTCAGACTTCATAAAGCTCATTAGAAAATTTTATGTCGGGAATGATTTTACATTTCCGTAGTTAACACTTATTTTCTTGCTCTACAGGCATCTTGCGGGGAGGTTTTATCCTTGGATATTGTTTTATCCAATGCCATTGGCCAGCCTGTGCACAAGGATGTGGAGGTTTACATCTCTTACGATTTCTCATTACTTTGGCACTTAGTTGCCTACTTATTTTTAGCTTTGGAAAATCATCAATATATAGTACATGGTTGGTTGGGTTTAAAATACAAGGTTGTTGCATCACTACTGTATGCCGATACCCGTCTAGAGGCCAAGATGAGTGAAGCTGAGGCTCCTCTTTTGATAAGGGACGAAGGAGTTGAATTCTCGTCTGATGATAGACCGATCAAATTATTGAATGGACGCTCATCCTTTAAGCTCAAGATCTCTCAGGTAAAAACAAACTACAGTTTAGAGTTTTCATTTCTTCTTTATCTTTGTATTGCTTCTCTGCGGACTTGTGTGAGAAAAAAGTTTGACTAGTTTATCGTGTTTTCCAGCTTTCCTCCAAGAATGATAACAGATTGTTCTGGATAAAATTTGGAATACGAAATGCCAAAGATTATCCTTTCCTTCAAGCTGTTTCAAATCCAATCCGCTGCATTTCGATCAGTCCTGATGTCCGGCCGCTACCGAAAAGGTTGGCCAATATTGACCATCCATCAAGTACCGAATCACCAGACCTTCTACATAACAACACTTGTGAAGTTAAACGAATCAGGTTGGACAAAGAAAGTGACTCTGGGAGAAAGGAATCATATCAGCATTGCAACTCTTATCCCCAAACCTCAAGACAGGTATAAAGTGCGTCTCTCTTTTCATAATGTTTTTTTTGTTGCATATCTTATACTAACAACCTCTACCGTTTCTGCATTGTTTGTTGTGAGAGAAGTTTGAGGATGGAAATGGTATGAGATTGCACGAAGAGTATAACTCACCAGAAAACGTGGAAATGAGACATACAATCTCTGATTCCACCATCTTTAGATACTGCCTTGGAAACTTAAAAGATAAAGCTCTACTTCTAAAGGAAATCACAAACAACTCATCAGACGAACAAGTTTTGAAATTTGCAAATCAGGTTTCTCTCTACTCTGGATGTTCCCACCATAGGTAATAATTTACATTTAACAGAGAAGAAACAAAGAATGAATCTTTATTGTGAAATGAAGTTATATTTTTTTTTTCCCGCAAATTTCAGCAATCAAATCAACATGGCAAGAGAGCTAATAGGCCAAGGTACAAGTGCATGGATATCGATGTCTCGGAACAATCAACAACATGTTCATTGGGATAATGTGGTCTATGAGATTGAAGAACATTTCATGAGGATATCAAAATGCAGCAGTAGATCTCTCACCCACCAGGATTTTGAGCTTCTAAGGAGAATATCAGGATGCTACTACGACGAGTACATGACTCAAGAGAATTTTGAGAACATGTGGTGTTGGCTGTTCCCTGTTGCTTACTCCATATCCCGTGGCTTGATAAGCGAAATGTGGTGTTGTTCGTCGCCTAAATGGGTCCAAGGATTCATCACCAAGGAAGAAGCAGAACATTCGCTTCAAGGCCAAGAACCGGGAACCTTCATACTCCGGTTCCCTGTTTCAAGAAGCTGGCCTCATCCTGATGCTGGTAGTTTGGTTGTCACTTATGTCGGTCATGATTTCGCTCTTCATCATAAGCAACTCAACATCTGCCAGTTACATTACATCTCTCCCAATTTTTTTTATCTACCCTAACGAAATCGTTTTTACTTTTTCCATATCAGTTCTCTGATCCATAAATATCACATTTACTTTCTTGCAGAAGTAGTGGAAGATACATGGATGCAAAACTGCTGCAAGATATGTTGTTGGCTGAACCTGAGCTCTCTCAGTTAGGAAGGTGAGAGAGAGGGAGAAAAAGGTTCTTCATTGTGTTAGATTAAAAGATAAAACTAACTTTTGAGATTAAAATATGTACTTTTGCTTTGGATTTTGTTCGTGTGGGATCATAAGAAGCCATTGAATGATATATGTGAAGGTTTCTAACTTTTTCCAATATAACGATTGCTAAGTCTCTCTCCCTACCGTTAGTTAGTAAGTTCGTATACGCCAAGAGGGCAACTAAATCTTAAAAGAGTACAATTTGCAAGGATTTTTTTTGAATATGTTACTCATCTTAATTTGAATTGTTTAGCACAAAGTTGTAAAATCTTAGATGGCTAAATCTCTCAACTTAAAGTTTAAAAAAGTTTTTGTATTTTTTATTTATTACTGATCATCATGTAACGACAAAAAAAAAAAGATGTGAACCCTCTGTCTGAGTCGGAGGGTTTCGTTTAGATACTCTAAAATTTCCTAAATCACAGAAGACCTAAAAGTTGAGATCAAAATCTCCCTCTCCAATGGCGATGCTCCTTCCTCACTCGTCTCTCTTATCTCTTCAACCACCATTATCGTCTTCTTCGCACCTCCACTCTCGAGTTCTCGCTTCTCCTTCCCTAATTCGAAATGCATCTTCTTCCTCCGTTACATCGTCTAGTATCTCCAATTCGGTCCCGCAGGTGGTCGTAACCCGAGAACGAGGCAAGAACAAACAAATCATCAAAGCCTTGGTATGCACTTCATACCCTTCTCGCCAATCCCCAAAAGAAAAAAAAAATTGCAATTTTGAACTAAAGTTATTATATAATACAGCTATAGGCTAATTTCAAGAATCTGGTTACTGCCACTTGAAACTTTTTGTCAGTAATTTTAGTTTCAGGATCATATAAAATGTAGTGAGGTTATGTTAAAATTGTGCACAAATTTAGCTAATAGATTTTTATTCTCTTGATGGCAGGAGAAACATGGGATATCATCTTTAGAGCTTCCCTTGATACAACATGCGCAAGGACCTGATTTTCATCGGCTTGCTTCTGTATTAAGTGGTGATTTTTCTTATGTAGCTTGATTTAGTGACTTCTAATACTTTGGCTGTTTTGTTTGGAAGCTATAAAGATTTCATATGCTTATGCGGGTTTTGCTTCATCTTATGGGTTTATGTTATGCTTAATAGATGTTTCTGGATGCCTATGTTTTATTTGGATTTCAAGATTGTTATTACAATTAAGAAAAAAGCTCCAGAGTTGTATTGCGGTGCAGATTTTTTGGTATTCTGACGTGTTGCGTTTTATTTTGCTAGATAAGAGCTTTGATTGGATCATTATAACATCCCCAGAAGCAGGTTCTGTCTTTCTTGACGCATGGAAGTAAGCCCTGGTTCTTTGACCCGTTTCCCTCTCTGTTTGTTGTGAAATTTTGAACTGTTTCTGTTAGTAATGTTTTGTCAGAAGACAGAAACAATGGCTATCCTCTAATCTTAAGAGTTTCTGAAATGTCTAAGCTACTCTGAGCAAACTTTGTTAATATGGAATCTGTTGCTAGTGACTTAGTGAGTTTACTCTTCGAGTTGTCATTGTTATTGTCACTGTTATTCATAGGAAAAGGCAATTGGAGTAGTCTAGGTTTTTATTTAGGTATACAGATATATGTGTAATCTTCAATTCTTCACACATATTTATTTATGATGCAACTCTGTAAATAACGAGGTTTACATAATAAGTTTTGAGCCTTTTCTGGTCATACCCTTTTTCCCTTGAGTTAAACGTCGTTGGTCTCCATTCCTTAGGGCAGCTAGCTACCCAAAAGTGCAAATAGGTGTAGTAGGAGCTGGAACAGCCAGGGTATTTGAAGAGGCAAGACAGTCGACAGAAGGATTGCTTAACGTTGCCTTTACGCCATCAAAAGGTAACTTAATTTTTTATTTAGACACAATTTCTAGACACTCCATTTTAGTCTTTATATCTGCAACCTGTCCATTTTTAAGCATTTTACTAGTGTATGAGTTTACAATATCATCGTTAGATATGCACCAATTGGTTGGATGGATGCGTTTGAAACCCTCGAGCTTGATTTGTGTGATTATGAATGATGTGACCTATAAACCTTGTCATAGTTCCATAACTTTCAATTTAGACACAATATTACACTCCAATTTACTCTTTATATCTGCAACCTGTGCATCTTCAAACATTTACTTATGTAGGAATTTACGATATCATCGTTATATATGCTTGGTCTATGAGACTATGGATCATGTGCCCTGTAACCCTTGTCATAGTTTGTTTCCATAAATTATAGAGCATCTAAGATCATATATAGGTTTATGAGATGATGAATTATTATTGAGGCAAGGTAAAATTTGGTCTCCGTGGCATTCCCTTATCAATGTTCATGTATTTTTTAATGTGTTTCCTATATATATATAGGAAATGTATGAGTGGTCGTACATACAGTGTTACAGTCTTGGCTGGTTCATTCTCTTTGTTTTAATTATTTCAGCAACTGGTAAAGTCTTGGCTTCGGAGCTCCCAGAGAAAGTTGGCAAAAGGTCCTCTGTCTTATACCCGTCTTCTCTAAAAGCAGGCAATGATATTGGTGTGTGTTGTTAGGTTTTCTCAATTCAATTGAGCTTATTGTGTTGACCACATAGGAAAAAAAGATTAGGACTGAATAATCAAAATAGAATATATGATTCATATTCTGTACAATTTTATTATGCAGTTGCATAAGTATTGCATATCCTTGATGGAGATATGCAGTAATGCTATACCGGGAGAAGTAGATTAGTAAATTACATTTATTACTTGGCTTTCATGTTCAAAATGATAGTATTCCAAAGGTTGAAAAGCAATTGTACATTCTGCTCTTTCTATTTCCATGTAGATGTGTGCATTAATCCCTGGCACATGAACTAATGACTAAATATGTGTTGGCCAGAAACATAAGTGAAGATAGCTAACTGTAAAGTTAGTTTATTTTAATATCATTCTAGATTGACTCACCATCTTTACTCTGCTTCATGTTTGACATATGAACCGTAGAGGAAGGGTTGTCCAATCGTGGGTTTGAAGTTACCAGGCTGAATACATATACAACAGTAAGCCGTCTTTAAACTTACTAGTAAAAAGTAATTCATTGCATATATAATTTGGTTTAGCCATCATTTTCATATGGGTTGTCCGTGGTTAATGGTTAGTTTTTTCTTCTTTTTTTTTCTAATCTTGCTAGGTTCCTGTACATAATGTTGATACGGTGCTCCTGAAAGAGGCACTGTCTGCTCCTGTTCTTTCTGTAGCTTCACCTTCAGCAATTCGGTATGCGCCATCAGTTATCATCCTATTGCAACTCATCATCTGTCTGTTTTTTGATCACCCGTTATTGGTGCAGCAAAACGTCTTTCATATAATCTCTCTAATATGGTCGAGTGGGTTTGGTCCATCGCTTACTTGATTTCGACAGGGCCTGGCTGAATCTGATTCAAAATGATGAGCAATGGAGTAATCACGTTGCCTGTATTGGAGAGACAACTGCTTCAGCTGCAAGACGACTAGGATTGAAAAACGTGTACTACCCAGAGGCACCGGGACTTGAAGGGTAATATATCTTAATCTTTTCATATGTTTTTGAACATGTCAACTAGGCTCTGAACTGAGTCCTCTTTTCACATAACTTAGCGATTGAGTATTATCGTCACCTGGATTTGCTATGGGTTTGAATGTGTGTGTGTGTGGCAGGTGGGTCGAGAGCATCATGGAAGCTCTAGTTGCTCACAGAAAAAATAAAAATAAGTAACTCTTGTGAATCACTCTTGTTTCACCTTCTCATAGTGGAGGACTCTGAATAGGGACAATGTCTGTAATTTAGAAGACAAGGTAAAAGAAACCACATGATGGTGTTGATAAAAAACCTCGAGCCCTTTTAGATATCATGTGTAGCTTACTAGCTTCTCTACCGACAAAGTATATAATGATTTGAATACTAGCAACATCATAAGCTATCTAAAAACAATCGTAGTTGTGTTTTTTCATTTGAAATTGTTGTTCATATTTTTTTTTAATAAATACTACTTTACAATATCCAATTGAAGTTGCATTAAATTCTTGTTAGAATACATTTATTGTCGCATGCTAATAAAACGTATTGGTAATATATATATTTGCATGTTTAGCCACTATCAAGAGTATCTAGATGGATCGTGTGAAAACAAATTCTACGTAGAACACAAAAGTCTTCTCGTTTGGTGACTGAATACTAATTTGAATCAATGTTTATTTATTAGGACCACAGGTTATAATTGGCCTCGTGATCTTAAAATATGCTTTCGAAAGGTCCAACAACAACCATGTGGTCAATGCCGACTACGAATTTGATTGAAAATTCAAAAAGATGAAGTGGGTCATCACCATTCATCATTATATATTCCAATCTTTTATACTAAACAACTTTATTTCGACACATGCGGTCTGCAAAGGCGGCCTGTTACGTTATAATCGTTTACTTTTATTATCAATTCGGAATATTTCCAACAAAAATCAATCTATTTGGTTACAACTCTCCTCCAAGATTTAAATTTTTTAATAATTTTTTGTCTTTTTAATTCAATAGTCTTACTGTCTAACATACGACTTCGCACCGATTGATATAGACACTCCATCTATAATATTGTTATCTGCTACGCTATGTTAAATATAAGAACTACTTGGATAGTCTTAACTTGAATGCGTTATGCGTGCTAGAAGAATGTCAATTTTAACTTATATACAATATATTGGTATATTTTGGGTTATATTGGTTGGGTTCAATAAGTTGTTTTGTAATGTTAACAGGAAAAACAAATTATAAAATGGTATATCTTAACAACTTATACAAAAAATATCGTACCGAGTGTTAACAAAAATATCTTATTAGCATTGCTACACTCTTTTCTATTCCTTTGGTTCAAAACCTAAATTACTAATCCAACTTTCTTAAGGGAAAGAGGTTAATTTTGAGGAGAGAACATTCGTAGCTTTGGGATAAGGATAACCGTATTGAAACAAAATGTATTTTGTCTTACTTCGAATAGAGGAGGTATACAAACAAAAACTAATAAAATGTATAAGTCATTACAAACAAAAATATTTAATAATTGCAATTGCTTATGTCCTGCCAAAAGTTGTTTTTTTTAATATTACATAATGTTTGGTCAGCGAAAACGGTCTAAGCTCTCTTTATTTCTTTCCTCTCACCTTCCTTTAATGATCCTTTTTAGTTCCCTTCATCTCATTGTTCTTGAGACCATCTCCGAACTCATTGGAAATCAGAAACAATGGAAGTGATGAGTTTGACTGCTCCATCTTCACCAAGGCAATTCACTGGTTGCTTCTTAAGCGCACCAACAAGCCCTAGAAGAATCACAGAGTTTTATAGAGAGTTTGATGAGGCCGCATCAAGATTCAACTTCTCCGACCGTCTTACGGTTCCTTTTGATTGGGAAGACACTCCTGGAACCCCTAGGAAGATCATCGATGATGACGACGAAGATGATACTGTTGATGATTTCGCCTTCGAGATCGGTGAGAAGCTCGAGACGACGTCACTTTTTGCTGAAGAGCTTTTTGATGGAGGCAAAATCAAACCCTTGAAGCCTCCTCCGTATTTACAATTAGAACATCATCATCATCAGCCTCAGATTTTATCTCCAAGGTCTCCAAGATCGCCTATTGCTCATGGTAAAGACATTATCCGCAAAGCTTTCTCCCCAAGAAAGAAACCGGTACAGGTGGATCCTTTTGAGGTCGCCATGGATAAAGCTCGGAACGGCGTAGAAGAAGAGAGAGGGAGAGGGAGACGTCAAAACTCGAGCCGTAGAGTCGCCCGATCACTTTCTCCTTTCCGGGTTTCGGCTTATCCATGGGAAGAACAAGAACAAGAACAACAGAGAGAGGTACAAGAACAGAGGAAAGGGTCTTTGACTTCTTCTAATCCGTCCACATCTTCATCAACTTGTGTGTCTTGCAAGTCATCTTCTTCCTCAAGAAAGTGGAGGCTAAAAGACTTTCTTCTGTTCCGAAGCGCATCAGAGGGAAGATCAAGGCATAACAAAGATTCCGTAAAGACGTTTTCGGGTTTGTTTAGGAAGCAAGAAGACACCAAGAACTCGAGTTCACGAGGAAAAGGGTCATCATCTGTCTCCGCCCATGAGTTCCATTACATGGCTAAGAAGGCAGAGACAAAAGATTTGAAGAAGAAGACTTTCTTGCCTTACATGCAAATAGGAAGATTCGCCTTCTAAACTCACTATTCTAAAGCCAAAAGTAAAAAAAGATTTATTTTTTTGTTCAATTTAGTTATGTGAAGGACCAAGTCTCTTCTTCTCTCTTGTGTGGTTGATTTGCGTTCAGAAGCTTGTAGAAATTATGAACATTTCTTGTTCACATTAATTTTGCTATATATATGCGTTAGTGTGACTATCCATCTTGTTACATCTACTCAGAATTAAGTCTCGAACTACAGATGTTTATTTCGTTCTTCTTAGAAGACATGTCATTTTAGAAATGCTGCAGACATTATATATAAAAGATATTCCGGTAATTCCATCTGTACTTCTCTATCAAGTCAAACTCTAACTGAAAATACTGTTATTAGGTTTTCATATAGATTCTAATTTAAACTTGTCCAAGCTCCAACTAAGAAAGTTGGCTTTCTTGTATGTCATTTTTTCTGTTGGTGTTTGATTCTAATTCATTTGTTTTTAAAAAAAAACTGCTCATCGCTTTACATAGCTGATCATAATTAAAGATATTTCATATATAATTTGGTTTGATCTTGTAGTACGAATCTGAATAGCCTCATCCACTTAGCGTCTTCAGTCACCCTGTTGATATTGAAGGTGTTTCGGTTATCCAATCTTGAAGATGCTTGATTGGATCTTTCAGATTGCCTTCTACTGAATGACATGTGTTGGAAGATGGTAATGATCAATGGGTTGTTCTCAAAGTATGGATTATCCACTGATGGTGCATGGTGGGTATCCCATTCAGACTATTCAGTTCACAATAGTCAAGTGGTGTGTCGAAGTCATATATAGTTCTTCCGCTCATTTTTTTATGAAACAATATCAACCAGCAATTTTAAAGACAAACTATTCAAAAAGGTAGAAGGCATAGAGAGTAAGGTGATTGAACAAACCAATTTATTAAGATCAACTCGACAACATAAATTACACAGTAAATTAACTCATTAATTTCATAATTTTAGAATTCCTCGGTGGAAAGCGTAATTAGATTAACTTTCCATTTGCAATTAGGCAACAAACATGCATGAATTACAAGTCCGTTAAATCAATGATCAAGTTCCTGATTCTTCTAATCATCCATAATTGATAATTTCATTGATTAGGTATGAAAAAATAATCATAAATTTTCTGGATGCAAAATGTTCATGGTCTAGATTTTGTCTAGCACCAATCTCATACCAAATGAAGGGGAACATGTCAAGATTTTAAATTATTCATTTCTATATTTTATGTATTAATTAGACAATAAAGAAGAGCGTATGTACTTCATTATATAAATCCATTAGACAATCAAATCAGTTTTTTAACTGCAATAATCAAACTACAATCTATATGGCAATATGGCATGTAACCAGATTTTGTATGGAAAAAAAAACATTTAGAAGTTGATTGTCACTGTATCAATGACCTCACGATTGGTTGAGAATATAACAAAACCGTCACCGTAATATATTTCTTAACACATCAAAGTTTGCAAGGAATATTGGGCCTATATCTAAAGATGGAGCAAAAATATCAGGAAAAAAAAAACGTAAAGAATCAATGAAATCAACGGCTACAAATCAAAGTGTACATTACAAGCTTATTAAATTATGTATATTTCCTTGATTTTATATACAGCCACAGCTCTATCTTTCTTGTACATGCACATACGATCTTCTTAATTAGTTTGGTGCATCAACGAATCAGAATCAATAAATTGATTAAAGCACTTTAGCAAGCTCTCTGTATTATTCTCTTTATATATACGTCCCTTCGTTTCTTTTATCTTCGGTATAAACCACTTATTCACAAGAGAAATTAAATAGTACTGTAGTATAACTAAAAGATAAAAAGTGCAAAAAGAAAAAACAAAATCTGAGAGCGCCATTTTCAATAACTTTGACCGCTTTGGGATTGAACTCGTGAATTTTCAATTACAGTCGCTAACTTTTTAAACCAACACGAAAAAGAATCGAACGCTAGAGGGAAACTAATCAAGAATGAGCTGAGGATGGTGTTTGTGTTGGAGGTTCATGGTCTAAAGAGTCTTGTTTCTCTCCATCAGTTTCATCTAGATCTGTCACGTGTCCTTCAGATTCAGCTGAGACGCCCGAGGAAGTGTGGTGCAAAGGCTGACGAGGAGGAGGAGGAGGAGGCGACGGAGACGGCCGGTGGGGAATGATGTGGCCGTCGATACAAGAACCACATCTACTCTCAGCCCATCTCTCCATATCGTAGTCTCCATACCCTAAGATGGTTTTGCCGGAGCAAAGCCGTCCAATAACGCTAGCAACAACACAGAGAACAGTGACGACGATAAAGACGGCGATAAAAGGACCAATGGTGGGGTTGCCGGAGGAGGAGACGGAGGATGAGTGTTGTGGATACTCCGTGGCTGGTGGTGGTTGCCAGTACAACGGCATTGACGCCATTGTTAATAGAAGAAGGAGAGACCACTCTAATGTTAATAATGGGAAGAAGAATTTGCCGCCTTCTTAAATGGTGAGCTTTGAGAAAAAAATTTAATATTAAATTTTAATATTTTTTTAGGAAAATAAATTATTATGTTTAGAAAAAATGAAGTGAAATGGTGAAGACAGTGCATTAACCTGCAGGAGAGAGACCTTAAGGGTCTGTAAAAAAAGGACAAGAGCTAGAGAGAATCTATCAGAAACAAGATACTTCAGGTCAAATTTGGACCGAGAACGACGACAACACTAATAATTATATAAAAACAAAACTAATAACTACTAGTAGTAATTAAGAATTCAGATTTTTACTTTAATTTAATAAATAAAAATGATGGTAACTTTTGGTTATTTTTGGTCTTTGAGCGAACTCACTTTTTCAGGTTCTGTCTGAAGTTATAGCGTAAACATGAAATTGGAAAACAACGTTGTCATTTGTGTGTTAAGTGGCATCCACTAAGCTACTTAGCTTCCTTCCCCACTCTCGCTTGTGGCGCGTGACTCCCAGTGTAGCTTTGCTTTTGAGAAAATATTTTCTTATTTTGTGAAAGAAAATACATACTACAACCTTTTCAGACTACGACCCATAGATTAAAGACGTTTTCTAACAATATGATCAAAATCTACCTATAAAATTTCATAATAGCCATTGATTTAAAGATAACACAAGTATTCGACTAATCTAAACTATATTCGTATATTCTTTCGGTTTCACAAAGAATGTCATTTTAAGGTAAAATTTTTGTTTATCCCCAAAACAAACATTCACAACAAAGACTAAAATTGGGAGGTGGGAGCTCAAAACCAAAAGAGCTAATAATGTACACATAAATAATTTGATATTGCACAAACATTAATCAATGCACATCATATGTCCTAAGATCTGTTTTTTTTTTTGGAACAAACTTTGGATCAAACTTACTATTGTAGACATTGATTGGCTTAATATATAAAACGAAAAATGCATACTTTTAATGTTCAGTTAGGAAGTGCATCCCATAATTGTATCTTTTCAACTTCCCCTTCTTATATCCGCAAGTTAATATACTGTATGAAGGATGAACACCAAACTAAAAAGGGTAAGTACACCAAACTAAAGGTTAAGTACTCTGTGTCGAGAAAAAAAAAAGGTAAGTTACTGACAAGAAAGGAAGCATATAATTGGGTAACATGACAGTTAACAAAATAGCTTTCTCCATCGAAAGCCTTATGTTTCATTTGCATTCCTTGGATTAAATTTTGACCTTGTGAAGCTACATGATCTGCACATATCTTACATTTCCACATACAGAAGAAACCTTCACGGAGCAGCCTTTAGAGGAACCGTGTCGGCATGTACTCGTTGATTCTAAGGGGCATACTGTAGAACTCCTCGTTCCTGCTGTCGCCTTTCCTGTGCTGGAAAGGCTTCCACCATGGGATACCTCTTTCATTAATAGCATGGTCAGCTTCCAATGTGTTATCTAGTATGGTCGCCAGAATGATCGCCACCAATGGAGCCGAAGCAAAGAATGTATTAAGTATATCGTTGAACTGCACCACAAGTTACCACAAAATTGTATTAGGAACTATAAACATCATATAGTATAAGTATTGTAAACTTTACAGGACACAGTTAATGGAACTTTATACGATAAATAATTGTTTGCAAGTCACTGTGCTTTTGTGCTTAGTGTGATCTTTGCATCTACACTTTGCAAAAAACATTACCATCTTTTAACAATCTAAAATACCTTTTAAGAAAAAATCACACAGAATTGCAAAAACATAAACTGGTGTTTTAATTTAAACAATTGTCATTAGACCAACAGATCACTGAGAGGCTTACCCATCCACCGGCTGTTCGTACCGGTCCATATCCTGCTCTTGACGTGTTGGAATAAAAGTACTGGGCGATCGAGAGACTTAAGAAGAGAGAGACACCGACGACATACATGTTTCTCATCGAATTGGTGTCAGTAAACTGTATAAAAGATATTCCAACAGCAACTGTGCCAATCACATAACAATAGTATTAGTAGTAGCCCTCACTTTAGCTAGAAATTAGGAAGTGTAGATTCATATACAACATGACTCACCAACAATTCCAAGTAGTACACAGTATATGCCTCCAAAGATTGGAGGCGGTATAGAAGCAAAGAGGGCGCCAAATTTTCCTGACGATCATTGAAAACACACACAAATCTTAAGTCCAAAATGGCTACTTTCTATAAACAGAACCCTAGTCAAGATGACTGATTGGGGAGTGAAAGACAAACCAAATATGGAGAAAAATATCATGAAACCCGTTGAAACCTGCACCACTCTTCGACTCCCTATCCGTGTGAGGCCAAGGAGACCAACATTTTCCCTGTATATATATGATCAAGATGAATCATACTTCCTTTTGTACAACATATAGCGCGGAGATGTATTTTAGAACTTACACAGACGCAGTATTGCCAGTAATGGAACCAAATATTCCTTGAAGGAGCACACCGATACCCTATAAGGAAAAATACTCAGAACAAGAAGAGAGGATAGAAAATGAAAAGATTTAAGACTTTCCTATCTTAGTGTGTGAGAATAAAACCTGCAGCCCGACACTACGAGAGACGACATGTGCTGGAGGCGCTGTTGCTCCTGCTAGTCTAGATGCAGCGAAAAATACTCCGGTAGACTAAAAAAAAATTGGGATATACATAACTTAAAAGCCTGTAACAAGATGAAATATATGTAAGAATCTTTAAGACAAGAATATTTCTACCTCCGCAGATGCGACAATGGCAGAACCAAACATTCCAAAAACATGACTAGCTCTGAAGATGGGAGTCCCCCACTGGAACGGATATGGGACTCTGATCCTGCAAAATGAGTTACAGACAGATATTTAGACCTTAGACGAGAAGAGAAGAAGAATCAAGGACAACCTACCAGGGAGCTGAGGAGATAAGAAAGGCACGGTCCGTGCGGCAACTTTGTTTAGTCGCAACCGGAACATTGTTATAAGCTCCAGAAACAGTAAGGATAGCAGCAAAAGCCCATATGAGAGCCAAGCAAACAAGTAAAGCATATCTTTCAAGTATCATAGAAATCCTCGGGATGAAGTGTTTAACATACTGCAAGATGGACAACAAAGATTCTCAATATTATATATCTTAACAATCACAATCATATATACATATAGCGCAAAGAGCCAGACTTGCTGCGAGATGATCAACAGAATCAGCATTGGTAGACCGATCTCCACACAGTTCGCAAGCTGTTAAAAAGTCCAAAAATATCACATTAATGATCTACTAGAAAAAAAAAAGATCTTTTAAGTTGTTAAAGCTGAGCTGAAACTGTTACCAATGGGAAGCCTCTAAGAAACAGGCCAAGGCTCGCAACAGAAACCACTGGCACAACAATGATGGGAGTAAAGATTCTGCATTGAATAAAACCAAGATCATTAGATTTCCATCATCTTGTGGACCAGCAATCTTGTATTGAATTTATATATATATCACCTTATCAAGTTCCCCCATGCCTGACCATATCCAATGATGATGTTTACGAATGAAGAAATGATTAAGGACCCTTGTACGGTTCTCATCGTATGCCGGAATCTCTGTTAGCAAAAACAGCATATATATCAAAGTAAATAAACAAGAAAACGAAAAGCACAAGTAGTAGCGTGGAAGTATACAGTACACCGAGCTTTTTTTACCAGTTTCTCAGAATCGAATTGACCATTGTTGTAATCTCTGATGATAGACAATACAGGAAGAACGTATGCGAACGAAACTCCCATAACCGTTGGAAGCCTAGTCCCTATAAGTGTTTGTAGCAACGTGTTTATTCCAGACATAAACAATATAGTCTGAATAACCCGCGCTTTATCACCCTGACAAAACACCAAACAGTCCCGTTATAAATACCTTTAGAGAACATTCGATAAAAAACGGATCAAAAACCAAAACCACAACATACAGCATCTCCACCCATTGGTGGCACAAGTGTGTTGGCAAGTAAGACAGTAGTCCCGAGCATAACGATGTATTGCTGGAAAGCCAGTACAACCGTCTCATCTGTAACAAAACCCGAATTGTTAATGGAAATGAAACAAAAAATACTTCTTAAAAGGAAAGAATAATAGAATCCTCATGTTATAAAATCCCTTAATATGGCATTTCTTGTAATGATTAAACACTAGTAACTTCTAGGGATTCAGCTCCTTGTAGCATTTTGGATTCACCAATAACTTCATAAAATTAAAAAAAGGTAATAATAACCACACCGTTTCTTTAATCTTAATCAATTAGTAGTATGTCTCATGAACAATTTATAAAAGATTTTATAAATAGTTTAAAAGCTAATTAGTCCCAACACACAAGCTAAAATATATATATATAAGTCAAAACAGAGGAAATAAAAAGCTTCGAATCAGATTCTGAGATCTAAAATATTCTTTTAGGAAACAAATTAAGACACAACAGAAAGCAGTTAAGGAGAGAGACAGAAGTGAATTCTTATTTGTAACTTTTGACTTTGAAACAAATACTAATAAATTTTTTAATTTTGTTTTTTTTTACATCTGAATCCAAAAAATAAAGTAAACCAACAAAAAGTTGTAGTGAGAGACTTAACGCCAAGCAGGATTAGAGTGGATGCAATATTGAAGATGATGAAGTTGCTCAGCCGGAGCCCAAGTTGGTCCTCTGTTAACCGCCATGGATGGAACCGGCGGATAACCGGCTGCAGCCGGTGCCGGTGGATGTTGATGGTGTCCAGTTTCAACCATTCTTTTATTGGTTTTTTCTTTTTGAAAGGATCTTTGAGATGAAACTTTAGGAATCTCTCTTTTTCTTATTTTTTAGTTGCAGAAAGTTTTCCAAATCAAACCGACATAGAGAAGATGATAAAAAGAAGTTAGCAGGAGATAAAGCGAATCTCGAGACTAGATAAATACTAGTACTAGTACTCTATATTAAAAAAAAAAAAAAAAAAAAAAGTCACTTGTTTAATTTGTGTGAGAAGGAACATATTTTTTATTTAATTTTTTTTTAGTAAATAAAGTGTATTTATATTTTGTTTCAAACTTCGAAAGAATAAAGTATTAACTCTCCGTTAGGTGTAAGTTTTAATTGTTTATTTTTAAAATGTACTATGTAATTATTAATAGGAATATTGAAGTTTCTTTTTGTCATCCTTTTGTTGTCTTTATTAGCATTTCTTGTTTTTTTGGTCTACTTCTTATTACTATTTTTATTGGTCTTGTGATGTTATTATGACCTCATTTGAATTATTATCATTTTCCTTTCATTAAAACTAATTAGGTTTACGAATAATTGCTTTTGAAAAAAATCAAAAGCTACTTTCAACCATTCCATAAGATAGTTGATAAAGATCATTTTCCTTTCATTAATCTTTAACTCAATGATTGATGCGTGGTAACTAAGGATCAGTTCTCAAAATCTTTAGCTAAGGATTATTTTTAACTTAGTTAACATTTTTGATTTATTTTTTCACCTTTCTAAGTTGAGAAATTTGCTAAAAATATTCCATTGGAAATGATCTTATATTGCATCAACTATAAGATTTTTTAGTAAAATTGTAGATATATAAATCATATTAAATAGTCAATGAAAAAACATATCTTATGATAGATATTCGTTGTTGAACAAAGAACAACATTAATTATTCGTTAACTAAAGCAATTTAGGAGGGTGTATTCAACTTGACATTTTAAGTGATTTGTGTAAAAGTTACAAATCCTATGTTATTCAATCATGAATTTTAAAAAGTCTCTTGAAATCCACTGTTATTGAAATGATGATTTTAAAATCTACTTTAAAATCCACTGTTGTTCAAAACAGTTTGTGGATTTGGATTTTAATAAGTTGTAGGGATTTTGGAGGATTTGAGAGGATTTGTTTAGTTAAAAATACACAAATCCAAATCTCATGGTTTTAGGTGGGATTTCAAAGAATTTTACTATAAATCATATCAATTTCCCTAAAATCTATCAAAATTTCAAATTTTCTAAATCCCATCAAATCCTCCAAAATCATTATTTCAATACACCCCCCTTAGAATAGACCTTCAAAATCTTAACTTAAATAAACACCATTAAATTCATATATTTTTTTTAGATATAAGAGAATATCAGAAGTATTGATTCAAGCGATTGAGATTATGGAATAAACATAGGACAAAACTTGAGCTATTTTTGGCTGAGCTTTCTCTCCTGTGGTTGGTTGTGTGACTAAGGAGCAGTAAATGATGGTTCACTGATGGCTGGCAGGCCCGGCAAAGATTTTAGATATTTAATATTTGATATTTTGAAAAAAAAAATTCAAATTTCTCAAATCTGCAAATAAGACATCCAAATTAATTAAAAAAAGAAATGTTAGCACAAGGTCCAAAGAAAACATGAACCGGCCTGGTGGCTGGATCGGGTGGACCGGATTATAGTTAGATGACACGCGATCTAGAGACTATGAACTTATAAAATATATGTCAAGGTAAGATATGTTCTTATTATTATGGTTATATGATTGAATGCTTTAAAATCATATTAAACGTCTGTTAAAACTGCGTTTTAGAATGTTTAAGTAGGAAGTTGAACCGTCGTCAAAAATTTTACTAAAATTTATTTATCCAATAAGATGGTATCACCATTCAGCCTGTGGCCGAGGGATTAGAATTCAGGATGAGGTGTTATAGTCTTACAGATGGCCTGAGTATTACAACAACTTGGGTTAGACGTGGTTAGTGGGACTTGATGATGTTATCTCTGTCTGACCTCGTAAGTTAGAAGAGTTACCAAAATAAGGTCATGTGTATTTTTGCTAGGATCAATGGAAGAGGGTAGCTTTGGGACTTCGGTTTATTCGATTTATTTGGTTTGGTTATTTCAGTTTTTGGTTTATTCCGATTTTTAAAAAATGTCACAGAACCTAACCGAAATAAAATTTGGTTTGGTTATTTCGGTTTTCAGTTTTGAGGATTAAAACCGAATTACCGATTTTGTATTTTTTAAAAGTTCGATTACTTTTGTAAAAAAAAAAAAAAGACTATTGGGCCAGTTATATATCAGAACGAAATTTTTGGACCAATTTAACTTTAAAAACTGGGCCTGAATCTAAATTTAGGCCTGTTAGCAAAAGAAACAAAAATTGAGATTTTTCTGAACAACGAAGAGAAGAGCTTCCTCCGACGAATCGACGAGCTGGAGACACACCGGCGACAATATCTTAAAGGCGAACATCGCAGATTCGACCGAATGATATGAAGAAGAAGAGATCGAACGAAGAGGAGGAAGAAGAAGAAGAAGAACAACAAGAAGAAGGAGAAGAAGAAGAAGAAGAAGAAGAAGAAGAAGACGAACAAGGGTAAGAATAAGAATGAGAAGGAGAAGAAATCCTGTCAATCTGTCATCGAAGAGTCGGATTCACGACGGCTAGGTTAGGTTAGGTTAGGTTAGATTAGAATTAGAAAAAGTTAGGGTTTTGTTGTGGTTTCGGTTAACCGATCGGTTCAGATGAACCGAACCGAAATAATTTGGAACCGAAGAAAGGACTTGGAACGTGACAAAGAGTTTGTAGCCGAGGAGGAGTTTGAAGCTAACGAAAAACGTGACCGGAGGATGAGCTTTTAGTTGATGATGCTTTTGTACGTCACACCAGCTGGTTCCATCGACTCGGTCAAGAGCTAAGATGTTTAAGTTTAACCAAACTGTTGGAGTATTGCTTAATCAACGTGATCAAAGACAACATGTATGGAGGTGGGAGCTTGTCAAACCACTTTTGTTTTGAATTGATTTAAACTTCCCCATGCTTCTCACCACTTCTTCCACTTCCCCTTCTGTAAACGATTTAGCCAAAGAATGTCTTCTCCGTCTCTGTTAGCGAAGGGAAACCCAATTGTGGCAAGCTCTCTACTACTACTTCATCCACATCTACCAAGGAATAGAGCCTTTGATAGTATGCAATTGCTAGATCCTCCAATTCTTGTGTGGCAGAGATCCAAACACCCGCATCATCCTTCAAACTTTCAACTCGATTAAGTCTCCTCCATACATGGGAGACCAATGGTGGTCCCAAACCCAAAGGGATGCCTTCATATTTTGGTTGCACGATGAGAAAGGGCTGGTTATGTTTGAATAAGTAGTATGGATCCCACGTTTGTTCCATATACTTCATCAATTGGGGGGACACATGAATGTTTCAATAACCCGAGCTCGATGGTTGATCCTCAATGCTCCTTCATATTGTTCAACTTTATCTCTATTAGAGTTAAGATGATTTTGCTAGCTTACGATTTGTATCCTAACCGTTATAATAACTCTCTTATGTAAACAATTAAAGTGCTGAAATGGCTACCTCACAAAGCAAGATTATATGAAGCAATTGAGGCGATGGATCATAAAAAAGTAGATGCAGAGTAATTATTTAGTGAGGCTTCCCAATAACATGTACCAAGAAAAGAGCTTCATTAACAAATGTAACATGTTGTATCCCATCAAGTTATACCGAAGCTTGACAACATCAATAAACAAAAATTATATATATAATTTTATAAAAAGAGCAAATTTACTCGGCTTCAGCAGCTTCTTCAACAGAGGTCTCGATTCGAAGAAGAACGAATCCAACAGCAACACCGACAAGAGTAAGAGCATTCATGATAGCTGCAATCTTGAAAATCTCTCCGACGGCGTTACATGTGGTGGATAAGGCTCCTCCACTGCCTCTTCTTCCCTTGAGAGACATGACAACATTAGCAAAGCACTGTTCTGTGCAGAGTGGTGATCCCATTGAGACAACCTTGTTCTGTGCCTTGAGACCACCATATGAATTCAGTCCAGTTACGTAAGAAACTTTCATCTCAGTTTTCTTCTGCTGGGTTTGTCCGGATTTGGACACAATGCCCGATCTTGCCCATGAGATCACTGCTGCTGCTGCTGCTGCTGTCGCCATTCCTTTTTGCTGAAAAAAAGGAAAGGGAAGAAAGATTCAAGAAATGGGTAATGATCGGAATTGAGGAATAGAGAAAATATTGAATACCTGTGGATGGATGAGTTTGAAGGGATGCAAGCGACTCAAAAGAAAAGAGAAGCAAAAGAGGTGAAGCTTAGTTTTAAGGAAGGAGGAGATTTTGGATAAGGAGGGTGTGGCTGCCACAGCCAATTACGGCCAGTAGATGGATTTACTTCTTCTTTATCAATATATCTTGTGAACACACGTTTCTCATCGCTTTACTATTTGTTTTTTTCCCCGGCCATTTTTTTTTTTTTAATTTTAACACCCATATAAACAAAAAAATTTGACAATTTTAATTTAATCTAAAAATATATTAAGATACTTCTAATTAGTATTTTCTCAGTAAGCTTAGAAATTATATACTTATTCTAATTTTTAAGTTTCTAATTCTAAAATAAAAAGGATTTAATACAATCAATTAATATAAAACCATAATTAAATAAATTATACAGTCAATTATTTAATCCTATAAATAAAAAAGGATTGTAAATATCCACCTCTATATAAACAAATAATTGTCTCATGACAATATAATTTCTTCAAAACACCATCATTGGTTCAACTTATTTTATTGTTAGAGTTTTTTTTTTTGTAAAAAAAACAATTTCTTATGAGATTGTTTCATATTTATGAAGATGTTTCATATTATAAAGTAAAGTTACACGAAAGTTTTATAAGCTATCACATATTTTCTCCCTTCTTTTTTCAGAATTTAGTTATGAGAAGCTTTTCTTAAAATAATTCATTTATTAATTTATGTATGTTTACATAATTTATGTATATATATTTTTTATATAGTTTCTTGGGATTATTAAATTTATCTTTAATTTCAGTTTTTTTTCCTTCTAATTTTCAGGACAGCATAGTATTAGTGACTGTTGTTATATGGAATTAACAACAATAAAATATGCAAGAAAGCACTTAATTATTACGAGATGCATGCACTACTAACTAAGTTTACAACAAGTCATAATTATTTTCAAGTTTGAAAAAGTTACAGGTTTCATCACAAATATAAGAAAATTACAACAAACCTTTATAATAAACAAAAAAATAAATTAGTAGGTCAAACTCAACTCCATATTGTACAATACTGCATCATAAAACTAGATTTTTCTTTTTATTTCTTTTTTTCATTCAAATTAACAGTAAAACAAATGAATTATTCAGACAGAGTTGGTATTTTGAAGGCCAAATCACAAACCATGATTAGGGTCGTCGATGACTGCTAGCTCCACCAGCTGATGAAGAGAAACTGCCATCAGACATGAAAGCCTCAGAATGCGATATAACATGTTGTTGTTGCATCATACCCATTTGGTTCATGTCAATGAAAGATTCTGAAACCCCCCATACTTTTACTGACTTATCCAAGCTTCCACTATATACAATCCATTTTTTGTCTGAACGTTCTGAAGCTTCGCGATCTGCTTCTACAGCCAAACATTTTACAGGACCTGTGTGACCTGTTAGTACAGAAAGGCATGTATGAATATTTCCATCTCTCTTCCACACACATATTGTCTTATCAGCTGATCCGCTAAAGACAAGACTCCCTGCCACTTCTAGGCAAAGGACAGCAAGCTTGTGGCCCTTGAGGACACCACCGTAGTTCAATTGCTTCTCCCTCTCCCAAAAATTGACCAAACCATCACTCGAACCAAAGTACACAGCCGCACCATTCTTGCTTACAGCTAAAGCTGTGACTGCACTCTCTTGTTTTGTTAGTGTTTGCATTAACGTATGTTTTGTGTGTTTTCCTTGTTGGTCTCTCTTCCATGCCTTGACTGTCCCATCAGCTGATCCAGAGAAAACAATCGCCTCCGTTGTTGACACCACCGAGTTTACAGCATCATCGTGAGCTGGGATCGATTCTAGACATTTTGAATCAGAAATCCTCCACACCTTAATGGTTCGGTCCCAAGAAGCAGAGTACAACAACCCTTGTTCAACGTTTAAGCTCAAACATGAAACAGCATCGGCGTGTTTGATCCAAAGAGCAGTGCGGTGTTTCTTCACCTCAACATAGTTTCTTGGTTTGAGAGATGCCTTGAATATATCTTTCAAAGTTGGTAACGTTCCAGAGCGTTTGTGCAAGCTCTGGTTCTTAGGGGAGACTTTCCAAACCCGAATCTTTCCGTCTTGGTGACCTGTGAAAATCTTCTCGCCTGAAATAACAATGGCCTTTACCAATCCACTGTTACATTTGAATGCACTAAACTCCTTTAGATTCTTCCACACACGTATGTTCTTGCTATCAGAACCAGTATAAAGAAGATCTTTGGTGGCAGCTAAAGAATAAATATGACCTTCTTCACGAACAAGGGAACCAATAAGGCCATTTTGGGGTAGATTTTCTTCAACACTAGACCATTGTGTTTGAGTAAATGGAGTTGCTTGGTTCCAAGGAGACATCATCATTGGTGAACCTTCACAACTCATTCTATCATACATGCCCGTGCCAACCGCAGATGCACTGCTGTTGCGTATGCCATACTCTTCCTCTGTTTGTTGGGTCATGGTGGAGGAAAGATTCGGATCAGAATGCATCATGTTGCCATATTTTGCCCTAGGAATGCTATCCGCCTCCGCGAACATTATGGAATATAGTACTCTACCACCTTCTCGTTCTCCTCAAAAAGATTACAATTTTAAATTGAGTAATTTGTGAGGAGAGGAAAAAAAAGGGGAAGGTTAAAAATTAGATTGAGATTGAAAGGGTTTGGTTTTTTTAGCTTAAGAACGATGGTGTGATGCAAATATAGCTGTGGCAGGAAGCGATAGAAGAAATGATTGGTTAAACCTTTTTTTATTATTGATGTTACAATTCATTGGTTCACCATCGTGTCCGTCAACTTAATCTATTTCAGGAAAACTCTTGTTACTTCATTTTACACGTTGCAAATTGATGTTCTAACTCCTAGGCTTTTTTTCCTATTTGTTTCTTCCCTTAAAATAGTTTTGTAGTTTCTGAAAGGAGCAGAAGAAATTTCCTGTCAAAATAAGTGTCAACAAAAATAGAATGAAATTAATAAAAAGTACGCATAAGTCGTATCCCATGTCAAACTACTAATAGGGTTCATAAACCATATTTATAGAACTCATCATTAGCTATTATTATTGAGTTTATCATTTTATGAATCTGATCATTTTAAAGTCGTTAATAAGCACAATCAACTACTTCGTTAATGATACAAATTATTGTGAGTTTTTTTCTCATTTTATGTTAATGATACAAATAATTATGAGGCGATCGTAATTATGATGTTAACGACATGATACTGTCGACCAAACTGTTTAAAGAACTGTGAGAAGAGCCTCCTATTCTGACAGAAGCTTCAATCTCCACCTTTAGTCCAATGGCTCTCGTTCTCATTTCTACGCCTTCATGATCCACAATGAGCCTCCTCACAGCTATCTCTACAATCCCTCTTTCCAATTTACCTTCGATCTCAAACGCGGTTTGCCAAACATGTGACATAAGTCGAGCGTTCACTTTCTGATCACCAGAATACGGCATGCAAATCATTGGTACGCCACTACTTATACTCTCCAGGCATGAGTTCCATCCACAATGGTTCCAAAACCCTCCCACTGCTCTATGCCTTAACACCTCTTTCTGTGGAGCCCATTGCACTACAAAACCTCTCCCGTCGGTTACCGTTTGCCTAAATTGTTCCGGTAAGAAGTCTAAGGATTCTTGTCCGATTATCGAGCCTGGTCGGATCACCCACAAGAAAGGTTGATTACTCTCAACAAATCCCATGGCCATCTCCAAAGCCTCTGTCTCTTGTGTCATCGCCAAGCTGCCCATGCTTATGTATATCACGGAGTTTGTTTCTTGCTTCTCAAGCCATTCGAGACAGTTTCTTTCTTCATCAAATAAACTCGGACATGACGTAGCGGGATTGGTCATATGGAGTGGACCAACCGGGTACACGGGAACTCTCCAGTTCGCTTGTGCAGTTGATATGAATGAGCTCTCTAAGCAATTTGAAGAATTGTGTATTATGCCAGAAGATAGAGATCTATTGCTTACATTCTCGTAAAGTATCATTAATCTCTCCATAGATCCATAAGCTGTCACAGGCAGATCTTTAAATCTAAAGGGATGAAACTCTGGCATCATTTCTTCAAGCTGAGATATTGCTTCTGTCGTAGAAAATGACTCAAATTATCATCATACGGTAAAACGTTTCAAAATTAAGTCTTCACATATTTATAAACACATGTCAACATCGGATCGTGTCGCAATATATACAAAGAAGCAAAACAAAAAAAAAAAAGGGGGGGGGGGGGGGGAAGGGGGTTACCTTGTGGAGGAAGTAACCCTTTTGCTTGGTTATCCATAAGCACGCACCGGCTGATCGAAGTAGCGGCCGAAGAAGCACTAAAGACCATCTTGGGCAGATGAAGATCTTCTGCAACACCTCGAGGGAAGTAGACAAATTCATCATATATGATAGAGTCAACATCATCATGGATGGTTAAAAACTCTTTCAAAATGGGTTCACATATAGAGTTGAGCCTTAGGATAAATTCAAGGAGCCCGAGAGACTTCATGTCGGATTCTGACATGCCGTCTTTTATGGTGAAGAAGTTGAGATCAGGGAAGCTAGCAGAGAGATCTTTCAAGTTGAATTGGGTTTGAACAATTGTGACTGAAATGCCTTGGGAAAAAAGGTAGGAAGCTAAGTTCATCATCGAAGGTAAATGGCCTTCGAACGGTGCTGGGACCATCAACAGTCTTCTCTGGCGAATCTCTTCCATGATATTTTAATTTTCTTCAACTAGTTCTTGAGTTTGATTGTTTGCTTATAAAGACAAATTTGATTGTTTCTTTATTAAGACAGAATCCTGGAGTTTGATTCTTTCGTTATAATAAAGACAAATTTGACGATCTGCTTGTTGATTTAGTAGATGGAGTAATTTCGTGGAAACAGGACTCTGTTTTCTTTAATAAATAAATGTGATATTACAAACTTACAAACGTTTTTTCTATCTGTTAACTAGCCGCCTTTATACGGTTTTAAAAATTGATTTAGCAACGTGGTTAGTAACTTGTAGGTATAACTTGTAACGTGGTTAGTAACTTGTAGGTACAAACTTGTAACGTGGTTAGCAACGTTATGTGATATATTTAAAACATACATTGTGATTTTAACTTGTAGGTATGACTTAATTAAAGTTTCAAATAAAATATTGTTGAAAAAGAAAATTTATCAGAACTATGTAATCATCTATTTAGATCAGCTTATATTAAAGTTTCAAACCAAATTGTTATAAAAGAAAAATCCCCCAAATTGTTTGATGAGATTAATACCTTGGCATGAGATCTGTGAAACACATTCCTGAAACAAAGAGAAGAATATATAGTGAGAAACAAAAATGATATGGGTATTAATTAGAAATATGACATCTGTTTGATACAAAAATCTCAATAAATAATAGAAACTAAGAAACAGTAATAAAAAGATGGAAACCTTAAAAAAATTATTTACCATTGGAATATGATTTTTTATTCTTTTGGTTTTTTCCAGACTTTTCCAGTCACACCGGTATTGTAACCCTTTTTGTGCAGTAAAAGACTTGTCTTCTCTCTCTCTCCCGATCTGTTAACAAAATCCTTCAAGTTTCACTAAAGCGGTTTCATTAGGGTTTTACTTCTCCCGAGCAAAAGCACTAAAGATGTGCGGTAGGACTCGCTGTACTTTAAGACCAGACGATGTCCCCAGAGCTTCTCACCGCCACGGTGTTCCAACCCGATTCCTTCACCTCGACCGGTTCTTTTTTTTCTTCTCTCAATTTCAAAGTTCCAATTTTTTAGCCTATCCACTGTCTAAAAATCGTTACTTTTTTTTCTTTTTCTTTTGTTGTTGTCAATCAATCAGTTATCGTCCATCTTACAATGTTGCCCCTGGATTCTATATGCCTGTTCTACGGAGAGACAATGAAGTAGTTGGTGGTGATGGAGTTGTTGTTCATTGTATGAAGTGGGGATTAGTCCCTGCTTTCACTAAGAAAACTGATAAGCCTGACTTTTTCAAAATGGTAAAACTTTACTCTTTCTTCTGATTTTGTAACTTCTTTTGTTTTGAGTTGGAAAGGTTATAATTTGATTTGTGAAAGAAGGTTTATTAGTACATCTGTTTTGTGATTCTCTGATTGCTGACTTGAGTGGCATTATTATTATATTTATATAGTGAAGATGTTTTTTTTGTTTATATGAATTTTGTAGTTTAATGCTCGGTCTGAATCGGTAGCTGAGAAAGCGTCTTTTCGTCGATTGCTTCCTAAGAATAGGTGTCTTGTTGCAGTTGATGGGTATGTATCTCTTCTCTCCTCTTTCTTTAGCATTCTAATTTTCTGTTCAGTCTTAATTTTTTTTTCTTTAATTCTGACCAGCATTGTTAATCTTTCCACTCATTTCATGGTTAATAGTCTCAAGGCTAATGATTTGTTAGTGAGTTCTGTTTCTGTGAACATTCTTTGAAAGCAATCGTTCTGTTAATGGAATTCTACTTAGGAAGCTCTTTTATATGTAGGATCAGATTGTTTGTAAATGGTTATCTACTGTTATTTTGTAAACTGCATTACTATCAATTATCAACCAGTGGGTTTGGGATCAACACCTCATACAATCTTTCAACTAGGTTCTGATGTTTGTATACTTAGATCAGATGTGAGTTTTTTTTTTCTTTTCTTTATAATACATGTTTGTATTTATAGCATAAAAGTCTTTAAAAGAAATTACAGTCAGATTCATTTTGAAGGTTCTATGAGTGGAAAAAGGAAGGGTCAAAAAAGCAACCCTACTACATCCATTTCGAGGATGGGAGGCCTCTCGTATTTGCTGCTCTTTTTGATTCTTGGCAGAACTCAGGAGGTGAACCGTTTGATCATTTTTTATTACAAACTCTGCTGATATTCTTTTGAAGCTGATCTTAAAACATTTCTTAGACTTCCAATTTTGAGGTATGTGTATTGGAAAAGTGAAGCAGAACTTGAAAGACCTGCTGTGACAAATTTTTTAAAATTGATGAATTTGATCTTCTTTGGTTTAAGTCCTTCTTGGTAGCTAGAATATCTCGCCTGTTTTAATTCTTTTAGTAACATTTACTTCTTTTTTTTTTTCTTGCAGGTGAGACACTTTACACCTTCACGATTTTGACAACCAGTTCCTCTTCAGCCCTCCATTGGCTCCATGGTTAGTAATGAATACACTGACTATCTTTGGTGGCTTTCTTCTTAAATGAGATGTATTTCCTTAATTCATATTCATCAAAGATTCTGAGTAGCACATTGAAACACATAGCATATGAAGTTGGGAATGATTTATCCTCCATGGAGACTTGATCGTATTCGTAGATTAACAGAGATATGAACTTCCAAGTATCAATCATACTAGTATTGAATTGTTTCTTTTTTCTTGTAACGTCTAATTTGATAAGCTTCTTTAAGAAAGATACGTTTGTAATTACGAGTCTGCTGCATGAGAATCTTGAACTGCTGCTAAAGGGACTGGTATCAGAAGAAAAAAAACAAGGAAAGGCTGTTTATGCAATGAATTGTTTCTGTTTTCTTATTCGAAGCTGACATTATAAGATGCCGTTGGTGAAAGTTTTATTAATTTACGGCAGTCCTGAATTTTGCGCTAACAAGTGAGGTTTGTTTATATTCCACATAAGACAGAATGCCAGTAATTCTTGGTGACAAGGATTCTGTGGACACATGGTTAGATGATCCATCAACGACGAAACTGCAGCCATTACTTTCACCATATGAAAAATCGGATTTGGTAAGCTAACTTTGTTTCTGGCTTCTATGTTGTAATGATCGTTCCTTTTTCACATACTTTAGATTGAACTTTCAGGTGTGGTATCCAGTAACCGCTGCCATTGGTAAACCAACGTTTGATGGACCAGAGTGTATTCAACAGGTACGGTTAACCAGATTCCCTTCGTTAGTGTACATCTAAAAAGGTCGCAAGTTGCATCTCAAGTCGCATTAAACATATTAGTAGGATCATGTCTTTGAATGCACTCTGGTCCATCAAGCTATGTATTTGTCCAATCTGTACGCTTATCCTCATTTAAAAATAAGGATTGTGCCACCTGCAGATACCGCTTAAGGCTTCACAAAATAGCTTGATCTCGAAGTTTTTCTCAACAAAGCAGCCCAAAACAGACAAAGAAACCAAGTCGACAGATATCACAGGTGATTTGAAAGAGGAACGTACGGTTGAAGGTCATGATGGGGTGGTATTTTCTGACAGCATTAAGAAAATGGAAGAAGTAGACGAGGATATATCGAATGAAGCCAGTAATCTTGGTTTTCAAAAGATTGTGAAAGTAGAACCATTTGTTGAAGATAAATCAGCGGTTGTAAAGGATGAAGTTGAGGAGGGTACGAATGGAGAAGGGAAATCCATGAACACTGGTCTTACTAAAGAAACAGGTGAGAGCAATGCCAGCTTACCGGCTGGATCCTGCAACCTTGATTTCCCAATAATCTCAAAAGAGGAACCCGAGACCCAAGACCATCATCGGTATACTACACTTGAGGAATTGAATCAGCCGCATGAGGTTGTTGAAGATAAACCAGGAAACGAAAACCAGAAGACAGATTTAACTTGCCAGACCACGAAGGAAGGTGGCTTAGAGTTTAGCGAAAAGTCTTCAGGAAAGACTGGGACAAAGCGAGACTACGAGGTATTCTCAGCTCAAGAAAAGCCACTGAAACATTGTGAGAGGTTGGAAGATGTTAAAAGCAGTGGGAGATCTGGAAGGAAGCAAGGAAAGGGAAAGTCTAACATCAAGAAATCTAAAGAGACGCAGTCTACACTACACTTCTTTTTCGATGAGAAATAGTTGGTCTCTAGGACACATCCATCTATGATGACTAATGTGGGGTTACTTTGGTTGTAGATAACGTTAGATATGTATCGTCGTAATGTTGCTTGTTTATATGTTGTATTTGATCTTTGATCTAAGCTAATAGCCTAATAATAGCAATAGGTTCTTGTCAGTTGCTAGGAGCAATGTTTGCATGTGTTTTCAAGAATTTTAGTTTCAAGATTTACACAAGTGAAGGGTTCCAATTTTCCACTGCCGTGCTAAAAAAATATTATTATCATTATTATTTCTATTGATTAAATTAATTTTTTTTACAGTTTTGACAAAATATATTGAAAACCTTTTTAATGTCGTGTGGGTTAAAAAGTTGCTTAAAATTATTGTTAACCTTATTGGTAGTTTTTTTTTTACTTTTTAATCGTCCCTGACCTCGACCAACAACGGCCTGATATCGAAGAACACTCTTAAATCCCTAAAGAGAGAAAAAAAAAAACAGAGAGATTGAGAACAAAATCGAATTCCTCTGTTTCAGGATAACAAAGTGATATAGCAATCTAATGACTTCCTCAAAATCTCATTACAAGGAGAAGATTGCTCGTCGGAGGTTAGTAATCATCGGCTGTTTTTTTTTTTTTTTTTCAATCTAGGGTTTTAACATGAGAAGAAGATGTTAAATTTGTGACCTTTTTTGTTCCAAGGGAGGAGAAAACAGAGGAAATCGATAACCCAAAGTACAGAGACCGTGCTAAAGAACGAAGAGAGAATCAAAATCCTGATTATGATCTTTCCGAGCTTGGTTCTTTCCATGCCGTTGCTCCTCCCGGAGCTGTCGATCTCCGGTAACTCTCAGTTTTTTCTTTTCTTCTTCTGATTACTCTGTTATAATCGTAATGGGGGTTTCTCTAATTTTCTGTTTTTTTGTGTAGTGCTGCTGATGCACTAAAGCTATCTATTGAGAACAGCAAGTATCTTGGAGGTTAGTGTTAGGTTTACACATTCGTTCAAAGTCTCTTTTTTTGAGTAGCTTATTGTTGTGTGTTTAATATGGGTAGGTGATGTTGAGCATACCCATTTGGTTAAGGGGTTGGATTATGCTCTGTTGAACAAAGTACGAAGCGAAATCGTCAAGAAACCTGATGGTGAAGATGATGATGGCAAGACTAGGTGGGTTTTTTTTTTTGGTTATACTTTGTTTATTGACTCATTTTGGCTTGTTTGATTCAAGTGCACATTTTTTTTTGTTTTTTTTTTGTCTTTGACAGTGCGCCTAAAGAAGATCAACGTGTTACTTTTCGTACCACAGCTGCAAAGGTATGCAATTTTGTTTTTGAATTTATGCAGATGTGGGGAAAGTTTGTGGATGTTGATAACGCTTGATGTTTGTTTCTCATCATGTCTTTTGATCTATTTCAGTCAGTTTACCAGTGGATTGTTAAGCCTCAAACTATCATCAAGTCTAATGAGATGTTCCTTCCTGGTAGAATGACATTTGTCTATGATATGGTACTGCTTTTTTTACTTATTTATTTACAGGCAGATTCGATATTATTACATTTTTGTTTGTCTTACATGTGTGTTCTGCATGACAAAACTTCTTCGAATATTAGCTGGTTAAAATCTTCTCTTTTGGTTTTCTTGAAAAAGCATATTCTTTTTTGCAAATAGAGACACCATACTAGAAAAACGTCAGTTGAATTATCGTAATTTGGTAGTTTTATGAATGAAGCTTCCTTTGAGATATTTAGTCTCAGTTATGCTAGCTAATCTTACAGTATGATATTATTCTGCCCTCTGAAGGCCTCCCTGGTGATGTCGAACAGCCACTATCTGATGTCAAATATCAATGTTATTCCCTTTGAAAAAGCATATTCTTTTTTGCAAATAGAGACACCATACTAGAAAAACGTCAGTTGAATTATCGTAATTTGGTAGTTTTATGAATGAAGCTTCCTTTGAGATATTTAGTCTCAGTTATGCTAGCTAATCTTACAGTATGATATTATTCTGCCCTCTGAAGGCCTCCCTGGTGATGTCGAACAGCCACTATCTGATGTCAAATATCAATGTTATTCCCTTTTAATTCTTTCTATATATGTTGCTTTTCAGGAGGGTGGCTATACTCATGACATACCAACCACGTTATATAGGAGTAAAGCTGACTGCCCCGAGCCCGAGGTATGTAAGATCCTTGGTGTAATAGTCATCTTGATCCTGGAAATTTCTTAGGACAGTAGGCAGTGGTAGATATGAAATGATCGATGTAATTCAAATGACATAAGCCCATTATGCTGGTCTCCGCAACCTCTTCTTTGACAGGGTTGATGTAATTAATACAGTTAATATTTTGATTATATGTCGTAGGATTTGGTAGAAGCATATATTTTTCTTCAGTAATCATAGGAATATATTAAGATTAGATTCATCTTTTTTTTTTCCTACTCATCTGGAACCAAAATTGGCATTGATAAACATGTTTGTGTACTGAACATATTTTAAAGGTTTACTTGAAATCACTGCTGCAATAAATGCGAGAATTGTTTCATTAACAAGCATTATTGCTCTCTCTTATCTCTCCGACAGGAGCTGGTCACAGTCAATGTTGATGGTTCTGTACTAGATCGAATTGCGAAAATCATGTCATACCTTCGCCTTGGATCATCAGGGAAAGTTCTCAAGAAGAAGAAGAAAGAAAAAGACAGTAAAGGTATTTTGCATAATGTAAGAGCATACTTTTGGTGTATTTTCTAGCTGTACTTGCATTGTGACCATGATTTTAAGTATTAGCAGTTCCTATTCACGTACACTGGTTGAATAATTTTCATCAAATTTTTGTTTTTCTGCCTATCCCCAAATTTGTCAAGTGTCTGCGTTTTACGATTTGGAGCCAAGAATGTAAAGAGTATCTCTAGTCTTCAACAGCCGTACTAGTAGTATACTAGTATCCAATGATGTCTTTTTATGTTCACTTAGTGTTTTGTATCCTCTTTTTTTTTTTTTTTTTTTTTTTTTTTTATTATTATGCCTATGTGGTGCCGGTACATGTTGTAGGTCTTGTTTCACATCAGCACACATTTGGATTTAAGCTAAGAAATTGGCTGGTTTCTGATTCTTTAGCAATATCATTTGCTATTTCTGTTCCATCTTACGTTCACTGCAATTTTTCAAATGCAGGAAAGACTTCAACTATTGCTAATTATGATGAAGACAATACTCAATCTAAGATTGAGAATGGATCTTCTGTGAACATAAGTGAAAGGGAAGATTTACCTCCTCCTCCGCCGCCGCCATTACCGCCTGTGATCAACCATCTGGATTTGAGTAAGAAAGAAGAAGAACCCCCTGTTGCCAGGACAGACGATGATGACATATTTGTTGGTGAAGGCATCGACTACACGGTTCCTGGTAAAGATGTGATGCAGAGTCCTATCTCTGAGGACATGGAAGAATCTCCCAGGGATAAGGAGAGAGTACCTTATTTCACTGAGCCTGCTTATGGTCCGGTGCAGCCATCTGCTGGTCAAGAATGGCAAGACATGGTCAGTTTACCGTAACTAACCCTTGGTTGGATTTATTCACGAACCTTGATTCCCGACTGCAAATTTTGCATCGTAGTTTGCAGTTATTATCTGTCCATTATTCTCATATTCAGGTTTCTTTCTTTTCCTGTCTTCCTTTGTTGTGTTTTTTTGTTCCAGAGCGTATATGGTCCAGTGCAAACTCAAGGACTGGCTGCCGGGTATCCTGAAGAGTGGCAGGATTACCAATATGCAGAGCAAATTGGGTATCAAGAGCAGTACCTTCAGCCTGGAATGGAGGGTTACGATGTCCAACCAGAAACAGATATTTTACAAGATCCCCAACTCATGTCTCAGGAAGAGAAAGATAGGGGTTTGGGATCAGTGTTCAAGCGTGATGACCAAAGGCTTCAACAGTTGAGGGAGAGTGACGCACGGGAGAAAGATCCAACTTTTGTATCCGAGAATTATTCAGAGTGTTACCCGGGTTACCAAGAGTACAACCATGAGGTTGTCGGGAGTGATGAAGAAGCTGATTTGTCTAAAATGGACATGGGTGGAAAGGTATGCCCCTAGCTCAGTTATATTTTTTTTCTTCTTCTTTTTTAAAGTGTGGAAAGACCAAACTTACATTACAATTTCTGGGTGTTGATGAACACAAAACAGGCAAAGGGGGGTTTACATCGATGGGACTTTGAGACAGAAGAGGAATGGGAAAAATATAATGAGCAGAAGGAAGCGATGCCAAAAGCAGCGTTCCAATTTGGGGTAAAGATGCAAGATGGTCGTAAGACGAGGAAGCAGAACCGTGACCGTGACCAGAAGCTCAATAACGAACTTCACCAGATTAATAAGATACTTACGAGAAAGAAGATGGAGAAAGAGGGTGGGGATGTTGCTTCTTTGGATGCCGTCGATGTACAGACTCCCAAGAGATCCAAGCATTGATTCTACCTTGTCACTTTCTTCTATTCTAGTCTTTCACCCGGAATCTATCTTGTATCTCCAAGTCTATTTTAGTTTAAAAGAATTTTACATCCAACTGTTTACTTCCCAACTCGTTTTACTAGATCAAATAAACTCTAGTTTCTAAAAGGAAATATGCAAAATAATCTTCAAAATGACAACTAAAGTCATCTTTATGTTATGATGTTGCTTCTTTGGATGCCCACTATATTGAGGTTCTAGATGATTTGGTGTCCAACCCATCTCATGGCCAAAACTCATATCTCGTATTTTTCAGATAAGTATGCTTTATTACTCATGCACTAAATTCTAGGGTGTTCCTCAATAAATAACGAGTAAATGGAATATGAAAAAAAATCTAAAGAAAATATATAAGATTTTAGAAAAGAATTATAAAAATGAGACGCTTCAGAAACCAACCCAACAACGCAAGCAAGGGAAACATAAAACCCTAATCTTATCTTCCAATGACAACACAGTCCATCAATGGCAACGGAGACAACAACTCTACACCTCTCTCCGCTCGTGGTTCAACCAAACGTAACGCCATCTCCATCGAGGATTACGACCGTGAGCGCCACCTTTATCACCGGCTTCACTCTTCTTCTCAACAAACCCCAACCGAATCAGAGTTCTCAAACTACATAGATCTTGATCAATACAACGACGAAGATGAAGATCTCAAGATCCTCTGTTTCACACCATCCTCTTTAGAAAAGGGACAGTCTTCGTCTTCCTCGTCCACTCGACGCACCTTCGACTGCGAGATATGTGTTGAACGCAAACCAAAGATTGAGTCATTTCGAATCAATGGATGTTCTCACTCTTACTGTAACGACTGTGTCTCGAAATATATAGCTGCTAAGTTACAAGACAACATCCTCTCAATCAAATGCCCTGTTTCTGGTTGCTCCGGACAGCTCGAGCCCGAACAATGCTGTCATATCCTACCAAGAGATGTCTTTGATCGGTGGGGCGACGCTCTCTGCGAAGCGGTGATAATGCCTTCCAAGAGATTCTACTGTCCCTATAAAGATTGTTCTGCTTTGGTCTTCTTAGATGAGAGTGGAGAGAAGATAAATGAATCGGAGTGCCCTCACTGCCATAGAATGGTGTGTGTTGAGTGTGGGACTAAGTGGCATCCGGAGATAACATGTGAGGAGTTTCAGAAGTTAGTCGAGAACGAAAGAGATAGAGATGATATATTGTTGAAGAAGATGGCTGAGGATCAGAATTGGAGAAGATGTCCTTCTTGCAAATTCTACATTGAGTTGACTGAAGGTTGCTCATCCATGCTGTGCAGGTATCTTCTTTGTTCTTGTTTGCAATACATAATCTTAAAACAAAACAAAACACTTATCTTTCAACACTTTTTTTTGCAGATGTGGGTTGGATTTTTGCTACGACTGTGGAACTCCAGCCGATGACCACCCTCATTATTGTGAAAATTTCCATTGATTTTATTAGCATTGTGTGTCTAAAAGTTAAGCTTTAAGATTTCATGCATTTATCAACATGTCTAGGTTCTTTGGGTTGGTTGTATTTGGGTTCTTTCATCGCATTTGAGATCAATATATAGAGCAAGAGGAAGAGCATTTGGATCCTAAGTATTACTTATAATATGCTTCCTTCCAAAAATATTTTGAGCACAAATCGATATAAGTTTGATACAACACATTCTCTTAGCACACTATGTTCTAGTACCATATTTTCCAAGTAAATTTCCATGGATAAAGTTTTAAATTCCTCTCAGCGTTGCTTTTAATATAAAACAAGTCACCAGTACATGACCTTCTCTGGATAGCAACGAGGTGTCATTAAGCGTCATAAAGACCCAACTTAACGGGAGAACCTGAGGCATTGATCCAATCTCCTTGTAAGAAGGGTCCAACAGTATAGTTCAAAGCTTCCTCTCTGTTTATGACCTTAAATCCAGGCCACTTAACCCTTGAAGTTGTATCTCCACTTGGTCCTTTGTTCTTGTACTCCGCGTAGTAGAGCGTGTCTATCGCGAAATCAGTCTCTTGCCATCTCAACCATCCAACCGGGTCAATCACATCCTCGATTGTAGATTCCATTACGATCGTTCGAGAGTAGTTCTTCCACGGTCGCCCGAGATAACTCTTGTACTCTGCCTTTACGGGCTTAAGGTCTTCGTTTGCAGCGATTTTGCAGTTGTGGACCACGAAACCAGTTGTCTGAAATTTGTCAACACGTCCTTGAGCGGTCACTGTGTTCTTTTGTCCTGGTAAGCCTTTTCTGATGAAGATGTTACAGTTCTGGAAGATGGCGGCCGCATCCCCGAATATGAAGTCAATTGTTCCGATAATCACACAGCTTCTGTAGTACTGACGGTGCGTGTAAGCATACAATGTGTCTTGGTAGCCTTCAAATCGGCAGTTGAGGAAAATTGATCTATCGGATTGGACACGTATTGCGACTGCTTGATGTCCCTCTGGCCCAGCCGTGTTCCTGAATCCCATTGATTGTGCCATGAACCCTTCTCCCTGTGCAACTATTAAGGAAACCAAACATTTTGAAAATAAGTTTTGGTTTTTTTTTAAACACTGACACTTGAAAAATTTATAGTAGTGTAACATAAGTTATATATTGTAAGAGAATTAGGGGTTTTACCGAACGTCGCAGTGAGAAAAGTGCGGATTTTTTTGGCGTTGCTTTTGTTTCCGGTCACAATTGTCTTCTGTGATCCATCTCCGACCATAGTAAGGTTCGCCTTCTTCTTATCAACAATCACAGATTCGTCATAAACGCCTTGTTTGATATAGATGATGTACCTATACGATTTAAAATTCAACAAAAACTTAACTTAGTTTCAAAACCTAAACCTAAATTAAAGGTAATTAATTTGACGTAATGATCACGTTATGAAATGCTTTGGTATACGTACCTTCCCTCATATTTCTCAGGCATTGCGCTCAGAGCATCATTAATGGTCGTGAAATTTCCACTGCCATCTTTAGCTACAGTGGCGTTAGGCTTCAAAGCCTTCACATCAACAGCCCTTAACATTCTTCTATCTTCGTTGCTTACCCAAGACGGGATTTCATCAAGAAGATGCCGTGTTGCGAGCTTCATAACCGGAGAGAGACTTGCGTCAAAGGACTTGATCATCGCGAGAGAGTTACTGGTCAGAATCTGAGAAGAGTTGACGCTATTCTTCACTTCAGATTTTAGGCTACCTTCTTCAAACCCGTCAAGGCATGTCTCCTGATAAGAAATGACCGCGCTTAGCCAACTGTCCAAGTCAGGAACTACCTTTGCGAAGCTGTCGACTTCTGTGATGTTGATTTTTTTCAGTGATGCGGCAGTTTCCTCCTTTGCTTCTTCCACAAGTAACTTACATTGTGCAATCGCATCTTTATCGTCCTGGTTCTCAGTCTTGAGGCTCAGGACCTTCTCTAAAACTAGGTCAAGATCTTCACTGACAGCTTCAATGGCAGACGTCAAGAAGGTTGTCGGATTGTCTAAAGCAAAACCCTTCTCTGTTCTGTTCTTGAGCGTTTTCTCGCAGGTTTGCTTGTAAAGCGTAGAACTGCAAAGAGTTTCGATGATCTTATCACCCTGGCCGGGTTTCACAGATTGCTCTGCAGAAACAGGAGCTTTTTGGGTTGGGCTTGGTGGGCTCTGGCTCTTCTTTTCGCCCGCATCCTTGACGTTGTTGCCGCTACCGCTTTTGTTGTGGTTCTTTGCTTGTTGTTGTTCATTTCTTTTCTCGTAAGCAACAAAAGCAAAAGTTCCTCCAACAATTGCAGCAACAGCCACAATCAAAGAGACCGTTCCAACAATGATCCTCTTCCTGATTTTACGTTTCCTATTGGCGTTTACGCGTTCTTGGATCTGGTCGAAATCCTGAAACGCCATATCGGAATGACTTTTATTTTTATTTTTTTGAGATTTTTGTATGGGGAGAGAAAGAAATGAATCTCCTCCTCTGCCTTAGAAGGTGGCCAAGGCAGGGAGGTTAAAAGGAAAGATCAAATCTTTTTACGTTTTATTTTTGGCTCTTTCTCGGCTTCTCTCCCCTCTCTTGAATCCTTGGTTTCAGTTTTATTTGTTACTGTCTTGTTTGCAATTTCTACAAATGAACAAATTTGCTCTGGACAGGAGAGTTTCGTGGGCTGATGTCAATTTTTTTTCTTTATAAAAATTGACGGATCTTTCACGCTTTCTAAATTTGGCATTCATTTTTTCGTTTCATATATATTGTTGGACTAGAGTTGTTGGTCAAAAATACATTACGAAGTCAATTGATTTAGAAGCTTAACTTGAAATTTTTGTTTCGGTTCTTTCCGAACCTTATAAGGGCATAAAATCAATTAATTACAACAATGATGTTACGTAGATGTATGCAAACAAAATTATAAAGATACAAATATTAGAGAGAACAGATGCCAATTTGTAATCACGAGATCACTATAGAACAGACGCACTCATGACTTCACGCAAACATTTTTTTATTGGGGTATCATTTCATATATCCCATTTGAGGTTGTCACGGGAATGAGAGATGAGAATTACCTAATTTCATGTATATGTGTTTTTTTTTTTTTTTTTTTTTTAAATGTATCCTTATATATGAAATGTATCCTCATATATACGGGGATGAGTGAGGCTTATGTTTGTTTCTATAGCGGTCAAATCGCCTACTTTACACTCACCATCAACCAATGCAATAATAACAATGTTCTTTCTCGAGGGACAAATTTGAACTATCCAATACATTCTAAAATTCCGCAACAAACATATATACAGATATATTTATGCTTTTAAGTTTTTAAATATTTCTACCCAAAATAAAAATAATATTTGGATCCATCTATGTATATAATCCCACCTTTTTTAACTCAAGTTTTGTAATGCCAAGAAGGTGCGACTGGCTCTTTACGAAACAAATTTTTTACTCAACCTTTCACTACAAGAAAATAATTTTATTAAGACATATTTAGTCACAATACAAAGTATTTAGTTACAATATAAACATTATTACGAATTTGTGACGATTTTTGAATGGTTGCAATACAATGGTCACAAATTTTTATTTGTAACAAAAACGTCACAAGAGTTGCAACGAATATATTAGTAACCATTTTGTCATCAATAACTACGACACCAAAAAGTAACAAAACTGTCTTAATTACAGACTAACAAAACGTCTTTAAATCGTCACAATTCGTGTTTAAAATAACGTTTTAATTATGTATCTTATTGTTACGAAACTATAGTCTCAAATGGTCACAAATGATAATTAGAAATTTGTCGCAAAATTTTAACAAATACTCAAAAATAATGATATTTTGTGACTATCATAATGTCCAATTTTATCATTAGAAGTTATTTTCAAATGGTGTTATTAATAAAAATTCATTGCATATGATAAAAATTATAACTAAAAAATCAATCTCAAAACAATATTATTTTTTAAATTTATTATCATACAAATTTTTTATAATCATAAACATTAGATATACATTATAAGCTATCTTTATTCTTACAAAAAAAAAAAAAATCATCACAAATTCGTCCAGATGAACATATTCGATGATAACTTCCATGTTATAACTCCTATGAAAACGATTTCAGGCTTTCTGGAAAGGTAAGACTCAGATCTTTCCAACGGTTGGTAGATCAGCTTCTGGTTCAATTTGTAGCAGTGGAAAACGATTTCACAAGATGACTGATGTTAATTTGCGGATCTGCGCAGAATAGGTTTGAGAAAACATATATAACTTTTAATCTACAAAAGGGGTTACAAAATCCTTTGGGGAAAACTTACATCTATGGGTTGGGAAATTGCTCACCAAAATTCGTCCATAAAAGAGTCCGTTTACCCCTTATTTTCCACTATCTCCTAGAACATGTAAGATCTGTCCTTAATTTCAATTGTGGCTCCTTTTTCTCTTTCTCTCAAATGGTTCAATCTTGTTAAATTAGGGTTAGAGACTTGGCTTAATGGGCTTTGTATAAATGATATAACAATTTATACTATTTTATGACTAATGTTTACTCATTTTTATGTCACAAACTGTGACTTGCATATCTTTTATAAGTTCATAACTAATTTGCAACAACATATTGGTCACAATGTAGTCATAAGAGTGACAATTAATATTATCGTAGCATATTCGTCACTAATTGTGACAAACTTTTGTTACTGAGTTTTTTCGTCATAATATAGTGACGAAAATACTATGAATTTGTTACAAATAAACTTAGTCATAATATCGTATTTAAAGTGTCACAAATTTGTGACGGAAATTTTTTGTCTCAAAAATACGTCTCAATAAACTTATTTTCTTGTAGTGTTTCATAGAATAAAAGAAAATATTAAAACGAAATTGTAATCATTATATATAATAATTAATATTATTTGAGGTCACTGGGTCGTAAATTTGTTATTCAAACTTGCATGCAAGTTAGGAGAAAGATCATCGCAAAATTATTTACTTTAAGCATTTGGATTTAGCAGTACGCAACTTTTCATACAAATAAAATATGCCACTGAGTCACTGACGGAACACAACTTGTCAAGTATGTTTTAATATAAAGTGTTGGAACTTTCAAAAAGACACGATCGCATGGGTTTCTCCTCCTTACCACTCAGATAAAGCCAAGAAAGACACATCCTCAGACTTTTCAAGAAAGATACATCTTTTGCCAGCTTATACAATTAATACAAGACAGCTTTGATCAGAAAGAACTCAAACCACAGAGAATTATTTAGAACTTATTTTATTTTTATTGTAATTAGAATTTTATATGAAGACCTATACACTTGTAGCGCAAAAAAGAAGTGTTAAATTCCATTATCATAAGGGAACGAAGTACTGCCTAACCAACCATCACCGGTGATAAACTCCGTTGCCGTGAAGTTAAAGGCATCTTCGTAACCCATAATGTGAAAACCCGGCCAGTTGACCCGTTTACCCGTTTCAGAACCCGGACCGTTATTATTATATTCACCATAATAAAGTGTATCAACTTCGTCCCCACCGTTCCATTTGCTCCAACCCGAACCGTCAATAAACTCATCAATGTAAGATTCCATTAGAACCGTTCTTGAATATTCTCTCCATGGACGTCCCAAATAACTCTTAACTTTGTTTGAGCTGTTAAATAAATCGTCTGTTGCAAGGATGGAACAGTTCTGCATCGAGATCCCGGTGTCTTCATCGGGACTATCACGTGACTGAGCCGTAACTACAGTGAATTGTCCTGGCATAGGCAACTTTGAAACGATGTTGCATCCTTGGAAGACCACGGCCGCATTCCCAAAGATATAATCGATGGTTCCGTAAATATCGCATTCGCGATAAAATTGTCGGAATGAGTGGGTGTAAAGTGTGTCCTGGTAACCATCAATGACACATCGGTATAAGGCCACAAAATCCGCATTCACTCGTAATGCAACCGCTTGGTGCTTCTCCGGTCCTGCTGTGTTTGTTATCATCATATCCCTCGCCAAGAATCCTTCGCCCGAAACCGCTGTGACCAAACAAAGTTTGAGAAACAATTACAATCTTGATTTAGTACCAACACAATTCAACTTGTCGATTTTCAACAGGCTTTTAATTTTTAAATTCCAATGAAATGGCTCCAAGAATCATATACGTTGCTGATGTTATATAAAAAAAAGAACTATACAAAATTACTAATCTCTTAACTAATTAATCACATCTGAAACACTTTAGGAAAAAGAAAAATAAACACTGGAATAAAATTCTGAAACACTTTAAAAGTTTACAGCTTCTTCTTTTTGTTTTGTTATATCAACTTGTTCAACTTTTTTAAAAACCATGATTGTGAGATTTAAAATTTTATTTTTATTTTCATAGGAAAAAATACATAATTATTGAAAAGTAAATTATATGGTCCTAGTTGACAAAAAAAAGGCAAAAAAATACGTCCTAAGTCTACACTATGCTCCAAACAATATACCAATTAAGTCTTGTTTGATAGAAACAAGATTTTTAAAAGAGTCAAAGATGATATACCTAGAGTAGCAGATCGGAAAGTGGTCCATCCATCTCCGACACTTCGGTTGCCGGTAATAAAAGTAACATCAGATCCATCTCCAATCAGAACAATATTAGTCTTGTAGCTTGGGATCTCAATGTTCTCTTCATACACGCCTTCCCTTACATATATCAGCACTCGGTCGTTACTCATATTCGGAGCAAAGCTTATGGCCTCGTTAATGGTCGAAAAGTTCCCTGTTCCATCGGTAGCAACCACGAGGATCTCACTCGGGTCGTACTCATCGTACTCGTCACTAGAATCTTGTAAAAACCGACGATCTGTCTTAGAGACCCAGTCAGGAAATAACCCAAGTAACCGGCGGTTCTTAGTCTTGCCACCAGTTTTTGGATCCTTGGCTCTTCTCTGTTTTGGAAGAGCAGAGAGGGAGTTGCTTACGTGTTTGTAAGTGGTCGTAAAAGAGGTCACGAGCTTTGGCTTTAGCGGACCTGAGGCTGATTCAAGACCTTCCAAGCAAGTGTCCTTGTTGGTGAGAGCGGCGCTTAGGTATGCTCTAGCGTCAGCTAGCTTCCGTGAATCGTTAGCACCGTCTTGGATCTTGGAGATTGATCGTTTCAAGAAGGTTGAAGTGATATGGTGAAGATCTTTGCAATCTTGAAGAGAGCCACGTTGACCTTCGACTAGGTCGTTGGAAGTTCCGGGGACAGAAAGGAGATTGGTGAGTTTTCCGGCCTCGGAAAGAGCTGTTTTGAGGGTTTCAAGAAGGAAAGAGAGAATGTTGGGGCTTATGTTGATAGAGATGGAGAGTTTTAAGGAGTCCAAACATGCATTTGGATATGGTGTATTCTTGCAAAAACTTGCTACAGAGGTTTGATTGGGGTTTAGAGAACTCGAAGAAACGGAGGAAGAGAAGAGGAGGAAGAATAAAAAAGTGAAGTTGAGAGAGGAGAGAGCCATTGGAGAAGAAAATGTTTGAAGCAAATGGTGAAGCGATCAGTCCTGTGGTTTTTAAAATGTAGAGAGGAATGGGTTTACTTCAAGTTTTGTTCCATATAACGACAAATCAAATATCTATAATTTGGAATAATTTTGAACCGATCGAAAGATTCCATCGAAAGTCTTCTAACAATTGATTGAAGTATGCAGAGAAAACGATGTGCATGTCTTGCCGTTTAATTTGGGTTTAGATATTGTTAGTTCTCATATCGTGTGTTACTATTTTAATAAGATTTATAGTCGTGACAGATATAATCTAATCTCTATTATGTCATCGGTTCCTATTTTACATTAAGATAACTACGATAAACCATAAACCATAACCGATCTTTAACATTTTGTAGGCCACTGATATGGTCCAATTACGAAAGTAATGACAAAAAGCACTTTTGGGGAGTCACTAAAGTTGCATGTTTTTTTTTTTGTTTTTTAACACTTTTGGTATCGGAGTTTTATGATATTCACAAGTTCTCATATATTTTAATAAGATCTATAGTCGTGACAGACTTTCTATCATGTCATCGGTTACTATTTTACTATATGATAATTACGAAACGATGAATACCATAAGACATAAGCGATCTTTAACATTTTGTAGGTCGCTCAGTTGATATGAGTCATTTTTGTCACTTTTGGTATCGGAGTTTTAATTATGATATTCACAAGTTGGTATATGTATGTTCATTACTAGATATTAACTAGAAATTAACCTTCAGAATAACAGAAATCGCCCCAAAATTAGATTCATTGAACTCTTGGAAACATAAGAAAACATTCTTGTCGGTGTACGTCATTTCGTTTGTTTGACTCGGATTTGGAATCGAATAATCCGTATTATAATAACTATAAGTGGTAACCACTAGAAGTTGCGATTTTTGTGTCTACTATATTGTCAGAATTTGTTCACGGGATGAAGACGATTTCTACCGGATCAAGACAATCATAACATTATTTTATTCAGTATATATGCATGAAAAGTTCTTTAATTATTCTTAACAAGAACAAAAATATTTCGTTCTTACTGGATATATATATTTTCCCCTAATATCAGTGAAATCATTATATCACTGTTCTACATAACATAATAATCAAATGGGGGGGGGGGGGGGGGGGGTTTTATAGTGTTTAAGTTTACTCTTCTTTTTCTACATAACAAATACATCCATTTACTGAAAACCATATAAATATACTTTAACATGTTAAATTTTCATTTTTTTTTTTTTAAAGTTTAAATTTACATGTTAAAATTAATAAATTGAACAAAGATATGTATGATGAAGAAACATCCTAAGTGAAATTTATTAATAAAAAAAATAATAAGTGAAACCAAGGAAAAAACAGAGCCCAGCGGTGGAATTGGGCCAAGTTAAAGGAGGCCCAATTAGTTTTTAATTTAATTTATCTTTTCCTGAAGGGCAAAGATATATTTTAGCTTTTCTTTTGTCGCCCTCCTCCTCCTTCCTTGGCTTCTTCTACTTGGATTCCCGATTTGCCTCGCCGTGGTTCCGTCGCACCGCAGTGTCTCTCCGTTTTCCTGGTAATTCCTAATCCACTTTCCTTTTTAACCCAACCTAATCGCTATTTCTTCCTTGGCTTAATCTCAGTTAGGTTTTGGTTACTTCGAATTGCTTGATCTCAGATTAACCTAGTTGAAACTAGGGCCATAATCTCAGAACTAATGTAGCAAACAGCTACAATCTAGTCTAGCCTCTCGGTTTTAGTAATCGGTTCCTAATTCTGAAGTTAGGGTATTAATGTCCCTCTGACCTCTGCATCAGAATTTGTTCTAATAATTGCATCATTGTATTGCTTACAATTGATATAGAACCTGTAACTGTTCTTGCCCGCTATGTTTTTTTTTTTTTTTCCATCGTAGTATCATCTAAGGGATGTTTCATTAAGGGTTTCATGTGTTTGTTACTTAGGATTTTTGGTTTGTTTCTAAAAATTTTGGTCTTGTGATTTTCTGCAGTGAAGCTTTTTAGTATGTGTCTTAATCTAATTTTTTCTTCCTTTGATGGAAACAGTGACCCTCGGCATTTAGTGAAGTGATGATTTACACTGCAATTGACAATTTCTACGTAACCGATGAGCAGCTTAAGGCTTCACCTTCCAGGAAAGATGGGATAGATGAAACAACTGAAATCTCTCTTAGAATCTATGGATGTGATCTCATCCAGGAGGGTGGAATATTGCTCAAACTGTATCCTTTCCCTTGGTTCATCTTATTTTATTTTGCAAAACTTAAATGTATCTATCTGTGATTTCCTTAACCTATATGGGTTGTCTTTAGCCCCCAAGCGGTTATGGCTACTGGGCAGGTTCTTTTCCACCGGTTCTACTGCAAGAAATCTTTGGCCAAATTTGACGTTAAGGTACTTATTCTGTCTCTTTTCTTATAGTTATGTGCTTTGAGGCCTTTAGAATTAGAAATGGTGGTTGATGTAGCTTCAGTATTGCAATTCTCTAGTAGTGTATACTGCCTGTCTATTACGGTAATGATCTGTAGTTTACCTTGTACAGATAGTTGCTGCGAGCTGTGTCTGGCTCGCATCAAAACTGGAAGAAAACCCTAAGAAAGCAAGACAGGTAATCATTGTATTCCACAGGATGGAGTGCCGCAGGGAGAACTTTCCACTAGATCATCTGGACATGTATTCCAAGGTTAGTTCCCTTGCTGCACCATTACTTGATTTTGTCATATTGAATGTTTTTCATCTCCATCTGTGTAGAAGTTGAGGTGCTGCCACCTTTTATATCTTTTCTTATATTTTTCTTCCTACTTGTTGACTTTTTTGCAGAAGTTCTCTGAGTTGAAAGTTGAATTAAGCAGAACTGAGAGGCACATACTTAAAGAGATGGGTTTTGTTTGTCATGTTGAACATCCTCACAAGTTCATATCAAACTACCTTGCCACACTTGAAACACCTCCAGAATTGAGGCAAGAAGCTTGGAATTTGGCAAATGATAGGTAACCCCTGTTTTCAAAATTTACTATCGATATTATTTTATGTAATTACTTGATAGTTAGATGTACATCATAGTGTCTGTTTTTAGGTTTAGAGCTGACATTTGAGATGAAGCTGGGTATATTAGTTGAGTCCTGACATATTCAGTGTGCTGTTTTGATTTAAATATGTTTGTCATGCTTTCTTAATATCAGACCATTCTTTTATGATTTTATCTGATTGAATCTCTCATTATATGTCTATAATTGCAGTCTGCGTACAACCCTCTGTGTGAGGTTCAGAAGTGAGGTTGTGGCATGTGGGGTTGTGTATGCTGCTGCCCGTAGGTTTCAAGTACCTCTCCCAGAGAATCCACCCTGGTGGAAAGCATTTGATGCAGATAAATCGAGTATTGACGAAGTGTGTAGAGTTCTTGCTCATCTATACAGCCTTCCAAAGGCTCAGTATCTTTCTGTTTGCAAGGACGGGAAGCCATTTACATTTTCCAGTAGATCTGTGAATCCTCAAGCTCAATCAGCTACAAAGGTGAGTTAAATTGCTATCTAGATTTTGTGATTTTTGTCCATACACTGCTTTCTAGACTCTGGATTTTGAGTCTCTTTCTTAAGGAGCATAGAAAACTGCACTACCACTTTAAATGTATTGTAGAATTAAATTAGGGCCGTCCTTCACATTGTTTTGTCAGTTCATCCAAATCTGAAATTAATCTGATTGCGTTTTATTTCTGTAATCAGAGCTAGTATTGAAGTACTTGTCCACTGTGTTACAGGATGTGTTGCCGGTGCCGGCAGTAGGCGAGGCTGTTGATACAAAGCGTATTCCAGGATCAGCTAATAACGACTCAAAGGATGGAATGGTTACTACGCCTCACGAAAAGGCTACAGATTCCAGAAAGAGCGATACTGAGTCGCACAGTCAGCCAATTGTAGGAGACTCAAGGGAGGAAAAAAGTAAAGCTGGAGAAAGAGAAAGAGAAAGAGAGAGTGATAGAGAGAAGGAACGAGGTAGAGAGAGGGACAGGGGTAGGTCTCACAGAGGCAGAGATTCTGACAAGGAGAGTGATAGGGATAGAGACAAAGTCAAAGATCGAAGTCATCATCGGTCAAGAGATAGATTGAAGGATTCAGGTGGGCATTCGGATAAATCAAGACATCACTCTTCTCGGGACCGTGACTATCGCGATTCGTCAAACTCGTCGAAAGACCGTCGGAGGCACCATTAAGCCAATCTTCTTGTAACCATATTGGAGGTACTAAACTAAGCCAATACTCTGGTCACCAAATCCCCTTGAGTTACTAGATGTTAAGACATGATAGTGTTGTATTGTTCTAAGAGTCGAACCCATATGTTTCACTCTTGAGTGTACTCATCCAGTGAGGAGGAATCACATGTTAATTCAGATCGAGATAGTTAATAGTAATTTGGAAATTATGAAAGGTGCATTAAACTTTGGAATAGTAAAATGTAACTTTGACTTGTATGAGTTGTGTGACCCAGAGGAGAGGAGAGTCAGTATCGATTTCTGACTTGTGGGCACATGATTGTATCATTGAAGCACGTTCCCAAACATTGTTTATATCTTTCGATACTTGTCTATTAGCTCCACCTAAGAGCACCGTATATTCTTATATGATATGGAACCATATACTAGATCTTCTGAAAGCCTAATATTTCTAATCAGAAACATACTAATTAATAATTTATAAAAAAGATGATGATAGAGGCAAGCACGTAGTCTTGTTGCCGGCTACATAAATAATCGAAAAAAACGAAAAACGGCTACATTTTCATCGTTGAACCGATGATTTGATATCCCTTTTGGAACAGAGTTTCATCACCATTTCTGATTTTCTGATAAATCTTTCCTTCAACCTTTCTTTCTCTGGTTTCAAGTATACAGATTCGGATACATCAATTTTTATTCTAACTATTCAGGTACATTTGTTTCTTTTCTGAGAATTTTGATGTGTTGTATATTACCACTTGATATAGGTTCTTGAATAATCTGTTTGATCATTCCTTTTGTCAGTCAACGAATCCAATCTAAAAATGATATATATAAGAGTAAGCTTTTTTTCATTTTCAGATACCAATTTGAAGAATAATAATCAAATTACAGTAATGGCATTAAACTCTCAAGAGATTTTTTTTTTCTTCTTTTTGTATATAAGATCTTGATTGTAATAAATCCATCAAGATTGTATCATTTCCATGGTCGTTGATCAAAGTTGCTTTTGTTTTAAAAAAACAATACAGAACAGAAGAAATGTCTGAACACTAAATGTTGTTATTGGAGGAGACAAACAAGCCAATAAAAAAGTCAACGAGATATATCTGACTTTGGTGGGCATGGAGTAGAGTAAGCAGACAGCAAAATGCAAGAGACTGTGTTCCTCTTCACTGAAGAGAATCTGAACAAAGGGCAATCCTCAGGGGGCAAATGTAAACAAAGCTCTCGACGTGTTGTCCCCATGACAAGTTGTGAGGTGAGTGATTCGGCTGCGGAGATTAGAATAGTAGAAAAGGTGCTAAAGAACGGCGACCTTTACAATGGAGGCTTATCTGCCGGTGTTCCGCATGGGACAGGGAAGTATCTGTGGTCGGACGGTTGTATGTACGAAGGGGAGTGGACACGTGGCAAAGCAAGCGGTAAAGGACGTTTTTCGTGGCCATCGGGAGCGACCTATGAGGGTCAGTTCAAGGACGGTCGAATGGATGGAGAAGGAACGTTCATTGGAATCGACGGTGACACTTATAGAGGGCATTGGCTGTGGGGAAGAAAGCATGGCTACGGAGAGAAGCGGTATGCAAACGGCGACGTTTACCAAGGAAACTGGAAGGCCAACCTACAAGATGGCAACGGACGTTACGTGTGGAGCGATGGGAATGAGTATGTAGGAGAGTGGAAGAATGGTGTTATCTCTGGGAAAGGAGCCATGACTTGGGCTAATGGAAACCGTTATGATGGGCTATGGGAAAATGGAGCCCCGGTTGGGAAAGGGGTGTTGAGTTGGGGTGAGGAGAAGACTAGTAATAGTGGATGGGGGAGAAAGAGCAAGAAGAAAGATGATGAGATTGTTCAACAACATCATAAGCTCTCTTCTGTGGAAGCTTTGTCAATGAATACCAATTTCCCGAGGATTTGTATATCGGAGTTGGAGGATACTAGCTTGTCTGATCATGTTGAGGCGAGTCCATATACGAGCGAGTCAGATACAAGCGGATGCGGAGAGCATGAATGGGCAAGAAGTCCTTTGCTTTTAGAGAGTGGTGGTGCCATGAGTTTGCAACAAAGTCCAAGATGGTTGGATGAAGGAGATTGTAAGAAACCAGGGCATACGGTTACAGCCGGACATAAGAACTATGATTTAATGTTAAATCTACAACTTGGGATTAGGTACTCTGTCGGGAAACATGCTTCCCTTTTGAGGGAGCTTAGGCATTGTGATTTTGATCCCAAGGATAAGCAATGGACCAGGTTTCCCCCGGAAGGCTCTAAATCTACGCCTCCCCATCTATCCGTTGAGTTCAAATGGAAGGATTATTGCCCTATTGTGTTTAGGTAAGTAAATGTACTAATTAGATTTTGGAGTTTGGAGACAAATGATCCAATTGTTCCTGATTGCACATTTTTTTTGTGTGGTGAAACAGGCATTTGAGAGACTTATTTGCGATAGATCAAGCAGACTACATGCTCGCTATTTGCGGAAATGAATCTCTTCGAGAATTTTCTTCGCCTGGGAAGAGTGGTAGCTCCTTTTACTTGACTCAAGATGAACGCTTCATGATCAAAACCATGAAAAAATCCGAAATTAAGGTAACTTGTATAATCTTTTTGATTAATTTCACATTGCTTTTAGATACATATTTTGAGATTTTTTTTATAAACCATTCTTAGGTATTGCTTAAGATGCTTCCAAATTATTACGAGCATGTTTCCAAGTACAAGAACTCTTTGGTCACTAAGTTCTTTGGTGTGCATTGCGTCAAACCAGTAGGAGGACAAAAGGTATGAGAAATGGTCCTTCGTTACAAGTTTATATGTACATAAATCAAATAAAAGCTTATTTATTGTTATCTTTTGTGACAAAAAAAAAAAAAAAAAAAAAAGACTCGGTTCATAGTGATGGGCAATCTGTTTTGTTCGGAGTATCGTATACACAAACGATTTGACTTGAAAGGTTCATCACACGGCCGTACCATTGACAAAGATGAAGGTGAAATCGACGAGACCACAACACTCAAAGACTTGGATCTCAAGTATGTGTTTCGACTTGAGACGTCATGGTTTCAAGCCTTCATCAACCAAATCGATATCGACTGTGAGTTCCTTGAAGCTGAAAGAATTATGGACTATAGCCTCTTGATTGGTCTCCATTTCCGTGAATCTGGGTTGCGTGATGACATTTCCTTGGGCATCGGTATCAATCATTGTTATATTTCTTTCAACTCTAGTTTTTTGGTATTTTTCTTCTTGTCTCTTGAAAATCAGCTGCTTGCTTGATTCAGGTCGAAGAGATCAGGAGGACAAATTGATGAGAGGGTATAATTCACTTCCAAATATGGACTCTGTCATCCAAACTTGGTACCTTATTAACTTACCATTTCTCGAGTTTTACAAACATAACCATATATTATACTCAAAAAAAGAAAAACAACAAAATTATCCTAACTAGGTCTTGGATTCTTTCATTTGAGTGGTCAATTTAGATCAACAGAACTGGTGTAAATATATTCTATAGAATCGCTAGTGTTTTACTTGATTGAACAATTCTCACTAACTTCAAATGAACCTTTTACAATCGCATAAGCTTAACACATCAAATTCAAATTATTTTTTCCTCTTTTATTTTGACAATATTTTGTTTATGTCTTTGAAAATGTAGTAACGGACCCTTAATGAGACTAGGAGAAAGTACACCGGCAAAAGCAGAGCAGGTGAGAAAATTTGGGGAAGAGTCATGGGAAGAAGACGACATTGACAACTCAAATCCTAAGAGTACGAAGAAAGAGGTCATTGAGGTGATCCTTTATTTCGGTGTTATTGACATTCTTCAAGACTATGATATCACCAAAAAACTAGAGCACGCCTACAAGTCACTCCACGCAGATCCCACTTCCATTTCAGCTGTTGATCCTAAGCTTTATTCCCGAAGGTTTAGAGACTTCATAAACAAAATATTCATTGAAGACAAATGAAAATGGAACTAACAATGCAACACCTACACAAGTTCAAAGAAGAAGAATTTTATTGTACATCAGAATCTAAGGCATGGGTTTGGCATTTAATTTTTTGGGTTTTGAATGTCAAATTAAAACCTAGAGGCCCCTAAATACGATTAGATCGCACGGCACCCCGCAATGTTGCTCGAATCCAAGATGTTGAAGAGGTTGCCGGCTGTTTTGAGATGAATTTTTGGGGTTTACTCATTTTGTAAAGAGGAAGAGAGTTTTGGTGCTTCCTCGAAAGCTAGTGTAGAGATATTAGGACAATGCTTCTTGATTTTATTGTTATATGGTGAGCCGAGCTGACAAAATCTACATGGACAAAGAGTAAATGTTTTTTGCATTTTGTTTTTGCCTCTGACTCATTACTGTTAATCTTTATCTTTATCTTTCTCTGTATCTATAGATTTTTTATAAAATAGTTTTCCGGGTAGACCAATCCCGAGGGTGAACTATTTCGGCACCTAAAGAACCTACAAGGGTATAAAAGATGACCTTTTTGTAATCATGTGCATTTAGTGAGGTGACGATCATTATTGATCTTTGCTCAATCACAAACATTATTATAACTTAAAATATTTTTAAAAAGAATAAAAAAAAACACCATTAGGATACAAAACCTAGACATTAAATTCATTAGAGAAGGGGAGTCAAAGCATTTTAATTAGCTATAAACAATCTGTCTCCAATTAAACTTTGGCCATATGACGTGGTATGAGTGAGTTCATGGCCATAGAAAGACCTCTAACTTAGTGTGAAGAGGAGAGACAACCAGTATTAAGAGGTTCGCACGTACTCTCCCTGCCGACTTCCAAACAATTAAAATAGAATTAATAGAAAGCTACAAAATGTTGTTATACGTTATAATCTTCTGTTTTTGTTTGTTAATAAAGGTGGATAATTGTTACACGTTCTAATCTTGGATTCATTATGGAACTGAAAAGTTTGATCATCCTCTTCTTGTTGGTGAAGAATCTCGACCAAACAAAAGAATTGAAGGTGAAAGTGAGTACTAAATCCAGAGTGGAATGGACAAAGAGCATTATAGCAACATCAAAAAAATTAAAACTCAGCTTTTCTAAATTTGTCAATCACTTTTAGATAATTTTTCAAACGATAAGAAAAGCTGGTAATTCTAAAATCTACAACACCAGAAATAAACAAATAAATTGTAGATAAAAATAACATATAGAGAAACAAAAGCTAAGCAGAGAATTGAAAAAAAAAAAACAAAAAAGAAGTTATAACTTGTAACGTATTTGTCGTTAAATCTGTTGAATCGTTCTTACAAAACACAATCGTAACAAAAGTCAATTGGGTTCCCACGAAACTGTGGGGCCCACCGCGACCAGGTCTCTACACATAATCTCATCTCTTTCACAAAAACTTTCATTTTGTAAGAACTTTTTTTTTTTCTTTCAGTTTGTAAGAAAATGTTTCAATGAAAGATTTGTCTGAAAATTTCAGGAGAAGATGGGTAAGAGCTGGTTAACATGTGTCTCCGCGGCTTGTTTATCTCCAGGAAAAGACAAAAAGCCTCAAGTTGGTTTCTTTCGAATCTTAATCTTGAATTATTGGTTATGAACATGTGTAACCTAATGATGCAATCAAGATTTGCTAATTCTTTTGTTTTGGTTTTGCCTTGTTTTCCAAGAAACCTGAGAAACCTAAGAGGAAATGGTCGTTTGGGAAACAAAAGAGTAGAGAATCATTTGAATTCCCTGTAGAGGAGACTCCACCGGTTGACCCTTCCTCTTCTTCTGTTTATCAGCCGTCTTCTCCTCCTCCTCCGTTGCCGGATTTTGCTCCTCAGCCATCGTTGCCACCACCGTCTCCTCCACCTCCCCCTCCGGCATCTGCCAGCAATAGAGGTTATGGTGAGTCTAAAGAAGCAAAGACTAAACAAGCTCTGGCTCTTGCATCGGCTGTCGCAGCCGAAGCAGCTGTGGTGGCTGCACATGCTGCCGCGGAGGTTGTGCGTCTCACGACCCCGTCAACACATCAAATTGTGGAATCAAAGGAGGAAACTGCCGCAATCAAGATCCAAAATGCATACAGATGTTACAAGGTATATATACAAAGCATTAATTCCTCTTATAATGAGGGACTTACTCTAATTTTTTCGGGTTTCAACAGGCGAGACGCACTCTTCGTGCGCTACGAGGAATGGCCAGACTCAAAGCTTTGCTACAAGGAAGATACGTTAAAAGACAAATGAACGCGATGCTTAGCTCAATGCAAACTCTTACACGTTTACAAACACAGATCCAAGAGAGAAGGAATCGCTTATCTGCGGAGAACAAAACTCGTCACAGGCTGATTCAGCAAAAGGGTCACCAGAAAGAAAACCATCAGAATCAGAATTTGGTATTTAGTCTCCCATATCTTTTACTACACTGTATCTGTATGAACCAAGTTCTCAGATGGACTGAACTGTGTTACAGGTTATCGCGGGAGATTTTGATTCGAGCAACAAATCAAAGGAACAGCTCGCGGCAAAGTCCGTGAATCGAAAAGAAGCTTCTGTAAGACGAGAGAGGGCTTTGGCGTATGCTTATAGTCATCAGGTATATATAGATTAATTAATAACAATTTCACTATGAAATTCTTCGTATTCACAAATACTAATGTTGGAAAATAAAACAGCAAACGTGGAGAAACTCTTCAAAACTTCCACACCAAACAATGATGGACACAAACACAACAGACTGGGGTTGGAGTTGGCTTGAGCGATGGATGGCTTCTCGTCCATGGGATCCTGAATCTAATGATGATCAAGTCTCCCTCAAAAGCTCTCTCAAACGCGAAAACAGCATTAAGACTTCTCCTGCCAGATCTAAAACACAAAGGTCAGCCAGCCAAGGTTCTATTCAGTGGCCTGTAAACAATGATTCCAAGAGCAAAAAGAGCGAGGTTACTAATCGTAGACACAGCATCGGTGGTGCATCATCTGCAAATGCTAAAGATGATGAGAGCGTTGGTAGCTCGTCATCCCGCAGAAATTCCTTAGATAATACACAAACTGTTAAATCCAAGGTTACTATGGAAACAACAAGCAACGTGAGTAATGCGCAACCTGTGAAATCTAAGGCTAGTTTGGGAACAAAAAGAAATTTGGATAACAAGCAAGCTTTGAAATCAAAGGCTAGGGTGGGAACAACAGGAAACTTGACTAACACGCAAACTGTGAAACCCAAGGTTAATGTCGAAACAACAGACAACTTGGGTTTGCAGAAGAAGAAGGTTGTGTCTGATAAGCAGAAACCTCCGCAGGCAGTACTGCCCAAGAAGAGGCTTTCATCTTCTACTTCTCTCGGGAAAACTAAGATATTGTCGGATTCGGACAAAGCAACAACAGGTGCTCCAAATGGAGAGAAGAAGAAAAGACATGGTGGTAGCAGTTAACCTAAAGTAATAGCCTTATGATGTTGCTTTGGTGGCGATTTGATAGAGTTAGCAACTCTAATTCGAGATTTGCTTTCTATCAACGCAAATAGAAAAAAAAAAAAAAAAAAAAAAAAAAGACTAAACGTGTGGAGGCCTTATTTTGATTGTTTTCGTTGAGTGAGTATATGTGTGTTTCAGTTTGGTTTTTCATTTTTTTGCTTTTTTTTAACTGCTCAAACCATTTACTTTGCATTAATGTTTGAAAATAGTAGTTGAAATCAAAATGAAGGTTCATTTATTTGTTCTCGCAATGCCCAGACCGTCACTATCCGTTAAGAACCACTCCCTATAGTATATGTAGTATGTACATGTTTAAGATAAAATAAAAGCTAAACAATTCACTAACCCGGTCGGACTATGTATTTAACCGCAATCCATATGCTTCTCCGGTTTGGCTTCCGGTCAGATTTTGTAGTACAATTATCCATGTTAGAGTAATAGAGTTTTTGAGATTTATAGTATTGGTCCGCGGTAAGATTTTTTCGCAGACACCTAGCTAAACTAGCTGTACTTTCTTATTTTTTAATCATTGTCGTTTTAATAATCTCTATTATGTAGACACTAACAGAAAACAATTCGCCGACAAAAAAAAAAAAATAAATAAATAACAGAAAACAATTCAAAACCATTTTTTATGTGCAAGTGTTTGTTGGTTGGGGTAATAAGTCAAATGTATTAGAAACAATCAAATCAACCATCACATATTCACATCTGCATATATATAATTTAGAAGTTAGACTCAGATTCCCGACCTCTCCTGGAAAAAAGGATGGAGTCAGGGAAATCAATTGAGAAACAAAACGATGTCGTGGTAAGACTAGCTAAGCAAGTTATCGATACCGTTGCCAATGGCTTCAATCTTGTCTTTTCACCGACGTCAATTAACGTACTGCTCAGTCTCATTGCCGCCGGTTCTAACTCTGTCACCAAAGAACAAATCCTCTCATTCCTCATGTCACCGTCAACGGATCACCTCAACTCAGCCTTGGCCAAGCTCACCGATGGGGGCACTGAGAGAAGTGATTTGTGCTTATCTGCGGCTAACGGTGTATGGATGGACAAATCTGTTTCTTTGAAGCCTTCCTTTAAAGAGCTTTTGGAGAACTCTTACAATGCTACTTGTAGTCAAGTTGACTTTGCTACCAAGGTAATTTTTTCCGTTATGGGTAAACTTTGCTCTAATCTTTTTTTTTTTTTTTTGCTTTGTTTTTATAACCGGGGTACGGTATATTATGCGGCCAAAACTTAGACTTATCTCTAGATATTATAAAAGCAGAGTATTCTTGTTATTTAAGATGTTCATAATGGTTTAAAGGGATAATGATTAATCAAAATTTGTGGAATGATTAGTCAAAAGTTTATGTTACATCCAATTTGTGGAATGATTAATCAAATTTTTTTATTGATTTATCATGAAGCCTGGTGAAGTGATTGATGAGGTAAATACATGGGCTGATGTCCACACCAATGGACTAATCAAAGATATTCTTTCACGCGATTGTATGGAGACTATAGAGACCATCCGTAGTAGCACACTTATTCTAGCAAATGCAGTCTACTTCAAAGCATCATGGGGTAGAAAATTTGATGCAAATTTGACAAAAGATAATGATTTTCATCTTCTTGATGGTAACACGGTGAAAGTCCCATTCATGACCAGTTACAAAGACCAATATCTAAGAGGCTATGATGGTTTCCAAGTTTTACGCCTCCCTTATGTAGAGGATCAACGTCAATTCTCCATGTACATTTATCTTCCTAATGATAAAGATGGATTAGCTGCTTTGCTTGAGAACATAAGCTCGGAACCAGGATTTCTTGATAACCATATTCCACTCCATCGTATATCAGTAGATGCTTTCAGAATTCCAAAGTTTAACTTCTCTTTTGAGTTTACAGCTTCAAAGGTTTTGAAAGAAATGGGACTGAATTTGCCTTTTAGTGATGAAGGTAATTTAACTGAGATGGTTGATTCGTCTTGGAAAGGTGACAGCCTGTACGTTTCAAGCATACTTCATAAAGCTTGCATTGAGGTGGATGAGGAGGGAACCGAAGCTGCAGCCGTCTCCGTTGCAATCATGGTGCCCCAATGTTTGATGCGGAACCCGGATTTCATAGCTGACCATCCATTTCTATTCACGGTGAAAGAAGATAAGAGTGGAGTTATTTTGTTCATGGGTCAAGTTCTTGATCCTTCTAAACAATGATTGTATTTTGTGGTGTGACGATGACCAGACTAAGTCTCTTTCTCAATTTACGTTTTGGATAATAATAATAACAGAGCCTTGTTCGGATTCCAATGATGTAGGAACCACTGCTCTTTGTGTGCTTTTTTCCATTATGTGTCCTACTACCAAGTGAAAGAACATTAAGTAGTATGTTTGTTGTATTTTGTGTCTATTTCTGGTATGATGGAACTAAGTTTGGTGGTCCTACTTATTGATTTGTGTGTAAACAAGTAGAAGAGATATGCAATTTTGATTATGATTTTATCTTATTTAGAAGCCAGTGTGTATAAAATTTAACTCTGACATATGAGAAACAAATGATATTCAGTTTTATTTTTGACGAAATTTATTCGAACACAATATGCTATTAAGTGTATTTATCACTATAGAACCTTTCTTCCCCACCTCTTTTGGAAACGAGAAAGGTCAATTGAGAAGCCAACGATGTCGTGGTAGACTCAAACACGACACCAACATGTCGCAAAAAAAAAGTAAACAAGATTTTACGATTTTAGATACCGATTAGATTAAATTGGTTAATTGGGAAATTTTTTATAAATTGGGTGGAATTATAAAATTTGTAACTAGTATATGGTAAATTAAGTAGATGTAGAAAGTATAAAGTATATATAGGATAAATAACAACTTCACTATGAAATTAGTCGTATTCACAGTATTGATGCTGGAAAGTATATATAACAGCAAACGTGGAGAAACTCTTCAAAACTTCCACAATAGACAATGATGGACACAAACACAAGTTACGTGAGTAATGCGCAACCTCTGAAATCTAAGGCTAGTTTGGAAACAAAGAGAAACTTGGATACAAACACTGAAACACAACAGACTGGGGTTGGAGTTGGCTTGAGCGGTGGATGGCTTCTCGTCCGTGGGATCCTGAATCTAATTAACGACGCTCAAGTCTCCCTCAAAAGCTCTCTCACACGCGCGCGAAACAACATCAAGACTTCTCCTGCCAGATCTAAAACACAAAAGTCAGCCAGCCAAAGTTCTATTCAGTTACATGTAAACAATGATTCATCATTGGTGGTGGATCATCTTCCAATGCTAAAGATGACGACAGCGTTGGTAGTTCGTCATCCTGCAGAAATTCCTTAGATAATACACTTATACACAAACTGTTAATATTTATATTTCTAGTATCAACTTTTTTTTTTTGTGGTGCAAAGTCTAGTATCAACCAGATTAAAAAAAACCAGACAAAGTAATTTAAATTATTCTCGTGTATGACCGTCTGTTCAGTATTATGCTAGTATAAGAAAATATGTAAGATAAAAACTCTCTTAATAAAAATATTTTAACTTTAATTTCTTACAAATAGTAGAATTTTTAATATATATATATATATATATATGTACATATTTATTTTTAATCATGAATAACACATATTTTTTTTGGTTTCTGTGCAAAGTGCAAACCATACTTATATCCATTCAATCAACCCAAAAAGAGGAAGCAAATGGTACACAAGTGTACATAAACTTGAAGCACAAGCTCACAACAAAGATGACATAGATAAGATCGATGAGTAACAAATTTAGAGGATAGGTCCGTAGAAACTCGGAGACAGAGGCTGGCTAGCTGAAGCAAAAACAGGAAAATCACATCTTCTGGTTGTGGCTGCTGGATTGAGTTGGTTTCAAGCTGCTTCGAGGGATAGTTGATGAAGATAATAACCAGCATGTACATGTTTGAATGGATACACCGGGATAAATGGATCTGATTCACGAGTAGAGGAAGCAGATGCGTTTGTGAAAGAGCCTTCAAAAACAAATATTCATCGATGGTTTTCCAGCTTAAGGTTCCATAGACTATATAGCCAAAGGGCAGATTAAACAACAGGTTTTGTATGGAATGCTCGCTTGAGATTAAGTAAAACCTAAACGCTTCGTTAACCCGGTCAGACCATATTTTACTGTATCCGAAATTTTATAGTAGTGGTCCACGATACCATAATCCATGAGTGCAAAAAATGACAATATCCATAGATTTTTATAGTATTAGTCTGTGGTAAGATATCTTCGCAAAAATGACAATATCCATGCTGAACTAGCTGTAATTTCTTATTTTTCTAGTCATTTTCGGTTTAATAATCTCTATTACGTAGACATTTACAGAAAATAATTTAAAACTAAACTTAATGCGCAAGTGTTTGTTGGGGTTATAAGTCAAATATATTTGAAACAATCAATCCACATCGGGGTGATTAGTCAAATATATTTGAAACAATCAACAATTCACATATGCATATCGATAAGTTAAGAGCTATCTCGAAAATTCCAAACAAAACCCAAACTATTTAGTATTTGTCGAAAAAATAGAAATTGTTTTTGTTATCAAAAACATACCCAAACTATTTTACAGCTGCCAAAGAAACATACAAACTATTATTTTTTCAAATTTCTCCTAGAGTCCTAGTCTCTGTTATGGACGTTAACAATATTAACTTTGCTGTTACTATTTTTGGAAAAATTCTTAAAAAAGCCCAAGTTATTTGATGTTAAATTTTATATTTTGTATCAATCATTAAAAAATAATTCAATTTTCAATTATTTATTTATTTGACACCAATAAATTGATGCAACATGACCTTTTTTGGTACGGTTAATAGTGAACGTAGCCATCATGATGTTAACCACACTCCACACCAACAATTTGCACACGTATGTATAGGCTCGCCTATATATATATATATTTATTTTTTTTTCTTTTTTTTTTTTGCATTCAGAATGAGTAGGAAGGTAAAAGAACAGGAAAAAAACAAGTGAATCTGAGTAGTAATATTGGAAATATACAGAGAAGACGATGTCCAAATTATAGCTGGTTGTACGTATCTAGACAGTGAGATAACTAATTAAATACTCTTTCTCTTTTAAAATAGTTGTTATTCACATTATTTTTTTTGTTTCAATTTATTTTTTTGTTTTTGATATATAATGTGAATTTTAATAGAAAATTATCTCATTTTAATTAAAATATGTTAAATTAATTTTACACAATTAGTTAAAATAAACTTTTAGAATTAATCTTTTAGGTTTGGGTTCTGTATTTTACATTTAGGTATAGTTTTAAAGGAGTAAAATCTAGTATTTTAGAATTTAAGATTTAAAATTTAGTTATTTTGTATATAAACGAGTAGTACTGAAAATGAAAAAAAAATAGTTTTACAAAACGTTATAGAAAATAGTATTTTTGCAAATGCCTCAAAATCCTAACCACATAAATGGAATCTCGAGTCCAAAATTGTCTGTGTGGAAAAGTATTTGTGGTTAGCGTAAAGAAAAAGAAAGAAACTCTTGCCTTTCTTCTACCCAAAAAAAAAAGAAGATAGAAATATGGTAATTTTTTCAAAAAATATAACTAATTTTCTCTCTATCTACATATGGTATGTGTGACTATGTCATCACATGTATGTGTGACTATGTCATCACACTAAAAATAAAAATAAAGACTTCACCAAAAAATAAAATTTATGTCCAGATATTTCCAGGTACTGTAGATGGGGAACAGTCTCAAGGATAATCCTCTATATATGGTGGTAGTAAATCTCTTGTGTGGATCACTTTCAAATCTCACAAAGACCAAAAAAAAAAAAAGAGCAAAAGAGCAAAAAATGGCAAATACAATTGATTCTCCAAAACTAGACAGACATAGTTTTCCAGATGGTTTCATTTTTGGAACGGCTGGTTCATCCTTTCAGGTAAAAAAGTTTGTATGGTTTTTGATAAGCAGGCAAACTATAATTTTGTGATTCTACCACTTTGATCAATGACAAACGCACAAAATCGGGATTTAGATTTAAATATGATGTTCTCTTTATGATAAAACAAGTTTTGAAACTCTATAATATTAAATTTAACTTAATTATCTTTTTGATTTAAGTTTTTCTTTACTTATCGTTTCCAATTTTAAAATACACCATTTTAACTAGGAAAATAGTTTAAACGTTGTTTGTTAGATTTCGCAACTGAAAATACCATTAAAACTATAAAAATGCTCGATTATGGACGGGTAAAATATAATTAGTCATTTATGTCAGCATAACTTTTGTATCATTATTGGGATTTAAATTCGTATATTTTTCTATTATACTGAGAAAATAAATTACAAAACATGCTCAAAGAAAGGTAGGTGTACCATGTTGAAACTCAAATTCTTTTCTTTTTCTTTGTCTTTTATTTCCATGTTGTTACAATATTCATGCTGACTGTCTTGCTAAAAAGGCAGGATCGTGAGGGTTTATCTTTTCTCATGTAAGCTCTTCTACATTGGATTGTTTTTTTTCTAAAGAAAACCGCCTGTTTTAATTAGCTTGAACGGATGAACTATGTTTGCTGTGAAAAAAAAAAGCAAGGAAGATGTACCGTAAAACTTATTCGGGACAGCTAGATTTGCTAATGAATGAAACGGTCGTTCGAGTTAAAAGTCAAATATTTAATATGCTCACGATAAAGAAGTTTCAGTTTTTGTTCTTTTTATTTTATTTGCTCAAATATTCTCTTATTTTCTTTCTTATACAAACAAAGTAGTCTGCATCACCCTAGGCCAAGATGGCTAGATATAAAAAATGACGAAAGTCTCACCATCGATAACATCATAATCGCTTTATTAATTATTTTTAAAAATTGCTAATTTGGTATTATTTTTTTCTACTATAAATCATAATTCTATAATAAGGGTCTTTTCACAAATCACTGATTTATTGGCATAGTTTTCTTACTAAAATAGACTATTCCTGCGAGCGGTTCACAAAAACATGGAAATAGTAATTGTTCAATATTTCAAAAAACTGCCATAAAACATCATTTTAATGTTTTCGTGAGTTTTTATGTCAACATAATATTGTTTTATCATTGATTATATCTGTTAAAATTGTTAAATGATTAACATATATTTATATTAATTAACATGTAAGAATATATCGAGCTAATAAATCTTATATGAAAATATGATACTGTATGTATAAATTATGCATGTATATAGAAGCTCATAGCTTGTTCTTGTCACTTTGTTTTCATTTATAAAATAAGAAGAAAAAAAATCTAGCTCTGAATCTGATAAAATATTATTAATATAAATATGTGTATGCAGTACGAAGGTGCAACAAATGAAGGTGGTAAGTCTCCGAGTATATGGGACCACTTCAGCCACACTTATCCAGGTCTGTCCAATTACAAAATCTATGGATCGATTTCATTGGCTTGGAATGCCAAATCTATGTACCGACGTCCCTATAAGGCTATAACCAACAATACCAAATTTGACATTTCTATTGAATTATTACTTGAGAGTAGGGACGAAAAACTTATGATTATTTTATAAATTCATTGACTGCAGAAAGGACCAAAATGCATAATGGAGATGTAGCAATTGATTTTTATCATCGTTACAAGGTATACTTATTATAATCAATCATATTTAAAATGAAAGGTAAATATAACTATCATATTAAACGAAATTTTTTATTTTTATTTTGACAAATACAAAACAGGATGACATTAAATTGATGAAGGAGATAAACATGGACTCTTTCCGATTCTCAATCTCTTGGTCCAGATTAATTCCTAGTAAGTTTTAAACCTCTTAATTATTATCTTTTTTTGTTTGTTTGGCCGGCAAACCTATCTCATTTGCTGATATAATTATTTGTAAATATATATTATCAATAACTAGGTAAGGACCATATCTAGTAAAATGATATTCTAGCTATTTTAAGAAGATATTTTAAATTAATTATTTTAAATTAAAATTAATGATTATGTCCTTAATGAGAATTAAATTTCCAGTTAATTCGAATAATTATTTATACAAATTAATTTGTGGTGGATTTTAACTTGTCTATAGGTGGAAAGCTGAAGGATGGAGTAAACAAAGAAGGTGTACAATTCTACAAAGATCTCATAGACGAACTTCTTGCTAATGGTAAGATCATTACACCAATAATTAAGTTAAAGTTCTATGATTATAATATAAAAAACTAAATTATTATAGATGTAATTGTCACATATCAATTATATGGTATAATAAATCTGCAGGCATACAGCCTTCAATGACACTATATCACTGGGACCATCCACAATCTTTGGACGACGAATATGGTGGATTTCTAAGCCCTAAAATCGTGTAAGCCTAATTAACATATATTCTCAAACATCGAAAATTTTATTTTACAAACAACCAATATTGTTATTTTTAATGATTAATTTTAAACAGAGAAGATTTTCGAGATTTTGCAAAAATTTGTTTCGAAGAATTTGGAGAAAAAGTTAAGTTATGGACAACTATCAATGAACCATACATCATGGCTATTGCAAGTTACGATAATGGTAACAAGGCGCCTGGTCGATGCTCGAGTTATGTAAATGAAATAAGTCCGGCCGGTGATTCAAGCACTGAGCCTTACATTGTTTCACATTACGCTCTTCTTGCTCATGCTGTTGCAGTAGATGAATTCCGAAAATGCAAAAAAATTTCTGATGATAGTAAAATTGGTATAGTATTGGCACCAATATGGCATGAGCCTTATAATTCAGACTCTGCCGATGATAAAGATGCAGTAGAACGAGCTCTAGCTTTTGAAATTGGATGGTAAGTTATTTAAGCATAATTTTTTTTATTTGTAGTTAGCATTTTATCTATTTGTAATATTAAGTTTTATTCTCTTATGTGCACAGGCATCTTGATCCACTTATTCACGGAGATTATCCGGATATCGTAAAAAAATATGCAGGAGATAAATTACCTGTATTTACTACAGAAGAATCAAAATTGCTAAAAGGTTCACTGGATTTTGTCGGAATAAATTACTATACAGCACGTTTCGCAACTCTCCTTCCTCACATTGACCCTGAAAAGCCTCGGTGCAAGACTGACAATCAAGTCGAAAGGAAACGTACGTACTGATAATTAATTACTAAATATTGTTCCAAATTAATTTTTATGAAGCATAGATGGTAAATTAAACAAGGTTTATAATCTGTTTTGAAACAGTGACTAACCACAGTGGTCACAGCATCGGAAATGGGGTAAGAATTTACTTTTCCTCATTAGTCATTACTATTAATTGCTAAATGCGACATATAATCATCAGAAATTTTGTTTCTTTTCAAAATTCAGATTGGAAACGGTTTATTATTGTCATACGCGGAAGGCTTGCGAAAAGTTCTTAACTACGTCAAAGAGAAATACAACAACATGCCAGTCTACATCAAAGAAAATGGTTAGATTTTTTTTTTTTTTTTTTGTAACTAAAAATTTAGAAAGCTTTATTTTTAGTTCACACCATTTTTTTTTTTGAAGCACTACATATACATACCTCTACAACACATAAATAGTTTCTCAGCAATTATTTCGAGCATTAGTTAGTTAGATAGAAATATATGCCAATTAGTAACAAAACTTTTTTTCTGGAAAGAAATATTTACCAAACTGGTTTTTTCAATATTTAACTTTTTTTATGGTTTACGTTTTGATAACTGATGTGTAGGGATCCATGACAGCGACGATGGTACAAAATCAAGAGAAGAGATACTTAATGACACTGTTAGGATTGAATATCATAAGGCACACTTCGAAGAACTTCACAAAGCTATAGTGTTCGTTCTTATCTTTTTCTTATTTTTTCTTGGTTTAATCTTAATTTTTTCTGACAATGTTTATTTAAATATCAATTCAATTAATAGTTTCTGTTGATGAAACTAATAATATATTTATAGGAAGGATGGGTGTGATGTAAGAGGATACTATGCATGGTCTATGATGGACAATTTTGAATGGGAACATGGATACACTGCTAGGTTTGGTCTTTACTATGTCGACTATATCGACGGGCTCAAACGTTATCCTAAAGATTCGGCGATATGGTTCAAGCGGTTCCTTAAAAGATCGGTGGGGGAGACCAAGTAAAGAGGAGGTGGAGGAGTTATCACATAAGGTCATGTTTATAGGTATATCAGATGGGGTGTTCTTAAGCCATTTAAAAATAAAAATAATTGAATAGTGGATTTAAGATCAGGCTCATTGATCTTATTCTAGAACTGTTCTTGGGCCTGATTTTGTGTGACGTGTCTCTCTCAGATTGGTTGAGAATATATGGAATAAATTTGGACATTAATCTATGTATTAATTAAATAAAATGTTTGTCTTGTTTAATTAATTAAGTAATATGTTTGTTTGTTTTTTTAAAAATTTTTATTTACAATGTTTTTTTTTGTTTCATAAAAATATAGCATTGTATTTTGAATTTTAGTAAAAGTTTTATAAGTTTGCAATTAAAATGTTATTTTATAAATTTTTATAATTGTAATATGTTTAAGAATATTAATAAACATTATATTATTAAATAGTATTAAACATTCTTAAATTTTTTATTAAACATTAATCTATGTATTTATTAAACATTCTTAAATTTCTATAAAAATATTATATTATTAAATATTAAGATCTTAAACATGTTCTCCCAGTAACTAACTTTTTAACAAAATTCTTAATTACTGATCTTAAATTATTTTCACAATATTTATACTCTAAGAACATCCTAAACTGATCTCTCTATAAACATGCCCTTATAACTAACTTTTTTTTTTCTTGTAGTGAAGCAACATGCGTGGGGCCACTGGATCTTTTATGGAGAGAGGAGGATGAAAATCGTTGATCTTTCCAAATTCCTTATCATCATTTCAGTTCAAGATTTCTTTTTGTTATCGTTTCAGTTTTTTTCCTTTCAGTTATGTAACAACCTTGAATTTTCTACAATTTCTTTGAAAATATATTATTTTCATAAAGAGATTTGATACCTTTTTTAAAAAAAATGTAAAATTTAGTCAGCAAAAAAAAATTTTGTACAAAGAATCTAACCTTTTTTTGTTTGCTTGCTTTTGTGTTGTTTGTATTTGTATTTTCGCATGTGTGTATAGCCTAGCAGATGAGAAGATCATCTCACTGGGTATTTGTAATAATACTCACGTATCACAATTATTGTTTGTGGTGTAGGTAAAGGCAAAGTGTGATTGTGGAATCAAGAAGATGAGGATGTTCTAGAGGCTCGATTGTTGTCTGATTTCTGTTAGGTTTCTAGAGTTGGTTAATTAGAACATTGTTAGGATGCGGGTTATTTGCTCATTCACATTGTTGGATTATAAACGGTTAGATTTGGTATTTGGTTATTTATTATTAGATTTATTCATTGGATTATTGATATTGCTTATGTCATCCGCTGTTGTTGATTGATGCTATATTGTTAATAAGTACGGGATCACTAACAAAAAAAAGGTCGGATTGTTTCAACATCAATATGGTGGTTGGCTAATATGGTGGTTGGCTAGGGAAGCTTTGCCCAGCTAATAATAGATCCATCGATTCCAACACCACTTTTCTTGGTTTGATGGGGATCAACTGGAAGCAATATGTGAATCGACATAATTCATCTAAGCATGAAAATAATCAAAGATGGAGAACAAACAACAATCTCATAAAGAATAATAAATTTTAAAGCTTTTTCGTCAAAAAGTGATTTATATTAAACGAAAAAGTGATTTATATTGATAAATTGGTATAGTCTAGATACATTTGTTGAATTAACCAAACATGTGGTCTAATACATTCAAAATAGAAAATGCAGTGAAGACATCCAAATTTTGCTAAAAAGTGTGCAACAGTATTACAACATCTCTTAGTAAAAACAAATTGAACGAAGTTAAACCATGCTTCCCACCATCTAATGTCTTCAATAATTCCTTCAATGGAGATATCTAGGTGTGCATTGTGAAGTATTTTTGTAAATAGTTGGCAGTCTCCTTTAAAACAAACAGATGTGTGTCTTTTGAACCAAGCTTGCTGCATTGCTGTTAAGATCACATAATGATCTATGAAATTATATATATATATATATATATATATAAATTATATATATATATATATATATATATATATATATAATTTATTAGATAGCATATCGGTCATCGGTCGGAAAATAGATTTACGGGCCAAGAAAATATGTAGTAAGTAGTAAGTTAGTACTTAGTAACCACTATAGTGGCAGTTTGGACGTAACAATTTGAAGAAAAGAGAAGTAAATTTAGAAGGTTAATGAGACATCTTTTGTCGAATACATAAATCTATTTTCTTGCAATAATTAGTGTAACTATAAAAAAGAAGCAAGTAAGTAGTGCTGTCGTTTTTTTTCCTAATTATTATTTGTTTTTTTAATGTCTTTTTTTTTTGCAGTAACGTTTGTTATATTTTTGTTTTCTAGAGAATTGAGTAGCCACGTTTTTGTTGTTGTCGTCTCCCAATTTAAATATGTACCCCCACACACCTTTCGTGCCATTGACACCATACGTATCTCTCTCAATCTTGTGAGAACTTATCAATATATGGGACCGACCATTTGGGGAATTAATAGTTTCGCAATGGTCCAGCTGACTCATTCATATTTTGTAATAATTTTGGTTTTAAACTAATATTATTATATGCTCTAGTTTTAATTTTTTAAGTTATAGTTTTTTCTGTTTCACATAAAAGTGTCATTCTATGTTTATGATCTTTTAGACTAAATTTCCTAATACACCTGAACCAATTTTTCAATGAATTAAATTATTATTTACTTATTTAATAGGAATCTACACCTATAATTCAAAGTTTACTTAATTTGATTAAAACACGTCACAATACACTGTGTGATACAATGATTAATCATTCCATACTTTTTACAAATTTAATAATATTTACTGTAATTATATGAAAAACTATATTGTATTTTAAAATCAAATCAACCATAAATTAAGCATAAAAAATTGGATTTAGAATCTCAAAATATGCATCACAACAGTTTATGTAATATATATATATATATATTTATTTTTTAGAATAACTCAAGAGTGATTCCAAAAGATTTCTAGGTCTAAAGACTAATTTTCTGGAGCAGGGGAAATCATGTTAAATTTTGAACTCCGTAGCCAATACTATTCGAATACAGGTGACGAAATTTACTTACTTTTATCACTGGATCAAAGCGACTTGGTTTATATATATTGTTAGAATCGATAATCCGACAAACTACATTACTGATCACTAATACAAAACTCTAAACACAAAAATAGTGAATATATATATTTTGTCACACAACAGAAAATGAAAATAAGAAAACCAACAACTTCACTGCCCAAAATTAGATACTATAAAGAGACTTGTTTTCATGAACGATCCTGTAAAATTACAATCATACCGAACAAATGATGTAAGCACGATTTTTTTAATAAAGGAGACGCATAGTATACTTATTATCGAAACAAAAAAAAATCTTCTATTTATTTTTTATTATCGAAATAAAACTTACGTTACACATGTGAGAAGTGAGCTTGTTAATGGTAGCTCTTCCGGTATTATAAAGTACTTCACACCAGACCTGTGTGCATCTCCGGCACAGTTTTAGACGCTCCTCTCACCATCCGCAGCCCGCCGTGTTCCACGGTCCTCCATCCAAGTGAACTCCTGGCTTAGCTATTCTCATGCATGGTACTCCTCTTCGTGGGCATTTTTCTTATTATCAGTCCATTGATCTCTGGGCCTGGGAGAGTTCGAGAAGAATCGGTTGATTGTAGCGTTGATGTTGATAATCCGAAGATTTACTGCATCCTTGAATGTTCAGACTTACTTTGTTATTGTGTTTTGGTTGTTAGGCATTTATATTGGTCATTAAGCTAATCAGGCGAGTGCTACAAGTGAGGAACTCACTGTTTTTTGTCGAGAATCATCATGTGTTTGTAGTTTGCAGCAAGGTCGTCCGTAGATTAATTCATAGCACAGATTTTGACAGTGACTTCTCAGTAGCGTAAAGATCTTTGTAAAGATTCGAGTTGCAAAAGTGTGGAGACCAGTTTCAAAAGTTGGATTTATCATGTATATTATACAGCTTTTTTGTAAATTGACAGTATGTACTTTTTTTTTTTAATTCAGGAGTGATCTTAAAGGATTTCTAGTCCCAAAGACTAATTTTCTGGGTCCGAAGGAAACTATGTTAAATTTTGAACTTTTGGGCCCGAAGGAAACTATGTTAAATTTTGAACCCATGTGATCAATGCTAACGAATATTTCAAAAACATAAAATTCAAAAAAAAAAAAATTGTTTAGATGGTTTGCTATATACATCGTTAAGTTACACATGTGATTCTTATTGTTCCACGAAGTAGTTTTACTTTTCGCACGATATGTTAATAGTGAATGTAGCGATCATGATGTTAACCACACATTCCACGCCAACATTAATTTGCACACACATATGTTTTTCTTTTTTTGTCGTCAACACACACACATATGTATAGGCCTATCTATGTACATGATAAATATTTTGACCTCGGTAAAAAAGATGTAACACATAGATGTGAAAAAAAAAAAAACACATATGTGAATCTGATCCGTAATCATGGAAATATTCAGAGAAGACGATGTACGAAGAAAAAAACTCTTCAGCTTTATAACTGGTTATACTAATATTTAATGTAAAACCCTAAGAGCGCAGAAATGGAATATCCAAACGAAATCAGTCGTTACGTGGAAAGATATATTTGGTTGGTGTACAGAAAAAGAAAGAAATATTATAATTTATTTCAAAAATACTAATGAGTTCTCTTCCTATCTAGATATGTATGTATGTATGTCATCACACCAAAAAAGGAAAAAAATGTTATATATGTCCAATATTTCCGCGTAGATAACGTATAGTGATGAGGGTAATCCTCTATATATGGTGGAGCAAATCTCTTCTGTCGATATCACTTCAAAACTCACAAAAACCAAAAAAAGAAAAGAAACGGAGAGAGCAAAAAATGGCAAAAACGATTGATTCCCCAACACTTGATAGACATAGTTTTCCAGATGGTTTCATTTTTGGAACGGCTGGTTCATCGTTTCAGGTAAAAAGAAATTGATAGTTTTGATAAGCAATCTATATATTAGCAAATGGCTATGTGATTATACGACTTTGATCCATAACGTAGAAAAAACTCTGTAATTTCGCAGTTAACTTAACCTTTTTGCTAATTCATATCTTTTACATAAAACAAGTAGTTTACACGAAATTTCATTTGTTGTTTGAGATTTCTGTTAAGCCAACTGAAAATAAATATTTTAGTTCTAAAAAATGCTCGATTATGGACCTGTAATTAGTCATTTATCTTAGTATAATTTTTGTGTTACTACTCGGATTTAAATTCGTATGTTCTATAGTATTGACACAAGAAATTACAAAACATGCTCGTTTTAGACTTTTAGTTTGAAAGGAAGGTGAACCATAAAAACTTAATCGGAACAGCTATATTTTAATGTAAAACGGCCCTTCGAGTTTCAATCTAACTGCATGGAAAATAAAATATTTTATATACACTTAGTTGCTCAAGACTGACGTCTATAGATCTCGACGTAAGTAGTTTCAGTTTTTGTTCTTTTCTAATAAAGGGAGTATCATATCATATCATTAATAATTTAAATATTATTTTGTTATTTTAATATGGACTTTTTTACTATTCGTTTTTCTTGTAATGAAAATTTTCGAATGACAAACTTTTTGAATTCTCCAAATGATTGATTTCGTGGCTTGATTTTCTTACTAAATACACTATTTGGTGGGAGATTCACAAAAATATCGAATAGTGATTGATTTATATTTCAAAACCCGTGTGTAAAGTATCATTAACTGTTTTCGTGAGTTTTATGTCAACATAAAATTTTCTCTCCTTGATTATATATTTATATCTATTAAAAGGGTTAATATGAGAATTTACTTTTTTCATTTTGTAAACATGTTCACTTCTAGTTTTATTAACACATAGTGTTCACTAAAATTTGATAAATGGAATTTATGTTGATTTTAAGGAAAAAAATATTATGCATGGAGAAAAGTTAAAGAGACGAAGGTTAATAGTTAATTTGGAATTTGGTCTTGGTAATTTTAGATTAAAAATAAGTATGAAAGTAATCATCAGGCGCAAATGACTTGTTAGATAAAGCATATATGAATAAATGGCTTAAATAAGTATGTATAATAAAATTATACATACACACAAAAATATAAGAAATGAGATAATTATATTAATTGTTATAAAATATAGCTAAGCTAGTAATTCATATTATATATAACAAATAAATAGTATATATGTAAAATATGCAAATATGGATATATATATATATATATATATATATATTTGAAAAATGTTAGACAAAAAATAGTATATAAATAAAACCTACATATATGTGTGGCAGCGCAGGATTCATATATAGTATATATAATGTTTAGTTTAGGGACAAAAGACTGTCGCTTTACAAATAACATACTTTTATTTCCTTGTTTTGTCAAAACATTACATGATTTTACGAAAATCACGATTCATTTTTGATTATGTAATTAAGGTTTTTATTTATTTTCAAATTAGATATCTAAATATAAATAGCCTCCTTTCATTGTCAAACTGTTCATGTTTTGTTATTCAAACCAACTTTGCGAAAATGGTCATCAGATTCATTACTAACTCTCTCTCCCTAGTCTCCATCGTAGTATACGTATTCTATTTCTACTCTACTACTCTCTAAAAACTGTATGACCTGAAAGCTCTGTTAGTGTAATACGTCTCACATCAGTAGTTTGAGAAATTATTAAGTTATATATAAAGAGTTAAAGTCTCTTCACTTATTATCAATTGATTTTAAGTTGGAAAACAAACCCTAATTTAACCAGTTCATAATTTATTTTCTTAATCTATTTTCTTATTTAATTTATTTTCAGTTATTAAAATTAAGAAGAAAAAAAAAACAAATCCTAGCTATATATAAGAGGAAATATGTCAATATAAATTTGTATGCAGTACGAAGGTGCAACGAATGAAGGGGGGAAGTCTCCGAGTATATGGGACCATTTCAGCCACACTTATCCAGGTCTGTCTAATTACAAAAAAATCTATGTAGCCCCTATACCAACCAATACCGCATTTGACATTTCTACTGAATTATTACTTGCGAGTAGGGACAAAAAAACTTATGATTATTTTATAAATTCATTGACTGCAGAGAGGACAAAAATGCATAATGGAGATGTAGCAATTGATTTTTATCATCGTTACAAGGTACGCTTAGAATCATATATGCATGTATCAAACTATCCTATCAAACGATATATTTTCTTGAAAGTGTTGGTACACTCATACTCTACTTACGTTTCCACTCGTATGTACTAGTTATCATTTTTTTTTTTTCGGTTTGTGACTTTGTGTTGGTAATTAGTCGATATTTTTTTACTAATACGACAAATACAAAACAGGATGACATAAAATTGATGAAGGAGATAAACATGGACTCTTTCCGATACTCAATCTCGTGGTCCAGATTAATTCCTAGTAAGTTTTACACCTCTTTTTTTTTTCTTTTTTTTTTTTGTCGGCAAACCTGTCTCAGTTGTTGATAAAATTATCTCTTTAATTTTAATAGAACAATTATTTGTGAAGTTATTTGATGTGAATATTTATTTTTGAATATGAATATGTGTTACTCCAAAGTCAATATTATAATAGTTGGACAGATCGATTATATGATTTTATTATCTTAGTTAATGCAATTTGACGTATATCTGTATATGTCAAAATAGACTATCCGGTCCACTATTTAGCCAGCATCAGCCAAAATTTGGTGGACCAACTCGTAAAACTATATACAGATAATTAGGTTTACTCGTAAAACTATCCGGTCTTTAAAACTATATATGACTATTTTACCGTTAATGAGATAATTAGGTTTACTTATTTTACAATGGCATTCTAAGTGATACCTTCCAGTGAATAGGTTAATTATTTTGTGGTGAATTGTAATTTGTCTATAGGTGGAAAGCTAAAAGATGGAGTAAACAAAGAAGGTGTACAATTCTACAAGGATCTCATAGACGAACTTCTTGCTAATGGTAAGATCATTGCACCAGTAATTAAGTTGAAATTTTCTAATTATATAAAAGGTATGGTTTATACTCAAGTAATGCAATTAAATCATAATATAAAAGTAGCTGTCGCTTACCAAATTATATGATCTGATAAACATCAAGACATACAACCTTCAATGACACTATATCATTGGGACCATCCACAATCTTTGGACGACGAATATGGTGGTTTTTTAAGCCCTCAAATTGTGTAAGCCTAATTAACATATATTCTCAGACATCATATATATATATATATATGTATAGTGTTACTCAACAAAAACAACTGATGTTATATTTTATGATTAATTTGAGAAAATATAGAGAAGATTTTCGAGATTTCGCAAGAGTTTGTTTCGAAGAATTTGGAGAGAAAGTGAAGTTGTGGGCAACTATCAATGAACCATACATCATGGCTATTGCAAGTTACGATAATGGTAACAAGGCGCCTGGACGATGCTCGAGTTGGGTAAATGAAAAAAGTCACGCCGGCGATTCGAGCACTGAGCCTTACATTGTTTCACATCACACTCTTCTTGCTCATGCTGTTGCAGTAGATGAATTCCGAAAATGCAAAAAAATTTCTGATGACAGTAAAATTGGTATAGTATTGGCACCAATATGGCATGAGCCTTATAATTCAGACTCTGGCGAAGATAAAGAAGCAGTTGAACGAGCTCTTGCCTTTGAAATTGGATGGTAATTTATCTAAGCTTAATTTTTTTTTTTTTTTTTTGATGATCATTTCTATCTACTTGAAATATTAATTTTTGTTCTCTTATGAATGTAGGCATCTTGATCCACTCATTCACGGAGATTATCCGGAGATTGTTAAAAAATATGCAGGAGATAAATTACCTTCGTTTACTGCAGAACAATCAAAACTGTTAAAAAATTCAACGGATTATGTCGGAATAAATTACTATACAGCACGCTTCGCAACTCTTCTTCCTCGCATCGACCCTGAAAAGCCCCGGTGCAGAACTGACAATCACGTCGAAAGAAAACGTACGTAATGCTAAGTAAATTACTAAAGACTGACCGTTCTATACTAACTTTAATTACGGTTGGATATGGTAAACTAAACAAGGTTTATAATATGTTTTGAAACAGTGACTGACCACAGTGGTCACATCATTGGAAATGGGGTAAGAATTTACTTATTTTTCATAGCTATTAATTGCTAAGTGCCACATATAATCATCTTAAGATATTTAATTTATTGAAAACTCTCCTCAGATTGGAAGTGGTTTGATATTGTCATATCCGGAAGGTTTGCGAAAAGTTCTTAACTACGTCAAGGAGAAATACAATAACATCCCTGTCTACATCAAAGAAAATGGTTAGAAAGCTTTTTTGTTTGGTACTCAAAACTTTTAACTAGGGATTCTTTTTTTTTTTTTTTTTTGACAAATAACTAGGGATTCTTATTCTAAGTACTACATCATATATACCTCTACAAAATATATATAATTTCTTAGCACTTATTTGGAACATGAGTTTGATAGAAATATATAATTTAGCCAATTACTAACCAAAGTAATTTTATAAAAAAAAAATAATTTACCGAACTGATTTGAGAAAGTTTAATTATTTTTTGTTTCAATTTGATGCATCTATTTATTGTTCTCGTTTTGATAACTGGATTGTAGGAATCCATGAAACTGATGATGGTACAAAACCAAGAGAAGAGATACTTAATGACACAGTTAGGATTGAATACCATAAGGCACACTTCGAAGAACTTCACAAAGCTATAGTGTTCGTTCTTGATCTTTTTTTCTTTGGGTTCAATCTTTAATCTTTCTGACGATAACTATTTAAATTGATCATTTTTGTTAATGAAAGTTATGAAACTAAAGTATATGTTTATAGGATGGATGGTTGTGATGTAAGAGGATACTACGCATGGTCATTCATGGACAACTTTGAATGGGAAAGTGGATACACTGCTAGGTTTGGTCTTTACTATGTTGACTTTCTCGATGGGCTCAAACGTTATCCTAAAGATTCGGCCAAATGGTTCAAACAGTTCCTTAAGAGGTCGGTTGGATAGACCATAAAAGAGAGGAATGGTATCTTTGGATCTTTCATGGTGGAGAGAGGAGGGTGAAAATCGTTGTATCTTTTCGTTAAAAATTTGAGTGGCAAGATTTTATTATTTTTCTTGATTTCAATTTGTCTATACTTTAATGTCCTTGAATGCTCTAAACATTTTTATTATTATAAAAAAAAGGTTGCAAGATTTCCAAGATGCATAAAGTTTGACATCTTATAAAAAAAAAAAAAAAATATGAGAAACAAAAAACAATTAAAAAAACATTAGAAAAGAAGAAAGTCATGTGCTAATAACATTGTATTTTTATCCATTTAAACCAGTGTTCGAAAAAGCGGTCTAGGCGGTCGCCTAGGCGCCGTCTAGGCGCTAGGCGCTCAACCGACGCCTAGACGACCGCCTAAACCGCCTAAAATCACATATATTTCGATTTAATATATTTATCTAATTTTTAACTATATATAATTAAAATTTAAAGTTTTACATTCATATACATAATTACAAATCTTTATATATTGTTGATATTAATTAAAAACTACATTTTTTCCTAAGTTTTGTTTATGGTTTATTACTTTTATTTATCTAACATATATTTTTGTCTACAATATTACATATATAATGTTCTACGTTAAAAACGCCTAAACCGCCTAAAATCGCCTAGCTTTCGATTAAACGTTTTAGGCGCTAGGTGTTGGGTCACCGCCCAATTACCGCCTAGCGCTTTCTTGAACATAATTTTTTAATGTCTAATAAGTTTTTCGGCATATTTTTCATGCTTTCAAGTCATCTTTACAGCTTTTTCTAGGACAAAGAGTCTTTCTTAACAGGTTTCATGCTGTCAAATCATCCATATACCCCAATGTTGCAGCCAAACTTTGGCGTGCATTCATTAAACCAAAACGACGTGTAGTGGCGTTTTAAGAACCTTAAATCTAAACCAACACCGTGAAACCTTGAATATAATCGTTTTAGATGAGGTTTCGAAAGAGAATGACATAAGATAAAAGAGAATCATACTCGGAAGCTTTTAGAAGCTGTAAAGGTTATATATATACAATACAGCTTAAATTACTTTATTCTTATTATGCTAGTTTAGTTTAGTCATTTGGTCGAACACCTCATAGGCAACGTTGTTTTATACTACTCCACACTTTGGATGGATCAAACGTTGACCAAATCTCACATTATTTCTCTTAAACCACACTTCTTTTTCCTCTTCTAATGACGAATGAAGAACAGATTAGGTTTCAAGGTTTATCCACAGATCCACTGAAATCAAGAATGGTGGATAAATCTCTGAGAAGAAAACATGTATCACCTGAATCTCTACTTGTCTCTATCCTCAATGATTTGTTTCTTAATTCTCAAAAGCTTTACCCTTGTTTGCGCAATACAACGAATGGACCAGATGTGTGTAGCTTCTTCATAGGCAGCAGCTTAAATTTTGCCAAAGTTGGAAGCTTTACGTCAAGATCCAATATTGATACATCTCCTTTGATCAATGAAGCTGTGGGTAAAGCTAAAGACAATAACTTTGATACTGGGTGAGGCCAGTAATAACCTTGTTTTTTTTTTGTAGTTTGACACATTTTGAGAGTTATGGTTTTTGGGATATGTGTAGGAGGAGTAAATCTGAAGTTGTTGTTAGGACAAGAGTGGGATTAGATGTTGGTCATCTTCTTAAATCTGCATTAGCTGGAGGGATTTCATGTGCTTTCTCTGCTTTTCTTATGCATCCAGTGGACACTGTCAAGGTAATTATTATCATCTCTTGACTCACTTCAGGTTCTTGTTTAGTGTCTATATATGAGATTGATTGTTATCATTACTTTATATTTGGTTTTGGATTCAGTAGACACAAGTTCAAGCATCAACAACATTGTCGTTTGTGGAGATACTGTCAAAGATTCCAGAGATTGGTGCTCGTGGTTTATACAAAGGCTCTGTTCCCGCTGTTGTTGGTCAATTTGCAAGGTTTCATCTCCTATGCTCTGATTAGGCCTTTTTTGGTGATCATAATCTGATCTCTTCTTTCAACATTTCAGCCATGGTTTACGAACAAGTATATATGAAGCAAGTAAATTGGCATTACCGCTCGTTGCTCCTTCTCTCCTCGACATTCAAGTTAGTTATTAATATAGCTCATTGCTAACTTCATGCTACATCATGTTTCATTCTTTAGACTTTTTTTTTTTACTTCTTGATTCTTGTAGGTTCAGTCAATCGCGTCTTTTCTTGGGACAGTTTTAGGGACTACACTGCGAATACCGTGTGAGGTATTGAAACAACGGTTACAAGCTAACCAGTTTGATAACATAGTGGAAGCTACAGTTTCGACTTGGCATCAAGATGGGCTCAAAGGACTCTTTCGTGGGACTGGTGTTACCCTTCTACGCGAGGTTCCATTCTACGTTGCTGGCATGGGACTTTACAACCAATCAAAGAAGGTAATTAATCATGATAGAACAGAACAATCACTAACATGTCTTTGTGTAATTAATCATCTGATGTGGTTGGGGGATTGAGTTTCACAGGTGGTGGAGAGACGATTAGGAAGAGAGTTGGAGCCGTGGGAGGCTATCGCGGTTGGAGCCTTGTCCGGTGGTTTCACTGCTGTCTTAACAACGCCATTCGATGTGATTAAAACTAGAATGATGACTGCTCCACAGGGCGTAGAATTGTCCATGTGGATGGCTGCTTATTCCATTCTCACACATGAGGGTCCTCTGGCTTTCTACAAAGGCGCTGTTCCAAGGTTCTTCTGGACTGCTCCTCTTGGAGCTTTAAACTTAGCTGGCTATGAACTTCTTCAAAAGGCTATGATCACACCACTAAATCAGTCTGTGCATATTGACTGAGTTTTCTTTTACTTCTAGTATCATTCTTTCTTCATGTGTTTGATTGTAACTCTACCTTATTCATTTTGCGGTTTGCCTGTAAAACTCAAACCTCGTAATTAGTCAAAAATCAATAAAAAGACCACCAATTTAAAGTCAATTTTATTTCGGTTCAATTCGGAATCCTCTTACTTAAACCGAAAAACCCAATATTCCGAACCGGACTGATTGGACCGATTGACCAGGATTTTTTTTGTTTTTTTCTCGGTTGAGTTGGAAATATCAAAAGCCGATAAAACATCATCATCATTCATTCATTCGGGGGAAATTAGTCCATCGAAGGCACGAAAAAAAGAAACGATGAGGCTTAGTGGGGAATCGGGTCCGGGTCAGGATGAACCCGGTTCGAGCGGCGGAATCAGGCAATTCCCGTTAGCAGCTCAGCCGGAGGTTATGAGAGCTGCTGAAAAAGACGATCAATACGCTTCTTTCATCCACGAAGCTTGCCGCGATGCCTTCCGTCACCTTTTCGGTAACTAAAACTGTTTCATCATCATCCTCTTTCCAATTGCATTGATTTTATCCCAAGTTTTGCACTAATTTCGATCACTGTTAGGTACAAGAATCGCTCTCGCTTACCAGAAAGAGGTAAACGCTTCCTACACCAAGTTTTATGGAGTTTCTTTGAGAATTGTGATTAGAGAGAGCTTCTGTTGTTGTTGTTGTTGTTCAGATGAAGCTTCTTGGGCAGATGCTTTACTATGTTCTAACCACAGGTTCAGGCCAGCAAACTTTAGGAGAAGAATACTGTGACATTATACAGGTTCTTATGCTTTTACTCTTATGTTGGAAGATTGGTTTTTTGCTTTTGCTGATGTTGAACAATCTAATTTAGGTTTCAGGACCTTATGGACTCTCACCTACACCAGCTAGACGTGCTTTGTTCATTTTGTACCAGACCGCAGTTCCATATATTGCAGACAGAATTAGGTTTTTTTTCTTATTGTTGTTTACAATGGAAGATTTGACTCTTGTGAGTGAAGTATTGCTGAAATGAATATAATTGTTTGCAGTACTCGAGCTGCCACGCAAGCAGTCACCTTTGATGAGTCTGATGATTTTTTTGGTGATAGTCCCCGGGAGAGTGGTAGTCAGATCCAGTCACTAACAATGATAGATCTTCCATCTTCTTCTCAACTTGAAACTTCGGCTTCTGTAGTATCTAGGTTAAAAGATAGATTCAAGAGATTGTGGCACCGATCTATTCAGAGATGGCCTGTGGTAATGTATACCTCTTAGGAGTTTAATAATCATGTTTCATTTAAATTAAAGTTGTTGTTGCCAGTTGCTTTAATCCAAGATTGTGCTTTCAGGTTCTCCCTGTTGCTCGTGAAGTCTTACAACTGGTTTTGCGTGCCAATTTAATGCTCTTCTACTTTGAAGGTGAACTTTGTTAGAATTATTTAACACTTGTAGAGCCTGTGCAGACTGTTTTTGTAATGTTCTGAACTAGTAATCTTCGTTTCTTTTCAGGTTTGTATTACCATATATCGAAACGTGCATCAGGGGTTCGTTATGTTTTCATAGGAAAGCAACTGAATCAGAGACCTAGGTAATGATCTTTTTGTCTTCTTCCACCTACAGCTGTCGATTTTTACTATCACATAGTAACTGAAATCCCTTAAGTCTTGCTGAGCAGATACCAAATTCTTGGGGTTTTCCTTCTAGTCCAGTTGTGTATCCTTGCTGCTGAGGGATTGCGTCGGAGTAATTTATCATCTATCACAAGCTCAGTTCAGCAGGCATCCATAGGATCTTATCAAACTTCAGGAGGTCTGGCTTTTATGTCTTTTATTATCAATTTTAGTGATGTAGAAATTCCCAACATTAAGGATTATTGTGGAGGATGTATATCTGAGATTGTTAATATTAAAATTTCAATAAATTATTATCTGAATTGGCACCACAGCTCTCTAGGAAAGAATATGAGACAGGATGGTAACATAGACTGAAATATTTTGCGTTTTATGCATCACCTTTTTTCACATTCCAACTATATAGTTTCGGTATTGCTCTTGCAGGAAGAGGGTTACCTGTTTTAAACGAAGAGGGAAATTTGATAGCTTCAGAAGCTGAAAAGGGAAACTGGTCCACCTCCGATTCAGCTTCCACAATGGAGGTAAATTAATTATAAACAAGTTAGAAACCTCTGTTACGTTGAAATGGTTAATATCCTGAATAGTGATCATTGTTGGAAAAGAACAAAAGGTATATACTTGAAAGAGAGGCACATACCTATTAGTAAAATCCATACCCTTAATCGAAGGTTATTTTGTATAGGTGGGATAAAGAAAAACAAATGGTAGTTTAGTCTCATGATATCTGATAAGAGTAGATGGCCACCCGACTGATCCCGCTCTACATTTAGTTTCTAGTGAGATGAGGTTATATGTTAATCCTACTTTGGGACGATTCTGTTGCTTATCTGTATTAAAGATCCAGATGGGGTTATTTTTCTCTCGTTTTGGTAAAATCAATATTGTACACTTATGATGTTAGATGTTTACCTTGTTATGTATTGTGGATGCAGGCAGTAGGGAAATGCACACTCTGCTTAAGCAACCGTCAGCATCCAACCGCCACACCTTGTGGTCACGTATTTTGTTGGTAATATACCTTTCGGAAGAATTTTAGTGTCTTGATGTCCAGTTGGTTCAGACTGCTTTGATAAGTTGAGCCTTGTATCGACAACACATATTCACTCAAATTACAGAATCAACAATCCAAATTGGACACTGAAACATTGTACTTATGTTCAAAAGTCATATATGATGTGCAGGAGCTGCATTATGGAGTGGTGCAATGAGAAGCAAGAATGTCCACTTTGTCGAACGCCCAATACCCATTCAAGTTTGGTTTGTTTGTATCATTCTGATTTTTAAGCACAATGGATCAACAACGACAGCACACTGCAGAAAGGCAATGCAGCAAAGACGATGACAATCAAAGAGCAAAACAAGCTCAAGGAGTTTCCGTTTCTCCTTAGCCCACACAAGCTTCTTAGGTGACAACTTTGGGCAGTGCATCTGGTAAAGGAATGGACTCTGTTTTGGCTTTGGACTTAGAATCTCAGATCATCAAGTTATGGGAAGACATAGAATAAATGTACTTGAAACTTCATTCTCAGTCCGATGCCTATCCCTTTATATATGATATTTAGTGCAGAAATCACAGAGGTTTGTTAGGTGGTCTTTAACATTCTATATTACTTTTTTACGTATAATTATCTCAATTAGAGATCTATTACAACAAGACAAGAAAATCTCATTGTAGACAATACAATTTTAATGTTAACGACACAAACTCCTGTTTTTGGAGAAATAGAATAACTCTAAGATCTAGAGTTTGAGAGTGCCAGCAACAATATAGTGTCTAAGATGGCAATAACTGAAACCTGAAGAAAGTTGCATATGGATCGATCCTCAACAGACACACGATGACACGAAGGATTTTGTGCTCCAGAATTGGTTCTATTATACATCTTAGTTGTCTTAGCTTGTTGGTAGAGACAATGATGTTGGATGTTGCAGTTTCTTCTATAAAATGGTTATAAGTTGATAGAGAAATATGAATGTGTCATCATCACATAACTGAATAGCTGTATACGTTTGGTATATGCCGATATGTTTTTAGATGCTGAGTTGGTAAAACCTGTCGTACTACTACTGAACAGGTTTTAATATATGCAAATGTTGAACACGGATACAGGATATACATAAAATCAGAAGAGTTTTGATACCAATGTTGTAAGATGGACAACTACTTTGGAATAGTAAAAAGTCTGTGTTGAGAGGTAAATCACAGTATGGACTGGAGCTGCTGTATCTCAGGGGAGTCTGAAACATTGGCATCTTGTTCAGATGCTGATCTGTAGACTTCCACCATAGCTTTCCCTTTATCAAGTACTTGAGAAGGAACCGTTTGTAGAAGGCTGCAAGTTCAGCTCAGTTAGAAAACATTCTCCTGTCGGTACGCTGTGTTTATATGCTTGTATGCACTTATTTACCTGTCCAGAGCGGTTAACGCTGTTCCAAGCTGAGACTTCATCAATTGAACAGTAGCTTTTGAATCTTTCCTCGACGCTCGTAGAAACAACGAATCCAGTTCTTCCAATGCTCTTTACACCGCCCCCAAAAACAAAAACAAAACCGGACATAGGTCAACATCATTCGCTGTGTAAAGTTAAACCAAACAAAAGAAACATGAGTTACCTTAAACATCGATCAACATCATCAGTCGCAGTTTTGGAAAAACCATCATCTGAAGCATACTGAGCAACCTGATAAGAGTTTTTTCAATTACACATTTAAATTCATCAAACAGAAACAAAATAAAACAAGAATTGTGAGTGAGCTTTTAAAAAACTTACAGCTCGAATGTTAACACGAAGAGAACTAGCAGGACCAGAACGTAATTGGCGTCTACACGCCTCGAATTCAGGTTTCTCCACATTCAAAAATCCCTCTCCAACATCATTCAAAATAGATTTAGTTGTTTGTAATATATAACAAAGAAGTTAAAAGAACAGAACACATGAAAAAAAATTACCAAGATCCTGAATCTGTAGCTGAGCTAGAATCACTGGTGGTACATATGCTTCAAGTGGATCAAGTTTTTTCCTATTATTATTACGTTATAGATAAATGTTTTTTACACACACAAAGCATTTTCCAAAATCTAAGTTGAGATATCATCAAAAGACTAAAAAAGTTACCTCTTGACATATTTATCAATTAAGGTACCAGCCATGGCATCTGATTCATCAACAACATACAAGAAACGAAAATTTGAGAAGAGTAAGACTCGAATCAATAATGATTATTATTCAATCGAATTGGTGAAATTGAAGAGAACCGTTGTTAGGGGGGAGGAGGAGGAGACGAGAGAGGAAGAAGGAGACGGAGATAACTCGACGGCTCTGTTTCCATGGCGGAGGTGGTGATAATGTTGTAGCTGCGCAGGTGAGCTTCGTGCGGTTCGAATAGTGGCGAAGCGTGAGGCTCGTCGGCGTAGCGTGAAGTGATGTCATTGGGGATAACAACAACACTAGAGGCATCTTATCACCATTAAACACTATTTTTTAAGAAGAAGAAGATGAAGAAGCCACTTCAGAGAAGACGTGGCAGATGACGTGGAACAGAATTGAAGGAAAGACTTGGATAGAATCAGAAGGTTTGCCGTTGCGAGTGAAACTTTAAATATTATTGTCTGTTAATCTATTTGCCTTCAAAATTAATTAACCAAGTAACAACGATATAACTGCATCTTGACTAAGCTCCATAGTCTCTCAATGATTCACATGTGTGTTAAGATCGTACTAGTATTTAAACCAAGTTTATTTTCCATGTTCAAAGCCATCCCCTACAGAACATCTCCAAGAATGATAATATGAAGTTATTGTAAGTCGATCTGAAACAACAAGAACAAGACCAATGTGGTCATAATAGTTAGGATTCCTCATATTGACCAGCTTGATATCATGATTGAAGAAGAATTGTTCTGTGGTGGAGCACGATTACTGGATTCGCTATAGAAGACAGTGGAGTAGTAGTGAGCAAGATTATTGAAGGATAAACGATTGAACAACTAATCCTCGAGGACAATAAAAGAAAGCTAGCCAAAGATCAATTGCTCAATACTCTAAATACAATATTAAGTTCCAATACCTAAGAAGAACATGGTAGTAATAAAAATTACCTAAAAATGTAAGCAAATGTGACACTAGGGGATTGATTATAGAAAAACGAAATGACGAAAGTAGCCATCATAATGATTTGTTATTGATATGGGTCATCTGTGAATACAGAGGCACAGAGAGACAAAGACTCGCAAGTATTGGCAGCGAAAGCGACCTCCTTTATTCACCACTGCCACCATTAACATGTTCGTCCTTCATCAACATTTATTATGACCTTTTTACCCCTTCAAGAGAGAGAGAAATTGCAAAAAACGAAAGGACACCTCCTCTCACTACTCTACTCTCTATCTCTCTCTACTGCAAAGCTTCAGAACTCTGGCAGCAGAGAGATAAAAAAAAAAAAAGATGATGGGGTTTTTAACTTTATCCTCGCAAATAATTCTTCTTCCCTTCGTCTCTTCTCACACACACAGTCCCTACACTTGTACAATCTCCTCTCTTTAAACCCACATTTAAAGTCTCTCTCTCTCCATCTCTCTATCTCAGTCTGTGTTTCTGTCGTCTGAGCACTCAATGAAACCACACTGTAAATTTTCGTCAGTAAGGATGTGATGGAACGATAAAAAATCAACACTTTTTTTTTTTTTTTCTCACGGTGAAATTTATATAAAAAAAGAAAAGATCTAAAAACATAATTTTTGAGTTGCTCAAATTATATTAAAAAAAAATCTAATGTCGGTACATAATATGGTTCTCTTCTTCTTCTCTGTCCTCTGTTTTCTCTCCTTCTTCTTCTTCATGGAGACTTGAAAAGCTTTTAGTGTAGCATAAAACGCAGTCGTTTTTTAAGTCGTTTTAAGGCTGTGTATGGTGGTGAGAAAAATGGCTCTGTTTGGAGATATTGTTCTTTTGGGTTTTCTCATCTGTTTGAGCTTTGGGAGTACTGCTGTGAATTCAGATGAGGGTATGTTTTTTTTTATACTGATGCATGTTTCTTTGAGTTCAAGATTCTTATAAAGGCTCAAGCTTTCTTTCTTTAGTTTGAGCAAGGAAATGATTTTTTTTTTCTTTTTAAGTTGAAGAAACTAAAAATGATATTTTTATTTGATTTTGAAACTTCTGTGGTGAAAATGAGATCTGGGTACTTGTTATTTATTTCTTTTGTAATGGGTTTTTTTGACTTTGTGGGTCTAATTTAAAGAAATCTAAAGAAGCTTTGAATAAATTAGGGTTTGAGTTTTGTTTTCTTGGAAGTTGAATTTTTAAGGACTTTTTAAGTTTTTTCTTCTCAAGAACTGACAAATATTTGTTTTTGTTGCTTGTGCGTGTGTTAATAAAATATAAATTAAAGGAGCAACGTTGCTGGAGATTAAGAAGTCGTTCAAAGATGTCAACAATGTTCTTTATGACTGGACAGCTTCACCTTCTTCGGATTATTGTGTCTGGAGAGGTGTCTCTTGTGAAAATGTCACCTTCAATGTTGTTGCTCTGTAAGTTTCATAGTGAAAGAGATTTTTTTTTCTTTTCTTTCGTGTTCTTGTGGGGAAAAAGTTGTAATTTGTTTTGTGTGTTGTATGTTTTGTAGTAATTTGTCAGATTTGAATCTTGATGGAGAAATCTCACCTGCTATTGGAGATCTTAAGAGCCTCTTATCCATGTAACAGTTTCGAAAAATTACTGTAGCATAACATTAAATTATCTATTTTTGTGTAACGCTGTGCTAATTACTTTGTCTTCTGGTTTCTTTTTCTAAAGCAGTGATCTTAAAGGTAATCGCTTGTCTGGGCAAATCCCTGATGAGATTGGAGACTGTTCTTCTTTGCAAAACTTGTAAGAACAGTGATATAGGTGTTTACTACCATTAATTTTGTTCTTGGAAGTACAGAGGATGAAGTGTGTTCATGTTGTTTTTTATTTAGGGATTTGTCTTTCAATGAATTAAGTGGAGACATACCGTTTTCGATTTCGAAGTTGAAGCAACTTGAACAACTGTAAGTAGCTATTTATTCTCCTACCAGTCTTCATATGTCATTGCTAAATATAACTCACCATGTGGAATATAAATTCTACTTTTTGACAGGATTCTGAAGAATAACCAATTGATAGGACCGATCCCTTCAACGCTTTCTCAGATTCCAAACCTGAAGATTCTGTATGTTGGCTCTGATGCTTACATGTGTAGTACATTTAACTATATTACTATATTAGATGATCAAAATGTGACATTTCGATTGTTTTGTGAAAAATTTCCAGGGACCTGGCACAGAACAAACTTAGTGGTGAGATACCAAGACTTATATACTGGAATGAAGTTCTTCAGTATCTGTAAGTGTCAATGTGTTTGAAGTATGTTAATGTCTCTCTTTCATTGCCTTGTATTGATTTTTTGTAATATGATGAGCAGTGGGTTGCGAGGAAACAACTTGGTTGGTAACATTTCTCCAGATTTGTGTCAGCTGACTGGTCTTTGGTATTTGTGAGTCTATAAACATCTTCTTGCCCATCTGAATTGTATGATTAGTTCTTTTTCCAGTATGAATATCTCTGACTTTGTTTTTTTTTTGTATTGAATCAGTGACGTGAGAAACAACAGTTTGACAGGTAGTATACCTGGGACAATAGGAAATTGCACTGCCTTCCAGGTTTTGTATGTGCCTATCTCTCTCTCTCTCTCTGCTACTATACATCCTTACTGCAGTTTGGTTACTTGGGAAAAGCTACTGAATTGATTTGCTTACTATGAACCTAGGGACTTGTCCTACAATCAGCTTACTGGTGAGATCCCTTTTGACATCGGCTTTCTGCAAGTTGCAACATTGTTAGTCCTCGCCTCTCTACCGATCTGCACAAATATTTTGCTTTCAAATTTTGGCTAGCCTTTTGTTTTGATAAACATCACTTGATCATCTTAGATCATTGCAAGGCAATCAGCTTTCTGGGAAGATTCCATCAGTGATTGGTCTCATGCAAGCCCTTGCAGTGTTGTAAGTACTTTTCTTCTAACCAACCAAGCTACTTATAAGAATTTCATGACCTTAATGGTTCCATTTTTTTTTCTTTTTTTCTTTTGCAGAGATTTAAGTAGCAACTTGTTGAGTGGACCTATTCCTCCGATTCTGGGAAATCTGACTTTCACTGAGAAATTGTAATTTTTACGGGCATACTCTCTTCATTAGTAGAAGTTCAATTTTAGAAAATGAAAGTCTAATGACTCATTAGAGTTTAGTTTTCAATTTGAAGTCTGTGATTCGTACCCTGTAAATGATAGTGATTATCATTTTGGCTTTATCTCTAGGTATTTGCACAGTAACAAGCTGACTGGTTCGATTCCACCTGAGCTTGGAAACATGTCAAAACTCCATTACCTGTACGACCAACCTTTTCCTTAACTTATCTTTCCCACACATTATATTATGAACTTTTGTATAATCATTAAAAATTTGTACAATATTTTGTGCAGGGAGCTCAACGATAATCATCTTACAGGTCACATACCACCGGAGCTAGGGAAGCTTACTGACTTGTTTGATCTGTAAGTAGTTCTCCTTATGCTTGACATGTTTTTGATGTTCTAATATTGATGTGAACTATATACATATAGGAATGTGGCCAACAATAATCTAGAAGGACCTATACCTGATCATCTGAGCTCCTGTACTAACCTAAACAGCTTGTATGTATCTCTTTCTCTTAGAACTTTACACTGGAATGTTCAAGATTGTTGCTTTATATGATTTTGTGTCTCATTAATGTAACTGTAGAAATGTTCATGGGAACAAGTTTAGCGGCACCATACCACGAGCGTTTCAAAAGCTAGAAAGCATGACTTACCTGTAAGTATTGGCACTGAGAATCTTTCTGATATCTTTTATCTGACATGGTTCCGCAGCTTTTGTTTTTTTTTTTTTTTAATTTTATGCCATTGACTGCCAAGTTTTTGGTTGCCTTTGGTTCAACCAGGAATCTTTCCAACAACAATATCAAAGGTCCAATCCCAGTTGAGCTATCTCGTATCGGTAATTTAGATACATTGTAAGTGTTTCTTGTTTTATGTGAAGTATACATCTTCATATGTGCCGTGTGCCACTGTTATTTATTTTCTGACATTTGAAGGGATCTTTCCAACAACAAGATAAATGGCATCATTCCTTCTTCCCTTGGTGATCTGGAGCATCTTCTCAAGATGTGAGCATCCATGAGACCTCCAACTCCAATCTATTGTTTTCCTCTAGTAAAAGATGCAAATGGGTTGTGAAATCGTGCATTCTTGATATAGGAACTTGAGCAGAAATCATATAACCGGTGTAGTTCCAGGCGACTTTGGAAATCTAAGAAGCATCATGGAAATGTAAGAAGTATCTTCTATTTGCTTAATTGGAGTTTTTCCATATATCACATTACTGTTCTGAATTTGTGTTTTGTGGTTGCAGAGATCTTTCTTATAATGATATCTCGGGCCCAATTCCAGAAGAGCTTAACCAATTGCAGAACATAATTTTGCTGTGAGTAATCTTCCTCTTACCCTTTCCATGCTGTTGATGAGTTGTATCAGTGTTGTAATACACACTTCTGTTAAATGAATTAAATCAAGATAAAAATTTGAACATAGTCGATGTGGTCACTATGTGCAATCCAGAAACAAATAATGGGTTGATGATTATCTAAAGTTGTGTTTCTTAAAACTGCTTGCAGGAGACTGGAAAATAATAACTTGACTGGTAATGTTGGTTCATTAGCCAACTGCGCCAGTTTGAATGTATTGTAAGTAGTCACATTGGTGCTGAAAACTTTTTGTCTCTCTGTAAGCATCTTGTGCTAAGAATGTAACCATGCAATCATGACTAACTCTTACAGGAATGTATCTCACAACAACCTGGAAGGCGATATCCCTAAGACCAATAACTTCTCAAGATTTTCACCAGACAGGTATGGGAATTTAGCAAGTTTTGCTATTCTGCATTTTTTTTTTGTTGGCTAATGTTTGACCATAGTTCATCTCTGTTGTTTTTGGTTTTGGATAAAGCTTCATTGGCAATCCTGGTCTTTGTGGTAGTTGGCTAAACTCACCCTGTCGTAATTCTCATCCAACTGTACGAGGTGATTACGTTCTTCTAAAAGCTTCCATTCACAAAACCTAAAGATAATAGAAGCTTATGTTTCCATCTTTTTTTTTTTTGTATGCAGTGTCAATCTCTAGAGCAGCTATTCTTGGAATAGCTATTGGGGGACTTGTGATCCTTCTTATGGTCTTAATAGCAGCATGCCGGCCGCATAATCCTCCTCCTTTTCTTGATGGATCACTTGACAAACCAGGTATACTCTCCAAACCGCTTTACTAAATTTTCTTCCCCTACCACTATTGTAATTCATTAGCTAATCCTTAAACTTGTTGGTGACATCAGTAACCTATTCAACCCCGAAGCTCGTCATCCTTCATATGAACATGGCACTCCACGTTTATGAGGATATCATGAGAATGACAGAGAATCTGAGTGAGAAATATATCATTGGGCATGGAGCATCAAGCACTGTATACAAATGTGTTTTGAAGAACTGCAAACCGGTTGCGATTAAGCGGCTCTACTCTCACAACCCACAGTCAATGAAACAGTTTGAGACCGAACTCGAGATGCTAAGTAGCATCAAGCACAGAAATCTTGTGAGCCTACAAGCCTATTCCCTCTCACACTTGGGGAGTCTTCTGTTCTATGACTACATGGAAAATGGCAGCCTCTGGGATCTTCTTCATGGTAAGTCTCATCGCCCAAAACAAAAACCTTCATTTGTCTCTTCTGTTACATAACATCTTTGCTTCTGTATTGTGAAGGCCCTACGAAGAAGAAAACTCTTGATTGGGACACACGGCTTAAGATAGCATATGGTGCAGCACAAGGACTAGCGTATCTACATCATGACTGTAGTCCAAGGATCATACACAGAGACGTGAAATCGTCCAATATTCTCTTGGACAAAGATTTAGAGGCTCGTTTGACAGATTTTGGAATTGCTAAAAGCCTGTGTGTGTCAAAGACACATACTTCAACTTACGTTATGGGCACGATTGGTTACATAGATCCCGAGTATGCTCGCACTTCACGTCTCACTGAGAAATCCGATGTCTACAGTTATGGGATAGTGCTGCTTGAGTTGTTAACCCGAAGGAAAGCCGTCGATGATGAATCTAATCTCCACCATCTGGTTTGTCCTTCCTTGTCTGTTCTGGTTTCAGCTGTTCTGTTCTGTTTTCACATTGGCTATGTATGTTTCTAAGTAAGTTTGTTTTCATTGATTCACTTGCACATCAGATAATGTCAAAGACGGGGAACAATGAAGTAATGGAAATGGCAGATCCAGACATCACATCGACGTGTAAGGATCTCGGTGTGGTGAAGAAAGTTTTCCAATTGGCACTCCTATGCACCAAAAGACAGCCAAGTGATCGACCTACGATGCACCAGGTGACTCGTGTACTCGGCAGCTTCATGATGTCGGAGCAGCCACCTGCTGTGACAGACACGTCAGCAGCGCTGGCTGGTTCGTGCTACGTCGATGAGTATGCGAATCTCAAGACTCCTCACTCTGTCAATTGCTCTTCCATGAGTGCTTCTGATGCTCAGCTCTTTCTTCGGTTTGGACAAGTTATTTCTCAGAACAGTGAGTAGTGTGAATTACTTTTTATCTTAGGAGAAAACTCTACAAAACGGTATCGTTTTTGTTGCATTAAGCTGTTAGAAAATTATTGTTCTCATGTAAAAATTTATGCACTGCCTTATTATTATTAGACAAGTGTGTGAATATCCTCAGACTGGCACTCCAAGTTCCTATTTCTATCCAAACTTATGTTTCCGGAAAGGTAACCCACCTACTATTTTTAAAAAATAAAGAATGTGTTGAACTGTTTCGGCTCCAAATTAATCATAACCTTAAAACAAATGTTGTGAAATTTTAATCTCAAAAGAATGACAAATAGGAGATGATTGGTCCACTTAGTGTACTAAGAGATTTAAACCACTTAGCATATTAAGAGATTGGTGTAAAATTTTATAAATCTTATGTTATTGGATTTTTAAATGTTTAATAAAATCCACTATTATTGAAAATATTTTGAGGATTTGATTTTGAATGACTCTGTAAAATAAGAGAGGGTTTGAGAGGGTTTTCTTAGTTAAAAAATATAGAAATCTAAATCTCATAATTTTAATTAGGTGAGATTTAAAAGAATTTTACAATAAATCATATCAACTTTCCTAAAATAATCAAAATCATATAAAAATTCAAATCATATGAAATACTAAATTTAATACACCCGTCTTTGGTTTTAGAAAGCCTTAGCTTTCTAAATTTGGTTTATCATCCAACTTCTTTTAGATTCCATGCTATTTTTACTGTTTTTACAATCAATCATTGAAAATAAAATTAAAAGGATCATACATAACAGGCTAGAACCGCTCTCCAGGATTCAAAGCTCAAGCTTCAACTCCCCTCATATCACTAGACAACATCAAGGAGACTTGATACTAATGACGTGGTTTGCCCGGTTTAACACTTAACGCTCTTTTTGTACGTTGGTAGAGTATTCCATGTTTTTGTTGTATTGTAGGTGTTTCTCGTTTGGAGGCACTATATTGTAACCGTTGCCATGTTTATTGGCCTAATGAATGAAGGTATGTGTTATAAAAAAAACCATTGAAAATGAAAAGCAATCTGATTATTTTGTAGGAAAACGTATTTAATTATGATCATATAATTTTGTGTTACATGCTAATGTAAGATTATGAATATTTAATTGTTTTAATGTATTTGGATCCAACTAAATTTAGGGGTGTTATTGAATTCTAATTTATAAAGATTTTTGAAGAGTTGAGCAAAATCATTAAAAGTGAATAAGTGAAAGATTGTTAAAGAATTTTTTAAAATCTTGTAAAGTGCTCCAAATAATTTATGTATTTTTGTGATATTTTCCATGACTTTATTTTGTAAAGAAAGTATCTAAAATCATGAACCAATAACATAATAATTGAATTTATTAACAATCCTAAATTATTTTGTTTTAATTGAATAACACAAAACTTTTAATGAATTTATAAAAGTCTAACTCCAATAACCCAAATTTGTTAAGATTTTAAATTGTTTTTTACAAATCACAAACTAATAACACTAAACTTTAACAAAGTTTAACAAAATCTTGATCTAATAACAACATATTGTACATAACATTTAAAATCTTGAAAACTCTATTCAAATCTCAAACTAATAACACCCACTTAAATATATAATAAAAATGGAACATAATAAAATTCACTTGTGTGTCAAAGAAAAAACTGTTTATGTCATACTAAGGACATCAATTAAAATTTCTGAAACTAAATCTAAAAGTATTAAAGATAATAATAATTATTAAACAACACATTAATCTAATGAAGATTCTATTTCAATTACATCTTTTATGATTCCAAGATCAACTTCCTCCAAACCCTTTTTTATATAAATTTGAGGAGAGCACTAAAAAAACAAAGAGAGAATAGCTGAAGAAAAATAATGGGGAGGAAGAAATTAGACCTAAAGCAAATAGAGTGCCCAAAAGAGAGAGGCAGCAAATACTCAAAACGTAAAAAAGGAATTTTAAAGAAGGCAGAGGAATTAGCGTTGTTGTGCGATATTAATATTATGATGATCCTCATTTCTCCCACTGAAAAACCTACCCTTTTCCATACTCGTACTAGGTATAATATTTGTTTAATAATTTTATTTTGTTTTCCAAAGTGTAAAATAATTAATCAGAAGTTTTTAAAATATGTATTTTGAACATAACATATATATTATCATGTTTTAACTTAGACAAATAATTTTTTGAAAAATAAAACTATACTATTTTTTTCTTTTGAGGTTTATAAAATATTTTTCACCTTTTTTTTGTTTTCTTTTCATAAAATTTGCTTTGAAACGATTACAATTTGTTATGAACATACACAAAAAGAGTTGGTTCAATTTTTTAAAACTAGCTAAACTAGAAGTGACAAGGCGAATTTATAAGAAATATCAAAATGCACCAGTAAACGCATGTCGTATAGGAAGTGTTATCATACGATATATATTTTTTATTTTCACAAAACAGCTTACAATTTACATTTATTTCCATTTTTATAAAAATTACATATAATTCCGTAAAAATTTGCTTATGATAATGCAGATCTTTGAGTCAAATTTTGAAGGAGTTTCTCAGTACTTCAATACAAGAACGGGAAGAGAGGTTTGGACTTTCTGATTTTTATATTATTATTACATTAAATACATTTGCATGATTTTGTTGTATTTTTTTATTTTTTATTTTATTTTTTTATAAAACAACTGATTTTTGCTATCTTTGGTGTTGTATGCACTCATTTAGACGAGCCTACACAACAAAGGTATGATTTACTCATCACATTATATTTTAATTATCAAATAAAGTCTGATTTTTCACTTGCCAATTTCTTATATATTTTTAAAATTGACTATGATTTATAATTATTTTTTTTTTTATTATTTATTCATTCATTTACAAGTTTATCCATGTGATATCAGTTTAGTTAGTAAAAGTAAAATCTGAATACAAAAAGATTAAGAGATTTATGCTAGCAACAAACAACTAAGTCATTTTCGTCTCTTTTTTTTTTATATGAAACTTTTTTTTTTTGTCAACATATAATAAAGGTGTTGGAAAAATTGGTGGAAACAAACGATGCAGAAGATCCCATAGTAATTGATTATCTTTCGCCGGACAGGTATGTATGACACAGTTTATAGATGTTTTTTTTTTTTTTTTGTCAAACACAGTTTATAGATTATACTCAAACATATGCAAATATATTATCCAGCAGACTAGATCTAATTTAGCTATAATTTCTTGCAGAGGTGAAGTGATCCAGGTACAAAAATATTTATTGCGGAAAATTAATATTTGAAAGAAATGTTTTTGAATGTTTTTTGAAGATCAATATTGTTTTAACACAATAACTTTTTATAATTTAGGATGATATAAAGGTCACTGAACTAAGAGAAAACAGGAAATTGCTTGATGAGAAGACGTCAATTTTAGAGTAATGAAGAAAAAAACCACTAACAAAAACTCAATATTTTCTAAAATTTAATTTCAACCATTAGTTAATTATTAAAACAACTATCTCTATTACTAATATATAAGGGGCTGGAAGAATGTAGCTGAAGTTAACGATTTAGGCCAACTCAATATCATGGAAAACTATTTAGCTTCTTCTATCAGCCATATCAAAAATATCCTAAAGGTTACTGCTTGTTAACATATATAATAAAGAATATTTATTCTAAATATCAAATATGATTGAAATTTTAACACAAATCTATATCCTCTTTCAGGTAATCCAAGAAGAGCAGCAAATAATGATATGATTTCAAAATGATAAAACATTTTTGTATCTAACCAGTTCTAAGTGGATAAAAATATTATACAATAAGTATCATATATATATATATATTATTTTCATCAGCGACTCATATGTGATATGTTAATAATTCCTTTGTAGTATATATACAATAATATTTATGATTAACCTAAGTTAAAATAAAGGAGAAGTGAAAATACATGCATATAATGCATTAATTTTGTCCCCCAAAAAATGATTAAAAAACTGAAAAAATACAGTAGTATAATTAAAAACAAAGGCTTGCATAGGTTCCGTAATTAATCTTCTTCTCTTCACGAGAACACACATCTTTTTTTCAACATTTGACCACTCAGGAGTCAGGACCTTTCGGCGTAATTTCGTCGTCTCCCCCTTTGCTTAACTTTGTTAAGTATTTTTCTTACTTTTTGACCAAATAAATAAAATATTGAATTTGAAAAGAAAAAAAGAAAAAAAAATTACATAAATATGTATAGAGGTATACAAACAAATTGAAATACATCCAAAAGAGAGAGTGAAGGCAAAAAACATTAAAGCGGAAAGAAAGGGGTAAAACAATAATAGAAACAGGAGAGAAGCAGAAGTAAGAAGTAGTAGAAGAAAGAAACAAAAGTACTTCTTCTTCTGCTCTCTTCTCAGAACTTGTTTTGTACTTTCTTCCTTCTTCCCTTCTTCTTCTTGTTGTGAGCTCCCTACCCCCCAATCTTCACTTTCTTTTCACTCCTTCTTCAGGTGAATTCTTCTTTCTTCTTTCCCCCCAAATTTGCTCTTCTGTGTTTTGTCAAAGTTTTGTTTTTTTATTACTCAGATCTTATCCTCGTCCTCCTGGTTCTGTTTTTAATTTAATTTTATTTATTTTGTATTTCGTTTCGAATTGGTTTTTTTTTTTGTTTCTTCCAAGATTAGGGTTTTGTTTGTAGATCAGTTCGTCGTCGCTGTTGATTAAAATGAGAAATTTTTATGTTTTTTTTTTGGATCTGATTACAGTAGTGGAAGTGTTGCTTTCTCACAGTTATTGAATTTGTTAAACGGTGTTAGCTAGTTCCAATTTTGTTATTGGTATGCTACTGAACTTGTTTCATTAGAAAGTGCTAATCCAATAAATTGTAAAGTTTTGTGCTTTTTTTTTTTTTGACTTGCATTCTTTGAACATTTTGGTTAGTGAAACTTTATGTATGATCATGATTCATGAATGTTAGAAGGATTTATTATAAGTGTATTTTCCTGGATGGTTTCATTACTAGGTGTGAGCATTGTTCTGTTTATGAGAGGCAACTGTAGCTGGGAAGCTCAAGATTTTTGTTGTTAGCTGTGGGCCTTTTTTATATACCTGTGGGGATAAAGAAACAATCATGGGCTTACTCTGCAGCAGAAGTCGACATCATACTGAAGATACTGAAGAGGATACACAGGTTGACATCACTAGCTCTTGGCTCTTTTAAACACTATTTGATTCGATGTATGTAAGTATTAGTTCTGATGATTCAAGAGTTCACATGGTTAATCTACAGGCTGCTGAGATCGAAAGACGGATACAGCAAGAAGCAAAGGCTGAAAAGCATATTCGGAAGCTTCTGCTACTTGGTATGTGATCTCTTGCTAATATACAAATACAATCATGGACAATCTATTAGCGCGGATAGAAACAATGTAGATAGAGTAAAATTTTGTTAACTACTTGGAGAGTGATCTGCTGTTGCATTAGACTTTCTTGCTCTGTGTAAACCTTTTTCTTTATATCTACTTCTCTGAAGTTTTGCGCCTTCTGTATTTTGTTAACTTGCGAGTTTACACTAACTTCTTGACTATTCTTCCTGTAAAAAAGGTGCTGGAGAATCTGGAAAATCTACAATTTTTAAGCAGGCAAGTCACAAGGAAAATTGGTTTTAGTCTTTCACTTGAAATTTATTTATGAATTGTGTTAATAGAATGGGACAAACTTACTAAATTTGCAGATAAAACTTCTCTTCCAAACGGGATTTGATGAAGGGGAACTAAAGAGCTATGTTCCAGTGATCCATGCCAATGTCTACCAGACTATAAAAGTATGCAGTATTTGAAATGGCTTTGTTGGGTTTATACTTTTAATTGGTGGCGTTTTCGAGTTCTTTCGATTAAATTTTTTTAGAGAAGCAGTTATATATTATTAATATGGTCATATCTTGACCTTAGTATGTTGTACATGTAGCTTATCAGCTACTCTATATTGTTGAACAGTTATTGCATGATGGAACAAAGGAGTTTGCTCAAAATGAAACAGATTCTGCAAAATATATGTTATCCACTGAAAGTATTGTAAGTGGTCAAATTCTTAGGTCACTTGAGCTGTCTTTTGTTAGAGTTTTGAGTATTGTAAAGTACATTATCTTATGGTTCTCGACTTGTTATCCTAATATCAGGAAATTGGGGAGAAGCTATCTGAGATTGGTGGTAGGTTAGACTATCCACGTCTTACAAAGGACCTCGCTGAGGGAATAGAAACACTATGGAAGGATCCTGCAATCCAGGTGTGTTTGTGTGTGGCCATTTTCTTTACTGTTGCACTCCAAGTTGAATACATGATTTCAATTCTTCTATCCTGGTATGCACTTTTATGTGAATGTCTAGATTTTTCATTTTGTAGGAAACATGTGCTCGTGGTAATGAAATTCAAGTTCCTGATTGTACGAAATATCTGATGGAGAACTTGAAGAGACTATCAGATATAAATTATATTCCAACAAAGGTACAGCCTAAGTATCACTATTTGTTGAAAACATTGGAAGTAGTGACATAAGCTGGCTGAGTTGAATTCATTGGATCAGCCTCGCGGGATCAATTCATCAACAAACAGTAGACTTTTGCTTTTCATAGCCTAGTTAATCCTATTCTATATATATATAGCTTTAAGAGCTTCCAAACGACACATCTTCTAGGGTCAATCTGCATCTTCTGTGACTATGTGTCCTCATTGGTGCAGTTTTAAGAGCTTCCAAATGTGTTGTTATGTGTCCTCATTGGTGCAGTTTTAAGAGCTTCCGAACAACACATATCTTCTTCTTGGGTGCCGGCAAATTTTAGAGACTAGGGTCAATCTGCATTTTCTGTGACATGCATGCGTCTTCTGTAATGTGTCCTCATTGTTGCATATTTTTCTATGTTGGTGTTTCAGGAGGACATTCTTTATGCAAGAGTTCGTACAACTGGTGTCGTGGAAATACAGTTCAGGTGCCAACTACTTTGTATTTTACCTTTCTGCCTGTTTAATAGGGCATTTTTTATGCAAGTCAGGTCACAAGCTTTGTTAATAGGATGAGAAACTGTCTGATACGTCCTAAGTTTTTAGTCTGGTGCACAAGCTTTATAATTAGCCTAGGCAGTTTGTTGTCAACTGTAGCTGTGTTGACAGCTTAGGAACAATCATTCCGCAATGAGCTAGAGAGCTAACAGTGTAAAAGCATGGTAGGTTTCTAGATTTGATCGCATTTTAAATTGGAGTGTAGATTCTCTCGTTAATCAAGTGATGTGTAAATTGAATAAAACTGCTCACTAGCTTGGATCCTATGATTGCCATTTTTTTTATGTACTAACAGAATCATACTAACTTCTATACCAGTATCAAACTTGTTGTTGACGTGAATGTACTTACAACACTCCTTTACCTAAGACGGATTCACCTATGATGGTATATGAGTAGTAAAAGCTTGATTTTTTTGCAGCCCTGTGGGAGAGAATAAGAAAAGTGGTGAAGTCTACCGGTTATTTGACGTGGGTGGACAGAGAAATGAGAGGAGGAAATGGATTCATCTGTTTGAAGGTGTAACTGCTGTGATATTTTGTGCTGCCATCAGCGAGTAAGCTCGCTCATTTTATTATAAATTAGAAGGTATCCTTGGGCTGCTGTTCACATATAATCATATATCACAACCGAGAGTATTGATCATAGGTACGACCAAACGCTCTTTGAGGACGAGCAGAAAAACAGAATGATGGAGACCAAGGAATTATTCGACTGGGTTCTGAAACAGCCCTGTTTCGAGGTTTTTGTTGTTTTCTTTATATCCTTTTGGGTTTAAACGTTAAAGAGAGACTCTTGAGATTGGTGGTTTACAAAAGATTTGGTTCTCTGACGCAGAAAACATCCTTCATGCTGTTCTTGAACAAGTTTGACATATTTGAGAAGAAGGTTCTAGACGTAAGAACTGAAGCATAGTTTATTTGTTTAGATATAGGCAAGCAAGTCTTGTGGTTTAATAAAACTTTCTTTATTCCATGTGCATAGGTTCCGTTGAACGTTTGCGAGTGGTTCAGAGATTACCAACCAGTTTCAAGTGGGAAACAAGAGATCGAGCATGCATACGAGTAAGCTCGTCCCCCAAACTACTGATATATACTAAATTGTTACTGGTAATTTTGACCTTGTGAATTTTTACATTTGTTTTTTGGGACTTGGATGAAATAAAAAAAAGGTTTGTGAAGAAGAAGTTTGAGGAATTATATTACCAGAACACGGCGCCGGATAGAGTGGACAGGGTATTCAAAATCTACAGGACGACGGCTTTGGACCAGAAGCTTGTAAAGAAAACGTTCAAGCTTGTAGATGAGACGCTAAGAAGGAGAAATCTATTGGAGGCTGGCCTTTTATGACCTTATTATTATAACTCTCAAGTAAATTACTTACCTCTCCTTTTTTTATATATAAGAAAAATTCAAAACCTGAATGACGACCTGTGTAATTCATCTATCGGGACAACAAAACAAAAAAAAAAAACTTGCCGATTCGAAATTGGATGTTTCTCGATGGCTCCCAACTATTTCTTCTATATCCTCAATGTTTTGGTTAACATTCTTGTTTCTCGAAGTGGGTGCACAACCCAAAGTCTTGTAAACTCCCATTAGTTACAACTTACCGTTAGTGTCGGAACAGCATGAAAAAATTTGCAGATTAAAAAACTGATACGCAATACTAAAAAAAAGTATAGGGGGTGAAACTGAACATATATTAAATACGATGACAAAACTGAAATATAGTTAAAACATATGGGCTCCACCGTGATTTCAGAACAGCGAACGTTTTTAATTTTTAAATTTAAAATAATTGCACCGAAGAACCCTGAAATTGAACTTTTTTTTCTCCAGGAAACATCATTCATTCTTCGCCGTCGTTTGTGTTTGTGTTCTTAAGCCAAAGAATATTCCATTCCTTCGTCAATAGAGATCCCAAAAACATAACACAGACAAAGAAACCCACAAAAAAAAAAAAAAAAACACTTTATTGATTGATTCTTCGTTTCCGTGTTCTGGTGCAAATCTTGGTATGATTCTAATCTTTATACGATTTTGATATATTCGATCGCGTCTTGTGTTGATTTGATTGATATATACCAATATATGTAAACACCATCACGATGATTGATCTTTTCTTGTTTAAGCAAAAGTTTTGATTTTTATGGTTTTCTTTGCAGAAGAAATCTTTGGAAAACGTTTTGGTTTAGTGATTATATGGATCCAAATGCGGTTTTACCAAAGCGGCACGAGTTGTTGTTTTCGCAATTACAAATACCAGCAGGAAGCTTTGCATTTGAAGCATTTAGTTGCATCTCCAAGTTTACAGGAGCTTTGCTTTGTTTGTTTTCCCATCATGGCAACTTGCAAAAGGAAGTAGTACTATGTAACGACAACAACTATCATCAATGTAGTAACAACAGAAGCTTTGATTCTTCTTCCAAGAATCTTCATAAGAGCTATGGTGGATCAAAAGATGTTATAAACACTGTCTTGTTTCGTAACATTTCTAAATTCACTATTGTTCACCACTTTGTTAATGAAGCTGAGAGGCTTCATTCTTCTTGTTCTGTGCTCTCCTTGGCTGCTGCGTTGATACCTTCTTTCAATGTCATGTAAGTTTTATCGAAACTTGCTCACTACTTTCGGGGCATTTTCTGATTGTGCTTTTTTTTTTGTATTAGGTCTGCATATGGACTTGCTCTGCCACTAGGGAGTGATGATGGTGTTCAACCTCCGGAGAATACTCAAAATAGGATTTGTCAGGTTGGACATGAGGAATTTAGTGGTTTGAGTTTTCAAAAATTGGACTGGACTAATGAAACGATAGAGCCTCGTACAGGGATCGAATTCCCTATGCTGCTCAAGAAAAATGCTTCACGGTCTAATTCTGAGGTTCTCTTGCTCACTTGTTATTCTTTCTTGTTACAACCCTTTATGCTAGAGTAATCAGGTCACCGTTGTTACCAAAGAAGAGATTTTGAGTTTCGAAAATTTTTGATACATTTTGGAATTCATCACAATTTAAGGTGCTTGTTGCAACTGGATCTCGGACAATGAAAATTATCAGAATTAAATCTCTAAAAGTATATGCATTTGGTTTTTGTAAGTTCATTCTAGCTTTGTATCTTCTTTCTAATCATATTTATTGAACCATCTCTCATCTTTTGCTTCTAACTACCACTTCTCTGACATTAGATGTTCATCCTTCCTCGGTCTGCCAGAAGCTTGGGTCAAAGTACGCCTCGGTTCCAGCAAGCAAACTGGATAAATGCGACGAATTATACAAAGACCTTCTCAGGTATTATAGCTTTGATTCATAGTTATCACTTCTTGACACAACTTTTATTGGTCTGAACTCTAATATGAGGTGTCTCTATTTCGACATTTCTTCTGAAAGTCTTTTACTTGAGTTTTTCAGGGAGGATATTGTTATGAGTGTGAGGCTTGTGGTTAACTACAATGGCTTGAAGATCAATACTGTGAGAGAGTAAGTGGAAGTTCCATTATTGATTCTCAGATTTAGTCTAGTGGATGATTTGAGGCGCATAAAGACTGAGATAGATTGCAAAATAATATCTTCCCTTGTTTGTCTATTTTTCCAGTGTTTTTGAGAAATCTCTGCGTGCTCGTTTGGTGAAGGTAAATTATACACCGAAGCAAAAGTGTTCTATACTCTGATAAGCATTGTGACTTACATTTTGCAAGCTTCTCCATTTTTATTTCAGGCAAATCCAAAAACTGATTTCAATTGCTTGAATGATTTTGGTTCATTTTTCACACAAGACATTCCTATACCCGCGGTACCAATGGGCTTACACTTTACATTATACATACACGTAGAGGAATATGGCTCATTTTAGTGGCTCGCTCATTTGCAGGGAACAATAATAGACTTTCGACGAACAGCAGATGGACAACTAATCACTGAGAGTGAGTAATTATTACACTAGGGAAACTCTGATTGCGAGTTGTGTATACAGTGTGAAGCTTCTTTCTCTCCGTACTTTATATTGTATACGTCACCTGAGTATGGTAAACATTTGCAGTTGGCGGTAACCTGATTGGAGCTGTCCGAAGCAAGGACCTTTGCAGTTAGTTCTTCTTTCTAATTTTTGTTTTTCTTGCTCTTGTTTGCGTACCAAGTTCAAGGGCTGAGATTTGCAAACATTGTAGGGGCATTTTTTGGTATGTACATTGGAGATGTTCCGGTGTCTGAGCAGACAAAGGAAGAGATTGGTAGGAAAGTGGTGGGAATCATAAAGAGATGTTGAAATCAGTTACCTGTTAGACATCCAACGGCCTCTGAGTTTTAGAAGAAGGCAATTGGGTAGATTTACTACGCCGGTCATGTTTAACTGTTGTGAATCAAAATACTTTGTAAGCAGCTTGGAGGGAGGAGTAAAACACTAATGGCATAAGTTTTATTAGATTGTCTTGATTTGTCTGAAAGTATGTTCTTGTTGTTCTGTAAGGAATAGGCCAAATTAACTCGGAAATGTGTAACAAGAGAGTTTTGTCTCTTCTAAAGCTATCCAAATAAGCCAAATTAAATCTTAGTCTATGAGAACAGATAAAAATGTTTGCTTAGCATATACAATGTTCGATGTGATGGTATGATATAACAGTAACAAATCTCGTATCTTATATATGGTCCGAATATCATATATATATATATATATATATATATATATATATATATATTTTACCTTTTTCAAGCTACTAAACAACAATGCAAAATAGCGCAACTAACCAACTAAATAAATTAGAAATGAAAACAAAATCTTATAAGGACGATCTTGTCTACCATATTTCAACGGCTACATTCACAGAATAAATCTTACTAGCCTTAAACTATCACGTAGGCTAAATAGTTTAATCCGGAAAATGAATTCATGTGGCGGCTAGTGATTAGTCACAATTCCCCCGACAGTTCAACGATAATGAAACTATCCAATTATTGTACGTAGATTCATGCATACGACAGTTAATTTCACTTCTTATTTTTATACTGAAGTACCTTATTTTAGACGGATGCAATGCACTTATATCCTCAGGTTATCCATGTCGCCATATTAATAGATATATAATATAATTGCAGGTAAATGTTAATGTTTTTTTATAGTTATCGATTGCTTAATCGCCCTCCACAGATTACAAAAAATCTTAAACAAAACTCAAGAACAGGTAACTGAAAATGCATAGATGAAGAAAAGATGGCGCAGAATTATCGTTAACAATGGGGTTTTATGATTTTTTTATTTTCTTTTGAGGTTTTAATTTGATTTTTAGAGACATGATAACTAGCATTCTACGTTGACATGGTTAATCTTTCAGCATTTAATTGAATCTATTGCTAGTCAGCTGAGACACATGCTCATTTAGCCAAATCAATATCGAGGAGAAGTATTTGCAAGCAAATCATAGATTTGTGAACGATCATGACACAGAGAAGTTATTGTTATATTTATTTGGATTTTAAGACTTTACGGGCCAAACTCAGCCCAATATTCTTGAAATGGCGGTTAACTGAAGTGCGTAAATCGAAAGATTGGACCCAGAGAACCGGAACCAGAACACATCATGATTCATGTGCCATTTAATTTGTTTTACCATTAGTTTGTCTCAAATATCAGTAAAGCAATTTGGTCCCGAAGCTCCTGCAATGAATTATGGATCACTTATCGTACGTGGTAAAAATAGTTTAACTAGAACAAAGGTTACGTGTTTGTCTGCATTAAATCACATATTCTATTGTAAAATACCTACGAGTGTGTTTTGTACATGTACACAATATGCATGCACATAAAACTGTCTGACACTGAATTCTAACGACAGGAACTATTATGTTACGTACCTGAAGACCAACCGACCTTCAGTTATTGCATAAAATGATTAGTTAAGAGTAATAAAATCAATGTATGGTACTACAAATTTGTTTGTTTGCCTCTTTACTTCTTAAATTCTAATCATGGAAGAAATAAAGTCAACGGACATACAATTATGTCCCAATCATCTCATTCTCCTTTCAACAAGGCGAATCATATATTCTTTGTGTATAATTTATATTTGCCAGCCGAAAATATATACCAAATATTTTTAAATTGCTTGCTTAAATTATCATAACAAAAACTTCTAGAGAGAACTAAAGTCTTATGAAACGAGAAATCGAATTAGTGGAATGTAGAGAGACACCTTTTTAATTAATTCACCTAACCACTTTTTAAGTTAACTAAATTATTAGAACAAAAACTATTAGACAAAGAAAACTATTTTGAAACGAGAGATCGTATTAGTGGAATGTAGAGATACACTTTTTAATTCATTCAAATTATAAGCAAAATTATTTAGTCCGTAGACTTTTGTAAGATGAAGTTTAGCTAAGTACAATTAAATGAATTTTTTTAAAAATATTATTGTGAAAACACGTTCACTCACTTGAAGATATTAATATTCTTAAAAATGTTATGATAAAAATATGCAATTTGCATTATTTCTCAAAATAAATTATGGGACGTACGTAATGAATTGTGTTTCTCCTGAGAAATATACCAGCCTAGTGCTTAGAACAAAATAAATAGAGTATATATTCCCCAAAATAAATACATATATATATATATATGTATAAATGTTACAAACGAATATAAAAAGCAACTACTACTTATCATACATAAATAAATGGGAAAAATTCAAAGGCCGGTCAGTACGAATAAGACACACCAACTACTATAAATACAGGACTTTGAAGACAAGTAGGTTAACTAAAACATCCTTAATTTCTAAACCTACGCACTCTACAAAAGGTACATCAAAAGGAGTAAAAGACCATCTTTCTCCATTTTTTGCCCAAAAAAAAAAAGCAAAAAGAAAGAAGAAAATGGCAGTGATCAAGAAGAAGAAGACATCATTGACATCTCTGTTCTTGGGGTGTTACAAGGCAAAGAACACAAGCAAATACGAAGGAGAGGAGAAGCCTGTAATGAAAATAAGAACTTGTCCAGCGTTCAAGAGGCTGTCTTTATCAGACATAAGCGATCCAAGCTCGCCCATGTCGGTCATGGATGATCTATCTCACTCCTTTACATCTCAGAAGCTTCGTATGTTCACGTTGTCTGAGCTGAGAATGATTACGCATAATTTCTCCAGAAGTAACATGTTAGGCGAAGGAGGGTTTGGGCCGGTTTACAAAGGGTTTATTGATGATAAGGTTAAACCTGGTTTAGAAGCCCAACCGGTTGCTGTTAAGGCTCTTGATCTTCATGGCCATCAAGGCCATAGAGAATGGCTGGTAACATTTCTCTCTCTCTTTTAATATGTGTTTGTCTAGGTTGAAGACTTTTTTGTCTATTTAAAAAAACAATTAATTTACTTTTGTTGTTTAACTAATGCAATACAATTACAATAGAGGGAATTTAAGATTACTCTTTTTTTCTTTTTTTTTTTCTCTTCTTCATAGCTTTATGAATAGGACCATTTTACAAGATTCCAAATTGATTTCTGTGGAAATTTCTTTCATAAAATTTTGTTTTAGTGTATATATGTAATAATTAACGTTAAACGATCATTTTTTATATATATATATATATTTGCAGGCGGAGATACTATTTTTGGGACAACTAAGTAATAAACATCTTGTGAAGCTGATTGGATTTTGTTATGAAGAGGAGCAAAGAGTGCTTGTTTATGAGTACATGCCTCGGGGTAGCTTGGAGAACCAGATCTTTAGAAGTACGTCATCTACTTAACTTTTATATATATATATATATATATATATATATATCAATATATCATCATACATACCCAAAAAAAAAAAACCTTCTGTTCTAACCCGGCCCCAAGTTACAAGTTTTTGTGTTGGTTTCTTTCTTTTTTGTACCTTCTATAGTTCTGATAATAGCATCTTGAAACTTAATAGAACAACTCCATGAAGACTTTATCAAAAAAGAAGAAAAAAAAGATTTTCAAGTTTTAATTATCAAATAACAATAACTTTTTTGAAAAGACCTCATGCTTCACGTTAACTGTACTTCATCATTTAATTTTTTTTTATAAAAAAATTTGTCGCTTCTACAGAACTTTAATAATATGAGTAAAATAATTGACTTAAAAAAATGTTTGAATATGGATAGGAAATAGCGTAGCAATGGCATGGGGAATAAGAATGAAGATAGCCCTTGGAGCCGCCAAAGGTTTAGTTTTTCTCCATGAAGCAGAGAAACCTGTCATCTACAGAGACTTCAAAACCTCTAATATATTGTTAGACTCCGTAAGTGCTTCTTTTTCATCTTTAAGTTTTGTATCCACAAGTACGTACAACAAATTGCTAATTTCGAGTAATTTATGATTTTACAGAACTATAACGCCAAATTATCAGACTTTGGTCTAGCCAAAGATGGACCTGAAGGCGAACATACACATGTAACAACTCGAGTGATGGGAACACAAGGTTATGCCGCGCCCGAATATATCATGACTGGTAATCTATCGCCCGACTATATGGAATTGATAATCTCTTTTTTACCATATAACGGTATAACCGAAATATGTTTTGATGGTTTTTTTTTGTGTGTGTGTGTGTGTGTGTGGTAGGTCATTTAACGACGATGAATGATGTATACAGTTTTGGAGTAGTTTTGTTAGAACTGATAACGGGTAAAAAGTCGATGGACAATACCCGGGCACGGAGGGAACAAAGCCTCGTGGAATGGATGCGGCCCATGTTAAGGGACCAACGAAAGCTAGGACAGATCATCGACCCGAGGCTCGAGAGCCAGTACAAAACAGAAGCGGCACAGGTAGCTGCTTCCCTAGCATACAAATGTCTAAGCCAACAACCTAAGTATAGACCTACAATGTGTGAGGTGGTTAAGGTCTTAGAGTCTATCCAAGAAGTTGAGATTAAGGAGCGTGATGTTAACAACAAAGAAGCGAAGAAGATTGTTGATATAAAAAAATGTAGGCATCATCACCGTAGAGGCCAAAGACGTGTGAATATCGCTTATTCAGATTCTCTCCTCTACAAGGAATCCAGGGCAAAGCAAAACAATGACGTTTGAAATACATCATTTTCTCGTTTACAACATTGATACTCTCTATAAATGCACTTCCTATTACTATAAGTTTTAATTATAAGCCTTCTCCGTAAATTTTAAGGATAGAAAGGTGATGTTAAATATCCCAATTATGTGGAATTTAATTTAGATTAGTTTCCTTTACGTATTTTAATATAATTTATATACAAGATTTATGTACAAGAAATCTAAAATAAATGTTTTTAAACTATATACCAATATTCTAGAAATACGGAAATCTTTTTTGAGCTATGTTGTACCCCAATTTTTAATTCTAAAGTTTTGTTAAATTTGTTTTAATTGAAAATTTTCTTTAAAAACTCAGACATCTATCCTAAACTAGTTATTAAGACAATTTAAGTTTGTTTTTTTTTTTCCTCATTCCTCTATGAGTTTAATTACTCAAACCTTTAGAGATAAACTGATAAGGATCTATGTTTAACAACTCACACATTTGTAGCTAAATTTGGTGTCCCTTTCATCTTTATTGATTAGTGAAAAATAAATACCCCTATTGTAGAGGGAAAAAAATAGTTTAATAATAAAAGCAACTAATCAAAAGCCTATAAAATATTACAATTAGGCCCTTAATGATAAGGATTAATAAGTGTTTATTAATTAGCTAAAATAGATTGAGAGAGAGCAAAAAAAAAAAAAAAAAAAGGTCAAATCGAGAGAGAGAGAGAGAGGCGCAAGGTTTGGTGTCTTGTTTAATAAAAAAAAAATCTTGTGGTGCTCTCGTGTTACTGCTTTAGCCTCTCCCCCCCAAACACCATAGAGAGAGAGAGAGAAGTAGAAAAAGACGACGCTTACCACCAAACTCGAATCCCTAGGGAGGTAACCAAACCAAACACTTAGCTCTCCGATTACCCCAAACTGCAAAATTTCTCATCTCTTCTCTCTCCTTCTTTATCTTGTTTTCAGCAGCCTTTTTTTACCTTTTCTTTAACTCTCTCTCTCTCTCTGATCTTCTTGTGTTATCTTCTTCTATGGATCCATTTCTATTTCTTCCCTCAAAAGGTTCGCTCTTCTTTTTTAAGGGTATTCTTATCTCTATGCCAATTTCTTTTTGTGTGGTTGTATGAATCTCAAATCTTGGATTTGCTTCAAAAAAAATCTTGTTTTTTTTTTTTTTTTTAAAGATTTGCTTTTTATGGTGTATCAGTTATTTATCAGATATCTTCATTGAATTACTTTTTCAAGAATTTAGGAATTTTGTAGTTGGGTTTCAAATTTGGGGTTTTTATTTAATGTGTTTGGCTGCTAAGAATTGTGAGTAGCTTTTGCATTTATCATAAATAAAAGCTGCAATGCTTTTGACTTATGAATTTTGTAGCCACTGAAAATGTTATCTTTTTGTTCTTTTTTTTGTTTTTCTTTGTTTAGGTGTTTGGTAATATGAATTGAAGAGTCCACACTGCGCACACGTGTGTATCTATTGCCGTCAGGTGCTGCTTACTTACTTATCTGAGTAATTTTTACTGATTAAAGCAAACTATTTTGCAGGTTTCTTTTCTGAGTAATTTGAGTTCTAAAAGCTAACTTTCTTTCTTTCTTTTTCCAGGGTTTTGGTTTTTGTAGTCTTCCCACAAGTCATTTGCTTTCTTTGTCTTGCCTGGATAGCATTTTTTTATTACCATTTTATTGAAATAATGAGCTTAACCAAGAAATCAAGTGATCCAAAGCTAAGTGGTACTAGTATCAAGCCAACAACTTTGAACCCTCATGCTGCTGAGTTTGTTCCCTTTACACTACGTTCTCCTTCATCTGGAGGTACAAGCTCTTTGGATGCTGCCACTTCTAGACTTTTAGCTTCCTCTAGTTCCGTAGGGAAAGCTGTTCTTGACCGAACTGAATCATCTGCGTCGCATCACTCTGATGAAGAAGCACGTCAGTTCTGGAGTAACCAGCTTCCTGACGATTTAACTCCAGATTTCGGGTTAATGACTCAAGTTGAAAATGCTTATGGTTCTGGGAGTTTGTCACTAGCTAGCTTGTCGTTGTATGACGCTAATGAAGCTGAAAAGTTTCCTTCTGCTGCTGCTGGAGGATACGGGTTTTCAGACCAAACTGGATTAGCTTCACATACCGCTAATGGTAATAGCTTGGCTGAGAAGAGTAGATTTCCCATTTCTTCATTCGGGGAAGATCCTCAGCGACCGAGTTTCATGCAACTCAGTCCCAAGCCTTGGGATAACCAAATCATGAATGCCGAGCAGCTTCTTGGGAATGACAGGGAAAGAAACCCTTTCAGTGGGAACTCCCGACATGGGTTCGTTAACGACATGATTACTGAGACTCCAGGGGAAATGGAAGTGAACCCTGTGGATTTTCTTGCTTCTCAGTTCCCCGGTTTTGCCGCTGAAAGTCTAGCAGAAGTTTATTTTGCTAACGGGTGTGATTTGCAGTTGACAGTTGAGATGCTTACTCAGCTTGAGGTATTCATTCTTTTAATCAATATATGGCATAGCTTTCATTGATGTTTCAACTTCTTACAATGTTATAGGCAATATGCTACTACTCTGCCTTTCCAAAATTTTCCTTGTGAAACGTTGGTCGTTTGACAAATTTATGTTTCCCTGGCTATGAAACCCATTTTTCCTTGTGAACAAATGCTTCAGTAAGATTTAGATATATTGGAAAGCTTATGCCTTCATTTGGCAGAAAGAAGGTAGCTGCCTATAATGTCTTGAAGGAGTAGGATCTGTGCCTAAACTATTTAAGAGTGGTACCAGATATATTTAATTTACATTAGGGTGTCATCCTTTTTATTAGCTGTTATGTCTAATCATGTTTTTTTTGCTATTTAATGTGTGTTTCTTTCATTCAACTGATCTTGTTGTTAACTTCCATCTCTTAACTGTAGCTACAAGTGGATGGTGGCTTGAATCAGAACATAAGCCCCAAGCCTTATGCTGCTCCTACTCTAACTCCCATGGATTTTCCTGCGTTAAGCATCTCAAATAGCCATGGTATTCCTGCCCAGTTTGGTGGGGATGATTTGCAACAAACTGGAAATCACTACCAATCTCCTGAAAAGGATAACATGTTCTTCTTCAAGTCGGGACCATCAGTTTCTCAGCCTGGTTCAATCGATTATGTTTCCGCTGTCAGGAAGTTAGCATCTCAGGATTCTGGTATATGGAAATATGAACGAAACGATCCAGCAGACTCATCTATTGGCTCTAGCAGAAATTCTCAGGCTTCAGCTGGTGCTTACAAAAGTGGCCGTGGGAGGAGTATATATTCTGATAAACTGCAAAGTCGAGCCCAAACTCGACCTGCTCCTGTCTGGCTGGAAACCGGGGATGCAGTTGGTAAATGTCTACTTTTGATACAAATAACTATATCAGTCTTGTAATACATCTGCTTCGAACAGTTATCTTATTGGAAAATGTTGCAATTGTGGCTGTCTTTTTCATGTGAATTAACAGGGAATATGTATTCTGACTTACGCGAGGAAGCACGTGACTATGCACGTCTGCGCAATGTATACTTCGAACAGGTATAATATACTTGGAAATGACTTTTTTCCCATTTACGTGGCCTCTATTTTTTCTGCGGACTATCTAGCTATGTTGTTTTGTGCAACTGGGAAGTTCCATCTGGTTCTATAGATGTTAAGGCCGTGTAATGGGGCCTAACCTTGAGGGTGATCTCTCTATTTCCCAGATTCTTTTTTGAAAAATACTTTGGGTGTATCACGCAGTGAATTATAAGTAGTTCCAGTCTTATATGCAATTTAAAATGATAGATTATAAATCCTTTTCCAATTCCATCAAAGATGGGGGGTTTCATCGGTTTTATTACTTCCGACGTCATATTATTAACGTGTTATCTTTCTGTGTTAGTCATGTCCGCTCAATATTCTATGTTGCTTCTGGTTGAGCGTAGGCACGGCAAGCATACCTTGTTGGCAATAAGGCATTAGCTAAAGAGCTAAGTGTCAAGGGACAGTTGCATAACATGCAAATGAAGGCTGCTCATGGAAAAGCACAAGAAGCCATTTACCGCCAGAGGTTTGACTTCTTTACCTTGCTGCATTGCATCTCCTTCTGACATGATCTTTTATCCCAACTACACACTGGTATTTCCATAAACAAAAAACAACACTCTTGTTCTCAGTATCTCTGTTCTAACCTGCCTATGAGCAATAAATGAAACAGGAACCCGGTGGGTCAAGGAAACAGTAGAGGGAATGAGAGAATGATAGACTTGCATGGGTTACATGTGAGTGAAGCTCTTCAGGTGTTGAAGCACGAACTGAGTGTATTGAGGAGCACAGCTCGAGCAACGCTAGAGAGGCTTCAGGTTTACATATGTGTAGGTACTGGCCACCACACAAGGGGTTCCCGCACTCCAGCTAGACTCCCAGTTGCTGTACAGCGGTACCTACTCGAAGAAGAAGGGCTTGACTATTCTGAGCCTCAGGCCGGTCTCCTTAGAGTCATCATATACTGACAGACAAAAGCCAGGTACTTATATAGGATACACGACGGGAAAAGAAAAGAAAAGAAAAAAAAAGGAAAAGGTGACCACGCTATTCATTTGTTGTATCTGTTCTGTACATGGAGAGAGAGAAACTAGCTGAAAATGAAGAAGGAAAAAAAAGTGTTAGGAAAGAGATCTGCAAGGAGGAAGGGATGAAGGCGTATGCATAAAAATGTTTAGGTTTGTTCAGTTAATACTTTTTGTAGCATCAGAGGATCGATCGGACCTCTTTCTATCTTTTTTGTCGGGATTTATACGATGTTTTGTTGATTCTCTGTGCTTTATAACAGTTTTACTCTATATGCTATACTCCTTTCTTCTGGAAATTCTCATATTTGTAATTCTCTTAGTTTCAATGTGCATCACTAAGTTTTGAATTCATGAGTCAAAAGGTAAAAATTTGTACTTTGCAAATAGCTTGTTCCCAATTTATATTATCAAAGAGAAATCAAGCTCTAATCATGAGCTCGTAAACATTACTGTTGTTCTCTCCATTCACACGCTTGAGCATTTCAAAACTTTTCCTACTTCCCAGTAACTCTATTCTTGGGAAAACCAATGCACCTTCATCTGATGTCTCTTTGCTGCAATACACTGTTCTGAGGCGGTCAGCATGCCTTGAGTCTGTATGAATCGCAACCTCTATTTCATGATCCGGCAAGTTCTCCTGTGGAATCAATACATACAAGGAAGAAGCATCTAATTATTCTGGAAGTAAACAGAACTTCAAATAGTGATCACTCATAAATTCCTAACTAAGATGAAGAGATTGATTTCAGCCATTTAGCTACCTATTTATAACATATGACTTACTTCCACCTATATAGCAACTAAAAGGAACTGAAACGAAGGAATTGGCCATTTGAATTGCAGAAACATCAAGATAGTTATACCTGATAGATGCTGTGGATATAGTCTAAGATTTGCAAGCACGTAAAACCATTATCACTGAAATAGGTCCGTGAAGAAAGTCCCATCTCCGAGAACCGATCAGTTGGAAATAGAACTGTAAGGAAGCTGTCTTTAAATATCAGTTCCGTCTTTTCACTGCAGAAGAACACCCAGAACAACAACAAAATATAGTTGACTACGGTGAGATATCTCCTCAGTTGCAACAGTTGTAGCAATAGAGAGTAGTAGGTTATCACTGGAAGCAATTTAACTTCTCGGTGAAACATGCAACATGCAAAAACTAAAAAATGAAGAAAAAAAGTCGTACGAAGAACAAAACCGTACATCTCGGTGAGTGCTCTGGTTGAGTTTGAAAAAGAAGCTACTGGATCTAACCCATTGTCTTTCTCTTCTTGTACAACAGAAGGCTGGGGTTCACTGATGTAACCACTGCTGCTGCAAGAATCAGTAAAAATAGTGGCAGTTGACACTGCGTCAGATATTGTCCAGCAAATATTCTCTAGCAGGCTGTTCTGTGTTATGCGTCTTATTGGGTTTTGACAAGTCTGAGACATCCAACAAGAGAAAGGGCATTAAAATTCAGACATTATCAGCTAAAAGAAAACCGTTAAGATCAATTTCAGAATTAGGAACAAAAAAAGATCATCAGTTACCTTCATGTGGCGAGTACGACGTCTCCTAACCCCGGTTTTAGCTATATTTACAGTCTCTTTCCTTTGTTGTTGTGATTTACTTTTGAATTTTGTAGCATCTTTAGAATTACCTTCCCCACAAGTTTTCTGTCAAATTTAAAACGGAAAGCTTGCAACTATTACTCTCGTCACTTAAGTTTAAAAGACGGGACAATGAAAACCATTTAGCCTAATTACATGTAAAGATAGAGAATGGAGAATAAAGTACCTCCTTTGTAGCGCCATCTTCAAAGTTTTCAAGCATTAAACCCAAATGTCTGGCTAAATCAGGTGACATGTGAACAAGTCTTTGCCGATGTCTTTCCACTGTTTTCAGAACCCATAGTGGCTGATGCAAACACACACACGACAGCAAGCATGTTTAGGTCACCATTAACAAATATGTTAATCAATTAGAATTACCTTTCTCATCTAGCTCACTATGCTCAATTGCAGGACAAAGTAACAGAGCAATCAATTTAGTATCAAATTCTCCACATTTTCATAGAGAATCAAAACTAACGGAAGTAATTCTTCTGAAGCATTACAATTCTACAACATTGACATAAAGAAGAACTCACTGAGACAATAGTTTTGGCATGGCCAAGATATCTCTGGATAGAAGCACCTTCACACACAACAAGACTTGCATTGCAACCAATAAACCATGAATCAATGACCTTTGCTCCTTGCTCTCCAGCAACCTTTAAGACCTAAACAGACCACATTCTATTTAAAGAGGCTCACAGAAAGACTGCAATCTGGCCAGTAAGCACACAATGAGATAAATTACCTTAAGCCGAAGTTCATCTGAAATGTCTGAATCAACATACATGCAGTGGTCAGCAAGAGTCATGTCTACACTAGTGCCAGACTCTGTTCCAGTAGAAGATAGTTGGTAGTTCTTCGTTGATGTGCCAAAATGTACAGCTTGCTGAATTTGCCTAGGACGACAAATAGGTTCGAGATCAAATACCCGGCTCAGATCATCCACCTTTTCGCAATTTTGTCCAAGTTGTTTAACATTGTAAAGTGATTCGCTCATCCTGACTACAACATTACAAAATATCAAGGTCAGCTTCAACTTCAGACACACATAACCTTTTAACTTATTTAGAATATCCATGAGCTCTCTATTCCAAAGTAAATTTGTTCTGATTGAGTTTAATACATAATAACTAAAAAACTGAGGCTATTCAGATTTCAGAGTATTTGTATATCATGTTGATGAAGGATCGCAGAAAATCTCTAGTAAACTAGGAGAAGCCAATAGTCAAGGGTCCACGAAAATGCTAGCAAAGCTTTCACAAATTTGTACTGCTTTTAAACTGAGGCAGTTACCAGCAAAACTGAATGGTCAAATATATGATACTAACTCACTGACTAACCTATAAATCATTGAGGAAATCATTTAAAGATGGATAAAAACTTACGGTTTCTCTTGACGCTATCTACAAACCAGCCAATTGTAACAACAAAGAGACCTTTTCTTGCCCCATGTTTCAAAGTGTGCTCAAACTTACGTCCACAAGAGCTGTAAGTTTTCGTTAAGCATCACATAAAGCACCATAAAAATGTAACCAAATGAAAAGAAACTATTATCTAAAGAAACGCTTTCGAAGTACAGAAATGAAAAGCAAAACACTACAAGTTAGATCAACAGGAATGAGAAAAAAGGATATCTGGACTACTAAATGAGTGCATCGCAGGTGCAGGTGAGGACTGTACTCGCCTCCTAGTCTCTCTGTCGCTTCCTTCACTTGTTTTCTCGCATCTGCAAGTAAAAAAACCCAAAGCAAATATGACATATCATCACATCAAAGCCCAATTTTTTAAACATAAAACCAAAGTTATGAATCAAACAGGATCACAACAGCACCTAACAGTAGCCAAGTTATGTAATTTAAAGATTGATGAACATAAAAATTGAAACTTTCTGCCTGATTGAGATTGACAAAAGTCTCTACCTTTGGATAAACCAGTGACACAAATGACAAGAGAAGAGAAAGGTCCATTGGACTGAGACATTGGAGGAGATTGTGAGACAGGGAACAACTTAGAACAACCCTTTGAATCAATCAGACCAACATTTCTTAATCTGAGAGAACCCATTGCGATAGTTTAAGGATAAACCAAACTCTCCAATCTCTGCTTTCTTATAAACCCTTAATTCAAAATACGGAATCATTGCAGAAAGACTAAAAAGAAGAATCAAAATCAAAAGGAAGTCACTTTTCTCAGAGGGGGAAAAAGAAATCGGGGAATGTAAGAGGAAGCATGAAAAGGATTCAAAGATTGGGTTTTTTTTTTTTTTAGGGTATAGTGATTGTGGACAAAATGGTGCTTTTATGCTTTAGAAATTAGAATCCTCGGAGTGGGGGAAAAAAGAAGAAGATGGGTTACTTTGGTGTTGTCGGAGCTTTTTCGTGGGGTATTTTATTTGGGCTTTATCGGCGTGATTCCAAATTTGGAGGATGAGACCACTCTACTCTACTCTACTCTTATTCAAACTCCCACCACAGTGACCACTTCTTGCAAATGACAACTCTGTGATTCAAAATAATAATAATTGACTAGACCCGACCCCTAAATGCTTTCTCGTTGTTGTAAAACACTTAGTGGACTCTATCTGACCGGCCCGTCTATTAGCCTAGTAGATTACGGCCCATTGTACTAAGGCCCATTCGGCCATGTCCTTAGTTATGTCGGTTTGAACTTAGTCTCTTATGGGACTCTATATATATGTTGTAACCTCGAGTTTGATCAATAATAAGACAAGAGATTTCGTCCCTAAATCCTCTAGTTTATAACACGTTATCAGCACGATAGCCTCTAAGGCCAGCTGAGAAAACCCTAACCACAAAACCCTAAAGCCGCCGCCCACAAAACCCTAAAACCGCCTTTGATCTTCTTCCTTCTTCGAGACTCATCTTCTTTGTCTCGGAGATCTCTTGTTGATTCACGAGCATACTTAGCTCGTGATCAAGTTCTATTCAAAACCCGATCGAGGTTCGTTGGTTCGCGGTTCGGGGGTGAGTTCGCGAGAAGCTGATCGAGAGAATCTGTTCGCGGTTCCGGGAAGCATCCGAGAACGGTCCGAGAGCAGTACGTGATCCGGACGAGAGCAGTACGTGGTCCGAGGTTCATGATCAGAAATCAAAGGTAAATCTGAGGTCTTTAGCTCCCAGATCATATCCAGTCAGACCCTAATTGGTGAAAGGTAAACAAGATCAAAACTCTCTTAGAACCATATAATCGAATCTGGAACTAAAGCTATAAGAACCCTAAAATATCCAAGTAAACAACAAACAAACTTAAGATCTATAATCCTGTAAAACTTAAAAACTGATTCGCATAGGATTGATAGATTGCTTGTTAAATTGCACCAAAAGATATCAAGTTTAATTTGGTTTGATTGCTTGATTGATTGTTGCATAAGAACCTAGAACTAATTTAGATTCATAAGGATCAAATTAAAACAGATTGTTCTAGGAAATTAAAACTTGGATCATTCATGCATAGCAATTAAAATCGGACCATGTATAGGTTGTTTAAAAATCGGCTGCATGAATTAATCTTAGGATTCCTTAAGCTAAAACTTTAGCATAGATTTCCTAATATTTTCGGCCATGAAAGCCATAGAACTCGAGCATGAACTTGTCTAGGATCAATTAGGATAATTTCCAAAACCTTGAATCATTATCCTAAACTTTAAGTAAAATTTACTTTAATATTCTAAGAGTATATCCGATTAAAATAAAAACTTTGTTAAGTTTCTATAAATTAAAACATAAAATCGGAAATTAAAATATTGGTTAGGATAAGTTCCTAATTAATTATGGTAATTATCTAAAACTCTTAAGAAAATAATTACTAAATCCTAGACTGAATAGGAAAACATAGAAAAGGAAATCCTATCTAGAAATAAGGAAATTGTTGCATGCATTATCTATTTGATTTTGTTGTCCTTGCATGCATAAATATAAGCCACGAAAATATGAGTAAGGCAAGGCATGTTTCGGTCTTAAATACCGCATGGCCTAAGGCATGGTTCGGTCTCAAATACCGCATGACCTGAATTAATATTTGTGGCATGGTTCGGTCTCAAATACCGCATAGCCTAGACTAAAAACAGTTCCATGGTTTGGTCTTAAATACCACATGGCATGATCCAAATTAATTACATGGTTCGGTCTTAAAAACCGCATGATATAATCGGGTGCATGTTCTGTATTAACCTAAAAAATCAAAGGACCTATGTGAGTGTATTAAGGATGATAATGATTGCACTTAGAAAAATATATATAAGGTGATTATGCATATGCACACCTTGTTGAGAGTCTCAAGAATCAGTACCTCACCATAGAAAATCCTATTGACCTTTGGACAGAGTTGAAAAACAAATATGGACACCAACAGATGGTGCTCCTACCAAAGGCTCAATTCGATTAGAAAACCCTAAGGATCCAGGACTTCAAATCCTTGGATGAGTATAACTCAGAGCTTTTAAGATTGTCTCTATCCTAAGGTGGTGTGGTACTGAGATTACTAAGGATTTGCTAGAGAAGACATTCTCGGCTTATCACACTAAGGGGTTTAAGACCTATGCAGACCTCATCTCTTGTTTACTGCTTGCTGAGCAAAACAATGAGCAATTATAAATGAAAAAGTGCAATGAAGCTCACAAGGTTAACATTACAAAGAAAAAAAAATCCTCAAGAGCCTAAAGAGCCTAATGAGACCAACTACGTCCACAGAGAAAGACACTACGGCCGCGGCCGTGGTGGCAGAGGACATGGTGGTCGAGTAGGCCAGGCTAGCCGAGGAGGCCGCGGACATGTTGGTCCAGGTCGTGGGACTTACCAAGGAAATAATTATGGTGGTCAAGGCCATAGAAACCAATTAGGCTTCGGCCTTGGTTGGTGAAGAGGCCGCGGGTTATCTAAACCCGCAACATAAGACCAAGTCCACTTGTAATAATAATTATGGTATAGAAAACCATTAGATAAAAACATGCAGAACTCCTAAAGCACCTTGTTGATCTCTACTAAGAGAATTTGAAATAAAGAAAATAAATCCAGAAATCTAACCTGGTTCATCTCGATGGTGAAGGAAATTTCAACCATGAGAATGATGACTAAATTGGATTTGTAATTGCCTAAAGAAAAAAAATATTTAAACTCATGTGGTGTATTAACTTAGTTTCTATGCTTTGAATTTGATTGAATTACTATTTCCTTCATTATATATTTGCAAGTTTAAAACATAAAATTATTGTCCTATTTATAGAAATGGCCAAGGACATATAATAAAAAGTGCCAATGTTAGTACGATTGCGGGTATAGCAATTTTATGTGAAGGCTACGGCCAGGCTCACATTTTGTTGCCTAAGGGTACACATATCGAGATAAGTGATGCCTTATACTCACCCAGCTCTAAGAGAAACTTATTGAGCTTTAAAGATATAAGATCAAATGGTTATCATATTGAAACCAAGGGTGAAGGATCTAAAGAGTTCCTCTACATTACAGAAAATATGAAAGGACAAAAGAAGATCCTAGAGACTATACCTGCACTAGCCTCTGGTTTATACCATGCTAAGATTAACATGATAGAAGCTAACTTGGCAAAGCAAAGAAAGAAAATGTTCAACGAATAATTCACTATGGCATGACCGGCTTGGCCGGCCGGGTTGGAACATGATGCGTAAACTAATTAAGAGTTCGAAAGGGCACATCCTCAAAGAAAGAAAAGTTTTCCCTAAAATCTCACTTGTGTAGCATGTGCACAAGGGAAACTTATTATAAGACCATCACAAGTAAAAGTCAGCAAAGAAATTTTCTGGAAAGGATACAAGGTGACATATGTGGGCCAATACACCCACCTAGTGGGATATTCCGATATTTCATGGTGATGATAGATGCATCAACCAGATGGTCCCACGTATGCTTGTTATCCACGAGAAACTTAGCATTTGCTAGGCTCTTAGCTCAAATCATTCGATTAAAAGCACATTTTCCGGACTTTCCACTTAAGACTTTACATCCCAAGCGTTTAATGATTTCTGTATGTCCATGGGGGTGAGTGTGGAACATCCCGTGGTACATGTTCATACACAAAACGGATTAGCTGAATCCTTCAGTAAACAAATACAATTAATAGCTCGACCATTGTTAATGCGTGAGAAGCTTTCAGTGTCGGCTTGGGGACACACGGTCTTACATGCATCAGAACTTATACGCATCAGGCCATCTAGTGAGAATATATATTCCCAACGGGTCATTAGCCAGACATATCCCATCTAAATCAATATTCGGGTGTGCCGTTTATATTGCATCCATTAAGATGGGATCTCAAAGGAAAATGGGAATATACGTTGATATGAGTCTCCCACTATTATAAAGTATCTTGAGCCAACCACATGTGATTTATTTGTGGCCAGATACGCGGACTGTAAGTTTACAGAATCCGAATTCCCTATGTAGGGTGGAGAGACTAACAAGCTGGTCAAGGAAAATATTATGGAATCAAACATCCTTAAATTGGCAAGATCCTCGGACTCTAGCATGTGATGCAGAGTTCCAAAGAATTATATATATGCGAAAGCTAGCTAATAAATTGCCAGATTCCATTTGACCCAAAGAGAGTAATAAAATCGTACATACCAGCTTGTAATGCACCAATACGTATTGATGTTCACAAGGAACACAATAAACAAGTTGCTACAGAAAGGTTCCAAAGATAGAATCCTCGGAAAAGTAAAAGAGGTGCATATCAGACCGAGGCTAAGGGAATTATAGAGAAGCCAGACATTGTCATAGAAACTCCTAAGGTACCAAAAATGAGGTTTGGGACACTAAACCTCAAGGACCTAAAGGTATTGACAACAATGAGATCTCAATAAACTATATCATGTCTGGAATATAATGGAACTGCAAAGATGTCGACATTAAATGAAATATTATGCATACAAGGTAGCACTTGAGACAAATGAGGATCTAGAGCCCACGTCTATATTAGAGTGCACTCAAAGCAAAGAAGCTATTTACGTGGAGCTTAACTCTTACAAGAAGAGTAGTGTGTTTGGTCCGACCTTAAGGATAACACCTGAATTTAAAGCCAGTTGGACACAAATGGGTCTTTGTACGAAAGAGAAATGAGAGTAATGAAATCGTGAGATATAAACACGGCTTGTAGCACAAGGACTCTCTCAAAGACCTGGCAAAGATTATGAGGAGACATACTCCCTTGTGATGGATGCAACGACTTTTAGATATCTAATAAGTCTGGCTGTAATTTGTGGTTAATGGATGTTAAAACCACATACTTATATGGTCCACTGGAAAATAAAAGATTACCAGAGGATATAGAGCTCAATTATAAGAGTGGTTCTCGAGAAAATACTGCATAAGGCTAGACAAATCCCTTACTGGACTGAAACAAAATGGGTGTATATGGTACAATAGATTCAGTAAGTACCAAGCCAAAGAGGACTATAAAATGATCCCATCAGTCCATGTATTTATAAAGAAGTTTGCAAACAAAGGATTTGTAATCATAGCAGTATATGAGGATAATTTGAATATCCTAAGAACCTCTGGGAAATCACCCAAACAGTAGAATATCTCAAGAGAGAATTCAAAAATGAAAGACCTAGGCAAGAAGAAGAAGAAAAAATTTCTGTTTGGGATTACAACTTGAGTACATTGATGATGAAAACCTTGTGCATCAAATGGCATATACAGAAAAGGTACTCAAGAGTTTTAATATGGAGCAAGCTCACTCATTGACTAGCCCAATGGTTGTGAGAAGTGTAGAAGTGGATAAAAGATCCATTTGCTCCTAAGAAGGACAATAAAGAAGTTATTGGTCCTAATATGCCATACCTCAGTGCTATAGGAGTGTTAACATTCTTGGCTAGCCGCACTAGACCAAAGATAAGTTTGCTGTGAACCTCCAAGCAAGAATTAGTTCTTGATAGACCCAAAGGCACTGGAGTGAAATTGAGTATTAATTACGTTACCTACAAGGAACATTTAAATTTGGGTTTATATTATACTAACTATAACAAAGAGTGTTTTAGTTGGTTTTGCTGATGCAGGTTATAACGAAGAAAGTTTAGTGTGCTAACAGTACTATATGAGGACGAATCAGCAACCATACTCTATGAAGACAATACAGCCTGCATCGCACAACTCAAAGAAGGTTACATCAAGGGAGATCGGACGAAGCACATCCTGCCGAAGTTCTTCTACACAAGGCCGGAGAAGTTCAAGTGGTGCAAGTTCAATCATGTGACAACTCAGCCGATCTCTTCACCAAATCTCTACCGACTACAACATTCAAGAAGCTCACGCACCAGATTGGAATGCGGAGACTTAAGGACTTAGAGTGATGTTTGGAACAGGGGGAGCAATGTGTGCTGTACTCTTTTTCCTTCACCAAGGTTTTGTCCCAATGGGTTTTCCTGGTAAGGTTTTAATGAGGCAGCATCCCCTAAGCACATTGCAGCGATCCCGTCCAAGCATAGGCACGGTCATCTCGTCCAAGGGGGAGTGTTGTAAAACACTTAGTGGACTCTATCTGACCGGCCCGTCTATTAGCCTAGTAGATTACGGCCCATTGTACTAAGGCCCATTCGGCCATGTCCTTAGTTATGTCGGTTTGAACTTAGTCTCTTATGGGACTCTATATATATGTTGTAACCTCGAGTTTGATCAATAATAAGACAAGAGATTTCGTCCCTAAATCCTCTAGTTTATAACACTCGTTATTTTTTTGAAGTTATTTGTATTTTCACTCGCATAGTCGCATTGTTATCATTTCATCACACCAAAACTCTTATATGTATGGCTTTTTCTAATTAAAATTTTATAAATTAAAACATAATGAATAGCTAATTACTTTTGAAAAGAAAATTATGAAAATGGGAAATTTTTTAAGATATAATTTGTTGTGAAATTTGTCTTTTCTATATATATTGTAGAATGGATATTTTTGATGGGTACGTTATACGTTATACATGTTAAATATCATGCTTCATCCAGTTTAAAAAGTTTTTATTTTTTTGGCGGATTTTATCCGGTTTGATAGTTCACAGGACAAGACGGGTTTTTTGTTCCAAAATAGACATATCACATTTTTTTTACTATTTTTTTTAACGTGTTTTTACTGATAAAAAAATGATAATTCTTAGTCTAAACCAAATTAAAACAAATCGAATACTTAACTCTTAGTCTAAGCCAAATTAAAACAAATCGAATACTTAGCTGGTACAAGAAAACGAACCTACCAACAACTCAAAAAGTGAATTGAAAATAACAACTGCTAACTGAAGAAAGGAAAGATTTGAAAAAGGCATGGTTCACCGCAGCTCCATCTCCGCAACAAGTATTGAATCTGTTTTCTAATTGATTTACTTTTAAAGTTTTTTTTGCTTGTAATGTTTTTGTTGATAGTTATCACCACAAAAATACTGAACTTTGTACGTATATGTTTAATCAATCAATTACATATTTAAACCAAAATTAGAATAACTAAACAGTAGAGCAAATTGATATTTCTCACAATGTGCCATCTCGATTTGTGATATATTTATGCCTGTTTCTTCCTACCTAAGAATTGCATTATTTCACATCCTATATGTTCGAGGATCCTATATGTGAAAAATGATGCAATTTTTACTGACCTTTTTAATTATAGTATAGGAAAATTCGAAAAACAGAGACTACAGTAAGTAGATAGATAAAGTTGGGTCATATATTCTCATTATTCTTAATCTTCATAAAGTTGGTTTTTTCTACTCCTCTGCCATTTGGTTTTATGATAAAGTTGTTTTTCGCCTTAATATTATGTCATTTGATTCTACAGTATATTTAAGGCACTGATCGAAAACATTAGCTTTTAGATGAGCAAGTACCCCTCGACCTCGAGCCACTAGACTTTATAGGCCTTGCCACTATCTTTTATTCTCTCTTTATTTTCACAGATTCATTCGACTTTCAATAGCGAAAATGCTACTTTCACGTTGAAGGACAAGAGCAGGGCTTAATACGCATGTACACAAAGACCACAAGATATGAGTGAAAGAAAGATTTGGCAATAATACCTGAAAAAATGCTCATACCAGAGTAACAGGTAACAGGTCGCTGGAAACAAAAGAATATTACAGATGCTGCGCAGAGAGAACAGGATTCTTAGTCATGTTTCTTGCTTCCAAACAATTTCTCACACACATCGGATTTCTGCTTGCATACGAACGATTTTAAACTCAACAACATTGAGTCGATCTCTTGTTCCTTCTTTTCGTACACGACAAAAGCAATGAAGGCAATGGGAAGTCCTGAGCAGAACCACAACAACAACAAAAAAAACTAGTTAGTGTTGATGAATTATAATTCATACGTAAGGGAAAACAATAGTTTTGACATGTCGTAAAACTAGACAGAGAGAAAGAGTACCTATAACAAATATGCTTTGAAGAGAAATAGCTCCAGCGAAACTCAATGCTAACAAAACGAAGACCACCTATGACATTAGAAACACCAAACCAGTGTTACAGTATGACTAACAAGGATGAGTTTTGCGACTGATTATTGTCCTCATTTCTGCTTCAGGTTGGTATCGAGAATTCCTTAGACTGGGAGATAACGAGTTCTAAGGGTAAATACCTTGAAAAATAAGCTCCAATCATTCCCCTGGCAAAGAGATCTTAAACCTTTTACAGTGGTGTTCCATGACGAGATCACTGACAACGAGAGGTCACGTGATGAGTCTTTCGAGAGGTGAAACTGTGATGCAGGAATCTTTTCAACTGTATAACCAAATCTGCAAAATAAGCATCTATATTCAGTTGTTCATAAACTATTTAGACAGCAAATGCTTATTTTATTTGTTCCTGATTGAAATGCACAAGACACAGTGTTTCAAGAATGCTTGGCATGCATCTTTCCTTTCTACTGGGATTCACATGAACATGATGATAAAATTATGTGTTATGGAAACTAAAGATATTATAGTGAACATTATACCTTCTAGTTTTCCATTATCAAAGAACTAGGTTAAGGTAGTTCATACTGCACGTACAATGAAACTTTATCAAAAGTTGGCATTTCAGGAATCTTACATTTTCTCTGGAAGAATGCCATGGAGGAACAAAAATACTGATGCTACCAGTAGAGCCTTTGAAAGAGCAGTCACGACGGTAGACCCAGTTGCAACAAAGTTATAATATATACTAATTAGAATGAATATGGCAGTGAGAGTTTGCTTTAAGTCCTTCCAGAGAAGTGTATCAGCAACTGCAAATCATGTTGTAACAAATGAATCAAGACCACGGTAGATTTTTCAAAATCTGAAAATATATATCTTAGTTATACCAACACCCTAAGCATCTTCACAATAATATGGTAGCTAGCAACTTAAACACCATCATTTTCAGGAGAGCCGTGCAGATGTTGAAGTTGTCCCAAGATTTTAAAATATAAGGAAAATATCCAGTAATTCATTTTAAAATGAAACACTGTCGGTCTTATCAAGTGAGAGACAATCAGCTGAGAGGACAAGCATGCTAAATGAATGGCCATACCCTTTCCACGTCCAAGGATCCTAGAAGCCTTGGATGGACCTTCTCTTTTAGATTGACTTGCAGCTGTCAGGTGAGAGAATGAGTCTATTGTCCTCCGTATACCTTCCTGCAGGACCATCAAGGCATGCATTAAACAAAAATGATAAGGCTTCATATATAGCCATGCATCCAGACCCAGTAGGTATGAAATAGAGATGCAAAATACATTTCTGTTTCAAATCAAATAATGTATAACCTGAAGTGGCACCACAGGAGCATAGCCTAGCCGGTCCTTTGCTTTTGTAGAATCAAACGTTCTGCTGCACGAGAGCAGCCGAACTCTTGAAGGTGTTAGTTGTGGTACTTTCATTCCATATGATCCCAACAATTTATATGTCAGTTCAACCAGATGCGCAATCGGCATCATGACAAACGCAGGGATCTTTATGCTTGGCCTGCAAAATATAATAAATTAGGAAGAACAGTAGACGGTATAGCTTTTGTACAGTGCATTTTTTCCTATATAAGTAAGCCGTCAAAAGCGTTTAAAAGATCAGAAACCTATTATCCCAAAGAAAATGGTTTACATGAAATCAGAAAAACTTATCAGGCACAAAAGTGTAAGCAGAAAACATTGGATATACCCAATTATTTTGAACTGTTTCATTTGAAAGTCAGAAATATATCAAGATCAAGATCAAGACACTAGACACTGTTTTATTGAAGGTCAGAAAAAAAATCGAGATCAGCTGTTTTACTTCGCTCGAACTGAAATAGCATTTCCGTAAAATATTGCTTTCTGATAATCTTTATATACGTTAATTTTCTTCATCAAATGTTACTCTCTCATAAAGCAGAGTTAATTAGATACTACTTCCACCAGAAGGTCAAGTCAAACTCAACTCAATTACCATGCCAGAACATATATAAAATGAAAGTGAGATATTACTGCCCTTCATTGTGTATGGAAAGATCTTCCAATTATAAATAATGTGTCAGCTCAAGAAAGGGAAAAAAATTATTACCTCTCGTAGCCAAGTCCTTCAAGAAGCTGTGACATAAATTCCCAAAATTTAATTGGCTCCATGTTGGTGATGAAATATGCCTGTAAATCCACTATATGTCAGGTCAGCATACAACTCCGAAAACATTATAAATATATTACCATCTGACTATACGCCTTAACTAAATTTCTAGTCAAAGGATTTGATTTTAATTTAATACAACAAGGGAAAATGTAGATCATCTTCTTTGAAGAAGTTGGCAAACAGCTCAAACGGATCTCTCAGCTAAACACAACAGAACAGAAAAATAATCTCAAACAAAAAACCAGCAAGGCTCTCTGAAAGTTCACATGATATTAGAGTGAACACAGTTTCTGCCTCAGTTTTTATGGTATGTCTAAAACATTTCTGATTCTTTAAGCATGCCTAAACAGCATACATGAAAATGTCTTCCTTAGTTTATTCCGGCTCACCAAATGACGACATTCGTTTTAAACATTTAGAGCTAAGAAACTATAGCTACCAAAAATGAAATGAGATACAACTGAGACCAAACTCCACCTTAGAAAACTACAGCATGTAATCAACTGAAAAAGTACCTGTCCTGCAGCTTTTGTAGAAACATCTCCTCCTGAAGCTAGAGCACGCTCAGCACAAACATGGGCATGAGCAACATTCTCAACGTAAGTGAAATCATAGAGATTATTGCCATCACCAATAATAAACTGAACATTAAAGAACAAGAAAACAGTCGTATCAAATATAAAATTTATGAAAGATTTTATGTCAAAGAAGAAATTAAAGCAAACAATGCATCTTAACCTATAAAATTCATTTAGAGAGATCCCTAACCATAAAAAAGCCCCTCTTAACTAGCCGCACACCATTTCTAAGAGAGATAACTCCAATGCACATGAAGAAACCTAAAAAAATAATGCCAGATAGAGACCAAATAAATTCCTTCTTTGCAAAGTGGTATCTCTTAAATAGGAAAGAACAGCGCACTGCGCAACCAGGAACCCTCCCTTAAATCATATATTAAGTACTCATATGAATGTTGCTTTCCCAATCATCCTTTGTATCTCGTGTAAGGCTACTTTTAGGACCATTGCATCTATGCCACCTAGTTTAAGTTTCCAAAGAAAACCCCACATCTTAGTACTGTCTCGACTCCCGACATATAGAAAGTTCAGTCCTCTAGATTTGTAGCTTAAAGCTTCATAACAAACTTTGCGAAGTCAAAACCCAAAATTCTGCGTACAAAAAACATAAATTATTCTCTCTCCGCTCTACTATAACCGAAAGATTTTACAGTTATTGCCTTTATGGTATTTTTATTTTATTTTATGAATCAATCTATGTTTTCCAGAGAGTCAATTATCCAACTTATGAAAAAACTTCATAGTACATAGCTATCTACAATATGTCTAGCAAAGAATAATATGTCAACAGAGGGCAGCTGCCTTCTTGCGAATAACAAAAGCATTGAGTGAAGAGAGGAGAGGAAAGGTAAAAAAGAAGATAGAGGGGAAAATCAAAAGACAAAGAAAACCATGCCAACCTTAGATTTCCCAGCCCTAGCAGCAGCAACAAGTGAGGGAACCAATAATCTATCACCGGGACCAAAAATACTGCTTGGACGTATGCAACAAGTGAGTAGTCCATTTCTGCCATTCGCCTTCATAATCAATTCTTCTCCTTCAGCTTTAGTTGCCGAATATGAGTCATTGTGCTGAATAGATAAAGAATATATGAGTAACCAAACTCGAAAAGAAGCATAGAATCATTTAGAATATCCAGTGAAAATTACCACAACAGAAAGATAAAACATCAAGGTCAAGGGCACCAGTAGAAGACAACTTAAAACACATGCAAATAAGTTTAATTGAATACCTTGGATGGGTAAGCCATTGATTCACTACCATTCAAAATACCATGAACACCATCAAACACAACACTAGGAGAGCTAGTGTAAATAAGCCTCTTTACTCCAACATCAACACAAGCATCAATTACATTTTGTGTCCCTGTAGATTAAAAACCCCCAAAACAATGCAACATAATAAACACAAGAGCATTTGACAGAGAGACAAAAACAAAAAAGTGGAAGATTGAAGTTTCTATTAAACCTTGAACATTCACCGAGTACTGAAGCTGGTGATTGTTGAGAGAAGAATCTGGAGCTGCCATGTGAAACACCACCTCAGCTCCCTGAAAAGCTAATGGGAACAAACAGGTAATTACAAAAACAATGCATAGATCTCAAACTCGAATAATACTGAAAACAATCCATGATTTGAGATGAAGAAGAACCTTTGACGACTTGAGATATATCTCGAAGATCAGCGGAGATATACTGAACACGACCAGATCTCAAACCTTCGTCGAGAACTCCGTGATCTTCCTGAGGATCAAGCATTATCGCCGGAGCCAAATCAGCGATACGGACGCTGAACATCTCGTAGCGTACGAGCATTTCAACGAGATGCCTCGCCGCGAATCCTCTACCACCGGTGACAACGCACCATCGCTCCACGTCAGTAGCTGCTGCCGGCGCCATGTCTTCTTCACACGGAAATAGCAATCAGTGTGGGTTACTCAGCTTTGAATTGATTAGCAAAAATGGCGGAATCAGAGAAGTATTACCTTTGAGAGAGAAAGAGAGAGAGAGAGCTTGAAAGAGACTCTCTCAGGAGAACACTGCTTTGGTGTGTGATGGATGATGCGTCCCCACACCTTCTCCTTCAAATCTATTTTTCACTATTTTATTATTATTTTTATTATTGGTTTAATTTTAAATCCATACTCCCTCTATTTTTCATTAATAATAATTCAACTTTTTAAAAATATGGTTTTTTCAGTTTTCTATACATTTTTATTAGTTTTATTTATGGTAAATTATAATTTAAAAAAAAAATGAATACTATTGGTTTAGAATTACAGAAAATGATAAATCACAAAAACATGTGTAGTTATAATTAATTTTTAATATGCTTTTGTAATATGTATGGAAAGCCTAAGAATTAGATTAATAAAAAATGAGGTGGGCTATGCGCTGCATGATAGGTCAAGATCTCTTAGATGTGGCATTCTATACAGACTGTTCAGATTTAGTGAAGATGGTGTCTTCTCCCTCCGACTGGCCAGCCTACTCAGCATATCTGGAAGACATCAAGTGGACATGGAAGAATTCTCGACATTCTCTTTTGACTTTGATTCCTATGAAGGACAATGTGCTTGCGGATCGTCTAGCGCGACAAGTTTGTATCCAACCGTATGTTATTACTTTTGTAAATGACTATCCTCCCGATTGGTTTTCATGGGCTAATCTTTTTCATTGTTGTCAAAAAAAAAAAAAGGAAGAGGTGGATGTGATTTTGTGATTTAATTTAGGTTAATGTTTTGAGTTTAGTTAATCAAAAACCCTTTAAATCTGACGGCTGAAAGATTAAGATTAATTTTTCAAAATGGTTAGATTAGTAATCTCGTTTAAGACATTGAAATAAGTTAAAACATTCGATTAATTACTGTTATAATTGGTAATAAGCGGTTAAACCTTCGAATCTAAATAAGGACCAAACAAAATATACACCAAGGATAAATAGAAAAATAAACAAAAACTACAAACCACGAAAACAAACAGATCATAAAGCGATTAACCTCAAGTTTACCACGAAGGGCCACAGTTTACAACATCTTTATTTTATGGGTTGACTCTGGTCATAAATGTGTTGTAATAAAGTCAACGGAAGTTAGAACCTTGACTCGCTGATTAAGGTTTGGATATGTACTTTTCATCTTTAAAGGGTTAATTTCATTAGAATACGGTTGAGGACAAAGGTATAATGTATTTTTGATACACAAAGCCGGTTAGATAATCTTATCTTCAATTGTAAGTAAGAAAAACTATTGAGTTTGGTGTTGTATCTTAAAGATTGGTTCGATAATCTTCTCTGATATTTGCAACAAACTAACCGGAGATTTAGTCTATTCGTTCCTCACCTGATCATCTTCTCTTGCACTATATATATATAGACCCCAGCTTCTTCTTGGAACGAACTCAAGCATGCACGTACGTGTTTCCACCTTATTTTGGTAAAGTTTATTCACTGTGTCATTGTATTTGGGCTTATGACCCACGAAATACATCGTCCGAAAAGACCTAACTGATCTAAAATTATAATTTTATTACCAAAAAAAAAAAAAAAAACCGTCTAGAAATGGGAAATAATGTGCAATAATGATAAGGAGCTGTTGCTTCAACTACTTCCCGTAAAATGCATCAGCCATTTGATTCATTAAAGAGGACAGCCATAAGTTAGATATCATCATTTACATCTCAACATCATCCTCAACTCCCACGTCAACGTTATAAATTTCCCATACGTCTTAGCAACTTCTTCTGACAGCTACCCTTTTTTCCCTTTCAAGTTTAAACTAACAAATTTTTGATCACATATCAAATTTACATATTTAGAAAATATTTATGTTGTCCAACCGATGCAATTTTTGACAACCGATGTTTACCCGATAAGATGTATAAGAAATGTTTCGTGTTTTTAAGATGATACTATATAATAATAATAACATTTTCATCTTATTTCCTTTGCAGTATATATTGGACGTCACCATGCAATTTTTCCCTTTTTTTTTTTGTTTGTAACGCAACCATATAGAACACACGCACTTAAAGAACCCATTTGGGCATGTGTTTGTCCTTGCTAAGTCACATGCTTAATTCTGCTTTTTAATATAATGAAAATTATATATATATATATAATGTTTTTGACGTCGTCTCATATACGACCAATTCAAACATATATATTTACAGAACAATTTAGTCAGTATAACGTTTTTATGCCACTCGTATGTAGTCTTTTTCTTTTAAAGAGGTTAGTAGGTTACAAGTTGTTATCCACATATACGTGAGCTAACCCATCTCTCTATGAATACTGTAACATAATGTGGGAGGCTGCCATCTCATAGACATTATTGACGCAGGAGAGTCACTTAGTGTAAGTAATTTTATTCCTTATTTGGAATTGGTATTTATGGTTGATTTTTGGAAACAAGAATTTGAATAGGTTCAAGAATTATTTACCCTTGAGACTTGGAAACGTCATCTCACCTTCAGTTCTCCCACGGTGTTAGGGTTTGAGTCTCATGGTGGGGGTTCCCATTTACTCTTTAATGCAATTGAACGGGCTTTACTCTTTGATCTAAAGACCATCCTGAGACAATGAACCTTCAGATTTAAACCAAATTGACCATCCCATCACAAGAGAGTAGAGATTTATACTATATGTTACTAATTAAGTACTAACCCTGCTGCGACAAACACCGCACCAAAACTAGTTTGATGGAATGAAGTAAGAAAAATCTGGAAAACTGCATTTTATATAGTTTATAGTCTTATAGATATGGAAATCTTTGGTTACACAATTACTAGTCTAGCAAACGTCTGGATATTGCTCTTTCTGTAATATGTTTCTTTGAGTGTTATACTAAAATGAGCTTGTTTAGATTATTTTGTGTTTAAAAGTGTAGTACATAGAAGAACATGCATGACAAGTGCGTTAGTATGTCTTATCACATTTAAAGAGAAAAAATCGTAAATCTTATCACTATATATGAATACTATTATTTTTTTGTGGGGATTGGATTTGGGTCACTATTTATTTCTCTTCTATTTTGCTACATGCATCAGGTTAAAAGTGTCTTCGATAATAAAAGCTCGTTTTTGCGTAATGTAGCCGCCCCCGATTATATATACAGATATCATATATCCACGGATCCATCAATCAATTCATTGTAAGTGACAAAAGTTATTGACTAATGACTATAATTTATTAAATGAGTCGTTGAGAATTTGTTTAAATTTAAAATTTAAGTGCTATTTGGACCAGTGATCATATAGTTTTTTTTTTTTTTTTTAATTCTTCTTTTCCAAAGCATATGCAGCTCATCTTCTTTTTGTATTGACAGTTCTTATCCTCTGTTTCTTCATTGGAACTTTTTGTTTCCACTTTTATTGAGCTTTGATACAAACTCTACTTTGTAAGGTTTTCTTGTTGCATAATAAATTTTACGTTACAACAAAAAGAAAAAGTCAACAAAGGAGATCAAAATAGGTTGTTTATAAATTATATATATAACATCAAGCAAACAGTTTAAGAGTTGAGAACAATCTTAACTTCCGAATTTATTTCATTGTCTTGCTATCATGTGTTCTAAACAAAAACAAAACCAAAGTTTTCCACAAACCTGTCGGTTTTTAACCAAACCAAGTTATTTTGCTTAACTCAATAAAATAACAGAACTGATCCAGAAACCCAAATTGACAAATCGTCAAAAATAGTGGTCAGCCCTTTGACATATGTTAGTATAAAAATTGTACTAAATGAAAACATAAGATCCAAAACTACACCTTATAGAACGGAGGAATTAAGAGTGACATAACTCACTCCAACTACGACCAGTACAAGTAGTTGGCGACATTAACTACCCTCTCACCAACCACCAAACCCAATCCCCACAATATTACCATTACTCTCATATAACTACACAAATTCATATTTACTTTTTTTGCCAACACAACTCCTTATAAGATATACACTTCATCAACCTATAGATCTCACTCTCATAATCCAACCTAGAGCAAAAAAGAAGAAGAAGAAGAAATGAGTAGATCCAACGAGCAAGATCTACTCTCTACGGAGATCGTCAACCGTGGGATCGAACCATCTGGTCCTAACGCTGGCTCACCAACGTTCTCTGTAAGGGTCCGGAGACGTCTGCCGGATTTTCTTCAGTCCGTGAACTTGAAGTACGTGAAACTTGGTTACCACTACCTCATAAACCATGCGGTTTATTTGGCGACCATACCGGTTCTTGTGCTGGTTTTTAGCGCTGAGGTTGGGAGTTTAAGCAGAAAAGAGATTTGGAACAAGCTTTGGGACTATGATCTTGCAACTGTCATCGGATTCATTGGTGTATTTGTCTTAACCGCTTGTGTCTACTTCATGTCTCGTCCTCGCTCTGTTTACCTCATTGATTTCGCTTGTTACAAGCCCTCCGATGAACTCAAGGTACGTCCCAATCTTTTTCAATAGAAGAAATTAGTGTAAACTATGTTCACTTAGAAATTATTATTAGATGGATTAGTTTATAGATAGGGATGCCTAACCAAGCCTTACTAATAAACCAAATTTGTGCCTTTAAGAATGTTGCCAAATTTTGTAACTAAAGGTATAAATTTGGTTTATAAAATCCTATTTACGACTATTATTAAAGGAGATTGATAGGAACCGGGACTGATAATTAAATGAAGCTGAACCAAACCAAACAAAAGTCCATTCAATTCCGGTTATTTCCGGTTTACTTATTTTTGCTTTGGATTGGTTTAGGTGACAAAAGAAGAGTTCATAGAGCTGGCGAGAAAATCTGGGAAGTTTGACGAAGAGACACTCGGTTTCAAGAAGAGGATCTTGCAAGCCTCAGGCATAGGTGACGAAACGTACGTCCCAAGATCCATCTCTTCATCAGAGAACATAACAACGATGAAAGAAGGTCGTGAAGAAGCGTCTACAGTGATCTTCGGAGCACTAGACGAGCTCTTCGAGAAGACACGTGTCAAACCTAAAGACGTCGGAGTCCTTGTGGTTAACTGTAGCATTTTCAACCCGACACCCTCACTGTCTGCAATGGTGATCAACCATTACAAGATGAGAGGGAACATACTTAGTTACAACCTCGGAGGGATGGGATGTTCTGCTGGAATCATAGGTGTTGATCTTGCTCGTGACATGCTTCAGTCTAACCCTAACAGTTACGCTGTGGTGGTGAGCACTGAGATGGTTGGGTATAACTGGTACGTTGGAAGTGACAAGTCAATGGTTATACCTAATTGCTTCTTTAGGATGGGTTGCTCCGCTGTTATGCTCTCTAACCGTCGTCGTGACTTCCGCCATGCTAAGTACCGTCTCGAGCACATTGTCCGGACTCACAAGGCTGCCGACGACCGTAGCTTCAGGTTTCATTCTTGTCGATTTTTATTCGTTTTAGAATCTTATGACCTAGCTAGTAACTAATTATACTGTATATTGTTTGTGGATGGTTTTTAGGAGTGTGTACCAAGAAGAAGATGAACAAGGATTCAAGGGTTTGAAGATAAGTAGAGACCTAATGGAAGTAGGAGGTGAAGCTCTCAAGACCAACATCACTACCTTAGGCCCTCTCGTCCTCCCTTTCTCCGAGCAGCTTCTCTTCTTCGCCGCTTTGCTCCGCAGAACTTTTTCACCTGCAGCCAAAACCTCCACAACCACCTCGTCCTCATCTTCCGTCACCGCAAAAACCAATGGAACCAAGTCCTCCTCTTCCGATATCTCCAAGCCATACATCCCTGACTACAAGCTCGCCTTCGAGCACTTCTGCTTCCACGCGGCAAGCAAAGTAGTGCTTGAGGAGCTTCAAAAGAATCTAGGTTTGAGTGAAGAGAACATGGAGGCTTCTAGGATGACACTTCACAGGTTTGGAAACACTTCCAGCAGCGGAATCTGGTACGAGCTGGCTTACTTGGAAGCCAAGGAAAGTGTTCGCAGAGGAGATAGGGTTTGGCAGATTGCATTCGGATCAGGTTTCAAGTGTAACAGTGTGGTGTGGAAGGCAATGAGAAAAGTGAAGAAACCGACAAGGAACAATCCTTGGGTGGATTGCGTCAACCGTTACCCTGTGCCTCTCTGAATTGTTATTCGTCTTCTATATAAACTATAAATCATGTAAGATCTCTAAATTACTCCAACCAAAAGAGACGATTTGGTTGGATGATAGGAGTTATTTACTGATTATTCGTATCTAAGTCATGCTGTAAGAATGGTTGTGGTTAGAGACCTGTTCAGCTTCAACTTGTTTTACTATTTGTTTGTTCTATTCGACCTTCATAAACTTTTTTTTTTTTTTTTTTTTTTTAAGAGTCAAAAACAACCCTTCTTTTCGGTTGGTTGATAGAACAGATGGTTATTATAATTTCTTTAATGTTTCAAAGTAAAACAATCACTTTGTTACCAATCTAACATTTTAAGTAAAGACTTTAAGTTGTTAAACAACACATTAAAAAGAGAAGAGACCAGAGATTCAACTTCTTCACCGGAGAATAGAGCTTCATCTATGGAAATTGGGAATTTATGGGCCTACTGATTTCAAATCGACCAGATTCAAAAAACCTGTAATAAGACAGGCCCAGGCCCACTAAGGGTCATTTTCAAGTTAATGACGCCGTTCTTGACTTGCTTCATTTTGACTAGACAACTTTGCTTCGTCTCCAATTTTTTCCATAGAGAGAGCAAAGATCATCGTCACTCTTTTTTACGCTTCTTTAATCGGAGGTATCAATCTGATCGCTTCCTTCAAATTATCACGTTTAGTTGATCTACTTATTATTTTTTCCGAATCCAGCAATACAAAATTAGGTTTTGAGTCACGAAAAAAGAAAAAATTAGGTTTTTGAGTTTTGGTTACACTTGCTTCTTGGTGCTATTACTATTACTTCTCGGAACTGTTTTGTTAAATTCTCCACTGACTATAGGTCCATCAACATCAACTTCACTTCTTCCTTAGACAAATCTAGTTTTTGATCCTTAGTTTGTTGGATTGCTAAATATTTGTTTGTATTGGCCATAAGATATCGATCCGTTTCGAGACAAAAATTAAATATACTTACGAGTGTTAACTTCATCATAGAAACTGGCATGTTATATTGTCTTGTTCTAATCTGAAATACGAGTGTTAGATCTGGAGTGTGGTAAATAGTGTTATTTATTTGGTGGTGAGGTTTGGCACATCATTGGAGTTTTATACTGTGACTGCTAGGTCATAATGTTGTGTATCTATACGATTCTTCCATCCTTCAATGAGTGTAATAGATCTTTCCTCAATGCAATTTGTCTTCCAGTCCGTCATCTTCATCTAACGTATAATGCTTTGACTCATGGCAATTTTTGTGGTGGCAGCTGGTGTTGTGACGCGTTACCTGCAAGGCAGAAGCAAAATATCACTAGTCGCAGGAGGAGGATCAGCTGCATTGTTCTTACTGATATTGAAGAGTAAGAATTTCAGTAAAGAGAGAACTTAAACATCTTCTTATTGTGCAACACGACAAAGACTTTTAAAGCTCAGATAAAGAGAGCCACAGAATCAGAGACTTAAAAGTAAACGTGATGCGATGGAATAGAAGATAAAGGTCAACAACGACTCAAAAGTTTACAGGATAATCTTCACTTTTATTAGCAGATTTCGACGTACAAATGCATTTTTTATTTAACATTTTCACATAGGAAAAGTTTTTTACACACTGAAACATTAGATATTTTTATCTATTTTCGTTAGAAAACATCAAGGGATTTTGTCTTATTCTCTAATCATAAAACCTATGCGCTTACGTTTTGTGATTTTTGGCTAATTGCTGCTATACACATTGTTAAAAGAGAGTCACATATAAAGTTAAAAATCAAAGTTTAACCGGATATGGAAATGTAAACCTTTTAGTGGTGAAATGAAAAAGAACATTAAAATGCATTTGTATTTTACATTATACATTTTCACATAATTAGAAAAAAAAAAAAAAAAAAAAAAAAACTAAAACAAACAAGAATTCAAGCCTAATTTGAATTAAACTTATGATACTGATAGAGGTGGTACGAGAGAGAGAAGTAGAGATGATAGAGAAATATTTTTATTATAACCCATATTATATATAGTCAACAGAAAAAAGTTGTATATTACCGTTTTATTATATAGGGTTTTAAAACATTAAACCAAATCTAATTTATGAATGCGCTTACACCGAACTAAATTATAAAACCAAAGATAAAAGACAAGGAACGAGTGATTCCTATCACACACGACTTACAAGTGGTGTGGAGAAGGAGAAGAGGAAGAGAACGAAAAGACTGTGGAGGTGAAGTAGAATTAGCCAAACCACATCGACGATGAAGAGGAGAGAAGATCCAACTTCTTCACCGGAGAATAGAGAGCTTCTTCTTCTATGGAAATTGGGAATTTATGGGCCTAAATAGACCAGATTTAAAAAACCTGTAATAAGTCAGGCCCAGGCCCACTAAGGGTTATTTTCAAGTCAATAATGACGCCCCGTTCTTGACTTGCTTCATTTGACTACTGACTGACCTGCTTCGTCTCCATTTTTTTCCATAGAGAAAGCAAAGATCATCGTCGCTGAAGAAGAAGAAGAAGAAGAAGAAGATGGAGTCATCTAGGTCTCAGACGTTGACTATTCTTTATGCTTCTTTCCTCGGAGGTATCAATCTGATCGCTTCCTTCAAAATTATCTCGCTGAATTGATCTACTTATTATTTTTTCCCAATCCAGCAAATATAAAATTAGGTATTTGAGTTTTGGTTACACACTTGCTTCTTTCGCTTCTTGTTGCTATTAGTTACTTCTCGGAACTGATTTATCAAATTCTCCACTGACTAAGGTCCATCAACTTCAACTTCGCTTCTTCCTTAGACAAATCTAGTTTTTGATCCTTAGTTTGTTTGGATTGCTAAAATATTTGTTTTGTATTGGTCATATGATATCGATCCGTTTCGAGACAAAAATTAAATATACTTACGAGTGTTAATCTGAAATACGAGTGTTAGACCTGGAGTATGGTAAATAGTGTTATTTATTTGGTGGTGAGGTTTGGCACATCATTGGAGTTTATACTGTGACTGCTACTCTGCTAGGTCATAATGTTTCTATAAAGTTGTGTATCTATACGATTCTTCCATCCTTCAATGAGTGTTTTCCAAGTCCGTCATCTTCATCTAACGTATAATGCTTTGACTCATGGCAATTTTCGTGGGTGGCAGCTGGTGGGTTGGTGGATTACCTGAATGGCGGAAGCAAAATATCACTAGTCGCAGGAGGAGGATCAGCTGCATTGTTCTATTATGTAGCTACGGAGCTCCCAAGAAATCCTGTCTTAGCATCCTCCATTGGCATTGGTAAGAAACTCTTACTAATTTCTGTTCATTCTTGACAAATCTTAAACCAGCTTATGATGAATCCAAAGTTCACAAGTATGTTACAGTGGATGCAGTAACTTGGTTCTCCTGTCTGGTCTATCTAACTCTTTGGATGTTAATTATGCAGTGGGGTCGGTGGCACTGACAGGGATGATGGGATCACGTTACTTAAGGACGAGGACAGTGATTCCGGCTGGAGTTGTGTCGTTGGTGTCACTCGGCATGACTGGAGCTTACTTGCACGGCCTCATTCGCTCAAGTTGCTAGCCTCTCTGCCATCTTCCTTGGGGAACTATTTCTCAATGTTGTTAAAAGTTTTAGGTGGGCATTTCAAAGTTTCTGAGTATTGTCTTGTTGTACAACTGCTTTGTGCCTTTGTGGGTGGTGTTGTTTCTTTTATCAAAAGTTCTTTTTGTCCCGTGTAGTTTTTTAAGAAAATATGCTGCTGAGTAAATGAAACAATGATATTGAAGAGTAAGTATTTCACTAAAATGAGAACTTAAACATCTTCTTATCTTCTAAACTTACAGTTTCACCCCTAAACCTAAAGGAAAAATGATTGCCAGCTACTTGAAGTATACACCAACACATAGTCACACATACAAACAATATAAATGTCTTGTTAACTACTTGAACTATTGTCATCACATAAAGACATGCATAAACAAACATATGTTATGTCTACAACACCATAAACATTCGAGGTTAGCCAGAATCCGGCGTTGACCGATATTGACTCACGTTGACCAATATTTACCGGCGTTGACCGACGTTGACCAGAAAAAAATATTCAAAAAAAATATTTTTCTTTCCTAATAATAATAATTTTTTTTTATGTATTTTTGAAAATACAAAATTAAAAATGATATTTAAATAGAAAGAGTATAAATTTGTTATTGTTTATGAAAAAATCTACTACACATCAAATTTTGGTGGTATAGTTTTATTATATTATTTTTGGTATATTTTCTGTATTAAGAAACAGACAATTCGTGGGTTCACCCTTATGGGCGAACATCTCTTATTCATCTCCTTTAAATTAAGGAAACAAATCTTAATTAAAGAAACAAAATATGTTGATCAATCAATTTTAAAATTGTTAATTTTAATATTATATTACAGTTTCTAATTATCACATCTAAAACCCTAACCATTTATTATAAACTCAAACCGACATATAATTTTGTTTAATTGTAAAATATAAACCCTCTTTTATAAATCCAAACAGGCATATAATTTTATTTAATAGTAAAATCTAAACCCTAACCACTCTTTTGTAAACCCAAACCGACATATAATTTCGTTTAACTATAAAATGTATACCCTAACCACTCTTTTATAAACCCAAACTAACATAATTTAAAAGATCTCTTTTTTAAAATATGATATGACATGCCATATTATTGTATTCTGATTTGTTAATTAAGAGGGATGAATGAGAGTTATTCACCCCTAGGCTTAACAAAATTAATTACTTCATATAACACAAATTTTGTTTTTCATATTATTTTTATTTTTATTTTGGTAAATAATTTTCTTGTATTTTTTTGTTGTTATATGTTGTTTTTGTAAATTATACAAATCATTTATCCTTTTATTTATTTATCAAAAATACATAAAAACAAAATCATTATTATTTTTAGAAAAAAAATATTTTTTTGAATATTTTTTTCTGGTCAATACTGGTCTACATCGGTCAACTCTAGTCAACGCTGGATTCCGGCAGACCTCGAATGTTTATGGTGTTGCACACATAACCTATGTTTGTTTATGGATGTACTTATGTGATGACAATAGTTCACGTAGTTAACAAGACATTTATATTGTTTGTATGTGTGGCTATGTGTTGGCATATACTTCAAATAGCTGGCAATCATTTTTCCAAACCTAAATCCATTTAGTTTCTCTAGCTAAGATATTTAGTAGCACTACAATCATCATTAACTACTAACAACAATGGTATAATAAAAAAAAAAACAAGGAAGAAATTCAAAGAGTTCATCTTGATTTGGATAAAACTGACATCATCACAGTGAGATTCGATTTTGTTCTTCACAAATCAAAATATGCATCAACTTGCTCACGCACCTTCTCGAGAAGCGTAGCTTTTTCAGATCCATGATTTCTTAAGATAAAGTAGTTACGCTTCTTCGAGCTGGTGCTTGAACGAGTTGATGGAATCAGTGAATTATGCCAAAAAAGTAACTAAAGAAAGAACAAGCAAAGAATCAAACATGGTTAGAGAACAAAACTTATAGTCTTGTGACGTAGCTTAGAACTACAAGCAGTGGCGGACCTATGTAGGAGGAAGGTGGGTCAACTGACCTGCCTAAAATAGATAAATAATTGTTTTTGCATGTAAATCATTAAAGTCTCAATAGCTAAGTTGGTTTGTTCCCCCTTAAGTTGACTTCCCTAACCCGTGTTCGATTCTCCCTTATAACACATTGACCCCCCTAATTTTTAATCCTGGGTCCGCCACTGACTACAAGTGTACAAGCAAATGAAAAGTTGAATATTTTCTATGGGTGAGGATGCTAAAATACTAGCCAATAAGGAATGGATTTTTATAGAAGGGACGCTAGAAAATAAGAGGAGATATGGTGATATTCTCTGCAGTCTGCATCATTCACGTGTCACATGTCCCTAAACATGGGCTTCAGAGGATTCGAGGCCCAGTATGAGCCACCGACACATATCTTTCATTCTCAAATGTATGTGTAGTAAACATATAACGAAGACATTTTCATCACATGTCTTCTCTACGGACTATAGTAGACCATCTTGAAGACAAAGTTTGTGTTATTGTTCAGACAATGAGTCAAGGATTGTTGCCGGGTATCATGATTTTAAATTTGGTGCTATTTGTTCCTGCATTTGGGAATTCGATGTAGACATTACATGCTGTTTATTTGACCAAACAACATATTAGTTCAGACGCTGCATTTGGATGCAAAAGCAAGTGGATATTTGTAGCTGCAATAAAAGGTGAGTTTGTATGTCATAGTGGAATAAGAAGATGGTTCAAAGATCACATAACATAAAAAAAAATTGCACACAGAATGCAACTAAAGTTACAAGTGAGCTCCTGATTTTTCCATTACAAATCTTCCCCTCATAGGTTAAAAGCTTCGAGGAATGATATGTACCTCTGTATGAGGTCTGCTGTTAAGTGGACTTCATCTTTTCCCGCATCTTGTATTGCAGCGTTGCGGGAGCACAATCTAGCGGTGTTTCTCCTGATGGACGCATAACAATATTTATACTTTAGGCGAAACCAGAGAAATTCCCTCCAGAAATACAGGAATCACAAGTACCACAAAACAAATGAATCACTAGTCACACTTGTTCTCCCTAAATGCTTTCCGCAGGTCATTGACTTGAGACATTATCAACGCAAGATTTGCCTATTATGAGAATTACCTTGTGCATTTTTGTACTCGAGGCTTGCTCCATGATCCATCAAAATCAACGCAATATTAGTTTGGTTGAATAGGACAGCCTGTGGGACCAAAAGGTGATCTAATTAGGTGTATTTGGACTTACCGAACCAAAACAATCACACATATGGCAGAGATAGAGAGAAGATTACCAAATGAAGCACTGACATTCCCTGCTTGTCACGGTAATTTGCATCTACGCCCTGCAACTCTTACAGATTTAGCCTTTCTGAACACTTAAATTAAGCGCAGCTTCTTTAATGGAGATTAAGCATACCTCTTTTAGAATCTTTTTCACACCTGCAGTGTCGCCATTCTTAATTGCTTCCCTTAATCCCTTTTTACATACAAACACATTCCATAAAAATCTATGAAGACATAGTCTATCCATGTAATGAAATGTCAAAGAGTTAACTACCTCCCCACTGGCTTCATAGTCTCTTTGGGGGATGTCTTGTCCAGGATTCAGAGCTGACCTGAGATTTTTCCATAGCTAAGTTACATATCAAGATACACCAGAAAGACATAGACACTTCACTCAGACAGCAAGTTCCACAAAGGTTTTCTACAGAAATGAACAAAAAGCAGATGAACCAATTACACATGAAACTAGATTTGATCTGTATAGTTGAAGTGCAAGTAAATCCAAAGGCACAAATGCCTAGACAGACAAGAGTCTCTCATGTCTAAACTCTAGACGCAAGCTTTTGACTTGATACTAGGACTAAATACTAACATATACCTAGAATTGCTGCTGGAAGTGGAACCTTTACTTTTTGCTGAAGGCTCTGACTTTGACTGAGGAAGAGCCACAAGAGCAATGGTAGCCTGTTCCAAAAGCATATTCAGAAGATATCAACATAATATGTAAGGAACAGAAAGACTTAAAAAGGAAAATGAGAAATTTACCGGTGGGTTTGGTTTAATGGTAGGTTTGGAAGGAGCAACAACACAGATGCAAAGAGGCATACCACAGTTGCATTCCAAGGTTTCACTGCCTCCTCCAAGGCCCATATCGTCGTCAATATTAAATCTCGAAACTTGTTCTGTTAGAGAATTAAGTTTACTGGAAAACAACAGCATACGAGTGTGACTTATTTTGCCTGTGTGTTTGCTGCCACAAATAGAAATAAGAAGAACATTGACAGGTTGATTTCATCAAATATGTTCCAAGTAATAACCTAACTAACAAAGTAACAGTGATTTGTTTTCTTATAGCATATTTTTCTTCTCATAGTCTTTTGTTTCAACATAGGTATTAGGTTCTTACCAAAATAGTAATAAGTTAATTTCCCAAATTGGATTCCAAGTAAATCAGTCTAATTCAGATTCCAAAATTGGAATTTTTTTTTTCACGGAAACTAAACAAAAACCCAATCAATCTAAGCATTTCCTTAGAAAAGAGTAAAAACCCAAACCAAGATCTAAAACTAATGTAAGTGGAAGAGCTATAATAATAAATCAGAAGAAGAAGAAGAAGAAGCAATTCACCTGTCAAAGAAAATGCCGTCGAAACAAAATCGCCCGAAAAAGGAAGGAGAAGAAAACAGATATGCTTCTTTTGGTGAGTTTTTTTTTTTTTGGTGAATACTTTTCGTGGAGTTTTTAGGAATAAAAAAAAAAGATGATCCAAGTAAATTGATTGAACCCTTCCCCTTATTAATGCACTTTTGGGTTCAATTGATTGAACCCTTCCCCTTGGTCATATTAATAATATTTAAAACTTGTAAAATGTGATTGGAAACAATAGGCTTACAAAAAGCCCCCTCATCCCCTTATTAATGCACTTTTTTTGTTTTTGTAATCGTTTTATACCCAAACAAAAATTCACTGCCAATATCGGTCAGATTCTTACAGGATACCAAGAACAAGATCACACCCAACGCATTCCACTGATTAAGAGTACATGTATAAATATAACATTCATTGATTGAGAAGCAAGCAATGAGAAAAAACACAAAAAAAAATCCATCTAACTAATCCAACGCCTACTCCATCTGAAAGTAGAGAATATGCAACGCAGAAGTCGGGATTTCCGCGACCAAATCCTTTTCAGAAAACCAACTGTCAATGAAGTTGCCAATTGGAGGAGATTCCTTTGTATTTGCAGCAGCCCATCTGTCTACAAGCTTAAACCCAAACTTAGATGCTGCTGACAGTAGAGAAGGTTCATCAACCCTTCTGAAAACATGGCATAGAATCAATGCCGGCTTTTCTTTCCCCTCTAAGTCTCCTGTTTCCCGTAACATCAGTTCTTTTGCGGTTTCAAACAAAGGAACAATGGCTTCAGCTACATAGGTAACATCTGTCCCGATTATAACTTCAAAGCCTCCACCACAAGCCAAACCTTTTATGTCTTGTATATGCTCTTTGTTTCCCCATTCAAGTTGACCTGTTTTCAGTTTCCCAAGTAAACAAGAAGACTGGAGGTTCATTGTGATGTTCTCCGTCAATAGCGTAAGTGCCTTTGTATCTGCATCGGTAGCTACCACAAGGCTAGCTGATCTGGCAGCTACCATCGAGCATATTCCTGTGCAGCCACAGCCCAATTCCAACACCCGTTTTCCAGAAACAATGTTTTGGTTCCTGTCAAGAACAGAAGCCATAAGCCGAGCTGACTCCCATAGCATCAACCCCGTAGATTTGCATGTATGTTGATATTCTTTGGACAAATGTTTGATTTTAAATGCAGAATCCCTAAGCTTAACCACGCTCATCTATGATAACAAAACCAGAGATGAATTTGTAAACATAAAAGAAGGAATAAGAAAAAGCAGTGAGATTACTCTCAAGTCTCTTTTTACCTCATGACTTGATGGAGAGGCTCCAAACATTTCCATAGCCAGACCATCGGATATATCAATGTCGGTATTATCAACAATCTCTTTTCTTTCTTGCTCCTCAGATTTAAGCTGATTGTTGTTACTTTGTTGTTGTTCAGATTGGTCTAGTTTGGTAGGGTTTTTCTTGTCGTTTGATAGACGAAATGTAGCTTGTACCCAGCGCCGATTCATGACCAGTTCACGTGAACGATTCTCGACTTGTTTGCAGCAAACATCAAGCTCCTCAACTTCAAATCCTTGTTCGGAAAACAAAGTTTCTAGGAATTCATTAGAAAAGTAGAATGCACGCTGCATAAAAAATGTAAAATCATCACACTACTGCCAACATGTGTACTGCAATGCAAAGAGATAGAAAAGTGGAGGAAAGAAAGAACTTACAGTGCCATCACCTCTGACATAAAAGTTCTCGCTGATCTTCTGATCCTTCCCAGAAAACCTCTCCTGTTGATCAAATACTGAACCACATAATGAGTAACCATGTCTTCGTATTCTAAAGCATGCAGATCAGAGATAAAACATTTACAGAATACACCCATTTGGCTGAAATTCTAGTAGAGGAGGTGTTTCCTTTTTAACCAAACTTGAAGTTTAAGTGACTCGTTTCAAGTATATGACATTTGATGTATTCATAAAGTATTTTTAGTGGGATTCTAATTCCACTAACATAGCAAAACAGAGAAGCGATAATTCAACTTTGGAAGTAATAAAAGGTGGATCAAACCTGAGCAAGATCACCAACAGCATAGTCACGGAAGAGAATAGACCCATTCGGCTAAAAACAGAAGAATAAGAAAGTAACTCAACATGAGAAATTTAGTCTTGCAGAGAAAGATGGATGCCCAAAGAGTTCATTAGTAAAAAATGTGGTTGATACCTTAAGTACTTTCCTAATATTCTGCAATACTAAGGGCATCTTCTCTGGTGATACAGCGGATAATACAAATATCTGTTCAACAAGTATTTGACATGAGAAATATTTTAGGATGATAAAGGAAAAGGCTCAAACATGATATATTGATAAAAACAAAAACCAGGGGAGCAATTAAAAGGAAAACGTTAATCTTTTGCTAAAAATAACTAGGCCGAAGACAACACAATAGTATACATTTGTTAGGAAAAATACCATGGTCACAATATCAACTGAAGATGGAGAAATATGATTGTCAAGACCATCCCCCGTCAAGTCACAAGCAAATGCACACACGCGCGTCTCTGTGTATTCATCATGAGCCTGAATGTCATAACAAGTCAAATACACCCTGAACAAGTTCAACAGAATACAGTAATCTAAAAACTACGAAGCACATGACAAATCGTACACTATTCCATGTGGTGGACGCAACAAGTAACTATTTACAGGCATTAACTAAGGTACACAAACCAGTTAAATGTGCTTAAGTAGTCACAAAGGCGATTACTATAAATTGCCAGTTAACGAATTGACACTACATCAGCAGGTACTCATGCATAATGCAGTAAACTTGCGTCATGGAGCTGAATAAATCAACCAGAGAAAAGCAAACACTAGAGAAGATTAATGAACTGACCTTGACCAACTCGACAGCTCGTGGTGAAAAATCACATGCATAAACGAAAATGTCTGGATATGTGGCAATTAAAGGAAATATGGTATTTCCAGCTCCACAGCCAACCTGCAAATGAAAGACCAATAGCTCAGCAGAAGCTACTCATCTAGCAAACTACAAAATAGTTCGATTTAGATAAGTAACAGCTAGAGCATTTGTGATTACCTCAAGAATGACTCTTTTCCCACTGACCTGAAAAAAGAGAATAAGAGAAACTCAGGTTGAATATTACAATAAGTAATGCAGCAGATACCATATGAATTAGTTTTAAAGTACTTACAGAAAAATAGCTGTTCCATTCCTTGTCCAGGTAGTGGCGGTCTTTGAAAAACTGATGAAGAACAAGTAAAATCATAATTCATATAAATTAAGTACAGTAATATCATTTGCACAAAGCACGAATGGCAACATTGTAATATGAATAGAGATAAATTAGATCTGGTGAAAACAGAAATCAAGGGCTGAGGCAGTTGAAAACAGATCCCTTTACCATAAACTCTGTACACAAGATCGGCTCAAGGACTCTCAGACCATAACTCTCCTACTAAAGAACCGCCATACAAACACACCTGAGTTACTAAAAGTCTAATGAAGATAGCTCAGTATCACTAACTAACTCGAGTCCCCAAACCTACCAAACACCCTAAACAGTTGAGAGAGAGAAAAGGCTTACTCTGTCTCCATGATGCTTGTAAAATATATCCCAATACTTTTTAGCATCCCTTTCATACTTCTCTGAGAGATATAAAACAGTACGATTAAAGGAGCAAGCTTGCAAAAATAAATAAGCTAAAGATGTGAACTTTGGACAAACCTCGCCAAAAAGGAGTAACACCAGAGTTAGCTGTCGGATAAATCTGCAGCTTCTCAACCGAAATCTGCTGCTGCTCTTCAATGCCAGAAGACATTATTACCAGAAGCCGTTCTCTGACGGCAAAACACTTGGGTTCTTCTTTTTCTGAGAAATCTGAAGAAGAAGAAGAAGAAGAAGAAGAAGAAGAAGAAGAAGAAGAAGAGAGGTTTTATTATTTTCAAGTGGAGCGATTAGGAGGAAGAATGACCATAAGAGTCATTAAGCTGATTGGGTATTATTATTATTACTAGGCCCAATCACGATTGGGCCTTTAGTGTGATTTTTTTTTTTTGGACCCCTAAGAGGAAGCGAGATGACCAACTATGGACTCGTTGGCATATCTTGTCTACTATAACCGAGAGAATATATCTAAGAGAGTCCAAGATACTTCCCTAACTATGCCAAACTAAACCTGCGAAATAACTGTGGCTAGAATAACTACACAAAATTTTCGCTAAACATCTATGCATTAAGTTCAATGTATTAATTGAGCGAAACTAAATCTATAAAATAACTTTACAAAATAATTATGTGCAAAAATTCTGAAAACCTATACATCAAAATAACATAATCATTGCATGAACTATTAAGTATGCGTAGCATAACTAAATCTGCTAAACAACTCTGACTGGAAATTCTACTGAACAAAAATGGGTAATAATAATATTAATCTAATAGTTTATAGTCATAGAAATATATTAAGCAAACCAAGTAGTCCGATCCGATCCATACATTTATAATCATTCTTTTTCTTTTGGTAGGAATAATAAAATTTATTTTGTGATTTCCGTATCTTTGTTTTTCCTTTGTTCTTCCACTTTTGGAAATCTCGGCTGATTATTTGAAAACGTTTTACACAATCAAATGTTGTATTGAACACATGCAAATATTCTCAACGTTTAATTCCAACGCGTGTGTTTAAAGCAAAATCATGAGTCATAATCTATACACAATTCAAGAAACCGTAACGTTGTATCTTTGTTATGTTTACCTTTTATTTATTTTTAAATATAACAATTTAGAAACCGGTAAAATATCTCATTTTCTTTTTATGTCTTTGTGTTCCTTACATATTATGTTGATATCTTCTGAAAATGTTTTTGAAACAGGCTACCGTTGCTCCTGTGGCTCTTCTTCCTCAGTCAAAGTCAGAGACTTCAGCTTAAAGTAAAGGTTTCCACTTCCAGCAGCAATTCTAGATATGTTTGTATTTAGTCCCAAATATTAATACTATTACTATACAATCTTTTTGCTTGAATAATCTTTTTAAAAAATAGTAAATGAAAAGTATAGAATAAGATGAGCAGTGCACATATAATACTAGCAAGTACTATTAGAAAACAATCAACAACCAAACCACATCAATTATACAGCCACACGTCTAAAGACAGAGACCAAACTATATTTAATTATATCCAAACTTTTATATAAAATTATGCTGACCAGAAAGAACAAAATCTGTGCGATTGTCGTCGACACAAATGTCGTCGACACAAAACAAAAACTATCTCACACATTTCTCAGCTAATCTTCCTTTGCTCATATGCAATGTGCACGCAATCTACACATGTGAATAATTTATTTAAATATTTAATGTTTGTCATCTACTCCAAACACATATAAATGTTTAAGACCTCATTAGTTGTGTGATTTTGATACGTAATGGGTGAATTGAATTTTTCTACATATAGCTAAACTCTGATATTTAATAGAAAATACTCTAAAATAACATTATAATAAATTTTATGAACATTATATCATATACTTCACAAACTTCTAAAAATAACACTAGTTAAAACAAAGAGTTCCTTAGGACTGTCAAAATTTGAAAGAAGTCGGTTATACCTTATATGTAATTATTTATCTTAAAAAATCTGGACGCGAGATAAATAGATAGGTAACTAGCATATATTTTGTAGCCGATTTGTTTCAAAGTTTTGATGGTTCCAATAAAATATTTGTCAGATGTAATGACAAACATGAGAGCCAGCGGTTCATGAGTAAGTGCGATCTTCCATCATTTCGAGATCAGCCACATCTCTCTTCTCTTCTTCTTTTTTTCACATAAAAAAAACCATTAGTTAAGACAATTATCATATTTAAAAATTCTTTAAAAAAATATTATTTAGGTTTGGGTAGCCTATCTTATATTTAGGATATATGTTTTAAGAAATATGGATTAATGCTTAGACTCTTTCTTTATTGAGAAATTTTTTAATATTATTTTATATTATTATTATTGTTATATACAAACTAACAACTGTCATTAAGTAATGTTTTTATTTGTGAGTATATATAAACAATACTTGTTTTAAAAATTTTAGAATGACACTTATTATAAAATTTGGGGAGTAGTAGATTTCTTGCTCATGCTACAAAAATATCTCAAATATTAATTTTCCTAGCATTTATGTGCTAGCTACTTCTGCAGGTGGTTAATTCGACATTCAATAGAAAAATGCATTTGCTACAAAAAGAAAAAGTAAGAAAATCAAAACTTTGTAGATTATTATTGTTTTATTCACTTTAAATGTGACTGATGACTGATTAATTATCTAAATCACATTGAACGTGAATTAAACTTTTTATATAACAAGTTAATCTTATGAATATTATGCTTCGTCAACACTTAAAGGTAATATACATATATAATTCTTTCCACTATTTCTGCATTAATATATTTTTCATCATTTCATTGTAGATAAGAATTGCTTGGAAAACGTACGTACTTAACGACCCTACTGAAATAAATATGAAAAAAAAACAAAACAAAAAGGTAAATAAATTGTCCTTTTCTGAATTAATAAGTTTCGGTGAAGCTACCTTCTTATTACCGAGCGTCTCCTCCTCTCCTATGGGTTCCCTCCCTTATACACTGTTGTGTTTTTTATTGCACGCTAGTGTATGTTGTTTACTTGTCTGTATCTGTATATCATTTTAAAACTAATATATTTTTCTTTTTCAGACACACCATCTTTGAATCTTCACTACTATTATATTATGTTTAATGTTTTGTCATATTCAACGATTTTGTTAAAAGAAGACTTTATTTTTTTACTCCATTCACTCGTCAACTACACAAACACACACCACTATACATTTATTCAGCTGTGTATATATATTGTGCTATCTCCCTCTAACTTTGTTATTGTATTCAATTTCTAATTTCCTCTTTTAGTCCTCTTCTCTAGACAAGAATAGATATAATAAAGACTTGACCTTTTTTAAGTCTTTCTTGGTGTTGTTTACTCAGTTACTCTGCAATCTTGAGGTATGTCTCTGATTCTTACATGGGTCCGATCATAGAAGCTGGATAAAATCATAAAGTTTTCACCTTTATTTGTATAGTTTCAGATGCTGTCAATGTGTTTGTTGAAATGTCTGAATGAGAACGGTTTTATTTAGCGTCGGCTACAGTAGTTGGGTTTGGTGAATGGTGATGATAGCAATGACTCAGTTTAAAAAAATGAATATATTAATGATAGTTGTTTAGAGAAAAGATTTGTTTGTCAACGTTTTTGATATTGATCTGAATTTGGATGTGTGTGCAGGGGATTTGTATATTGGTAATTTTGGAGCAAAGAGATTATATATTGTTGTTTGTTTTATCAGTAGAAGATGGGGCTTTCTCTTTCCTTGCTCTTGTCTGCTTGGAAAGAAGTCGTGACGACCCAGTTCTTCAGTTTCAAGAACCCTGTCGAGAGTTTTCTTGAAACCAGATCTTTTAGCTTTAAATTGAAAGAAGGAGTCTTGACATCAAGAACCAACAGTTTCAAGAGTGAGAAGCCGCCGGAAAAGTCTCCTAAGACCGGTATGGAGCGGTCTTTGAGCTTTAACAGCTGGGAGATTCCAACAGAAGTCACGGCTGAACCGATGAACAACAAGGCTGATGAGCAGATTGTCGAAACGAAGAAGCCTGCTCGCAACAGTTTGAACGGAAGAAACTGCGAGAGAATCCAGATAACAATACCCTCGATTACTCCACCTAAGCCTTTTGTGTTCTTCTCCCCTAGACCTGTCACAGAGCTTGACGCAGCTGCAACTACGGTACAGAAGGTGTACAAAAGTTACAGGACAAGAAGGAACCTAGCAGATTGTGCTGTTGTGGTTGAGGAGCTCTGGTGAGTCACTTGATAATCATATCTATCTGTCTATCTGCTTTGCTAGTAATGGTGTTCAATTTGTTGATTACTAATATGTTTTGTTTCTTCAAATGTTTTCTAGGTGGAAGACTCTGGATGCTGCAGCTCTGAACTTGAGCTCGGTTTCCTTCTTCGGAGAAGAGAAACATGAAACCGCTGTTTCGAAGTGGGCACGAGCTAGAACACGAGCTGCTAAGGTTTGACACCATTTCCACAAGTGTTTTGAGTCCATAAACTTTTATCTCTCTTTGCAATGAAAACTGATGTGAATCCTACTTTTGTATGTCATTTAGGTTGGAAAAGGATTGTCAAAAGATGAAAAAGCTCAGAAGTTAGCTCTTCAGCATTGGCTTGAAGCTGTATGTCCTCATATATGCTTTGTGCATTGAAAAAATCTTCCTGTTTTGTGGATTTAATCTAACTTGAGTATTTCGATTCTCCATTTACAGATTGACCCACGACATCGTTATGGCCACAACTTACACTTCTATTACGATGTCTGGTCAGCAAGCATGAGCGCACAACCATTCTTCTACTGGTTAGTCACTTAGTCTAATGACCTTCTTTATTTCTTTTTGACAAATGAATATGTTCTGAACTCTGTTTCCACCTATTTGAAAATGAAGGTTGGACATTGGCGATGGTAAAGATGTGAATCTTGAACACCACCCAAGAAGTGTTCTGCAAAAACAGTGCATTAAGTATCTTGGACCGGTGAGTCTTTTTTGGTTTCACCTGCAAAAAGTCCATGTCTAGAATATACTTACCTTCTTCTTACTCATAAACGTTTGTGTTCTTCAACCTGCAGCTGGAGAGAGAAGCATACGAAGTGATAGTAGAAGATGGGAAACTAATGAATAAACAAAGCATGACTCTGATCAACTCAACAGAGGAAAAGTCGATTTTTGTACTTAGCACCACTAGAACCTTATACGTAGGACAGAAGAAGAAAGGTCGTTTCCAACACTCCAGTTTCTTGTCTGGAGGTGCCACAACTGCTGCAGGAAGATTGGTCGCCCGCGATGGGATCCTAGAGGTGTGTTCCTATTCAGTTTGCTTCATATCTTGAATCGCTTAGCCTTTATGTTGAGGAGGAGCTAACAAAACACATTTTTGCTCAGGCTATATGGCCATACAGTGGACACTATCTCCCAACGGAAGACAACTTCAAGGAATTCATAAGTTTCCTGGAAGAGAACAATGTTGATCTCACCAATGTTAAGGTAAGGAAAATAATTATTTGTTGCATACAAATGCTAAATATGAAAAAAATGGTGTATACTCAATTATCTTAATCTGAATGCAGAGATGCTCTGTGAACGAGGAATACTCGTCATTCAATTCCAGTGGCTACGAAGAAGAAGAATCAAAAGAAAAGGAAGCAGAGAATAAACCAGCAGAAACCATCATTACAGAGGAACAAGAAGAAGAGAAAGAGAGAGAAAGACCGGTGTTTGAGCTTGCAAAGAGGCTGTCTTGCAAATGGAATAGTGGGGTTGGTCCAAGAATTGGGTGTGTCAGAGATTATCCAATGGAGCTTCAGTCACAAGCGTTCGAACAAGTCAGTTTGTCTCCTCGGATTTCGCCTGGTTCTGCACGTTTTCCATCACCCTACGGTCCAATTCCTTCTCCAAGGCCTAGTCCTAGAGTAAGAGTCTCTCCACGCTTAGCATACATGGGAATCCCAAGCCCTAGAGTGCAAGTAAACTGTTAGGCGTTTTGCTCTTAACTTAATTCACCAAGAAGTGAATGTTATGACCTGTAAGCTAGTAAGGTGGGAGAAAATGGTTCATCATTCTCTCATCTTTGTTCTTTAATTCATGTCACAGAAGGTTTTTTGTAAGTCCCTTTTGGTGTTTTGTCCCTTTTAGATGGGTGCATTGTAACTTCTGGTTTAGGTGAATCCCATAGGCTGTGTATTCATTAGGTGAATTATAAAACAACTTTTTGTATTAGTAGTGTTGGATTTGTAACCTCGAATAAATGTTGTTAAAAATATTGAATAATTTTCCATCTGAAAAATTGATCATTTATACTAAAAAGCTAAGAGAAAAAAAAAAATGCGCGAGTTTGTAGACAAGAAAAACGTGTCAGGGTTTCAACAACAAAATCCTCCTCTCATCTTTTAAGGGTTTTGTATAAACAAAAAACAAAAACAAAAAGAAAACATAATTGTTTTTCATTCAATAATGCATCCCCATCTAAGAGACTTGACTTGACTTTTCATGGTCTCGTGTGGTCTTTTAAACCACCTACTTGATTGTGAACAAAAACGTGGATAGGGATCCCTTTGAGATTTTATGATTAGCAGAAATTGAGGAACAAGCTTGGCAGGCAGCTCAAATATAAATATTTGCGGGTGTGTAATTGTAATTAACATGAACCTAAAATCTTTAAAGCAATATGATTAAGTAGAGATATATGAAGTTCTTATTTTTTAGTTAGGTGATTAGATTTCTCTCTCTTCGCTTATGAATTTATTATATATTCTCTCCGTTTCACAAAGAGTGTCATTTTGACACATTTCACACAAATTAAGAAAAGTTTGAATTATTTATGTTTGCCTCTACTTAATAAGTAATTAATGATCTAAGTTCAATGAAAATAGCTTTGAGTTTAGGAGTAAAAAGGAAAATTTAGCATTAAAACATTCATTTGAAATGTAAAATGACATTCTTTGTGAAACAAAAAATTTTCTCCAGAATGATACTCTTTGTGAAACGGAGGGAGTATGTGTTATCATTTTGAGGTTATTTTGGAATGCTTTTAGGATAGATTAAAAATATATATTTATAGGCGGATGAAGAATTTAATTCCTCTTTAGGTTTCAAATTTTATCTCAACAGTCTATAAAAATACAAATTGAATAGGAAAAACTCATTTATTACTAATTTAATTAATTACCAAATATAATAAAGAATAACATTATTCCATAAAAAAACAGATAACTAAAAGATCACGTAACGGAAACATAGATTTAAATAAGACCCATATTAAGGGTATAAATGCTACTACAGTTACTTACTAAGAAAAAAAAAGAAGACAACACAAAAGTAGTTGCCCACTTCTTAAGACTGTTTTAGTTATATGTCTAGTAGTGTAACCATTCCTAGCTTTTTAGGCCTAATCATTGCACCAGGATGTGAAAGTACCTGTCGAACTGATGTAGTTAGGAAGACTAACTATTTGGTGAACAATTCTAGATTTTATAAATTTAACATTAAACCAAAAATGAACGTTTAAAAAAACAAAAACAAATTACCTTTTTCCAGTGATATAGTTAAGAAAAACACACACAGATGAACAATAAAACCAAACACAACTCTCGAGTTTCGAGAATGACTGAATGAGGATCTATGAAATTGTGGATGGAGTATAGTATTTTAAAATCGTACTACTATATTGCGGTACATGATTAATTAATTTGGTTGGCAAGATATAAAAGGGAATAGTAATCTTCCCTCGTATTTTGAACTTGCATTAAGTGAACTAGTGAAGCATGCGTGCCGTTGACTCAAAACCAACCCAGTCTAGGAAGCGAACTGTCGAAGTTTTCAATTTCAAACTGCTTTTTAAATTAAAGTTCGAGAAGAAAAGATCTGACACATGGGCTATTTCTCTGAACTGAGTTTTTATAATCTGGGCCAATAACCATTGATCAAAACTGTCCGACCGCGACAATGTTTGGAATTCCAATTAATTATGGTACTATATAGATCGAAAAACTAGAATAAACTATTGTATGTTTTTTTAAAAAAAAAATTTTGGACAAAGAAATAAAGTATTGTAATGTAACTTACTAAAAAAAGCAATATAAATTGTAAAATTAAGAGCAGCACATATTTAGGCTTTAGGCAACACATATTTGGATGGGCTTAGTTGGTCATATGTTAGCGACTTTGATCTTAAGATAAGATGTTCTATTCTCCCAAATATTTTTTGTTATGACTTTTTATGCACTTGGGCTTCTTCTTCTTTTAGAGTTGCTAAACAAAAATTATTGATCAAAAGTGCATATTTCAAATGGTCACAAAAAATTATAAAAAAACATTTTTTGCGTAGAAAAAGAAAAATATATTTAATCTGTAATAAAAAAAATTTTAAATCATAACATCATATGGATGGAGTGGATATTAGGCACATAATTTAAGTGTAGGAAAAATTCTTAAACTTAGTTATAATTACGATTCTGTTTTGGAAGAAAGATGGTCAGCTACACCAACTATACCATAATACATGACCACACATGCCAACTTTAGAAATGTATACTCAATTACATGAAGTATATGTATTGCATGGTCACATATACCAACTATATGATGACATATGCTCAACATCACAACAATTTTATTCCGGTACACCGTTCATCGAAATCCGGTGTTGACTAATATTGACCGGCGTTGACCAACAAAAAAATTCAAAAAAAAAGATTTAGAAATAAAAATAACAAAATTCTTTAGGAATCATCTAATAAGAAACCAAAATAAGAAATTTAATTGAATTATTTAGGAATCGTCTATGATATTTTATAATTAAAAATATATTTGTATCTAATATAAAGATATATTTTTATGTTTCACTCATTCAGTTTTATAATAGTTACTTTTTTTTCAATTTCAAAACTTAATTAAAATTGAAATAAAAATCATTCATGAGATATTAAAACTTAAACTCAAACAAAAAAATCTTGTTGTAGTGAATCAAATAAAAAAACCTATTATTTTAACATTATTAATTAATAAACATCAACTTCTTACATAATTTATTTAAATACATATATAATATTATTTAATATTCTCAACAACAAAAATATTTTCTACAATAAAAAATACTTAGAACCAAACCAATACATGTCAAAATCACTAGAATTATTCCAAAAAAGTTATATACTCATGGTAAAATAAAAGTTTTATTATCTGAAAATATTATTAATGATTTTTTATTTCACTTTTATTAAGTTTTGCAATAAAAAACTAACTATTATAAGGCTGGATGAATATAATTAACATATACAAAATATAATTTTATAATGAATATAAACATTTTGTTAATTTTTGAACACATTAGATAATTCAATAAAAGAATTTTCTTATTTTTGTTTCTAAAATTAAAAATAAAAAATTTGAATATTTTTGTTGGTCAATATTGGTCAACGCCGGTCAATATTGGTCAACACCGAATTCCGACGAACGATGTACCGGAGTAAAATGATCGTGATGTTGAGCACATGTCATCATATAGTTGGTATATGTGGTCATGCAATACATATACTTCATGTAGTTGAGTATACATTTTTAAAGTTTGCATGTGTGGTCATGTATTGTGGTATAGTTGATGTAGCTGACTATCTTTTTCCCTTCTGTTTTTTCAAGAAAAGTTTAAATAATATTTTTTTAAAAGATTTTTTTTTCTATATAATACTAAGTTCTGTTAGAGAGGTTAATTAGACAAGTCATAGGTCAAATTAGTACAAATCACAAAATCCAAAAGGGCATATATAGCTTTTGAAAGAGAGAATGAGTTTCGTAAATCTGATTGCAACATTTTGGGGAGTTTAAATTTCGAATCCAATGATATAAGAATAATAAAACAAAACAAGGCATTACATTACATGAGTGAGTCATGTAAAAAGATACTCCCTCCATTTCAAAATATAGGATGTTTTAGTTAAAACACACATATTAAGAAAAAATTACTTTTAAACAGCTTAACCAATCAGAAATAAGACTGCATAATATAAAATATAGATTTAATCTAAAAGTTGCATAGAAAATTGGAAACATCCTATATTATGAAACAAAAATATTTTTCTAAACATCCTATATTATGAAACAGAGGGAGTAAAAAGGACAAAAAAACCTAATCTCTATATAATAATAATAATATATATATACAGTTAATTTATTGTGCCTTTTCATGGTTTCTTTTACATGCCTGTAACTCTGAGAAGGACACAGACACAGTTGTTTGTGTGAAGTAAAAATAAGTGTGAAAACAGAAACGAGAGACAAAAGCCTAAAGACTCGAGCAAACTTTATTATATTTTATTATATTTGGTCCAAATATTTGGTCCTTTGCTTTGGTTTGTTCAAATTTCAAAAACGTCTCTTTAACCCACCACTCCCTCCATTACTACCACAACTTCACGTTCTCCTATACACTCTCTCTTTCTCTCTTTCTCTCTCTCACTCTCAAGCTTTCTACATACCTGAAGAAAAGAAAAACAATACCTCAGATTTGTCTACGAATTCGAGCCATAAAGATCGAAACTTTAGCTTTTCTTTTTCATCAATGGGTGCTTCAGGGAAATGGGTTAAGTCTATTATTGGTCTCAAGAAGCCAGAGAAGGATGAAATCGTAAGTGACTTACTTCAATTTCTTGACTTTTTTGTTTTGTCTCAGTCAAAGGTTAAAGCTAAACAGATATATACTCTGTTTTGCAGGAAAAGGGTAATGGGAAGAACAAGAAATGGAAGCTATGGAGGACTACTTCAGTGGATTCATGGAAAGGTTTTAGAGGAAAACATAGGTCTGAATCAGAAGGTCTTGATTCTTCAACTGTTTACTCTGCAGCTGTAGCAACTGTTCTCAGAGCTCCTCCTAAAGATTTCAAAGCTGTCAGACAAGAATGGGCTGCTATCAGAATCCAAACCGCTTTTCGTGGATTCTTGGTGAGTTTTTTTTTTCATGAATTGAATTGAGCTGAGTGAACAAATCTGAGGGCTTTTTTATTTTTCATAATTGATTTTGAAGTTGTTGTTAAATTAGGCGAGAAGAGCGTTGAGGGCATTGAAAGGGATAGTTAGGTTGCAAGCTTTAGTGAGAGGGAGACAAGTGAGGAAACAAGCAGCTGTAACATTAAGGTGCATGCAAGCTTTGGTGAGAGTTCAGGCTCGTGTTAGAGCTCGTCGCGTGAGGATGACTGTTGAAGGACAAGCTGTTCAAAAGCTTTTAGATGAACACAGGACCAAATCTGATCTTTTGAAAGAAGTCGAGGTTCTTGTCTCTTTTTTTTTTTCTGTTCTCCATTGGTTTGATAAATTCATGTCAAGATTGTTTCTTGTTTTGACATTTGTTAATACTCTCAGGAAGGGTGGTGTGATAGGAAAGGCACTGTAGATGATATTAAGACAAAGTTGCAACAAAGACAAGAAGGTGCCTTTAAGAGGGAACGTGCATTGGCTTATGCTCTTGCTCAAAAGGTAAAACTAACTGTCTACACACTAGGCATCTTGTGTAAGTTCATCTCTGAATCGAAATTCCTGTTTTGAGCAGCAATGGAGGGCAACTCCTAGTTCAAATCTTAAGTCAAACAGTTCAATCTCATATCTGAAAAGCCAAGAGTTTGATAAGAATAGTTGGGGATGGAGTTGGTTGGAGCGTTGGATGGCTGCTAGGCCATGGGAGACTAGACTTATGGACACTGCAGATGCCGCCGCCACTGCCACGCCTCCTCCTAAGCATTTGAAATCACCTGAAACCGCGGATGTTGTTAAAGTCCGAAGAAACAATATGACCACTCGTGTGTCTGCAAAGCCTCCTCCACATATGATGTCTTCAAGTCCTGGTTATGAGTTTAATGAGAGCTCTGGTTCATCGTCTATCTGCACTTCAACCACACCTGTTTCTGGAACCACTGGCCTTGTTTCAGACAACTCTAGCAGTCAAGCAAACAACAAGAACAAGCCTAGTTACATGAGCTTGACTGAATCAACAAAGGCTAAGCGAAGAACCAACCGTGTTCTTAGACAATCCATGGATGAGTTTCAGTTTATGAAGAACTCTGGATTGTTTACTGGTGAATTAAAGACTAGTCCTGCCTCAGATCCTTCCTACGTTAGTTTCTCCAAACCACTCGGTGTTCCTACTCGATTCGAGAAGCAGAGAGGGTGAAGTGACCTTCATAGGTTCATGTCACTTGATTGAAGGAAGTTTCAACAGCTTGTTGTTGTCATGTGTTGTGAGATATTCTGTGTATGTTAATTGTTCTTTTTTCCTCATGAAACTACATTGGAGTTTTGAATTTAAATATAAAAATTGCAGTTTCGCTTTATTTCGTTATGAAACTCTTTAAGTTTATATCATCACTTAAAAGTTTCAAGAATCAGAATCTTTTGATGGCTCTGAGCTTAACACCATTCTTGAAGCTGAGGATTATGCCATAATCAAGCTGCAGTGGTTTCTCCATTTCTGGTGAATGTCTGAACATGTAATTACGGTAGAGATGCAGCAAGGTGAGTTTGATCTCCTGCAGTGCAAATCTCTGTCCAACACAGGCTCGTGGACCGATGCCAAATGGGATGAAAGCGTATGGATGCCTAAGTTTCTCCTCTTCCCCATTCGGATCAAATCTTTCCGGCCTGAACTTTTCCGGCTCTGGAAAGTTTTTGGGGTCCTTTGCTAGAACTCCTAGTGCCAACCAAACCCATGTACCCTAGAAACAACAAGAAGGTAAGTAATAAAGTATAGGTCCTGACTATATAAGTGGTTTGATGATGGAGAGTGCTGACTATATAAGTGGCTATGAGCTTACCTTAGGGAGTGAGTGACCTCCTATCTCCACTTCCTTTGCCGTTTCCCTTGCAACTAAAGGGGAAACCATATAGAACCTCATAGCCTCTTTGATGACCTAAAGAGGAGGAGAAAAACTAAAACATCCATAAAGATTCTAATACCATTTCAGAAACTCAACTCTTTGGTTTTGTTTGTTACGAATGTAGCACCTGATCGAGGTATGGAAATTTGTATTGCAAGTCATGAGCAGTCGGGATCAGATCACGGTCTCCGAACCCGTCAATCTCTTGGAGCAGACGTTTCTCAACTTCAAGATGACCAGAGACTAAGTAAAGAACAGAGGACAATGTGAAAGCAGTGGTTGCAGAGCCAGCAAGAAGATGCTCATAAGTCACAGCGCTAATATAGTCTGGCGTGAAGATGTTCTTGGCGAAAGGATCTGACTCTCTAGCTTTCAAAATCAATGACAAGAAGTCTTTTGAGTCAGTTTCTGCATTCTTGGCTCGCTTTGACACAATCTCATTAAGTTGTCCACTAAGTCTTGCATTAGTCTTCTCGACTCTCCAGTCCATAGTTCCTGGTATCCTCTTCAATACCTGCCTGACTGGCTCTTGAAGAATCGGAATCAGTAAGCCTAAGATGATGGAGAGTGATCCAGATAGATCCATCTTGAGCTGTGTTGTAGAGTAGACATGCTGGTTTATAAAATCAGTCACCTCTACATCTTTGCTTGGTTTTTTCCCTGAGAGGCCAAAGTTGACTCCAAAAGCAGCTTGTCCGATGATATCCGTGGTTAGTTTGAGGAAAAGGTTGGAGAAAACGATATCTCGCGGTTTAGAATCAAGATTATGAGTAGCAGAAGTGATGAAATTGTGCATTGTGGGGATAAGACTGGTCAAATGTGAAGGCTGGTAGAGAGATAGGATGGTGTTTCTCATCTTAGACCATCTCTTGTCCCTGTCAAAGATCCATGAATCATCATTAGTGGTTATAGAAACAGAAAACACACATAGTTTTAATAAAAGCATGTATGTGCCTACCTAGTGAAGAAGAGGCCTTTCTTGTGAAGAGGAGAGGCTGAGATTGGAGAAGGAATGCTTCTGTTTGGAATATCTTTGAACTTCTTTATCCCAACTTCTCTGCAAAGCTCTGCTTCTGCTATTATTATCAGCGGTTGTCTACCCATCTGAAATCTGCATTTTTTTTTTGTTTTGTTAAGTTGAATTTAACTTTATGTACTTTTAGTTTTCCCACATTTGATGTTGTGTTCATCAATCAGCCAATAGCAAGCATAAGAGATGACCATATAAACCAAACTGAACCAAGTATTAACCAAAATGTTCACCTAAAATCAAACAGAAATATGTTTATAATCTTTTTGGCTTCATTATTGGAAGAAGAAAAAAATGATACTAGAGTTAAACTGATTAATTTTAGTGTTTTTGAATCAATTCCAACTTTTAAATTAACCGAATATATTTATATTATATATGTTTGAAAAATACATGTATATTAAATTAATACATGTAATATAGTAATTAAAAACTTTTTTGAGGTAGTTGTTTTCCTTATTTTAAATCAAACTGAACCTAAACCGAACAAACTAAATTACAAATGTTTTTTTTTTTCGATTACATAAATACCAAAAACTTAAAAGGCTAAACTCTAAACTCTAAACTCAATTGTAATCAAAACAGAATCAAGTGAGAGAGGTACCTGAAAATAGGGCCATACTGCTTAGCAAGAACAGAGAAGACGTCAGGACCATACTTAGCCATCAAGGGCAAGTGACCAATAAGAGGCATAGCGTTTGGACCGGGAACATTACGTACGGACCAGGATGGTCGGTACAAGTAAACCACAACCACAACCGCTGCAAAAGTCAAGAATGCAACAAGAGCTTGGTGTTGTATCAATAATGGATCAAGAGCTTCCCACCATAGATGTTGCGTCTTCATCTCTCTAACCTCTCTTAAAGTTCTCTCTCTTTTCTTATTTAATGTTGTGTGGGTTTGTTGGGTGATTCATTAACTTATAGAGGGATTTATATAGTATTTGATGTGCTTTTGAAAAGTGGGTTCTACATTCTTTCCACTAGCCCACTTTTAGAATAGCTTGGGACTATTTTGCAAGAAGACAAAATGCGTTGAAATTTTTAGTCATTCTCATCTCTCTCTACTAGAGTAGTACTAATAAGTATTAAGTACTATGGAACGCACGGACATGGTTTTGATTTATACGTTTTTCTTATGTCATTTAGTTGTTGTATTTACAATTACAAAAGAGAAAAAAAAACAATTTAATTATGTTTAGTATTTCATTCGAAAGTATATAATTATATTTAGTATTTAACTGAAAAGAGAAGAATACTCTTTTTCTTTGTTGTTAAAGCAACCATCTTACTCTCACTGTAAAGAAAAATGGAAATTATGGAATGTGGTTACTAGAAAGAGAGACTGCTGTTGATAACTGGAAATGTATGGACCAAATAAGAATAATTCAACTTTTACTTGTGTGCCGATGGTTTCTGGAAATATAATGACCTTACAAGTGGCATGGGTTGGATCATTCAACTTCAAAGACATATCATATGGGTGTTTACATGGTTGTCAATGGAGGATTTTTGTAACATATTCGAACTCTAGATCGGATAAGAGTGTTAAATGCAGCCCCTTTTTAGTGAAGATATGATTTTTATTTGGTTTCGGATGTTATTTGAAGAACTGTTTAACAATTTTTATGCATGATGTTTAAGAATCTTTATAGTACTTTAATTATACAGAATCTAAATGTTAAAATTTTAAGAAAATCATTTAATAAAAATATAATTTGAGAATCCGGTCATTTTGACCAGTCTCCCACCCATCGATGTATATTGTTGTACTGCCTGGGCTACTGGCAAGTGCTGGTAGGTGTCAAGAGGGGTTTACCGTCAATTGGAGTAAACCACGCTTCTACTTTTGGTCTCCTTTTTCAACTTTTTTCTTTCTCTTTTATTTTGGATCACCAATTTTTTTTCTTACTTTTTTAGTTGAAAATATTATTTGATGGTTCTTTGTACTTTAATGGGATAGGGAAAAAAATGGATATATATGGAGGGAGATGGTTTCGGGTTTGGACTTCGGAATGTTAACCATAACTGATGAAGGACAAATTTGATCATTACATTACATTACATGATTTACATCACCATCTTTTTCGGTGTTCTTCTTTTCCTATCATGATATATCGTTATCTTCATTTTGATATTAGAGTTACTAATTTATATCAATTTTGTATATTTTTGAATTCACACACACACATACATATATCTTTATTTTCGTTTTTCGAATATCTAATTTTGTTGTTATATATATTATTAGATGAGTGACTAAATCACACTCTCTTCCCAAACAAAGCTTAAAGAACGCTACTAAATTCAAATATTTTCCTAAATGTTGAACGCAGTGAGTAAGTACTAAGGTAGTTAGTACACACGGAGCTTGATACTCAAATCGCAGCTCGTCTCTCAAAGAGGGAAGGACATACATAACAATTAAAACTGTCAAAACCAAATCAGAGTGTTTTTTATTCATTGAAAACACATGTACAGACAAACAAACCACACTCAATGCCTTCATTGAGTAAAAAAAACAAGAAAACAAACAATTCAACCTGTAAACAAAAGTGGTAGCAATTTCCACAACTTAGACAAAGTAGACGTGTTAAGCTGTATAGTCAAGGTTCTGAACCAAGAAAACCCATTTGATCAACCATGTCATGTAGATCTTGACTGTCCCAATCCAAAGGTGAACCAACCAAATCTTCCACTTTAACATCCAAGTCTACCTCTAGATTACCATCTTCCATCATCACATTCATAGCCTCCAAACACTGTTCCTCCTTAGTAGGCATCAGATTACTCGACTCATTGTCGATAGCTGCAGCGAGTAACGTCTCCATATCATCCTTCATTCTATCAAACCCCTGATCATGCAACAGATCCAACTCCACAGTCCCCAAGCTTGGAGTAGAAGTAAGCCTCCGTTTCCTCCCGACATCCAAACCAAACATACTCTTCTTCTCTTTACTCATCAACGCAAATTGCTGAACAAAGTTTGGATTGTTCAATGCCTTGGCGAGGAACGTCATCATTTGTTGCTGTCTCTTCTCTGTAACTAGCAAACGTTGTTCCATCGCTGCAACTTGAGTCTTGGAGCTGTGTTGCTGCTGCCTCAACCTAACAACCTCAGCTACAAGAACACTATGATCCCTCTTCAGCCTCTCTACCTCCCCATCGAACCCGTATTGCCCAACCTCAACACAGGACATCCCTGATCCAGATCCTGATCCTTGCTGGTTCACATTCTGCGACCCCATGTTTCTCCTTCGTTTGATGTTCTTTAAGAGATGCTTCTGTCCTGCTAAAAACCCTTCATTCGCAAATTCCCACCTATCTGGATCAATCTTTCTGAATCCCTGCAATCAACACAAAAAAATGAAAAGCTCCATCAGCTACTGAACTTGAAGCAATCTCTCTATTTCACATTTCAAGATTCTATTTTTACTACCAAAAACAGAGGATTCAAGCAGTTTAAACTTCAAAAACAGAGGCTTGAACAGAGTTATGTTAAATGACTCAGTCACAAGGGAAAAAAATTCAATTTTATAGCTGAATGTGAATTCTGAAGAGACCCATATGAGTTTTAGTGGCTTAAAAGCTAAAAGAACTAACCTTTATAGCTGAAGACTCATAGTAAACCCATCTAAAGAAATCCAAAATCAAGATTAGAAACAACAAAAGAACAACAAGAAAGATGATAAAACATAGCAAAGAGGTGTATACTTACATAAGTATTGAGCTGACGGATAAAACTCGAGAAATTGCTATGCTTGAAGTAACGAGGAAGGAGAGTAGTTGAGAGCTTATGAGAATCCCACACCACAAAGCTGTTACGACCATTGCTCCAAGAAACCACCGTGTCCGTCGCCGGATCCTCCACCATTTCGTAAGTCTTGGTCAGAAACGGCGGTGGCCCTGTTTCGTTCAGTCCTTCCATTGGTCTCGGAGATGAAGATGATCCAACCGAAGACGAAGCCGCCGCAGAACCGGCAAACGTCACCGTTTCCTCCTCCATTTCCACTTTCGGTTGCTCCATTACTTATCTCGAATCCATACCACAGAGTTGCAAATTTGAAACCTTTAGGGACACCAATGCAAGATACTCAATAGTTCTATGGGTTTTGTTGCCAAAATTAGAAGGTGGGTTTTTTGGGTTAAGTTTGTGCTGATCTGAGAGATGAAGCGTGGAGGAGAGAGAAATGAGTTATAAGAGGAGAGAGAAGAAGGTTCTAGAGACAAAGACAATAGAGATCATTTACTTCTTTCACTGTACAAAAAAAGCTTCTCTGACATTTGTCTAAGCACGTGGCGACAAGACAAGTTCCAGAAACTTCGTCACCTATCTAGAAATTTCATTTTATCATATGGGCCTTTGTTACACATAAGGGCCTTTTTAAGAAGTATCATGAGATTTACGATATTAAATCGTGGGGCTAAAGGAAAAGCCCATTAAAATGAAATAATGAGTACGACCCAAGGGTGTTTATGTCATTTAGATTCAAAGGCGACCTACATATCTCGTGCGTGTCTTCACCTGCTGCACAATTTTCTCTCTTGACCCGAGAACCAAACAGGTCGGTCTCTCACGAACGCGTGATTTTTAGTGTTTTTTTATATATATAGACTTTAGGTAATAAGATTAGACGGTTCTTCTTCCCAGACACGAAGAAGAAAGGGTCTTTTTTTTATTTGTTTCCGATAAATAGATCGAGCAAGTTTCAGTTTCGGACATTCACACCAATTTTAAGACGCAACGAAGGGAGAGATTTGATTGATGGCTTGGAGGCGCATCATCACCAAGGTTTTTTTTTTCTTTCTTTTTTTTTTCTCTTTTTTTTTCCTCAATTCGTATGCAATTTTAATACGGAAAGGCTTCGGATTTGGTTGCTACTCTAGTGGATTTGATCTAATTAGATACCATTTTCTGATGGGTTTTATCAAGATCTTTGTGATTCAGAAGCTAACCCTAAGGCCCAAAATCCTCTCTGACCTCCAAATGTTCAGTCTTTTGTAATTTCCCCTATCTGGGATATTGCTATTTGATTGATTTGAATACCCAATTCACCCTGGTTTTGAAATTGGCATTAGAAAGTTTTTAAGTTTTGTGAATGTAATATTTCTAGTCTTGATTCAGAATTAAGTAAAAGGTTTCACCTTTATTGAGTGAATTTGGTTTTCATGTGTTCTCTAGTGCTATTTTGAGTTAAGGATTGTGTAATTTACATTATTATCATTGATTCTATTCATCCATTATGACAGGTTTCGAGTCATGAACGTGAATTGAGCAGTTTAAGAAGCTTACTTGTCAGAGCTTACACTTCACTGCCCAGAGTCGGAGGAGTTAGTAGAGGTACTTCTTTTAATTGTACCTATGAGTAGTTTTGTTGTTGATGGATTCTGTTTAGAAGCCTTTTTTATATGTAAATTGGTTGTTTTATCTATGTAGCTGTCGGTGGTGGTGGAGGAGCTTCTTTACCGCAAACGAGATTTCAATCAAGTTATGTTGGTAGTTTTGCTCGGAGAGTGCGTGACAGAGAGGAGGTTAATGAGGTTGCACATCTGAGAGAACTTTATCGAAGAAATGACCCTGAGGCTGTTATCAGAATGTTTGAAAGCCAACCATCTTTGCATGCCAATGCCTCTGCGCTGTCTGAATACATCAAGGCATTGGTCAAAGTTGATAGGTTGGATCAAAGTGAGCTGGTACGAACATTGCAAAGAGGTGGGTAAGGAGGGAGATGCGTCTCTTCTGATTATGAATGGATATATTATCCTTAGTTTTATACTTGTGAGGCATTTCTCTATAATATATTGGTAAGTGTTTGTATGCCGCTTTTATAATGCAATTTATATTGTTTACGTTTAGGTATCGTTGGTGCTTCAAGGGAGGAAGAAACTTTTGGAGGTATGGCGGCTTTTAGAAACCTAGGGAAACCAACAAAAGATGGTGCCCTTGGAACTGCTGCTGCACCAATCCATACGATATCCACTGAAAGGACTAACTTTAAAGAACAGCTATGGAGTACAATCCGAACTGTTGCAGTTGGGTTTTTACTCATTTCTGGTATTGGAGCACTTATCGAGGATAGAGGAATTGGCAAAGGTAATCTGGTTGTCTGATCTTCTGTGATGCAATAACTCTGTTGGATGGCTTTGTTCTGATTAATTTATGCCAAATGTATGTCAGGACTTGGTTTACACGAAGAAGTGCAACCTAGTATGGATTCGAGCACCAAATTTACTGATGTAAAGGGTGTTGATGAAGCAAAAGCTGAGCTAGAGGAAATTGTGCATTATCTGCGTGACCCCAAGGTAAAATTCACAGTGCTAGTGTGTTTGTCAAACTCGAATATAAAGTTTGTCTAGTAATATAAATTCTAAAGCATGATTCATGTGAAGTTATGATATGGACCTTCAAATCCATCTATTTGATCTGTATTCCCTAAAGTTTTTTCTTAGAGTTAGTACTGTTTTGTTCTTTGGCCTTACTCTTTCATCTGATCTTTATTACAGAGGTTCACTCGTCTGGGCGGCAAGCTTCCTAAGGGTGTGTTGCTAGTCGGTCCTCCTGGCACAGGGAAAACTATGCTTGCTAGAGCTATTGCCGGAGAAGCTGGAGTGCCTTTCTTCTCCTGCAGTGGTAGTGAATTTGAAGAGATGTTTGTTGGAGTTGGAGCCAGAAGAGTTAGAGATCTTTTTAGTGCTGCAAAGAAGTGCTCCCCTTGTATTATATTTATCGACGAAATAGATGCTATTGGTGGAAGTCGTAATCCCAAGGACCAGCAATACATGAAGATGACATTGAACCAGATGCTTGTTGAGTTGGATGGGTTTAAACAGAATGAAGGTATTATTGTGGTCGCAGCTACAAATTTCCCAGAGTCATTGGATAAGGCCCTGGTTAGACCTGGGAGGTTCGATCGCCATATTGTTGTACCTAACCCAGACGTGGAAGGTCGACGCCAGATTTTGGAGTCTCACATGTCAAAGGTAACTTCAGATTATGCATTAGACGAGCTAGCATTACCGTAGCTTTAGGTATAGCAGTTTGATACTTTGGATATATAAGTGAGAAGTGTATATAAATCCTGTTGAGTGTTATAATTACCACAAGAAGGATATCAATTATGTAAAGTTTTCTGTTTGATTTCTTATAACATCAATGGCAAGAATTCTGAACTGTTTGTTGGCTTATGGCTGTCTTCATTGTGCGTTTTCAGGTACTTAAGGCTGAGGATGTTGACTTAATGATCATCGCCAGAGGAACGCCTGGATTTTCTGGCGCTGATTTGGCGAATCTGGTCAACGTTGCTGCTCTTAAAGCTGCCATGGACGGTTCAAAAGACGTCACAATGTCTGACCTTGAGTTTGCCAAAGATAGAATCATGATGGGAAGTGAGCGTAAATCTGCAGTTATATCTGACGAGTCAAGAAAACTGACTGCTTTCCATGAAGGTGGTCATGCTCTTGTTGCCATCCACACAGACGGTGCTCTACCAGTCCACAAAGCAACCATTGTGCCTCGTGGTATGGCTCTTGGCATGGTTTCTCAACTACCGGATAAAGATGAGACGAGCATTTCTAGGAAACAGATGCTTGCTCGGCTTGATGTTTGTATGGGAGGCCGGGTTGCTGAAGAGTTGATTTTTGGGGAAAGTGAGGTAACTTCAGGTGCTTCTTCTGATCTCGAGCAGGCTACTAAACTCGCGAGAGCCATGGTCACGAAATTCGGTATGAGCAAAGAGGTTGGTCTTGTGGCACATAACTACGACGACAATGGTAAAAGCATGAGCACTGAGACGAGGCTTCTCATTGAGAGAGAAGTGAAACTGCTTTTGGAAAAGGCTTACAACAATGCGAAAAACATCCTCACGGTTTACAACAAAGAGCTTCATGCCCTTGCAAATGCTTTGCTTCAGCATGAAACTCTGTCTGGTAAGCAGATTAAAGAAATGCTTACAGATCTCAACTCTCCACAGCTGCAAAAGCGTCAAGAAGTAGTTGCGAAGCAAAGCAACCCGGTTCCTCCATCAACCCCTAGCTCAGCATCATCAGCAGCTGCAGCAGCCGCCGCAGCCGCAGCTGCCGCCGCTGCAGCTGCTGCAACCGCCGCAACCAAAGGTAAAGACATGGCTCCTGTAGGGTCTTGAAAATAAAAAAAAAGCCTTTAGTAGAGAAGGCGTTTTTCTTGTATTTGTGTATGTTTGGGGTAATTGAATTGGGAATAACTCTATATTTTGAGAGTTTTTAGAACCAGTGAGAGGCTAGTGAGAGAGTTAAGAGTATTAAGATTAGGACAATGAGATTAACATCTCAGGTTTTTCAATGTCTCAAATCTCACAACACACGGAATCTCGCTGTGAAATGGTATGTGTTCTCTTTTTCTCTTAAATTGTTACTTGGAATCTCGTGGGATGTTATTTTATAAGTTTGGCTCGTACAGTTTCAGGTTACATTAATGCTAAAAAGCCTGCTTGTAAGACTTAATGCAATAAATTTTATAACCCATCCCTACTTTAGTAGTCTAATCTAATTACTTTTGATACTGTTCTATTCTGTAACTATGGGTTTTGCAAAAAAAAAAATGAAAAATATGAGATAAACTGTTTTTTTTCCATAATCCTAGTACTGAAAAGGAAGGATAATTAATTGGTTTATCAAAAACCAAAAACAATGCTACAAACTGTTACCATGCATGCATAAAGTGGAGTATCAACACAAAAATGGCAGCACTACCTATTTGAGCAATATGCATATAATCTGGGCCTTGTGGGGCTTGTGGTTGATCCAAATGGTAAGTGCCATGACCCATTCGATCACCTTGTGGGGCTTGTAGTTGATCCAAACGGTAAGTGCCATGACCATAAGAGCAATATCCAGCATCTGCTCCACATTTGTAGCAAAATTTATGCCCACATCTGCCACTCGTCAAGTAAACAAGTGTTGTTATATGCATATTATCAAAATCAAAGAAATATTAAAGGAGATGTGAAGTAGAGATAATATCAACCTGCAAATTAGGAAGAAGCATCCACTAGCAAGCTCAATCATTTGTTGGCACTTGCTGCATTGACGCCACAGTTTCTTATTTGCTAGTGTTTCGAGCTTTTTATCGTTTTCTGTAGGATTTGGATGTGACCTCTTGTACTCGCAGCATGATAAGTTATTATGCCATGGAACTTTGCACTTGATGCAAAAGTGTTCACCGCATTTGACACAGCAACTCCTAACTCCAGTGCGTTGATCAAACTCGGATACTGACATCAAAGCTGAGCACGTCGGGATCGGGCAATAAACTCTATCCGTTACAGGAATCGATTCATCTATCACCCTTTGTTGCCACATCTCTTTTAGTTTAGGTGTCAAAATGTTGACACAATTTCCCAAAATCAGCTCAGATCTGCAGAGGTACCGAGGACATGTCATCCTATACCCCTCTGATAGTCTCACCTCTATATGTCCTTTCACACATTCGGAACAAAATATATGACGACATGGATGAACATAAAACATCTCATCAACATTGATATCGTCGAAACAGATACGGCAAGTGGTTTTCGAATGTATCCGAGTAGGCATATCTATCTTGTTCTTAGAAGAGATTGCTTCCATTCCAAGTTTATAGGCAAACTCAACTTGATTTGGAGTTCCTCCTCTTCCTCTCAGCCATCTTCCATTGCCTCGACCTTGTGGACGCTCATCCCACCAATCAGGGAAACCAACGAGCTGCCGACAATCACGTTTGTCGTGCCCTATTCTCCCACAGTGAGAACAGAGTGTCCTGCCTCCTGGTTTTAGAATGGAAGAGGATCCAAACTTATGATTGCCTTGATGATCAGACCGTCCCAAATACGCAACCGATTCAGGGATTGCTTCCTTGACTATCGAAGGCTCATGGGATTCACGTCCCACGGCATCACGTAACTGTTCACGACCAGGAGCAGAGGACAATCGTTGTTCTTCGCAGATAACTTTGGAATATGCTTCACCAAGAGAAGGTAAGGGTGTTGTGCCAACCAAGTTCGTACATAACCCGCCGAATCGCGCATCATCAAGTCCTAACAAGAATTGATTGATGAAGCTTCTCTTTCTCTGTTTCTTTGGCAAACTTGGCTGTTACACCACACGAACACCCTCCGCAAGAACACACCGGAGGAGGACAATGAATGCGCAATTCATCCCATAAAGTACACAATTTTCCATTATAGTCCAAGACACTCTGCCCATGAGGACAATGAATGCGCAATTCATCCCATAAAGTACACAATTTTCCATTATAGTCCAAGACACTCTGCCCATCTTGTCTACACGAAGCAAGTTGAGCCTTGATCTGATGTACCCGAAGAGCGTTCAACATGTCCTCAGACCATTCATTGTAGTTATCTCCATTCAAAGTAACAGAGGAGATAGACGTTCTGGGATTGTCAGAACTTGACAACAAATACGACGACACCGCCACCGTCTTTTGCGAAACAAGAGCCGTAGCAGCTGCTTTACTTTCTTCACTTGACATCTTCGAATAACACCAAATTCTCAACTAGAGAAAAGACAAATATCGAAACTATCGATTAACAAAGAAGAAGAATAATTTGTGATTGAGAAATTTTGATCTTTTAAGCTCTGATAATACGTAGAACTGGATATCCAACTTGCTTGCCTTTATTCATGGTTCACGTTTATCTATACTAGTATTTTTGCAGCACTTTTTCCTCAAAAATAAGTTTATGAAAATATTTAGCATTAAATGTCATTTAATGTTTATATTCATATCTAAACAAGTTTAGTTACGGCGGGTCATAATCTAGTACAGTATTAAAAGATTTAGGGAATCTCGTTTGTCCAAAAAAAATGAAGATTTAGGGAATCTCTCATAATTATCTCTTAATTAAGTAATTAACTCTTATTTAGATTTTTAAAAAATTTACTATTTAAAAGGTGTATATTAGTTACTCTCTTAAAAAGAAAACAAAGATTTCATCTGTTTCACAAATAGTATTATTTTGACACAATTCACACAAATTAAGAAAAGATAAAATTATATATGTTTGTCCCTATTTAATAAGTAACTAATGATTTAAATTTAATGAAATTAAGTTTTGGGTTAAGAATAAATTAGAAAATTTAATGTAAAAACACTATTGTAATTGTTGGCAAAAAAAAACACTATTTTAATTGTAGAGTGACACTTTTTGTGAAACAAAGAAAAAAAATCTCTAGAATAACATGCTTTATGAAACTAAATTGTAAAAAATTAATCTCAATTATTTTATTCATATTTAACTACAGAATACACCGAATGGTCCATGGCTACAAAATAATTTGTCCCTACTTATTCCGTGGCAATACTTTGTAACTATATGTCCGGTTTCTTCTAGTGTAATAGTAATCGGTTTGAAGGGATTAGCTTAAGAATAATCCTAGGCACTTGTCCACCGTCGAGTGAATTGTCTAGCGACATTTTACAATACTCTTTATTAATTAATATCTACTTGTGGTTAGTCTTTCAAAGTTTATTACTCGATTGAGTTAGGCGTTAGACGCTAGTCCAACTCATAATTGGCGTCTAGCGCAATTTACAACACTGTTTAATAATCTCTACACTGTGCCTAGTCTTTCAGGTTTTACTAGGTTTTACTACTCGATTGTATATATCATCATATGAGAATTTGTAATTTTCTTCAGTTATTAGTTCTTGGAAACAAGCTACAAAACCGAATAATAAAAGAACAAGAATAGCAATTATTACTAAAAGCAAACAAAACAGCAGCGCCAAAGTGTCAGCGCTCGTTGAGGAAAGTATTTATGACCATGAGGGCAACCACCAGCATCGGCTCCACACCGGTAGCAAAACTCATGTCCACATCTGCCATTTTATCGAGTAACTTGTGTTGATACATAAATAAATTTCGAAATTAACAAAATCCTAAAGTAGATGTGATTAGTGATGATGATACCTGCAGAGTACACTGACGCATCCATCAGAGAGTTCAATCATTTGTTGACACTTATTGCACTGACGCCACAGTTTCTTATTAGCTAGTCTTTTGAGCTTTTCATCGCCTATGGTAGGATTTGGATGCAACTTTTTGTAACCGTTGCACGACAAGTTAGTATGCCACGGAACTTTGCAGCTGATGCAAAAGGGTTCACTGCATTTTACACAGCGTCTTCGAACTCCAATATGTGCAGAGAGCTCGGTTTTGGACATTAAAGTCGAGCACCTAGGGTTTGGGCAGCAAACTCTATTCGTTACAGGAATCGAGTCGTCTTTGATCCTTTGTTGCCACATCTCTTTTAGTTTAGGTGTCAAAATGTTGACACAATTCCGATAAGTCAGTAGAGAATAGCAACGATGATACTGAGGACATCTTATCAGACTTCTCTGCCGTAGTTCCACCTCTATATGTCGTTTAAAACATTCGGAACAAAACATATGACCACATTTAGCAACAAGAAACATCTGATCAGCATCGATGTCATCGTTCAAACAGATAGTGCAAGTCTCTAATTTCTGAACAGGCCTATGCATGATGACATGAGAAGAACAGATTGCTTCTATTGCAAGTTTGTAGGCAACATTAGCTTGATCTTGAGTCAACAGAACAGGGATGCTAGACGTCAAATATTTTCTTATGCCTTGTATATCACGCAATAGCAAGGCAGTGCTTTCTCGCTCCGGCGTTGATCTCTCCATGACCTAAATAAACATTGAACGCAAAAAAAAAAGACATTAACTATGATATTGAAAGCAAAGGTGTATGAGACAAGATAAAACTTACCAATTCGAAAATCTCATCATCGTCACAGCAGATTGAGATATGTTTGATCTGCATAATCACAGCTTTTTCTAACCCGCACTTCAATGCTATAAGCTCAGCCTCCAAAAGTGTAATGGAGCGGTCAGGAATTGGTCTGTCCATGTCAAACAACAGATCATCCTTGTCGCTGCAAATTGCAACCCCAAATCCTGCCGAAAACATTGTTGGTTCCCTGTTTACCAGACCCTTAAAGTAAAGCCTGTACAAAGGTTTTCCGGCGGGGCTTAGGTCATCTGCTCGTACTAGGGTAACTTCTTCCTCCATATCTTCTTGGAGATTATTTTCTAAAGAGACGGCATTATGGACTCAATATAAAAATATAGAGCTGTATATATTATTTATTATAAAAAAAGGAAGATAAATACAAGTAGAAATCCTAGTAAAATAAGGAAAAAAAAAATCATCTTTATAAGATTTTACTTGTTGTTAGCAAAAAAAAAAACAGATTTAGTTGTGCGTAATTTCTCTTTTTTTTTTTTTTTTTTTTTTTTTTTTTTTTTTTAAATCATCTCGGTTACCAAACTCTTGAAATAATACAAAGGTTTTCTTCTTCCTACTAGTTTACTTGAAGCTTCTTTATATATGTTTTTAATTTTTTTTACATGCGTTGTCGTATCTAAAGACTATGAAATACATATATAACAAAGAATATTAATAAGATGTAAAAAAAAAGATTAATATAAATGTGTAGCTATAATAATTTTAAGGTAGTAACTTTGAAAATCAACATTTATATAATAAGATATGCGGATCAAACATGTCTCGGTGTTAAACTAACAAACAATATCAATTATCACTTAAAAGCAACCAAAAAAGAAGCGCATCCGCGTTGGGCTCCTAATCCGCGTTGGGTTCCTCAACCTGGGTGGAGAAAAGTCATGACCATGGTAGCAAAGTCCAGCATCGCCTCCACAATGATAGCAAAAGTTATGTCCACATCTGCAATTTAGTAAGTAACTTGTGTTGATATATACATGACATTCAAAAGGAGATGAGAATAGAGATGATGATACCTGCAAATCATGCTGGGGCATCCAGAAGAACGTTCAATCATGTGTTGACACTTTCTGCATTGACGCCAGCGCTCCTCATTTACTAGATCCCTTAGCTTTCCATCGTTTTCTGTAGGATTTGGATGTAACCTCTTGTACTGGCGGCAAGATAAGTTAATATGCCAAGGAACTTTGCAGTTGATGCAAAATGGTTCACCGCATTTCACACAGGATCTTCTAACTCCCATAAGTCCAGAGAAGTCGGCTACCGACATTAAAGCCGAGCACCTAGGGTTTGGGCAATACACTCTATCCGTTACAGGAATCAAGTCTTCGTTGATCATTTTTTCCCACTTCTCTTTTAGTTCAGGTGTCAAAATGTTGACACAATGTCCATAAGTCAGCGGAGATTTGCACCGAATACCAGGACACCTCAATTTATATCTCGTAGATAGTCGCGCCTCTATATGACTTCTCACACAGTCGGAACAAAACATATGACCACATTTAGCAACATGAAACATCTGATCAGCATTGATGTCATCTTTCATACAGATACTGCAATTCTCTTTCTGAGCAGGAGGCACAGGCATCTCTAAGATTGCTTCTATTGCAAATTCGTAAGCAAAATTGTCGTGATTTCGAGTCAACATGACAGGGATGCTAGACCTTAAATATTTTCTGATGCCTTGCACATCACGCATTAGCAGAGCGATGCTTTCTTGCTCCGGCGTAGATCTCCCCATGACCTAAAAAAAGCATTCAAGGTGGAAAAAAAACATCAACTATGATATTGAAGCAAAGGCGTGTGAGTCAAGGACAACTTACCAGTTCGAAAATCTGATCATCATCACAGCAGATTGAGATATCTTTGATCTGCATACTCACAGCTTCTTTTAATCCGCACTTCAATGCTATAAGCTCAGCCTCCAAAACTGTAATGGAGGGGTCATGAATTGGTCCCTTCATGTCAAAAACCAGATCATCCTTGTCACCGCAAATTGCAACCCCAAATCCTGCCAATGTTACCGTTGTTTCCTCGATTACCAAACCTTTGAAGTAAAGCCTGTATAAAGATTTTCTGGCTCGTAATAGAGCTCCTTGTTCCTCCATATTTACTTGAAGTTTCTCTCCTTTTTTGGGGGGTAAGAACTTATAGTTTCTCTGTCTAAACAGACTCTTTATCAGTGAATAATATATATATATATATTTTTTTTTTAAAAAAGGGAAAAATAGAGAGAAATAGAAAGCCTAGGAAAAAAAGGGAAGAAAGAAAATAGAAAAAAATCAGATTTGACTTGTGCGTGAGTTTTGTTTCCATATATTCTAGTAGGTCTTTGGCTCTTGGATCGGTAGAGCATCTCTAATGGTGAGATCCAATTTATGGAATCCAACTATAAATATAATTGGAAAAAAATGCAAATCTCAAAAGTTAGAAACTTATGCATGTTTATTAGTTTTGACACTCGAATAGTAGAACACCTAATGAGGGGTCTAAAAATTAAAACTTTTAAAAACTTGTGTATAAGTAAAACTTGACACACACTCTAAACAAAACACACTCTAAACAATTTAAAGTGGTTTAGAAATTACCTGACTAGTTTTAATATTGTGAAACTCCATCATCGTTAAAGGCCTAGATTTCTTCTCCTCGTGTGTGATTTCCCAGCCTTCTTTTCTTTATGAGAAGAGCGGCAATAGTGAGCTTGTAGAGGAAGATGACAATGTGCAAGAGTGGGCCTGTAGAACGAGTTCATTAGCTATGGATTCTGCCACATTTTCTTCCCAGCTCCTATTGAAAGAAGATGTTCTTCTCAACTCCTGAGCTGAACCACCAGTGAGGCTTAGGATATTGGATTTCTATAAAGAGAATGCAAGTAAAATCAGAAGAAAAGAAAAAAAAAAGAATAAAAGAGAAGAAATTTAAAAATTTGAATTCAGACTAAGGTTAAAGCCTACTTGGACAGAGCCTGCGTTGGTTTGTGAGTGCACAATCGCAGAAGAAGAGACCTGCATAACTAACTCGAGATGCTTCAACATCCCTAATGGCGTGGCTAGTTGTTTCAGTAGATTCATGACCTTCACCTGCCAACCCTTCCTTTACACGTTTTGAACCAGCTATTGTCGAAATTTCCCAAACTTCCTCCAGGACAAAAATATTAACCCAAAAGAGTATTCCTCTGGGAAGAAATACTCCCACATCATTCTGTACATTGTCTCTGTCAAATGGATTCTGAGAGGATAAAATGTCCACCTACAAGATTAGGCAGCGATTATCAGAACACAGAGAAAGGAAATATAGCTCCACTTAAAAGATGTAAAACAGTCATAAGATTCACTGATATTGGTTTCGTTGGGTCTTTTTGTAAAATTTGCACATCCAGTAACAGATTGTTGAAAGAGGAAACTTACATGGAAAAGCTTTAAGTGGATAATGCCCATCTTTTGGCGCTCCCTGCTTAGCATCCACACGTATCATTATGGAATCCAAAAAACAAAACTTACATAAGCCAATAATATTATGAACCCTAAACCATAATTGGCAACGTTTAAGTCAAAATTGGCAATGTAGTCTGTATAATCAAAATCATGAGTAATTTGGAATATTCTTACAATAATACAAAGAAATTGAGATTTCTAGCGTCTAAATCCCACTTTGATGCATCACTTGTGTTCTGAATCGACGCTTTCTTAATGTAAAGAAATCACAGAGAGGCATATATGTATAAAATCAGAAACCTTAATTACAGGGGACTCGTTCGTTCGTAGGTGAACAGACTTCTTGCTCCCAGATCAAATTCCATCGAGTCCTCTCCTCTTGAAACTTACTGTCTCCCTTGGAAAATTTCTCTGATTTCAACTCGTGACCGCGTCAGGTGGAGATGATCTTCACAGGCGGATAGAAGACTCGGACGACCTAAGGAAACTCCCCCGTTTGCTTCCGATTGAATCAAAGAGATTAGAATCGTCATTCGTCGTGAGAGAGACGATGAAACAAGAGAGAGAGAAATTACGACCTAACCAAAGAGAAATTGACACGTATGGTCACTTGAGAGTATCCAAAAGCTCCAAAATTAAACCCGGTCTCATTTTTTATTTATTTTTTGAACACTTATTTCCAACAAAATAAATTAATAAAAAATCAAAATATATTAAAAAGCTAATCCAAGTTCCAAATTTTCTTTAAAAAGTATTAGATTGTAAAGCAGTGTTTAGCCCCACATTTTTTAAGAGAATCATCACATTTCAATTCTTTTTATTGGTACAATTTGTAATCTAGTTATACATATATTAATTTCTTAATCTAAAACTTTTTTTATTTCATTAAGACAAGTAGATTCTAATTTGAAATCAAAAATGACAAAACACTTAACTAAACATAAAATGATGTATTATAATCATATTTATTGGTTTATATAGAGACATTTGTTTATAAGATATTTTTTTGCATACATAAATTAAAGAGAAACAATATTATTATAACTCATCATTTTTTATTCAGGATTTCATATATGAATGTAGAAATTATACCCCAAAAAAAAAAAAACAAATTATGTTAGTTTTTTATATTTAATGATGTCATTGTGTATTAATGTATTGGTATTGTGTAAAGTGATATCAATCAACTAAACACCAATATATGGGCTATAATTAATGAGAGAATCTATGAGTGTAACGCAAAATAAAAACAATTGTCCCTTTATTTACATATAAAATCACAACTCTTTGTAGGAAAACATAAAAAGATGAAGATTCTTGTTCTTACTTTTTACTTTTTAGCTAGTTTATCAAAGAGAGCTTGAGTTTTGAAGTCTATAAAAAAGGACTGCATGTGTCTCCCGGATATTCCATCAAGAAACATTAGAAGAACTATCACCAAACTATACCTCTCCTTTGTGCTCTGTTTGTGAAGTTGAATATGGAAAAAACCGTAGATACTCACACAACCACATCATCAAATCAAACTCTCCACCCTAACCAGAATGACTGCGATTGGTACGAGGAAATCATCGATGATGATGTCAAGTGGTCTTTTGCCCTCAACAGGTTTTTTTTTTCTTGATTTTATTCGTCTCAACTTTGGGTTCCCTAAATTTTGATTTTTCTCCAATCTTTATCGTTTTTTTCTCTTTTTTTGTTTGTTTGTTCTCGGCAGTGTTGTTCTCCATCAAGGAACTAGTGAGTACCAAGACATTGCTCTCTTAGACACCAAACGGTTTGGAAAGGTACATTTTCTTCAACAAATTTATCATGAAATAAAAATTCTGAAGTTTCTTTTTTTTTTTTTTTTGGTCAAAAAGTATAAACATTCCGAAGTTGTATATTCTTTTGTGTAATTTTCATTAGTTAATGATATAGATAATTCTTAAGCAGGTTCTTTTGATTGATGGGAAAATGCAAAGTGCAGAGAGGGATGAGTTTATCTACCATGAATGCTTGATCCACCCGGCTCTCCTTTTCCACCCCAAGTATGTGTTTCACTTACATTTTTGTTTTTCTTTATGAAACGTACATTTTCTTGCACTTTAGTTTATATTTGTACAATGCATTATGCAGAAAACCTGAAGTGGGCTATAGTTTTACTTTAGTTTACTTGTGTTCAAAATTACTACAAGTAATTATATCGACTTGCTTATAACACATGCTTAAGTACCACAATTCACAAATTAAGATTAGCATAAAGAAGTACCATATATCAAATACTATAGGAAACTTGAAACGTAAGAAGAATACAAATGTTGTTTTATATATATTTATTAATCTTTTGCGAATTGAAAAGTTATTAAATTACTTGACCATTGCTCTATGATTAGCCCGGAGACAGTGTTTATTATGGGAGGAGGTGAAGGCTCTGCTGCAAGAGAAATACTAAAACATAAGACGATCGAGAAAGTGGTCATGTGTGATATTGATCAGGTTAATTATAACATCTTATTTCTTGTTGTATTACACCGGAAATACACATTTATTCTAAACAAACAAATGACTTATATGCAGGAAGTTGTTGATTTTTGCAAGAGATTTCTAACTATCAACACTGAAGCTTTCTGTAACAAGAAGCTTGAACTTGTGATCAAAGATGCAAAGTAAGGAAACGTCAACAAAAAATAAGCAAATGAAAAAAGTGTTATACATATGACTTTAAATTCTCTCAGTTTAAATTGACTGTGGAACTGTTAAAATGGAAAAGGGTTGAATTAGAGAACCGAGAAGAGAAATTTGATATAATAGTGGGAGATTTAGCTGACCCGGTAGAAGGTGGACCATGTTATCAGCTCTACACCATATCATTCTATCAAAATATCGTTAAACCCAAGCTTAGCCCCAATGGCATCTTTGTGACCCAGGTATTTTGTTTTTATTTTGTAAATATTTATAATTTCAAGAGGAAGATCATTGAAAACTCTATTTTGATATGTTAACGTTATCTAATTCTTGTACTTTAAAAAAAAAAAAAAATTAGGCAGGACCAGCAGGAATATTCACTCATAAAGAGGTCTTCACATCAATCTACAACACCTTGAAACAAGTCTTCAAGTGTAAGTCTATTTTTTTGGTTTAATTTCGTGTAAAAATATTGGTTGGGTGGATTTTGATTATTTGAATGAAACAGACGTGAAGGCTTACACAGCACATATACCATCATTTGCGGACACATGGGGATGGGTTATGGCATCAGACAAAGAGTTTGAGTTTGAAGTTAAGGAAATGGATCGAAAAATAGAAGAGAGAGTGAAAGGAGAGCTGTTGTATTTAGACGCTTCTTCTTTTCTCTCTGCTTCTACACTTAACAAGACCATCTCCCTCGCGTAATTTCCACTTTCTCTCTTTTTATACTAAACAAAACCAAAACTTATTAATCGATTTATGACTTAATTTGAGATTAACATTGGGCGGCAGACTTGAGAAGGAGACAGAAGTTTATAGTGAAAACAATGCGAAATTCATTCATGGGCAGGGTGTGGCGTACCGGGATACTTGAAGAAGACTTGGGATTGGTTTCGTGTTTGCCTTCACTTTGTTTCATTGTTCTGTTTCTGGTTTATAGTCACAAAACTGGTTTCTTTTCTTTTTATCATAATGGGACGTCGTCTGGATTACTTTGGTTGGGCTTTGGTTTCCTCTTCCTAGTAGTTGTTCCGGAATAGTTTGGTTAACAAAGCTATTTTGCTTACTACTAATTAAGACCAATCAGTCAATCACCATCAATCATATATATGAAAAGAGGCCAACTTTTTCCATAAAATGGACACATCAGCAAAGGAGAATGTGCCACCTGTAAGCACAAAAAAAAATCTTAATTTTTTGGGCTTTTTTTAAGTTTTAGAAGATAGTGTAACTGCTCTAATAATAAAAATCAAAATTGAGGAAGATCATTATTGTAATACCAGGATATATTGACGTTTTCTCCGTTACCTACACCTCTGGAAGAAGATGGTCAGACTCTCAAAATTCACTCAATTGTCTCTCTTCAGTTTCATATTCTCTATCTTCTGCAATCTGCATCTAGACTAATTAATATGTTTATTTCATGAAGACTCCTAGGGCAAACAGAAGCCATTCCCCGCCAAAGTCTTTGGCGGCCGCACAATATGACATTGAAATCTAGATAAAGATCGCTAAGGTATTGTACGCATTGATGATTCAGCCTCATGAGATATCCAAACAAGAAGCCGCAGGGAATGATTACAGTGGGATCGATGAAGGATGTATTTTATTAGAAGATGAGGAGAGGAAAAACTAAAACTGCTAAGAAGTTGATGAAGCTGATGAGTTGAGTCGACGGTTCTTCTAGAAACGCTTTAGCTTTGAGACATAGGAAAACTGAGCAAGGCTGGCTAAGAGACTGTTCAAGGATACTCTCACTACAGAAAGAGTTTTGCTCTTATCTGCTCTTAATGTCTCTTTTTTAATTGTTTTTAGGCAATATTCATTAACGAAACTAAGATTTAACCGGGTGTTGAGTAGTAATGTTGTTTTTATTTTTGTTTCGTAGGTGGAAGAATCAGCTTATTCCTGCAGGGTCTTAATTAAGATGGTAGCACAATGATTATGAAACTCATTATCCGTGGAGATGTAAAAGCCTTTGATCTGCCAAATGCATATTGTCAAGGTAAAATCCTCAGAGATGGTTCTCAATTATGTAGAACCGATTTGTAATTTTTAAGGTTTTATAAACATATCCATAGTTTTTTTATAGGTCTAGACGTAGTCTCCTCATTTAAGCTTCAATGTCATCCTGCAACAAAACAATCATTTTCATGAAATATTATAGGTAAAATAACGGGTATATATACGACCAATAAAGAACATATCGACTTTGATTATAACTTATACAAAGCTCTGAGATGAATAAGATAAAGAAGTTCAGTCTTCTCTAATATAGGATTCTTGAAAAGAATGCTGTTTGAGAAAGGTCTACAAGCTTGGCTTGCAACTCGTGTCTAACGACTCAACCTCTAAACTTTGTCTCGTCCTAAAGTTTTTTTTTTCCAGCATTAAAAAGTCTAAAAGTTTTATCAGTATTTAAAAGCAATACTCTGTTAATAGCTCTACCAAAAGAAATGTAAAAGGTCATTTTTCCTTTTGAATACAGTCTCACATTTTATTCAGAACAAAAAAAAAATGATCTTTGATTCAATAAAATCATCTTTCATTTATCGGGTAAAATATTAAAGACTTTCTTTATCTTTGTTATGGCAGTTTGAAAAACTTACTGAAAATGTTTTTTCACTGGTAAGGGTTTATATCCAAGGTATCAAACGGAAAAAACCAAACAAAAATAGTACGTACACATCCTAACAGTTTAGAATTTATTGTAGGTTTATGGGCGAATAATTCCCACAAAGGGATTTCTTGACATTGTTGAGGATGGCTGTTCAATACAAATCATGAGCACAACTACTGCAAAATTCATTCAAAACTAAATTAGTTAGGGTAAATAAATCTCCAGTAAATATTCTGCATACAATATCCCAAAGAGTAAATTTTATATTATGCGATGCTTCATCACATATATGCTAAAAGTTTTCTTTTTGAGTTTGTAGTGTTTTCAGCACTATGTCAATCGTGTTCGGAACTTGGGTTAAAGGCAAACCCACTAACAAGCAGTAGCAGACTCTAAATAACAAAATATATTGATGGATGTTGCAGCAATCCTAAATAACAAAATGTTGTTGAGATCCTCTTCCCATTGAAAATAAACTAGAATCTATTTAGGATCAAAGAGTAGATGGAGTTCTCAGGAAAGAAGATGAATCTATTATTTCAAGGTTTTTTTCTTATCTATCTAAAACATTGAAAAAATAGAAGTACAAGAAGGAAACTCAAACAATGCTAATAATAAAATATAAAAGCGCTTGCACGGTTGTAGTTCTAAATTCTTACATGATGCTAAATGTAAAGGTTCATAATAACTCAAGCGAATTGTGCATTTGAGCATAGGTTGAAATCACCTCTATATACTATCATACTATAAAATACAAATAGAAAAAACCCGCAGCGTAGCGCGGGTGCTCATCTAGTATATATATTAAATGAGTAATATCTCCAACTTTTACATCTAACTGTTCATATGTAAGCTTTGTGGAACATTGACTAGCAAATTACACTTCTATAGAAATTTCCTTTGCTAAATTTATCTCCAATTGTTCATATGTATGCATTCATGGCCGGTCAAACGTACCGCAGACATGAAAGACTAAATTACCAAAACATAATAAAAGATCCTAAATGAATCTAAAACTCTATGCAAATGGATGAAAAAAAAAGGGAAAGTACTCTAAAATATGCTATGCACATCGACAGTCTAGTGGTTCACCGGAAATCACCCCAACTACATTAGCTTAATTAAGGTGTGTGTACGTCTATGGTTACCTAGTTCACTAGTTCAGTAGCAGCATTTTATTTTTATTAGCATTTCAAAACAAAGAACAAAATTTAAATGGTATTACAAATTTAGTTGCAAAGAACATCACAGCTAAGCGGTTGCAAACTGGTATCTATTTTTGAGACTACTACAAAGAGTCTTAAATTAGCCACAAAATTTACACACTAATCTGCAACTAAACTGGGACTAATAGTTATGATTTTCTATACTATAAACGACATCAAAGATATGTCGCCAGTCAGTCGCTAATAATACATCGTCGTTATTGAGTCGTATACTCGTATACACCGGCCCAATAGTATAGTCCCAGTACAAATGCACTTATTGCACATGCCTATCACTGGCCCTTGTAATAGTCTTTAATCCGTCGCATATTTATGACGGTACAAATACGTCACAATACAGTCGCAGAGTGGTCGCACAGAGACATTTGATTTCACTACCTATCTCAATAAATTTATTTCTTATTTCGTTAACATATATTTTGCATATACATACGAGTTAGTAGTTACCTAAGTAAGTTTCTTGTTTTTTTTTTTTGTCAACTAAGTAAATTCAATCGTAAACTGTTTATTCTCTCTGATTGCAGCATAAGTGCAGTAAAGATTCATAAAAATATTAAAATTTAGGAGATTTCAAAAATTCTTTTTTCTAAAACCATTTTTCAAAAATATGTATTTTTAAAAATTTCATTAAAATGCTACTAAAAATCATATATTTATTTAAATATGCATTCAAACTTATAAAAATAAATATAAACTACTTTTATATGTGTGCGAACATTTATATATACGTTTTAAAAAATATTTTAAAAACCTTATATATTTGAATCAAGTCTACGATTTGTATATTTTTTTTTTGTCGGCAACTTTCATTAAAATAAGTCCAAAATGGACAGTATGAAAGTGAGATACAAAGTGAATACGGAGCCCAACACATAAAGCCCAATCCTTAAACCTAAAAACTCTAATACAAAAAAAAACAGCTAAGCACAAATAGGTTAAGAAAGGGACACGTATTAACACGTGTTAAACTTCGAAGTTGGGGTGAAAAACGATCGAGTCGACGCCGCCTTCCACCGGAGCCGAGTCTCCGATCAGATCCAAAAATTCCGACTAACAAATTCATCTTTTCCGGCTCAGGGATCCGTCGTTCTTCAGCTTTTTGCTCCGAATATCACCATTTTCCTTATGCATCTTCCTCCGAGTTTTAAGAAACAGAGTCTTATGAATCTTCAGATCTATGAAGCTCCGGAAAACGTGAGATGGTTAGATGTCAGATTAGTCGCAAAACTTTGCTCTCCTAAACTGTTCTTCACCCTCCACAGAATTCCTCCCATCACGATTCACAAACTTAAGAAGAAACCATCATACGATGCCAATTACGGCTACATGTGTATGAGGATTTACTCTCCTCTTGATTAGAATCGAGCATCTAATGATTCAAAATCTCTGTAACATCACTCGGTTTTGACCTCTTCAAATTAAAAGAAATCTAATTGGCTCTGCAAAAGGAAAAACACAAAATTTAGCTATAAAGGCTAAAAAACTCGCATCTAAGCGGGAGAAGATAAACTGGATTTAGCCGGAAACAAAAAATGACGACAACAATCGCCAGAAATATGATACAAGAGTTTTCTCTCTCTGAAAGATTCGAGAGAGAGAAGAGAGAGACCTACGATTTGTATATAATTCAATTAAAGCTCGTCTAATTATATTAAAAAAAAAAACAGTCTACCACCAAACATATCATCTTTATTGACAATAAAAAGACATGACACTTGAACTCCACGTGCTTCACAGCCAAGCATCCTGCAAATACGGATAAGCACAACGTACATTACTAAATACACCATCACACTAAATTTACACCACTACCCTCTCTTTCAAAATTTCTGCATCACTCTGTTAAAAAAAATTTATAAAAAAAATTTCTACAAGTAATTTCGTAACTATTACGCCACACAACAACACTCAGAGCTTACCACAGATCTAAGAACATCACCACCACGCAACAAACTTTAATCATGGACCATGGTTTCGAATTTATGAAAATAACCCTTCAGCCATTTACAAAGACAAAAGATTCTCGAACTCTCTTTTCTTGTTTTTTTTTTTCTTGTCATAAAGAAAAAGAGATACAGTTCCGGGCAACAAAAAGCCAGTTGGGGATAATAATCTACAGTGAAGATGAAATTAAAAAAAAAAAAGCTAAACAAAATTAAGAATTTTCAAAAAGGTCCACAAATTAATACATAATTAAGAAACAACCCCAAGAGTTTTTCTTTTGTTGTTCACTTGTCGTTTCTTTTCTTCACCATCTCCTTATACTTGGTAATGGAATCAATCCTCTGCAACTTCAACTGATGCTTGAATCTGTTGATAAAGTCATCAGCTTTAGCATCTACTTCTTCATCAGCTTCCTCCACCGTCGTAACTCTCGGCACTTTAACCGTCGCTGGCCGACGAGCCTCGACGGAGATTTCATCTTCTTGAAAGTGAGAGAATGGAGATTTCGTGCTTGCTGATTTCTTCATCTTCTTTGGAAGCTTCGGAGGTATGATTCCAGCAGCTGGTTCAGTGTCAGATTTTGTCCTAGCGACATGGTTTAGATTGAGTTTACTATAAACCTCTTCAAGACTCGGACTTGTCTCTTCGTCTTCTTCTTCTTCTTCTTGTTCGTGTTCTGGTTCTTGTTCTTGTTTTGACTCAACGGTCACCGACGGTGGTGGAGCTTCGACTATATTGGTGGGTTCTTGAGAAATGTAGTTGTAAAGATTGAAAGATTTGATTCTGTGAAGAACAGAAGGAGATCTAGACAAGAAAGGTTGATTCTGTTCGATTGAAGCTGGTTGGTGAGAGTTGATGTTGTTGTTGTCTTCAGGTGTTGAAGGAGGGAACTCGAGATGATGAGATTTGTCTGGAGAAGTGAAGGAAGAGAAGTTTATGGATTTGAGACGGTGAATCATGGAAGGAGAGCGTTGGATCTGAGTTTGATTTGGGTCGTTGGATTTGGTGGAAGAAAAAGATGAGCTAATGGCGATGGTGCCTATCATTAAGTTGAGGAAGACAAAGAGTACGGTCGGTGTGAACCAACTGTACATCGCCGTTAGTACAGATTCCGACATGTCTAACATGGATTTGTTTTGGTTCTTCTTTGTTCGGAGCTAGAGAAAGGAGCAGCGAATGGGTTGAGTTTGGTTTTTCTGGAAAGCAAATAGGACTACTTGTGGGAACTATGGGTAGTTTTGGTATTTCACGTTTTCACTTATTTTTCCAACTTTGTGTTCCGAATGAATTAGTGAGATGGTGGAAGACCAAGGAGAGAAGTGGAACATGCTTCTAGAATGTCACATCCACTACAATTTTGTTTGGTCTAATATAGTTTTCATTTTTCTTGGATTTTTTTAAGAAATACTGTACTAGTTAGTGATTTTTATGGTAAAACTAAAAGATTAAAGATGTTTCGTTCGTGATTTTTACGATCACCAGTTTTTAAACTCGAAGCTTGTTATTTGGGAGTTACTATATAGAGAGTGTCTCCTCGGTTCCGGCAATGGTGGAGTTAGGACTCGAAACGTGTCCTTTTATCTTTAATTATATGGGAGGACCAATTTGAGTGGATTGCGAGCTTTATTACGCACGATTGACGATTTCAATTTACAATTGCAACAACTTGTTTGTGAATAATAATACAAATTCGGAAAAAAGAAGTAAGAAAAAAATCAAAAATCTTACGAGTAAAATAATTTTGGATTAACTTGTTAATATGAACATTAGAAAAGGTTATGCGGTGTTAATATCATAACCCTAATATCAATGTTATTGAGATTTTTTAAAAAATATTTGTTTGAAACATTACCATATTCTATGTCATTTGTTAAAAACAAATGGGATAAGTATACAATTTTTCTTCTGTCATTTAACAAATATATGATCAAGTTAATTAGTATCTTCTATATATTACAAGGTGAAAGTGACAACCATACAGTGAAAGTGTATAGACAAGTAAAGAATATTCACTATATGGATAAGGAAACAATAGATGATGATCACGGGATTCAGCCCTCACCCCACAAAACACACAATGTCCTCATTCAAACTCCCGTAAAGAGTTTATCTTTAACTACAAGCCAATATATGAAGGAAAACCATGGTACCAGCTGTAGGAACCAAATGAGTTGCCTCCAAACCACCTTGGCACGCCTTCCTCGAGCCTGCTCCCATGTTTTTGCTGTGGAAAAAAAATTCTATAGACACCCGTAGAATGCATCCACAAAAAGGTCGGGATCTGCTGACGAGAGAGGGATTGACCGCTGTAGAATTTTTTTAATAAGGTTCTGAAATCAGTTTGTCTTGAAACTCGGAACAGATCATCCTTGGCTACTTGTTGCATACTTTACTTTGGCATGTCGTAGAACACCAAGGTATGAGGGACCAATGTCGAGTCAAAGTGATCAACTTCTCGTGTTGCACCAGTTACCATGCCAACATAACATACATCCCATCCCTTACTTCATATCTTAGAAAGTCAAATGCTATGTCACAGAACTTCCTCCAAATCCATGAACCTTTATTCCCATCCCTTACCTCCCAAAATGAGCCATGAGTCAGTAGGTAATGCCTGGTCCATGTCACCCACAAAGAAGCCGAAAAAGAGAACAAATGTCATATCAAACTCAATGCAAATACACGGGATGTGTCTCAAAGTCATCGAATACCTAGACTTGACCTCCTTCTTTTTAGGATAACACACTTTGTCCCGCGAGACCTTAGCTTTGGGGGGATCATTAGGAGAGCCCGACCACAAAAATGCATTACATATTTCTTCAATATTAGCCAGATGGTGCCAGTGATGATTCGAGGCCTTTGTTGCGGCTATAAAGGAACTGGCATCAGAGGACTTGTAGTGCAGCCTCTAGTCTAGCATAGGCTAAAAAGTTTTTCATAGGATGATTTTTTCTTATTAGGGAGATTTTAATATTTTTCTAAAAAATATATGTTAAGATGTATATTCAGAATTTATAACGTCTATATTTTTATATCATATGAATTATGTAATCAAGTTTTTTGTAAGCTAGTTAAAGTTTAACAGAATAAAAAAATAGTTTTGTAACTCTTTCTAATTAAGGGACAACCCTCTTATTTTCTCTTCGATTTAATGTTATTTTTAGAGTATTTAATTATCAATTAATAATAGAAGATAATCTAATCATTATTTATGAAAATATAATTATAGAAAGTTAGTTAAAGTATAAAAAGATAGTCACAGTGTCAAATGTACCTTGTTTGTGCTACGTCATTTTACAATGACTGCTACATTTATATTAATCCAACTCAAATTAAATTAAAAGTAAAAATGAAATATAACTAAGATCATCCATTTGTATGTAAAAATAATAATAAACATATTTTTGTTATGTAGGGTACTAATGGCATCAGACATCAGTCAAAATATGTAAAACCAAATCTAGAAGTGTTAAAGACAATAATAGCAATTATATAACACATTAATCTAATGAAGATCCCCTAGCTATAATCACATCTTTAATTAGCCCAAGATAAACTTTCACCAAACTACCAAAAAGAAAAGATATACTTTCACCAAACAATATATCTATATAATGAGAAGAGAACACTCTTAAAAAAAAAAAGAAAAAAAACAAGAATCAATAGTTGAAAACAAATGGGTAGGAAGAAAATAGAACTGAAAAGAATAGAGTGTCCAAATGAGAGAGGTAGCAAATACTCAAAACGTAAAAAAGGGATTTTAAAGAAGGCATATGAATTGGCAAAGTTGTGTAATATTGATATTGTCATGATTATCGTTTCTCCCACCTAGTGGTGGGCATTCGGGTATCGGTTTGGGTTCGGTTCGGGTAATTCGGGTTTCGGGTAATTCGGATTTATAATTTCTATAATCATATAGGTATTATGGAAATTTCGGTTCGGGTTCGGTTCGGATTTTTTCGGGTTCGGATCGGTTCGGGTATTTTATTCGAATACCGAAATATTTATGATATTTTTTGGGTTCGGTTCGATATAAGTATTTTTACCCATTTATAACCAAAATACCCATATATAACTAAAATACCCTATATATAAATTGAATAACTATATCAAATTACATGAAGTTATAACTAAAAAATCATACCAAAATAACTAAACCAATTCTATATACAGTCTACAGAATCAAATCTTCCGCAGATATAGCCATATAGATAGTGGAGAGTGGAGACGAACTGATAAATACGATTATTTTTCTTCAATGCAATCTCAACTGATAAACACATATTACATATTTGAATTGATAAACAACATAGATTCGGATATATATGGGTACTAATTGGGTATCGGTTCGGATCGGGTAATACCTGATACCCAAAAGTATTTACAATTAAGATCCAACTAATATTTTGGGAAGATCCATACCCGATCCGAACCGGAGTTTTTCGGTTCGATTCCAATACGGATATTTCGGGTCGGGTATTTTGCCCAGGCCTACTCCCACCAATAAGCCAACCCTTTCCCATTCTAGGTATAATCTTTGTTTAAGTATTTTATTCTGTAACCAAAATAATTATATATTTGAACTAGCCATATATACCATCATTTTTCAACTTAGAACAAATAAATTAAACTAAACTATTGCTGTTTTTAGGGTTTTCTTTTTCTTTTTCGATTCTCTTTTTTCTGTTAATTTTGAACCTATACCATACACCAAGTATTAAATAATCAATTTACAATAACACATGCTATTTAGGAATCACATGGTAAATCAACTGTTTTTATGACATATGTGAATGATGATTACATATATAAGAAATCCAGAATAGAGACTCTATTTGTTTGTTGTTTATGAATTAAAACTACATTATTGGCTTATTAAGCGGTAGATCCGTCAGTCAAATTTTGGATAAATTTTGCAAGCTTTCATTACAAGAACGGGAAGAAAGGTATGATCTTCTAATATTTTTATTTTAGAAAACAAGTTTCATGTATTTGTTTTGTTCTTTTTGTTTTACTAAAAAAAACTAATTATGCTATCTTTCGTGTTTTATGTACGCGTTTAGGAGAGCATACTCAGTAAAGGTTTGATTTACCCATCACTTATTAGCTTTTCGTTTATCATTTAAAATATAAATTTCATTTGCACATATCTTTTTATATATGTATAGACGGTGAAGAACTTGGTGAACATGAACACGACTGACATTTCCGTTGAAAATGATCATATTTTGTGTGAAAGGTACAATATTATCTATACTCAAACATATACAAATATGGGGTTCAGCATAGTCAATCTAATATTGCTATATTTATTGCAGAGATGAAGTAATTCAGGTATGAAAAATTCTGTTACATAACATATTTGAAAGAATATAATATATATCTTTTATAAATAATGTTTTACTAAATACTATTATTATTAAACTTAGGATGAAAATAAGGTCACTGGACTGAAAGAAATAAAGGAGTTGATTGATGAGAAAAAAATAATTTTGAGGTAATAATTTGAGAACACTAATGGAGATACAATAAAAATATTATTTTTTTCTTAATTTTGACCGCTATTTGTTTACTAACTTATCAATTTATAAGGGACTGGGAAAATCCGAATGAAGTTAATGACTTGAACCGACTCAATATTATGGAAAATTATATAGTTTCGTCTCTCTCCCATATGAAAAATATCTTAAAGGTTTGCATGTTACCGTATGATAAATAAGTTTTATTTTAAAATCAAACATGAATATAACTCTAAACAAGTTCTAAATCTTGTTTCAGATTAAAACCCAAGAAGAGAACCAAAATCGTATATGATTTCAAAATGGACACCTTATTTGTATTTAAGTGCTTGAAATTCATGTTATGTTTTATATTTATATTTCTTCAGAGACTCGTATGTGATATGTTATATATATATATATATATATATATATATATATATAATCATGTCATTATCAGACCATTGTCTTGGAGTTGCATAATATGATTAGTCTATTATATGTACTATATACTCTATATTGAATGGTGAAGCCTCCTTAAAAATGGGATGTCTCTTTCTAATGCATGTTTTTTTTTACCTAGTCCTTTTTCAAAAAAAAATCTTGTGGTATTCCCTTTTTCTAACTTACTTCCATCTCAACTTAGCCGATTCCTTTCATAAACCAGACTTCCATATCTATTTACTATAATTGTTCACCTAAACGACATAATATTCCACAAATCCCATTATTTTGGATATAGCATTACCAAACTGTCACTTGAGTAATGGAGTATATAGATTTTAGATAATTGATATTATGATTGCATATTTTTTATTCTTTTTTATGTTGCATACTTCGAGACTTAGAAGCAAGTATACATTTACCTTAGATTTCTCTGAACATAGCAGATTATTGTATCTCATGTACTTGAATGTGCAACGCTTTTTTTCCTATTGATTTACCTTTACGATTTACTTACGTAGTTACTTTCATTTCTTGTTATTTACATCTGTGACACAAAATCCAAACCCTTTTTATTATTGTTGTAGCTTAACTCTCTTATGACACATTTGTAATGCAATATTTTCTCTTTGTGAGATTCAATCTTTAAATACTATAACTGATTTATTGTGTGCTTGAAGTAGTCGTGTTAATTTGAAGTAAAGATTTATAGAAGTAAATTGACTATGCAAATATCGATACAATAGCAATATGTGATATGAATATGTTATTCACATATACATGAAATGAAGTATCAGATTCATGTCATACATTTATTCTTTCACTTGTACAAAATAGAGATTCTGAATCTCTCTTACCTCTCGAGATAAGTATTATGTAGTTGATTCTACATATCCTAATAAGTAAGAGTTTTTATCCCTTTATAGGTCAACACGAAGTATGGTTGTAAGATACCATATATAGCAGTTCTATATCCATCATATGGTGGTGACGTAGTATTATGGAAGGACTAGAACCATATGTATGTAGTTCTAGTCCTTCCACAATACTATGTCACCACCTACATCCATCCAAGGATTAGAACTGCATGTATACATGCTCTGATATAATGTTGGGATGATATTTGCATTTAGACCTACTTTTTCGTACACACACCCACTTTGTGCTATTTCTATACTTTAAACATGTAATATGATCATATACACCCCTAACTAAATTCTATCATTTATTTTTACATTTTCTCTTTCCTTCTCGTCTCTTCTCTCTCTCTTTTCTCTTTCTCTTTCTCTTTTGATATTCTTTTTCTTCAACAATTTTTTTCATTTTAATTACTATATTTTAAGAGTAACTTGTAGACAAACATAATTTATTAGTCCAATCTAAATGAAATACAATTGAATTGATATTCATAGTCAAATCAACATTTTCTAAGTCCAAACTAAATTAAGTAAATAATTTAGAAATTAATATATTTATTTAACTATGTTTTTAATATGAAATAGACTATTTGTCCAAATATTTTAAGCTTAAGTTAGATGCATAACGAATTAACAAAATATTGCATCCATAAGTAGTTATACATTTGGATAAGTTTTAAAAAACTTTGATGCGTGAGTTTTGAGCAAATTGTAATCAATAAACCATCAAATCAAGTCCAATTACTATGAATATATGGACTTGATTCGATGGACATGATGTGGATATTTTTAGCAAATTTTAAAGCAGGTTTATACATTGATGATGCCTCTCCTTAAATTTATTTCCAAATAGTTTATTTACTTCCACTTTAGCTTCGTTTGCATCTTCCAATGTTATTTTTCCTAACTTCATTTGCATCTTCATATATTTTTTTCTTTTGACCTAGAAACTATAATTATAACCATAGATGTTTATGTGGTTACAGTTTTGTGGATATGCTCGAATGTTCATTAAAATATTTGGAGGTTAGGATGTAGTATATGATTTATGGTTTTGGTTTTAGAGTAAAATTTAACTGGATAAGGGTTAAGTTTGAGATTCATAATTTATGTTTAGAGTTTAGTGTTTAGGATTTAGGGTTTAGGTTCTCTTGTTGCAGGCTCGAGTCCATAGGTAGCTATTGAGTTGATAAAAGGAAGGAACTTCATGTTTTGGATTTAGGGTTTAGGGGTTAGGATGTAGTGTATATATGATTTATGGTTTTGTTTTTAGAGTTACATTTAATTGGATAAAGGTTAAGGTTTGAGTATACTTGGTCATGTGGATATTATTATAATTCGAGAATACTTTTGGGTTTTGAAAACATAGACTTAAAAATCCAGACGAAATAGTTGGTCATTCATGTTATTTCACATGGGGAAAACACTTACAAAACCACATCCACCCAAGCACATCGCATATCTATATTCTGAATTTAATAGTCAAGTTAAGTATCCACTTATTAACGAACAAATTTTCAACTACAAATGAATAGTGTACAATATAATAATTTATCTAAAATATAGCAAAATGCATATTAAAATGTAAAAAAAATATATAATCATAACCTATTATATAAAAATAAATAATTTTTTTTATATAATAACTACCTAAAATGGAAGACTTCTCACCTAAAGTGAGTGTAATTGCCATTCACCCATCTACAACTGAAATTTTTTAACTTACCAAAACAGTAACTCTCTTCTGGTGTAAGTTATTACAACTGTGAGTCTGTGACATCTCTCATGATAAGTTATTACAACTGTAAGTTATTTCAACTAGTCTTCTCATTTACAGCTACTTGTCTTGTCTATACAAAATCGAGTGGAAAAGCCTATTATCGATTTTTCATTTTAACCGAATTATATGATTAAGAGACATATCTTTAGGAACTTCCTCCAAATTCAAGAATCTATGATGGCGTCTATAATATTTCCTAAAATAACATTTTAAATCGAAAAACTTCATGTGGAGTTTTTGAATACCAAATTCTTCTTCACATATAAAAAGTGAGCATATTTCCTTGTAAGACACCTTAGCATATATGTTTGGGCAGGGCCGGCCCAAATATAATTTTTATCGAAAACAAAATAATCCACTAACAAACACAGTTAAAACCGATTTTCATAAAAATGATGCCGTTAATTTTTCCACACTACCTTGTTGGGTTTTTAATCTAAGGTCGTCTGACCTGTGTTTGGGAATTGGGAACTACTCCACATAAACACTGCATGCATCTTTCTATTTTCCTAAAAGTCTAAAACCATGTGTTTTGGTAATTGAAAAGCCGAACACCACTACTAGATCGTGTCACAATTATGTAATTTGGTTTCTGTTTAATTATGGACCTTAAAAGGCTTTGTAAGTCACGTTTCTTATTTTTTCCCTTTGGGCTTTCTTTATAAGACGATCTTGGGCCGACAAAATTTTTTTTTTATTAAATAGTAGAGATACTAACGTCAAGGTGTTTTCAGTTTTGTTAAAAAAAGAAATGACGAATCACATTTGTGTTTTGTAAACGTTATTGCAACGGTATCTCTTCATCTTGCAAGTGAGACTTTTCTCTTTGCCTCACATCATTGGTTAGATATTTTTTGATTATTCAGATTTTAGGTGTTGGTTGATCTTATTTGCGTTACATACTCAAATTTAATTTTGTAGTACTTCTATAACATTTCGGGGCAATTGAATCTCATAAATTGTCATGTGAATGCATTCATTGCTTCTCTTTCTTTTGTTATTTAATAAACCAAAAAAATAAAAAGTAGTACATATTATTATTACATAAGTACTGTAATAGATTTCGTGTAATAGGAGAATCTCAAAAAAGAAGAAAATAATTAGATTCGCCACAGTTTCACACACACCACCACCGTCACTAAAGCAAATAGACAGATCTAAAGAAAAAACAAAACCTTCAGAATCCAGAGTGACCAAAATCATCACAAAACCCAAACTTACCCTTAGACCAACCACAGAATTACGATAATGCCACTCTTCTCCCACCGCTTCTCCACCGCATCTTCCAACTCTCCGGCGTCTCCTTCGTACTATAGTAAACCTTCTTCGAAGACCCATAAGCCAAACTCTTCTTCTTCTTATGCTTCGTCTCGTATTCATCTAGCTATCATACTCTTCTCCCTTGTCAGTTTTTTCATCGGAGTCGCCGGAACTATCTTCGCAATCTCCTCCGCCGGAGAAAGACTAGGAGGTTCGAGTTCTGTTTATCGATGCGGCGGATCTAAAGACACTTCCCTGGTTGTGTCTGCTTCAAGAAAGCTTGGAGGAGATGGTGGTGGTAATGGTGGTGTGGTTGTTGAAAGACGAAAGCTTTTAGGGTTTGTTGGGATCCAGACTGGTTTTGATTCTGGGGATCGCAGAGCTTCTTTGAGAAGTACTTGGTTCCCTTCTGATCCAGATGCTCTTCTAAGGTATCTAAAACTCTCTTATCTTGTGTCTTAGAATAATACATTGCTTTCAAAATCTGAAACTGCTGGTTACTTCAATCAGTGAGATTCATTGGTTTCTAAATTTAAGTAAGTATCCGTAATTGTTGGAGAAGCTCTTCTATCTCTTGATCTTGTTCCTAGTAAAACATGGCATGATTAGATTTTGTCACCTACAAAGTCTTCACCTTTTGAATTTTGATGTCATAATGTTTGTGTTTGTGACTCTGATGTCATTAACTTTAGATGTTATACTGTGTGAGTATAGCATGATTTGGATTTTGTCACCTTTAAAATCTTAACTTTTTGATGTCATACGGTTACTTTGGAGTGTTGGGATTATAAGCTTGAGCGGTTTAGTCAATGTGGAAAAGGCAGTCAGATAAGATAGTTTTGATGTTTTCCTAGTTACTTGGAAAAGTTTATGTTCCCCCAGGATTTACTGGTTTTGGAGTTTCAGCAAGGCCATCTTATTACTAACTCTTTGCATAAGTCAATATTATTCGAATCCAATGTTGTTGTTGTTGTTGACTGGAACTCAGGTTGGAACAAGCGACTGGATTAGCTTTTAGATTCGTCATTGGACGAACAAAGGATGCAAAGAAGATGGCTGAGCTTGAGAAGGAAATAAAAGAGTACAGAGATTTTGTGCTTCTTGATGTCGAGGAAGAATATGTACGACTTCCCTATAAAACGTAAAAATCCTGGTTTTAGGCACCGATCTGCCCTTTTTTTTTGTGTAGTTCTTGGTTGTTTTGTATCCTTATCAATGACTGATTCATGTCTCCTCCTTGTAGATTGGCTTACTTTAAAGCAGCTTTTAAACTCTTTGAAGCTGATTATTATGTCAAAGCGGACGATGACATTTATTTGAGACCAGGTAAATTGAGAGGGAATACTCCGTTCTGTGTTATCTTCTGCATCAAAATAGTATTCAAATTCTTTTTTGGCTTTTTGTTCAGATCGACTTGCGACGCTTCTTGCCAAGGAAAGACTTCATTCACAGACATACATTGGCTGCATGAAGAAAGGACCTGTTATAACTGACCCTAAACTAAAATGGTACAATTAGATAAGCTTGCTCAACATCCGTGACTTTAATTCTTTGCAGAGCTTATCTTTTTTTGTTGACAGATGTATAATTGTTCAGGTACGAGAAACAGGGCCATTTGATTGGGAATGAATACTTCTTACATGCTTATGGACCGATATACATTCTTTCAGCCGAGATAGTGGCTTCACTTGCAGCAGCTCGTAATGGCAGGTTTGAAATGTTTTTGATTTGCCATACTTGCAGATTCTGATATGCAAATCTCATTAACGGTGTTTTCATTTCAGCCTGAGGATGTTTAACAATGAAGATGTAACCATCGGATCTTGGATGCTTGCAATGGATGTACATCACGAGGACAATCGAGCTTTATGCGATCCTCATTGTTCCCCAAAATCCATAGCAGTTTGGGACATTCCCAAATGTTCAGGTAACATAAATATGGTTTCTACATAGTAGCAGTCACAAGAATCAGTTAGTCAACCTTTTTCTTCTCAAATCTTTTAGGGCTTTGTAACCCGGAGAGTCGGTTAAAGGAGCTTCATAAGACAGATATGTGCTCCAAGAGTCCGACATTGCCTTCCGATGACGTCGATCAGTAGATTGATTCAAGAGTTGCCCTACTTGACACTTCTTGAGACAGTTCTACAGAATATATGATCTCACAAGCACTAGAGTTTCAACATCATTGGAGCTGTATAGGGGAAAAGATGACTTCATAGTTCTTACGTGATCTGATTCTATAGTTGTTGCTAGATGTACCACTACCACATATATATACTGAAACTATATATTATAGACAGATACCTCAATATCCCTTTTTGTAAAATTAGATTTATGTGTCCAGTATTGGCGCTGGGTGATGATGATGATGATGATACAAGTGAATCTGGTTTGATTTGTAAAAGAGATCTCAGTCAACCTATTATTTAATTTGTTCCAGATCATAATCATAGTACTGTACTGGTCCACTCCACCTGTTATTGCTTTGTCACAGGAGATAGATCACATAAAAGAGAAAATAATGACATTATTTAAAAGATAACTATAGATTTATAGTTTACTTCACATGATTGGATTTCAAAAATGTTGATATGGCCGAGTTGGTCTAAGGCGCCAGATTAAGGTTCTGGTCCGAAAGGGCGTGGGTTCAAATCCCACTGTCAACATTCTAATATTTATTATGTATCATGTTTTATTGTTTTTGTAGCTGATTTTACTTGCTAAGGGCAGAGAAATGTAATGAGATTTTATTTTGGTTAATGTATATGGTTTATTGAGTCGACCAGTCTCCCTTATCTTCAACTTTGATTCTCTTCCATTTAATCTTTCCTCGAGATTAAAAACATTTTCTGTAATACAAAACTTACCATAAAGTGTCAAAACGATTTAAGATTTTTGGTTTATTGGTTCACTGATTTTCAAAAAGACCAAAATTATCCGAACAAATATTCGGTTTCGATATTGGTTATTTGGGTACTTTACATGTTTACAATTTGTGGAAATGATCTATTCGATTAAGTTCTAATGTCAATTCAAAAGAAAATTTAGCATAACTCTACGATATTTGATTGAATTTTTTTTTTTAAAAAAAAATTAGATAACCATCGAACCAACCTGATAACCGAATCCATAATAAAACTTGCGGGTCAGTTCATCTACAACAAATCGACCCTTAACCAAAATGACCAAACAACATCGGTTGAGTAAGTTATAAAAAAACCATCGGTTGAGTAGGATTGATATTTCAGTTCGGACTTCGGACTAATAACGACAGCATGAAGTATGGAATACTAATGTACTATGACTACGATAGTCGCAATAAATGTACTGTACCGATCATTCTGACTGTTGTAACGATTTAAAAACCTGACCTTAATTAGTACTACTATATCAACATTTTACAAAATTACAAGATTGTGATATACTAAAAATTTCAAATAAATCATCAAAATGCCTGCAGCCGCAATTTAGTTTTTAGAAAAGTGATAAAAACATATTTTTGTTCAAAGATATTGCTTCGATGCAAAATTACGTGGAATCTATGCAAATAAATTTGTTCTTTTCTGTATAGTTGCTTATTTAGTGGTTGTCACCAACCCCTTTCAGATCTCAAAAACATAAATTATTATGTTTTTTCTTCTTTTTACCATAAATCTATCAATAATAGCATTATAATCATTAAACAAAAAATCACCAACCTCGAAACAATAATATATGTATAAATATATTATCACTACCATAGCATCACTGTGTCTCTCTACTCATTCAGATTTGCACCTTTTTTTTGTTTGTTGGTTATGGAGCGTGCAAGGAGACTTGCTTATAGAGGGATCGTGAAACGTCTCGTCAACGAGACGAAACGTCACCGTAACAACGAATCCTCACTTCTCCCGTCGACGACGGTTACTCCCTCAAGGTATGTCTCCTCCTTTCTCCATCGCCGTCTTGATAATAACACCGTCTCCGTCGTTGGCGGCGCTGTATCCGGGAAAAATCAGCACCAAACACGATCTATCTCTGTCGATGCGTTAAAGCCAAGCGACACTTTCCCACGGCGTCACAACTCCGCGACACCGGAGGAACAAACACAGATGGCGAAGTACTGCGGATTCGATGATCTCAACAAGTTGATCGATTCGACAGTTCCGAAATCGATTCGGTTAGATTCGATGAAGTTTTCTGGTAAATTCGACGAAGGATTAACAGAGAGTGAGATGATTAAACACATGAGTGAATTAGCTTCGAAGAACAGAGTATTCAAATCCTTCATTGGTATGGGATACTACAACACTCATGTCCCTACTGTGATCTTGCGTAACATAATGGAGAATCCTGGTTGGTATACTCAGTACACTCCTTACCAAGCTGAGATCTCTCAAGGAAGACTTGAATCTTTGCTTAATTTCCAAACGGTTATAACCGATCTCACCGGTTTACCTATGTCCAACGCTTCGTTGCTCGATGAAGGTACCGCAGCTGCGGAAGCGATGGCTATGTGTAACAATATTTTAAAAGGGAAGAAGAAGACGTTTCTGGTTGCTAGTAACTGTCATCCTCAGACGATTGATATTTGCAAGACTAGAGCGGACGGGTTTGATTTGAGAGTTGTGACTTCGGATCTTAAGGATGTTGATTATAGCTCAGGGGATGTGTGTGGTGTGTTGGTTCAGTACCCTGGGACTGAAGGTGAAGTATTTGATTATGGTGAGTTTGTTAGGAATGCTCATGCTAATGGTGTTAAGGTTGTGATGGCTACGGATTTGTTGGCTTTGACGATGTTGAAACCGCCTGGGGAGTTTGGTGTGGATATTGTTGTTGGATCGGCTCAGAGGTTTGGTGTACCGATGGGTTATGGTGGTCCTCATGCTGCTTTCTTGGCTACTTCGCAAGAGTATAAGAGGATGATGCCTGGGAGGATTATTGGTGTTAGTGTTGATTCTTCCGGAAAGGAAGCTTTGCGTATGGCTATGCAGACTAGGGAACAGCATATTCGCAGGGACAAAGCTACCAGCAACATCTGTACTGCTCAGGTAGATTATGGCTTCACACTCTACATGATTTGATTGGTATATAGCAGCAGCGTATACTGCTTTGATTATTACCAGTAGTAAAAGTAGGAAGAATTAGAGGTACCGAGAGCGGTACAACCATTTCTTACATCTTCTTGTCCGGTTACAAACTTTTTATATAGTTCACCTTTTTTACCTTGTAGGCGTTACTTGCAAACATGACTGCTATGTATGCTGTTTACCATGGACCGGAAGGCTTAAAATCTATTGCACAACGGGTTCATGGTCTCGCTGGCGTATTTGCCTTAGGATTGAAGAAACTGGGAACTGCACAAGTCCAGGATCTTCCCTTCTTTGACACTATCAAATTAACGTGTTCAAATGCACCTGCAATTTTTGATGCAGCAGCCAAGAAAGAGATCAATTTGCGTCTTGTGGACTCCAACACTGTGAGTTTCTTCATATATAGATATTTCTCTTTGAGTATCTAGAAATGATTATTAACATTGACGGTTTTTGTTTTCTTGTCGTTGAAGATTACTGTTGCTTTTGATGAAACAACTACCTTGGATGATGTCGATAAACTTTTTGAAGTTTTTGCTTCCGGCAAGCCCGTGAGTTTACTTTTGACTAATACCCATTCCTTTCACTTGGTCACTCTTTCTTTTTCCTGTTTGCTTGAAATACTGTTTTCTCCAACTCTCCAATGTACAAGGTTCAATTCACGGCTGAGTCTCTTGCACCGGAGTTTAACAATGCTATTCCTTCTAGCCTAACAAGAGAGAGCCCATATCTTACCCACCCAATCTTCAACATGTATATTACCTTCTCTGAATCTTGGATCCTTTATTGCCTTGTGTGTTTTTATTAAGTACCTCACACTAATTTCCTTTTTTCTTACTGATTAGGTACCACACGGAGCATGAGTTGCTTCGGTACATCCACAGGTTACAATCTAAAGATCTATCATTGTGCCACAGCATGATTCCACTAGGATCTTGTACAATGAAATTGAACGCCACTACCGAAATGATGCCAGTCTCATGGCCAAGTTTCACCAACATGCACCCTTTTGCTCCTCTTGAACAAGCACAAGGTTATCAGGTGAGGCCACATATTTGACTTTTTTGTCTGTAAATTTGAAACATAAACTGATTTTTGTTTGAATGCTTGTAGGAAATGTTTACTAACTTGGGGGAACTCTTGTGTTCGATCACTGGGTTCGACTCTTTCTCACTACAACCTAATGCCGGTGCTGCTGGCGAGTATGCTGGGCTTATGGTTATCCGTGCATATCATATGGTAAAACCTGACTTCAGTTTCCTTATTTTAAATATGAAATTACAGTCCAACAAAATTGGTGAATGAGTGAATGAATGATGCAGTCAAGAGGAGATCATCACCGAAATGTATGCATCATACCTGCTTCTGCACACGGGACAAACCCTGCTAGTGCTGCCATGTGCGGAATGAAAATTGTTGCCGTTGGTACTGATGCCAAGGGAAACATTAACATCGAAGAGTTGAGGAAAGCCGCCGAAGCCAACAAGGACAACTTAGCTGCGCTTATGGTATGTATTTTCTTCTGTCTCGTTGTAGATATAACACAATTTATTATCTTTGGGTCATTCCACTTTCTGACTCTGCAACATCTGTTTGAATATCAGGTTACATACCCTTCAACTCATGGAGTTTATGAAGAAGGTATCGACGAGATCTGCAATATAATTCATGACAATGGAGGCCAAGTTTATATGGATGGTGCTAATCTGAATGCACAGGTATGGTTTCTCTGCTGGTACGGATTATATGTTGACTGCAGATTCTAAAAGTTGTTAAGTCTGAGAATGCTGTTTGGATATCCAGGTGGGTTTAACTAGCCCTGGTTTTATTGGAGCGGATGTTTGTCATCTCAATCTCCACAAGACTTTCTGTATCCCTCACGGTGGTGGTGGTCCCGGTATGGGCCCTATCGGTGTGAAGCAACATTTGGCTCCATTCCTACCTTCTCACCCTGTGGTTAGTGTTTATTCTCGTCTGTTATGATCATGTTTTGACCGCCAATCCATCTTTCTCATTTATTCGATTATCTGCTTTCTTGTTCTTACTCTATTTACTCTGCTACAGATACCTACTGGTGGTATCCCTGAACCTGAGCATACATCACCGATGGGAACCATTGCTGCAGCACCATGGGGGTCTGCGCTTATCTTGCCAATCTCGTATTCTTACATTGCCATGATGGGGTCTGGGGGACTCACTGACGCCTCTAAGATTGCAATTCTGAACGCTAACTACATGGCAAAGCGTCTGGAGGTACCTTCTCCTGTTCTTGCAACTCTTTTTAAAAAGTGACTTCTCACTCTCTCTCTCTCTCTTGTGCATTCTCACTTATGTTTTCTTATTTTTCAGAGTCACTACCCAGTTCTTTTCCGTGGTGCCAATGGAACAGTCGCTCACGAATTCATCATTGATTTGAGAGGATTCAAGGTATGTTTCTTTAACTCGTTTGAGTGGATGCTCTCTTTCTGGGGTTGTAGATGATGAATCAGTGTCTTGCTCAATGCCTTCAGAACACTGCTGGAATAGAAGCAGAGGATGTGGCTAAACGGCTGATGGATTATGGGTTCCATGCACCAACGATGTCTTTTCCTGTCCCCGGAACGCTTATGATCGAGCCAACCGAAAGCGAAAGCAAGGTAATAATGCCTTGCACGGCAAATCTCTCAATCACTCAGCTCTAAGTCTCTCTAATATATGGCTTCATAATTTGTATGTACATAATGTTGCAGGCTGAGTTAGATAGGTTCTGTGATGCTCTCATCTCGATCAGGGAAGAAATTTCACAGATTGAGAAAGGAAACGCTGATCCGCACAACAACGTTCTCAAGGTAAAGAAAAATTGAGACTGCAATTTCAGTTCAGACTTGCTCTCTTGTTTGATACTAATGAACTTAAAAAAACAAACACACACAGGGAGCTCCACATCCTCTTTCATCGCTGATGGCAGACGCATGGAAAAAGCCGTATTCCCGTGAATACGCAGCCTTCCCCGCTCCATGGCTCCGCTCTTCCAAGTTCTGGCCCACTACAGGTACTTAAAAACTACGAGTGGCGTTCGTTCAATGTCCAATTCCATTGAAGACAATTGGTTATTGATAAGTCATTTCAAAATGTAAAAATGTCTGTGAAACAGGGCGTGTGGACAATGTGTATGGAGACCGACATCTGGTGTGCACTCTCCAACCGGCAAACGAAGAACAGGCTGCAGCTGCAGTGTCTGCTTAAATGAAGCCACTATGAAACGATTCATACTCGCACCAGATCCAGAAACAAATCTTTACTTACGGCTTTTACTTCTCTTCCCAGCCTCATCATCATTTTCACTTTCACTTTTCACTTATTGTACAATGTACATACATTAGTCCTAAGTTATCCTTCATTTATCTAATAAAATATATTTCTATATGGTTCCACCGTCCACGTTCTTATAAATTAACCTTTGAGTCAGCCGACGTGATCATCATCGCGGTTATATTTATGACATGATTTCTTTAGAAAATAAGTATGAACTCTTAGGCTACTTTATGCTCATTAGTAATTTCAAATATGGGTTTTTCTTTTCTTTCTCTTGCCGTGTTTATATGCTTAATTGTAAATTGAATGCGAATTACTTACAATTTAGTTGATATTGTTTGTCATATTCTTCAAATTCAATTTACAATTGATTTATCTTAAAAGAGTATTTTTAAAAAAAATAATATACTAATAAAGATATATATGAAATAGTAAATTGAAAAAAGTAATATATTATTTACTACTTTAATTAACAACGACGAGCATTTGGTTTTCCAAGTCGGACACAGGCGAATAATAGGAACCAAATACTTATGTCTCATCCATGTCATTTGTTGTTGCAGTTTACAATTAGAAATTTGGGTTAAATAACCATAATTTTAGGTTTTAGGTACAAATGTTGACATGTAGTATATCATTGGTTGCATGTAGAGTAAAAAGTGGAAAGCTAAGTGACAAAAAAAACAAATAAAAGGAAAGGAATTTCTGGAGCAGTTATACTTTTCTTTCTATTTTTTTTGTAGAGTTAAAGGGGTGGTATTAGATTCTAATTTATCAAGATTTTTGAAAAATTTAACAAATCATTATAAGTGAATAAGTGAAAGATTGTTAATAATTGCTAGAGAGTTTTGTTGATTAGTTTTCTAAAATCTCGTAAACTCCTCCAAACAATTTCTGTATTATTGTGATATTTTACATGGCTTTATTTTATAAAGAAAGTGTTTAAAATCATGAACCAATAACATAATAATTGAATTCATTAACAATTCTAGATTTTTTTTGTTTTAATTGAATAACACAAAACTTTTATAAAAGTCTGAATCCAATCCAAATTTGTTAAGATTTTATATGACTTTTGACAAATCACAAACTAATAACACTAAACTTTTACAAATCACAAATTAATAACTTTCTATATCTAGTCACGTTAACATATTGTGACTAACCCTCAAAAAAAATTTATGGCCTATGGGGAAAAATCAGGTAGTCCTCCTTGTGATTGTTATAACGACTACGATATTGACATAACTTGTTTTTTCTTTCGAAAGTCGATGGGAGGAGTGAATCTTCATAGAGCCTTGTTCTGTATTTCCTCCCACAAAAAAACCACCCTACCTTATGCTTTATCAATATTTATAAGTTTCAATGTTATTCCAAAGTATGAATTAGTCATGCGAATGATCTTGAATATATATGACGAACAAAATAGTTAAATAATTGTCTATATTTAAAACACTTGAAAATTAACTACATCTATTGTATAAGATATTAAGATGCATCTGAAAAAAAAAATATATTATTTGATTAAAGTCAACAAGTTTTACTCGCATGATAAATTTGATCTATGCATTTAAGTGTTTAGTCTTTTGAGGGATATGGTTTTGAATTTTGAATTTAGAGTTTAGTTTTGCAAAATTAGTTTTAAAATATATTGCTATTTTTGAAATTTTAGAAATGTTATGATAAATTTAGAATTTTGGTGCTATTTATGAGAATCTCTCTGTAAAAGTTAATATTTCCTCTGTTTCACAAAGAGTGTTATTTTGACACATTTCACACAAGTTAAAAAAAGTTTGAATTATACATGCTTGTCCCTATTTAATAAGTAATTAATGATCTAAGTTCAATGAAAATAACTTTGAGTTTAGAAGTAAAAAAGAAAATCTAGCATTAAAACACTCATTGGAAATGTAAAATGACATTCTTTGTGAAACAAAAAAAATTATCTAGAATGACACTCTTTGTAAAACGAAGGGAGTATATGCTTTTATGGCACGTTATACATGGAATCGCATGTTAAAATGATATCCAAGTACGATCAGCTAAAATAGAGGAGTAATTCTCATTGGTTGACCGTTATAAGACATGAGAACCCGTCAGCAGATGAACACGAGTTTCCTCAAAAAACATAGCACGAATGATAGATATGCAAAGACCATACATCATGGAGATACTCTAAAGTTTTGAAACCGTTATGTCTGTCATGGAGATAGAGGCGATTATCGAAGTGTCAGAGATACGGTATCACTTTTTGTCTGTAATAAAGAATAACATTAATTATATATATCTTTACTTATCAAACTGTTATTTGTAACGAGAAACAGTAATCAATACAACAAATAAGAAAATGGCAAAAAATTTGGAATTTAAGAAATTGTTTTATCAAACCGTTATTTATAACAAGAAATCGTAATCAATACGACAAATAAAAAAACGACAAAAAATTTGGAATTTTGAGAAATTTTCCAAATTTTAGGAAACTATATGATGTTCTTTAAAATCAAATTTTACTTTTAAAACTTATATTTTCGTTACAGCTACTCAAAATTCAAATATTTACTTCTTAGCTCCCGATTTGGATAGTAAAAAAAAAAAAACAAATATTCTAAATTTTTACTGTTTTTTTTTTTTTTTTTTTTGTTCTTCTAGGTTTGTTAAAGCAAAAGTCCTTTTGTTTTTTTGCTTAAATATTTTAATTCAGATTTTAATAATAAATTAGAAAGTGCAGTAATTGATAAAACAACCAAAGGTTCATTGCATCTTCCTCGTTTCTCCAATGCATCTCTACAACTGGAAGAAGAAGAAGAAGCGTTACTTCAACAAAATTTCGTATATAAAAGTCTCATCCTTTGTCTTCACAATTCACAAGGCATCCGTTTCTTCTCCTTCTCCGAGCTCTCGCATCTCTTTAAGCGATTCTCTCTTTCTCTCCGCCCCTCGGCGTCGGAGTTTCCAACAGGTGAATCGAAAACACACACACTCCACTCATCATCATGTTCCTTAATTTTGAGCTTCTCTCTTGTGATCTTGTGGTTTTTTAGATCTTGGGTTTTGTTCTGTTTCCGTAGATTTTGTGAAATTTACTGAGATACCCCACATTGCTGTTCATCCTGAAATTTTGATTTAGACTCGAATTGGGAGATTAGCACCGCATGGCTACTTATAAAGGTTGAAACTTTAGCTTCATTTTGATCCAAAGATTTAAACTTTTGATTCTTTTGAAATGTTTTAGTTCATGGGTCTTTGTCTTTCTTTGGACTAATGATGACACCCTGCTCATGTGCTATTATTAGTAATATCTCGTGGAAGAGTTCCTATGATGATGATGAACCTGAAACGAAGTAATGATGTTGAAAAAATGGTGTTACCGTCCTTAGTGGAAGATGATGATGATCATGATCTATGGCCGCTTAATGAGATTGACACAAGGAAGTCGAAATTCCCATGCTGTATTGTCTGGACTCCTCTCCCTGTTGTCTCTTGGTTGACTCCTTTCATTGGCCATATTGGACTTTGCAGAGAAGATGGAGTCATTTTGGACTTTGCTGGTTCTAACTTCATCGATGTTGATGATTTTGCATTTGGTCCTCCTGCTCGGTATCTCCAACTCGATAGAACCAAGGTATCAGTAGTATATTTGCTTTATGTATTCAATGGTATCTGGTTTAAGCATGCATGGTTTATGAAACTGTATCTAAGATAAGACCTTTTTGATTCTTATACTATGTTAACTGTGTCAAATGTGTTGGGTTTGTTGCAGTGTTGTTTACCAAGAAACTTGGGTGGACACACTTGCAAGTATGGGTTCAGACACACTGAGTATGGGTCATCAGTTACATGGGATGATGCACTGAGCATGACCACTCGTAGCTTTGAGCATAAAACATACAACATCTTCACCTGTAACTGCCACTCGTATGTTGCACACTGTCTGAACCGTCTTTGCTATGGCGGCTCGATGGAGTGGAATATGGTGAATGTTTTTATTCTCGTAATGCTGAAAGGGAAATGGATCAGTCCTTCATCAGTTGTCCGGTCATTTCTGCCATGTGCTTTGGTCACATCTTTGGGCGTAGCGTTTGTCGGCTGGCCATTCCTCATTGCCCTCTCCTCGTTCTCGATACTACTCTTCGCCTGGTTCATAATTGCTACTTACTGTTTTAAGAACATCATTTGTTGATGCAGTAAGGGAGAAATATAAAAATTAAAAATATGATGTACACCAAATAGTTATGTTAATCCTAAGTACTGTTCTCTTTTCCTTTTGGCACCATTAAGCTTTCAACTCCATTGAGTAACCCTTATTTTCTTCTCCCTAGATTATTCAGAGCTGATGTCAAAAAATGAAAAAAAAAATTATCATTCGGATGTCGAGATGACAAGTTGAGTGGGTTCGACGACATAATGAATTGTTACATTTACATTTATGTTAGAGTTAAGTTATTATAAAGAAATATCGGTTACAGGCAATCAAACCCGGGTCTCCTGGTCAGCATTTATACAAAAGAAACGGAATACTAAGTGATCCAGAATCTAGAGTGTATATATACTACATGAAGTACATACGTGTGTAATAATCATACTCGAGTTGAGCTAATGAGGTATGTTTGTTTTGCATAAAGTGATATATAGTGATTGTTGGTTTAGGTAATTAGGTTTATAGGAACCATATCACTTCGGATGATTCAAAATCGAGGAATGCAAAAAATCTTCAGGGAGATTCGACCTATGGGAATAAATATAATGGGTAACGTGACAAATGATCAAGAGTTAGACGTCCATGTGGTGTATTTCTGGAAACTTATATGAGTTCCAAGTTAGTGAACTAAAATGGAAGAATAATATAGGATCCTTCTTGTTTAAAGACTCGATTTAAGGGTCTCGCAATGTATTCATTTATGTGTATTTTTTACTTTGTATCCCCTGTATGTTATGACAAAAGACGACATCTATGATCATATTCTAACATATTCTTGGTTCTTGGGTTGGACATTTTCTTTTTTAGGTTAAAAAGGATTGGGGATTGGTATTGATACACTCTTTAGTTGGCCAAGCCGGAGCTCCGAGGACACTTTAGACGAAATCCTCCAAAACTCTTCATTGATGTGATAATATGGCCTAGGCAAACCTAATACATACTCCCTCTGTTTCACAAAGAGTGTCATTCTGACATATTTTACACAAATTAAGAAAAGTTTGAATTATACATATTTACCCCTATTTAATAAGTGATTAATGATCTAAATTCAATGAAATAGCTTTGGGTTTAGGGGTAAAAAATAAAATTTAGCATTAAAACACTTATTGGAAATGTAAAATGATATTCTTTGTGAAACAAAAATTTTTCTCCAGAATGACACTCTTTGTGAAAACATATGGAGTATACATTTTCACAAAGGCATGCAAGTTGATTTCGCACAAGGTAAAAATGATGTTTATAGTGAACAGTATTAAACGTGGATGTTGAAATAAGAATAACTCTAATTAATAATCTCCAGTGTCTTTAAAAAAAAGTAGATAAACTTAATAAGATGCAATGGAAGTGGACTTCGGATGCATAAATGTTTTTTGCAGTCCAAAATAATGTAGATGTGTTGTCCAAAACTTTGATATTATTGTTTTTGAAGAAAGAATTGTATATGTTATCAATTACAAGATAAAAGTGTCACTATTGATACTTACTTGTGCTTTCGTGTTAAATAAAACTTGCAAAATATTTTTGAAAATGTATTGATAGATATTATGCCATACATACAGATGTTAGTGAAACACAACAACGTAAAATGTTAAGTTTCATTTAAAACAACTGATTAGTAGAATATCCAATTTCATGTTTATACATATCTTTTAATACTTCAACTGTAAGATTTTTAACATTTTTGTAAGAAATTTAAACAATTTTATAATAAAATTTTAAAACAGTTTCACAAATTGTACACAATAAACACTTTGTAAAATGATCAATGTCAAATAAAGTATATAAGAAAAAATAAATTTTGATTAATATTCTCATCTATGAGAAGAAAAACAGACTAGCAATACATAGTATTGTGTGTCTCCAACACGTTTTTGATGTTGACCTGATAATGTCATCTATGACAGAGCATTAGTATCACACCAGTCATGACAAACCAGATAATGTCATCTATCAAAACAGACTAGCAACTCTGTAAGATAATGTCATCCCTGTCATAATATCAACACCGGTCACGGTTTGGTGGCAACCTGCCAAATCTTGACCATCCCATCATCACTGGCCGAGGCAAGCAACTGGTCGCCCTCCTGTTGCATATTACAATCACAAGCTCAAAATCATAGACAACATAAGTTTCTGGTAAAAACTTAGCCATAACTACATGTACTTGAGCCAATGTAAGTCGAGTAATAAATGACATCATCTCTCTGACCCTAAGACAGAGCATCAGTATTATGTTCTAATTTCTAAGTTACATTTATTAGATGCCGTATAGACTACTTCATTATTTCAACCATGTATAACGAATGAAATAGTATGCATTTGGGTCTATGAATTCATAAGAAACATGGAACTTACACTGCGTGACCATTGGACACAGTTTACATCATTGTCATGTGCTTTATTTTTCTTCAGCAAAAGATTATAGGAAGGTCCATCAACCTGGTACACAAACAAATGATTTTAAGTTCAAAGATGAAGCAGAAATGTTTAATGGTATAGTGGTAAACCATTGGCAAGACTAGGAAAACTATATGTGCTGCCTGCATTTGGTTGGTTTCTTGTATTGTGCTATGTAAGTTGGAACGATACAGCCAAATTCTACTTAAGAACGCATTGAGATAAAAAGGATATCAGTTTTGACGTAAAGTACTACAAGATGAAATTATCTTACAGAGTCATCTTTGCTGTCCACAAACAACCGTATAGCATCATCGCCTGCTCCACTGGCAATAATGTCATCCCTGTCAAAATTTTGAAAGAAAACTATAAGAAAACAAAACTTAAGAAAACCCAGAAGATTCAGGAAATTTTACTCTGTGCTGTGCCTGATAATTGGAGAATGAGGCAATATAGCTTATTAAAATGGTTAGAAAATCCCTAATCTGGATATATTTGACCAGATGACTGGGAGTGCAATTATCAGGCACAACAAAGATTTTTTGCTTTTAGGCTGGCGGAGTTAGAAACTAGGACTTTATGGAAACATGGTGACTCTGCTTTAAGAAACCAAACCCTTTAAAGGTGTCAATACCTTGACCAGTGAGCTGAGTATATGGTACGGTCATGATAACCAGAGAGTGTACAAAGATGAGTCCTGCAAAGTCCAAGCAAGTAAGGATTACATTAGTAAAAGTTGGAATAAAAAATTTTGGAATCTTGCAGGTTGTGTATTATGTCAACTCGAAACAGTAAGAAACGAACAAACTCAATTCCATGTAAACCATTATCTTCTCACCAAGGTACATATTCTTCACCAGACTGCATCCTGGCAATATCTGTCCCCCATATCTTCAAGGTTCGATCATCACTGCAAGTACACATTCAGGCAAGCCTGCTATGGTCAGAACAATAACCCAGAGACAGATTACATTGCTTCTATAATGCCTATGGGAGACAAGAGGAGAAGATTCACTAACCTACAAGTAACCATCTTGTCCCCTGCAGCGTTAAACGAGATAGCCCAAACCGTAGAGGAGTGACCACTGTGTGAAGAATAAAGGCACATTAATCTACTATAACAAGTAAGAGCCTAATAAGAAAAAAATTCGAAAGCATATCAAAAACACATGGGCAGAAGATATACTTGTTAGATTCACCTAAGGTTTGGACACATTCAAACTCACCATCATCACCTTGAGACCACCAAACCTGTTAGTAGCGAGTGACTAAGGTTGTTAAAATATAATATATTTTTTTTTCAATTTTTTTTGTGAAACAGTTTCAGGTTCTGCATCACTAAACCTAATAATAGTATTCTCATTACCTTGATGGTGTCATCATAACTGCAAGAAAATAACACATCCATGGTGGGATGCCACTGAACCATCTTTACATCTTGTGTATGCTCACTTAATACTGCAGCGCAGTCATATTCATTCCCTTCAAGCCCTTCCCAAATCCAGACAGACTTATCTCTACTACATGTTGCCAGGTATGAACCAGATGCATTCCATGATACACTTTTGACTTCGTTTTCATGTCCCTGCATACAGTCATCTAATAAGATTCTACTAGCCAAAAAGTGTCCTTCAAAGCAAAAAAAAATAGTACAAGAAAACCACCAAAAACTTTGAGCATAATGAATACTGAATTATGAATTATGAAGTAAAGCTGAAAAATCCATGAGACTAATAGTAGTAACTCTGATAAGCCAAGGAAATAACGGAACAAGGATTTACAAAGGATATTGGTTGCTTCAAGAGGAGCTCAGCATTACAGATCAAGTAACAAAGTCAAAAGAGCAAAAAGGAGCTGTGATAGTGATGCTTTCAGGTTATCAAACCATCTATAACTACAGATCAAGTAAGCACAAGGTCAAAGGAGCAAAAAAGATAGATGAACGATGGAACAACAACTACAAGTCAAGGATTGGGCTAGAAAAGTACCTCCAAAGTGGCAACACACTCAAACTCAGATCCATAATTCTTCCAAATGCCAGTGGTACCATCGAAACTTGCAGTGGCCAATAACTCTCCTGAGGGTGACCAAGCACACGACCTCACAGTTCTTGTATGCGTTTCTTCCAAAACTGTCTGAGCACTCACAATATACAATGACAAGTTCATTACAATCAACAAAGCTTTTAACTAACACAACAGTGGTCAGCAAAAAACGTCCTAACTCACTGGTCTACTCCAAGTTCAAGGTCAAGTTAATTCCTTTATAGAATCGGAACAAAACCCACATACTATAATGTAAAACTGACCTAAAGAATCAATAGATTTCTGTAAAAATTGAAACTTTTCTCGGTAAAAAAACAAAAAAGGTTGAAACTTTTTTGAAGAGAAAGAGAAGAAATAAGAGATAGAGACCTTGCAGGTCCAGGAGCGAGAGAGGGAGCTTTGTTCCCAGATACGAACGGTGTTATCGCCACTGCAAGAAGCAAGAATCGGTGAAACACCGTCGGCGTGAGAGGAGACTGGGTTCCAAGCTACGCTCCAAACCCGATCGGTGTGGCCTTCAAGCTTCTGAATCTCCACTAACTCCAAGTTCTTCTCCATCAAATCCATCAATCTCCGATGAGCAGCAACTTCCAACTTCCAAGTTTCAGAAGTCAGAACGGTTCGGTGGAAAAGATTAAACTTTTAGGGCTAACTAGAAAATAATGATTCTCACGCTAAACAACAAAAGCTCGAGGGGCTATTTCACAATTTAAAGAGAATACTGCACCTTTTTACACTTTTTTTTTTTTAAGGTAATTTTTTTTTCAGTTGTTTCAAAAAAATTGCGTGGTCATCGTGGATAAATTACACAAATTATAATGAAAAAAAAAACACAATTTTTCCTATTTGTACAATATTTTCATTAATCATTTTGTATTTTTTAAATAAATTATATAATTTTCTCCGTATTATTTTGTGTGATAGCACAAAACATTTTCGTCTTCCATTCCATTGGTCTCTTTGTTCACATAATAGACACAAACTGTTTCAATTTATTTCCCTTTGTTTCCAGTTTTATTTCTCTATTTCAATTTACAAATCCTTAATAAATTGGCCAATGATTTCTGCAATTTCATTGGTTTTCTTATTTCAATTCTTCGTTATTTTCCTCTCCTTTGGGATGAGATTTATTCCGACCAGAATCCAGCAAATTTTCCGGTGGTGTGTCGATGCCTATCCGCTGAATGTGTGTTCAAGCGGTTTCCGTTGTTCTTTGTATGAAATTGTTCTTCATCCCCATTGTCAGTTCTGCTTCGGCATGAATTTATTTTTGAGAGACGACTTTCAATTTCGAGTCTGGGATCCTGGCGAACCAATGGGTGGATTAGATGATGGTAACAATAAGACTCACTCAGATCTTATTGTTAAACATCTTCTCTACCTCTGTTCATCAGTTATGGGGTTTCTACAATCACTCATAAAGTTCATGTGCTTGGTGTGTCCGCTGGTGATTTATCATGATGTATTGTGGAACATATTTTCAATTACGATTTGGCGGTTTTGGGTTTCGAAGTCATCTACAAGAACCATTCATTTACTGCCATCGAAGAATATCAACAAAGGAATCGAGATTATGAAGTTATCATGAGTGATATTTACAACCAAATTAACACCATCACCTAACGCGGGAGATGAAACTGTTTGTGTGGTTAGCGATTTAACTGATGGATCGCAACCCTTTGATTTTCATAAAAAGTTTTGGTGCTACACAAGAGAAAAGATAGCCCAACAAGAAGATCAGACGACAAAGACGATGAAGTAAAAGAACAGATTTAATAATTTGTTAGCGTGTAAGGCTTATCTACATCAGAAAGCAACATGTTTTTTCACTTTCTCGTATCTTTTGTTATACTTAATATTTGGTTGTATGGTATACGGAGCTTCACTTTATACGCTCATTGATACATTTGTATTCTCGATTTCAAATTAATGAAGAATGAAAGTGTTAAAAAAAAAAAATAGACACAAACTGTTGTCCCTGAAAATAACCAATTTTCCCATAAATTTAAATACTTTTTGTTTTTTTTGGCAAAAAACTTAGTTATTTTGTTGTAATACATATAACTTTCGAATATGTTTATACCTACATGAACTAATTTATAATTTGAATTTACTATGTATACTATATAAATGTGGCCAAAACCAACAATTCTAGAGGTTTGACCGTTTGAGTCCCATACTCCACATTCCATGAATATTAAGTAACATTTTCGGAAGTGGTTTGAAAGTTGGATGAAATGGTTAATATAATATCACAAAATATAAATTTAGTAAACTTTTCGTGTTTTTGATAGTTAGTTATCTCAGTTTGACTAGTGACACATTGTCAATTTTGTAATATTTAAGTATAAATTTAGTAAATTAGTTATCTTAGTTTGATTAGTGGTGGTGATGTAATATTTATATTTAAATTAAAGTTGTGTGTTATTAATTAGTATTTTATCTATTCTTACAATGGCCAGGTGTTGGCACCGTATTATATGAATTAAGGGAAACAAATTATGTGTGTGATTTGTTAAAAATAAATTTTAAAATAAATATTCTTTATAGATTTTTTTCTTTAATTCATATAAAAGTAATAAAAAGTGTCAGTTATCTAGTTGACATAAAATGTTTTCTTCTTAATTTAGATTGTTTACTTTTAACTATTAAAACTCAATGCACCAGAAAACAATGATTTCTTAACTTTTTCAATCTTATTGATCTGTATTTACTTGTGAAATTTCACCTTCTTTATTTTTGCTAAGAAAATTAAAAAAATTGACTAAAGCAAAGAGGCTTTTTTGACCAAATGAGTAAAAGATATGCTTTAAGAGAAGCTTATAAAAAGCCATAGAAATAACACAACTATGCACTCAGAATCAAGTTTCAATGTTCACTGATTGAGACAAAAATCCATTGTTTTCACTTTCCTTTGAAAATCCAAGTACTTTTCTCCCTTTTGTTAGATCTATGGCTGAGTTTTTTTTTCTATTGTTTACTATTTCATGATTTCTCATATCAATCTCTGATTAATCTCATTGATCTATAATTGAAAATTTGAGAAAATTGTTTTTGCGGTGACCTGTATTCGAATACATGGTTCAAGAACTCTCTTATACATATACAATCCAAATTCTAGCGATGTTGTTGAATACTATTGTCTCATGTATTAGAGAAAATTGGTGTTCTGCAACATGATTTAATGCACATTTAGATACCACGTGACTTAGTTTCGTTTACTTTTAAACCTTAAATATATATATGCATATTGTCTTGGTGATGATTGGGCTGAGATGTTTGTTGTTTAGCGCTTCTATATACACGAAATCAAACACTAATTGTTTTTGGTTTAAACTTTGAGTATGCATCAATTTTGATTCCGCTAACCTTGAGATGATAAGAGATTCACAAATTTATATGATAAATGAATAGTTCATTTACGATATCTTGATCATCCCTATGCGTTTTTGGGTTTTATATATATTTTTTGCCTAATTAAGATGAACGTTATTTTTGATTACTGTAGGAATCCAACAAGAGAGATGCCTAAAGAAAAGCAGATGATGTCTGAGTCAAGCAACAGGGTTAGAGTATCACCATACCCGCTTCGCTCTTCTAGGACTAGCAAACACAAGGCATCTGATCAGTGGCCTATTGAGAGTCATGAATGGGAGGATGTGCGGTGTGTGATATGCATGGAACCGCCTCACAATGCTGTTCGTTTGACATGCTCTTCCTTTTCAAGTGGATGTCGTCCTTACATATGCGACACGAGTTTTCGTCACTCCAACTGTTTCAAATCGTTCCTAAAAACCATGAGGAAAAACCGCCAAAGCTGCAAGACCCTACACTGCCCTTTATGTAGAGGAGAAGTCTCTCAGACGACAAAAGTGGTGAAACCTGCAAGAAGATTCATGAATGCTAAACCGAGGTCATGCCCTGTGGACAACTGTGATTTTTTGGGGACGTATACTCAACTGAATAAGCATTTGAAAACTGAGCATCGTGGTCTTGTCCCACGAAAGGTCGATCCACAAAGGCAATCAAGGTGGGAAATGCTTGAGAGACAAACTGCATCCGTTGATCTCATGACCGCAGCTGGATTTCAGCATACAACCGAGGTGGTGCCTCAACACCTTACAAACAATCATCATCCTCAATATGTGTTTCAGGTGCCCTATAATGGAACTGTGTGGAATATTATTGATTCGGGTCAAGGGAGGATCGGATTTGGCCCCGGCAACTATGTCTCAATGCCATTTCGAGCATTGGGTCTATATCCCGGTGGGAATCCGTGAAGAATTCTATTTTGTTTAATGAAAACCCAAAAAATAAAAGTTTGTGCAAAATGTTAATTTTCTCAATATGTATTTAAGTTGGATGCGTAATGTATAATACTATTCTAATTTATATAAGTTTTATGCAAACAATATCATCGTTGTCAAGCTCATATCGTCTGTTCCAAAGTAGGCATGGGCAAATTATACGTTTCTACCCAAATTACTCGAACTGAAAACCAAATATGCACCCAAATTATCCAAAATTACGATTGTATATATAAAAACATTAATATTTGTTATTATAATTATATACATAAAAAGGTCATATCAAAGTGAGATTATAACTATAAAGTGAATCACGCTCTTAGGTTTGGCGGAGGATATCTCGCTGCATCATTACTCAAGTTACAGCCATATGTTGCTGAGTTCACTCATAAGGGAGATAAAGATAAATTAAAAAACCTTTTTCTTGTCCAATAGTTGTAGCCAGCTACCACCACTACAAGATCGACTGCTTGACATCATAGGTGTATCAAGATTCACCAGCTGGGTTTTCCATGATTAGCCACAGTGGCCTCAAATAGTGGTTGACAAGAGATTTTAACATTGGTTGTAGCTAGAGGAATTCAATGGTTAGTTGAGTAGATCATTAGGTTCCTTCCAGTTTCAATCCCAACAAGAGAGACATTCCCAAAATATGGATTTTTGTAACTGGCTCTCGGTCCCAAAAAAATTTGAATCAGTTGAGAACTCGTGAAGAGAAAGCAAAACTGGAGTTATTTTGTTTGGTTCATGCCACGAATACCACATTTTGTTACAAAATAGTTACCCATAAAAGAATTGTGATCTATTGACACGCACGTCCCGAAATGAGTTTGTATCAACCTTGTATTTTGTGTGGGAGCCAAATAAGAACAAAGAATTTGTTTTTTGGCTTGCCTCAAAACTACATAGTTCTATGACTTCTGATTGAGTAGTGGACGATGTGATTGGCGAACATGTCGATCCGAAGAGACTCAGAACTCTGAAACCTTATATACTAAATGGGAATGTTATATGAAAATATATCCATTTAGAACTATTTTATCAACCGGCCGATGCTCTTGCGAAAGAAGCCTGTTTGTAATAAACCCTAATTGATAAATGAAATATCGCATGTTTGACCCAAAAAAAAGAATTATTTTATCAAATAAAGTTAAATGAGCTTATCTTGTAATATCTAAATGAAACTAGAAATAAATGGACAACTTGATAAGATCTATTTATTAATAAAATATTAATTAATGATTAATAAAAAGAAGAATTTGCTAACTAACTAACCTATTTATTGTGTCCAACGGCTTCTAGAACTCAAACTCTCAAAGGGACTCAATGCATTTTACTATATCTATAAGCAACTTATCCTCTTCATCTTATTGGTTAGTATGACTTTGACTTGGTTGGTTGCCAGATCACACGACGCTTCCCTAACGGGTTAGACGAAATAATAAGATTATTTAAAACGACCTACTACAAATCACAATTATGGTTCAAGGTCGCCTAGATTCGCATAAATGGACTTTAATTTACTTATTGTTTCCTAGGCATTAGTAAAGTGATTATTGACTAATTGTTGCTATTTTAGGCAAACCTTTCCTTTAATGAATACTACTGTATATGATAAATTAATGCAAGACATGACCAATAATTGATCAAAGTTTATGGTTCTTTATTTAAATACTACTAAAACTCAGATTCAACAAGGCTAATTCTTACTCTACTCATTGCTTCTCTACAATTATTTAATGAGTTTTGCCATTGTCTTTAACGAATTAAATGAGTATCTTTTAATTGCACTTAGTTTTGTGTAAAAAAAGCAGATGCAAACAATATTTCTAATACCTTAATTAATGTCGAAAATTTTACTTCAACCTGTTTATAGTTATTAGTATCAAGAATCTGCATGCAGATGCAAACAATATTTAATTGCAGGTTATTATCAAGTTTTTTATGAAGAGACAACTATTTGGCTTTTTCTGTTTTCAAGTTTTTTATGTGTTCATGTTTAGCTGTAAATTCTTTATCTTGGTGAAAACGTTGTTTAGTTTTCTTTTAAATAACTAAAGTGTGAATCAATATTTCATCAATTTTGTTGTGCCCAAATAATTTTGTTCTCATACTGCAGAGGACAGGTATGAGGTATTTTTTCGCAGACTACACAAATAACCATAGTTGTATAATAGCATTTTGTATTTGGGTACTGCACTAAGTTATCTCTGAATTGGCTAATTACAATTAGAAACCATAACATTTTCCTTTAACACAAAAAAGCATAACCTTTTTCCATAAACGTAAGTGAAGACAAATTCTTAAATTAAGTGGGGTGTATTCAACTTGACATTTTAAGTGATTTATGTAAAATTTATAAATCCTATGTTATTCAATCATGAATTTAAAAAAGTCTTCTGAAATCCACTGTTATTCAATTATGAATTTTAAGAATTCTTCTGAAATCCAATGTTATTGAATTAATTATTTAAAAATCTACCTTAAAATCCCATGTTATTCATAACAATTTGTAGATTTGGATTTTAATAATTTTTTGGGATTCTGGAGGATTTGAGAGGATTTCTTTAGTTAAAAATACAGAAATCCAAATCTCATAGTTTTAGGTGGGATTTGAAAGAATTTTACAACAAATCATATCAACCTCCATAAAATCATCAAAATTATTTAAAATCTCATGAAAACTAAAATCACTTGGAATATTAGATTGAATACACCCCCTAAGTGTTTTATTAAAAAGATCAAACATGGAACATCTATTATGGTAAGACCTAATTATTAAATACATGTGCAGTACTACTAACCTTCCCACGAAATCAAGGAATAATACAGAGAATTTTGTTAACTACAAGACAAATTATCCCAGCTCTGACCACCACTTTTCCTTTTGAAACCCAAAAGAGTGAGTATGCGGAGTTTATTTAAAATATTTTGTTTTTACTTATTAGAATTTTTAATTTCCAACAAAATTTTAACTTAAATACTAGCATTTTCCAACACTTATTTATCTATGATAAACTGGAAAATGTATGATATATGCACGTATGTTGATTACGAGGTGGTAGTTGGATCCGGTCTGAACGTGTAGTAACTCTGTTCACTGAAAATAATTAGTATTCTTATTGGCCAAATCAAAGCAGTCAGTATTAGCTGTATTGTCTTATTTAAACTTTACTAAAGCTATATATAAAAAAAAACAATTACTTTTACCCTGAGTTGTAAAAAAAAAAATCATATTTAGAAATATGTTTATATTGTTCCATTTGAAGATTAAAGATATTAAATTTAAACTAAATTTACAATTCTTTTTTAAATACTATAAAATTAAAATTAGCACGAACTACTCGTGTTTTACCACATTTCGTTTCGTATGTAAACAATGTTCTTTCGGTTTAGTTAACTGATCCTTTTCAATAATAGAAGTTATTGAGAAGAAAAGGAAACAAAAAAAGTAAAGTCATGGTGTATGCCGGGGATACCGCCTGATCATGGGCAAGGTTGTAGCTCCAAGGATACAAATGTTGTCTCACAATGTTTTTCATAATAAATAAATAATTTGATTGACATATGTAGATGTCAAATTATTTTTGTTTAGAACAAATATATCGGTTATCCATAAATATGATCATAAACTCTTTGATAAAATGGGCTTGTAAAGTAAGAAATGATCGAGTATTGTTAGTAATGGACAATAAACACACACAAAAGGGATAAATCCATCCAAATTAAAGAACACCCAAAGATTGTATGAATATAAAAACACACATAGCTCCCAAAAAAGAACTTGTCTTTCATTCTCATCTCTTTCACAAACCCCCCAATCTCCAACAAGAAGAGACCTCTCTCTCTCGTATAACTCTAATTCTCTCCACCACAGAAGTCACACGTGTTATCTTTCTTCATCATCATGAGCTCCTCCCCGGTCGTGAAAGGCCTGACCGACGAGGAGCACAAAAACCTCGAACAGGTTATCAAAACTTACCATCGGTTCGAACCAGACCCAACTACTTGCACTTCTCTCATAACCCAACGCATCCAGGCTCCCGCCTCCGTGGTTTGGCCTCTCATCCGCCGCTTCGACAACCCTGAACGCTACAAACACTTCGTCAAAAGCTGCCGTCTTATCTCCGGCGATGGAGGCATCGGAAGCGTCCGAGAAGTGACCGTAATCTCCGGCCTCCCAGCGTCCACCAGCACCGAGCGGCTAGAGTTCGTTGACGATGAGCACCGCGTTCTGAGCTTCAGGGTCGTCGGTGGTGAGCACCGGCTCAAGAACTACATATCAGTGACGTCGGTCAACGAGTTCTTGGATCAAGACTCAGGTAAGGTCTACACGGTGGCTCTTGAATCTTACACCGTTGATATACCCGATGGGAACACAGAGGAAGACACAAAAATGTTTGTGGACACTGTCATCAAACTCAATCTTCAGAAACTCGGAGTTGTCGCCACAGCTGCACCTATGCATGATGAATAATTTTCAAGGTTCTTTTCTACTCCTATAATAATTATTCTTATATTTCCCTTCGGTGATTACTGATTATTTACATATTTTTTTAAGATTTAGCATATGACTATTGGAAGCAAATGTTTATTTCGATTCCGTGAACGAGACTGTTGTTGCATAACGCATATCAGTTCTCAGTTTGTTTTATTCAATAAATGGCAAATCAAAATTTCTGTCATTTGATTCTGCTTTTTCATATATCTCTCTATATTAAATTACTTTTGGACTAGTTTTAATGATGTATTGTATACTTTAAATTGGTATTTTATACTCTTAATACTGGTAAGTTGGTATATTAGTTATCATTTCTTGTCGAAAATGTTGAACTAGAAGTTGTTTATTTACCTTACCACACAACCATTCTTCTTGTTTCTTATTAAGGTAAATGTTTCTATTTGTGCTAGGATTGTAATTATATCACCGTTCAAATTGAGTCCACTATATTAAAGGTTGTTAAAAAACGGTAAGCATTGAATTGCAATTATTATATTTTTCCAGTTAGTACAAAATAATATAATAATTTTTTTGTGTATAAGAAAAGGAATCTAATGGTCTAGATTCGTGTAGAAGTTCTTTTGCCTTTCATTTCTTTAAACTTTAAAGTGCTGGAAAAGAGAAGTGAGTCACATTATGCATGCAGCCATGTACTACTTCCAATGGTTGTGTCTCCACAAGTTGTTCTACCTTTTCTGATAGAAAGACAAATACTGTTTTTCTATTTCCCTTGTTGACAATCTTTAAATTATACATACACACTCTTGATATTTTCTTGTATAAATATCTATTATATATTAAAGGGAAATATTGATCTAATCATTAACTCATAAGTACATACAATGTCAGTGGAAAAATTATTATCTAACTATTTTTATGGATCAAGTGAAGTATGGATATTTTTACAACTTTATCCAACATTTCTATCATCCATATATTATCGAACAGCCAATTCACTATACTAATTCAGTTTTCAAAGATCGCAAACATTTTAGTCAAAAGAAAATGTTCTCACAATCTATTTTTAATTTATTAACGAACTAATTAATCAAAAACTGACAATATAATTCTAGTTTTTTCGGTTAACCCAAAAAAAAAAAAACTGAAAACCGTGAGTATCAAAATAAAAGTCAAAACTAAACCAAAACAAATTAGATCTTTGTTCAAAAAAAAAAAAAAAAAAAACCAAAACAAATTAGATATGGTTTTAAATATGATAATAAGATATATATATACATCTGCTCACTCAAGCCCAATTAGGCCCAATCCCAAATCGTATCAGATTACCTGCAGCTGCAAATCAAATCGACAGCGACTTCTCACATTCACATTTCTCTCTTCCGTCGCGTCAATTCGACGGTGAGCTCTTCAGACCCAGCTGGAATGCATGTTTATGTATGTGATTTCAGAATCAATTTCAGCTTACTTTAGGATTTAGCGATGAGTTGCGATAGGATCAGCGAATTGCCAGATTCTTTGCTAACACAAGTACTCTCATACCTTCCGACCAAAGATTCCGTCAAGACAAGTGTTTTATCCAAGAGATGGGAACTTCTCTGGCTTAGTGTTCCTGTTCTTGACTTAAAGGTCAGCGATTTCCCTGACGAAGACTACGCGAGATTTATCGACAAATTTATGGATTTTAATCGGAATTCACGAATGCAAATGTTCAAGATTAAGTATGATGATTACACTTACGACGATGATCGGTTAACCGGATGGGTTAGTACAGCTGTTAACCGTGGGATTGAGCATTTAGATGCTAAAGGGTTTGAGACTGATATGTGTATCAGAGAGTTTATGCCTCTGGACATTTATAAGAGCAATACGTTAGTGTCTTTGGTGCTTGTAACGGTCGGAATCGTGAATCCCGAGTTCGTTGTTTCTCTACCTTGTCTTAAGATCTTACATTTAGAAGACGTTTGGTATTTTGATGATCCTTTGATCATGGAGAAGGTTATCTCAGGTTGTCCTGTTCTTGAAGATCTTGTTTTGATTAGGCCTTTTGATTTTTGTGATCTAGACGTTCTGCAGTTTCTTCGTTTGAGGTCTCTGACTCTTAAACGCTTTCGTCTCACGTTTGAGTATAGTAACGGTGGTACATTTTATTCGGTTGAGATTGATGCTCCAAGACTCGAGTATTTGAATTTTAATGATGACAATTCTGATATGGTTATAGTCAAGAACCTGACTTCTTTGTTCATGATCGATATTGATACTGAGTTTAATGTTAAGCTTGGCGGTAGTCCTTTGGAACCGGGGGATTTAAGTAAGAGAGATACTATCCGTGATTTTCTCACCGGTGTATCTTGTGTAAGACATATGATCATCTCCCTGCGTACTTTAGAGGTAAATATGTACTTTGTGATGCATATATGTAACAAGAATTGTACTTTAATTACTTATGATGTATCTTCTTGCAGGTCCTTAGATATTCCAAACTCGGACCGATACCGAGATTCGATAACTTGTATCGCTTACAAGCTGCGATCTCTGGATCCTTATTGCAGTTGTTGCTCGTCTTTCTTGAGAGCTGTCCAAATTTGGAAAACCTCATCTTGGTAAGATTCTGTTTGATACTTTGATTTGGTTGGTTAGTTAATGACATCTCTAGATATATTGTAAATCCAGCTTGTGCCCTTGCAGGACTTTGTTGTTTCGACGGAGCCTGAGCAAGGTGGAGTTGACTATGTCCCTCAATGTTTGTTATCAAGTCTGGAGAGTGTTGAGATTAGAGAATTGGTTATAGGAGAAGAAACCGGAATGAAATTAGTGAAGTATTTTCTCAAGAATTCAGTAGTTCTCCAGAGACTCACTCTGCATTTTAAAGATTCTTCGATAGCAAACCAAGATTCAGATATCAAAAAGGAGCTTCATACTTTCACAAAGCGTTCTCGGAACTGTGAGGTCATCATACATTGACAATGTTTTTAGAAGACCAATGTAGGAATCTTTGATTGCCCATATGCTTGAGTCGCAAGAAAATACCTAGGATACCATAATGATGTCTTCTCTCAAACTATATACTCTGATACTTTTAGCAACAGAGAACTGTCAAAAACTTCAGAGTTCAGATTAGAAAATAACATCATATTCATCATATATATATGTATTTCTAAAATTTAGTTACAAGCTGACACATGGTTGAAGCTTTAGACATAGATTTCAACTCATTAATCATCATCAGATTATTCTCTGTGCCCATTGAATGTAGAGAGATCGTAGCATTCTTTAAACAACGAGCATTTTTCAAAACGTATACCGCAACTTCTATGTCTTCATCTGTCCCTGAGTAGCCTATCCATTGAAAAGTCTCGAGATGGAAGCTTAAGCATTCAGGAACGGAGCTCGGTTTAGAGACTAAACACGGTTGATCCTCGATATCATAGTTGGGATGTGTCTGAGAAACGTAAAGGCATTGGATTAAAATTAATTCAAAGCTCTCGAAAACATATTCTTAATTAGAAGGTAAAATTGTGAGTTTACGTGGTTGAGCTTGAGAGCTTGTAAATTAGGGAAATCTTTCAGCAAACTCAGAAGTAGATTTGACTGAAAATTCTCATAAATGTTTAACTCCAGATAAAGAAGCTGCTTGGGGATGAACCTATTTGTATGGTGAAAAACCTACAACGCAAGAAAACAAAGCTAAAAGCTGTATCATGAAAACTTCAAAGAATTAACAAAACCTAGATAGCGGGAAAAGAAAGATCTTACCATTGAAGGATATAAATCTAGCCAAAGATGCTTAGCCGAAGTAAGAGCTTTAAGAAACTTTCCAGTTTTTGACAAATTAACTGCCACATGTGCATCTACCAATTTCGGCATATCCTCAACAGAATCAAAACTACCTCTGCGATCCTTGATCTCCAAGTAATTCAAAGAAGGAGCATTTATCTCAATTATTGAGTCATCTTTAAAATTATAAGCAGCCTCTTTAGTGATGAATAATCTTTCTAGAGAAGGGACTGATATGGAGAACAAAAAACGGCCGACAGTGCAAAGTCTTTGGAGGAAAAGACATTCAAGAACAGGACACGACGATAACAGTGTACCGAATGATTCTTCGCGCTTGAAGTTCACACATGTGAGATATAAAGTTTTCAAAGACATGAAGCAAACTGGAGAATCAACAACATCAATAAGAATCTGGCCTTGGAGTTTCAAAACAACTACTGTGTGAAAGACTCTGAGGTTATTTGGGAAAGTGATCATACTATAATAACGAGGGTAAGACGTAGACGTAGACGTAGAGGTGACTGTGACTTCGAGGAGAGTGGAACTAATTCTTGGAAACAGCAGTGAATCTAAGAAGTCAAAGGAGGGATTCTTAAGTTTAAGGTTTAGGGTTTTAAGAACCGGACCTTTATGTAATTCCAGTGACCTCTTGCAGAATTTGTGATATCTATATGAACCAATGTTCGGACAATAGTTCTCATCATACTCAAGTGTTGGCATCATCTTCCACAGAGATGTCCATCGTTTAGATAGCAAACTTGTGGCCATAGCATCACTTACAGGAATGAATGAGAGTATTCGGAAAAGCAAATCGTCAGGTAAGTGAGTAATCCTATCTAAATATGTAGGTTCAGTTTCCAATCTTGCAGCTTTCATTGCTCAATGGTTTGATCTGAAGGAGGGGGAAAAAACCCTAATTTTTGGCGTAAGAGTAGAGCAACAAAATCGTCAGATATCTAATTAATTTTGTTTGAGTTTCTATCTTTTTAATCAAATGAGATTATTAAATAAGGGTTTTTATAAAGAGGTCAAAGAAATAAAATTAGTTGAAAGATCTCACCTTAATTACTTCTGTTTGATTTGTGTTAAATTAGATAAAATAAAATTAGTTGAAAGATCTTACCTATTATAGCTTCCTATATGAATCCACCTAGCTTCAATTAATTTACTCGAATAACAATTTTGTGGCGATTATTTTTATCAATACACTTATCTTTTCGGAAAATAATATCTAAAATCATTAATAAATAAAAACTAAATAATATTGTTTGTTTTTTATTTTATTTTTATAACTCAGAATAAATACTCAGATCTATGGGGAGATTTTTTTAAAAATATATAACCACCTCTCGATATGATTGTCGCTGTGTTTCGACTTTCGAGATAAAAGTTAAGTTGATACTTGAGTGGTGTGCCTCTGTAATTAAGTGATCTCTAGAGGATCTGAAGATCCATCCTCTCATTAAGACTTCCCGATCCTTCAACAGACTTATTGGGGAACATGGTTTAAATGTAAAAATAATAAATTCAGCCACTATCACTGCTTCTACGCATCAACATGCATGTGCATTAAATCAGGACTAATACCAAAGTCACAAATCAATACTATTTAAAAATAACAAATGCAATCTTTTTTTAATGCACACACATATAGTAAACCAAAATATGACCACATTAATAAATTTGCTTCTAGATAATCAAAGAAAAAGAAAACCAAAAACTGTGTATAAAAGGGGCTCATCATTTCTCCACATTGTTCATCAGCTCTCTTAATCCTTATCTAGCTCTCTCTTTCTACTCTTAAGCATAAGAGGTACGTAGTCTCGATGTATATTTCCTCAAGTGGGTAATGTTTTAGAGAAACTAATGACTAATTATGGAACAAAATAAAATCTTTTTTTATTGAATAATGTTTTGAATCAGTTCTCGATGGCCCGAAAGATGGAAGCTAAAGGCGGAAAGGGAGGGAATCAATGGGATGATGGAGGCGACCATCAAAATGTAACAAAGATACATGTACGAGGTGGTCTTCAAGGAATTCAATTCATCAAGTTTGAGTATGTCAAGGCTGGACAAACAGTTGTTGGACCAATCCATGGTGTATCAGCTAAAGGTTTCACACAAACGGTAAGCATGTTAAATATAGAAATACCTAAACTCTTTTTATTTGAGAAAATCCATGAAATTTGTTGAAAAATTTAAATGGTTTGTTACAATCCATGATCTAATTTAGAAAGAAAATAAAAATGTCAAGATGTGTTAAAAAAATGAAGAGATAGTGTAAAACTAGTATAGGTTGATTTATCACGAAACCAATTATAAAGAGATATGTGTTTTATTTGGGACTCACATGAAAGGTTCTCAAATGAAAACTGATTCGATCGTTTGTTTTTTCAAAAACTAACTTTTTAATATTTTAAATTATTTTTAGCGATGAAAGAGTCCCATTGCCTATGTTATATATCTATTCGGAGGATCCTGAAATATACTATTTATTTTTGGTTTACTCTGTTTTCTCACAGTTTGAGATTAATCATCTCAATGATCATGAACATCTGGTATCAGTAAAGGGTTGCTATGATAACACATCCGGTGTGATTCAAGCACTTCAATTCGAAACCAATCAGATGAGTTCTGAAGTCATAGGATACGATGACAATGGCGCTAAGTTCACACTTGAAGTCACTAGTGGAAACAAAATCACTGGGTTCCATGGATCTGCTGAGGCAAATCTAAAATCTCTTGGAGCTTATTTCACACCACTTGCTCCCATTAAATTGGAATACCAAGGTGGTTCTGGAGGCAGCCCATGGGACCAGGGTTATCACACCGGCGTAAGAAAAGTCTATGTTGCATATGACTCCACTGGGATATCGCATATCAGGGTCGACTACGACAAAGACGGCAAAGTGGAAACGCTTCAAAACGGGGATTTGTTACATATGAATCCGCCAGGAAAACCAAACGAGGTTCTAGTTTAAACGTTTCTTACTTTTTTTTAAAAAAAATTTGGAAAGATATATAAATCTAAGAAACCCTTTATTTGTTTTTTGCAGTTTGCAGTGGACTATCCATATGAATATATTACATCAATGGAGGTGACCTGTGACATAGTCCGTGGCAGCACAGACCGAGTTAGGTCGTTAAGTTTCAAGACATCAAAAGACAGAACATCTCCTACATATGGACATAAGGGTGGGCGAACTATCGTGTTTGAGAGCAAAGGGAGGGCTCTTGTCGGGCTCCATGGAAGGAGTTGTTGGGCTATGGATGCTATAGGTGCATATTTTGGTACGATCTCTATTCCTCCCACGGAGAAACTACAAGGAAAAGGTGGTGATGGAGGTGAATCATGGGATGATGGAGCTTTCGATGGTGTGAGAAAGATATATGTGGGACAAGGTAATAATGGTATTTCATCTGTCAAGTTTGTGTATGACAAGAACAACCAGTTAGTCCTAGGAGAAGAGCATGGAAAGAAGACTATGCTTGGATACGAAGAGGTGATTATACTACTTCATTGTTATTTCCTTAAACTAACCATAAAGTTGTATTATAATTTTTTTAATGAACCACTTTCACAGTTCGAGTTGGAGTATCCGAGTGAATACATCACGGCAGTGGAGGGTTATTATGAAAAAACATTTGGAAGTAACTCTGCAGTAATAAGCATGCTTAAGTTCAAGACCAATAAACGAACCTCTCCGCCTTTTGGAATGGAATCTGGCGTTAGCTTTACACTCGGAAAGGAAGGTCACAAAGTGGTCGGGTTCCATGGAAAAGCTAGCCACGAGCTCCATCAGATTGGGGTTAGTGTCGCACCAATCACCAAGTGACGTCCTTAAACTATATTCTCATATTGAATTTGACCATGCATGTTGGTTAAGGCCTCTCTCGTATCTCCACCACTTTACTACGTACGTGTGTCGTCGTCTCCAATGGTTTTATTTTGAAATCTATTTCTATTAAGCAATCTCGTGTAATAACAGCAAGGTTTTCGAACCAGGTTGACTTTTTAACTATTAAAAGAATAATCTATTTTATTGTTCACAAAATAATAAAGAATAGCTATGTCAGTTTATCACTTTATCTCACAAATTTGAGTTAATAATTTCATTTTGATAGGATTTTGATCACAAATTGACCCTCAGAAAACAGATTTAGATAAGAACAAATTTGTTAAAGACACATAAGTTAAATTATTAGGGATGCAATATCTAATATGGTACCAGAGTTCAATCTACATCAATCTAACCCAAATTTGATATACCAGTTCTTACTTAAAAATATTAAATTATATGACTAGAAGAACCATTATCTCGAAACGACATATTAGATATACAATATACCGCAAGGAAGTGATTGGACAATGATTTTGACATTGCATAACACATATGAAAATTGTTTTTTGACACTCATTACTAATTGTTTTTTTTTTGTTTTAAATTATTCCGACATCAAAATGTAATTGTCTGATCGGTAATTTTAGTAATAATATAATTTCAGGAAAAAACTATTTTTCTCTATTTTTTCCTATGTTTTGTGTAGAAAGAAAAATGTAAAAAGTTAGTAAAGGTAAAAAGGATAAGCGGTTAAAAAAAAAAGTAAAAAGTGGGGAAAATATCTAAATTATACAACAGCAAGGTTTTGTCCGCATATATAAACAATCTTTTTATACCTCTCCCTCAGTCTTTTTTCTTCTCCTTATCTCCTCCGCCTCTTTCTAGGGTTTTCTCTCAAAAAATCCAAAAGCTCGCTCAAAATCATCAAACCATGGCGGACGAATCTCAATACTCATCCGAAACTTACTCCAACAAACGCAAATACGAAGAACCAACCGCTCCTCCACCATCAACCCGCAGACCCACTGGCTTCTCTTCTGGTCCGATCCCATCTGCTTCACCTGATCCCACCGCTACCGCCGTTCCTCCGCCGTCTTCCTACAACAGCGTTCCTCCTCCTCCCTTGGATGAAATCCAGATTGCTAAACAAAAGGCACAAGAGATCGCTGCTCGTCTTCTCAACAGCTCTGATCCTAAACGTCCTCGTGTTGACAACGGTGCTTCTTATGATTATGCTGACAAAGGCTTTAGCTCATATCCTTCTTCTGGTTCGTTTTTTTGAAATCTCTTCTCGTGATTTTTAAGAATTAGGGTTGTGATTAAAACCTAATTGATTTGTGATTTTGGTTTTTTGATGTAGAGGGTAAGCAGATGTCAGGGACGGTTCCATCTTCGATTCCGGTTTCGTATGGTAGCTTTCAGGGAACTACTAAGAAGATTGATATTCCGAATATGAGAGTTGGTGTTATCATTGGTAAAGGTGGAGAGACTATTAAGTATCTTCAACTTCAGTCTGGAGCCAAGATTCAGGTCACTAGAGATATGGATGCTGACCCTAATTGTCCTACAAGGACTGTTGACCTAACGGGGACGCCTGATCAGATTTCAAAAGCTGAGCAGTTGATCACTGATGTCCTTCAAGAGGTAGTAGTCCTACTTCAAGTTGTTGCTAATGATAGTGACTAAGTTGGTGTGTGGTTTAGGTGATTGAAGTAGATTGATTACTAATGCTATGTCTAATACTTTTGGTTCAGGCTGAGGCAGGTGGGTCTGCTGGTTCAGGTGGAGGCGGCCGTAGGATGGGTGGACAAGCAGGAGCTGATCAGTTTGTTATGAAAATTCCTAATAATAAGGTACTTGGTGTTCTAGAGATAGGCTGATTTCTGTAATCTGTGTCTTGTATGTAATACATAAACTGTTCTAGGTTGGTCTGATAATTGGTAAAGGAGGTGAAACTATCAAATCTATGCAAGCGAAGACTGGAGCTCGAATTCAGGTTTGTATTTTCTTTTAATTGTTCAGCTTCTTTGTGAAACAATATTTTATACCAGGCTTCTCTTTGTCTCCAACTGGTGAAATGTTATTCATCCTGTAATAATTTGTCTGCAGGTTATTCCTTTGCATTTGCCCCCTGGAGACCCAACGCCAGAAAGAACTTTGCAGATTGATGGGATAACCGATCAGATTGAACATGCTAAACAATTAGTTAATGAAATCATCAGTGGCGAGGTATGTTTGATTATTTTGTTTGTTATGGATTGTGGCAGGCTTCTGCCGTTTCTATTTTTCTACCTGAAATTGATACTGTGTTTTGATTACATTATTTAGTTGTCATCAGCTTTAGGTTTATCTTACCGTTTTCTTTAAACCTGCTCTATTATTCAGATAATAGGTTATGTAGGTTACAGTAGTTTCACTTAGTTAATGTATCAAATCCTAGTACTCAGTTTTGCTTATGATGAGCTATACTTGTGCGTTCATTACCGTTGGTATTAGCTCCACTGTATAAGCATCTACAATGTTGTGCATCGTTCTTCTATTCCACTTGTTTGCAGGGGTCGGTTCTTTTTAAGACTTTTTTGGATTTTCTTGACTAATTACAAAAGATATCTCATCTTGATATTCATTACCTTCATTTTCTTACTATCTTTTTATGGCAGATTTTTATTGACCCTTCCTTATATCTTCTTACTCTCCATCTTTTTTAATAATCCAAAATTTACTATGTACATAACATGGTTTGTCGCGACTCCTCCTATCAAGAGATATTCTTAGCACATTCACTTTTCAAATTGTATTTTTCTTAGTAGAAAAATTCTGTTGTCTATGTTTATGGAGTATATGCAGACATCTATGTTTCATCGCTTCTGGCCACAGTCAAGGTGGTTGATCCTACACTGGTATGGGTAGCCTTTTGTAAGGTTGCTGAATTGTTTCAGTCCAACCTGTGGTGATAGTATATCCAAACAGTGTTATACAATAAATGTCACTTTTTGTTAAACTGTGCTTCATTATTTGTGTCAAATCACTTCCGTTCAGCGATACTTTCTAGTTTTAATCATCAGGGTATCACCAAAGGTGGGCGACTGACATATGAAGACCTATTAGCCATTTTTTCGTGCCAATATTTTGCTAACCTAGTAACTGTTATTTTTTTTATTATGCCTCGTTTGCTTGCATCAATTTTTCCTGGATTCATATCTCGCTAAACCCTTCAACCATTATTTAACTCCAGAGAGTTCATACCTCAGCTTGAATCTGATAATATGCATGATTATTGATATTGTTGAAAACAGCACTCTTTAGTTGGTATTAGGTTACTTTGCTGCACAAACATTGCCTTTAGAACATAGGTTCCATGTATATATATATGTTGCTTTTCTGCAAAAGCTTCTATAGTATTCGTGGTTTTTCTTGCACCCATTTATCTCGGATAGGGAAAGGGATGGGCTTCTGCAGGAGTAACCCAATAATTTCACCAATCAGTACGGTATGTAGGCATCACCATTACCCTTCTAGAATATGATATGATCTTGGTTGATCCTATATGGACAGATGTTGGTAAATGACATAACCTTGTATTCCTCTCGATGTAGTCTTTGTTATCTGCTTTATATGTCTCTGCCTTTGTGTTCATGTGTTTATATGCTGTGTCATCCTTTTATTTCCCTGAAAAAAGTTACCATAGCTTATTATTATGGTTTGTTTTATGCAGAACCGTATGAGAAACTCCTCTATGGGTGGAGGCTATCCTCAACAGGGTGGTTATCAAGCCCGCCCGCCATCAAGCTGGGCACCACCTGGTGGTCCGCCTGCACAACCTGGTTATGGTGGTTACATGCAACCGGGAGCATATCCTGGTCCACCTCAGTATGGTCAATCACCTTACGGGAGTTACCCTCAACAAACTTCAGCTGGCTATTCCTCTACCTGGGATCAATCCTCTGTGCCACCATCTCAGCAGGGTGCGCAAGGTGAGTATGATTATTACGGTCAGCAACAGTCACAGCAACCAAGCACTGGTGGTAGCTCAGCCGCACCGACGGATACAACAGGCTACAATTACTACCAGCATGCTTCTGGTTATGGCCAAGCTGGTCAGGGATACCAGCAAGATGGGTATGGGGCTTACAATGCCTCGCAACAATCAGGATATGGTCAAGCTGCTGGTTATGATCAGCAACAGGCTGGTTACGGCAGCGCCGCTAATCCGAGTCAAGAGGAAGACACATCTCAAGCTGCTCCGCCATCGTCAGCTCAGTCTGGACAGGCTGGGTATGGTACAACTGGTCAACAGCCTCCTCAAGGAAGTACTGGTCAGGCAGGGTATGGAGCTGCTCCAACTTCTCAGGCTGGTTACAGCAGTCAGCCACCAGCGGCTTACAGTTCTGGATATGGAGCTCCACCACCGGCTGCAAAGCCACCTGCTTATGGTCAGAGCCAGCAGTCTCCAGGTGCTCCTGGCAGCTATGGTAGTCAGTCTGGGTATGCTCAACCAGCAGCGTCAGGGTATGGACAGCCTCCAGCATATGGGTATGGTCAAGCACCTCAGGCATATGGGTCTTATGGAGGATACCCACAAGCTGCTGCTGGTGGGGGCTACTCGTCGGATGGATCGGCTGGAGCCGCTGCCGCTGGTGGTGGTGGTGGTACTCCAGCTTCACAGACTGCTGCTCCACCTGCTGGACCGCCCAAGGCATCCCCAAAAAGTTGATATGTCTAAGGATAATTTTCAGCTGTTATTACAATACAGGCTTCCATGCTCTTATCTTTTTCTTGAGGATATCTTAATGTTTGTGTTTGACGTTTTAGTTTCTACATTAAAAGATAATGGTTAATGTTATGTCGGTCCGCTGTGTCTTCTTACATCAACTCAAATTTACCACAAATGAAAAAAAAAAAAAAAAGTAAGCTTTCCCACCGAAACTTATAGATTTGCCTCAACTCAGAAAAATACATCGTAAGTCATACAATATCTTTCCGCATTTTTCTATCGGTAACCCTTGCAGCAATTTTAAAAGTTTATCGGTTTGGAAATCTTTAGAAAAAGTTTATATGTGAAAAGAAAAGAGAGACTTAGGCACACCAAAGTTTATAAAAAGAGTTCTTAAAGAATGTGGCTTTATTGGGAAATAGATGTGGAGAATGCTCAGTTGCTCACTAAGCCAGATTCATTTATTGGCTTGGGTGTTCAAAAGCAGATATTTTAGTAAGCCTGAACCTGTAAATGCTCTAGAGTCTAATACCTTCTTATGCTTGGAGAAGCATTCACGAAGCACAAAGAGTATGATCTAACAAGGAGCTCGAGCTGTGATAGGGAATTGGGAATCACTTGATATATGGAAACACCAATGGCTCTCAGCACCAAACCAGCTAAGGCTATTCAAGTAATAAACTTGCTTTCAAAGGAACACCACCAGGTTGATGAGAGTGGTGGAGACATTGTTTATTATCGTTGCTGTTTTCTGATGAGGATAAGAAAAAGATTCTGGAACTTAGACTGGGAGGTACGGCCGCAAAAGATAGATTTGCCTGGGAGTATAGTAAAAAAGGACACTATTCAGTTAAATCTGGGTATTGGCCTATTGGGTTATGTCGTCATGTGTGAGATCATCAATAAGAGAAATATCCCCCAGGAAGTGCTCCATCCAAATCTGAAACCTCTCTACCAGCAACTGTGGAAAACAGACGCTCCACCTAAACTTCATCACTTTCTTTGGAAATGTTTGAGTAACTGTCTGTCAGTAGCGAACCTCTCTTACAGACACATGGCCAAAGACAACACCTGCATTAGATTTCCATCTTGTGTTGAGAACTCTTTCAATGTTCCTTTGCACACCTAACTTGGGCTGTCTCTTTCAATGTTGTTGAGCAAAAGAAAAAAAATGGTTCTGAAAGATCTCATGTAGGTTTTTAAGCACAGAACTGTTGGTCTGTCAATTTATTCGATACATATATGTTTACTAATATAATAAGCCGAAGCTTTTTAGTTTTGACATCATGCCGAAGCTTGTTAAGGAGAAAAGATGAGTATGTGAGAAGGCTGAAGAGTAAAGTAGCAGCAGATGATGTCTTCACTCAACTTGTGAAAAACCTCCACCAGTCTCGGCCTTTGTCCTACAAAACGAACAGAGTAAGTTTGCCACTGAAGGATCTTCACATACGAAACAAAAAAGAGTAATTTGGTTGAGATTCAGGCTTACTTGTGATCTGATGGATTTGGTCTGATCTCATAAACAATTGTCGCAACAACATCCCTTTTCAACTGTTAAGACCAAAAGGTTTAACTTAACCAATTGCAATACCATATGATAGCAGCAGGCAGCAGCATTCATATACAAAACTTACCTGGGTTGCTTCACCTTTGAACCCGATGTAACGTATTTGGGTTGTGTCACCTCCAAAACTCTCAGGGAAATGCAATGTGATGTTTCCAACACTCTGGAATTTTGAATACCTAATCACAGCGCACATTCAGATCAGACATCTCACTTTTGACCAGTGAAGGATTACGCTCGATTCATATAGAGTTCTTAAGATTCATTACATAAAGTATGTAGAGATTATGTTACAACCCAGTGAAACGATATAAATGTAGAGAAAAAACCTGGTCTGGTATTCTAAGACTCCTTGCAAATTTTCAGCTAACTCCCATTCCTTCATAAAAAACTCACAAATGTTTCAGCATAAATGCATTTTTCTTTGGCATTTCAGTAAACAAAAAAACTCACAACGGAATACCTGAACGGCTTGCATACTCTCAACATCTGAGAAGTCAATCCCTTCACGATTGATAAACCTAGATTTGAGGACAATAATCAGCTTATTTCTGTAATGAAGGAACCATATGCAGAAATTCACACATGCATACAGGAAAAATTTTGCAGGGTAGTTTAGACATACACTCTCAACTTAGACGGACTTGTTCCTTCAGGGCCACCAACAATTGATATGCTTTTGATCTTGACGTCCGATGTGAATCTATGATAATCATACGACAACATGGAGATAAATGAGCTTTCCATCCAAAAGTACTAATAATTTCCACAGTAGTAAGACTATATCTAGTTTCTACCAAGCTTCAGTCAAGTTAATAATGATATGAAGTCACTATATTTCTAAACGCAAACCAACAATATCGGTAGAAATTTGAATTCACAGGTCGGAAATAAAGAAAAGGAACAACAAAGAGCTGACATACGGTACAAAAACAAGCAATTCAGGGTCTCCCTCATTGCTCTCCAAATGCTCCTGTACGCAAAGAAAAAAACAACACCAGTTCTTTTAGACATTATCATACACAGAGTACGGAATATAAGAAACATATAAAATGATATTTGTTAAAGACTTATAAACACAAGTCACATACAAGGCTTAATTTTTTTTTATGTGAGGTACAGGAAAATATCGTAGGGGCTTAGTTCTTATCACATACAAGGTTGCCTAGTGGCTAGTGATTGAGGTTGCAAGAACAGTAGTGTATTCCCTAACAATGATCACATACTAGCTTGTGGTGGTACCCAACTTACTAGCCTACAAGCCTCACATGGTACTGGAAACTGGATCATTAACTAAAAAGGTTATCATTTGTTTCTGCAAAACATAAAAAAAAGATAGTGAAGAATATTAAAAAGTACCCCAGAAGAGAGTAATCGCTGTTCCCAAGCTTTGAAGACTGATTTTGCACTTCCGGAAACAGATTCATTCAGAGCAGTAACCTGAGACCAAGTTTATACACAACGATTTATGTATCGGAAACCCCTAAAATAAAATAAAACCTCACAAGTCCAGCATCAATTGGGATTTATCAATTGTTGAGATTCGTTAGAACTATATGAGCAAAAACAAAAAGGGATTGGAGAAGAGAGACCTTGGAGAGATCAATGTGTTTGTAGAGAGACCAATCAGAGGAACACTCATGATCCTCGCAGTTGTGATCATGCGTACACGACATCTTTTTACCAAATCGTCGGAACTCGTCTCGTCGGCTAAAACAATCTCGCCAAGAAATTTCCAGAAATCTTTAGAGCAAGTGAAGGAGAAATGAAAAGGTATCAAACTAAAATAAATATCATCATCGGTTTTCACTTAAAAAAAAAAGAAAAATCAGACTAAACGACATCGTATTAATAAGTTTGTTAAAACGCAGCGTTTTGTTTTTAGAACTTAACATAGTTCGTCGTTGGAACCTTGATCTCAAACTCTTCTCCTAATCTTCCAAGGCACGGTCTAATACTAGTTGTAGCTTTGTCCAACAACAAAAAAGTATATACTATTTTGAGCCAGTTCGACACTTCAACATTTGTTCCAAAACACTTGTTTCTTCTATTAATTAATCTGTGACAATGCTTTACTTTACTTACCCGATTTTGAGCATGTCCCCAAGGTGCATCATGTGACCCTTTTATTTATGTGACCAGAATTTTAGTTTTATTTTTGAAGTCCTAAAATCTGAAATTGACAATAGTTTATGCCTGTAAAACTTGAACCCAAAATCAGAAACTCAAGTATTATATATTTACACACATGACAACAAATGCACAAGACCAAAAACTTATTTGAACATTATAGAATCTTTAGAAAACACAATGATATGACGCATGCTCGGATCTTTTCAACAATACTCATTCCGGCCAAAGAAAATATTAAATTAATTAAAAACAAATTTAACTTGAATTTTGATATGATATGATTAATATACTTTGAAAATTTCTATTGTGGGAATGAAAAAACTTAAAATATACATCGAAACTAATAAACCGACTGACTCATTTTCCACTAATAAACAAAGATATACATAGTTCATAGTTGTAACGATTTAGGGAAAAAGGATCATCGTGACCGAATTACGTCTGATAGCTTCACAGTGACATTTACGTTATATACACTAGAGAAAAAAAGGCAAAACTAATATGCATGATTTAGTGCCCAAAAGCCCAAACTAATGCCTTTTTCTTTACTTTTTTTTTAGCAATGAAACAAAACAACTTTCACTTTATCATCATTAAAAGGGGAAGGATCTTATGTTTCCCCGACCTTGAATGGTTCTGGCAATCAAATCATAAGTGAAAATTTACCAAATGACAAAGATGAAACTTTAATTATCAAAAAAAAAGGAGTTAAAACTTAATTTAGGTAAATTAATTACAAGTGTTTGGTTTTTACTAGAAACAAACAAAAAGATAGAGTTGTCCAAAAATATTTATTGATCAAAATGAGGTTAATAATGTAACATCCTATTTTATTAAATATATTTCTAATAAATTAAAATAATACTACCATTCAACTCAAACACATCAGACTATTTCTTTTCTTCAGATTTCATGTTATCTACTTAATTTTCACCGGATTTTCCGATTTAAAAGTCAGAAAATTCCTGTAACTCCTTCTCCTTTATTTGTGTGCTTATAGCCACCTATTTACCTTTTCTCGAATTTTTTTTTATCTCTAATATTTATATTCAGATATGACAAAATTTTACCAAAACAATATATATCAAAAAAATTTTAAACAATGATATACTAATCTTTTAGCTTAAACGTATAAAGCTATAATCGATAAAAAAAAAAAAAAAGCTATAATCGATAACAACATTCCGCTGTCATACAACTGTGTATAATTGGAAGTAAAGAAATGTCATGGTAGTAGTACAAATCAGTGATATCTTCTTTGTTTTTTCTTTACTATAGTTATGATAATTTTTTCACTGTTGTATAGAACCAAAAAAAAAAAAAAAAACATCACATCTTATTTATGGCTTCAATAAAACCAATATATATATTTTTTTTTATTAAAAAGGTTAAAAAAAGAATAATCTGTACTTATCAAAACTCTGGTATTAAATTTGTACTTGCGTGTATAGACAGAACAAGTAATGGGCAGGCGTTAGGTTGGCTGGCATCAGATCAAATTAAAGATTCATTATTGGTTTATAAATAGAAGGCCCCGCCTCCCAAGATTCTTCTTATCCACGTCACCTTCTTTCGCCGGAAAAAATAACACCACCACCAACACAATGACTCGCGTAGCCGTCTCCTTTCTCGTCCTCTTCGTGATCTCTCTAGTCGCCGCTGCCGCCTCCGATAACATCATCAGACTTCCTTCTCAAGCTTCTAAGTTCTTCCGCCCACCAACTCAAGAGAACGACGATGGTTCTACTAGATGGGCTGTTCTCGTCGCCGGATCCAGCGGTTACTGGAATTATAGACATCAGGTATCGATGCAATTCTCTCTCTCTTTTGATCATGTCGAAAACTTCAAAATTCCACGAAATGAGGGGAGGCGGTTTTTTTTTTTTTGGATTTTGCTGCTTATTTAATTTTAGATTTTCTGTTGATCATATCCAAATTACGAAATTGCGGCGCTGTTATATCTTACGAGATCATTTAAGAATTTGTCAATTTTGAGTTGAGCTACAACTTCTTGTAATAGTTCAATCTTAGGGTTGGTTTGGTCAGCCTAAGTTAGAGAGACTAATGATCAAATGTTGCAGGCGGATGTTTGTCATGCTTATCAGCTGCTAAAGAAAGGTGGAGTGAAAGAGGAGAATATTGTAGTGTTTATGTATGATGATATTGCAAAGCACGAAGAGAATCCAAGGCCTGGAGTTATTATTAATAGTCCTAATGGGGAAGATGTCTATAACGGAGTTCCCAAGGTGTTTTTTTTTTTTTTTTTGGATTTTTAGCTGCGGTTTATGTTTATGGATATTTGAAACGGCTTTGTGATTTGATTTGTTTGGGGTTTTGCTTGTGGCAGGATTATACCGGAGATGAAGTTAATGTTGATAACTTATTTGCTGTGATCCTTGGTAATAAAAAAGCTCTTAAAGGAGGAAGTGGGAAAGTTGTAAATAGCGGTCCAAACGATCATATCTTCATATATTATAGCGATCACGGTGGCCCTGGAGTGCTTGGTAAGTTCAACCTTTTTTTTTCTTTTCTTGAAGTTGAAGTTTTTTTGAGAAAAGTTTGATGACTTTGACTCTCTATGTTTATGTTCAGGGATGCCAACTTCTCCATATCTATATGCAAAAGATCTGAATGATGTCTTGAAGAAAAAACATGCTTCTGGAACATATAAGAGCTTGGTGCGTTGACAAGTTTCCTTCTGATAATGAGTTATTTGTCAGCTACTTGTATATTTGTCAGCCTTGATCATTCTCAGGTGTTTTATTTAGAGGCTTGTGAGTCTGGAAGTATTTTTGAAGGGCTTTTACCAGAGGGTTTAAACATTTATGCCACAACCGCATCGAATGCAGTAGAAAGCAGCTGGGGTACTTATTGTCCTGGAGAGGATCCTAGTCCTCCTTCTGAGTATGAGACCTGTTTGGGTGACTTGTACAGTGTTGCTTGGATGGAAGACAGGTATTCTTTAAGAACATTTAAAATATGACAAGAATAGTAGGAGTATGTTGGATGAGTATTTTTATCTAGGATCCTAATTCCTCTGTTTTCAATGCACACAGTGATAAACACAATTTACAGACAGAGAGTTTGCACCAGCAATATGAACTGGTATGATTCATGTTTAGTATATATCTGATTCAAGTTTGGTCTGGAACTCTTTCGAGTGAGAACTTGTTTGTGCATTGAGCATCAAAACGAATAATTATTGTTTCAGGTGAAAAAGAGGACTGCAGGTACTGGTTCATCCTACGGTTCTCATGTCTTGGAATTTGGAGATATAGGACTCAGCAAGGAGAAGCTTGTTCTTTATATGGGAACAAACCCAGCCAATGAAAACTTCACCTTTGTGGATGAGAATTTATTACTAAGACCACCTTCAAGAGTTACAAACCAGCGTGACGCTGATCTTGTCCATTTCTGGGATAAGGTTTATTATCCTACTCTCTTTGCTTCCCCCCGGTGATATCTACGAAAACATATTGTTTATGGTTTACTTAACCTATCAAGTGTTTTTTTCCATGTAGTATCGAAAGGCACCAGAAGGTTCTGCAAGAAAAGTTGAAGCTCAGAAGCAAGTCATTGAAGCAATGTCTCACAGACTACACGTCGACAACAGCGTTCTATTGATTGGGAAACTTTTGTTTGGTTTGGAAGGTCCTGAGATACTAAATAAAGTCCGGACTTATGGAAAACCACTTGTGGATGATTGGGACTGCCTTAAATCTATGGTACTCTTTTGCCTCTCATTAAAAACTTTGCTATTTAAGTTCTTGCATCAAGGTTTGGATAAACTCTATATGGTTAGTATTAAATAATGTCTTTAGATGGTCAAAGCCAATGATTAAGCTTTCTTGTCATGATGACATCATCTATTTCATGTGGTTGTTAGGTGAGAGCGTTCGAGAGGCACTGCGGATCGTTGTCTCAGTACGGAATAAAACACATGAGGTCGATTGCAAACATATGTAATGCAGGCATTCAGATGGTGCAGATGGAGGAGGCAGCGATGCAGGCCTGTCCGTCCATCCCTGCCGGTCCTTGGAGCTCTCTTCACCGAGGATTCAGTGCTTGATCCTCATCTCCCCATCAAAGTTTGTTTATATCCGTGTATGATGATAATAACATCTATGTATATCTTAATACCAGTTATAATCCTTCCTACGTACACAAGTTGATGTAAATATTGTATGCTTAAGTTACTGGTGTGAGTCTCAGAGATAAAAGAAAAGTGATTGTAAGTATATTTTCAGATAATTCTAATATGCAGTAAAAGCAACGATAAACGTTTGTGTTATAGTGATTTCAAGACTTTTTAAGACAATTAACATACATAAATGAGGCTCACAGAATACGTTTACATAGTACATATATTGAGAATAACATCTATCACACTTTTATACTTCTGCAAAATACATATCTGAGTCCCAAACACAATACAATACGGATAGAGAGAACCTTAAGAGTTCGAGGATGGGTCGTAACGTTTACGTTCTTCTTGTATTGACCGGAAAATCCTGGCAGCATTCTCACTTGCGAGCTTCGCATTGTGAGGTACCACCTTTATCACTCTCGTCACTCCTCCATCTCTTGTTGTCTGAGTAACAGTTGTTCTGGTTGTCGTTGTGGTTGTTGTCGTCATATCCTCAGGTTCGTTGTTGATATTGTTGCTGTCATCAACGGCTGAGAATGGCCGAAAGGACTTGTTAACAGCGATTCCCTCACGTCCACTTGGACTGCTTCCTGTGCTCCCTTGCCTGCTCTTTCTAGCCCGAGGGTAAGACTTTGTTGGCTGTTGCTGTTCCTGTGCAGCAGCTTCATTAACCGAGCTCTGTTGTTGGGTGTTGCGAAGATTTCCGGGATGCACAAACTGATTCATATGCTCATTGGGTTGTTGTTGAAAATTTCCTGGATACCCAAACTGATTCATATGCTGCTCATTGGGTTGTTGTTGTTGGCCTGAGCAATAAGGGTTCATCATGGTGGGCATTATTCCATATGGAGGGAAGTAGCCATTACTAGGATGAGGTGGGAATCCAATGCCCGGGTGATACTGAGGCATTACCATGGGCTGAGGCATAAAATGACCATAATACCCTCCTGGATGCCCCATACCTGGGTGAGGCTTGTATATCAACCCTTCAGAAGGAGACATTACAGGGATCAACCATTGCTGATTTCCCGAGGGAGGAGGCTGAGGAGGAAAGCAATATCCATTCGCAGCTGGTGAAGCGGGTGGGTTGTTCGGGAAAGGCATATAAGTGGATTGTTGATGATGATGACCTTGGTTTGACAATCTCCCAACAACGTTCTCAGCTGAGCTTTCCATTTTATGTTGGTCAGTCTTCTCCGAGTCGCCCCTTTGTTTGACGACAACATGTGGTAGAGGAGGCTTTACCATAAATTCTGACGCAACGAGCTTCTTCACTGGATAGCTTTTAGCAGAAACTTTTCCAAGAAAGTTTATCTCATCGAGCAAAATATCCGGTGATGCAGCAATAAGTTTCTGAACCTGATTATTACAGAATTAAAGCACAGTTTAATACGTCTGTTTCAGCTATAAAATAAACAAATATTCAGTGTAACATAAGAGAAGTTTTCGAATGACTTTACCTTAATCAGTCTGTGCAACTCAAATAGTTGAACCGCAAATACTCTTTGTTGACTGTAATGAGAAACAGAGTCACGTCAAGAAAATGAACCGTTAAAGGAAAGATATAGTTTCTGTTGAAGACAAGATAGGGAAAAAGAAACAAGCATAAATAGCTAATCAGCAATGACAGAAAAGCAAAGCAATACGTGTCCGTGGACGTATTGAACAAAAATAGATATAAATATCTAAATTGAAATCTAGCTACATAATGCAAGGGATGGGTTTATTGAAATCTAGCTTACCGTGAAGCTTAATGTGAATCTCAGATATTTAACAAAAAGCAAGAAAAAAAGCTTGTTAATGTTGGTCATGAACCCTGAAACCTTACTATAGCTAAGAGAACATTGAACCTTAAATCTGAGTTATGGAGTCTAAAATCCATAGAAACTCTGTAGTTCACAACCACACTAAGGATCCTAGCAAGAAGCAACTATAATTCTGCATCGTTGTAAGACTCAAAACTAGCTTTATGTATGGTTAACTAAAATTTAGATCCCGTAATTCTCAGAAAAACATTCCCCTACCTGGTTCAACCCCTTGAATGACAAGTAGGGAAAATGTCCAAGATGACAGTGCAGAATTAAAGTAATACCAAACCGAGACAGGGACATGTTCCAACAACCAGATGCAAAGAAGACATAGTATAAAGCCATGAACTGTCTCGGCGGGCACCTTGCACAATGTATGTCAATAGAGAATGTCCCTCCCTGCTATAACATGATCCAACGTGTTAAATGCGTTAATATGCTACCAAGGGCTCTTCAACTAAACATATTATAGGACCGTTTTAGAAGCAATCAGTGGCCTCTCCACTATAGAACCATCACTTCTCAAGTAAAAACCCAAAATCTGTTCTCCCAATAGATAACCGAGTTATAATTATACATGTAAACCAGCGATCGTTAATCATGAAAAAAAAACTGTTGGAAAGTGTTTCTAGTAAATGTAGTGATAGTGAAATATGCCCTACCACAGTCCTCCATGAAAATAGCAAAAAACAATAGAGGAAAGCTTCAGTAAAATTATGGAACAAAGCTTAAGTATTAACTTCTTGCTAGCAAAAAAGTCGTTATCAAAGAAGGAGATGGATAAAAAGACCAGAAAATAAATAATTTAGTCAACCAAAGTGTAAATTTCTGGTGAACTTACTTGGCAATAGCTTTCCTTGCTCTCCAGAAGCGTTTTTGACCTAATACTCCCACAACGTCATCAGGGGAGACATCTACGCTGGATATAGAATCCACCATCGAATCATCAGAAACATCATCACTTGCATCTTCATTTATCTGCTGCAGAGAGGCGCATCCTCTGTTTCTGCTGTATTCACGACCAGTATCAATGTCTTCAGGACTTCCATGACCCTCTTCTAAATGACTTTCCGTTGCCAAGTGAGATTCAGCTCCATTATCAGTATCCTTCACACCAATATCACCACCATTTCGGTATAACCGATTTCTAGACTCTTGTCTTAAGGAAGCATCACAATCATTTACTCGGTCATAACTCGATGCTGATTTTTCGAGATTCTTTCCCTCTGTGACTGATAAATCTAAAGAGATTACAAAGCCACCTGACTTTGCATTCGCCTTGACCTGCTCCCTACCCTCAAGGTTTGAAAAAGTAGCCAAACATATGTTTTGCTTTGACCCTGGGCGATTCTCTTCTTGAAATTGAGTGGAGTGACGAGAGCTAGGTGCCAGCAATGGGGTGTGTTTTTCCTTCTCAATACCACTCTTGGTTCTGCCTGGACCCTGAGATCTTCTTGAGTTGATAAATACTGGAACTGCGAACTCTTCTTCCTCTCTCACCATTTTCCTCTGATCATGTTGTGCCAAAGATCTCACATTTTCCATAAAGGACATTTGGGATACACAGTTTTCAGTTGCTTCGTTTGGAGCTGAAGAATCAAGATGCCGGGAAGATAAGTTTCTTTCCACACCACAAGACTGCAGAACGGAGGGTTAAAAAGGATTATTCCTCATGTCTTTATCAAGTAGAATACAATAACCACAACTGGAAACAACTATTGCTAAACAAGACAAAGCAATACCTGACTACCAAGAGGATGAACCAAAGTGGTTGTGCTACTACGGGAATTATGAGATAACGAGGCATGGTCACCAAACCTCTGAGAAGGGATACTAAGCTGCTCATAAAGAGCCATCTTGTTTCTAGGAGGAGCTCTAGGCCCTCCTTTATCAGCATCATTCACATGAAGCCGAGGGAACATAGGTTCCAATACCTTCTCCTCATCTTTCCCTCTCTTCATAATACAATTTCACAACCTTTGCTTCTCAAAAATAACCTAACTTCACACCGAATTTAGCAACAACAAGCTTCAATAATTGAACCTAAAAATCCAAAAAGACACCAAATTTAGCAAAAAGAAGCTTCAATAAAACAAACCCACCAATCAAATGAAATAACTTAACCCACCGACTACGATAGAGATCTCTCTCTCTAACCAATCAAAGAAGAAAAAATAAACCAAGTAAAGAGAAATCAAAGAAAGACCCAAGTGAGTTCAACCTGCTACAGAGACGGTGAAGTGAATCAAGGTAGAGATGATGGTTAAGCAGCCAAAGGAACAAGATTCGGAAGGAGGAAGAAGAAGATGACTTGTGGAGAGAGAGAGGATAGAGAGGAAAGGGGCAAAAAGAGATAGGAAAAGTGGGGTCTAGAAGGAGAGAGGAGGATATCTTTGGAGATATCATTTCATAAAATCCCATTTGGACATTTTCACCACCGGAAAGTGCGTGACAACGTGGACTCCTTTTGTAAAATATGTAATCTTAAAAAGTAAAGAAATCTTAAAAACCTCATCCAATACATCACTTTTTGTTGTTTTTCTTTAAGAATATGTAAGATGACCATATTTTCTACCTAGTTTATAAACAATGATGACATAAGATATATAAAATTCAAATCTTTCTAATCTAGAATACTTATTTTTGGGGACAAAATGTAATCTAGAATACAAGATTGTTTTCAGTTGGCAGTTTGTTATTTAATTTTTTAAAACAAAATGGTAATCTATTCTGCTATATTTCGTAACATCTGTCCGATATACGAATCTAGAGAAAGAACGACATTATGATCTCTTCTCCAAAGAGAGGTGATTACCGATGCTTCCCCAATCTTCTCTCCATATCTTCCATGTGTCCTGAGACCTGTCAATTGAAACCTAACAATGTCAAGGAGATTATCACCTCTTTACAAAGTTGGAAGACTATTGGAATTATGACTCCAACTCCATGGAGATGGGGTTACCGAAACCCTTGCAAGAAAACCCTACTCGAGTCTAAACCCACAACCACCATCATCTTTTCTGATGAGCAGACCATTCCATCTAGTCTCTTGGTCATGGAACCCTTCTCAACGTCCCAATGTCTATTGACAAGGACTATTTACCATGTTTGTGCTCTTCTCGTGAATGTGGCTTCGACTTTCTTTCGGGTTGCTTGTGATTTGGTGCTTTCTTGCCTACGTCTCCAATATCTCTTGGATATGTTGTCGAACTATCTATCCCGTTTATCTGTTACTTATGGTGTTCAAAAAGATTTTTTTTCAAAGAAAATCCAAAGGAATTAAAAGTACTAGTTATAAACAATTTTAAGGATTTTAGTTGAATTTTATCATTTGGTATTGAATGTTCACATTTTTATGGGAACTTTCCATTACATTGCTCATAATTTATATAAACTACATTATCATCAAAATTCAAAACAATCATAACATTTAACATAATATAAAAAATCATTATACTATGGAATAGCACAACAATTGTAAAAAATCTATAAATTACATGATTAAAATAGCACTAAAAATTTATGAAAACATGAATTTATTCAAATTCTATTTTTGATAGTTCTTTCTTTTGTCAAAAGTTTTTTTTTTCTTTTTTTTTTCTTTTTGGACCAAAATGAAAGATTGTTTATTCTCGCAGACGACCCAAAAAAATCAATCTACCGGTTACCCTTTCTTTTATCACAAAACTCAGGAATTCAAGTTGTGATTTTCTTTCTACCCATCCGTTTGGTGAATCTGCTCTCCTCTACTCTGATCGAAATGGCTTCTTCTTCCCCAACTCAGCGTACTCACGTCCCAATTCCTCCCGACCCACCACCACCAGGTCCCCTTTTTCTTTTTCAATTTTGCTTCTCCATACTCCAATTCCCTGATTCTTAACACCAATCTACGCTACTACTAATCATCTCCATTCGTTACCGTAATCGATCTGCTTCATCCCTCAGATTCCCCTAAATAATTGATTTTGTGTCTAATATAAAAAAAAAAACTTCATTGCTGATCGAATTATGTTATCAATTGATTGGATATATATTTTTCTTTTTGCTTTTTTCCTTTTAACTCTTCTTTTGATTTGAAATGTTTGAGTATGGATTAGATTCCATACTGACCTATTTGTTAGTTTTTTTGGGTTAATGCAAGTAGTAGATTGTTGTTATAGAGTTCTTGTCTCACATGTCTGAATTCTATTCTTGCAGGAGGAGGTAGGTCACTGACACAAGAAGCTAATGACCCACCAGTGCCTATATCAGTTTCCTCTCCGAGTGGGAAACGAACCAGAGATCCGGAAGACGAGGTCTACCTCGATAACCTTCGCTCCCAGAAACGTTATCTCAGCGAGGTTTGTTTTATTCTGGTCTTCTTTGCTCCCTACCCTAACTCAGTTGTTTGATGATTCTTTAGTTTTCTCTATCTTAACAGTGTTTTAAATTTCGCCAACATCTTTTCTCGTAGATAATGGCTTGCAGTTTAAACGGACTAACAGTCGGGGACTCACTTCCTGTCAATATGTTAGAGTCTCCAGCTCGGTCTGAGAGCTTTCTTTATCACAGGTATGCTCCACTCCATAGTGTTTGTTGTTGAATATGGTTGTGAATTTTTTTAACATATCTGATTATTATGTGTCGTACATAAACACAGAGATGATTTACCATTACAATACTCTCCCATGTCGGAAGACTCAGACGAAGCAAGATTCTGCGAGGACCCAACAACAACAACAAGCACTTGCTCATCGCAACCCGAGAGCCGCCCAACTAGTCCAGTTTCACCATATCGATACCAAAGACCTCTTTCTTCAACAAACTCACCACTCCTGTCATCGTCAACAATCCCACTCCATTCACATACATGTCCTACCTCCATGAGCTCCAATGCAACAACAACAACCACTAGTACTACTACTACTCCACAGCCTCGCCATAGAGGATCAGACACAGAAGGAAGGTTTCCATCATCCCCCAGCGATATCTGTCATTCAGGTGACTTGAGGAGAACCGCTCTACTCAGGTCTGTTCAAATGAGGACACAACCATGTGGCGGCTATACTTCAAGTTCAGGGCCAAACAATATTGACGTTGAAGAGAGGATGTGTTCTAAGTCTATGGAGGAAGATAGAGGCTATAATAGAGGGGAAGATATATCTTACACTGAAGTCTCTAGTAAGAGCAAGTCTTGTAAAGCATTGGACATGTGACTTTGTGAAAAGTGATCAAAGAGGCGAGTAGCCTTCCATTAACAATACTAAGGAAAGTGTATTGAAACCATGATTTTGGAGAATTTTATGGGATTTAGTAAATTTGGAATTTTGATAGATTTTAGGGAAGTTAATATGATTTATGTTAAAATTCTTTCAAATCCCATCTAAAACCATGAGATTTGTATTTCTATATTTTTAACTGTGAATTTTAATGGATTTTTTAAAATTCATAATTGAATAACATAGGATTTTTAATTTTATACAAATCACTTAAAATGTCAAGTTGAATACATCCCTAAATTGTTGATTATTATTTTAATTATTCAAAGTAATTAATACTCCTTCTGTTTCAATATATAAGATGTTCTGGCATCTTTTTTTTGTTTCAAAATATAAGATGTTTTGTAACTTTCTATGCAAAATTTAATATATATTTAATAATCTGTAATTATTATTTATGTAGTTTTCTTTACTATTGGTTAAATTTTTTAATTTAAATATATATAATATGTGTGTTTTACCTTAAACATTTTATATTTTAAAACGGATGGAGTACTATGTACGAAAAGTTTTGATCAAAACTAATATAGATTTAAAATTGAAGTGTACAAAGTTTTTTAATAATACCAATAAAAAGTTTTTATATATATATTTTTGTTATTATCGTGACTCGTGAGTTTCTTCAAATATAGCTAAAGCCCAAGCACAGGCCCAAATACCATCGTTATTTTTAACTAAACCCGATTCGGTTAGGGAACCCACCCGTCGGGTGAATCTGGACAGTCCCCTCAAATAAAAAAGTTGTGAGAGCGCTGCTTTGACGCTTTGATCGAAATGGCGTCGTCTTCTCCAACTCAGCGAGCTCACGTCCCGATTCCTCCTGAACCAGGTCCCTTCTTCTTCTTCAATTTGCTTCTCTATCCTTAAATTTGCTCTTTTATCGTTTTAATAAGCTTCGCTACTTGTAATTATCTTCGTTCTTTCCATTGCGATCGATTAGCTTCCCTGTTCCTGATTTCACTGTATTCGATCTGCTTTATCCCTCAGAATCCCCCAAATGATTTGGTGTTTTTTTTTTTGCTTTCGCTTTTGAATCAATTGATTGAGAATAAACCGATTTGATGCTAACGTTACTTCGTTTCTAATCGAAAATGTGACTTGAGCCGTCTATTTTGGCTTGTTTCTGGGAGAGTTTAGGTTCAAAGTTTCAAGGGTGCTTCGTTATTGCTTTCTTGCAATGCATCATACGAGAGATTTTTGTTAATTTCATTTTTGATTTGAGAAATGTCTTATGAGTTGGATTTAGATCATCTACAGTATCTCTGTTTGCAGCTTGGATTTTTGTTTATTTTTATTTTTTTTTCATCTAAAATGTCTTATGGACATGTTAATTATGTTACATTTTCTGCAATTTGTTTGTATTTTGATTATGCAAGTTAGTCAAAATTGTCATAAATCTTTTGTCTCAAATCTGAGTTTCACTCTGTAGGGGGGAGGCCACTGACACAAGAAGCTAATGAGCCACAAGTTCCGATTCACATAGTGAAGGATCCGTTGCAACTTCCTGCTGATTTCCTAAACCCTTCTCCTGAAAAGAAATTGGTCGTTGGTTTTGACTGTGAGGGTGTTGACCTCTGTCGACATGGAAAACTTTGTATCATGCAGGTATGACCCCTTTTAACTAGAATTTTAGATTATTTGTTCAATGATGTTTTGGTAGTTTATAATTCTAACTGAAGATTCTTGTCTTGGCAGATTGCATTCTCTAATGCAATATACTTGGTTGATGTCATCGAAGGTGGCGAGGTGCTTATGAAAGCCTGTAAGCCTGCACTCGAGTCTAATTACATCACAAAAGTTATTCATGATTGCAAACGTGACAGTGAGGTGTCTGAACTTTTTTTGTTTACTTGGTATTGTGTTCATGACATATTTATAATTCATGACAACGTCGCTTTAATTATTTTTTCGTACTATAGGCCTTATACTTTCAGTTTGGGATAAGGTTGCACAATGTTGTGGACACTCAGGTACGCTCTTCTGTGTGACGCGAAAAAATCTCTTGCCTTAGACTATTTCCTGTCTAAGTAACCTTGGTCCTGATTTTCTTATACTATTTTCTGGTTCATAGATTGCTTATTCTCTGATAGAAGAGCAAGAAGGCAGGAGAAGACCTCTAGATGATTACATATCGTTTGTTTCACTCCTTGCTGATCCACGTTACTGCGGTACATTTTATACTATCATGTTAGTTTTTATTTATGATTTACTTTAAATATTTAATCCTCGCGGCATCTTGTTCTGGGCGTGAATATACTGATTTCAGCTGAGCAAATGTTTATGCAAGTTCGACCTTATCTATAGAGCCTGCTTTATGGAACTTCTTGTTCTGGTTCATATCTTGCACCTTGAAAAGTGATATTGACATTTTCCCTATCATGTGGTGGTGAATCAATCACTTGGCTTTTGTTTATTCGGTTTAGGCATATCCTATGAAGAGAAAGAAGAAGTTCGTGTGCTCATGCGCCAGGTTCATTACATTTCTACTATATCTTTGCTAGTGTTTAAACTGAAATTATGCTTCCGGAATAGATAATGAGTTGTTTGTGTTGCCTTAATCTTTCAAATTTAGGACCCAAAGTTTTGGACATACAGGCCAATGACTGAGCTTATGATCCGCGCAGCTGCCGATGATGTCCGCTTTCTTCTGTATCTCTATCACAAAATGATGGGAAAACTAACTCAGCGGTCACTATGGCATCTAGCTGTTCGTGGTGCGTTGTACTGTCGCTGTCTCTGCTGCATGAAGGATGCTGATTTTGCTGATTGGCCGGCTGTTCCTCCAATTCCAGGTTTGTGCGTACATTAAGAATGTAGTTCAGGACAGAACTAGGTTACTCTCTGAAGTCAGTGAAGATATATAAAAATCTATAGACAGAAAGATAAATAGACTAGTGATGTTAGCTTCCATTGGTTTACTGATTGTAGTTGGACTTTTTGAGTATTGCAGATAACCTGAAGTCAGAAGATGAATGTCTCGAAGAAGAGATCCTGTCAGTGCTTGATGTTCCACCAGGAAAGATGGGACGTGTGATTGGAAGGAAAGGATCATCAATTCTCGCCATTAAGGAAGCTTGCAAGTATAGAAACCATTTCGTTCATGTTCTAGTAGTGCTAACAAGACATTTGATATCTGACTGTCATATAATACGAGTGATTTTTTTCGTCTAGCAGCGCGGAAATTCTAATTGGAGGGGCAAAGGGTCCACCTGACAAGGTTAGTCTTATTCCATTGGGGCACGTGATCTCATCATAGTTCCAATGTTTTGCTATAAATGAGAGATTGGTGGAACCAAAAGATGTAATAAGGTAGTGTTTTGTGGAAATGGGTTTGGTGCAGATATTTGTGATTGGACCGGTGAAAGAAGTGCGTAAGGCGGAGGCTATACTGAGAGGAAGAATGATAGACTATTGAAAGGAAATGAGGGCCCTTTGTAATCTGTCTCATTGCCCCCTACCAAAAAAACATTAAACCCTCTTTAAACTTGGATACTCCATGGTTCAGTACGGACCCGAGAGAGTCCCCTCTTCAATAAAAGTTACATCATTAACTTCTGTTGATACTGGAACTTACCATTCCATTTCCCAAAAGGGACTTTATAGTTTGATGAAACCAAAAAAGACCATATCAGCTGTGGTTTATTGGCAAATGCAAAAGTAGTTTGTCTGATGAGTAACGTTCAACCCTCAATTGGTTTCTACGCCCGCTCTGTTTCCTTTAGTGTTAGTGAAACTGATAGTTGAATTACGTTTTGTTGGGTTGATGATTCGTAATCCTGAATTTAGTGGTTTTTAGTACGAGTAAATTCAAAATTTTTGTGCAAATTAACAATTAATCTTTTAAAATCTAAACGCTAAGTCTTACTACATCTATTAGAGTTAGATATTGTGTAAAAAGTCTTATACAGTATTTAACAGTAAATAATGTACAAGTACAAGTGCTTAACTGACCTATTTTCTCTCATTCTTTGTTGAATATTTTTGTCTATTTGACTGTGTATATTAATCCAGGCCTAAAATAATACTACTAATCCCCTTAAAACTCGAGCTATTTTTAAACTTTTTATCATTTCTAACCTACTATTCTATTTTTACTCTAAAAATAGCTTAGCTATATTCAGAATAAGATATAATATACCACTAGAATTAGGTTTAAAAATTTCTTGGTCTTATTTTCTCTCTCATTTGTTGTTGAATATTTTTGTCTACTTTACAATTTTGTACATAGACGAAATAAAACAAATTTGCAAAAATCCAAATACATTTAGAACTAATTACAAAATGACATAACACTAATACACAACAAAATAAAGCCAATGGCAAAAGAAAACAAAATATGTAAAATACGAAAATGCCAAACAAATTGTAGAAAGGCCTCCCAAGTATCAGTTACAAAACGACGATAAGATTGATTTGCCACGTCATTTATCTACCCAACTAAAAAACTCTCCAAATATTCACAAAAATAAAATAGTCGAGTCAAACTGGATAGAACTGCCACATCATCATAGACTCGGTTAACAGAACCGGGTTAACTCAACCGAGTGAGTTTTCTCGACTGAGTTTCGCGTACATCTTGGCTCTCAGTTCTTTCCCAGATTCCACAAACTCCATCGCCGGAGCTTCTTCTTCACGTTCACTCTCCCAGATCTCAAACTCCCTAATTCTCGGCCACGTCGGCGCTTGAATCGGACGCAAAGACGACGAAAAAGGTAACCTAAGTCCAGATCTCATCGGCGAACTCCACGAACCACCTCCGTTCAACTGCATCTTCCTCATCGACGCAATGAGTTCACCGGTGCTCGGAGAAAGCGGCGGAGATTCCGAATGTGGAGATCCGAGGGTCGAAGTCGGAGAAGTAGCTAAGCCTGATTTCGAAGAGAAGAATCCACCAAGATCTGGATCTAAGGAACAAGGCAAAACACGTAACTGCTCCGTCGTATGAGCGAAGAAACAGATTCTTCTCCGGCAACTCGTTCCGTCTTTACACGGCTGAGTACGGTAACGAGAAGGATGAAGCCAACACTCGAAAACACCGTGAGCGAACTCACACGAGTCACCTCTCCTACAACTCCCTTTACGAAACTCAGGACAAGCGGTGCCGGAGTAATGAAACTTCCTCGGATCTCTCCGTCGTGCTTTCTCTCCGGGATGAGCGAACGGACACTCAGTCCAGTCATGAGATCGGCTTCTCGCGCATCGTCGGATCTTGAACTCGTACATGTGAAACTCGTCGGTGAGTGATGACTCGTCTGAATCGTTCGTTAACTCGTTTGACGGGAGGTAACGGTAGAGAGAAGTGAAGGAGTCGAGAAACGGTGACGGAGAGTGTGGGTGATCGTTAACGCCGTTAGAGAATGGTGAAGAGATTGTGCATGTTGGATCGTTGATTGAGTCCCATTGAGGGATATGGATGGTCGGATGTGGCCGCTTATAATTATTTTCTCCGATCATCATTTTTTTTTTTTGTTTGTTGTTGTGAATTTGTTAGTGAGTCTAGAATATGGGAGAGGTTTGTCTTTGAGTTATAAACTGCTTTGTCTTTTAACTATGGTTGGGTCAATCTTAACCACGGTAAAGTTATGAAAATCTTGACCCTATCCACAAACCGTACGGTTACTATTAATAAACTCAATGTCAAGATTACGACACGTGGAGAAATATGTGCTTATTATGTTCGTTTGTTACTTTATTTTTTTGTTTACTCTTTAAATTATTATTTGATACTCCCTCCGTTTCAAAATATAAGATGTTTTAAGCAAAGCACATAGATTAAGAAGTTTTTACTTTTAACAAGTTCAACCAATCAGAAACAGTACTGCATAATATAAAATACTAAACTAATCTAAAAGTTACATTAAAATTTGAAAGCATCATATATTATGAAACAACAAACTTCTCCAAAACATCTTATATTTTGAAACGGAGAGAGTATTTTTATAAGTCAGGGTATCTAAACTAATACCACCTCCAACGCTATAAACGGATGTGAGTTTCTTAAAATACAAATTAAAAAAAAATCTTTTAATTATAACATTTTTTTATTTTTTATTAACTAAATTACTAAAAGTATATAGGATATATACCTATTATGTTCTTATAGACATTTCTAAAAACTCCTCATTTATATATTTTTCTATTCTTATTAATTTATTTTTGTTTAGATACTTTTAAACATTTTTGCCACGGTGGTGATTTAATGACTTTAAGCAATTGCAATAGAATGTGAAACGTATTAACGTCGTAAAACATATCTCCTCACCACTAGACCACAAGGCTCCACACAAGTTATTATTTAGATTTTTATTAGATATTAAAAAATTTACGGCTAAATTCACCTGAAAATAAAACATGTGTGGAATTTTTATAAATTTCGTAAGTTATTTTAGCGGAATCTACCAAAATAATTTTGGAAGTTAAATGATACAAACTTAAAATTATAAGCTATTAAAATTAACTATTAATTTTTATTAAAAATCCTCATTTTTTATTTTTATTGAATTATTATTCTCAAAGTAATTTTATCATCTTTTTAACAACTTACATATGATGAACAATAATGAGCATTAGAAGAAAAGAAAAACAATGAAGGAACTAAATAATAAGGAAAAAAATTTGAGAAACAAAGCTGAAAATTTGTACATAAGACATTTTTTTCTTTGTTTTTACATAACCTAAAAATTTAGAAATTACATCAATACACTTTCCAGAGGCTGGATAATCTTTGATAAATTATTTTCTGAACAAAAATAAAACTCATTAAGAGAATATGATAATTTAGTTATATATGTCGTGTCGTGAATCTTTACAAACTTTTCATCATTTTCTTATTCAAGAACAAGTTGATGTGAGAATAGTCTATCGTGAGTGGAGTGTCTATCAAAAATATCTGTAGTAAAAATTATGTAACGCAGTATATATTTAATTGAAATGTGGAGATTACGGTATGTGGCAGAAATATCTACATATTATGTTTATACAACATTAATAAACAACAAAATAAACCAACAATAGCAAATAAAACACAATTAACATATTGGTTTAGGCCGAACGAGGTTTTTGTGGGTTTTTTCTTGTATTTTTTTTCCCTTTTCTAAACTAATATTTCCGGCGTATAGCTAGACAGACTGAAGTCATCATGTAAAACTCTATTTGGGACATTTTGTCTTGTCTGCAAATATTGTCCAATCGTTACTGTAATCAGTAGTTGTGGTCTGTGTGGTTAGCTTTGTAACGAGTCACTCGTGTAGCATACTATTCATTTCCCCAAAACTGATCCTAAATATATACTACAAATCAGACAAGGAGAATGACTTTGCTCGGATCGGAAAGGCAACAAGCAACTCGGACAACGTTTGGTCCATGTTCCAATATCGAATTAAGGGTTCCACTGCTCCGAGATCCACTTGATTGTTTCTCTTCCATTTGTTTTTCTTTTCTTTAATTGTTTGAGTAAAGGTTATCCATTAAGGGGAACTTATCTATCCCACGTGGAATGGTTCACAAAATTAGGATACATAATTGTTACTAGTCAGACCATTAAACAAACGGCAACTTGATTATTCTGAATATAAGAAAAAGCAATGTACGACCATAATCAGATAGGGTTCTGGGAACAAATCATCTAAATCTCACCAAACTTTTATTAAAGGATAACTTTTGGTTCGTGGCTATTAAATAATAATTAAGTCTGAATTTATCAACTTTTGCTTCACTCACAAGGGTCTGATCATGGATAAGCAATGATTATCACAAGCTATCATAATGATCGTTCTCAGTTCTCTTATCCATAAACTATTTATAAAACTAAAATAAGTCACGAGATGATTGATCGATCACGAAAAAAAAAAGATCTTCTAAACGATTCCGGAAGTTTAAGGCTGCGGTATGATATATGGTCTAACCCCAAAATCAATAACTTGTAGAGATTCAAAGGATTTTAAAAGAAACATAAAATCCCATTTTGTAAAGTGACAAATTTGAACAACAATTATAAAACCAATTTCAAGTGAAATTACTACTCTTTGTCCCTTAAAGATTAATGTTTGATAGTTTTTACACAATTAAGAAATAATGATTATTAACTTTAAATACATTATTGTTGCTTTGTAAAAAAAGTATTATATATTATAGATCAATGACTATTCAAATTTTTTTTAAAAATTAATGATTATTTTTTGGAGTTTACAAAATTTTAATATTAATTAACTAAAAGTGGTAGAAAATCAATATTTATGGAACATAAAAATATCACAAAACATCAAATTTTACGAGAGAGGGAGTACTAATTAGACTATATTATTATAATGTATATTGTATTCACTGAATAACTTATATTGTATTATAATAATATATATTATATATTTCCAACAAAGTAGGATTGTATATTTCCATTTATATTATTAGATTTTATATGAAATTAAAATACTGTAAAATATAAATTTAAAAGATAGCAAGAAACGAATGCAATTGTTCAAGAATAATGAAAAAAGAAAGAAGAAGTGTTTAGATCGTTGTAGACTGTAGTTGATTAGTTTTCATATATAAAAAGTGACCAAAATCACTATGCAACATGTGAAAATCGAGACCAATCACTATGCAACACAGCTAAGAATCATATGCGAATGGGTCACGTGGTTGGCACAACTACAACAAGTAATGAATGTTATACTCATCAGCCGAGTGATCTCCAAGATTAGATTGACAAAGCGGTAAAACCCAAAAATAAAACATGAATAATCGTCAATGTATGATTTCGTTCCAAAGTAGAACTGTTCTGAAATATATTGCATTGTACCCAAGACAAGCAGTGAATATTGTCCTCCTGAGTCCTCAGCGTGGGTGAACAATTTGAATGCAAGCTTATTTATGCTCATATAAAGGTCCTCAATTACAAGATATGTAGTAATAATTCATTGGAGTATTATGTGCAAAGAGAGAAAAGCTTAAACGAAAAACCAAGAGAAAAAAAGTGTTTGATTGACATTTCATAAAGAAGAGTATTACGTAAGGATAGAAACTTATTCCGTTAGATGAATTAAAAATATATATACTGGAAGAGATGTAACCAAATAAATATGCATGCTCAACAAAGAACCTCAAAACTGTAATATAATGAGAATAAGAAGTAATACCGATCAGCCAATAAAAGATAGATTACGTCACAAATATAAAATTATATGGAATAAAAAGAACAGTTCACATTACATCTTTTCAAAAAAAAAAAAAAGGCCACGAACAGTACCAAAAAAACATACGTAGGGTAATCATAAAACATAATATAACATCAAGATTCATATCATTATAAAACTCTTAATGATTAAGTTGTTGTGGTTTGGTGTGTTTGCGGATGCGCAAAATGTCCAAACTCTTTCGCTTTCTCCGTTATCCTCATCCTCGCGTAATCCACTTTATCCGCTCCCATCGGGTGTTTTCCGGTAACGTACCTATAGATCCACGTCAAAGCCGACGCTGCTGCCACCCCACAACCACCAGAGAATAAGAATCCCACCGTCAAAAGCCCCATCGTTATCACCGCGGGAACCAACACCGGGCTGAACAGAACCATCAGGGGCGTCGCTACGATCAAACCGATCACGGTTCCGGTTAGTGTCAGTCCCGAGAGCACCAGAAGTGAAAGGCCGATCGTCGCTGCCGTTAGGAATCTCACTATTTGTCGTGTCGATGGTGATGAGTCGTCGAGACTCTTCATTATTGGTTGTTGCGTCTGCTGATGGTGCTGTTGATGATGATCCGCCATTTTTTTTTGTTTCTTTATTCTTTTTGTTCTCTGAGTCGATCTTGTGAAGAAATTGTGAATTGTATAGAGTTATGTTTTTGTGTTTGTATCTTTGGTGATTTGTGATTTGTTGTGGTGTAACGAATTATAAGGGAGAAGCGAAACAAGAAACGTGGCGAACGATGAGGCAATAGAGAAGAGTGTTACGCGGGCGTGTCAGCTCTGCATGGAGCTACTTCGGGGGAGGTATTGACACGTGCTTGTTCATTTTCGAATTAAATCTCAATCGTTCTATTATCTTGAAGCGTATTGGGCTACTTACTTATCTGGGCTTCTGGTGATTGTATTATCATTGTGATTGTGAAGTTGGAATAGTTTATCCTGAAAGTGTCAAAAAAATAAGGGTTGGATTTTGAAAAGAAAATATAGTATTATTTTTAAATAATTAATTTAGCTGCAGGATGAGAAGGTCAGCCTGCTAAACCATGGGCTTAAAATATGGGCCTGTAGTAGAAAATTTTGAAAATAAAAAAAAAACTTCGATGCAGATTAATCAACACGTGGCAGTCTTTGGATTCGACCGTTGGTGCTTCGCTGGTTTACGTTTTGTATATTGTCAGCCCTCCTTTTTAAATTTCTCCATTGGATCCCAAATCCAAATCTCTCTTTTGTATAATTGCTCTCTCTCTCTCTCTCTTCTCTTCCTCTTTCTTCTTGATTCTCTCTCGCTATCTTGGCTCAATCGATCTCTTTCCATGGGGACTTCTACAGACACGCAGCAAAACGTAAGAAAAATTTACTTCTTCTTGATCTCATTGATTCCCTTTTTTTTTTTTTTTTGTTCTTTTGCCGAATATGTTTCAATTTTAGGGATTTGTTCTTTATATATCTCTTGTGTTGCTTCCTTGTTCGTTTGTGTTTGGGATTCTCGATTGGGTTGTTTGATTTTTTCAGAAATAAATCTTCGTTTCGTTTGAATTCGATATTCTCTGTTTAATTTGAGAAAGAATTATTGTTGGGGAGATTTCGAGAAATTTCAATTCACGGTTGTGGAGTTAGCCTTGTTTTACTGTGAGATCTTTAGATTCATTGACAAATCCGAGGATTAGGGTTTAGGGAGTTTTTGATTTTATCGACTTATCTTTTGATTCCTGATAAGAATTGGATTTGAAAGAATAGAGATCTTCGTTTCTGGAAATTTCAATTTCTAGAGTATTCAATTTTAGGTTAACAAAAGACAGATTTGGTTTCTTATGATTGTTTTTAAGTGTTATCTGAGGGTGGAATTGGATTGTATCTTTGTGATTATTGTGTCAGGAGGCAATAGAGGCTGCACAAAAGAGATGGACTACAAGCGATTTCGACGTTGGGAAGCCTCTTGGTAGAGGGAAGTTTGGCCATGTTTATATAGCAAGAGAGAAGCGGGTTAGTGTTTGTGTCTCTTTTTTACAATCAATGTTGTTGTTGTTTTTTGAGTTATTCACAGAAAGATTTGTTTGGAGATGATTGTTTGTGATTTGATGTCTTTCTTCTTCTTATATGCGCATATTTGAAACAGAGCAATCACATTGTGGCTTTAAAGGTTCTTTTTAAGACGCAGCTTCAACAGTCACAAGTTGAGCACCAGCTTCGTAGGGAAGTTGAGATTCAGTCTCATCTTAGGCATCCCAATATTCTAAGGCTCTATGGTTACTTCTATGATCAGGTGTTGTGCTGTGTTTTGTGTGAATTTTAAGATTCTTACTTGTTGACATTACAATGTTTGTCTCTGTGATAATAACAGTTTCTCGAATACCTTTTGTTGCAGAAAAGGGTTTACTTGATTTTAGAGTATGCTGCTAGAGGTGAGCTTTACAAGGAGCTTCAAAAATGCAAGTACTTCAGCGAACGTCGAGCAGCAACTGTGAGTACTAGTGATATTTACCTTAACCCTTGCCTCTGAATCTCTGTAGTCTTTTCTATTTACACTTCTTGTAGACTAGTACGAGCTCATACCCTTTAATTTTGTTGTAACAGTATGTTGCGTCATTGGCAAGAGCCCTCATCTATTGCCATGGAAAGCACGTAATACACAGAGATATAAAGCCAGAAAATCTATTGATTGGTGCTCAGGTAACACATCTTTGCTGCTTCTCATTTTCCATCAATGCCATGTTATTGAAGTTAGCTTAACTGTTTATGTATTCATGGATATATATACTATCAGGGTGAGCTCAAGATTGCAGATTTTGGATGGTCAGTTCATACATTCAACCGTAGACGGACTATGTGTGGGACTTTGGATTACCTTCCACCTGAGATGGGTACGTAAAACCTCTCCAGTGTGTTTTTAAATCAGAGACGTCTGCTCCCAGCTAACTTACTCTTTTTTGCTTTTGGAGTTACAGTGGAAAGTGTGGAACACGATGCAAGTGTCGATATATGGAGTCTAGGAATTCTCTGCTATGAGTTTCTCTACGGTGTTCCTCCGTTTGAGGCCAGGGAGCATTCAGAGACATACAAAAGGTAACAGCCTGTTTTTAAAGCTTAGGATAAGATTAGTATGATGTTGTGGTAACGTACATTAAAGAATTTTTTTTCTTGTTCTACAAATGCTGCAGGATTGTTCAAGTGGATCTCAAGTTCCCTTCCAAACCTATTGTGTCTTCATCTGCAAAAGACCTGATTAGCCAGGTTCCTACTCTCTCATACCTTGTAAATCTCTCTTAAGCTTTTGTGCATTTGAAGAGTGAATTCTGATTTTCGCACTTTCTGACCATACAGATGCTGGTTAAGGAGTCTACTCAACGTTTGGCCTTGCACAAGCTTCTTGAGCACCCATGGATTGTGCAAAACGCAGATCCGTCAGGCCTCTACAGAGGCTGAAGCTTCATGCTCTTCCATGCAGATAAAGAAAAGACTGCATTCTTGGTCCCCTATTACTATAATTGATCTGATCAATTCATAGTCTATATAGAATCTAGCTGTGTTGCAAAGTATTTGTACTATATTTGTCAACAAAGTTTATAGCAACAAGATTCGTGTAACTTGACACCAATTAGGTTTGAATCTTACATCACTTTTAAGAAATCGTTTGGAATGGTTTTATACTTACACCAGTTTTTCTGCATTGGTCGTCGTGGCACTAATCTTAGTTTTAGAACTTGTTCACCAATTGGTCGGATTACACACTGTATATTTTAAGCCACTCCAAGAACCAACAGTCATTCGTAAAAAATTTCGGAGCCTAGCAGCGAAAGCTACCTCTTGTTATCATGGACGCGAGGACTATTTTACAAGGTTTTATGTTAACTAATGTCACTGCAGCTATATGAGATCAAATTGTACAAATACATGATGAGTTGGACTTGTTCATATGAGAGCCGCAACATTTTTTTTGTGTTATTAGGCTACTGGCACACGAATGAAAGAAATTAAGAATAACGAACTTGAACAGAACAACAAGAGACTCTGCAATGAATCATTTTCCTTCAAAAGGTGGGTAAATGAGACAAGATTTTCATCTATAAGAAGAAGAATAATGCCTACTTAACCTCAAAAATTTAATTTTGTGTATCTTGTAATTAAATATGGTGGTAAAATCTCAAAAGGCGTAGCGGTAGATAGCATCCGCAACACCGTCTTGGTCGTTGCTCACACCTATCACATCAGCCACGGCCTTTGTCTTTTCTGCACCATTGCTCATAGCAACTCCCAACGAGGCCAGTTCCAGCATCTCTATGTCATTTTCTCCATCCCCAATTGCCATTATCTGATTTAAAAAAAGTCCGGTTTGATTCATCAATTATCTAGCCTTGAACAAATTAAACAAGCAAATCAAGTTTTAGAGCTTGAGTTCAGGGGTGGACGATTCAATTTTATTTTATTTTTGACTTCCATACCTACGCCTACTTGAGTTTCTTTAAATGTCGTAAAAAGATGCTAGATTGTTACCTCATCCGGTGAAACACCCAAATGATTGAGTAACATTTTTAGACCGTTCCCTTTGGAGGTTCCTGGTGGGACGATTTCTAGCATGTCTGATTGAGCTTGAACAACATTAGCGCGGTCTCCCGTAGCTTCTGACCAATACGGACGGATAACAGATGAGACTCCCTCGGTTGTGTCCATAAATATCACTTTCTTCGGATATATAAGAGAACCAAACATCACTACTCTGGCTTATACAGATGTAAGAAAGCAAAACCTAAGTTCTGACTCCGGGAATTACCTGAATGTCTGATTCAGCGATAAGTTGATCAACGGACGATATGATTTCAGCCTGTTAACACATAACATGTATATAATTTATGCAAGAAGCTGATAAAAATTATAACTATAAGGGGAGAGAGAGTAACAGTTTCATTATCCTACCTTTGGCTCATTGTAGATTGTGTGAAGAGAGTCCACAAGAGGGTGGTCAAACAATGTCAAGCAGCGATCCTGGCTGAATGCAATGAGAGGAATTCGATGCTCCAAAGAATAAAGACACGTCTGCATATTGCAAATAAAAATTAGTATGTATGAAATAGAATTCCTAGAACCCAGTTATTCAATCACGATGCACACAGATAATAAATTCAAGACCATCATAGCTCGTTAACTAGTTTTTTGTTGCTTCACATAGTAGAGAACTATGAGTCTATGATGCAAAGAGACTGGGTTCTAGAATTATAATGCATGTTGTGAACTAAGCCAAAGGCATGAGATTTAAGTCTGTGGTGGTAGTTGTAGTCAAAATCTAAATGGATTTACCTCTCTGCAGACGTCTCGGTCTAAGTTTCCTCTATACACTTCTTTTCCGTGCCTACCATAGACAAGTAAACCCTGTAATTAAACAGATATTAGTGAGACTACATCGATATTGGTGCACCTCACTAGTTCCCAGATGTTAGAGAAAGTAGGAAACCTGAACGAAGACGCCTGGAGAGGACTCTGAGACAATGCCATCTGATCCAGTTAGATCAGCCGTTTTCAAGATTTTGATCGCACCTGGGCGGGACTGTGATAAATAGATAAGTTTAGGAACAGATCCCATCTCCAAAACATCTCAAAGAAAGACAAATAACAGAATATAAGGGAAGATATAGTTGTATCAAAGAAAAGTCCAATCATGAAGTCACTGTAAAACTGCTGTCTTCTCACCTTCCCTGTAGCTATGACGACTTTAAGTCCCCTCCGCAAGGCTTCTTTTAAAGCTTCTGCATTTGCCTCCGAAATCTGACTTTTACTGTTAAGTAGTGTGCCTAGTAGCGTTCACATCAAAATCCCATTAGAAAGAATAGGAAACTGAAAGCAAAAACTATACATTGTTGAATATGTAAGCATACCATCCATATCACAGAATATATAGGAGAACTTTGGTTTGTACAATCTTACGCCATCCCCTTCCTTCCTGTCTTTTAACAGTAGTCTGTAAGTTTATCTTAGAAGAACAAGAAGATAGTATATATCTAGTATCCCCATTGAAGAGGGGGATAAGTGTTGATAACAGTAAACACAAGAATAATACCATCTGATTTATCCGGCTGAGGTTTAGCTGTTTTTTCAATGTCATATGCACTCTGAATGAGTCCTTTTCCTTTCCAGCCAAGGCTCTTGAGCAACAACTCCTCCTCCTCCTCCATTTCTTTCTCAGCCTCGTCGCTGATCTCATGATCAAAGCCCAGTAAATGTAGCAACCCATGGATCTTGAAAAAGACATTAAGGTATCAGCAAATAGAGGCTGGGACACAAATCATACTAAACCATTGTCTCATTAAAAACGGGCAAGATTGGCTACTGTCCTTTTACAACTACATGGTCCTAATATCTTCTACAATTACATGGTTTAATGGAATAAAAAGGATCAAGAAGTATACTTGTAAGCACAAAAACACCAAGGTAACCAAACAAAACTCCTAGTAGCTTCTAATCTACACAGGGAAAAATCCCAAAACCCACCTAAAAAAAAAATCAGCATTTTTTACTTATATGTTGTAGTTCAACAGTAAGTCAGTAACAGGTTTTTTAACTCCACAACTAATTAACATACCATAAGAATGCGTATCTCATCAAGAAGACTGTGCCCTCTCTCTGCAGCCTGCCTTGCAGCTGTCTCAACAGAAATGACGATATCTCCCATCATAAGCTACACGAAGAATGACCATAATTAGTAACCAACCATACTGTTAAAACCAAAGAGTTAATAAATAAATAAGTAAAAAAACAACTCTTACTACTGGAAGCTTCAGCTCAGGGACATGTTGTGACATAGAAAGCACATCCGTGGCATGATCTTCACCCCTCCACTCTTTGTTAAGTTTACAAATGAAGTCATCATTGCAAAGCATTACAGATAAATCGACAGTTTCATACCCACCAAGATCTTCTATATCAGTTTCTCTTGTTTTATACTTGGAATCTTTCAAACCATTGAAAGCCAACTTCATTGCCATGGGTACATTGAGACGAAGCATTTCCGCAATATTCTACATTGATTAAAAATTGATAAGGATCCCAAAAGCTAATTTGAACAAACCATAGGAGCTTATTATACTGAATCCAAAATTGAACAAACCTGAATCTCAATATCATCAGGAAGCTGTTCCTCGATGCAGATACTAACACTAAGCTCCAATTCCTGTTTCTTCTTGGGAGCTCTCCTCCTCATCTTCCTATACTCTCTCCTCTCCGCGAATACCCGACCTACTGGCTTCGGAATCTTTGTCCAGTCTCCTCCGGTGCTGCGTAAAGCGTGGAAACTCCGACGGAACATCGGAGAAAACTCCGAAGAAGAAGAAGAAACATCGAGACGGTTCACAAGAGCAGTTCTCGGGGAGGAAGAGCGTAAGAAGATGGGTTGGAGGAGAAAGAGAGAGGCGCGTGACATTTCACGCGCTTCTGCAGAGCAGAGACGGTTATAGCGGAGGATTGGGCATACACGAGAGAGCATTGGAGACGAAAGGCGAGAAGGCGTTTTTGGAATTGTTGTTCTGCTTAACGGAGGTTTTTGTGGGCGATACACAACTAAATCGAACCGGTTGGGATTATTCAAATCAAAACCGTACCAATATTTTGATGACGAACAAACCAAAATTACCACTAATTTAAGTGCAAAATCGATCCCAACCGGGTAGACTAAAATTCGATGAAACCCTTCTAATTTATAAGAGTACGGATGAAAAAATTATTCAAAATTAGTGATTTTGTTACTCATATTACCCAATCGATTAATGTTTTTAGATTTTTATTTGAAGGTAGTAAGAGTAAAGTGATATTTGATAAAACTCCAATTACATTATCTAATTAGTATCCAAGATCCGTATGTGTATATATAGCTCTAATATGATTTTACTAAAACCTATTAATAAAATCACTTAGATACGTTTTCTCCCATCCCCTTACCCAAAAAAAAAAAAAAAGAAACTAACTAGGTGAGGTCTGATGATGTATCAAAATTATTAGTTTAAATGAAGTTATGACTCAAATCAACAAAGTGGCCCTCGTCCCGTGGCGACGTACGTGTAAGATGTTAAATTCTTGGTTTTTGATCTATGAAGCATGAAAGCAATAGTGCTGAATTGTTAAAGGCAGATAGATACTTTCCTAATGAAGTGGTGAAGCAGCATCATATCTATGGTTTTGAAACGAGAGTCGAGATAAAGAAGCACGTCAATTTGGAATGGAAACATCCGTACGTATTGTTTAGGCCGCAAATGTGATTTCCTTTGGAATGAAACATTAGTACTTGTGATATTTTTTTGATCATAATTGTTAATGCCATTTGGAAGCTTTGAGTAAGCTTTGAAGGAGCTTGTTCCCTGGTGACGTTATATATGGAACTGAGGATTGCTTGGTGATATGCATGTACTGGGTTTGATGATCAGCTCAAAACCTAGCCACCAAACCTGTGAATGAGAATGCTGATATTCAAGGACAGAAAGGCATGGTGTTTGCAGGAACCATCGTTATGATCGATAGGAATTACATTTTCTTAGTTATAGACCTCGGAATGAGTACTGAGATTGGAAGGGTAAACTTACAGATTCAGGAAGCTGCACAACATGAGGGAAGATATATATATACTTCTTGAAAGAAAACACTAAGTTATCATTGGGTTAATTTGTGTCTCAATGTGAGCCCATCAATGTCAACTACTTTTTGTATTGACCCAGAACCATAAGATCTCTTTGGAAAAAGTACACATACTAGTTCAAGATTTCTGTAGCATAATCATTACTGCAATTCAAGATGGTGTGATAGCAGGTATATTACAACATGTTTGGATCCTAGCTCAGAAGAATGTGATAACTCTTGGATGCACAACCGTAATATGCTCTCAGAAAACCAACTTTGCTCCCTTCTATTCTCCATTCACATCATCCTTCAGTCTCCATGTCTCGCTCAGTCTTCTGCACCATTTCCTGCTCCATTGACCAGTTCTTCAATATACTCTTCTACCCCATCAAAAAAGTCATCTGGGGGAGGGTCATTATTGAGTTGAAGTTCCAAGTTCTGATACAAATTCTGTTCTCCATTGACTTCACCCCCCCCCCCCCCCCCATATCAGAACTTGGAACTTCAACTCAATAATGACCCTCCCCCAGATGACTTTTTTGATGGGGTAGAAGAGTATATTGAAGATACAAATTCTGATACAAATTCTGTTCTCCATTGACTTCACCCCCCCCCCCCCCCCCCCATACAGTCCTAAAGCTTGATTTGGTAATGGCTGTGGAATTACTTCGACACCGTTAGCATAGTCCCAACCTTCTAAACCACCAACATGGCCTTGGTCATCATTACCCACCAAATTTGCTATGTTTTGCCAATCCATATTCTGAATGTTATCCCATAACCCATCATCTTGGACATGTTGAATCTGCTGCAAACCAAGGTGATTACCATTATGCTGAATCTGCTGCAAACCAAAGTGGTTCCCATTCACTTGTATCTGGTGGTTCCCATTCACTTGTATCTGGTGCAACCCAAGGTGATTCCCAATATGCTGAATCTGCTGAAAACCAAGGTGGTTCCCATTCACTTGTATCTGGTGCAAACCAAGGTGGTTACCATTCACTTGTATCTGGTGCAAAACGCCATCTTGAACAACTACATTACCATTAAGCAAATTACCATTCTCTTGGATCTGTGGCATATCCTCTGCAATAGGATCTTGTTCTAAACCACCAACAACAGGTGCTTGTTCACCGATACCATCAAAATTAAATATATTTAACCATTCCAAGTCATCCAGCAGACCAAAATCTTCGACATGATGTATGGGATGAGGTTGGAAAGCAATATCATTACCATTTTGTTGCAAAGCAAGAGGATTCACGTTCTCTTGTACCTGGAGGATCACTTCTTCAACATGATCATGATCCATGTTCTGTTCGTCATTCATATTGAAAAGATTCCAATTCTCTTCTTCAATTACATCAGCATCCCACAGTCCTAAATCGTCTTGTGCTTCTGGATCGGCCATTATTTCATCGTAGTTCCCTTGTTCGTCATCTGATTCTTCAAAACCATTAGCGTTTTCCCAGTCTCCATTTTCTTGATTATCCATGATCGATCGTCGAGATTAGGAAGAAACGACGGGACTTACGCTTGGAGAGAGTAAGAGACTCAGGATCTTTGACTTCGTTTCGATGAGGAGGGCGAACGTAATGGCCGATGGAGTTCAACACTAACGGGCTTCGGTATTATCTCAAGTACGAGCTCTGTTTCAAGAAAGTGAGAAATCTTGGATTATTCGGCTTCGTAGAAATATATCGGACTCTGTTCTAAGTTTCCTCGACTTCGTTTCAGTGGAAGAGAGAGAAGAGAATGGCCGATGTAATTCAAGATGAACAGCTTTCTAGATCTCACCCGATGGAATTCAAGACGAACGGCTCTGTTCAACTGACTCGTTTTCGTTTTCTTTAAGCGCAAGTAACAAGATTTGTGTGCAGGGTTGCAATTTAAAAATAATACCTTTTAAAAAAAAAAAAAACAAAATGTTCATACTTTTGTTAAAATTTTCTACGTACGTACGGGGTTTCCATCAAACTATACCAACTTATATAATTAAAAAAAAATTATTCTGTTGTATTTTTTGGGAAACCAACGATTTTATCAATAAAATAGAATGACGACGAACAATAATAAAATATTATTTAATTTGTAAAATATCAATTAAAACGTTATGAAATAGTGCAGTAATGATGTTCAATCCCGTTTTATATTCGATTTAGGTTAATGTTATTCTTTTTGCTTTTTTTTTTTTTTTAAGTTTTTCGGATTTTATGATTTTTAATTTATAATTATTTCAAAATTCAAACCAAAACAATTATATTAGTCTAATAGTTATATTGTTTAGGTTTCAGTTTTTGTATTTACATTTTAATCAAATATACATTTTCTTTTGTTGTTGGATTGGATATGCGTATGCCGATACTTACCTAGTAGTAGATAACGTACGTACGTATGTAAAGCAGAGACGCATGTGTTACAAGGTTTACCAATGAGGTTCACTGGCTATATCCACGGCCACAAGAGATAAACTTATTATTAGAAGTGTAAATTCGTAATACAACGTTTTTCTTCTAAGTACAATTTATACAATAGAGAGATTAGGGTAAATAAGAGTTAATTATATAGAGAAATCTTAATCATAATCGGATTGAACTCGCATGTAAAAACTCAAGCAAAACCAGACTTTGTATCATGATGTCTTGATTATTTTATTAAAAAATAGCTCTAAAACTAGTCTTTGATTAATTTCTGTTTTATTTTTTGATTTTTTTCGTTAGGCGTTAGGCGTTAGGCTCCGTCCTACTAACGATTTCTAAAACCGGGATTTCAACTGTGGACTACGTACAATCATTAACAGAAAAAATGTAGTTACATAATAGAAGTCTCGGTTAGAAACACATAAAAACGTATTTAACAAAGTTTTATGATTTTTATCAAACATTTGTAGTTTAATTGACAACATCACAAACTCTCAATCTAAATAACAAAAAAAGTATTTCTATTTTCTTTAAAAATAATTAGTATACACAAAATTAAGCAGGAATCATCAGATTAGGCGGGAATAATCGTCACCCTCTTTTATAAAATTACAATAAATTAAATTGAATTTTAACACTTTTTTAAAAAGATTTGCATTCTATATTTTACATTTAGGGTAGAGTTTTGAGGAGACTGAGTGTTGATATAAGTTAAATAAATATTTTTAAATATATATATACATATATATATAATTTTTATGTTGTAAATGCCTAAACCACCTAAAATCGTCTAGACCCCAATTATGCGTTTTAGATGCTAGGCGTTAGGTCAGCGCCCAGTTACCGCATAGAGCTTTCTTATGGTCTTAAATAATAATTGGTTTATATCACTTCAAAATCAATTAAAGCCTTGGTCCAGCAGGAAACCAAAGGAAGCAGAGTAGGCCTAAACTAATCAAAGAAAGTCTATCATTGTTTCAAACGTTAAAGCTGCTTCGGTCTCTAACGGTAACATGGCATATATTTTACACTTCTTGCAACATTATTCGTTCTCTTGAGAGTTGAGAGTTGAGACACACTATTAATGCTTTTTTTTTTTTTTTTTTTTGTGTGGAAAAGAACCCACTATTTATGTGGCTTCTCTCAAAACTTTGAATCGTCACAGTAACTTACAAGTTACAAGTACTGATGCTTCTCATTTAATTCTATCAATGAAGATTTCATCTCCATGACTAGTGTTAACGCAGCGTCCCTGTTTCTGTTGCTTTCATTCCATCAACTCTCTCTTTAACTTCTTAAGGCATTATCACTCTCCACACAACAGACAAAACATCTATCTGACATATAAACAACTCAATAATACGCAGTTGGAGTTAAATCTTTAAGTTTTCGGGATAATTTTAACGTTTATCCATTTTGATTTTACAATCATATCTATTTAACAAATGGTCATAGTTGTAAACTTATAATGGTAATGTGATGTACTTTTATCAAAAAATCAGGTTAGGTTCAATTAACGTAGAATTTCAAACAAAATAATAATAATAATAATAATAATAGAAGTAGGATTATTATCATTTTTTTATTTAAGATTGCAAAACTCGCTTGAACATATCATTTTGTTTTTTGTTTTTTGGTCTCTTTTATTTTTTTAATTTTTATACGTCCGTTGACCATATCTTAGGGAATATTGTTTGTTGTAATTACGACTGAAAAATATGTAACTAATCTTTCGTTACCTCAGCTCTATATCCTTTCAATCAAAAAAAGGATAAAAATAAAACTCTAGAAGCCTTTTATTATTATTATTTTTTGTCGTCCTACTTAAAGAAAATTTTTAGAATGGGAAAATTTTCAGAAGGCTTTTCAGTGGAAGAGGCGCAACAGAGTGCGGGGTGTTTGGAGTCCAGATGGAATAAGAAGGATGGGGCAGTGGAGGCTCGATGGATTAAACATTTTCCCGGCACTGTCAAGTGTAATATTGCTATATCATGGATAAATTCATCATCTATGTTTGGTGGAGCTTGGATAGTGACAGACGATTGTGGTCAGGTGGTGTACCATGCAAGAGAAGCATTATCTCGAACTGACTCGATCTGTCGGGCGGGTTTAAGATGTGTTTTGTGGGCAGTATAGGCTTTACAGAACGTGCATATGGAACGAGTGGCTGTGGACCTGTGGTCATTGATAGCGCGCAGGTGGTGGAGACAAATTAACAGGCCACATGAATGGCCTCGGTTTTGCTTTATATTAAAAGAGATTCATAATGTGTGTGCTAGGTCTGTATCTTGGGAGTGTCAACAAGTTGGGCGGTCTGCAAATAAAGTGGCTCAGCTATTGCAAAAAGTGTGACACAGGATAGAAGATTTCAGTTGGCGTTATGAGGTCCTTCATGGCTCGAAAATCAGATTGTTGCGGAAGAATAAGGATTTACGGGTGAGGGTTAACTGCAGATTTTAGTGTAGTAATAAGGAGAGCTTTATGGCTTTATGGCTTCACTATTCAACAAGGAGAGCTTTATGGCTCCACTACCAGGCACTTGCAGTTTTCTTCTTTTGGTTTTTTTTTTTTTTTTCATTTTCTCTGAACTGAATTTTATCCTCTAGTTTTCTATCTTTGTACACTATCAGATGATAAAAAAAAAAAAAAAAAAAGGAAAATAATGAAATTATTGATGGTATACCCTAAATCTTATTACAATTTTGAAAGACCATTTTTGAGAAATATCCTTTTTTAGTATTGCATTTTTCAAAAATACTCTTTTAGCTGTCTATTTTCAAAATACTTCTCATTAAATCTGAAAAGCTTATAAAGTTTTATAAGATTTAGTAGGTACTTCTTTGTGATAAATGCTATTTAGATACTCGATTCTTTTTTTTTTTGGTAAGGTTTAGAAGGTTTTCAAAGGTTTTTATGGGTTATACAAGGTATTTTAAAAGGTTTTACAAGATCTTTAATTATAATTTTTTAAAAATTATTTATAAGGTATTTATATAATATTATAAGTTTTTTTACACGTTTAAAAGTGATTTGTGTATGTTTGTATAAGTTTACATACTTATTTGAGTATATCTCAAATTTTCGGGAGCATTTTGGAAAAGGTTTTTGAAAAGGAGTACTTTTAGAATCCACAGTATAATTTTTAAGAATTTGAATATATACCTAACTTCTATTTTGTTCAAAAAAACAATTTAGTCTTTATTTAAAAACTAAATAGTCATAAAAATGATTTGATTAATTGTTTTTACAAATATTATTGTACAATTAAAAGATCACGATATTTTTTATCATGTGTAACTCGATTTTTTCAAAAATCAACTGTTGGGAAAAGCTTATATTGTAACTAAAAAACAATTAATATATAAGATGAATATGTTAATATAATTAATGGAGAACAAAATTGAGTCGAGAAAAATAAAATAGAAGTCAACAGTTCAAAAATTAACTTTTACTATTGACTCAATGTAAAAAGAAAATAAGTCTAGAAAAAAAAACTTGTCGAGGGAAAAGATTATGATTTTAGTTAATGATTACTCTAAAGTCTTAACATATGAAATCATATTCTTTAATTTTTCATTAATTACAAATTTAATTGATATTATTTTCAATTAATTTTAATTTAAAATAATGTTTAGATAAATAAATTAAATAAATATACTCTAGCAAATTTTTATGATAAAATAGTTTTTAAATTCCTATAAAATTCAGATTTCAAGTTTCTTAAAAACTCCCTAAAAGTTAAAGAAGATCAGATATTTTTAGGTCCACACTATACGGTGATGAGGTGATGAGGTGATGAGGTAAGTGCCTAGTTCTTCTCTTTCCATGATTTTTGTTTTTATTTGGTTTTCTGAATTTGGATTTAAACAGTTTCAAATTGAAGGCTAAAGTTACGATTTAGGGTTTTCTATCTTGTTTCAAATTGAAGGCTAAGGTTACGATCTAGGGTTCTTCTCTATGTTGGCCCATTCAAACAACTAAATGCGTTAAGCATATAATTTGCAACTGATTTTTTGACTATGAGTTGTTTCTTTATCTTTATGCATTGGCAAGCCCACAAAAATTGCATCAGGAGTCTTTTTCGATGAGTTCCTTTGACATGTCGGACATCACGAACCAATTGCAATCGATGTCCATGACTGGCCGAGTTCTCCGTCACAACAAGAAATTAGCAAAGTCTAGATATTCTCCGTACACATTAGGGTTAGTGATCGTCATTATTTCCTTTAGAAAAATATATATTTTCTTACTCGGGTACGGTTACAAAGTGAAAAAAAAAAACAAATTGTGCAGGACGAAAGAGAAGCAGAAGCAGGAGCAGAAAGAGGAGGCTGTACGACTAGGAGTTGAGCTCTCTCTCTTTCTGGCTGAAGCAATGTTCCTATTATCTGATGACATACGTTCTATGTTAGTCTTCTGTTATTGGCTATTCAAATATGATGGGAAGAGAAACTTTGACGGTCCGGTGGTAGGAAGAGTGTTCCGTGTTATTCAGTATGTGTTTGAAACATATATCAAACCCAAGAATGGAGTTTATCATGATGGTGGCAAATCAATCCAATGGGAACAATTCAAAATGTCCTCCTATTATTTTGCTTTTGGAGTCAGAATTTTGGCTCGCATTGTTTCGGTTCTCAAAACTGGTGGTCTAGTGAAACCTTCTGGTGTTGAACGATACAAACAAGAGCTTAAGACGCTAGAGGAGAATTTGAGTTATGTCAAGGATGTATCAAAGGCGAATGGGTTTGCGAGAGAAGCTATAGAGTCCAAGATTTTGCACTTTTGGAAGTCTCTCTTTGAAACAACGTCACCGGAAATGATAAACCCTAATAAGACTATAGTTCTTGAGTTGTTTACGCCTCTTTTGAACGAAGCAAGTCGTGTTGCTTGCTCTCGTCGCCTTACTTCTTTACGCATATGAACCAGAGTTTATTAGATCGATTGATTTTATTAGATGTTAAGGGAAGAATACCTATAGGTTATTGGCCTTAAAATCATTTTTAATTTTCCTATTAAGAGTAAATTTCTTAGATCGATTGATTTTATTTTTACAATTTTTTTTGGGTAAAAAATTACATGAAATGTTATTGGCCTTAAAATCATTTTTAAATTATTCATTAAAAGAAAAAAAAATGTAAATTAAATATTAGATTAATAAATTCTTTTAAATAATTATTAGTTTCTAAAACAAATTAATACACTTTTTTCTCACAAATTAATTATGGACAAAAACTAATAAGTATATTTTGAGAATTTTGGCACTTTAGTATATTTTTGAAACATAGTGGGCAATTGAGTACATTTACTATTTAGAATTTGCAAAATAATCACTATTCCATTATTTTCTGACCCTCAAAAAATCATTTTATTTACAAGTATGCCATTAAAATTAAATATTTTTATGATTTATTACATTATTCCTTGAATCTAATAAATAAATACTAATCGATATATATTTATTTTAAGGTATAGAAAATTCTATATTTTTACATCAATTATTTGATATCCATTTTGTTTGACAATTTGTTTTTATTATGTAAAATAAATTTCATAAATTTTTATATGTACAACTTATAAAATATACAAATGTAATCCATACAGTTTATTAAGTGTACAGAAAATTATACATATATTTTAAGTTGTGCATGCTAATTTAGTGTATTTATGTATATTAACATACACATTTTCATCCGTACATATGATAAAATACATTAAAATATGACAGATTTGAAGAATTTTATGACAGAGCTAAAGTGGATTTTATGTATTAGAACTTAGAAGGATTTATTTTTTTTCGTTGATTATAAGATATGTTCCTTGTAGTAGTAATACTTCTGCTGCTGGTCACTTTGCAAAATGTGCAAGAGATCACGGATTCTGTTTGTGCCATGTAAGTTGGACGTTTTTTACCCGCTCTCTTCAAAAAAGAGTATTCTCAACTCTGATGTAATATATGGAGTTTAAACGACTAAAAAAAAACATGTAGTGTTACTACTCTTCTTTATTTTTTTTATCATAATTAATAAGTTAAAATTTAATAACAAAATACCTTTTCTCAAAATAAATTTCTAAAATCAGTTAAATTCCACTAACCAATACACGAAAAAACTAGCTTCCTCCACCCATGTCCCTCCTTTGAACTGGTCAAATCGATTTTAATCCGTTTATTATTATTAAATTCCTCTCATTCTTTGACTCTCCTTTGAAATTTCTAGTCGAAGGCTTTCCCTATCCTTCGATTTAGGGTTTCCGATTTCGTTTTTTTTGAGCTTTTCTCGCTCCCCCCCCTCTCATCACTTTTTTTTTTGTTTCTTTCCTCTTTTGCCTCCTTTTCTTCTCCTTCCGCCATGATTCCTTCTTCCGTTAGATTCCGAAATGATCATGATCTGTATGCTTAATCAGGTGAATGTTGTTGCTCTTGTGCTTGGGGATCGCTTAAGATTTCCCTGGTGTTTACGCGTTTTGTCATGGTGAGTACTCAACAACGCACCGACGATGGTTCTGGTTCCTCTCCACCAGTGGTAAAAGCTCTTCTTAAGAGCTATGGAATCACGAAACCACTTTCCGTTGCTGGTCCTTGTGCGGCTGATGTTAAGCGTAATTTCGAACTGGAGAAGGTATCTTTTGTGTTTTTTCCGATGAGAAACTGTTTCCAGGTTACATACGTTTTTGCTGATTTCTTTTTTTTTTTTTTGGATCGGATTCTGAAGTTCCTGGTTGATGAGGGGCTCTATGAGAACAAGGAAGAAGCTATGCGAAGAGAGGAAGTTCTGGTGCGCATTGATCAGGTGGATAAGCACTTTGATAATGCTAAGAGTTCTAATATTTATATATCAGCTTTTCAAAATGGTTGGTAATTGTGTAGTTAAAGCCTTCAATGTCTATTGGCTTTTTTATCTGAATGGCCATGCCAACTCATAATGATATATAGGCGGTTTGATGTTTTACTCTATTTTACCGGAATGTAGATTTTGGGGTTCGCTGCTTTAGTTTTCGATGTTGTATAGGCTTGTAACGGTGTTTTACTGTGCCTTCATGGTGGTCCAGTTTTGTTTACAATACTAGCTTTTTTCATCTAACATAACTTATTCCTCAAATGTCTTGTATAGATTGTAAAACACTGGGTGAAACAGTTAACTCGGCAGAGAGGCTATACGGAGCAGATGGTGGAGGACGCAAATGCTGTCATTTTCACTTTTGGATCTTACCGACTTGGAGTAAGTGCTTTTTAAGTTAAACGAAAAATGTTTGATTGTATCTTACTGTTTAAAGGTTATGGCTTATCTGGATCGTAGGTTTTCCGTTGAGCCTTGTGAAAATTACTGAAATCAAGAGAAGCAGTGTTGTATTTGTGTGTACATTACTAGTATTTGAGGATGAATTATTTTGAATTGTTGACTTGCAGGTACACGGACCTGGGGCTGATATTGATACTTTGTGTGTTGGCCCATCTTATGTTAACAGAGAGGTAACCACTGAATCACGTCTTACCGATGTAAACGTCTGGTATGTAGTTTAGCTGCTAACAGGTTAATTTTGTAGGAGGATTTCTTCATTATCTTGCGTGGTATATTGGCTGAAATGGAAGAAGTGACTGAGCTTCAACCTGTTACCGATGCCCATGTCCCAGTTATGAAATTCAAGTTCCAAGGAATATCAATTGATCTTCTGTATGCTAGCATATCGCTTCTAGTTGTCCCACAGGTAACATCAGTATAGCTTTTCCAGTTTCCGCTAAACTTGAGGTGTTATGATACCGTTATGTTATTTTGGATTTCGTATGGTGGTTTTTAGTTTGTGTATTGCATGTTGTCACGTTTAGTGTCATAGACTTCCTCCAAGAGTGGTCGAGATATCAAAGAAACTTCTTTTTAGATACTGTTAGCCGTAGTGTACATTGAGATGTGGGACTGTCATATTAGCACCAACAGGCTTGATTTATATATGAGTACTGAGCTGAGTTCTCGCCAAGTTCTTACTGAGTCAGATCCCGTGTTTTTCTGGATTCAATTTATTAACAGGATCTGGATATTTCCAACTCTTCTGTGCTGTGTGACGTGGATGAACAAACTGTCCGCATTCTTAATGGTTGTAGGGTTGCTGATCAGATTCTTAAACTCGTTCCAAATTCCGAGGTAAAGTCGTTGTATGCCAGTTCTTCTTTCTTTTTTTTTTTTTTTTGGTTATAGACTAATAAATCATGTAAGTCATATCTGATGTTATGTGCAAATGTAGCACTTCCGGACAACATTACGATGCCTAAAGTACTGGGCTAAAAAGCGTGGGGTTTATTCAAATGTAAGGTTGTGTCTTTCTGAATATTACTTCTGTTGAAAATATGTTAAGTTTAGATAAAAGCTCTTGTAATCTCTGTTATATTGAGCAGGTTACTGGATTTCTTGGTGGTGTAAACTGGGCACTTCTGGTTGCACGCCTGTGCCAGCTTTATCCAAATGCTATTCCTAGTATGTTGGTTTCTCGATTTTTTAGAGTATATACTCAATGGCGCTGGCCAAATCCAGTCATGCTTTGTACGATAGAAGAAGATGAGCTTGGCTTTCCTGTCTGGGACCCACGAAAAAATCATCGTGACCGTTATCATCTTATGCCAATAATAACTCCTGCGTACCCATGCATGAATTCTAGTTACAATGTATCTCAAAGCACTCTTCGTGTTATGACAGAGCAATTCCAGTTTGGTAACACGATCTGTCAGGTTAGGGAGCAAAACCCCCGATCTTGTTATGAACACTTTTTATCCAGGATCCTGTTGCTAAGTAATTTTATATGCAGGAGATTGAGTTAAATAAACAACACTGGAGGTCCTTATTTGAGCAATATATGTTCTTTGAGGCATATAAAAACTACCTTCAGGTTGATGTACTAGCTGCAGATGCCGAAGATTTATTGGCGTGGAAAGGTTGGGTGGAGTCACGGTTCAGGCAGCTGACCTTGAAGGTAGATATATATCCTTATGTTCATTTGATGTTGAGGAGTTACCTTCCGTGTCTTCAATGTGTTCTCCATTTTTTTTACTTAATATAAACAATTAAGGGTTCTTCTTCTCTCGTTTTTTTTTTTTTTTTTAAATCAAATATTGCAGATAGAACGAGACACAAATGGGATGTTAATGTGCCACCCTCAACCAAATGAGTATGTGGACACTTCCAAGCAGTTTCGACATTGTGCCTTTTTCATGGGCTTGCAGAGGGCAGACGGATTTGGTGGCCAAGAATGTCAGCAGTTTGATATACGTGGAACAGTGGACGAGTTCAGGCAAGAGGTAAACATGTATATGTTTTGGAGACCTGGGATGGATGTGTATGTTTTTCATGTTCGAAGACGACAGCTTCCATCTTTTGTTTTCCCAAATGGATATAAAAGGTCTCGTCAACCAAGGCACCATAATCAACAATGCAGAGTACCTGGTGAGGAGGGCGTTGGTTCTTTGTCCAACTCTGTTGAGAGTTATGCGAAGAGAAAGAACGATAATGAAACTAAGGATACCAGGCCAGAGAAATATGAGAAGCGTGCATCTCGTAGTCCACATAGTGTGGATGTAGTTTCTCCTGAAAGCAGTGCTATCACTTCTGGTTGGACTCCTCAGATTGGCATTGTGCCAGGTTCTAGAGCTGAATGCTTAGTAACTGGAGATCTTGTTTGCAGTGTTAGAAGTCTTCCTATTGTGGAAGTTGAGGCTGAAAAAATTATTAATAAAACCACTGAACTTATAGAGTATTCTAAAAATGAGCATAACTCTGGTAGCGAGCAATTCCTGGAAGTAGATGATAAAACTCTAGTTCAAGGTTATCATGACCTGGCTAGGCCTGTAGGAAAACATGTAAGACCTAACCCTGGTGCTGTGCTAGCGTGTGAAGGTGGGCTGAATAAAGAAATAACTTGTGATATGGGCTCTGAATCAATCAATGACACTGACAGTGACAGTCAACATCTTCCAAGGCGACAGAATCTAAAAGAGGATGTTTATAAGGTTGAGATGGAAACCAAGTCGGGAGAAATTGCTGATGAGGTTTTGCTGAATGGATACTGTGAGCGGAATTTTGATCATGAGGTTAGTGTTTCCTGTTCGATGATTATGGTATAAGAACCGTAACAAATTGGCAAATATGTCTATGCTGGGCATAGTAATTATGGGTTGTTACAGCCTTACAGGGGTTTTTGTCTGTAGTTTTATTTTCTGCGTTTGGTCGCTGGTTTGTATTATTGCATACTTTTCATTGTCTTTTGAAACTAGGTTGTCTTCTCTTCCCAGATCACTTCTGACTTCTCTCCTTGTAAATTTTATTGTGCCTTAGTCAAATCCTCTGTTCAGCGGGATGGGGAAGCTGGAAGCAAGAGCTAGGTCAGAATCTTTGCAGAATGCAATGATGAGGCATGTGTTTTTGCAACCCATTACTGCTTTTTGCCAACCATGATCTCTTTTTACTCTTGTTTTGGTACTTTTTATAGCAGCAGGAGGTTGAGCTTGAAGTCCATAGTGTGAGAGAGGTCTCCGCAATTGCAACGACAGCTGGAAGTGAAGAAAAATTAAAAGAAAAAACACAAAAATAAATAACAAGAATCAGAGCAACCTAGTGTTTACTTTGGACGACAGCTTCAGAACTCGACACTATTGGTAAGTGCACCTAATTATGAATACTAGACGCTTAGAAAGGAAAAGAAAAAAAAAAAAGAAGAAAGGAAAACAAAAAAATGGTAACAACTTTTTAAATAATGTGTTTGTTGAATACTTCTTGGTGGGATTGTGAGTATCCAAAATCCAAACTCTGGGAAGAGTGAGCTTAAATAATGAGTGTGGGATGCAAAAGACAAGCATTGTTCGATACTATGCTCTAGGTAAGATCCGGAGCTGTGCTTTTGTCTGAAAGATGGAAGATTTCGAAGAAGAAGCCATTGAGATAACCATAGAACAGGGCAACTGAATTAATGTATCTGTGTGTATCTGAGTGCCTATTCAGGTTATTTCACTCTTGTTTCTGTATTGACATTTGGGATCTTTCAATGTTATACGATTCTATGCATAAAATTATCGCCTTCTTTCTAATTGTTGCTCGTTGTTAAGTAATTCAGTCTGCGTGAGGTTAGATATAGAAGAATGTTTACCTGACTTTTTATAAAGGACGTGATTGACCCAACTCTAATCACCAAATTTTATCTGAATGTATCCCCTGTCTCTCTGGTTTATGCAAGTAACTGTGACGTAGGTAATTGAACTGGTCAAACTGATGAACGAATTCTTTGGTGTTGATTCTGTAACAAATTGAGTAACAATGAATTTTAATTGGTGGATGCTTTTTGTAAGCCTAAAAGCAAAGTTACATACTAAGCAAAGTGCACCAATCTGTTTTGACTTTTAAGCAAAGGTTGATCAATAGGGTTAATACAGAGTGTGATAAACTTCGAGAGATCACGGTAATTGCAAAAAAATAATCAAAACTCAAGATTCAACAAATATGTCGCAGATGTAACTCTACTCTTTTCTTGTTACTTCAAAAACGGCCGACCACAAATATCCATTGGCACTATCTCCTCCTCGGGTAGAAACCCATAGCTTGGTACACATTGCGCATTGTAACATCCCCTAACTCCGTGGCTCTGTCTGCACCTTCTGCCAAAACTTTGTCCAAATACTCTGGTTCAGCTGTTATCTCCTGATAACGGGCCTGACACGAAAATATATACAAACCAAATATTTCATAACTTATGCATATGACATGCCCTTCTAACCATTTACTAATGAAGCTGCAAAAACACCTCAATTTTTCTTTCTACGGTTTGATGAGACAAAATGGTACAAACTCGAAAAAATACATTGGATTGGTTAAAGGTTTTGACTTCACAGACCTGGATTGGACTAAGATGTTCGATCAAAGCATCTGCAAGAAGAGGCTTAAATGTACCCCAGCTCAAATGTTTGCATTCCTCCTTCACTTCCTGCAACCGATTAAAAATGTGTTCACCAATTATCTCCGTAAGTAATTATTGTGGCCAAGGGAGTAAATGACATGTGAAAACATCTCTGTGACCCAAATCTTTAGAGTAAATGACATTATCTCTTTTTCCATACCTCTTTCGTCTTGCCCGAAACAATCTGATATACTGAGAGGAGATTGTCGCATTCAGGTCTCTCAGCATTGTCAAACTCAAGGCTGTTAAAACAGCAAGAAACAGAAAGTTTTAAAATAGATTTCTCAACTTTAACAAGAAAAAAGAAACAAACTTTGCATTGCAAGGAAATTTTCAACGATATCACCAGCACTCACCCTGCAAATGAGTCTGTCTTGCACCGTTTTATTTTGTTTGCAATCAACTACACAGTTTTCGAAAGGAGGGATGAGAAATGGATTTAGTAGCAGAAGAACAAATACAACCAACATTGACACAGATTTCAACAAATAATACGTGTGTTCATTATGAATCACCAGGCAAGTATAATTTTATGAGCTCTAAGAACATATGGCACATGAATAATATGTTGTGAGTTGTATGTCATTGTGAATTGTTGCACCGGCTGTCACAGAGAAAAATTAAGTAAATTGGACGCCAGAACGTTCATGGAAATGGTGAACGGTGTACCATATTCATGCTCAATGAGAAACTGCTGTTTCAAATGAATTACAGACATCAGAGACTTCATTTTACTTACATCTTTTGAGTCAAGGAGATTGATCCGGGACTGATCAGAAGGTGCAGACTTGGACATCTACAAAATTACATGACAGTACGACCTCAGCAACAAGTAGGAAATTCCTCTAAATCATTTGACTACAGCAATAAGCAAAGCCCAAAATTTGTATTGGTTCATACGATCTTCTGAGGTCGACAAAATCTATTCAGACCACTTAGGGATGCAAATCTCAGAACTCAGAAGTGTGTAAATCCTTTAACTTATCTAGAAACTTAAAAAGAAACAGGCTAGCTAGTAGTACAAGTCTCTCAGATGTTAAAGAATATGAAGGGTTAACCTCAATATATTTTTTCAGTAGAGTTTATGAATTATGTTCACCTTTTCCAATTTTTCATTTATTTTACCTATGGCGATGCAACTGCTGATGCAGAAAGAAAAATCAATGACATGAAACCTTACAGTAGCTGTGAATGATAACAATTTACCTTGGAAAGACCATCAGTAAGAGACATTACACGGGCTCCAGCTTGTGGTATGAGTGGTTCTGGTATCTACAAACAAGATAAATTTGAATATGATTAACCACCAGAGATAAACCCACAAAGCCACACAAAGAGAATAGAAAAAAAGCCTTTGGAAAATCTCACCTTAAAGAGCGAGCCACCACGCCTGGAAATGAAATCCAACAATGTTATATGGATAAGGAAATACAAATGAAGGGGAAATTATAGATCATAAGGACTTGTTTAAATGGTATAGTCATCATACTAACTGCACAGAGTAAAATATAATACCCTCCGAGCTTCTTCCACTTCCTTCCACCATATAGATTATTCATACGCTGTGCAATTTCGCGGGCAAGTTCTAGGTGTTGCTTCTGGTCCTCACCGACAGGGACAAAATCCGACTGCAGAGGGATGCGGCAGAGTATAAGAATTAAGCAAATCACAAACTGGTTATCTCACATGCACTTCTTAGCAGAACAATGAAACAATCCCAAAGACAGTTGGCCGAAAAACTCTGGCATGAGCTTAGCTATATAAGATCATTATATTACCAGTGTTCCTTCTTCATTTAAAAATTATAGATCAGACTCACTATTTTAAAGCATCACCTGATACAATAGGATATCTGCAGCCATCAGATCAGGATAAATTAACAAAGCGGCACTGGCGTTCTCACCCCCCTGCCAAGAAAGGATGAAAATGGAATTAGTAAACAGAATCCTATATGTATATTACTATCACCTTAAAAGACACAGCTTTGCAGCAAAAAGACTAAGTTGACTATGTTTTGCCTGTGCTTATGCCCAACATTAGAAGATTTTGCATATCTTTTAATAACTAGTAACATTAAGAAATCAAAAACAAACCTTAAAAAAGTTTTAGGCAGGTATCCCTTTTAGTTATTTGAAGCACATAACGATGCAAATAGAACAAATGTTATAGACCAAGAAGCAACCATATAAGCACCTCTTTGCGTGATTTCTCTTTGAATTGAATCATTTTCTGTAGCCAACCAATAGGTGTGGATGCGCATAAAAGCCACATTAACTCCTGATGAGAGCGGACGTGAGATTGCACAAATACCGAAGCCTTAGAAACGTCAATACCACATGCTAGATAAAGTGCTGCAGTATCCCTAGTTGCCTTTCCTAGTTGTTGTGTATCATATGGAAGTGTTATCTACATAGATTAAGAACGATATAAATAAAGACTGCAAGAGAAATACTACATAGACTGCAAGTGTTATCTACATAGATTAAGAACGATATAAATAAAGACTGCAAGAGAAATACTACCCAAAACAAACTTTTGAAAAGTAGACAATTTATACCGCGTGAAGGTCTACGATGAAAAAGAGTGTCTCATATGTATCCTGCAAACATATAACACAAAACGCCTGAAACAAAGAGAGAAAGATAAAGTCTATAGCAACCAGAAAAGATAATAACTGAATCCTTTTCCTAAAGTCTTTAACTTTACATCACACCATCTACAAAGCCCTTAACTTTACAAGAAACTGAATCCATTTGTTAAAAAGCCTTCAACTTTACAACAAAGTATATAAATTTGATGAATGTTGCAAATGGTAATGCTTATCTGACTGAGAAAGAACCTGAAGAGCAACCCAGTTTTTGATAGCTCCGAGATAGTTTCCTAAGTGAATTGACCCTGTAGGCTGAACTCCAGAGACCACACGTTTCCTACCATGAGGAGAATCAAAGTAGACAATAACTGAATCAAAAAAATTTCTAACTGAGAATGCAGACCTATAGCAATTGCAACTAGGAGCAAGCAGGTAAGGTAAAGGCAAGATTTTTTATACTTGACAGAAGGAGAAGTGTCCTCTGTGGCGGCGGCAGAGCAACAGCATCGGAAACCTTGTCCGGTGACCTGAATGGGAGAGAAAGAGCCGGAGAGAGGGGTGGGTTTTGAGAGGAACCTAGTGCGAGACCCGATACGAGAGAACCTTGAGGTAGAGAGGATGAGGAATTGAGAGAGAGTCGTGGCGTGCCCCATCCTCGTCCTTCTTCTCTCTCTCACTCACTCTCTCGGAGGAGAAGATTGGGTTTTTTTATGAAAGGGAAGGATGGGTTTTTGAGTCCATGATGGTCACACGGCTTAACATCAAAAGTCAAAACCACAATCTCAACCTTTCCAAGCAAAAACATTAACGCTTTAGTCAACATTCATTTACGTACTTGGTTTAGATTTTACAATTAAAACGAAATTATATGTCGGTTTGTTTGTGTTTACAAATGAAGAAGTGGTTAGGGTTTAGATTTTACTATTAGAACGAAATTATATGTCGGTTTGGGTTCATAAATGAGATGGTTAGAGTTTAGATTTTACAAGTAGAACAAAATTATATGTCGGTTTGGGTTCACAAATGAGATGTTAGGATTTCACAATTAGAACGATATTATATGTCGGTTTGGATTCATAAATGAGATGGTTAGGGTTTATATTTTACAAGTAGAATGAAATTATATATTGGTTTGGGTTCACAAATGAGATATATAGTTAGGGTTTAGATTTTATATATGTCGGTTTGGATTTATTAAAGAACGGTTTAAGTTTTTTTTATTTTATAATAATGTATACAAATTTTATTTCCTTATTTTACAAGGGAGTGACTCTTAGGGGTGAACCCAAGTATTGTTCAATAATTAAGTACTCATACAAATTTAGCGTGTCTAGGTAGATAAATCCATTTTTTCCACAGATAGATTTATTCGCCTTTATCAGTTATCACTATAACTATTTATATCCTTTATATTAGTTTTGATCCAAAACAAAAGTTAATCGAAATTGAATAGTGACAACGGTCAGGATGGACAAATCCATCAATGGTTTAGTATATTCTATTTTTACGGGGGTGTATTCAACTTGACATTTTCAGTTTTATGTAAAAATTATAAATTCTATGTTATTTAATCATGAATTTTAAAAAGTCTAATGGTTGATGGATCGGCCAGTTGTGGCCCAATGGTTGACAAAAAAAAAAGTCTATTAAAATATTTAAAAATATATTTTAAAATCAATTGTTATTCAAAATAGTTTGTGGATTTGGATTTTAATAACTTTTAGAGATTCTGGAGGATTTGAAATGATTTGTTTAGTTAAAACTACATCAATCCAAATCTCATGGTTTTAGGTGGGATTTGAAATTTTTTTACAATAAATCATATTAGCTTTCCTAAAATCTATCAAAATTCCAAAATTTCTAAATCTCATAGAATCCTCAAAAATCATGGTTTCAATACACCATACTTAATAAATGTAGTCAACAAAACCGCTGCAAACCAACTCTATTTATATGTAGAAATAGTCCAGAGTTAATTTTTTACCGTTATACTTTTTAATAAATGATAAATAAAAAATAGTTTAATCCGTAGATAGATTTATCCATCCAACCGCCGTCACCGTTAAAACCTTCCTAAATCTGTAATACACGCTTTTGTTTCGAAAAAAAAAAAAAAAAAAAAAACCTAAAATAATAGTAATGTTACCATGAGAGCATAGAATAAAGGAAAAATTGCATCGGACTGGATTACTCAAATTCCCTGTCTTCTAAGTCCATCCATCCACACTCAAAGACTATGGCCTCTCATTGCTCCATGAGAGCACTCCTACTCAGATTCTCCAATGGCGTCTCTTCCAGATCCATTCTCAACTCCTCTAACCATCGTCTTCTTACCATGACCAACTCTTTCTCCTCTCTTTCCTCAATCTCCCCTCACACCACTTCGCATTTCATAACGCCGCGTCGTCTTCAATCAGATGACCAGAACTGTCGCAAGCTTCAAGTCAGAAAGATTTCGATTTCTACTCCTCTATGTATGGGTCGTCGCTCTTCCAAAATCGCTGGCCGAAAGGTTCGTTAATGCCTCCTATTATGTGTTTGTAGGTTCTTGCTTAGCTTTGGTGATTTGGTAAAATCTAGTTGCAATTTGAATGATTAGAGGTGCTGCTTCATTGTTATTACTAGGAGGAAGTAACAATTGAGTTGTTTTTGATGAGTCTAGAGCTCGTAACTGTTTATGCCAACCATGTGTTCGATGAAATGCCTCAGAGAATGAGTAGGTTTGTCAAATTGTCTACTGCTAGTGTAGTATCAAAATCAGAGAGTAAATATCAATATGCTCATGAAACCTGTGGTTGCTTTTGTATATGAAAATCACATTTTACAGCTCAACAGAAAAAGAAATAATTTTTTATTGTATTTTAAGAACTGTGAGAATGAAGTTTCTGGTGAATACAGGGGGCTCAAGATTCAAAGAAGGCGAAGCTATACTGTAGAATTGGCAAGGAGGTTGTATCTGCGTAAGTCTTCGACTTTTTTTACCAATGTTGTATTTTTTGTGTTGTTGTTGTTTGTTAAGTGGAACTTGCACAGTAGTTGTGGATATAGAGGCTGTTGAGATTTTTGGATTCAACTTCTTACTTTGTTGTGGACCTATGCCTATGACAATAGGAATCATGTGTGGGTTTATCATCATGCAGTGTCAAGAAAGGGGGTCCAAACCCAGTTTCAAATACCACTCTAGCTACTATACTTGACAAAGCTAAGGAACTTGATGTACCGAAGGACATTGTGGAGCGTAATATTAAAAGGGCTTCTGAGAAAGGGCAAGAAGCTTTTATAGAGAAGATATACGAGGTTAGATCCTGAGCTTCAATTCTAGTTTTATGTTTGCAAGTGGGGCCATTATGGTGAATCATCCTAGTAAGGTTGCGAAATGGCCTGGTAATTTAAAACGTATGAATTGGTTTTAGATCATTATTCTAATCTGGCCAAGTTTGGTTACGGAACCTAGCACTATCTCAGTACCTAGTTCAGTTTAACGATTTCCTTTTGCAATACTAAAATGTCAGTTCCTTGTCATTTCTTTTGGGTCCATTTGTAAGATATGATGAATCTGAATTTTTTTTTTTTTTCCTATGCTTTAGGTATATGGCTATGGTGGAGTTAGTATGGTAGTCGAGGTCTTAACAGACAAAATTAATCGATCAGTGGCAGCTATTAGATCGGTTGTTAAGGATTATGGGGGAAAAATGGCTGATTCAGGATCTGTCATGTTCAAGTTTAGACGAGTTAGGGTAGTGAATATTAAGGTCACTGAAGCTGACAAAGATCAGCTTTTTGTTATTGCTTTAGATGCTGGAGCAGAGGATGTTATTGAGCCCCCAATTTATGAAGATGATACTGATGAAGATAGGGAAGAAAGGTATACATAACATAATACATCCAAATCTCTTTAAAACCCCGAGTTTTTCTCCGCATTTCTTTTCTTCCTGTTGTCAGTATTATGTTTATTGTTTTTTGTTGATGATGAAACCTAAGTTGTGTTGAAGTTAGAAATAGACACTTCTTGATACGTGTTAGCACTTAGCAGTTTCTTCCAAGATTGAATCTGAAAAGTAATTAAGTGACAGAGGGTAGACCTAGTGCATTTTCTTCTAATAAACAGCTAATTACAGTAAAAGTTTTCATACCATGCGATATGAAACAAGAAATCCTTCTTGCAACATTAAATGGGTGTGATTAGATGATCCCTAGATAACTCATAAGTATACTTTTGTTTCATATGTTTCTTATCTCTCTCTATCTGTTCAGGTACTACAAAATTGTAACTTCATCTGAGAACTACTCAACGATACTATCAAAGCTACGTGATGAAGGAGTGAACTTCGAGCCTGACAATGGCTCTGAACTGCTTCCTCTGACAACAGTTGAGGTAGTGAATTTCCGCTCTGGACTGTAGCCTCTGTGCCGTACCATTTCCGTCATGTCTAATACTACTTGGCGATTCTAATCTTGCTGTTGTCAACATATAGTTATCCTCTTTTAACTTGTTAAATACGTTATAGATTGCATATGCTACATAACCAAAGTTGGAAGTGGCAATGCCCCCTTATGACCTCTTCTTGTTCTTGGTGGCTCTGATTACTGGATATCTATCTCAAATAGATACACTTACATAGAGATTACTTGGGATTGTTGTTGGTTGTTACAGGTCGATGATGAAGCCATGGAATTGAACAAAGAGCTTATGCAGAAACTACTAGAACTTGATGACGTTGATGCTGTTTATATCGACCAAAAATAAAAAGAATATATGTTACAGGAAGCTCCACTTCAAGATTGGCTAATTTGAAGCTCACACAATCTCTGAACTGGTTTTGCTGAACATATATTCTGAAGAAGGAAATGATGGTTTTGGTACACACTTACATTTTACTTTTTCTAGTATCCAATCCGAAGCCATAAAATCAAAACTGTAATACCTTACAAATCCCTAATAAGTTTTTTTTTTCTCAACCAAGGACTGTTTATATATTTTATTTATAATCCTTATGACGTAGCACTAACTAGCTAATTACTGGATGTACTTTTATGTATAAACTAACTAATTAGCAGTGTTCTAAATGGTGGGCGCTTTGCTCGTATATGCGCCGCCTATTCTCTATTCGGTAACGTATCGAATACATCCTATACAGCTTATTATGCGTTTTCTTATAAAGCGGGCGCCTCGGCACCGCATAGTCCGCGTATACAACACCACCGAGACGTCGTCTGTGTGTTTTCTTAAGTGGACAAAAACTTAGTTTCTTAATACTTAATGAAAAACCCTAAATACAATCCCAACTATTATTGATATCTCTCTGGCTATAGCTCGTTTTTATAGCTCGTTAAATTCTATTGCTCTTCTCTGTTATTCGGTATTCCTCGTAGGTTTATCTCTCTACTCTGATTGACCTTCTTCTTAACGTAAGCGGCTTCATGGTCACTTTCGTGTATCGTAGTGTTTGTGGTACAGTTCTTTCTTTAATATTATACTATACTAGTAATAGTTTGTTGATGCCTCTGTTCATACCTTTTGTTTATTGTTCGTGGCTATTCCTTGTGAAGTGTTTATATAACATCGATTGTTGGAGTAACAATCATGTTTTGTTGTCATGGTTTGATTATTTAATTATTTTTGTATTATTTTTTCAGTAAAAATTGGAGAGGATTATCATCATAATTCAACTGCTATGAGCTATAACTGAATGAATCTGCATAAATAATTGCTTTAAGAATATAACTATTTTATAATTTACATATTACATATATATATATATATAACTATTTAGTATATATAAATATCCGCCTAGACTCCGCCTAAACACCCGCGTATACAACTAGGCGCTAGGCATTCGTCTATCGCATAGAGAGCGCCTAGCGCATTTTAGAACACTGCTAATTAGGCTATACATCCAAATTATAGGCTTATAGCCTAATGCAAGCTGCTGAGGAGCTCAGAGATAAAGTTCACATAGCATCATCCCCTCTACTGACTCACTACATTATTCTAAAATTTATTTTTGGGAATTCGGTTTATTGAAATAATATTTAACGTAAAACTAATCGAGTGTGTATGATTGGGTACAGTATCAGTTTGGATTGAGATTTTTGTCATATACAGTCCTAGTTTTCCAAAAAATCTTTAGTTTGATATTTGTTTCTTTTTTCTTTTTTACTTTTGATTTTGTATGGGTTCACATTCATTTTTTTGGGAATATATAAAAAATGAATTCATTAAATCATTGTGACTTGTGAGATACTTCAAGAAAACAAATCAGTTCCCAAATCAGTTCCCAAAAAAAGGATCATAATTTAATCGTGGAAAACTGTTTTTGGTTGAAAGTGATATATGGTGGGAAAATGGGCGAATATTTTTTTCTACCAATTTCTGACCATTTTTGTCGTAGAAAATGTTTTTGATGGATTTTCCATGACTTGAAAAAAAAACTGACATAAACAAAAATGATTTTTTATGTCATTGCTTTTGAGTACTCATTTTTTATGTCATTGCTTCTGAAGTTCTGAGTACTCTTTTATAGTTTTTACTTATTCATAAATTCATTGTATAATAAAACTATACGATGTCATTAGATCAAATAATTTTTCGACCATTTTGGTGGGACAAAAATTCGATACTCGTTATCGGGAAAAAAAAAATCTAAATAGTTTTGTTAGCTCATATTAAATATAAAATCGACTTAGCTAATGAAGATTTGAATGCGAATGAGAGAATATGAGCATTTGAATACGACCATTCAACAACGGTTAATGTGGTTACGTCGTATATACTGAAAACAAAGGAAGAAGTAAAATAAAAATACAAAGACCGGGTCCACTATAATTGTGTACCACTAGCTATAATGTGGTTGTGTCGTATACAACCATAAATTCTAATTTGTTATTTTGTTCCACTTTTCTTATCTTGTAAATCGAAATTAGAACCATGTATGAACTCTCTAATAAAAATGAAAAAAAAAAAAAACACGAATTAAATAAAAAGAAATAATAATATTAAGCATCCTAATACTTCGAATAACCACGGAAGATAAATTTGACCACCAGTCTTTCATGCAACCTTTACTGCATATATTTTGTTTATGCAGATTAACGACTATAAATGTAACGTACGGTACATGAACGTTGGAAATTCATAAGTCGGCAATGCGCATTTCGTCATGAGTGGACATGCAAGAATAACGTACTGACAGTACTATATTTGGCGTTTAGTCCGAAACACGTTGATCCATTCCTTTTTTTCTGTTACATTCATTGACAAGGAAATCGTAAGAGGAGAGTTTCACCATGTTTTTTATGTGTTTTTTTGTTTGGACAGTCGTGTCGGTGATAAATTTATATCATGTAATGTAATCTTTATAATTTTCTTATATAGAGTTAATTGGAAAAAGAAAAAGCATAATCCTGTTTGTATATATATATATATATATATATATATATATCTCAAACTGGTTTCACAAATCTGTTGGTCACAAACTTAATACCTATCTATAATTTGAAAAACCTTTATGATAATATGAGAAGCATTTTCAAAAAATTGATTTTGTTATTTATTTCATTGAAGAATTTTTTCTTAAGTTATTTGTGAAGAGAAAATTTTAGAACTAAGTGTGATTGAGCATAAATTTTCTTTTTTACGCTAAGTGCAATATTTTGAGAATTGATTTTTATTGTTCAGTGAATTATCAGAAAAAAACCATGGAAAATATCATATGATAACTTTAGGGTAGGTAACAATTTTTAAAAACCGATAGTCTGAAGAAAGTAATATATATACGGTAACGGTTGGAGCGTTACAAGCGGCATCATAGCCGAAGCCATAAAAATCTGGAGTGAAGTGAGATCATATTGTCAAGTGACTATCTAGTTCGCAATAAGAATGTTGCAATATGTTAGTGGTCTGTATATAACATTTCTAAAATTTTGAAAAATATAGTGGTGCATGAGAAGAAACTAATAATTTATTCTGGCTACTTATATCATCAAAATACACTTCTTTTTTAATTATTTAAAAAAAACTCTAAAGTTAAGCGTGCTAGGGTAATTTTAGATAAATTATTTCTGTTACCTTTTGAGTAATAACCAAATTTTGCGTGAAAAATCGTGTAGTGATTTGTAAGATGGATAACAAACTTTGAAAATATCCTAAACAAATCAGTTGTAGATTCAAGTGTGATAATACCGTCGGAGTAACGATTTGGTAGGGGCTTTTATAAACTTCTAAAATCGAGAAATATGGTGGTGCATAAGAATTCATTTAAAGAGTTTATTTGGATAACATATATAATCAAAATATATTTATATTTTCATTTACTTATTCAGAGAGAATTTTGCAGCTAAATGTTTTTATTTGAGCTGGAGCTATATCATGACGGATAGTTTACTAAAAATTGATTTATGTTACCTTGTGATTAGAATAAAATTCAGAAAAATAGCATGTGATGATGTAGGCTAATACCAATATTTAAAAGCCTCGCAAAATAACGAATCAGCTGTCAAACAATCGTGGAGCCACGAACCAAGGATGGGCGTGAAGGCCACGGACAATGACGGTCAGGTTAGATCCTAATTATTAGGTTATACGTTTTGTAGTAATAATGTCTAACATATCTTTTTGTTTATTGTGACAGAAATAATTTTCTTAATAGACTTAGATGATAGCATTCCTACAAATCAAACAATCGGAGAAACAAATGAAAAATCTTTGATCACTAAACAATTTGTATGTTGAAGTTTATGATTACATTTAATTTGTGACTCATACTTGCCATCTAATTTACACGTTAGTTAATCAATTATTTTCGCTTTCGACATCTCAATGCACCACAACCATCTGTTTGGATGATTGATGTGGACGGACGAAATTTTTAATTTTAGTGGTTAAAACTACAGTTTAAGACTGCGCGTTTGATGGTCTGAAATTTATAAATTATAATTTCAAAAGTTTCAGATACGTTAAATGAATACTGATTTTATAATTTGTAAAGCGTTAAGATCATTTGATAAATATTCAATTATTGTTATTTAATGTGAATAGCCAAAATTGAATTTAACATATTTTATTTTAAGATTTTTTTTCTTGTTATCTGTCAATTGTTATTGTTATGATGCATATTTTGTAGTATACTTTGTTTTTTCTTTTTTTTAGGCGGAGGATTTAATTTGAGCCCCATTCGAAAGCCATTGACCACTTTGATAGATACATCATACATACATACATACTTTTTTTTCTTAATATGTTAGACCTCTCTGGGATATTGCTATCTTATAAATTATTGTGCTTTTAATCCAAAATCGAGCCCAAACCCTAGTTAATTGCACATAATTTTTGTAACATCCATTTTGAATTAGCATATTTTATTTTGGGGATTTTAATTTATTTATCATATACTACTCAGTTGTTAATGTTATGATGCATAATTTTTCTGAGAAATACCATCAAATAGCACTTATAGCACACACTCCACAAAGTTTCAGAAATAACATTAATTAATACAATTAAAATATTTTTATTATATTTTAGCTGCGTATTTTACATTTAATATATAGTTTTTAGGGGTAGGGTTTGTCTTTACAATTTAAAATTTAATTTTGTAAGTCTAATTTTGAAAATCGTGCTGTTTTACTAACTTTAGAGATAATATGCTAAATTTGAAAATAAAATTTATTTTTAGTGCTATTTGTGAGAATTGTCCAAAATGTTTTTAGTATTTTTTTTTTTTTTTTCTTTTTTGGCTTTTTAGGGGTAGGATTTGAGCCCCATTATAGACTCTTGACCACAACCTACCAATTAAATAGTTAGTAAAGGACTGAAAATGACGATAAAGAAAAACGTAGCGCAGTAGAGGGGACACGCTCATGAGTAAGATAATCCGACCAATTATACAATTTGAAATGCGCCTTAATTAGCAAGTCTTTATCTTCTCTTTTCTCTTATTTTCCAAACTTAGAAAAAAGCTTACAATAATAATAATGCACACGAATTTAAAACTTGATTCATGCATACGTACGTAATAAGTTGCCTTTTACAAATTTAGCAAACCAGTGGCAGTAATAAACCCAACGAGGCAACGACTATTCCTTTAACATTCAATTGACAACTTTTTTTGTTAAACTAGTAGTTTATTAATCATAGCAAAACGAAGTTGTTTATACAGCTGTTCGGGAATTAACACAACAATTGGTACCTTCTCTTGAGGTCAGTTTCATGCCAATTATGGCGTTGATAGATAAGTTGCAGAAATATCTCTCTCAAAATGTCGTGCTGAGCTTGAGGAGGAAACAAACACTAGCTAGCTAGCCATGGAGTACTTAAGAAAAAAGATTCCATTTCCCGGGGAAAGACAAAACAGAGATCAAAGTGTCACTCGTTGTAAACAAATTGCATACATACAAATTAATCGACATTTAAGAAAGAAACAAAAAAAAAATCTGATTCGTAATATTTGTAGAGGGAAAAACATTTGCTCGAAAATTATTTAGCATTGATCTTTTTATATACATAAATTTATTTAAAAGTTTTTAAATTGATGGAACGAAAATTGAGGCTTTTTATCGTTAATTTCCATTTTCAAACATTATATCACAAAGTTCATTAGAATTTGACCTCTATGACCTCTATCACAAAGTTCATTAGAATTTGACCACAATACCCCATAGTGCCCACAATGCCCACAGTGTCTCTCTTACACGACCCACAGACACACACTATATATAGTATTGAAGTCATTGGAAAGAAGAAACATAAACATGACTCGTTTATATCAACCATTCAAACAAAAACTTTACTATCTTACACCGACACCCAAAATTGTCTCAATCCTTTTTGCCTAGCAACTAATTCTTATTCTACATTTTGGTACTCAATTTGTCGAACATTTTTGACATCAAAACGAGAGAGAGAGAGAGATAGAGAGCAATGAGTGAGTCTCATGGTTCCGACACAGAATGTTCCTCCACCAAGAAGGGAAAAAAGGAGAAAGCCAAAGAAACAGTGGTATATCGTGGTGCCCGCATGAGAAGCTGGGGGAAATGGGTCTCGGAGATCCGAGAGCCTCGTAAGAAATCAAGAATCTGGCTCGGGACATTCCCCACAGCGGAGATGGCAGCACGTGCCCACGATGTTGCGGCATTAAGTATCAAAGGAACATCTGCAATCCTCAACTTCCCCGAGCTCGCGGAGTTTTTGCCACGACCCATCTCGCTCAGTCCACAGGACATCCAGGCCGCGGCCGCTGAAGCCGCTCTTATGGATTTCAAAACTGTACCATTCAATATCGAAGATAAGACCACGTCGTCCCAAACTAGGTGTGAGACTGAGAAGATTGAAAAGGGATTGCCCTCATCCTCTTCCTCGTCCTCGTCTTCTATGCTCTCGGAAGAGCTAGGAGAAATCGTGGAGTTGCCAAGTCTTGACAACAATGTACAAAACGATTTTGGGCTGTTCGACTCGTTGGAGGGGTTGGTGTCGATGCCCCCATGGTTAGATGCTACCAAAGATGATTTTACGTACGGAGATGATTCGGTACTGTTGGACCCACTTCTCCAAGAAAGCTTTCTGTGGAATTACGAATAAAGGACTTTTTTTGGAAATAAATGCACATTTTTGTTTCTCCTTTCTTTTACATGCAGTTCCTTATTTTTTTTACCATATATATATATATATATATATATATCTTTTAGTTTTTATGCAAACTATACGTGTATAATTTTTTTTCGTTAATAAGCAATGATTTGGTTTTGGGTACATAGAGGATTTATGTAAATAACAATGAGCGTGATATTTATTTTAAATTATCTTGCATTAACAAGAAAAACCTGTTATTATGCTAGTGTGTTCAGTGTTCACTGTTTGATACTGAGTAATGTAATGTATAATTCAGAGTAGATGCTCTGCTTTTCGCTATTAGTCAAGATATCCTCTGTTTTTTTTTTTTTTTTTTTTGTGGCACAGGGTATCTCTCGTTTTCCAAGCTATTTTAAACATTGCAATTGAGTTTCAGTAATGAAAATTCACAGTTTTACAAAAAAAAAATACTAATAGAAAAAGAAAATTTGCTTTATCTTTCTATTTTCCGATCATTCTTGTTGTGATTGTAAATAATTTGGTTTTTTCCTTTTTGTTAGTGATGTGATCATTTAAGAGTATTCTTATACGGTATGAATAACTTTTTAGTAGTGTATAATCATTTAAGAGTATTTGCATCAAGAAGTAATTGTTGTCAACATAGATGGAACATTCATCATTGGAAATGGTATGCATGAATCATGTTCTAAAATAAAACCCAATCACGTCGACAAGGAAATGTACTTAAATGTTGGGCATGGTATTAATAAATCTTTTAATAAAAAAACTAGGTACTAACCCTTCCGCGGGCTGAGCTTTTTTTTTGATGAAAATTTGTAATAATTTATTTTGTTATTATGTTATTTATAATAGTTTGTGATTAAAAATTTGTTTGCTTATACTAAAACTTTTGTATTTTAAAAATGTTTATTGAAAACCTGTCAATAAAACATTTGCAGGTAGTAAATAAAATTGTTTAAATCTTTATCAATTAAACGCAATTCTTGCTATAGTTGTGAAATGTGAAGTAAGTAAAAATATATAACTGACATGTAAAAGGAGCAACTAAATATAGCTAGTGAATGTTCTTAAAAATCTCTTTGAAAACAACATTCATTGTTTTCTTCTGTGGCTTCCTTTTCTTGTCTATAATAAGCACTTTCAAGCATTGAATATATTTTAAATCTCAACATCGTTTTATTTTTCTAAAGAACGGTGGCTAAAAGAAAAATATAATTTTTTAAAATAGATAAGATACTATAGCTATATCCTTTATCTTTTATTTATTAATTTTTAAAATTAAGCTGTTAAACGAAACTGTTATATATTTTATTCGATTAGATTTTTGATAAAAATTTTAACCCGTGCTGGAAAAGTTTTTTGATAAAATTTGTGGTTATATAGATTTTATTCGATTAGATTTATAAAATCTTAGCTGTTAATTTTTTTTTAATTATGAATTAGTTTTGATTCTAATAGATTTTTTTTTTACTTTTCTACAATTTATTTTGTTTTATGTGTCCCCAATTTTCTTTTTTAATTAATTATATTTTTTTATTTAATTAATTAAACTTAATTAAGTTTTTCTAATGGCAATTGAATGTAATTTTTTACACATTTTAAGGTTAGTTTCATATTTGTACTTCCTAATTAATATAGTAGGATAAAATGAAAACGGTTCGGTTTACAATTGAAAATTATTCAAAGAAATACACATCAACAAATCTATAACGAGTTGTCACACAATTATATATATATATATATATATATATCCATACAAGGTAGATAAAATGTGTTGGGCTATACTTATCGTAACTGATAATCATATTTCCAAAAATTTATAGGATGATTTTTATTTTCAAAATATATAAAATAAACCTTTACAAATAAATATTATTATTGTTAATTCTTACGTAAACATGTACAATACATTCGGGAAGTCCATAACTTGCTGCATGGGTATAAGGCAGAGTGGCACATGACCCTTGTGTTATATATTTGGCATAAATGAAGAAGAGAAAGAGAATGAAATATAATGTGTCTGCATAGCCAAAAGGCCGCGATTGCGTTTTGGTATGATGAGTTTGAAAGAAGATGTTCGGATTAGGATTATGGAGTACCTTCAGGTTTATGGGATGTCATGAATAGATGATCTTCTTTAATTTAAAGATCATTGTGAGAGACAGAAATAGGTTCCACCATTACAAAGACGGTCACTGTGGTTGTAATGGCTTTTGGAAATGATTTTATATGCTTACTTATCTTTATATAATCGGAAAGACTCAATTATTTGAATAGATATATTAAGGTTAAAAACTTAATATAAATACGTCTAAAAGGACAAAAAGAAGAGGATTTGCGAGATCAAATAAAACATCTTAAGGTCTGTCTGTGACGTGCATAGCACAGATCCAAACACATTTTAATTATTCATCAATGGTTGCTCGTCGTCAGCAACTGGAACATGTGGACGGTCGATGAGGACATTCTCGTAGATGAAACCGGCGAGTCCACCACCAATCAACGGTCCAACCCAATATACCCAATGGTCAGTCCAGTTTCCAGAGACCAAAGCGGGACCAAAAGACCGGGCGGGGTTCATGGAAGCGCCAGAAAAGGCGCCGCCCGCAAGGATGTTGGCTCCGACGACAAATCCTGTGAGAAGTGGACCCAACCCATCAAGAGATCCCTTCTTGGGATCCACCATAGTTGCGTAGACAGTGAAGAGAAGTGAAAATGTTAAGATGATCTCCCATATGATCCCTTGAGTGTAACTAACTCCACTTGCTAATGTGTGAACCGGAGTTGCCTAAACACAAAGCGTTATAATATAATGTCAAACCACATGATAAATCGAACATGCCGGAATATATCGTCATTTTTGAAGTGTATATAATTAATCAAAAGTTTTAACAAATCTGATTAGATAAAGATATATAAAATGTATTGCATTCTGAGCCAATGAAAAAAATTTGTAAAGATTACGTATATTAAAACTTGTGTATTATTGAATGAGAAAAAAGTTATATAAGGAAAAATAAAACAAAGGCAAGCAATTGAAAGTTGACTAGATCACGAAACCAAAAGAATCTTGTGAAAGTTGTTATGGGATCATAATTTTTGGCTTTACTTTTAATAGCGTTAAAAGTTGTTGATACTAACAAAAAATTAAGTTTGGTATATTAAATTAGATACCGTACCATTCCTCCGGTGAGGTAACTGAGGAGGAAACATGCTGCGGAGGAGGCCAACAACTGATCAATCCAATAGAGGAATGCACGGAAGACGCTGATGTGGCCACCCAAAAGTAGGCCAAGGGTGACGGAAGGGTTGAGGTGACCACCGGAGATATGACCCGCAGATATCATTACTCCTACAACCAATGCATGAGCCACCGCGACCGCGAAAAGTCCCACCAATGTGTTTCCGACTAAACTGTCTAAATGATGAATACAATAAAAATGTTGTAAATATATTGAAAGTGCATCACGGTTTCAAGAACCAATTTAAGGGACTTTTGGTTTGTTAGAACTGTAGAAAACCAAAATATTAGCATGGCAATATCAAACTGTAACCAAAGAGCATGGATGTTAATTTACCGGTGGTCATGGCGGATCCGACGCCGGCGAAGACAAAGAGAAAGGTGGTGATGAATTCAACAATGAGAGCTTTAATACAGTCCGGCTCAACCGCCTCGTTATGGCTCCCTAAATCGATCTTCTTCATGGCTTTGGAATGAGTTTAAAAGTTTTAAACCAAAGAAATATTGCTGGATGGTTTTTGGTGATGATGTGCGTAATATATAAGAGCTACTTATAATGATATTCTTTTTCATTAACAAAGAAAAAAGAGAAGAGAGAGTGAAAAGAAAATGGTAAGGGAGCGCACATGGGATGAAATTATTGTATGATGATGATTGATTTGAGTTAGAAGTTGACTTGTATTATGTTCTTTAGTGGGATCTGAGATTTATTGCTTTCTTAGACATATGATTTTGGAGATTGGGTAATTGACATATGCTGTGTGCTCAGAATAATGTAGAACCAAATGAGGTGCTATGGGTTGGAATCCGTGTAAAACTGTAAATCATTTCCACTAGATTTTAAGTAGGTTATATTTTAATTTACATGCAATCCTGTGCATATGAATCATCATAGGTTTGAACAATCCAAGATACATCATAGAATCAGTAGGGGGTATGAATAAAAAAAAATAAACGTAAAATAGAAGAAAATCAAGTAGCTGCATAAGAGAATTATGTATAACCAGACTTTCTGGACATACATAGAAGAAAATAACAGATGTGTATATAATTGGGTTTGGGGATATAGATATGATTTTTGTAAAACAACTCATTTTATGGGATATATGCTGAGGTGATGGAAACATTGACAATGCAGATCCATGCTCGGTGCTAAAAGGACAGTTAAAGTACAAGATGCTTATCAATACTGTGTGATCAGAATGCATTCAGAATGTTTAGACATGTGTAGAAAAACTTATTTACCATATCGTCCCAAAATTGGTTATAACCAAGTAAATATGCTTGAGGTAAATATTATATACAATCATTTTTTTTAAGATTAATAATTAATTTTATATTTTTATTAATACTGAAGTTTAATGTTTTAAGAAAAAGAGTCATTTTTCTTTTAAAGTTAGTAATTTTATATATTTGTAATTACAGTTTTACAGTATTAATTTACTGTAGAAACTGAATTATATCAATATATCATTTTATCATTCTTTTAGAATTGTATGATATTGTATAATTTACTTATTGCATAATTCGCTTTTAAATTTAAAAACAGATTATCTAGCTCAGTCTTCTAGATCGCTTGATGTAAATTTGACTCAAATAATAATTAATTAATTTGTGGTTGATAAAAAAATTTACGATTCATTTTCTATCGAGTTGTATGTAATTTTGCAACGAATCATAACTTACTACACACCATTTAAGTCTTACAATCAAATGTGTTTTAATACCAAAACCTTACATAAATATATTTATGATTTCCAACACTGTATGCAAAATAAATTTTCACCGACCATAGATAGCGGGTCTGGAATTAGATGACTAAATCAAATTTTGTCGATGATACATTGATACATACAAACTCTTATTAACAAAAATACACTATTTAAATATTGACTAAATCAAATTTAATACGAATAAAGTTTATAAATAAAAATATATTATGTATCTCGCTATTTAAATTTTATATAATACTAAAAAAATTAATATTACTAGAAAAGTAAAGTGTTCGCTCGCGATGAATCACATTCACTGTATATCAACAAATATTCATCTGCGTTACAGCGAATGCTAGTTATTATTGTCTGTAAACTAAGGAAAAACATAGAGTTGATGTACTAATTTTCTTCTTTTGGTCAATGAAAGGTAGGTTGAATGATGGGATAAGTACTGACTGGCGGCTAAAACTCTAAATAATTTAATATTGCCCCAAAAGATATACTTTGTAACTTTCTTTTTGTCACGGCATTGATCTTTTCAAAACTCCAGCGACTCAGCTGTTGTCAACATAATAAATTGAATTCAATTAACTTCTATGACCGAATTGACATGATTTGTTGTTAAATAAAAGATTCACTGTTGAAGTTTTTTTTTTTGGTTTTTGTCAACTGTTGAAGTATATTTTGATGATATATAATAAGATCAGGGGATATTATGTTTTCTCTAATTAACACCTGCGGGTGACTAGAAAGAACGCCCCAGGCGTGTGAACTCCCATGAACCTAATAGTATTTAACTAAAACAAAACTTAGATTTCCTTGAAGAAGTGACATGCATGCCAAGATACCCGATAATTGGGAAGTTATTTTCGTTTGAACAAAAACTTTTTTTGTAGTTATTCTTGATAAATATTTGAAAATTTTCACTGATAAAAAATGGTTGACATGGTCATAATTACGCGGAAGAAGAAAAAATGTCCATGCAATAAAAGTCCATGTAATAAACCAATCAGATCGTACTTCAAAACAAATGGGACGAAGCAATGCAAGGTTAATTTGACGAGTGAATATCGTAATTAAGAATGAAGACATAGTCTAACTTTGTAACAGCCGCCACTTATTTGCTATAAATGCGTCGAGTTTGTTAACCCCTCATAAGTCATAACATCTCAAAACCAAAGTTTCATCTCCTCAAGTACCATACATCGATATCCTATCAACAAAAAGTGACAAATATTCAATATATTCCTTTGCTTTTTCTGCAAGATGCAAATGGATAGCCCGAAATCACCTCTTCAACCTCCGACCTATGGAAACTTAGTGACAATCCTCAGCATCGACGGTGGTGGCATTAGAGGGCTTATCCCTGCAGTCATCCTTGGTTTTCTCGAGTCCGAACTTCAGGTATATTTGTGCTACCTAATTATACATATATATATCATTATTCTTATATTAGTTCTATATATATATATACATGGATGCATAGAAATTGGATGGGGAAGACGCAAGGCTTGCAGACTACTTTGATGTAGTGGCAGGAACAAGCACCGGTGGTCTGGTGACAGCCATGCTCACCGCTCCTAACAAGGAAGGCCGACCCTTGTTTGCAGCCTCTGAGATAAAAGAATTCTATCTTGAGCACTGTCCAAAGATCTTCCCTCAAGATCATTTCCCATTTTCAGCCGCTAAAAACCTTGTGAAATCCTTGACTGGTCCTAAATATGACGGTGAATACCTTCATCAACTTATCCATGCTAAGTTGGGTGATACAAAGTTAAATCAAACGCTTACCAACGTTGTCATTCCAACTTTTGATATCAAGCGTCTTCAACCTACTATCTTTAGTAGTTACGAGGTTTGTTTAGCTTGTTTGTAGTTGTGAAGTTATATTATGGTATATTAACTTAACAAAAACTCTGTGATTAATTATATACCTGACAACGTACTCTTATAGGTGAAAAACAATCCTCTCAAGAATGCAACCCTCGCTGACATTGCTATCTCAACTTCAGCAGCCCCTACTTACTTGCCTGCCCATTTCTTCAGAACTGAAGATTCAACCGGAAACGTTAAAGAATACAATCTTATTGATGGCGGAGTTGCAGCTAACAACCCGGTAAATTTCTAGGGATCGACGAATTTGTGTCACAATAGGTTTCTATACGATGAATAATAACATTTGTTGACTTATGTAGTAAAAAAATAACTGAAATATTATTTTATAACATGAAAACGCAATCATAGGCTATCGTTTATCTTTTTTAGAATGAAAATTTCGTATAATAATGAAAAAAATTGTATAGAGGTTTTGAATAATATATATTTATCATATAATTGTTATATGTCAAGTATAGGCTTTGGTGGCCATTGGGGAGGTAACAAATGAGATCACAAAAGGTAGCAGCGATTTTTTCCCGATCAGACCAAATGATTATGGAAGGTTTCTTGTTCTTTCGCTTGGAACCGGAAACCATAAATGCGAAGAGAAATTCAATGCAAAAGAAGTAGCTGGCTGGGGGCTATTGAGTTGGTTAACACACGATAGCTCTACACCTCTCATTGATGCGTTCACGCAAGCTAGCTCCGACATGGTTGATTTTCATCTATCTGCTGTTTTCCGAGCTCTTCATTCCGAAGCCAACTATATTCGTATCCAGGTATTAAAATCATCAGTTCACTAACCCGTATTTTTTTTTTCTTTGTCACCATAACTTTTAAGATATGTGTTTCAACATATTATATAGGATGACACATTAATTGGAGATGCTGCTTCTGTGGATATCGCTACGGTCGAGAATCTTGACGTTCTTGCCAAGACAGGAGAGGAGCTACTCAAGAAACCTGTTTCTAGAGTCAACCTGGACTCCGGTTCTAACGAAAATGCTTATCAAACAACTAATGGAATGGCTCTTATAAAGTATGTGACATAAATTTTGTATTATTTATTTATTTTTATTTTTGGTAATTTTTTTTTTCGCAAATTTGTATTATTTGATAGCTTTATTCATTCATATATGTATACGTGATTAAAAAATATTAACTAATAATATTAAAACTTTGGTTGTTGAAGGTTAGCAGGAATACTTTCAAAAGAGAAGAAGATCCGAGACATTCGATCACCTCATGGAAAAGCGCCAATTAAGATGTAAAGAGATCATTATTTTATCTATCGTGTATATTATTGTTCATGATTTGTTTGTTTCACTAATGCACGTCTGGGTTTTATATTAATAAAAAGATTGTGGCTCATTATAGCCATTTGTACAATTGAATGCTAATATTGTTTCGTCTTCTTCAAACATCTTATGTAATGAAAATTATATATATATATATATATATATATGTTTCTTTCTCCCAATTAAAAAAACAATATATAATATCCATAGCCGTGCCAAAAGTTACATGGATCTAAAGCAATACTAAAAAAAGGCTTTAATTCAAAACAAAAAATATCAAAACATGAGATTTACAAATTAGATTTAGAAACCAAATATGAAAAATATTTAGTTTTTTTTTTTCAACCAAACAATTAAATAAATTAAAAGGTGATTCCAGAATTGGTTGCCCAATTTGGAGGGAAAGAGTTTACAAAAGAATGTTCAGAAACTAGAGATCTAGAATATTAAGTTTTTTTTTCATTACTTTAATTGAAAAAAAAAGGATAAGGTGAAAACTTTAAACAATGATGATTCTCTTTTTTCTTCTGTAATATAAATAAAATTTTCTATTTAGCCATAACATAATTAACAAACAGAAGAAAATAAAGCCTTAAAATTCTTTTAGAAATAAAAGGCTGGAAACCAATGTTTATTTTTTTTTTTACATAACCACGACTCTGATAATACTCCCTCTGTTTCACAAAGAGTGTCATTCTGAAAAAAAAATTTTGTTACACAAAGAGTGTCATTTTACATTTCCAATGAGTGTTTTAAAGCTAAATTTTCTTTTTTACTCCTAAACCCAAAACTATTTTCATTGAATATAGAACATTAACTACTTATTAAATAGCGGCAAATATGTATAATCCATACTTTTCTTAATTTGTGTGAAATGTGTCTAAATGACACTCTTTGTGAAACGGAGGGAGTATCATTTAGAAAAACTTTGGTTGTTTAGCATAAAAAAATAATAATAACAAAGTGAAAACACGATTCCTCTCTTTAATCCCACTTTTTATGGTCATTCATTCCCAGCCAAAATCAAAATGTATTAAATTAAATTAAAATTCATTTAAAAATAATAAAAAACTAAATTAGAATGATATCTAATTAAATGAATTAATTAACTAATCAATTTACTAATTATATTAATTAACAAAAACTAATTATATTTTTGTTAAAAAAATAGTTAATTAGTTTCTTAGGAATGATAGTGTAGATCCAAATAATTAAAAAAGTTACATGAAAATATAAATTATCAAAAAAAGAAAAATCAGAAATAGCAACTGCCAACTGTCAAACGAACAACAAGGATTGGTTTTAGCGACCCACATCAATAGACGACGGAACCAACAAAACTAGTCACTGACTCACTGTAGCTGGTTATCGGTCGCTAGTCGCAGTGGGCGAAGGAATAAGCTCTTCCGTAATTGGGCCAACATCCGTTTAGTCCACTGATTTCAGATTTGGGCTTAAAGACTAAATCATTAAGGCCCATAACTAACAATCTCTCCTCGATTCATTTTCTTCGATTTCTCCGATGACAAAACAAAACACAATTCCGACGACGGCAACTCCGGCCACCTCCACGTGATATAGCAATAATTGATTTGGTTAATGGAAGCAGTTGGTTCAACAACCTTATCTAAGTAATTTTCATCTATTGGATTGTTTTAGTCTTGCATTTTGTACGCTGGCGTACCTCTTGCGTTGTTTCACTTCTCTTAAGCCTCTTCTTCTGCGTCCTCCATCTTTCTCCGTCGCTGCCTCAGGTCCGATCCCCTGATTTTATTGATACTGATTTATATGCTTTAGTTTTAATAAAGAGTATTGCTTTATAGAAACTGTCATTGGGTTTTTGTTTGATTTTAGCAATGGAGAGTCATCATGATGCTTCTTGTAGCTTGGTTTTATGTGGCAAGTCTTCTGTCGAAACTGAGATAGCAAAGCGTCTCAAGAACAACAACTCCCTTAAACTCCCAGATGATACCAAAGTTTCACTCTTTTTAGAATCTGAGGCTAAGCATTTGGTCAAAGATGATGATTCCTTCAATCTCTCACTCTTTATGAACTCCATTCTAACTCATCAGTTTGGGCGGTTACTTATTTGGTCTCCACGTTTGTCGTCCACTCACGATGTTGTTTCTCAGTAAGTGGCTCTGTTTAGTTTCCTTCCTTACAAGTTATTTACCTTTCCTGTATTAAACTCTGCGTTTTGGTTTATTGCAGTAACTTCTCTGAGCTTCCAGGTGGTTCAGTTTGTGTCACTGATGTCCAGTTTAAAGGTCGAGGTAAGATTTTTTAAACCAATTTTGGATTATTAGATAGTAAGCAAGTAGAATTTAGATATGAAAACTTGAAACTGTTTGTGGTAATTGATGAATATGCAGGCAGAACTAAGAATGTATGGGAATCTCCAAAGGGCTCTCTTATGTATTCTTTTACTCTAGAAATGGAAGATGGTCGTGTCGTGCCTTTGATACAGTATGTGGTATCTCTTGCTGTAACCGAGGCAGTGAAACATGTCTGTGACAAGAAAGTATGTTCTCGTAAATGGTTGTGTTCTTGATCCATTGCATCAGATATTATTAGCTAATTTGAAGTTCATTAATATACAGGGTTTGTCGTACATTGATGTTAAAATTAAGTGGCCGAATGATCTCTACTTGAATGGCCTTAAGGTTGGAGGCATTTTGTGTACCTCGACTTATAGATCAAAGAAGTTTCATGTCAGTGTCGGTAATAAGCATTACTCTTTTTGAAGTTTACTTTGACTACTTTAACAAAGTCGAAGCGTTCAGCTCGTAGTCTTGTTCCCTTTGATTTGTTCTCTACTTGTAGATTAAAAGAAAGAAAGTGACTGATTCTTCTCGCAGGTGTGGGATTGAATGTGGACAACGAGCAACCAACCACATGCTTAAATGCTGTACTAAAAGATATGTCTCCTGCGTCAAACTTACTTAAAAGAGAAGAAATCCTTGGAGCTTTCTTTGATAAATTTGAAAAATTCTTTGATCTATTCATGGACCAAGGTAATATTAAACCTCTGATCTCAGAGACTGCTTAAAGAGTCAGTTAGCTGCTTGTTTCTTTACGAGCATCTTTGTCACTTTTAAAGTATCCTCCATAAATTTATTTGTAAATTAGTTATTTAAAAGAGATGAGCGTCAGAGAAATGATAGTCTTATTATCTAGTTTTGAGCCCATATAATCAGTTTCCGATCCCACTGTACTTTACAGGTTTTAAATCTCTCGAGGAGCTTTACTACACAACATGGTTACACAGGTGACTTTCGATTGCATTTTTATGTCTGCTTTTCATTGAAGGGTTTCTGTTGTCTGAATCTTAACTGATTTTGATTATATTCGCATCTCATTTTTGTCACTATCTGAGTTGAAAGGCTAATATAATCTTGGTAAATTAGCATGTATTTTGGAAATGCTTTTCAACTGGGGGCTATACACTGTAACCATGTTTGCTTGGCTGAAACACTCTACCGTGTATGTGCAGTGAGCAAAGAGTGATTGTTGAAGAAAAAGTACAAGACCAAGTTGTTCAAAATGTTGTGACTATTCAGGTAGGATTCTTTTTTTTTCTGCCTTGTTTATATACAAGGCATGTACGTTTGCATCATCTGGGGAATACAGTCATTGTAATATGGTGCTTTTGATCCTCTTTGCATCTGTTTCTAAAATTTTCAGGGTTTGACGTCTTCGGGATATTTGCTGGCTATTGGAGATGACAATCAAATGTATGAGCTTCACCCTGATGGCAACAGGTAAAATTTATTATCGATAAATGGCTAACATTACGGTACATGTTACAAGCTAATGTGGAGTTTATTTTTTTCAATTACAGTTTTGACTTTTTCAAAGGTCTGGTTCGAAGAAAAATATGATCCAAAGATTTACTTGCTGCCATCTTCTGGTGGAAGTAGATAACTGTTGTAGGACCATGGACACAACTGATACTAGTTTCAATTTTCGAAAACAAACAAGTTGCAGTGTTCCCCCTGTATCTAAATAATCTCTTTATTCTCTATCATATATATCCCTCACTATTTGCTGACTACAAGACTCACTGTTCTAAACTGATGAATATGATATCTTACACCAAAAACATAGTTGGCATTTAGAGAAAGTAGAGAAGAACAAGGAAGCTTTTCGTCTGATTCTATTTGCACATGTTATTATCTCATGTTATAGATATCTTTAAATTGTTCTATATGTCAGTCAAATAATTAGGAAACTTCCGAAACTTACACCCGTAAATTGGCATTTTGTTAACCGAATAGCATGTGTAAGTGTTGTCTTCATTCCGGTTAGCTGTCAAGAATAATGTTCCCAATCGCCAAGTATAGTTTAGAAGACCCATTCATTCTTTTTTTTTTTCTTTTGCTATTTAGGAGATTCCCCAGGAAAAAAAAAATCCAACTAACTATTTACTCTTTCCACTTTCATTATAAAGGTTGTTAAAACTAAAAACACAAAAAAATATTATTTTTTTATGAAGAAAGTAATATTAGATGATTAACATTCATTTTGGATTTCTTAAACAAATATACTATTATTTTTTTTAATCCTACACTTAATTTCGTTCTAATTGTAAAATATAAACTCTAATTCTCGTTTATACACTCAAACCGATATATAACCTTGTTTAATTGTAAAATCTAAAACAAACCAATATTTAACTTTTTAAAATTAAAATATATAGAATTTGTTTTACTTTTAAATTTATTTTTGATTTATTTTTTAAATGAAATATTATATAAAAAAATTTGGTTGGTTGAAAAAAGAGTAGGTGAATAAAAAGTTTCATTTTTAAAACTGAACCAAGTATTTTTCTTCTAATTATTCGCTCCAATCATACATCTCATAGTCTCGGTCTAAGATTTTCTTTCCTAACACAATTATAAAAAAAAAGACACTATTCAATAGCAATTATTACAGAAATTGTTACGTCTATTTTTTTCTAATTCTTATTTAGTTACCTAATTCACTCGTTCCCTTGATTAATCGATAATTGTAAACTAAACATCAATCCAATAAGGCAATAACTAACACTAATTGAAAAATTCCTTAAAATAATGAGATTAAAAAAGTCAATAATGAAACAATAATTACAATAATGCCATTTTCTGCTTAAATTATTTTAAGTAACTGTATCAAAAAAAGCTGTTTTTGTTCTCTTCTCTCTCTCGTTCGCTTCGCTTCGCTGCTCTCACACGCAAAAATAATGGCTCACCTCTTCAGAGAGCTGTCTCTGGGTCACTCCAAGAGAGAGTCTACACCACCACCGCCGTCGTCACAATCGGCGACTTCACGCTCTTCTCCAATGTCTTCCGATCTACCTCCGTCACCACTCGGACAACTCGCTGTTCAGCTTTCCGATTCCGATCTCAGTCTCACTGCTTACGAGATCTTCGTCGCCGCAGGTCGTAGCGCCACCGGAAAGCCTCTCTCGTCGGCTGTTTCATCAGTCGCTGTTTCGAATCAGGATTCTCCCAATGGCTCTCCTGCTTCGCCGGCGATTCAGCGGTCTATGACCTCAGCCGCCGCTAGTAAGATGAAGAAGGCTTTTGGGTTGAGGTCTTCTTCTTCGCTTTCGCCTGGATCTAATAATAATAAGAGTCCTGGCTCTGGTTCTGGTTCTGCTTCGGGTTCCAATGGTAAGTCGAAGCGTCCCACTACTGTCGGTGAGCTAATGCGGATCCAAATGCGAGTATCGGAGGCTGTTGATTCTCGTGTTCGTAGAGCTTTTCTTAGGATTGCTGCTAGTCAGGTTAGCTCAATTTCACTTCTCGCTTGATCTCTGTGATCCTAATTGAGCTTAATTTTGTCTTTGGCTTGATCAAATTCTTACTTCACAGTTCACACCATGAAGGATCTAATTAAAATAAATCTAGAGCTTGATTTTAGTTTAATTTCATGATCTTGTGATATAGAGGCGGCCATTGACTTATTTTGGATAGATCTTAAATTTGGTACTATTGTGGATAAGAAGAATGTGTGTTGTTTTAGTAATAATTGCAAGAGGCTGCGAAAGTTCTCGGCTTTAATGAAGTTAGTGGTTTTTGTTTGTTTGTCTGTTTTTGATTTCAGGTTGGAAGGAAGATTGAGTCGGTAGTTCTTCCATTAGAATTGTTACAGCAGTTAAAGTCTTCTGATTTTACGGATCAGCAAGAATACGATGCTTGGTTGAAGAGATCATTGAAGGTTCTTGAGGCAGGTCTTTTGTTGCATCCTCGCGTACCACTTGATAAGACGAATTCTTCTCAACGCTTGCGACAGATAATTCATGGTGCTTTAGACCGGCCGTTGGAGACTGGAAGGAACAATGAGCAAATGCAAAGTCTTAGATCAGCGGTCATGTCTCTTGCCACTAGATCTGATGGGTCTTTCTCTGACTCTTGTCACTGGGCTGATGGTTCTCCATTTAATCTCAGGCTCTATGAACTGCTTTTAGAAGCCTGCTTTGATTCTAATGACGCGACGTCCATGGTTGAGGAAGTTGATGACCTTATGGAACATATTAAGAAGACTTGGGTAATTCTTGGAATCAACCAGATGCTTCATAACCTCTGTTTTACGTGGCTTTTGTTTAGTCGCTATGTTGTAACTGGACAAGTTGAGATGGACTTGCTTCATGCTTGTGATTCTCAACTGGCAGAAGTTGCTAAAGATGCAAAGACTACAAAGGATCCTGAATACTCCCAAGTTTTGAGTTCTACACTTAGTGCTATATTAGGTTGGGCAGAGAAAAGGCTTCTTGCATACCATGACACCTTTGACCGAGGTAATGTTAATACCATGGAGGGAATTGTTTCTTTGGGTGTATCAGCTGCCAGGATATTAGTTGAAGATATATCTAACGAGTACCGTAGAAAAAGGAAAGGAGAAGTTGATGTAGCTCGTACCAGGATTGAGACATACATCAGGTCATCACTACGAACTTGTTTTGCTCAGGCAAGTATTTGCAGTTTCTTAGGGGATTCTTACCATCATTATTTATTTTTATTGTTTTACTTGCGACTGCTCCAACAATTATTCTAACTTGTCTCTTTATGTGTGTCTTTCCTTAGAGAATGGAGAAAGCTGATTCTAGCCGGAGAGCATCTAGGAACCAGAAAAATCCTCTTCCTGTTCTGGCCATTCTTGCGAAGGATATTGGTGAGCTAGCTGTTCAGGAAAAGCGAATGTTCAGTCCAATATTGAAGAGATGGCATCCATTTGCTGCAGGGGTTGCTGTGGCTACCCTCCATGTTTGTTATGGGAATGAGATTAAACAGTTTATATCCGGAATATCTGAATTGACACCCGATGCTGTCCAGATATTAAGAGCTGCAGATAAGCTAGAGAAGGATCTGGTGCAAATAGCAGTAGAGGATTCTGTTGACAGTGATGATGGTGGCAAAGCAATTATCCGTGAAATGCCTCCCTTCGAGGCTGAGACAGTTATTGCTAATTTGGTCAAAGACTGGATCAAGGCAAGAATAGACAGACTTAAGGAATGGGTTGACAGGAATTTGCAGCAAGAGGTTAGTAAATCTGTCAGGAAGTTTGGTCTTAGAATTTGTCATTTCAACTTTTAAGTTTTCTTTTATTTGTGGGTGATAAATGTTTTAAGGTTGAACTAAATTAACGCAAATTTTTTGTTCAGGTTTGGAAACCGCTAGAGAACCAGGAAGGAGGATATGCTCAATCTGCTGCCGAAGTGTTGCGAATTACTGATGAAACTTTGGAAGCATTTTTTCAGCTTCCCATACCCATGCATCCTGCAGTATTACCTGATTTAATCATTGGTTTAGATAAATATCTTCAGTATTATGTCTCAAAGGCGAAATCTGGCTGCGGTAAGTGTGCACATGATTTGGAAGATTTTTTTTTCTATTTGATGGAAGAAGTCTACAACTCTTAATTTCTCACACTTTACATATGTATGCTGATGCTCAGGCTCTCGGACTACGTACATGCCCACAATGCCTGCACTCACCCGATGTACAACGGAGTCGAAGTTCCAATGGAAGAAGAAAGAAAAGACACCTACCTCTCAGAAGAGAGACTCTCAGGCTTCGGTTATGAACGGTGAGAATTCCTTTGGGGTCACACAGCTATGTGTTAGAATAAACAGCTTGCACAAAATTCGCAGTGAACTCGACGTTGTGGAAAAGAGAGTGATCACACATCTGAGGAACTGTGAGTCAGCTCACACCGATGACTTTTCCAATGGCTTAGAAAAAAAGTTTGAGCTCACACCAGCGGCTTGCATCGAAGGCGTTCAACAGCTTTCTGAGTCTCTAGCTTACAAAGTTGTCTTCCATGACCTAAGCCACACATTATGGGATGGGTTATACATCGGTGACCTTTCATCTTCTAGAATCGATCCTTTCCTCAAGGAGCTCGAACAGAATTTGACAGTCATAGCAGAGACAGTACATGAAAGAGTGCGAACGCGCATCATCACCGATATTATGAAAGCCTCGTTCGATGGATTCTTACTTGTCCTACTAGCTGGAGGACCCTCTAGGGCTTTTACAAGACAAGACTCCCAGATAATGGAAGAAGATTTCAAAGCAATGAAAGATATGTTCTGGGCAAACGGAGATGGTCTAGCCATGGACTTGATTGATAAGTTCTCGACTACGGTCAGAGGCGTGCTTCCTTTGTTTAGTACAGACACAGACAGTTTAATAGAGAGGTTCAAGGGAACGACCCTCGAAGCTTACGGGTCTTCAGCTAAGTCGAGGCTTCCGTTGCCTCCAACTTCAGGCCAGTGGAATGGCATGGAGCCAAACACACTCTTACGTGTTTTGTGTTATCGTAATGATGAATCTGCCACGAGGTTTCTTAAAAAGACATATAATCTGCCTAAAAAGCTCTAGTGGACTGTGGACTTGGGACTAGTACTGCAACGTTTTAATAACCTCACAAGATGAAGTGTGTGTTCCACTTGCAGGATGGGGCATCCGAGATTTGTATATTGAGTTTCATTTTTTTTTCTTTCTTTTAATGGTTTTTTGATACATTCTTATACGTATTATATATTTATTCATTTATATTCGTATGTTATTATTATTTTTGAAGAGTACTGTATACAAATAACTTATTCAATGTAGCTCCCATTGTTTAATTCTTCACTTGTGTTAGTTTTCTGCTAAACTATTGTTTGTTCTCCTATGCCACCTCTTATTGTTTGTTCTCCCATTGTTTAATTCTTCACTTGTGTTAGTTTTCTTCTGCTAATAACATTTATTTTTGTTTTCTTGTCTTTTTGTTAGGTAATGTGGTTTTCTGTCAAGAAAAGAAAATCTATAGATAATATCATATAATAGAATGAAATGTTGTGCAAATTGATGAAAGTATAGAATTTTGATTTCCCAATTTTTCTCTCTTTTAAACGTCTGTTTGGATTCCAAAAATCAATCATGTGAAGAGGTTTGTTGCTTAATAAACTGAACACTGAATTAAAAATGAAAATGCATATCAAGCAAATCGTTATACTTCAATGTGCGTTTGATTCGATCGTTTGAGTTCTTTATGTTGTATTCCTTAGGGTATAGTGTTCTTTCTTAGGCATAAGTTAAACTCGGCATGTTAGGTTTCATATGTGGTATCTTTCTTCATAAATGACTTGTTTCGTATTTTTCATTTCAGTCTATACTTTTTAGTTTCATTCTATGTTTAAGTGTTGTAAACAAACACTATTCTCTATTTTAACTAATTCTTCTCCAGTTTTAAAAATTCAAATTATGTTATACAAAAAAAAACAAAAGTAACACCATTCATATTTTGGTACATGTTTTTTTTCTCTCTCTCTAAAACAAAACCTCTCCCTTCTCTCTAAAAAAACACCAGCCGCCGCCTAGGTTAAACCGGCTCCGGTAGCTCTTTTAGCACCGGAGCTGGGGTTCTCTTCTTTTAGTTTCGTTTTATCTTAATTTCCAGCTAATCCATGTCTTTGTTTTCTTCCAACGGCATCAGATTTGGTTTTCTCAGATCTAGATTAAAAAACCTAAACCTTATCGCCTCTTGGGCTCTCGTTGCTTGTCTGTGATTCTCCATGTTTTCTCCGTCAAGCTCAGCTACAGATCTGGCCCTTCACGGCAGAGGCAGCTTTCAACCGGTTCTTTCCTGCTTCAGATGAAGAATCTCACCATCGTAGATCTAGATCTCCTTCCTTCTATGTCTCTAGGCTTTGGATCTGTCTCACCGCCTCTGAAGCTTCCCATCGGAGCATTATAAAGAGGGACGCATGGCATCTCCATTCGGATTTAATTTGTGGTAAAGGAGAATCTTGTACTCTTATCCGCTTGTGTGGTTTTCTTTGTCTCAGATTTGTTTTAATTTATCAAAGGTGTAGGTTTTGTTTGTTTTTTTCTAGAGTTCTAGATCTTGATCCGGGAAGTAATCGATTGGATGTAGTGTATTTCACATGCTTGGGTTTTTTCCCCTTAATTTCATCTCTTTTGGTCTTAGCCTCCGGGAGTGTAATGTTTGTACTCGCCGGCTTATTTCCCTGGAAAGATTGATATCTTTGCCAGCTTCTGTAATCTATCTTTGTGGTATATCAATGAAATCAGATTGCCGAAAAAAAAAAAAAGTTATACAAAGAAAAACAAATTATGTTAGAGTACATTCATTCATTCATTCATTGTCATTGCCGAGTAAAGTAAAAAAATGAAAAGGATGGTTTGTTCATATCTATTGAATCTGATATAAATGAAAAAGCCATGATTAGTGTAATTTTGAAATGGACCAAGCTATTGAGAAAAGGGAAATAAAAAGGAACTTTTTTGACCGGAAAGGAAGTAAGGTCCAAAGGGCTTTTTGCATGGTCTCCAAGAAACGAGTATCATTGGTGGTATCTTCGAGGCTTTTGACATTAGAACATGCTCCACTTAGTTGTTACGTCCCTCTCTACACTTATTCATGATTTACACAATGGATTTAATCTCAAAGCAAACAACATCTTTGACAAAACAAAAAGCAAATGAAACCCAACAAGCATGATGAGTATAAACTTTATGAGAAAGGCTGATTTATGTTGTCGATCCGTGGTGTAAAAGGGGTCTAATTATAGTGATTTCGTAGCAATTCATCTTCTATCTGAATTTGTTCACCAGAAACATGATTTTTTTTTTCTTTTTTTTTTTACATGCATTGTTTTCTTAAACAATTTGTTTAAAAGAGTAAGATTAATCCAATAAAAAAGATCTATAACGATGCATTTATATATTGCATTTTTTTACATGTTGGCAAGTCGCAAGTGTGTAAATATTTTTAAAATATGACTATAATATTTATATTTGGTTAATGTTTTGATAACCAAGATGTTATCTTTAAGACTGAGATCTCAAATTTTTGTGCAGGCATTGGGTGCTTCTGATTTGTGGCCGAGGTTGAGTAGCTTCAAGATGGATATTTTGACCTCACTACGTCGACACCTCAAATCTTCATATGGGTTTCAAGGAAGACAAGCTAATTAGCTCTACTTGCATTAAAGGCGTCTTTTGTTCCTATTTACCATGCTATTTTAGATTTCGGTTCTTCTATGTGGCTTAGTTCAAATATTGAACTAGAGAAAAATTTGTTAAGATTTTGAGTATAATTCTAAGATTAGTATATATTTTTGAAATTATAAAGAAAAAAAAACTCAATGTCTTTTTATTTTTTCGAATATATAAACGTTTTTTTAATTATATAGACCGTAGTTAACTAGTGTTATTAATTTGATTACGAAAACTCTTTACCTTGGTCCTTATTAGTTTTCTAATACATGGAAACATAATTACAAATGGATATGAACAAATCTCTGCTTTGAAGAAAAAGAGAAAAGAAAAGGTTTTTCGATCTTCTCATTCTCATCATTGCAAGCAAAAATAATTTATACATATAGACAAACATGCACATACAAAACATAAAAGAATTGTAGAAAGTAGAAAAAATTAAGAAGAGAAACCATGGAACAATGATAACTAATTTCAAAAACCACAGTGGGTGCAAGTGTTGGGTCCTTTTCGTATTGGCTATTCGTTTTGTTCCTTAATATCTTTTGACCACATTGTCGAAATTTCATGTTTTTAAGTACAATTTTATTAAAGTTATCCACTCAATCATCTCATTTAATTATCACTTGTAATTATTTTATCATTATGTCATAGTTGGTTCATAAAGATGACGAGGACAGTAGTGCTATTGTAACTTATTCTTTAACACAAAGTGTAATGGATCCATTATGGTATGAACACGTCACGCAAGTCTAATTTTCACTTTATAAAAAAAAGTCTCGTTTCCATAAATCTAATTTTGTTCGATTTTTCCACACTAAATAGTAAAAATCATATATGGTCTTGTTAGAAATTTAGAACTACAATCCACTATGCGCACCTTCGACTAAGTCTAAGATTTTTAGAAAGGTTTTTACTCCAATAAACATAATAAAGTACAAATTTAAACATCATTTACTGCCATGATTAATTTACTAATGAAACATTTGGGAATTACCACTATTTGGAGTTTGATTTGCTTCGTTAGCTTAATCAGATTAACGGATTACACTAATAAAATTATTAATATTTTCAACGTATTTTCTATTGATTATATTGAAATTTTCCCTTCATTAATCAGTTGAATATCTGTTGAATTTTCTGATAGAATCGTTTGCGTTAGAATTTTTGTTGTTTTGCTTGTGTTTTGTTTTGGTAGTGAATTGGTCTACCCAAATATAAGGTTGTAAAGGCAAAAAAAGAAGGTTTTATCTAACCCCAGACAAACCGGATGGTGTTTCCTCAGAAAATAATTGGACGGTACATGTCCTTGTAGTAAACTTGTAACATCAAAGTCTGATTTGAGTGACCTAACATGTAATTTATTGTCACATGTCAAAATGAATTGAGATACTACAATGCGTAATTGTTAAACATTTTAGAACAAATTCGTCAGTCCGATCAGTCCATGCTTTTTTCCTTGTTCACATAAAAGATATTCAGACCATTCTTACTTCAACTTAAATTATATATACTCGTTTACATTCCATCAGTAAACAATCAAGATAACATAAAACCATCTTGATAGACAATCTATTTAGGTTATTAAACCTGACAAAGAAAATATGAGACTAAGAAGAAGAAAAAAAAACCCTACCAAAATTACTTAATAGATCACGAAGCCAAAATTGTCAGGCCGACAACCTTATCTTTGGAAAATATGAAATGCAAAAAGAAGTTGACGATGAGGTAGACTCTAATGCTTGTAAAACTTTCTTGATGCAGGGCCTCTCTTGTGGATCAATGGCCGTACAGTTCAAAGCTAAGCTCATGACATGGACAATGTCGCGCTGATGTACCGTTGTGTCGATAGATGAGTCGATCCACGTCTCAGTATTGCTATTCAAGTATGAATATCTAGCCCAGTTAACCAAACTTCCATTTACTTTAGATTCTATGTCCTCATCACCGGAAAAACTTTTACCGGTGAGGAGATGAAGGAGGAGGATTCCAAAACCATAGATTTCACTTTTACTTGTCATTTCCTTGTGCTCCCTCGTTTCTACGATACAAAATCGAAAAATAAAAACTTTGATCAGAGGAAAATAGAAATTACAAAAAAAAAAAAAAATGAAAATATAGATAAAATCCCTTTTTCATGTAAAATGAAAACAAGAATCAGTTTTTAAAATCCATACTATGTTTAACAAAGGAAAAAAATGTAAGTGTACCTGGGGCCATGTAAGCAGCATCCATGCAAAGTAGGCCCGGAAGACCGAGACAAAGCCTTGGTTCATACTTGACGTCGATGACAATATTATCCGGCGATAGATTACCGGTAGCAACCGGCGTAGAACACCGGCAATGTAAAAACCGAAGAGCTTCTGCGATACTTATCATAATATTCCTTCGTCTTTCCCAACTCAAACCATTCAAAATCTGGCTCAGTCGTTCCCCTTGGACGTTTTCGTGTATCAAGTAGGCCACTTTTTCCGACCGGCACGTAGCAACTAACTTAAGTATGTTTTTGTGCTCAGAAATTTTCTTCATTTCCGTTATCTCGGGAAGAGAATCAAACTTCTTGACCTCCTTAACAACGAACTGCATGCCGTTTTCATCCGCGAAAACGTTTTCGTCCTTGAGAGATGATAGAATCGCCTTCACTGTATGCGACTTCATGAATCTTGAATCGAAGATTTGAATCTCCCACTTTGTACCGTCTTCTTGTTCCACTTTCTTGACCTCCAAAACGTTGTGTTTCCTTTGAAAGACGAGAACGATAAAGAAACCGGAGACAAGAACGGCCAAGAAAGCTACAAAAGTTGAAGTGACGACAAACCACCAACTCTTTGTGCTTCTCTTTCTTACAATCTTGCAAGGACGTAATCCGCTAGCGGTGTTTTCGCTGCAGAGATCGCTATTACCCGCGACCGCTGTTGCGTTTATGGCAAGAAAAGCTCCGGTTGAAGGTAAGCTTCCCTGAAGAAGATTATGAGAGATGTTGACTTGAACAAGAGACTCGATGTTCCCTAGATTCTTCGGAATCTCGCCAGATAATCGGTTGCAAGACAGATCAAGATCGCTTAGGACTGGGAATTCTGAGAAGCTAGAAGGGATCTCTCCGGTAAGATTGTTGTGGCTCAAATCAAGATTCACTAGATTCTTGCAAGAGGACAAGTCGCTTGGGATCATTCCAGTGATCTCGTTCTCACTTAAATCCATATCCATAAGTTGAGGGAACTTCATGAGTCGTAGTGGAACCCTTCCAGAGATCTTGTTCCTTGATAAATCGAGCTTCTTGAGTCTTTTGCTTCTAGAAAGATCAGGTAAATCACCGGAGAAGTTGTTCCTGCTGAGGTTTAACATCTCAAGTTGGGGCATGTCCCATGTGCTGATCTTACCTTGGAGGTTGTTGTTTGATAAGTCCAAGAAGTTAACAAGTTGTAACTTGGTGAAACCTCGAGGTAACTCGCCTGAGAAGCCATTGTTTTGAAGCCTCACGCGTTCTAAGATGGGGCACGTGCCTAAACTTGGTGGAATTTGGCCGTCTAGAGAGTTGGAAAAGAGGATGAGCTTGGTGAGATGGCCAGATTCACAGAGGGTGTCAGGGAGTTTTCCGGTGAGATTGTTGGTAGAAAGATCAAGAACAGTGAGGTTGCTGTGTTTCCCAAGATTCGCTGGAATCCCGCCAGAAAAGTTGTTGGACCAAAGCTGAAGAACTTTTAGACGTGGCAAAGAAGTTACACCGTCTGGAATTGTTCCGGTTAAGTTATTAGAGAAGAGATGGAGAATCTCCAAGCTTTTCATCTGGCCAACAAGCTCAGGGATCTCTCCGGAGAGCAAGTTATCGCTAAAGTCTAGAGAGATGAGGTTTTTGAGGGAGAAGATAGACAGTGGGATCTGACCGGAGAGCTTGTTTTGGTAGAGAAACATGTACTGAAGCTTCTTCAAGTCTCCTAGTGAAGGAGGTATCGGTCCAGAGAGATTGTTGTAGACGAGATCAAGGTGGTTGAGAGAGGATAAGCCACCGATTTGGTAAGGGATTGCACCGGAGAGATTGTTGTATCCCAAGTATATCCATTTCAAGTTGTTCATCTTCCCTAACTCTGCCGGTATGCCTCCGGTTAACTGGTTTGAAGCCAATGTTAAGAACTCTAATCTCGAGAGGTTCCCAAGATAGGTCGGTACATGGCCCGTTAAGACGTTTCCGCCGAGATCAAGGACTCTAAGATTCGAGAAATAACCGATGTCTTCATGGATCTCACCAGTGAGCATGTTGTTGGAAAGATCTAACGTGTAGAGGTTTGGAAGAAAGCCTCGAGGGATGGAGCCAGAGAAGTTGTTGTTGCTTAGGTTGAGGTAACGAAGAGAAGGAGACGAAGTGGTAAAGATGTCATGAGGGATTGGACCGGACAAGTTGTTGTTTGAGAGGTTGATACTTCGAAGAAAAGGTAGCCGGAAAGTTGTGGAGTTAAGGATTTGGCCGGAGATGTTCTTGGTGGAGAGATCGAGAGAGACAACACGAGAGAAGTTGTTGCAAACGATGCCGTTCCAAAGACACACATCATTAGTTGAAGAGTTAGACCAAGAAGATAGGTGCCTTAGAGGGTCTTGAATTGAAGATTTGAATGATAATAGAAGCTCAAGTTCATTTGCGTTAAGGCAGGAGAAGTTCAGAAACAAGAAGAATAATGTGGTGATGAGATATGGAGGTTGATGATGATGATGATGAGAAGTAGACATTTTTGCTTTTGTTCTTTGGCTTTGGTCTATTATAAACATGAGGTTATTGCATATGTATATATATGCTCATGTGATGTGAGTGTTTCTCTTAAGGATTGTGATTTGCATTGAACCTTAGCTGTAAAACAGAAGAAAATATATATATATTTATATATCTAAAAGAGGGGATCAATGATGACCTTCGATTAGAAATATTAGAATAGTCTTATTTTCTTTTATATTTTCTCATTTTTTTCCTTCATATAAATAAATTGTAAGAGAGTTTCATAAGAAAGGCAGTGTGCATCATTCTTTGTACTAGATGGAAAAGGGATAAAAAAAGTGCTAGGATGGGCTACAAAAAGGGGAATATTACCAAAGTTCAAATTTTAAAATAGAAAGAAACAAAAAAAGGTGGCAAGCACATTGGCACCTTAAATTATGGCTATTTTTAATATTAATATTGTTCATTAACAAATATAAAGAACACTAATTATTAAAGATTTACTTAAACAAAATACATTTTAGATGATGATCTAGAACAAGATTTTTCTTTGTGCCCTCGCAAAGTATGAATACTGTTTACGTTGTTCTGAATTTAACCCTTTTTTTTTTTTCAATTTCTCAAGTCAATATTTTCTTAGTTAAATCTAATAATGATTATTATTATTTCTTAGTTAAATCTAATAATGATTAAATGTAACACACGCACATTATTTCACAATTATCTTTAAATTGGACATATATATTAGCTAGAAAAAACTTCTTAGCTTCGGGTAAGATAATGAGAACATGCATGAATGTTATCATAAATCTAATGCGAGTAAATGAGAGAAACATCACTGTTACTTTTGTTTTCTTCATTCACTTTTCGAGTCGGACGTTTGAACACGGACAGATGAGGATGGGATTGATGTCGTCAAAAAGCCTCTGAGATTTTTGTCGGCTTACTATCAAAATGTTCTTTTGACTGAAGAAAATAAAAACACTTTTTCTTCTGACTAAAACATCTTATGTGAACGTTGAAAAGCATTTTCCCACTCCACACTTAATCATTATCGTTTTTGTACTTAATCATACCTACTTAAATTGAGATCTTCTATATATAATATCATATATAAAAAAGTTACAAGTATACTAATAAAACTGTGATAACATACGAGTATGTATATATAGTAAGACTACAATGTTTTCGTGAATATAAGCAATTTATTTCATCACAAATCTGGTTACCTAACGTTGTGATATAGTTGTCGTGGTGCAGCTGGTATGTTGACATGGATATGAACTGCAAACTGCAACTAGTTGCATATTTCATTATTACTGACATCATATATTTCCTTAAAAAGATATATTATATATCTTCAGATGATTGTACAATATCATGTTTGATACGCCTTTTCCCAAGCTCATTCATTCACGATCAAGCTCCAAACAGAATCCTAAAGGAAAAAAAATAATCATTACAAAAACGAACAATGAACTTGAGGTACGCAATTGTTGAACTTACCCCACGACGCCATCTCATCTTAAAGAAACATAAGCTCGAGTGAAAAAGGTTAAGTCTGCACAATGATAAGATATACCACCCTTGGGCTTTTCTACGTGAAACGTTGCCTTTTGTCCGCTCACCCAGTAATTAAAAGCCTCTCCTTGGTGCTCTATTTCTTTCATAGTTCATGCATAACATACCCTATTTTACTTTTTATCTTTGTGTCCACTCATATACTCGAGCAATTAATTCCAAATGTTTTTTTTTTAAATTAATTCCAAATGTTATGTGGCACATGGATCTAACCCATATGCATTTTAAGTTGTTATATATCCGTATCGAACTTGTATAATATTCTTTAACAAAAAAAAACTTGTATAATCTTGGAATGGATTTGTACCACCGAAACGCACCTCGAGAACTAAAATTGAAAAGGATTGGACCCATCAAACAAAAAGAATAATTTATAGTGGAAAGAATATATACAGAGAATGATCATTGTCGCGGAAGGGCATGCTTCGCTTAATTCCATTTTCTAGGGTTTTGCAATTCCCCCACACGCCCACTTTTTCTCATCCCACGCTTGTTCTCTTCTTCTTGTTTTGTTCCTTAAGTTAATGAAATAATTCCGACTTCCTAAGAATATCCAAATTAAGGTACATATATCCCATATCAAATAATTATATAATATCATATAGAGAAGATATTAATAACTGATCTACATATATACGGGATAACATAAGCATGTATTTTTTCTATGAAAGTACCATTGCCATTGTCATTACAAAATTGTAGAAATTGTGGAAAGTAGAAAGTTGTTGTTTTTGGGAATTTCTTTGTAAGGGATCAGAGTTGTCATACAACAATAGACTTTTTTGAGGTTTTCTTCGCCATCATTTTGAGTAGATAGGATCAAACTCGGTATTCTCTCTTGCAAAATCTTCAAGTCGGTTCTCATTAGCTTTTTCTTCGAAATAAGCTTCTTTTTCAACGTTTGGATAGTCTTTTTCTCTAGTCCATATTCTTTGGGATTGGTTGGATCAGTTGGAGACTATTGTGGGCTCCACATCCTTCTTCATCTTCATAAGCTTGATAATCTTGATCATCACTCCACTTGGTGTAATTGTCCGAATTGGTGAATCCTTGTTGTAAAACTTCTAATTTCCATTCTAGGTGACTTTCCATAGTATCAGTGGTGTATTCCATGTTGATAATCTTTGATCTATAATCTTCTATATGCTTCTTATAGTTCAAAACTTGATTGTTGATGTCATCAATTTCGTTCCTTTAAGAGTTTGACGTTCTCGCTGCGAACTTAGCTTCCAAATCGATTCTCATCTTATCAAATTTGGCATTGAGAAGTTTTTCGGTCTTGTCTTGACTCAAGATAAGTTGTTGCATCATATTCATGAGCTTGTCATCAGTGTGTAGGCACCTTGAAGTGATTGGTTTGTCAGTGTCATACGAGTAGTTGTCGTTGACAGAGTAAATGAGTTGGCAGCTTCATAGCAAGGTGAATGGGCAACAATGCTCAGTAGGAGAATAAATTCCACTTCCACCACAAATTTTGAGAAAATAAATTAAACATTGATATAAAAGTTGTAAATGAGATATACAATGCAAGGCAACCACATTACCATAGCGGTTAATGCTCCAACGGCAGCTACGTAACACTGTTGGCTTAATATCTAGAACCCTAAGAACCATTTGCATATGATGATACTTCGAACTAATCGTTCGAACACCGATAAAAACAAGACACAAAGATTCTTGTTATGACTAATGATGAGACACGAGTGACGTAGAGCCGACCCGTTTCCTTTGGAAGAGTTGTCTATCTCTCCTTTACACATTGATTGTAGGTCTAATTGTGTTCTTAACTAGTGGTCCAAAGTAGTCACTACTAATCACTTTATCAAATTAAATTAGTGAGTGAGAGATTAAATCTAAGTTTCCGATATTGATTAGAGGGAAAGAGTATCAAGTGACTTCGCAACTAATGTTGTGTTGCTTCTTTTGTTTTCATTTTAATAATTTTGTTGTCTAAAGCTTTGCTTTTGAACAGTATTGGTATCTACTCATGTCGGCCTTGAATGGTCCACCAAGATAATGACTTGTTCGTTTAGAATTTTTTGTTTGTTTAGTTAATTTGCCAAGTGTATAAGACAAGTAGTTAATTTTTTCTATGAAAGCATATATTATGTTATCGAATTTTATCAATTATTATACTGTCCTAATTTAGGACCAACAAAATTTATTGTGCTTATTAGTTTATAGAACATTTACTATATTTTATTATATTTATTAATTTATCGAGTATTAGGTCTCCATTGGTGAAAGACTTTTAAGATTTTAAAATCTTTAAAAAGTCTTAAAAGCATTTTATTTATCAATCAAAATTTTTAATGATTTTTTTTTTTTTTTTTTTTTTTAAAGTTTCAAAATGCGATGTAAAACCAACAATTTTAACAACTTTTTTTTTCTTCGTCCATCATAATTAAAATTATATATAAATTTATATATATTTTTTACACAAACTATTTTTAATAGATTAATTATCAGCATTTTTTTCTCTTTCTTTTGACATCCACTTCTTTCACAAATTTGTTATTTTTATCATCATCTTTGTATTTTCTTACAATTTTGTTATTAATAAAATTACAGTCACAGCATTAAAAAAAAAATTTCTAACAATCAGATTTTAATAGTTAAAGTATTTTACAGCCAAATTTTTACAGTCAAAGTCTGTACCGCCACAAATAACAGTCTTACTAATCATGGCGGATTTATTGTATTGTTTAGTTGTATCAACATCTAATTTATTAATTCTTATTAATTAAAAATGTACGTGACATTATACTTTATGCAATAAGAATAAAAAGTCAATAAACATTAGCACATTATTTAATCAGAGTGCAAAGTTAGTATTTTGTTTTGCATTTTTCGACAATTGAAGATTTTTATTGACATTTTTTCCATATATATTGGAAGGAGCATATCTAATGGTGGTTGCTTCACATCCCACCAAGAGAATTATGGCCCAATATTTTTTTTAATAATTGTGGCCTAATATATATATTTTCTTCCATCGGCCCAATATATTTTTTTCCATCGGCCCAATTTTTTTTGTTTAGGTTGCTTTTTCCACATTTCATATGTTACCAGTAGACCCATAGAATGAAATGAAAGCGAGAAGGTGAAGTTGTGTGTTGACTAAAAAACAAAATATTGTGAAGTTGTGTGATAGAAAGACAGTATTGTCTAACTAGCTTAAACTACACGGAACAGATAAATTGCTACACTTTGTTTTACTTTTGTGCCACGTTTTTTATTTAAGCTCCAAATATGGCCATCTTACAAATTCACCACAATCTTAAAATAGGTTTTGTTAAAAGCATATTTGCTATTAACTTATCAACAACTTTTGAAAGAAGACTCTCCTCTTGTCAAAGCCTCTTCCATGTTCTTGGCGATTACCCCAAGTGCTTTCTCGTATTTCTTCACCAAATTATCTAGAGACAATCCTCTCACGGGATCAACGGTGAAACTCCACTCAATCACACAACCATCAATGTCTTCAACTTCGCCACATGGAGATATCTTCACCGTGGAGACGTAAGACTCGAATCCAATGTTACTCTCCACTATCTCATATCTCATCACACGCTCCACAGGATCAATGGCCACCAGCTTCTCTTTCGACCATCCCACGGCGGATGTTACGCCGTTGGATCCTATGGAAGAGCCGGAGCAGAATCTGATGCAGCCGAGTTCACCGTTGTTACCGTGGACGCCGTGACACGTGCCTAGCGTCGGAAGCCACTTGTTGAGATTGAAGAAATCGGTGAAGAGAGGCCAGATTTGGTCTGGCTTTGTCTTTGTGAGGATAGCTGACACTTTGGCTTGCCACTTCTCTTCCCTTGAAGCTTCTTCCATGTCAAAGAAAGAAGATCTTGATATATGAATATAAGAAAGTATAATGTTACTTTTATGACAATATATGTAAGAATCTCCTAAGTGGAAATATGTATTAACAATTAATTTGAATGGGATTTAATTAGCTTAATAAACACTTAAAGCCTTAAAGGTTGCGTGTTTCCAACAAATACAATGAGAATATGAACGCTTTTTTGTTGTCGTTGTTCTTGATATAGATGTGTTTTATTATTATAAACCTCTTGGGAAAATGAAAGATAGGCCGTGGTAACAGCGAAACATGTACTGTTATGGTGGTCTTTTAAAAGTTTTTATTTTTATTTTTATTTGTAAGTGTTAATGGTTTTTGGCAGTTTTTAAAAAGTTGGCTGAATATAGAATACATGCAAATTTACTAGTAAATAAATTAAAAAGGTAATGTTGAAATATTTTGTGATTTACTACTTAAACAATCATTTATTCTAAAGGCCTTTTAATTGACTGAAATTATAAATCAATCTAAAATAATAGTAATAGAAAATATTTCACTTTATGGTTTTTATAGACATTTTTAATATCAAAAATATAATAATATAGCAAAAAAAAGTTTTGAAAGTAATTATGTAACATTTTTAAAATATCACGGTTTCGGAATAAATTTCAGTTATTAAGATTAGACTAATCACAATTTAACACCTAACATTGATGCACATAACTTAGCTGTTAGGTGTTTTGACTTCTTTACTAACGATGCTCTGTTTTGTGATTGTTTGTTTGCAGAAGAAGAAAGAGAAGCAGAGAGAGAGACGACACGCGGATTACAAGCTCCCAAAGCCAAACACCGGCTAAGGTACGTCTTGGTGAGCTAACAGACCAGCTCACAAGGTCTCATAGAACGTTTATAATCTGAGTACAAGAGACCAGGAGAAATTTAACACCCTAGAGAGGCTATACAACCAAGAAAAAAGATAAGTCTACTCTTACTCTCAAGCCACTCTCTAGATCTAACCTGCTTGCTACTCACGTTCTAATTCTTGTTATATTGGCTGCTTCTCGCAGCTCATCCCCTTTTATACTCTTGATGGAGATACCTCTGACAGCTCACATTAACCTAGGTGAATCGAAAAAAACCTTATCCCTTTGTCAGTAATGACAAGAACCGTACACTGCAGAACGCGACAAAGACTGTGCTGACCAGAGTTTACCGTTGCCAACTTTCGAATCCTTTGTGGGCCTGTCTTCTTTAGTGCTCGGCCCATTATCCTCAGTTGTGGTCCACTAAGGAATTGGATCGACACTTCACATTAGCCATATAATGGTTTAACCAAAAATGACCACCTAAACCCGCATACTAGAGAACCTAACTTGTACGGCTATTTAAGAAGCCAATCCACCCTGGAGCAATCAAAAAGGAACCTTATCATGCAATGAGGAGGAGCCAATGGAACTCTGATCTTCTTCGATATTGTAGTTTATAGATGGATAAATTTCACTAAAACATTATGGGCAGCCGAGCAAGAAGATATGTGAAAAATTCGTAGGTTAGTCCGAGATATCCTTAAGAATGGTTGACTTCTATATCCCTAAATAAAAATATTACGATCCAATTCTTTAGTTCTTTCACATGCAATTTTTGAAAAAAGTTTGAACTATTCTTCTTAAAAAGTAGTTCATATCTCACCAAATGTAACAAATTTCTTTCTACTGGCTCTGCAATTCATCATTGAAGTATTTCACAACTAAATTTCAGAGTCTTCAAGCAGGCTTAACTCCGTCTACGTACATTTCTGCCATCATAGAAGAGAACTGCATCATGGATAAGTCGAATCACAGTGAGAAACAAAAATATATAACTTGTATGAGACACATATTGAACATATCATTTTCAAACACTAATCAAAGTTGATTCAACATTCCATTGGATGAGTTCACCAAAAAATTATCATGATGATTCATCATAGTGTGGAAGTCGAGGCGAACACTTGAAACCAAACATTTTGTTGTGATCGTTTATCAGTCAAAATGAAATGGTCTTTTCTCCATAACCAAGAAGAAATCATGTTAACCTTGTAATGAAACCTACCCTTTTCCATATTCAATCAATAAAACTGTTAGCAGAAATCTCAAATATGTGGCATAAGAAAAAAAAGAAAAAAACATTCCGGTCGGCATTTTGAAAACATTTAGAAAGAGAAACATTCCAACAAAACCCTTTCAATTCACTCATATGTGGTTAAATTACGTATAGCAGATTTGATATATATACAAATTAATTATGTCTATAGTGTAGATGAAAGACAAAAGAAAAAAAAAAACCACAAAAACCTAATTAGAAACCAAAGAAAAAAAAAAGTAAAGAAAGAAAACACTAGAAGAAGGTAAAAAAAAAAAAAGATCAGAGTCCCTCTTAGATTCGATTGCCAAGTCCCCCAAAAAAAAAAAAACAAAAATCCCCAAATCTCTCTCAAACCCATTAGCAGCTCACAGTTTCGTTATCTTCGCTTCAGATTACCCTAACCCTCGGATGGTTCTGGAAGACTCTTTCTTTCTCAGTGAGTTGGATCGTTCCATGGACGTCGACCACCACCAAGCGTACGATGCCTGAGCTGCGTCGCAACGCACGCAGAGATCGGGCTAATAATAAGAACCCGAACCAGAACCCAATTGCTTTGACACAATCACCAGTTAGGAGAAATCCGAGGCGGCTGAAGAAACTGGTGGCCAAGGAGGAGGCGATTGTAGTAGCAGAGAAGACGACGCCTTTGGTGAATAATACTGCAGTAAAGGAGGAAGAACAGATTAGGGTTTCGAGAGAAGATAAGAAGATGGATGAACACGACAGTGGCGGCCAAGCAGCACCAGTGCCTGATGATGAAGGAAACACTCCTCCACTTCCTGAAAAGGTGTCACCTTTATTTGTTTGGATTTTGTTATTTCTACGCAATTTAGCTCTTACGAGGTTGGACTATTGTCTCTTGCATTGTTTGTGGTGTTGTTCTTGATTAGGAGAAATCTATCAAACTTGGGCGTTTCTGATTTTTTGCAAAAGTTACTGAATTTTTTATGATTTAAGATGATTTGAGTATTGACTCCTTGATTCTACAGGTTCAGGTTGGTGGTTCACCCATGTACAAGTTAGATAGAAAACTAGGCAAAGGAGGTTTTGGACAAGTTTATGTTGGTCGAAAGATGGGCACAGCCACTCCTAATGCTAGATATGGGCCGGGAGCTATAGAGGTATGCTATATTTGTTTGCAGATTTACTTGCTTTCTTTTTATTTCGTTTGAGCTATATTTAGTTTTGATGTGTCCACTTTTGCAGGTTGCTTTGAAATTTGAGCATAGAAGCAGCAAAGGATGCAACTACGGACCACCGTATGAGTGGCAAGTTTACAAGTGAGCGCTATGGTTTCTTGTGTTTGGCTCTAGGAATCTTCTTCTGTTTTTCCATATATTTGGTTTATACAAGGATGAGATAACTAATGTATGCTTTATCATCTGTTTGTCCAGTGCACTTGGTGGCAGTCATGGTGTGCCGCGAGTGCATTTTAAAGGTCGGCAAGGTGATTTTTATGTGATGGTATGTTGACATTAGCTAGATTTTAACAAAAACACTTTCTGTTCGTAGCTACTTGCAGTATGACTCATTATAGTGTTTAATCGTTCATACAGGTTATGGATATTCTTGGGCCTAGCTTATGGGATGTTTGGAATAGTACCACTCAAGCGTGAGCATCCAACCTGAGAAACCTTTACGTTATTTTGTAGCATCTGAAGATTTTGTTATATAAACCACTGGTGAACAGATATGTTTCGGAGATGAGCCAGTTTATATTCGTACTCACCATATGCTTTGTTTGTTTTATATGATGTAGGATGTCAACAGAGATGGTTGCATGTATAGCGATTGAGGCAATATCCATATTAGAAAAGATGCATTCGAAAGGGTAATTTTCTTATATTCTTGCTGACGGTACTGCCTACTGCAACTCTATTGCTTTAAATAACTTTAGTTTTCTTATATTCTCCTGTCTCTGGCAGATATGTGCATGGTGATGTAAAACCAGAGAATTTTCTGCTTGGGCCTCCCGGGACTCCTGAAGAGAAAAAACTTTTTCTTGTCGACCTCGGCTTAGGTATGTACTGTATTTTGTAGTAGGAGGAAGCATACTTTGCTCTTTGTGCTGCTTATCCAAGTTGTTGGTCTTGCAGCAACCAAATGGCGTGATAATGCAACTGGACTACATGTCGAATATGACCAGCGTCCTGATGTTTTTAGGTAAGTTGATTCAGCTAGTCATAAAGCTTGTGAGATTGATTTTTATCATTTTGTTACTTATTAATGTTTTGCATTTTGCGTTCTCAGAGGAACAGTACGTTATGCTAGTGTACATGCTCATCTTGGCAGAACTTGTAGTCGGCGGGATGACCTGGAATCTCTTGCTTACACTCTTGTTTTCCTTCTCCGAGGCCGGCTTCCATGGCAAGGCTACCAGGTTGGGGGATCTAAAAGTTAAATTGTTCGATTTTTTTGGCATTTTCCTTGCCAATCATGAACTTTTTTTTTAGGGAGAGAACAAAGGTTTCCTTGTTTGCAAGAAGAAGATGTCTACTTCCCCAGAAACTCTTTGCTGCTTCTGCCCCCTACCATTTCGTCAATTTGTTGAGCATGTTGTCAATTTGAAGTTTGATGAGGAGCCTGACTATGCAAAATATATCTCCCTTTTTGATGGAGTAGTTGGCCCAAACCCAGACATTAGGCCAATAAATACTGAAGGTGCACAGAAGGTGATTTGGTGATCTTTTTTATGACATGTTACTGTGGCTATGCTATTGAGGTTTTGTCTAGAATGCCTTAAGCTTTTTCGTGTTTGTCTGATGTGAAGCTCATATATCAAGTGGGTCAAAAGAGGGGGAGGCTGACAATGGACGAGGAGGACGAACAACCAACAAAGAAGGTCAGATTGGGAATGCCAGCAACACAATGGATCAGCATTTACAGTGCACACAGACCTATGAAACAACGGTGCCATCTTGTGTCTTATTTGAGAGTTCTTGGTACGTACGTATATAAACATGCTGCTAACATGTCTTTTTATCTTTGTGCAGATATCATTATAATGTCGCTGATGAAAGGCTTGCACAACACATTGAAAAGGGAAATGAGGATGGTTTATTTATCAGCAGTGTAGCTTCTTGCGCAAATCTCTGGGCCTTGATCATGGATGCAGGAACTGGCTTTACGGATCAAGCTTACCAGCTATCACCGAGCTTTCTCCACAAGGTAGCTTCATTCAATATTCTTGGGCAATCTTTCCAAATTTCTCATGTCTGCATAACTGCTGTCACTTCCATTTATGATGTTCTTCAACTTGTTTGTGTTGTCATTTGGTCCATATCTTCTAGGAATGGATTATGGAACAGTGGGAAAAGAATTACTACATTACAGCAGTAGCAGGAGCAAGTAACGGGAGCTCATTTGTTGTTATGTCGAAGGGTAATGTTGGTTTATTCCTTTTGATTGCTTGTGTAACAGTTGTTACCGTTTTATCTATGTTTCACAACATTCATATTTTGTATTCAGGGACTCAGTATTTACAGCAATCCTACAAAGTCAGCGATTCTTTTCCCTTCAAGTGGATAAATAAAAAGTGGAGAGAAGGATTTTATGTTACATCTATGGCAACTGCTGGAAGCAAATGGGGGATTGTAATGTCTCGTGGAGCTTATTTTTCTGACCAGGTCTTATGAAGTTAATTTATCTTCTTTTGGGTCTTGCAGCATGCATCAGTTTGAATTGCATCATGATAATATGAGGATTTTTCTGTGATGCAGGTTGTGGAACTAGATTTTCTATACCCTAGCGAAGGTATACATCGTCGGTGGGAAAATGGCTACCGAATTACATCAGTTGCTGCAACTTGGGATCAGGCTGCCTTCGTTCTTAGTGTGCCAAGAAGAAAGCTTACTGATGAGACACAGGAGACTCTTAGAACCTCAGCTTTTCCTAGTAATCATGTCAAGGTTTGTTTGCTGGTCTCTTTATTTCCTTCTCCTTTGTTATTTGGCATCATGGGTGTAACTTGTAGTCTTTTTTGTGCAGGAAAAATGGGGCAAGAATCTTTACATAGCATCTATTTGTTATGGTCGAACTGTCTCATGAAGTTCTTCTAATTTCTGTTAGGATGCAACTCATTTAGCTTTTACCATACATCCGCTCAGTGAGAAAAAAACATCTGTTGTGATCAGTGATGCTGTGGCTTAGGGAAATCTTTTAGGAAGATTGAATGAACGATGGACGCCAGACTCTTCTTCACTAGTGCTGTAATGTAGTGTATCAACTGCAAAATTGTCCTTTTTTCAACTTGGATGACCTGTTTAAGGAAATAAGTTTAACTTTCTTAGATAAAAAAGGGTAGTCTGGTCTTATATTTTTGCAAGATCATGTTGATATTATGTGGCAGTGGCTGTAATGAAGAAGGAAATGGATGTTTTTGATATTTATTATACCTCTCTTGAGAGTTTTGTCTTGTCATTTTGTCAGTGAATGTAGGAACCAAGAATTTGAACGATAAAAGAGGTCTTTGACACTTTTGGTTCAGAGATTTAAACCTATCGTGATCGTCATCTTTATCTTCTCGACATCTGAAAATGAGGTGATGTTGGGCTACTCCTCTGGAATTGTAACGATCAGCTTTCTGAGACAGCCGCACACACTTCAGCTGTTCTAAGATGTCGTATGGGGGTCATTTATCTTTACCTTTCTTTTCGCTTTATCGCAGCAGTTCTCACTATTGCTAACTGAATCATAAGGTCAATGCAGCAGAATATGGGGACATCTCGTCATCACTGCCGTATGCTGCTTTGTATCTGAGATGAATGGTAATTATTTCTTTCATGGTTCATAATTTAGTACTTGTTTGAAGCATGAAAGGTACAGCGATGATCCAAGAATTTTGTTTGTTGCAGTGCATGCAAAACAATTTCACTGTCATCAAGTAGTCTCGCTTGTATTGAAAAGGAAAAAAAATTATGTTGCATTTTCTGATTTTTGCCCTGTTTTTGTTTCAGATGTCCTACTCATGTTTTTCTATTCCCCTGGTTTTGTTGTTTAGTGAAGTACACACCATCAGTAAATTAAGGAAATATAGATGTCAAGCAGTCGGATACAACTATTGATATCCAAAACAAAAAAAAAAACCTGAAAGGCTTGATGCTTGATCTATGAACGAAACCAGTTTCCTTAACTATAAACTAATTATCATTTACTCAATTGCAATTGCAGCGTCAGTGTACATTCTATGCATTCATAAATGTAACTACCAGTTTGCTATTGATATATGACAAAAATCTATGGATCAAAACTGGATCCAAGAGAAATATAAATCTTGTACACAATCAAAGAGATAAAATTCCAATTGATAGATTAATTCATCCATACAGTAAGCCAAGTCACCCTCAACCTTTATTTCCTTCAGAAAATTGGCATACGTGTTCCATACACAAAAGTGACGCTTTCTTCACAATACTAAAACGCTCAGCAATGAAACTTGAACGGATATTCCCATATTAAGAACACACCTTGGAATATCATACTCATTGACCCACCACCACATCATGCATGCGAGTACATATATAATGTTATGTATATTGATGAAGATTGAGCTGTATTGTTACTACTTTAGACTATACTCTTAGTCAGCTTTAGCTTTCACAAGCTATCTTGTAATATTCAGGATAAATGATAACTAAGGATGGTACAAGCTAGTTTAAGGTCGAAACCATTCTTTGGCACTACTGATTTGGTATTGAAAGAAAATTGAATCCGTGAGGAAGACCTGGTGTGAATATCGTTTCAGCACATGTCATCTGCGACCTGTGAGCCCCGAACTGCCCAGAAAGATGATGGCTTCAACTTCTTGTTTGTCGCTGTGAAAAGCCAACCCAGTTGGGTTTCACACGTCGCACAGTTTGCAATTGTCCATGCATAACTGCGGATTTAAGACATAAATCAGAGTTATGGTAGACATGAAAGATTACGGATTAGGCCTGCTTAATAAAGTACAAGAACCAATGCTCTAAACATGTTAGCCTATGCCTATGAACAATTGATCTAAAGGGTCTACTTGCAACAAGTTGCGCCAGCTGCTTTATATGCTAATGCTTAAAAAAATTAGCTTGTTTTGATCTAAAGCTTGTTTCCAAATTTTCCACGAGGAAGCTCCCTAGGACAAATAATAGTGATTGAGCTCTATTTCTAAATGACTGAGGTACCAAATGAGTTGTAAGTATAATAAAGGAAGTAGGTCATTTAGTTCATATATAAACGTGATTTAAGGACAAACATTGATGAAAAAACTCTTACCCGGGAAACCAGCTGTCCTTTTTAATAGGTCTACCCGTGAGCGCTATGTCATTTGCTTTGTAAAAGGTCATTATCTCGTGCACATAGCCATGTGGGTTTACGTATGCACCAAGAGGACCTTCATTAGACATAACCAACATGTCTTTTCTTCTTGCTATGACAGTCTGCATTAATATGCAAATGTATCAGTAAACCAAATATTCAACAAAGAGGAAGTATAAATGGTATATACCATGCTCCCACAAAATACCTGACAGTGTTTACATCGAACACGATCAAAACTTTCAAGCAATTCAATTTCTCGCTGCAATCTGTAGGAGACTCCATTGAGCTCCAAGAGCTCTTGTCTAATTGACTCAGACACAGGGATTTTACTAGCAATGGAAAATGATAGAATATCTGGTTTATTTACAAAAGCCTCCATGTTTGGAACCCCAACTATCTGCTTCCACAGATCTGCATATTATCTTAACATTAGTAGACTCTAACTACGTGTGCTACTTCTAGAAAAAGATCAAAACAAACAAGAAGTTTACCTGCTGCTCTTTGAGCAAGATAATATGAGTCGTACATCCTATACAGCCAGAAAGGCCAAAATGCTCTTGGGGCCATGCGGAATCGGCTTAGATCAGTATTTCCCCGGAAATTCTGACATATCTCTTGTGAAACAGGAGTCTTACTAATTGACGATTGCCCATCTTCCTTTTCTTCATCATGGTCAGAAGCTAAACATCCCATGGATCTAGAGCTGTATGGGTTAGACCCACTAGATTGCATCTCTGATGTGCTGACTACTAGATCATCATCACTACTTGCCGAGTTATAAAATATTGAGTCAACTACTGAATAATGAAGTCTTTTTTCTGAAGGAGAAAGAGCACTTTCGAAACTTTCTTCAGAATATGCTACTGACTGAGCGTCCATATCTTTAAGAGGTGTAGATAACGACATTGCACTCAAGGATGAGCGACCTTGCAACTTGCTTAACGGTACCAGTTTTCCAAACGCATCCCTGGGAGTCCTCAGGGGTACATCTTCCTCAACAATTTGTACCTCTCCGCAAGGCTGCAAGAAGGATTTCATTAGATATAAGCTTCTTACAGAATAAACAAAGATGCATTATTCCCCTCTTTCACTAATAAAATAGGTGGAATGCCTATGTATATATATGAGAGAATGTCCATACAAATCCTTCAATGTCAGTCCAACGACGCATTAAACGGAACCGCTGTTGTCCACGAGTAATGACATTGAATGAACCATCACCAAGTCGACGGAACTGTCGTATCTGCGATTATCACCGAGAATAGTATGTTACATATTGAGAACTAGAAGATACAAATTATTCCCACCAATTAAATATATAAAACAACAACCAAGGCATTTCCCCAACTGTCTGCATCAAGACCCTGTTCTCAGGCATTGCTCCAGAAACATTGCGCAGATAATATAAAAATCTACAGTATTTTACGCAAGAAAGTGATCAACGAGGATGCCAGTTCTAAAATGTATTTATATCTTAAGAGATGTTCGTGCTAACACCAATCACATCAGATCCCACAATTCCATACAAAAACTGCAGAAAATTTCGAATACAAAACCGCGGAGGTCTTAAGATGAGACAAAAGCAAAATAAGTTTTACAACAGAAATCTGACAGGTGTAACTTCATCTAACAATCAATAGAAAGAAAAAAGAAATGAGAAAATTTAGAAAGATCACCTCTACTGTTGTCCCCACACTGGCATACTTGAGCTGAGCACCTTCTCTGTAAACACGGATCTGAATATAACAGGATAAATTTTAGATGAGTAATTTTTTCTTGTAGAAAAGAAGAAGATATTTCGAACCCAAACCAAGCAAAGCAAAAGACTAAGTAACCTACCACACCTATCGTAGATGGAGCATTAGTTTGGTTCAAAGCTTTCTCAACAGCAGCCAAGAAACTAGCCTGAATAATTCTAAGGGGTAGTGTTGCCTCTGGAAACAGAACCACTCCTGAAGTATCGCAAAGCAGCAGGGTCAATTTGTTACACATATATCTGGGTACAAAACACTAGGAGGGGACAGATGACTCTTCACACCATAGACACGAATTGGTTTATAGAAAAGGTACTTCAAGTAAATCTGAAGAAGAAACATAGTGTGCTTGTTCAATTCAAGTAAGCACCTCATGTCCGTGAACATGATTCTTAGATTAATGCTACAGATGTAACCACTAAAAGAAGAAAACTATAACCACTCGTCCGTATCTATTATTATAAATACCTTCAAGATAGAAAAGCGGGATCTTCAATACTGTGCCTCCATCCGCAAAAGCAATTCTGTTTGGAGTGTCCTCAACCTCTGTTAAACAATACAAAAACGTAAGCTCAGATGTGGCAAACATATAAAGAAAACACACAAGACGAGAGAATTAATCCATACCGCCAAGATAGGTATGTAAAGAAGACAAAGCTGGGTTGAAAATAAGTTCATCATCACCAAGGTTACCACTGGTTAAGCATCACCCAAATCAAAAGTCAGAAAAATACAACGAGTATTAAGGTTGTTAGTACTAAAGATGAAAGCAACAGCTTGATTCCTCATACACCCCAAAGAATAATCAAATCACTGTTTCGTAGATCCGTTACCTATAGGATCACTAAACCCTAAGTAATGCAAAAACTGGAAAATCAAAAACTGATTCAATACTGAAGAAACAACACTGAGAAAGAGCAAATGAAACGAAGAATAGAGTGTGAAGGTAACAAAACGATCGTATACGAGGAGAGATTTGATTGCTTACGAAGCTTGGGCGTGGGAAGAAAAGGGAAATGCAGAGAGATCAACATCATTATCATCATCGGAATCGGAATCGTGGAGGTAATCGACTTCTTCGACCTGTAATTCCTCGAAATCAAGCTCACGAATCTGCTCGATCTGCAGCCTCTCTCTCTCTCGAATCCTCTCTTCGTCCATTTCTCTCAGACTCAGAGTTTCGTTTACCCGCCACCAGAGTTGAGTCTCTCTCCTTAGTCCTTTGTTCGCCACCAGAGGCTCTGCGTCTTCCAGGTTTGTCTCCGTCCTGGTTAAGTTATCGGGCCGGTTTCTGGATCCAATACCCGGCCCAACAATTCAAACCATTAGTAAATTATAACAAAATTAACAATTTTTCCAAGGTTTTGTTGGCTGGGCAAAAAAACCAAAACCGAGTGCCCGAATAAATGATACTGAAGATGGCATATAAATTTCTTAATTCACATGAAAATAAAATTATAATAAATAATAATGATAATGAATAAAGTTATTTTATTTCCATCTAATACTGTTGACAAAATGATCAAAATCCCTTACGTTGCCATAAATTACATTTTCAACCAAACAACAAAACGAATAGTGCTAATAATACAATTTTCAAATCTAAGTAAACGACACCAAGACATACAATCAAAAGACCCACAACAAGTCTTGCCATCAAGAATGGAGCTTTTTATAAGCCAACAAGCTACACACTAAATACAGCCGATTTGGCATCACTTAAAAGAGAAGAATTCCAAAAACCAATAACTTGGGCCAGAATTCCTAAAAGTCAACCACCGTACTTGCAAAGGTTCTCGAAACCCATGTACTCGTGCCGTTGGATTTTGCCAATCATGTTCACTATTCCCACTCCACCAAGCGATATCGCACTGATAAAAATCGTGGATGCAAGGATGAAGATGATGAGAGATGCCCGACCGAGGGCTGAAATTAGCCTTCTCACTACATGCTGTCCAACTAAAGCTGCAATTGTTGCCACTCCCACAAGGTACAGAGCTGCATAAAAGGTTAAAAAATATGAGGATTATCATGAAAATTTAATCGATTATGTGACCTTATCGAACAAAATGATATAGAACTCACCATATGGAACAGGGAATCGTTTGAGAAGATTGTATTCTACAACAGACATGGATGATGAGAAAGTCATTGCAAAAGTGGCTGTGGCACTTGAAACCTACAAAAACAAGTCATTCTCGATTAACAATGTTGTTTTTATAGATAAATATTTACTGAACTTGTTAAAGAGAACCACCTGTGGTGGTACACCAAGCTCCAAGAACAATGGACCCATAATGAAACCTCCACCTAAACCAAGTAAACCACCAACTATGCCTGCCAATATGCCAAATGTACAGTAAAGAACTAGCTGGCCAACGATGAAATTTGAGTCTCCTTGTCCCTTAGATGCAATGATTCTTCTACCCTGGTACAAAGCTACTGCCTCATAGCCTGATACACCAACTGCAACCGGAATCTGTATGAAGGTAGGATAATTTGTAAGCATCTATAAGCAAGCAGTATATGTGGATTTCTCTGCAAAAAGAACTTAATTGACTTTGTACCTGTAACAAATTTATGACCCAATACGCTACTGAACAAGTAGCCAGATTTTGCTGTTTCAATAGTAGCCCATGAAGAAGTATCAATATAGTTTGAACATAAAAACAAGTATCTTCAAATGATACATATCTATATGTATTGCTAGATAAAGAAAAAAAATACTTAACCTTGGATATCTGCAGTGCCAAGAATACAACCCAGACAAACACGAGAAGTCCCAGTTCCTTCCAGTATACATTTTCAAGAATACTAACCTGCAGCACATTAGCGTTGCTTAACTGTGACATAACTTCCAAACACAGCACTAGCAGTAATGTAAAGAGAGTAGCATATACCTCTTCTTTCTTTTTGTTTCCAGGGTTCGTGCTTGGGGCTGCAGGAAGAGGCACGTATTCCACTTCAGTGCCAGATACACCTAATGAAAAAAGCTGATTAGGTGAGCAATGCTTTTCCCAATAAACGCAAAACAAAGGTTTTAAAATGGTAGGCCCTGAAAACGATTTAACAAACAAAAATATTCAACTCACCATTTGACTCTAAACGCTTAGCAGCTTCCTGTACCACAATAAATAAATATAGTTTGATGGGTTATTATTCATTACGATTAGTACAGTCTAGGTAGCAATAAACGATACAACCAACCCCAGTTTGCAAAAGGTTCGTGATGTACCTTTTTCTGTATAGTTTCCTTGTTCCAAGTCTCAGAACCCTTCAAAAATGCCTTTGTTGACGTGCCTGCATACATGATAACATTGATCAAAATGGTGACTCTACCGCAGATTGGGGAAATGGCCTGAAACACTCACTTACCTAGAAAGAGGATAATGAGTAGAACAGTAACCAACCAATCTGGGAAAAGCACATTAAACGCAACTCCAATACTAATCCCAAGCATAAGCATAGGCTGGATGAGCAAGGCGAGATCATAATCAATGATTGGCATATCAAGTGTAGGATGCCTCAGTCTAAGATTGTAATACACAGTTGACACAGAAGCACCCATAATCATACCTACAAAACTCATGACACTATTAGTTTTTTAAAATAAAAATAGCACCAAAGAGAATAAATAGTTGTTATATAAAAATAAAAATAAAGAATCTTTACATTTAGAAATAGCAGTAGCAGATTTAGGATCAAAGCCAATAATCAAACTAAGCATAGGAACGAAGATACCACCACCACCAACACCACCTACACTACCAAACGCAGCACCAAAGAATCCAACAAGTGTTCCCAAAACGATTTGCCAATTAAACTCAAATTCCTGTTTATACAACAAAACAAAACCACCCACATGAAGAACATAATTACAATCTCACAAAGAGACGAGAGAGACTTGGAGAAGAATGGTACTTACAGGCCAAACATGATGGTAACCAGTTTGATCAGATTCCCAGAGAAAATTAACGGCTCTGAGAAAGAAACTACTTGATTCATTTGAACCAAACCTCTGAGCTTTTCCTTTGATAAGGCTTCTTTCGGCGGAGACGAAGGCGAAAGCTAAAGCGAAATTGAGAAAAACCAAGAGTACCGATCTCAAACCCAACCACTTCGATTTCAATTCCGCCATTTTTGGTATTACGGAAGAGAAAATAAAATAAAAATCAATGATGATGGAGAAAACAAAGCGAAAAGGAGACAAATTCAAAAAGGGGGGAGGAGAATGGTGTCGCTTCCACGATCTAAAGAGAGAGAGATCAGGATTCAGACGACAGGTGCATGGGAGATTCAATATTTTCTCGAGCAAAAAGAAATGAATAGAACTCGGATTTTTTAATTATTACTATGTTTTTTTAAGAATGAATGCCAAGTAGACAGAGCGATTGCGTATCTTATGTTTTTTTTTTTTTTATGAAGAAATTCAGATATGTTAACATGAATGACGCACATTGAGACAACACTATAGGTCACGTAATGATGTAATTGAACTACTTTTCATTTATTTGGACAAGCACAACAATGTCATTCTGACCACCTGTTATGATAGTACTATATACTGATATACATTAAAGAATGGGGGCCAATTAGTGAGATAAATAAAAAAGAAAGAGAGAAAAAATGTGTATGTGTAATTAAAGTTTGATTAATTTGGTTGGTATCATAATTTAAGACTTCTAGTTGTACGTTAAAAAGGTACTATCATAATTTATGTTAAGAACTTGGTAGACGTAGTGGGGCACTTGATTTGGATTTAATGGGTAAGGGGAAGGAAAATCAGATTTAAATTGAGGATCAATCGACAATTAGTTTAATGCTATTTTAATATTTTAAAAATATATTAATCTGTTATACTTAATTTTTAAACAATACAGTACTGTTTTTGAAACTCCAGTAAATATATGAAAACATATTATTAAAATAAAATGTATTTCTTTATTGTATTTCTTTATTTTTTTTCATGGGCTTAGACCATCTCCATTGTATTTCTTTATTTTTTTTTCTAAAATAGAGTAACTCAAAAATAGAGCATTGTATTCCTCCAATGTATTACTCTATTTTCACCTTTATAATAGAGTTAGTGTAAAAAATAGAGGTGAGAATAGAGTTGCTCTATATATAGAGCAATCCTATTATTTTCTCTATTTTAGAGTAAAATATAGAGTACGGTTGGAGCAAATGTTGCTCTATAATAGAGATTTGACTCTAAAATAAAGTGGGGTTGGAGATGCCTTTAGTCATTAATCACGGTGGATCCAACAATTATATGGAGATTAATAGAACTAGAAGGAAAATAAGAATTTTTTTTAAAAAAGCAACTATATATTTATTTATATGGACAAGCATATGTCATTTAGACCACCTGCTGCTATGATATATGGAATATATGTGTATAAAAACTTTTTTCAAACCTTTGAAAAACTTTATAAATATTTGGATCCAATCTCTAAGTAGTAGTTACTATTCAGAAGTAGCTTAAAACCCCTATAAAATTTTATAAATTTCTAGATTTTATAAAAGATATTTTGAAAAATAATTAGATAAAATGGAAATTTTAAAAATTGGTACACGAAAAGTGGTAGTTCCCAAAATTCTACTTTTATTTCTACTTTACTCTTTGAGGAATGGTCATTATAAATGAAATGTAGTGCCGAAAAATTAATAATGATAATAATAACTTTTAAAATATTTCACTATATCAAGATATTAAGATCTAAATCTAAACCCTAAAATATGACATGAAGTGTCCCATCAACAAAGATGAAATTCACTTTCTAAGATGTAATTTTAATTTGCGGAATAAAGATTTAGCAAAAATTTTGTTACAATAGACAACGAGATGATTAATAATAATAAAGCAGTCAATTTTGTTGATAAAGAATGCAAAATGATTGTCTTAACTCTTAAGTAGATAAATGATGTTTGGACTCAAAAACATATAAAGGAAAAAATTGGTTGAAGTGTCGAATTAAACAACAAATATTTGAGTGAACTTTATAGAACATAAAATCCTTAAATATGTTTAGTTCTCGTATTATCTTTACAAAATTTAATATATTAAATTAAAGATAAAAATGGTGAAGATTTGTTAACTTAAAAAAAAAAATGAAACTCTCTCTACTTTCAGTTAAAAAATTGGAAGTTTAAAATTTTGGGATCAAGATTAATAACAATTGTCAATCTAATTGTATTTTAATAGTTTAATAACTTAATACTAAAATTCATCGTTTACTTTTGAAAACAATAAACAAACAATGACATTTTTATTTTTTTCCACAACTGCCTCATCAAAGGAAATAAAAAGACACTCATTTTTTCTTTTGACTAGGGGTGCCAACTGCCAACAGTGTTGGCCCAACACGGGTGCTAAATGCTAACGTGATGTTTTCCCTACTTTTTTTTTAATAATACATACACACACTTGTCATGATTTATGCATATTTAATGGTAAATCCATGATACATATAATTCGCTAGTCATATAAAATTTTAATAGAATACTAATTAAGACTATAGAGTAAAGAGTGTGATCTTGGTTTATATAATTATTTATAATCTGAAACTGGCACTCAAGTATCACATTAACTGGATAAAGCCTTTTTATATAGGACAGTCAAAGTGGTGGACTACTAGGAGAGAATGGAGATCTCAAATTATTTCTTCTTATTTCTTCTTAATGATGTTTTTTATAGTGGTTAAAACTTAAAAAGCTAAAAAATGATGTTGATATGTGTTTGTCTGTCATAGATAACTCAGACCCATACCATACTACTATGAAATCTAAATTGAACTAGAATAGGGAGCCAACAAACTAAAATTACTGTAAAACCTCTATAAACTAATAATCTAAAAAAATATATGATATTTTTTTCATTTATAATCATGTTAATTTATTTATTAATTTATAGATAATTTTCAATTGCTTTATAATGTAAGAGTTTATCTTAAAGCTCTAGAAAAATATGAATTAAGACCATTTGATCTAAACATTTAATATATAAAAAACCTGTTTTGACAATAAATAAGAAAGAATATCCGCTTTGTAAATGATACACATAAATTCATAATTATGAGTAATGAGTTTAGTTGTCACATTTTAATAACCTATAAGTTTATTAAAATGAAAATAATGCATGTGTAGGAGTTGTTATATATTTAAATGATACTGTATTAGTTTAGAATACTAATGAACCACTTATTTACACATGATTTTTTATTAGTATTATCTTATTAAATCAGTAAATTTCTATACTGCCTTTCTCGTGTGCCTAATTTTATTATTATTTTACAGTGTATTATGTTGTAGACGATTTATTTATTACTAGTTGTTCGATATACTGCCAACTAAATTGTCAATGAAACAAAAACTATCCTATCCTTACTTTTATTTTAAAATTAGGTGTAGTGCACACAAGTAGGTGATATGTTACCAATCATTTTTTTTTCCTCCTAATTTTTCTGTTTTCCAATAGTTTTCTGTCTTGTTATTTTTGTTTTAACACAAACTAAATTCGTCAGGAAATTGTCGAAAGTATCAACAAAAATATCTCTAAGAAATTCAGGTGTCTTCTTCTAGGCCTAGAATCCAAGATCTTGATATTTTGTCTACACATATCATATTTAGTATATATGATTAAAACTCACATAAAAAAATAAAAAATATATCATCTTATGGTAATTAGAACTTGGTTTTCTTTTGTTCTAAATTAGAACTCAAAATTATAGATAAGAGACGACCTTTCCAAATAAAATACCTATCTTATTTTCTTCATGTATGATCCGGTATGTATATTCTGTCAAGAACCAACAACAACAACGTACAACAACAAAAAAAAGACAAGTCAGATCTAAAGAATAAACAGGTCTACTTTTGACTATTGTATTGTTGTGTGTTTGTAAATTAGTCAGAAACCGGCATTTAAAATGCATCCTTTTCATTAATTAATTATTCATACAAGTTGGCTAACGCAGTTTCATAAGCCTTTCAAAGCTGACTTTTGAATTAGTCTCTCTTTTACGTCTCCTCCTTATCCATCCATCTACTACAAATATATAAATAACACAGCTAACATAGTCACAAAGACAGAAGACAAAAATAATATTCGACCAACCAAACAAACAAAACAAAAAGAACAGAAGAGAAAAATGATGTTTGAATCTCCAAGCAAGAAGAGATGGAACGTATTATCATCAGCTTCTTCTTACAGAGAGACAATTGTACTTGGAAGATACAGCAAGAGTTGCAGAGAACAGAAGCAACAACAACGAAGAGAAAGACTCGTGCCCAAGTGGAAGGTTTTGTTGATGAAGCTCAAGCTGTTGCCGTCTCGTTCTTCTTCCACGAAGGTCGTGGCTTATGAGCCTTACGATTATGCTTTGAATTTTGATCAAGGGCCAGGATGGCACGACCACGACGAACCTGAGAATCTTTCTAGGTCTTTCTCTTGTCGCTTCGCTGATCCCACTCGGATCCGAGCAACACGCTTGCTCTTGTATTAAGTTTACTATACTTTTCATTTCTTCTTTCCATTATTTTTCGAAAACTTTGTTTTTCAGATGATGAGATCATGTAGTTTAGCCATGTAAAAAATGAAGAAGAAACAAAAAGTTAGGATGATTGGTTTAGTTTTATTTATTTTGGAGGCAAGTCGTCATAAATTGTTTGTTATATTACCGCGACAACTAAAAAGAACATGAAAACCATCCCAATTAACATCAATGATAATACAAATTGCAGCCATGATCCTCTAAAATGGTAAGTATAGTAAAAATTTGTTTCAATATTCATGCTAATATCACTACGACGGTCGACGGTGTTAATAATAGTATCGATAATAATTAATGAAACCCGTTAAAATTAGAAGACAGAAACCATTGGTTAACAACTTTAGGATCTAACCGATATAATCTAATAAATCGGTTTAATTACATCTGTATGCTGTACCAGCCTTATATTGGTCTGCTCGACTAAGACCACGCTTCTCAGCCAAAGTTTGACGATTCCAGACCAAAAATTCTTCACAAAAACAAAATATCTGAAAACCCAAACGCGGTGAGATATTCTCAGATTCTACGGAGATTATTGATCGGTATGTACTAGATTCATCAGTGATCGGAATCCGCGGCGGCCATGGATGAGGAAACGGAGATTCTCTCTCGTCTCGCGGCGAACCACCTTCATCTGGCTCAATTCGAGCCGTTGAAGGCTACGCTACTCGCTCTCAGGGTTCGTAACCCTGACCTCGCACTCACGATTCTCCAAACCATCGTCTCTAACGCCGGTAGATTCGATAATGTCCTCTGGTCACGCTCTTGCCCTTCCCCGTCTCTTCTCTCCTTCCTCTCCACGATTGAGCTTCTGAGATTCGATAATCCTACTTCGCCTTGGGGGTTTGATTCCGAGACTCTTAGTTTGCGTGCGGATTTCTTGTTGATGGTCCAGGTCTTGATCGATAGGGTTACTGAGAGGATTAAGGAAGATCAGAGAGTCGAGTTAGAGAGTGAGGAAGACAAGAGGGATGAAAATGGTGGATTGGGAGATTGTTTAAGGGTTTTGCAAGGTGTTTTGGAGTTGGGTGTTGATAGGTTGAAATTTGATGTTGATACAACTGGTAGTAGTAGTGAAGGAAGTAATAAGATTGAGGAAGATGCAGTTGTGTCTTTGAGGAGTATAGTATTGGATTACTCTGATGTTTTTGATGCTTTATGTTGTAATATACAGAGGCAACTTATGGGTTGCCAGGGTTATGATACATGTTTGGTGGAGGAAGTTCAGGGAGATGAACAGGGAAGGGAGATAAATGAGGCCACCACATGCATTGGTTCTCCGGAGTTGGATAACATCAATGTGTTTGCTTTGATACAGCGAAATGTTCAGTTAGCACAGTTGGATGCTATGAAAACAAAGTTAGATGAAGGGGAGGAGCGTGGTGCAGCTGATCGCATTCGTTATCTTCACCTTGATTATGGAGTAGAGAAAGAGAATTATCAGTATGTGCTTGATTTATACAGTCCGCAAATACATGAGGTTTTTAAATTATAACTATGCCATTTGTTTTTTATTGCTCACATAATTCTGAGGATTTGGATTATTCCACTGGTTTTGTATCCACTGTTTGAGTGGATTAGGCCTTTTCTGTTTTGAAGAACTTGAGAACCTTGACTTGGGGTCGGAGTTGAGGTCTAGCCTCAGGGCTCACAAAAAAAAAAGAGAAGCTTTTTAAACATTGCTATTTAGTTTTCATTTATTTAAATAGGAAATCATAAACAGTGGGAAATGTTCATGTGATACTAGAAAGGGAACCTTTATAGCGGATGAAGGAATCCATGGCCTTGCAGATTCCATTCCATTCCTTGCATTTGCCTTCCTGTTCCTGGGAATTTACTTTTTGCATATTTAAGAATAGAGAACTTACTTCAATCGTTCTGTATTCTTCTTTTGTGACAGTGCTGTTCTAAAAGCTCTCCTTTCAAGAGTTATGGAGAAAAAAGATGAATATGGTGACCCTTGGCAGATGGTGCGCCAGAACTTGCTGTTTATTTATATAGAAGCTCTCTCATCGAATTGTGGAGATCTTGTTCAGATGATCCAGGTTGTTATAATTTTCATAAAAGCTGTTTTAGGGGATCATTCTCATTTAAAACGGGGTTTACATGTAAGAAACAACTATATTTTAGTACAGATTGCTGAACTGAACACACAAAAAAATTGCGTTACAGATCCTGGTAATATGTACTATAGTTAACATTCGTTGTGATTGGGAACTTAGGACTGATATTTATCTTGATCATGCTGGAATTTTAAGTATATCCAGTTGGCATTGTTCTCGTATATACCTTGTTAATATATACACTGGGGGTATTTTAGTTTAGTGGTCGGTCTGAGTTTAAGGGTTTGCTTATATGTGCCTATTGGAATGTGTATATCTGTGGCTCTGATTAAGTTATCTTGTACTATACGCTGTTATGTACTTACAATGTTTCCCTCTGCAGGGTATTCAAGATGATATGCTCCTACCAGATAGCCAGCTACATTTATCTCTCGACAATGAACATATTCCGCTCCCTCTCGAGTGTTTCCGGCGATATCTTGTAGACTTGAAAGCTGAGAGAAATGTAGAGGAAAAATGTTCCCCTATGAGCAGGGCAATTACTTCTTGTCTCAGAGATATGTATCATTATGCTCGTCTTTCTGGATCACATGTGTTAGAGTGTGTGATGTGTGCTGCTTTGTCTTCTGTAAAGAAAGAAAAGATTCAGGAAGCTGATGATGTAGGTGGTATAAAATAATTACATATGTTCGTACTGATTCTCTCACTGCAGTATCATTGATTGGCTGCTGCCCCATTCAGACTTCCCTTTTTCTATTGGGATCTGAAAGTCTCTTCTGCTGATATGTTACAGGTTCTTACTTTGTTTCCCCGACTTCGCCCACTAGTAGCTTCCATGGGTTGGGATCTGTTGCCAGGCAAAACTGCAGCCCGTAGAAAATTGATGCGGCTACTTTGGACTAGTAACTCTCAAACAATTCGGTTAGAAGAATCTTCTCTTTATGGAAACCAAACAGATGAAGTAACTTTTTCTCTTTTGCGTAGTCTGTTATTTGTATCTACTGTTTTTAGAAGGTGACAGCGAAAGTCTAACAAGATCCAATGATCTGCGCAGAAATCTTGTGTGGAACATCTCTGTGATACACTATGCTATCAGTTGGACCTTGCATCTTTCGCTGCTTGTGTCAATTCTGGTAAATCATGGACGCCAAAGGCATCTTTCTTGATGCATGGTAATGCGTCATCTGAGGATGATGATGGTGAGGTGGATCCTTTTGTTGAAAATCTAGTGTTGGAGAGGCTTTCAGCGCAAAGTCCACTTCGGGTAGGTCTCTCTTGAACCATCCTTTCTACAGACACTATGTTTGGCTGTCCGAATAGACGTCTCTAAGCTAAAATTAACTTTTGCACTGTTGGTGGAAAATTTCATTACATATCATATCATGCTGGCTAGATTCATTTCCTTACAGTAGAATTGGTGTCTCGTAGGGAATACATGAAATTAAATAAGAAGAGATATAGATAACACGATTACATGATATGTTGCTATGGTTTATCAGGAGTCAAGACTAAAAAAATAATAGGATCACAGTGGCATTTTAAGTCCATTTTGGATAAATATACAATTTAGTTTGAGGGTTAAGATATCTATTTCGCAAGAGTTTTTAATATTGTTACCAAGCAAGGAGCTGGATATTTAACAGGCTTCCTTGGATCAAAAGAAATGAATTTATAGCTCCTAATATACTACTACTACTTTTTTTTTGACGTGAGCACTTGGAGAAATTAAAGATACATCTTTTTTTTCCTGCATAATATATCACTTTTCACTCTGCCCCATTGACTTTTAGTACTGTATTTTGAAAAACGAACCTTACTCCTGGGAAGGACACTGACATTGTCATCAGTTTCATACAGTATAAATTTAAATGTGTTTTGAGATCTTCCACTGAATTTATGAGTTTGGCACTTAGTATGTCAAATCACCAATAATGTATCAAGAGAAGATGTATAATGTCTAAGTTCTTGTAGATTATCTTCATAGGAAAGATTTAAATATCTGCCCTCTTTGCTCTCCCCTTCCACCTCTCTGTTCATTCTTTCATTTTTTTGTTTTTGCCAAGTTATGTCAAACTTTATCAACTAGGTGCTGGTATATCGCGCACTGCTGTAGTGGCATGTGTTTTGTCTTGCTCTGGTCATGTGAAATTGTCTCCAACTCTGTTAGGTTGAATTATAGCGGAACTATTATCAATGGGTTGATCATCTGCACGTTTTCTTTGTGCTCTTAATCTGACAAGTATTAATGACATACAATTATGTAGGTATTGTTTGACGTTGTTCCTGGTATAAAATTCCAAGAAGCTATTTCACTGATTAGCATGCAACCTATTGCTTCAACTGCAGAAGCCTGGAAGAGGTCAGTTCAATAAAAGTTTATATAGCTATGTTATATACTAATACTTCAATCATTTCTGTCTTTTTTTATTTTCTTGGATAGATGTATCCGTGTCTTGATTTTAGCACCTGACCTTTGAACAATAATTATTGAATTAGCAAACTTGTTTTGTTTGTTGTTAATTTCAATGCGTGTTTTGTAGATTGTGCATTCTTAAATGCTCTTCCAATTCTATTAATCTGGGGTGAGTCTTTTGTAGTCAGTAGTTTCACTTTTGATGTCTTCATATATTGTAGGATAGAAGATATTGAACTGATGCATATGCGCTATGCTTTGGAGGCTATTGTTTTGGCACTAGGTGCAATGGAAGAGGCCATGAAAAATGAGACGGATGCTAGTCGTCGAATCGTATTTTACCATTTAAAAGACCTCACTAACCATCTGGAGGCCATTAAAAATGTTCCGCGCAAGGTATACATTGACTAATTTACAAGAAGCTGGGCTTCTGCCGTCAATTTTGTGAGAACGCCATATTGAAAATAAATTAGAATTGAATACTATTTCCTATGAAAATAGATATGCTTCATACTTCATCTTCACGCATGTGATTTCTTTGATTTTTTTCAACACGTTACACTTTACATGTTTTTAACATGCGATCTCTTCTGTTTGCAGATTATGATGGTGAACATAGTTATTTCACTCTTACATATTGATGATATCCGTCTCAGTTCTACGCAATGTGTCTCGTTGGAGAGTGTTTCTGAGAAAGGTAATATGCCTGATTTGGATCTTGGCGATCTTGCTACAGAAGGGGAAAAGGAAATTGTTATATCTTTCACAGAACAGCTTCTCGATGTTTTACGCCGCAATCTTCCATCACATCTGATTGAACAAGAGTGTCAGCTGGATGGTACTCACAGTGCTGATGGAAGACGGGCTTTAGAATGGAGAGTATCTATGGCTACGCGTTTCATTGAAGATTGTGAATGGCGGTTATCTGTTATGCAGCATCTTCTGCCACTTTCTGAACGCCAGTGGAGCTTAAAGGAGGTTTTGAGTGTTCTCAGGGCGGCCCCTGCAAAGTTGCTTAACCTGTGAGTAGATTTATCTTTTAATGATTGGTTCCTTTATTAGTTATCAGGGAAAAATTGTTATCCATCTCACTATTTTTTCCATTTTCACGTCTAAAATGTAAGGGAACCAAATTGAAGTTGAAAACGAAGAATGATCTCTGTTTGTACGGAAACGTTTATATGATTATCAAGTTGTCTCTGCTAGAGTTCCCAAAATTGAATTGTCTCGAGTAATACTTTGCTCCCTCGTGCCACTTCTTTACGAAATTAACTCTTATTCTGCAGCTGTATGCAAAGAGCTAAGTATGACATTGGAGAACAGGCAGTTCATCGGTTTGCGTTATCAGCAGAGGACAAAGCCACTCTCGAATTAGCTGAATGGGTTGATAATGCCTTCAAAGGAACACTGGTATCTTTCGTAATATTACATCACAATGCTTGCATATATGTCCACCTTAGATGTTTCTACATCTTGCATACTGGGATTAGACTATTCTGATATGAGACCCCTTTTTCCTGCCTTGAGGATTGTATATTTGTACTGCTCTCGTTCCTTGCTATATGTCGTTAGGGATGCAGTTTGTATATTGTTCATAAGATGTTGCCTGACGTCATTGAACTTTTATTTATTGTTGTCTAAATTCTATGCGATTCTATTTCAAAGGATTAGGCATGTGGTGGATAACATTGAATACCTAGTATCTACCTATATCTTGATTTCTTAATATTCTCAGGTAGAAGATGTGATGTCTCGTACTGCTGAAGGAGCATCTGCCGTGCAGGATTTAGATTTTCATTCTTTAGGTTCCCAATTGAGTCCATTAGCTGTGGTAAGTCCATGTAGTTATAATTATTTTCTCTAACCATACAATTGCTTTAGCAAATTCTGACAGGATTATCCTGCAATCAATTGGCTTGCCTACCTCTAAGCAAGTTTTAAGTTCCCTTTTTCTGATGCCAGATTCTACTATGCATAGATGCGGCTGCTTCTTCTGCCAAGTCTCCAACAATTTCCAAACAACTTTTGGATAAGGCAAGCAGTGTTCTTGATTTCCTTATACTTTAACTTGGTCTATATATGGTAATTTTTTGGTTGCTTTTTGCTTCTTATTTGTACTAGGTCTCTGTCCCCAGTTTCTATATTTTCTTTTGTAATCTTCTATTTATTTGCACTCCGCAAATATTATTTTGGTGAAATGCATTTTGGGAGTCTGGTTAACCAGACATTCTTCTACATTGTTGTATTGCTTTTTGTACTAAGCTAGCAAGCTTTGGGGTAATAATTTCAGTTAAAGTTGAGGCACTGTTTGCATGATATCAAACAGTGTACCGTTAATGTTTGTATTACATTAAAATGTTCAAGAATGGTCAAGAAAGTATACATACTGTTGTTCCTAAGTAGTTTTTATTTTGTGCGCAGTCTCAAGTTTTGTTATCAGAAATTTACCCTGGAGGATCTCCGAAGGTGGGGTTTACTTACTGGGATCAGGTCCACGAAGTTGCAATAATCTCTGTATTGCGAAGGATCTTAAAGCGTCTGCAGGAATTCCTTGAACAGGTCAGTCAAAGGCACAACTTTCATTTAGTTTAATATATATATATATATATATATATATATATATATATGTATGTTTTTGGTGAATTTTATAATGATCGATATGTGGAGATCATATGAGATATTATTGCCTAGTACAATTGTACAAATGGTAACAGTTTTATCTATGATGATTTTCTATAAGTTGCTTGACTGCTTAAGAGATACATGACTTTACTTTAGGAAGCAGTATGTGAGTGATCTTTTGTTTTTTACCATGCTCTTTCTAAGGTGCACACCAACATGTTAGGATCCTTCTCTTTTCTTTTCTTTTTACCGTTTCCCTTTCTTACTAGTCTCCTGATCTGTCATGCTTCAGGATAACCCTCAAATTCTTCAGGCCAGTTTTAGTGGGGATACCATAATTTCATCTTGTACGGAATCCCATAGACAGGGACAAAAAGATCGTGCTCTGGCAATGCTACATCAAATGATTGAGGATGCTCATAGGGGCAAGAGACAGTTCCTGAGTGGTATTTTATTTTGTCTTTCTCTACACTCTCTATTTGTTCTTGCTACAGTATGCAATTGACTTATCTCCTCTCTGCGAATTATGTATATTAGACCTTTCATGTAGTTTTAACTGTTTTCCAACAAACAACAGGTAAGCTTCATAACCTAGCGAGAGCACTCGCTGATGAAAAACCAGAAGTTAGCGTACTTAAAGGAGACGGATCGGACATGGCCATTGAGAAGGATGGAGTTCTTGGTCTTGGGCTAAAATATACTAAGCAAAGTCCTGGTTCAGCAAATAGAGACGTGGATGGAAATCCTGTTTCTTATGAAACAGAAGACAAGGAAAAAAAGTCATTTGGCCCATTAAGCAACAAAACCTCTACTTATCTATCTCAGTTTATACTCTATACTGCTGCTATTGGTGACATAGTAGACGGAACTGATACAACCCATGATTTCAACTTTTTCTCTCTTGTTTATGAATGGCCTAAAGACGTAAGTGTTTTTGTTTTTTATTCTTATGTTCTCAGGATATTTTTCATTTAAGTAATCGCCCTCGTCATTAATGCTTGTGTGATCCTCTTATTCTGCTTTTATTTGGAGAAATACTACCGGGTTTTGCTTTGCTCTATTCTGTGAACTCTAGCAATTTTTATTCATATACAATATAAACTAGCGAGCAGGATGAGTGGCCTTTAAAATTTTTGATATTATGGTTGATACTATTGGCCTGTGTGGTAATTACTTAACATGAATTGCTGTGCGACAACGTTATACAGATCTATAACTAACCTCTTACTGTTGGTGCATGTTGCAGCTATTGACGCGTCTGGTGTTTGATCGAAGTAGCACAGATGCAGCTGCGAAAGTTGCTGAGGTCATGTCTGCTGATTTTGTTCATGAAGTGATATCAGCTTGTGTTCCCCCAGTTTATCCTCCACGTGCTGGTCATGGGTGGGCTTGTATTCCCGTCATTCCAACCACTCCATGTTCTCAGTCAGAGGGTAAAGTGCTCTCTCCTTCAATAGAGGCCAAACCCAACTGCTATATTCGTTCCTCAGCAACACCTGGTGTCCCTCTGTATCCTCTTCAGTTGGATATCATCAGGCATTTGGTAAAAATATCCCCAGTACGAGCAGTTTTAGCTTGTGTATTTGGTGGGAGCATATTGTACAATGGCAGTGATTCTGTCATATCTAGCTCTTTGAACGATGAGTTTCCAAGTTCTCCTGATGCAGAAAGATTGTTTTATGAATTTTCTCTTGATCAGTCTGAGAGGTACTGTCAAGCCAAAGTGTTCTCTTCTCCTTTCAATTTGAAATAACTCAGTTCCTATGTTCCATGATATTCTATGATATTTTACTTTTTCTTCACAGGTTTCCCACTTTAAACCGATGGATACAAATGCAGACTAATCTTCATCGAGTTTCGGAATTTGTTGTGACACCTAAACAAAAACCTGATGACACACGGATTAAACCTGATGAAAGAACTGGGATCAAGAGACTTCTTGAACATGACAGTGACTCGGAGTCGGATACAGAAGAAATTTTTTCTAAAAAGAACATTCAACCAACATTGACAGACGACAGTGTTCGAGATGGTGGATCCTTTGATACTGGAATAAGTAGAACTGATCCTACAGTTTTCCTTTCTTTTGATTGGGAGAATGAAGTACCGTATGAGAAAGCTGTAAATAGGTATGTCGTTAGCTTGTGAAAAGTTTATCAGATTGATATTTTAATACTTTCTGGATCATCTTTATTATATTTGGTTGTTTTGAGATTAATAGTGTTCGTTTTGTTTAATTTTATGCTAGATTAATTGATGAAGGAAAACTAATGGATGCTTTAGCACTTTCGGACCGCTTCTTACGGAATGGGGCTTCTGATTGGTTACTTCAGCTCCTAATCAAAAGTAGAGAAGAAAATCCTTCAACATTAGGACGATCTCAGGGATATGGAGGTCAGACCAACAGTTGGCAGTATTGCCTGCGGCTAAAGGACAAACAGCTGGCAGCGACACTGGCTCTTAAGTAAGTAAACTTATAATATCTTAACAAGTAACAACCATGAAGTGCAGTATCATATATATATACATGCTACTTGAGCCAAAGTTTGCTTAAGCATTTTGCTTTGGTTCTCCGGAAATGAATTTGACCAAGCCGACTCAGCAAATGTTTAGATGTGACCATTAGTATGGACTTTTTTTCTTTTTCCTAGAATGATTTAGTGATGGTAAATCTCATTTTGATTGGATTTTCCTGAACTCTTTCGAACCCGCAGTGCAGTATTTTCACCTGACCCATCACTAGGTGATAATTGATTAATAAGATTAGCATCTATAGTCAGTTTCGGAAACATAAGAATCAATTCCTTTATGTCTCCTGATATGAACAGCTAGGTAATGAGCAAATCAACTTTAATGGTATCACTTATTCACTTTTTCTTAAATCATTATGTTTGAGGCAATGACGTAGAGAGAAGGGAGATGGTGTGATTTAATATGAGATCTAGGGTCAAAATAAGATGGCTGTGCTAGAAGATAGAGCGATTTGCTACACTGATTGTCTTGACTTGTTGTTATCTTATGTATGAAAACCAATGTCTTGCAGATTTCACATTGCTTTTATTTATAAGTTATAGACGCCTCAAGGGTTTAATGAATCATGTTATCCCATGTTTCTTTTGCTTACTGCCTTGCCATTTTTTTGTTCAGTGTATTTGACTTCATACCTATGATTCATTGGTAGATCTTTCTAAATGCTTCATGCCAAAACATTCATTCTTTCTGTTTCTACACTTAGGTCCTCCAAATATTAGTTTTGAGATACTGTCTTAACACATGTATAATGTAGGATTTACGCTTATGTTAGTAGATTCAGGAAACATTTTTATATTGCTGTCTTATTTCAAGCAGCTACACGCAGTTTTGTTCTGTCATGGATCTGTTTTGAAGCTCTGATATGTCTTGGATCAGGTATATGCATATGTGGGAGCTTGAGGCAGCCTTAAACGTTCTTACAATGTGTAGTTGTCATCTCTTAGAAAGTGATCCAATTAGTGTCGAGGTATAAGGGAGTTTTGCTTTCAGTTCTAGATTCCTGCATGTAACTTTAGTTGCTCAATCACCCTGTAATCAATCAATCGAGATCTAATTTCAGTTTCTTCTTTGTGCATCTAGATGTTGCATAGGAGAAAAGCTCTGCAGAAGTACAGCCACATACTTTCTGCAGATGACCGCCATAACAGCTGGCAAGAGGTTATGTTTCTTCCTTTTGTTTGAGATCATGTTTGGCTCTTCGTATACTGTGTCACTCTAAAAATCTAAAAGGGAAACAGGTAGAAGCCGAATGTAAAGAAGACCCTGAAGGCTTGGCTCTAAGATTGGCTGGGAAAGGAGCTGTTTCCGCTGCATTGGAGGTGGCTGAGAGTGCAGGATTATCAATAGATCTTAGAAGGGAATTACAAGGACGACAGCTTGTAAAGCTTCTAACCACTGATCCACTCAATGGTGGTGGTCCTGCAGAAGCATCTCGATTTCTATCTTCACTTCAAGACTCGGCTGATGCTCTACCAGTGGTTATGGGTGCAATGCAATTATTATCTGACCTTCGTTCAAAACAGCTCCTGGTAACAACTTTTTCTGCTTTATTTTCATGGTGCTACGAGGTCATAGATTTCTGTTAGGTTTTGAAGAATGTTTGTTTCATCTTCTCTGTAGGTCCATTTCTTCCTGAAGCGGAAAGATAGCAATCTGTCGAATTTGGAAGTCGCTCGGCTTAATTCTTGGGCTTTAGGTCTGAAAGTGTTAGCTGCACTGCCACTTCCTTGGCAGCAGAGATGCTCTTCGCTTCATGAGCATCCCAATTTAATATTTGAAGCTCTGCTGATGAGAAAACAATTACAATATGCCTCACTGGTACCTAGAGACAATCTTCTTTTGAATTTTCCGTGAATATCATCCCTATTTTTGTGAAAGGCTCTTCTATAACTCTTGTCCATGTTTTTATATCTTTTGAAGAAGTGATTTTCTCTATATTTCCTTACTCTGTTTGCTCTCTGAAGTTTCTGAGACTTACTTTTATGTTTTCTTTCAGATACTTAAAGAGTTCCCAACATTAAGGGATAACAATGTTATCATGGCCTATGCAGCAAAAGCTATGTCTGTTACAATTAGCCCACCACCAAGAGAACCTCGAATAACTGTGTCTGCATCAAGGCTAAGACAAAAGCCAAGAGCAGGGCCAACAGCAAAAGCATCCTTCACTAATAGCTTAAGCAATTTTCAGAGAGAGGCTCGAAGGGCATTTTCATGGGCTCCACGTAATGCTGAAAACAGGACAACGTCAAAGGATGTTTATCGTAAAAGAAAGAATTCCGGACTGGGGGCTTCTGAGAGAGCTGCATGGGAGGCGATGACAGGTATTCAAGAGGACCAGGGATCATCATATTCGGCAGATGGGCAAGATAGGCTACCTTCTGTTTCTATTGCTGAAGAATGGATGCTAAGTGGCGACACAACCAAAGATGAAGCTGTTCGCGCATCTCACAAGTATGAAAGCACCCCAGATATTATCCTCTTCAAGGTATTGCTATTCTTATTTACACTTGTGGCATAACTGTAAGCTTCGTACTTTTTGACACTGCTCTTCTTCTAGGCTCTGCTCTCACTTTGTTCAGATGAGCTAGTATCGGCAAGAAGTTCCATGGACCTATGCATCAGTCAAATGAAGAACGTATTGAGCTCCAAGCAGTTGTCAGAGGGTGCGTCTGTTGAAACAATTGGCCGAGCATACCATGCGACGGAGGCATTTGTGCAGGTATGACATATTTTATTTAAATCATCTTCCCAAATCATATTTGGAGGATGACTTTTATATCAGGGAAATACATGGTCGATCTTCTATGTCCTATAACTCGATTACCTGATGTGAATGACTAAGGCAACTATTTCTTTGCCTGATTGTGCAGGGTTTGTCTTATGCAAAATCTTTACTGAGAAAGCTTCTAGGTGCCACTGAACCGACCAATAACAATGGTGAAAGAAGTAGAGATGTTGATGATATATCTTCTGATACTGGCAGCTCCAGTGTTGGCAGTCAGTCAATGGATGAACCATCCGAAGTTCTCTCACTTGCAGAAATCTGGTTGGGGCGCGCAGAGTTGCTGCAGAGCCTCTTAGGGTCTGGAATTGCTGCTTCTCTTGATGACATTGCTGATCAATTTTCATCCGAATGTCTACGAGACAGATTAATATCTGATGAACGATATAGTATGGCGGTGTATATGTGCAAGAAATGCAAGGTAAAGTTTTATAGCTTGATTCTCTATCCCATGGTAAGGCCACTTCATCACAAATTCTCAATAACTTCTGCTTGTGTACTTGATTAATTTCAGATTGATGTTTTCCCTGTGTGGAAAGCATGGGGTCTTGCTCTGTTACGGATGGAGCGCTATGCTCAAGCTCGAGTTAAATTCAAGTACGCTATAGTTTAAAAGCTGCAGCAAACACATGAACTGTAACCTTCTTTTTGCATATTTCATCCTCAGGTTGCGTGCTGTTATATAGTTTTTGTTTTGTGCTCTATAGGCAAGCCTTTCAATTGAAGGGGGAAGACATTCCTGATGTTATTCAGGAGATAATAAATACAATAGAAGGAGGTCCGCCTGTGGATGTGTCAACTGTCCGTTCCATGTAAGTGTCTCTGTTTAACTAAAACTGTTAGCCTAGTATGGGGCGTAGTCGAGAGTTATTTCTTGGTAAAATGTCTTGGTAATCCAGTCACGGGACGGGAAAGTCATTGATCAATATAAACTTCACTTGAACACATGATGAACTAAATGTGTCGTAAGTACATAAAAGTGGCTTAATTAGCTAAGGTGTAAAGAATTATAAAATTTGTGGGAATGGAGAACACAGTCATGATTAATATGTAAGTCGAAGGGGAAAAATGTAAAAGGCTTTGCTAATCCACCTCCTGATCTTATTCTTGGGAATGTTGACACATCTCAGGTATGACCATTTGGCGAAAAGCGCGCCAACAATTTTGGACGATTCTTTATCAGCAGACTCATACCTGAATGTTCTGCATATGCCATCAACTTTCCCTCGTTCAGAGAGGTCGAGAAGATCTCTGGAATCAGAAAAAAATAATTCTGTACCCGGTTCAGACTTTGAAGATGCGCCCCGAAGCAACTTGGATAGTACACGATATTCTGAGTGCACCAACTACTTGCAGGAAGTAAGGCAATAATATTCTAGGGCATTCTGGAATTTGCAAGTTTTCTCTCCTGGAATTGCTCACAATATACCTACCTTTCTTGAACATATCTTCATGTGCAACCGATTTTTAGGAGTGGTTTCTGAGTTTATATGACATTAGCATTATTTGCAAACATATGAACTGGTTACATTTTACTTTTTATTTTGGTTCATTGAATTTGTTTCTTCTGATTCCGCAGCATGCTCGCCAAAACCTGCTTGGGTTTATGTTCCGCCATGGTCACTCTAAAGATGCATGCATGTTATTCTTTCCGCCAAGTGCTCTTCCGCCTCCTTTGCAAACTTCATCTGTGGGCGCAGTAAGCTCATCTTCATCACCTCAACGAACAGATCCATTGGCAACTGAATATGGGACCATTGAAAGTTTGTGCGAGTTTTGTGTCGGCTATGGAGCTATCTCATCCCTGGAGGAAGTAATTACAGAAAGACTTGAATCTGTAAAGCATCAAGATCAAGTCATAAATCAGTACATAGCTGGAGCTCTTACACGTATATGTGCTTTCTTTGAGATCAACCGGAATTTCAATTACCTATACAAGTTTTTGGTAAGAACATCTTTGATGTCATGGTTCTTTGGGTACAACTTATTGTTGGGTTGTTTCACGTAGAATTTTTCACTGTTTGTTATACTAAATAGTAACTACGATCTTGCATGCACATAGGTTCTTCTGCACAGTTATATAGCAATGTAGACAGATAATCGCTGCAAATATAAGAGTACAAAACTCTGCATCTTATGATTCTTCAGCTAGTCTTATTATCTTGGATTTACACCTCTCCTCAATATGAACCATAAACCCTGATTCAAAGCTGAAACAAGTTTTTAGTGCGTCTTTATAAGTGCAGATCCTATAGTTTAATTTTATGACTAAGGCTGTGCATTTATGGTATTGGTATAAGTTTTTACTCTGATGCAACAAAAAACGTATATGTGATCATGTGTTGTTGATCATGACCTATTAGTGTTCTTTTCTTTTCTGGAAAGACTGGCAAGTGGCTCATAAAACTCTATGCTACATCCTGAGAGCCTAACTTTTTTCAGGAATACTTGTGAAACGTAATGCTAATTGACTTGACTTTTCTTTTTAATTGTTCAGGTACTCAAGAAGGACTATGTCACCTCTGGGTATTGCTGTATTCAGCTTTTTATGAATTCTACAACTCAGGAGGATGCTGTAAGGCATCTTGAGCATGCAAAGGTATAGAGTCCGTAGCTCTTTCCTCACTACCCATTCCATCTCTGTGTCTACTCTGAATTGTATTTCCCGCAATGCCTTTACATGCAACACCCATCTTAAAACACGTATCAACTAAGTGAATCCAAAGTATGTGTCTTTCTGATTTGCAGGGTTTTTAAATGCATTTTTTGTGTGGAATGTAAAAATTTTAGCATTATAAAGTGGTCTAGAGTCGATTGAAACAATCAGGCATCACTTTGATGACTATGTGTTTGTGGCAGTAGGTGGCACACAAATTTGGACCAGGACGCTTTTTTTTCTCTCTCTCTTTTTTTTCTTTCTCTTTGCTAAATATTATGCAATTATTTGACCAAGAGCACTTCTATAAGTTGCATGGGACATTGAGACAGGTTTTTGTTGCTTACAGGACATCATCTATTCTTAGATACTTACTAGTTACTACTTGTATGAATTATATCTTGTCTTGGGGCCTAAACGAAGAACAGCCCTGCCATCATAAGGATACCAGTGTTGCACAAAACTATGATAACGTCTATGTTGCTAGTTAATCTTTTTGTGTGTTTGGATCGGTCTCTAACTATCCTCTGGGTACAGGCACACTTTGAAGAAGCCTTGACAGTGCGTCATAAAGGTTCAGACTCGAAAAAACTTGTTACAAAGGGTATTAGAGGAAAAAGTGCCGCAGAGAAGCTGAGTGAAGAAACTCTTGTTAAGTTATCCTCACGGGTGAAAATACAGGTAACTCTAGAACCCGTTTATGTCATCCGTTTGTTGAAGTAGGGATTTATAGATTAATAGCTTCACCTTTGTGGGTTTTTTATTCCTATAGATTGATGTGGTGAAGTCCTTCAGTGACTCTGAAGGAGCACCATGGAAGCATTCCTTGTTTGGAAATCCAAATGATCCAGAGACATCCAGGTTTGTCCTCAAAAAATTTCTGCCATAATTTATTGACACAACTTAGTTCCCCCATTATCATTAAACAAATTTCTTATACCCTTACATAAGTTTAAAGAATATATTGGTAAAGGAGAAAGACAGAGGGCTAGTAACAGTGCTGCACTGACTTGTATTCCTTTCCACACTGCCTTCATAATTTCACTTCACTTTTCTTTGACACCCAAAGAGAGACTTACCTAGTATTTCTAATTCATTTCTAGCTTTCTCTTCACATAGCCATAATGCCTATCAAATGACAGATAGCGATATTTTTTCCATGTCCAGATAATTCAACACATGTTTTTTTTTCCCTATCCTTAAAGGTTGTGCTACTCCAAATGAAACTGAAAGACCAAGCTTAATAGTCGTATTTTCTTTGGTGAAAATTTGAAGGAAAAACCTTCAGCTGATGTCTTTCCTTGGCTTATACTTTCAGGCGAAGATGTGAAATAGTAGAGACTCTTGTTGAGAAAAATTTCGACTTGGCTTATCAAGTTATATATGAATTCAACCTCTCAGGTGCCTATTTGTTTTATGTTTGTATCTGTGTATTATTGTTGTAAGTTGTATCTGACTTTTCCCTTAATTCTAAGCAGCTGTGGATATATATGCTGGTGTTGCTGCGTCATTAGCCGAAAGGAAGAAAGGCAGTCAGTTGACGGAACTTTTCAAAAACATTAAGGGAACAATCCAAGAAGATGATTGGGATCAGGTACTGAACATTGCAGGTGTTCAAGACTATTAAAGTCCAATATAAAACTCTTTTCGGGAGTTTCACAAAAACTTATTTAATTATTGGCCAAAAGAATATTTTTTCAAGCTAAATTGTTCCTCATCAATCTGTTTAAAGCCGGTGGTAAATATGGGTATCTGGATGTACCTTTCTATACTTTCATTCCGATTAGGCAATTCTTCAGATATAGGGAAAGCTTGTTCGTTAAGCCTTATATTCTGTGCAATGCTGCAGGTCCTGGGTGCTGCCATCAACGTATATGCCAACAAGCACAAAGAGCGCCCTGACCGTCTCATTGACATGTTAACAAGCAGCCATCGGTAATATATTTTCCTGTTATAATTGCTTAGATCTTTACACTATGTTCCACCCCATGAAAAAGAGTATCACTCCTTGAATTTTGGTTCCTTTATTCATAAATTCACTGTTACAGAGATGTGCTCATGTATGTAATAAATTGAATCGCATAGTACAAGTATGCGGGATCGTTAGGCTGATACATGTTTGATTGTAAACGAGTGCAGAAAGGTGCTGGCTTGTGTGGTATGTGGCCGCCTGAAAAGCGCATTCCAGATTGCGTCTAAAAGCGGAAGCGTGGCTGATGTTCAATATGTAGCTCATCAAGCCCTACATGCTAATTCGCATACTGTACTTGATATGTGCAAGCATTGGCTAGCTAAATACATGTAAAGCCTGTAATCTCAATGACATCGAAGCCAACTTAAGGTAAACATCTTTTGTTTTTTTTTTAGCAGATTAGCGATTAGTCTTTCTTCATATTTTTGTTCTGCGCGCGTTTTTCTTGCCAAAAAAAAAAAATGAAAATGAAAAACAGACTGCCTGATGATGAGGTTTTTGCTTTAAACTTTGGGAGCAGATTGTTTAAAAGAAGAACCTGCTGGAAAATGGGTTAGGCTCTCACATGAAGATCATTAACTGATGATTCTCACGTATGAGATTATTATGGGTTGTGTGCGTTGACACAAAATAGTGAACATGCAGATGTCTACTTGTAAAAAATTTCTGGGTTCATCAATGGTTGGCTTATATACTATATTGAATCTGAATGTATGAGGTTGATTTTTATGCGGCTTTTTTGCAGTGTTGGGGTTTCGAAACTAATCCTGTGTTGTTAAATAATTATATGGGAAAATTATATAGAACAACTCAGGACGAAGATACAACAAAGAAAGAGTGTAATTGTTATATCATAAAGGTGTTCTCGGCAAGGTTGAGAAATTCTCAATCTATTTTTTTCGTTGCCATATCATAAGAACAGAAAGATACATAGTCCTCTATATTTTTCTTTTCTATTGTACACTCTATCAAACAATTAGCTATTTTCTGTTAAATTTTAATGTCTTACAAAAGAAATATAACTTTCTTACCGGAAAAGTCTGATCATTTCATTTCAAAGAAAACAGGTAGATGCACACTAGAGGTGAGAGCAAATAATGTTCAAACTTAAGATGTGGAACCTCTGAATCTCTTGTTCTTGAGACCTCTTAGTGCCTAATTGAGAAAACGGAGTCTTTTCTGAAGAAACCAGTCCACAAATAATCTCATTTGTATACCCAAAAGTTGCATTGACTGTCTGAAATTCGATGAGATTCGACCAAACTATCGGGATTACTAAATAGACAAAACAGAGTCTTTACTGAAGAAACAGGTCCCATAATCTGTATTCTGTCATCTTTCAAGCAGGGCCCATTGACTTGTCTGAAAGATAAACCAGGTTCGACCATACTCTTGGGAGTAAATTCTTACTTGGGCTCATGTTTGTGATACATTAATAAAAATGCCTATCAAAACATAAACACCAGCAGTAAAAAGAAAGATAGTGCAATTTATTATTAATAGAGAGTATAAAGAGAGATTATTTGGATACATAAGTGGGAATAAAGGACAATATACACAATACAATAAAAACATTTTGTTTATTTTCGAAATTTGAAACTAATGTTGGTTGTGTAAAACGCAACACATCTACTTCCACCAGAAGATGAAGCAAGAAAATCGTTGGATCATATTTTTCTTCGAACCAGACCTTTGAAGAAGTCAAAACTGTAATTGAAAATATACAATCCACATTAGCTTTAACATGTTGTACTATAATGTTATCCATTCATCGATTCAACTCTGGACAACAACTGCTTAAATAAACTTTACCTGTTGCCATCAGGGTGAAGCTCATACATTTGATTGTCATCTCCAATAGCCAGCAAATATCCCGAAGACGTTAAACCCTGAAAATTTTAGAAACAGATGCAAAGAGGTTCAAAGCACCATATTACAAATGAATGTATTCCCCAGATGATGCAAACGTACATGCCTTGTATATAAACAAGGCAGAAAAAAAAAAAGAATCTAACCTGGATAGTAACAACATTTTGAACAACTTGGTCCTGTACTTTTTCTTCAACAATCACTCTTTGCTCACTGCACATACACGGTAGAGTGTTTCAGCCAAGCAAACATGGTTACAATGTATAGCCCCCAGTTGAAAAGCATTTCCAAAATACATGCTAATTTACCAAGATTGTATTAGCCTTTCAAATCAGATAGTGACAAAAATGGATACGAATATAATCAAAATCAGTTTAGATTCAGACAACAGAAACCCTTCAATGAAAAGCAGACATAAAAATGCAATCGAAAGTCACCTGTGTAACCATGTTCTGTAGTAAAGCTCCTCGAGAGATTTAAAACCTGTAAAGTGCAGTGGGATCGGAAACTGATTATATGGGCTCAAAACTAGATAATAAGACTATCATTTCTCTGACGCTCATCTCTTCTAAATAATTAATTTACAAATAAATTTATGGAGGATACTTCAAAAGTGACAAAAATGCTCGTAAAGAAGCAAGCAGCTAACTGACTCTTTAAGCAGTCTTTGAGATCAGAGGTTTAACATTACCTTGGTCCATGAATAGATCAAAGAGTTTTTCAAATTTATCAAAGAAAGCTCCAAGGATTTCTTCTCTTTTAAGTAAGTTTGACGCAGGAGACATGTCTTTTAGTACAGCATTTAAACATGTGGTTGGTTGCTCGTTGTCCACATTCAATCCCACACCTGCGAGAAGGATCAGTCACTTTCTTTTAATCTACAAGTAGAGAACAAATCAAAGGGAACAACACTACGAGCTGCACGCTTCGACTTTGTTATAGTAGTCAAAGTAAACTTCAAAAAGAGTAACGCTTATTACCGACACTGACGTGAAACTTCTTTGATCTATAAGTCGAGGTACACAAAATGCCTCCAACCTTAAGGCCATTCAAGTAGAGATCATTCGGCCACTTAATTTTAACATCAATGTACGGCAAACCCTGTATATTAATGAACTTCAAATTAGCTAATAATATCTGATGCAATGGATCAAGAACACAACATTTACGAGAACATACTTTCTTGTCACAGACATGTTTCACTGCCTCGGTTACAGCAAGAGATACCACATACTGTACCAAAGGCACCACACGACCATCTTCCATTTCTAGAGTAAAAGAATACATAAGACAGCCCTTTGGAGATTCCCATACATTCTTTGTTCTGCCTGCATATTCATCAATTACCACACACAGTTTCAAGTTTTCATATCTAAATTCTAATTGCTTACTAAAATACTATCTAATAATACAAAATTGTTCAAAAACTCTTACCTCGACCTTTAAACTGAACATCGGTGACACAAACTGAACCAATTGGAAGCTCAGAGAAGTTACTGCAATAAACCAAAACGCAGATTTTAATACAGGAAAGGTAAATAACCTTTTAAGGAAGAAACTAAACAGAGCCACTTACTGAGAAACAACATCGTGAGTGGAAGACAAGCGCGGAGACCAAATGAGAAACCGCCCAAACTGATGAGTTATAATAGAGTTCATAAAGAGAGAAAAATTGAAGGAATCATCATCACCATCATCTTTGACCAAATGCTTAGCCTCAGATTCTAAAAAGAGTGAAACTTTGGTATTATCTGGGAGTTTAAGCGAGTTGTTGTTCTTGAGACGCTTTGCTATATCAGTTTCCACAGAGGACTTACCACATATAACCAAGCTACAAGAAGCATCATGATGACTCTCCATTGCTAAAAATCAAACAAAACCCCAAGAGAGTTTCTATAAAGCAATACTCTTTATTAATAAATAAAACTAAAGCATCAAATCAGTATCCATAAAATCTCAGGGGATCGGACCTGAGGCAGCGACGGAGAAAGATAGAGGACGCAGAAGAAGAGGCTTAAGAGAAGTGAAACAACGCAAGAGGTACGCCACCGTACAAAATGCAACAATCCAATAGATGAAAAATTACTTAGATGAGGTTGTTGAACCAACTGCTTCCATTAACCAAATCAAGCATTGCTAAATCACGTGGAGGTGGCCGGAGTTGCCGTCGTCGGAATTGTGTTTTGTTTTGTCATCGGAGAAATCAAAGAAAATGAATCGAGGAGATTGTTAGTTTTGGGCCATAATGATTTAGTTTTAAGCCCAAATCTGAAATCAACACCTATGCAAAACAGTGGAATAAAGGATGTTGGCCCAATTACTTCACATAAATCACATTACTTCACATTACGTTTGCAGAAGTTGTTAAGATGATAAAAAAACCATACAACCAAGAAAACGATTACGAGTAACGAGGAGATATTTAGCCTAGAGGAAAACTAATTAATTAATTTCTGTTTGTATTTGGGGTTTAACTTTTCCACCGGACTTAATTAGGAAATAAACACTTTTTCATAAAATAATTTATAAAGTAGGCATTTTGAAAAATTGTCATTTTTCTCAGTCCTCTAATACAACTAGAAATTTTAATAAATGACTCATTTAATCTTTTGTGCAAAGATAAATATCCCACAAAAAGTGTTTGTACAATACCTTTTTTTATTATTGACTTTTTTACTTGATTTTGTTATTAATTATTACCAAATAATTATATAAATTCTTTAAAATACTTTTATTCTCAATCTCTTCTAAACTCACAGTAGTAAGGAGTGTGTTCAAGATATTATGATAGTCATAACACTTGTATACTTCTCTAAGAAGTGTATGATTGATTGCACACCGTAGGTCTAGCTAAATGCACCTTAGCTCCACATCTTGCTAGTATTTGAACAGGGCGAGTGAAGTCACCATCCCAATTTATTAGTAGGATATTGCAGGGGCATCAAAAATTTCTCTTCTTGTGTACGTTATCACTAGACATTATAATTTGAGGACATATCACATCATTTTGAGTTAGAGAATGATCATCTAGATGATTTTTAGTCGAATCCCTGCCGAATTCTTCACTAAACCGGCGAAAAGATACTTTTTGATTTAATGTTTCCACAAATAAGAATATCACTTCCCATAAAATAGCTGCTAAATACTTTACTGATATTATATTGTGAACTGCTTATGTACTAATGATTCTAAAACATTTGATACGGGGAAAATCATATAAAAGTCTCCAAAGTTTTTAGGTTGAAAGAAAAAAACACATTAACTAAAGTATGTGATCTAATATCCAAAACATTAGATGTTGTTATTATTTTCATGCTTACAATCTCATAACTAAAATAAAATTTCAATATTCCAAGTTTATTTGAATAAAAATATTTTTAGTACAATTCTGTTAAAATAAAAATAAAAAAATTAGAAATTTATCTAGTTTTAATACACTGAAAGAATTAAAAAAATCAAATAAAAGCAAAAATTTTGTATACAAATTCATATTTATCTATATTTTTAGAAACAATAGCATATAACGGATTTTTTGTTTTTTAAAATTTTTGTAGTGGGCTAAAAAAAAGTGTAATTCTTCTCTTTTTAAAAAATTTATATTGAAAAAACAAAAACTTATTTTTCTTCAAATAAAATTATAATCTAAGCCATGTAATTTAAAAAACATTAATTAATGAAGATGATAAAGGGAAAAAAATTGTTTTGAGATTGTAAAAAAAAAAAAAAAAACATTTAATTTTGGGAGACGAACTAAAATGAGTATAGTGCACATGCTGACACCTGAAGTCACACGTGTGGAGATTATAGGGTCCATCAAAAGCACTATGACGTGGAAGAGCGTTTTAGGAACGCATTACCAAATAAAACATGAAACAGTAACCGTTGATTATCGAGCTATCTTTTGTTTGTATACCGTTGGATTCTCTCAACCACCGAGAACAGTGAAACTGACTTGTGTCGGTGCATGGTTCTGCAAAAGTCTCAAATACACAAAGTTAAGGAAAGTGATTGTTACACCAAAAACGACAAATCTTTTCCTTAAAGTTCACCAAAATTTAATAGGAAAAAAATAATGTAAAGTGCAAGCGAGGAGAATGATGGCGTAATGCGTCAGCCGTCAGGGGATAGTTTTAATTTGCAAAATATTTTTACACATCGTGTTTAATGTTTTAGAGAAGAGATTAACAGAAATAAGGATGATTCCTTTCTTTTTCTTTTTCTTTTCCTTATCAGCCTTGGTATTAGATTATTTTATTGATTCGGCTAGCCAAACTGAAGAAACCAAAGGTTACAAAAACATAGTTATTTGAACTTCGTTTAGTTTCGAATTGGCATTTTGCATACTGAACATGACCAACATCACATCCAACACATTAACAAATTCACATTTCTTTCTATTTTGTAAAATGATGGACCAAGTTTTAGTCCCTTTTTGCCAAGTTTTAGTCTCAAAACAAGAAAAACAAATAAATAACAGAAATAAGGATCTCTTCTTTTTTCTTTCAAGTTAGCCAAGTTGAAGAAACCAAAGGTTACGTACAAAAACATTGTTATATTTAATTTTAAACCTTGTTTAGTATATATTACGGGATAAAGAGTCAGCTTTTCCATTTCAAAATATGTAGAACGAAAGATAATATAAATAGCAATAACAAAAACGATTTTTTCGATGATAATAAGGCACCACCATCACAAATTCATGAAAAAAAAACACAAGAACACAAATTCTAAAAAACAAGATAGTTATGGGAAAAAAAAATGTCAAGAAATTAGTAAGGCATATATGATATATCTATATCAGGGATATTGAATTTATTGATTCATCTGATTTTACAGCCCTAGGTGAGGATTTAGTCTCCAAAACAAGAGAAACAACGATTATAAAAAAAAAAAAAAACTTTTATTAAAGATGCAAAGTAATATTCTTGTAATGAACTAATGAAAAACAAATCTATTCTTGATTTTGGTTTTCGTTTGGATAAGAAAATTGTGTAGACAAGCCATTATCAACGCACTAGCAAAACAAAACAAAAAGCTATGACACTTTGAATTTTCTCTCCACTCGACCAAAAAAATAAAAAGTTTGTTGGCTTCTATGTCAAGTTGGTCATACGTTATAATGCTTAATATATATATTTGTACTAGTTAAAATCCAGTACTTTATAGTATTTCTTTTACTATCTACTTGTGGTTAAAAGAAAAATTTAAGTATTTACGTAACTATATCTTTCACCGAATAATTTTGTGTTAGTTTATATACCCATGTTTATACTTTATACTTTATACCATGATCTTCAATTCGACGACTATGATGACTTATATATGTCTGGTGCATTTACTATTTTCAATTCTCAGTTGCATGTCTCTAAAATATGTTATGACTTTACCACAAATAAATACTATATAGAGAGAATCTATAACATTATGAAAGAGATCCTGACAATGTCCGTCAACATTTCTCCGCGTATACGCGTCTTCCCCACAAATACAACAGTTTTGTGTTTTTTTTTTTTCCTTAAGCTTTTTGTCGTGTAATGTTCGAAGAAAGGATCACTACAAAGCTTAAACTTCTCTACTGAATATATTAAAAAATTAATAAAGGAGAAGATGGTGGATAGTGTCATAGTGAATTCGTAAATAGTCTTTACTATTTTTATCAACACTTTAGTGTTAAAATTTTCACTGAAATTAAGTACAATAAAAAATACAATTTGAAATTTGTAAAATATTACTATTCTTTTATTATATATCATTATAGAATGATCTATTATGTATACTATTATTATTTTTCTATATTATTTATTTGTCCTCTAAAGTCGATCCCCTTAGTTTGGTTAATCAAAAATCAAAAATGAAATATTAAATGTTGATTTTGCTTGAAGTTTACAAATTAATTTAAAATCCAGTAATATACCTTTTACTTTCCATGTAATCCTCAATTTTAAAAATTGATTCCAGAAGTGGGTAAAAGACCCAAATTGTAACATACTCTTCTCAGTTCTCACCAGCAAACATAATTGTATATATTATTATTTATATTGTGAATTAAAAAAAAAAAAAGAGAATATACATTATTATTTCTGGGTTAAAAAATTATACTAGTATTTAATTTGGTTCTTTTTGAAAAGAAGTGCGTATGAAACCGACACCTCTCTGTGACAAAAACAAAAACAATTAAGAAAACAAGGAAAAAAGAAGAGAGTGGGAGCAGTGCAAAAAAGAGCCAAAAAAAAAAAAAAAAAAAATTGGTATAGAGAAGAGTGTGAAGAGAGCCAAAGTATTTGTTTTCAAAAAAGTCTCTCTCTCTCTCTCTCTCTATTTCTTCATTACCTCACTCTGATAACACCTCTTCACCTCACACACACGCACGCGCTTTCGGATCCGTCTCCTTTACCCGCCCATTTAGATCCGAATCCAATATCATCCTCCCGGGTCAGTCTCTTTTTCTTAATTTCTCCTTCTTTCCAAATTTTTATCTTTCTCAAGCAACTGTCTCTTCTTCTTCTTCTTGGGAGAAAGAACTGAGAGATTACAAGATCCATGTAAGAAACCCATCTCATACATTTGTTTTAGTTTCAACCCAGAAACCCCTTAAAACCCCCAGAAATCTAATTTTTCTTAATTGTATAAAAATGGTTTATAGATTGTAAATTCACAGTATTTAAATGCAGTTTCTTATAAAATATGCTTTCTTTCTAAATTTTATTGGTCTAATTTTTATCAAAGTTATAATCTTTGCATGTCATCTCCTCTTCAGAGTCCATATTTTTCTTTATTTTAAAAGGTTTTTATTTTATCATTTTCTTTTCTCCGTTGCAAATATTTCTCCGCTGATTAGAGGAATTTAATTTAAAGAATTTTTTTTGGCATATTCTTTGTTAAAAATCATATTCTTTGGTTCATTCTTAAGATTTAATTTTGTTGCTTAGTACAATATCTAAAAAAAAAAAAAAAGGAGAGTAACTAGAATAGCAAAAAGTACGGTACTTTTTTTTATTTATATAACTGATCTGATTCTAATTTATCGGCATAATTTTATATATATATATATATATATATGTGTGTTGTGTATGAATCTCTCTGATGAGTTTTATTTTATTTGATATTATTATGAAACAACAGATTGAAGAAGAAGAAGAAATCGTAACCGTAAAAATGCTGAAAACAAGAGCAATGTTTCCTCTCAAGGATCATCAGTCTTTAGATCATCAACCACAATCACAATCTGATCTTGTCGGCCTCAAACCGATCACTAACCACCCACTGTCTCTCAGTCTTTTGATCGGTCTGAACAACAACAAGTGCATCTCAGATTCTTCTGATTTCGTCAGGAGTCCCAAATCTCCTCTTGAATTCAGGATGTTGTCTACAACGGCTGCTGCTGATCCTTTTTTCCTCAGATCATCATCACTCACTCCTCCTCCTCCTCATCTTAACTGTTGTTGTCGCCCTTCTTCTGCTAAAGTTGGCTTAAGCATTGTTGATGATCGTAGTTTGTTGCCTGATGTTGTGTTTGGTCCTGCGTTGAGGATCAAATGTTCCAAGGTTAGGGACACCCACCACCACCGTCCCAAGTTGTTGTTCCCTGTAGCCAAGAAGATTGAAAAGGAAAGATCTGGTGTTGTTTTCGAAATCGGTGATGATAACTCATCTGAGGCTGAACAGATTGGGTTGAGAAACCGTTCCTTTTCTGCTAATGATTGTCTGAGGAAAACCAGAGTTCTGTCTGGATCCAAGTTGGGCGTTGAAGGGGAGAGTGGTGGTTCTTCTGACAATGCATTCTCCTCTTGTCTGTCTGAGGATGACATGGAGGATTACACTTGCATCATTGCACATGGTCCTAACCCGAAAACCACTCATATTTATGGTGACCGAGTTTTAGAGTGTCACAAGAATGAGTCCAAGGGAGATGATGATGATTCTGATGAGAAGCATATCGAAACACAGTCCGATTCCATGCTTGCATCTGTTAACTTCCTCAGCGTTTGTAACTTCTGCAACAAGAAACTCGAAGGTGGCGAAGACATTTACATGTACCGGTGCGTGCTCCTTTTCCAATACTCTGTAACACTCACTCACACACAGACAAATGTGTAGACTTAGGATGATTATGAGTTGCATAGTCTGAGGAAAATGGTTTAGTGGTTGTGAAAAAAATCTAAACTTGTGATGTTTGTGTGGTTGTGAATTGCAGAGAGAAACCATTTTGCAGTGCAGAGTGTCGTTCAGAGGAGATGGTGATAGATGAGGACATGGAAGATCCGTGCATTGTTATGCACGAATCTCTAAAGAAGCTCTTCTGAACAAGAAGCAGCTAAAGATGATGGCCAATGGGACGAGCTTTTATAGACCCGACCATCGTCTTTTAACTACCTAAAGACTTATTATTATGTAATGACTAGTGTCATGCCAATGTTTAGGTAACATGTGGCATTAAACCCGTTCATCCGTCTACAAAGAGCTGTGTTTATGCACATCTATTAACCGCTGCAGCAGCCACGGATGGATTGGCCGGCCTTATTTTTGTATATTTTGTAATGGGTTTCGTTTTTTTTTTCCCTTTTCTTTTGATATCGAAGTTGAAGGATACTACTAGTAAGATGTTAACTGAATAAGTTTAGAGTGTTGGTTGCAAGAAAGGGATTGTGTGACCACTCCATTTGGTTTTCGAGTCTTGTTTTTGAGGATCTTCCTATGGCCTCTTAAGTTTGTATGAAGATTTTAATTAAATAAGTAATACATATATCTATTACTATATGTTACAGCTATATCTTGTGCAAACAGAATAGCCAGCATCTTCTGATTCGATCTACGCAGCAGCTGGTTGTTGTTTAGAGAGGGTGAGAAGTTTTGGTGTCTTGATCACAGCCAAGTTCGGCCGTTTCCAAAAGCATGGGAATCTTACTATTGAGGGAGGACAAACTCTGTAGGAGAAAAAGAAAAGCAACACAAGTAACTCTGTCACTGAAATCAACAAGTGAGGTGACAGGATACATTCATAGAGAGTATTACTATTAAGGGAGGAAGGACGTTCTTCTCTTAAACTTTAAGAGACAAGTTCGTTGTTTGTTGATAACACCGTTACCGACATTTACTAGCATTTTAATAGGTTTTCAATAAGCTTTTAATATGATTCTTATACTTTTAAAACATATTTTCACCACTTGCTGTTTCAAACATCTTTTCAGGTTATTTGTGCGGAAAGGACATAAAATGAAGTAGAACAAGCATTCTATAAGAAAAGGACAGTTTGTGTACTAGAGGTATGGTACCGGACACACAAAAAAAAAAAAAAAGAGAAAAAGAGTTCAGCTGCATGTCGTGATCTGCCTAAAGAACATAGGACTTAAAGAAACATGGTATTCGATTTTTCAATAGCACATATAATGTTGTTTTAGTCTTACCTCTCATATTTGGACAAAAGATAGATAAGGCAAAGCAAGCTTAGATCGACCGATCCAAGAATGAGTTCGACTGATCCCATAAAAGCATGAACAATCCCATAGAGAGTTCAACCAAACCCATAGATGGCTGATTGATCTCCACCAGAGATCGACTAAATTCCTTCCCGTAACATATTTCATCATATTTACGAGGTATCCTTGATTCGATGCTGATTCTATATCTTTCTTACTTTAGCCGACTTAAGACCCTTTTATAAGGAAAGACTTTCCTAGAAGCTATACACACCTTCCACATCCTTCTTCTCTTCTTATTTATCGTTAATCTCAAAAGCTAAGCTTTTTAACTGAGTTTTCACCTCAAAAGCCCCTAAACTCAAACTAAAACAACAAAAGCATATGGAAAAGTAGGGAGAATAGTACCGAGAAGAGAAAGCCTCCAAACTCAACGGTCCAAATTCATCAACTTCTATTGACCTCACATCAAACAAGACAAGATCCTCCACTACTTCTCCATTATCTATCTTCTTTATAATATACTGATATCACTTCACAATGTAAGATGAGATCACTTAGTTATTCCTGCATTATCTTCATCTTCGTCCTAATACTTACAAAACTGTATTAAAAGTCTATTTGATTAATTAAATGTTGGTTAATCATAAACTCATTATTCCTTGGTTACGAAGATGTTAATGTCACCATAATTTTACTGAAACAAAAAGTTTAACACAGAAACATAGTATAAGATTAGATACTACCAATGGTTCAATTAATAATCAATACTGATAAGTCGCAGTAGTTTGCAAAACGAACGAACAATAGGTAATTGCGTGTCACAGTCGCTAGCGATGGACAGAGCCAGCGACTTTCCTTTGCCGGTTCGTTCAAGTACAATAATAAATACACTGCTCTCTTATTATTGTATGTTGACTTTTGTTTTACATAAAATCGCCTGCAACTTCTGGAGGTATTAACTGTTTGCTGAAGATATAAAAATATGTGCCCCCTAATTAAATTCTTAATCAATTTAGTTGACGTATAATTAAATCATAAATAAACATATTATTAAGGATAAGTTTGATAAATTAATTAAGGCAAATTTTATAGAACACACAATAAAGAATCAGATACTGTCGTCATCTGAGTTTATTTTTATTTTTATTGTCAACGCTAAGATATAAAGAGAGAGACGCTTCTTATAGCTCTGTTTCGATACAGAACACAAAACAATGGAGTCTCAGTCTCAGAGTAGTCAACCTGAAACCCCAAAACGTTTTCGGTTCACCGGTATGTTCCATAAGCTAAGGACTAATCTTGTTTTCAGGTCGAAGCTAGCCGAAATAAACGGTGCAATGGGTGATCTTGGTACTTACATACCAATCGTTCTTGCTTTAACTCTTGCCAAGGATTTGGATTTAGGCACGACGCTGATATTCACCGGCATATACAACGCGATAACCGGAGCGGTTTACGGCGTCCCCATGCCGGTTCAACCGATGAAATCGATAGCAGCCGTGGCGATTTCGTCTACCGCTGAAGATTTCGGTATACCGGAGATTATGGCTGCTGGAATTTGCACCGGAGGGATCTTGTTCGTGTTGGGGATCTCTGGTTTGATGCAGCTTGTGTTCAATATTATTCCTTTATCGGTTGTTAGAGGGATTCAACTGTCACAAGGCTTAGCGTTTGCGATGTCTGCGGTTAAGTATGTAAGGAAAGAGCAGAACTTTACAAAGTCTAAGAGTGTTGGTGATAGGCCATGGTTAGGGCTTGATGGTTTGGTTTTGTCTTTGGTTTGTGTTCTGTTTATAGTTCTTGTGAATGGAGATGGGGAAGAAGAGGAGGAAGAAGAAGTTGAAGAAGATGGTTCGAGAGGAAGAAGAAGAAGAAGACGGATAAGGAGTTTTATAGCTAATGTGCCATCTGCTCTGTTGATATTCTTGTTAGGTGTTGTTTTGGCATTTATAAGGAAGCCGAGTATTGTACATGATATCAGGTTTGGACCGTCGAAGATGAAGGTTGTGAGGATAACTAAAAAAGCATGGAAGAACGGGTTTTTGAAAGGGACGATTCCGCAGTTACCTTTGTCTGTTCTTAATTCTGTTGTGGCTGTGTGTAAGCTGTCGTATGATCTGTTTCCGGAGAAGGAGTTCTCGGCTGCATCGGTTTCGATGACTGTTGGGTTGATGAATATGGTGGGATGTTGGTTTGGGGCAATGCCTACTTGTCATGGAGCAGGTGGGTTAGCTGGGCAGTACAAGTTTGGTGGGAGGAGTGGTGGGTGTGTAGCACTGTTGGGAGTAGCCAAAATGGTGCTAGGGTTGGTGTTAGGAGGTTCATTGGTGGGTATATTGGATAAGTTTCCCGTGGGTGTGCTTGGGGCTTTGCTACTATTTGCAGGGATAGAGCTTGCAATGGCTGCTAGAGATATGAATACAAAGGGAGATGCATTTGTGATGCTTATTTGCACAGCAGTCTCTTTGGGCTCAAATGCTGCCATTGGCTTTGTGGCTGGGATTCTTTTGTATGTGGTTTTGTGGATGAGGAGCTACGGACGAGTCAAGCGGAGCACCCTTCCTCTGCGATCCGATGAACATCCTTGAAAGTCTTCTTTTGTGTGTTTAAGTGTTCACTCTTCTTCTTATTCTATACTTTCTAATAATAAGTTCAAAACTTCATTGAACTGCATGTCACTAGTCTGATTGATTTCATATGAATACAAAGGGAGATGCATTTGTGATTGTGATTACTTAAATAAAGAGAAGAGATGCACCAAATTGATCTGTAGTCCATTCGGTAAACAACATATTTTCAAAATATATTTGGTGCCTAAAAACTGAACACAGCTATTAAAGGAAACTCAGACATGATCTGAATTGAAGTTATCTTTATGGTCTCATCTGAGTATTTGAAGCAGAAGTACCAAAAATCAGGAGGAAACTTGGTGTTGTGTTAGCTTCAAGATTTTCCCCATATTCTTCACCCGTTACTTGGGATATGAACGTACTATCACCTAAGGGCTTAGCCCTCTTTTTCCATACTTTCTTAATCCAATTATGACCTTCTTCATCTATTCCAATCTATTCCAATGTACCTGTTTAACAAACAAAAACTCACCACCTTTCACTTGCTGTGACTAGAAGACTGTCCATTTTCCAACTTCAACTGAGATGCTAAATTAGATTCCTTGATATATATATTTTTTTTTTGTCAACTATTGGGCCACAACTAGCCGGCTCATTAGCCAAATTCTTACATTCGTAGGGGAGCCAGGACTCGATCCCGGGTATGATGGTGCCTTCTACAAATGGACTTACCTTCTGCCACTGTACTAAGTTCACTTCACCCTTGATATCTTTTTTTTTCTGAGCCTTTTTATATATTTGGCTTGAGAAATCAGATAGTGGACATTCTTGTGATCAACCAGCAGCCCACCTTAAGAGTGTTGCAGAAAACTGTATTAAAACTCCTTTCATTCTAAAAATATAAAAATATAAAATCATATATCAAAATATGATGTTTAAAATTATACAAATTAAAATGTATAAAATATGATTTAACCTCTTAGTTTGGGTCAATCTAGTTTTGTTTCTATAAAAAAATATAAAATCATATATCACATTTTATAAGTTAGTTTAGTAACTAACCTCTTAATTTGAGTCAATCTAGTTTTTTCCTATATGATATTTCTCCTTTTACTTACCAAAAAAATGATATTTCTCCTTTTTATTTGTTGGAAATGACTGAGTTTTTTTTTCAATTAAAAAAAGAGAAAGCAGCGTAATCAATCGAGTTTTTGAAACCATCAATAAAATATAATAAGAGACTTATACGTTGACTAAAACAATGAAAATTGATAAATTGACAAAAAAAATAAAAATTCAAACTTATCTGAAATATAAGAGAATAATGGTTTATATATTTTACAAGAGCTTGAAAATTTTAAATTAAAATTAAAAATTTATTAGAACTTTATGTTATTTTTATCAAGAACCGCGTTGTTTTATGTATGTAAAAAAAATACATATGTGGCATTTTTAAGAAACAAAATATAGAGTATCAGTTTAACGATATGTGTTTAGGTAAAATTATAGACAAAGGGTGTTTCACTACAAAAAAAACTGGTTGCATCAATTAATTTAAGTCAAAAATTTAAAATAATACATTTTTTTAATTATTTGTTTAAAATCGATATAAAATAATAATCAAAAATTAGTTGCAATAATCGATTTCTTTGCATCATTTCACAATAATGATACAAATTTGTGAATTACATCATTTAGAAAATGATATACAAAATCTAAATTAATACCAACTTCAGAAAACAAATTAACAGTCTAATGATGATTAAAATTTATGGTACATATTTTAGTTATCGTAACGGAGAATATAGAAAAATAAAATCCGTTACAAATATAATGACATGTTATATCAGTTATTTAAAATTTCGCGGGAAGTAAGTTAACAAAGATAGTATAACGGAATTTATCCGGAAATAAGTTAATACAAGTTTCTAAATTAACCTAAAAATGTCGTTACAACCAGTTTTTTTTTTTGCTATGGATGTCGTTACAACCGTTTTGATTAGACAAATAAAAACAAGATCATTTGAGACTTTTTTTTGACTTAATTATGTAGATTTAAGAAAATTTATCTCTAGTTATGTATGAATTTTACACAAGCTGTTAAACAACATTTGTAAACCTTTTCAAACTAGTTTGTGTAAAATTTTGGCTATAATTGTTTTTGGGTCTAAGCTGTATATTCCTAAAAACAATTGAGCAAAAAAGACAAAACCACTAATTTATGAGGTACCAAAAGGTAAATTTACATAACCAATATAAATTCAGAGACACGAGCTTTTTAATGGCTTCTCCTCGCGTTATCTCCTTGTCCGATTTAGCCCTAACCTATACGGCTGCCACATCCAGATTTCCTCATCCTTATTAGGGAGGAACCAAAACCCTAATCCTATCTTGTTTCTCTCCTATAAATCGCTTCAAAGACTGTTTCTTTTCTCTTCTTCTCTATCTCTCTCTCCGTTTCATTTCTGATTGATTCATGATTTCTCATCACGAACCCTAAGTTATATACATCCATCGGGTTGTGTTCTTCTTCTTTTGGGCAATCAGTGGTTAGTCAAAAGTCTAGGATTTTCATATAAAGATTTGATTTTGCTTTGAAATCGAACCTAGATTTCATATTGTTTTGTTGTGTTGTGTGTCTCTCTGTTCTTGCTTTTCATCTTTTAGGTTTTTTTTTGGTCTCCTTTTGTTTATCCGTCGAGACTTCTAGGTGGAATCAAAGCTTGTTGCTTTATCTCGATCTTGGTTATTAGCTGAATCGTGTGTTAAGATGGTTGGAGGTGGAAACAGGAGAGATGAAGGATCGATCACGATCCAGAGTACCAATTTGTTTGCAGCTTTGGACACTCGTAAGAAGAAGAAGAAGTCTGACAAGACAGGTAAGGGCAAAGGGTCATCTAAGTCACGAGAGCCAGAGAAGGAGCCTGAGCCACAGGTCTTTTGGGCACCTACCCCTTTGAAAGTTAAGTCTTGGGCTGATATTGATGATGACGATGAAGATGATGACTACTACGCCACCACTGCTCCTCCTCAGTCTGGCTGGAGCACTTCTGAGCCTTCCCATACTGATTCAAAAGACGTTCATGTCGAGGTTAGAAGTCTAAACAGTTTATGTTTTATGTTGTGTGTGTCTCTCTGTTTACTGAATTGGTTGTGATTTTTGTGTATGCCTATTGAGAATAGACATGATGGTAGTAAATAAGAACTCTTTGTGTATATGGGTTAACAATTCTCTTTGTAACTTGATATTCTGAGAGTTTGGTTTCTGTTCTTCTTTTGATTTTTCCTATGCTTATTGCTCTGCTAAGTTATTAGAAAACTAGTTTGTGTTTGGTGATTATAGTTGCACAAGTTGCTTGACCACTCTTGAATGTTTCACTTTTGTATTACTTATGTTGGGGTTGTATTGGAGCTTCTCTTTTTCTTGCTCAAAAAGTTGTTTAAGCTGGCGTGAGTTCTGGTGTGTGTGATTTCGATTTCTGATGTGATTATCTTGGTTTGATTGTCAGGAAAGTGAAAGTGAGGAAGATATTCTTGATGAAGGTGATGATGATGTGGAGGAGGAGCATGAACAAGAAACCGAGGTACAGGTTCATCCAGAGCCTGAGCCTGAGGTGAAGAAGGCTCCTGAAGTTCCTGCACCTCCTAAAGAGGCAGAGAGGCAACTTTCCAAGAAAGAGAGGAAAAAGAAGGAACTTGCTGAGCTTGAGGCTTTGTTAGCTGATTTTGGAGTTACCCCCAAGGAGAATAATGGCCAAGAGGAATCTCAAGGTACTTTTTCTGACATCTTATTGGCACAGCCATTGCAACTGATTGTTCCAGGCATTTGTGCTCTAGTGTTTTGTTGTATTCTCTTTTTGAAATGTTTTGTGTTGTGTCATTTATCTTACTGAGAAAATCAGCATATATTGATCTGTCTAGCATTTTGCTAATTGGGATACATTGTATGTTCTTTCGCAGATGCTAAAGAAGGAAAGAAAGAAGATGCCAATGGAGAGGGCGAGAAGAAGGAGAATGCAGCAGGTGGGGAGTCAAAGTCAGCCAAAAAGAAGAAAAAGAAGGATAAGCAGAAGGAGGCAAAAGAATCTCAAGAGCAACAAGCAAACAACAACGCTGATGCTGTAGAGGAAGCTACTGGGTCTGAACCGACGGAGGAAGAATCTCCAATTGATGTCAAAGAAAGGATAAAAAAGCTTGCATCCATGAAGAAAAAGAAGTCAGGCAAAGAGGTGGATGCTGCAGCAAAAGCTGTTGCGGAAGAGGCAGCTGCGAGGCGTAAGAAGCTGGCCGCTGCAAAGAAGAAGGAGAAGAATCACTATAACCAACAGCCTGTGCGGTAAATCCTGAATCACCACCATTTTGATCTTGATGGAAATACAAATATGAACATGTATTCCGCCGTATATTGTTCATATGAGTCTCTGTCCTAATAAATCTTTTGAAGGGGTCTGGTTTTTAGGGTTAAAGACATTGAATCCTTTTTCTAGTCGTATTACATTGAACAGGCTAAAGTCAAAACTTATCTCTTCTGTTTCTTTTTGAACATTTTTGTTTTTTTTTTATAATATCAGACCTTTTTTAGGTACATTCTTGTCTTCAATCATCTTCTTATGTATGGTTTGATGGTATTTATGTCTTCTGCTTTCATTTGATTTCCTGTGTTTTGATTCATGTCTTGCTACTAAATCAGTTGCTTGTCCCTCGTCCATAAGGAATAATAGTGATTCCCATTTGTAAGGTTTTTGACTGAAAACAGAAAAGGGTTAAAGTGGGGTTGGGGTTTGATGATCGGTTCTAAATCATTTATCAGCCAGATCAACATCCAAAAGATGGACTAGATTACCGGCTTTAGGATCATGTAGGGGGTAGGACCAGTGAAAAGAACATCTTGTGCCTTTAACCTACTTTTGGATGTCCTTAGAATGGTGTACGTGAACAGATTTATTATGCGAGCTTTCATGTGATCATGATCCGAATATAGTAGTTTCACTCGTACCCATTTCTTTTTGTAGTGGTTAAGTAATCATTACATTCTCAAACCAACGCTCCTCGGATACTTGATTGTGCTCCACTCCAAGTCTCCAATTAAAACTCTCGGTTTTGAACCCCTAAATTATGTTCTCGTTGCTATGCCTTATAATCCACTCTGCCTTAGTGCTTCCTTTTAACAATCATAACTCTGAACCCATCGTCAATGCTAGATCATGAATGCATGCACGATCATATCCATTATTATGCCACTATCACCATCTCTTTTCCCTTGATCAAAACATCTCTTTATCCGTGATCATCACACCCATTCACAGGCTTGAGTGTTTTACTTGTGTTCCACTTCCACACATCAATTCTACTCATTAATCACGAACTCATGTTGCGTTCCGAAATTGTAGTAAATAGTAATTCATTCATGTTTCATTTCGATTGTACAATGTACATACATGCACTCACAAATCAGTCTATATTGACCACTTTCCGTTTTCAAAAGCTCAATCTTTTCTCTCAAGTCTCAACATCGTATTTAGATAATATTCTCTCTGAACAGCTTTAAGTGTTTTTTTTCTTCAGAAAAAGAACACAACAAACAACAAATGTTTAAATAATGTTTTTACACAAATTCTCAAAAATACTTATTTTATTATTAGGCTAGTGGTTTGAAAAAATATTAGTTGGTTTCTAATTTAAAATTTTATAATAAAGTATAAAGTAAAAAAAAATCACATATTCTAAAATTAGGAATTTCTTTTATCTTCCTCATTTTCTATATTCAGTATAAAATTAAATTTATTCACATATTTCTAGATATTTTATGTTTTTTTATTCTTAATTGAATGAAGTTTACATTTTATTATTTTATTCATCTATTTTCCAAAATTTTGACTAATGGATGAAACATTTGTATACATGAAGAATTCTCTGATCGATTGACTCTCACACACATCTTATAATAATGTTCTTGACTAACTTTGAAAAACCAAATACAAGAAGATGTATTTCTATACTTGTAAATGTAATCCCCTTAACTATCTAATGATAAATTTGCTCTTAGTTGTTTTTCTTATAATTTGGCTTTCACGAACCGTAACCAGTAATTCTCACCAAAAATATTCGATTATTTTGTTACAAGAAAATGCTATAAAATATTGAAATAAATCCACTAAAATCTCTTCAAATCTTGAACCGGGTTTAACGATATTGGTACAGGCGTCATCAAAATTGCGAGTGGGTAATTGCGGTTAAACCGGAGCACATTTATACGCACCTTTGCTTGCTTTGTCCTTCTTCTTCTTCCCTTCCCTTCTTCCCCTATCACCTGCACACACAAACTCGTAAGCTTCTTCGATTCTTTTCTTAGTCCACAGATAACCCCTATTTGTTCCCGTTTTCGAACAAAATTGACCTTTAAAAGTCGGAATTGGGTCGAGTTGGTCGCTCTAACGTAGGGGAAACCCTAGTTTCCACACCCTCAGAAACCATTCAACCTATGCCAGGATTCTCGGAAGTGGGTTGTCTTAAAGTCTGAAGCTTTAGGGGGCTAAGAGCCACACTTCTTGGTCCCCAGCTGATGAGAGCGCGATAATGAGCTTGAGATTGCAAAGCCCTTTTCTTTCTACTCCTCTGCTTCATGGTTCCTTTAACCGCAGAGACAAGAGAATCAATGTTGCTAGAAGGGCGTTTCGTAGCAGGCGTATATCTTCGGAGAAGAAGCAGAATGATTGGTTAGCCCAAGTTGCCAAATTTTCTCAGTTTTGTGGGAAAAATGTACAATTGCTTAGGAAGTCTCTTGATTCTAGAAGTAGAATGGAAGTAAAATGTTTGAAAGAGCCTTTTGCACGAAGTAAGGGTTTGGTTAGGTCTTTGGCTCCTGTTTGGGAAGAGGGTTTGTTTTTCTTGAGGTGTTCAGTCTTCTTTGCTGTGATCTCTGGGGTTTGCTTCTTGGTGTGGTATGGACAGAACAAGGCTCGTGCTTTTGTGGAGACTAAGCTTTTGCCATCAGTTTGCTCTGTGCTTAGTGAGACTATTCAGCGTAAGGTTGATTTTGGAAAGGTTAGAAGAGTTTCACCATTGTCCATAACACTTGAAGCGAGCTCCATTGGTCCTCATGGTGAAGAATTCTCCTGTGGTGAGGTTCCGACTATGAAAATTTGTGTCCGTCCTTTTGCTAGTCTTAGGAGGGGAAAGATAGTGGTTGATGCGATTCTAAGTAATCCAACTGTTTTGGTTGCACAAAAGAAAGATTTTACATGGTTAGGGATACCTCTATCTGATGCTACTTTGCCAAGCCATTTGTCCTCTGAAGAAGGGATTGATTTTCGCACCAGAACTCGAAGACTTTCAAGGGAGGAAGCAGGGATCCGTTGGGATGAAGAAAGGGATAATAATGCAAGAAAAGCTGCAGAGATGGGCTATATTGTCCCTTGTAAAGGTATTTCTCAATCTAAAGATAATGCGGTGAGGCACGATAGGACTTTTACTGAAATAGCAAATCCCAACTCCTTTATTTGCATGGATGGAAAGATGCATTCAGCAGACCAACATTGCATGGACCCAGGTGTTGATTATGACGTGAAGCATGCTGAATTAGAGAAATCATTTGGCATAAAGATTCCTGGTTCAGGGCTCAAGTTCTTGTCCAAAGTGTTAAAGGTCCCAAGGAAGTACAAATTCAAGTGGAATTCAAAATCACATAAGAATTCAAAGTCTAATATTAGTGCCAAGAAGAGAATTCTTGAGCGTAGTGCTTCAGCAGCTCTATGTTATTTCCATAGTCTGTCACAACAGCCTTCAGTGATATCCACAAATTATGATGGGTTGAGTTTGGATATGCTATTAGTTAAAGGTGATAGAGAAATTAGTAATCAATATGATCGTGGTGTGCCGTATGGTGAGCAATCATTAGCTAATGATTTGGATGGGAAAGATTACCGAGGGAGGAGAAAAAGGCTCCTTGGTGTAAAAAAGGCTTCCACGTTAGACAAGTTCACTGTATCATGTGATCCATTACTTATGACTGTCGAAAGACTCTGTGCACTCGTACAAACTAAAGGAAGCCCATCTGGTGAAGATGTGAATTCTACTGAATCTGAGACTTCAAGCAGTCAGAGAGGGGATATATCTATGAATGTTGTGGATCAGAATGCGGACAATGTTCCACATGGTAATCGAAGTGAAAATCAACGTCGTGTCGTTACTTTCAAAAAGCATGAGCATCAACATGTAGCAAATCATCAGCGTCGTACTTGGCCATGGAGCGAAAAGTTGAAGGAAATGGTGTTTAATAGTCTAATTGGTTCCTCTAAGAAGTTAACAGGAGGGGCAGAGCCAAATGCTACTGACAATGCTCCTCGCTTGAGTGATGGACTGGAGAATCTGCCTGCTGGTTATGCTGAGAAGACACTACCAGTTATGCTTGATTCTGTACAGTTTAAAGCTGGGACACTTATTCTATTAGCGTATGGTGACACAGAGCCCAGGTAAGGGTCATTTATTTTGTAAATATAATGTTTAAGTAACCAATTTAGGCCTTTCTTTTACTCTCCACCGCCTCCTTTCGATAAACAAATTTGTAGCATAACAGTTTTAGTTTTAGCGTCAGTTTAAGTGAATATCAAACCTTATACTATCCTCTGAGATGTGTATGGCCTTAATATCTCTATTTATTTAGTTCAAGCTGAGTGTGGATGGGGTCTTTTTAAGATTTAAAGTGACTGATTGGTAAGCAACATTTAATATGTAGAGAAATGAGGAACGTCCATGGACATGTTAAGTTTCAGAATCACTATGGTCGTGTGTATGTGCAACTTGGTGGAAACTGTAGTATGTGGAGATCAGATGTAACATCTGAAGATGGTGGGCTTTTGTCCGTTGATGTTTTTGTTGATACTGTTGAGCAGAACTGGCATGCAAATTTAAATGTCACCAACTTCTTTGTCCCGGTAAGGTAGCAGATGAATAGATGACGTATGCTTGGTATCAGTTGCAATGGTTGGCTTATCATACTTCTACATGTCTGCAGATTTTTGAAAGAATTCTAGAAATCCCTATTGAGTGGTCTAAGGGAAGAGCTACTGGTGAGGTGCTTTTCTAATGTCCACTGTGTGTCCTCTTAGTGAATTGAACATTTATTATTTTCGTTATCAGTCTACGTTTGATGGTTTTAACTTTTCCATTTTTTCTCTAGTAGTTTCTTTGTACAACATCTCTACGAGCTGTTAAATATACCCAATTAGTCCACTGGCTAAGTTGAGGGGTCTGAGCAAACTTCCGAAATAATATTGGCTTGCCCTTGGTCTACTGCATTGCAGGTTCATCTGTGTATGTCTAGAGGGGAAATATTTCCAAACCTACATGGGCAACTTGATGTCACAGGACTAGGCTTTCATATAAATGATGCACCTTCATCGTTTTCTGTAAGTCTTGGGTTTTAATATATCCTGAATATGCTTTCTCATGTCTCTATACTATGTTATCGGTGCGTTAGAAGATCTATATATATGTCTTTCTATAGGGGATTTACGCTTTCCATGTAATTGCTAAGACATAAATCTTCTCCTGTCGTTATCTTTAGCTAGTAAACGCAGGATGTCAGCTCAAGGTTATAGTTGTTGACTCAGGCTACCTTTTGCCTCATATAATCTTATTTCGTTTTTACAGGATGTCTCAGCTAGCCTGTCTTTCCGGGGCCAGCGCATTTTCCTTCATAATGCTAATGGTTGGTTTGGAAAGGTTCCTTTGGAGGCTTCTGGAGATTTCGGTATACATCCTGATGAGGGGGAGTTTCATCTCATGTGTCAGGTAACATTTGTTATGTGAACCCCTAATCTAGATAGCAATTTTTGTTATCTAGATCACCAGTCAAAGACTAAACGAAATGATTTGATGTGGGTCAATATTCTCGCTACATTGGATGACTATCCTCATCTTAATGCATGATGTGTTTTCCTAATTTCCCAATCAAAGTTGTTAATTTGTCCCTATTTTGTCTTAGGTTCCTTATGTGGAAGTTAATGCTTTGATGAAAACGTTCAAGATGAAGCCCCTGGTTTTCCCGGTATAATTAATATTTTCTGCTTGTTCTGTTAAAATTTACCATTTATATAGCGCTATATGCATCTTCATTTCGTTTTTTCTTTTTTTTTGTGCTTCTGCGTGACTCCTTTGTCTAGTCCCAATTCCTTGTATTATCTTGGCCTGCAGCTAGCTGGTTCTGTTACAGCTGTATTCAACTGTCAAGGCCCGCTTGATGCTCCCGTTTTTGTGGGAAGTTGCATGGTCTCTAGGAAGATAGCTTATCTGTCTCCAGATCTCCCTACATCTTTGGCATATGAGGCAATGCTTAAAAACAAGGAAGCTGGTGCTGTTGCAGCATTTGACCGTGTTCCATTTTCCTATCTTTCTGCTAATTTCACATTTAACACTGACAACTGTGTAAGCAATTTCTTTGTCTGTTCCATCTATGTGAAGTATGAATTACCGTTTCGGATATTTTCAGATTAGCCTATTTTATGTAATAGGTTGCTGATTTATATGGTATTAGAGCTACCCTTGTTGATGGTGGGGAGATTCGTGGAGCAGGGAATGCTTGGGTCTGTCCAGAGGTATGTTGTATTGACTTACCTACCATTCCTAGTATAATCCTACGCCAATTGACGTTGCAACATTAGTGTCTGGGTTGGGTGAGTACTGGATTGAGGGAAAACGGGACACAAGATATGTGGCTCAATCTTGAGTTTCTCTTGAGGGATCTGCAGATGCATGCTTACTCTTTCCAGCTGATTTTATGAATAGCCTGTTAGGTTTATCATTTAACTGCATCAAGTCCCATATTTCATCCAAATAAATTGTTGTGATTGTGTGTTTCACCAGGCATGTGTAGGTATGAGTGGTAACTGTGTCTTAGATTTGTTTTTTTTTTTTTCTTCTTCTGAATGGAGCATATGGTATGCCTTCCATCATAATCGACTCAGTTTAACTGTAGGAAAATGGTTATGTCTCACAAAGACCAGCATGTCTCCCTTCGTTTACGGATTATATGGAAGTTTCAGTTTTATCGCCCCTAATTAATCTGAAGGACAATATGTATAACATCTTAAAATCTAATGTCTTCATTCATCATCTTATTTAGCATTTTGTTTGTTCTTCAGTACTGGTTATCATTTTGTGTTTCTGTTTTTCTAGTTTATGCTGACTAAGGTATATTTTACAGGGGGAGGTAGATGATACCGCACTGGATGTGAACTTTTCAGGAAACATATCTTTTGATAAGGTTTTGCATCGTTATATGCCTGAATATCTAAATCTTGAGCTGCTGAAATTGGGTGATTTAACTGGGGAAACAAAACTTTCTGGTGCCCTCTTGAAACCGTAAGATACCCTTGCCATTCTCTTGGGCCATATGGAGTGTTCTTTAATGTGTGTGCTTGTCTTATTGTGCTCATTTAAATTTTGAATGCAGGAGGTTTGACATTAAATGGGCAGCACCTAAAGCTGATGGCTCCTTAACTGATGCTCGGGGAGATATTGTGATATCACATGATAATATTATTGTCAATTCATCATCCATTGCTTTTGATTTATACACAAAATTAGATACCTCATACCAAGACCAGTGTTTGTCTCACCAAGACTTTGCCCAAGGGGAGGCCATGCCATTTGTTGTTGAGGGGCTTGACTTGGATTTACGTATGCGTGGTTTTGAGTTTTTCAGCTTGGTCTCTTCCTATCCATTTGATTCGCCAAGACCTACACATTTAAAAGCAACAGGAAGGATCAAATTTCTAGGGAAGATAAAACAACACAGCACTACAAAAGATGGAGATGTTGAGTCAGGCAAATCTGAAGATGCAGATGCAATTTCTAGCCTCGATGGTGAGATTTCCATATCAAGTCTCAAGCTGAATCAGTTGATTTTGGCCCCTCAACTAGCAGGATTTTTGAGCGTTTCACGTGATCATGTTAAGGTAATGTACTGAATTCTTGCTTCTGTGAACCATATCATCAGCATCAGTAACAGCCGGAGCACTAGTAGCAGCTATCCTTGTGACAAACCTTTCTGTTCGGCAGTAAAAGATCTGTGATTGATATGAGATTTCTAACTGTTGAAGCTTTTTCTTAATTTTTTTCTGTCAATTTATTAAAATTGTGTCAGTATGTCTCATATATCTGATTCGAACAGCCTCTACATAATTGTTAGGTAGACAAAGGTTAATCCATGAATTTTATACTAATTTTTTTTGTGTTGCATATCTAGCTTGATGCCGTGGGCCGGCCTGATGAAAGTCTTACACTAGACTTTATAGGTCCACTACAGCCTAATTCTGGCGAAAATGTACAAAGTGGAAAGTTACTCTCCTTTTCTCTTCAAAAAGGACAACTAAGAGCTAACGCTTGTTTTCAACCACAACAGTCTGCTACTTTGGAGGTATTCTCTTGTTTAAAAACATGCTTCTATTTGATCTTTTGAAGAGAAAATGAGAATCGGCTGCAGATAATTTACATTTTGTCCTCATATCTGGTCCCAGATACGCAATTTTCCACTGGATGAGTTGGAGTTGGCCTCACTGAGAGGGGTGATTCAAAAGGTAAACACAATCATATGAGTTATTTATTCTGTGTTAGTGCTGGGTGCAGGTTCAGTCTAAATAGACTATTATCAGCTTCAGTTTATTTAGGAATTTTTCTTGCATGTTAACAACAGTGTCAAGGAAGACTAGGCTCACTTAATAAAACGTTCATAAGATGACGTCTTGCAAGTATCATGAGTTAGTTTTAGCAGAATATGAAACTAAATATTACTATAATTATCAATAATATCTTACTTTCCATTTTACTTGCAGGCAGAGATTCAACTAAATCTTCAGAAGCGAAGGGGACATGGCCTGTTGTCTGTAATTCGGCCAAAATTTAGTGGAGTTCTGGGTGAAGCTTTAGATGTTGCAATAAGATGGAGCGGTGATGTGGTATGTAGTATAACCGTACATGCGACCATATAGATTGATCATTTTATGTTGTCTAGTTTACTCATTTCATAGTACATCATTTGCCACCATTTCTATGTTTGATTACCTTGTTTAAAGTGTTTCATGTTGTCCGGAAGACTACGGTAATAGTGAGATGAAACTGTGTATAATTGACTAGTACTTTTAGCAGTGAAGGCAATATGAGAATATGCATGATAATATTTCCGCTAATCCTCTTTATCTTTTTTCCTGAAGATCACTGTTGAGAAAACTATTCTGGAACAAAGCAATAGCCGGTATGAGCTTCAAGGTGAATATGTATTGCCGGGTTCCCGTGACCGAGACCTTGGTCAGAAGGAAGCTGGCAGTTTCTTTATGAGAGCCATGACGGGTCATCTTGGAAGTGTTATATCTTCCATGGGAAGATGGAGAATGAGACTTGAAGTGCCTAAGGCAGAGGTTGCTGAGATGCTTCCTCTCGCAAGGCTTCTTTCAAGAAGTACAGATCCAGCTGTTCACTCGAGATCAAAGGTTGGCTGTTATTACTAAATAATATGCTTATATTGTGAGTAGCCATATTCGAAAAATGTTGGTTTAATAGAAATTCAACCTGCATGAGCATGTTTATGTTTGTGTACTCCAAAAACATGTTCTCATCTACTCTTTGAGTTGGATGCCTCTGATTATGTGGGTTTACTGGTTATATGGCAGGATCTTTTTATTCAAAGTGTGCAAAATCTCTGTCTACAAGCTGAAAATCTTCGAGACTTGCTAGAGGTAATAAACCAAATATGATGTATTTCTCATTCTAAAGTAACTAACAGGCTTCTGATGTAGTAAGCAGATTCTATAGTGACAGAAAAGAACTGTGTGGATACCATTAGGCTCGTCTTTCTTTCTTTCGTTCCTATAGTAAATTTCATTGTTCCTTGAAATCAGGAGATACGTGGGTATTACACTCCACCAAATGAAGTCGTTCTTGAAGATCTAAGTCTTCCAGGTTTAGCTGAACTCAAAGGTCATTGGCATGGTTCGCTGGATGCTAGTGGTGGAGGCAACGGAGACACCTTGGTATAAACATAATTACATAAACTTGTCATGTCGTTTTTAAAATTATAAAAGGATAAACATTGTCATCATCTAAAGGGACTCCAAATTGGTTTTCATGAGCAATGTGTGCAGCTGTCTTAAAAATGGAAAAAGAAAACATGACTGGGATAATTAAGTGAAAATATCTAGTAGTGCTCTTGTTTAAACATTTTTCTCTTACATCTATATCAGGCCGAATTCGACTTCCATGGAGATGACTGGGAGTGGGGGACTTACAAAACACAGCGTGTTCTGGCTACTGGCTCGTATAGCAATGATGATGGTTTACGTCTTAAGGAGATGCTTATTCAAAAAGGAAACGCTACACTGCATGCAGATGGGACCTTATTGGGGCCAAAAACAAATCTTCATTTTGCTGTTCTGAATTTCCCTGTCAGTTTGATACCTACCTTGGTTGAGGTTGTTGAGTCATCAGCTACTGATCTTGTTCACTCTTTGAGAAAACTCTTGTCACCAATCAGAGGAATTTTGCACATGGAAGGAGATCTTAGGGGGAGTCTTGAAAAACCAGAATGTGATGTACAAGTTAGATTATTGGATGGCGCGGTTGGTGGTATAGACCTTGGACGAGCTGAAGTTTTTGCTTCTCTTACATCTAACAGTCGTTTTCTTTTCAACTCCAATTTTGAACCATTTGTCCAAAATGGTCATGTGCATATACAAGGGAGTGTTCCTGTTAGCTTCTCGCAGAAAAGTATCTCTGAGGGGGAAGACAGAGAAACTGATAGAGGTGGTGCAGTCAAAATCCCCAGCTGGGCAAAAGAAAAGGAAGATGATGAGAAGAGAACCTCAAGGGATAGGAGCGAAGAAGGATGGGACAGCCAATTAGCTGAGAGTCTCAAGGGCTTATACTGGAATATTTTAGATGCAGGAGAAGTTAGATTGGAGGCAGACATCAAGGATGGGGGAATGACTTTGTTGACAGCCATATCTCCTTATGCTAATTGGCTCCAAGGAAATGCGGATATCAGGCTTCAGGTTGGCCAAAAAATACTTACCCTCTTTTTTTGTTTTCTTTACATTGTAAGATAGTTAAATTGATCTATCCATGTCCTCAAACATTGTATAAAGTCAAATTCATTTACGCATAACCTACTTGCTGAGCAGGTCGGAGGTACAGTAGAGCATCCAGTGCTTGATGGGTCTGCTTCATTCAACAGGGCGTCTATCGCTTCACCTGTACTCCGTAAACCTCTCACAAACTTTGGTGGAACCTTGCATGTTAAGTCAAACAGGTTGTGCATCACCTCACTAGAAAGCAGGGTAAGTAGAAGGGGAAAGCTGGTTGTTAAAGGAAATCTTCCCCTTCGATTAAATGAAGCATCTACTGGTGATGGAATAGAGCTCAAATGTGAAGTTCTAGAAGTACGAGCAAAGAATTTTTTAAGGTACGCTGCTGTCAATCATTTCAAGCTTGTAGGACATAAATTTGATTGATTTTTCTTACTTTAACTATTGATATATCTTGAGGGGTACATACTTATCACTTCTGGTTAATTTATATTATTTGCTCTTCTGGTAGACCGCAAGTTGAGATACTGTATCGTCTAGGTTTCTTCCATTCTTCTCTTCTAGACGCATGTTACTGCTTATTACAATTTCTAATTCCTTGAGAGAGTGATCGTGTTGCCATATCAGTGGTCAGGTTGACACTCAGCTGCAAATTACTGGATCGATGCTGCAGCCAACTATATCAGGGAATATTAAACTAAGCCAAGGAGAAGCTTATCTGCCTCATGATAAGGGTGGCGGAGCTGCCCCTTTAAATAGATTGGCAGCCAATCAATATAGGATTCCGGGTGCTTCTATTAATCAAGCTGTTTCTTCACGATATTTTGCTCGGTTTTTTGGTACAGAGCGGGCGTCTTCAGGGATGAAATTATCCCAGTCTGCTGGTAACTTATGTATATACTAGCAAAAATTCTATGATTTCTTTTATCTATTTTAGTATTTTGACTTTGTAGGTAAAACTTTGTAATGATCTCTGCTTGTTTTGCCCGCAACAGGTAAATCAAATTCTGTTGAAAAGGAGATTGAAGAAGTGAAAATGAAACCAAATATGGACATCCGTCTGAGTGATATGAAACTTGTTTTAGGACCAGAGCTGAGGATAGTATATCCTTTAATTCTTAATTTTGCTGTTAGTGGTGAGCTTGAACTTGATGGCATGGCTCATCCAAAATATATCAAACCAAAGGGTGTCCTAACATTCGAGAATGGAGATGTCAATCTTGTGGCTACTCAGGTTTTGTCTAAATCTCTGTTTTGATCTTATGTGGTGAATTCATTCATTCCATAAAATTTCTTGCAAAGCCAAGCTCTCCTCGAGTAATCAACATCTATTTTGATTTCTAAACACAGGTTCGTTTGAAGAGGGAGCATCTCAACGTTGCAAAATTTGAGCCTGAACATGGACTAGATCCTCAGCTAGATTTAGCCTTAGTTGGTTCAGAATGGCAATTTAGGATCCAAAGTCGTGCCAGCAATTGGCAGGACAAACTTGTGGTGACTTCAACTCGTTCTGTCGAACAGGATGCTCTCTCACCTTCCGAGGTAAGTTTGAAGTTAAAATGTAGCTGAAATTTGGAAATGTTGTTGCGTTTTTCTTCTTGATGAAATATCTGTTTATTATCTCACTCTCGCAGGCTGCAAAGGTGTTTGAGAGCCAATTAGCAGAATCTATATTAGAAGGAGATGGACAACTTGCTTTTAAAAAACTTGCAACCGCAACACTTGAAACCATAATGCCAAGGATAGAAGGAAAAGGAGAGTTTGGTCAGGCGAGATGGAGGTTGGTGTATGCCCCACAGATCCCAAGTTTACTCTCTGTTGATCCAACTGTGGATCCTCTCAAGTCTCTGGCAAGCAACATATCATTTGGAACAGAAGTTGAAGTGCAGCTCGGAAAACGTCTTCAGGTCAGGCATAAACATATAAATCTTCTTTCTTCTCCATTTGCAACTTCATTTTAAAACTACCAAAATAAGTACCGACCAGTTCTTGCTGTCTTTTATCTCTACAGGCCTCTGTGGTAAGACAGATGAAAGATTCTGAAATGGCAATGCAATGGACACTTATCTATCAGCTCACAAGCCGCTTGCGTGTCCTTCTGCAGTCTGCACCTTCAAAACGTTTGCTTTTTGAATACTCTGCAACATCACAAGACTAAAGCTTTTTTTCGTCCTCGTCGGATTCATCTGGATAAGTCGTTTGTTGCAAAGGAAGTGCATTTGTGAATTGCTGGGTTTGGTGATTACCGACAAGAAAAATTATTTTATTATTTGGTCAGCGTGTTTCTTTGTTCACTTCTTTTGGCCCTTTTTTTTAGTGTTAAAAATGTAAAATTACATTGTAAAGACCTTTTGTTAGTGAATATAAAATGGTGCCACTTTATTGACTGATTGGTGCCACTAGATGTTATGGAATATGTAACCAAACTATATCCAACAAAGGACATGACTCCTGTGGATACTTAAGGAAGAAAACTAGATTATCTTACACAAAGCTTTCCCAAGTAGATCAGCAAAAGAACAAAAGATAACTACACTGAACAGTAGAAAACTTATGACTACTAAGAAACTAAACAAGACAGAATGCGAAAAGGGCTTCGTGGTTTCATCTAACCATCATTTGCTGCTTCTGCAAGCTTGGCTGAAAATCTGAGCTTCTTGATATTCAATTTTCTTTCCTCAACACATAACGCTTTCCATTCATCGCTCAACTTTCTTCTTTTACCAGCTCCAATGTTCATCAGCTTCTCAAGCTGCAGCTTCCTTTGATAATCACTTAAACCTTGCGACATAACGGTCTCAAATGCGTCACGCACAGCGCATAACTCATCATCATCATTGTTATGACTCTCTTTTCCAGCAGTAGTCCCATTCTCCGTTACTTTGGCTGCCCCATTCTCATTTAACCGTTCAGTATTAGCCACATCCTCGTGCTCCTTCAACATCTCTTCCCCATTCCCTCTCTGCTGTTCTAGTCGAGCAGTCCCGTTGTTGTCAGTTACTTTCACTAGCCCATTTTCATTCAAGGGTTCCTCCTGTTCCTTCAACATCTCCTTATCAATTCCATCATCATCATCATCATCACCATCATCATGACCAACTTCATTTTGTCCCCAAATCATCATGGAAAAGCCAAAAGCTTCAGAATCACTAGCCCTAGTAAACTTGGGATCACTACCTTGATTGATCTTCTCCAAGTGAACAAGGAATCTCTTTTTCAACTTCCTGATCTTACCCAAAACCTGCTCCTTGGAGTATTTCTCAGCGATTGAACCTCCAAGGAAGCGATAAAAAGCATCCCAATCGATTTTGCTTTGGAATCCTGTCTTGGCTCTGTAATCAACTAATCCCTGAGAATTTGAAATGAGGGTTTAAGGAATCACAAATACAGAATCAAATCAATAAGTAATTACAGTAAAGGAGGAGGAACCTTTAAGACAGAGAGTTCATCTTCCTCGTTCCAGATCCGGATGAACAACGGCGAACTCAATTTTGTCGTCGTCGTCTTCTTCTTCTTCTTCTTCTTCTTTTTCTTAGTCGCTTCTTCTTCTGCTGCGTCGGAAGCAGCGGGACGCTTTGAGGAAGGATTCCGCGGTGATTTTTGCTGGGAGAAGGTATCGTCGGAGTCAGCAGCACCACCGGAGGAAGAGAATTCTAAATGCTTCGGAGACACCATGATCCTAGTAAGGAAGGGGGCATGCAGACAAAACCCTAACCCTAAATCACATTCGTCAAATCCACCACTGATCCCCAATTTTCGTGAAACCCCTTTAACAGAGGAATCCGAATCCGAGCCACTCAAAAGTAAAAATAATATTCAGACCGAGTTAAAAAAAAAAAAGTAAAAATATATATAAGTGTTCAAAGTTATTTCTGATGGCAACAAAAAATCACTTCTCTTGGATCTTTCTCATTTGGGAAACTAGTTAATTGGTCAAAAACAAATTTAAAATGGGTAATAAATTAGTAAAAACAACATATAAGACTAGAATATTTTTGAAACAATAATGAAAAAGCCACACTTTTCTTAATGGCATTTGTGGATTTTGCCATTTTTGCTAATATTTTGTGAATTTGTCATTTTCCAAGATTTTAAAACACAATTTTACACATTATGTTTGAGTTTTTTTTTTGTTCCATTTTTCTTAGGGTTAAGTATTTGTTATGAAATATGTATTTTAGTAGAAAAACATTGACAAATGTATATATTTTAAAGTGACCAAAAGTGGCAAATCAAGAATATTTTTTTTTTAAATGACAGATTCAAAATAATTGGAGTGAAAAGTGACAAAATCCATAATAATCCCATTTTTTAGCATGATTTATAAAGGGGCCACTAACTCAGTTGTAGACAATTGCTAGACTGTTGGCATTACTACTTTACTACTCCCTCCGTTCTAATTTAACTGTCGTTTAAGGTTTTTGCACACAAATTAAGGAAACTATTAAATTTTATGTTTTGCCCTTCATTAATATATTTTATAATTTTTTCATTGGTTGAAACTTTAAAACAGCAGGGATAAGATTGGAATATTCATCAAACATCTGCATTGAAAATCTAAAACGACAACTAAAATATGAAACAAAAATTAAATCCTAGAACGACAACTAAATTAGAACGAAGGGAGTACTAAAGGATTGTGACAAAAGTACATTTACTCAAGACTATGCTATTTTTCTTTTCAATTTCCATAAATTTATATAGAGTAGGAGTGATCAAAATAAATTTATCTAACCCTCTACTGCAAAAGAACGATTAGCGGGCCACGAAGGCCCATCGTATGATCAATGCAAAATTCAGTGATAGAAAAGAAATTCAAAACTTTAAAGAGCATTCTATGGATAATGCCTGCTTTAGAGACAAAAACAAAACAAAATCACTAAGGTGTAACAAAAATGCAACTAATATCCTCCGCCAGCATGATTCGGCCACCACTCACGACGTGGTCTAACCACTAAGCCACCATCAACATGATTAAGCCCAAGACTCTGGCTCTGTTGAGGCTGCCACTCTGGTAGTATGTCATTGTCATCATTAAAACTTTGGTTCCACAAAGGTTCAGATTTTCCATATTTTTGAATAAGCTCTCTTACAGATTCAGACCGGCGTGTCCGGTTCATGATTACATCTCCACCAGAAAAATAGTTAAATTCAGGCAAGTCATCGTCATCATCCCGAGCCATGGTCAGTACTGGACCAAACCCCGGTGGCACATCATCTATATCATCATGGTTGTTGACCTGTCGCATGTTATTGTAACGAGACATATTAAGTGTGGTTAATGAAGAATCCTTTCCACGGTGGTTCTTGTGAGAGTTATATAGTGGTGCTTTTTTAATTTGTGGTCTTCTCCATACAACAACACCTATAAGTCCATCATTTAAAGATTTCAAGAAATCAAGTTGGTTTCTCGGAACAATCTTGCTTAGAATCTCGGCAGTTCTGCCACCGGTTGGGCAAAGGTAAAGCTCAACTCCTGAAGCTGGTTCTGCGTAACCAACCCTCTGATCTTTAGCGTACAAATCCACCACCTGTGAAATAACGAAATCACATTTCCCAAATTTGTTACTTATCCAGACATCCACATAACCTTAGTTCGTGAAAAACAAGAACCAAATTAAAATCTATCAGTTTGTACAGGTTCAGTTTCAGTATAGATATCAATTTTTTAGTCGACTATTTGGTTCGGATATGTTTATTTGGATAAAACACATCTACTCAGAATCTTGGTTAACTACTAGGACTCATACCTCGGAAATGTTTTCTTGTTCTGTATTTGAGCACTCCCCTCTGCAGATGAAAGACATAACCTGAATCACAAAACCAAGCTTTATAAGTACCCACGATGGATAATAGAGTTTTTGCAAGGGCTCAAAACACAATGTTTAAACTCTTTAACAATTATCAGACACAACAAGGACTTCTATTTTAACCAAGCAGACAGCTGTCTATGAATGTGCACAAAAACGGGTAGAGTCAGGATATAAGGGTAAACGTTAAATAATACCATAACAGCACGACTCCTGGAATTTGGGAGCTCTCGAACAAACTTCTCAAATGCGTCAACTCTGACTCTGCCCTTGATCTCAAGCAACATAGGCCATTCCTTAGTAGTAGTCTTTTCGCCACTGTCAAGTGTAAAAAGTCAGGTTGGTAACCGTGATATCAATAAATGTATGGACTTTGACATAAACCAATTGTTTTAACATGTTAAGGGTCTTTGACCAATCAGGAGAAAGAAAGCTTTAATAATATGCAAATCCAAATTTGTCAAAGTAGACAGAATAAGATATATTGAGATAGATTCCATTGATTACAAACCTTCTTAGAATGCCAATGACAGAGCTCACAGAAGAAGTACCCAGCTGGAGTGCACCTTCCCACACGTGTTCACCATCAGGTATGAGAACCGAAGTAGTTTCAGCTTTCAAATCAGAATTAGGCTTTGACGATACTATGTCACTATGCTCAGCTTTAATAGGTGATAATGCCTCAGCTTTAACTAATGATGATACATCAGCCTTGATTGGTGATATACCAAAATCAACATTAGCACTATCTTTGGGTGATGTACAAACTAAAACCGCCTCTGCATCATTCTTGTCTGAAACAGAAGTTTTTTTCTCAGTATCTGAAGAGGAAGAGTAAGACGGAGCTTCTGAATCTATGGATGACATGAATTCATCAAGAGAGATGATTGGAGGAAGAGAACCAGTAACAGCCTGCATCTCATCATCTATTGTGACTCCTTTTATTAGGCCAGTGCCCTCATCAGAGCCATTCAATTCCTTCTTGATTCCATGTGTTTTAGTTATGGTTGGGGTTTTCTTCTTTGGCCGAGACCAGTTAAGCGAACTTAATCCAACAGAGACCTCCACTGAGCCACTATCCATTGGTTCAACTTCCACTTGGAACTCTCCTTTGTGTGTTTTCCTTACCAGGCTTCTAATATCTACCTCTGTGTCCTGCAAAACAACCATTTGAGCCATCTCTTCTGCTTTAGCTTGTCGCCACTCAGCTAGTTCCTTTGAAGCAAGTTCCTCTGCTGACATGGAACACAATCTCTCAGCTGCAATTTCTCCATACATAACTTTTTCCCTGAGTTTAGGATTACTTTTGTCTTTCAAATTGAATAAGAGTGATCTTCCTTTCTCTTTATATTTCTTATTCACACCACCAAATAACTTAAAGAGTTCTGCCTCTATTTTAAACGCCAAAACTTGTGGATCCAGTAACAGTTTATCCTGGCACCTATCATTAGCTACTGCTCCAATCAAATCATTTTGAAAACTTTCTGTAAACTCAATATCCGACTCAAGATCCCAAGAGAGGTCATTCCCTTGCAAAAGATCATCTTTTGAAAACACATTGTCACTATATGAAACATTATCTACGGCAAAAGGTTTAACAGCCAGAGCTTCTTCTTTGGCATCACTTATCTTGGTGGTAGTCAAAATCTCTGGCAAAACTGTCTGATCAGAGATACCTCCAACAGGACTAGGATCACTGAGGGTCAGCATTGCGGTGCTACCATCAGATACCATGACATCAACTCCAGCAGCAACTGGCAATGGCTCACTAACATGACCGTCGAGAGGATTAGATGCAGTCTCAATATCTAACCTTTTCGACTCCTTTGGCACTTCCATTTGGCACTGTACCATTGCCAAGGCACCTGCTAAAGAATCTCTCATCTTAGACCTCACAGTTCCAGATGATTCGTTCTGAGGTTTCAGCGGCAGCGGTTTCTGCGAACTCTGTTTTCTCCCCGCAGTTTGCTTCACAGGCTTATTACACATAACAGAAGTATTCTTAGTAACAAATGATGCAGGCAAATACTGTGTTCTGGGGGAAACAGAAGATGACTGCACAGACATTGGAGCAGACGCCCATGGTCGATGCTCCATAGGTAAAACCATACGTTTATTTTGCACAGAAGGATGCAACGGAGACTTGCGCTTACCATGTAACATAGTTGTATCCATGTTAACTGATCCTAAACCAGCAGCAACACTAGGCAGCATTACATGAGAATCCTGACTCCCACCAGAGATTGGACTACAAACTGGTTGTAACAATCTCATATCCGGATTACAAATCAGGTCTGGAGTAGTAGAGACATTAATGAATTGACCCATTTGCATAAAAGGCTGAGGAGGCAAGACATTGTTGGACATAACAGGCAAAGCAATGTAGCACAAAACAAAGGCTGCGATTAGGAAAAATGACAAAAACCAATTCAGTCAAGATTCAAGATTTCAATTAACATGATACTTTTGAGAAAGAAAGGATTAATCTTGACCAAAAGGCAATGATATGAATTCAAACTTCTACTTTATCATCAATGTTTAAACAATGTGGAGGAAATAAAAAGAGTGAATATGTATACCTAATCTGATAAGCAACCGGAAGAGAGATCTCAGAGGCGGCGATTTGAAGATACCATTGAGTGGTGATGATATAGTGAAGAAGATTAAAAAAAAAACCCTAAAGAGGCATGTGAGAGAGTGAGTGTCTGAGAGAGATGTCAACTCTATTATTAACCTTTCTCTATTATTAAGATACCGTTACATTAGTTTCTTTTGTACTTAAAAAGGAAAAATTATGAGGCCGAAATAAAACTAAATGGTTGGACTGACATATAACTGTGGATCGATAACGGGCCGACTCACTCATTGATTTCAGTGTGAAGTACTTTTCTGTTTGTACTACACTACACGCATGTACTACTTTGTTTCATCATCTCACATCCAACAGAGTACTACTCCAACACTCAAAAACTGCAAGCTCCCAAACTTTTGGGAAGAATAGGCTACAAGATTACAAAAATAAAGAAAAAGAAACGAAAACGAATCGTGCAAATAATAACAATCTCAATGATTTTAAGTTTTTTTAATTAAATTTAAAAGAAAAAATGTCAAGTTTAATTTGTTCAAATACTTCAATTTTTATTTATGCAAGTACGTATATAAAATATTGAAATTTAATTTATTTACAATAGTAGTATTTGTTTCTAATTGACTTTTTTTACAGCTGCCTAACCCTTACACGTGTACTGAACTTTCCAATTTACACGGAGAAGCAAGCAGTCCTATTGACACGTGTCACCACCGCACCGACCGGCGGCGCATCACCCTTAGCTAATCCAGCTAACTCCAAACGTCGTTGAGCCGACGGACGGGGAAGATTCTCCGGTACGATAGTCTCTAACGAGTTCTCAAGCCAAGGCGGACACGTCCTCTTGTCGCTCCACCTCCTTGGCGGCGGCACCACGCCGGCGGCCATCTCTTCCACAGGCAACGCAGCTGCAACTGATGATGCCACGTCATTGATTTGAATTACGCCGATCAGGACAGTCGCCGTCACGCCAAAGACAAGAGAACACTTGTTGTTGTTTTTCCGTGGCTCAGTCACATGCTCTGTTCTCCTACTAGTACTAATATACAATAAAAGAAATAAAATGATCTTTTGATATGTGAAAACTGATCAGGTGGATAATGATTTTTCATGAATTGAATAGATAGAGATACCAAGAGATCTGCGACGTTTTCTTGAGAAGTGGGGATAAAGATTGTGCAGAGTTGGAATCTAAGAGAGGAAGATTCAGACAGCAGCTTATTCTCCCTGCCATTGTTGTCCCTCTGTTTTCGTTTTCCTCTTTAGAATCTTACCAAAAGCAAATATTTATTTATTTTTTTCTTCTCCAATATATATATATATATATATATATATATAACTCGATTAGACAGACCTCTTAAAATAAAAATAATATAATTTGAAGTTCTTCATTAACACAAAGGAATTATCATGAGAATTGCATTTTAAATATAAAACGAAGTTACTCAAATATTTTGATTTATAAAAAAACTAAAAAGTGTGTAACTTTCCTTTTTTGGATTACAAAAAATGATGTAACTAACAACAATAGAATAGGAATACAAAACATTGAGTCAAATGTAAAAAGTAATTCATCCTCTTTTTTTTTTTGTTGGTAAAAGAAACTTAAAAAATTACAAAAGTAACAAATCACCTTTAATTGTAATTTTTGATTAATTTACGTAGTGCAAAATTAAAAATATTTATCCAATATTCAAAAATGTGATGGCGGAAGTGAGATTTTTGTATGGGTAAAAGTATAAAAGAAATGACAATAGTTCGTTTTCTATATATGAAATCACGTGGTTTCTTTTGTGCTTTATCCTCCTCATTTACATAATTACATGTTTTTGATAGTCCTTTCCGAAAAGTTATCCAGTTTTAAATTGTTTCAGTTCAAATATGTTTAGGCAGCTGTGTAGTATTTTTTGGAATAGTTGACCCAAAAAAAAATAAATATTTTTTAATTGATATATTTGATCAAATCAATTCTTTTAAATTTTTATGCATGTACCAAAACTGAAACTGGAATGTACTAACAGATTATACGAAAATGCTAAATCAATACAATAAAACTAGAATGTGTTGCTCTCCTTAACTGACAACTCAGCATTTTAGGCTCTTCTCAGTTTGACATCTCAGAAAAATTGTTAGCCAATAGAAACATTTCAAATAATACAACTCAACATGTCTTAACCTATAATAAGTCTTGTTTTTTCCATGTCATATTTTCTCCTAAATTTGATCTTATTTTGTTGGGCTTAATTTTTAAAATAAGTGGGCTTAAAGTTTTTAAAACAAATGATCTTATTATAAGCTATTTCTTAGAATAATGGATACGTGCATCTAAATTTATGAAATACTGTATGACATTTATGTTTTGGTTTCTTCTATTCAATGATCATTTATGTTTGACTTAGACGACTATTAGCCCATTTATGTTTGTAAACTCTTCTACCCATTTATGTTTGTCAATTATTAATAGAATTTTTTTTTTAAATGAAGCACCGGGCATATTGTTTTGCCACGTGAAATAAACATCGCCTAAATGAAACTAAACCAAATTGACCGTAATATATAAACCGAACTGGTTTAAACTTTGTTTCATCGAGAACTTTCCTCAGTAGACACCAGTAGTATTTATGATTGACGACTGATTTCAGTATATATAACCAGAATGAGTTTTACTTTTACATTATGTAACAAATTTTTGCAGATAAAATTAATGTTATGAGTAAAGTTATTTTCGAGGATCTAAAATTTGTTTGTATAATAAAAAAAATATATAATACGTAAGAAATATATGTTTAGATCAAACTACTATGTATCAACTAAATATATAGTCTACTTTTTCTTTAATCTATGCAAGATTTTTTTTTTGTTATTTTTTTGTGTAAAAATATGTTTCACCCGTTAAATATTATACCATTGGTATTAAGTAAGTCAATTGCCTATAATAATAATTATTTTGATAATTTTATTTAGAAAAAATTAAATATGTGAATAGTAATCAGTTTTTTAATAGGTGAAAAAATTAGAGTTTTGAAAATGTTTTAGATCTAATAATATTATATTTTAATAATTAAGTATGTTATAAAAATGATTAAAATAAATTTTAAAATTGAAATGTTTGTTTTTTAATTAATAGAAAATAAATATTCCTTAATCATTCAATAACAATTATGTGTAAATATTCATAAAAATGAGGGCAATAAATTCATTGACATTAACCCATCATCATATCAAAAGCCCAATCATAAACCCCAAAAAGGAGATGTCAATGACAAAAGAATGTTTTGATGGATTTCTTTTTTGATTAAAAACATTCAATAAAGTTTCATATCCAAAAAAAAAAATGGTTACAATTTTGAACACAAGTTTAACTCATATGAGTTAATTTTTCTAAAACGAGAAAAAACATTTTTTCATTATATGTTTAATAATTAATTAACTAATCTCATAAACATGTAAGGAAGTAGAGTTGATATAATTAACACAATCAAACAATTTTTTTAAAACAAAAAGTTCTTAAAAATCTCCTCCGTGTTGATAAAAACATGAAATATCAAATGCCAAAATTGATTAAATAAAACAAAACAACTAACAATAATAATGGTCCTCCAATACATCCTAATACAAGAAAAGAATTGATTTTATTTTTAATTTACAATTTCATTACAATAATAAAACTAGAAATACATAATAACAAAAACCTAAAACCAAAAATATTACCAATGAACATTGTCAAAACTATATTAATAATGACTTTTGAATTACAAACAAATATAAAATTATTCAAAAATAATAAAAATAAAAATAAAATATAAATAATCCCGCGGCGTAGCGCGGGTACTATCCTAGTATTTTCATAAAAACATGTCCATCCAGTATAATTTCCTCATAACATGTATTCAGTACATTCACAACGTTCCTTAGTTGTTGTTGTTGTACACAGTTCAAACCCATCTAAATATTCCTTCCAGCTATGTACATATCTTCTCTATACTTAAATTAAGCCCAAAGAATGGACTTGACCCATTAACATTAGAAATAGAAGGTCCATTACGAAAGACAAATTGAACACGAAGCCGTGAATATTTTTGCTACGTCTATAAATAAAACGTACACGTATCACACACAACACATACTGAAGAAATTTTTGTTTGATAATATGATAGCCAATTAGCTAGCATGTGTCATCACATGCTCCCACGTCAACAAGCTTCTTGTCGGTCCATTTAATTAATAACGAGATAAGTAAACCATCGTTGTCAGGAAATATCCGCACAAAAAAGTTTCTAATGGCGAAACAATATTCGAATATTTCCCAACATATACTATTCGTGTGATTCTTTAATTTCTAATTTGGTGACCGCCAATAAAAGCATAAAAGGTTAGATATTTAAGAAACTAGCGATGAGGTACCTGCAAAAACACGAAAAAACTGTTATTTTTAGATAATTTTCAAACTATATAATTGCTTTAAATATTTTGTATAAAATAATTTAACGCAGTCAATAATAATATAAAAAAATAAAATAATAAATCATAACAGTAAATCAAGTTTAATAATACTGTATATAGAAAATATTATCGTACAAATAAATAATCAAACATTTTTTAACAGTTCAATTATATGAAAAATTGATATCAAAATTTTATTTAATAAATTAAAATGGTCATATAAGCAAGCAAATACTAAAACGGACAAATTTGCATGAAGCGATCATATATATGTAAATATGTAACTCCAATATCTATCTAATGTAAGTGAATAATGTTCTATTAGATTAACTTTTTGACCTTTTTTTTTTTAAGTAATATTGTTGACAAAAAATAAAATAAAATATTAGATCTTCGAAAATCCAAACGTTTTAGAAAAACACAAATATTCATTTTAAATGATCAAAATCATTTTCTATTTTCTCTTAAATGTCATGTTTCCTTTCATGCTATTCATAAAATATTACGTTTATTTTTATTTAGAAATGTAAATATTTTATTCCTTTTTAAATAAGAAAAAAAATAAAATAAAGAAAAACAAATGTCAATGATACGCCGACGTTTTCAATTTTCACTTTTTCACGTTAAGCATCCTTTTTTTTTTTTTGGGCCTTTTAATAACCGTCGGACTCGTATTTCTCACCTCCGCCGGCGAACAGCTTTTAGTTACATCTCTCTTCTCTCTCTCTCTGCGTGTTCTAATTTGTGCCACAAAACCCTAATTTTCTTAAACCCTAGAAATTCGTGTAACTCTGAAACAATTGCTTCAATTTTGTCGCTGAATCTGTATCCATTGTCTAAGAATCTCTCATCTACAGCTACATTCCACGTGAAATCGTTTTTAATCGACTCACTGACTCGTGAGTTGACTCGTCAGCTCTTTCGCTAATTTTGCTTACTGAATTTTTTTTTTAATATAATGATGGTGCAATATGGAAGAAACTAGAGGAATCTCTGATCCGGAGAATGGGAGTTCGAGTTACGGCGGTAAACCGCCGAATCCTCTCTCCTTCTCTTCTTCTTCATCCGCCGCCGTTTACAGGCAAAGCTTCGACGGTGAGCGATCGTTGGCTCCGTGTAATAAGAGGTCGCTTGTTCGACACCAATCTCTCGTAAGATTCCTTTTTCTTCAACTTGGGTTTCTTGGATAATTCTGGTTTTATTTATTGCGTTTATCTTTAATTACATGTTTCTGTATTGAATGTTCAATTTAAGTTGTAATTACTGCTTTGGTTTTGGATCATTAGTATTAGTTTCCTAAACTGTTTGTATCAATGAAATTGAATTATTGTCTCTCTAATGTGTATGATTAAGACTGCAATTATCTGTTTTTTTAATGTGTGATTATGAGATGCTTGAGGTTTCTTTCTGACTGCTTCATTTTGTAGGTGAAGACGAAGGTCTCAGATATATCTGTTGAGAATGAGTTTACTTTAGAGAAGAATAAGTCTGAGTTTGTTCCTTCTATGCGTTCTGGAGCTTGGTCTGATATTGGCTCCAGGTCAAGTATGGAAGATGCTTATCTTTGCGTCGATAATTTCATGGATAGCTTTGGCCTTCAGAACTCTGAGGCCGGCCCGAGTGCCTTTTACGGGGTATGCTTGTTTGTTTGTTCTTCTCTTTCCCTGTTTTTTTGTAAATGCATTTTATAGCATAAGAAGGTCTCTGGAATCTCTTATTCGATTTGTTTATATTAGGTATTTGATGGACATGGTGGGAAGCATGCTGCTGATTTTGCATGTTACCATATACCGAGGTACATTGTTGGGGATCAAGAGTTTCCTAGTGAAATTAATAAGGTGATGTCTTCAGCATTTCTTCAAACAGACACTGCCTTCTTAGAGGCTTGTTCATTGGATGGGAGCCTTGCTTCAGGAACTACTGCTTTGGCAGCTATTCTTTTCGGGAGGTTAGCTGATTCAACTCTTATTATCTTTTAAGTTACGTCTAACCTAAACTCTAAATGACTACTACCTAAGACTGCATAGGTAGGCTAGCAATTTGCAGGACATTCTATTTATTTTTGTCCAACTAGTTGTGTGGTCATCTTCTCCCATATTAGTTGTTCTCTCCTAAGCCTTTACATCTTGGTAAGGTTAGGTAAGAAAAAATATTCGGGAATAGATGTATGTTATAAGTTACTCTCTGCCACTTATTTGTGTGTAGATGTACTCTTTGCCCGTATTTGCTGCTATTATAATGTAGTTATTGCCTTAGGCCCTTAGCTTTACCTGTTGACTAATTTTGTAGTATATTGACACACAAATACAAATTAGGTCTTCTAGTCTTGTATATTCTCTGTTTTGTTTCATACTATATTATTATTCAGGTACGAAACTCTTTTGTACCATGTTAACATTTATTTTTGTGGTAACAGGTCGTTGGTGGTAGCAAACGCTGGAGATTGTAGAGCAGTCTTATCCCGTCAAGGGAAAGCCATTGAAATGTCAAGAGACCACAAACCCATGAGCAGTAAGGAGAGAAGACGCATTGAGGCATCGGGTGGATATGTATACGACGGCTATCTAAATGGACAACTTAATGTGGCTCGAGCGCTTGGGGACTTTCATATGGAAGGCATGAAAAAGAAGAAAGATGGTTCTGACGGTGGACCCCTCATTGCAGAGCCTGAGCTCATGACAACTAAACTAACCGAAGAGGACGAGTTCCTTATAATCGGGTGTGATGGGGTTTGGGATGTGTTCATGAGCCAGAATGCCATAGATTTTGCTAGAAGGAGACTGCAGGAGCACAATGACCCGCTCATGTGTAGTAAAGAGTTAGTGGAGGAAGCTATAAAGAGGAAGAGTGGGGATAATGTGACGGCGGTGGTTGTGTGTCTTCAGCCACAACCACCACCGAACTTGGTTGCACCGAGGTTGAGGGTTCAGCGGAGCTTCTCGGCGGAGGGTTTAAAAGATTTACAGAGCTTCTTGGATGGCTTGGGGGACTAATTGGGTGACCTGGGTTCCTGGGATGGTGACGAATGATTGATTCTCTTTTGTTTTGTCTTTTCTTACAATTTATAGTTTGGGTTTGGAGGTTTTGTTTTGTTATAATTCTTGCAATTTGAGTAACTTATACTATAACATGAGGCGGCATACAATAATTTATTGTTTGGTAGGATATATTTATTCTCACTTTTGCTTAATAATATTTTCTGCTTCAGTCTGGTTTGTTTTGTAACTTGATCGGAATCCTCATTCCTCCCTTTACCGAGTATGTTGTGTTCTCACTTTTGCTTAATGTGTTAGATATATGCAGTTATCCCACTCTCTTTGTTCATTATAGAGAGGGCTCAATACACATTGCCAATAATCGGGTTGATAAAACAAAAATACTTTAGTATTTTAGTGAAAATGGGTTTTTGGTGAAAATGGGCTATTGAAATGGCTTACAAGGCCTATAAAGATGGTAAGTAAACTCACGCGCGCGTGAAATGTAGTTGCTCAATCTCAGATCGCAGGCAGGCTCTGTTGTTGTTATTGTCTCCTCCTCCGAAAGAGAGAAAGAATAAGATCATATCGTAGAGACTAGAGAGATAAAGAGCGAAAAATGTCCGGTGCTGCGGCTATTCATGCGAGTTCATGGGCGGCGGCTCTGGTGAGAATCTCTCCGTACACTTTCTCCGCCATCGGAATCGCCATCTCCATCGGCGTCTCCGTTCTTGGTGCTGCCTGGTAAAATATCCTCTTCTTCTTCTCCCAAATTGATTTACGAACGCATCGTGTTTACGAAATCTCTCTTAATGGTTTAGGGGAATTTACATAACCGGAAGTAGTTTGATCGGTGCCGCCATTGAAGCTCCTCGTATCACTTCCAAGAATCTCATCAGGTTTTTGCCCCACGATTCAATTTCAATTTCAATTTCAGGAAATATTGTGTGAACCGATGCAAATGTCATTAGATTATAGCATACAATGGTTGACCTAGGCTAGGATTCGTGAAATTGGCTTTTATATGATGTGATAGATTACATTGGCTCTGACCTAGTAGAAGATGCTAGAACTATGTAATGATCAAGTGTTTGTTCATTGTCTTTCAGTGTAATTTTCTGTGAAGCCGTGGCTATATACGGCGTTATTGTTGCTATCATACTACAAACCAAGTTGGAGAGTGTGCCATCATCGAAGATGTATGACCCTGAGTCTCTTAGAGCTGGATATGCAATCTTTGCTTCTGGAATCATTGTTGGATTCGCAAACCTTGTATGCGGGTCTGTATCCTCTTCTTCTTTATCCTCTCCTGTCCTCTGTTGAACCTTTGTAAAACATGGAAATCTCACTGTTTATGGGGATTTTGTTTGTTGCAGGTTATGTGTAGGAATCATTGGAAGCAGTTGTGCGTTGTCTGATGCTCAGAACTCGACGCTTTTTGTTAAGATTCTTGTGATTGAGATCTTTGGGAGTGCTCTCGGGTTATTTGGAGTTATCGTTGGGATCATTATGTCAGCTCAAGCTACATGGCCTACAAAATAGGTATTTTATGGACCTGTACTCTGTACTTTTTAATATCTATCTTTCAAATCCTAGAAGAATTACACATCTTTGTTTATCTTCTTGGCTGTTATATCACTTGTGTAGAAGAAAATCATGTTTCTCTTTGAATCCCTATTTTTGGTATTGTTCAAACTTGGGAATAAGTCACTTGGAGAAACCTCTTCATGTTTGTATTCTTTGGTTCTTTTGTGACAAATGATATGAGTTTGTATATGTTTTCATGTTAAGCATTGAAGAATGAAATTAAACTCTTCAGGCTTCTACTGTTCTCAAACTCTACCTGTGTGTGTTGAGTGTACATATGTGAAAAGAAAAATACATAAGAAACAGTACATTTTTCCTACTTTACAGCATGGCCTTTGCCTTTTCAATCTCCAAAATAGTTTTGATACATACACTAGATGGTATGGGTTCATTTCGAAAGACATATACATAAATAAAAACGCAAAAAAAAGAGCATTTAAAGATCATAAGAAGCTGGATTTCATAAATATACAACTTGCATTCATAAGAAGCTACTACATTCGTTTTGTTTACTACACAAAGCAACATCTAATTCTAATCGTGTTTAATATTAACATTAACTTACATGACAGTGTCACACATTACCACGCATAGAATCAGACAGAACAAATCGATAACCCAAAAAAGAGATGAAGCTCAGCTTTTGAATCAGTAAGCCAACCCTCCTGAAAAAACATCTCCGTCATGAAGCAAGCTTTCCGTCAACCAATAACCATCCCATGAACCGCCTATCCGCTGCCATTACACACAAACGATTTCATATCTAATCATCATCATCATTGTAGATGAAAAATCCACATAATATTAGGGTGTCTATTGTGAGTAACAAAGGAACCAACCTGGAACATTGTGAATTCAAATATCTCTTCTTCCTCAGGTCGATTTCCCTGAATCCATATCCTCTGCTTGAAACGATTCTGTATATATTGGAAAAGAGGGTATCATGAGACAACAATGGATCTCTATGATGATAGTAACATCTTCAAAAAAAAAAGAGATGATACCTCTTCCACGAACAAACTGCTTAAGATTTTTCTGTCCTTGTGGCCAAGCAACACACGGTAAGACGAGTGATGAAAAATACGCCTAAACCTTTCAAACTACACCAACCAATAAAAGACCAGGGGATAAGAACCTTAGCTAGTAGCTAAGGAACAATATGACCATCAGTGTAAAAGAAATGATGAAAAAAGTAACCTGTCCAAGATCAAAGAAAGGACCAAAATAGGTGGATCTCTCGAATGGATCGAATCCAGCAAACTGTTAAATCAACAAATCATCATAAAAGTTGTAAAAAAAAAAAAAAATCAAAAGAAGCATAAGTCTGTAATGTGATTTACCCGATACATGACCTCGATGCCATAATCATCACGAGGATGGACATTATACTTCAATGCATCAAGCTGATGTCGAACAGCGTCTTCAGCACTAAACTATTACACCCAAAAAAAAAAAAAAAATCTAAAACTGGGATCAATCAATACACAACAACAATAGAGACAAAGCAATGTAATGTTCCAAGCTCGATGCAGTAAATAGAGAGTCATTACATCAAGTCTCGGGCCAAACGGTCGTTTCCTACGGCTCTCCAACCTGTAAAACCCATCCATCCATGATCCAACAACATAAAAATAGTGAAGAAACATAGAATTGATCTTCTCTAATGCTATGGCCTTTGCAAAATCAAATTTCTTCGGATCTCTGATCGTTTCTTTCCTAACTAATAACCAAGTAACACCCAAAGCTTGAAATTGACGAAATTTTAGTTAAGAGTGTACCAATCAGCAGAGAGGAAATCGGGAACATCAGAAGAAGAAGCTCGCACGAGATGACGATGGAGCCTTCCATAGCCATTGAAAGGCTTGAGCTTAGCAGGTGGAGATGGAAGGACGAGAGATCCAAACGACATCGTTCGAATCGGTTCTGATGGATTTTTGATTTTGTGTTCTTGCTCTCGCCGGACTTGGCCTTTCAATTTTTAATTTCGCCCGTCCGATACAACGACGCCGAGAGATACACACACACGGAATCAAAACCAGTAAAGAGGAGTTTTAAGGGTTTAGGATCAAAAAAATAAATTAAAAGTAAAAAAAAATAAAAGCTAACCGAGCTAGATTTGAATTTGAATCCGGTTTAGATATTATCTGCACCACTACTCACACTCGCTAGAAGTTTAACCACAACAACCGGTCGCACTCTTTTAACACCAATCATTTTTTTTTCTTTTTTCTTTATTATTGTGAGGTTGTTAGAGAATATTTCTAAAAGATGTTTGTGGTTTATTTTGTTTGATTAAATAAAAGAAAAAAAAAAAAGAAAGAGAGTAGCGTGTGAATCAAGGATCTCTTGAAAGAATGAGAAAATCACCATCTCTAATAAGAGTGATGTCGTCAATTTCAGCTCCTTCTCTTGTAAGTACTTTAGTTGGCACGTAACCCATCTTTTTCTCACCAATTTCCAATAGCTCTTCCATTATATTCGGTAACAATATCACTTTTCCACCGTTATTTTCCGGCGAACTAATGGTCACTCTCGCCGGATAAAACATACTTCCTCCTCCTCCTCCTCCTCCTATAGAAACTGCTGGGCTTCTTGAAGGTTCCCCTCCATCATCAGCTGTTAAAAATAAATAAACGCACTCAAGACCAAGTTTTGAGTTCTGCTAAAATGCCTTGATGGCTCTAGTTGTGTGAAAAGTTCTGAAAATTATGGTTACTTGACGAGAAAGCAACGAGTATTAGAAGATCAAATGGAGAGGTGAGGCGGGTTTTACCGGTATTTGCAGCTGAAATGATTCCGAAGAGCGAGTTTCTGAAGTTATTAAGTTTGCGTCTCTGAGAAACCACAACCTGACCTCCTTCTCTCACAAGAGGCATTTCTCCTGAATGCATTGTAGGCTCACTACTATACTTCATCAATGGCTTTCCTGTCACAGGAACCTGAGGTATTCCAGGGACAGGTTTCGGTTTCTTCTCCACGGGCCTATGATTATGAAACAAGGTTTTGATATCTTCATGCCCTTGATGCTCGGCAAGACCACGAGGTGTCCACCCGTAAGAATCCGGCCTGTCCAAATCAGCACCTTGGTCTAGTAAGAACTTAACAATCTCCAAGTGTTCTTCTGAGACTGCTCTGTGTAACGCTGTGGTTCCGTTTCCGTCAGGGAGTGTGACATCGCCGCCGTATTTGATGATGTCTTCGAGTATGTCTAAGCTGTTTCTTTCCACGGCTAAGCAAGCGAAATAGCTCACTGAGTCTAAGCTTAACTTTGCTCCGTTCTCTGCAAGGAGTTTAGCAATTCCGCTATGTCCCCCTATGATTGCTTCCCACAAGGGTACATTACCTTCTGAATCTGTAAATAATGTACGAGCCAACCGATAAATTAGTTAATTCTTTCAATCTAATTATATGATCCTCCTAGCTACCTAGTGAGACATTTTTTACTACTTACCTCTAATGTTAGGATCTGCTCCATTTTCAAGAAGTAAAACGACGCAATAATGACTTCCTTTTGATGCTGCTATATGCTGAGGTATACAGATAAGAAACATAGAGAGTAAGCAACTCTTTTTTTTTCTTCTTGTTTTGGCATTAAAATGAGGATGATGGTATATGTCTATGATATATATACAGAGGCAGGTTGGGGCTTACCAGCGCAGTTCGCCCGTCCTTATCCATTTCATTAGGGCTTGAGCCTCGTCTTAGTAACTGATTCAGCAATAAATCATCTCCTCTGGCTGCAGCAAAACATAAGCTGAGAGGTAAATCCATTTTCCCTTGAGCCAACATGTGTTCTGTATCAGCCAAAATTCCTTTCATCACTGGATCTTCTGAGTCTTTTAAATGCTGCATCAACCAGAACATATCTGTTATGGAACTGCTCTTTGACCTCCAACTGTTTACCAAATAGAAAGGAAGAGAGGATTCATACATACCTGAAGAAGATTATTCATGATTATTGCTCCATCTCCTACATTTGCCTGAACAAGATTTAAGAGTACTGTACGGTTCACACGAAGCAACTGAGTCAATCGCTTGGTACGAACAGTAAACAGCTGCGGTCTGTAACATAGTACCCCAACTTCACCAAATACACTTCCTCTCCGTGCTTCACAAACTACCTGTAAAAAACACATACACACAAACATTACCACATAAGAACAAAATCGTATCTTTTAAAATACTTAAAACTAGACTTGCCTGCTCCACTCCATTTACACGTGCAATTATGTCCTGAAGGATAAAGCAATGTGTTAGGAATAATAATACAATATTTTTGAAGTTAGATAGACTATTCAACTGATTTACACAAAACACTTACAACAGCTCCTGTCACCAATATGTAGAAGTCTGTTGGTGCTTCATTCTGCAAAATCACATCTTCTTTGGGAGGAAAATACTCTGCTTTCATTTCAGTAACCTACAATATTACCATAAATTACAACTTACTGTGAATAAAATGACCACATTTTAGCATACGGTGCTCCGTGCGCTGTGGGGAAACATTACCAACTGGAAAAGAAGATCATTGGAGATTCCATGGAACAAATAGATTTTGTCAACAACTTCATAGAACAGGTAATGCGATATGCTGGAGCGAATAGCTTTGGGAAGGGATTCAATGATTTCTTGCTGCTGTAATCCTTCTGAGTCAGTTCTGTACCTCAAACACAAATGAGCTACCATCTGATCTTGCAAGCGCACTGGCAGATTGTTCCTCTGACCAAACCCCGAAGCGGCTTGGATAGTATCTCTCTGAAATAATCCAAAATGATGCATAAGACTCATGAAAAATGCATTTAACATCTTCTGTTTCTTTGACAACGTATCTGATTATTCCTTTTGAGATGTGACATATATAGGAAATAATTGTACCAGTAACTTGAACTTACAAATTTTCTGGTGCGGCCGGTTACGTGAACCACCAAGTTGGTCATATTACCAATTATATATGCTAATAATCCAAGATTAAAAACCATGTAGCAAAGAATGAAAGTCATCTCTCTTGAGTTAACACCATGTATATCACCATAACCTGTTGTGGAGAACGTAGTTATAGACCAATACATTGCCGTGTTATACCGTATTGCAATAGGAGACTGCTTCCAATTTTCATCTGTTAATGCAATAAATGTCTTGGAAGGGTCTGGATAATGTGAAGCAATGGAATAAAGGAAGCAAGCACCACAATGAATCACAAATAGAGTAACCTGCATGCATTACCACCCAATCAATACTGTAAAATTGACAACTAATTAAAAAAATGGTCAGTGTAAAAACAAGTAGACATATAGATACTAACAAGGAGAAGCTTCGTGCAGCGAACCCAAAAGTAGCTGTATTTCCTATCTTTCTCTAACCTGAAAAGAAGAGTTCAATGTCACACTCACCATATATAGAGAATAATAGATTCAAGAAACTGAAGTACACAATAATTCATCTACGTATATCAGCTGCAACTCAAACGTTTTAGCTAGCTTTTACTCTTGTCAAACTCACCTGGCAAAACAATTACTGACCCTTCGAAGACGCCATAGACGAAGCATACTAAAAATCCCATAACCCTGAATACTCTCATGAAGCAAACTCCCGAAACTTTCGTAAGGAAATGTGGAAACCACATCAAAAGCAAGCCAAGTCGACGTATATCTCCAAGCTATCTTCTTTGGATCATCGATAAGGAGATAAGTTACCTTGTCTAAAAAGGCAACAAAGAACGTCAAGATAATATCAACAGCGAAAAACCCGTTGACAATGTTATCGAGAATACTGAGAGGTGCTCTTGGCTTTTGCAGAAAACCAAATTCAAAAGGCGACGCCCAAGCTGTGTAGAGCACCAAAAACACCAAAAACGTCTCCCACGCTCTAAAAAAAAAACATAGTTTTACAGATTTAGCAACGCATTATATTCAGAATTTTCCAACATTATTATATAAGTGCAAAATCTTTAGCAATATGCATCGATAATATTAGAAACCCTAGTTTTTTTTTGTAAAAAGCAGACCTGTAACGAGGATCGAAGGGAGAGACGATGAAGCGACGGAGGATGACATCACGAGAGGAACGAGCGCTGGCTCCAAGAGGAGGAAGAAGACCTTTGCTAAGGCTATACTGACTCATGGTTCCATCTCGAGACAAATGGTCAGCTACTTCATCCTCTGCGTCCTTGGCTCTTCCTCCTCCATCATCTTCATCGTCCTTCACACCCCAAAACCATACCTTCTTCTTCTCCATTTTGTTAGATCTTTCGATCTCTTCTTCTTCCTCCTCCAAAATCCCTTGCGGAGACACACGCAAGTTTGGCGATCTCCTCCGAAATCGCCGGTTTCTTATTTTCTTATTATATCTTATTTATTATTATTATTATTATTTGGTTACGTTTGTTTCTATCTTTTTGTTTTCTTGTGGGCTCTCAACACGGAACTGTTTTTTTTTCCCCTCCTTTTTTCTCTTCTTTAGCCATAAAAATAGCAAGTAATTTTAGGTTAACTGGTCTAAATGATCGTAGAAAATTTCAAATGTAACAAATTGACATATTTATTACCATTTTGTTCTACGCAACAGAATATTGTTAAGTGAAGTTGATATTTATAGCATACAATGTCCCCATTCACAAGTGCAGTATTTGTCTCATTGTGATTTGCTGTATATGCTAATGTTATTGCTATTTGAGTGCTGATGTGAAACCCCACCCAACCCGTGTCCAAAATACCACATAGAAAAATCTCAGTATGTCGTCGTTTCTTCAATCCATCGATCCAGACAAGAACTTCCTTGCTCGGATGCACATGAAGTCGATCCCGAATCGCCTTCGAATAATACGGTCAGATCTTCAAAACCTACCTTACTACTCAGGGCCGGCCCAATAGCTTTTGATGCCTAAAGCAAAAAAAGTCCATAAGCCCAATTTCCACAAAAATTCACAGCTTATCACGCTGCGGGATTCGAACCTTTTACCTAAGAAACATATTTTACGGACCTAACCACTGAATTAGCATATAGTCACAAAGATATTACTTGTAATTTTGGTTTATCGAGTGCACTTGTTTGTACGTACCCTATCAATTTGAGTGGTCAGCCGTTGAAAATAAGTCACATTATTCAGTTGAGACTTCGATAATGTTGTTTATAAGTTTTGTAGCAACCATAAAATTGGGGTATTAGAGAATCACAAATACTATTTATTGTTTCTTAAGTATTAAAATTGGGGTATTAGAGTAAGCTATTATATAAAAAGTAGTTAAGGCATACGAACATCATTACATATGACAGGTCTAAAAACAAAAAAGTGAATGATACATCTTCACAAGGATTCTTCTTCTGTCTTCTTCCTCTTCTCAATTTCTTTAGCTGAAGAGTGAAGTTATACTTGACAAACAAGTGAGTATGCCACAGCCCAATTAGAGGAATTAGTAGCTGGTGAATTTGATTTATGAACATATGAACCCCCGCACCTCTGTAAGTCAGGTTGAAATGTCACAACCTGAAAGAGCAAAGACTACTATCAAAATATTTGGCACAACTCAATACTCTCTCTCAGGTATAGACAGGCATATGGTATCATGAAGATGAACTCTCTATTTAGTGCACTTAATACCTACCTAACAATCTTTCACAAACTTATTCAACCAAACTGTAGAATGATTCTCATTAGGCTAGGACCAGTCCAAAGCCTGTGCACGTAGCTAGCCCAAGAAAACCTGAAACAAATCAATTATGTCTAGCAAAAAAACACCTAGCACAATTTTAGTTATGTATTTGAGAAAGAAGGGGCATTGTGTTTTTACACCATTCAAACCCCAAGCATCAGAGTAAGAGATCTCTAGAAGCAATCATATCTGCAGGCACCTGATATTGCTAAGCTGTTCCTGAAAAATGTAGGGGAAGTTTAATAATCCACCACTGAATATACAAGTAACTCATCTCATCAAGAAGCTTAAGCACAATAAACTGAGGTATATACATATCAGTAAAAGATAGCTACATATATATGAATAAAAGACAGCTTCAGAACAACGGAATACTCCAAAATATAACTCAACTTAGGATACTATATAACTTTTCTTTAAATATAATTATCCAGAAATTACAACAAAGGAATTAGCCTGACTATAAAAAGAAAAAAACACAATTGAGGAGGATTGGAAATTTTCATTAAGGTCAGAGTTTCCGTACATATTTTCCCTTCTGCTGTCTATACAATCATTATAAGAATCCTCTATAAAAAGAACAACATAAAACAGTTGATTCCACATTGCAGGGAAGTATGTCCAACACCTGTAGATAAGACAGTCAAGGATCAAAAAGAAAAAATTTTATACTGACAAAATTAACTATAGGTACCAGCCGACATTAGATTTCTTAGCTCCATCAGATGTTCATCATCTGATATATTAAGAGAAAGTCGGAGATCGGTTAGTGATGCTTCCTGATCCCAATTTAGGGGACCGGAAGAAAATAGTTTCCCCAGTGTTCTGCAGTAAGTGTATAGTTCAGGCCTAGAGGATCTCACTGCTCCACCACTTGCTAACGAATGTTTCCAACTAGCTTCCTCTCTGAGCCCAAATGCTTCTTTTGAAGATTCTGCATCACTACTACAAGAGTCGGCACCTTGACTAGGACCATCTAGAAAACAAGTTGGTATGTCATTCTCATCATCATAACTAATAGGGCTACAACTACCAACCGAGCATGCATCATCAATATCATAACAACCATTAGAGAGTGAGCTTCCTGTACCAACACATTCACTAAATCTTTTTGATCTTACCCTGACCATTTGTCGGAAACCAGTCTTCTTCTTGTTAAACGAAGCTTGCACATTCAATTTACCCCCCCCACACGTTCAGAAGCAGCCTCCAATGTTCTTACCTTCTTAGGACTTCTCGTACATGATTCAGCAGACTCAGACCAATCACAAGGTGACGATCTCTTCAACATTCTCAAAGAAGCAATACTAGTCTCCTCCTGAGGCACCACCACACTGTTCAAAAGGGGCTTCAGATTCTGGTCTACATCTGATCCAGTAAGCGTAGAGGACTTGAGAGAACAAGATACCTGAAAAGATTATTACAAGACAGTTAGTAATCGTGTAACTCCATTAACAACATCAAAGGATACAAAAAATAAATAAGACTTTACCTTTCCAACGACAACCCATCTTTCATCTTGCCAAGATTGCCGAGCCCTGAGGTTAACTTTGTGAACTGTGAGTTCGACCGCGGCACCAAGCAACCGAACCAAATAATATCTTCCAGACAACTCCTCGAGAACCGTAGCAGCTTTCCAGGAAATATTATTATCAAGAACCTCAACCAAATCACCAGGTTCCCATCTATCTACATCTATTTGAGGTGGACAAGGCCTGATTATCTTCCTTGGAACTCTCTCCTCAACAACCTCATTGTTAGAAAGTTCGAAAGAGTAATATCTAACAGCATAAGTATGACCATTACCCGATATAATCTCCGCTGATCTCCACGCACCGTATTGTGCCTCTTTGTGGTGGCTAAACACCTCAATTCTACTTCCTTTTCTGAATCTCATGATCTTTATTCCTGCACACAAAAAAAAAATCAATCTTTAGAATCTAAGAGAAAAAAATTAAAAAAAACCAATAAACCAAACTAAAAAGTATCGATGAAGAATTGGATAAGAAGATACCTTGTAAGCAAGTTTGATGATCACCTTAAGATTTTGAGAATTATTTCCTCTGTATATGTTCTAGGGGTTTTGTGAACGAACTAACGGAAGAGGAATTGGGGAATTAGGGTTTCACTTCTTAATGAAATATACAAACGAAACTTGGCGTCATTAAATTCTTGAAATCAGGCTTAATAAGCCAAAATTTGACAAATAGGCAAATATTTTTTTTTTTGGTAGAATATTAGTTATTTATTTATTAATTTTTTTTTTTTTTAGAATAATAGGCAAAATATTAGTTATGACCGTGCGTGATCAAAAAGTAATAAGGAGGGGGTTCAATGAAACAAATTTAAACTGTATTTGCTGCAAAACATTAAATTTTTAATTGGAAAAAATGTAATTTGAATTACAAATTTTTAAATTTAGGTATTTTGTGTTGACTAGATTTTTTATTTCATACTCCTTCCGTTTATTTTTTTACGAGTTAAATTTTTAACTTTATAGAGCATTAATTTGTGTTAACTAACACAAATTTTTTAATATAAAGTTTACAAATACGAGATCAATAATATTCAGATCGTCTATAAAGTTACCCACAGCACGAGATCGTTAATACATATTAGCATTATGAACTCCCAATATATTCCCAACAGAATCTGAACTCCCAATATATTCAGATTGTCTATAAAGTTACCCACAACACGAGATCAATATTACATATTACATAGCATTCATGAATCATGATATATTTTAGCATAACCTGGACACAGAGAAACTGCATCAAATTGACAAGAGAATAAGATTGATCTATCATCTGTGACAACAATATGGCAGCTCCACGATGTAACTGCCTGAAAAAAAAGACGTGATAGCAAAGTTGCTGCTTATGATTTCAGTTTGTCTCTGTGATTCTGTTGCTTTATGTTTTTCCATCCTGCCAAAGTTTCCAACACTGCCCAAGTTTCCAACATACATAATGAGTCTGTGTGTTCTAAGGTATCGGACTCGGATAGAAACCACAAATCTGCTCACGAAACTAAAATGATGATCTACGAGTAATAAGAGCCAAACAAAAACTTTGCAACGCATATTCTATAGAACAAACCTCAGGTTTGTCGTTAATCACCAATAGTCATTACAGCTGCAAGCCCCGTTTTTAAGATGGTGGAACCTCTTTATATCTCGCATGATCACTACTCTACCAACTATATCTGCCATAAACTTCAATGCGTTATGACAATCAACACACACACGGAGGTTTTTCAAAACAGTAATTTGTTTGCGGGGTGCGGTGCTGAGAACAGCACGAGCAAAAGCTATTCTCTCACTATGACCAAGAAGTGCTGTCTCTTTACTCTCTTGGTCGATATCATGCAGAGCAGGTTTTGTATCAGCGACATAGCCCACCTCTATCATATGCATCTTTAAATTTCTCAATAGCTCCAACAGTTCATCATTCTCTGGAAGATTGGTATCCCCTGCCCTAAATTCACTCGTCTTATTTGTCACTCCGGGAAGGGCATGAACTCCCGACCTTTTCTTTAGACTCTCTTTCTCAACATCTGATGCCTTGACCGGTAGAAATCCTTCCCGAGATTGTTTATTCAACCGTGTAGGATCTAACAATTCAACAAACTCAGCACACTGGTCTCCAAGTTCTAAATTCCCATGCACTCGAGAAAGATTCATCAATGTTTCCCACACATCAACGTTTGGCTCCATCGGCATTTTCTCTACAAATTCTACAGCCTCCTCTAAAAATCCGGGTAACGCATACATCTCAACGAGGCTAACATAGTCTTCAATGGAAGGGACGATGCCGTAGTCTCTAGACATTGACTCAAAGTGCAACAGTCCCTCATCAACATCACCTAACATACCACATGCATAGAAAACTCCTCTAAATAGTTGAGCAGTGGGTTTGTTTCCTTCTTGTTTGAAGCGGCTAAACAAATCAATAGCGTCTTCTCCTCGACCATTCTTTGCAAAACATCTTATTGTAATGTACCAAGTCTCCAAATTCCTCTCAGGCATGTTCTCAAAAACACTCGCGGCTTCATACACCAACCCACAGTTGGAGTACATCTCTAACAGTACATGGTAACTACTAACATCTAAATGGCGAGCCAAAGCAATAATCTTGCCATGAACAGCCTTGGCTTCTTCTAAAGCCTCTGCTTCCCCACACAGCTTTGCTAACCGTAAAAGACTATTCAAATCCACAACATGATTCAGACTTGCCAATGTATCTATTGTACACAAGGCCTTTTTCACCTTACCTTGTTTGCAAAATTCATCAAGTTCGTTAATCGCCCAATCAGTAAAATACTTCAAATCATCCAAATCATCCGGTTTTAAATTGTAAACTTTAGCTCTGATCTTCCTCTGAACAGAAACCTTGGCTTCTTGCAAAATACTATCTTCTAGAAAAGCATTTTCTCCCCCACATAGCTGAGATAACCATATAAGTCTACGTAAATCCATAACATAACCCTTAAGCTCCAATTTTTCCATAGTAGTTAAGGCCATTCTTAGATTCTTTTGTTCGCAATATCCCTCAAATTCCTTAATCATTTCATCATATACTTTGCGATCAATAGTCTTACCAGAATGCAAAGACGATCCTACACTACTACTCTGATAATCAGAGTTTGTCCCATACCAATTGCCTTGATAATGAGATTGGACCTGCGAGTTATTAGACATACCAGGACTCTGCTTCCACGGCTGCTCATGATTTGAAGAACCCAAACTCTGACGAGTTTCACTAACTTTCCCATAGCTCCCAGTTGGGTTCTGGCTTTGCCCATTTCCACTGCTCCCCTTAAACCCTTCTTTAGGGTTGTTCATATGTGACGAATCCTCTATTTGGTATTCATTAGAGTTTCCAAAATCTAACCTTTCAACAGCTGTGGAGAGCTTCCTCAGAACTTGATGGATCCTTTTCTCGTTGGGTAAGGAGAGAACATGATTCGTTCTGGGAAATAATGCTATCTTCTTATACATCAGTTTGGTCGGAACTTGGGATTCGGCGTGAGTTAAGGTTTGACGGCGATGAACTTCAACGAAAATCCGATAGCATCGACGCTCGAGGGTAAAGTTGTAATTGACAGATAAGCTAGTGATGGGCCTAAATGGGCTTAAATAATTTTAGTGGACTAAAGTTACTACTTTAGCTAAGCCTTATTAAATTCCGCCAAATTCTCCGGGGATTAGGTTTCTTCTCCGGCCAAATCAAATCATGTTTCGTCGTCTAATTCTCCGGCAAGCAGCCGCCGTAGCCGCGGAATCGAAGATTGCTCGTCATCATCTCTATGGATTCGATCAACGAGTATACCATTTTTTTTTTTGTGTGTGTGAGGATTTACATTGGAACTGACTCTTGTATCGGTTCTGTGTGATTTACGTTTGTGGTGTTTTATGGGTTTGAATCAGAGAGGATTACACAGCAGGAACAAGAAGGCAATGGAGTATGTAGCCAAAGGATGGAGCGCGATTAAGGAAGTAGACAGAGTTATCGATTACTGTGAACTCAATGATCGTCGCCTTATCCCTCTCCTCAGGGTAAGTTCCAAATGCAATCTTGTGTAATAGGATAAGTCAAATTTTTTGAATGTAGTGTCTTTGGTTGCATATCTAAATAATGATTTGTATGGTTCAGGGAGCTAAAGAGAACTTTGAACTTGCTCTGGAAGCTGATAATTTGAACACTCATGCTAGATATTGGCTTTCTAAGTTGCACTTGAAGTACCATGTTCCTGGAGCGTGTAAAGCCGTGTAAGTAAGAACAACCAAGGTTTTGTATTGCTGAATTTGCTATGGCGTTTCATAAACTGGGAGTTTGCTTGTAATTTTTTAGAAGAACGTTTTCATGTATGCAAGGCGGTTTTTGGTCATCTTATCAATATGTTATTGTCTTTGATCATCACAGTGGAGCTGCTTTGTTAGTCGAAGCTGCAGACATGGGGAATGCAGATGCTCAATATGAGCTAGGGTGTCGTTTAAGAGTCGAGGTCAGGCTTCCTTACAGTTTGTCGTATAATATTAATTGTTCTCGACTGCTTAGAGATTAAGAACCTCAGATGTAGATACTTTAGATCTTCATCTTTATCTTTGTCAGTTCCATTCTTACTTTAGTCGGCTACTCTGCAGCATTGTTTCCTCAGATTTGAAAGTTAACGTAGTTAATATTTTTCTCTGATTCATCCCTAAACTGGCCCTAGATGTAATCTTTCTTTCAGAATGATCATGTCCAGTCGGATCAACAGGCGTTTCACTATATAGAGAATGCTGTTGATCAGGTATGAATGAGTTTTTTTTGTCTGTTCAGAGAACTGTACGAACGTATCATGCGGCTGTTTCATAGAAACCTCACCTGGGGGTTGGTAACTTGCAGCTGCATCCAGGTGCCCTCTATCTTTTAGGAACAGTGTATCTGACAGGAGACTGTGTGAAGCAAGATGTGGATTCAGCTATTTGGTGTTTCCATAGGGCTTCAGAGAAGGTAATAAACTTGCGAGAGATTACTCTTTCTTATTTTGTATGTAAGCAGTGTTTAAAAAGAGTGAGTTTCTGTTTTGTTTCATTATAACCTCAGAAGTGTAATTTCTGGGCTATAATGATCATATCTTCTACTTGTGAATATTGACGAAACAAGCATTGTCTGATGTCAAATTGTTAGACATCTTCTTGTAATTTCCATAGTTTGACTCACATATGTTCAGGGACATGCCGGTGCTGCTATAGCGTATGGATCTCTGTTACTTAGAGGTTAGTAATCTTCTTTCAGCACAGAGTACAGACCCATCTTGCTTCTTTTACAACAGATCTTTAACAAATATCCAAAGTTCATTTGTTTTGGTCACTCCTTACTCTTTAGATCACAGGAACGCAACATTATCGTTTCGTTTATTGCTTTTGTGGGTTAACTTGCTTAAAAAAATCAACTGGACAGGTGTGCAAGTTCCAGAATCTCTAACCAAAGTGAATGCTGTGGGAGTTTCCCCGCCCAAGAGATCAAGAAAGAACTCAGAACATCCTGAGATAAATCCATTAGAGATGGCAAAAGAGCAGTTCCAAATCGCTGCAAGAGCAGGATGCGACCTGGGGCTGAAATGGCTGGAAAGGGTGGAGCAGGAAGAGAAACTTCTTACGAGCGAACAAGATGACGAATGTGCCTATGTATGATGCATTTGCACATGTAATACTACAGTCCCGTGGTGTCAAGCAGTGTATTGTGGTGCAAATTTTGTTGTACCCGCCGCTTAAAACATCTGTCTATAGAAGAAAAAATAAAGAGAACATTTCTTTTTTTCCTTTTTCAGCTTTCAAAACATAAAATTTAATGGTTTTGAAAGGAGTTATCAAGCGAGATTCACATCTATCTCACTAACAACAACCAATCACTGTTAATTTACTAATCCATTCCATAAAATCACCCAAATCTACAGATTCTAATAGGAAAAGGAAATAAACAATAACTTTGAAAAAAAAAAAAAAAAGGAAATAAACAATAACAAAAACAGAGTTCCCGTAAAGAAAAGTAAATAATAATAAACAAAAAAGGTAAATAACACTGCAAAACATTAACATAAGTTCGGAAAAGTAAGGATGACAAGAAAGGAAATTTACCATTAAGCGCACGAATCTCTCCTCTCTCAGAACTTATATAAACAACATCAGCAACCCCTTCTCTGATCTCCTCTCAACATCTAACGATTTCATCTCTACTGATTGTGTCTCTGCTTAATAAGTTTGTTGACAATGGATACTATGGAGTCTGGAGACGTGAAAATCAATTTCATTACGAAGACGTTCAGTACTGTAACCTCACCTTCACCCTTGAACCTCAATAATGTTTGCATCACCTTCTCTAAGCGATACAAGAAGTCTCCTATTGGCAAATCCGTTAGAAGCGTCCCTTGGACTGGATTTGATCCAGCATCTCCTCTCCCCGTCTCCCAAATCAATTTGAAACTCTCTTACAACGAGTTTACTCCGATCCATCTCTTCCCGCTCATCAATACTCCTCTCCAAAATCGTCCCTTGTCCAAATATATCGCTGAGGCAATCGCTGCTCGAGCGTATCTAAGCGTTGGGCTTCTACACTCGATGCTCATGTCAGTTGACGTTATTATTACTCAAACGCTGTTTGCAGTGACTCCCGCCGTTTCTTGTCTTGCGGAAGAAGAAACCCGAGAAGGAGAGAACAAGTCGACGTGTCCCATCTGTTTGGAGAATTTGTTAAACGATGACGACAACATTGATGACAAAATTAGAAAATTGCCACATTGTTTGCATCGATTTCATAAAGAATGTATCAGCGAGTGGTTAATTAGGTGGGATTCTTGCCCTCTCTGCCGTAAAAGTGTGCTTCAGGAGAGTCAATAGTTTCAATATACTATTGTTATTATTCATGAATAGTCTATCGCTCTAATCTATGCTTTTGTTTTTAATGTATTGCAATTGGAAAACTGCTTTTGCTGCTACATTCGCTAGAGTTTTTGTTATATCAATACAACAATATATAATTTTAGTTCTTAGTAAAAGTACAATGAAAAACTCACTTTATAAAATTTTCTTGTCTCTATTGTTTGCATCAATTTCATCAAAAGATGTATAGTCTAGTGGTTAGGACACTGCCGTCGAACACAGTTCGAGGAGTAGTGACACATAGTTTTAGTAGTCTATGCCTATGTATTACCATAAAACTGTTTTTGTTGCCGCGAATTTTATGAAAATATTTAGATTTGTTAAAGCTCTTCTTTTTATTTTATAGTTATAAAGACAACGAAAACTCCGTAGGCTCTTCTAGATTCTATGTTACCATAATTGGAACAAAACATTCAATTCAAGTTTAGGCAAATTACATTACCAAGATACAAAAAAAAAGTTTGAATCTTTTACACCCTTACCGATGATCATCGATAACCTGAAGATGCTGTGACGGTGTTGCCGCCGGGTCAAGCTGTCTGCAACCTCTGAGAGCATCGGGTGCTTCTCGACTTGTGAGCAAATACGAAGGTATCTTGTGAGAGAATCTTGAAATTTCATCCCTACTGATCCTTCTGGTATCTTTGGGATCCACATGGTGGTGAAACACGGCTTTGAAACCAGCAACTTTAACCAGAGGAACCACTGACACACCGTATTCCTCTGTATATCCTTCAACTACTTCAACTATATCGTACTCAACCGTTTCAAATCCTGTAAGATAGTTCCAGTCACGGGACCATTCCCGATACAGAGCCCATACTTCACCTTTTCGAGGATATATTAAGAATTCTCCATTTTTCCCTTTGACCAGGTTTACTTTGTGTGAGAAAATGTAAGGTGACCTGCAGATTTGGGTTTTCCCAACTCTAAACTCTCCACAACTTTTTGGTATACCAAAACCAAGCCAATTTGTTGAGGTAAGATCACCATTCGTTACTGAAGTAAGCCAACTCATACGGACCTTGAATGGATCTACGGAGATAACCTTATGTATCATGGCATATGATCGAGGCATCCCTTCAAGAGAATCGTAAGAAGCCCATATCTGGTCATCCCTAAATGACTTTTCAGTTCGATCCTTCTCAAAGTTACAGAAATCTGGATCAAGAACATCTACTGTCAAGTCTCTCAGGGATTTCAAATCCTTCTCGGTAGCAGAAGTATAGTCCATGCAGCATGATTCAATACCATTGAGATCCTCAGTTTCTCCCCTTTCCTTTGCATCAGTTTCAATATCAGTGTCAACGACAATGGTACATAATTCTTGCAGGTTTCTGCTGATTACTGACTTGGCTTTCTTCTTCAATACATTCTTCAGCTCATCCTCAGATACTTTTTTTACAGCAGGTGACTTGGGAGGAAGACAACTAGCAATGTTGGTACCAGAAACTGCACTTTCCACAACCTTTCTTCTTTTTGGAGGAACTGTCGATGAGAGACCAGACACCCTTTTGGTATACTCTCTACGCACAACCTCATCTTTTCGTGACCCGGTCTGTGCAGCAGGATGAGCAACATTTTTGGTTCCATTGAAGACACCCCACTCAAAGGAATCATAATCACCATACACACCATTGTTGTCTCTTCCAGAAACATTTTTCTTTCTTCCGTCCGTTGTGTGACGGAGAGAGTCGAACTGGTGCTCGTGAAAGGTCTTGCGAATCGAACCTGAACCTGGAGGATCCGTTTCCACAGCTATAAACGGCTTACGACAGTTGGGACACAAGAGGTTTTGATTTAGATAAACACGATGATATTCATACTGTGTTCTGCAAGTACGGCATACAGTCCAAAAGGTCCCATCAGCAGTTGTTTTCTGGGCCGAAGTAGAAGTAGTAGCAGCAGCAGAGCCATCACTTGCCCGTTTTACACCTCTCTTTGAACTCTTTACCTTTGTTGCGTTACCGCTAGCTTTAGTAACATTCTGAAATCCATTGGTTGGAGTCCTTGACGATGAAGCTCTCCCTTTCTCATACAATCCCGCATTCCTCTTGAGGTCATAGTCAGCTCTTTTTCCCTCGTCAGAGAACACACCCCAAGCCTGCGAAAGAAACTTAAAGGCTTCCTCTGCTCCAATGGACTTGTTCCTGTCAGGATGAAGCATTACAGCCAACTTTCTGTAGCGCTTCCTCACAGTTTCGTGACTAGCCTCAGGGTTCAGACCAAGTACACCATAGTAGTCTATCTCCCCAAATATGATATTCTGAGCAGATAAATGAACATCAAAGGTGGCCACCATTTGAGCAATTCCATCGAGTTCAGGATACAGAAACTGAGCCTTCAAGGCAAACTTCCGAGCGCCCGAAAAATCATTTGCTAAAAACTTTTTCTTTGCAATCTCTCTAGCCCTCGTAGCGTCCTCTTTATTACAGTCCATTAGGAGGTCTCCTAATTTACACACTGCAAATCTATAAATTTGAAGGTTAATTAATTAGAGCAAGGGGAATCTATAGATAGGGGAAATAATGATGAGAGCAATCCAAAGTAAAGTCACAATGTAGATATATCTCATCCAAAAACTGCAAAATGATTCAACTCAAAGGGCAAAGATTCCAAACATGTCAGAAGGGCACTACTTATGATAAAAAAAAATTCAAGATAAACTGGTGCAATTGAACATTAATTCCATGGACACATTTAAATCTTGACTAACAAACATATGCTGCATTGCATAATCCATTTGAAATTAAATAAAACCCTAATAATTAAATCGCCAGATATTGTAAAACCTCGTCTGGATATCATGCAAATTTTGACAGGAACTTCAGCAGTTATGTCTTAAAAAACCATCCTAAACCCTAAGTGTATAAGCCAGGGACAAGACTCGTAATTCTGAAGCAATTATTATAAATCGCTCAAAAGAATAAGATGAAATTCACCAGATTTCCCAAAATTAAAGTATCGAATGTTAAAACTCCCAAGTGGGTATTAATATTAACTCACAGTGGTAACCAAGGATCGCTGGGAGTATGCAGAAGTAATAAATACAGAAGCTAAGGAGATTACATTGAATCTTACATGTAGACGACGACACCAGACAAGCGAACTAAACGGGTAAAGGAAGGGACTTTTATGTTGTTGTGACGATACAGATTCCGGGTCGAGTAAAATGGAATCACCAAGTAGCGAAGCGATCCCCAAACCAAAAAAAAGACAATTTTTTGGAATTGAGGATGGAGATTAGAGAATCGGAACTAGATCATCATCTTCTATACAAAAAAAAAATCGGCGGCGGTTCTCTCAATTCCTGAATTGATGTTTGTCACAGTGCTGCTGTGAATTGTTTTTTTTTTTTTTTTTTTTTTAATTTTATTATTATTAGTATGAAACTTTGTTTTATATCTTGGGACTGAAAAAGTGAAAAGAGGAGCACCGGTTCGATTAATTAAGAAAAGGATTAAAAATATTAAATTAAATAAGGACTAAAAAGATTTAATTTCTGGTTGACTATATAAGAACAGATTAAAGGGAGTGTATTCAACTTGATATTTAAATTTTAATATTTTTAAGGATTCTGAAATATTTAAAAAGATTTGTTTAATTAAAAATAGAAATCCAAATCTTATGATTTGAAAGAATTTTATAATAAATTATACCAACTTCCCTAAAATCATCAAAATCATTTAAAATCTTATGAAAATTCAAATAACTTGAAATATTATATTGAATACATTCCCTTAATTCGTTTCATTTATTAGTGAAGGAAATAATAATTTGGTAATATACATATAATACACGGGAAAATGTCAATAAAATTCTGAAGTTTACATTTTTGTTGATTTAATGCATGAATTCTTCATCTGCTGGAAAAAAACTTCATTTTTTGTTAATTCTAAATAATTCATGAATTTTTATTGACATATAGCCTTGGGCATTCGGGTTCGGGTTTTGGGTTTTCGGGTTTAGATATATAGAACCCGTTTGAATTTTTTTATACTTTCGGGTCGGGTTCGGGTATTACCCGTTCGGTTTCGGGTAATTTGGGTATATCCCAAACTCAATCAAACCATGAACACACAAAAAAAACGTATTTTTTTAATATAAATTTTAGAAAACTTGTATATATATATAAATATTTAACATTTCATCTTACGATAGAAAAACTAAGATGGCAAAATGGTTAAAGATGCACCCTTAAATGATCAAGGTTATGGATTCAAATCTCCTAAGATGCATTTTTTACATTTAATTCGGGTGGGTATTCGGGTTCGGATATTAACCGAACCAAACCATCTACTTCAGTTCGGGATTCGGGTTCGGATAAAATATCCAGGCCTATTGACATAGTTTCACGAGACACAATATTAAGTGATCAAACGGAAAAATCATACATGATTAATTACTCGTTAACAATAACCCGTTAATAACAAAACAACATTGTTTATCAAACCTAAAACCCCCAAATCTAAGGTTCATTTCCTTCTTCCCTATATATATACGTTCATTAACCTCGATGCAACAAAGCATAAGTAGAGAGAAGACGTAAGACCATCATTAGTGGAGTAACCCACTATAGTTACTCTCACATTAATTAATTATATAAATAATCATAAATTAAGTTAAGTAACTCTAAGAGAACTTAAGCAAAATCACCCTATTACTAGAGAACTCCAAAGAGGTTACTCAAGCATTTAAATAATAATTTTTTAATTTTTGTTTATTAATTATCAAATTTTAATTATCTAAAATGATAAAACAATTCTTTTTTTATATTACATAAAATAGAAAACAATTTTTTACAAACTTTAGAATATTAAACATATTTTATAAAATTCGGAATAGTAAACATATTTTATAAAATTGAAAATATTAAACAAATTAAACAGAATTTGGAATAAAATTTATTGTGCGGTTGCACCAAATTTTTGCCAGATATGCTCAATCAAGTTTTTTTGCAAAAAAACATGCATTTATGTATCATGAATATCATTTCGAATGCCCATATCTGTAGAATATTAAATTTTAGAGATCGGTTTACAAATTTGATGTTGTCATTTGACCAAATATTAACAAGCATCCATGATCTGATCATCTGAGACTGCAAAGATCAGTAGATAGAAGGAAATGGTAAGCAGACTTGAATCAAAAAACCTTATATGAAACTGTTCAGCGTGGTCTGATTTTCTTGACATTTTCGTAATTTTGGTTGTTTATGCTGCGGAGTCGATTAACATAAGCAATATATCTTAAGTAGTAAATGCTTAACTAAAATAAAAGCAAGTAATGTCCCCCTCCAAGCAAAGGAAAAGTGTGGTTGTTGAGGCTTTGGAAGAAAACATAACCGCTCACATGAATGAAACATACATGTATCAGCGGTTTACATTAATCAGCTTTGGAGATCTCTGTATCTTGTCCTGTTTTCTCAATTGTGTAATACCATGTGATCTGTAATTTACTTGTCTATTTGAATAGCAATTGTGGTTATAACGTAGCAGCAAATAACACATTTGTTTGAGGAATCATACATGGTTAATTAATCGTTAACGATAACTCGTTAATAACAAAACAACATCGTTTATCAAACCTAAAACTCCCTAATCTAAGGTTCATTTCCTTCTTCCCTATATATACGTTCATATCCCTCGATGTAACAACAACACAAGCATAAGTAGAGAGAAGAAGAAGTAATAACTTCCTTTATTTACCTCTCGTCTCTCTCCTTTTATTGTTATAGTGTATATAATTTATACATACATATATTATATATATTTGCGTTATTGTTTATAACAATAATGTTTTTAAAAAAAGTAAAATGTGTATTTAATCTGATTGATCATATCTTAATTATATCTGTCATCCAACAATATATCCGTGCTAACCTAGTAATTTATTAAAAGTTGTTTTGAACAATGAAAAATGTACAAGTTTTAGATGCCGAATTTTCAAATTAACGAAAGAATAGTTAAAAAAAAAAAACCTAATAATAATCATACTAATGTTAGCTGTTTAATTACGATGGTTTGGTGACCCATCGGTATCATATACGTATTCCTATTAAGGACTAATGTGACGTGTCTATCTTTATAATTTCCATCTAATTATAGTTTTCCTTTATTGGCATCTTGTATTAAATTATCGTTTTGTTTGATTTTAAGGTAGTGGTGGGTGGTGGCTAACCTTATGTTATGGCACTGACAGCGACTTAGAACGGTCTGACGTCTGAAATATTTAATTCCCAAGAGTAGAATTTATTACAGAAACAATATGGAAACGTAAACATAAAAGTGGACACTACTAGAAGTGGAAGCCAGAGGTAATGAGGTGAAGAGACAAGTGTGAGAGAGCAGTGGACATAGACCATAGTCACAAGAACTCTTTAAATTCCGCATTGTATCTACTACGGCGATTTTCTAGGGTTCTGTGTTACTTCTCTCTTTTGCCGCTTAAATTGATGGTGCAAAACGCCGGCATGGTTGCCGGTTCTTACCGGAGAAATGAGTTTGTTCGGAACAGAGACGATTCTGATGATGGGGTTGATTTCTTCTTTCTTTCTTTCTTTTTTTGCTTTAGGGTTTTAATTCAGATATCTCTGTTTCTTTGGTTGGTTTTTGAACCACAATTGACTAGTGGAAGCTCAAAATTTTGAACTTTTCCTGGATAGACTTCACTCACTCTGAATACATTTCTGTTCTTGTCTGTAAAGATTTGGTCATGTTTAGATATAATCTAGCTTAATCATGTTTCGTTAGTTCACAGATTGCGACCGTGACTAATATTATCTTAAAGTTTCTGTAGATAACTTCTGCTCTGTCACAAAAATAATATCTATTAACTTTAATTGAAAGTTACCAAAATTTTGATATATCTAATAACTTGGAGATGGTTCTTGTAACATGATTTGGTTAAGATCCAATAATAATTTGTTTCTGTTTTTCCTCCTTTTCTAACATCGTTTTGTGCTCAAAGTGCAGCTGAAACCCTTGAAAAATCTGAATGGGCTGATTTGTCATATCTGTGGTGATGATGTTGGACTCACTGAAACTGGCAATGTCTTTGTCTCTTGTACTGAATGTGGCTTCCCTTTGTGTCGATCTTGTTATGAGTATGAGAGGAAAGATGGAACTCTGTGCTGCCCGCAATGCAAGTCTAGATTGATCAGTAGTATACTTTGCTATTGTCTTCTGGTTGTCTCTCTGAATTATTAGTTCTTTGTTTTTTCAATTTCTGACACATTTTATTGGTAATAGGGAGTCCTGGAGTTGAAAGAGATGGAAAAGAGGATGATGCTGATGATATCGAGAATGAGTTTGGTTATACCCAGGAAAACAACAAGGCAAGACTCCCAGATCGCGCTGGAGAGTTCTCTTCATCATCTCGACTTGAATCTCAACAAGTTTCTCTTCTTACTCATGGCCATCCGGTAGGGAGTAACTTATCATTTGTCTTCTAACGTTGATAAAATGTTTCACAGCATCAATTTTTTTACTGACATGTTCTATACTTAGGCTTCTGGAGAGATTACTACGCCGGATAGGAAACCTGCTATGTCTCCTTGTATTGACCCACAGATACCTGGTATGTATCAACTTTTGCTGTTTTGTGTTTGACCCTCAACACTCTACAGATTGTGATTTCACATGTTTAATACAAATATGCAGTGCCTGTAAGAATCCTGCACCCATCAAAAGACTTGAACTCTTATGGACTTGGGAATGTTGACTGGAAAGAAAGGATCGAAGGTTGGAAGATGAAGCAGGAGAAGAATATGTTACAGATGACTGGTAAATACCATGAAGGGAAGGGAGGAGAACTTGAAGGGACAGGGTCAAATGGTGAAGAACTCCAAATGTAAGTTTTAAAAGTGCTGGATACAAGAACTTTGTTGGTTTAGTTTTCAATCTGCATGAACTGTTTGTATCTGTTTATTGATGGATCTTGTACTTACAGGGTTGATGATGCTCGGCTTCCTATGAGCCGTGTGGTTCATTTCCCATCCTCTCGCATGACACCTTATCGTATAGTGATAGTTCTCCGGCTCATCATTTTGGGAGTCTTCTTGCATTATCGTACGACTCATCCGGTGAAAGATGCATATCCCTTATGGTTGACCTCAGTTATTTGTGAGATATGGTTTGCCTTTTCTTGGCTTCTTGATCAGTTTCCAAAATGGTATCCCATTAACAGGGAGACTTTTCTTGACAGGCTTACTTTAAGGTTGGTCTTTCTATGTTTATTATTGGTTGTTAAATATCTGCAATGTGTGATTATGTAACAGTGCATTTGAGAATAAGAACTTCTATAGTGTTTTGTTTTTTGGCATTTGAACTTTTTTTTACTTGTCATTTTTTTTTTTTAATTGCAGATACGATCGAGATGGTGAACCATCACAGCTAGCTCCTGTGGATGTATTTGTTAGTACGGTGGACCCAATGAAAGAGCCTCCTCTTGTAACAGCAAACACCGTTCTCTCAATTCTTGCTGTGGACTACCCAGTCGATAAAGTTGCCTGTTATGTTTCAGATGATGGTTCAGCTATGCTTACTTTTGAAGCCCTTTCTGAAACGGCTGAGTTTGCAAAGAAATGGGTACCTTTTTGCAAAAAATTCAACATTGAACCTAGAGCTCCTGAGTTCTATTTTTCCCAGAAGATAGATTACTTGAAGGACAAGATCCAACCTTCTTTTGTCAAAGAGAGACGTGCAATGAAGGTCAACTGGACTACTATAATGTCATTAATAGCTTCCACTTGTTTTATCCATTGAACATATTTACAAGACTAAAGAGTGAATGTCATGTTTTTTTTTTATGTCATGCTGACAGAGAGAGTATGAGGAGTTTAAAGTGAGGATCAATATCCTCGTCGCTAAAGCACAGAAGATGCCTGAAGATGGCTGGACAATGCAGGATGGTACACCCTGGCCTGGTAACAACCCTAGAGACCATCCTGGAATGATTCAGGTACACTAGTACAAGGCGTTCCCTTTATTCAACTTCTCGTTGATGGACTATTGTAGAATGTGTGTTGATGCTAAGGATTTTATTTCAATTCAGGTTTTCTTAGGCCATAGCGGAGGATTGGATACTGAAGGAAATGAGCTACCTAGGCTCATCTATGTGTCCCGTGAAAAGCGTCCTGGATTTCAGCACCACAAGAAGGCTGGAGCTATGAATGCCCTGGTTCGTTTTATCCATTACAAAATGCTCTGATATGACTACATCGCCTTTAGTCCATTACTTTTACTTTCTCCTAATCGAGCTTTTCATACATTCGGCAGATCCGTGTTTCTGCTGTTCTTACTAATGGGGCATATCTTTTGAACGTGGATTGTGATCACTACTTCAACAACAGCAAGGCGGTTAAGGAAGCCATGTGTTTCTTGATGGACCCTGCAATCGGAAAAAAGTGCTGCTATGTGCAGTTTCCACAGCGTTTCGACGGCATTGACTTGAATGATCGATACGCCAACAGAAATATTGTCTTCTTTGACGTAAGTTTAGCTCTTCAATTCCAATCAGTGTTTTTTTATTTTTCTTCTCGACCATTTCTTGTCCACTTGAGCTGACTCAGATTTGTATTATGTGTTGCAGATTAACTTGAAGGGGTTGGATGGTATCCAGGGTCCTGTGTATGTGGGTACTGGTTGTTGTTTCAACAGGCAGGCCCTGTATGGATATGATCCTGTGCTAACAGAGGAAGATCTCGAACCTAATATTATTGTAAAAAGCTGTTTCGGCTCAAGGAAGACAGGAACGAGTAGCAAGAAATATCACTATGAACAAAATAGAAGCATCAAGAGAAGTGACTCCAGTACTCCACTTTTCAATATGGAAGACATTGACGAGGGTGTTGAAGGTCTGTCTGTGTCCCACGACTTCTGCGTGAAAACATATTGCGCATGCTATAAGGCAATTCATTATAAAACATTCTTGTTCTTGCAGGCTATGATGATGAGATATCTCTAGTCTCCCAGAAAAGTCTAGAGAAGCGTTTTGGTCAGTCGCCGGTATTTATTGCGGCAACCTTCATGGAAAAAGGAGGTCTTCCACCGACAACCAACCCAACAACTCTTCTGAAGGAGGCGATTCATGTCATAAGCTGTGGTTATGAGGCCAAGACTGCATGGGGGAAAGAGGTCAGAGTCCAAACAACAAAGCCAGTATTTTTGTTCTCTGTCTGATATAACTTGTTCATCTTTTGGGTTTCAGATCGGGTGGATCTACGGTTCTGTGACAGAAGATATTCTCACTGGGTTCAAGATGCATGCGAGGGGTTGGACATCGATCTACTGCGTGCCTTCACGCCCTGCGTTTAAGGGATCTGCACCCATCAATCTCTCTGATCGTTTGAACCAAGTTCTTCGATGGGCTTTGGGATCTATCGAGATTCTGCTCAGCAGACATTGCCCTATATGGTACGGCTATAATGGAAGGTTGAAACTCTTGGAAAGACTTGCTTATGTCAATACCATTGTCTATCCAATTACATCCATCCCGCTCCTTGCCTATTGTATGCTTCCAGCTTTTTGCCTCATCACCAACAAGTTCATTATACCTGAGGTAAGACCTGGTGTTCATCCATCTAATGCAGTTCACTTTCCGAAATTGCATTGTTTTTTTCATCACTACAGTTTGTTCTTAATTTGCAGATAAGCAACTCTGCAACCTGGTGTTTCATACTTCTATTTATATCCATCTACGCATCAGCAGTCTTGGAGCTCAGATGGAGTGGTGTGGCCCTTGAAGACTGGTGGAGGAACGAGCAGTTTTGGGTAATTGGTGGAACCTCGGCTCATCTTTTCGCAGTGTTCCAAGGTCTACTCAAAGTGTTTGCAGGGATAGACACAAACTTCACGGTCACATCAAAAGCATCTGATGAAGATGGAGACTTTGCAGAGCTCTACGTCTTCAAATGGACATCTCTTCTCATCCCACCAACCACTATCTTACTTGTTAACCTTGTCGGTATTGTGGCTGGTGTCTCTTATGCCATAAACACTGGGTACCAATCATGAGGACCGCTCTTGGGAAAGCTCTTTTTTGCTTTTTGGGTTGTTGCTCATCTTTACCCTTTCTTGAAGGGTCTTTTGGGAAGACAGAACCGAACTCCGACCATTGTCATTGTCTGGTCTGCGCTTCTTGCATCCATCTTCTCATTACTTTGGGTCCGAATCAACCCCTTCATTTCCACTACTGGGGTTGGGAGCAACAATTTCATGGGTGAGTGACCTGCCCAGTGTCATGCTTTACCCCTATCTATAAATGAGTGTGTGTGATGAGTATAGGAAATCTATTGGTCTTGTGGGAAGTTACTATAATAAACCCAATGATATGATTACCTGTATTAATCTTTTTCTTTATTGAAAAAGTCGTCGTTGGTTACGGATGTAAATACTGTAGTTCAAACTCAACTGAGCCAACGAAAAGAATTAAAACAAAACTATGTCAGATCCATAACAATACATGAACCAAAACGAAACAAAAAAAAAAAATGAATCTTTTGGATGTTTAGTTCCAATTGAATCAATAATGTGCCCGCCCAAAATTTTAAAACTCAAATCTCCTCAACTGTGAATCTCAAATGGCACAAGGCCATTCTCAGATGGTTGCAGAATCATCAACCAGGACCAAATTTGGTTCACCAGAGCCATCGTGTTAGTCTGATCGAACCCAAAAGTACTCATGTGAGTTGTAACAATAGAGCTCAGCTCAGGCTTCTTCGTTGTTGTTCTCAACCAGTATCTTCTTGCACGCCTCATAACACATGAAGGAGATTCCAGCTGCAGGAACCAACTTCAAGCAACTCGGTCCAAGCCCTCTGTACCAACCTCCAATACCTTCTTGCTCGAGTATGCGTATCAAAGCATGCAACATGTTCTTGTAAACCACCCTCCCACCAACTGCTCCCACCTGCATATGCTTCCGAGCAACCTCCAAGGGGAAAGTTGCAGTACTTGATAGTGCACCAGCTAAAGAACCTATCAAAAGAGTCTCAATATTCCCAATGCTCTCTTGCTTTACCATTTTACGGTATGCTTTTCTTAACGAGTCATAGGCGAAGTAGTTTGTCGCTGCATATGGAACCACTCCTATAAGGCTCGGGGCAAGACCCCTGTAAAGTTCTGTCGGGCCTTCCTCCCTTATTATTTTGACAAACGCATCCATTATTCCCTTGTACACACCTCTCTACAAAATTGTATTGAAGACACATTAGTGGCCGATGTCAAAAACTCTATCCGCCCTTACAATATACCATCTGTTCTATAACCCTAAAATACCTTCCACAGCAAGAGTTTGATTACATTTTGCCAAAGTATGTCTCACGTTGACTGCAAATGACCTCTTCTCAATACCATTTTTACGAAAAAAGAAACTATGGAAACTTTATGGAGCAAACCTGAATTGTAAGGCGGGTCTTGACTAATTCGAGGGGGTATGTCAAGAGTGTCTGGCTAACTCCAGCACAGGCACCAGCAAGCAATGAAGCTGGGATGGGTATTTTCGAGTCTTCTCCGAGCTTTGGAGTCAACTTCTTGTTAACAGTCTCGAATACAAAAAGCTGAACAGAGTTGAAAGAGAAGTTACCATTGGCTCATTAGCATTTACTAAAAACTGTTGAAATTAACTAATAATCAAATACTGCTTAGCCAAATTCTGACTTGAGCTTGAGCTCCATATTAACAATACAACACAAACTGTCAAGCCGAACCAATTCACAAATTATCTAAAGTTCCACAGCTATTCTACAATCAAATCATTGGTACCTCAACGGCACGAGCAGGTGCGACTCGAATCACATTGACCAAATTTCCCCGGAATAGACCTTTCCATCCTTCTTGCTTCATGATATCACGAAAGACTTCGGTGGTAGAGTCACCACCACTTCCCACCATTAGATGAGTCCTAATGGTTTCCAAAGGAGCCACAGCCGTTCTCGAAATGGCTCCGGCCACAGCTCCACTTAACAGCCGCCGCAACGAAGGATTAGAGATCTTAAGCTTCAGTTTCAAGTTCAACCCTCCTTTCTTCTTACGCTTCTCACCAATCACTTCTTCTTCTTCCACCTCATCTTCTTTAAAAGGCAAGTACTTTGTGCACAAATCATTAAGCTGGGCAGCGAAGCTACTGTTGTTGTTGCCTCCTCTGTTTGGAGGATCCGGAGACGAAATAGATCCGGATCCGAGTCCTGAACCGAATCCAGCTCCTAACTGATTAACACTAGCGAACAATCCACCAACAGGACGGTAGTTAGGGTTCTGTAGACTGCTGCTCCAATCAGATCCCAAATCGGATACGGAGAAAAACCCATTCCTCGTGTCGTCGAACAACTGGATTCCAGTCTTGCCCATATGAATTACAGTTTCTCTCGTATGAAGCTTATGAATTTAATAATGGTTAATGACAGACAGTCTTCGTTCCCCCGAGGCTGATCACGTATTCACGACATCCACATCTTCGTGAAGGATAAGAAAGTGAAGATTTTGGCGAAAAGGGTACGACGGAAATCGAGGTGACGACGAAGAGAGTGTTTAGGGTTGAGACGAAATTGCGGTTGTTGTCGCTTTCGTCGAGACCCTTGTTAGGGTTTTACTATACAGCTGCTGGTTGCAGCTTTTGGCCTTTTGAACGGGTGAGTGGTTGGGGGCGGAGGCTGCTTTAGGTATTTATATTTTAATTTCTATGATTTATTCGTTTTATGTACTTTCTTTTTTTATTTAGCTTTATCCATGTTTTTTTATTTATTAACGAAGATTGAAAATTGAAAATTCGTCAAAATTGGTCAAACGGTGCCAGTATATAACTATGAAGTATGTATGTTTTTTTTGTTTTTTTTTTTGTTTTTTTGCAAGAGATAAATATGTTACACATAGTGATGTCAACAAAATAAAAATAAAAAAGGTTATAAACCGGATTAAAAAAAATGAGGGATTAATTTAGAAAAGTCAACTATTTGTGAATTTTTACACTTTTACTATTTGCGTTTTGTGGTTAAACTGCAGAAACAAATTTTACTACTTTTTGCAACACATCCCATTCATCTAATTTGACTTTTCCCATATATCCCATTCCAATGGACTCGTTGGTAGGTGCATAATAACAGTCACGTGCGTCTATCATAACCTTAGATCATAACTATTGTAATCTTAACATGAAAATTATTTTTCTTGGTCCAAGGCGCAAGTGAATCTACTTGACAGATTAGTCTATTTGTAAGTTTTGATTTCCTTGGGGGGGGTACAACAGAAAATTACTTGACAGATTAGTCTAAACATAAGAAAACTAAAAGAGTGAGTTACTCCCAGTACAGACGTTTTGTGATGGAACGTCAAAAGTAAAAGAACATTTTTATTCATGAATCGCCTTAGTATATAAGAAAACCTTTGGTTGGTCAGTTTTGCCAAACAATAATCACAGTGGAAAAATTTAATGGCGCAATATGTAAGTAAATTATTCATTTTGTTATTATTGATTTACTTCTGTTGATGGAAATAAGGATGCAAGAAACGAACTCCTTCGAGATACAATGGTGTCTGCATTTCAATCAACCGCGACGCCTGCACCCACCGTTTAACATAATTTTACCAAATACTCTAAACCACTTTTTCGGATGGAAAAAAAGTGAGAAACGACTTACTGCTCGAGCAAACGCAAACATTTCCTCTTCGCCAGAAAGCATTGATACAATTGAAGAAGGCGATCCAGCTGCACTTATGCTACCTTCTGCAAGCACATCTCGCCTTAATCTTGAATCTTCGGTCTCTGTCTCAAACTGGAAGCTGCAAGTTTCCAATAAATTTATGTGCCGTTTAGGGGATTGGCATATAATAAACCAAACTGATTAAGCCATAACCAAATTAAAATGATCAACCAACTAAATCCAAACCAAAAACCAAAACTTTCAATAAAGCTGGTAAAACCAAATAACCTGAACAGAATCAAAGAGTAAACCAAATTTCCCACTCGTCAATTGTGTGTTCTTACCTTTCCAGGTCAAAAAGAGTTCCCTCTGCAGTTCCTTGAAACAACTCATCGATAGGTGTCTCTGCGGATGAGACAAGACAACAATGGTGGTTGTATAGCTCATCAACAAGGGTTATAAACCTACGTGCCTGAGAACATTAAAATCCCTTAGAGGAAGGAATCCGAATCCACAGACCTCAAAAGCCAAAATCTTGATTTTGATTATACCTTGTCGCGTATTTCCATGCTCATTGCTGGAATATCAGAGATAAAGATTGTATGATAGTTTTTGGCCACTGCGATATAATCTGCTGCACCTACAGGTCGACCACATAGATACTCGAATGTGAATCTTGCCACTCCATTACAGCTTGCAGGAACCTCCACTGTTCTGATGGATACACCACATGATACTCGAATGTAAAAAACAAACCCATTGTGATTTAATTTGATCCATAACAAAAAGAAAAACCACTTTTCTCATTAGTACCTTCCAAACATCACTGGGAGAGTCGCAGAAGTTATTTCTCCACCGGACTCTTCAGTGACCTGACACCACATTTTCTCAAACTCTTCCAGAACAGCATTATTCAAAGGCCATAAGTAGTGAACCTATAAATGCACATTTAGAATTTCGTCACACAAAAGCAAAAAAAAAAAAACACAGCAATAAACAATGTAAAGAATATGTGGTTCACACATTTTCAACTGAGTTTTTGGCTGCAACTCGGCGGTAATCTACTTCACTTCCAATTGAGATTATCTCACAATGTTTCTCCAATTTAGAGATAAACTTATCAAATATCTCCTTCTGCATTCCGTCCTGTACCAACAACATCAGCGAGAGAATTAGTGACTTGGCGCAAAACACTGCGTTCTCAAGAAGATAGATGTCTTCCATGAAATCAGTTAAAGAGAAGAAGGAAAAGAAACCTGATTCAACTCCCGTGGTGCTCGGTTACTGGTGGCCACAAGAACAGTTCCAGTAGTCAACAATCTGCTCATAATTCCAGATAAGGCCACAATAGCAAATACATCAACTGTCTGTAACAGAAGATGCAAGAAATTCCAAGTTATGGGAAGAATGAACACTATTTGCAGTTCAGTTGATGCCAAAAGATAGCAAGTACAGTCTCAACTAAGTTAGACACTGAATTGGCTTTATGACTTCAGAGTAACAAGTAATTAGCGAGCCAAGTTTTAAACACTTCCTTAATTTCTCATAGTCAACAATCTATTGTTAGAAGAATGACTAAGGATATTGTAGTTTATTTAATAGTTTCATGTATTCAAAATTACCTGAATCTCATCAAAGCAGAGGATGCTGGCTCCTTTTTTAGTCGATTGCTGATCAACGAGAAACTTATCAGCCACAGCTGGAAGAATGTGCTTCATTTGGAGTTGCTGCTTATAAAATTCTTCTCCAGCTAGCCATTCCTTAACTTTTTCATCAACAGGAAGGTTCATAATCCATTTCGAAATGCTGTATTGCGAAGCCTTTTCGGCACCATTCTCCTTCCAATACTTGTGCATTTGTTCATTTATCTTCAGCATAGCCTACAGACAAATGAAATGGAAAACATCAAAGTTTATATTAAGTTACTTAGCCAGAAACATAAAGAAACCTCTAAAAGGCTCACACACTTCATGAAAGTGAAACCGTTGCCTATGTCTGATAATCCCATCAGTAGCGCCATAAAACATATCCATCAGCATAGTCTTGCCTACATGAAAACACCAAACATGGTCTCAACTAAGTTAACCATATCGCGCTATACAGTATATATTAAAGACTTATATGAAGGAAACAATAATAGCAATAATGTAGCATCCATTAACATACCACATCCTACATTTCCATAGATATATAATCCTTTCGGAGCTAGTGGTACTGCAGGACGAGAACCCACAATCGAGTCCAGTTTTCTCTCTCGGTTGAGGTATGATACCCATTTACCAACTCCAGGTTCTACATTCATCTGTCTTCTCCTAAAACACTCCCCCAGAAAGATACAAAAAACCATATATAAAAGAAGAAGAAACAAACAAAAGAAGATGACATTGATAAAAAAAACCTCACCCTAAGACCCATCTTCCCAAAAGCTTTTGTCCATGCTTATTCATAGAAGCCCACATTCCATCTTCTTCCTTCTTCTCAGCTTCTTCCACCATTAGCTTTCTTCGCTCTTCCTCTCTCCTCTTCTCCCACTCTGCTAATCTCACCTGTAAAAACCAAAATTGTACACATAAACGCAGACGAACTGAATTAAATTCCCACAAATCCTAAAGCGTAAATTTTACATGATAATGTTCCATTTCCTTCTCGAAATGTTCCAATCTTCCAAACAAATTTTCGAATGCTGAAACGACCTTCTCTTGGTACGGATCATGTTGTAGTCTCCCTTGCTCCACTAACTTACTGTAACTCGTCAGTGGGCCTCCTGATAAGGAGCGAATAACATTATATCTCAATTGCATAATTCTCAACCGAATTGGAAGAAGATTCAATTAAGGTACTGACCTGATGGTTTGGGAGGATCAGAGGTGGTATAGGAACGAGCAACGAAGTGTAGGCCATTAGAGAGTTGTCTTCTGGAGGAGAACCCTAGACGTAGAATATTAGAGATCTGAGAAACATTAGGCATAATTTGCTTCAGACTCCGATTTGTGGTTTCTTCTTAAAGCTTCCGATCACGGTTAAGCTACTACTACTGTTTCTGAAACGAAAGTGAAAGATTTAGAACGGTATTAATAGGTTGGTATCGACGTGGACGTCTCATATGAGAGCCACGTAGTGCAATATGGACCGTTTGTTGGATTGCTGATTTGGCTTATTAATGTCCGTATAGATATTCCTTTTTGTGAGTTGGTAAATGTCAAAACTCAAAACTAGGATATGCCAATCTGCCGAACTCGATGTGGTCCGGTCTGGTCCGTAAACTAGTATACCAGTTGAGCTAGTATAAGATCCCACTTAAAATCAAATAGAACTACTTCGCAAAGTTTTGAAATCTATCGGATATGAAACCAAATAAAATAACATAACACGAAACATTAGTTATAGAGATATGTGGAAAATGTATGTTCGTATCACGGGAGCTGAGTAGTAGAATAGAACCAGCGTATGTATGCAATTCTCATATAGAAAATTCTGCCTAGAGTCAGGACAGCTATTTAGATTTACAAGAAGACGACAAACCCAATGCATGCTTTAGGAATTCTGTTCTGGAACCCAAACAGCTTTATATGCCAAAAACGTGAATAGATCCGAATGTGTTGGAAGTTCCCAAATATTCGTTGTTGAGCAAAGCCTAATCCCGTGAGTTGTTTGAATGTTTTATAGTTTAGCATGTAACACCTGCTTGGCCTGTTCCTTTATCTAGGACAAAAACTTGTTGAGGTGACAATGCACATTAAGCCAAACGACTAGACTCTATAGTAAGGATCTTTGGAGAGGTTAAATGAGACCATTGTAATCATATGATGATGATGTAACATACATTTTATTGTAACGTCGGTATGGTTATTTATCGCCTGAAATTGTGGATCCTGCTTCCTAAAGATCCCACATAAACCCATGAAGTACTGAAACATCTTTTGCAATGACCATCCTTTGACTTTCAACATAGAACGGTTTCATTGGAGAAAGAAGAAATAAAAAGGGAATTTCAATTTGACATTTAACAAAAGTTTACTACTACAACAATTGTTTTACCCAAATAGATAGGTTCATAACGTGAAAGTAAAAAAACCAAAGAAGATACAATGGAGTTCAAAGATTCATGAAACCTCTAAAAACCATCAATTGCTATGTAATATAATTTAGCCATAACTTAAATAATATAATCCCAAAACTAAAAAACGTAGACCAACAACACCGACAATGATAATGCATTACCTATGATGAAGAAGCAAAATCCAAAAATCTCTTCCAAAATGTAACCCCTTGAAGCTCTTATTCCCTGAAAATTGCATTCTTGAATCAGATCAAGATCAGATCAATCCTGAGTCTCGCTTCGTTTAGCTTCAGCTTCCCTCTCTTCCAAAAGCTTCCCAGCTTCCTCATCACTTGCTTGAACCTTCTTCTGTGCATCTTTAGCCTTCAACGCCTGCAACTTGCAGTGATTGTAATATCCAACACCCAAGAAAGCAAGTCCGTACCCAAACAGATTGATAGGTGTGACCGTGTCCTTGATCACAGACCAGGAGAATGCAATCAAGAGCCAATCTTTAACCACACCAGCCACATTCATGGTCAAAGCAGAGGTTTTTCCAACGAGCAAGAACACAGCAAGATTCAAAGCAAACGCACAAACCGAATTGGTTCCAAATATCACGAAATCGAAGTGGAAACTCGAAGTATCTCTAAGAACAGGGAACTCAACAAAGATCCAAGGAACAGAGAGGAAAACTAAGCAACAAGGAGCAACGTAATAGAGGGAAGTGATAGGGTTAAGGTTGATTCCTTTAGAAGTAAGCAAGATCTGAATCAAAACCAACCTCGTAGCTTCAAAAGCAACAGCACCAAGCTGAAGGAAAACACCCCAACCATCAAACTTGGCTTCACCGTAAGCAGCAATAGCAACACCAAAGGAGATCGAGAGCATGTTAGTCATAGTCTGAGATTTGAAAGTCTCTTTCTTTAACAAGACCCCGATCGAGTAAACCGCTACAGGCATAAGGGCTTTGAGCATTTGGATGAAGGAGACGGAGAGGTAAATGTAAGCAGAGTTTGATAACCAGAGGGAGAGTGAGTACAACGCGCCGATTGGTACGACGGATCTGAGATAAGTCTCGCGAGACATTGAGACAGGCTCGACGACTTTGAAGACTTTGATGAGAATGACGGCTAAGGAAGAGCAAAAGCCCATGTGGATCATGGTGAGAGTGATTGGGAATGGCCAATTGTACATCTTCTTGTCGAGGATGTACTTGTTGTAGACGATGACTGTGAAGCTGAGGAAGATCCAGATTGCGACATAGGTGTATGAGAGGATGATCTTCTTTATCACTCCGTCGGAAAGAGCACGGCCTTTCCCCATGGTGGTGGTGGTTTTCTCGCCGGACGAAGAAGATGGGTGGTGCGGCGTAGGATAAGATTTGGGAGAGAGAGCTGCGCACGTTAGAAGAGTCTCTCTCTCTTGTGTTTTTGGGTTTGGGTTGGGGGAAGAAGAGACTTTGAGTTTGGTGTAAATGTAAGAGGAAGGGCTTACGTGACTTTGTATGCAACGTGGCGAAAAGGTGCGCGATTACTTGACGATTGGCATATTTGTGGGATCCATGTATAATTCTCTGTTTTCTAGTGTATTTTTTTTTTTTTTACTTTAATAGTCATTTTTAATTAAGAAATTATGTAAAAAATGTTTTGTTTTTGAGCTCTTTTTAGTTAATTACGTTTTGTAAATGTGATACAAAATTGTTTAATTTCATGGTTTTCTTAGTGTTGCGGAAAACTCACAGAAAGGAACATGATTTTTTCTTAACTAATTTAGTCAAATTAACATTTTTGGGAATAAATGATTTATTGATTTACCATCAATTTTAAAAAGACTTACAATTTAATTTTTAAAATGATTATAAGTCAATAAATAAAATGATTATAAGTCAATAAATAATTTACTGCATTCGACTCAAATTAGTTGTCGTTAAAGACTTTTTACACAAATTAAAAAAAAAACTATTACAGTATGATTTATGTTTAACTTTTATTTATATATTTTCTATTTTTTATCGGTTAAGACACTAAAATAATAATAATTAATAAGGGATGGTATTGGTTTGAGATTTACGAATATTTTTGAAGAGTTCAATAAAATTATTAAAATGAATAAGTGAAAAATTGTTAAAGATTGCTAGAGAGTTGTGTTGATTAGTTTTTTAAAATCTTGTAAAGTCCTCCAAACAATCCCTGTATTTTTATGATATTTTCCATGATTTCATTTTGTAAAGAAAATGCATAAAATCATGAACCAATAACATAATAATTGAACTCATTAACAATTCTACATTCTTTTGTTTTAATTGAATAACACAGAATTTTTAATGACTTTATAAAAGTCTGAATCCAATAGCCCAAATTTGTTAAGATTTTAAATGATTTTTTACAAATCACAAACTAATAACACTAAACTTTAACAAAGTTTAACAAAATCTTAATCTAATAACAATAGATTCTACATAATATCTAAAATTTTTAAAATTCTATTCAAATCTTAAACCATTATAACCCTCACTAAGTCTCTAACAACAACTATTTTGAAACGAAAGAATATTTATATCAAACTAGATTCAGACCCGCACGTACGTGCGGAATTGATTTCATAAACTAAGTTTGCTATAAAGTTTAAAATATATTATGTACGTATCAAAAAAAAATTATATAAAATATGTTTGTATATAGTTTTTATTTTGAAAGTGTTAGTTTGTTTTATTTTGAAAATGTTAGTTAGTTTTAGTTTGTAAACTGTAATAAAATAATATATTTGAAAGTAATATATGACAAATCAATCTATATGTAAAAAAAAATGTAAAAATAGTTTCATACACCATAGTTGAGAGTACTGCTTTTCCATAGGTATATAATTAGAGCATATAAAATCAATAACTGAAACTAAGATCGGTTGTTATATTCATTTTGTGAATATTAGGTTGAAATAATAGCGGTTTCACGAAGAAATTTGGATTGATGTGATGGTAGATCCAGATCAAATAAGAATCAAATGAGTGATCGATTAGATTAATTATTGTTAAACCCGGGAACTATCAAACCGGAAATAACGCTAAAAATTTAATTTTTTTGATAGAATATTGACCTAAAGTATTACTAAAGCGCTTGTGTAACAAATTTAATATTTTTTGGCCCGTCAAAAACTCCCTCCAAGAAACCAAATGAGTAATATATGCATTCGCCTTGCTTGAATTTGTAAACCCTAAGAGTAACAGGCATTTCAATAAATAATTTTTTTCTAATATGTAAGATATATTTGAAGAGTCGAGGTAAGACATTATGATGAAATACTCTTAAAATATTCAAATCTACTCAAAATTTTTGAAATAATCATCGTAAATTAGACATGTACCCGTTTCGAAGTTGACGCATACTCAAATTAGTGAGATTTTGAGAACTGAATATAGCTACCAAAAAAGTTTATACTGTAACTTGTTACCCAATTTTTTTACATTATAATGTTTTTTATTCTTTAAGTTACACGTTCTTATTTTATACCCGTTATAATTAGTCATGATATTTGAAATAAATAAGTATATGGAGATTTTAAATATATAACAAACCCGTCCCTTCTTCTATTTTATCAGGAATAGTTTGTCAATGTATATATATATGTTTTTTTATTTTCAAAAATAGAAATATCTATGGAAATGTTTTTGTGATACATAAAATTAAAATAAAAAATTCTATTTCATTCTTAAATGCGTAAACATCGTTTTGTTTTGTTTTGTTTGATTGACAGAATTTAAATAACACACAAATTCAATAAAAATATAGCAGATAATGTGAATTTACAATTTGTAATTAGTTTATAACCTGTATTATGAAACATTTTCATTATGGGACATACATGTCTACACCTTATGCTATATGTTGTATGGATGGAGAGACAAATCTACTATACAATTACACCTTATTATATTTATAGTGGCATTTTATTGTAATAATCTCAAATCCTATTGTAAGAAAATTATGATCCAGCGATGCTAGAATTGATTTTACAATAGTATGTATTTTTCACAAACAATTCGGACTATATATTTTGATCTTATAGTTTTAGTACGTATTAAATATATGGGATTTTGAATTTATTATAATTTCCTTATGTTGTGTTTTTTTATATATAACTGCATTATTTTTGGCTAAAAAATATGTTGAACCATTTGGATTATTTCCTCATTCGAATACAAAGGATCCCACGTATTCAAGATTTGAAGACTAATGATTTTAATTTAATTATTTAGATATTAATTAAGGTAGTTTGCAATTTTTAAGGGACACTGATTTTATTCTATTTTTCCTAATCTTTCTGTTTTTTTATGGTAGGTTATAACTGCACCCGATTTTATGTGTTATATCATTTAAGTTTTTTCGGTTAATACAATTAATATTAATCTGTTTGGCTCTAATTAATATTAATCTGTTTGGTTTCAAGGATTATACATACTCTTATTCCTATTTGAGTGGCATTTCATTGTAATAATTTCAAACTCTATGTCTACTCATTAAAAATGCTTCCTTTTTAATAGTATAGATTTATGAGTTATATATACACGGTATTTATGTATTTTTAATACCCGTTATTAATGTTGTTTTCTGAAATGACTGGTTTTTGCCAAACTCCTTTTAGTTTACGTTGCCTTAAATTAATTGCGAATCCCTAAAGCTATTAGTTAGAGTAATTAATTGGAAACTTGCAATGAAGAAATGAAAAGTGAATAAAGGGAATTTAAGAGTAACTATGAAACAAAGAGTCAACGTTTAGATCAGAGCGCGTGAATCTCACTCACGTCGCGACAGTTTTTGCAATGGTGCGTCCCTCTTACGTTGTTGTATTCTTATTGGTGGTGCTATTATAGTTGTCGCAACGTTCGTTTGTTGGGTGGGTTACTTCGAGTGACAGTCCAGACGGGGTTTGTTGACTGGGCCAGCTCAATATTTTGAAGTATCATTAGCTAAAAAGAAAAAATAGACCCTTATTTTCATGTTAAAAAAAAAAAAAAAATGTAGATTCTAGTTTTAGTGTAAAAATAACAAAAATTACATAGAACTTGTGCAAATGCACTTCCTGCACATGTGTAGAGCCGGACTTAGATTCATGTACCTGTTAAAAACTCATCTTTTTTTTATAATATGCTATTTAGTGTTATTGTTTTGTTAATTAACGTTTTCTCTACAAATAGTTATAAGCCTTTTTAGATGGTTAAAGACTTACCATTCATTTAAGTTAGAAAAATAGCTTGTTGAACTGTATAATTTGAAAAAGAAAAACTACTACAGTTAATTAATTTCGAACTAAACCAACCTCATCAAAACGTTTTTGGATGTAGAAGAAGATTCTAAAATATTTTGCACTGGTTAATAGCTTCAAATCTCGTTCCGGTATAATTATCGGATTTGATCCTTTTGGCTCTGTATAACTCAAAAAACACATTCCATCAATAAAATCTTCATAAAAAAATAAAATAAAAAAATTAGCACGCAAAATTTTAGTATTATTTTTTAATTATTCTTAGGCAGGCGACAAAAAAAAAAAAAAAACTAATCATGCCAAAATTACAGCCATCTGTTGTAGTTTTTATCTCAGTCTCTCACTCGCTATCTCCAGCTTTCTTTCCGCTTCCCTCATCTGCAATCGAATTCGTATCCTCGGTGAGTTTTGAATCTCTACTCAATCTCAAAACCCTAAATTCTCTTCTTAGATTTTCTGTTCCGCAGATTTTTATTGGGTCACTGATAGTATATATATAGCATCGTCAATTGTAATAAAGATTGTGAGATTTCGTCTATCTGTCCACTGCCGCGTCTATAACTGAATCGTTGTCACAGATTAATTTGGTAGAGTTCTTCATCCTAAATGCATTTGTTTTTCTTTCTGATTGTTCTGTTCCTTGTAACGATTCTGAAAGTTTGAATTTTCTAGAGTTTTCTTACATGGTATAGGATAACGTTGCGTGACAAAATGTGTATTCTTTTTAGGATTACACTTATCAGACTCTGTAAATGTGGTAAGTAATATAATAGGTGTTTTATGTGTCATCTTGTGGCTATACAAATTTTTTGAAGAGTCAGTATGGAAAAATCTTTGTTTTGCTCTTCTTTTGATTTGTTTGTTAATTCCTTCTTCTTTACTCTTTCTGCTAACAGTACAACAACGAGAAGTATGGTGAAGAAAACGATGGAGAAAGGATTTAAGCTGATTTTGGGTTCTCAGTCCATGGCGAGAAAGCGGATTCTAGCTGAAATGGGATATGATTTCACCATTGTGACTGCAGACATTGATGAGAAAGCTATTAGGAAAGACAAGCCTGAAGATTTGGTTGTAGCTGTTGCTGAAGCCAAAGCAAACGAGATTATATCGAAACTGGGAGGTGAAAGCCAGTTTGCACAAGATCATCATCATCAACCAACTCTGTTGATTACTGCAGACACTGTTGTTGTCTACAAAGGTGTCATTAGAGAAAAACCAACCAGTAAAGAAGAAGCTCGCGAGTTTATCAAAGGCTATTCTGGTTCACACGGTGGCGTTGTGGGATCTGTTATTGTAAGAAACTTGCAAACTGGAGTTAGAAGAGGAGGGTGGGAAAAAGCAGAGGTTTATTTCCATGAGATACCAGAGCAAGTCATCGATGACCTTATTGATGATGCAATCACTTTCAAGGTTGCTGGAGGTTTAATGCTGGAGCATCCCCTCATTTCACCTTTTATCGATTCCGTGATGGGAGGAGTTGATACTGTTATGGGACTTCCTAAAGAACTCACTCAAAAATTCATCAACGATGTGTTGTAGCTCAAGCCACTTTTGATTGTGTAGGAAGACTTAAAATACTCAAATCTAAAAGCATTTGCCTAACATCTCATGCGCGTTCTCTATTGTTACATTATGTTCCGAGTCTCTCTTTGGCTTGAAGTGTGTTTGTTCCATGGTCTTTGGAAAGCATCCATCGGGTGACAGTATTTTTACAGTATACTGTTAAAATATCTTTTTCTTTCCTCTTGTGTTTTGATTAGATACATGGTTTAGTATAAAACCAGAACATCACTATCGCTACAGTAAGACAATTATGCCTTTCAACACAATCACGATTAGTTCATCCCGATGAATCAGTACCTTCGGATCCAGCTTGGAAAAGTTTGTACCAGAGAAATTATTTTCTTTAATTCGTCAGCTAAATTGGAACATGAGAAAGGCCTTGCTCAATAGCCAAGTCACGAAAAGACATCGAATCGGACTTGGATTTTGTCAATATCTTAAAGTCCACACCTAGAATATAGTCATCCTCACGCGTTGAACCAGTATGTTCTTATATATTATGACCACAACAAAACAAATTGTGATTAGTACATAGAATATTTCCCGTTAACTTGCTATGATTATATTAATTAACTACGTCTACAAATTGTCTATTAAACATACAAATTACATAATTGTAGCATGTTTTTGCGGAACCGGCCCACTAACTCCATAGTCAAGTACTGGACCATTAAATATTTAGATTATTGTAGTTTTTGTCATAATCATCTTTATCATATGGTGTCACTAACTTAAAAATGCATGAACCTCGTCTTAGGGAGATTATAGTTAGTTTTAAGTTTTTGCCTCTTTTATTATCAAGAAGTTTATGGAATTTTTATTGGCATGCAGAGCCGTGCCTCAGTGTAAACAAAATAAACTTTGGCCTATGGCCTCAAAATTTTGAAAAAAATTGAAGACCTTTATTTTTACTTTGGCCTATGTTTAGTTACTACGGCCATGTAATTTCAAATAGTATATTTATCTTAAACCTTTAGTTTTCAATTGTTAAATCCACTTAATTGCCACGTTCGATTTAAAGAATAAGTCAAAAGCTTAAAAAAACTGAATTAACATTATAAAATTACGGTAAACGTTTATTTTCTACAGTTTTCTATGTATGCACACGATACAAAAGAACTTTCGTCTCTCGTTTTCTCACTTTATTTTGATTGATGTTACTAATTCCACACTTGAACATTTAGTCTACAGAAACACCGGTTATCGTCATTATTAAAGTAAATGTCTAGCGAAAGGAAATGTTTAGAAAAGTTGATTTTGAACGTTTAGTTAATGATATTTTACGGAAGAAAATTTCAGTTAGATTTTTTTTAATTAATTGTTTACTTTTGTTATATAACTGGTATTTACCGTTCTTGACATTATATTTTCTATGCATTGTAAAAGTTTTTTTTACCGCCTCTGGGCACAGTTTATGTTCCGCACGGCTCTGTTGGCATGCTAGTGATGATGGGAGGTTCCTAGGCAGTTGTTTCTTTGGTTTGTTTCATTGATGGTCTATAACTACAAATTTGAAACTAATTTGACTATTAACATAGGAAAATGGAAAATAAAAGATCGTATATAAGTAGAATCCCGAACAATTTTAATGTGATTTTCGAACGATAAATAATGTCCTAGTTGATACCGGGACATGAAGAATTGCGATAATAAGAACATGGGCTGTTTATGCGATGAAAACTGAAAAGGATGGATAATGCTTCCACGACAACTTGGGTGTCTTTTGTTCACTTTCTCATTTTATAACATATGTTTATAATGGGCAATGGGTCCTCTTCTCCACAGATACATTCAGATTCCAATTTGTCATTTACGATTTGACCTATTCTTTTACAGAGAAGGTTGGATATATGGAATCCTGATACAGTGTGGTGATAACTGATATGTATTAGGGAACCTTCTGAGAGTCTTGTTGGTGTAGGAGATTATTATATAGATGAATCAATCGCAGAAGGATTTCTACGTTCATCAAATCTGATTCTTTTTATCTCAATTTTTTCTTTCCCACATGGGATTCTGTAGACTGTAGGTACAGAAATAAGTTGAAGAAAATATTAAAAAAAGTTCACCAGCCGGTAGTATTGAATAAATCTATTATATTCACATTAAAAATACACATGTCAAAACTAGTTTTAACTCATGCTCGTGCAGTAGTCACGCCATCGTACCCGTATACTAACAAAAAATTGGTTATTATGTAGCGATTCGTTCCTTGTCCATAAAACATATCCGTGTTATTATAAGGATTCTAGGTTTTTTTCCTTAATTATAATTTTGTGTCCTTAACCTAAAGAGAGATTTGGGACTTAACCAATGCCACTTGTAGAGCAACAACCTTGTATAGAGAGTTCCTCGCAAACCTCACATGACAAATATATGTGTACCGGCCAGTGAAATTTTTTCTAAGGAATGTGGCCTAAGACCATCTACATCAGAGAAATGCCTCATCAATCTGAAAAAAAGAAACTTATAAGAGACTGACATATGTCAAGAGAAACGATTTTCAAGTTGCTTAGATCATTCTCATCGCTACAACACATGGTATATTTTTAAGGGTTTTAAAATAATAAAAATGTTGAATAGTGGATACAGCTGTTTTTAAGAAATAGAAAATTGGTCTTATGCAAAAACTGTAGAATGGTGTGTTCTTAAGTGTAGACCATTATTTAAATATTTTAATTTCATTAAAACCATATGGTGTTAAGGATGTCCTTAAAAAAGAAAGGTTTCTAAACTTTTATTTTCCTTTATTATTATTTTTAAAAATTTTTAATTGAGAGTACTCCTAATAAAATCTAAAACTATCGGTACCTAATTTTTTTTTTTTGACAAAGTCGTAAGTACCTAACTAATCCCAAAAACTAGTTTTTTTTTAAAAATGTCATTTTTTCATATATTGTCCAAAGATCTTTACCCTATTAATTGTAGCACTTTTGGACTCTAATAGTTCTTCTCGAGTGAAAAACAGACAAACAGATAAAGGAAAGTTATGAAGGATTTGGAATCATAAAGGATTTGGAATCTTCAAAGTTGTTGCATACATTGATACATACAAATCTTCATCGACCCAATCTCTTCTAATAAACACATGCATACAATCAGAATCAATCCAACTCAATCATGCCCAGTGGCGGACCTACGTTGATATTGGTGGTGGCAGCTGCCCCCAGTAATTATACAAATATTTAAAAGTTTTACATTAGACAAAGGAAGACAAGTGGCAAACTGGCTTGAGTTCACCTCAAAAATGTTCACAGGTTGAGGGTTCAATTCTACCTAAGAGCAATCTGCACCCACCAATATTTTTTACTAGGTCCGCCCCTGATCATGCCTCAACATGACCCAATAATGAGTGAGTTCGTGTTGTAACAAGTTTGATTTTTAAGACTTCTTTTTTTTGGTCATCGTTCTAAGAATTGATTTACTTGAGACTTGAGAAAAACACGACATAAACGATTCTAAAGTCGGCCACAAAACGTAAGCAAAAAAGAAAAGAGAGAGTAGGTTTGTTCGAGGAAGCAAACAAAAAACAATTGATTTATAAACTCCGTAACCAAACACCACCACCTCATTGCTTGCCTTAACGCGCTCTGAAGGGTGAAAAAACAAACAAAAAAATCTGGTCTATCTTAAGCAACTTTTTGTGTGTAGGGGAATAAAATAAAACAAATTAATTAACGATCCCGAACTCTCTCAGCTCAGATACATTGCATGTGAAATTTCAACTAATGTATATAAACTCATTATCTTGACCTCATACTGACCGATCATTTCCTTTTTTTCCTTTTTTTTTTCCCTCTCCTTCTCTCTCTCTACCTTTTTTTTTTTGCCCTTTCTATAGGGTTTTCTTCGCTCTCTCTCTCTCTCTCTCTCTCTCTCTCTTCTCGATCTTTATGTGCATCTCGTTCTTTGGTGTAATCGGAGCTGATTTCGTTGTTTTCTTCTTAATCGTCTTCAGATCTTTCGTTTTTGCTCTTTCCCACGGGTTTTCGCTTGAGGAATCAAGCGTTTTTGTTTTTCCTGGGAGTTTTGAGCTTCAATCATGTCTCAGATCTATAGTTTCGCTGGTATGTTTCCCCCCAATCTTTGCTTGAATCAATCGATTTCATTCTCAGATTTTTGATTTAGGAAGATTTGAATTTAGATGTTCGATTTAGGCGTTTCTGTGTTGTTTAGATGTTTTCAGTATGATGAATTAAGATTTTGACTTCTAGGATCGTGTATGTATGTCGATGACTTATAGATCTGAGTTTTAGTTTCTTGGCTAGAGTTAATTTTTCGTTGGATCTGGGAATTAATAGGTATAGTGATTAAGGAATTCAAGTTTTTGTATGTTTAGTTGATTTGTATTCTTTTGTGGTGTATTTACAGGTGAAAATGAATTTTACCGTCGTGGAGCAATATACCCAAATCCAAAGGATGCAAGCCTTTTGTTGTCGCTTGGTAGTTACGTCGATGTCTACTTCCCTCCAAGCAAGAGGTCGCGTGTTGTTGCACCGACGGTCTTCAGTGCTTTCGAGGAAAAGCAGGTCTCTATTGATGTGCTCCCAGATGAGTGCCTTTTCGAGATCTTTAGGCGTTTGCCTGGACCTCAAGAGAGGAGTGCTTGCGCATTTGTCTCTAAACACTGGCTTACGCTTGTAAGTAGCATCAGGCAAAAGGAGCTAGATGTTGTTTCTTCCAATTCCAACAAATCTGAAGATGGTGATGATGATTGTGAAGGATGTTTATCTAGGAGTTTAGATGGGAAGAAGGCAACTGATGTTAGATTGGCTGCTATTGCTGTTGGAACAGCTGGCCGTGGTGGACTTGGCAAGTTGTCTATTCGAGGAAGCGGTTCTGTTAGCAAGGTTTCAGATATTGGTCTTAGGTCAATTGGTCGTAGCTGCCCTTCTCTTGGGTCTCTTTCCCTGTGGAACCTATCTACCGTTACTGACAATGGCCTCTTGGAGATTGCCGAGGGTTGTACTCAACTTGAGAAGCTTGACCTGAACCGCTGCTCTACAATCACTGACAAGGGTTTGGTAGCGATTGCTAGGAGCTGCCCTAACTTGAGCGAGCTTACATTGGAGGCTTGTTCAAGAATTGGAGATGAAGGTCTTCAAGCCATTGCACGATCCTGCTCCAAGCTGAAGTCAGTCTCGATCAAGAACTGTCCTCTTGTCAGGGATCAAGGAATCGCATCCTTGTTGTCAAACACCACGTTTTCCTTGGCAAAACTTAAGCTTCAGATGCTAAATGTCACTGATGTGTCTCTTGCTGTCGTTGGTCATTACGGCTTGTCAGTCACTGATCTTGTGCTCTCTGGATTGTCACACGTGAGTGAGAAGGGATTCTGGGTCATGGGAAATGGTGTCGGGCTACAAAAAATAAACTCTCTAACCATCACAGCCTGCCAGGGAGTGACTGACGCGGGGCTTGAATCTGTGGGAAAGGGCTGCCCGAACATGAAGAAAGCTATTATCAGTAGATCCCCCTTGTTATCCGACAATGGGTTGGTTTCTTTTGCAAAAGCATCTTTATCACTGGAGAGTGTTCAGCTTGAAGAGTGCCACAGGGTCACCCAATTTGGGTTTTTTGGTTCTCTTTTGAACTGTGGTGAAAAGTTGAAGGCTTTCTCTCTGGTGAACTGCTTGGGCATTAGAGATCTCGCAACAGGCTTGCCTGCTTCACCTCATTGCAGTGCTCTGCGTTCCCTGTCTATTCGTAACTGCCCTGGCTTTGGTGATGCAAATCTTGCAGCCCTCGGGAAGCTGTGCCCTCAGCTCGAGGAGATTGATCTATGCGGGCTCAAGGGGATAACAGAGTCTGGTTTTCTACATCTGATTCAGAATTCTCTTGTGAAGGTGAACTTCAGTGGCTGTTCCAATTTGACAGACAAAGTGATTTCTGCCATCACTGCCCGTAACGGTTGGACTCTCGAAGTCTTAAACATCGATGGATGTTCCAATATCTCTGACGCCAGCATGGTCTCCATTGCAGCAAACTGCCAGATTCTCAGTGATTTGGATCTTTCAAAATGCTCCATCTCCGATTCTGGGATCCAAGCATTGGCTTCCTCTGAAAAACTCAAACTGCAGATCTTATCCATGGCAGGTTGCTCTATGGTCACAGACAAGAGCTTGCCAGCCATTGTGAGGTTGGGTTCCACTTTATTGGGATTAAATCTCCAACAGTGCCGATCCATCTCCAATTCCACTGTCGACTTCTTAGTCGAGCGCCTTTACAAATGCGACATCCTCTCCTGATCGATAATTCCACTGTCAACTTCTCCACCTATATAATGAAAGGTATTTTAGTCCGTCCAAGTTTGTTTATCAAGTGTCAACCCTTTTTCAGGCTCTGTGATCTACGCGTCCTAGGCTCGGTACCCGGTTTTCCTTTTTTTTTTTCCAAGCAGTTCGCTTCCGGCTTCTTTTTTTGCCAGTCAATGGTTTTTTTGCAGGGTTTCCTTTTTATCAGGGAAACTCTAGCTTTACCTTGAAATCGGAAGGTCGTGTGTTGCTTGAGAATATATTTACCGGGTATACGAGATTTTAGGGTTTATCATCCTCCTGTTTCTTGCTTGGTGTCTTTTACGAGCCTATTATTATCCCACTTTTATTCGCGTCGTTTGTCTTTGTTGCGTATGGTTTTCCTCGAAAGGGGTCTTTTGTATGATTTGTACGGGTTCAGGTTTTGGTTCATGCCTTGGTTCTCTCAGAGGTTGCTCTGGCTGTTGTTGCAACAACTCTATTAAAGAGTTTTTTTGTTGTTTTTTTGCCAGATCCCCTCGTTTTTTTTTCCCAGGCTGTATCAATCTGTATGATCGATCACTGTACTAAATTATGTAATGTCCTTTGGGATGGTTTAATGAGTATTGAATAAAATTCTCATTTCGTTGTATAATATAAAGTTTTCATTTTTTTTTCTCTAATATCCTTCGAAATCTGAGAAATTAAACACACACAACTTTATCTCATGTGTGGGACAGAGAATCAGATTTTGTGTCAACCTGAGATTTTGTCTTTAATTTACGTTTGTTTGTGTCCATTCAAAAGTGAATGTGGTGTTCAATGAATATTGTCGAGGGGATGAACCTGGCCAGCGATTCCTTTTCTCGATACGATATGATTTGAGTGGGATTAAAATAAAGTGGGGGAAAAGAGTCATTATTAGTAGTATTGGTTGTCGCTATTATTGTTATTGTGGTCTAATCTTTAATTAGTACATTAAGATGGCCAGATTTCCAAAACTTTTTAGCAAAATAATCTTAAATTTTCTAATTAATTTTAGTTCTATGTCATTGTATTTAATTTTAAAACAATTAACAGAATAATAATTAGATATGTTATTATTTTTTTATTTTTTTTGGCAACAGTTTACAAGAATGACTCAAGCGAGCCAAAACGAAGGAACGTTATTTACAACATAGGTAGCTAAATGCGGAACTGAATAGATATGTTATCATTTCTCATACAAATTTAATAGTAAGACAAAATTTCACTAAAATTTACTTATATAAGTCAAAATTATATTAATTTTTTTAAAATTAATATAAATATTGATTTTAGTAAAATATTCTAAAAGAGCTATAAAAAGATATCAATTAATATAAAGTTAATAAACATAAAGAACATATAACTTATTAACAAAATCATATAAAAACAAAATGATATTTTTCTGTTAGTATTATTATCATAATAATTTAAATAACAAGCTTTCAATAGTTATTATAATTGATTATAAAAAAAAATATTACTCCTGAATTATCTCCAACTCATTAAAAGAAATTTAATTCTCAATAAATATAGATTTATATATATTCATAAATAAATATAAAAATAATAACAAATTAGGAGATATCATAATGTGTGATTATTTATATATATATATATATATCTAAGTATGTAAACTAATTAATCTCAACATTTAGTGTGATTATTCATTAAAAATTGAAATATTGATAACCAAATAGGAATATACGTTCTAATTATATATTCATCTATTTGCTATTAAAAAGGAATGAGACAATAACCTTTATCATTATAAATAAACTTAGTAACAAAAATAATCATAATATATTTAAATACGTGATTATAGATTATGCAAAATTGTTATAGTTACTCGATAAACCATAAATATAAATTTGATTTTTAAAACATACAAAAATATATATTGCCATAAATTTTAACATTTTGTAAATATTTTCTTTACCATGTTCACATATTTTATGGGTAAAATGTATTCTTACACGAATACGTTGATTTTGGAATTTCATTAATTTTTCATAATTTTTTTTTGATAATATACCGTCATTTATAGAAAATATTAACAAACCGAATAACTCAAATGATTTAAATAGCTAATCAAAAATATTAAATCAATAAATTAGATTATCTTCATAAAATTTAGTTTAAAATCCGATTGTTACTAACATATAATAAAATTAAATAATTAAACTACAGAGTAATTTAGTATATGTTGTTATGGTTATATAAGAAACATGCAAAATTGTTGTGATTACAAGATAAAACATAAGAAGATATGAATTTGATTTTTAAACCACACAAGAAATATTACAATAAATAGTAACATTTTATTAAAATTTTTTCTACCATAAAACCTCTTACACATTAAATGATTTCACGGATAAAACATATTTTTTATACAAAAAACGCAGCTTTAAATAAATAAATAAAAATCTTTAGTTAAATATTATGTTTCATACAAACAGATATTAGTTCTAAAATAATAATTTTACTTATAATAATTTTCTTTAAATCGATTTATTACACACATAGTACGGGTTGTTACCTAGTGATCCCTTCAAGTAGAGACAAAGAATCATAGTGAATTGCGCGTCTTGTTCACACAACATCCATTGACCATATATATTCTTAAGCATCTAATTCAAAGTTTGAATAAATTTTACTTTTAACATTATTCACCGATCACACTGAAATGGTTATGCAACAATTTTCAAGATTTTTACCAAAAAATTAATTTTCAAGATTTTTACCAAAAAATTTAAAATCTAAAATGAATGATACATTTGTGTTATGTAAAACAGGGTGGATTATGTGGCTAACGTATATAACATTTTGGACCGATTTGTTTACGGAAATGTTTGATTGATCACTTTCTGACACTGTTTGTCCAAAGAAAAAAAAAGATCACTTTCTGACACTAACATTTGAGTTAGATATCTTAATTGTACTCCCTAAAGTGGATTGCTAACTCCTAATAAGATTGGTTACTTCTTTTTTTCTCTTAATTTTCTTGCAAACTTCATTGACATTCTTACTAATGAAGCGTGAAATGCACACAGTTAGTGTTTCATTTGTCCAATGTTGTTCCATAATACGTTAAGAAGTTTTCTTCAATTAATTTCATCAAAAAATGAAATGTAATAAAGCTAACCATATTTATGAAAACATGAAACGTCAAAAGATAATATTTATGTTGATAACTAAAGATATTATGTTAATGAGTAATAAACAAACAAAAATGTAGTTTTTATTGATAAAAAGTTACTTATAATAACATTAACGAAGCACTATAAATACAATCATAAATCCTAATATATGGCATCAAACAAAAGAAAAAAAACTAAAAAGAGCTCAAAACAATTTTTTAAAAAAAAATGGAGAAGAAAACCATTTTATGGCATTTTTCGCAATCACGGTGTTGCTCTCATTTTCTTATTCAAGTTTGGCCATAGCAGACGATCTTAAGGAGATGCTATACAACGAGTTTAAGACGGGGGTGAATGAATTTTGGCCGAGTCCGGATCATTATAATTTCAAGGTTATTCGTAGGCAATCAATAAAAGTTCTCAAAAATCTTATTGACTGCGGGACTAAGATGGGATATAATGGGCATTATTGTAACCATGACATTATGGACGAAGTTCTTCGAAACAAAAGTGCGTCGAGAAAATGTTGTGGGAGTATAGTGAAAGCTGGGAAGCAATGCCAAATAAGTTATATGAAACTGTTTTCTCAGTTCTATCAATTCAAAGGTTTTAGTTCTAAAGCTATGGCCAAAACTGACGAAATATGGAAAAAATGTTCTGTTCAAATGGGAGGTATTGCACCATTTTCTGGTTACAAAAATCGAAATTAATTATACTATTATATAATTATAAGATGGCCAGATTTCCAAAATTATGATCCCTTAAAGTAGAGACAAAGAATCATAGTGAATTGCGCGTCTTGTTCACACAACATCTATTGACCATATATTCATCTTCTTAAGCATCTAATGCATAGTTTGAATACATTTTACTCTTTAACATTATTTACCGATCACACTGAAATGGTTATGCAACAATTTTCAAGATTTACCGATCACACTGTAAACATAGCAACAAGGTTTTTGGTGATATAAATATGTTTTCAATAAAAACAACATTTTTGAAAATGTTCACAAGTGTTTAGAATAATTTCACAAGCTGTTACAAAAAAAAAAAAATTGGGACAAGTTTACGGAATCTTTGATGTGTATATTCTGTTAGAACACATTGATCTAAACTAGATAATGATCTAAACTCTAATCAAATCATACTAAACTTTGTCCACCATTTCAAATTCAAGAAGCTGAAATCTTAATAGCCACATATATAGGTCATTCACTTAAGTCGGCAAGAGAGTCTCACCCGTCGATAAATTTTGTTGAGAATAGACTCTTTGAATCGATCTTTACGGGAGAACTGAATAACAAAACAAATAGAAGATAGAGAAGTTAATAGTTACACAAGTTTGTTGGAGTAAACCATCAGAAATCATCCTTTGTGACACCATGTTGTCTGAAGGAGATATATAATACAAAATGTCATTGTTTGCTTCTTCAAGTGTTAAACCGTGGGTCACTTCGATATTAAGATGCATGATTGATATGGACCATGGTTCGTGAAACTTTTTTTTCAACATCAGGTTTAGAATGGGTTTGATTTTAGGGGGATTAGGTGAGACAAGAACGAAATCTCGCATTTCTACACTTGACATGGAAGCTTTAACATTATAAAGACTTATCATTTTCTAAAGAACATAATTTGTCGTGTTCAGAAACAGATAGTGCAAACTTAGCCTCAATAATAAAATCTCTCTGTGTTTATTTTTTTTTCTTTGTTCTATCTTTCTATGGAACTTTTTCCTCGATAAATATTTACAAATAAACAAAAAATTCAGACGGAAAACAAATTGTATTCCCTAAAATTAATTCCTAACTCCTAATCAGATTGGTTACTTTGTTTTCTCTTAATTTTCTTGCAAACTTCATTAACATTCTACCAGAAGATTTTACTAATTAATGAAGCGTGAAATGCACACAGTTAGGGTTTCATTGTCCAGTATTGTTCCATAATACGTTAAGAAGTTTTCTTCAATTAATTTCATCAAAAACTGAAATGTAATAAACTAACCACATTTATGAAAACATGAAACGTCAAAAGATAATATTTATGTTGATAACTTATAAAGATATTATGTTGATGAGTAATAAACAAACAAAAATGCAGTTTTTATTGATAAAAAGTTACTTATAATAACATTAACGAAGCACTATAAATACAATGATAAATCCTAATATATGGCATCAAACAAAAGAAAAACAACTAAAAAGAGCTCAAAACAATTTATAAAAAAAAAATGGAGAAGAAAACCATTGTTATGGCATTTTTTGCAATCACGGTGTTGCTCTCATTTTCTTATTCAAGTTTGGCCATAGCTGACGATCTTAAGGAGATGTTATACAGCGAGTTTAAGGTGGTGACTGAAGACTGGCCGAGTCCGGATCATTATAATGTCAAGGTTATTCGTAGGCAATCAATAAAAGTTCTCAAAAATCTTATTGACTGTGGGATTAAGATGGGATATGGTGGGAGTTATTGTAACCATGACATTATGGAGGAAGTTCTTCGGAACAAAAGTGCGTCGAGAAAATGTTGTCGATGTATAGTGAAAGGTGGGAAGCAATGCCAAATAAGTTGGATGAAACTGTTTTCTCAGTTCTATCAATTCAAAGGTATTAGTTCTAAAGCTATGGCCAAAACTGACGAAATATGGAAAAAATGTTCTGTTCAAATGGGAGGTATTGCACCATTTTCTGGTTATAAAAATCGAAATTAATTATACTATTATTTAATAATGGTTTAAGTTGATTGTATTGTATTTGTAACAACGATTTATACAATAATATTATATATCCGTTTTCTTTTATGTGATGTGTTCTCTTCTAGACCCCCATAGTTTCATGATCCATACGCCTTGATTCTATTCTTCACCATATTGTCCATTTTGCTTCCAAAACACATTTTCCGTCATGGTTGTGATCGCAACTTTTCACGGTGTACTAAAAATTGTATAGCTCGGAAGAGAATTAGTTGAATTAAAAGTAAACGATAGCACACAAATTAGGAAAACAGAGAAATTGCTCCTAGTAACATTTCTACTGATTACGTAACGAAGAGAGATATGTTTTTTTGTGGAGACTCTTATTAATAACCATATATCATGCAAAATCCAAAGCTACAGAAACATAATGGGGAACATACTAAGCAGAATTTAAGGCAGCATACGTTTCGCCGAGGAAATGGAAGCGTCCACAATGCGGAGCCATGCCCGACGACAAGGAGAATCAAAACACATAACTACAAGAACGCCTATCAATGCGGTCACACAAGTTGAAGCAGCACTATAATAGAATACCACCACATCAATAACAGCTTCATCGTCTTTTTCTTCTCCTCCATCATCATCTGCTTCGTTTGAGCTCTTAGTAGCCTCACAACTTTTCTTGGTCGTCGTAGGTCCACAAAGAAGAGGATTGCCTATGTAACTTTTCTCATTAAAGGTATTGAACTGCTTTCCTTGTGGAACGATCCCTGACAAATTGTTGTAAGACACGTCGAAGACAGCAAGAGAAGTAAGGCTAGTTAGCTGTTGAGGAATACTTCCTTGCAACTTGTTATGTGAAAGATCAAGGCTCTCAATATCTTTCAGTTTGGAGAAGTTTGATGGTATTGAACTTGACAAGAAATTGTGAGATAAGTTCATGACTCGAAGTTGTGGGAGATCTCCAAGCTCTGCTGGGATAACACCACTTAACTCATTGCTTGACAGATCCATCCCATACATACGATCAAGTATGGCACCAGTGAACTCAACTGATGCTCCAAAATAAGATTCATACCTTTGCTTTGTTGAAAACTTGATTTCAACTTCTTCAAAACCATAGGATTCTACACAGAATTTCTCATTCACAAATGTAGATTTGTAAAATTTGAACTTACAGATTTCCGAATATGATACACCTATCTCCGAAATGTATCCTTCTGGTCCAAATGATAAATTATAAAGGCATGAAGGTATGACACCGTTGAGATGGTTATCAGAAAGATCTAAAAGTCTAACGTTGCTCAAATCACACAGCTGCCTTGGAATAGATCCTGTTAAATTGTTCCCCTTCAACAAAAGAATTTTGATGTTCTCGGTATTGACAAACTGTGGGATACTACCAGAGATTTTATTGTACCGTAGATCAAGTATTCTGACACGTTCCAAGAACGTGTCTGGAATCGGCCCGGTGAAGTTGTTGTCGCTTAGGAACAATTGTACCCCAAAATCCCCACCGACATGTGAAGGCAAAACTCCAGATAATTGGTTTCCAGACAGGTCAAGAAGCGAAATAGAGGGCATGGTTAGCAAAGAGGGTGGTGTTGTGCCTTCTAAGAAATTGTTTGATATCAATAACGTACTCAAAGTAGATAAGTTAGTTATCCAACTTGGAATAGCACCCACGAGACGGTTGTTGGACATGTCAAGAGTTGACAATGTTTTGTTGGAGCTAAGCAAACCAACTCCGATCTCTCCACTAAATAAGTTGTTATCCATTCTCAACTCTTTCAGTGAAGTGAAGCTTGTTTCTCTTGGAAGAAAAAGGCCACTGAGTTTGTTGTGAGAGAGCTTCAGTTGTTTTAGTGAAAAACAACCCTTGAGAAAGCTTCTAGGTAGCTTCCCAGAGAAGTTATTATAAGACAGGTCCAAGAATGAAATATTCTTCATCTCACCAATAGACGATGGAAAATGCCCTTGGAACTCATTATTGGAGCCATTCATTCGTACCAGATTTGGAAGTGCACGACCAATATTATCAGGGAATAGTCCTGTAATATTATTCGCTGAAAAATCCAAGAACTGCAACTTATTATGCACTATTGTAGGCATCTGAAAGGTAGTGAATACATTATTCTGCAACTGTAATACTTCAAGTTCAGGATTATTCAACAGCCAGGTAGGAATGTGACCAGATATTCTGTTGTTGGATAAATCAACTAGACGCAGGTTCTTCTGGTACACGAGAAAGGAAGGGATTTTCTCCAAGCTGCAAACTCGTAGAACAACAACACTCAGTTGAAACTGTGGCTGCCAAGTAGCCTCTGTTTCGACTTGTACCATTTCAGATTTTGATGAAAGTTTTAACACCTTAAGCTTTGTGAGGTTTGCAAGCGGACTGAGCGAGAATAAGCCACTGAAGTTGTTATCTGACAATGATAGGTATTCGAGGGACTTAAGGCTACTGAAACTAGATGGTAGATTCCCACTAAACTGGTTGGATGACAGATCAAGAACCCGTAGCTTGTTCAAACTACCTAAACAAAGAGGAAGCTCGCCTGCAAAATGATTTGTTCCGAGATCGAGCTCCTCTAGATTCTTCATTTTACAAACTAAGAAACAACAAGATAATGAGATTTTCTGTGTCATACGTAAAACTATATTGTTGTTCAAATTGATAATCACACACACACAAACCTGCATGTATAGCCCCACTAAAGCTATTCCCCTGAAGACTCAAGCGTTTCAAGGTAGTCAAATTCATTAGTTCTGAAATGAAATAAAGGCCAAAATATTTTGTTTAGAAGAAATATTATTTTCCAAATAAAAATAAGCTTACTTTCAGTTTTCCTAGGTGCAAAGCAAGATATTTCTAGTTAATATGTAAACGAAAGATGAAGAGTTTACTATGACATAAACCAATTCAATAATTATGTAGAGAGTAGATGCTACCTAGTATTTTGCCGTTAAATCCGCGTCCACCCAGCTTTAGCAGTTCCAACTTTGTCAAGTTCTCTAGTCCTAAAAGGGAGTCAATGAGAATTAAAAACTGTAGTTTAAGGACACATAAAAATTACAAAAATTAAAAGAACTAACCAAAAGATACATCATTAGTTAAGTAGGCTGTGTATGATAGGCACCGCACAGTTAAAAAAATGGAATAACATACCGTTAATAGGAAAAGGGCCATCGGTGTTATAAAAACCAATAGAAATCCCGATAATCCGGCCACTTATACGATTGCATTCAATGTACTCCCACTGACAGCAATCACTCTTTGTGTCATTAGTCCAAGTAGTGAGAACATCGTCCCAGCTTGTTATGAAGCTTCTTGAGACCTTGAGCTCCAACAGTTTCTTGAGCTCCAATAATGTTTTTCTTTCTTTCTCAATACAGCTTTTGCATCCATGAAGCTGCTCCAACAGTAATATCATCCATATCAAGTATTGGCCCAAGAAAAGCTTCCTTTCCATTGCAAATAAAAGATTAAACACACAGAAAATGAAATAAACCCCAAAGCAATTTGGGACTGGGAGTTCAACAAAAAATATCACCACGTTTATAGGAGTTCAACAAAATGAAAAAGATCGAAGTTTCAGTGAATTCAAAACACACTTAAAATTGTATGAGAGGAAGTCAAGGTCTTTGTAGAAAAACACCCGTACTCGAATGATTATTTGTGTGGCTGAAAACTCATCTATACAGCCTTTCCACGAAATAAGTTAAAAGTCAAGTCAAGTGAAGAAGACAAGAACCCAATGGGCCATTCAAATATTTAAAAAGAAAAAGTATATATATATATATTTTTTAATTGATCCTCCAAGCATACCGAGGCGGAAGGTTCGGGTTTCATCTTTTGAACGAAACTCAAACACAATATATTCAAGCTTTTGAACGAAACTGAAATTATTTTAAGGAAACACATTTTTTTGCAGAGGCAATGAAAGCATCGACAATGCAGAACCATGCTCGACGCCAAGGACAATCAAAGCACATAAGTGCAAGAATGCTTATCAACGCTGTCACATAAGTTGAAGCAGTACTATAATAGAAGACCATCATGTCAATAGCAGCTTCATCATCTTCGTCTTCTCTTCCGATCACTGTATCCTCTGAGCTCTTATTAGCCTCACAACTTCTATTGGTTGGTGGTCCACAAAGAAGATGATTGCCTATGTAGCTGTTCTCATCAAAGGTGTTAAATTGCCTTCCTAGGGGAATGATTCCTGATAAGTTGTTGTAAGACACGTTGAACACAGCAAGAGAAGTAAGGCTAGTGAGTTGGTGAGGAATACTTCCCTGCAACCTGTTATGAGAAAGATCAAGGCTCTCAACATCCTTTAGGTTGGAGAAGGTGGACGGTATAGAACTCGACAGTAAATTGTGAGATAGATTCAACACTCGTAGTTTCAAGAGATCTCCAATCTCCGTTGGGATAACACCACTTACTTCATTGTTTGACAGATCCATCCCATACATAAGACGAAGTATACCTTCCCTGAACTCAGATCTTCCATTATAAGAATCATACCTTTGCTTGGCTGCAAATTTAATTTCAACTTCTTGATAGGTTGAGCGGTCTACTTCGATCTTATCTACCAAAAAAGTGGATTTGTATAATTCCAACTCAAGACTCACTTGATTAAAAGATGGCGGAATGTTTAGAGCCGTTGTGTCCTCTTGTAAACGACCAAAAGACAAATTATATAGGCATGAAGGTATGAAGCCATTGAGCTTGTTGTCTGAGAGATCTAACAGTCTGATGTTTCTCAAATAACAAAGCTGCCTTGGAATAGATCCTGTTAAATTGTTTCCCTTCAACAAAAGAATATTTATGCTTTGGGTATCGACAAACTGCGGGATACTCCCAGAGAGTTTATTGTTCCGCAGATCAAGTATCTGAACACTTTGCAACAATGTATTCGGAATTGACCCTGAGAAGTTGTTGTTATGTAGGAACATATACATCCCCCACACACCATCAACACGTGACGGTAAGGCTCCAGAAAGATTGTTTCCAGAAAGGTCGAGAAACGAGAGAAAGGGCATTCCCAACAAAGAAGGTGGTAACGTACCTTCTAAGACATTGTTGGATATCAATAAGAAATCCAAATAATGAAACTCAAACAACCATCTTGGAATAGCACCACCGAGACCATTATTGGACATGTCAAGGATTCGTAAAAAAGTAGAGTTACGCAAACCGCCTCCGATCTTCCCAGTAAATAAATTGTTATCCATTCTCAACACGTCAAGCGAAGGGAAGTTTGCTTCTCTCGGAAGAAAAGGGCCGCTAAATTTGTTGTGAGAGAGCTTCAGGAATATTAGTGAAACACAACCTGTGACAAAGCTTCTTGGTAGCTTCCCATAAAAGTTATTATAAGACAGGTCCAAGTATGAAATATTCTTCATCTCACCAATAGACGATGGAAAATTCCCTTGGAACCCATTATTGGAGCCATTTAGACGTTCCAGATTTGGTAGTGCATGGTCCATACTATCAGGGAACTTTTTGATATTATTAGCTGAGAAATCCAAGATCAGCAAATTATGCACTATTGCAGGCATTTGAAAAATAGTGAATGAATTATTCTGCAACTGTAAGACTTCAAGATCTGGATTGTTCTCCAACAGCCAGATAGGAATGTGTCCAGGTAACTTGTTGCTGGATAGATCAACTAGACGCAAGTTTTTCTGGTACGCGAGAAAGGAAGGGATTTTCTCCAAGCTGCAAGATTGTAGCACAAGAACACTTAGTTGAAAATTTGGCCTCCAGGTACCCTCTGTCTCGACTTGTACCATATGAGATCTTGATGATAGTTTGAACACCTTGAGCTTTGTTAGGTTGGTGAGTGGATTGAGCGAGAAAGAGCCAGCGAAGTTGTTATCTGACAATGAGAGATATTCGAGGGATCCAAGGCTACTGAAACTAGATAGTAGATTTCCACTAAACTGGTTGGATGAGAGGTCAAGAACCTTCAGCTTGTGCAAGCTACCTAAACAGAGAGGAAGTTGGCCTACAAAATGGTTTCCTCTGAGATCGAGCTCACGCAGATTCTTCATTTTACAAAATACTGCAAAAAAAAAAAAAAAAAAAAATTTGAAAACAAAACATAAAGATGAATTAGTTATATTTCTATCGAGAAGTCAGTAGATACTTCTCATAGTTGCATAGAGGTGAAGCAAACAAAAGGGTACCTTCTATTGGGAGAGGTCCGTCTAAATGATTCTGAGCAAGACTCAAGACTTCCAAGTTAATCATATTCTTTAGTTCTGAAATAATCAAAGGCAAAAATATTGTATGTTGCAAAATGATCATTAACTATATTTAAATAAGCTATTTTCATCTCCCTTCATATTATAAATATATAAAAACGTTAAAAAGAAGAAGCAAGCTTGCCTTGCAATTCCGTTGAGCTAGAAAAATTATTCGAACTCAGATCTAGAGCTCTCAGCATTTTCAGATGAGTTAGCTCTGCCACAAGACAAGGAAACACATAAAAAAAATAAAAATAAAAGACACCTCTAAATAATCTAAGTTGATATATGATAATAAGTTAGATGGCATAAACCAATTATACAATTAAGTAGTCACAATTGTTGTAGATGCTACCTTGCATGGAGCCTCTTAATGTGTTTGCTCTCAAATCCAACAGTTCCAAGTTTATCAAGTTTTTTAGTGCTGAAAGGGGAATCCAATAGAATAATTATAATTAAAACTAAAAAATGACTGTGCTCCATAGGCACCTCCTTAGAAATAGAAAACTCACCTTTACTAGGAAAAGGGCCATCCATTTCGTTATACGGGAGAAAAAGAGTTGTAAGTGATGTAGTGGCATTAAGAAAAGGAAATATGCTGTTGTTGAAATAATTTGTTGAGAGATCCATGATCTGCAAGTTTCTTAATCTACTTAAGCTTCTATAACCTGCAAACGAAAAATCTTGTCAACAAAAGTGTACAGAAAAATAAGATTGCAATATACTAGTTCTTATTTCTCTACATGCAAATGGAACTAAGAGTGTTGAATTGTATGGACTCTCTAGAAGAAAACGGGACTGGCCAGGTGATGTAACTAATGGTAGTACTATAAATTTTTGATGCATGGGAAAATCAGAAGAAATACTGATATAGCCTATATAGAATTCTAAATTTTCAATGTAAGGAAATATATCTCCAAACAGAGACCACACGGGTAAAACTAAATGCGGGAAAAAGTGTGGTATACCTTCTACGTCATCAAAGAAGCCATTGAATTCGTTGTATCCATCCGTGGATAAGTTCAGACTTCGAACCTCTTCAAAGGGATGGAGCAAGGAAAGATTTAAAGGAGAGCTCTCTTTAAAGTACATATTACCAACAGAAAGTCCAATAACCCGCCCGCTTGTTCGGTTGCATGTAATGCCCTCCCACTGGCAGCAATCACTCTCTGTGCCATTAGTCCAAGTAGGGAGAACATAGTCGAGTCCTGATTCTCGACTCCTTGACATCAAGTAGTTCTTGAGCTCCAACAAAGCTTCCCTTTCTTTCGGAATGCAGCTTTTGCATCCATGTAGCTGCCCCAACAATAACAACACATATATCATCAAGTATTGGCCCAAGAAAAGCTTCCCTTCCATTGGAAGTGAGATGAAAAGAAAAAAAAGGAAATGAAATAAACTCCAATGAAAGCAATTTGGAAGTGTGATCGTTCACTCTTATACCTCCCCGGTCATAAAATTTCAACCAGAAATGATTGTTGAATTTATTAATAATTAAAAAGAAAAAAAAAGTCAAAGTCTTTGTTAGAATAAACACTGAGAATTCATGTACATGTATAAGTGAGTGATCACAATCGTTTACTTTGAAATTGTATGATAAGAAAAAGTGAAGGTCGTCTTTGAAGAAGACAACCATGCTCGGATAATATATATGTGTGGCTAATTTGTTATGTGAAGGATACGACTTTTGTATTCCAAGTGGCTGCCGCAATAGTCAGATGAAGATTGAACACCTTTGTCACCCTTCCCTTTTCATTGGATTGGGACGGCAAAAAAAAAAAAGAATTCAAACTCTCCATTGAAAATGCAGTATGTACGCAGATGAATTTTCAAAACAAAAGCTGAATAACAAAATATATATCTAACCAGCTCATGTGGAAAACATACTCGTTTTTCAGTTGCAATAACAAATGACGAGACTTGCAATTTCTTATTACTCTTCATTCAAGAGTCTTGATCCACTAAGCTTGTCCATGTCCCTGAACAGTTGAAAACAACAACAAAAATTACAGAAGCAAGTAAACCATCTCATATAAGGGCTATAGCATTATAATGACTAACGCATTTGGCTCGTTTGTAACACATGAAGAACGTCACATAAACTAAAAATCCCAATTTTGGGTTTCAAATCAAAAAAAAGAAGTATGGATTGAATCTGTTACCTCATTGCATCAAGATCTTCTCCTCCTATAAGCGGAATTCGTTGAATCCTCAGTCACAATTTCTGGGTTCCAAATTGAGACAGATAGGAGATTAGGGTTCATGTTTTTTTCTCTTTTGTTATTTAATCGATTTTTAAACCTTTCTCAACTGAATAAAGTGTACTATAAAATAAAATCAGGAATTGGTAGAGAGATATTAAATGGAGTTTGGGTTTAGTTTTAATTTAAACCGGTTTAGTATGGATTTATTATGTGTAGCTAGAGCACGAACTTGAAGTTTTTTTGGGGATACATACTTAATTGAAACTTTGGATGTGTCCGAAAACAAATAAGTTGAGGAAACAGAGTAGAAAACAGTTTTGTTAAATTGGGGAAGACTTCTCCCTATAATTCATGAGTTTATTATGAGATAAGCATTTTTTTTCCAGAGGTATTGTTCAGTTGGGACTTTCTGTCCGTGCTTATGGATTTAAGCATTTATTTGGCTATAGAATGACATATTTATCCTTCTTTTAATTGATGAAAAATTGAGACAATTTTTTTCCTCTCGACGGAAGAGATGAGACGAAGAAAAACAATGTTGTAAATGAGATGATGATGAGATCCAGTGATGAAGATGGTTGCGCGGTGGTGAGAAATACAAGATTAATAACGATCAAATTTCGAGTCTCCACTTATGAACGGTGCCAACGACGATGGTGAGCTCCGTCCTAATGAACAGCGGCAACCTTCAGTGATGAACTCCGCCTTTATGAACGGCGGCAACAACGATGCTGAGCTCCATCTTAATCAACGGCAGCAACGACAAACGGTGAGCTTCGCCTTAATGAACGGCGAGATGGTCGCTTGTCAATAAAGGCTTTCATAGCTTCGTATGGACCGATTGCCGACAGTTCCTTTCACGATTCTCCAAAATTTGTCAATTTACAAATATGTAATTTCCAAATTTAGCTTAGATCTGAAATTTGTTTGATTCGACTAAGTTTATTATAGGAACCCTTGGGTTCACTAAACATTATCTCCTTAGGGTTTAGTTATTTTAATTCAAACGAAATTAATTAAAATCATTGAGTTTATCGGAGCATGGCAATGGTGGTGCCGGAGACGTTTCCTGGTTTTGGTCGGAAGAGAAGAAAGCAAAGAGGAGGCAGAGAGAAGGATAGTTTTGTTTTTGTATGTTAAAAAAAAGCCTAAAAATGAAAGCATGGAAAGAAATGCCTATTTTGAAAGATTTGGCTCCACAAAGGTCCATATGGACAAACACCCCTATAATTCACTACATAAAGTTTTAACCTTTAAATTCTTGATTTTAAGAGAGTGTTTAAAGTTCACTTGTTAGAGACTGGAGGCTGGAGCAAAGAGAAAGCAAATAAAAAAATGGTTATACCTTTTCGCTCTTCAATAGTGTAGAGACTTTTATTAATAACCCCATGTAAGGTAAAAATACAAAGCACATATATGTATATAGTTTTAGAAACAGAATGGTAACAACTGATGAAATGACTTTAAAAAAAACATACTTTTCGCTGAGGCAATGGACGCATCAACTACGCGGAGCCATGCTCGACGGTCGACACCAAGGACAATCAAAGCACATAAGTGCAAGAATGCCTATCAACGCAGTCACATAAGTTGAAGCAGTACTATAATTGAACACCACCATGTCAATAGCAGCTTCATCTTCTCGTCCATTATCTGCTTCTTAGCATCACAACTTCTGTCGGGTCGGTGGTCCACAAAGAATAGGATTGCCTAAGTAGCTGTCTCGGTCGAAAGTGTCAAAATGCCTTTGATATGCTCAAATTTACTCTAGAGATACTCTCTCAAATTAAGAGATCACTGCAGTACTTAGGGGTCGAATTCCACAAGGACTCAAGACTACACAATAAATTATAGAGTTTTATAATTATGCTAAACAGATTAAATTGAATTAAAAATAGCAATGCAAAATATTAAATAAAGCTTTTTGTAAATTCAGAAGATCAAAAAGCTAGGCCTAGGGAATTTCTCAGGAAATTATGAATTATAAATCAATCAATAAATTAGGATTCAAGCAATTAAGAACAGATCTAAAACTCTAAACACTTTTGTAAATTAAATCAGTTCTCACTGCAAATAATATCTAAATTTAAAACTAGAAAATCCAAATCTCTTTGTAAAATTCTAGGTAATAAATCAGCAATAAAATCAGGTTTAGATTGTTCACAAAATTATTAAATCAAATCTTTTTGCAAGAAATAATTTTGCTCATCAAAAGGTTTTATCAAGAAAACAATTATATTCTCATATCAATTTATTTTCCTAAAGTATTAATTCTAGATGGCCAATCAAGGATTAATATGAAGAACAACCTAAGATGAAGATCTAGATAGATAATGAATCCTAAATAAACAGATCTAATAATTCATAAAATCCCTGTGAAAAACCCTAAACTTAACAAGCAAACTACTCAGACATAATCAATGAAGAACAAGACATGATTCTGAATAATAAGCAATAGAGATTAAAAGAGTAAGAAAGGAGTTTAAGAATTTCTTCTCTACAAAGCAGATCTGATCTCTCTCTCCAATAGCTCTCAAAAATCTCTCAGGGTTGCAGGAAAAATAAAACTTGATAGAATACAACTTGAGGGTTTGGAAAACCTAAAAACACTATTTATATGTCCTAAAACACATCAGGGACTTGTTTTGAAATTATGGAAAACTTTGGGGCAGATTTGTAAAACTTCCAAATTTGGCTCTTTTCTCGTTGGCAACAAGGGTGTCGATCGATGCTCTCTAGTGTCGATCGATGCCCTCTCTCATATTCGACTCCTAGCTGATTTCCTCCAGATTATTGCTCCAAAATGATCCAAACTGCTCCACTTTGCTCCTTTCATGCTAAAAACCTGTAAAGACTCAAAAACAATCTAGAAACAAATGAAAAGACACTAAAAGACTCCTTATATCATGGTTAAAAACCACAAAAACCATGATATATCAACTCCCCCAGACTTAGCCTTTGCTTGCCCTCAAGCAAAACAGAAACTTAGACCTGTGAAAGAGGTTTGAAAACAGGGAACTCACTCAACTGCATGATGATTCTTTATTCACACTCTTCATTTAACTGACTCAAGAACTTACTTCTTATACTTCAACCATGATAAGCATCAACATTCCTTACTCAAATCCCACAATCCTCTGGAATCTCTGAAATCTCCATTGTCATCTCATTAGTCAATATTAAAGCATAAATAAGGTGAATTCTTACCTTGGGTGTATTGATCAGTGGCATGTGGACTCTCTTCAGGCCAAGACATTCTTCTTACATCTCCTTTCCTCTCCCTTTTCTCACTTCCATTCTTTTTTTTTTCTTTTTTTTCGAAGGTGTAAGCGAATACCGGGGTCATCGGTAATTTACCTACCCCTCGCTTCCAAGCTTTGTATGATCATTTGACTCAAGAGTAGAATAATGAGGTCACTGGTAATTTACCTACCTCTCTAAACTGATCAAAATCATCTCATCTTTTGTTTTCTCTTTTTCTGATTTTTTTTTTTAAAAAGCACTGAAGGGAAGAGAGAGGGGAGACATACTTTGAAAAATTGCATTGTCTTGTATAGCCAGAAGAAGAAGTCTAGTCCACTGATTTCCAACCCCAAAGTAAGAGATTAAGTCCGGTTAAAATCCTGATAAAAGTTGAGACAACATTAGATCAATCAGATATCCATTGAATAAGGGCTTTCAGGATTGTTGATAAGGCTCATAGTCTTTCTAAGCTTCAGTTCTGAGATCAAGCATAAACAAGTAATCATTAGAGTGTTAGCCAAATAAGAGAAATCATTAGTCAAGATCATAATTCCCAAAGATAAAAAGAAAAATTTGAAAAATTTGACTCAAACTTTATGGTTTTGACTGACACAACTGAAACTCAAAAACAGAAATCATAGTTAGTAACTAACCTCCCCCAGACTTAAACAACACTGTCCCCAGTGTTATCAAGTAAGAGGAAAGCAAAAAGAAAAATAAGATAAACAAAAATGAAAATCAAAAGAAAAAGAAAACCTACCAGTGGGTTGCCTCCCACTAAGCGCTTGTTTTCAGTCATTAGCTTGACTGTGTTGGAGCGCATGCATCCGGAGGATCAGAACATGGCATTGAAATCCTCTTCATCCAAGGCGGTGTATAAGCGTTAGGTGCATGAGGCTTGCCAAGGATGTTAGGAACATGACCAGGGCGGGACTTAGGTATGGGAGGATATCTTTTCTGTCCTGCAAAATCATCAACAGAAGAAACAAGCGCTCTACGATAATCTCGTGGCTTGGTTAACTGCAAAACAGTTTTTATCTCTTTGAAATTCTTGTTGATGATAGGAGGAAGTTTAGGAGAAGAAGATGCATACCTTGGCCTTACCTGAGGGCTCTGGAGTGTGGATTGATGACTCTTCTGTTTGGGAATAGGTTTCTGACTTGGAGCATCAGTTTTGGACAAGCTTTGTCGCGGTCGTGGAGGGGTGTCGATTGATACTCTCTTGGTGGCATCGATCGACACTGAGCCTGATGCTCGTGTTGCAGAAACTTTTTCAACAGAAAAAGTCTGTCCATCAATAGTAGGAGCCCTCCTCAGCTTATCCATCTCAAATTTCAAACTCAAACCATCCACATTCAGTGCTATGTGTCCCTTCTGCACATCAATGATGGCACCAGCTTTAGCCAAGAAAGATCTTCCTAAGATGAGGATCTTTAGGCTCTTGATCATACTTAAGCACCACAAAGTCAGTAGGAATCATGAAGTTGCCAACCTTAACTGGAATATCCTCTAAAACACCTTCAGGAGTTCTTTGGGAGCGATCAGCTAGGATTAGAGAAATCTGAGTTGGCTTGAATTCTGTCATCCCAAGTCTCACAACAACAGAATGTGGCATCAAGTTGATGTTAGAGCCAAGGTCACAAAGTGAGTGAGAAGACCTTCCTGCTGAGATTGAGCAATCAAGTACAAAGCTTCCAGGATCTGGTAACTTCTTAGCAGTCCTACATTGAATGATTGCACTCACTTCCTTAAAGACAACTACCTCCTGCTTTCTCTCCTTCTTCCTCTGAACAGGCTGGTTCAACAGAATTGCACTAACATCCTTAGTTAGCAATGCTCCTTCTTCAGGGCTCAAACCATTGGATACCATTCTTTTGACATAGCGCTTAAGTGGTGGTGAAAGCTTCACTGCATCAATTAAAGACATCTCAATCATCACCTTATCCATCATAGTCTTGCATCTAGCTTCCTCAAGCTCCTGCTTAGACCTTCTTGGCTTGGGAAAAGGAACCTTAGGCTTGTAGACCCTTTCAACAACAGCTGGAACCTGAGATTTTGTGTTTTCCGCATCTGACTGAGATGGGTGTCGACCGACACCCAGGTGGTGTCGATCGACACCATCATCTGGACCCGACAGATTGGCCGATTTTTCTCCTTGTTCTGCAGAAACAATTTCACCATCATCTTCATCTCTCACTGATATGGCATTGCAAGCATGTCTGGGGTTTGACTCAGTTCTTGCTGGAAGATAATTCTCTTGCCTTTTGACAGACCCAGCAGTCTGTGCAACTTGAACCTCCAGCTTCTTAACATGAACATTCAATGCTTCTATCTTCCCATTCAGTTCAATGTAGACATTGTCAATCTTTCCATTGAATGTCACTGTCAAATTCTCTTGACCTTGTAGAAGCTGCTCAAGCATGGCCTCCATTCTACTCTCAGAAGAAGTCTTAGGAGGTGGAGACTGATAAGATGAATTCCCATAGGTTCTTGTATAGCCATTGTTCTGTTGCTGCTTCTGGTCACCATTGTAAGGTCTGTTTCCTTGCTGATTACCGAATCTCTATCCCTGATACCCAGCTCCATACACATAGTTGACATTCTCCTCTGAATTATCTGGCTCTGGCTCAAGCGTCTCAACTTCAGCAGTAAATTGGACTGACTTCTTTCCCACAAGAAGATTGTGCACTGAATCAAGCTTAGCACTAACAGAAGCTAGCTGATTTGCATCAAACTCTCCATGCAGTCTCTTTCTTTCAGCATCAGCTCTTTTAATGCTATTGCTAGAAGCCAAATTCTCAATCAAAACTTCTGCATCTTCTGGAAATCTTGTCTTGAAGTTCCCATGACTTGCAGCATCTAAAGCTAACTGATACTTCCAGTCACACCCTCTAAAGAAGATACTCAACAGTTGTACCCTTGAAAAACCATGGTGTGGACAGTCTCTTTGATAAGCTTTGAACCTCACCCAAGCTGCCTTGAAAGCTTCATCATGTCCTTGCTTGAATGAAGAGATCTTGACTCTCAGCTCATCTGACATTGCATCATCATAGAAATGGTTGAGGAAAGCCACCTTGATATCATGCCAGTTTGTTAGAGATCCAGCTGGCAACTGCTTCAACCACTGAGATGCCTCTCCTGCAAGTGAGTATGGGAAGAGCTTGCAGAATATGAAATCCTCAGTCACTCCATTAGCCTTGATACTGGTCACAAGATCCTCAAAATGCTCAATATGGTCCAGAGGTTTCTCATGGGGCAGAGCAGAGAAAGGTCTCTGTCCAACCAGTTGAAAGTAAGCAGGCTTCAGCTCAAAGTCATTCCTCTGGAATGGTGGAGGAACAATTGCAGACCGGTTCTCATACATAAGATCAGCCCGGTTGTAGTTAGCAATGGTCCTGATCAAGTCCCGGTTCTGCTCCTATCGTCAAACTGGGTTATGTACGTGGTTGGCAGCTCCACGTCCGTCTGCAGGAAGGGGGTGTCGATCGATACCCTCTTGTTGGTGTCGATCGACACCGTCGACACCATCAGCTGGTTCGTCGACAACAGCAATTTCAGCAATCACATTGCCCTCAACATCAATCTTTTGGCCCTGCTCATTGCGCAAGTGGCCCTCTTGATCCCTCAAAGCACCATCCTCATCTCGCATCAGAATGATAGTATTAACCATCTTTAGAGATTTGGCTGCCTTTCTGTTCTCACGCTCAAGTTTTCCTAACTCTTGGTTTGACAAATTCACAGTAGGACCAGACTTGTTGCTCCTTGTGTGAGGTCTAGGAGGCATGCACCTGAAACACCAAAGAGAAGAAAAACAAAAACGTGTAAGCAGAAAATAAAAAGAAAAGTTTAGACGAAATTAAAAACTTAAATCTAATGGTAGATCAGAGAGTCCCCGGCAACGGCGCCAAAATTTGATATGCTCAAATTTACCCTAGAGCTACTCTCTCAAATTAAGAGATCACTGCAGTACTTAGGGGTCGAATTCCACAAGGACTCAAGACTACACAATAAATTATAGAGTTTTATAATTATGCTAAACAGATTAAATTGAATTAAAAATAGCAATGCAAAATATTAAATAAAGCTTGTTGTAAATTCAGAAGATCAAAAAGCTAGGCCTAGGGAATTTCTCAGGAAATTATGAATTATAAATCAATCAATAAATTAGGATTCAAGCAATTAAGAACAGATCTAGAACTCTAAACACTTTTGTAAATTTAATCAGTTCTCACTGCAAATAATATCTAAATTTAAAACCAGAAAATCCAAATCTCTTTGTAAAATTCTAGGTAATAAATCAGCAATAAAATCAGGTTTAGATTGTTCACAAAATTATTAAATCAAATCTCTTTGCAAGAAATAATTTTGCTCATCAAAAGGTTTTATCAGGAAAACAATTATATTCTCATATCAATTTATTTTCCTAAAGTATTAATTCTAGATGGCCAATCAAGGATTAATATGAAGAACAACCTAAGATGAAGATCTAGATAGATAATGAATCCTAAATAAACAGATCTAATAATTCATAAAATCCCTGTGAAAAACCCTAAACCTAACAAGCAAACTACTCAGACATAATCAATGAAGAACAAGACATGATTCTGAATAATAAGCAATAGAAATTAAAAGAGTAAGAAAGGAGTTTAAGAATTTCTTCTCTACAAAGCAGTTCTGATCTCTCTCTCCAATAGCTCTCAAAAATCTCTCAGGGTTGCAGGAAAAATAAAACTTGATAGAATACAACTTGAGGGTTTGGAAAACCTAAAAACACTATTTATATGTCCTAAAACACATCAGGGACTTGTTTTGAAATTATGGAAAACTTTGGGGCAGATTTGTAAAACTTCCAAATTTGGCTCTTTTCTCGTTGGCAACAAGGGTGTCGATCGATGCTCTCTAGTGTTGATCGATGCCCTCTCTCATATTCGACTCCTAACTGATTTCCTCCAGATTATTGCTCCAAAATGATCCAAACTGCTCCACTTTGCTCCTTTAATGCTAAAAACCTGTAAAGACTCGAAAACAATCTAGAAACAAATGAAAAGACACTAAAAGACTCCTTATATCATGGTTAAAAACCACAAAAACCATGATATATCAGCCTTCCTTGGGAAATGATCCCTGATAAATTGTTGTAATTAAGATACATCCAAGACACCAAGGAAATCAAGGCTGGTAAGTTGTTGAGGAATGCTTCCATGTAACATGTTATGAGAAAGATCAAGGCTCTCAATATTCTTTCAGTTTGGAGAACTCGACAAGAATTTGTGAGATAGAGTCAGAAAATAAATTAAAATGTTAGAGACACGTGATAGAAGAATCTTATGTTCTCTCTCGTCTACGTACCACCATTAGGAAGGAAGGAAGGAAGCAAGTACATAACTTGCTGTGAGTAAACAAGTGCGCACGTGCGTTTATTTGTTGCCTTTATCCGTGTTGACGACGTGACAACTTTCCAGTGGTCCTATCCTCCTCATCCTCTATCGATGAAGCATTATGATTTAGGAAAGAAAAGTAGATTACATGAATTGATTTCTTAATAAAAAAAACACAAAACAATTATTATTTCCACGAACTTTCATAAATGTTTCCGAATATTTTTAGTGAAATAATAACAAACAACAACTTTATCCAAATATTTGAAGAAAATTTTAAAATGATAAGACGAACCATTCCAAATCTAAGTTCTCCTCTTGCAAAAGTTTTCTATAGAGAGACCAAGTTTGTGTTGTTGTATTAACCCAAAAACAAACAAGGTACGGAAGTCATCACTCCTCCAATTAGAAATAGCCACGTAAGCATTAGCCCGCGGAAAACAGACCATATGAGTCACACGTGATGTTTTTCATTCATTCCTTCTCTCAATTGCCTCGAACACGGATTTGCTGCGTTTTATGACTGAGTCGCTCTTTTTTTTTTTTTTTTCTTAATTAATTTGTTTGTTTTCTTGGAGGGTTTCTTTCTTTGCTGTCTTTGATTCTTTTTTTAATGTTCTCTACGTTTCCGATGCCTTATTTAGAAGACATATACGCTTCTATCTACGTATATATATAAAAATAGCTAAAACATCTAAAAGAATTAAACACAAAAAAGGAGAAAACCCCCAAAACAAAAGAAGAGGAATAAATTCTGAAACCTATGGCAAAGAAGGTGAGGAAGCTTCACGTAACGGTGAAGCCGGTGAGGCTTGAAGGTTTACCGTCTATTCCCGGTGATCATGAAACGGCGGCAAAGAATCTTTCTACGATGGTGGAGGTGAAATGGAAAGGACCGGTCTCCGGTTTCGGATTAGGACTCGTCCCTTTTTACCGGTCTAATCGACCGGTTAACCATACGAGCTCTAAGCCGATTGCTTTAGGCGTAAGCCATGTAGAATGGGAGGAAGAGTTCGAACGCGTTTGTTGCATCGTTGGCCCATGGAACATTTCCTTCAATGTCTTCTACGTGAGTTTTTCTCTTAATTATCTCATTTTTTTGGATGATTAGTCTGATGATGTTTAAATTCAATTAGTTGAATTCATCTATTTTTTTTTGGTTTTAGGGAGAGACAATGGATGCGAAAAGCAAGAAGTCTTTGGTCGGAAAGGCGTCGTTGGATTTGTCGGCGTTAGCGTCGAAGCTTGAATCGACGGTGGGGAAAAAGCTTCTAGTTCGGTCAAAAGGTTCCGTGCTTTCGAAGGAAGCAACACTTGTGGTAATTAATCTGGTCAATTTAAATTTTAATCACATTTTTTTTATCCCAATTTGAATCATTCTTGTTCTCATTGGATATTAAATTAATTTAGAAAACATCATGGAAAGGTTTTAAAGACTTTTTTTTTTTTAATGAAAAAAAAGTAAAATAATTATTTAATCCTAATCCTTAATTAATTAAGACACGCGGTTGTTTATTTAATTTAGGTCAACGTGACTTTTTCCGAGGTAAGAACCGAACCAGACGACTTTATACAACTTGGTCAGGTCTCCGTTGACTCAGCAATTCCGACAAAGATGTCAAGTCGTCGCGGCGGTGTAAGAGATTTTGATTCGTCTTCATCTCCAGCCACCGCGCCGAGTTCAGGTGAACGTAGTCCAATTGTGGAAATCGGGTCATCTTCAAGCCCGGATGAGAACCAGTCTGAACCGGGTCAAAAAGCCGTGTTTAATTGGTGGAAGAGAAGACGGTTAAGCTTTTCTGTGACATGGAGAAGAGAACCGGTAAGTATTTTGGTTTTCAGAATTTTCAAAACCCGGTTCGATTTCGATTTTGGTCACTAACCGGACCGGTTTGTTTTTGCAGAGAGAGGATGAACTTACAAAGATATCAACGGCGGAACAAGAAAAGCCGGCGGCGACGGCAGAGACTGATTCATCAATCGAGGCAAACAAATGGGTGGTGAAGGATATAGTGAGCCGCGATGGCAAATCGAAGCTAAAATCGGAAGTTTACACTGCGTCGATTGATCAGAGAAGCGAACAAGCCGCCGGAGAAGCAGCTTGTGCGGCGGTTGCGGTGGTGGTTGCTCATTGGTTCCACGCGAATCCTAAACTTATCAACCCTTCAGGAACAGAGTTTGATTCGTTGATCACGCAAGGCTCTTCTTTATGGCAATCACTTTGCGACAACGAATCGTATCTAAGATTGTTTCCGAACAAGCATTTCGATCTAGAGACCATCGTTTCCGCGAACTTACGACCGGTTAGGGTTTGTACTGATAAATCATTTACCGGGTTGTTCAGCCGGGAGAGATTTGCTTCGTTAGATGGTCTCATGTCGTTTGATCAGATTTGGGATGAGGTGGAGAAAGAGGTTGCGTTAGCCTCAAGTAATGGTGAAACTAGGGTTTATATTGTGAGCTGGAACGATCATTTCTTCGTGGTGAAGGCAGATTTAGATGGTTATTGCGTAATCGATTCGTTAGGGGAGAGATTGTTTGAAGGTTGCAAGCAAGCTTACATTCTAAAGTTTGATGATTCGAGTTTGATGTATGAGAAAGAGGTGTCGTCGGAGAAGTTGGTTTGTGAGGGTAAAAAGTGTTGTAGAGAGTATATAAAGAGGTTTCTTGCGGCGATCCCGGTGGCGGAGTTGGCGGCTAAAGAGGAGAAAGGGAATGTAGTGGATGTGTCTCTTCTTCATGAGAAACTTCAGATTGATTTGCATCATATTATGTTGACTAGCTAGTGCTGATTAGAGTTTTGTTTTCTGACTATTGATTGATGACTCGTTAGAGTATAGAGTTGTTAGGATTGTGAGATAGAGAGAGAGTTTATTTGTGCATATAGTTCGCTAAAATAGTTACCTTGATGAGACAATGTGTTGGGAAAAGTCAAGAAAAAGGTTTTTATTTGTCCTGGCTTTGGTACGTTGTTTAAGAAAGTGACAAATGGGTTTTTCACCAAATGACTATATATATATACGTATAGTACACTAGTCCGGGCGTATCTTAGAGATGGTGATTGGTGGTGACACAGCTGCATCAGCTAAACTCATCAAAGAAATGAGGAGTTCTTGTTTCTTCGAAAATGCTTACACATTTGTTGGTTACTAATATGTTATATGATGAAAAATTGGACAAAAGATTTTTAGATATCATTTCTTAAACAGATTGACTTGGGAGGTGAATTAACTTTTTTGCTGTTATTCTAAAAATAGCTTCGTATTTGTTATTACGTCTGAGCTTCGTAAGAGTTAATTGTGGTTTCTTGTAGACAAGAGTTGATCCACACATTTGTTGAGAGTTGAGACAAGATCAATGCTCAAATTCAGGGAAGGTCGTATCAGAAAGATTTTAGATAAAGACGTATTTGGGTTTTCATATTAGCAAAGCCACCCATCTTTCCATTTTTTTATCTTTGGAAAGTAAATGACAATTCAAAACAGTATATTTAAATTTCTTGAAGTTCATATACAAATATAGTGAGTAGTGCTAAGTGGTAATTGAAACTACATATACTTTTGGTGTGGGTTGAAATGGCTTTAAAGCCAAGGAGCTCTGGCCATTTGAAACCAATCCATGTAGCTAGTGAAGAATTTATTATTGACCATTTGTTCCAGCGGTACCTCGCCTAGAACTGTTAAAATAAGCTGTCCAAGTCCATTTTGACCCGTCCAATATTGACCATTTGGAATATGGACAAATAAGTGACTGTGTCCATTAAGGACCGGTCCATTAACGACCATGCCCATTAAAACTATGTTTTTATGAGCTGTCCATGGGTGTCCATTGGTCAGAAATATAATAAATTGTATAAAATGAAAAAAAAAATTAATTTTGTATTTTTTAGTTTTGTGTTTTAAAATTTTTACCAAATCGATTTTGACATAGCTTCTTAAGTGTTATGGGCCGCATAATGTCCATATTGTCCATCCATAATGAATTGGACATAGACGGATCATGGACGGCCCGCCCATTTTGACAGCTCTAACTTCGCAATTGCGCTAATTAATGTAATGTATATTGATTTTGGGAGTTTGTAACAAGTCATTACATATGTTGGTCATTCTTCTCTCCATCCCTTCCAAACTATTTTGAAAATCTGAATAAAATTTTCATTTATAACAAAATTATATTTATATCGATGATTTAGCAGTATTAGTTTGTTGGCTCTTTCAATATAATTTTTCTTTCGAAAAAAAATATCATAATTATTTATCGTATATATATTCATACTAGTCTTATAAAAATGATGATGATCTTTTTTTCCCCAAAAAATGATTTTGATGATAATGATAAATTTATCCAGAAACGTTTACGTGACCTCCTGGTTACGAAAATGAAACACCCTTACCTGAGTTGGTCATGAAGAGACTCCAGCTTAGCTTTTGCTTTTTAATATTCTCCACAGGCAAATAATATTAAGGAATGGTCATTTTGCTTACATATTCATTGTAGTGGACGGTGGTCCATTCTTAGCTGTCAATATATATAAAACAACCCATTGGGTCACCTAACTCTTTTCGTCGAACAGAGACTTCCACATACACTCGTGCTTTCATTTTCCAATCTCAACTATAAAAACATGTTAATTAATAATGGTAAACATCACTTGGAATATTATAAGACAAAGTAAGAAAGCGACAAATCTGTTTCACCAAATATTACAAATGAGCCAATCATGGCTTCAAACTTCAAAGAGTGGCTTATGTTTCACCTGTCTGTTTTGGACAACACAACCCAAATATAACGTCCTTTGGACACTTTCTAAGTCAAAACTACCCGACAAAAGTGTTCTCAAGTAACTTTAAAACAGTGGAACACAATGAAAGATATCAAAATGTTGTTATACATAAGGGAATCAAGATTCTCAAGAAAGTGTACATAAACTACAAATCAAACTCGAGCAGAGAGACGAGGAAGAAGATTGAATCGTTTTAACGACAATCCAGGAATATAATTTTTAAAAAAAACACACGAGATCAAAGGTGAAAGACGAGTCATCTACACATATGAGTGGGTGCAAAAAAAACACATAAAGAATGAATCAGTAAGGATTGTTGTAGTAATAACCCGTCGGTGGCGGTCCCATCCCGTTGACAGGTGGCATTCCGTAAGCTGGAACTGGACCGTTGTTCATCTTCGCCAAACTGGCTTGACCTCTCATGCCTTCACGCTGGTATTGCTGCCATAGCTGCTGTTCTTGATTCAGAAGATATTGCTTCTTCTCCATCTCTGCCATTTGGACATAAGAAGGTGGTGGAATGGTTAGTGAAGCTGCGAACGGGTCTTGGTTCACTTTCTCGACTGTACCATCTGGTGCAGGTAAGGCCAATACTTGAGTATTGGTTTTGCCCGGTAATGGTAAAGCTACGCTGCTCGCGCTTCCACCTGTCAACTGCGAGGTGCTCACATGTTGTCTGACCATTCCTTGATCGTACATCCCGTTGAGCAACAAGTTATCAAACCCACCGCCCAAAGCAGCTGTTTGTTTTTCTAAATTGCTAGCCGTTTCAACCAATGCCAATTCCCAATCCGCTTTACCAGGTTCAGCAGCAGGATTCTGCCAAGCTGAGGTCACTCCATTCGAGGAGAAAGCTTCCCATTTTCCGTTATTACCAGGTGGACCAGCAAAAAGAGCAAGTGCAAACTTGTTCCCTTGGTCATCAGCAGTGACTTCATCCTCCCTCAAGTTAACTAAATCCTCAGTAAACTGCGGTTTTTGAGGCTGAGGCTCTGGTTCAGGAGGAGGTGGAGGAGTGTAATTCTCAGGAGGAGGAAGAGCTTTGATCTCATTCATATCAGGTTCAGGCTCCTCTTCTTGAACAGGTGGAGGAGGAGGAGCTTCAATCTCTTTCCGCTCAGGACTCTTCCCTCTCTTCGCTCTATCTCTCACAAACTCTTCCAACGTCTCCAACAACTTACCAGTAATCCTCTGAACTTCAGGATACTCAGACGATCTCGCCACACCAGTTTCTTTACACCAGTTATAAAACGCAATAACCTCATCAATCTGTTTCGCCGCGCTAGCATAAGCATCAAAGGCCTTGACACAATCCGTATACTCCATATCGAAAAACTTATCCAACAAAACAGCCAAAACCTCGCAGATATCAGCATAAAGCTTAAAACTCTCCCTCACAACAGGATACAACGCTATCAGTATCATCCTACTGTTCTTAGCTAAACCAGTTGGTCTCAATGACAAAAACCGATCAAGCAACCTTTGTAAATGACCCATCTTCCCAAAAATCCTTTCCGGTGTCATCTCCCTTAACGGCGTAACAGACTTCTTCTCCTCCCTTCCTCCTCCTCCCATCTCAGTCATATCTCCATAAGACCGAGATCTCTTAGGTACACCACCATAACCATTATCACCAGCACCGTTCTCATAGTCATAAGACCGCGGAGGTGGTGATCTGAAATCATCTCTTCCTCTCCCGTACCTATCATCACTATTATTACTATGATGACTACTGTTACCACCGGCACCACTCTTCCTCTCAAACAAAGCTAACTCAAGCCTCTGATCCAAATAGCCAGCGTAAGTTCTAACGAAAGCAGAATGATCCCAAGAACTCGAATGAGCTTCGTCGCGAAAATCAGACATGTTTAACATCCTCGTACCTCGTCTTGTCGAGTAAAGAATCTCTTCTTGGAAAATCGGATCTCCTTCGTTTAGAAGTCGGTGAACGAGCATCAGAGCCTTGAGAGCAACGACCCAATCGCGAGTCTTGCTTAACCGTCGTGAGACGGAGGTAACGCAGGCGAGGATGTAGCCGCGTGAGAGAGAAGTTAGGTTTAAGATCTCGCGTATGTATTTCTCGCTGGCGGGATCGTCGTCGTGGCTTGTAGCTTTGACTATGGCTACTTCGAGATCTGGAGCCATGTTGCTTGCTACTTTGGCTATTCCTATGCTTGTTTGGTCCTTAACCGCACCGATCGCTTTTCGAATACTCGGCGCCATATCTCTCCCTCCGATTCACGATTTCGAATCTCTGAGAAAAACACAAAACAATTCAAGATTCGTTGCGTTTTGATTGATAACGGGAAACACAATTTGAAAATTTTCGATATGGTTTTTGATTTTTTTTGTGTGTTTTGTATTGAGCTATATTTAGAAAATACCGTTGGGATTGGGAGAGGTGTTCCTTGGCTAGATCTACGGAGGAAGATTTCGTCGGAAGAACAAAACGGTGTCGGAGAACTTTTAGATCTGTGGAAACGCCAAATTTGGCGGTGTGAGATTCGGAGAAGGAGTAAAGGAGGAGGCTGGGACAGAGAGAGAGAGAGAGAGAGAGAATGGTCGATTTAAGAGGAGAGTTGGAGTCTGTGATGACGTGGCGGTTTTTAAGTCGTTGATCTTGGAGGAAGGAGATGCGAAGTTTTTTTTTTTTTTTTGACAGGAACTGTCGGGAGCTGTGTGCTTTGTCGGAAGGTTAAAGATGTGTGTAATTTTTTGCTTAATGTAACAGATTGATTCTGGCTTATGATTTAAAATTTAACAGAAAATAAATTTTTGTTTCCTACGAAGGAGAAAATATTACTTCTGTTTTAGTAGAAAATATTCGCTTAGATTTTATTTTATTTCTTTAAACACCTAACAATATACGTATATGGTTGTGTAAATATACTCTATCACATGTGTTTAATAAAAAACAAATTTTGTTAAAAATTTGTTTTGATTGTTTCTAAAATTTGTTAAAAAATCTTTAATAAATGTATGACATAATCTTATATAGTTGTTAAAATTTTATTTCTTTTTAAGTTGTATCACTTTTTTGAAATATTTTTTTAAATGTATCTCGGTATAACTAAGTAAATTAATTTATATAACCTATTTTGTTATTAACTAATGAATCTAATAATAATTATAACTTTATAATCTATAAGGCTATAAATATTATATAGTCTATCAAAAATAAATTATGTTACTTCCAAAATATTAAATAAGGGATAAACAGATTAATTCTGGCTTCTGATTAAAATTTAACAGAAAATAAATCTTTGTTTCGTACAAAAGGAGAAAATATTACTTCTTTTTTAAAGTGTGGAAAGAATTGAAGTTCGAAAGCGTTGAAAATATTATTTTTAAGAAAAAATGTGGTGGCACTAGAATGGGTATGAGCTGGAGCCACGGCCTTTTTCTATAATTTATTTATGTCACATGTTTATACATCTTTGTGGACTAATAAAAAAAATGAGGTTTGTACACGAGAAATCAACTAACAAACAAACCCAAGTCTGTGATATTCTTCGCTATCCCCCCAACCCAAGTCTCCCACCATTTGCTCACTCGCCAAAGATTTGTCACCATCCGGAATTTGTTTACACTTCAGAGGTGTGTTACCGTCCGAAAACACTCAAAAGAAGTCCCCCTACTCGTTTGAGATCTTTCATCCTCCAAAAGTTTCTACTATATCTCTAGAGGACGAGCAACCATCCGTAAGAGGTCCACTCTCAGATTCATTACAGGTTTTGGATCCATACGTTGCGTTGTTGACCTTGTGGTTGGCGGTAAACTAAATAGCTGAAATTTATCCCAACACCAAGAACAAAATAATCATCTTGAGTCATTAAAATGATATAAAATGAAAAAAGGAACACTATGCAAAATGGCAGATATCCAATCTTATTGGAGAACAAAAAGAGAATGCTTTAACTTTACCAAAGTCATAAAGATTACATTACAAGAAAAAGGTGCAGAGTAAGTTGGTAGCTTCTTAACAGATACTTTACGAATAATAATACACAAAAAGACATATATTAATTACGAATTACGTACATAGACCAAAAAAAAAAAAAAAAGGCAGTAAGAACTAAGCACAATTGCATACAAAAAGAGCAGTAAGCTCAGTTACATCCAAAAAGATCAGTTAGCTCAGAGATAAATACAGAAAACTAAGACAACTTCTGTGGTCAGTAACTATGATCTGAGTCATCAGGATAATCTCCATCGTCTTCAGGTGGAGCTGTTTCACCCCATCCTCTACTCCACAACGGCTGAAGAACAATGACCTTACCATTACTGAGCCCAGCAGTGATCTGACTCAGATGTGAAGGATGAGCGGCAATAACAGTTGGATAAACTTCGAGCCTGTGCCACCAGCAATATGGTAGCCAATTCAATAAAAAAAATTATTTGATCAAACAGAAGTGTGGGCAGGGAAACTGTACCTGATGTTGCTGGGGCTGGGTTGAGTAACAGAAGTCAGATTAATTCGACATATCGTCACGAAGGTCTTGGAGTCCAGAATTTTTATGAATCCACTTCCAAAGCCAACATAGATGATCTCACCATCGGACGAATATGTAGCAGAAGTTATTGAAGTATCAGATTCATCAGGTATCCACTGCGTAGCATTTTTTATTTAGTGTCGATACGATAACTAGAGGCAAACGAATTTAATCAGAGAAGAGTGCCATCAAAGTCTTTGCCTTTTACCTGCACACGGCAATCAAGACTTCGAGGTTCGTATATACCTATCCACCCCTCATGGACCACGAGCATCTCAATTTGATATGGATCAAACTGGATGTGAGTTACTAAAGAGGTGGACTCAAGGTTAGACCGGGTGCAACAATTATGCGTAGAGTTCTTACTCGTCAGCTTGACCCAGCTCTTTGTGCTCCAAAGACAGAGCTGGAAAAAAACAAAAACAATTTAAAAGTCCTGAAAGCAACAATTTTGGTTATCTACAGATGCATGCACAAACCTTTCCATCAGAGTCGGATGAGACTAGGACATTAAAACAGCGAGAAAATGCTAGGCAGGTTATTTTCTGATCGTGGCCCTCCAGCTTTTCTTTGACCTAATACATTTACAGCTTTTGTAATATCTTTTAGCAGTAGACAAAGTCAGGCAAATGGTTTCAGGCGATTACCACGAGAACGAAAACTTTACCTTTCTCGAGGATAAACAATGGATAAAGATAGAACCATCATCAAGCCCGACGGCAAGCAAATCACCAGGAATAAATATAAAATAGGTAGCCATAGGTTTAGGACTTCCGAAAGCTGCTACTTTCTGGAGTATTTGTGAAAACAGTGTCATTTGATGATGCAGACACAAAGGCAGGACCAAAAAGCTTATAACACTACAATGCTTATTACCTCGAAACTCTTAAGATCAAAAACTGCTATTTTTCCTCCTGACGTAGAGAAAAGATAGGAACCCTTGATCGCAAAACATGACGTTGAATTCTGAACAGAAGCGACCATCTCGTTTTTCATAGTTTTCCCACTTTGAGGTTGATGTAATCGTGGCTTCGGAAATATATTTTCCTTCAATATTCGAGGAGTATACTATAAGTAGAAATTTAAAGAAACAAATAGATAGGGTAAGTAGCCAAGACATCAGCGCTGAAACATAGCAGAGATAGTTTTGTCATCTGAAACTAGACCTTGCAGAATTCATTTTGGCTACTCGACCAAGTCCAGAGTTTATGTGTGGCGTCTTCTGCCAAAGCCAGTATGTAATCTCCAGAAGGGGAATAGGTCAAACGTACAATCTAGCAAAGTCAACAAAATCAATGAGATTCCAACAGTTGAAGATATAGAAGACAATATATGCATCAACAAACAGCATTGTCATTTCACTATATATCAATGACTACCAAGCGTAGGTGATATTTTCATTCCAAACAGTAGCTACCAAATAGCACAAGCAAACTAAAGTGTCAAAGAATATGGTTTCTCCATGATGCTACTACCGAGGATGTTCTTGGGAGCAACAAAGCACAATCCTCAATGGCTATAATTTCTCAAGAGCCATGTTCTTTTTTCCCTTCTAACGATCAACTAAATTTGCGAACGAATGCCTTGGATGACATGAAGTACATCAAATTTTAATAGATTCCGGAGAAAGTAACCTTACCCTTTCTTCTGAGCAATAATCAGGAAGAACGAGTGCATTGCACTGAGATATATCATTGATTTCGTTTGGTTTGCAGTTAATAACCTTCTTCCTTGGCCCTGTTTTCTTGAATTTGTTTTTAAAATAGGATGGTGTGCCACAAAGGTATGACACTACTGGAATATTTTCCATAGAGCTAGAGTTGTTGCATGTACGAGAAGTCCACCAGTCCAAACTGCACGAAGTGAAGAAAAATCAAAGCTAGAAGAAAAAGCGAGAACACAATCAAGACTAGAAAACAACCCCTTTGGCAGTCTTACCTCTGCTTCATCAGTGTTAAAAGTCTTGACTTTTCCATGCTAGGAAACTTGAGTTTATCTTTCAGTACTGGATTCTTCTTAGCTAGCATGACAACAGAGGCATGCAGCTTTACCTTCGGCGACATGTTATCAAGAGATCCAGATGGGGTTGCAACTTCCCTGCGGTAGAAAAACTTCATCAGAGTGAAAGCTGTAGCCTGTTGAATAAATAATTAACAGAATTTACTAAAGAACGCTAAAACTAGAATTGCTCAATCATTTTTTACAAGGAGATAAACAGATCAATGCTCATCAGTATACAGTGGATGAGAAATAGCTTTCTAAGAGGTGTTTTATGTATTAAAATAGACAAATCAAAGTTGATACTGAGCAGTAGAGAATTCGGGGATAATAACATTTCAATATGAATAGAGTATAACTACTTTATGTTTCCATCGTATGCAAAGTCCTTAACCAAGTAATTGGGATCTCATAATGAAATAATGAGATGTAAATGTAGATAAATATATGTAAACCAACCTTTCTGTAGATTCTAGGCATATAAGTTTCTGAATTTCAAGAAACATAGCCTTTGAGTACTTATTATCTCCTGAGTCTGTAAAAGCTCCCAGGTACTCTTCAGCTTTGCCTAATTCACCAAGCTTCATCACTTCCGCCAGATAATTCAAGTTGAAGAAGACTTTTGTTTCTTGCTCTAGTCTTCAGAAAATAAAAAGTTATAAGCAACAAGAAAACAACGAAATATCCATAAATCAAATTTATACCAGCAAAGCTTACTTATGCAGAGTGTTCTTGTACTTTGCTTCATAGAGAAATTGAAGGATTAAGCAAATGAGATCTTCCTACAAGAAACGCACTGATCAGAAACAAAAGAACTCGAGAATCCAAAATCTTCATCCATTTCTTTATTAATTTCAACATAGGTTTTTTGGTACCTTCACAATAGCCATATAAGAAAATATGTAAAACTTTACCTTCAAACCTCCCTTTCTCCCATGACAATTTGGACAAATGAGGGAGATCAGTGAGAGCAGTGCAGATGTATTCAACTTCGGAAAATCGAGTTTGTCACATAAAGAAGGATTGCTTTTTGCTAGTTTATAGAGATCAACACACAACTTGGCTCTCCCCGGTGCTTTGTCCACGCAACAAGTTTGCTCAGGAAAACTATAGACAAAGCCACCACCAAAAACTCTATGAGATCTGCAGTGGGGAAAAATTATTAATGGCTAATAATATATCTAAACCCTTGCCTCATATCATCTACAGCAATCACCTCAACCAAATCGTCAAAGCTATCATCTTTTAAAACAGGAATCCGTCGCAAATCCTTGGAGAATGTGTTCACAGATTCAGAGCCACCACCTCTGCAAAACATTACTTAAAAGGAATAAGAAAACATATACTTTCCTTCCAATTATATAGACAACCGTTAAGCTCTTCAGTTTCTTTGCCCTCAAAGGAAAGAGAAACGAATCCTTAATTTAAAATTTGGAGCTAATAGTGGAACACTATCAAACTTTCAAAATCACCATGCATCCCCCCAGCTAATGACACAACTAAATCAACATCAAACTCTTTCTATGCAAGAAGAGTAGAGTTTGCTTACCTATCAGTTGCTTCAGAAAATTTCCACTTGAACAAGTCAAAGAACATCTTCCTTGAAAAGGTATTAGCATCTGGACTAGTGAATGCTGAAAGATAGTCCTCAGCGTCTTTCCAGTTACCATTGAGTATCGCATTAGAGAAGTAGCTAAAATCAAAGTAAACACCTGAATCCTGCTCCACTCTAAATCATTACCAAAACAAAAATCACACAAAAAAAAGCTATTAGAACTAATCAAATACACAAAAGACACAGTAAGAAACGAAGCAACTTTGAATTTGTAAATCCTAATCCAAAAATCGAAGAACCACCGTACAAGTGTAAGCTTTCTTGGTAGCCCTCTTCATCAAAGAACTGTAAGATAAGGAATACGAGGTTTTTTCGATTCTTCTCGTCTAAGATCATCGTTGAACCAAGGAGAAATAACAAACAAGCATTTGAAATTGTGAAATTTTTCTGAAATCTTTGCTCCAGAGGAAATTTAGGGTTCCGAGAGAAACAAATTCTAGTAGCGAAGAAGATGAAAATCACACGGAACGGCAAGTAGAATCCCGATATTAGTATCGGGATTGGAGAAAGAAGACGAATTGGAAATTTGCAAGTCAGCAAAAAGCTTTCTGTCGTCGTCTTCGTTTAATCCGCTAATGAACAGTCCACTGTGGGTGAAGCAATGAAGGTTAAAGACAGAGAAGCGAAATATAAGGAGTGTGATAAGTGCGCCTACTTATCATTACCTCAGAGTTAGGCCTGGGCAAAAAACCCCCGAAAACCCGAACCGGAACCGACCCGAAAATATGGACCCGAATCCGAACCCGGAACCGGTAAAATACCCTATTGGGTCCTAATCTCCTAAACCCGAAGAACCGGAACCGAACTCGGAACCGAACCGAAAACCGAATGGGTACCCGACATACCCGTAATAAAATCATATATAGAGAATATTAGTTATATATATTTTTTATATAACATAGTTATTCAAAGTTACAACTTAAAATTCAAAAATATTATTTTTTCTTAGATCAAAATAATGAAAATACTCAAAATAACCAAAATTATAATGAAATGTTTAACTATATTTTTAAAAATATTTATTTTTAAAAATTTATTTTAATATTTAACATTAAAATTTCTGAATAATCGGGTAAAATTCAGATTTTCGGGTTAAATTTCGGGTAATCGGGTACAAAATACCCGAACCCGAATGATATCCGATTTTTTCGGGTATTTATAAGTTCTGAAATGTTAGACCCGAACCGACCCGAACCCGGTAAGATTCGAACCGAACCCGAACCGATATTTTCTGTTTACCCTATTGGGTCCTAAACTCCTCTACCCGAGAAACTCGAACCCGATCGGTTCCTACCCGAACCCGATCCGAATACCCGAATGCCCATGGCTACTCAGAGTAGTGTAAAATAGTATAAAGGGAAAATTGGAAAAAAAAAAAAAAAAAAATCAGTTATACCCTTAATTATAAAATAAAATTATGCAATTGAAAATATATATTCTAATTTATAAATAAAGGTATAGATAGACAAATTTTTTTTAAAAAACATCATTTTCTCAATTTTCTGAAATATAAATTAGATTGACTTATGACAACTAGCTTAAATGCAGCAGTTGGGAGAAATTTTATTAACATATATAGTTTCGACCCTTACTTTAATTTTGAAAGAGAATTCGGTTGTTCTTTTCTAAAAACTTATACAAATCAATATTTCAAATTTTTGATTTTCATAGAATTTAAAGAATTTTTTTTTATTGTATCTTAGAAACCAAAAATCATTTTTACGTATTTTTAGGTAGATCTCAAACTTTTAACGATATTATCAATAAGATTTTAGAGAGATAACATTTGTTAAAATTGGTTTCGGAGAAAAAATATATTTGAAATTTCTATGTTTCATGTAAATTTAGAAAAGAGGGGATCCACAAAAAGCTAAAAAACATAAAATATTATAAGAATGGATTTGTATAACTATTTCATATATAATAAATATAATCCTAGAAAAACTATTTCATAGATAATAAATTTTATATATTATATAACTATTTCACCCTAGAAAAATATAATCCGCCACTATTATTTGCAGATTTCCTTGCAACACTTGCTTCCAAAAATGAATAATAGTAGTACTAGACTCCTTCTGTTTCACAAAGAGTGTCATTCTAACCTGATTTTTTTGTTTCAAAATAAGTGTCATTTTAAATTTTCAATATAAAATTAAGCATACATTTCCAACTTTAACCTCGTATTCATTGAAGAATATCAAAAGTTAATTTCAATTGTAAGGATATAACAGATATTTTAATATGTTTTCTTAATTTGTGTGCAAAGTATCAAAATAACACTTATTATGAAACAGAGGGAGTATACATTATCCCTAATATTCGAGAAAACAATGGATAGCTCTACCTACAACAATTTAAGACTTGCAATTAACCTTGCATCATCCCAAATCACGAGGACTTCCTAAATCAACAATAATTCCCCTAGTTCTTGTAATGAGTGGTTTAAGCTCGAAGAAGCACAAGATCTATGTTAAAAATAGCAATCTCGATGAGAAAAGTCATTGAGTTTCATGCAGTGTGACTCGTTTTAATAGAGAAGAACAATATTATTGGAATATTTACGTAGTTACTTTGTATGTTTTTCTCTCTCTATTTCTAATTTGCTAACGTTAAAAGAAAAAAAGACAAGCAAGCATTTAAAATTAAATATATTTTTAATCACACCCAGTGGGATTCGAACCCACAATCGCTTGATTAGAAGTCAAGCGCCTTATCCATTAGGCCATGGGTGCTTGCTTGTTCTTAAACTGACAAACTAAGTTCATTAGTAGAATAAACCCCATGGGTGCTGGCTATATCAGGAAGACTTAATGAAACTAATATATGTCATTACCAAAAAAAAATGAAACTAACATATGTAATTTTTTTTTTGGTCAAAGATATATGTAATTTTGTTTGGAGAAACTAAAAGAAAAGAAAAAAAGTTAAATTAATTTGGTGTTCAACGAAATTATTATTTTTTAAAATCAAATCAGTCAAAAACGTTTTTTTTTTTTTTTTTGTGAGTCAGTCAAAGACGGGTTTTTCATCTTTATTGCGTGACAAAATTTTGGGAAAAAAAAAAAAAAACAAATTGTGTGACAGGATTAATAAAGCCTTAATGTAAGTAATTAAGACCCAATGGGTCACTCAATTTTTAGGGATTATGTTTTAATTGCTAAAAAAACGGAATCATGTTTTAGGGATTATTAGGTCTCTCTTTTCCAAATCCGCCATGAAAAAGCTGAAGCTGAAGCAGCTCGCTTCAGATGATGATGATCGTCTCAATCTCACCATTTCAAAATGCAACACATGTATACCTTCTTCTTATTCACTCTCCGATTCGATCCCACCCGATGTCTTTACGGAAATCATTTCGAGACTGCCAGCAAAATCAATCCCCAACTGTCGCCGCGTGTCGAAATCGTGGGCGGCCACACTCCGCAGCTCCGATTTCGACGAGCTGTTCTTAACCAAGTCACCGAACCAGCCTCTGATTCTCTTCGCTTTCATGATTGAAGCCCGGTTACCTTTCTTCACTTCACCTCAAGATCATCACGAGGACTACTCGTCTCTCGAAGCCACTCGTCACCATACTTATCTACAAATCGATCGTTTCTCTAAGATCACTCCACCTGTTCGTGGATTGGTCTGTATCGAAGATAAGAGAAAGATGCTTGTGATTTGCAATCCAATCACAGGTGAATCTGTTACTTTACCTAAACCGGAATCGAATCTGATTTGGTCTAGAACCGTTTTGGGATATGAGCCGGTTGAGAAACAATTCAAGGTATTTTGCACTACTTGGTCACCGCACCATCCGTTAAATACTCATGGAGAGCATTATGTTCTGACGTTAGGAACTGGTAGTAGTAAAATGAATTGGAGAATGGTCGAATGTTACAAACCGTTTCGTCCTGTGTTTGATGGTGTGATTTGTATCAATGGTGTTTTGTATTATGTTGGTAAGCTTAATTGCTATCCAGAGGATGTTGTGATTGTTTGTTTCGATGTTAGGTTCGAGAAGTTGAGCTTTATCCACAAACCTAAAGGGATGAGACAGATTCAGTTTGATTCGAGATTGGTTAACCACAAGGGTCGATTGGGTGTGATTCAGTGTTCTAACTCCGGGAAAATTAGTGGAAGCACTACTAAAAGTTTTGATTTGTGGATTCTTGAGGATGCCAAGAAACATGTATGGACGAAACGTATCTATATATTACCTATTCGATGGAGGAAAATGGTTGGAAACACCAAGCTGCGCGTTCTTGGAATGATTGGTACATGTGAGATTCTGTTGTCGCCGTATGAATTATGTGACCCTTATTATCTTGTCTATTACAATATTGAGATGAACATTGTTAGAAAAGTTGAAATCCGAGGATTTGGATCGTTTAAGACTCGTACGATACCTCATTTATTCGTAGATTATGTGGAAGATGTGAAGTTTATATGAAGTGTGTAAGACTTTACTTACTTTGGATTGAGACTTTGTAGCACTGGTCGCAAGAGCTAGTTTGGAAATGAAGTTTCATTTTAGAATTACAGTCTTTGTATCATTTTTACATATGTTGGGTAATAATAATAAAACGATTTGTTGTTATAACAACTAGGAGTCAGACCTCCTTGATGTCCCAGAGAAAGTATATACAAAAAAAGTTAAATTAAATTTAAAATTTAAAGTTATACATTATGAAATCATTTGAAAGTAATAAATTGTTTGAAAGTATATGCTATGAATAAATTTAAAAATTATCTAAAAAGTAAAAACAAAAAAAAAATAATGAGGGCTAGAACTACATAAATATTAAACATACTTTCAGTTATAAAAACACAACTATCAAAATGAAAACTTATGAAAAAAAAATATTATGGTAAAAGACACAACTCTAAGTTAAATGTTATTAAATTAACAATTATACTGTATTGAGGCAATCTTGTAATTTTTTTTAATGTACTATAATTATAAGATATTGTATGAAAATGATAGTAAAGAGTAATAACAATCGTAACATTTACTGATATTTATATTACTAATAAACAAATATTATAATGAAGTGATCCTAAGTGAAAATATAAAACGAAAAATTATGATGACTAAATGCAACTTTCTAATCAAATAATTATAAAAATAAAATATATTTAATCTTGTGTGGAAATTTATCAACAAAATTAAAATAAAATTAATAACTGTAGAATTACAGTCTTTTATCATTTATTCTGATTGAATGATGATAGTTTTGTTAATTTTTATCTCATCCTAATTATTTGATCTCAATTATTGTATATTAATCTTTTTTTTTAAATACAAAAATTAATCATTTTAAAAATCTATAAATAGAGACTACTCTCGTTTTATTTGGACATAAAAAAATATCATTTTTACTATAATTTTCTATTATTTTGATCAATTTTTTGTGTGTTTAAACTTCTTCTTTTTACTTGCAAAAATAAAACTAATTTCAATTATAAATACTATAGAAAGTATACACAATTATTTAATTCTAATTACTTTAGTTTAGATTTAATTGATAATTGTTATTAAATAAATATGTAATCAAAATTTATAAAAGAAAATAAGAATATAAAATGGTGGATGTAAGGTGTTATTGAATAATTAGGTGGAAGAAATATAACATGATATGGAATGTTAAAATGTGAAAAAAGGATGTTGAAAAATCTAATCATTGTACATGGTGTAAGTGCAAAGAAATAAAAATCATACATACCATCCAATAAATGAACAATCTTGGCCTGTTGTCCTTGTATCCCTAGGCACACTTAAATAGTTGAATAATCAAAATCATTTACTGATTTAAATTAACTGATTAGGAAAGGAATAACAAAGTTATTATTCCTAACCTGCCAGCCAACTTCTATCGTAGTGAGATCTTTTCGCTCACAGTTTCCTGAAGTTATCCAAACTTGTGAAATATTCAACTCGTTATTTTATTTTTCAATGACTGGTAGTTACTTTAGATAGACTTCAAATAAAGTGAATCTGTTTCAATTCAACTGCTTCATGGTCTATTTGAATTGCTTCATGATCTACTTTGTTCCTTTTAAAAAATTATATATATTAAAGATATCAGTTAGTTTTTTCTGAAGTAAATCATAGTTTGCTTACTTTTTTACTTTATGTGTTCAGATGGTTGCAACAGTTGGGACATAAAAATTGGTTTACAAAATATAAACAATCAAAAAAAAAAAACTAAGCAAAACATAAGTAAAGTATAAGCAAAAAATGTTGAAAAAGAAAAAAAAAGTATAAGCAAAAACTAAGCAGAATTACTTTTTGGTTTAACGTTGTATAGTATTTTATCCACATTATGAATCAAACTTGTCTCCACTATATAAAACAAATTGATTATAGCCCTTGATTATATCATATTTCAAGGTTTGGATTTTTTTTGAAGAAATTTAAAAATATTCAACATCTAAGTTTGGTACATCATGAACTATAGTATGCATATAATTAATAAATAGATTGGGTTTTTGAGGATGACCAAAAAATAAGCAAACTACGTTATTCTCTCTTTACCACTCTAACTTTTTAACTTTTATTTTCTAAGTATTGTTAATTATTTTGTAAGGTATATTGTTATCTTCCGCTGCTTCTCTATTGGTTTTGTTAATTTTTTGTGAACCTACACAACCAAATTAATGTTAGTTACGAACAAAATCTATATATGTATACAGGAGTCGTGTCTATGTTGATTAAAAGTAAATATTCGCCTACGGCCAGAATTTTTAAAAATAATCAAGAAGCATAATTCACATGTCAATGGTTCTATATGCATGAGGAAATAATCCAGTTGGATTTTTTCGATATTATACAAAATATATGTAAGGAAACTGAGATGTCACAAATAGAGAATTTTTATGATATTTCACATTTATGCTTATAAGTATATATATAAATTCTTTAATTTTGTTCTTAAGTACTTCTTTTTAAAATGCTTAAAATTTTCAATTGTTTTTTTTTTGGGTTTAAAAATCCAACTTTATGGTTACGTATACAGTATACTTGGTTATAAATCTGATTTAAATGGCAAAAATCTAAAAGACAACTATAAGATATTAAATAAATCTGGTTTAAGTGTTGTTTTGTTTTAGGTTTGAGAGAAAAGTCTAAGCAAAAATATTAAAAATTCAGAGATGAGATAATTTTAGTTCGACGATCAGTATAGTTAAGGTCACATCCATTTTTACAAAGTGGATACTAATCGGAAAATGTGTAAAAAACCGATTATATCACAAATATCATAAAAATTGTGATATCCATTTTTTTTTGATGAGAACATTGAAAATTGAGTTTGATGAAAATCTCTACAGCCTGTCTTTGTTATGTACAATATTAGAAAATTGGGTTTGATGAAAAATATCCAAAGTCCAAAGATGATGTTGTTACTAATAGAAGTACGTACAGTGTCCTAAAAATTCTCAAAAATGAAAGAAAAATGCCAAAAGAAAAGATGCAATGTGTTTTAAAACAAACTCTAATCTATGTGTTGATCCAAACAGAGATTAAAGAGAATAGTATTATCTGAAAACGTCCTCATTAAAGCCTCCTTCATCGCCAGAATCAGTTAAAAAATCCTCCATAGTTGTTGTAGTCGTCCCAATTGTCATCATTTCTGTCACCATAGCCTTCTTCAATAAAAAAAAAAACTGCTCAGGAGAAGGAAATTCAATAATCATCCACCAGTCACCACATCCTGATCCACCATCAGAGTCGCGTGGTAGCTGCAAGAACCAAATCATTAGCCAAATAACAACAATGAGGGTTTAAAGGAATCGAAAGGGGAGTTAAATAAGAGAGCGAAACATTACTTTAGGATTTCGTTATCAAGAAACTCTTCATAGTTACTCCAATGAACACCATCTTCATCGAAATAGTAATTACCCATACCCTCTTCATAATCATCACCAACATCAAAATCATCACCATCATCATCATCATCATCATCATAGTCAACATCAACATCAAAATCATCACCATTGCCAATCCCTCGGCAACCTGAAGGGCAAGTCTGTTGGTCCTTCTTCCATTCAATCCCACATTGGTAACAAAACTCATATCCACATCTACACAATGCACACACAAAGAAAACATTATATGAAATAGAAGTATACAAATCTAGTAGCTTAACCGAGCAATATATAGATATATATATATATACCTGCAAGTCATGTGGTTGCATCCATAAGAAAGTTCAATCAAGTGCCTACACTTGACACATTGACGCCACAAATTTTCGTTTGCCAGAGACTTTAGCTTCAAGTCATCAACTAGAGGGTCAGGGTTAAGTTTCTTGTAATCAGCACAAGATAAATCAGTATGCGATGGTACTTTGCAATCAATGCAGAAGAGTCCACAACATTTGACACATGACTTAACATTGGATTGCTCAGCTTCACTAGAAAGCTTGGTTCTGGACATCAGCATTGAGCAGCTTGGATATGGGCAATAGATTCTCTCTGCAGCCGGAATCGAATCCTCTTTCATCTTTTTTTTCCACATCTCAATCAGCTTAGATGTCAAAACCTTGCTACAGCTTTCAAGAGTGAGCTCAGACTTGCATCCATAGTCAAGACATGTGGGCACAATTCCGCTAAGCAGCTTCACTTCCACATGCTTCTTCACACAAGAAAAACAATGACGGTGAAGGCATTTGTCTGTAAAGAACATGCGTTCTTCATTGGTTTCTTCATGACAAATATCACAATTTTCTCCGTGGTTTGCATTGACATCAACGCTTCCGCCACTACAGGAAATGTGTGTATTAATAGCGGCTGTTAAACGCTATGAGTTCACAATTATAGCGTTTCCTAAAACGCTCTAAGATCGCCCGTTATAGTAGGTCGGACACTTTTAATAGCGGATTGTTGGTGTGCTATAACTAACTATACAACGATAGCATTGTCTGCTGTGCAATTGTTAATATTTATAATAACGTTATACAAATATTATTAAAAATCATTAATTTGATTTTACCTATAGCAAAAATAGCAAATGTTTCGTGTTATTAATTTGTTTTTAAATTATTCAAAAATTTTTTATTAAAAAGAATTACAAATTATTTGTTATTTAAAATAAAAATTTTATTTTGAATATTTGTTAAAAACAATTAAAATTAATACAAAATATATAAATATTTAAATGTTTAGAAAACTATAACAAATTTCATTGTTTACAAAAAAACACAAACACCTATCAATCTACCACTAACATGCCTTCACAATCATCCCTAACATAAACACTATCATCATCACAAGCTTCATCATCCAAATCATCGACTTCTTGGACAGGAAAAGGTGACTTCTTGGACTGCTATAGCCCACAATCTCTTTTAGACTTGTCTCTCTTTGTCCTTCACAACTCACGACAGCTCTTCATCGTTCTTTGCTCTTTTGCTCTGTTCTTCTTAAGCTTTCAGCTTTCCTCTTTTCTGCATATAAACAATCTCCAAGAGTCAATACACATACATACATAAACACACAAAGGTTAATACTTTATTGTAATTCCAAGCAAATATCATAGAACTTAATCAGTAAAGAGAAAGACTAACCGAAATTGTCTTCTAGCATAAAACAGAACAATGATTAAAGATTCAAAAGTATCCAAGTGAATCGTGACAAGAATCAGCTGCTCAATAACTAGGCATGAAAATAAATTTATATCACTGAAATAACAATGATTCCAGAAGAAGCCTATTATTTAACTCTTGCAGAATACACTGGTCAAATTGAGTTACATGGTGATAAGAGAAATTTTTTGATATTACCTCCATAAAGTCTTTGTTTTCAGGGTCATTAAACCCCCTCAATGGACCATCATCAACGGTGAAACCATTCAAACAGAAAGTAATAGTGTGCATAACCATCTGAGGCCGGTCTTGCTGTTGTTGCTGAGGTGTAGAGGAAACGGTTTCACCAGACAACAATCGTGCAGCACCACTGAAGCTCCTAGAAGCTGATCTTGATGATTCAACAGGTATGTCTTTAGCTGACTACCTCGCTTGGTCAAATAGTTCATCAACATCTTTTGGTTTCTTAGGATCTTGTACCATCATCCCACTATAACATAAACACACAATCCAAAAAATTCATTAATAGCTACACAAATTTATACCGTCTCAAGATAAAACAAGAATTTCAAGAACGATCTCAGATATACACAAGACATGGTCATCCCTACATTATCAAAAATGCAACACAAAACCCTAATAGAGTACATATATAAACTTATAAACACTACCTGCAACAAGAGAATGAAAAGCATATGCGTACTAGACAGAAGAAGCAAGCACGAATCAGAGCTCTATATAAAAACAAAGTAATATGATAAATAATATCACAACTAACATAACATAATATCACAACTCAACATCAATCAGAGCATCAACAAACACAGCAACGTGCAAAAGGGATGACAAAACAGCGAGCAACGGCGATTTCAACCCTGAATTTTGAGCTAGAACCTTAGAATCAGATCTATGGAAATAAGAAGGTGAAAAGTCTCACGTGTGGCTCAATGGGTTCCCCGTTGATGTTTCAACGAAACTCGATCTGTTCCCGCCAACGTTGGTCACGGCGAATCCATCGTGATATGAGGCTTTAGATCGCTTGGTTTTTGGTTCTGGGTAGGGTTTCGAAGAAGAAGAAGAAGAAGAAGAAGAAGATAATGAAAGAGATGATAAAGACAAGGGGAAGAAGTTTTAACCAAACGAAAAAAAAAAAGAAGAAGATTTTAGCCGTTAGATTTAACTCATCAACGGTGGAGGATAAGCCAAAGTCCAATCCGCGTCTCTATGGATTAGCCAATAAGAGGTTTTCTCCTTTATTTTGTTTTTTTATTTAGTTTTATAATTTTTTGTTTAGTTTTGATGTATGAGTATTCAAGGTTTAGACTTTATAATATAGGGTTTGGAATTTAAGTTTTAGGAATTGAGAATTTTAGGTTTGAATATATATGATAATTGAATTGATAATTTAGAGATTAATATATAAGTAACAAGATATATATATATATATATATTAAAAAGATTGAAAATGTATTAAAATATATATATGTTACACATAACTGATTTTTATAATTAATTTGTATATTTGTAATATTATATTTATTCATATTTTATGTTATTATTATTACAAAATAATTTTTAATACATTTTATTTTGTTAATTTATAAATAATGAATTTTGTTTCAAGATTGAACTCTAAACCCTAAACTCTATACCCTAAACCCTATACCCTAAACCCTAAACCATTAAGGATATATGGTTCAATCTTGAAACACATTTCACTATTTTCAATTAACAAAATAAATTTAATGCAATAAAAAACATTAAAACTTTTCACTTAAATTATGTTTAGAAATTATGAACCTATGAGACATTAGTATATTAGTATATTTTTTGATTACATGTTACATTAGTTAATTGTATAATCCATAGTTACTTGTATATATGTTTGACCCAAAAAAAAAAAAGTTACTTGTATATATATTTTAATTTTGTGTTATGTATTATATATATGTCTATATATTTTTAAAATTTTGTGTTCGATGGTTTTATTTGTATTTCATTAATTTAATTAATAAAATATGTTTAAGATTGAACCTAATTTAATTAATACGTAGTTTGTTTTTAAATTGTCAAAGTATTCATTGAAATTATAGAATAATTCATGCTTTAGTTGTCCAATTTAGAAATATTAACTACACGGTTAATTCCACATATTAATTTGTCGTATTTGAGGTTTTTCTTGGTTAGCAATTTAAAGGTAGTTGTATGTACTTCTAAATGTACAGTCTAATGAAATTAAAACCATAAAAATAAACATTGTCGAAACATATTCCAGGGAGTAGTCATTGAATCAAAGTATTTTTTTTTTCCTTTTTATTTGGTCTTGAATCAAATATTTAAAGCTTAACATTTTAAAGTAAACAAAATATCCAAAGGGAGTAGTCAAGTCATTAAATCAAGTATCCAAAGCTTAAATTTCTAAAGTAAAGCCACAAGTTTTTCCTTTCAGTATTGGTTTTTGAACCTGCACATAGACACAGTAGAAAATAACAGTCATTAAAATTGATGCACATAAAGAGATTATGCAGATGAGGATTTGACACTTACTTCTCGTGTAGTTCCTTAATAAGTGTTTCTTGTTCTTTGCTAAAGGAACTCACTCTCTTTCTGGTGATTCTGTTTCAAAATCAATAGATAAAAGCCGTTATCACAGATCCATCGGATGAGAACAGGGCTAGTTAATGCTAATGACAAATATTATAAGAAAAGCATCCAGTCAAAATATTATACAAAGAGCTTAAATCAAGAAGGCATAGACAGAGACATAAATTGTTAGAAAAACTAGAGATCGGAACGTATAACCTGTAGCAAGGATCCCATAGCCTATACTCGACTTCTTGTCTAGCAGTTAACAATCACAAGACCTCAATCTAAATCTGGAACTGGAACTCTCAATTCCAAGAGTCAGCAGACAGCAACTTTCACAAATTTTAGAAACTAAAACAGATATCATAGTCGCTGCCATCTCATTGCCTCAACAAATTTATTTTGCCAAATCAACAAATTTTGGAATCATTGACTAATCAAAAACAAGAATGAATAGAGTAACCACAAAATCCAGAAAATTCCCAATCATCAAAGCTAGACTCACTGACACTGTTTAAGCCATGCCTTACATTATCAGTTTTCCTCCATCAAGAATATAACAAAGCTTCATATAATCTGTCGAGTAATTTTCTCAACAGGAAAAGAAGAATAATCACCGAGATTTGTTGAATGTATTGAGCCTTGAGTCTGTGAAATGAGAATTGTTGAATGTATCACCCTGTTTCACAATGAGAAACCAAAATCAGAGATTCAAAGAAGAAACATGAGCAACAAGATACAAGTCAATTTCTATAGATATTGTACTCATGAAATATATCATCTTACAACTCCACACAGAATCTAAAAGGCATGTCATCACTTCTAATCAACAAGAGTTCTTACAATAGCAAGTCTAATAAGTGATAAGCAAATAATCAAGTCTGAAAATCAAAAGCAAATTGGACCTGAAACCGTGCGACGACCCGACGGAGAGAGATCGAGCTACTACTTTGCAAAATATGATTGAGAAGAAGGGAAGCCGCCATTGTCGAGTTCAGAAGAGATTGTAAACTGAGAGGGATCGAGAGTGAAAGATTTGACAAACAAATTGGGATCGAGTTTCGAATCGAGTTTCAGAACGGGTTTCAGATCAAGTTTCAGCGAGACAGAAGAGAGAAGAAGCAGAGGAAGAAGAAGAAGGCTTCGAAAGGAGAACCATTGTCTCTTTGTCACCGGTATCAGCAACGAGAATCAAAAGCTCTCGATCTCTTCCACGATTGGCCATCACAGTCGCCGGCTTCTCGTCTCCTATCGCCGAGCAACTCAAGTCGGAGAAGAAGAAGAAAGGAGAGTGAAAGAAGAGAGAAGAGGTGGCTGTTTAACGAGAAATTCAACCTAATCGATCTATTTCTCTTTTAATTCTTTTTTTTCCTCTAAGACGGATTGAGATGGAAAGAGAGTGAAAGAAGAGACAAATAAATTAGGATCGAATGTAAGGTTTCCAATCGAGTTTCAGAGAGAAAGAAGAGAGAAGAGATGGCCAAAGTGTTTCACCAGTAATAATTAATGTAACCCTAATCGATATATTCCTCTTGTAATTTTTTTTCTATTTTTTTTTTGTGTAGTAACTTATAAATTTTTTGGAGGCAACGAAAATTTCACTTTCCCGGTTACCTCTAAGATAACGTTTTCATTATCATTTATGCTATTGTAGAACTAAAAACTAGGCACCACTACAAAATGTTTTCGCGGTAATCCTATAATAGCGTTTGTCTTTTTAGAAATGCTATGCAAATTTTCTCAAAACTCAACTATAGCAAAACTATTAAAAACGCTATATTCTAATGCTATTAATACCCTTATTTCCTGTAGTGCGCTACTGCTGCTTTGAGAAGCTATAGCCTCTTTTGCAAGTCTAAAAGCAAACTTAACATCGTCCGGGGCAATCAACTCAGCGTCACTACATGACATGTTTTCTAGAATGCTTTGAGCTTCTTCCATAAGATGATCAATCTTCTTAAGCTCCCCTCTACCAATTAACTGCAACGTAAATCAGATTCATCATTCTCCTTAAACCAGTGTTCTAAAACGCGCTATGCGCTTGCTACGCGGTGGACAAACGCCTAGCGCCTAACCGTATATACGGGTGCCTAAGCGGAATCTAGGCGGATTATATATTTTAGATATATAAATATATATTTACATAAAAATAATATTTACATATATATATAGGATGAAAACTTATACACTTTAATTTCAGAAAAACATAAAACAAAACTCTTATCTATCAAAATAGTTTAGAATCTATAATAATCTCACAATTTAAACAAAAAAAAACATAATCCATTCAAAAATTTGTAAAATTGACAAAATGTAAGTTTATAATTACTTTGGAAGCAAATTAAATTTCATAAGTTTAGACTTTAGAGGCTAATTATAATATTTATTTGAAATAAAAACAATATTTTAAAAAATATTTAATTACAGTACTTTTTATCATTTTAGTCAACATACCGCCTAGAATCCGTACAGGCGTCCGCGTAGACCGCATAATATCCGTCTAAATGCTATTAGGCGTCCGAATTATTTAAAACCGCATAAATTACCGCATAGCTAAAATTCGAGACGCTCGATCACCGCATAGCGTATAACCGCCGCCTAGGCACCCGCGTAGGCCGCATTTTAGAACACTGCCTTAAACTAATTAAGACATTAATTATATCATCATCTTATGAGATTCTACAATAATCAAGACCTTTGTAAAAGCTTACGTACGTTATATATATATCATACATATAAACAACACAAACAAAACAATTTGATCACCCAAAGAACTAGATATGTTACCATATAGACAATATATATTGTAACATGCCACTATAGCTATAGGCAAAACAATATATATAGCCTAAGCCTATACACATTCGACACAATTAACTAAACCAAAGCAATAACTAAGAAGAGAAAACACTTACTGATTGGTAAATCCAATAGTCATCGCAATAAGTCACGACGTTTCTAATCCCCAAGTCGAAAGATTCACTTAACCCACGAATCAGTGCCATGACCTCTACAGCTTCGCGGGTAATATCAGAGTCGCTAAGTGATTCCTTAATCTCATACAACAAATTATCCTTCTCATCGCAAATCGCAACTCCAAATCCAGCAGCCTTCGTCTCATCACACACCAAACCCTTGATGTACAATCTGTAGGTGACATTTTCCGAAAAATTTGCCGCCGCAGAAGTAGAACCCTCATCTTTAGGGTTTGGGAAATCTCCGGTTGTCGTGGAATCTAATCGCCGTCTTTTAGAAGAACTCAAGTCTTGATGATCGTGTCTCTCCATGTCTGTTTAGTTTTTTTTCAAGTTGATTTCTCGTGAATTTATGAAAACTTATATATATATACATAGAGGAAGAATTAGAAGAGAGAGGGACTACTACTAAAGCTTGCTTGAGTATAATTTTCGATTTTTCACAAACAAAAAAAAAAAAAAAAAAAAAAAAAAAAAGCTTGCTTGAGAAGTTGTCAATTAAACTTCTAATTAATTGCTTGTTATAATAAAAGCACCGGGATTTCTGTAACCGTTTTGGTTTAGTCGATTGGTTTTCCCGTAAATTGTAAATTTCCATTAAATATGCATTTATGATATTTTTAATGTAAACTTAGCAAAAAATAAAATAAAAATGTAAACTTATCATCAGATTCACAACTTGATTAATAAGTTGATATAGTAATTATTGGCAACTAATGGGGTGATCGGATAGTGCTGGTTTTATAGTCGGTTTGCTTTGATTATTTGGTATATACTGAACCGGGTTAAGTTATTTCTCATGAAAAAGAAAAACTAACATGATTCCGTGTCTCTCCACAAAGTCACTTGCCTTTGTCTACAAAAGGGACATTTGCGAAGAGAAGTATATTCTACTGTTGATACAAAAGTGAGAATCCTAGAGACAGGAATAGCTTCTAGGAATCAACCTGAAGAGGGTACTTGAACTGTAAAGCTAGCTTTGGCTTTTGAAGATTTCAACTTAATTTCAAGCTTGTGTTTTGACCAAAATAAGGAAATTGTGTGGCTAGTTGTGTTTGAAGATTTTAAGCTAGCGATTTAACAAAATAGATATGACAAAAATAAAAACCGAATAATGTGGTATTCATCTGATTTGCAATGGTTCCTCCCAAGCGCCATCCCTCGAACGAGATGAGAATCAAAATATTTTCATTCATAAAGTAGAGATAATGTTAAGAAAACAACACGCTTCAAGGGATGTACGTAGGAGAATAGCACAAAACTAAAACTAAACTTAAACCTTTAAAACTTAACCTTAAATTCAAATTTATTTTTAGAATTAAAAGATTTGTAGTAGTATTTTTACACTAAAAAGTTTTGTATTGGTATTTTTGGTAAAAATAAAAATAAAAAACCTAGCTAGTGACGTACTATCAGAATAAAAACCCTGCCATTGCGGTTGAGACATGGCTAATCCAAAGTCTTCAGTTTTGAGCTTTAGCTTTTTTGTACGATATTAGAAAATTGAGTTTTATAAAATTATAAGTCATTATTGTAAATTAAGAAAGCCCGCCCAAAGAACTAAAAGAAATACACCACTACAGTGTCCTTAAAAAATTCTCAAAAGGTCATAAAGAAAGAAGAGTAGTGCCAAAGAAAATAATAAAAAGTGTTCCAAAAACAAAGTCTAATCTTTGTGTTGATGATCCAAACAGAAATTAAAGAGTATAATAATCTCTGTAAAAGTCCTCATCAAAGCCTCCACCGCCAAAATCAGGTAAACCACCGTAGTTGTTGTAGTCGTCCCAATTGTCATCATTTCCATTTCCATCACCATTGCCTTCTTCAATAAAAATCTCCTCAGGAGAAGGATACTCACATACCAAATCCACATCAATCATCAGCTGCTGCGGCGCGTCGTAGCTGCAAAACAACCAAAACATTAGTCAAATAACAACAATGCTGCAGTGACAGTGAGGACTTAAGGAATATCGAAAGTGAGCTAAATAAGAGTGCAAAACATCACTGTGCGGTTAGGTGATCCACAAAATCTTCAAAGTCACGCCAACGGACACCATCTTCATCGTAATAGCACTCACACATATCCTCTTCACAAGAATGTGACGAGTCAGTATCATCATCGTCGTCTTCATCAGCATACCCATGACCTGTAGCGAGGCAACCGGACGGGCAAGTCTGTTGTTCCTTCTTCCATTCAATCCCACAATGGTAACAAAACTCATATCCACATCTACACAATGCACGCACAAAGAAAACATTATGAAATAGAAGTATACAAATATAGTAGCGTAATCGAGTAATATATAGATATATATATATATATACCTGCAAGTCATGTGGTTGCAGCCATCGGAAAGTTCAATCATGTGCCTACACTTGACACATTGACGCCACATGTTGTCGTTTGCCAGAGACTTTAGCTTCAAGTCATCGACTAAAGGGTCAGGGTGAAGTTTTGTGTAATCATCACACGACAAACCAGTATGCGATGGCACTTTGCACTCAACGCAGAAGAGTCCACAACATTTGACACATGACTTAACATTGGATTGCTCAACTTCACTAGAAAGCTCGGTTCTAGACATCAGCATTGAGCAGCTTGGATATGGGCAATAGATTCTCTCTGCTGCGGGAATAGAGTCCTCTTTCATCTTATGTTTCCACATGTCAATCAGCTTTGAGGTCAAAAACCTTGCTACAGCTTTCAAGGGTGAGCTCAAACTTGCATCCATAGTCAAGGCATGTGGGCACAATTCCGCTAAGCAGCTTCACTTCCACATGCTGTTTCACACAAGAAAAACAATAACGGTGAGAGCACTTGTCGGTAAAGAACATGCGCTCCTCATCGGTTTCTTCAAGACAAATGACACAAACTTCTCCTTGTTTTTCCTTCACATCAACGCTGCTGCTTTGAGCAACTATGGCCTCTCTTGCAAGTCTAAAGGCAAACTTAACATCGTTTCGAGCAACCAAAACAGCGTCACTACAATCCATTTTTTCTAGAATGCTTTGAGCCTCTTCCACAAGATGGTCAATCTTCTTCTTAGACTTCGCTCTACCAATTATCTACAACAACGGATAACACAATCAAAATAATCATCGTATATATCAATTTGATCACTCACAGAACTAGATATGTCAACTTATGTTTCGAGTGCAACTTCAAAGTAACACTACCAAACAAAAGAAATAAATAAATAGTATTGTAACATACAATAGCAACAACCAATACTCATTCAACACTATTATAACCTAAATGATTCATATTAACTAAACCAATGCAATAATAACAAAAAAGAGAAACACTAACCGATTGGTAAATCCACTGGTCATCACAATAAACCACAACGTTTCTAATCCCCAAATCGTAGGATTCACTTAAGCCACGGATCAGTCCCATGATCTCTACTCCTCTGCGGCTAATCTGAGAGTCGCTAAGTGATTCTTTAATCTCATACAGCAAATTATCCATCTCATCGCAAATCGCAACTCCAAATCCAGCCACCTTCACGGTCTTTTCCTTACCGTCCACCACTGTCTCATCATCACTCACCAAACCCTTGATGTACAATCTGTACCAGACGTTTTCCAAAAATTTAGCAGCCGCGGCAGAAGGACCCTCGCCGTTAGGGTTTGAGAAATCTCCGGTTATCTCAGAATCTACACGCCTTTTTTTAGAACTCGAGTCTTGTTGATCGTGTCTCTCCATGTCTGTTTGGTTTTCAAGTCGTTTTCACTTTTCTCGTGCAAATGTGAAGACTAATACAGTATATAGAGGAAGTACTAGACTAGTAGTACTAAAGCGTCCTTGAGAAGCTGCCTAATAAATTTCTAATTAATTGCTTTGGTTATTAAAGCACCGTAATGTGTGTAAACGTTTTTGGTTTGTTATCGATTGATTTTCCTAAAAGATACGGAATCCCCCTTAATATGCCATTTAATGATACTTTTGACGTTAACTTATGATTAGACGAATCCCGCCTTGAACAAACACTAATGTTTTCTTTGATAGTACAGTATAACTATTGGCAACTAACCGGATGATTGGTTTGTATTCATGAATTGGCACTTGGCAGCATATGGAATCGGTTTAGTAAACTGGTATGTAGTTATAGGAAGTTAATTCTATGATGATCATCCGGTTTGGAAGTTAATTCGTGTCGCTTCATAGAGTCTATTGCCTTTGTTGAAATATTTGTGTCTCTAAACTGTTGATATAAAGAGAGAACTTTAAAAAGTATAAAAGGCCTCGTTTTTACGACTTTCGCCCTCATTGACTGCGGAGGAAGGCATGAGGTAGACTGGTAAGCCACTTCACTACAAGGGATCATGGTTCCACAATATGGACCCTGATCTCACTTGAGTGGAAGTTGAGGCGAACCGATCTACGGACCTTTGTGTAAGGAACCTTGGCTATTTGAAATAGAATTTTGAATCTGACTCGAAGGAGCTGATACATGTCTCTGCCTAAATACTAAAAAAACAGAGATGGGAATCAAAATGTATCTTTTTTATACTGAAGAGATAAAATGTAAAGCATACAACACGCTCTTTTCACTCTGAAATTTTCTCGAGCAATTTCTCTACCATGATTCTCTGCTGTGTCCCACTTAAAGTTTCAGAATTCATCAACGCATTGGCGACGATAATCACTACACGAGGAGCAGCCGCATGCACCTGAAACCAGACAAAACGATATTAAACCATGCGGTTTCCCGTTACATTGTTTGGAATCATGGGAAGCTATCGCTGTTATTCTTACCCAGGCTCTCCCATTTAAGCCAAATGCAGTCTCAAAAGAGAGTTTCTTCCCAAGAGCTTCGAGGACTGGGCAAGTTGGTGAACTCAATAACCTAATAAGGACAATAAGTGATTCAAGAAGAGGTAGGATATAGAGATAGCTATTTATAAGGGAAGAAGACTAAGAAGAAACTCACATTCTTGATAGACCAGTGGAAGTTTCAAACATGAAACCATCTTTTAAGGGACCAAATCCTGCAGCCTTTCCACTTGCTATTACATTTTCCAACAAGCAATTTCTTAGTTTAAACATTAATGCGTTGAACTTTTAAAGCTTCGTAAGAAAACAGAATGCATGGACTTACCGTCGGTACATGACAGCTCCGGGTTCATTCCTGTGTTTGTCTTCACAATCCGAACATAAAGCAGTGTGCCTACCTGTTTCAACAAGTTGTTAAAACTCCCCAAAAACACGCCAGACAAAAGTTAAACTGCCTGTTATGCGTATAAACAAACCAAATGAAGTACTGAATCCTTTCAATATGACACGCACAATCAAACGTATTTCCAAGATACTGTAAAGGCCATTCTAGCATCTCAAGCAACTGAATGCAGCTACCAGCTAGAGACTATTCTGACGGATGTTTCAGATTGAACAAACATATTCAGAAGGTACTTGCCTCAAACTTGGGTATATTTCTCCTTGTTCCTCCTTCAAATGCTAGCACGGGCAGAAGAGCCAATTGGGGTCCTTTAATATCTACCCAAAAATTCTGCAAAAAAAACAAGAGTCAAGAAGATCAACAAAACTTTAGTTGATAAAACTAAGGGCAACAACACCCTAGATAAACTATCTGATCTAAACTATATCGTCCATGGTCTCAACATTAACCCATCCAGGCTTAACTAACAAACACTTTTACCACCTACTCTTGGCGCTGATGCTCTTCAGAGAAACAATGATTGAAGTCTTTGAAAACAAATAATAGAGCGAAACAGAGATCAACATTCTCTGTAAATGATGTTTCCAAGATATAAAACTGTATACAGAGTACTTACATCTGATTTAGAATCTACCACAATGCCAAGAACTGCATCCTCAGGGCGTGGTATATACTGCAAAAAAAAAAAAAAAAAATAATAGCTAAGTCAAAAAAGTAACAATGAATAATTGATTGAAAACAATCCAAATATCAATAACAAGTAGAACCAGTAGCTATCAATAAGCAAGAAACTCCACAAAAATCAATAAGCAAGAAACTAGTTTCAGAGCTCTGTTGTTCTCACCCTTTTATGAGAACTTTCAACCCAATACTTATTTGGCTTAGTGTACCTCAACTTCCCAGCTCTCATAGCAGATATCGCATCATTGTCCTGAAAAACAAAAATCATATGTCAAATCTTTTATAGCCTCAACTAAGTAAACAAACAATGTTAGATCCAAAATTCAAGCAGAATTGGGAAAAACCAAAGCTGTCAAACTCTAAAGCAAAAGTCTGAAGATTTGATTTGAGAAACCTGACGGAGACCACTGCCGAGCTTGATTGTTTGGTTGGTCATGTTTGACAAATCAAGAACAACATCACCTGGAACCTGAAACCCATCTCAAAAGACTTAATCTTTTTAATCAATCTAATCCCAATCTAAAAGGATAACTAAAGAAGCGGAGATTTTTTTTTTTTTTTTTTTGTAGAGAATACGCACGACGGTCTGATCAATTAGGCTTGTCGGCGAGGTGGAAACTTCAGTACCCATCTTTCGTCGCTAACAAATAACAAAAAGCAATGGAGCGAGACAGAGCAAGAGCAAAACTGAGAGAGAAGAGTAGAAACCCTGGAAAAATCTAAAACCCTAGAGGGTTATTGCTTTGAGATGTTGAAGAAGAAGACGATGAGAACCCCGAACCATATGGTTATGAGTGGTTTGTTTCGGTTTAATGAACCGATGTGGTTATTTTGTTTTTCTCTCCCGGTTTAGTGACAAATTTCTTTAGCTATTTTGGTTTGTAGATTTTTTTTGGTTAGGATATCAAATAGAGTTTGAGTTCTTTCTTTTACTTTTGTTAATGATATTAGTTTGATGAGTTTCTGAATTGTAAAATTTTGATGTCTATATTTATTTTAGATGTTAGTTAAAAAGATATTCGTTCTATACAAAGGAGCTTTTTTTTCTCTTGATTAGAAATGGCATCAAATTAGTGTTTTGTTTATATAAATAACATAAAATTTAATATTTTTTAATATGTGAAAAAATATCAACACATCAATAGAAACATATAAAAAATAAATTAAGCTAGAAAATTACATCAATTATTATACCATTTTATCATAAAGTTCCCATCGTAAAATACGATTTGAGAGTTATTGTAATAAAATATTTTTAACGGCAATTGTAACCGCATAAACAATTAATTTTTCCTCCGAATGATTTAAGGCAACTACCATGTCCTTTGGGATTCTTTTTGAGACACATAGACTTACACTCCTCGTGAACACAATTTTTATCTTTTAAATCTAGAGTTGCCCAACATCTTTTTCCTCCAATACTCATGTCTCCCATCACTCCTGTCATATGTTTAAAACATCTTAGTCTGTGTGTTTTTGACATAGAAGCTACTGTATATGTGATATTATGACATTGAAGAGGGTGGTTTGATGCAAATTTCTATAGCATATGTGAGTTGTTTTCTTAAATAATGATGTGTAAACTAACATAAAGATAAAGTATAAACTTAAAGACAAACCTAGCATAAGAACAGTGAAGATAATCAAAGTGACGAACGAGAGTTGAAAGTTTCTCTTCATCGTAAATAGTAAAAATGAATTAGTAGTATTTTTTTTTTTTTTTGTTAAAGAGTTAGTAGTATTTTAAATTTTAAAACTAGAGAAGAGAGTGTAGGTATTTATAATAACGTAGTGTAACTTCCATCTAAACATATCTAATTTCAGCAATGTGCCATCGTCAATTCCTAACACACAAGTTCCAATTTTTTTGCCTATATGACATGTGAAAGCCTTAGACTCGCACTTTTTTCTGCTTTATCACAAGACCACGCTATTTCTTAATTTAAAAAGAAACGATGAATTGATTTTTTTTTTCAAAAACAATTAATATTATATTGAAAAAAAAGACATTCTAGTCAAACTTATCCTTCTTCTTGTTGTCAATTTATTATTATTACTTTTTTTTGGCAAATAATTGTTTCATTCATCAAAAGAAAACAAAATTCAGACTTCAGAGTAGCCAAATTCAGGATACAAGGATAATATGGCTTGAAACAAAGCAGAAACAACATACAAGGTTAATAACAAAAGCTACACCAAGATAACCAAGACATTTAAGACATGAGACATAAAATTCATTTAAATAATATTTTTCTTTATTCATTATTTTTTTTTTTAAACATCTCCTCTCAAAGATGAGGGATGGAGATGGTCTAAGCATATTAGAACATCATTACTAATGGTTACTCATATCGTTGTTTTATTCAAAAGTTTAATGAATAAATAATAAAAAATATTAAAAAGACAAGAGAGAAGAGAGAAGCATTCCTCAAATTACTCCCGAAAGAAACGATTACTACACTATTCTTACACATGGCAACTTGTTATTGGTTTCTACTTGTTTCAATTAAAATATTATTAATTTTTTTTATTTGAGTAATGTTTATGACTTTAACCAGTAATGATGGTCTTATACTTTAACAAAAAGAAAAAGAAAAAAACTACGCATATTATATTAGCTCTGAGTCTCGAGAACATTGAAAGAATGCACCAAGCAAAGTCTAATCTTTTTGATGCACTCTTGTGTGTTCTGTTTCTTGCAGGCTACTTTTAATACTAGTATTGTTGGTGATTATATACACCATTATTGTGGCCTTCGCCTGCCATGGACCAACGTAACTCTACCCGCTTGCGTGTAACTGAGTCTGTCATATGCAATTTCGTTATGTTCCCGGGATCCTTTGTGTGTATTCATTCATGCAGCTAAGAGATCTCATCTTGTACATGTTTCTGCTTGCTGTATATGAAATGAGCTATTTTTAAAAAAAATCTATAGCATACGGCATACGACGCGGAAGTGAAAATTTCATTGCTAAGCAAGTGTTTGAAATCTTGTTATGAGTTATGACCGTATTTATGAATGTTTGCATTGAGATTTTGTGCGTGCGAGGTCAGGTTCACACCCATGCGCGTAAGCCAGTTGGTAATAAGGCATGAGAAGCGCACCTCATGAAGAATAAGTACGAGAAACATAATTATCCAAACTAGTCACACAAATATGTTGATGACGTGTCATTCAAAGCTAACGCACACCGAACATGCTCAACACGTAAATTCTCCCATAAACTAACATATGGACAGTTTCGAAATTCAACCCATAAAAATTTGGAGTGATTGGAACCCAATAATATTGTTTCCTTATCAAACATACTCACTGATCACACTAGAGCAGCTCCGGGCCAATATATATATATATATATATATATTGGGGCTTTAGGAAATTAATATTTTATTTGGATATTATTAATTTAAAAAAGAAAATTTTAAATACTTGAATCTGTTTTTAAAGGGTTAAAAATTGAATTCTTTTTTATTTTGTGAAAATTTAAGAATATTTGGCTTTAATTATATATTCTGTTAAGATTGACAAAATGAATATAAGAACATCACTTGTGTTAGTGATCTTTTTTTCATAACCGGTTCTTTTAAAAACAATTTTTTTAGGATCTAGTCATAGACTTATATTTTATATAATTTATATTTATTATCTAAAGCCTTACATTACTTGACCCTAAACCCTAGATAATACAACAGAGCTGTCAGATGTTATGTCATAAAGAGAAAAACCGCCACAGGAAAATGATAAAGCAGAGCCCGTGCGAGGCAATGTTGTCGTTAGCCGCCGACCTTTCCATTTCATCGGAGAAGTCTCTCTCCTCGTGGAGTGACGGGACGGAAAAAGAGCAAGAGATCATGACCGTCGATCGGCCAGGAGAGTATACAGGCATGTGTAGATGGACGGTTGAGAGCTTCCCACGCGTTAAAGCTAGGGCACTGTGGAGCAATTACTTCGATGTAGGAGGCTACGATTGTCGTCTCCTTGTTTACCCTAGAGGTGATTCTCAGGCTCTTCCTGGTTACATCAGCATGTATCTTCAGATCATGGACCCTCGTGGTACTACTTCATCTCTCTGGGACTGTTTCGTTAGCTATCGTCTCTCTATCGTTAACCCTCTCGATGATTCTCTAACAATCCATAAGGATTCTTGGCATAGATTCTCTAGTAAGAAGAAATCTCATGGATGGTGCGATTACGCCTTAAACTCGAGTATTTTGGATCCTAAGATGGGGTTTTTGTTTAACAACGATTCCTTGCTTATCACGGCTGATATCTTGATTCTAAACGAGTCTGTGAGCTTTAGTTTTGATGATAACAATGAGGAGAATTTCATAGCTGGACCAATGCCTGATGTGTTGAGTGGGGAGTTCACTTGGAAGGTACATAATTTTAGTTTGTTTAAGGAAATGTTAAAGTCGCAGAAGATGATGAGCCCTGCTTTCCCTGCTGGGGAGTGTAATTTTAGGATCAGTATTTACCAGAGTGAGATTAATTCACAAGAATACATATCAATGTGTCTGGAGAGTAAAGATGCCGAGAAGACTTTGGTATCAGACAGAAGTAGTTGGTGTTTGTTTAGGATGTCAGCTTTGAATCAGAAGACTGAGTGCACTCACATGCATAGAGATTCTTATGGGAGGTTTGCTGCTGATAATAAGAATGGGGACAATACAAGTCTCGGCTGGAACGATTACATGAAGATGTCTGAATTTGTGAAACCGGAAGCAGGGTTTTTACTCCATGACACGGCTGTCTTTAGAGCCTCATTTCATGTTATCAAAGAGATCAGTAGCTTTACTACGAATGGGACTGGACACATGGGAAAATTCACTTGGAGAGTTGAGAATTTCACAAGGTTTAATGATCTTCTTAAGAAGAGGGAGATAACCGGTCTTTGCATCAAAAGTAAGAGGTTTCAAATTGGGAACCGGGATTGTCGACTTATGGTTTATCCCCGAGGTATGTAAATGCTCTAGATTATCTACAATGGAACTGTTAATGCATTTTATGATATAATATGTTTTATATGGTAGAGACAATATAAATCTCTGTTTTAAATTTCGGTTGAACCTTGCTCTTAATGGCCTCAGGGCAGTCCAAGCAACCATCCCATCTTTCAGTATTTCTTGAAGTAACAGATTCAAGAAGCTCAAGTGATTGGAGCGGTTTTGTTAGCCACAAGCTATCAGTTGTGAACCAGAGGTTGGAGGAGAAGTCGGTGACAATGGAATCTCAGAATCGTTACTCGAAAGCTGCAAAAGATTGGGGTTGGCGTGAGTTTGTGACACTTACTAGTTTGTTTGATCAGGAATCTGGATTTCTTGTTCAAGACTCTATTGTATTCTCCGCTGAGGTTCTTTTGTTGAAGGATGCTAATTCAGTTTCACTGAATGAGAAAAAAATTTCATTTACTTGGAAAGTGGAGAATTTCTTAGCACTCAAGGAAATAATGGAAACAAGAAAGATTTTTAGCAAATTCTTTAAGGCTGGTGGATGTGACCTTCGAATTGGTGAGTTGTTAGATTTTTACTTCTTTTTTATTTATTGATGTTTATGAAGTCCAATTGGTTAATGTGTGCCTTGTATAATGCAGGTGTATATGAGTCCTTTGACACCATATGCATATACTTAGAGAGTGATCAATCTGCTGGTACAGATGTTGACAACAATTTCTTGGTTAAGTTCAAGATGGGTATTCTGAACCAAATGAATCCGGATAAAAGTGTGTGGAAGGAGTCATCTATACGTACCTATTCTGTCCTAAAGTTTATGAATATGTCTGATATGTTAGAGCCTGATGCTGGGTTTCTTGTGCGTGACGCTGTTGTTTTTGTGTGTGAAATATTGGATTTTTCAGACCTAAAGGTCAGTTTCTATATATACTCTATTTAATCCTTAAACAGTCTAGTAATGTTATTAACATTACACTATGATTCTAAGGCCATTCTTTTTTTTAGGTGTTGGCTTCAGATGGTGATCAAGATGCCTTAACCGCCAGTCCTGATGTAAGTGAGGAAGACACATTCCGAGATTTTCTTTCGAGAGCTGGAGTCCTTCTCACGTTTGGAGAGAATTCTTCCCAACCACAAGTTACTCTCCTAGAGAAGCATATAATGGATGCGGATGCCATTGCTGGTTTACTTAATGACTTGCGTGTTTATCTTAATGATCCAACTAAAGTAAAACGTTTGCTTCTTCCGACTAAAACATCATGTAATGATAGAAGCATGCTAAGAAAGAGTGATGAATCTTCACTCAGCCTGATGAGTTTGCTGATGGGTGTTAAAGTTCTACAGCATGCAATTATTGATATACTTCTAGATATAATGGTTGAGTGTTGCAAAAATTCGGAGGAAGGGTCTCATTGCGATGGCTGCGTGGCTGCAACTTCATCGGAGTCAAAGGTAAGGCTCTCATACTGCTGAAAGCTATCTAGCTACTTTTCTCTCTATCTGCTCAACTGTTTTTCTGACCAACCGTGAAATATTTTGGTCGTCAGACAAAGTGGTCAGAACAGTCAGAGGAGCTATTGGAACTAATTGTTAACTCGCTAAAAACAATTGATGCGGCTGTTCCACAAGGTTGTCCGGAAGCTGCAAGACGACCAGACTCTGCTCAAAAGATTGCTCTTGTTTTAGACAGAGCCCCCAAACATTTGCAACAAGATTTAGTTAATCTGGTTCCCAAATTAGTTGAGAACTCATACCATCCACTGGCTGCCTATTCACTTATTGAATGGCTTCAAAAGCCTAAAGTCGAACCAGCACTGCGTGAACCAGTAAGTGCAAGTTCATTTCATGAACCAGAAGTTTTATAAACATCTCCTTCATTATGATGTTTTTATGTGGTACAGGTATACAATGCTCTTAGCCAGTTAGAATGCGACAGTGAAGTGTGGGAGTGCATTCTACTTAAGTCATATGAGCTTCTAAGTAACTCAAATGAGGAGTCTCTTGTGGCGACCATTCGTTTCATACTTAAAACAGCTTCCAAGTGTCAACAACTACCTGAAGCCGTAAGCATTTCGTTTTGGTGTCTCAGTTGTGATTAAATATTTTTCCTAGTCTTGGCTAACCTAAGAATTTTCCTTTGCAGGTAAGGTTAGTTAGTGAGCGGCTTAAAAATCTTGGTGCTGATATCGCCGAAATGGTACTCAAGTACAAAAACTGTGACGACAGTCTAGGCAAGTTTTGATTTAGGCCATTTTCTTTGGGGTTTTGTTTCTGTATTTCTAGATTTGGAGTTTTGGTTTTAAGATTTACATATTCTTCAATTTTATCAATTTATCACTATGTTGAGATATGAAATTTGTTGTCAGGATTATCAGGTTTTGTTATGCCATGTGCAATTCGAAGGCTTAGCCAAAAGATGCTACTCATACAATTCACATTAGGGGGAAACTTAATTTGGAGAAGAAAAATAACAAGTTTAATAATCCGTTCCTAAATTAAGCTTATTTTCGATAAATATCGTCAAATCACTTATTTTTATAAAAACAATAATAAGTGATTAATCTAGGAACGGATTATTAAACTTGTGGAACAATTCTCTTCAAGGGCGAAACGCTAGTTATTTCTCTATTTGGGCAGTAGTCTTCTTCGGACTCTATGGGGATTATGGGCCTCGATCCCGAACCTCCCAGTTATCAAAAAAAAAAAAAAAAAAAAAAAATTCGTGGGAAGCAAATTTATTAATTGCAACTGCATGAGGAATAGATTCGTTGTGTCAATAAACAAACGTGTGCATTAATTTATGGATACTTGTACGTTGAATAGTCAGCCGAGTGCCCACAACTAGTGACTGATTTATTAACAGTCGTTTAGCAACAATCATAGTGAGAGAAACGAAACAGCTTTGAATGAGTAAAGTTCTCATTCCTTTTTTTTTTTTTTTTTTTTTTAATATGTTTACACAGCTCATTTCAGTTAAAATGATTAGTTGATCTTATGTAATTATTAGTGGAGGAAGTAAAGAAGATGGGATGTATGAAGAAGGCAATACCATTTTTGTTAATGGTGTGTTTTTGCAAGTAGGGCTTGCAGGAATGGACATTCTCACAAAGGATGTCCTGAACAAAGGCATGAGTATTTACGTACTTGCTGTCTACCGTCATGGCGTTGCTACCGTCGTTATGGCCCCGTTCGCCTTTTATTTTGACAGGTATGCTCTATATTCACCTTCCTTATATCAACTTCTCTCACAAAACATACATAAGAAGTTTCAATATCGTAATCCAGTATTTTTTTTTAGTTATTTTTAAACCAGTATTTTTGACACAAAATTAGGAACCAATTTGAAAGAATCAAAGTTCAGTTGAGTAGAGTACGTGTTTTACTCACTTTTGGATTTCTAGTAAATTTTTTTCTTAGTAAGATGATTCCCAAGAAAGTTTTGTTTTCTCTCATCATATCCATAAGCATAAGTCCTTAATAGGAATGGTAGAAGTGCACTAAAGTAGTTAATATATATATTGCTGGTGATGTAAAAAACAGGACGGTGAGACCAAAGATGACGCTGATGATATTCTTCAAGATAACGCTACTTGGTTTATTAGAGTAATTACTTTTCTTCCATATCTTTCTATTTTCTTAATTAATTAGACATCTTTTGTTTTCTTCACCTGAATCTGATGTATTTTTTCATTTCGTTCATGTCTTTTTGTGATTAAAATAGACCAGTGATAGATCAGAACTTATTTAACCTTGGGATGAAATACACGACTGCTACATTTGCAACTGCCTTATACAACACCCTACCGGCAATCACTTTCATCCTCGCTTTAATATTTAGACTCGAAAAACTGAAGATTCGGAATATCAGAAGCGCGGCTAAAGTGGTTGGGACACTCACTACAGTTGGGGGAACCATGATGATGACACTTTTTAAAGGTCCAGCTCTCGACCTCTTTTGGACAAAAGGACCCTCTGCACAGAACACAACTGGGACCGATATTCATAGCTCCATCAAAGGAGCAATTTTGGTGACAATTGGTTGTTTCAGTTATGCATGCTTCATGATTCTCCAAGTAAGGCAATCTTTGGTTTAAATAAAAGAAAATATACTTATAGATTATACTGACGATGAATCAAATGTTTTTTTAGGCGATTACGTTGAAAACTTACCTGGCTGAGCTTTCTTTGGCAACATGGAGACAATAGAGGGAGCAGTTGTGGCATTAGTGATAGAGAAAGGGAATCCTGCCGCGTGGGCTATTGGTTGGGACAACAAACTTCTTACCGTCACTTACAGTGTAAGATTCACACCATGCATGTCTTACTAAAGTAGTGACTCAGGGACTACCTTGTAAGGTTATTTCCTCATAAAAAGTTTAATCTATTGGAACATAAAATTCATGCAGGGGATAATGTGCTCAGCACTTGGTTACTACATTGGAGGAGTGGTGATGAAAACTAGAGGTCCTGTGTTTGTAACAGCTTTCAAACCTCTTTGTATGATCGTTGTAGCGATTATGTCGAGCATCATCTTTGCTGAGCAGATGTACCTAGGAAGGTAAGTAAAGACATTAAAACACCAACATTAGACAAGAGTTAATTAAAACTAATTAAATAATGAAAAAGATCTTGTTCTATATGTGGCAGGGCTATTGGTGCAGCAATTATATGTGCAGGAGTACTATATCTTGTGATATGGGGTAAAGCCAAAGATTACAAACATCATTTTACTCCACAAATAGATGATGATGTAGCAAAGGAAAACACTATTGTGAGCGGAAATACGAAGGATAGTATTAATCTTGAAGTCATTACTATCAACAAGAAAGAAGAACAAAGACTTATTGTTGTGGAAACAGTGTAAGTTAACTTATACGGGGTTCAGAGCAATTGTGGGATAAAATTGCTAACTATCATGGGGGCAACAAAAAAAAGAAATTCTTAGAGGAATAGAGATTCGAAAGCATTACTTCCGGATGGCTTAACGTATTGGCTTGATTCAAACGAGAGTGAAATATGACTCTTCCAGCTTTCTATAGACACCAAGAACGCTCAATTAGGAGTTCAGTAAGGTCTTCAGAAGTTGTCGATAATGTGAACCTATGAAACTGTCCTCAAAAGTGTTTTTCTTGTTTTTTTTGTCCATTTTACCCTAAAACCTAAAATACTTGATAATTGACCTTTTAACTTTAAAATTATACACAATTCTTCCTAAAAGCATAAGAAAACTATAATTAAAATTGGTAAAAATATGATGTTATGAGTTATATTGCTCTATTGTGCGGTCACTACTTGATCAAAAAAAAAATGTTGTGAAAATGATGTGGTTTAACTGAAAATGTTATTTTGCTCTAATGTTATTTTTTGTATTATTTATTTCATAATTAATTATGAAAAAATCGAAAATGTTACCCAAAAAGGAAATATTTTTTTTTTTTTATTGAAACAAAAGCATTTTGGACAACAAAAATCAAATTTGAGTTTTAAGGAAATTGAAACAAAAAGGCATGGGGGGAGGAGTCGAGGAGGCGCATGTTAACTCAACACGCGTATGTTAAAAATCCTGTCTTTGCCCTCTCTCTTAACAAGAAAAAAAAAAAAAAGAAAAAAAGAAATTGATCAACCTAGATAAAATAGCAGAAGAGAGCTGTGAGAGGAAACAAAAAAAAAAAAATTGAAGAAAAAAAAACCGCCATTGAAATGATGAAGCAAAGCTCATCGGAGGCAGTGTCATCGTCTTCTTCATCAGCCGCCGCGGACCAATCTCATCCCTCCGTTTCTTCATCATCTTCATCTTCATCGGAGAAGCCTCTCTCCTCGTCTTCGATTTCTCCAGCGGAAGACCTTCAGGTTGGATCGTCGAGAGATGGAAGCGGAGGTGCGCAAGAGATCGTAGCCGTCGATCGGCCAGGAGAGTACACGGCGTTGTGTAGATGGACGGTTGAGAGCTTCCCACGTGTTAAAGCTAAGGCACTGTGGAGCAAGTACTTCGATGTAGGAGGCTACGATTGTCGTCTCCTTGTTTACCCTAGAGGTGATTCTCAGGCTCTTCCTGGTTACATCAGCATCTATCTTCAGATCATGGACCCTCGTGGTACTACTTCTTCTCGTTGGGATTGTTTCGCTAGCTACCGTCTCTCTATCGTTAACCATGTCGATGATTCTTTAACAATCCATAAGGATTCTTGGCATAGGTTCTCTAGTAAGAAGAAATCTCATGGATGGTGTGATTTCACCTTGAACTCTAGTATCTTGGATCCTAAGATGGGTTTTTTGTTTAACAACGATTCGTTGCTTATCACTGCTGATATCTTGATTCTAAACGAGTCTGTGAGCTTTAGCCGTGATAGTAACAATGAGGGCCAGTCGCTGTATAAGGAAAATTCCATAGCTGGGCCAATGCCGGATGTGTTGAGTGGGAAGTTCACTTGGAAAGTAAATAATTTTAGTTTGTTTAAGGAAATGATTAAGACACAGAAGATAATGAGCCCTGTTTTCCCAGCTGGGGAGTGTAATTTAAGGATTAGTGTGTACCAGAGTGTGGTTAATTCGCAAGAATACATTTCTATGTGTTTGGAGAGTAAAGAGACCGAGAAGACTTTGGTTTCGGATAGGAGCTGTTGGTGTTTGTTTAGGATGTCAGCTTTGAATCAGAAGCCTGGCTGCACTCACATGCATAGAGATTCTTATGGGAGGTTTGCTGCTGATAATAAGAGTGGGGACAATACGAGCTTGGGCTGGAATGATTACATGAAGATGTCTGACTTTATGAACCCGGAAGCTGGGTTTTTACTCGATGACATGGCTGTATTTAGCACCTCATTCCATGTTATCAAAGAGTTCAGTAGCTTTACTAAGAATGGAGGATTGGTTGGGGGAAGGAATGGGCCTGGAGCTAGGAAGTCAGATGGACACATGGGAAAATTCACTTGGAGAATTGAAAACTTCACCAGGTTAAAGGATCTTCTAAAGAAGAGGAAGATAACAGGTCTTTGCATTAAAAGTAAGAGGTTTCAAATTGGAAACCGGGATTGTCGACTTATTGTTTATCCCCGAGGTATGTAAGTGCTCTAGATTGTCTACATTGGAATTGTAGTGTATTCACAAGATTTTTATGCTATGCTGTTTTAGCATTCTGCTTTTCCTTCTTAATGAGTTGTCTGATTGCTGCATTTGTAGAGTTCAATATCTGAACTGATGGTCTTTACTCTTATGGCCTCAGGGCAGTCCCAGCCACCATGCCATCTTTCTGTATTTCTTGAAGTGACAGATTCACGAAGCTCAAGTGATTGGAGCTGTTTTGTTAGCCACCGACTATCAGTTGTGAACCAGAGATTGGAGGAGAAGTCGATGACAAAGGAATCTCAGAATCGTTACTCGAAAGCTGCAAAGGATTGGGGTTGGCGTGAATTTGTGACACTTACTAGTTTGTTTGATCAAGACTCTGGATTTCTGGTTCAAGACACTGTTGTATTCTCCGCTGAGGTTCTTATATTAAAAGAGACATCTTTAACAAAAGAGTACGTGGATGCGGAATCAGCTAATTCAGTTTCACAGAATGAGAATAACGTAAAAAAAAGTTCATTTACTTGGAAAGTGGAAAATTTCTTAGCCTTCAAGGAAATAATGGAAACACGAAAGATTTTTAGCAAATTCTTTCAGGCTGGTGGGTGTGAACTCCGGATTGGTGAGTGGTTAGACTTTTTCCTTATCTACCATCTTCGATTATTAATGTTTATGAACTACAATTGCTTAATGTGTGCTTGTATAATGCAGGTGTATACGAGTCCTTTGACACCATATGCATATATTTAGAGAGTGATCAATCTGCGGGTACAGATGTGGACAATAATTTTTGGGTTAAGTACAAGATGGGTATTCTGAACCAAAAGAATCCGGCCAAAAGTGTGTGGAAGGAGTCATCTATATGTACCAAGACATGGAATAATTCTGTTCTACAGTTTATGAAGGTGTCTGACATGTTGGAGGCTGATGCTGGGTTTCTTGTGCGTGACACTGTTGTTTTTGTGTGTGAAATATTGGATTGTTGTCCTTGGTTTGAGTTTTCGGACTTAGAGGTTAGTTTATGCTCCATTTATCTATAAACAAGTTAATACGAACTCTTCCTTTGTATATATATCTTCTGCATCATGCAGTTTTTTCCTTACTTTCTTGCACACTTGGAGACCTTTTATATTATTGATCTTACATTATGGATGCTATGTCTGGTCTATTCTTTTGCCAGGTACTGGCTTCAGATGATGACCAAGATGCCTTAACCACTGATCCTGATGATATTATTGATTCTGAGGAGAGTGAGGGCATAAGCGGAGATGAGGAAGATACATTCCGGGATTTTCTTTCCCGAGCTGGATTCCATCTCACGTTCGGGGAAAATCATTCACAACCACAAGTTACTCTCCGTGAGAAGCTTCTAATGGATGCGGGTGCAATTGCTGGGTTTCTTACTGGCTTGCGTGTATATCTTGATGATCCTACTAAAGTAAAGCGTTTACTTCTTCCAACTAAAATATCTTGTAATGATAGAAGCAAGCTAACAAAGAGTGAGGAATCTTCACCCAGCCTGATGAATTTGCTGATGGGTGTTAAAGTTCTACAGCAAGCAATTATTGATTTACTTCTAGATATTATGGTAGAGTGTTGCCAACCTTCAGAGGAAGGCTCTCACTCTGAGTCGTCTTTATTGCCCCCAAAGACAAATGGTTGCATGGCTGCAACTTCATCGGAGTCAACGAGGGAAAATGGAGCAGCAGAACCTTCACAACATCTTGTTGACGAGAGATTCAAATCTGATACAGATGCTACTCTCAGTACCTCAGCTGTACCAAGCTCAGATATGAATGGAATCGATATGCTTGAGAAAGCCCTTGCAATAGAGCCTACTTCACCTCCTAACATATCTGCTGGGCAGTCTTCTGATGCTTCACTCCAATCAAAGGTGGGGCTCTCATACTGCTGAAATCTATCTAGCAGCTCTATTTTTTTTTTTTTTGCTCTATTGTTTTTCTGACCATCTGTAAGTATTTTTGGTCTTTAGACAAAATGGCCGGAACAGTCTGAGGAGCTATTGGGATTGATTGTGAATTCACTTAAAACCCTTGATGCGGCTGTTCCACAAGGTTGTCCAGAGCCTAGACGACGACCAAACTCTGCTCAAAAGATTGCTCTTGTTTTAGACAGAGCGCCCAAACATTTGCAACCAGATTTAGTTAGTCTGGTTCCAAAATTGGTTGAGCAATCAGAGCACCCACTGGCTGCGTATGCACTTATTGAACGGCTTCAAAAGCCTGAAGCTGAACCAGCGTTGCGTGAACCAGTACGTAGTCTCTCTATAGCCTTTCTTTCCCTTCTTGTACTCTTTTTTTGGATGTTGGAGGCCTAGGGGAATGCATGAGAGAGTGTAAGTTCTTATCATGATCCAGATGTTTGAACATCTCCTCCATCTGACGCTTTTCTTTGGAACAGGTATACAATGCTCTTACCCAGTTAGAATGTGACAGTGAAGTGTGGGAGCACTTACTTATTCAGTCATTTGAGCTTCTGAATGACTCAAATGAGGATACGCTTGTGGCGGGCATTCATTTTACATTTAAGACTGCCTCCCAGTGCCAACACCTACCTGAAGCCGTAAGCATTCATGTCTCAGTTTTTCTTCTTTGTTGTGAGTAAATATTTTCCTAATCTCGGCTAACCTTATATTTTCCTTAAACAGGTAAGTGCAGTGCGTGAACGGCTCAAAAATCTGGGTGCTGATGTGTCTCTTTGCGTCCTTGACTATTTAAGTAAAACTGTACACAGTTGGCCTGATATTGCTGAAATGATACTTCGGGACATCAATAGTGACGACAGTCCAGTTGGCAATTTTGCAACATTACCCTGCGGGCCATTTCTGATTGGCGAAAATGAGACTGCCTCCGAAATGGCGGATTTGATGGATGAACATGAATTCTATGCAAATAGGCAGTTTTTTGATGTCTACATTCTGCTGGAAATGTTGTCCATATCGAGCCTAGCTGAAGAGGCATCTCAAACGCTCGAAAGAGCTGTTGCTCGTGGAGCCATTGTTGCTCAGGCTGTTGCCATGGTCCTTGAAAAACAACGTGTTGAGGGCCCAGTTCTGAATGCTACAAGTGGGGAAGCTTCTTTTAAGCATCAAGATCCTGTATTGGAGGGAGAGGCTAGTGAGCAACCAGCCACTGGAGGGATTGATTTCAGGACAATCCTTAATCTTGCTGAGACATTAACTCATTCTAGAGATCCTCAAGTGAGGGGATTTGTGAAAATGCTATACACAATATTATTCAAATGGTTTCCGGATCAGCCCTTTAGGGTTCAAATGCTAAGGAGACTTGTAGATAGATTCACCAGCCCTACGAGTAGCAGCCACGATTTAGACTTAGACTTGGAGATTCTAGCTATTCTGATTTTTCAAGAGCAAGAGGTTGCTAGACCCGTTTTAGCCATGCTGAAAAAGGCTGTGGAACATGCAAATATTGACAGGGCAGCCCTGTGGCATCAATTGCGTGCAAACAAGGAAGAGCTTGTCCGGTTGAAGGAAGAAAAGAAGACGGAGATTCAATCTATGATGAAGGAGAAATCTAGCATCACACAAAAATTAAGTGAATCTGAGGCTGCAAACACCCGTCTTAAGGTATGTGCTTACTTCATTTTGTCTGCTGTGAGAGTGTGATGATGCTGGAAGTGTTTGGCATTCTGTGATCATACAGCTTACTAATACTGTGTATCAAATTGCAGTCTGAAATGAAAGCTGAGATTGACCGCTTTGCTAGAGAAAAGAAGGATCTGGTAGAACAGTTTCGGGATGTAGAGAGTCAGCTGGAATGGATCCGATCAGAACGTCAAGATGAGATAGATAAGCTCTCGTCTGAGAAGAAAACTCTTTTGGATCGCCTTCACGAAGCAGAGACGCAACTTGCTTTGCTAAAAACTCGAAAGCGTGATGAACTTAAGGTACGGACTTGAAATAAAATGTGGAGAATATGGTTGCAGAAAATGAATAATGATCAGATATTTTATAATTACGGCAAATTGAATATCTCACTTAACAAGTGATGCCATTTTCTTTGTTAAAAATACAGAAGGTAGGAAAAGAGAAAAGTGCTCTAACTGAGAAGCTAAAGGTAACAGAGGCAGCTCGGAAAAGATTTGAAGAAGAGTTGAAACGGTATGCTACTGAAAATGTAACTCGGGAGGACTTACGCAAGTCACTTGAGGATCAAATCAGGCAACTGACACAGACAGTAGGGCAGACAAAAGAAGAGAAACGAGAGAAAGAAGATCAGATTGCTCGGTGTGAAGCTTACATTGATGGAATGGAATCCAAACTCCAAGCTTGCCAGGTTTGATAGAGACAGAACAGATATATGTTTTCTATTTCTGCGTTTCTCGTTTTAGAGCTCACTTAAAATTCCTCTGATGTGATGATACTTTTCAACAGCAATACATCCACACACTAGAATCCTCACTTCGAGAAGAGATTTCAAGACATGCGCCACTGTACGGTGCCAATTTAGAGTCTCTATCGATGAAGGAACTGGACACAATAGCTCGGATCCATGAGGAAGGGCTAAGACAGATACATGCCCTTCAACAACGTAAGGGACACACTTTATCACATGGTCTCCCTCAGGGTCACACACTTTACCCGACTACACCGCCTCAGCTTCCTCCAATGGCGATCGGTTTGCCACCTCAGCTTATTCCTAATGGTTCAGGGGTTCACTCAAACGGCCATATCAACGGTTCCGTCAGGCCTTGGTTTAGCCACCACACTTAAAAAACAAATACGTCTTTTTTCCATAGGAAGACTACGACAAAAGTATGATGGCCTCTTGAGTTTGTTTTTGAGGTAAAATCAATCAATCAACATCATCAATGTTTAATTTTCCTTATATATTTATTTTTCTCTCAGATTTTCCGGGGGTCTTATTTTGGCTGTGGCTCAAAGTAGAAGATTAATAAAAAATAGAGGGATGGGATACGTATGCACAAATTTCACTGTGAAAGAAAAAAAAATGTTGTAAAAGCTGTTTTGCCGATGGAATCAACAGTTGCAAAGAGCCTTGTGCTTCTCTTTGTTTTTTTTTTTTTTTTTTTGGCTCATGTCTCTCAGAATTCGGGTATAAGCTAAGCTTGGGAGGATTGCACTGACAGGAAAGCTTTTTTATTTGGTAGATCACTGAACACTTTCTAAAGTTTGAATTTGCAGACTAGCATTTATTAAGATATGCTTAGTTAGAGATAACTAACACCTTTTTATGAGAAAATGACTTATATATCCAGAACTGGTAGATTTCGGTCAGGGTTTGTATGCTTATATTATACATATCACAGAATATATTTGTTTGTGCCCATAAGAAATCACAAAGCCAATCATCATTAGTAGTATTTGGAACTCTAATTTTAATGTATTTTCTATTCTAGGGTTACCGCACTACTCCTACATGTACATATTGTTTTCTCAGTTTTTATATGTAAACTTTTTGCCTCTTAATATATTACCACAAAAAAGTTTAATTCTTTAGAAAACTACACAAAGTTTTCATTTTATCTAAAATCCTACTTTTCCAATTGAACCGTTCTATAACCGATAATCATTTAATTCGGTTTTATTTGATCTGAATTTAACTGATTTTTTTACCAGATTTTAACTGGTTTGACCCAAAATTATTAAAAATGAAAAAAAGTATTCCTTCATTCATTCTTCGAAGAAACAGTATTTTTTTTTTTCTTCGAACAAGAAGGATGACTATTTGTTTTTTTTCAACTTTTTTTAATTTTTAATTCTTTTGAGTCAAATTGGTTAAAATCTGTAAAAATTGGTTAAATTCAGATCAAATAAAACCGGATTAAATGATTATCGGTTATAGATTGGTTCAAAAGGGGAAAGTAGGATTTTAGGTAAAACGAAAAGCTTGTGTAGTTTTCTAAAGAATTAATTCATCCATACTTTCACCTAAATTTTAAAAATGTCCCTTCATCCATACTATTTTTAAAAAAGACCCATTTTAAAAATTTTATCGATAATGCTTTTAAAAATTTGAGATATACTCAAATAAGTGTTGTAACTTTAGAAAAGCATACACAAACTACCTTAATTCATATAAAAATTCTTGTAAATATCTTATATATAATGTATAAATACTTTTTAAAAACTTTATAAAAACCTTGTAAAACATTTTCAAATACCTTTTAAAACCTTATAAAACTTTACAAAAAGCTTGGATTGAGTTTCCAAATAGTGAAGTGTGACACTCCGGTTTCAGAGACTTGAGGAGAGATCTAAAAGAATTTATTTGGCCACCTATATCAGCAAAATGCACTTATCTTTTCGGTCAAGAGTTCTGAGAGAACTCCACAGTTAAGCGTGCTTATGCTGGAGTATTCTCAGGATGGATGACTTTTCGGGAAGTGACTGTCGAAACTATGCGAATGAGGACAAAACAAAGGGAAAGATCATGTGGTGATTTGTAGAGACGGTAACAAATTTTTAAAACCTCCCAGACGTAGCAAACCGACCGTCGGATATGGTGGGCTCACGGGCCTAGTGAGAGAACGTGAGGCTCACTAAGGAAGGTGTGCCCATGAACTGTGAATGGACATGAGACTCACTAAAAGGTGGCGGTCGGGGTGTTACATGAATATCTTTCTAAACCTAATAAAGCTTTAAAACACTTTTAAATTTAATGAGGGATATTTTTGAAAATGAACAATTAAAAAGGATATTTTCCAAAATGGACACGACACATACGTTTCTCAAAAATTGTCTTGTATTTTATTTTCCAACTGTAAATAGAATATTTTACTGTATTTTCCAATTATAGTGAAATGTTGTCTAGTTTGAGATTTGACTTTATAAATTGCAAAAAATACTTAGGTATCTTTAATTTGGGAAAAATATTTTCCAAGCATCAAGATAGATAACTTTAATTTGGGAAAAATATTTAGGTTCACCCCTAGGGATGAACGCTTGTATTCATCTCCTCCCTTCTCAATCAATCACATTCTTCTATATAATATTTCATTTAAAAAATAAATCAAAATTAAATTAAAATACAAAAAATTAAGGTATCAAATTATGTTTACTTTTAATTAAGAAAATTTAAATATTTACTTGGTTTAGATTTTACAATTAAACAAGGTTATATATCGATTTGGGTTTATAAATGAGAATTAGGGTTTAGATTTAACAATTATAATGAAATTATATGTCGTTTTAGATTTACAAATAATGTGATTAGGGTTTAGATTTTACAATTACAACGAATTTATATGTCGGTTTGAGTTTACAAATGAGGTGGTTAGAGTTTAGATTTTACAATTACCCTAAAATTATATGTTGGTTTGGGTTTACAAATGAGGTGGTTAGGGTTTATATTTTACAATTAGAAGAAAATTATATGTCGATTTGGATTTACAAATGAGGTGGTTAGAGTTTAGATTTTATAATTAGAACGAATTTATATATCGGTTTGAGTTTACAAATGAGATGGTTAAGGTTTAGATTTTACAATTAGAATGAATTTACATATCGGTTTGTTTATAAAAGAGCGGTTTAAGTTTTCTATTTTACAATAATGTATACAAATTTTGTTTCCTTATTTTATAAGGAGGTGAATAAAGAAGTTCACCCCTAGAGGTGAACCCAAAATTTGTTTGCCTTAAAAAAGACTTATTTTTTTTCTATTAGCAAAAAATGCAAAATTTCAAACAATACATGATTGTTGGTTAGTCAACATTTTTAGGAAAATAGATAAACTTTTATTAAATATATAAGTTGTTTTATATGAGAGCTAAAAAACTTGAATCATTTTTATGTGTTTATTCAGAAATATAAAATATCAATCATGGAGTTGGGATATTTGAGAATGTAGCTTGCAACAACATTGTATTCCTTTACAATAGCCCCCCGAGAATCCGTAGCTAGTACGGCACAATGTGTTGCAGTCTGGCTTAAGTCCATGTGAACATACCCCTGGACAAAATTCATCATTTACTGACCTTGCTTCTGATCCTGTAAATAAATTAGCATACAATCATTATTATGCATTATTACTATATTTCTTAAAAGTAATTGTATACTATGAACATAGTAAATTTAAATTAATATATATATATATATATATATTGTATACTTATTTAAATGTATACATATTTAAATATATATATATATATATATATATATATTTAAATTAATTTAAAGTAATTGTATACTCATTATATATATATATATATATTAATTATTGCTTGAGCTACCAATCATGGAGTGATATTTTAGTAATGTTTAGTTAACAGAAAAAAATATGAGCAAGAACTTTTGTGTCTTTGTGGGAAGAGAATAACATTCTTTATGTTCTTCAGAATTTTGAAACTTTAACTATTAATAATTGTAGTATATTTAATTAATGTTTGGTTGAAAAAAAAAAAATCATAGTATATATATTATGATGCATTAGTCTTATTTATGTAGTTGACAAACCTGTGATCAAGAACAGTAGAATGATAGAAACTGCAATGAAAGGATATTGAGATCTCCGAATATCCATCCCTCTCTATTTTTCGTTTTTTTAAATCTTGTTTATTTGGATGATTTTGGAATAGGTATAGAGATTTGAAGCTACTTATATAGTCAAATTCGGAAATCTTAGTCAAATATATAAAATTCTATTCAAACCTACCAAATTTATTGTAAAAATGAATTAGGATGTGGTTGTCTCTTGGAAATGAATTGAATTAGTATGCATTAACTTTGACTTTGTAGTATAAATCTCTATACATACTATAATAAACACAATATTTCAAAGATAACAATTCTAAATTAGTTAAAATATATGGAAAATGATACTTTCCAAATTAGTTAAAGTTTTTGAAAAAATTATAGTAATGTTCATATTGTAATCAAGAGGTAGGGGTACCTCAAGGAGTTTAAGATGTGAAATTGGACGAAATCAGAGAAGGATTTGATGAACTTTACAAACACTCAAATGTAATTGAAAATAAATTCGATTAAAAACTTATAAGCACTTCTTTTTTTTTTGATTTGCAATAAAGTTGTGACGGCTCTGTCATTCTATCGCAAATCCCTTGCAAATTTGCTCTTAGTTTGCGAGAAAATTAATTTATTTACCAATATCTAACCAATCCCTCATATATTAGTGAGGTCGCACTCCCTCGTAAATTTATTTACTAACATATGCATCTATTGTAAATTTTCTTAGCAAATTGATTCTTTTCTTCTAATGTTGGAAGGTCTGGTGGAATGAAAGAACAACAAGATCCAAGTCCCACAACAACCTCACAATGTCACTCAAGCTCAGATCTCCTTCTCCACGAACAGATCACATAAAAATTACAGACACAAAAACCTTTAGCAAAGCTTATAGGAACTCTCGGAAACTCTCTCTTCCTTTTACACAGAATAAATAGGTAGTGTACTCAAATATTATTTTATATATCTATATGTAATTATGTATGATACCTTTGTTTTCAAATTTTATATATTTAGTTGTTTAATTTCACGGTTTAAAAACATTACAGTATAATCTAGTCTTATAGGAGTATCCAATGATACTGTGACACGTTACTAACTTCACTAGGATATATATTACCCGGAGAAAACACCAAAGTTTCAATGCGATCAAATAAGTCCCTCTAATAAAATTCACATTTTAAACATGAAATTGGGCTGATGGTCTTTTTGCCTACAACATTTATTGTTGGAAATAAACAATCTCTTCAAAGATAATGAACTGTTTCTACAGATGATAGATTAAACAGAAGCTGGAACTTGGGAGTCCACTGACTTCAGAACCTCCTCTCCCATCTCCTTGCAGCCAACCAGTTTCTGACCACACATTCAAAAAGACAAAAAAAACATTAGTACTGTTTGTTGTTGCCTGCTAACACTAACTAGGGAAGTTTCTAAGGAAAAGTAACCATGTTATAAAGAGACATACAGTTCCTGCGGAGTAAATGTCTCCAGTTCTGAATCCGTTGTTCAGAGCAACCAAAACTGCGTCTTCAATTCTCTTGGCTGCCTTTTCTTCTCCAAGTCCGTATTTCAGAAGCATTGCAGCACTGAGAATTGTTGCCAATGGGTTTGCCTTATCCTGAAAATTCAAAGAATGGACAAATTGTGCTCTTTATTTTTGGCATACAAAGTAGGTTTGCCGAGTTTGTTTCTAAGTATAGAGTTAAGAACCTGTCCAGCAATATCAGGTGCAGAACCATGTATTGGTTCAAAGAGTCCAGGTCCCTGTATTAAACATGGCAGGTTTATTATGTTCAGACTAGATCATACTGCTACATACTCAAAAGATCAGATTATTGTTTTATATCATACCGAATCACTGAGACTAGCAGATGGCAGCATGCCAATGCTTCCTGTGATCATTGAAGCTTCATCGGATAATATATCACCAAAAATGTTGTTCGTAACGATGGTATCAAACTGCATTTTTAATGAAATGATCAAAACGTTGTAAGGATTTAAACTCGTCCCACGTCAAGGCTGACTAGTTAGTTTGGCAAATACGCGTACCTGTTTTGGGTCACGAACAAGCTGCATTGCGGCATTGTCAACATACATATGTGACAGCTCAACATCAGGATATTCAGAGGCTAATGCTGTTACTCGTTTCCTCCATAAAATTGAGGCCTGCATAGATGAAAAATTGCATTAGCTTCAGTCTTAAATGCGTTCCACATGAAAAAAAAAATGAGAGATGAAAACAAGTCAAAGATTCAACCGTACTTCCAAGACATTAGCTTTGTCGACTGAACAAAGCTTGCCACGCCGTTTCCGAGCAGTCTCGAAGGCAACACGAGCAATTCTATCAATCTGAGACAACATAAGAAATACTTCATTAGATATTTCTGTAGTACTTAACAACTAGTCCACTGGAATCTTTATCTCAATAGAGTACCTCGTGAGCAGCATAAACCTCAGTATTAAACCCAACTTCCTCACCATTTTCATTGGTCTTAATACCCCTTGGCTCTCCAAAGTAAATACCTGTTCCCATGAGGCAGAATATTTAAAGATATTGTCCCACTAAAATAACAAGAACTTTAATAAGCTCTAATACACTAAATTGAACTGACCTCCTGTAAGCTCCCTAACAACCATTAGATCAACACCTTCAGCTACCTCTCTCTTCAAGGTGGAAGCATCCACTAACTGTAAAAAAAGCAATAATTTGAGAGACTTCCACACACAAGAAACAAATAATTCAGGCAACCATTCTGAGGAGGATGGGGTTACCTGTGAGAGAACAGTAGCAGGTCTCAGATTTGCAAAGACTTTGAGAGCTGCACGAAGCTGAAGTAAACCCTTCTCAGGCCTCAGATGTTTTTCATTGTTATCCCATTTGTACCTTTTTACAAATTATACCAAACACGAAAATTAAAAAAAGGAAAGAGGCAACCAAGAGTGAGTTAGTGGGACAAGACAGACCCTCCAATGGCTCCAAGAAGCACTGCATCTGATTCTTTTGCAGCAGAGATGGTCTCCTCCGGCAAGGGAACTCCTACCAAATCCAAAGCAGCTCCTCCAATAGGCATCTCCTGGAAGCTAAATTCAACTCCTGATACAGAGCACATAGTCAATCAATGTCGTAGAAACACCCACGAATGATGAACAAGAGAGAGAGAGAGAGAACCTTCGAAAGATCCAGCTTGGCGAAGCACATTTTTGGCAATAGAGACAACCTCCGGACCGATGCCGTCACCGGGAAGGAGAGTGATGTTGTATCGTTTATTCCCAGGGGAAGCAACAGCGCATCTTACTCTAAAGGGAGATTGTTTCGAGACAGCTCTGAAGGTAGCCGGAACCTTGACCGGTCTGATATTCGTCTGCAGAGCCGCCGCCGCCGCCGCCGCCGCCATTTTAGGGAGAAATGGATTGGTCTTTTTGCAGCGTGCGAATCTGAGTTGGAAGAGTGTGATAGTGTTCTATAATCGGAATCGTGGGTTGTGTGATCCGACGGCTAAGTTTAGAATATGAGTTTTTTAATAAGCCCTAATGCTAAATAATGAAGAAGACGCTCACTTGTGCACGTTTGAGAATTGTTTAAATGGGCCGGTATTAACTTAGCCCATTAAGTTTTACTTATCTTATAGTTTTGTTTTTTTGCTGGCTATTGTTTTTTTTTTCTTTTTCTTTTAAGCTTTGTTGATGATAATTTTTGACATATTATTATTCAATTTTAAATAATTACTAACTACCACAGTTAAGATATTAAGCTATTCATTTTTGTTTTGATAATGAATCTATTATAGTTAAAAAATTATAAAACTATAAACTAAAACACTTATCTACTCTTTCATTTTTCTGAAAAATTACTTTCAAGTCTTGTTAGTTAAGTTGACAACGACTCTGACATCTTGTTTATCTAACAGATTTTACGGTATGTCGTTGTGATAAAGCGCTGTGTTATTCGTTTGACCGTGTTTATATAGGAAAATGTTGAAATTATTCATTTGTGAATATTTTTATTTACTAATAAAAATTTTAATTAGAAAAAAAGTTACATCTATGAAAAAAAAATTTACTTAATAATAGGTTCTTCTACTATTTTTAGTTAAATTTTAATTATTTAATTGATTTAAATTTTAATTATAATTAATTAGTTGGAGTTTAGCTTAATTGAATTTAATTCAATTCATTTTTTTTTATCCCAGTGATTAACTGCAAAATAACACTAAAAAATCTAACAAAATAAAGGGTGCAAAATGGTTGCACGGTTGCACAATTGAAAAAAGTTGAAAATTTTGAAAAAAATGATTCAACCAAATTTCATTGTTTGAATGGAAAGAGTTGAAGAATTTGAAAAAAACTATTCAAATTATATACCAAAATGTTGAAAAAATAAACTAATCATATACCAAAATATTTAACTTGTTTAACCACTATTTTAGAGATGAATGTGTTGAATGGTTTAACCTAATTTTGTGACTGCGAATGGTTGCTAAGTTGAAAATATTAAATTGAACATTTTTGCTACTTGAATCTCTTGACTGTCAACATTTTCACAAACTCAAACCATTCCCATAATTGAATCTGTGTTAATAATTTCCGGTTTAACTCAATTTTTCCGCCAAAACAAAAAGTAAAAGAAAAAGAATTATAAACCTTCTCAGTCATTCAGAAGGTCTCAGTGTGGATGACTAAAATATTAGACTTCATCGCTTAGGAGGGCCTCACTGCGTACGACGGCGATGGCGCAGATCATCAGATCCAGTCCCGTTCTCGCTTTCATCGGCTTACAGATTTGCTTTATCTTCTTTGCTTCAACTCTCACATGCACTTCTGGGTAATGAATCTTTCTCTGGGAAAATCATCTCAATTCTATCTCGTTTTAGCCTTAGTTCTTTCTAGGGTTCTTCTATTGATGATTTGTGCGGCGTCTGATTTCAATTTGTTTGTTTTTCTCCAAGATCATTATTGGTTACTTCCTTCTTATGTGCTCTTTGTATGGTTTATTATTGTTGTGCAGGTCTGAGGATAGTTATACCATTACTGGTAGAGTGAAGATTCCACCAAGTAGGTTTCTGATTACACCATTACTGCTTTTTTCTCCTAGCTTACTGGTTGGTTATGCGACTGCTTTTTGAGTTAATTGGATCCTCTAGAGCTTATAATCAAATCTCTAGACCTTATAATTTTACCTCTTTAGTCGAGTTGATATCAGCTTTATCTTAAGCTGCTATGCGTTCTTCCCGTGTGGTGCTACGAATGATTGTATTCACTTTTTCCAATGATCTTTTTAATTGAAGCTTGAATTGTATCAGCATAGGTTAGGTAGGAGTAATTCTCTGGATGTTTTTCATATATTACCTTACATTACTTTGATTTTTTCCTAGTATATGAAATGGTATGTGCTAAAAATCATCTCTTTAATACAACTGTGCCTGAAGTAAGTGTGTTTTGCTTAAGAATTCTGAGTAATATGTTTTGAATGATACTATTTTGGTGTTTATCATTCTTAATCTGTGATACATGGAATTGATCTATAAGTTATTTCCTAGGCAACGTTATTGGTCACACAGCAAAGTTCTCAAATGTCAAAGTTATACTCAATGGAGGGGACAAGATTACGTTTCTCAGGCCTGATGGATACTTCACTTTGTATCCTTTTGATCCCTTCAGCTTCAACAGTTCCTTTTGAGTATACTGTGAGTAAATACTGTATGGTGTCACCAAAAGAAGAGTAATGAATATGATTCTTAATTTTTGTTGTCCTTAACTAACCGGTTTGTACAGTCACAAAGTTCCTGCTGGGACTCATTTGATTGAAGTGTCTGCAATGGGCTACTTCTTTTCTCCTGTAAGCTTCTTTTTTTTTTTTTTGTTACGTTATATGGTTTCCAAAAATGCAGCTTTGTAAGAAGAACCTGGTTGTAATGTAACTATGGTTAACCAAAACTAGGTACGAGTAGATGTTAGTGCTCGGCATCGTGGCAAGGTTCAAGCAACACTAACAGAAACCAGGAGGAGTCTTACTGAGATGGTTTTGGAGCCATTGAAGGAAGAGCAATACTACGAGGTGATACTTCACATGAATCTTGTCATTATTGAATTTTTGCCCAAGCTTTTTGTTTTTCTTACTTGATTCTGTAAAATACTACAGATTCGAGAGCCTTTCAATGTTATGAACATTGTGAAAAGTCCAATGGGTCTCATGGTGGGATTCATGGTCGTGGTTGTGTTCCTAATGCCCAAACTGATGGAAAACATAGGTACGCCTCGACTTGTATGCAAACATTCTGCAACTACATAACTAGCAATAAGCCAACACATTCATCTTCTGAGCTCTGCCTGTATATAATACAAATGTGCACAATGGATGTTCTTGATCTCTTGTCACTGATTCTTGGAGCTCTTAACGTTCATGAAATGGTTGTTACATTGTAAGTTAAGCACACCTAAATTTGTGTCATAAAAAACAGATCCAGAGGAGATGAAGCAAGCACAAGAGGAAATGAGGAGACAAGGTGTGCCTTCGCTAACGAGCTTGTTGCCAAGCGCTGGGGCAAGCCGCTAAGAAGTTCCCTCGGTTGAGTAAATGGATGTATCACGAAATGTCTCTTTAAATTTGGTTGCAAAACGATGATGAAGTTATAACTCTTTTGAGAATCTCTCTATCTGGTATGTAAAAAAAAGAAGAAGAGGTCTTCTTATCCTTAAGGGCTTGTTGTATACTTAAAACACTCTCTAGCTGACTTATTTTTACTTCTATGTAAAAAATGTTCTGATTTTCAAAATTTTGCGTTGACTTAAACCAGTGTTTGGCAAGACTAGCCCGACCAAAACCTAACCCTCTGGGCTAAGCAGCGGGTCTCGTAAAAATAAATAAATAAATATTTTTGGCAGAAAATCTCAATTTCAATTCCCCCTATGAGTCTATCTATGATGAACTCTGAAGCCAATAGTAACCGATCTCTGAAGCAAAAGCAAAACAACACAGAAACCGAAGAAGACGCATTCATAGCTCCTCCTCCTCCTCCTCCTTGTTGTTCTTCTTCTTCACTTCTCGATTCTCTGATTTTGAATCTCTCTCTCTCTCTCTCTATTTCATTCCTCTCTGATCGTGGATTGAGATGGAGAGCTTACCAACGACGGCTCCGTCTAAATCAGAACGACGAGGGAAGTCCTCCAAGTCTTCTCAGAGTTCCTCCAAGCCTTCAGTTATCATGGCTTTCTTCTCTTGCCTCGCTTGGCTCTACGTCGCTGGCCGGTACCTTTTCTTTGCCTTGTTCGTTGATTCATGGATAAGAGAATCTCACTCTAGATTTGTTCTTCGGATTCGATTTATCCTAGTTTTGGTAATCTCATTAGTGTGGAACTGGTTTCTTATGTGATTAGGTTATGGCAAGATGCAGAGAACAGAGTGGTACTCAACAATATTCTTAAGACGAGTTATGATCAGGTTTGTGCTATTATTCTTAGTGCTCTCTTGAAATGTTTGTTTGTTTCTTAAAAATAAATATAAAAGTGATAATCTTCTTTGGAGGTTGTAGAAGCCTAAGGTTCTTACGGTGGATGACAAGTTGATGCTCCTAGGATGCAAGTAAGTTTGTTTTTTATTTTTGTGGTTGCAATGTGTTTTTCCCGTTGTGCTTGTGATAACATGATTGTTGTGTACTTGATGATTATATTATATCAGAGATCTTGAGAGAAAAATTGTTGAAACTGAAATGGAGTTAGCTCTTGCAAAGAGTCAAGGCTATTTAAAAAACTCAAAAAGTGGTTCGTCTTCAGGGAAGAAATTGCTTGCTGTGATTGGAGTGTATTCAGGTTTTGGAAGTCATCTGAGGCGTAATTCATTTAGAGGATCTTGGATGCCACAAGGTAGATTCATTGAGAAACTTTTTTTTGTCATTTTTTACCATTTGGGGTATTATGATTACTGACTCTTTTTTTGTTCTAAAGATGATGCTTTGAGGAAACTTGAAGAAAGAGGAATTGTCGTTCGTTTTGTGATTGGTCGAAGGTTTCTTTCCACTAACTATATCTTTGTTTTATGTTTGATGTATCAAGTTTTTGATGTATAATACTGATGTTAATGTTTTAAGAATTCAGTCCAAATCGAGGTGATAGCTTAGATCGAAAAATTGACGAGGAAAATCAAGAAAAAAAAGATTTTTTGATTCTTGTAAGTAAAATGATATATGAAAAGCATTAAGCATCTTTTGGTTGCATGCTTGATTGTATTATGTTAGTTTTTTGCTTACTGGTTGGTTGGTTTACTGGTGTGGATTTTAATTGTGGGTTCTTGCATTACTGCTTTTTAAGGATAATCATGAAGAGGCTCAAGAAGAGTTATCCAAGAAAGTAAAGTTCTTCTTCAGTGCTGCTGTTCAAAACTGGGATGCAGAGTTTTACATCAAAGTTGATGACAATATTGACCTAGATCTTGGTAAATACTTGTGAAATGATGTTTTGTCTTATCATGCATTAGCTATTCATGCTAAATTATCTTGGTTACAATCCCATACCAACTGTTGTACTTGTGTGACAATTGTTTTTAAATATGGTAGAGGGGTTGATCAGCCTACTTGAAAGTCGACGTGGTCAAGATAATGGTTACATGGGGTGTATGAAGTCTGGGGAAGTGGTTTCTGAAGAGTTCGTATCATACTGATCTTTCTTATATTTTCCTTTCATTGACAACATATGCAAACTAAGTAATTTCCATCTACATGGGTCTTTGTGTTCAGGGGGGAGCAATGGTATGAGCCAGAATGGTGGAAATTTGGGGATCAGAAATCGTAAGTGATAGCAAATGCTATGTACTTAAAAGGATCTTATGTGAAATCAAAATCTTCTTTGATATTGTGCTGTAACTCATATTATTCCTTCATTACATTTAGGTACTTTCGTCATGCAGCTGGTTCACTGTTAATACTATCTAAGAATTTGGCTCAGTATATAAACATAAACAGGTTGGGCTCACAATCTTAAATTCCCTTGAAGAGTGTCATTGTCATTGTTTCATATCCGGTTTACCACTCATCACATGCTCTTTTCTTTCACATGTACGTAAATGCAGCGGATCATTGAAGACATATGCGTTTGACGATACCTCCATAGGGTCTTGGATGATTGGTGTTCAGGCAACGTATATAGACGACAATCGCCTTTGCTGCAGCAGCATCGTACAAGGTTTGTTTTAATATCTTTAATATGATTTGACTTCAGATATATATGGTGAAATCTGAGAATTACCGTTTACTTTTACAGACAAGGTGTGTTCTGTGGCTTGAAAGGAAGAGTGTCTTCCAGCAAAACCTATGGTGTATCCATGGCGCTTCTGTGAGGTGGGCTTTTTGGAATGTTACCAGAGTTAATATTGATGATTCAGAATCAAATTATCATATAGGGTATACTCAGGAAATTTTAGTCAGCCTAGCTAAAAAGAAAAACAAAAACATTATTAAGTTACATAACTGACCACAAATAGTAGACTCAATACCGGCTTCGAACTATAAGTTTGAGTGATGGAGTAATTTACTTTGGAACTTCTAAACGAAAAATATATACTTCTTCTTACTCTCTTGTTTTGTCGTTTCTGATGATTGCTATTTGCTAAGCTCATGGCCGTCCATGTGATGATTCACATAGACATAGTGATAGTCTTATAGTTACATTTTTTGGTTAAAGATTTAATTATTGAAGTAAGACTTTAGCTTTCAGCGGACCATAAGGTTCGTTTATTTTTACAAATGAGTCTGGAGATCTCCTGCATAAGTGTACCTATGTTTCGATGCTTCTTCTACGGTGATATATCTAATATTACAAGTCTACAACGAGTATAGGAACAAAACATCTTATTATTTTGCAAACATGTGTTCTAGAACCCCAACGATCTTTGAAGATATTTCTACGATATTTGGCTTTGTTCTTTAAAAGGGATGAGTGATTTATATAGGATATAAAGTTTTTACATTGTTCAATTTAGAAATATATTTATATGCATCTCATGAAAGAAAATAGATTTAATATGTTAGTGAAAGGAAATATGCGTATATACGAAGAAGAGTCGGACACTCAATTTATTCTTCAAATGTGTATGAGCTTTTTGTTTTTGTTTTTTAAATGTGTTATCCATTCGAGTCATGATTCTATATTCAAATACTGATAACGTATTAACGTGTCGCAATTGACTAATGTAAAGTTGTGTTTTGATAAATCATGAAAACAAAAGTTGGTGTCATATCTACTACATTTTCCACCATCAGCAAAGGTAATATAAGAACATGTTGCATTAGAATACCGTATATGTACGTCTGAACTACTTATTATAAAATTTGTTATGTGCGGATAAGCTAATTTATTGAAAAAAAGGAGTCAGTATATATACATAAGAACGACCTGGTCTTTTTAAGTGAATTTTTGTTTTTGTTTTTCTTAGATGATTCAAACTCCCAAAGTCAAAGTCATCTCAATTCTTGATAGAAATGATTAACAATTCAATCCTCACGTGATATATATCCATATCGGTCACATAATTTAATTTGAAGTGATATATATATATATATATATATATATATATATATATATATATATATATATATATTCGTTGGTCAAATTATATGAAGTGATATAAATACACATGTACATGCGTTGAAGTTTGTAACCTAACACCAACAAACACAAATTAGGGTAGAAGTACAATATGAAGGGCAGCTTGTGGTTGATTGCCTTGTTGTTGATTCTCTCTTTGGTGATTTCATCTTGTAGATCAGCTTCAACTCAGTCATACAAAATCCGCAAACATTGTAAGTAGTCCGATGATTTTTCATTTGATTTTAACCATATTTGTTTATTCTTGTATGACTAACGTAGATTTATCTAACAATGATGTCAGTGAGTAGAAGAACACCACCTAGTGATTCAAAACCCGCACCCCAGTACCTTAGCAAGCAAGAAAGAAAACTAGAAAAGCATAGATCTGCTGTATATGGGTTGTGGTGGTTAGACGAACTGATTTTTAAATATTACTAGATGGGTATCCGCTTTATGTCGCAAGATTTTTTTTTTTTAACTTTCGGTTTAATGTAATTTTTGTCCAAATTCAAGTAATTTAATACAAGTTTTGTCCAAATTCTAGTAATTTACTTCCAAATCTAAATTTATTTTTTCAACAATTTGGTTACTACAACTTGTTGAGACTTTTGATCGTGTGTTCATCACTTACCTCTTTTTTTATGGAGTACCCTTTTTCCAATGAATGAAAAACAATGATCTTACAAGAACTTTTGCATGAACCTTGAACAAAGGAGAAGCTGTGGGAAACTTTTACAAGTGAGAGCGTTGTTCTATGATTTTAAACCATACCACAAAATAATTCTATGATAAGGCTTTTAAGATATTGAAAAATGAGATCAAATAGGTTTATGATAATCATGTATTCATGAGTTGTTGGATATGTACATTAATAATCATATAGAATCATGAGTTGTTCGATATATCATCGATAATCATATATTAGTGAGTTGTTTGGATATATCATTGATAATCATATATTCGAGTGGGTTGAGATCACGTGTAACATCGCCATCAAATATCAATCACTAAATTTTGGTTTTCAAGACAAGACGCTTAATAACTTTCAAGCTGAATAATCCTCGAACTTTGTAAGTGGCGTTATCTTCAGTCTGAGACGACAAAAAAAAAAAAAAAAAAAATCCTCAATCCTAATTAAAACAGCTAATAATGTGTATTTATTTAAACTTGATTGTTTGTCTTTTGCAAGTGAGGTGTCAGCTAACAATACCAAAAAAAAAAAACTTTAAAAAACTGATATGGTCGGATGGAGAGACTTTGTTTTGCTTATACTGTATTGATTCTATTTTGTAGTTTATGAAAGAAAGAAAAAGACAGAAATGAACCAAAAAAGTATTTTAATATCTTTCTTACATTAGCTACTAATAAAACGTACCCAAGTTATAGAAGTTTAGGTTACGTTATAAAGAAAATTAGATCCATATTTGCGCATGAGCAAGCAGAAAAATATATTCTGATTTTTGTAAGTAGCATGCTTGACCAAATTATGTTTCTATCGTCCAAGCTCTACAATACTTTTAATTCTTCTTTCCATGTGTTCTCCAGTTCAAATACTGATAACGTGTTGGTGACTTGGTGTTGCACTGACCAATGTAAGAGGCGAAATGTCAAGAATGTGCTAAAGGGCCGGGTTTAGGGTTTCGATTATATAAAAAAAAAAGTTGGTATCGTTCGACTACAATTTCCACCGTTAACTACATGCGTGTCGATGAGCTCATTTATTTGAACAAAAAGAGTCAGTAAACTCATAAGAACGACTTAGTCTCCTTAAAGAGTTCTTTTCATTCTTCTTTTTTTGAGAGATGACTCAAAGTCAAAGTCATCTCAAATATTTTCTTATATCTCTTTAAAAAGTCTTGATAGAAATGATGACCTTAGGTGAACAAAAAATAAAGAATGATAAACTTCGTTTTCCCAGGCTTGTCTACGTTGAAGACTCTTCTTAGTTATACTCAGTCAGACTATATGGTTTCTCTACGCTACCCTTCATTTTACCCCTCATGTTTAAAATTTTCAATTAGTATAAATACATGTCCATGCGTAGAACTAAGATATAAGAAAATGAAGGGAAACTTGTGGTTGATTGCTTCGTTTTTGGTTCTCTTATTGGCAATTTTCTCGTGTGAAGCTTCAACTCCACCATACGGAATCCGCAAGCTTTGTAAGTAGTCTCAATATATATATTTTCTATATATTTTTGCCGTGTGTTTATAAGATTTATGTTCATTTATCTAACAGTGAATATAAAAACACCACCTAGTGGTTCAAAGCCCGCACCCCAATTTCGCAAGCGTGAAAGAAGAACACTAGAATTGCCGTCAATGGGTCGTGGTGGTTAGATGAACTGATTTTTCAATATTATTTTATTTTATAGTTCATGAAAGACATAAACAGGGTGCACAATTAAAATTTTTTGTATTATTATAGTTTTACATTTGTAAATAAAATTAGATTCATATATCCATGGAATTATAACTTTTGAAATAATATTACATATTTGCTTTGTGATGATAATATATATAATTTGAATTCAGGTTAATCATTATTCCTTTCATCATGATTCAACAAATTATATGGTTTTATAATTAGATTTTCAATTAATTTTTATCTCAATGTAATTGCCTGTGCATTTTTTTTTTGTCAACCACACTTTAATTAAAATATTATTCTATGATTAGTAGCCCAAACAAGAGGAATATAGTTTACAAAGATAATTTTTGAATCGAGCGATCTGGAATAAGACTAAACGCATATAGTTTGCATATGCTATTTATGAATGATAAAATAGGATATTTATCTATTTCACATGCCTTGAATAAGACTAAATGATTTTGTACGCGTTGGTGTATTATCCGGTAAAAGACCATAGGCGTAAAAACATCAACTCAAATCTTCCTCACCATGTAGTATCGAATTGTTAAAGAATTTACTAATTTTTAATAAATTTATTTTCGAGTTAATAGATTTATAATTATTATATTATCGAACTAATTATAATATGTTTGATCAATAAAAGTTCCTATAGCGATTTATGTTAATGTTTTTAAAATGACGTGTTACTATTGGAAAATATGCAAAGTTTATTACCGAGTAAGTACCAAGAAAAATATAAGAGATAAATTTTCAATTAAAACATTAGTTATTTCATTTCAAAGTCTTAAGTTTTTTTTTATTACTGTTTATTTATTTAAAAAGGATAAAAGAGTAACCGAGGATAACAAAACAAAACTTAAATAGGAGGAACAATTGAGGATTTGGAAGATTTTGGATTACAACAACACCTCCTTAATGCTCGACAATAACCTCCTGGATACCCTAAGCTAATGCACAGTGTGTCGCAGTCTGGTTCTGCTGCCACAGAACATATCCCTGGACAAAAATCCGTTATTGGATCTGGTCTTACACCTGTAAGTATTTTACCAAAAACCAAGCATACGTTATATACCACAAATATGCTACAATTAGTATATGTAATGGCATCATATAACCCTTAAAAGTGGGTTTAAGAATGAACTTTTGTTTGTTTGTGTGGGAAGAGAAAGTATCGTAGATCATATCATGATAATTCCAAAATTTGAAACTTTAACTTTAAATAACCGTAGATCATATCATGATAATTAACTATAAGCATATATATTATATTATTATGTGTTATTGACTAACCTGTGATTAGCATTGCAATGATAGAAACTGCAATGAAAAGATATGGAGATCTTAGAAAAACCATTACTAATGTCTTGTGAATCCTTTTTGTTTGGATGTTTTGGAGTAGTTGTCAAGATTTAAAGCTCTATATATACACAAATTCTGAAATCTTAGTCTTTTGGCAACAAATCAGTATGTTATTATTGTCTTTTGGCAACAAATTGAATTAGTATGGAATAACTTAGATTGTAAATATATTTTTCCTTTCATATACTAAATGCCATGCTTTAAAAGATATATATATCTATATATCTATATATATATCTATATATCTATATATATATATATATATTAATATCTCTATATTATTATTTAAGCAATATTGTATAATAAAATAACTATAACAAGTGAAATATTAGTTAAAATGTCATTGCATAGTATTCTATTACAAGAAATTCATTAATCAAAAAAAAAAAAAAAAAAAAACAAAACCACATAATTATATTAATTAGTAAATAATATTTCTCCCGCAATAGTGGTCTATAACCAAAACTTATAATTAAATCAATGAATATTTAATAACAAATAAAATTAAACAATAATGATTTGATATCCAATTATATCATATGGCTAGAACATTAGTTGAGGAATTTACAATTTGGGGGCACAAAGAAAACATAGAGCTAGGATAGATTTTTTTTACCAGATTTTTTAAGTAATCCATATATTTTCACATTGTAAGTTTGAGGGACAAGCAAATCTAAAAAAGCAATAGAACTATAGATTATGGTAAAAATAAGTAGAGCAGTTAAGTTTGAGAGAAATATAGAACGAGGTCAAAGACCGGGATGGATCTGGTACGATGTGATAGTTCCAAGGGAGAAATACGACATTGTTTCGATAATATCAGCAACAACTTTGGCTGACCGCATAATGAAGAGACAAGTAAATCTAGAAAAACGATCAATACAAATGAAGATATGTGAAATAACTCCATAGACGCCATATTTGGTTGAGAAAACACCGGAAAGATTACCAAGCCAGAGCTGTCTATCTTTTTGCTCTCCTAGTATTTTGCTTTAGGAACAAAATATCAGAATTTTTCGGTTCGGTTCAGGTTCGGTTCGGGATTCAGATTTAGATTTTTTCTTCTCCCCTCTTATTATAAAGTTTGACTTTTCTGAATCAAAAAATTGTCGGTATAAAATTGTTATACAAAGTCTCGTATATTCCTTCTAATTTTATTCGTGGATTAGAGATCACTCATTCCAAAAATAAAAATTATTAACACATTCTTCTGATCCATCTCTCTCTCTCCGATCAAAATCTGAGTTTTACAACATATCTCTTAAAGAACATTTTCAAATTCTCTGATTTCGATTGATTGCGATTCGTAATTTTTCAAAAATTGATAATCTAACAACCGTCATCAAATGGGGAAACCGACGGGGAAGAAGAAGAGGAACAACAGTTCCGAAATGCCGCCGACGGAAGCTTCCGGCAGCGGCGGAGGAGGTAAGATCGGAAAAACCTTCGATCGTTCCACCACGAAGTTCTTCGACGACGATATGACGATCTTCATCAACCGAGCATTAGAGCTCAAAGAAGAAGGCAACAAATTATTCCAGAAACGTGATCACGAAGGAGCCATGTTAAGGTACGATAAAGCCGTTAAGCTTCTACCTAGAGATCATGGCGACGTAGCGTATCTGAGAACGAGTATGGCTTCTTGTTATATGCAAATGGGGTTAGGTGAGTATCCTAACGCGATTAACGAATGTAATCTGGCTCTTGAGACTTCTCCTAGGTATAGCAAAGCTTTGTTGAAACGTGCTCGGTGTTACGAGGCTTTGAACAAACTTGATTTCGCGTTTAGGGATTCTCGCGTTGTGTTGAATATGGAAGCAGAGAATGTTTCTGCTAATGAGATTTTCGAGAGGGTGAAGAATGTTTTGGTTGGTAAAGGGATTGATGTTGAGGAAATGGAGAAGAATTTTGTTGATGTGCAGCCTGTTGGAGCGGCTCGGTTACGTAAGATTGTTAAGGAGAAGTTGCGGAAGAAGAAGAAGAAGACGGCGATGATGAACGCTGAAAAAGATTGTGAACGGAAAAGTAATGAAGCTGTTGTCGAGGTTGCCAAGGTTGAGAACGGAGAGGAAGCTGATAGCGGGAAGAAAGAGAAAGTGAATATGGTGGCGAGAGAAGAGGATAAGGTTGTGGTTGAGGAGAAGAAAGTGAGTCCTGTTATGGACAAAGAGGTTATTGCTTCGGTGATTGTTGAAAGAGGAGGGAACGTTAAGGAGGACACAACAGTGACTAGGACAGTGAAGTTGGTTCATGGAGATGATATACGCTGGGCGCAACTGCCGTTGGATTCTAGTGTTTTACTTGTACGAGACGTGATCAGGGATCGGTTTCCTGCTCTGAAGGGTTTCTTAATCAAATATAGGGACTCAGAGGGTGATTTGGTTACCATTACTACGACAGATGAGTTGAAGCTTGCTGCATCTACGAGGGAGAAACTTGGCTCCTTTAGATTGTATATATCTGAAGTTAGCCCCAGTCAAGAACCAACTTATGATGTCTTGAACAACGACGAAACAGTTGATAAGTTTGCCAAGGGATCGAGTAGTGTTGCGGATAATGGAAGCGTCGGAGACTATGTGGAATCTGAGAAAGCGTCTACTGGTCTTGAGCATTGGATTTTCCAGTTTGCGCAACTGTTCAAGAATCATGTCGGGTTTGAGTCGGATTCGTACTTGGACCTTCATAACCTTGGGATGAAATTGTATACAGAAGCAATGGAAGATATTGTCACTGGAGAAGATGCGCAAGAACTTTTTGATATTGCTGCTGATAAGTTCCAAGAAATGGTTGCACTTGCAATGTTTAACTGGGGAAATGTTCATATGTCCAAGGCAAGAAGGCAGATCTATTTTCCTGAGGATGGTTCAAAAGAAACTATACTAGAGAGAGTTGAGACTGGATTTGAATGGTCAAAGAATGAATACAACAAAGCTGCGGAAAAATACGAAGAAGCGATTAAAATTAAATCTGATTTCTATGAAGCTCTTCTAGCTCTCGGGCAACAACAGTTTGAGCAGGCTAAGCTTTGCTGGTATCATGCACTCGGTGGCGATATAGATATTGAAAGCGAGGCTTCCCAGGATGTTTTAAAGCTCTATAACAAAGCTGAGGAGAGCATGGAAAAGGGTATGCAAATATGGGAAGAGATGGAAGAACGTCGTCTAAATGGAATCTCCAATTTTGATAAACATAAAGAACTGCTGCAGAAGTTAGGCTTGGATGGAGTCTTTAGTGAAGCGTCTGATGAAGAAAGCGCAGAGCAAACAGCTAACATGACATCCCAGATTAATCTTTTGTGGGGTTCCTTACTGTATGAACGGTCTATGGTGGAGTATAAGATTGGCCTACCGACTTGGGATGAGTGCTTGGAAGTAGCAGTGGAGAAATTCGAATTAGCAGGAGCTTCTGCAACTGATATAGCTGTCATGGTCAAGAACCATAGCTCAAGCGACAATGCACTTGAAGGTAATCAAAGTTTGTAAAATAAATACCAACCCTCTAGCGAAATTACTTGCAAATATGAGCCAGTTAAAATCATAACAATCAAACAATAACTGTAGGTATGGGATTCAAGATCGATGAGATAGTACAGGCATGGAATGAGATGTATGATGCTAAAAGATGGCAGATCGGTGTCCCATCCTTCCGGCTAGAACCTTTGTTCCGGAGACGGTCACCCAAATTGCATGATATTTTAGAGAATGTGTTTTCAGGGCCTCAGTGATGGACACCATTCATCACATTATACAAACCTGAACATATCGGCTGGCTTCAGTTTTCACGTATTACTAGGTAAGTTCAAAAGTTTATCCGGGTTTGTGTTTGATGGGAAAACTAATCTATTGATATGTTCCAACAACTGTTATTGCAGGTATTGTATTCAGTGAGAGCTATACGCAATTTTTCTTCAATTTTTGGTTTGGTTTCTAAGCTTATGGAAGCATTGAAGCAATTTTTTTTTTCTTTTTTGAATCTCTTGACGGGTATGGCCGTGAAGAAGATGTGCGTGATGAGTTTTTTTTTTTGTGCAGATCGGTTCATCATATTTTTTTGATTCATTATTTCATTTTGGTGGGTTTGTAATTAAGTATATCATAGTTTTGTAATTTTTTATTTATTTATTGATTGTTTGGATTAGTTTGTGTATCTATCTTATCTATGATTGTTATGAACAAGATAATGGTTTTGGTTTTGGTTTTGGTTTGTAGCACTAAAAAAAAACTGTTAATAATCATTTATACTATTATTTTTGCAGCAGTTTTTGCTCAAAAATATTTTTTGGAAAGTTTTTACATTGAATGTTATTTAATGCTTATATTCATATACAAACAAGTTTAACTTTCTCTACTATCCTTATAATAACCAAGCACAATTTAAATATTTTAAATATTCATATATATAATGTTCTTATAATTAATATAGAGTTTTAGAAGATTTATTCCAGATAAAAAAAAATTATTCTCCTATTATCTCTTTTTGATTTTAAAATTTAAATGTAGTGAATCATCATATAATACATAAAGTTAATAAAAATGTGTATTTTTCTGCATATATTGTGATTTGAATTTTTAAAAACAAACATATATTACTCAATTAATATAAAAAGTGTGTGTTCAACATACATATATAGTAAATTATAAAATTTTAAGAAGTTTATAATTTATAACTGATATATCTAAACTTAATAAAAAGTTTAAAATTATAAAATATTTAAACATATTAAATTTTCAAAATTACACAAATGATTTATATTACATGACGAGTTATATGACATTACATGATTGAATTGATAATACTAAAAAAGTAAACTATATTTTAATATGGGTTAAATCCTCATTTTAATATTTTAACAACATCAATATAAAATATGTCGAATCAAACTGATTTAATTAAGATTGTAGTAAATAAAAATTATTATGCGGCATACCACAGTTTATATATTAAATCACTAAAATTAGGAAAAAAGAATATTAGCTGAATTAATATTAAAATAGTACATAAAAAATATTAAAAAAAAATTATCATGCGGGGTCAAAATCTAGTCTGTTTTTAAATATGAAGTAGAAGAAATGCATGTTATTTTTAAGTCCAGCACGCAAAAACAGCACGAATGTTTGATAGAAATAGTGAAAACGGCACACATGTTTTCTCCGAATTTTTTTTCTTCCCGAGTTGGCGAAGAGACCCAGAAGAACCAGAAGAGTAAGTAAAAAAAAAACACAGAAGTAGAGAATCTTCTCTAGTCATCATCTCTCGCAAGTTTAGGGAAAGCTCTGAAGAAATTAGGGGTTTGCGAATTCGATCACGATCCTTCAATTACTTGGCGGATATAATGGAGAAAGCGAGACAACCAACACATGCAGGCTCTTGGTATACCGATAATCGTGAGTCCTCTTTTTCTTTTCTTTTTTCTCGGTTGCTTACGATTTCTCACTTGCATGTTCAATCAATCCTATTTTGGGTTGAAGAATTAGGTTTTCGATTTCATAATTGTGATAATTTGATCTCATGTTTAGTATTATCTGGGTTTTTAGGATTTGATTTCTGTAAAAAGAAAATTTGTGAGATTGTTTTGGAAACAAATGTTTTAAGCAAGTGAGGTTTGACTTTTTTTTTTTTTTCTGGGTTCTGCATTGAAAGATTTGATTAAGAAGAATCTGAAGCGTGTTTTATGTTTCTTTATTCAGCTACAAAGTTGTCATCTGATCTTGAAGAATGGCTTAGTGCAACTGGTTTGGTTAAATCTCCTGATGTACGAGGCGTGATAGCACCGTGAGTTGTTTGTTTTTGTGCTGATCTCATTTCCTCTTAGAATGTGATTGTACTTCTCCTGACTTGTTGAAAGGATTACAGACACGCAGGTTATTCGTACTCCGGTCGTGCAGCTGCCTATGCCTTTGCAAACATTGATCCCACCAACATGTAAGTAAGCTTTGATTGTAAAATTCATTCAATCCTTGCTTCTAAAGCAGTATACTTTGCAATGAGTTAGAGTGAACCCATGAATTCTATCTGACTATTGCCCTGTGTTCATTGCAGTTCACGGATATTTCTTCTTGGTCCATCTCACCACTTTTATACTCCAAAATGTGCCCTTTCGACTGCAACAGTTTACAAAACCCCTATAGGAGATCTACCCGTTGATGTGGAGAGTAAGTTTGGCTAGCTTTGTCTTATTCTTTACTTAAGAAAAATGTATTCACTTGATGAGGAAAGATGTTTTCTTATGAACTCACCAGTGATTAAAGAGATTAGAGCTATGGGAAAATTTGGAATGATGGATCTTCGGGTAGATGAGGCTGAGCACAGCATGGAAATGCATTTGCCATATTTGGCCAAAGTATTTGAAGGGTAATTACAGAAGGGTAGTAATGTTAATGCTCTGAAATAACTTTAAATAGTGAAGGGGGTTTTCTGATACTGGCCCATTCTCGTATTTGATCAGGCACGATGTGAAAGTTGTACCCATCTTGGTTGGAGCAGTAAGTGCAGAAAATGAAGCAATGTACGGTGAACTGCTTGCCAAATATGTGGATGATCCCAAGAATTTTTTCTCAGTATCCTCTGACTTTTGCCACTGGGGCTCAAGGTTTGTCTTACTCTTAGTCTTAGCTCTTCATCTCCTTTCTCTCGTTGAATACCACATTCTGATGAAACTTTACTTTTGATGTATATTTCTGAAATTTTCTTTAATTACATAACTAGATTTTATGAGTCCCTTCCAGTGAGCTAATTGTCTCTGTCATGATTGTGTTCATACGTTTTTGCTTAGGTTCAATTACATGCACTATGACAACACTCATGGTGCCATTCACAAATCTATTGAGGCTCTAGACAAGAAGGGAATGGATATTATAGAGACAGGAGATCCAGATGCCTTTAAGAAGTATCTTCTCGAATTTGACAACACAATTTGTGGGCGCCATCCGATCAGTATTTTTCTCCATGTAAGCCGTCCTAACCCGTTCCTTTTTGATGGTCAATAAATTCATGAAAATTAGTCTTAAGTATCTAGATCTAGTTGTTGCCTTCCTATCTATGTACATTTCTTTTAGATGCAACCATTTTAAATTGATGAATATAAAGGTGAATCTCAACTTGGCTAACCTTTTAGCCCATATCGGGTTTGTAGATATTCTTCAAAACTTATTGCTTCTGTTATATGTTTGCCATTACTTTCAGATGATAAAACATTCTTCAAGCAAGATTAAGATCAATTTCCTGCGGTACGAGCAGTCAAGCCAATGCCAGACAATGCGAGACAGCAGTGTCAGCTATGCATCTGCTGCAGCCAAGTTGGAAAGCTGAACTAAAGAAAGATGAAAACTTGGTGTGCTAAAATTCCCATTCGGTTTTTACATTTTAGTTTCAAGGTCTTTTCAGGGTCGAAATGTATCTTCTAAACACATTTGACAATGCAAAGAACCTTAGAAAACCAAAGGTTTCGTGCTTACAGTCCTCTGTAATAACAACAACAAAAAAGCACAAGACTCTCTCTTCTATTGATATCTAATTTTTCATTTTCCTTAGTAGACTATGTTCGTACATGGAAGCACAAATCAAGTGTCTTGACACTTCACACACTTTGCTCAAACTCTACAGAAACATTCATCAAAAGTTAACTCTTACAATCTCCTTACTTTCTACAAACTCAGGCAGAGCTTCCTTCCGATGCCTTCTCTCTCTACTGTAAATGATCCAGAACAGAAGTGAGAGCATCACAGCTGCCCCTAATATGGCCAGACCCACATATACCCAATAGCTATAATGCCGGAGTCCAGGACAGTGGTCATTGGTTATGTCTCTAAAGGTCTGCTTTGCGTATGAACAGTCCTGAAGCTGGACCAGGAATGGCGCGTCTCTTATCAACCCTGTGCTGATGTTAACACCTGATGCCATCTGACTGTACAGAGTCGGTGTGAGCCTCCCTGTTGTGGCGCAGGTTCCATTCTGGCTCACTTGGCACACGAAACTGGTCCATGCCTGTGTGAGTGTTGTGACATCACTAAGATTTTTGTGTACAACTAGAGACAGATTCAACTCTAAAGAAACTGGACAGAGGGACTTACTTGAGTAGCATTGTTCAGATCGAGCTCACCAGGCGAACAAGAGCGATCGGTAAGGTCATGGTTAAAAGGATTGCAGAGCAATGGAAGCAAAGGTCCAGACTGGTTATAATACATTTGGACAATGACTGGGGAGAAATTGATGTTGGAGACATTAGTGATGACTGTGTTGATTAGATCCACGAGCTGACCCGTCACCTCCCTACTACGCATCAAAGTTTCCTGAGCTGTGGCATTATCTGTACAAGGCAAGATCTCGTCAAGAGCAGTGTTGCTTGATGGTCTCTCAACCCATTCGCTCATTGCCACACATGTGTCTGCTGTTGCACTGATGTTGAAAGAGAAACACATTCAGTTATGTTTGAACTGTAACCAACAATCAAGAAGTTGATGAAGAGGCATGAGACATACTTGTGTAGCACAAGGAATGTTCCGCTCAAGATGAATGTACCTGTCACCAGAATCCATCCCAAAACCACAAGGCTGCACAAAGAGGAAAAGGATTCAGATAGCTTTTACTCATAAAAAGTCTTACAGAGAACATTTCAGGGTTTTTACTCACGTGTAAACGATGACCTGCATCCCAAATATTGAAGAAACTGCAAGAGAAGAAATGTAACAAGATCACTAGATTTAATACATTAGTTGACAGGATTCATATAGAAGTTCGTTTCCAAGAGTTTTGTCTTAGAAAGGATGAAAACAGTACAAAAGATACGGATTCAAGACTTACCGAGACCAAGAAATGTCACGACAAGCATGACGATAGAAACTACAATAAGCGCCACCTTCCTGCAAGAACAGATATCACCATTATACATTGTTTTCCAAGATCCAACAGACAGTATGTTAGGACTTCTTACACGGAATCAAGAAAATGTCTTATGTTATTTGAGCTACTAGTCGATTTCTCGGTGATGGTGGCTACAGAAGAATCCAGTTTCGCTCCGATCTGATCGATTTCAGTTTGGACATTTGCAGGTAAAAGAATCTGAAGAACTGCAGCCTGCTTGGCTGAAGCAAGATAATCTGAGATAGCTCTAAGCTGTGAAATGGTGCTATCAGCTTGGCTCATGACATACTCTAATGTCTCAGTCGTGCTTTCGTTGTACCTGATCTGTCCCGAGTATAGCAGAATACATCCGATTCTGTGACAAGAAGAACTCAAATGCTAAGCAATCAAAACAAGAAAAAAGCACTCTACTAAACTAACAAAGTGGTGTTATCTTTTCTCTGAACTCACACTGCAATAACGGTGAAGATGAGGAGGCAGATGAGGGAGACAACGTAAGCAAGTTTTGAGTATCCAATAGATTTGCTTCTATGGCAAATGTGACACATACAGATGACCAATAAACAGATGCCGAACCCGAGAAACCAGACAGCAGCAAGAACAAAGAGAGGAACAGCTGTATAGCTCACAGACTGCAATATCAAAAAACACAAACACATAATCTAAATCTTAGCACACAACAAACAAAAGAAACATATCAAAGATGAATCATTGAAGTATCTTACTGCCCAGTAATGCTGGTTGCTTATGTTCCATCCTCCAGTATACTTCTCGAAACCATTGAGAGGATCTTTTCTGAAAGTTCTTTGAGCAGCTAAAGCAACTGAAGCAACTTCATTCACTTGAGGGTTGTTGTAACCAGGTCCTAATAATGGCGCCTCTGCCACTATAAATTTCATTGCAGAACCTATTTTCTCGGAAGCTGAAAGAGACAAATCACATAAAGATTCAAGAAAAGAACTTCATTTTTGTTTTGTCAACCCTAGAAATTGCATAGACAATGTCAAAAGTCATCAAGCCCTAAAAGCTACAGAGACAGATTATAGACAAAATTCATTACGAATTAGTCCAAAATCTGTGAAGGGTTTAGCAAAGTTTAGAACTTGTGAGGATAGTGAGGTGTTGCATTTTCATTGAAAACAAGAAACAGAGAATGTATAAGAACACAAAATCTAAAACTGTAACTATTCCTCTTTTACTTTCCCGGAAAAGAAAAAGCTTTCACAAGAAAGTAAAAGAAAGAAAGAACTAATTAAGAGAAAGAAACACAAACCTGTGGGAGGCTGAGTAGGAGAAATGTGAATAGTTGAAGCTCCATGAGAAAGAGAAAGAGCAGTAAAGAAGCAACATAAGAAGAGAAGAAGAAGAAGAAGAGACATTACTAACTGTACGTATACTGTGACGCAATCTTGAGAAGAGATAGAGAGAGTTGCAGTGGTGAAGCAGAGCAAAGAGAGAGAGAGAAGAAGAAGAAAGACAATAATAATAAAAAAAAAAACACAAAAATGCTTTTTTCGAATATCTATGTGACCCACTAAAGACTTTTTTGCAGTTTTTCTGTAATGAGTTTAGATTGATGATACACACAAAACCAGGTTTTCTTTAGAAGTGATTTATTGAACAATGGAATCTAGTAGTTTTAACTTTCACCGCGTGTGTGTTATTATCTATTACTACTACTATATCTTTAAAAGATAAATATTAGCAAAACTATGTTTTAAGAAATTTTGAATATTTATCAAAATTATGTTTTAAGTATGTTTAGTCACAATAAATTTCAAATTCTATGGTATTTACTAGTATAAAAAAGTATTGTATATTAGAATTTTAACATATGTTATTATTTAAATTAGGATTTTTTTATATATTTAAAAGTATCATACATACCACTTAACTTTTCCCAAAGTCTCACATACTTTTTGGGATTCAATTTCATCACACCTTGTTGTCACCATTTTATTCATTTTGAAATATCAAAGAAAGTTTAATTCCAGTCAAAAACTATATATATATACTCATCTTTCACAATTCACAACATGCACCCACACCTAGTTGGGCTTTTTAAGAACATTTGGCAATAGTAAGAATACCCATCTTTTCTTCCAAAACCCAAACCCCCTTTTGTGGTTTACGAAAAATATTATTCCTCGACAAGGAGAAAGTGATATTCTTGATATACTTATACCAAAGGTGGGTTTACCCTGTGGACAAGACACGTGTTAACGAGTTCGGTTTTGGAGGTGAGGATGAAACTGCAGAGAAGAAGTTGATCACAGAGAAAGAAGAAGAAGACAAGAAAACAAACTAATATCTTCTGGTTACACTTTCTAGACCAATTTCTATTATAACAGGGTTAAGTTATAGTTTCTTGATTTCTCTTTGTTTATTCACTTTTGGAAGTTTTGTTGAATTTTACTTGTCAAGTTTTAAGACACATTATAAAACAACTCCTTTTGTATTGCCATAAAGAAACAAACATTTTCACGAGAGAACTAGCTTCAAACTGTTAAGAGGATTCAATATTCCAAATACTTACTCGCCACAAAAGACTTGTTAAAAGCAGAATCAGCAAGTTCTATCACATCAAATATTTTGCTACAGAAGTCTCTAGAAATACTTCACTAAAATGAAAAATTTAGACATTCTTTGACTCAGCAGGAAGAGCAGTTCCAAAGTTGAGACTGTTCCTCATAGTTCTCCGACCAATCCCACCTACATTGCCATTCCCTTTCCTCATCATTGCCACAAACTCCCCATAGTCTATTTGTCCATCCTACAAAATCAACAATAGCCAACTACCATAAACATGTATTCCAAAGCTCCTTCATCAAAGAAACAGTGAAGATCTTTTGTGTACTACTCACATTGTCTTGATCGATGTCTTTGATCATTTCATCAAGATTTGAATCCTTTATACCAAACTCCTTCCACGCCTGTTGAAGCTCGTCGATTGTAATGTACCCACTTGCATCTTTGTCAAAGAAGGAGAATGCAGCCACTAGATTCTCCTCTCTCTCCAGTTTGTTCAAGTGGATTGTTGCAGCTAAGAACTCTCCGTAGTCAATAGTTCCACTTTCATCAACATCAGCCTAACAGACACACACACAATATGAGAATATTACTGGATATTAGTTTCAGCAAAAACAAAGATGCAAAACGTGAAAGTTAATAAGAAAGGAGTTGTGAGAGTTTACTGCACGCAAGAGTTCTTGGATCTCAGATTCACAACATGCACCCACACCTAGTTGGGCTTTTTAAGAACATTTGGCAATAGTAAGAATACCCATCTTTTCTTCCAAAACCCAAACCCCCTTTTGTGGTTTACGAAAAATATTATTCCTCGACAAGGAGAAAGTGGAAAAAAAAAAAAACCAATAAGTTGAATCATATGGAACAAACAACAAACCACAATTAAATACTATAAAAATGAAACGAAGACCAGAACGTTGTGGGACCAGCCACCTTCCAACAACTACTCTTTCATTTCTCAATAACACAATACGAGCGACGACTTTTACAATTTTTATTACAACTTGAAACTGTGTCTTATGTCTTCTTCCTTACACAAAAAGGTTCATACACATATACATATGAGCAAATGCACATGAATAAGTTGTTGTTACACAAAAAGATCAAAAAATGGCGTTCCGTGGGAAGTACTTCTTCCCAATACTCATGGCTCTATCGCTATTTCTTATAATTAGATACAACTACATAGTCTCCGATGATCCTCCTCTCCGGCAAGATCTCCCTGGTCGTGGATCATCTTCTTCCGGCGATGACGTCGTCGTAAATCCCGTCAAGACTAGGTCAAAGAAGTCAAAGAGACTGTTTCACACGGCGGTGACAGCCACGGACTCGGTGTATAGCACGTGGCAGTGTCGGATCATGTATTATTGGTACAACAGGTTCAGGGACGAACCCGGGTCAGATATGGGTGGGTATACTCGGATCTTGCATTCGGGTCGACCTGATGGGCTCATGGATGAGATCCCTACCTTTGTTGCTGACCCTCTTCCCTCCGGTGTTGACAAGGTTCTTTCTTGTTACATTGGTGATCTATATAATATGCATTCTTTACTTACTACTAGCTAAGCTTAATTCTCGAATGATCATGATATTACTTTTCGAGTTTGAGGTTTATAATTGACAATAGTTGCCTAAACAAAACAAAACAAATCTCATGGAATCTTGTATTATATGATTGAGCTATCGAAATTAAGTAATGTTCATGTTGTAAATTTTTTTTCTTCTCTTTTTCACCAAAATAAAACGATGATGAGTTGTATATAATGTGCAGGGATATGTAGTTCTAAATAGGCCTTGGGCATTTGTGCAATGGCTACAACAAGCACATATAGAGGAAGAGTACGTATCATTTACATTCTCATTCCCTTAATTATTTCCTTAATACTCTTTAAATGCGACTTGTGATGCTCATATATATTCTTCTTCTATATATTGACCATCATGTCAGTTACATTCTCATGGCGGAACCTGATCATATCATAGTTAAACCCATACCAAACTTAGCCAGAGGCAACCTCGCTGCTGCGTTTCCCTTTTTCTACATTGAACCGAAGAAATATGAATCTGTTCTCCGCAAATTCTTCCCCAAAGAGAATGGATTGATATCAAGAATTGATCCCATTGGTAATTCACCAGTGATTGTCACTAAGGTATAATAATCACATTGCGAAGAAAAAAAAGTCGCATATAAAGGTTCCAAGACTAATACTTTTTCTTGATTTTGTAGAAATCACTGATGAAAATTGCTCCAACATGGATGAACGTTTCTTTGGCTATGAAGAATGACCCACAAACAGATAAAGCTTTTGGTTGGGTCCTTGAAATGTAAATTTTTTTTCTCTCTACCTTATTAATTAATGTGACCCCTCTAGTTTCTAGATGTATATGTAATGTTTTTTCTAATTGGTCTATGTTTGATTTATACTATAAGGTATGCATATGCTGTTTCTTCAGCGTTACACGGCGTGAGCAATATTCTACACAAAGACTTCATGATTCAGGTTTTGATCAATATATATAAACTTTATCTATTGTTTCAAAAGTTTCAAAATTTTGAAACATAACAAGTCATGTTTGTGTCTGTTGGTATAGCCTCCTTGGGACCCTGAAACAAAGAATACGTACATAATACATTACACTTATGGGTGCGATTTCGATATGAAGGTACATAAATCATGAAACAACTAGCAATAATGAATGTTATTAGATACGCTTGGTTATATATTGTATCTATTGGTTATATAATTTACAGGGGAATATGATGATCGGGAAGATTGGAGAATGGAGATTCGATAAACGATCTTACGGGAGTAAACCGCCCCCAAGAAATCTTACGTTGCCTCCTCGAGGAGTTCCCGAGAGTGTGGTATGTATAGAAACAAAACTTCTCCTTTGTTTCTTTTTAATTTTTACTCTTGTACAGTCCTGATCATTAAGTGGACATAACACAATGCAGGTGACATTGGTGACAATGATGAACGAAGCTACGGCTAATATTCCCAACTGGGAATCTTGAAAATAAATTCTAAGCAAGATTCAATTCCTTTTGACTCTGTTCCATAGTTTTCTTTACTCGTATATTCCATATCTAAGTCCAAAATTTATGATATGGAAAAAAAAAAAAAGTAAAAAAGTAGTAGAGAACTTACGAAGACACTATCGGTTTAGACAGCAACAAAGTTCGAGTCATTATTAAAGAAACGATATGACCATGAAGAGATATCCTGTTTGAAAACGAGAGTGATATTGACTGCTGTTATGTTTCAGTTTCACTCTCATTTTTGTTTTTGATATTGCCTGCTGGTAAGTAAATGGTTTAGCTTACTTATTAACAATCATTTTGAACATTAGAACACAGTAAAGCTTTAACAAATGCACAAATTATCTCTGTTAACAAAGAAGACTTATCTTTAACAAATCATACATGGTCGAAATTTAAAAGCTAGTATTTTTCAAGGTTCGATCTGCACTTCTGCAGAGCTTTCATTCCCAGTACATCTCGTTTTCATGTAGCATGATAGTGACGATAGAGACAATTTTGTAAGAAAATGAAAACAAATAAACTATTTACCAAAATAAAAACATAAAGTCCATTTAAGTTGCTAATATTTTTCTTGAACTGCGTACTATATAACTACAACGACCGAGGAAAGAAAAATAGAGTTGAAAAAGCCTAATTTAATTTCCGTTTACTTCTTATAAACAAGAAGTAAAAACATCGTTCTACTAAAACAGAGAAGACAAAGAACCCAAAAAAAACAAGAATAATAGCGATAAAATCTCTTATTACATTTTTTCTGTTTATTATCTGCTATTCTGCTTTCTTTAGCTTGTACCGCACAGAGTCTCGTCATCGTCAGTGGGTGCAGCCATATTCAGATCAGGGAGGAAGAAGAAACCTTTCTCTTCGTTTTTGATCGGTAAGTGCCTACGTTGTTTACGAGACTCTTCTAGATTTGATTTACTACTAATCAGATCTGTCTTGCCTCGATCTGCGTATGCAAGCTGACAAAAAAAAAAAAAAAAAAAAAAAACAGAACAGATTCTGAATCAGGTTTCGAGGATCAGTGGAAAACGAACAAAGGTAGTAACTAGTAATTAAGGTTTAAAGAGAGAAATGAAATACCTTCTTAATTCTCTTCAAGCTTTGGTTCTTTGCATTTCGTTCAAAGTAGGTTGCTTGCACATTTGCAATCTTCTGATGATGATCACAAGAGAGTATTATTAGAATATAAAACGATTTAGGAGACAAGAGGCAGTATAAATAAACAAATAACATTATAAAAATTACCTTTTCAAGGTCAAGTCTTTCCTTCAAATGCAAGTGCTCTGCATCTTTAAGTTCGAAAAATGTCTGCAATAAGCCAAATGACCATTAGAGAGATCGATCATACACAAGAATGTTCTAAACATTTGTTGAGATCTTTTATTTTATAATATACCTTCTTCTTCTTCTTTGATCTCCTAAAGCAAGAGCTGGTGAATTCATTTACTGCCTGCAAAAATCACACACACGCATTGATTAACAACAACAACAATATATATAAGTAAATTTGCTTATAATAAACTGAGACTAAAGAGAATTAGATGCTAAAGAGAGAGACTCTTTAATTCGAACGAGGGATTTTTCTCTTTATAAAAAAACAAACAACAAAAAAGGAGCAATAGTAAAAAAAAAAAAAAAAAAAAAGCTACCCAATTTAAAAAAAGGCCTTTCGTAAATAAAAAAGTTGGTAATTTTCAAATAAGGAGAGATTTTAATATCATGATAATTCCGTGGCGTGGCAACATCACATGACACCATCATGATCATCAAACACTTAAACATCACGTGACGACAAATTCAATCCGACAAAGTAATTTTTTTTAACTCGCTTTTACCCTAAAACGACATCGTTTCTTTAAATCAAGAAATAAACCATATAGTGAAGACGCGCTACTTGTATGACAGACAACACATTTCTTAAAAAATCCACCCCCCATAATTTGTGGGATATGAGATCATAATACAAACAAAACCAGACCGGTCCCCCAAACCGGTCAATTCTCACCGGTTTACTAAATTAAACTTAAATTGTAGTGGATTGGATTCAAAGATTTTTAACACTCTCTTAAAGTGGGAAACTATCATATCAAGTCACACCCAAGAATCTTGCAAAATACCTAAATTCAATTAAAAAACAAATCTGAACCGAAAATAAAAAAAAATAAAGCTTTCACCGGTTTACAAAATTTACCCATTTAAGTTCTCTTTTTTTTTTTATCAGACTGAATAGATTCAAGATTTTCACAGTTAAAGTTGAGTAAATTCTAGATTTTTTTAGTCAAGTCACACACCCAAGAATCGTGCAAAATTACCAAAAAGGTATTAAAAACAAAAAAAAACAAAACTGAGCCAAAAAAAAAAAAAACATTATTTAAAAGAAAAAACCTTTGACTCTGTATGAGAAAGGACGGATCCGTAATTTACCATAATCGTCATCGGAGAATAATTTCCGACGATCGACAGGGGTAAAAAGGTCAGCCACAAACAAATCTCAACTCAACAAAAAAATCAATTTAACTAAATAACGTGAATGGATCTGTGATTTAGTCTAAGAGAAGGTTGTTCATACGTTTGTACAGTAAGGGGTAAAAAGGTCAAAAAATCATTTCCACCGGAAATGAAGATAACTTTTTCTCCGACGAAGGTCAAACAAACTGTAACTGACAAAAAAAAAACCGATATGATTAAAAAAAAAAGCGTTTTAGCCGAAGACGACGTACGTAAGAGTACGAGAGATGACATCATCAGCCGAAGACTGAGAGAAAATCGTGTACGGAGGAAGAAAGGGTAATTTAGGGATTTCAAAAGAAAAAACGCCGTAGTTGAGAGATCGGAAAACACAAAAAAAAAAAACCCATAGAAGAACGAAGATCCAGAAGAAGACGAAGAAGAAGAAGGATTTAGAGAATGGAGAAAGTAACAAACACATACCTTAGATCCGGATGTAGAGCAGCTAGCAAGACGACTAGTATCTTCAAAACCATCAGCGGTTGCGGTAGAAGGAGAAGTAGATCCGCCGCTACCAGATCCGCCACTCCAACATAAAGGAGTCATCGGACTAGCTCTAGCCGAACCCGAATCAGTTTCCTTCTTCAGATAACCTCCGACGCCACCAACATTAACCCCTAATCTCGAAGGTCGTGACCGCCGTTGACGAATCCCCCACCGTAATTCAGGTAGATTAACCGCATGATTATCGGATTTAACAGTACCGGCGTGTTTGAGTCGGAGAAGAAGCTCGACCAACATAACGTCGTCTGTTAAAGCCGTCTCTACCCACTCATCCACCATCTTAGGCTTCTTCTTCACAGACGTTATTCTCATTGAAATCGGCTCAAAGGTAACAGAAGCGGCGGCGATAAAGAGGAAAAAAAACAAAAGAGAGAGAGAGAGATGGGAGAGAAAGAAGAGAAGGAAGGAAGAGATGAGAATGTGAGGAGAGTCTCTCTGATAAATGAATATATATGAGCCTTCCCCTTCCCCTTCCCCTTCCTTCCTTAATACTGTATTAATATTTTCTCATTCTTTTGTCATTTAATTTCCTGATTTATGTAAATCGTTTTTTTCCATTTTATATGTCAATTTGAGAATCTTTTTTGTATTTTTTCTCACTGCTGTGTCGACGATGTGGAAATGTTTTTAAGATCGGGTCTTTGGTTAAAGTGGGACCTACCACATTAGTGTTGCAGCTTGGTGAAAACGAATCTTCTTTTGCTTGTTATTAAGCCCAACTACGGCCCAATATTTAGAGTCCAACTGAATCTGTTCTTTGATGGAGCTCCTACTGTTCGTCTCTTCCATCTCTTATGATCCAACTTAGAATGAGATGAGAATAGCCTCTTGTCCTGAAACTGTAAGCTCAAGATTTTTGATATTCTAATTTGAGATCCAAAAACCATCCATCGTCAACTAGAATTAGAGATTGACAAAGGCTTAGTTACATTTACCAAAGTTCTAAGTTATAAACCACTGTTTTCACTACTACTACTTCGCTTGCTATCTCTGGACCGTCCGTTCTGATAGGTTGTAAGGTCCAAAACCAACACTAGAAACATAATACAAAGATCTCGTAAACTTAGTTTTCATCTAAACATTGGTATATGATATTATGATCTCTAAAACATGATGCAGAAAACTGCAAATCTATGAAGTCGCATATACCTTCTTCACTAACAAACGATTACATATGACATGGGATACCACTGGACACAGTAAAGACATTAAAGACAAAACATTATACTATAAAAGAGACTAAAGAAATGCGAAAAGCCTAATCACATACTAAACCCTAGAAGTGAAACTTGAGACTTGTTGAAGAAGATAATTTCGATCTTTCCCCTTGAAAAAATAAGAGAAGAATTCGAAATTTTTTTCATTACGAAGATGTCTCTGCATCTTCTAACTTCCGGAGGATGCAAGATCGGACCGGTTTATTTGAACGATCAGAGGAAGAAGTCAGAAATGAATCAGGCGATATCTAGGCGTAGGATTCTGATGAGATCGTTGGTTGCATCTGTTGGTTTGGAAACAGAGACGCTTTTCTTAGCGAAGAACGCCGGTAAAGGGACTTCACTCGGCGGCGGAGATGTCGATGTGACTGGGCCAGCGTAAAACAAAGCCGGCGTCGAGTTCCGATTCGAAGAAACTCCGATCGGAGTCGATATCTTCACCGGATCTGTCCCGATCCGACGGTTAGATTTCAGATCTGGCTTTTCAACCGCTAGATCCGGTATCTTAACGTTGTTGCCGCGCTTCAAAACTCTCACATGATTTGAGTGGTTCAGAGGAAGAGAAGGAGGAGAGATCGTGGTTTGATGACGTGGCGGACTCCGGCGACGGCGATTTCTTACCGGTTTTTTCTGACGGTGAGGAGTGGGAACGTTGTTGTTTGTGGAGAAGAGATCGTTTAGACAATCACGAGGATGAAGAACAGCGACTTCCATGGTGGTGATTTCTGAGAAGATTGTTTTTTTTTTTTCTGGAGGAAAATGAGAGAGTTGGGGAAGAAGAAGGGTATAACTGTAAAAAGAGAGATGATTTGTGAGATGGGTGAAGATAGTTTTAGGGGGGTGTATTGAACTTGATATTTTATGAGATTTGATGGGATTTTAATATTTTAAAATTTTGAGAGATTTAAGTAAAATTTTAGGAGATTTGGTTATATGTTAGAGATTTTAAATGATTTGATTAGAAAATGATTTGGAATTTTGTGAGATTTGGTTATTAAATTTTAGGTGATTTTAGAATATTTTTTTTCTTAAAAAAAGATAGCAACTTCGCTGGCAAAAAAAAAAAAAAAGAAGATAGCAACTTCGATTTCAAGGTGTCTTATTCCCGAGATGAAGCAACTTAATCGTGTTATGTATTAGTGAGATCTCTACTTCTCATGCATGTATACACAGTTCACAATGTCCTTTTTTTTTTCTTCACGTCTTGTAGTTTGATTTTAGGAGTAAGCTTTTAGTATAGGACCATGGGTGATGAAGGACTCCCCTCTTTTCAATGCGACAAGTGTTTATTCTGTTCCAGCAAAATATAAAGAGAAGATATTTTAATTTATTTACATATAGGATCTATCATCCATAGTTTTTGGTGACTTGTTTTCTTTTGTTTTTTCAAACGTCTCTTGTGCCTTTCCCAAGGGAAGAAAGTTTAATTACTTCTCTCTGTTTCTGGATGTTGTTGAATTTGAATCATTGCTTTCTGGATGGAGAAGATACGTAAAAATTTGGCTAACTATAGTAATAAGACAGATTTCGGAAGAAAACTCACAATTTATTAACAAATACACACCTTCTGGTCTTTTGAGGTGTATGTATTTGAGAGTTAAAGAGAGAAAGAGAGAGAGAAGAGAGACGACAAGTTGCAGAGATGGGGTTCTTTTTTTTCTTTTGTCGTAAAAGTGTGTATTTTGTAATTGGTTTAGAATGGAACTCTGTTTATTAAAAATCCTTCAAAATTTCACCTTTAAAGGTGTGATTTTGTAAGTCATATTTTTGAACTAAAAATGTTTGTAAAATCTCCTAGAATCACATTCAGTAGTTTTTTAAAAAAACTTTATGATATTTTGAATAACAGTAGATTTAAAGTGAGATTCATAAATTATTGATTGAATAACAAGAGATTGTGAATAATTTTAAATGATTTATATAAATTTCAAATTCAATAACACAAGATTTCAGATGAATTTTTAAAATCATTGATTCAATAACAGTGGATTTTAAGAATACCCCAAAATCTTCTAAAATGTCAACTTCAATACACCCCTCTTAGTTTTTTTATACTATATACTAGAGGATTGGTTAATTTTGTTAGCGTGTGTGTCTTCTTCGATGGCAAAAATGTGGTTTGGTTTCTTTACCCAACCCCCCAACTCACTCACTCGTTACCAGTTTTATTATCTGACGCGCTTTTTGTTATTTTTTCTTTATTTTATTAGTTTGATACGATTAAAAACAAAACAAAACAAACAAACACATTTTTGTTTTGTTTTAGCTATAATACATTTATGGGTCTAAAATAGTACCACTAGTTTGAGAATTATTGTTAAGAAATTGTGGAGTTTTTTTTTTTTTTTGTTACACTGAATAAAATTTAAACAAATGAAAAGTTGATGGAAATTTGAAGAATGTTGGTGACTTCATTTGGTTACATTTATTTTAGAGTTTGAAATGTTTTATTATGTATTTAATAAATTATGAATACTTTAATATTATAAATAAAAAATTTCATTATTAGTTTAAGAAATAACTATAAAACCAACACTTTTTTGTAAATTTTGTCAAAAAAATAAATGTTAATGAAATCTCAGAAAAAGCTAATGTGTCGCGCTCACGTAGCTCTTCACATAGCTCTTGTGTCTTTTTTTTTAATAAATACTCTTACATCTCATTATCATTTACATAAATATGTCATTGACAAATATAAGATAATGTCCTTTTCTATTAGTTTTAAAAAATCAAAAATTTAATTAGTAATTAAAATCCAGAAATGTATTTAATTATCAATTTCATAACATATCCCCTATATATTAATAGAGAAGCACTTTCACAAAAAGCTGATGTGTCGCGCTCACATAGCTCTTGTGTCTCTTTTTAATAAGTACTCTTACATCTCATTATCATTTACATAAATATGTCATTGGCAAATATAAGGCAATGTTCTTTTCTATTAGTTTTAAAAAATCAAAGATTTAATCAGAAATTAAAATCCAGAAATGTATTTAATTATCAATTTCATAACATATTTAACTATTAGAAGTAAATTACATTTCACAAACAAAAAAAACTTATTCATTTATTTATCACTTTTATACATTTTTCTCATTGCATTTTTAAACTTAGGATTATTTTAAATTAAACCGATTAGTCTAAAAAATATTGTTTTATCTATTTAATGGCATAGTGATGTAGATAATAATGTGAAACATAAAATATGTGAATTTGCTTTTTAGAAACACAAAAATATATCAAAACTTTCTATACCAACTTAAATTCTTTTCCAAGTTCAAATATTTCATGGGTGAAACTTATTTTACAAAAAAATAAACGCAAATTTGAATAAACGAAAAATAAACTTTACTTAGATATTTTGTTTATACAAAGAATCTTAAATCCTAAATAATAATTTTACTATAATATTTTATTTAAACTGATTTATCTTGCACATAGTGCGGGTTAGTACCTAGTTGGTTAGGTTCTTAAAACAACTAGATAAGGTTCGCATAGTTACACAGTTAATAAAGAAATAAATCTATCGATAATAAGTAAAATTTAAGTGATGATTTAGAAAAAATATTAGATAAATAAATATATATAATGATAGTTTATATTTTCATCATAGAAAAAAACTTAGATCCCAAACATATGTACTAAAACTCGAATCTGGTTTAAAATTCAGATAAATAATTTATAAACGTATAGCTGAATTCACATTCAGAGAACAAATGATTTTGAGGATCTTCTTTGTTATTGCATATCAGGCCAATTTTAGGAGCGTTGAGACCCTAACACCTCAACCTGTCCTTTGTGTGCAATCTATTCCAAGCCACCACCCAACATATTAAGGCATGTTTGAGAATTTGATCTTTAAACCACACTGATTTATGCTAAGGAACAAGAGCATTAATAAAAATTTAAAGCTAGCTATGTTTTACAGTTCAGAATGTGTTTGAAGGAGCAATTAGGCTTCCATATGTAAACATCATCATGCTGAATGATTCAATCATGCTCTCAACATCTGACAAGGCACTTTTACTCATCGAGATAATTAGATTTATGCTTCTACTCGTGGTAATCCACCATGCTCTTCCTCTTTAGCGCATCCCTTACCACTGCGTCAATTGGTAAGCGAACTACCTGAGGAGTAATAAGGCCCAGCCAAGTCTATAAAGAGTTATATACATGTCCAGTTGTCATGCCACAAGCTAGCAGTTTTCCAGACTCAATCTCACAAACAATGAAAGATCTGGCTAGAACTCTATAAACATCTAAAAACACCATGTCTACCGCCACAATCACCGCCGGTGACAGTCTCTGAAAATCTAACAGAATGAACTCTTTAACCACTTGATCATTGCCATTTGGTTTTATTGTGTTATTTAACTAAACAAGATATTGTAATGTTATTTTTTATCACTTATATAACATTATATTATATATATATGGGAGATTCTCAAAAATAGCACAAATTTAAGTTTTTCTTCCAAACTTAGCACACACTCTTCTAAATTCCAAAACTAGCACACATGCTCTAATTAAATATTAAAACACTAAAATTATTTATTTCCTTAATTAATTTACTATCATTTTCTTACGCGTTTTCCTGGACCAAGTACAATCATGCGTCTCTCCTCCGTTAACCAGCTTACAAGAGATCGGAACTTCGACACAATCGTCGGCGATCTACAAGAGATCGATAACATCCGCAGGAGATCGATGACATCCATAGAAGATCGGTGACATACGCAAGAGATCGATGAAATCCACAAGATATCGGTGACATTCGCAAGAGAGACACGAAGATTACAATTTCTTATTATAATTGAAGTTTGCCACCGTTTTACCTCTTTTCTATTTCTCTCCTCTGTAGCCATATGAGGTTTATGTTAATTGAAACACTTTTTGTTTGAATCCTTCTTCTTATTCTACAACCTAGCTTGCAAAATTGGGCGTTTTTGATTCTGTTGGAGGGCTTTAGGTGTTTTATTTGTTTGCTGCTTTGATGAAGTTTAACAGAGTGAAAGTGATTTTTGGTTGTAATTTGAGCTCTTTGGTGAAGGTTAAGATGTGACTGATACATATGATTCATGTAGCAAAGTGATTGTAGATGGTTGTGTGTTCTTTTCCGCATTAGAGGTTGATTAGTTAGTCCTCCTCTAATATGCAGCACCAAATGTTATTAATCTCAACAGCAACGCTTTAGAGAAGTCTCGTGAAAAAGGCATATCACAAAATTCAGGAAAGATTTCTTGAATTTCAGGATGACCGTCATGAAAAGAAAAAAAGAGCATTAGGAAGGAGTCATTGACGTTTAGGAAGAACTCTTTGAAATTTAGGAAGAAGTCATTGACGTTTAGGAAGGTCTTCCTAAAACATCATGTTGGATATTTCTATTTGCTACCTTTATTGTAAAACACCAATATGGGCACATAATCAAATCATTATACATCACTAATGAAGTAATATGTGATACAATAAAGCAAAACACATATAAAGAGATTTAGAAACACATTTTTAAAAAATTTAGGAAGGATTCCATAGCTTTTAGGAAGGTGTTCTTGAATTTTAGGAAGACCTTCCATAATGACGAACTCAACTTCCACTCAAGTGCCCATTTTCCCATCTTCATCATCAACTCTCTGCTTTGTTCTTGAAATATTTGTCATCATGTATACCATCAATCACTTGAATTTAGAGCTGAAAACCTTATTCAACAACATGATCAGTCCATGAATTCAATTTTCGTTTTAACATATTACTTCAAGAGATATATTATATATCACCCCACATTTAATCTAGTTCTGCAACACTAGCAGATTGATTAACTTTAAAACCCCAAGAAACACTACCAAGTTGATCTGCAAAATCAAATATACTTCACTAAATAGAGTAATATGTGATACACTCATTTTTTTAGATTTAGGAAGGATTTCATATGTTTAGGAAAACTTCATTGATATTTAGGAAAATTTTCCTAAATATTCAGAAATCCCAGTAATGGTGATGACCAAACTAGATGATCATACTACGGCTCATCAGCACTACTAGTCAACTCCATAACAGACGAAGTATAAGTCGAAGACATCAAAATGATGAACTTTTTACTCTTTACCAACTACTTTGTTCCCAATGACATTATATCAAACACTTGATATGCAACTACTTTGGTATCCAAATAAGAGAGAATAAAACTCAAATACACATTTCAGCTTCAAGATTACCCATATTTTTCTATTTTATTCACAGTTAAGATTCCAATACCCAACAATTTAAGCCACCACTCATAATCAGATTTCACTCATTACCCAGCAATTCCCAACAGTTCAAATTTCATTCAATAACCAAAAATTCCAATACCCAACATTTCATTCACTAGAAGACAAACCCCAAAGATCTGAGCGGAAGATAAGCTTCAAGTTCTCTTTCATTTCCTTCATCCAACACGACATCTCCGCTTCTACTTTCTCTTTTACATTCAAAAGCTCTGGTGGTGGTCTCAGTAGAGCTTTGATTGTTCTACTTCAAAAGCTCTGGTGGTGGTCTCAGTAGAGCTTTGATTGTTCTATATTCGAAAGCTCTGGTGGTGGTCTCCGACATCTCCGCTTCTACTTTCTCTTTGATTGTTCTCAGTAGTAAGAACAAAAATATGTGAATTCAATAGGTGATGAGAATCTCAAAATTTGAGATCAAAATTTATACACGGAGAAGAAGAAGAAGTTTTACCACCACAAGCTTCACTTTCACCGGAAGATCCACCTTTACCGGGAAACTTCGCTTTCACCGGAAGATCCACCTTCTCCGGGAAGCTCCGACTTCACCGGAAGCTTTGTCGGAACAAAAACTATCAAGATCGTAAAATTTAATAAATCGATAAATTAATATAAAATTTATCATTTATTTTGTTTTTGAGATAATAATTCACTAATGCTATTTTGGAATATTTGAAAATGTGTGCTAACTTTGGAACAAAAACTTAGATTAGTGCTAGTTTAGGGTATTTCTCTATATATATACACACATATTTCTTACTACATACGAAAGAGAAAAAGAAAAAAAAATTAAAGATTTTAGAAGGTTATTTTTGTTGAAATGTAAGTCAAATAGATGGTCATTTTCTGAATTATGAATAGAGAGAGCCATATGGTACCAAACAGGCCTGGGCAATCGGCCAAAACCGTTTAAACCGAACCGAATAAACCGACGATTTCGGTTTTTGGTACCGAACCGATTTACTGTTATAAACCGATCGGCGGATTTATAATTAGAGTTCGGTTATCGGTTCGGTTCGGTTCGGCAGACGATAACTGATCGGTTTTCTCGGTTAAAGGAAACACCATATAAAAGACAAAACCCTATATTTTTAACGCATCTATGTTTTCTAATCTCTTCCGCCTCTGTTCACAAAGAAACCCTCTTCTTCTTCCTCCTTTTACTTCCTCTTCTTTGTTCTTCTTACCACTTGAAGCCATCGTTTCAATCCTTCTTCTTTGTTCTTTTTGTACCACAAATGGATATTGAGCAGACTCACGTCCAACCCGATTACATAGCCGAAGAATTGGCACCCAAGGTATGCATCTCACATGGTCTCGAACCTCTCTTATTGTGTCATTTATTGATTCAGTTAGTGATTTATTGATTCAGTTTGTGATTTACTTCTCTTTTTCTTTCGTAGATCTGTAGTTTGCGCCTGTGAACTATAGCATGACCTTGTCCTTCCAGTCCAACAATTGAATCTCATCTCGAAGATAGAAAGGGAAGTTTACCGTCGCCTTTGCTGTCATCGTGGTTCGCATCGCCGTCGCCGTTCCTGCCGCTGGCTCACCATGAGCAATGTATCGAAAACCCTAATTGTTAATGTGTTGGGCCTGTCATTTTGTTTATTGTAAAATTTTGTTAATTGGGTTTCTAACCAGTTTGTATATAGATTTGTTTTTATTGAGCCCATTAACTTTATTTTGGTGTATTTCGGTTAATATTAACCGAAATAGAAAATATATCGATTCAATTCGGAATTGATTTAAAACTCGAAAACCGACCCGAATAACCCGATTACCGAATAACCCGAACCGAAATTTAATTCGGGTTATTTCGGTAAGATTTTTAGATAACCGAAATTTCAGAAAACCGATTAAACCGAACCGTTTAACCCGTTTAAACCGAATGCCCAGGCCTAATACCAAAGCTCAAGGCCACAAGCTCTAATTTCTCAAAAAATCAATTAATAATCGAGTTTTAACCTTTTCAATAGCAAAGAAAATAATATGTGTGTTCTACGCCCAAAACTTTCCTTCTTTTGTTCATCACTTTCATTTCTTTGTTATATATTAATGGTAGAGAAAGGAAAAAAAAAATATCAACTCTTTTTGAAAAGACACCTTTCTCTTTCCCTCCTTTATTTGCCATAAAAGAGAGATTTCAAGAAGACAGCGAGAGAAGAAAGCGATAGTTCGTTCACTCTTCGCTTTCTCAAGAATCTCTTTAAACCCCAAAAAAAAAAAAAAAAAAGTCTTTAGAATGAAACCCATCAGAAACTTTTCTTTTTTCAGCAAAAAAACAATAATGAGAGACCTTCTTCTTCTTCTTCTTCTTATGAACATCTTCATTACTGTTTCTGCTTCAAACCCTTCTCTAGCTCCTGTTTACTCTTCCATGGCTACATTCTCTCCTGGTATTATTTCTTCGTTGACTTCATTTCATTTTTTATTTAATAAAAATTTCTTGGTTTCTTGATTTGATCTATGCGTCCTCGAGTTTCGAAAAAAAAAAAAAAAAGATAATTTTGTTTAAAAAAAAAAATTAAATGCTATTTATGAGCTACTCTCTTCTTGTCTTTTTGTTTTTATTTTAATTGGAAATGTAATTCTTATCTGAAATTCATTCTTGAATTTAGAAACATTGGTTTGATTTAGAATTTCAAGAACTATACTTGAGATACTTGACAACTGAAACCGAATCAATTGTGTTTTCAGGAATTCAAATGGGAAGTGGTGAAGATGACAGATTTGATGCTCGTAAGAAACTTCTGATTGGTCTCATAATCAGTTTCTCTTCCCTTGGCCTTGTAATCTTGTTCTGTTTTGGCTTCTGGTTTTATCGCAAGAACCAATCTCCCAAATCCATCAATAATAATTCAGGTAATGAATCACTAATTAATAAATCATTTAGAGTGTATACTGTTGATTTCAAGTTTGTTTGAGATTATGTGTATTGATCTTTTGTGCAATGTTTTTAAAAATGAAGATCCTGAGACTGGGAATTCATTTTCCTTGTTTATGAGACGACTCAGCTCGATTAAAACTCAGAGGAGAACATCTATCAACAAGGGTTATGTTCAGTGTTTCGATATCAAGACGCTTGAGAAAGCAACAGGCGGTTTTAAAGAGAGTAACGTAATCGGACAAGGCGGTTTCGGATGCGTTTACAAGGCTTGTCTGGACAACAACACAAAAGCAGCGGTCAAGAAGATCCAAAACGTTAGCCAAGAAGCGAAACGTGAATTTCAGGTAAAAATAAATATAAACCTAAATATGTCCTGTTTCAGCTTCTGATTACTTTGTAAATCTCTGATTCTTGGAGATCTCAGAATGAAGTTGACTTGTTAAGCAAGATCAAGCACGCGAACGTTATCTCATTGTTGGGTTCAGCAAGTGAAATCAACTCGAGTTTTCTAGTTTATGAGCTCATGGAGAAAGGATCCTTAGATGAGCAGTTACATGGTAATAAACATGTTCTCTCATATGTATGATCTTATTTAACCCAAATGTATTGTAAAAAAAAAAAAAGGAAAAAATGATTATATGAATTAATAATCATGATTGATTAGTTTTATCTATATAATTAATGTCTTAGGGCCTTCTGGTGGATCAGCTCTAACATGGCACATGCGTATGAAGATTGCTCTTGATACAGCTAGGTAAATAGCCGACACTTTTCAACTCCTTGACCGGTATTCTCATCGGTTAATCTCGGTTTTTATTCTGTAAACCGATTTTGCTCTGTTTTGATCGCAGAGGACTAGAGTATCTCCATGAGCATTGTCGTCCACCAATTATCCACAGGGATTTGAAATCTTCGAATATTCTTCTTGATTCTTCCTTCAACGCCAAGGTTAATACATCGTCTTTTGGAATGTTGTTAAATTAGATATTGGTTCTTGTTTTAGTGTAAAACTACTGTTTCGTTACAAAAAATGCAGATTTCAGATTTTGGGCTTGCTGTATCGCTTGATGAGCATGGCAAGGCCAACATTAAACTATCTGGGACACTTGGTTATGTTGCCCCGGAATATCTCCTAGACGGTAACTATGTTCACTCTTTATTCCCTGACACAGTTCTTATATCTTTGGTTAGTTGTGTAGCACGTAAATAATTCATCATGTGAGTACTAGTCTCACTTTCTCATGGATTCATTAACATTTCAGCTTAAATAATCGTTTTGTGATGAAAAGAACTGTTTGATTTTGGATATATGTGTGTTAGGTAAACTGACAGATAAGAGTGATGTTTATGCATTTGGGGTGGTTCTGCTTGAACTTTTGTTGGGTAGACGGCCGGTTGAGAAGTTGACTCCAGCTCAATGCCAGTCTCTTGTGACTTGGGTATGTTATTATACGGTTTAACAACGTTATACAAAACGAATCGGTTTGTGATATATAAAGTGTGTGGTTGATGCATGGTGCAGGCAATGCCACAACTTACTGATAGATCCAAGCTTCCAAACATTGTTGATTCGGTTATAAAAGATACAATGGATCTCAAGCACTTATACCAGGTTCGGTCTTAAGATAGAACCGGTTTAAAGTCCATTTTGTTTGTGACTAAACTCGAATGTTGCTTCAATAGTTAGGCTTTGAATTCATGGTTTTCTGATGTAAAACCGGTGAGATTGCAAATAGTTTGTAGATTACTGAATCAAGGCTGTTAAATACTTTCGCAGGTAGCAGCCATGGCGGTGCTATGCGTGCAGCCAGAACCGAGTTACAGGCCGTTGATAACCGATGTTCTTCATTCACTGTTCCACTGGTTCCAGTTGAGCTAGGAGGGACTCTCCGGTTAACAAGATGATTGAAATCGGACACCAAAAATCCAAATCCGTTTTGATGAGTGAGATCTTTTACCTCTTTTTATTTTTGTACAGGGTTGTGATTCGCTCATCTCAAAGTTTGGGGGTAAGAATGCGAGAATAGAAGTTTTAATTTCCGGGTTGTTGGGTTCTATAATTACATCTATGTATTTTTATAAAAATTTGTAAATTGTTTATATATCACATGTCTTAGGGGGGTGTATTCAACTTGACATTTCAAGTAATTTGTGTGAAACTTACAAATCCTATGTTATTCAATCATGTATTTTAAAAAGTCTATTAAAATCTACTGTTATTGAACTGATGATTTAAAAATCTACTTTAAAATCCAGTGTTATTCAAAATAGTTTGTGGATTTGGATTTTAATGATTTTTGAGATTCTGGAGGATTTAGATGGGATTTGTTTAGTTAAAAATAGAGAAATCCAAATCTCATGGTTTTATGTGGGATTTGAAAGAATTTTACAATAAATCATATCAACTTCCCTAGAATCTTTCAAAATTCCAAATTTTCTAAATCCCATCAAATCTTCAAAAATCATGGTTTCAATACATCCCCCTTAATTTTGTGGTTATGAAAAAATGTGGAAACTTAACATGGTTTCATAAATTCATATATTCGAAAACAAATTACTTCAATCTAGCATGATAAAAGTTTGATCGATCTGATTCGAATTCGAACTGACTTGAAATTGGTATCATCATCTAGATTCAAGTCCAATACAATATTGCTTGTTGAAAAACAAAATAACATATATTGTGTCATACGCCTCTAGATTCTGGATTAGTCGGATCAAAAGGTCATAGATTCATACATCTATGAAACAAGTTTGAGCAAAGATAAAGAAAATAACAAATGGAATTTGATCATTGACCATCATTGTCAATGATGCAATAAGTTTGGCAACGATGGAATAAGCATGATCATGGGCAAAGAACGTAAGTTTGGGAAGAGTAAACCTCTGGATGAGTAAGATGGTTTAGTTTATTGTGGCATAGAGATGGTTCTGATGGAGGAACCGGACCTCGTTGAAGCTTGTTCTGTAAACCGTACAATCGTCCCAAATCCTTCTCCCATATCGGCAGCCTCCCCGAGCTTCCCCTTCCGAGCAAAGCTAGAAGACACATCACCAAAATGAATCTCCACATCCTTTAGTTGAATAAGGTTTAGTGGTTAAAACGTTGAACTATGACACGAAGGTTATATATCAAAATGTACTTTGGGTAAGAAGGGAAAGTATGAAAATGAAAGAAGAAAATGTTGATGGAACTAGCTATATATGTACACATCTATATGTGTAATATCTATATATAGAGAAACAGAGTGAATTGATTTGAATGATGCTAAATTGGTATGTTTTGTCAACTTAAAATGATGCTTTTTAGAATATTGACTTGTTCCTTGTTATACTACTCTGAGTGGTAATGTCTTGAGTTCAACTTTTGCGTATAAATTTTAAGAAACGTTTAATCAACGATGTTGTATTTTGGTGGGTTGATCTGTTTTTCAACTATTATTATGTAAGCAATCAAACATTAGAAGAAACTACAATAACGTCATCCTTTTTATAAGAAATCCTCTTTTAGACTTTATGAAGAATGTTGCATCAGAATCGCTAGGCCAACAGTCAATAGCGACGGTGAGAACACAAAAGCAATGGAAGCAAAAACACATATAGGCATATAGCTGACAAAAGCAAGAAATGGGTACACTTGGATTAAAATATAGGTCAAACCTAACAATTGAACTCCAAAATACCTCGTCGCATTTTGTGTTAACCATTGTGTTTTGTATACTTATACAACAAAATGACAATTGTAACATATGAACTCTCTAATGCCTCAGTGCTTTTTGGGTTAACTGTTGTGTTTTTTTATACTAATACTTTTAACAAAGCCCGATTTTAACTAATTTATACAAAAATCCATTTTGTCAATTGAGATTACTAACAACCCACAAGAGTGAAGGTCGCACAAAACCTATAATAATTTTTTTACAATATAGAAGTCGGAAAATAAAGCATATATATAATATATAATATTACGTAGATTACAGTTTTACATTTACCCAACAAGTAATCAAGGTCAAGTATCCTAGTAATTCTTATGGTTCGAGTGATTAAGGACAGTGCCAAATGCACAAGACTACCTAAATCTATTTCAATTGTGTTCACTTACGTTGATGTCTTATCGCAACCAGAAGAGAAAGGAACCTAGGAAATGAATCTATAATAGGTGAAGATCGATAGCATCATACTCAATTATCTCAAGCCTCAAAGAAACACAATTAGTTATCAAATTACCAAAATGATAAGATTGCATACACAATTTGATCATAAGCACCAAACACATTCGTCTCCCTTCATCTGCACTTCTGTAAACCTCAAAATCTACAGTAACCTACACATCTTAAGTTACCTAAGATAATCATAATAGATTTCATACAAAGACAAACTTGATCCTACTGACTGAGACCAATGAATAAAACAAGATAACAAAAAAGTCATTTCCAAATCTTCAAACTAGTGAAAACCACAATGTTACTACAACGAGTACTCTTTAAACCAATGATTCGGAAACATAAAATGATTTAAAGAAAGTCTTACACAAATGTGAACAATGTAATACTGTCACACAATCAAAACTGAAAGAAAAAAAAACCAAGTCTTTATAGAAAAGATCAAAGCTTTCACAATAAGCAACAGTACCCACTTAGAATCCAAGCTTGGTTCTGCGCCAATGCCTACGCTTAGCATTGTACCTACAAAAACCAAACCCACATAAGATTTCACTAATTCCACCCTAAACCCATCGATCAAAAAATACAAAAGCTACAAAATTCGTTTACAAAACCTGATGGTGTTGTCGGTACGGAGACGAATCCAGTGAGGGATAGGCCTGTTTTGCCTCATCTTCTTCCCAAGCTTCTTCTTGATCATGAACGACTTGTGCGACGGCTGTTTCACATAATGAAGAGATCATCAAAATGATTCAAAGTTTCGAACTTTTCGTAACATTTTGATACTAAAATTGAAAATAGAAGACAGCGGAGACTAAGATTGAAGTAGATGAGAGATGGACTTACCATCTTGAAGCTTTTGCGATCTAGCTTCTGGAACCGAGCCGAAACGAAAGAGAAACCCTAAATCTGGAGAAGAAGCTTGTAAATGTGGTGGCGGTGAGATTTTATACGGCGACGAGATTTTAGGGTTAGAAAGTTTTTGATTGGGCCACATAAGCCTATTTTTCTAAGCATCATTTGATTTTGGGTTCAAGTCCACATAGGCCCATTTTTCTAAGCATCATTTGATTTTGAAATTGGGCCGATTTGAATATCGACCATTGGATGGTTTGGTTAGATCGTTTCAATAGGTTCGGTCAGATTTTCGAATTTGTTAAGAGAATAGTACGATAACCAAAATGGCATGTTTCATATACAATGGTTAAAAGTTTTGATCTGATAATCAATTAATGGCTTTATGATCAATTGTAAATGTTTAATTAAAGATTCCGTCTAACCATTTTTTTTGTATGAACATAACCTACAAAATGTTCAACTTCAATTTCCATTAACGTGCAATAATTATTAATTGCTTGTGATGTGAAAAATAAAATTTTAGTTAAAAAAAAAAGTTAATAAAATTATTTTTCAAATATTCTTCTAGTTTTTTTTTTCTTTTATATATCAGTGACTAATAAACAATTTTGTAAGTTGTGAATGATTGGAGAATGAAAGCTCAGGAGTCAATCACATTTTTTGGACTGCCTTGGCATAAAACAAAAAGCAGCGAGTAATGCACCAATCTCGCAGTGAATTTGTGTACTTTTCTATATTTTATTTTGTAGTTGTACATTTTCAAACCATTTTCTTTTCTTAGCTGGAACCCTAAAAGGAGCCATTCAAAATCAAACAAACCAAGGGTAAAATAACAAATTAAGCATGCATGACAATCAAATAATAAGTTTACCATAGTTTATGTGGGTTCATATCTTAAGATCAGTCCACAAATTATTCATGTGTCAAATTAAAAGGTTTAATATACTGTCAGCGATTAAATATTGCATACTTTGATCCTAAAGCACAGAACTAATAAGAGCTTTAACAAGATATTCTATTTGTCTATACCATTTTTGTACAAAATGGTAGCTTTCACTGTGGCCAAATACGTAAAAAAAAAAAAAAAAAAAAAAACTAATACTATAAAGGAAAAGTCAAGTGACATTCAAAGAATTGAACTTGAAGATTAAAGATAATGTGAAAACCGGCACGAGATATCAATGAATGTCTGTTTTGGTCTACAACATTTATATACAAAGTTGCTTTCAATTTGTCGACTTGACCCACTCTTTTGAATTTCACAACATGACAACTCATTTTCAGACACATAAGCCAAGCAACCTCAAGTATAGTATATACTATCAAACTAGTCATATATGACATACCCATATAAAATAATAAGTGTTTTTTTTTAATGCATGTGCGTGTATAATAGATCAACCAAGTAGTTCAGTTCAGATTTGAAGAGACCTAAAATGAAAATATCTGCTCTTGGTCGTGGTGGCTCCTCCCCTTTATCCGCTTGTTTCCATCCTTCCGCCACCGCCACAAACGATGATCTACCGTCGTCTGCTCCATCGCCGTCATATTTCTCCTCCGGTGACCTTCCGAATCCTACCACCACTTGCCATTACCACACAAACGTCGGTGTTTTCTTCCTCACATGGTCTCAAGCCTTCCTCCGTCGCTCTCTCCACCTTCATTTCTACTCATGCAACTCCGTAAATTGCTATCTTCACTCTCCAGATTGCTACCGCCACTCCGTTCCCTTCACTTTCCGGCTCGAAGTCAAGCCCTTGACCTTCTGGAGAAAACATGGATCCAAGAAGATATCTCGAAAACCCGATATTCGAATCGTATGGGACCTGACTCATGCAAGATTTGGACTAGGACCTGATCCTGAATCCGGGTTTTACGTAGCTGTTATTGTATCAGGCGAAGTGGGTCTTCTCGTTGGCGATGGAAACGAGAAAGAGAGGCCGAGGAGACAAGTCTTGGTGTCCAAGAAAGAGAATCTGTTTGGAAACAGAGTTTACTCTACGAAAATCAAGATCCAAGGAAAACTAAGAGACATTAGCATAGACGTTAAGGTTGTTAACGACGATGCTAGTCTTCGGTTTAGCGTAGATGATAAGAGTGTTTTAAAGATTAATCAGCTTCAGTGGAAATTTAGAGGGAACACAAAGATAGTGATCGATGGTGTGACGATACAAATATCGTGGGATGTATACAACTGGCTTTTTGGTGACAAGGATAAGGTTAAACCGGATAAGACACCCGCGGTGATCTTGCTACGGTTTGAGAACCAAGAGGTTGAAGGAAACGACGCGTTGATGATGAACAAGCGAGTAAGAGACAACGTTGTTTTGCGGAAGGAGAACTCTCAAATACCGTCGTTTTGGGCGACTTCGTATGGTCATTGGTCTTCTTCTCGGTTGTCTTCTGTGATGGAGTGGTCTAGTTGTAGAGAGGAAGATGAGAGGAGCTTTGGGTGTAAGAGTTGGTTCTCTTTGGTTATCTACGCTTGGAGAAAGTAAGAAGAAAATCATTTTTATCATTAATTCTTTTGTATATAGATCAATGAATTGGATAAGAGGATATACGAAAGTGTGTAAGAATCAGAGTTTTATAATCTTTGACAAGAAAACTTTGATTTGTTATGTATTTACAAAGACCAAAGGGTTTATAGGTCAAACTTCGAAATTTTTTTGATTGGTCTAATTTTGGGGTGAGACTAATATTTGTTTTGTTTAATCCTTTAATAATTGATCAAATCTACAATTTGAAGAATGATTCATATTTTTTTCTCCAGTGAAGGCAGTTTTAGCCTCTTCCTATTTTGCAATCCCCTAATTAAAAATATGATTCAATTTTTAAAGATGTAATTCTTGGTTGGATACTTGAATTTCCCTAAGAGCATCTCCAACCCCACTCTATTTCAGAGTCAAATCTCTATTATAAAGCAACATTTGCTTCAATCCTACTCTATATTTTACTCTAAAATAGAGAAAATAATAGGATTGCTCTATATATAGAGCAACTCTATTCTCACCTTTATTTTTTTACACTAACTCTATTATAGAGGTAAAAATAGAGTAATACATTGGAGGAAAACAGTGCTCTATTTTTGAGTACTCTATTTTAGAGAAAAAAATAGAGAAATACAATGGAGATGGTCTAAGACATCTATAAGTGGTGGCGTTCAATTAAATATGAGAAAACAAAAAATTGATTCATGATTCTTTTGATTAGATTTGATTTTTAAACACACTTAATTTTTATAATTTTTAGTTGTGTATTTGAAATATTTTTTTTGTCTTATTCGTAATTTAAAGTTTTTATAAGATAATATACTAAATAAATTCACGTGTAAAAACCTAGTATATCTTATAGTTGGACATATATTCATCACTACAAAGACATAAATCTATGTTATTTTTTATTTTTGCCAACAATCTATGTTAATTTTTATTTTGAGGTTTATTGAAGAAGTGAGAAATAAAATAGTATTCCAAATCAACGTCGGAATCCTGCTGACCGGTCGGTATGATGAGAGGACCAATCGGTCTGTATCCTATATATGAGATTCTTCTAATAATAATTCTTCTAATAATTGTTCAGTCAGTAAATCTACCATATGTGGAAAAATGATAATTGTTTCTTGTTTACTTTATTGAAATCTGAAAACCAAAGAAAGGACAACAACCAGTCAACCACCATGGCATTAAGACATCATTACAAACAAATCCATCATGATGCAGATTATATTGTTTGTTCTCATATAAACATCCTCGCTAATATCGATGTTAATCTTTAGTTTTTGTAACATTTTCAAGAACGAAAGAGATATAATTATAACATTATTTAGATGATTGCGTGTTTTAGTTAAATCAAACAACTTAATTTGAGGAAAATTAAAGCCTAAGAAAGAACTAAGCAGAAACTAATAAGCAACATCTAAATACAAGATACATCAAGGAATTTTATATACAGGCACCATTAACATTTCATTATCATTTTCGTCATCCATTGTCCATTGAGATACCAAAAAAAAAATGACCACAAAGAGAGTCAATGTGTTTAAAACTTTGGAATAAAGAAACTCCAATGAGTGATCAAACAAAGAAAAATATATGAATCATTGTTCTTTTTGTACATACTTATAACCTCTCTGTCTCCTATAAGCAATTGTACCAAGAAAGAAAAGATCTACTACACACCCAAAAAGGTTTTTTAAAAACATGGTCTTTGAGAACAAAAGCACGAGCATGCCCATGTATGATTGATACTTTGCTTGGCATTTTCCTCTGTTTTTTCTTTCTTTTGTCTTTACACATTTTTTCGTCCTTATCATAAACAATAATTAAATGTTAAAATAAAGAATCAAGTCTTGACGCTTACGCTTGGCGACTTCTGGTCTTGACCTCTAGGTCTTTGATTTTTCTTTGAACCCGATGAAGAAGAAAAAGAAGAAGAAGGTTGGTTACCAGTTGATTTTCCTCGACTGTGTGGACGATGATTATCAGGTGTCGATGAAGACGAAGAAGACAAGAGTAATGGACCTGATCGTGTTCGGTTTCTTAGCTTCTTCTTCTCACTTTCCGAAAGCTCTCCTTTTCCTACCCGCCTCACTTTTGCCTCGTTTAAACGCGGTGGTAACACACAGTTGCAAAGAACCCCTACACAAAAAAACATAACCTTTTGCATTACTTGATGATCTTTCTTACACATTACATATAATTCAGTATGATTGGTTTACCTAAGCGAGCAAGTCGGTTGACCCATCTAGGAATCGATTTCTGAGTAAGTTTAACACAAACTTCATTGCAAAAATGGTTGCAGTTTCTTGTGATGAGATGGTACTTGTTTCCTTGATACTCTTGAGCTAGTTTCTCCATATAGACTCGGACTTCTTTGGCAACCAAATCTGTTTTCCCGACAAGAATCGATTTCCTAAACGTGAAACCAGGACACTTCTTTGGCTCCACTTCAAATATACCTGTGTTTGAAGATTCATGTGCTCCAAATGCATATTCAACTCCATGAACTACATACAAAAACATTACATAACACATAAACTTAGTCCATTACAATACTCTATTTGATCATCTAAGCAATAGAACATTCTACAATTCATAAAGCACAAGGAACAAATCAAAGTATTGTTCTGTAATCATAAAAATCAAAACTTTGAGACTTTGGTATACTCTTTAGTCAATTCAGAGAAGAACCAAAGTCAATTCTCAACAAATCTAAAGTTTCAAAAAACCAAAAAGTCACATTCTTTAGCAACCAAAAAAGTAGATTCGAAACAAAAAAAAGGCCAAAACCCAGAAAACAAAATTGAACTAACCTTCAACACCAGAATGAAAGACACCAAGTCCAAGCCAATAACCATAAGCATTCATAGGGGTTAGATCGTAGACATTCAGATAAACCGGAACAGAACCGGATTGCTTCTTCCGCCTAACCGAACCTTTGAAGCACAACATCTCTCTCTCTCTTTCTCCGGTTCTTCAATACATCACAAGATCGGGAAACTTTAAGAACCGGAGATAGAAACTTTCTATTAGAAAGGGCAGATCTTGGATTTTTAAAGATTGAGACTTTATTTAAAGGGCTCTTCGTCGTTTCATCTTCTTCTTCCTCTCAACTGTTTATGAAGTTTCTGAGAAAGACAACAATATTGGGGGGCTTAAAGCAAAAAGGCGTATGTTGTGTTGTTCTTTTTAGCACTTGTTTGCTTTCTCTACTTTACCATACGTTTCTGTTAATTCACTGCATCGATCTGGTATTTATATTAAATACGGTAAAGATATTTTTATCTGTTTTTCAGTGCCACTCGTCCATTTGCATTTATGTTTTGGCTGTTTTGGGCTTTAAAGGTAATAAATTTGAAAATTACAATGTATTTTGTATTTTTATAGGATATAATCTAATTAAAAGTTAAGAAATTAAAAATAATTTTAGATACATGGAAGAAATACAAATTAGATATTTATGAAAAAACATACTTAGGTACACCTCCCCATTCTCAACCAATCAAAATCTTCCATATAATATTTTATTTAAAAAATAAATCAAAATTAAATTAAAAAGTAAAACAATTAAAAAAAACAAATTCTGTATTTTATAGTATATAATCTAATAAAGAAGTTAAGAAATATAAAAATAATATTAGATACATGAAAAAGGTACAAATTAGATATTTATGTGTATTTTGTTTAACTAAAATAAAATAATATATATTTATATAGATAAGCTTCATTTGGTTGTGTAACTAGGCTACTAGTCTAGGCATACCCAAAATAAAATGTAACTGTATTTCGGACCATAATCGGATCGTATTCAAGCCGTAACTGATCCGTAAACATATAAACCAGTTAAATATCATAACTGTTAACCATAAATATATTTTTAAATTGTATCAACCATAACCATTAACTAAGGTGTTGATTGGTTCTCCCGCTACCTCTCGTAAACGCTGCGTTTGTGGGTGGTAGCGGTTGATAACGATTGGTACCAATCACACAAATCGCTTCCAATCGCTCCAAATCGCTCCCAACCGCTTCAAATCACTAAATTCTAAAAGTTGCTTCCCACAAGCGTTTGCGGTTGCGGGCGATTGCGTTTGGAATTTTTTTTTATTTAAACTTGAAACAAATCAATGATAATGAAATATTTTTTTATATATATATCTTTTACCTAACTATTTTATTCATTAAGGATGAGAGAAAATGAACTATGAATACAATTGAGAATATTAAAAAACAAACAATTGGAAGACAATAAGATTTCAATTAACAATAACCCGAAAAATTTAATGTATATATAATGGTACATCGTACATAAGTTTTAAAAAATCTAAATAAATATTAACATTTCATCAAAAATTTTAAAAAATAAGATTATTTGTGAAAAATATAAAAAGAAATCACGAGTGACTCTTCTCAACTCTCGTTTAATCATTACTACCGATGCAAATACTGCCCCACAAAACTTATTGAGTGTGTGAGATTTAAGAAAGAAGATTTACGAACTAAAACATATGTTTTGTCATTTATCAAATTACTTGATTAAAGTTTTGTAAAAAGCCAAATGTATAAATAGATCCCTCATAAGCAATGTTTTAAAACCCGGACCAGACCGGCTGGTCGGACTTATTAAATTTAACTTTAAATAATTAAATTTAATAGATCAAACTTAAATTTAAATAATTAATTTTGGATATATTACGATACATAAATTGAACATGCTAAGGCAAACAAATACATTTGCCTCCAATGCAAGCACGTAAACCATCCGGGCATTGAGGAGACGCAAAACAATCAGAGACCATCTTACATGACACAGCAGTCTTAACATTCATCGAATAAATCTGTTTGACGCTCGGACATTGGCATTGTTTGTTCACACATTGCGCGCTTCCGTTCGAACATCGAATTGATTTGCACTGCTCTGTTGTCTTGCATGGAACTATCAACTGAGCTTCAACACTTGGAATACTCGCCAACAAGGTATCTGTTCATTTGTTACAATTTGATAGGAATCAAGCTATGTTTCTAATCGATTTTATGTATATAAAACATGAAAGAAATCAAGACTTACATGAAAGAAAGAGAGCGAACAAAATGAGCAATGTTGCCTTTGATGCCATCTTAACTTGAAATCTCGTGTTTATTAATTTAAAGTTTAAGATTTTTTTTTTATTATTTTAAAATATTTGTTTGATAATGTTTACAAAGGTTGTGGGTGACAATATTTTTATATTGTGTGTCTGAAGCATGAAAGGCAACTTAACTGGTGTGTTGACTAATTTTATATGTTGAATATCAAAACATTGACTAGATTGTCAATTCAATAATAATTTTGGTACAATACCTTAAAAACCAAAAAAGAAAAAGAAAAATATCAATAGAAAAGATACCATTCCAAAATTTGTTCATAGAATGCATAGAAATATATTATGCATAAATAGACAAATTTTTAAATATTTACTTTTTATTTCCAACTTTCCTGTAAAATAATTATTAAAAAAAAAAACTTAGTTTCTTAAACATTTTAAACCTATTTAAATATTTGTTTTTTATTTCCAATTTTCCTGTAAAACATTTTTTAAAAACACTGATATAAACGCCCTACTTAAGATAAGTTCCTCCCTCGCATTTATCAAAAGCTATTTGAATCATACATAGTTCCAACAATTTTTTATACAACTTCAAAGAAAACAAACAGTTGAAAATTACAAAATATAAGACATCAAAACAAACCCAAAACAAAACCAAAACAAAACAAACACATAAGTCTGAACCACGTGGTAAACAACATTTGAAATAAAAACACTGAATAGATATTATCCTTCTTGCATTTTTGCGGTAAAATCATCCATTTAAGTCACCTAGCCGATCTTTTTAAGCATTTCTCTCTCGATTGATAATATGGCTAACCCAATCAATCTATCTTTGACACAGTATAGCTCACAGAATTTTCTATCATTTCAGCTTATAAAGCTTCTCGCGGCAGAAGAAATTGACACTAGAATGATCAACAATAAGTTTCTATTCAGAAACTTAATTAACCACTTCAATTCAGAAACCTTCCATTATTCCAAAAGATGTACCACATCAATAGGTTTCTTAACTTCATTTGGTAATACTTCTCGTAAAACGTTTAGTTCATAATCATATAGTTATATGTCAGAGTGTTCACCATGTTTAAGGGATGATTCAAAGTTCACACATGATGCCATCAAATTTTCATCACTTGCATATGTTAATTTCTTTACATTGAACATAAATCCAAAAGTTTGTCCATGCCTTTGAAATTGCTCAAACCTTGACACAAAAGAAACTAGAGCTTCATCTATGAGTGTGAAGAAGTAATTAATTTTAATATCTTCCTTCATTGATAATTTCATATCCTCAACTTTTCTGAAACTACATCCAAATACTTCGTTTTTCTATTGATCATCTTCTCTTTCACAAGTTATTCAGCTTCTATATCTATAGCCTCTACAACTTGTACAACCTCAGACTTTGCTGCTTTCTCGAATCATGTCACTATAATTTTGAAAATATGAAACGAGTCTTTTTAGCTTGATAATAGCAACACCAATAATATTTAACCGTGTGTACTAATTTACTACTATTAACCTCCTAAATTTTTTTTTTTCTTTCTTCTCCGTACTTGACACAACATCAATCAAGAATTTACGCCATGAACAGAATTAACTGATCTTAAAAACTCAACGCTTAACTGATGATACACGTCTCAAAACCGAAACTGACGTACCTATTGACGGACATGTTGACGCACCATTCGTACGAGACCAGATTGCTTAGCAAGGTGTATTTCATCCCAACAACCAAAGAGTAAACCAGCCCATCTCGTTGATCCATTAAGGTGCCCAAAACACTGAAGATCCACTCAACATATGGTCCGACCCGAAGTCACCCGAGGATCAGCACGAAGCCATTTAAGGATTGTTTCTATTTCTTTGATCATCTAGGTGCACCTCAATATCATATTTGGAAACCTGGAGATAATCTCTAGAGACTTATCTACACGTCTTAAGGTGTACCACACCTCGCTCGATCAGGCATATCAAGTTCGGACAAAGAAGTGACTCAAGGCATATCACACTTGCCATTTTTTGAGTCATATTTTCTTCAGCTTGGCTCAAGTTTTGATTTGAAATTTAGATTTTAGATGATAAAAACTATATAAAACACATGTATACACTCAAATCACAAGACTATTTTCTTGATCAGGAACGGCCCAACTTAAATTGCTGCCTAAAGCAAAAACTCTGACATATGTATAAATAGATAGATATATAAACACATACGCACACACAAACCCAATTTACAAACTTTTTCATCAGTTCATTTTTGGAGTTAATAATTGATTGGGTTCTTATTTTGCATCCACCAAACTTGAAGGCTGAGATCATTGGGAGTTGGGGCCCAACACAAAGAATCATCGCTGGCCAACATCTAAAATAAACTTTGGTTTTTTCTTGTATCATTGAATAGTATAAAATATTACAATAATTGAACTAGCTTATGTTTATGGACTATATGATTGATAAACAAGATGTCAATGTAAAATTTATTTCAATCCAAATAGATTTCCGGGTTTTATATTCAACAACCCATGAATAACATGCATACGTACATACATTCATGCATGCATATATGTATACATTCATGCATATACAAAGTATATTTGTATGATTGATAATAGTCAGGATTTTGCATAAGAGTTTTCTTTTGCTAGGAAAAGAGGAGAAAAATAAATAGTATTTTAATGAAATGTAACTTTCATGTTTATTAATGGGAATTAGAGACTGAAGTCGGACAACTTTGGAGAGCTGCGGGATACTTAAAAAGGTTACACTGATAGTGGATGATGAATCATATGATGATTATGTTATCTAACGTTATTAAATATGCTAAATATTTTTAACATTATAGCTAAAATACAAAAATTATAACATATATTATTAATAATATTAAAATTTGGGCATTTTGAGGAAATGATTTGAATTTAACTAAAAACTTAACATCACTTCAAATTTTGGTACGAGAAATATTGATACTATCGATTATTAAAAGTGATACTAAACCAAGTCGTTTTGGTTCAGTGGTAAAGAGAGTAAAGTCCTGCCACCTGCGTTCGAGTAGCATTAGCATGGTTTTAACATGGTTTATCCCGGCCCCAGAATATTAGTCTTTGGGATTAAAAAAAAAGTGATACTATAAAGAATATTAATAATTTTTCTTTTGATCAAACACCCCAATATTTTTTTTAATCCAAAAGTATACGACACCCGTTAGAGTAATCGTACGAATCGGTATAAATTTGAAACAAATGCTACGACAAGTATTTAACAGTTATTACATTTTTGGAAAATAATTTAATTTCGTTCGTCCGTTTAACAGTTGGACAATCCTAGATTAACAAGAATCAAAATGTATCTCCACAGTAATGATGCGATATAAATGAGATTAAACCAAATCTTCTTCTTAAAACACTTTCCCATCTTTACTGGTTTTTAATTTTAGCACAATTTAGCTGCAGAAAAGTTAAAAAATACTAATGTTTTATTTGTTAAGACTAGATGGAATGATACTGATTCCGGTTCAGTAACTAAACCCGAAGGGTGACTAGTGAACAATATTGTATATGGTTACCATTTCGGTCTTAAGTGATATTTTTGTGAAACTATTCATAATATAATTACATATTTAAAAATATTTGTTATACTTGTAATAATTCAAATAAAAAATTACAATTATAAACTCGAACATTCTATATTTTTTATTGAGTAATTAGAAGATTTTTTCAGATATATTTTGGGTACATTTGAGTACTGTGTTTAAACAAATACAAGAATACAACCAAAACATATTCATTTTCCGGTTCGGTTTTATATTTTTGGTTATGTTTCAAAGATTCTTTCTGAGTTTCTGTTTTATTATTTGTAATAAAAGAACAAAAGATTATTAAAAAAATAATAAATAAATAAAAAATTGCAGAAAAAGTGGATTTGGCTTAGTCTAAAGAAGATGATCACACACAGTTTCTCATAGCCATTTATAGATAGCTTAATAAGATTCCTTTTTTTACTCTGCTGGAAAAAAAAAAAATCTTTTCTCTCTCTCTAAATCTAAATATTATATACTACTCTCTCATTACTCTCTTTCTAGACCTATTCATTTGAGTCATTGTTTCGTCGACGTTCTTGCACATCAAACCCAAAAAAAAGAAATTCCCACTTTCTCTCTCTCTCTCTCTTGAACACTTTTGCCAAAAAAGAAAAAAAATTTCGTTTGTGGGTGTGTTGAAAAGATGACTGTGGAACAAAATTTCGAAGCTTTGGATCAGTTTCCTGTAGGAATGAGAGTTCTTGCTGTTGATGATGACCAGACTTGTCTCAAAATCCTTGAAACTTTGCTTCGTCGCTGCCACTACCATGGTTCCTCTCTCTCTCTTTCTATTTCTTGATTTGACCCATTTTTGTTTTCTTTTTTTCTTGGATCTGTTCTTTTTTTTGGTTAAGATTCAGTTTGGATTTTAATTGTTTTCTTGATCTGTTTTTTTTTGTTTTTGGATTTGTGTTTTGTTTGACCGACCACATATATGTGGAATCTTTAAAAGAAAAGGTGGTGATTCAAAATAGCTCTATCTACCTAACTACATGTATGTCTAGACACACAAAAAACAAAATCTACAAAATGATTCAATTTTTAGATTTTTGTAAGATTTTGGCATTTCTCAATCCCATTTTGTGTGTCTGATCTACTCAAATCTTAATTATGCTACATGTGTGTGTCACAGAGGGAGAGAGAATTGAAAATTTTGTCTTTTTAAACTTAAAAACTGAGACTTTATGACTCTGCTGCTGCTGCAGTTACAACGACGAACCAAGCACAAAAGGCTTTAGAGTTATTGAGAGAGAACAAGAACAAGTTTGATCTGGTTATTAGTGATGTTGACATGCCTGACATGGATGGTTTCAAACTCCTTGAGCTTGTTGGTCTTGAAATGGACCTACCTGTCATAAGTAAGTCAATTATTATTTCTAATTTTTCTCTTATTTTTTATTTCATCATTTTTTTTTCTCCTTAATGACTACAGGAAAAAAGTTTTGATTTTTGTACCTCATTTCTTGTAAAGCTTTGATCTTTAGACTTGGTTTTGGTTTTTATGATGATGATGATGATGATGATGTCTTGTTGTTTTTAACTCTGTAGTGTTGTCTGTGCATAGCGATCCAAAGTATGTGATGAAAGGAGTTACTCATGGTGCTTGTGACTATCTACTGAAACCGGTTCGTATTGAGGAGCTGAAGAACATATGGCAACATGTGGTGAGAAGTAAGAGCCGTGGGAGTAATAATAATAATGTTGGTGAGAAGAGAGATGGATCAGGCAATGAAGGTGGTGGGAATTCAGATCAGAACAATGGGAGAGCCAATAGGAAACGTAAAGATCAGTATAATGAAGAAGAAGATGAGGAAAGAGATGATAACGATGATTCATCAGCTCAGAAGAAGCAACGTGTTGTTTGGACGGTTGAGCTGCATAAGAAATTTGTTGCAGCTGTTAACCAATTGGGATATGAGAGTAAGCTTATTAATGTGACTTGATTGGTTTGTTACCAAACACTCTGTATATTGCTGGTTTTAATGTTTGTTTTTGTGTGTGTTGTTTTGATTGAAGAGGCAATGCCTAAAAAGATTTTGGATCTGATGAATGTTGAGAAGCTCACTAGAGAAAATGTGGCTAGTCATCTTCAGGTTACAATGAATCTTTCATGTCTCTTTAAATGTTTAACACTGAAGTTTTGTTTTTAAACCGCGAAAGCTTTATTCTTTTGTTTGCTGTGGCTGCAGAAATTTCGCCTTTACTTGAAGAGGATCAGTGGTGTGACTAACCAACAAGCTATTATGGCAAACTCAGACTTACATTTTTTGCAAATGACTTCTTCTCTCAATGGACTTGACGGTTTCCACCACCGGCCAACCCCTGTTGGATCCGGTCAGTTCCATGGTGGGACTCCCGGAATGAGACCTTTCCCTTCAAATGGGATTCTTGGCCGACTTAATAGTCCTTCGGGTATCGGTGTCCGCAACCTTTCTTCTCCTCCTGCAGGAATGTTCTTGCAAAACCAAAATGATCTCGGAAAGTTTCACCATGTCTCTTCACTTCCTCTTAATCACAGTGATGGGGGAAACATACTTCAAGGGTTGCCAATGCCTTTAGAATTCGACCAGCTTCAGGCAAACAACAACAACAATATTAGAAATATGAACAATAATAACAAGAGCATTGCTGGGAGCTCCATGGCTTTTCCTACCTTCTCTACACAACAAAACTCACTCATACGTGCTCCTAATAACAATCTCGTGGTTCTAGAAGGTCACCCACAAGCATCTCCTTCAGGCTTCCCTGGACACCAGATCAATAAACGTGTGGAGCATTGGTCAAACGCTGTATCCTCATCGAATCTTCCTCCTCCCCAGACCAGTAATAGCATCCATCATCAGTTCAATGTCTCTCCGTTACCGCATGCTAGACCTGACCCTTTGGAATGGAACAACGTGTCATCAAGCTACTCTATACCATTCTGTGACTCTGCTGCCAGTACATTGAGTCCTCCAGCCTTAGATACAACAAATCCGGGAGCTTTCAGCAGAAACACAGATTTTGATTCAAATGCAAATGGGCAACCTGGAGTCTTTTATGATTCATTGCAGATGAGACAATCAGGCAACTACGGTCCAACCACTGATGCTGCTATGTTGAGTAGTAACCCGAAGGAAGGGTTCGTCGTGGGGCAGCAGAAGTTACAGAGTGGTGGATTCATGGTTGCAGATGCTGGTTCCTTAGATGATATAGTCAACTCCACAATGAAGCAGGTGTGACATTAAAAAGCTTTGTCCAAATAGAAAGCATTCTGATATGATCTGTGAGATTGTGTGAATACTTAACTTAACATTGTGAATGACAGGAACAGAGCCAGGGAGAATTGTCTGGAGGAGATATGGGATACGGTGGCTTTAGTTCACTCAGAACATGCATATGAGAGAACATGCATCTCATCTTGTGATTGCTTTTGTCTCTTTCTTTTCTCATCTTTTTGTGTATTGATACTGTAAACTATTTGTTTTCCCACTGGTTCTAGCAATTAGGACTCCTACGAAGAAATAATAAAGAAAATAATTCATAAATTCTTATTTTAATATATAGTTTGTCTCTTTGTATTGCTCTGTAGTTTTTGTATTTGTTAATAAAAATATAAATAAATATATAAATTTCACGAGGCCTATGAAGAAACAACTCATAGATCATCACCCCCTATAAGAAAAAGTCTAAAAAGGTGAATGATTGTTATTCAAGATAAAGTGATGATGACGAATTTTAAAGCAATTGAGATTCCTTCGTACACTCAAAAGCCATTATTTTTAAGGTCAACCCACGTTTGCATTATTATAACATTGCTGTGTTATATGTGTATGTTAACGACTTGACATCATTTAGTTCTGTTTTGATGATTGAGTTTGGTATGATTGAAAAAAAAATCTAAATATGGGACGAACCAGAACACAGTAATTCGTTTTTTTTTTTTGATAATTTGAACAAACAGTAGTAACTAAAATATACAGAATTCAAACATTTGTATCATTAAACCAAAACCAAAACAGACAATGTTTACTGGATTACCGAACTTTATTTGGAACAATGCGCACTGTTAAGAAGCTTGAGATCCATACCAAAACGACTTTTGCGTAGTACAGAATTAGAGACAAAAACTAACAATTTGAATCCAACCTTAGTTCCAACCTTAGTCCTACAATGAGAAACTGCAGTTTCATGACTGGAACTTTGGAGCAGGAACAACTTTCTAAAAATAGATAAACATTAACAATATCAAAGTTAGCCTAAATGTTTCTCAAATATTGCATAAGCAGAAACTAGATCTGAGGATCTGAATCTTAGACAAGGAAGAATAAGTCCATACATCATAACTTAATAAAAGACAATAACAACAGTTCCTACTTCATGACCCCTTTGGTCTTGAATCTTTAGATACTTTACCAGTTGAGTCAATCCACGACCATGTTCTGTGGTTTCTCTTCTTCTTTTGCGTCTTCCATTTTCTCATCAGCATTGCCACTAGCTTCTCCAATGATCTCCTCTCCCTCCACCACATTCAGATCGACGCTGCCTCTCAACGGTTTTGTTTCTTAGGCCGTCTCCTTCATCTCAACATTGTTTAGGTCTGGCTTGGTGTCGCTTTCATGTGACTTCGATTGATCAGATGGAGCCGAAAGGATTGTGCTTATGTTACCACTGATAGATTCGAGTGAACGGAAACTCTCACTTAGCTTGCTACTTGGTGGTTGGTTGTTTACATATGCTTGGACTGACTCACGAGCGTTCTCATCAAAATCTTTGCACATCTGGATAACCGCAGAGAGATTAGAGTAAAATATACCGGTTCAAGACATTAACTTTCCAACCAAAAATAAACACAGCTTACCTGGTTATAATGTTGAGCTATTTCAACCCGCGCCTGGTTGTTGTCAACAGCAGCCGCCATCATTTCTTCTGAAGCTGCAGCGAGATTTAGAGAGCTCACATTAGATCCAACAACTCGTTAAATAAAGAAACATGTCATGGAACTTACTGATGGGATCAGTCTTGGGAAGTCCATCAAGCATTTCATCATCGACCTCAATAAAGCTAACTCCCACTGTGTCAGCGACCTTTGGTTCAGCTTCGGGCTCTTCAGCACGAATAGATGATGAGCCACCAAGTCCCTGCGACCAGAGATTCAATCAAAGTTAAACAACTCAGTGCAAGACATGTGAATAACCAATACTGCAGATCAACACAACATACATAATACTCCTCTGCGTATTCATAATTCAACGCCTTCTCCAAAAGTAGGACTCGCTTTTTCACAAACTCAACAAGTCGCCTCTGCATGTCCCGATAGTAGAACATCGAGTTTACTTGGGCCCCATCAGCAGAAGCATTATTGTTCCCAGTATTACCGCTTCCAGGATTCTGGTTAGTCTGTGCTCCCGGATTGGTGTTTCCACTACCATTCTGCCCCTGCAAGCCAGCTTGTTCAGCAGCAGACAAACTTATGTGAGGGAAGTTCAATTCTTTGCAGATAAGCTCTTGGATCCCCAACTCTTTGTCATCAACAATAGCTTGCCATCGTCCGTACCCATGCCTAAAGATTCAAATTTCCAGTGAAGGAAAAGAACATGTAAGCACGTAATGGAATATCATGAGAAAAGAAAACTATTCGGTGAGAACAGTGGTGCAGGTTCATACTTTAAAACAGCACGTATCATTGTCTTGTCATGTTCCTCCTTCCAAATTTTTCCACTTCTCAGTCCTGGGAATCTTTCAAGGATGCGGGAGGGGAAAAGAGGTTTCGTTGGATGGTCTTCTACAAATTTCACCTGTCAGGCAAGAGCACCAAAAAGAACATAATCACCACAGGATCAAAACTTCGGGGCGATAAGCTTAAGAAACAAAACGACAACAAAAAGAAAATTCTACAATAGGTTCGAAAAGGCAGCTTCCTTTATTTCTATACAAAGTGACGGGAAACAGAGAAAATGAAGCAGAACATAACCAAACGTTTTACCACAGTAATGCACAGAAACATCGTAGGTCTTAGATCTTAAGAGTGGTTTAAACATATAATTACTGTACTGAAAAATTGGTAGGGACTAAAACTATAGCCTAGAACCAAAGTGGCAACACTGTGCATTGGCTCTCATAAGACAACTCAGAAAATTAAATAGAGAACTTATTAAAGGATTACAGTGGACAGAATCACCTTATCCTGTACTAGCATCAGAACAGCAATTCTGATTAGAACATCTTCTATTCTAAGCCCTTCCTTGGGCACGCCATCTGCAGACAAAGACCATTATAGTAAAACATATTACAGGTTAACAGGAGAAGCAAAAATCACAGAAAAGCAGTAAACATTAAGAAGATCAATTATCAGTCACCTGAAAAGGTTGGAGAATTTTCGTCTATGTCTTCAGCAATGTGCTTCAAGAAGATTACTCCATACCTGAGAAAAGTCATTAAACAATCAGTTGATGAAATAGGATTAAGTCTTTCCGATGAATAAACCAGAAAGCCTTCTAACTGTGATGCGTTTTTTTTTTTTTTTTGTGAAGAAGCAAAAGAAAACAGTATTAAAGCCCATACTCTTTTATTTCATCATAGGTCTTCTGCTTTAAGCGAGGAACAAACTCCTTCCAATCATAGTTGCCAACTCCATACCTGCAATTTTTGGCCATTCAGAAGAACTTGTAAATCATGTGCAGGGCGAGGCTGAGGATCATATTGATGCATCTGGAGACAAAAATATTAGACAGACTAATTTCTGGTGTCCAAATGCCTTATTGGAAAGAAGATACCTCATCAACGTCTGCACAAAAATGGCCCTTTGACTCTGGTTGAAACCCATTACTCTGAAAGATCTCCCCTCGCCTTCCATCAAAGGAGTTGGCTCCGAGTTATCTACAGAAAAACTCATTTAATAAACTGCACACACTTTTAATATCACTAGTTTCAGCTCCATTCGAATTAAAGAATTTCAGAGACGTGGTAATACCTCGACCCCTTCTTCTGTACGGTCGTCGTCCCGTTTGAACTCCTTGCCCCGCTGCTTCACCATCTGTTGACTCGGCTTCATAACTTTCATCTCCAGAGCTCACATCTTCCAAACCAGCAAGATCATCTTCTTCAATGGATACCAACTATGAAAATATCGCATATAAGAATTAGAACAGCCTTTAATAAAAATGATATGAACTTAAAATAGGGAGTGAAGCAAAACGTATTTCTTGCAGAAGAAAACAGAAGACTATAGTTACTTGAGCCTTTACCAACCCCAATTACTTGACCCAACATGAAAACCCCTAAGATCTGTCGAAAATATTGATAGGACAAGGGCATCTAGTGTTTTTGGATACAGTCAACTAAATTATTACTTCCTGAATTTAGCTACTTAAGGAATTCGAAAGGGAAAAAGTAGGAAACAGAATGAGAAAGATATAAATGGTGAATAATCAAATCCAGTTATTAATATGATGCCACAATTGTATAAGGGGGTCAAAAAGAGACTAAACCTGCTTGCGACTTCTCTTCCTTTTCCCAAGAGCATTAAGTTCCTCAGCCTGATGCAGCTCAAATTTATCTTTTAACAACTCTTCCCAATAACTTACTCTATCAGAATTGCCTGCTGAAGATTTGCTTTCAGCAGCGACTCTCTGTGCCTCTAATGCGGCGGCCTCATTTTCATCTATATACTCAAAATTAGCCACCTAAGACGAAGATCACAGGAAATCATCAGAGTTAATGATACTACAAAGATACCGGACACCCTAATCGCATTCAAATAAAACAGCAACGCTGGAAACAGCCTCATGTTCCAGCTAAGTCTAAAGACCATTCAAATAAAAAAATCAGGCTTCAAAGAAATGTAACCAAATCAATAAATTGGCTCAATCAACATCATCACAAGTATAAATTTCTAACTTTAAGTCATCATCACTAGTTATCATTGAGTTTGCTTTCACTTTTAGCCAGAACGAAACAGTCAAGACACTTTCTAAAGACTGTCTATACGCATCAAAGCGGACTGGATTTAATTGCATTGATCCTCCAAACTTAGCAAGTAATTAATAATTTGACAATGCATGGACTCTTAAAGGCTTTCAAGGTTTGCTAAGTTTGGAGGATTCATTCGGTAGCCACCCATAGTCTGAATATTAAGGAATTTAAGAACACAATAACCATACACTCAAATGGAGCATTGAAAACCAGTCAATTCTGATCCAGAAAATCTAATAGAAGAGGAAGATAAAAGGCAAGAAAACCTTGAAAGCCTTTAAGAATCCATTCTCCTCTTCATCATCCACTGAGACCTCCTCCGCCTCCACGAGATCCCGATCAAGCAATCTGCAGAACAGAAGATGGAGACAAATAATGAAATATCCATGCAATTGACCGCAAAAGCTTCCATAAGAAAGGAGCAATCGGAAAGATCAGATACCCTTGTTAACCAAAAACAAGAGGGAAGGAGTAAGGAGTATATTACTTGTCTATAGCCGCATCATCATAATGAATTTTTCCAGACTTTCCTGCTTCTTCGTCTTCACTAGCAAAAAGCTCCTTTGATCCATACCTGATGATGTCATCTAATTCTTCCTAAATTGTAGTCAGGAAAACAAAACAAACAAATACTACGTGAGAAACAATCAACAAATATGGACCCCTTCTCTCTAATGTTTTTCTTTTTAAGCTCCGTGCTTATACCGAATAGTGTTCTTAGTATTTCTACCTTCTAACTCCAATCTGTTGAGAAATCTCTAATAATGTGAATAGGTGTACCTTCAGGTAATAAAAGTATACCTGATTAATATTTTGTGTTTTGAGTTTCCCGACAACAAGATGCTCCAGAACCATTTTCTTTTTAGTCAACTGCATCATCCTTTCTTCAATGGTGCCTCGGTTTATGAGCCTGTAAATCATCACCTAAAGGAAAATATAAGGATAGATTAGCGAAACTAAAAATAAGAAAAATGCAAGCTGACAGCAGTAAGAGATCATAGTTAAAACCTTATTTCTTTGGCCAAGTCGATGGGCTCTAGCCATAGCCTGAAGATCCGCATGGGGATTCCAGTCACTACAGAAACAGATAAAACAATTTCAATCATAGGTATGAAAATGAGAGCTGGTGTAAACCAAAACAGACAGCCACCCCACATTGCATGCCCACGAAATTTTATTATTAGCAAGACAGCGGTTAATAATTTTCTTGATCTTCCCGCTGCCTAACAATTTTCATGCTCAAGAAATAGTTATTTGGAAAAATATTCCAAATGCCTTTCTATCACTCATCATCACCTATGAGACATCTACTTAAAGCATCCAACTCACTTGAAAATCAACATATGCTACCAAAATCTCATGCTATCAAGCCAAATAGCTCCTCTTACTTCTTGACACAATAACTATGGAAAACATACAGATGACACTAAGAGAACTGAAATTCAAACCTGTCATAAATGATTACTGTATCTGCGGTTGCAAGATTTATTCCTAAGCCACCAGCTCTTGTGGAGAGCAAAAAACAGAACTTGTTAGAGTTTTCGGCATTGAACCGATCTATGCGTATTTGACGGTCAGCTCCGCCAACCTTTCCATCAATTCGCTCATAGCTCCAATTCTGACAAAGACAAGAAAATGAACAATTAAGTCATATGAAGGATTTTACATAACTGCATATTAGAAAGAAAAAAAATGTGATAGAAAGAGATAAAAACAAGTAGTCTCAAGTGCATGCGTCAGCAATAGTCATGATAATGACATTTCAAGTAACAAAAGATGTAATCTTTGAGGGAATAAAGAAGTTATATCGCCAACAGAGTAAGTTACACCATAAACTCTACCAAAGTAATTGCACCTACCTACAGAATCAACTCTACTACTTTTTTCTAGATAGAGTCCTCAGGCACAATTATGTATATAGAAGCATGTGCTGAAACTGAGTGTATATGTGAACAATGTATCAAACTCATGTACACAGGACAGATACCTTATAAAAACACTAGTCTTCAAGTAAACCCAGCATGTGAAACTGTGTGTATATGAGAACTCTGTACACAGTTTCAGCACATGGTAAACATATTTGAGGATTATTGTACTTAAGATATATAAACTTGTTATTTCTAATTTTCTACTGTGTATATGAGAACTCTCTACACGGTTTCAGCACATGGTAGACATATTTGAAGATTATTGTACTTATAAACTTGTTATTTCTACTGTATATGTGGAAATTGTGTCCTTATTCTTTCATTTTGACACAGAGTTCTTTAACTCTCAATCTCAGTATAGGCTTGACTTACTTCCTTGTATTTCCATAATTTTGCCTAAGGACTAGCAAGAAAAACGTAGAGTTGATTCTATAAAATGGTGTTCTACAGAAAAACAAGAATGAAAATCCATTGAAACAGAATATACATATAAGAAGCTCAGATACCTTATGGGAACAGTAGTCTTCAAGTAAGTCCAGCATGTGCTGAAACTGTGTGTATATAAGAACTCTGTGTCCTTGCTCTTTCAGCTTGACCATCATTTTATCTAGAAGTTGTAGCTTTCCACAAGATTCCAAAAGTTGTCTTTGATACATCATACATATACGAAAAAGTTAATGGAAAGTTTAACAGACGACTATAAACAAATTCAGATAATCACTTTTCGATAAATGAGATGTTACTTGAAAAATTCATTAGCATCGTGAATAACTGGCTCAACACCTTCCAGCATATAAGGATGGCAGCAAACTTTTCGTAATTCCATCATAATGTTATTAAGGGAAATCTGAAACAGAATCAGACCAACACAATCACCAGACGAATTACAGTGGACCTGTAACCCACCAATGAGGATATGGATCTGAAGAGTATACAAAAATTAATAAGAACTTACTTGAGCACCTCCCTTTTTTGTCAATATTTGATAATTACGGGTAAAAATAGCCTTGTAATATTTTTTCTGCAGGCTGCTCAAATCAACACGCAAAATGAGCTCCTTTTTTGGGGGCATGTCTTTCATTACATCTTTCTTTACCCCTATAAAATCAATCAAAATACGACACAGCATAGTTAAGATCATAAAATTCTTGCTTAGAAAAATTCCGTCTGAACGAACTTTTGAACACATCTCCACTAAAAAGATGAAGAAAAGGTTTCGGTTAATACTTCTGAGCAAATGTGGAGCCAACATGTTGTGCAGTCTTGAAATCTGCTCCTCTTGATTAATATCTTTGAACTCCTCCTGGAACTCCTCCAAACTTGCAAACTGCAAGTATTGTGCAATCAAATAAAATGTGTTAGCTATATAAAATTCTGTAAAGTATGTGAATTTATATATCTTTGCCATCCTTGGGATACCTTCCCCGCATCAAGAAAATGCATGAGCATGAAAAGTTCATCCAAGTTGTTCTGTAAAGGCACCACGTAATCATCAGTAACATATTGCAACTAATCAGGTAAGAAATTAGTGCAGGATCATATATAACAATTCTCATTGCAAATTGTCGCTACTAATGCTCAGATACAACTATTGAAAGTATAAACTCCAGGAATAAAAATCAAATGACGAACCTGAAGTGGTGTTCCTGTCAGAAGAATACGATGGTTACTTGAATATTGTGTTAATGAAGAGAACAGCTTTGAATCCTTATTTTTCAGTCGATGGCCTTCATCAACAATCTGACCCCAAAAAAAAATGTTACTAAGCTGCATAAAAGAGAGAAAGAGAGAAGAGTGCGAGAAATAATGTCTCATTAGGGAATAAGAGTTACCATGCACTCCCACTTAATTGGTTTCAGAACTGCTGTATCTAGGTTGATCATCTCATACGATGTGAGGAGGACATCAAACTTGATTCTTTTTTGCTTGCTTTCGCTACTGATTTGTCCAGATTTCTTTTTCTTGATCTTTTTTTGATCTTTCGAAAAGTAAAACTCATGTTCTCTGATAACTGCTCGGGCTTGCGAAGTGCCAAAATACATAACCTACCCGTCAAGTGATCACGAAGACCATTTCATTAACAAACAACAAAAACTTACCACAAAGGCACAACTCATTGCGTGTATAACTGCATACATACCACATTCATCTGTGGGGCCCATGTGGCAAACTCTCTCTCCCAGTTCCGCAGAGTTGATAGTGGAGCAATTACCAAATGTGGAATGAGGTTATCCTCAAAAAGTGAAGCTAAAAGGGCAATGCTTTGAATAGTTTTGCCTGTAAACAGGAAATATCTCACAATATTACAAAAATGGAAAACGAAAAAGCCTCTGACATTATATGAAAATATCTATTTGACCACAAGGGTGGAATAATTGAATATATACCTAGCCCCATTTCATCAGCAAGAATTACGTGTGTCTGCTTTGACCACGAGAACCGCAAAAAATTAAGTCCCTCAAGCTGGTACGGATGCAACAAGCCTTCAATAACAGAAAACAAAATAATCATAGCATCTATAGATACCAAAGATGGAAACATTTATAGTATATGAATTAGAGTGACCCAAATACCTTTGAGGAATTCAGGAGTATGATCACATTGTTGAAAGTCTCTAGGGTTTCTTTTGTGGTCAACATCTTTACCTCTGCGAGTTCTAGAATTTATATCCTTGAACCTTTGGATTTCATTCTGAAAGGTTGAGATGTCTGATTCTGACTCCCAATAACATTCATCATAAGATAGCTCTTTATATTTCACGAGATATTCCAGCTCCCCAGCTTCCTCTCTATATCACAAATGAAAAAATGCAAGTGTCACAAGAAAACAGCTAAGAATGTAGTAACTTTTGAAAAGAAAAAGTGAAAAGAAAAAGTAAGGAAAGCTTGATAATTTGGTAGAAAAAAACATCTAAATGTATTTTGACAAAGCAGCACTCTATCAAAGGTTCTGGTTTATTAGAGAACGAGTATGGTGAAAAAAATATATATGTAGAAAAAAGTTGGCAGATAAATAAATGAAGGAATTAATTCCATCACTAGACCTGCAGGCAAGAATCCGATCAACAGTGGTCCACTCAGGACGAATGGCAACAAAATCATCTTCGCTGTTATTGGCTGACTCCGCTTGACGGTGAAAGTTGTTCACCCTGGTTTTTAAACGATGATTTGACTTATAAGCCTTCTGGAATTCCTTCTCAGGCACCCTATGATTGGTCAAAGGAAATAAAAATCATGTCTTATAATGTTCACAGACAAGAAACATTGATAATTAGCATGTTCAAACACAGAGACAGAAAAAAAAATGCAGTAACTACCAAGAGCAGTGAAGGTATGATAATCCCTTCCACTTCACGAGATACTGTTTGACATAAACAGGCTTTGCTGCCGCTTCGGAGGAACCTTGTTCACTAGATACTGTAGGACGTGATTCACAGTCCAATATCTTATCAATCTCATTTAGAGGGCTAACCTGAAAATGTAGAAACAGTTCTACCATGTAAGAAAATGGAAGATATGGCATCCCAAAGAAAACTATGGACGTTGATTAGAATCTTACGCATTCAGGGCATCTCCAATTTTCCACAGAAGCATCTTTAAGAGGTGGAACTAGACATTTAGCATGGAACGCATATGTACATGTATTGCAGCTTACAAGATTTGCACTTTGCCCACAAGCCTGGCATGCATTTTCTTTCTGTACATCAAGAGTAACAACAACAACAACAACAAAAAAGGAATCAAATAGACAGAATAAGAAGCAGTTTAAGCAGAACAATAAGCTTGAGATAAGAGACAAACCGCATCTGTTCTGACAATAGCCTCAACTTGCTCAAGAGTCCGATCCTTTTTAGGAACAAAGTCGTCATCATCAGAATCATCGAGATTATAAACCGGTTTCCTGTCTGATCGTATACGAAGCCTCTCCACCAGACTACTCATATTTCTGCACACAAAACATGTCACCCATCAGTAAGCTCAAACGTAAATAGATAACATAAGTACACAATAGGTTCAGTGCCAGTTCTGAGGCTTAAAGCAAACTATGAGTTTCTACTGGATTCAATATACCATAATTAAGCTCTGATACCTAAACGTTCAATAACAATAGCTACTAAAAACTCGATTCATAAAACCACACAAGCAAGATCGAAGAAGCTTGTGAAAGAGAAAGAGAGAGAGTTAATGAAAAAAAACCCTAAACCAAAATACCTAAGCAAATCAAACATACAATCAAACAAACAAAACCCCAATTGAGTTTTCAAATGTGAGTACCCATAACTCGAATTAACAACCCATTTTAGCAATTTCATGAAAAGATTCAAAATTTTGCAAAAAACCCAGACCCGACATTTTCAAACTCTCTCAACTTTGTTGTACAAAGAAATTGAAAGAGACAGTAACTTGATTCGACGGAAACTGAGAAGTTGAAAAGCAATTTACTTGTCGTAGAATGAGTAAAAAAAAAGTGAAGCAGATGAGAGTGTGGAAGAGACGAAGAAGAAGAAGGAGAAGAAGAACCTTTGAATTTTGTTCGGGATCTGTTTGAAGAGGAGAAAAGTAACTCCCCAAACCTGAATAATCAGACACGAATGATTCTTTTACATTTAGCTTACGATTTAACTTAGGGTTATTATAACTTTAAATACACTTTATTACACATTTTTTAATACTTCCTCCAATATTGTTAAAAATAATATCTGAATATTATATATATAGACATATATATTTTATACCTAATACAATTTAGGATTTTATTCTTTTCCAAATAAGATTTAGAAAATTTTCATTTTTATCTGTCTTATCACATTTCTAATCGGGATTCAAAACCTTATATGCTTCGATTGGTAACATCATTTAAGCAAGGCGGTTAAGATTTTTTTTAGCGGTTGTAGAAAAGGCGGTTAAAAAAAAGGCGGTTACAAAAGATGAAAGAAAAAATGGTTAAATTCAAACGAGCGGTTAAATAATAGTTATGATTGGTAACAAGTGGTTGAATAGTAAAAACATTATTGTAAAAAACAACAACAAAAAAATAGTTTAAAATTTAAACAATTTTTAGAAATTATCAATTTTATTTTTAAAACTCTTCATAAATAATATAAATACATAAATATTTTTTTATAAAGAAAAAATATTTAAATAATTAAAAAAATTTCAACCGCTCGTTTTGTAAACAAGGTGGTTGCAAACTCACCTATTTTAAGGCGGTTGGCAACTGCCTCGTTTAAGCTTCTAGCCGCCTCTTTTAACCACTTATTCCAACCACTCGTTTCAACCGCCTATTTCAATCGCTCATCTGATTAGTAAACAAATGAGCGGTTGAATCTCCAACCACTGTTAAATGTGTTACCAATCAAAGAATGCATTTTTCATTTATAAAACGAGTATTCAGGTTAAAAATGAAATACGACACTGATTATGCTCATCCCTAATATGTTAAGTATATATGAACAACTTGTTAAATGAATTAGATCTATGGTTAGATGATTCATGATTGAATGATGCCTGGAATTTATGAATGATACTGGCTATGCATGGTTAAGGATTCATTAGTTCATCAATTAGATCTATAGTTAGATGCGAGGCGAAGATACAAAAACTTCATCGCCCAACAATATTATAGCCCTTAAAAAAATATTAAACATAAATTAAGAATCTATAAAACTATACTTTGGTTTTGGTGTTTTGCTTTAACCTGAAATCCAAAAACAATGATAGGTAGTCACATTTTCGAGTCATAACCTTCTTTGTAAAAGGGAGTGTGCATAACCAGATAACATGAGATCTCTGAGTTTTCTGTGTTTTTCTGTGATTTGGTGGATTGATTCCTTGTTTATGTGCTTTTCGTGTTTCCTACGGTCTTGTGTTGGCTAGTGTGATGTTCTTGGACGGGTGATAGCCTTGAAAGATAAGTTGCAGTCGATGACGGCGTCTAGAATTGACGCTAGGGCATGTGCATCGATCGACACCAGAACTGAAACTCCGACAACTTTTATTTTTTCAGTCGCAAGATGTGGTTGCTGCGGTAACTTAACGAACAGACTCTATGTCGCTTAATAGTTTTTGATTATTTGAAGTCTACTATGTATTTTCGATAGGTTTAATTTTTAGTAATAATTAAAATATTTATTTTGCTAGTTTAGCCAAACACTCGTATATAATGGGACATAGAGAATATATGAATTAAAGTATTTGCAAAGAAAAATTATGAAGTTACATTGTCTGAAAATAGTAGAGTTAAAAGTATTTGGAAAAAGGAAAGGGAAAATTCCCAAAAAAAACACCAACTATTTAATATTTGCCAGAAAAAAACATGAACTTTTTTCGTTGTCAGAAAAATACGCAGACTATTTTTTAGTTGATAAAAAATACACGAACTATTTATTTTTTCCAGTTTCTCCTCGTCTCCGTTTCGACCGTTAACAGTATTGTAACGGCATTACTATTTTTGAAAAAAATTCTAGAAAAAAACACAAACTATTTCTTTGTTGCCAGAAAAATACATGAACGTTTTTTTCTTTGCCTGAAAAATACATAATTTTCCATTTCTTATTTTTCTATTAACAATGTTAGAGATCATAACTTATAACCTTCTCTGCTCTCTTGAACTTCATTCAAATTTTCATTACTATTTAGGATAACAAAAATAAGAACAAATATACACAATTAGATTAATCAATTTCTAAATTTCTCAATTAGTGTTGTTTTTGGATTTATACTGACTTTACAAATTTTGAAACTTCATCAACATTTCTCTAAAATTTTATGAGATCTCCACCTTTGTAGACTTTTGTATACATTTAAAAAAATATGCATCTCTTTAGTTTAGTACCTTTTATGATGCTTATAGCCAGTGTAAATCATCAAATGGGCTGGTGTACGCAAACTTGATCGAGATCATAGATTATAGCCATTTTGTGGGACATCAACTCTTGTAACGTAACAAGATTCACCATTTATTTATGCAAAAACAATACTAATTGAGAAATTTGGAAATCGATTAATCTAATTGTGTATTTTTGTTTTTGAATTTAGTTATCATAAATAATAGTGAAAACTTGTATGAAGTTCAAGAGAGCAGAGAAAGTTATGAGCTATGATCTCTAACATTGATGGAAAAATAAGAAATGAAAAATTATGTATTTTTGAGGCAAAGAAAAAAAAGTTCATGTATTTTTCTGGCAACAAATAAATAGTTTGTGTTTTTTTTCAAAAATAGTAACGCCGTTACATTACCGTTAACGGTCGTAACGGAGACGAGGAGAAACTGTAAAAAAATAATAGTTCGTGTATTTTTTATTAACTAAAAAATAGTCTGCGTATTTTTTGGCAACGAAAAAAATTCATGTTTTTTTCTGACAAATATTAAATAGTTGGTGTTTTTTTGGGGAATTTTCCCAAAAAAGAAATATATAATTATAAATTTAAAAAAAAAACTGAAAATAATTGTGGGGCTTGGCAAGTCAGCTGAAAGCTCTTTCAAGAATGGATATTCCAAAATAATTGGTTAACACTTGGTTAACTATAAACCAAAAGGAATTTGAAATATTTAGATTTGAATAGATCATGTTAATCTAAACCGGAAAGAGCTACTAGTCTGAGAGAAACCCAGTTTATACTCCAAAATCCTCAAACTCCTAAAACCCACACCGAATCGAAGATTCGCGATGTAATAATAATTCCTTTTCTTCTACAAACTTCCTTTTGCCTCTTCTCCAAGCTTCTCCAAAGGTTCCCTTCAATTGCTTCCTCTCCTCTTACAAAAAAAACCCTAAAACCAAAACATCAATCCCTTCAATTTTGACCTCAAACATGGCGTCAAGGAGATTGTCCAAGTCTCTTTCCTCAGCCATCAAGGCTCAATATACTCTCTCAAGACCATCTCTTCTCCTCCGTTCTCACCCTCTCTCTTCCTCTGCTCACTATTTTACCTCCCCCCGACCAAATTCATTCATCGGACTCGCCGGAAACAACAACTCTTCCGTCACTCAGGCAACGGCTTCTCACTCCCGACTCTTCCCTCTTTCTTTACAATTCCCTTCTCCTCGAAGCTTCTCCTCCAGCTCAGCTCAGGTTCGTGCTCGGCGATTTCATTCTATTTCAGTATTAGCTCCTCGATTTTGGAACAAAGATTGTTAATTTTTGTCGTGTTGTTGTTATTTTTTTGTAGCCAAGTCAAAATGAGTATACGGAGATGGCATGGGAAGGGGTTATCAATGCCTTTGACGCAGCTCGTAATTCGAACCAACAGATTGTGGAATCAGAACATTTGATGAAAGCTCTTCTTGAGCAAAAAGATGGTATGGCTAGGAGGATATTTACCAAAGCCGGAATCGACAACTCCTCTGTTCTTCAGGCTACGGATGACTTCATATCTAAACAACCAAAGGTTACAGGTGATACCAGTGGTCAGATACTAGGTTCATCTCTTAGTGTTGTATTAGAGAACGCAAAGAGGTATAAGAAAGAGATGTTAGATAGTTATATCTCGGTCGAACACCTTCTGTTGGCGTATTATTCGGATATGAGGTTTGGACAAGAGTTTTTCAAGAACATGAAACTTGATAAACAAGCCCTCAAGGATGCTATTAAAGATGTCCGCGGTAGTCAACGAGTTACTGATCAGAGTAAGTTTTTTTGTGTTGCATTCACTTTAAAAGATGGTATTGAGATCTTGTTGAATGTTTTGTTATATGGTGTGTCCTTTTATTTTTTTTTGTGTTAATGCCTTTTGCTTACTCTGATCATGTAATGTAGATCCTGAAAGCAAATATGAAGCACTTGAAAAGTATGGAAATGATTTGACTGAGATGGCTAGACGAGGGAAGCTTGATCCTGTCATTGGACGGGATGATGAAATCCGGCGTTGTATCCAGATATTATGTAGGAGAACAAAAAACAATCCTGTTATTATTGGTGAACCTGGTGTTGGGAAAACTGCTATTGCAGAGGGGTAAATCTTTAATATTATATTCCTTGCTTTTCTTTACTTTTGGAAAGTCTCTAAAAGTTACGATTGTACTAAAGAGATTTACCTTTACAGGTTAGCTCAACGAATTGTGCGAGGAGACGTCCCTGAACCTCTCATGAATCGAAAGGTTAGTGGTTTACTGTTTTCTGTAAGAAATGCTGAAGAAAGATCTTAACAGGTTTGATTTGGTTTCGTTTTCATTAGTTGATTTCTCTCGACATGGGTTCTCTCCTTGCTGGTGCCAAATATCGAGGAGATTTTGAAGAAAGGTTGAAAGCAGTATTGAAGGAAGTAACTGCTTCCAATGGGCAAACAATCTTGTTCATTGATGAGATCCACACTGTTGTTGGTGCAGGTGCCTTTCCTCATTCTATCAACATGCTATAAATATTGATGTTTTGTTTTTACTTTTTATACACAAAACATGTATGCATATACAGTATTGTGCCGTCCATGTTAACATTGTTGGGTGGATCTCTATCTAAAGGCTTTATATCCTGTGAGAGGGAAAATTATGGTTAAGATTTTGAAAGATCTACTAATATTATTACTCTTGTTTGCCATATCTGTTAAATCACTTTTGTACATTGTTACTGGTAAGATGAAACTAACGAATTAGCTAATATTATCTCTTGTTTAGGAGCTATGGCGGGAGCAATGGATGCGAGCAACCTCTTGAAACCAATGCTTGGCCGAGGTGAACTGAGATGCATTGGTGCAACTACATTGACCGAATACCGCAAATACATAGAGAAAGATCCAGCTCTAGAGCGTAGGTTTCAACAAGTGTTATGTGTTCAGCCCACTGTTGAAGATACAATCTCGATTCTCCGTGGGTTAAGAGAGCGTTACGAGTTACATCATGGTGTTACTATATCAGATAGTTCACTTGTTTCAGCGGCAGTTCTGGCTGACCGCTACATCACTGAACGCTTTTTGCCGGACAAAGGTATAGACACGCACTTTCCCTGAATTTTTATCAGTTTTCTTGGGATAATTCGACCATAGCATTGTTTTCTAAGATAAACGTTCTTTGTTTCAGCTATTGATCTTGTTGACGAAGCTGCTGCAAAGCTGAAGATGGAGATCACTTCTAAACCAACTGAACTAGATGAAATAGACAGAGCTGTGATCAAATTGGAGATGGAAAAGCTTTCTCTTAAAAATGATACTGATAAAGCTTCTAAAGAACGGCTACAGAAGATTGAGAATGATTTGTCCATTCTCAAACAGGAACAGATTGAACTTAGTGACCAATGGGAGAAAGAAAAGTCGCTCATGACTAAAATACGTTCGTTTAAAGAAGAGGTAAAAATTTCGCTCACTATTTTTTTTCAAGTATAGTTCATTCTTGAAATCTTATAACATATTTATGCCTTTTCGGCTTAACGTCTTATAAATCAATATCATACAAGACACTCGCAGTTTCTTGTTCTGTGTAGTACACTAGTACTTTTTGAGGTTGTAGTACTTGTGGTGGTTGCTAATCATGTTGGTCTATATCGACCCTGATGTCCATAACATGTTTTATGTTTTACAGATTGATCGAGTTAACCTGGAAATTGAATCTGCTGAACGTGAATATGATCTAAACCGAGCTGCTGAGCTTAAGTATGGAACACTTATGTCCCTCCAACGACAGTTAGAAGAAGCTGAGAAGAATCTCACGAATTTCCGACAGTCTGGAGAGTCACTACTCCGAGAAGAGGTTACTGATCTTGACATAGCAGAGATTGTGAGCAAGTGGACCGGTATTCCACTATCTAATCTCCAGCAGTCAGAGAGAGAAAAGCTGGTCTTGTTGGAACAAGTACTCCACAAGAGAGTTGTTGGTCAAGACATGGCTGTAAAATCAGTAGCAGATGCTATCCGGCGTTCAAGGGCTGGTCTTTCTGATCCTAACCGCCCAATAGCCAGTTTCATGTTCATGGGTCCAACAGGTGTAGGTAAAACTGAGCTTGCCAAGGCTCTAGCCGGATACCTCTTCAACACTGAAAATGCAATAGTGAGGATCGATATGAGTGAGTATATGGAAAAATTCTCAGTCTCGCGGCTAGTTGGTGCACCACCTGGCTATGTTGGTTATGAAGAAGGTGGGCAGTTAACCGAAGTTGTTCGCAGGAGACCTTACTCGGTGGTTCTGTTTGATGAGATTGAGAAAGCTCACCCTGATGTCTTCAATATCTTGCTACAACTGCTAGACGATGGAAGAATAACTGATTCTCAAGGGAGGACCGTAAGTTTCAAAAACTGTGTTGTAATTATGACGTCGAATATAGGATCTCATCACATACTTGATACCCTCCGCAACAATGAAGACAGCAAAGAAGCAGTTTATGAGATAATGAAGCGACAAGTTGTGGAGTTAGCAAGACAGAATTTTAGGCCCGAGTTCATGAACAGAATTGACGAGTACATAGTTTTCCAGCCGCTCGATTCAAATGAAATCTCCAAAATCGTAGAGTTGCAGGTAACAACCCCGTTTACACTCACTTTGTTTTGCATATTTAGTTTTCAGAATTTTTACTCTTCCATTTATTAATAGCTTGTGCACATATACTTCATACCCATTATTTTACAACATCAACTTCTCTTACTAGTTTGACTTTTGATAACAAAAAAAATGGAAGCATCATCACTTTGTGTTAGTCTAACCAATTTATTTTTTCCAATAACATTAGCGTATCTTATAACATTTGTGTAACGTGCAGATGAGACGGGTGAAGGATAGGTTGGAACAGAAGAAAATTAATCTTCAGTATACACAAGAGGCAGTGGATCTCCTGGCTCAGCTTGGCTTTGACCCGAACTATGGTGCGAGGCCTGTCAAGAGAATGATTCAACAGATGGTAGAGAATGAGATTGCCGTTGGGGTTTTAAAAGGAGATTTCGCGGAAGAAGACACAGTTCTTGTCGATGTTGACCTCTTGGCTAGTAACAACAAATTGGTTATCAAGAAGGTCGAGAGTAATGATACAACTGAAGAAATGGCCGCTTAATTAGACTGTACGGGTTAGCGTTTGAAAACTCTTTTGTTCTATCCTTTATAGATTCGTACTTCTAACAGGTTCGGATTGTTATGTTTTTAGTATCTTCTTGCCGACAAAGTAAATGGGAACACACACCGACATTAGCATTTGAAATTATTAACTTGGAGCGGTGAATAATGGGGTGTTAAGATCATTTATGAAGCGTTTAATAGGACGTACGTACGTACCAATGTGGTACGTGTATTATAGAGTTTGTTCCAGATCTGTTTTTCAATTAAGGAGATTAAACTTGCAAATCTTACCAAATCAAACGCTGTGATTTAGAATAATTAAAAAAAAAATTAACCACGTTCTCTTGTCGCCAGAATTGAATCGGATCCTTCTCTTAATTAGCTTCCGACAATGAAGTATTTGTTTATCTCTATAGTTTTTCTTATTAATTCTTTTGTCTCATGTTTAGTCAAGTACTTAGTATTCTCACTAGTGACGCATTAGCATATTTATTAGTTAGTTACTTTTGAAATGTCAGTCATGTCTTGTAATGAGGGGAAACAACCTGGTACATCCACTGTAAACAATAACAATTGAATTTTAGTTATCATTTTTTTCTTTCTTTCAAAACTATACTCTCAAAATTTTGAAATGAGCCAACAATTTCGAAATTTTAGAAGTATATATATATATTTTCCTCCTATATTATTTTTTTCTATAGGTTTTGGTTATATACACTGTATCTAGTATCTATCTTTTATGATCCTTTTTGTTTTTTTTTTTAACAAAGTCTTTTATGACCCTTATGTGGGAGTAGTACTTCACCAAAACCAAAAGGTGCAAAAATAAAACTCTTATTTGTTGGGAAAAGGTGCATAGAACTTATACAACAAGAGATAAACTAAGTATACCTGGAAATTATCAGTCATTTCGCTTTTGAGCACAAGAATATTCGCCTCAACTTCAGCAACTTTGTCTCGAGAGGCTGCATGGAACTCAGACTAAAATATCAGATTTAACACTTACTCAGCTTGCCAAGCAGTCTATGGCTTAACTTTATGTAGCTAGTATGAGAGCACAACATCTCTCTTAGGTGAAAATTTACTTGGTCAAGGACTTCCTTAATCCTTACACTCTGGAGTCATCTCTTTGTACTTGCCACATTTTTCTTTTGCAGCTCTCTATTTTACTTTCTTAGCCCTGTAAAGGTTACTCAAACCACTTTTTTAGTATGAGCCTCAATTTTTATCTTTTGAGCAACTAATTATAACTTATGCCTAATTTTGGATTGGTCGTTTTTAAAAATTTGCAATTTTCAAGTCTTGAAACAAATTCATGGTTGGTAAATAGATATGAGTGAAAAAACATATGGTTTAAAGAAACAGACGAAACATGTATGTGAAACTGAAAACGAAGCATTTGGAAATATGAAAACTGTTTTTATAAAAAATTTAGGAAGCGGATACATGTTGGAAACATATATATAATACATCATTAAATCATATACAGTATTATTTTAAAATTTATAATTAACAATACAAATCTAATACTAAAAGAATGATAACTCAACTAGGAAAAAGCAAATAGTCTACATTTACAATATACTGTATAAAAACTATTAATAGCTCAAAGTGATAAAAACTATCTTCATTTACATTTTTTATTAATTAATTTCATCAAACAAATTCTGAAACGATTTTGTGTTGCGGTAAAGCATAATCAAACTCAAGTCTCTCCAAATTAATTTAATTTAATTAATAGTAACTTTCAACATCTCTCATGACAATATTATATGTATTGTACCGTTGTCATTTCTCTTTTTCTAAAAATAAAATACAAACTTAAATGTGCAAAAAATTCTAAATCGCAAAATAATCTGTTACAACTACTAATATACCAAATCTCTTTAATATCATATACTTCCTCTGTTTTCGCCTCCAACTAAAAAACAAACAAATATAAAACAGAGCAAACTCTCTCTCTCTCTCTCTCTCTCTCTGCTCTATAGAACTGATCGGCGATAATGGCGAAGTGTCACCGGAACAATGTAGATCCTCTCATCCTCCACCGCATTCCCTCCGCTTCTTCTTCCTCTTCCTCATCCGTTAACACTTTCTCCGGATCGTCATTCCGTAGAATAATCTTCGACGCTCTTAGCTGCGGCGGTAGCTCTCGTTACCAACGTGAACTCCGAGAAGAAGAAGAAGAAGACGGTTCGAAATCGACAACAACGATCGGAGAAGATTTAGCAAAGAAAACAGAGAAGCTCTGCGATCTGTTGAACTTAGCAGTGATTGAAAGTGGTGTCGAGACAAAGAAGAAGGAAGAAACGTTAGAGGTTCTGAAACGTGTTGTTAAAGATTTACAAGCTGCGGAGGCAGAGACAGAGAAGAAAGTAGCGGCGGCGAGTGAGGTTAGGTTGTTAGCAAAAGATGATAGTGAAGTGAGAGTGACACTTGCTATGCTCGGTGCGATTCCTCCGTTGGTTAGTATGATCGACGATGATTCACTAATCGAAGATGCTCAAATCTCTTCGCTTTACTCTCTTCTAAATCTTGGAATCGGCAACGATGCGTGAGTCTTCTCATTGCATTGCATGTTTCTAATTCTTTAATTTTCAGAACATTTCTCAGTTTTTTTTTTTGGTTTATTAGTTATGAATGATTTTTGGTTGTTGTTGTTGGTTTGCTTCTTTTAGGTGAAAATTTAATTGTTTTTATTTAGAGAGATGTCACTTTCTTTGCTTTTTTAGGAGTTTGATCTGTTTCTGTTATATGTTTTTTTTTTTCTTAAGCCAAGAATAATTTTGAAAGCATTTAATAATTCAATCATTTGTTTCAATGACATATACAGGAACAAAGCAGCCATTGTTAAAGCAGGTGCTGTTCACAAAATGTTGAAGATAATTGAGTCGTCTAAGCCACGGAATCAAGCGGTTTTTGAGGCTATTGTCGCTAATTTTCTAGGGTTAAGCGCGTTGGATTCAAACAAACCGATCATTGGTTCGTCAGGTGCAATTGTTTTCCTAGTGAAAACGTTGAAAAACTTTGAGGAAACAAGTAGTTCAAGACAAGCTAGAGAAGATGCTCTTCGAGCGCTTTACAACCTCTCAATCCATCACCAAAACGTTCCATTCATCCTCGAAACCGATCTGGTTCCTTTTCTTTTGAACACGTTGGGAGATATGGAAGTTAGTGAGAGGATTCTTGCAATCTTAACCAATGTGGTATCAGTACCTGAAGGAAGGAAAGCGATAGGGGATGTGGTTGAAGCGTTTCCCATATTGGTCGATGTATTGAACTGGAATGATTCAGTAAAATGTCAAGAGAAAGCGATTTATATTCTCATGTTAATGGCTCACAAAGGGTATGGAGATCGGAGAGCGATGATCGAAGCGGGTATTGAATCTTCATTGCTTGAACTAACACTTGTGGGAAGCCCATTGGCGCAAAAGCGAGCCTCGAGGGTACTAGAGTGTTTGAGAGTGGTGGACAAAGGGAAGCAAGTCTCAGCTCCGATCTATGGAATATCTTCTTCTTCTTCGTCTTCATTGGGTAGAGAGAGAGGTCATGAGATTAGGATGAGTGATGAGAGAAAAGCAGTGAAGCAGTTGGTGCAACAGAGTTTACAGAGCAACATGACGAGGATTGTGAAGAGAGCTCATTTACCTCATGACTTTGTTACTTCACAACATTTCTCAAAGAGTTTAACTTTTTGAATCCAAAAACAAAAAGAAAAATGTGTAATCTATTATCGAATCATCGTTAATCATTGTCCAATAAAAGTTTCTATTAGGAAAAGCGAAATTTTATTACCATTTCTGAATTGAAAATGTTATCAATTATAAGTTCTTAATATTCTGGATTGGAATTAGGATAGAGCCATAAATAGTAGTTAACTTTATAACCAAGGTTAGGTTAGTCACACTACGGTAGCATCGATTGTAATTCTGAGGAAGGTGAGGGGTAATGGTACAGTGTGATTGGGATCTTCACATTCACCAAGTAAGTTTTTATATTTTCTTACTGTCATTTTTAACGCAAGTTACAATATTGTCCACCAAAGATATTATATAGTTTCTTTTTTGTATTAAGCATGCATTGGTCCACTCGTGGATCGTGCTGATAATAGTGTCCTTTAAAATATTAAGACTTTTCTGATACCAATGTTCGTTGCACACTCGTGGGATTTGCGAAGAACCGACAACCATTTTCGTACGTTGTTTAACGTAAAAGACAAATTTTGGAAAACGCCAAAATTTGTACGTTGATTCAAATGTAGTATTTTTGTTTTATGTTTTGGATAATGATTTAAAGGGGTTTTATTGAATGTTGTCATTGCGATCCTAACGCTGGTACGGTTTATTATTTTAAGTAGAGTTTGGAATTGTCGAATTGAATACTTCGACTGTACTTATTTGTGGTAAGAAGGAAGCCACGTGACGTACGTCTCAATTGTTTACATCACTTTGATCAATTTTATTTATGATGTGGTAGTATGAAACCTAAATGTCTGTGGATTTTTTCGACATCGACTCTTGAGAATGTACGCCCGCAACTTATGTTATCTTCCGGTTTGTTTGATGATTTTGAGAGTTTCTCTTTTGGCTTTTGTGTTGTAATTTATGTTTCTCGAGTATCGGGCTTAAGCTTCCGGAGATATCTCGGTTTTCCTCCGGCTTTAGGATTTCAAAAACGTATCCCACCGTTGTATTCCATTTTGTATGATATAATGAAAATTTTCAGTGAAAAAAAAAAGTATGAAATCTAATACGAGTTATATACTACTATACAGTTATATAATATACTTTGAAGTTTCCTTCCTTAATGTGTAAAAATCATAGTATCTTCTTAGATCACATGCACAACTTTGTGTGTGTGTGTGTGATGGAGACAGTGTTAGTAATATGGAATATTTTGAAGGAGACGTGCATATTTATTAACTTTATAGTTTAAGTGTATACGACAAAGACAAACGATAGAAATATATATATTTACTTCACGGACACGACTGTTACTTGAGTAAGTGTATAGGCATGGACATTATATGGTTATGTGCTTATGTTACTATGGATTCGATTGGTGACGAGAAATTTTAGACGGTGCGATTCAAAATGTGTTGGCACTTAAATATAAGATGGTACACCATTCTCATTGGGCTCCCAACCTTATTTTTCGAGAGCTCTTCATATAACTTTAACATGGCAAGTGGCATCTATGACCGTTGGCTCAATTTATGAGCAAAAAACTCTCAATTTATTTTTGAATCAAAGTTGACTGAATCGTTTTAATTTTTTACAAAATTTTAAACTTAATTTTTTAGATAATGTTAAATCAGTTGATGTGGCAATTTAAAAGTGCAATTTCCTATTCAGTATTGGCATACCTGATGCAGCCTTTATGATTCGTGTAGGTTATATATTATTGATGGATGATCAATATAAACGAGACAAGGACGATGTGAACCAAGTGTAAAGACGATTACGTGTAAGTATGTAAATACATCTCTCAATTATATTGTTACTTTTTTTTTTTTTTATGTGTTAAAAATAAAATCCCACTGATGAAATAATAGAAGAGGATACATCTGATCAGGTCGGTGTGGATCAGCCAACAATCTGGTTGTTGCATTAAATCATTCCTATTTTACGTAACAATATTATATATGGTCATGGACCGGCCTACATAATGGTAAGGGAAGGGGGCCCCACGTGAAAGATTTATTCTTAAGAATGAAATTCTACAAAATAGCAAAACTGACAATTTCTATTAAATAATAAAATTACATAACTGGTAAAAAAAAATTATACAACAAACAATACATAAACAAATCCTACTAATTTTGATAAGAGAATATATTTTTTTTAATAGTTAAGATGTTCTGGTCCTAGCTAGGTTCATACATCATCTTAGATTAGAGAGAAGAACATTATTGTGGTTCTCTTTTAAACATTACTCGAACCGACAACCTCTATACTTTGCCTAATTTTTTTTTATACCGATCTTAACATACAAAATTGATGGAAAATAAGAATTTTCCGAAAAATATAATTGATTCACGGGAAACACATGATGAATTACTAAAGCCGAAAATGAATATCTTGAAACCACGAGGAGAACAATGCTCGCAGAATTATAGCGTTCCACTAGAGGAAATACAACAGAAAACATATGAGATCAATGATAGAGGAAACCACGAAGAAATAACCCAACTAAAATGATTACGTCGAACATAGAAAACAACAAACGATGATAGTCTAAATTACGGAGTTTAATTACATCCCCACAGGCCACAAGAGGTTAGCTTTATTAGAAAAAAATCTTCGGGAGAAAACCTATTATTCTTCTAACCTTAAAAAGTGATGGAAGGAGACTAAAGTCAAAGATTGAACCGACAAAGGTGGAGGTTAATCGAATACTATCCTAAATCAGACAACACGTCAAAATAAACACTTCCTTGAGATAAAAAAGAGGAAAACCCATATATAGTCCGAAGCAACTAACCCTTATATAGTCCGAAGCAACTAACCCACGAGAAACAAGTAAAGCCCAAGACCGAGCAAATCTGGGGATGATCAACCAAACAAGCTTGGCTTTAGGTGATTGAAATCGATTACCTGACTGGAGGAGACCTATCGTGTACTCTAAAATAAAAGAAAAAAACAAGCAATGTCTCCCTAGCTAACAATGAAATAGTTGAATGGACTTAGAAAACTTGGAGAGAAGCTTTGTGAAAAATATATTTTTTTTAACTTGGATAATTAGAGTTTTTCACATCTTTGACATCAATTACAAAACAATCTAGAATCCTAAACCAACCTTATCCTTAAACGACAACTGTGCTTGATCAGTTATTGGATGAGGATTCCAGAAGCTTGAGATTGTTTCCATGGGAGAAGGGTGGGTGTGTACGCTCCTCTGTTTTCACCATCTTGTGTTGTTGTTGGGCTTGTTCCTTGTAATTCTTAGTCTTGGGCTTGGGCTTTGGTGGATTATCCTCTACATTCTCCTTTAAATTTGGCGTGGGTGTGATAGGTGAAGCAGACACACTAACTTGCTGCGAAAATAAAAAAGAGAAGGCCGAGGTAACGTTTTTGTGAAAATATCTGCTAGCTGGAGTGTAGTTAGGATGTGATGAGTTTCAATTAATCCTAGAGTCATGCATTCTCTTATGTAGTGAAAATCTTTATCGAAGTGTTTAGTTCGATTGTGAAGTGCTGAATTAGCCGATCAATAGGTAGACAGCAGACATGTTGTCACTGAACACTCGAGTAGGCTGATGTTGAGAAATGCCAATGTCACGAAGGAGAGATATGATCCAGGTTAGTTCTTTAGCCACAATAGACAAAGCTCTGTATTCTGATTCTGTTGATGAGTTGGATACTGTGGATTGCCTTTTTGCATACCAAGAAATTAAAGTTGATCCAAGTGAGATACAGAAACCAGTAGTAGAACGCTTTGTATCTTTGCATCCCGCATAATCATTATCACAAAAAGCAGAGAGAACTGGATTCTTGTGTTTTTGTATTGGTCAACCAAAGTTGAGGGTTCCTTTGATATCCTGAGAATCCGTTTGAGGAGAGTGAAATCAGAGTTTGTTAGGGCATGCATCCTCTAACAAATAAAGTTCACTGCATACTAAAGGTCTGGTCTTGTGATTGTCAAGTATTGGAGCTTGCCGGCTAGACTTCTGAAATATGTTGGCTCAACAAACGGTGTGTTATCGAGCTTCTCAAGGTGTTTTGGCAAAGGGGTTGGCATGGGGTTGCATTCTGACATGCCTGCTTGATGAAGAATGTCTGATGCATATGCCGCTTGATGTAGAAACTGCACATTCTTGTAAGACTCAAATTCTATTCCAGAAAAGTAACTTGGAGGGCCAACATCTTTCATAGAGAAGCGGTTGTTTAATGCTTGAAGAAGTTGATCCAGTAAGGAACTATCACTTCCAATGAGTAGTTTGTTGTCGACATAGAAGAGTAGAACAAGGGTCTCCTGATTGTGATGGCAGACAAACATTGAGGGAACAGATTTGCTGCAGTCAAAACCAAAATCAATCAGAAAGTTGCTGAAAGTTTCAAACCAGCCTCTTGGCGCGTGTTTCAATCTGTAGAGAGCTTTAGTGAGACGACACACATGGTCTTATTTTATGTGTCAACAAAGTCTGAGGGTTGATACATAAACATTGGTTCTTGAAGCTCACCATGAAAGAAAGCATTGGACACATCAAGTTGTTTGACATGCCATTCACAGTTAGTAGTCGTATCAAGAACTAGACGTATCATTGCTGTTCGAGCCACTTGGTTGAATGTTTCGAAGTAGTCAATCCCTTCTTTTTGTTCAAATACTTTGGCTACAAGACGTGTTTTTAGTTTGTCTACTGTGCCGTCTGGCTTGAGTTTAGTCTTGAAGACCCACTTAAAAGACAAGATGTTCATATCTGCAGTAAGTTCAACCAAAGACCATGTATTCAATGAATTCTTCCAATATCATACATGACTGCTCTGTTCCACCCTGGATGCTTTATAGCAGAGATGATACTATTTGGTTCATCAATAGTTGGTTTTGGTGGTCAAAAGAACATACCGGGAGTTCGAATCATGTACTTTATTTATATTATTTCCACACAGTGGCAGACCCACGTTGTGGATTGTGGTGGCAACTGCCACCAGTAACTGTTAAAATACAAAAAAAATTTACACTAAACATGGTTATTGAAATGGCAAAATGGCTTTAGACTAGTTCAAAAATACCATGAGGTTAAGGGTTCGATACCCCTATGCCCCGTTAATATTTTATGCTTGGTCCGCCCCTGTTTCCACAATACGTACACTCGTTAAATCCTCCCAATATTTAATTGCTTTTTTACCAAACTTAATTTTGTCACCCATTTGGTTTATGATCCTCTCTCCTCTCGTATTCTTCATAAAGGCGTCAAAGGTTTTAAAAAAATAGTGTTGGGACAGAAACTCTTCTATGCCCTATTGTATCAAAACAAATTATCGGAGAATAAAAACAATGGCAGATATGACTTTTGATTCATAGTTCATCTAAATACATGTCACACATGTAAAATGTATGACTAGAAAATATTAAATATAGTTCAGCTTAAGTTTTACATAATAAGTCATGACATAAAGTTTCATGATCTTGAAAAGAAAAACAAAATTTAGGAAAGAAACTCTCTAGCAATTAAGATTTTTTTTTTTTTTTTTTTTTTTTAAAGAGAGCAAGATATCATTAAATATATTATTTGAAGGTTTAGTTTCTTCTTTAATCTTTGAGAAAACCTTTGTGCCCAACACTTTTGGAGGTAGACTGGAGCATCTTTCTTCAGTTTTTACTCATCAAGGTCGACCGTTATTTCATCAAAAGTGAAACCACGCTAGTCCCGGAAAAACAAGCAAAAAAGAAAAGCTCATCAGAATCACTCTACGATATCAAAATATATCACTTAAGATGTGACTAATAATGAACCAGTTTACGAGCTAGTAAAACATTTTCATGTTTAGTGTTGTTGGTTCAACATAAAATATAGATTATGTTGTTAAGAAAACCGTGAAAAAATTTGTGAATGAAGGAGATTAGATTACCTTTAGCTCATACTGCGTCATCGTTATAACTTGATTAAGTTTTAATTCGCCACCTAAAATTCGCCAAGCTAGCACTCGTGATATCTGCAGACAAGCAATAAAAATCACACAGTTAACTTAAAAGTGAAATAAATAAAGAAAATAAAAGACAAACAAATTTCATATTTTAGAATGATTTATTTTTAAATTTCATGACCACATGCATTGACAAAAAAAAAACATAGAACACACAAAAAAAATGGAGGAGAATAAAACTAACCTTGAGTTCATCGGTCAGAATCTCCAACTTTTGTTTATGCTTCGACATATCTTCTCCAAAAGAATCATGCAAAACCTGCTCAAGAGCTCGAACAACCGGAACAACATCATCTGGCCAGTAATAATCAGATTTACCATCATGTTTCTTTGTTGTACGACACTTGTGCTTAAATGCTTTCAGAAGCTCATCTAATGTCTTGTCGCGATCCAAATTACCAGTTAACAATTCAAAATCCTCCAAGATCGACTTACATTTCAGTCTGGTTTTAGGACTTGTTGTCTCAGCTTTTCTGCTATACCTTTTCCGGACAGATCCTTTACAACTTGAAGTCTTAGTAGTTTGGTTTTCCTCCCCAATGTCAGGAAGAGCACCAACTCTTAAAACCGTCTCTGCCACAAGATGATCAATTTCTTGCTTTTGATGCACGTCAAAGTCATCATCACTAAGCTTCCTTAGCTTTTTCTTCACAATATCATAAACCTCTTGCACGATGAAGCCAGGATGCTCTCTACGGTTTGGAATTTGCTTATCCTCTGGCACGAAATTCACAATACACTTGTGTTCCACAGATTCAGCAAATACCTCATCGCGATGAAAACTGTAGAATATGCTTCTTGTACCTTTGGATTCCCAATTTCCAATAGATTTTTTATCTACATCTTCCGGACGATAAAACCACTGTACCTCAAGCTTCACATATTTTTCTTTGTTTGGTATATAAATATCCTGTCCAACAAACAATTTTATTAAATGACAAGATAAAAACTGAAAAACATATCAGCATATACATATATATTACTAACCTTTATGATGGCAATATAGGGCTTGCGGTCTGGGTCCTCTGAAACCAATAGCACTGAATCCTCCTATAGGGGAAAGAATATATAATCTAAATGGTAATGCAGTTGAAAAAGTTTCACAAACGAAACAAACAAAAAAGAATTTGTCTCATTCTTTACTAATACACCTATATTTCTAATTTTTAATTAATTTATATATTTATATTGATTTAGAGAACTAATATCATTAATTAGAAATTAAATTTAATAATAATATATTTTAAATTCGCTTAAAATATCTTAAACTCACCAGCTTATAATGTTTGTCATGAAACTTGAATGCCTTGAAATGATTTTTTTTCTTTTGTCTCTCGCCAGTTATCTTACTCACATCGCCGAGTGGCTGCGCACAGTCCTCATGTTTCCACTCTAGCTCTGTTTTCTTTTTCTCATCCTCGCAATCATTCTTCCGCTTCCCCTGATCCTTTTCCTTGCGGGTCATGTTGAAATTTGAGCTTAACTTTGATTTATATAACCTACAAATTCTTTTTTCACCCTACAATTGAAGATAACAAGAAAAGAAAAATAGAGTTGACATCAAAATGATTGTATAGTATATAAGAGATACTATACGAATGGTAGAGTAACTTGAGATATCAACATAACACAATCTTTATAGATATATGATTAATTAGAATAGTAAGAAAATAAATAGAGAAACTAGAGTTCTAATCATCTAAATACCATTATATATCTAAGGTATTTTTATAATCAAGTATGCAACCTAAACTTGAATGGACAAGAAAACTTCAAAAGAACCCAATCATACTTTATATACACATTAAACTAATAATAATGTTACAACTTACAACCTGATCAATTAGACTTCAAACGTATAACAAGCGAATCAATTAATTCAAAAGTAACTTGTAAATACCTTGTTAGTTGGCCACTTTAATTAGCGGGTAATGGGACGAGGCAAGTAAATAAAATTTTAACGAATATTTGGTATTTCATAATGGCTTCTTTTTTCAATTATAAAAACTATGTGTACAAAACTAGTTGTTACTATGTGATATGTATAGTAACAAATATATATAAATACGTTTCATATCATTGGAAAAATGAAAAACATCTTTCATAATCATATCTCAGGTATTTCTAAACACTAATAAAAAAACCAACCTAAACTTGAATGGCCCAGACAACTAAAAAGGACTCACTCAAACTTCTTTGTATATATTAATATATATATATATATATATATTGTTTTTGGACAAAACTTCTCTCTTTGTATGATGCACTAATAATAAGGTTATAATTTGAATTAAGAGTTCAAGCTAGCGTAATACAAGAGTGAACCAAACACTCAAACATAACTCGTCGCTAGCTTGCTACTTTATAGCGAGGTAACAGGACGAGACAAGTAAGCTTATTTTTAACAAATATGAAATTTAGTTATCCATGTGTGGCGGGTATTTTTAAGTATAACCAAAACACTCAAACATAACTCGATCGTCGCTAGTTATACTTATTTTTAAGTATTTTGATCCAAAATCAAACTAAATTTCATACTTATAAGTTCATACATAACTTAAATACTTTTTTTTCAACAACTTAAATACTTCATAATTAGAATTTAAATCATAGTTTGTGTTTACGGTTCTAACTTTTACATATTTTATACCATTTGAAATTTTTAATTATCTACACGTTAAATTATTTGTTTAGAAGAAAAATAAACCTATAAATTTTATTCTACTTTTTTTTTTAAGAAAAAGGAAGTAAAGAAAAAATCTCATTTTTGAGAAAAATAAATAAAGGGTAAAAAAAATCGAACAATACTTGGGTTCACCCCTAAGGGTGAACCTCTCCATTCACCCCCTAACAAAATAAGGCAATAAAATCTGTATACATTATTATAAAATGAAAAAATTTAAACCGCACTTTAATAAACCCAAACCGACATATATAAAATCTAAACCCTAACCATCTCATTTGTGAACCCAAACCGATATATAATTTCGTTCTACTTATAAAATCTAAACCCTAATCATCTCATTTGTGAACCCAAACCGACATATAATTTCGTTTTAATTGTGAAATCTAAACCCTAACATCTCATTTGTGAACCCAAACCGACATATTATTTTGTTCTACTTGTAAAATCTAAACCCTAACTATCTTATTTGTGAACCCAAACCGACATATAATTTCGTTCTAATTGTAAAATCTAAACCCTATCCACCTCATTTGTAAACCCAAACCGACATATAATTTCGTTTTAATTGTAAAATCTAAACCCTAACCACTTCATTTGTAAATCCAAACCGACATAATTTTATTCTAAATTTAAAAATCTAAACCAAGCCAATATTTAACTTTCCTTAATTAAAAGTATACAGAATTTGTTTTCTTGCTTTTTAATTTAATTTAAATTTAATTTTAAAATAAAAAATATTAGATGGAAGATTCTGATTGGCTGAGAGAAGAGGATGTGAACGGAGAGGTTCACCCCTAGGGGTGAACCTAAGTATTTTTCAAAAAAATCTCCCTAATTCAAAAAAATAAACCCTTATTTTTTATATTTATTAGACGGCCCATGTCTAAATGAGTTTGCCCAATTGTTTGCAGACTAAGTTTGTTTTAAGCCTATATAATTTGTTTCGATTTTGGGCGTGATCATAAACGAACCATTATAATTTGGACTGGTCTAGCCCACAGTCATTAGACCCATTTGACATAAGTATATCTAATTTTTTTTTTTATCATTAGGAAAATGAAAAACACACTTCATATCACAACAGATGAATGTATAAATAATTCATACAGCCTCAGATGGAATCCCCAGAAAAAAAAAACAATCATAGTTACCCCAAAAGATATATTGAATCTTCAAATTAGCAAAAACACAAAATTTACCGATAAGAAAATTAGACTAAAACTTTGTACAAAGAAAAGAAAAAAAAAACTCATATTATTGTACCTGATCCTCCTGATCCTTATCCTTCGAGACCAATGCTTGAGTATGTGTTTCGGCTTCGTATTACAAAATCAAACTACTCGTATCACAACAAAAGAACCAAAATTCTTTTTTCACTCAACTGGCTCGTTTGAACTAATATTTTGTTGATAAAATAAAAAATAAAAAAAGCAAATTTCTCGAGTATATGTTTTTCTTATTGGTTTTGTGTGCCTCTCTTCTTTAAACTGGTTTTATCAATCCTCACTGTGCTTTATTATATATAACACTAGATTTTTTTACATATATAGAATACTATATTTTATCCACAAATGAATACTAGATATCTGTATTTAATAATTTCACTTTTTTTATGAATCTAGTCATTTCACTTTAAGATATAGACATAAAGAAAGAAAGAAAAAGAGGTTAAAAAGGAAGAATTTGAAATTAATAAATAATATTTAGAGGAAATTTTAATTAATTCCTACATAGCAATAAAAGCAATATAATTTAATAGGAAACATATAGTGTTATTACAATGTATTTGGAGAGGTGAGCTGTACAAAAATAGTAAAAATTGAGTGGTGAAGAATTAGTTGTGTATGGACTAATCCCTATTTATGTTATCTTCAGCTTATGTAGACATGTATCAACCATTCATTCAATAAAACAGTTCAGTAAAAAAAAAAAAAATACAAATGAAGTAGTTTTAATTAGCTGTCACCCAAGAAAAAAGAAAGTAGCTTTAGCTTTGAAGGAAAAAAACAATGTCACATATGTATTATATTGTTAGAGTTAATTAAGAGATAAGCATTTATTTTGAAGAGTATTGTATAATTAGGATTTTTTTTGTCCATGATTATATATTTCTATTTTTTTAATGAAATGACGAAACTACCCTGCTCACAAAAAAGCAAATCATGTTTCTCTCTCGCTTCGTCATTTCGTCTCTCTCGCCTCACCCAACATTAGACAAAAAAATTCAGATCTTGAGCTAATACAGAAAGAAGATCATCTTTTGTAGCTTTGCCCACACCAAAAAATCTTTAGAGAATATAGTTTTTTCCCAGCCTTTGTTCTATTGCAATTCTCTTTCTCTCTCTCTTTTTTTCTCTTTCTCTCTCTCTCTCTTTCTTTATGCAATATGAGGAGATGACGAATCTCGATTTCCTCCGGAAATACATTTCAAATCAAATAGTGATGATGAATCGATGATGAGATCTGGTGATAATGATTATTTTTATGGTGGTGAGATCTCTACATATGAACGACGACTATGATGGTGATGAATTGTCAATCACAAACATTGTAGTTTTCACATTTGGTTTAGATTTGAAGATGAATTGGAGGTTTTGATTTACTTTGTAAACAATAACATCAAAAAATTGAGATAAAAATAGTTCTTAATTGATTCAATCAATGTCTAAAATTAGAGCTCTTGGGTTCACTATACACTATCTTTTTGGGGTTTAGATTCCTTTATTCAGACAAATTAAATTGAATCTGTTGGATTTATGAGAGGAGATGATGTTGGTGGTGGAGATGTTTATTGAGTCGGCGGAGGCGAAAGAGAGAGTGGTAATCAAGTTTTCAGAGGAATGAGGGTATACTCGTCATTTCACCAAACGAAAAAACTTAATTCTAGAAGGACAAACAAAAATGTCCAATTTGAAATTTCTGGTGGCACAAAGGCCCAAATAGATAAACACCCCTATATTGTTAACTTAAAATTATTCCAATAACACCAGTGTTTATACAAGTATTTATTTAATAGATATACTATACACAATTACACTTTTTTTTCTTTTTTATTTAAAAAAATAGAGACTGCGCAAAGGTAAACCAACTCTGCCACAAATAATGACGTAGACTCTTCCTCTTGGGAAGACCATAAGCATAGCACCTTTCCTTAATGTGCAATAGAAGTCACTAGCCTAGGCCACTCGTCTTCTAATCACGAGTTGATCCCGTCCAGGTAAGTCACATAGTATAAAATTGGTAACATCAAACCAATAGAAAACAATGTAAGTTCTAACAATAGGTAAAATATTTCTTTAAGAGTCGAGCTTAGTAATTTTGTTGAACTTGTAACAAATAAAAGCAGTACCGATGCTCCTTTAATTTTGTTTAAGCTTGATATAACGCAAATTAGGATATGTCATATGAAGGGAGGAAAAACCTCTACGATTGTATCATAGATCTATATATTGGTTGTTTCATTCGAAAGTTGAAGAATCCAAAACACTAGACGTTTGGTACTCTTGTTTCCAAGGAGGCAAGGATCATCAATATAAAACAATCGGCTTTAGAATTCAATAAGCAAGATTTACAAGAATGTGAAAAAGATTCAAACAACTCTGAAAAAAAAAAACCAGCTAATATGAGATAAGCTTCATTGTAGACTCTTCGTTCCCATGATGATTCGGCTCCCCATCCTCCTTATCCAAATCCAACCTAGCCTAGTAAAAGAGATAAAATCCTTCTAAGATCCGATTGAGAGACATCTCACTCCCAAGATTGTCGTAGTTACAGCCTCACTCTTGAATACTACAATATCCCTCAAAACTGAACACTTTACATGTGTCGCTTTGTCACCATGTTTAGCGATGAATTCAAGATAATAATCTCGTAGTAAAAATAAAAATTGTAGTAACAGATGTTCTAAGCAAGGATGAGAAGAAGAAGAAGAAACGTTATTATCCTAGCGTTTCAAACATTGGCTCTTTGACAAATTTTATCAGTAGAAAGGTTTACAGATGGTGAAGTGAATCCATAATTCCAGTTGAGCTTTCTTTGGATCATTTAGTATCTTTTTTTTATGAAAAGTTAGTAACAATAATTAGATTCGCGATAGCTTTTAAAGATTGTAGAGAACAAGTCTTTAACGTGGAAATTGGCTATTGATCATCCAAGGGATATAGATCCTATTCCACCAGCTGCGTAGCAACTGGGTCTCAAATGTAATGCTGATGGCTTCTTACTTCTTAAGACAACTATATGTTTAGCAGATTCTGTTGGACAAATTGAGATGGTGTCTCTCTGGGTGATAGAACAAAAGCGAGTTAAATGCAAAATATCTACCAAAACAATATATATCCGTGCGACTAAAAGTATTCTCAATCGAAAATTAGCAAATATATCTCTATTTTCTTGTTTATGAGTTTAGATAGTAAAAATATGAGATTCAAAGTCCTCGAGAGAAGTTATTGCTCTCTTCACCTTTACTTGCTGCTCTCGTTAACAGGAAGGTAGACTCCTTCTGCTGCCAACCAAACGTTATCCGCCCGCTTCTCCCGAATTCCGCAGACCTGTGTTCCCGAAGAACCGAATCAGATGTTAAAGCTTGTTGAATATCTATCTAATCATGAGTTTTAAAGACATTGCCAATAATTTCTGTGAAGACTAAACCAGAAGAGATCACGGGGTTAGATAAGATATATAGTTTACCTCTTGCTGACCACCGGCTATACGTTGGTACTTCTTGTCATGGCTATGGAGGTAGCCACTAGTGTCTATGTGTTGAAGACGGACTCTTTGGTCCTGTTTCCATGTCTTCCCGCTTCCTTCGATTATAAGCCTACAAGCAGATGGTAAAGTGCGTGAGTTTCTGCGGTGGATATGGATTAGACTAAACATTAGTTGAGAATATAAAGTTGCTTTTAGGATTATTACTTCCAGTGATCCCCCGTATCGGAATTTGTATCATCTCCAAAACAGCTAACCTGCACCATGAAAATGGGTTAGCAAGAACGAGAATGCAACCACCAATTGAAATCAGTATAGTACTTCACAATTGACAGACACACAACAAGTAAACGTGCTCTTACTACTAGCTCGATTTCCTAGACCCTCTCGAGTCTAAATGCTTTAAAAACTCCAGATAGTTCTTTTACATCTAAGCTTAGCAAGAAGGAAAATACAACTACAAATTGAAATCAGTATAGTACTTCACAATTGATAAAGACAATAGACACGCAAGTAAACGTCCTCTTACTACTAACTAGCTCTCTATATTGATTTCCTAAACCTACCAGTCTCTCGAGTCTAAATGCTTTAACAACTCCAGATACTTCTTTTACATCTAAGCTTAGTGGATCAGGGAGTACAAAAACTTTAAACGGAAGACAATACTAACCTCTAAGTTCCCTGAGATTGGGGATGCATGCAGGTGACTGTGGAGCCATTTTCTGGTCTTCATGTGCTGCAATCTAATGGTTGCCCCAGTCTTGACAGCATCACCTTGTTTTTCTGTAGTCCCAGGCACTGGTTTAACAATCTGTAAAACAAATAATCCATAACAAGATGATTCATCAAATCAATTACTCCACCATAACTTCAAACCAAACAGATGGGATTTAAAGTGTGAGATGAATGAACATCATATGCAACAGTTTCTTTGGTTCAGAAAAAACACATCCAATCCATTGTCTAATTCTTTCTAGATAAGAAAGTGACTTCAATACTTTGAAATATACCCATTGCTAACATCTTTTAGTTGCTTCAATCTAAATTACACATGATACTATATGAACAGGATGGTCTCTGCACACGAGCAACAAAGATACAAAGAAAGAAGCAATGATACCCAATAGCTGTTGGAATCAACAACGCCAGGAAACCCAGTAACTGATTGCTGACCACTTCCGGATCCATACGGCACATCGTGAGAATGCAGTCTAAATTTAGTCTTCTCGTGCATCAGTTTGATCGCACTTCCATAAGTAATCTATTCCACAGCGAAAACATAAATTTATGAGATTCTTTATTCATACGATCAAACACAATTCGAATTTTAAAGCCAAAATCAACAATTGCAGTTACCACAATCGAAACAGATTAGGGATCTAAAACACACAATACCTCAACACCTTCTTTACCAGAATCGGCGGCAGAAGCAGACGTGTAACCAGAATCAGGATCGAGACTTAGGTAAAGGAAGATAGCGAGGCAGAAGAATCCTAAAGCCATGAAAAATAGCAAACCGATAAACCAGTTCTGCTGCCAAAACGGATACTCAGGAGAACTACTCGGTTTCCTCACCGCGGGAGCTCGAACAGCCGAAGCTGCTGCTGATGGCGAAGGAGGAGATGATGATAATGGCTTTCTTCTCAAGAGAGCTTGTTGTTGCCCTGACGTCGACGCCACCGTGAAGGATCAGATTGAGATCTCGCCGGAGACAAAAAAAAATCTGTGTAATTTTCTCGTCGTCGTGGCTTATGAGAGGGTCGTCGTCGTCTTCGTCTAATAGTAACTTCTTTAATTTTTTTGGTTGACACGGAGGTGTACGTTTAAATAGCGAATGATAATTGGACACGTGTAGTTTTGATGAGATGGCGGATTATGAATGGTTGCATCATGATGCAAAAGAGGCAAACTAGTTTTATGTGTTTTTTTTCTTCCTTCTTCTTTCTGAATTCTCAATTTGGCCAATCCTATATGAATTTGATGGGTGTATTCAATTACTTTATTTGAAGACATCAACTTAAATACATGATTCTTGTCATTTATAATTTATGTTGTCCATGTTCATCAAATTCATATGTTCAATGAATTAGAAAAATAAATTAAGTAAGGTATGTTTTATATATTATTTTTTTTTGTTAATTTTTATGTATTAAAGGTATGTAAGTTATTAATATATAAAAACTAGTAAACTAATGTATAAGTTATATGTTTCTGATAAAAATTATATGTTTATTGTTCATGTAACGTCCGCAAACTGGGTTATCGGTTTGGGTGTCGATCGACACCAAGGAGAATGTCGGTCAATACTAAATTACCAATGATCGGTTAATGTTTGGATTATTTTAAATTTTTTTGGTTTGGCATGGTTTAATGGAATAACCCTAGGTTCATATTTAAGATTGATGTCGACGCTTTGGAACTTTAGTTGGCTCCGACTGCCACAACTAAGTGGGTCCTATATCCATTCATGGCTAATGGGCTCACTTGTTTTAGTGGATCCACGTCTACTACTGGCTCTTGGGTCCATCTTTATATGACGGTCGGTTTGCTATGTCTGAGAGACTCTAAAGAGTTGTTTATTGATCCTACAAATCAACACATAATCTTTTCTTGTGTTTTGTCCTCACTCACACGGTTTCGAAAATCATTTCCCCAAAAGTTATCTATTTTAAAACTATACCAGCATAAGCACACTTAACTGTGTAGTTCTCTTAGGTTTTTTGACTGCAAAGATAAGTGCACTTTGGTTACTTACAAGTTGAATCACACATAGTATTAGGTGCTCAAATCAATTCTTTTAAATTTCTCCTCATATCCTTGAAATCAAGGTGTTACAAGAACAGAGCTGGCTCTTAGGAAAAGGTGGTGAAGCAACAGCTTGTGGCCCATATTTTTATAAACAAAATTTGGCCCATTTTTTACAAATTTTTTTCATAATGTACTAGTAAATTCAATGAGATTTTTTAGGACATTGGCTAAAAAGATTAAGATGTTTATGAAGCTAAGTGAAATGAGCATATAGATGACTGAAGCAAAATTGTTGTAGGAGAAGTTGGCCAACAAATTATTTGGAAATTAATTGTAAGTCAAGTGAATGTTTGTATTTTCATTATTTCCGCTTTAATAATATTTGTTTTGTCGCTTTCTGCTTTAATAATGTATGTTTGTCTTCAATAATGTTAATGTGTGTTTGACTTTAATAATATTTGTTTGTTGTTTTCTGCTTTAATTATGTCAATGTAATCCACGATTTTTGGCTTTTTATGAGAGAATCCAATCTTTATCTAATCCATTTGATTTCAACCACTCAATTTTTTTCTAAGCCTCCAACCACTTGCTATGTTGGTTCCATTCTCTCTTATAAATAGGAACTCATTCTTCCATTAATGTACCATTATCACAACTCTTATCTTACTAAAAAAATTTGCATGGATCCTTCAGAATTTTTTTTTGATATCAAAGCTTATAAAAGACAGTCTGAAATTGAAGAGAGATATATCATCAATCGGTTTAGGGAGCGTCGAAAGAAAATAGAGGAAGACTATCCACCTACGGTAAAAGGAAATAATGTCTCTCGAACTAGTGAAAGAGCCTACGACAGTGATGCTAGTGATTCCAACTCTACAGGAACTAATGCTCATTCAATGGGGAGGGATGCGGCTACAAAAAATGTAAAAAAGAAAGGTAAAGGCGCCTTATTAGAAGTGGTCAACAAAGAGTGGAATGAAGTTAAAGAATTGAAGGAGCAAGAGTTGGAACGATTGGACAAAATAGTCATGAGGCAAGAGGAGGCAAACCAATTGATGAAAGATAGGATTATGACTAGCAATATGAAGATGTTTATGAAGCTAAGTGAAAAGGAGCATCTAGATGATCATAGTAAATTCTTGTTGCAGAAGTTGAGTCAGGACTTATTTGGAAATTAATTGTAAGTTAAGTGTGTGTGTTTTTATTTTCACTTTTCCATTTTAATAATGTTTGTTTGTCACTTTAATAATGTTATGTCTTTAATAATGTTTTTTGTGCTTTCTGCTATAATATTTCAATGTAATCCATGACTTTCACATTTTTATGGGAGAATCCAAACTTTTCAGTTTCAAATCGATTACTCAATTTCAATCCAAACCTTCAACCATTTAATATTTTTGTTCTATTATCTTATAAATGAAGATTCATTCTTCCATTTGATGTACCATCTGAAGCACTACTTGATTTCAATATACAAAAAATCTATCACACCAATACATATCATACATTGGATATGTAAGTTACGTTGCACAGACTGTAACATTGATTCATTATCAAATAAAATTATTTATTTGTGTATGGGTATTTTATGAACTTTTATGAGTTTTTAAAAAATTTATTTGTGTATAGCATAAAATAGAAGAATTTTTCTGATTTTTTTTTCTTTTTGGATTAGTGAAATTTTATGAATATATATTTATCATTTTACCCAAATTTTTGTTTTCTTTTTGATTGAAAATTAGAGTATTAATAATAAATTTGTAGCACGTAGGCAAAAGCACATTCTTACCAACATTGCTACGACGAAACGGCAAGCAGTGTAATTTTAGAGAACCGTGAAGCGACCGTCGATACACACTCTATCTCGCCACTAATATCTTCGCCGATTTGCTTAGGTCTCTTGATTTCTGGTGAGTTACCCCTTCCCCCAATCATCTCACACAACATTGCTTGTCTCGTTCAATATCCCTTTGTAACCCAAACCTGCACAAGCGATTCACTATTTCTATGTAAAGTTCGAATTTTTCTGGACTAGTCTTTCATAAAGTCCAATGCTTTTTTAGTTTTTAAAATCTGCCCAGAAGTGCGGCTAAACCCCCAATTTACATATGTTTCTTGAAAGGATTTAAAAAGGAATGGGGTCGGATTGTTTGACACCAGAATGGGCTTCTCAGCCTTGTCTCATTGGTATTGACGAAGCCGGAAGGGGTCCTGTTCTAGGTCAATTTCTATCTATCTTGTCAAAATTTGTAGTGTGTGAGAGAAGAAAAATCTGATTAATTTTGTGTTGACGAGATAGGTCCGATGGTGTATGGATGTATGTATTGTCCTGTTTCCTACCAGTCTTCTCTGGCTTCTCTCCATTTTGCAGGTAATAATAACACTCACATTGTATTCCTTTGTGTTGAAGAGTTCAGATGTGCTTTTTGGGTTTATGATGCAATCAGTAGATTCTTCTTCTGCTAGTGGAACGTTTTGGAATTCTTAAAAGCAACCAGTTGTTAGTATTAGCATATCTTACTGCGACGTTCCAATTTGGGAGGGTGTCATAAAGCATGAGACTTTTGCTCACATTTATAAAAGTTCTTTGCTGTTATGCCTTTGTGTTGAAGAATTGAGATGTATGTTTTGAGGTTTGAGATGCATTGAGTAGGTTCTTCTTCTGCTATTGGATTACATTTGTGTTTCTATATTGTTTAACCCTTCAGTTGTTAGTGTAATCTTATGGTTCTGCGACGAGATCATAAGTAAAAAGCATGACACTTTTGATCAAATTTATAATCTCTTGACACTTTTTGTTTCCCTTAAGTTTTTTTTGCTGCACAATGCTTGTATGTTTTGAGTATAAGCATGTATTGGACGTTCCAATTTGGGAGGGCATAAGTAAAGCAGGAAACTTTTTCATCACATTTACAGTCTCTTGCCTCGTTTTGTTCTCCTAAAGCCTTTGCTCGATATGCTTGCAGATTCAAAGACTCTAAAAGAGGAGAAAAGAGAAGAATTATATGAAAACTTAAAGCTTGACAAGTCTCTTGGATGGGCTGTTGATGTCATTGATCCCAGGGAACTCTCAGCTAAGATGCTCGCAAAGTTAGTACTAGTGTAATGTTTGTGAAGCTGATAGATTGAAAGGCTCATATGGTTCTTATATCTTATAGCTTTGGTTTGTTTTTCTACAGGAATAAGACTAATTTAAATGAGATTTCACATAACTCTGCGATGGGTCTTATCAAAAGGGTACTGGACCTGGGAGTTTTTCTAACAGAGGTGATTAGCTTTTGATGGAAACAGATGCATCATCTTTTGAGTGATCGAGTTATTTACCATATATGCATATTCTCAAGCTTTAAAACCCTTAACTACCTTTGCAGGCATATCTGGATACTGTGGGAGATCCCGAGAAATACAGAATAAAATTGTCAGAGAGGTTTCCTTCAATCAAGTTTGTCGTTTCAAAGAAAGCTGACAGTCTATTCCCTATTGTTAGTGGGGCAAGTATTGTGGCTAAGGTAATATGTTATGGCTTCTCACTAGTCACTATCTATCTCTCACAGCTTTCCACTAGCTAAACATCACTAAATTTCTATTACTTACTCAGGTGACAAGAGACAGAGCGTTGAGAGAATGGTTGGTAGAGGAAACCGGAGAAAATATTAACAGAAACTTTGGTTCTGGATATCCTGGAGGTACAATTCTTTCCTCAAACCGTTTATGTTTTAAGCAATACTTACACTCTGATATGTTTGTAATGCAATTCAGATCCTGAGACAAAGGCATGGTTAGTGCAACACAAACATTCTGTGTTTGGATTCCCATCGCTGGTCCGCTTCAGTTGGGGAACTTGCACTGCACATTTGAAGGGCGAGGTTGAAGTTGCATGGTTAGTTTTTTTTTTTGTCTGCTTGTTTCTATGTTCTATTAGCGCTATGATCAAGCATTTGGAGATCTGTTAAAACACTTCATGTATCTCAATCTGTTGTAAGAATCTGAATGTAATGTTTTGTGCACTTGAGCAGGGAAGCAGATGAAACTGAAGAGAGTGGTAATGGAAGTAGCAGCAAACGACAAGCGAAACTAAGCAGTTTTGGGTTCAAAACATGCGAGAGTAGGAGCGAAGAAATCGACTCGAGTGGAAAAGGACGCTGCAAATTTTTCCAAGCTCGCAAAATCCAACAACTCACTCAGTTTTAGTATCAGTCTCAGTACAAGACTGAATCAGCTTCCAGGAGATGTCTTAGCCTATTGTTCGTCTCTTGTGTGTCTTAGTTTCATTCACTTGGTGATTGTTGTTTCGTTATGTTTCTTAGTTCTTTGTCCATTTTCTGAATCACTGTAATTGTTTGTAGGGGTACTTGCTAATTTCAAGTCTGGCCTATTTGTATAATCATATTAGCACATGGACTAGCCTTTTTTCAAAAATCCCATTAAAAAAACACTTCCACATTAATCTTCCAAAGTTTTGAACGGTGACAAAATTGTTCCAAGTAACAAAATTGTTCCAAGTAACAAAATTGACACCTTGATGGTTTATTGTAGGAGTTCTAAACTTTGAGGTTTAATGTGAAAGTAGTTGCCAAAATATTTTTTTATGGGATTTTCCTATAAATTATATCAAAAGAAAAAAACAGGAAAATAAATTGGAACGGAAAAAACTATGTCTTAATCCGAAGGAATGATTTAAATTTAAAGAGATCATGATATGATTAAAGAAAAAGGTATTAGAATGAAACTAAGATACCATAGCAAGGCAAATGTTGAGTACTAATACTATACAAATCAAAATTTAGTTACTTCTAAGTATTTTGAATAATAAAAATACATTTTAAAATGTACATTGTGTTAGTAAGAGTAGTGATTTATAGAGCATTTGAACGAATGATTTAATGAAATGATATGACAAAACAAATGTTTTTAAAACGAAAGCAACAAACAAACCAAAGCAAATGATGACTGCTAATAACACAGACTAATCAAAATTAGCTAATCTTTTAAGTATTTTTGAATAACTAGAATTATTTTGAACTGTTCATTATGTTATTAAGACTACTAATTTATATTTGTCAGAAAAAAAAACCTAGTTATTTACTAATGCATGGGTTTCTCTTTTGACAAGGATGGTAAAATAAAAATTCGAATAAAACTCGTTAGTTTGCCAAAATTAACATATATTTGATATACTAGTTTAATGATCAAATAAAAAGCAAACATTAAGTTGAACCTATGTTGCACCTGTGTACGGGGAGCTTTGGAAGTACCATTCCGAGAACAAAATTCTTAATTTAAACTTGAGTAATCAAATTTAGTGATTGATACCATTAAATATAATCGTGTGTTCACATTCGAGAACATTACTTAATTGTGAGGTTACTTATTTATTGTTTTACTAACCATTGATCCCTAAATTATTTTATGATCCAATTACTTTAATTTCATAAGTTAAAACATTTATTTTGGCTAATGGGATGGTTGGATGTGGCACAATGTTGACAAAAATATGCTTTATTCTTTTCTATTTTTATTTAAAAACCAAAAATCATTATTTTAGTTTAGGTAATTAAGATTTTTGAAAATCTTTAATGTAACACTGGTCCGAGTGGTGATCCAAATCTTTAAATATATAAATATAAGAAAATAATAGATATTATAAATTATTTGTTATAGTTATTAACAGTCTATATAATATTTGTTGGTTTTTTTCTCATATGATAAACCGTCTATACATAAAAAAACACATGGCTAATTAAGGCATGAGTCCATCAGGTACTCGTCCATATCTATTTTCCTTTCAATTTTCAAAAGAGCTTCAAACTATCTAATTAGAGCATGAACCCAACAGGTAAAACCGTTTTGGATTACTGTTGAAGAAGACAGAATCCTAAGATTTATGATCCTTCAAATGCAGAGAGCAAAATACTACTAAGCATATGAGCTCTCCATCGTAGATGGAGGTGTTCTGGAAACCTCCATAATTTGGAATTTAGATTGACTGAATCTTCATAAGATGGCCAACCAAGAAGAGCGTGCACATCGTGCAAGAGCAAATGCAAAACACAACTACTTAAATATAGTTTATTTTGGATTGAAAGAGTAAATTGAAAATTTGAAAATTAAATTAAAAATAACCATATATGAAAAGAAAAACAAATGGCTAATGCCAAAACATAAGTTGGACTGGACAGATTAAGATTTTACAAGTTAAATAACTAACTACCAAAAATTGAAGACGGATAGAAATCTAGTGGGAGAAAGAATCTACTCAGTTATCAACCGTCTATATTATAATTAGGTATTTAAAGTACAAATTATATTAATAATTTATATAAAATTTTATCACTGAATTATAAGTTTGTGTTCAAAAATGTAAAATAATACAATAATTATATACTATATTAATAAGATTTTTAAAAATAATTATCTAAATTGATAATTTTGACATATTTTCGTATTTTTACTATATCAAGTTTTTATTATTCAGTCTATTTCGTTTGATCTCTGTTTAGCCAATTGGCCACTAAGAAAAGGGAAAAGTCTTTGAAAACAAGGAAAGGTGTCTTGTAAAAGTGCCAGATCCAACGGCAGGGAATGAATGTCTCAAATCAACGGTCAGACTGTTTCATGCGACTCTCTGGTTTATTGTGACACCACGTCACTTTAATATGCCTCCATCCAATGCATGCCAACAATTTTTTTCTTATTCTTTTTGAGTTTTTTCTCGATAAAGCTTCACTACTTTATCTTTGTTTTCCTTTTCTTTGGTATTCTTTTGGTGTATTCGAGACATATTCCATTGAATCTATTCGTTACCTATTCCTTTTATCTAGATAACTTATAGTAGTATATATTTGATTTAGATTGAGTCGATAGAAGTTTATGCGACCACGATTCTGCTATTTGATTTAGATTGAGTCGATTAGAAGTTTATGCGACCACGATTCCAAAATGTGTAAAATGTCAATATTCTGCAAAGATAATATTCGATGTTTCTATATGCCCTTAGCTCACCTAGATTATAATATATTTAGTTGAAACAATTCAAAAGACTAAATTGAGAAGCAAATCGTTTGCATGCATGATGCAATTATAGAGACAAGATGTTGCAAACGTTTTGAAGATGCGGTAGCCGACTAGCCGCACTCATTCTCCTTGGCATTATATATAATAACTAAGTTTAGATATTATATTAAAAAAAAAAAAATTTAGATTATGTATCCACAATTATTCATAATTTATGAAATTGTTCGGAGGTAATATAAAAACATTGAACTTTTTTATATAGATAACTACATGTATTTCATTACATTATGGCATTCTTTTTGAAAGATTTAGTATATATGGCTGAATATATATTATTTTTGGCCGACTGTTAATTGCCTTTTTAAAAATAAAAACCTATACGATGCGATATATATCTTGTGATGGTTATAGATTAATCATACAATATCAAAGCAAAATACAATATTTCTTTTGCTTAATTTTTTTTCTTTATTTTGTGAAGAAAACAAATATAAAGGTTGATAACTATATATATATATATAAAGTTTTAGTTGCTACAAAGAAAGAGTCTATTTAGTGGCATAAAATAGAAAAGATTTGAAGGAAAATGGTAATAAATGGATTTCTAATTAGGTAAATAGCAGTGGAATAAAGTGATCAGTATTTTGTTAGATATAGTTTTAACTATGTACGGTGAATGATGTTTTTCATAATATATAGTATTCTTATATGGTGGAGTACAAACAATATACTAAGCAATTAACTCAAAATTCTAAATATACTCCATTTTACAAAAATATAAAGTGGTTCAAGTTCATCCAAATATAATTGACGAAAGTCAAAAAATTTGTTGACTCCATTACTATTATTCTTAAATAGAAATTTCTTTTATTCCCATAACAAAAAGGGAAACTTCTCCCCATAACATTAATAGAAACCAATATTTGATAAATGAACATTAATAGAAAGTCATGTAAATGGTATCTGGTCGACATTTGGTTAAGTATACATAATGGAAAAGGTAAAAGAAAAAGTGCATTTCTTACTTTCATTTGAAATATATAATATTCACAAAATTTTATGTTTTATGTGGATGTCTAATTTATCTAATTACGTACACTACAAACAAAACTAAACCCTAAATTAGAATGCTAACCTCCATAATAAATTATATATCTACCTAAAAATAACTGTTAATAAAGAATTCAACAATAATAGTTAAATAAAATTTATAATCGTTTAAATCTGTGGCACAAATACTCGATCTATTCTTTTTTTTTAAGTCTTGTTTGTTTCTTTCTTGACAAAAAAAAAAAAAAACATAATTTGGTTCATAAATACGCATCTATTATTATAACTTTTTATATATGTTACAAATCATTTTAAAAATTGATTAGAAATACATTATTTTCTATGATTTACGGTTTTTATTACTCTAAAAAATAACACTAATTTATTATTTTTTCCAAGTTTACAATTCATAAGAATACATGCATGCATAAAAGGTTTAAATTAAGATGTATCTTTAAAAAAAAAAACAAATTATTTTCTAAACTTGGATTAATTAGAAACGAGGAGCTAGTGCAAGTATTTCGAAGGGAAAAGTTCAATAGTTGAAACAAATTGTCATTTAGTAGCTATCATCGACTCGTACACTTTGTTTATATAATTTACCTTCTATAAATTTCCATTTTTAGGGCTTTTTTGTGCTGGTCTTCCGCCAACAAAGGAATTATGAGACATTAAAAGGAGTAATAATCAAATTAAGGGCAAGGAGGAAGTAAATGCCCATTAATAAATTAAATAGTCATATTTTTAGAGGTAATATTGTTGGCCAAAAGAAAAAAAGGGAAAAAGGCAAACTCGTTCCTAATCTTTATATATACACACACCTTCATCATCAATAGAAGTAGAACCATTCATTCATTATTCACTCTCAAATCTCAAGTTTATTGGAGTCTTGTGGGTTGCCATTTTTAGGTCTCTAGAAATTCAAATGTTCTGTTCAATTCAATGCCTCGCCAGACATCTGTTCCCTTTGCATGTAAGAGAGATAAAGAAAGCGACAAAAGCCATAAAGAAAGGTAAGACTCTTTGAAAGAGAGAAAGATAAGGTTTTCTCTTATCTTCTCATCAGATCTTTGTTTCTTTACTCTCTTTCTTTTCCTTTTCTTTTTTGCTTTTTTTGGTTATGTTTTTTTCCTAGATTTAGACATTATAAAAAAAACCCTAGATTTGATCTTCGAAAGGGTTATCTTAACTGGAATCTCTCTTCTCTTATCATATATGTATTCTCTTTCTCTCTCTTGGTTCTTTGCCTTCTCTTGTTAAAACTCAGATCTAACACTAGATGTCTCACTCTTGTTCCTTGTTTCATCTTGTAGATCTCTGAAGTTGGATGGATTGTGTGAGTGAATGAGGTTGGGACAAGAGAAACGCAAAGAAACTGACAGAAGAGAGTGAGCACACAAAGGCAATTTGCATATCATTGCATTTGCTTCTCTTGCGTGCTCACTGCTCTTTCTGTCAGATTCCGGTGCTGATCTCTTTGGCCTGTCCTTGTTCTCTTTGTCTCAATCTCTCTCACATATACAATCTCTCTTTCTCTTTCTTGTTCATCTCCAGATTAAGGTAAGAAGATACGATCTGAAGGATGGTTTGTTCTTGTGTATAGATTTTGGTTCGATCTGCTTGCATGCTCGAGGAGACCTTTAGCCTTTAAACATTCATTATATTTTAAGAGATGGGTATTATCGAAAAAGCTTAATCTATGAGTTAACGCGTGGTTTAGTTAGATTAGCATGGTAACCTAGTTTTTTTAATAGGATGGTCCTTAATTTTTTCTCGATTCATGTATATATTATATCGTTTCTTTTTCCTCTCTGTCTCTCTCGAGGCGTTTTAATCCCTAGTAGTTCCCTTTGTGTATATACTGTTATATATCTATATATATATATATATGTCATTTGATTCATGCGATCATATCATCTAATTTTGCGTGAAGAGTACTGGTCATGATATTTGCATTATAATATGAGTCGTTGCTTTTCTTGTTATTTAAATGGTTGGCTCGTACATTTTTATTCAATGAGCTACATGATTAGCTTATTATTTAACAAGAAAAAGTTATATGTTAGTATATAGTTAGTTGTACTTAACATTTTTATATATAAATATTATATTTGATTCCATGTTAAATTTGTGTACATGAATATTGTGAGAATATTCTTTTTAAGGGTTTGGTTTGTTAGATTAATTTGAGAACATGTTTCTATGCAACTGCTTCAGAAAAAAAAAACACGCATGTTGTATGCAAACTAATACAACCCATTATGTATGAATTTGTTGTATTGGTGCCACATGTTGATGTGTCATGTCTTTCCGCTTTTGTACTGTTAATGCTGTTGATTTTTTTTGGTGTTTGTCGAGAAAATATCAACACTACAATGAATTTGTTGTCCTACTGTTTACACCTTTCATTTTTCTTGGGTAAGTGAGTCGTTGGACTGAAATCACGATGATTATGTGGTCAAATGTGTGTGTATATATATCTTGCAGGAATAAATATATGTATCTCTTTGCAGTTGGTGATGATTGCATCTTTCTCACAAGCTTTAATTGAAGTCAGTATTGATATTTGTGAAGCGATTGGGAAATTTAGAAGACAGTGGACTTTAATTTGTGTTTCTGTTTGATCATATGCTAATGCAAACGTGAAAAAATAAGAAAATTAAGAGCGCCGAGGCCTAGTTCGTTGAGAAATTAAACCAAGTTTAGAAATAGAATTCGATGAAAGATAAGAGACTAAAGCATTCTTCTTTATCACCAAGTGTCCAAGTTTCATCAACAAAACTTCTTTTTCTTACAAGTCTTCCATTTTCACCCAATATATTCATTCCGAGAGTCAATTGGTTTTTCTTTTATGTACGTAGCTGTAGGTCATACAATTTTAAGATCCATGTACTCAACAATCGGATATTTTCTTGACATGTTGAGTTTAATCAACAACACCAATTATATACTACTTTATTTTATCTAGTTCAAGACATTTTCGAAGCTCCATTTAAAAGTCTTCTTAGCTTAATCAACTTTCTCTAATTATATCATATGGATTGATCCGTATTTTGGCAGAATACATATAGATACACTCGAACAACATTTTTAGGTTTTCATTCATCGGGACAAAGCTAGGTAACTGAAGTTAATCTTTAGATTTTTTCGAAGTAGAAACACCTAAACATTTGGTCAAAAAAATTCTACGTAATGCAATATTTAACCCATATGCGGTGCAAATGATGGCTTATTTAGCTAAATTTGGCAAATGATCATTTCACTCTGATTACGGTATACTCCAATCAACTATATATACTGTTTACTAGAGTTGGACATGATTAATGATGTCCTACAAAATTCATGGCATGGTCGGGTTTCGGTAGCTAGTTTCGACGGCCTAGTGATCGACAAAATACAAACAAATCGGGCATGCAGTCCCATATGTATCTAGCAATTAGCCATAAAACAGTGCAATAGGCGATTGTGATTTGTGAACTTACCTTGTTTGTTACCCTTCGTTCTGTCAGTACATATTTTGTTATAGTATGAACTTGCGTAAGAACAAAACAAATTTGGCGTTAATCGTGGGTCCAAATCATGACACATATCACAGTTTCTTGGATTTGTTATGTATGTTCGTTAAAAATGAGTACTTATATCTTAGCCGTATATAAACTCCCGAGTCCGATCCATTCGTATTTGTATTTAATAATATTAATGGAAACGAATCATGGGTTCTTGTTAGCACATAACATCAAGTGTGACGACTGGTGGAAGTGATATTTTTTTTCCCTCTTCTAATCTTGTTACCACAAGTGAGAAAAAGAGTTGCCTAGGAACGAAGAATGTTTGTAGGCATATTATGGAAACCTTTTCTAACAAAGAGTGTTTCAGCAAAACGTACTTTCATATTTAATAAACGACGGCTAGATGCAGAAAGCTTACCGAATGTAGTAGGTGAAGGCAGGACCGACCCTGAACCCAGCAAAATAAAATATGAACTTAAATAGAACTCCCAAAAATATCATATATTTCAATAAATGAAACAGGCTCCAGTTATATATTTCAAATAAATTTTAACTAAAAAAAATCCTTTAGTTGATAAAATTTTCAATTTAAAAAAAAAAAAAAATTATTTAGAACTCTTCCAAAATTTACTTAGGTTCCGAAAATTATAAAGTCTTAAGCAAAAAGGAAGATTTGGTAGCTACTATTACTATTGTATGAGAGATTATCACTTTCCGATACGATCTTCCAAAGTAGGAAAAATATGGGAGAAAAGAAAGAAAATAAGAAAATCCTCTATGAAAAGTCAAAAAATTGTCTAAAAATTATTAAAGGGCCAAGTAGAAAAGGTCACATCTTGCCTTACCAAAAAAAGACAGTTCATTGAAATTTTATCGGGACAAGTTACTATTTTTAATTAATGCGTATCCACATCAAAACATGCGTAGCATTAACGGTGATTCCACGTCAATTTCATGTCGTCCACAATACAAGAGGATAGGGATTTACTCTTCTTATTTTTAGTATATATCAATACTTAACTCGATTCTGAAAACTCTTAACAACTTATTATATGGTCAGAAATATGCAAGAACACTATTATAACTAGATGAAGAGGACTTTTATTCTAGACATAGTTAAAAAAAAAATACATTTAATTGAAAACTGTATGACTCAGTGTCATAGCTTGTAATGGTCACTATGCATTTTAATTGAAAGCCCTTTATAAAAAAAAAATATTAATATGTTTGATGTCAGAAATAATAATTTAATATTTTTAGAATGTCTTATATATAATTAAAAAGAACAAATTTCACCAGCTTAAAACTTATAAAAAAGAGGCATTCAATTCTTCTTTTTTTTTTGATATATGTTCTAATAATTTATGCAAAACCTAATGCTAAAAAAATCCTAATTTTTCTATTTTATTTAGAGTGATTTGTCCTCTTATTCTTTTATCTTTGCATCTTCCTAATTAGAAATGGCCATTCACTCTTTAGTATTTCTTTTACATGCTTTACTTTGTTAATAACTTAATATCTACTTTGATCATACTAGTCTTTAACCATCTTTTTCCTTTTTTAAGCATTCAATACAAAGAGCAAAAAGCCGATCGAGTAAAATTGAATTCAATTTCCGGATTTAGTTTCGCTTCGCTTCTTTTGGCTTCGGTCATGTTTTATTGTGCTGGCAGAGCTTATGCACATCACTTTGTTTAGATAAGGACAGAACATTTCTTCACAGTTCACTTAGTCGTCGCATATCAAACAAAGTAGATAACATTTATAAATAAAATCACTTCTGCTTATAAATATAACCAGTCACAAATTTTCTTACATAAGTATCCTCCTCACATATACTTGTAATTAACTAGTATAACAAAGTCCAGAGACAATGGAGGAATCAAACCGTACTGTCCTGTTCGACAAGTACGAGATCGGAAGACTACTCGGCACCGGTAACTTCGCCAAAGTCTATCACGGAACAGAGATCTCCACCGGCGATGACGTGGCGATCAAGGTCATCAAAAAAGACCGCGCATTCAAACGTCGTGGCATGATGGAGCAAATCGAACGTGAGATCTCCGTCATGCGTCTCCTCCGTCATCCCAACGTTGTCGAGCTCCGTGAAGTGATGGCTACAAAGAAGAAGATCTTCTTCGTTATGGAGTACGTCAACGGCGGTGAGCTTTTCGAGATGATCGATAGAGACGGGAAGCTCCCGGAGGATCTAGCCAGAAAGTATTTCCAACAACTGATATCCGCGGTGGATTTTTGCCACAGCCGCGGTGTTTTCCACCGCGATATCAAGCCGGAGAATCTGTTGCTTGACGGAGAAGGCGATCTCAAGGTTTCGGATTTCGGACTTTCCGCTTTGATGATGCCGGAAGGGCTAGGTGGAAGACGTAGCAGCAGCGATGACCTTTTACATACGCGGTGCGGGACGCCGGCTTACGTTGCGCCGGAGGTTTTACGGAATAAAGGATACGACGGAGCTATGGCGGATATTTGGTCGTGCGGGATTGTTTTGTATGCACTCCTTGCTGGCTTCTTGCCGTTTATCGACGAAAACGTCATGACATTGTACACGTAAGTATGCCTTGACCGGGTTTTGGGTTAACCAATTCTAACCGTTTATTTTTTTTTTATTCATTTTAAAAAGACAAATGAGAGAACTAAAAATACATACTGTATTTTGTTTTGATTAGGTCAATTATTTGAATAGGACAATTTAACTTATTCCAATAGATACAAAAATTGGGTATACACATATGATATATTCTTTAAAAGTATGCACACACATACACTGATACACATACAAAAAAAGATAGTATTTGCATTATTTGTTCGAGTAATATAAACTAAAAAGATAAATTTTGGGTATATTAATTCGTTATGTTATCCAAATTTCATGTTCCATAGTGACAGTACTGTTTCTTGTTTGATTATTTACTTAGTATTGTTGAACCGGAATGTGAACAAATCAAAAATCAAAGTATTGTTTCTTGCTTGATTTGAACCTTTCTATAATAATAAAACAGGAAGATCTTCAAGGCTGAATGCGAGTTCCCACCGTGGTTTTCCTCAGAATCTAAGGAACTAATCTCAAGATTGCTTGTGCCTGATCCTGAACAACGCATTTCAATGTCGGAGATCAAACTGATTCCATGGTTCCGAAAGAATTTTACACCACCGGTAGCTTTTTCAATCGACGAAACAATCCCATCTCCACCGGAGCCACCAGCAAAGAAAAAGAAGAAAGACAAGTACGAAGATGAGGAAATAGACGACGGAGTTTCTCCAAGATCTTTCAACGCTTTCCAATTCATCACTTCAATGTCTTCAGGTTTCGACCTCTCCAACCTATTCGAGATAAAAAGGAAGCCAAAGCGGATGTTCACATCCAAGTACCCGGCAATATCCGTCAAGGAGAGGCTGGAGAAGGCGGCTCGTGAGATGAACATGAGGGTAAAACATGTCAAAGACTGCAAGATGAAGCTACAAAGGAGAACAGAAGGCCGTAAAGGGAGGCTCTCCGTGACGGCGGAAGTTTTCGAAGTTGCTCCTGAAGTCTCTGTCGTCGAGTTCTGCAAATCCTCCGGGGACACTTTGGAGTACTACCTCTTCTGTGAGGATGACGTTAGGCCAGCTCTTAAAGACATTGTCTGGTCTTGGCAAGGTGATGATGATGATGAAGATGAGGTTACCACTAATGATAACTCAATAATTAAATAATTCTTCATGAGCTGTAATATTTTGATTTTTTGGCATGGGTTGTGCGAGAGCGAGACTGTCTTAAGAACTTTTATAATTAACAATATAATAATGTTTTTTTTTTGTTCTTTATTAAATAATATATTACTTATTGGAAGGTATAATACAAGCAATAACCGGAAACTTTATGTCACAGTTTCTAGTTATTTTTACCATCAGTCCTCTATATGCTCTCTCATAATCTCTCATTTGCAAATGTGTTTAAGCGGCAAGCAACTTCTGGATGTCCTTCTGTAAAACAGCCGAAACAAAATTGTTTGGTCACAAACCCTCTGAACCAAACCACCGCTATGAACCGAAATATGAAGTATATATCACTTAACCGTACCTCGATTTGGAAAGGGGATGTGGTGGGAGGGTACCTCTCAACTACCTTTCCCTTTTTATCAATTAAGAACTTCTCAAAGTTCCATTTAATGAGACCACCTAAGAATCCTCCTGCGTTTGATTTCAAGAATTCGTAGATGGGCGCTGTGCTCGGTCCATTCACGTCAACCTGTAGGAATCTCAAAACTTTATTCTAATCTGCAACCAACCCGAAAAGAAGAGGGGAATGTTTTAGAGATTATCTTTACCTTATCAAATATAGGGAACTCTGCTTTGAACCGGGTGCAAGCGAATTGTTTGATCTCGGGATTTGAACCAGGCTCTTGGCCACCAAACTGATTGCAGGGAAAAGCTAGAATCTCAAATCCTGTAATAAGAACAACAGGAAAGGTTTGTGATGTGCTAGTAATGTTGTCTTACTCACTACAGAACAATAGACGTTTACTGGCTATGCCCTTGCTAAATGCATAAAGACAAGATTCGTAATCTAAATGAGTTTTAGAATTCTTTTTAGTTATGAAGAACTGATGGATTGAGATTATCCATCAACCCATCAAAGATACTGAATTGACTTGCAGTTCAAAAGTTGCAGAACAATTCAATTTTTTCAATATATTAAGGTTGCAAATTAGTAACACTGTATTGATTGACACAAAGAATGATAGATACAAGGAACTATAGAATTAGAGCTCACCTTGGCTCTTGTATTTCTCATACAGATGTGAAAGCTCTGAGTAATTTGATGATGTGAGACCACTGGTTTTGTTCATGGAAACACAAATCTTTAACATCAGAAAACCTCTACATGAACTATGAACAGAAGAAATCGCAATCAAGAGGATGACGAAAGATAAAAAAAAAGTTACCATCTTGAAGCGACATTGACGATCAACATAACTTTCCCCTTGAATTTGTTCAAAGCAACATCATTCCCATCAATGTCCTGCCTCCAAAATACATCTCACTTTTTCAGATTCACAATAACCTAAAAACTCAAGTAACAATATGATACAATTTGAAGATTCCCCCAATTTAGTAAAGAGCAGACAGAACCCTAAACAAAGAGTAAAAGAAGCAAAACCTTAACGGTGAAATCGTGAACGGTCTTCTCAGCAGCAGCTCTAGCTTGAACACTGAAAGGACGAGACTTGAAGAGGAACCCAGGATTAATCGGGGATTTTAGAGAAAACCCATTACTCAGATTCGCGAAATTGGATACTCCGGTGGAGAATTTGAAGGAAGAGATGACAAAGGTTGAAGAAGATGAATTGGGTCTGGAACTGTTGAAGACTGTAGAGAATGGTGCGTAAGAAGAAGAAGAAGCAGTCATAGAAACCATTTTGGTTACCGGAGACGAGGTTTACTTTTGTTTGCTTCCGACCAGTGTTATTCTCTTGAGTTAAGATATACTCAGAGCTGTTCAGCGAGAGACTCGAGAGCGTTTTATATTACTGCCAAAAACATTAAAAAAATAAAAACAAAATAATACTTATTAATCCTTAATCCTTGTTAATCTTCTTCGAATTACTTTTTTTTTTTAATTACTTTATAGATGAAATTTTATTTTAAAACAAAAACTTCGAATTTCTTCAGATACAGAACTAGGTTTTAATTAAATTTTTATGAGAAATGTAATTTGTTCGTCTCATACGAAACTTAAACTAGGAGATAGAACTCTTATTTTTTTTTTTTTTAACGGCAAACAAATATATTATTATAAACATGTTACATAATACATGATACAACCATTGAAACAAATAAAGGAAATTGAACACAATTTCGACGAATAAGTGGAAGTAATCCTGCTTTCTGAACGGAAGTCTTACAGGCAACAGATAAAATCTGTTAAGTCCCCTCTTCGTATACTCGTAAAAGGCTAACATCTTAAACTCCTAAATGCTTTTCACATAACTTTGATTAAACCAATATACTGATATGTTGCTTTAAAAGCTCATGGATCATGTCTTTTAAAATGTTGTATGCGTCTTTGCCGGTTTGTGAACATGGTTTCTCCGTTCATAACACCTAAACTTTTTGACCGATGAATAGAGAGGACATCATCATCAGACCATGTCGTTGAAAGTCGAAGGCCAATGCAAAGCCTGCGTGGACCAGTTCCTTCAAGCGAGATGGTTGATTTGTTGATTCCCGGATCGAAAATCCAAATGATATCTCCATACAAATGGTGCAGAGAAGAATCATCGGTTGAGAATCGGAGATAACGCCGGTGAGGAATACCACCGGAAACAAACCCTATATAGGGACAGCCATCCCGATTCAAATGAATCGGTATTACATGAGACAACATACATCGATCGGATGAATCTGACCAATACGGCAATTTAAGATGATAGGCTATTAAAATTGGAGAATACAGCAGAAGCCAGTGAAAGCCCAAATCTTGAATCACCGGAAGAAAAACATATATCACCACCTTCACAATATGGCTAAAAGACACAACCTGTGGTTTGCCGTTGTTTATACTATGAAAACCAAAAATTTGCAGAAATAAAGAGAAGTAAAAACTAGAGATGAAAGTGACCGACGCTGGAGATAGAACTCTTATTTTTCGGGTGATCGTACTTCTAAACTACTATTTATTGGAATGAGAACCAAAAAATCGGATTCAAAATAAAAGAAATGGTGCATATTCTGTAAATGTCCCCGATCATTCTTGAGAGCATTTTGGACTCATGTTTGATGTTCTGATATTTTTGTTCCTATCCCAAAATTCAAAATGGAAATTGTTTTTGTTCAGTTCCTTTCCCTTATCCTAAACCTGACCTTGGTTTCTAATATGTCGTACTCAAATGAATAGTTCTAATCCAACCGGTGACAATGCCTATCCACTATGTTTGTTTTTTCTTTAATTTTAACTGTAATGCTTATTAGAAATGCTGGGCCACAAATCAAATAGATAAGATGCGATAGTGAGTGATCAAATTTGTTTTTTATTTTTTATTTTTTTTTTATTTTACTCTTTGTTTATTGTTACTGTTCAGTAATTAAGATATCATTATAAACACAATAACAAAGTTGTTGGTGGCAAACATATTTCGGTATTCGGTTTATTAAATTCATAAATATTGTTGGATATCAAACCAAATGACATTACAATATACTTAAACATCGGTAGCATCTTGGAAAAGCTTATTGTTGATATTTCAGTGTTCTATGTTTTAACTTTTGATAAACCCGCGGTCAGATCTAGGAATAAAAGGACGGCCACAAGTTGGATTACACATGGAAATGATGGATAACAGAGTGAAAAGAAAAATTGATGATGGTATTAATCAACAAGAATGGTTAAGACAAATTTGTGTTTAAAGATTTATCATTTGTCATTGCACTAAGATCACTTCATCGCAACGGCGGATCCAATCAGAAGGAAGGTGGGTCACCTGACCTGGGTAACTAATTAAATAGTTGGTTTTTACATGTACTTATGTAAAATTTCAATAGCACATATGGTAAATTTGGTACTGCTGACCTCTCCAAACTCGAGTTCAAACTCCCGATATGTCATATTAATATTTTTTTTCCTGTAATTGACTTCCCTAAATTTTAATCCTGGATCCGCCACTGCTTTATCGTATCATAGTTTTTTATAACTGAGTTTTCTTGTTAATACCATTGTAATCCCCATTTATCATAACGGTTCAATCTATCAATGATCCAAACGTGAAATCAGATTTTTTTTATTAATGATTGGTTGATAAATAAAAATATATATTAAAGAACCTAAATCTAGAAAAAAAATTCTTAAAAATTAATTTAAGATACTACAATTGTATCAAATAATGTTATTTTAGGAAGTTTGGAGTATGTGCTATAATAATCTATAAAAATGATTTTAATACTACATTTAAAGATATTTCTCTTTCGTTAAATGCCATGTAAAAGTGGCATATGTTCGTTCATTTGTGTGTGCAATTTTCCCTACCATACAAGAAACATATTTTCTTGGTCTAATATATATATATATTTTTAAAGAAAATATAATATTTATGTTTTGATATTTAAAAAATATATATAGCCAGCCACAAAAAAACGGTTTATATGAAAGTTATGAAGATGACAATTTACATGGAAGAAATCCACAATTAGTTAAATTCTTCTGTAATATGATAATCACAAATGTATTCTTGAAGCTGTGATGATGAATCAAAAAGAAAGCTTTTAAACAGCTGTAAAGATTACACATCTCAAGTTTTTAGTTTAAGCAGTTATTGTAACGAGTAACAAGAAAAAGGTGTGACCTTTAAATCGTTTTCCAAAAAAAAAAAAGACATTTTTTTTTCGCTTATCTTTTTTTTGGTCCTTATGGATTGAATTGTACATCTGATCTCAAGTAAAATTTTCTAGTGGTTGGTTCTGTGCCTTTTTCTCGTCCCGATCGAGTTTCTTCTCCTAAAACTCCAGAATTTGGTCTTGAAGATCTCAAAAGGCTCTTCCTTTTGTCATATTTCTTCTATCCAGAGATGTAAGTTGCTACTAGATTCCGCCATAACTATCTGAATCTTTTCTTTATCGATCCAAATAGTCAAATATTCGCATCTGGGTCAAATCGATTCAAAACACTTTTCTTAAATTGATGTGTTGAGTTGATTAGGTCTATTCTGAATCATGTTCAAGTTTATGATAATGGATTGGTTCAAGCTAGCTCCTTTCTTTGATTTTGATTGCTGAGTAGTGTTTTTTTTTTAAAGTTGATTAAGTCCATTGTGAATCTTGTGCACGTTTTTGATGAAGAGATTAGATTTGTGTAGGATTCTGATTGGGTCAAGCTAGGTTCTTTCTTGAGTTTATTTTACTGAGTTGATAGGTCAACTCTGAATCTTTTACAAGTCAATGAGCTAGAAAACGGATTGTACAAGATTCTGAATTATTCAAGCTACCTTTTTTTTATTTTTATTTTTGGATTGTGGAGACAAGAGTGATGTTGTTGTTTTTTTGGCAGAAAGAGATGGGTACATACCTAAGTTCTCCGAAAACTGAAAAGTTATCAGAAGATGGTGAGAATGATAAGCTCAGATATGGTTTAACGTCTATGCAAGGCTGGCGTGCTACCATGGAAGATGCGGTGAGTCAAACTATTGGCTTCTTGCTGAACTTATGAAACATCTTAAAGTTGAAACCTTGGATCTGTATACCTGACTCTCTTGATTGTAACTGGTTTGATTTGACTAGCATGCTGCAATTCTTGATTTGGATGATAAGACATCTTTCTTCGGTGTGTACGATGGCCATGGAGGTTAGCAAATACTGTCTATACTGTTGAATTTAGTTTGAGATTCTTTTGAAGCTAAATGGAATGAAAGCTTTATCAAAGTACTTAGGGAAAAGAAGTTATTCTTGTGATTCTTGACCATGGCAAAGACTTAGAAACTGTTGCTTATATTTTGTATAGTATAATACTTCTGGTACATTTTTCGATGTTTCATGCTTTACATTCGTTTTTTATATGAAACTCAAAAGTACTATATACGAAATGTTGTAGGTAAAGTTGTTGCAAAGTTCTGTGCCAAGTATCTACACCAGCAGGTTATCAGTAATGAAGCATATAAATCTGGAGACGTAGAGACATCTCTTCGAAGAGCATTTTTTAGGTTTTACTTCCTCTTTGACATTGTATTACTTTTACTTCCTCTTTGACATTGTTTCGAAGAGCATGTTCTCTTAGAGTAATTTACTTTTACAAACAAAAGAGTGTTCCTCTAAAAATTGTGCATTGTAAATATTGTAGAATGGATGACATGATGCAAGGACAAAGAGGTTGGCGAGAGTTAGCTGTACTCGGTGACAAGATGAATAAATTTAGTGGCATGATAGAAGGATTTATATGGTCACCAAGAAGCGGTGACAACAATAACCAGCTCGATAGTTGGCCTCTTGAGGATGTAAATTTTTTCATAAACTTGCTTCACTTGGCTTCTCCCATATTCTCTACATGATTGAGTTGGGACCTCTAAAGCACACATGCCTTTGCTCTTATCCAGGGTCCTCATTCTGATTTCTCGGGACCAAATTCCGGGTGCACAGCATGTGTAGCTCTTATTAAAGATAAGAAGCTCTTTGTTGCAAATGCTGGTGACTCACGTTGTGTGATATCAAGGAAGGCTCAGGCTTACAATCTTTCTAAAGATCACAAGCCTGATCTTGAAGTTGAAAAAGATAGGATATTGAAAGCTGGTGGCTTCATTCACGCTGGTCGAATCAATGGAAGCTTGAATCTGACAAGAGCCATTGGTAAGCTTTTTTTCTTTCTCTGCCACTTTCATTACCTGGAGATTTCTGTTTTTACATGTAATCTTAATCGAAACATCCTTTCTTCTTTTTCTTAGGTGACATGGAATTCAAGCAGAATAAGTTTTTACCATCTGAAAAGCAAATGGTTACTGCTGATCCAGATGTAAACACTGTAAGAATCTAACTTTTTAGTATTTACCGCTTGGTTTTGTTCTATTTAAACCTGACTTGTTACTGTATCCTCTCATCAGATTGACTTGTGTGATGATGATGATTTTCTTGTTGTTGCATGCGATGGAATATGGTAAAAAGATGTCACTAATTGTTTCATTTTCCACATATATAAGTTAGTTGATAATTTGAATCCATCTTATCTTCTTCAGGGATTGTATGTCTAGCCAGGAATTAGTGGACTTTATCCATGAACAGTTAAAATCTGTAAGCTAACTCTTTTCCTTCTCCTACTCTCTCTATGACAGTTTTTGTTCCTGTCTTGGTTTGTAACATTGGTTAAACCTTTCAGGAAACAAAACTTTCCACGGTATGCGAAAAAGTTGCTGATAGATGTTTGGCTCCAGACACTGCGAGTGGTGAAGGTTGTGATAATATGACCATCATTTTGGTTCAATTCAAGAAGCCTAACCCAACCGAGACGGAACCAGAAGAACCCAAACCAGAACCAAACCAGGATGAGCCGAGCTCGTCAAGCTAGATATCTTTAAAGAGCCAAGAGGAAGAAGATTTGTGAAAGTCTCTTTTATCATTGACTTTTGGGTTCAACATTGTAAATCTTTCGAGTGGCTTAGATTCGAGAAGCTGGCTTTTTTTGGGATGTCAGTTTTTAACTCTCATTTTCCAGCTTCTGGTATGTCACACAGACCTCGGTTCATGTAATCAAAAATGACTTTGTATAGCTTTCTTGCGATTGGTCACATAGACTCATATAGTTTCAAAATTCACATGGACTTCTGATGATGTTTTCTTCAGTCTCTCATAAAAGTTAGAAAATGTTACACATACAATCTTGATTTTATCTTTTGAGACATAGTTTTTTTTCACCAATATGTTTATATATTTTGTTTTGCTTTCCTTTTTAATATTTTTCTGGCAATCTTTTTTATAGTTTTCTGACAATTTTTTTTGTTTAAAGGCTTAATTTTCTGACAATCTTGACGAGTTATAATAAATTAAATTTATAATAAAATAGTAGCGATGAGCCAAGTACAACGATCACTTAGCTAACACAAAATGTAATCATAACAAAAGAAACTAAAAGAAAAAAGCTTTTCGAAAGCAAAAGCTCATCTTAAAAAGCAACCCCCAAAACCACATGGTTCCAAATTAGAACCAAGCCCACAGACCAAGAACAAGACCTAACACAACATAACTGCCACCAAGCCTAACTGAGCCACTTGTAGGAGCTGGAGCCAAGGCTGGACCGTCTTCAAACTCAACCGGAGAAGGAGCAGGAGAGATGACACTGTGACGAGGACTAATCACGACGAGGCTCAACTTCTGACCTTTCTCACAGTGACCGTTAACTCCACTAATGAAGTAGAATGGACCAGACCTGTCCAATTTCACCTTGGTTTCTCCATCGGTGTAGTTAGCCAAAGGGTTCGTGGTGTTACAGCTGTTGTAAGCTTCTTTACTTACTTCCAAAACCGAGTCTTTACCAGCTTCGTACCGGAAAACTGAAAGAAGAAAACACAAGTGATATGTCAGAAACAGAGCATCTTAGTTAGAAAACAGAGTATTTATGATTACTCAAAAGCTGGGGAGGAGAAATTACCGATAAAGTCGCCGACTTTGAAGCGAGCTTTTTGAGCCCACTCTGTGAATGAGTAAGAAGAGGAAGGAGGGATCTTCCAGTCACCAGATTTACCACCGACGGTGACTTCATTTGCAGCGGCGAGAGAGCATAAGAAGATGAAGGAGAAGATAGCTAGGGGAAGCGAAGATGAAGAAGAAGCCATAGAGTGAAGATGGAAACAGAGTATTGAAAATGTTTTACTAAGAAGAAGCAAAAGATCTACTTAGTTGTTTGGGTTTTTTAGTGGTTTTGGAGATTGTTGAAGTTTTGAGGAGGTTCTAGTGATGTTTTTATAATGGTGCAAAATCGAAAACTAGCCGTTAGATTATTTACTTTTTTTTTTTCTTTTTTTTGTCAAGAAAGAAATGAATTTTGAAATGGTAAAGAAATGTTGTTACTGTAGCCGTTGGGAAGAGGTGTTGAGTGATGTAACCGTTAGAGAAAATTTGAAACATGTAATTATGGATACTGACATGTGTCATATGTCGTGTGTTGTCAGCCATGCTATTGCTATGAGTGTTTCTCGTTTTCTCGCTTTTCTAATTTTGACAAAATAATGAAATTAAAGTAAATAAATTTCGAGAAAAAAACAGACGAAAGTAAAAGTGAAATCCAGTCATTCACCGTATAAAACTAGGCCTGGACATTCGGGTATCCGTTCGGGTTCAGTTCGGGTATTTCGGGTTTTCGGGTTTTCGGGTTTTCGGATTTAGAGGTATAGGATCCGTTCGGGTATTTCTAGACTTCGGGTTCGGATCGGGTTTGGTTCGGGTATTTCTGGTTCAGATTCGGATTACCCGAAGTTCACAAAACTCAAAATTTAAGTATCTAATATAGTGTAAATTATTCAATAATACGCAATATATCTAAAAATTTAGAGTATTTTCTACCCAAGTTTACTAATAAACAGTTTAAATACTTCAAATTGTCAAAGATATCTAAATATCTGAATATTTTGAACACTTATATTATTAAAATTATAAATATTAATAATATATTACTACTATATATTAATAATGTTGGTATATTCGAATACCCGTTCGGATTTCGGTTCGGATCGGATTCGGATTCGAGTTTTCGGATTTAGAGATTTAGAACCCGTTCGAGTATTTTACAATTTCGGATACGGATTCGGATCGGGTTTTTTGGATCGGGTTCGGATCGGATATTCGGATCCGGGTATTTTGCCCAGGCCTATATAAAACAGTGTATTGTGTGATGTATTGGGTATTTTCCCCTGCTGGGTAATACGAAAGACATACCTTTTAGGCTTTTACAATTTCGGATGTATTGTTTGGGCCGAAGAGATTTATTTTGGCACAAATCAATATAAATTTTATGTAAAAGACCAATCGCCGAAGGAAGGGAACTGACTTCGAGAGGCTACACTAGATCCTTTCACCCTTAGGAACTTTCTTCTGGTAATGATGATTTATTTTAAAAGCATGCAAAGATTCACTATTCGAATGCGAAAAAACATAAATTGCAAAGATTCACTATTCGAATGCCAAAAAACATAAATTCAGATCAACATGTAAACCAAACTACATTGCCAGAATTTATATCATATACTAGATTATGCCTTATTGACAATATCCGGTTCACTACGCTATTGGTAGATGATGTGCTCTCTGCTATTGCATATCACAATGCTTTTCCCCGGTTTAAACAAGAAAGTAAAGAAATCCCCACAATATATGATCTAGCCCTGGGCATAAAATCCGAACCCGATTACCCAACCCGGAACCCGACCCGAAAACCGGGTTCGGGGTGGGTTCGGGTATAGCTATAAAACCCGAATGGGTTCTATTTTCCAGAACCCATGGGTTCGGGTTAAGGTTGGGTAATACCCGATACCCATTCGGGTACCCACGGACCCGAGCAACATAACACTCTCTCGAGTCTCGACATATGAAGCATTTAAAGTATTAGGGTTACCTTTTGTTTTGTAATTCTTTGTCGATTGAGTTTCCTAAAATCTCTCGAGTTTTGATTCGATATATATTCATCATCTATTCTAAATTCCAGAGACAAACCTGGAAACCCTACCTGCTTCTAACTCCGCGGAGACCTTATCGTCGCCGTCGAAGGAGATAAACTCACCACCGTCAGCCTTGTCGCGAAATCACTCAGAGGTATGACTTCTGATTTTTTAGGGTTCTTCTTCTTTCTCTCAATTCTGTTATTCTTTTGATTCAAACGACAAACAAAATTAGATTTTTGAATTGATTTGTGTTAAAATCGATTGCTAAATTTGATTGCTAATTGGTAATTGCTTGTTGTTAAACGATTTCTCGACATTACTAATTAGATTGTTTAGTTGATTTTTATCTCTAGATTGTTACTAGATTTGATTGTCATCTTCTTGTTTTGTTTTAGATTTGTTACTAATTTTGTCATCTTCTTGTGTTGTTGTTAGTTCATAGTTGTTACTGGTTTTGTAATTTTCTTAATCAATTGATTTATGATTCTAAAGAGTAAAGATTAATTGGTTTGTTTGTGTTTTTAAAATGCAGATGGCGTCTTCTTCTGAGCCAAATCCTCCCGATGATAATGTTGAAGTTGAACTAAGTGGATCCGATTCTGAATCCGATGATGATGTTCAAACTCCTGGTTCTGAAAATAAGAGGAAGAGGAAAGAGAGAGTTAGTGACGATGGAGGAGGTAATAGTTCTGGTAAGAAGATGAACACAAGATCATGGGTTTGGGATCACTTCACCAAGAAGGAACCAAAGCAGGACAAATGCGAATGCCATTACTGTGGGAGAAACTTGGCTTGTGAGACTAAAAATGGGACTTCTACAATGAAGAAGCATCTCGAATTGTTCTGCAAACAATACAAGGTATGGAAAGATGCTAACGGTAATGATCCAACTCAAACTGTTTTTACTTCTGATGGTGCTGGTGGTAGTCTTAGGGCAGTTAAAGTTTCAGAAGCAATATTTAGAGAGGCTACCAATGAGTTGATAGTACTTGCAGAGCTACCCTTATCATTCGTAGAGTGCTTGGTTTGGAGACATTTCTGCTCCAAGGCTCAAATGTATAAACCTCTTTCTAGGAGGACAGCATCGAGAGATATTATGGAGATTTATGTCAATAAAAAAGCAGCTATGAAGAAGATTCTTGGGCAGAACCAACAGAGGTTGTCATTGACTACGGACATATGGGTTTCAACAACTACTGGAGCGAGTTATATGGTAATAACTGCTCATTTTGTGGATGCTATGTGGAAGTTAAGGAAGATGGTCATAGGATTCAAGAGTGTTGATGATCATAAGGGTGAAACAATCTGTAATGTTCTCCTTCAGTGTCTAGCCGAGTGGAATATACAAAGAGTGTTCTGCATCACAGTAGATAATGCTACAGCAAATAGTTCTGCTATGACTAAATTTAAGAAAGCTATGAAGAACATTGGAGATAATGCATTGATATTGAAAGGTAAGTATATGCATTTGAGGTGTGCTACGCACATATTGAATTTGGTTGTGAGAGAAGGTTTACAATAGGTCGACAGTAGTGTGGCTGGAATTCGAAATGGTATTCAGTATGTGAGAGCTACAACAAACAGACTCAAATCATTTGATTTGCGACTTGAGGCAGTGAAGATTAAAAGGGGAAGTGTACCTTTGGATGTGAAAACAAGATGGAACTCGACTTACCTCATGTTAGATCAAGCTTTGAAGTTTAGGTTGGCATTTGAGAGGATGGAGGCTGAAGATAAAGTGTATAACGATTACTTTCTAGAAAAGGTGGATGGAACGAAAAGGATTGGACCACCAATGCCATCTGATTTTGATGAAGTTGAGAGGTTGGTTTCTACTCTTGTCATATTTTATAAGTCCACATTGGTTCTTTCTGCTTCAAATACGGTTGCCTCTCATAAACTCTACAATGAGATAGTTTCTGTTACTAAGAACCTGAGTGAGTTAACTACAAGTACAGATCCTGAAGACCCTTTGAAAAAGAAAGCTTTGTCTATGTTAACAAAGTTGGCAAAGTATTGGGATCCATTTGGAGATCAAGTTGAAATGAATAGACTGATGATAGTAGCAAGTGTTTTTGATCCTAGAAAGAAAACGAAATTTGCTGAGCTCTGTTTTGATGCTTTGTATGGGAAAGGCAGTATGGAGTATGTGCATCTTTTAGATGATTTGAATAGTATCTTGAAGGACTTGTATGATGAGTACAGTAGAAACAGTTTACTAAACAAGACTGGTTCATCTTCTCAGTCACATGGATCATCTTCCCAGTCGCAGACCCGAGAGCAAGTTGCACCGGATTTTTGTCAGAAAGCAGGTATTGTTGACATGGAAAACGTATTTGATGAGATGGTGATGGAAAAGGTAATTTACAGCTCCTCTAATGAGTTGGAAATTTAATTGAAAGATAATGTGGAGAAACCAAGTATTCTTAAAGGTACAGAATATGATTTGTTATCTTGGTGGAAGGTTAACAGTGGGAAGTATCCGATTTTGTCTCTAATTGCTAAGGACATACTTGCAATGCAAGTGTCTTCAGTAGCCTCTGAATCTGCGTTTAGCACTAGTGGTAGAATTTTAGAACCGTATAGGAGCTGTTTAACACACAAAATGATAGAAGTGTTGATCTGCATCGAGCAATGGCTAAAAGCTGAAATTCATATCAATGAAAAAGGAGTCTCCACAGTCGAACATTTGCTTTCGGAAGTTGAGCATGATGATGAACTTTTGAGAGGTAAGTTTTCTTTTTATTGTTTAACTCTTTCTACAATTTTGAATATGATTTTGATTGTTCTTACGGTTTACATTTGTTTTTTATAGAGTATGAACCTGAATTCACGCATTTGGACAGCTAATCTTGAGAATGAGTCACCCAGATGATCTTTATAGTTTGAACTTTGAATGGTTAGTTTAAGTATATACTATATAGTCTCTACTCTCTACTCTTTGTATTTGTCATTATTCTCATTGTTGTTATTGATATTTGTTTCATTTTGTTTCAGGAAATTTCAAATCAAAGACATCAATCACCAAGTTTCTACTTTCTATCTTCTATTTCTAATTTTCTATGTTGCACTTTCACATCTAAACTCTTCTTTGCTTTCACTCTTTCAGCAACTTGAATTTGTTATCACTTATCACTTTTCTATCTCTTTCAGTTTTTGGATGTTAAATTTGGAGTTATATTCTATGTTTTCATTAGTTATGTGTAATAGTTATGTGATTTTAGATGCTAAACTGCAGATTTAGGATGGTAAACTGCAGATTTTTTCGTGTATTTCAAGTGTAGTTCGGGTTTTGGTTCGGGTTTTCGTTGAGTTCGGGTACACTTTACCCGAAACCGAATAGAACCCCTTTTTTCGGGTTTTTTCCGGGTTCTGAAAATTGTAACCCAAACCGACCCGAACCCGATACTACCCGAACCGAACCGAACCCAAACATAGTAAAATACCCGAATGGGTTCTATTTTCCATTACCCATTAACCCGAACCCGAACGGGTAATACCCGAACCCAAACGGGTAACCCGAATGCCCAGGGCTAATATGATCTTTCAACTACTAAAAAAATATGGTTTGCTCGAACTACTAGGTATAAGATGATAGAAGCATAAAACTATATACTCATAAGTAAAATGATTCTTGGCCCAGGGCCGGTGTATATATCCCAAAATTGTTACGGTCCCGGTTTAATTTTAGAAAAATGGGCTTAATTACATATAAATTTTTTTTTGAAAATTTTTTTGGGCCTTAAAATACACTATTTTTCATACTAATTTAAAGTGGTCCCAGTGCAAATGCACATCTTACACTCCTCTATGGCCGGCCTGCTTGGTCCAAACAATAATTTGTTTTCGTAGCCTTGGGCTTAGAGCACGGGAACTGATATATTTCAACCCAAACATTTTCGAAAGTGTATTTTTCTAATACAATATGACAGTGTATTTGAACCATTAATAAAATCCAAAAAATCTACCTGAACTTTTATTAATGGTGTCAAAACCGACTAATTTAAATATTAGTCAACTGTAGAAAATGCTGACAAAACATGATATAGACGCTGACGAGACATGTTAGAAAGCACCAAAGAAGGTTCAATGTTGATCAACTAGTCGTTCAAAAGGTTGTAGAGAAGATGGCCAAAGTAGAAACTACATTAACGTGATTTCTTGAGGTGATGATCATCCAAAGGATTTCTTATGAGAAATACCACGACTCCACTTTCGGTAAGGAACTATTAATTCTTCACCTCTTGACAATCATTGTCAAGTGCTAAAAAGAATATACCAGATGAGTTTTGTCCATAAAAAACAAGGCATAATAAGATCCACCCAATATATCTACAAGAGGCGTGTTTATAAGATAAGGGTCGATTTGGTTGAACTTTAGCATGATCGACCCTCGAATGGCTCATCAATTTAAATTTACCAACGAGACATAATAAACTCATTTGTTCAACTGCATAACTTGTTTGTGCAACGTTTGCCATTGATTGAAACTATTTAAAGGCATGTATCATGTCTAGCGTCACTCACCCCATAAGAAAATATCTTTTGCTTTAGGGCATGTTTATAGGGGGATCAGGTGAGGGTGTTTTTAGAGGAGAAATATTGTAAAAATATTGTAAAAATATTGTAAGATCAGGTCTTAAGAACTTTTGTTAAGAAGTTAGTTATTAAGAGAACAAGTATAAGATCTTAAGATTTAATAATATAATATTCTTATAGAAATTTATAAGATCTTAAGATCTTACAATTATAAAAATTTATAAAATGACATTTTAATTGCAAACTTATAAAACTTTTATTAAAATTCAAAAAAAACAAACATATTACTTAATTAATTAAACAAGACAAACATTTTATTTAATTAATACATAGATTAATGACCAAATTTATTCCAAATATTCTCAATCAAATCCTCCTTTGATCAATCATAGCATACATAGATTAATGACCAAATTTATTCCAAATATTCTCAAACAATTATCTTAGAAGTCGGGAAGATTTTGATTACCAGCTTCATTCGATCATAGCAACCAAAAAGTTTTGAGTACACACAATTAAAATTCAAAACAGAGAGGATGTTGAGTACTTTTAATAACAAAACTTTCTATAGAGCGTTTCAAGCATCAGAAAACAAAACTAGAAACGCGACTTGCGTTTTCGACCGGTGTACTTGGAGTCAGCAGGAACATCGTTTCCTTTCTAGATAGAGAGAGCCATAGTTTGTTACCATTCCACTCTCTTCGTCTTCGCTACTGTCATCTTCAGAGCAGCCCTCATCATGCTCATTTTTCCCGGTTTGAATACTTGTCTGAACAGAACCACATGTGAGGACCAAGAACTCTTTTCTTTTCTTAACACTGCAATAAAAGAAAACATTGCATGTGTTTAGTATAATGACAAGTATTTCAGCGATTATATGTGTGAAATTAAACACCAAAAACAGCATCAACATGAAACGATCGTGGTAACGCATAGTTCTAAGCCAACTTTATTTTCTTGATTGTAAAAGAATGTTATAAATGGAATTGGCAACAACATACCTGTGTGGATAGTCAACAACAAGTCCACCTCCAAATCCAGCTTGTAAGGCCTGGCGAAGAATCAATTCACGCTTCTTGATATTCTCAGGGTACACTTGAAAAACGGCTCGTGCTCCTCTTGACAAGCAACGGTATAGTGACCCAAAGTAAAAGATCACCCTCAACTTCCCTTTCCACAGCGACATCTACATTGTCACCAGAGGGCTTAAGATCACAAGAGATGGGAAATGACAAGAAACAGTTTACAAAGAATAAACTTACTAAGCATAGAAGCTGAAATGTCAAGACCAAGCCAATGATGACCGTTTTCAGAAATTGTTTCCCCACTCAAACCAGATCCACAACCTGAAACAAGAATAGAGAATTAGTTCTTCTCTATTCTTGAAAACAAAGCTAAACAACGAGACATTAACATAGGCACTACATCAGCAGCTCAACCCACAGATTCAGTATAGGCAATGGGGATAACGAAGTAAACATTGGGTCAATCCTCAAATGGAGAAAAAGAAACCAACCTGTACGGACTCGGCGTGATCACCCAAGTTCCTATACTCAGGATTCGGTTTCGTTCCGCCGGCGTAACCGGAGGTTGTTCGTACGACGCCGTTGATACAACCAAATCAGATATCGAGATCGGTGGACACGAGGAGACGAGGAGAAGAAGAGACGAAGAGATCGGTTGAATTGGTGTTTTAATGGCCGGAACACACAGGAATTGGAGACAAGGTGAGAAATCTCTCGGCGTTTCGCCTTTTGGGAGAGAAGAAGAAGAAAACCCGATTTGGAGAATGAAAAAAATGAAAATGAAACGAAGGAAAAAAATTGATTTGGGAAAAAAATTCTCTTCCAATCAGAGTGAGACACATCTCCGAAGATCATGCCCAAGAACTGATCCCAAATAAGATCAGAAGGCCTGATCTAAAGGCCACTATTCATCAAATCTGATTTTTTAAAGCCCTAAGATCACACCCCCAATTATCCCGATAAACATGGCCTTAGTGTCATTCTAATCGGATTTTATAGCCTAAACAAATCATTCCCCCAAAAAAAAGGTTTATAAAAAACAGGCACTTTTCTTTTTAATAATTATTTATAACCAAACTAAACTACACGGTCTCCCCTTTAAATCTAGTGTGTGTACTTGTTCAAAGATTATGTGTAATAATAATTAAATGAAGCCATTTGCAAAAAGGTGAAGAAATTAAATGTATTTCTCCGTGTTTAGTAGGATAGAAAATAAAAAATTAAATTAAAAAAAACACAAAAAAAGACATGAATATTGGAAGACATGTATGATGTATCTCATATGATATAGTCCTAATCCTAAAACCAAAGTAACAGATCTCTTTGGGTCCTCCTTTCGTGTTTTTTTCTTTCTTTCCCAATCTCTGTCTCAAATGAATCCGCCATAGCTATCTATCATCTTCATCTTTATCTTCTTGGTCAAACAAACCCTAGTTTCTCTTTCTATACAGAATAAACCTAACTCTCTCTTCTCTCTCTCTCTTTCTTTCTCTGTCTGCATCATTTCTTCTTTCGCATGTGCAGAGCTATCAACAACAAAAAAAAAAAAGCATCTGTTTTTGATTGAAAGCTAAGTTTCCAATTCCAAAACAGAAGAAATTGAAAGTGTGTTTGTCAAGACAAACCACCAAACTAGAAGAAAACAAAACAAAACCCACACCGCATTGTTCCTTAAAGACCCAGCAAGGAGATTATCTCACGCTTCCTCCTTTTCTTCCTGACATTTTCCTCGTTTTTTTGTTTTCTGGTTATTTGGGGTTTTATTTCCTGCAATTGTGGGTCTCATTTGGTAATAATTTCTAGGGATTTTTGTGGTCTCTCTGCTTTTTTGGGTTAAGCATTTAAAGAAACCTCAATGGCGTTGTTTAGAAAGTTCTTTCATAGAAAGCCTCCTGAAGGTTTGGTTGAGATCTCTGAGAGGGTTTACGGTATGTTCTTCCTTCTTTCTTTAAGTCTTGGGTTTTGGTTTAGCTCTCTCCTTCTTGCTCTTCTTAAGCCTTTGGAGTATTAATTTTTAGAAAGTTTGAGTTTTTTTAGGTCTTAAAGATTCGATTTTTACCGAGTTATGCCTGTCTAAGTTCATAGTGTAGTGTCAGGCTTGTTGGTTGAACTGAATCTTGACATTTGATAGCTTAAGATGTTAAACTCATGATTAGATTATTTTCAGGTCTTGTATGTTCACTAGCTTGCATGACTTCTCAGATTCTTTTGCTTATCTTATCCTATGCTCTTGTGTAGCTTAGAGAATTTAGACCATTTCAGTGAAAATGATACAAAAGATTGCTCTATAAGCTGCTGACAGAAGATGACATTGCTCTTATAAGTGTCCTGTTTTCGTTTCTACTTCTTGCTAGGCTTATTGATTGAACTGAATCTGACATTTGATAGCTTAAGATGTTTAGCTCATGATTATTTTATTTTCAGGTTTTGTATGTTCACTGGTTTGCATGAGTTTTTAGATTCTTTTGCTTGTCTTATCCTATGTTCTTGATTCTTGACTAGCTTAGAGAAATTGACCATTTCAGTGAAAAAGATACAAAAGATAGAAATTGACTTCTCAAGTTTGCTGTCTATGTTTACAGTCTTTCATTGCTGCTTAACCACGGATATGTTGGAAGATGAAGAAGATTACAGAGTCTATGTAGGCCGCATAATGAGTCAGCTGCGAGAACAGTTTCCAGGTGCATCGTTCATGGTTTTTAATTTCCGGGATAAAGGTAGCAGAAGCCGGATGGAGAGTGTACTTACCGAGTATGACATGACCATCATGGACTATCCTCGCTATTATGAAGGTTGCCCTTTGCTTACAATGGAAACGGTTCATCACTTTCTTAAGTCAGCTGAAAGTTGGTTATTGTTAAGTCCACAGAACATCTTATTGTCGCACTGTGAGCTTGGCGGCTGGCCGACGTTAGCTTTTATGCTTGCTTCGCTCTTGTTATACCGCAAACAGTTTAGTGGAGAACAGAAAACACTTGAGATGATATATAAGCAGGCTCCTCGTGAGTTATTACTGCTAATGTCTCCACTTAATCCACTGCCTTCACAATTGAGGTTTCTTCAGTATATTTCGAGTAGGGATGCTGAGTCTCAGTGGCCACCTCTAGAACGTGCCCTTACATTAGACTGTGTCAATCTTAGATTCATTCCTGATTTTGATGGTGAGGGTGGTTGCCGTCCCATATTCAGAATATATGGTCAAGATCCTTTTTTGGCATCTGATCAGACTTCAAAAGTTCTGTTCTCGATGTCCAAGAGAAGCAAAGCTGTTCGGCAATATAAGCAGGTGATACTGAGAGCTTTCCTAATCCATTTGTTTATTCATTCATTCTCTCTCCATATTATCATACCGCTACGTCCTAACTTTTTCGTCTTCTGTTTCAGGCAGATTGTGAGCTGGTAAAGATTGACATCCATTGCCATATTCTTGGTGATGTTGTCCTGGAGTGCATTACCCTAGATAGTGATCATGAGAGAGAACAGATGATGTTTCGGGTTGTGTTCAATACTGCGTTTCTTAGATCAAACATTCTAACACTTAACCGTGATGATATTGATGTACTGTGGAACACAACGGATCGGTTTCCCAAGGATTTCAGAGCTGAGGTGAGTATTTATCTTACTTCTCTTACGATTTCTTGGTTTCCCAATTAAAAGAGTCTCCTGTTGTTCAAGCTTGAAATGACAAGTATGAGACTAGTCTTTTGATAGAAGTACTTTGTGTACTACATCTTTCTGAGTCAAAAATTTTCATGCATTTATTCAGATTATACATTGTTTCATTAAAGGTTTCAACATTTTTCTAAGCTGTTATAAGCATTTTATGTTATACATAGCCAATTATCATTGCAAGTCAAGGAAGGAGTAACATTCTGTATGTTTGCTCAGGTTATATTTTCGGAGATGGGTGCTGTTAAGAATCTTGTCTCTGTTGATATGTCGCATATGGAGGAAAAAGATGTTCTACCTATGGAAGCATTTGCTAAGGTTCAGGAGATTTTTAGTGAAGCTGAATGGTTAGATCCAAATTCTGATGTTGCTGTGACTGTTTTCAACCAAATAACTGCAGCAAATATCCTTCAAGAAAGCCTGGATTCAGGTTCTTCTCCTCGAAGCCCTGACTCACGTAGCCTATTGGAATCGGCACTTGAGAAAGTTAAGGAGAAAACCAAGTTGATGATATCTGAAAATATTGCTTCAAGTCCTGATGCATTCTCTCCTGAATGGAAAGAGAAAGATACAGTGTCTGGTCATAAGTCTTATGCAGATCCGAATTCAATCCTTAAGAAGGTTGATGAACCGCATGGACTTCGTGTTTCAGTCCAAAGAAATGTTCACTCGAAGATAATTTCACCTCGAGTGGTCCAAAGTCCAGTAACATCACCACTTCCAAACCGTAGCCCCACGCTAGGATCACCTGCTTCAGTATCCAGATTTCACAGCTCCCCTTCTACTCTTGGGATCACTTCAATATTACACGATCATGGTTCATGTAAAGGTGAAGAGGCTACTTCATCATCACCAGCCTCACCTTCAATTTCGTTTCGACCAACACTGCATCAGCCTACACCATCACTACCCAAAGAAGAAGCTTCTCCAAAAGTTTCACAGTCGCCCACACCTGTTTGTTCAAGTGGCCCTCCTTCAGCAGAAGCAGCAGTGACGTCACCACCATTGCCATTGCTGAAGCCACTTGGGAGTTTGTCTCGTCCGCCTCCACCCCCACCTCCCATATCCTCTCTGCGCTCCACTCCTTCACCAAATTCCACCAGCAGTTCCATAGCAATTCAAGGGCCTCCTCCACCTCCACCTCCGCCTCCACCTCAACCACAACCTCAGCGTTCTGCACGTTCAACTTTGCCTCTGCCACCACCGTTACCTCCAAAGAAATTGTTAGCTACAAGTAATCCTCCGCCGCCACCACCGCCACCTTTGCATTCTAATTCTCGACCAGGAGTCCCCACGAGTTCTTTGGCGGCGAAATCTCCTCCTGTTCCTCCCCCACCAGCCCCTGCACCTCTGTCTCGTTCTCATAATGGGGGTTGTAATGGAACCATCCCTCCAGTCCCTGGACCACCATTGGGTTTAAAGGGCCGTGGGATTTTACAGAATCTTAGAGGTCAGGCTCAAACGAGAAAGGCCAACTTGAAACCGTATCATTGGTTAAAGCTTACTAGGGCAGTACAAGGAAGTTTATGGGCTGAAACGCATAAACCTGATGAAGCTGCAACGTATGATTATATCTTCAATACATCCTTTATACAAGTTTATGATTTTCTTTATTATGCTAACTCCGGCCATCTTCTAATTCTAGTGCTCCAGATTTTGATATCTCTGAGCTTGAGAAACTCTTCTCAGCAGTGAATCTTAGCTCTGACAATGAAAGTAAAGGTGGGAAATCAGGTCGACGTGCCCGACCTAAAGTTGAGAAAGTGCAGCTGGTAATTGATTGCAATGAGCATTCTACTGTTCTTGAACTTTTGTAAAGCCTTTAATTTTCCAAGTTTCATAACATGAACCTTTGACAGTAACTCTATTTTCGTCCTCTAACTTTGTCTATTAGTTTTGCAGATTGAGCTCAGACGAGCATACAACTGTGAGATTATGCTTTCCAAAGTTAAAATACCTTTGCCTGATTTGATGGTAAGCACAAAAATAAATTTCTTGTGACTCGGTCTATCTTACATATCACTGCTCATTAAATGCAAATTATAATCTGGCCTCATCTTGTTATGCTAGAGCTGTTCAAACCATATTTTTCTTATTGGAATAAATCTTGGGTTACAGAGTTCTGTTCTTGCATTGGATGAGTCGGTGATAGATGTTGATCAAGTTGACAATCTAATTAAGTTTTGTCCAACAAAAGAAGAAGCAGAATTGCTCAAGGTATTTTTTTTATTTCTTGCTCTTATCCAATTTTTTTCTGCTCCTGTATCACTAAAATTTTAGAAGTTATTATCATCTGGTGATAGCTTCTTTTGTGAGTAAACACTGATGCTACATCCCCTGTCTTGGTTTTCTTGCTTTCCGTAGGGCTTCACTGGAGATAAGGAAACTTTGGGACGGTGTGAGCAGGTTAGTCGAGTGTTCCACTTTCATATTTAAAAAATCTTCTAAGTGTTCCTTTTCGAGTTTCTAGGACCATTCTCATATTTCTTGGCCTATCAGAACTATTCTTAACTTACTGATTTCCTGGTATTTGTTTTGGGTCGAAAATCAGATAGCACTTCCTGTTTAAATTGGGAGTGATGCCTTCATAAAATTTCACTTTCATCTCTCGATGATGTACTGATAGCTAACTTCTGACTTTTCTGGTGATAGTTCTTTTTAGAACTGCTGAAAGTTCCTCGAGTGGAGACTAAGCTAAGGGTTTTCTCATACAAGATTCAGTTTCAATCCCAGGTAGGAGAATTGACTGGAGTTTGTATTTTTGTAATGCTTTCTAGTTTCTGAAAAACCTGGATCTTATATCAGTAAATGGTTGTTATCCTTCAGGTTACTGATCTTAGAAGAGGTTTGAATACCATACATAGTGCAGCAAATGAGGCAAGTCGATTTTTCATGCAAATAGTTTGTGAACCACATATTTTCATGTTGGTGATTTTCCAATCTAACTTTATTGCATGTCTCACTTTCCAGGTTCGAGGCTCGGCTAAGCTAAAAAGAATCATGCAAACTATACTTTCCTTGGGCAATGCATTGAACCATGGGACTGCAAGGGGTGAGCATATATCTATTACAGTTAGACTGCCAAATAGTGTTTATCTTAGAGAGAGGCATTGTTTCTATCAAAGAGTTAATTCGCCCTCCACAATGTCAAGTTATGAGTTTCTTATTTTTTGACAGGCTCAGCTATCGGATTTCGCCTTGATAGTCTTCTAAAACTCACTGACACTAGATCCCGCAACAGTAAGATGACTCTGATGCATTATCTCTGTAAGGTAGGAGATTTTTCAAACATTTACTACTCCTTTTTTTTTGGTTTAATGTTAAAATCTCTTTGTTCTTAATTAGGTTACTATATTCTTACATACATTAAATTTAATGTTTATATGTTATGCTAACGGTTTCTTTTCACCAAAAACATTTTCATGCTTGTACTTTTAGGTGCTTGCTGAGAAACTTCCAGAGCTACTTGATTTTCCAAAAGACCTGGTTAGCTTGGAAGCTGCTACAAAGGTATTTTTATTATTCGTTAACTCGGCGTTTGAGAAGAACACCTCAATTCACTTTGTGCCTTTGGTGATAATCTCTCTGAAAACATTCCTTGATGATAGATTCAACTAAAATACCTGGCAGAGGAGATGCAAGCAATTAGCAAAGGCTTGGAGAAAGTTGTACAAGAGTTTACTGCATCTGAAACTGATGGTCAAATATCAAAACACTTTCGTATGGTAAAATTAATTAGATATTCAAGAAGCTTGTTTAGTTATTGATTGCACGTGTCTCATCGTCTGCTTACACTTCTACTTCTGTATGCAGAACTTGAAAGAGTTTCTTAGCTTTGCTGAAGGAGAAGTAAAGTCCTTGGCTTCCCTCTATTCAACTGTTGTAAGGATTCTTTGGCCCTACCTTCTCTCTGTCTTTATTTCTTTTCTGAATCACTTTTACGTTACTGTGGTATGGATTCTTTGGTGCTACCACAATTGATTTCTCATTGTATTATTAGGGTGGAAGCGCTGATGCATTGGCGTTATACTTTGGAGAAGATCCAGCTCGTGTCCCATTTGAGCAAGGTAACAATTTGATGTAAACTCACTAATATGGTTTCTTCTCGTCTTACATCTTGTTTCTATAGATCATCTCCATTTGGTATTTGGAGGTTTGTCCTTTTTTTCCCTGACCTAAGATAAACCAAATCCTTACATTTGATATGAATCTGCAGTTGTATCCACTCTGCAAAACTTTGTTAGAATATTTGTGCGATCACACGAGGAAAACTGCAAGCAAGCCGAGTTTGAGAAGAAGAGAGCACAGAAGGAAGCAGAGAATGAAAACCTTAAGAAAAGTGTGTACAATGAGAACTGAAACACAACTGCACACACAAAAGGATGTCGTTGTTGTCTACTACCGTTCGACCTCCTTGAGTTGCCTTTGGCAGTCCTGGGAACCGGAAACTACATGTTGCGGCTCCTAGTTCGGGGATTTTAGCCAAATATAGAGAACTTCCCCCCAGATATAGTTTCATCATCTGACAAGACACAGCTTTGGATTTAGTCTTTTAGATTAGAAAAAAAAGAGGAAACTTTGGTCCTCTGGTAGGTAGGTAACAAGAAAAAAGCTGGAATCCAGCGATTAGGTAATGAAGGAGAGATGCAGAAGAAGATTTAGCTTTGTATTTTGATGGGAATAGTATTAGATTGACAACTTATGCAGGAGTTTGAGTCCCTTCCTAGTTTTAATACAGAAACAGAAATGTAACTTCTAGTGTATAAATTTAGGGAGGGATTATAAGATGTGTAAATATTGAGTGTGTGTTATGGGTTTTTTTTTTGTGTTATAAAATTTACAAAATTTGTTCTCAATACTACTACTACTAAGACAACAAGAACCGCAAGTCCTGCAGTAAAAGATGAAGCTACTAAATTTTGTGCTTTGATTCTTATGGCCTAGATATAGAAATCTACGAGCTTTAACTCTTATGAGTTAGGACTCATTCTACTGAGAAATCATCTCTATTTGTGCCTCTTCCCTATCATCAGTGTCCAAGACTGAGATATGTATATAGTTTAATATTTTCAATTAATTAATCATATTTTAGCACATAGTTTAATATTTTCAGTTTTGTAATTTAAAATATGTATATCATTTTCTTTTCTTGAAAATAAAAGCAAAAAAAAGAAGAGTGAATCACATATCTACATAATACAGACCTATATTTAGAAAGCATATCAAAGTAAGTATTATTAGATTAGAATAAGTATAACTAAGAGCTTGACTGGTTCTCCCGCTAGCTCCCGCAAACGCTGCGTTTGCGTTTGCGGGCGGTTGCTAGCGTTTGGGGCCAATCACACAAATCGCTCCCAATCGCTCCCAGTCGCTCCCAATCGCTCCCAACCGTTGAATTCCAAAAGCTGGTTCCCGCAAGCGTTTGCGGTTGCGGGCGTTTGCGTTTCAAATTTTTTTTTTTTTTTTTTGAGGAAAATTTTGAAACAAATCAATGATAATGAAATATATTTTATATATATTTTTTATCTAACTATTTTATTTATTAAGGATGAGAGAAAATGAAGTACGGATACGATTGAAAATATTAAAAAAATAAATAATTGGAAGAAAATAATATTTCAATTAACAATAACCCGGAAAACTTGATGTAAATTTAATGGCACATCGCACATAAGTTAAAAAAAAACTAAATAAATATAACATTTCATCAGAAATTTAAGAAAATAAGATTATTTGTGAAAAATAAAAACAAATCACGAGTGACTCTTCTCAACTCTCGTTTGATTATTACTACCGATGCAAATACTGCCCCACAAAACTTATTGAGTGTGTGAGATTTAAGAAAGAAGATCTACGATCTAAAACATATGTTTTAGTCATTTATCAAATTACTTGATTAAAGTTTTGGTAAAAATCCAAATGCATAAAGTAATAAGTATTTCATTATGAAATTTATTTATTTTTTAATAATTATTTTAGCATTTTTAATGAATTTTAATTATAAATCAAGTTTAATAAAGTTTTTGATATTTTAAAACATTTATATAATTATATATCACATTTATTATGTTCCAACCGCTATTGCACCCGCTGGTCAAGCAGTCGTAAACCTCCCGCAAACGCACCAATTTTAAACCGCTAAACCAGTCGTTCAAAACGCTTAATAACGCTTGAAACCGCAATCGCCCGCTTCCGCAATCTCCCGCAACCGCAACCGCAGCGTTTGAACCAGTCAGGCCCTAAAGTTACAGATAATAAATGATAGACAACAATATCTAGTACTGGTTGTACAAAAGTGAGTATCTGAACAAAAGTGAGTGTTTCCGGTTTGGTCCAAGTCGAAGTTTTGGTTAGTAAGAGATAAAAAAAAACTGTAAGGCGTTTGTGTCAAAGGTACATGAATCCTTCTTCTCAAGGGGCAGTAAAGCAAAGAGCCTGCAACTTCACAATAGGTAACGAAAACTTGTGCTTTCTTCTTTTTTTTTTATACTTTCCATTGATTTCTAGATCATCTTCAGAAACCTTGAAAGCCCTATAAGCTAAACAAGTCTTGGCGTGTATTCTTCGCAATCTGTTTTGTTGCAATTTATATGTGTCCTTATCTTGTATATCTCAGTCAAAACTGGTTGGTTTTGTTCTAGTTTTTGAGAACTTTGACTAATATCGCTTTTCATCTCGTTCATTTTTTTTTTGAGAATTATGAAAAGGATTTCTCGCAATACATATGTCTCTGAGCTCTCTACCTTCAATTTTTTTTGTTTAGTTTGTTTTTTTCTTATATTTTGATTATGCATATTAGTTGTGTTAAGGTTGACAAATGGTGGATGGAAAGAAGAAAACGAAAGAATGTGACAAAGTGTCGGTGGAAAAATAAATGTTGGCACTTAAGAAGAACCTTTGATATTAGAATATATATCATTTTTCTACCAAGGATGCTGTAAGAACAAGTATTTTGTCTACCAAATTCTCCAATCCATGAACCAATTTCCAAAGATTTCTCCCTTTGGAAGACAAAACACTTGGTCTTACAGTATCCTTGATAGAAATATGATAAATTATTCATAATATATATCAAAGGTTTGGGAAGTGGCTTAACATATCTTTTTCCACTGACATTTTAATTTGTCACATATTTTGGTTTCTTTCTACCCACCATTTGTCTTTCTTATCACTAAGTAATCTACATCATCAAAATACAAGAAAAATACAAATTAAACAAAAACTGAAGGTAGAGAGCTCAAAGATAGATCAATTGCAAAAAATCCTAGTCATAATTTCTTTTTAAAATGAACGAGATACAAATTCTCAAAAATGGAAACAAACAAACCAATTTAGAATGAAATACAAGATACAGACACATGTAAATTGTGAGGAAACAAATGTCAGGAAGAACACACGTCATGGTTTTTGTTTGGTTTAGGGTTTTTAAAGTTTCTGAAGATGATTCAGAATATCAAGGAAAAGTATATATAAAAAGAAAAAGAAGAAATAAGTTTTGAGTTTTAGTTACCTACACAAACTACTGCTGCTCTTTACTCTTTACCAATCAAAAGACAATGACTTTACTATTACTAACCTTGTCAATGATACCACATACCCAAGCCAAGAAACATGACCGAAAGGTCCGAAACGCTTGCTTCCATATCTTAAAAAGCTCACATCTTTCAGTATTTATCCACTTTTCTACAAATAAAAAGGTAAAAAAAAACTTATTAATACCAATCTCCAATTTCTGTTTAACCAAATAAATTGTTAATGACAAATATTAACCTCTTTGTGGCCAAATGGCTTCGTAAAGTCGAATATATATATATATATTTTTTACTGTGTTGACTCTTATTCTTTTCCTTACTACTTCTCTCATGAACTTCGACCAGTTGATTTCCCTCCAAATAATCAAAACAAATTAAGCATGAAATGGTGACAAGGAAACAAAATCAGATAGATAAGAGCTAGGAATTCCTCATAAAGATAATACAGAAACAACTGTATCTCCAACAAAAACCAGATTTTAAGACAATACTTAACAGTCTAAACTGCAAGTTATATATGTACATTGAATTCACATGAGATAATATTTTTTAGGCAGATATAATAAAAAAACGATCCATACCTTGGTCTTGTGATATTAAAAAAACTATGGTTTCTCAGATTTCTTATATATTTTCTGTAAAGATATATTAGTGGAAGCAAAAATGTTCATATATGTAGAGTTATATGTTCTCTACTCACTTATTTATAGAAAAATAAGGAATAAGATGAAAAAGACATAGTTGTTTTTCCAATCAAAACCAGCAGATAAAATATCTTAAATAAATATATTAATATTTATATTTTTATTAAAAAAATTATTGATAAATGTTTAAATTTAGTTTAATTTATTGCAGTTTTTAACATTTATCTTTTCACTAAATAACTAACTTATTTATTATTTAGATAAATATGTTACTATATGAAATAACCACAACTGTTTTTATAATACCCATACTTAATTAACTAATCCCTCCAATAAAAAAAATCATGCTAAAACAAATCAACTTACCACCATAAATCCAACTCAAATGATCATTAATAAATCAACAAATTAGCAATTAAAGAACACGCAAAACTATCAATAATCTAAAATATCCAAAAACAAATAACCAACAACACGAAACAAAGACCCTAGATCATCCCCTCTTCCTTACCATAATCACAGTCACATCGTTTCTTTACCTGCAACATAAAAAAAGATATGTAAGTATTATTACAAATACTTAACAAGGCAATCTACTCATCTATTGGGTTATACAAGCAATTAAGATTACCATCAATAAATCAAAACAATCAATCAAACCAGAGCAATTAGAACACATAGCACGTCTACTGGTCGTTGGTGTTGATTGACACCCATCCTTTCTGTTGTTCGATCCCACCTCCCAAACTTCCTCGGTATCGTGATGGTGACCAACATCCTCCCATGATGTCGAACGACACTAACACAAACTCCACCACGAACACGGGCTGGTGTTGATTGAAACCTATCCTTGATGTCAGTCGACATCGAATCCTTTAACGCAATACGAGTGATCCTCGACGACGGATCCTTCACCACTTTTTCTCCCAACGAACAAACAACCACAAGCAACCATACAAGACCAACCAACAAAAACACATAAACAAAGGAATCAATCCTCATCTATCATAGAAATAACAAATAAGCAATCTTAACGCTTAGATAAACTATGATCATATACTCACCTCAAAACAAGAAGGAAATCTGGACAAAGACAACCCAACACAGCAACAACAACGCTATGATCTGCTTCTCTTATGCTTCACACACCAAAGCAAGCACCAAACCAAGCAAAGCTCTTCTCCTTTCTCTCTCACTTGATCTCACAACCCAAAAACTTTTTTTCTAAAGGATGACGGCCACATGCTTTTCTGCCACAAAACAACTAGGGGGTCGGCCTTTTATAGGAGAAGTTTAGGGTTTTCCCAAAAATCGCTAAACCGGGCGGTTTGAAACTAAACCAACTAACCCTAAAAAATTTGTTGGTATGGACCGACACCCACCTATTCAGGCTCATGATGTTACACTATGTATTTGTTAATACTTTTGCTTTTTTTTTTGGCTTTACATTTATTTATTTATTACACAAAACTTAATTGTGATTATAGAAATAAATACTACTACAAGCAAAGTTCATTTTTTCTAGTCAACAAAATAAAAGACTAATTCCTATTATATTAGTTTGACTACAATAAATGTGCATCCAGTATTAAAAAAATTGACTGATAACAATGATTTTTTGTGGGCTTTATAGGTAAGTAATTTAAATTATGTTGACTGTAGAATCTTTTTTTTGTGACTAGTAAAACAGTAATTTTTATGTTGCATTATAATTACTAGTTAAAGTGAAAAATATAACATCCATTTACACTACAATGCATGTGTTACTAAGAAATGTATATTTAACAAGTTCCAGTATTTCAAGTATATTTTATTTTTCTAGAGGAAGAAAAAACAGTTGTCTTAAGATAGTTCAGAAGCAAATATTAGCTCGGTAATATTTGAATTTCATATGAATTTTTATTTATAATTTTTAATTAATATATAATATTAAAAACAATTTTTAATTAAAATTACCAGAAACTCGATGATTTTGATAGTTCTTTCATATCCAACGGCTAGAAAACAATGTATTCATCAATTATGTTCATATAGTACTTTTTTTTGCCTCCAGCTCCAAATCATATGATACTTTTATTGTTTTGCTTCCAGCTTCAAAAGCTATTTGCACAGCTCTTATATATAAATGCTAAGACCATATTTATCCCTGAGAAACTCTACATGTATCTCATAAATATTAATGATTTTTTAAAAAGAAGAAAAATAAACAAATTAGAAAATAATTATTTAACCAATTATATTGAACCAAGTGTCATATGAATTTTTCAGCAAAGTTTTCAGATTTTCTCAAACCCTTTCTGAATTATGATTCTCTTTCTCATATATATATATTTAATTTTTTAATAGGTAGAAACCCGATGAGAAACTGGCCATGAAGCTTTAAGAACATCACCAGCGGGGAGAACGTATTCACCGTTGTTCAAAAAAAAAAAAAATTTTAATATATGACTAATAAAAATCTGACATGTGTTAGATAAAAACTGAAAAACGTTTTTTCACTGAGTAATTTTTCTCTCTCCTTCTTATATTTTTTAATTAGCTTTCATTACTGAGGTGTGAGGTCTAACGGTTTCTTCTATTGAAAACGTTTCTCATGCAAAAAAAACTTCCAAGACTACTTGAATTTACCGATCAATTTCAATATATACCTTTGTTGGAAAAAACAGTGCAATTACCTTTTGATTATATTCTAGCACCATTATATTATATACATGCAGTCGGAAGACATAAAATATCCCTTTACGATCATATAAAATTTAATAATTTAAGTAATAACCCGAACACATTGATTAATACACTTGTGAACCCCAAATAATTCTTACAACTTAACCCACAAATTATCTCATTAGTCACAGCTCAAACATTTGATTAAAAATGTTCCCATTTTCTTTTGTCGGCAAATATAATTAATCCTTAGTTAAGACATGATCATCATTAGAAAAGAGATATAATCGAGCTTTTATGATCATGCGGCGGCCAATTCTTCAACAGGAGCACTACTCTCGAGCTTCTTGATGACCAATTTGTTGTTTGGCTGGTCAACATCTAGAAGAATAGTGTCTTCCTCTGTAAACTCTCCCTTCAAAATTTTTGAGGATATCTCCTTCTTCACTATCTCCTGAATCACTCTCTTCACCGGCCTTGCCCCATTGTTTGGGTCAAACCCAAGCTGAGCAAGGAGATCCACCGCTTCTTTTGTGTACTCAAGTTTTATTTTCTTTTGTTCCAACAAATTCTTCACTCGTCTCATCTGCACCAAATAGTAACATTACATTTATACCAAACACAAACCAAACTGGACCAAAGTCAAATCTCAATAGCCTAGGCCTATAACCCAATAAGAGAGGATATGTATTAAACAGTAGTGTGTATATAAAGTAAAGTACCTGAAACTCGACGATCTTGGATAATTCTGTTAGATCCAACGGCTGGAAAACAATGTATTTATCAATCCTGTTCATGAACTCTGGCTTAAAAGTTTGTCTTGCTAACTCCACAGCTTGTTGCTTCATCATCTCATAAACTGCTTCTTTGCTATCTTTACTGTTGCGAGAAGTCTCAAGTATAGGGTGTGATCCTATATTAGACGTCATTATTACAAAACAGTTTCTGAAACTTACGGTCCTTCCTTGAGAATCAGTTATCCTCCCGTCATCTAGTATCTGTAGAAAGATATTGAAGACATCAGGGTGAGCATTCTCTATCTCATCAAACAGAACCACCGAGTAAGGTCTCCTCCGAATAGCTTCAGTTAACTGCCCACCTTCTTCGAAACCAGCACAACCAGGAGGTGCACCAATGAGCCGTGAGACTGAGTTTTTTTCCATGTACTCACTCATATCGATCCTCACTATCGCGTTTTCAGTGTTGAAAAGGTAACCAGCAAGAGCGTCGGCAAGCTCGGTTTTACCAACACCTATTGGACGGTTAGGATCTGAAAGACCAGCTTTCGAACAACCGATACCAGAGTGGATATTTTAACACATAGTTTAATATTTTCAGTTTTGTAATTTAAAATATGTATATCATTTTCTTTTCTTGAAAATAAAAGCAAAAAAAAGAAGAGTGAATCACATATCTACATAATACAGACCTATATTTAGAAAGCATATCAAAGTAAGTATTATTAGATTAGAATAAGTATAACTAAAGTTACAGATAATTAATGATAGACAACAATATCTAGTACAACAGTGAGTATCTGAACAAAAGTGAGTGTTTCCGGTTTGGTCCAAGTCGAAGTTTTGGTTAGTAAGAGATAAAAAAAAACTGTAAGGCGTTTGTGTCAAAGGTACATGAATCCTTCTTCTCAAGGGGCAGTAAAGCAAAGAGCCTGCAACTTCACAATAGGTAACGAAAACTTGTGCTTTCTTCTTTTTTTTTTATACTTTCCATTGATTTCTAGATCATCTTCAGAAACCTTGAAAGCCCTATAAGCTAAACAAGTCTTGGCGTGTATTCTTCGCAATCTGTTTTGTTGCAATTTATATGTGTCCTTATCTTGTATATCTCAGTCAAAACTGGTTGGTTTTGTTCTAGTTTTTGAGAACTTTGACTAATATCGCTTTTCATCTCGTTCATTTTTTTTTTGAGAATTATGAAAAGGATTTCTCGCAATACATATGTCTCTGAGCTCTCTACCTTCAATTTTTTTGTTTAGTTTGTTTTTTCTTATATTTTGATTATGCATATTAGTTGTGTTAAGGTTAACAAATGGTGGATGGAAAGAAGAAAACCAAAGAATGTGACAAAGTGTCGGTGGAAAAATAAATGTTGGCACTTAAGAAGAACCTTTGATATTAGAATATATATCATTTTTCTACCAAGGATGCTGTAAGAACAAGTATTTTGTCTACCAAATTCTCCAATCCATGAACCAATTTCCAAAGATTTCTCCCTTTGGAAGACAAAACACTTGGTCTTACAGTATCCTTGATAGAAATATGATAAATTATTCATAATATATATCAAAGGTTTGGGAAGTGGCTTAACATATCTTTTTCCACTGACATTTTAATTTATCACATATTTTGGTTTCTTTCTACCCACCATTTGTCTTTCTTATCACTAAGTAATCTACATCATCAAAATACAAGAAAAATACAAATTAAACAAAAACTGAAGGTAGAGAGCTCAAAGATAGATCAATTGCAAAAAATCCTAGTCATAATTTCTTTTTAAAATGAACGAGATACAAATTCTCAAAAACGGAAACAAACAAACCAATTTAGAATGAAATACAAGATACAGACACATGTAAATTGTGAGGAAACAAATGTCAGGAAGAACACACGTCATGGTTTTTGTTTGGTTTAGGGTTTTTAAAGTTTCTGAAGATGATTCAGAATATCAAGGAAAAGTATATATAAAAAGAGAAAGAAGAAATAAGTTTTGAGTTTTAGTTACCTACACAAACTACTGCTGCTCTTTACTCTTTACCAATCAAAAGACAATGACTTTACTATTACTAACCTTGTCAATGATACCACATACCCAAGCCAAGAAACATGACCGAAAGGTCCGAAACGCTTGCTTCCATATCTTAAAAAGCTCACATCTTTCAGTATTTATCCACTTTTCTACAAATAAAAAGGTAAAAAAAAACTTATTAATACCAATCTCCAATTTCTGTTTAACCAAATAAATTGTTAATGACAAATATTAACCTCTTTGTGGCCAAATGGCTTCGTAAAGTCGAATATATATATATATTTTTTACTGTGTTGACTCTTATTCTTTTCCTTACTACTTCTCACATGAACTTCGACCAGTTGATTTCCCTACAAATAATCAAAACAAATTAAGCATGAAATGGTGACAAGGAAACAAAATCAGATAGATAAGAGCTAGGAATTCCTCATAAAGATAATACAGAAACAACTGTATCTCCAACAAAAACCAGATTTTAAGACAATACTTAACAGTCTAAACTGCAAGTTATATATGTACATTGAATTCACATGAGATAATATTTTTTAGGCAGATATAATAAAAAAACGATCCATACCTTGGTCTTGTGATATTAGAAAAACTATGGTTTCTCAGATTTCTTATATATTTTCTGTAAAGATATATTAGTGGAAGCAAAAATGTTCATATATGTAGAGTTATATGTTCTCTACTCACTTATTTATAGAAAAATAAGAAATAAGATGAAAAAGACATAGTTGTTTTTCCAATCAAAACCAGCAGATAAAATATCTTAAATAAATATATTAATATTTATATTTTTATTAAAAAAATTATTGATAAATGTTTAAATTTAGTTTAATTTATTGCAGTTTTTAACATTTATCTTTTCACTAAATAACTAACTTATTTATTATTTAGATAAATATGTTACTATATGAAATAACCACAACTGTTTTTATAATACCCATACTTAATTAACTAATCCCTCCAATAAAAAAAATCATGCTAAAACAAATCAACTTACCACCATAAATCCAACTCAAATGATCATTAATAAATCAACAAATTAGCAATTAAAGAACACGCAAAACTATCAATAATCTAAAATATCCAAAAACAAATAACCAACAACACGAAACAAAAACCCTAGATCATCCCCTCTTCCTTACCATGATCACAGTCACATCGTTTCTTTACCTGCAACATAAAAAAAGATACGTAAGTATTATTACAAATACTTAACAAGGCAATCTACTCATCTATTGGGTTATACAAGCAATTAAGATTACCATCAATAAATCAAAACAATCAATCAAACCAGAGCAATTAGAACACATAGCACGTCTACTGGTCGTTGGTGTTGATTGACACCCATCCTTTCTGTTGTTCGATCCCACTCCCAAACTTCCTCGGTATCGTGATGGTGACCAACATCCTCCCATGATGTCAAACGACACTAACACAAACTCCACCACAAACACGGGCTGGTGTTGATTGAAACCTATCCTTGATGTCAGTCGACACCGAATCCTTTAACGCAATACGAGTGATCCTCGACGACGGATCTTTCACCACTTTTTCTCCCAACAAACAAGCAACCATACAAGACCAACCAACAAAAACACATAAACAAAGGAATCAATTCTCATATATCATAGAAACAACAAATAAGCAATCTTAACACTTAGATAAACTATGATCATATACTCACCTCAAAACAAGAAGGAAATCTGGACAAAGACAACCCAACACAGCAATAACAACGCTATGATCTGCTTCTCTTATGCTTCACACACCAAAGCAAGCACCAAACCAAGCAAAGCTCTTCTCCTTTCTCTCTCACTTGGTCTCACAACCCAAAAACTTTTTTTCTAAAGGACGACGGCCACATGCTTTTTTGCCACAAAACAACTAGGGGGCCGGCCTTTTATAGGAGAAGTTTAGGGTTTTCCCAAAAATCGCTAAACCGACGGTTTGAAACTAAACCAACTAACCCTAAAAAATTTGTTGTTATGGACCGACACCCACCTATTCAGGCTCATGATGTTACACTATGTATTTGTTAATACTTTTGCTTTTTTTTTTTTGGCTTTACATTTATTTACTTATTACACCAAACTTAATTGTGATTATAGAAATAAATACTACTACAAGCAAAGTTCATTTTTTCTAGTCAACAAAATAAAAGACTAATTCCTATTATATTAGTTTGACTACAATAAATGTGCATCCAGTATTAAAAAAATTGACTGATAACAATGATTTTTTGTGGGCTTTATAGGTAAGTAATTTAAATTATGTTGACTGTAGAATCTTTTTTTTGTGACTAGTAAAACAGTAATTTTTATGTTGCATTATAATTACTAGTTAAAGTGAAAAATATAACATCCATTTACACTACAATGCATGTGTTACTAAGAAATGTATATTTAACAAGTTCCAGTATTTCAAGTATATTTTATTTTTCTAGAGGAAGAAAAAACAGTTGTCTTAAGATAGTTCAGAAGCAAATATTAGCTCGGTAATATTTGAATTTCATATGAATTTTTATTTATAATTTTTAATTAATATATAATATTAAAAACAATTTTTAATTAAAATTACCAGAAACTCGATGATTTTGATAGTTCTTTCATATCCAACGGCTAGAAAACAATGTATTCATCAATTATGTTCATATAGTACTTTTTTTTGCCTCCAGCTCCAAATCATATGATACTTTTATTGTTTTGCTTCCAGCTTCAAAAGCTATTTGCACAGCTCTTATATATAAATGCTAAGACCATATTTATCCCTGAGAAACTCTACATGTATCTCATAAATATTAATGATTTTTTAAAAAGAAGAAAAATAAACAAATTAGAAAATAATTATTTAACCAATTATATTGAACCAAGTGTCATATGAATTTTTCAGCAAAGTTTTCAGATTTTCTCAAACCCTTTCTGAATTATGATTCTCTTTCTCATATATATATATTTAATTTTTTAATAGGTAGAAACCCGATGAGAAACTGGCCATGAAGCTTTAAGAACATCACCAGCGGGGAGAACGTATTCACCGTTGTTCAAAAAAAAAAAAAATTTTAATATATGACTAATAAAAATCTGACATGTGTTAGATAAAAACTGAAAAACGTTTTTTCACTGAGTAATTTTTCTCTCTCCTTCTTATATTTTTTAATTAGCTTTCATTACTGAGGTGTGAGGTCTAACGGTTTCTTCTATTGAAAACGTTTCTCATGCAAAAAAAACTTCCAAGACTACTTGAATTTACCGATCAATTTCAATATATACCTTTGTTGGAAAAAACAGTGCAATTACCTTTTGATTATATTCTAGCACCATTATATTATATACATGCAGTCGGAAGACATAAAATATCCCTTTACGATCATATAAAATTTAATAATTTAAGTAATAACCCGAACACATTGATTAATACACTTGTGAACCCCAAATAATTCTTACAACTTAACCCACAAATTATCTCATTAGTCACAGCTCAAACATTTGATTAAAAATGTTCCCATTTTCTTTTGTCGGCAAATATAATTAATCCTTAGTTAAGACATGATCATCATTAGAAAAGAGATATAATCGAGCTTTTATGATCATGCGGCGGCCAATTCTTCAACAGGAGCACTACTCTCGAGCTTCTTGATGACCAATTTGTTGTTTGGCTGGTCAACATCTAGAAGAATAGTGTCTTCCTCTGTAAACTCTCCCTTCAAAATTTTTGAGGATATCTCCTTCTTCACTATCTCCTGAATCACTCTCTTCACCGGCCTTGCCCCATTGTTTGGGTCAAACCCAAGCTGAGCAAGGAGATCCACCGCTTCTTTTGTGTACTCAAGTTTTATTTTCTTTTGTTCCAACAAATTCTTCACTCGTCTCATCTGCACCAAATAGTAACATTACATTTATACCAAACACAAACCAAACAGGACCAAAGCCAAAACTCAATAGCCTAGGCCTATAACCCAATAAGAGAGGATTTGTATTAAACAGTAATGTGTATATAAAGTAAAGTACCTGAAACTCGACGATCTTGGATAATTCTGTTAAATCCAACGGCTGGAAAACAATGTATTCATCGATCCTGTTCATGAACTCTGGGTTAAAAGTTTGTCTTGCTAACTCCACAGCTTGTTGCTTCATCATCTCATAAACTGCTTCTTTGCTATCTTTATTGTTGCGGGAAGTCTCAAGTATAGGGTTTGATCCTATATTAGACGTCATTATTACAAAACAGTTTCTGAAACTTACAGTCCTTCCTTGAGAATCAGTTATCCTCCCGTCATCTAGTATCTGTAGAAAGATATTGAAGACATCAGGGTGAGCTTTCTCTATCTCATCAAACAGAACCACCGAGTAAGGTCTCCTCCGAATAGCTTCAGTTAACTGCCCACCTTCTTCGAAACCAGCACAACCGGGAGGTGCACCAATGAGCCGTGAGACTGAGTTCTTTTCCATGTACTCACTCATAGCGATCCTCACTATCGCGTTTTCAGTGTTGAAAAGGTAACCAGCAAGAGCGTTGGCAAGCTCGGTTTTACCAACACCTGTTGGACCCATGAACATAAAACTCGCAATAGGGCGCTTAGGATCTGAAAGACCAGCCTTTGAACAACGGATAGCATTTGCTATTGATTCTACAGCCTTGTCTTGACCAACAACTCTCTTGTGAAGCACTTCTTCCAAGAAAACTAGCTTTTCTTTCTCTGATTGTTGAAGGTTTGATAGTGGGATACCCGTCCATTTGCTTACTATTTCTGCTATGTGAAGATCTGTTACCTCTTCTTGGAGCAGTGACTGTTCAGCGTCTCCGGGATTGGTGAGATTCTTCTCAGCTTCTTCTAACTGTCGTTGGAGGGACATAAGTGTTCCATACTTCAGCTCAGCAGTACGGTTTAGACCACATTCACGTTCAGCGGATTTATCAATCTGTAAAACATAGATCATGTTTAGGAGTTCATTAATGTTGATCATTTATATCACAACGTAAGAAACCACCACAAGTACTATAATTACTATATACATAAGAAGAAACTGGTTGGACATTTTTTTTGGTTTCTTGTATTTTAAGACTTATATTTAAGAATGATAGTTTGGAAATTTACCTCTTCTTTAAATGAACGTAATTTAGTAATGAGAGACTCTTCTTCCTCCTTTTGCTTGCTGAGTTCTCTCTGTTTATCCTTGAGCTTGGTCAAATCATTGTTCATTTTCTCAAGAAGTTCTTTAGAAGCATTAGCATTATCCCTTTTCAAAGAATACTTCTCCATCTCCAGTTTGATCACAGCTTTGTTTATTTCATCGAGTTCAGTTGGTTTCGAAGTGGTCGAAACCCTCAACTTTGAGGCAGCTTCATCAACAAGATCAATAGCTGAAAAACAAAGAAACTTTTATCTTTAAATACAAAATCATTTCAAAAAAAAAAACTTGTCAAGAATCAGAGGAAGATGTAAGTTTGTATATACCTTTGTCAGGTAGAAAGCGTTCAGTTATATAGCGGTCTGCCATAACTGCTGCTGAAACAAGGGAACCATCTGATATCTTAACACCATGGTGTAACTCGTACCTCTTTCTTAACCCACGAAGAATCGATATAGTATCTTCAACAGATGGCTGATTACAGAACACTTTTTGAAACCTACGTTCAAGAGCTGGATCTTTCTCCATGTACTTGCGGTATTCGGTCAGCGTTGTTGCACCAATGCATCTCAGTTCACCTCTTCCAAGCATTGGTTTCAATAGGTTGCTCACATCCATTGAATCACCTTCACAAGCTCCTACACAAGGATAATACAAATAACATCAGTATACTGTTGAGGCAATGGTGCATTCAGATATAGTTTGACTAACGAAAAGGTCACCTGCACCAACAAGAGTGTGGATCTCATCAATGAACAAGATTGTCTTGTCATTGGAAGCAGTTACTTCCTTCAGTATTGCTTTCAACCTTTCCTCAAATTCTCCTCGATATTGTGTACCAGCAATTAGTGCACCCATGTCAAGAGATATAATCTACATTAAAAAATGAACACTTTACAAATCTTGCTCTTACCCTTTGAGGAGAAAAAGTAAAAAAAAAAAAAAGTGATAACCTTATGGTTCAAGAGTGGTTGAGGGACATCTCCTTTTACAATTCGCTGGGCTAACCTGAAAAGGTTAATATCTCTCAGTAAATACAATCATAAGTTTAAGAGATAGTTAATAACTACAAGCCTCACCCTTCTGCAATAGCGGTTTTGCCAACACCGGGTTCACCAATGATAACAGGATTGCTTTTTGTCATCCTACATAGTATTTGGATGCAACGGTTTATTTCATCATCACGTCCAATGAGAGGTGGGAGTTTTCCTTGTTTAGCCATCTCTGTTATATCATTTCCATACGTTTCAAGTGCGTCCTTTTCATCATTACTCTACATATAGAAAAAAAAACATATTATAAACACCCTTTTCTAAATGACTTAATGAATTAAAATGGACAACGAACCTGATCTGATTTGTCAGAGAAGCGGCGCATAGAAGGGAACTGGAGAGAGAAAGGTAACAGTTGGCCACGAGTAGCGGCTTGAGTGAACGAAGTTATACCGTCTCCAGAAGCTCCAATAAATGGATTTGGCCGAGAGAAAAAGGAATTGGGAGAGGAACGCGAGCTGAATTGAGCACAGGCAGAGATAGCGCGATAACGTGGGAGGAGAGGTCTTGAAAAAGCATTGTGTGCTTTGATGGCTGCAGAAACAGACTTCGACAATCTTCTGGACGCCATGTCAAGATGAAATTGACCAAGGAGGAGTCTTGGTTTAGTGTTTTAAAAGAGGAGGTTTTAGGAATGCTTGGAGAAGAAGCAAATTAGTGTTTGGTGAAGAAGCAAAAGCAAACGAGTGTGTAATAAATATTCGTACATTTGTTAACAAGGAAACGTTTTTTATAGTAGAAATAGAAAGTTTAAAATGAAATAGAAGAATATATCAGAAACCTATATTTAAAAAAAAAAAAAAAAATCAGAAACATAAAGAAGAATCTATCATCAGTTTTAATATATTTTGTGCCAAAAGTTTGACAATTGGAACAATAAAGAACAGAATGAATATGGTTTTTCCACACATAAATCGACAATCCAGAATGATTATAACAACCATTTTTCTGTTTCAAAACAAAATAAAATCCATAGAAATAAAAGAGTCATAGGGGCGGGTCAGAAAGAAAGAAAGAAACAAGCAAAAAGCCAACGCAGTCGCAGAGAAAAAAAAAAAGAAATAAAAGAGTCCAAGAACTCTCTTTGTCCAAAAAAAAAAAAAAAAGATAAGAGTCATTGTAGACTTGTATCAGTTTCATGCGAGCTCGCCTCTTACTTTACCTGGAAACAAATAATAGCAAACACATAATATTTTGGTTACGAACATCCAAATAGACAAAAACCAACTCCAATAATAATAAAAAATCATAAACTTAAACCCTAAACCAACCTTTTGTATATGGTTTTGATGTCATCCCTCATATACGAAGCTTCAAGGAGGTAGTCATTGCTGCAGTTTCCATCAATGCTCGGAATACAAAATTTTCCATCAACCGGATAAGTCTTCCCATCAAACCATATTCCAGAAATGATCTCCTTCCGAGCTGCGATGATCTCTTCGTCTTCTTCTGATGTGTCCGCAGCCACCAGCCTGTAGGAATAAACTTTCTTTTGCTGTCCTCGACGATACGTCAGCTCTATGGCTTGTCGAGCAATACTAGTGTTGGAGATGACGTCAAGCATTAAAACCCTTGTTGCACCAGTAAGATCCATCTGCTCATTACATGCTTTGATTGATACAAAGAAGATTTTCGCATCATGCGAGTTGTTGAACTGATTAACTGACTTTTCACGAGCAGAACGGCTGGTGTCACCTTTAATCATGAAGGTTTCTTTGCCATCTTCCCAACCTTTATTCTTAGCCACAAGCCTCTGGAGAAATATCAACGGGATGACATATTGGCTCACCACAAGAATCTTCTCATTCGTATAGTCGCATAACTTCACTAAACCCAAGAAGAATTTGGTTTTTACCCCATCTGTTTCGTCCATGGCCTTGATAACCTCATCCATCTCATCTTTGTTAGGTGGGGGAAGACCTTTAACACGATCTGAGAAAGCACTTAGCACCGGGTGAAGCGTGACTGCGCTCAAGTTAGAGCATGTTTTGAAACCCTTCGTTCTGGAATTTTTTTCAGTCTCCCATGCTGACTTTTGGCTTGATGTCAGTTTTAAGACCACCGTGAAGTCCATCAATCCCGGGTCTTCACGAAGGAACTCTCCATTGTGATTGTAGATGACCTTGTTCGTCAACATCCTTAGTTCGGTTAAGTAACCAATCTTGTCTCCATGATCAGAATCTTGATTAAGCAAAGCTAGTTCCAAATCAATTATAGGTTGTTCATGAGTGTAAGATTCAACCTTCAAGAACTTTGAGAGTTTTTTCCCAACTTGGTTATGTGTCAGGAACTCAGGGAAAGCAACATCAACAACGTTGAAAACATCCCTTATGTTGTTATGGTATAACGTGCTAGTGAGTAGAATCTTGTTTCGCGTTTCGATACGAGCAACATCCCTAAGATTGCCCATCATCTCGTTCTTGGCATCAGTTCCTCTGTCAAAGATGACCAGTGAAGGAACATTTACGAGAATATTCCTAACATCATTTAAAGCTTCTACTTCAGCACCACTGTTGTTAAACATGATGTTGGAAAACTGCTTGCCGCATAAGAAGATAATACTCCGGGTACCCATCCATCGGTTTAAAACCTCTAGTTGCTGAGACCTGGTATTCGCCTTGGCCGAGTAGAAGTCTAGCAGCATGATGTCAGTTACCTTCATTTCATAGAACTCGCTCTTCCAAAAATCAAACATCGATTTGGGAAGCACAAAGAGAATTTTACTATCAGGGTGCTTCCCAAGGTAACCATAGATGAAATTGATCAGCAAGAATGTCTTTTCAGATACAGGAGCTTGAGCTAGAATGCATCCATTTGGGTTTTCCACAGCCAAATTGTTGCATAGAAAGTTGAAAATCTCGATGTGACGAGGTTCCATACAACTTTGGTGCAACGGGTGAGGGTAAATGCCAGTTCCTAAACCCGGGTTAACAGCGTTGGACTTATTCGATCCAAACCCGGGTGGCAACGGATGATCCTGAACGTATAACAAATTATATTGAATAATAGTCAATAGGCAATATCTAATCAAACAGTTTTATGTTTCTTTTATTTTTAATGTGCATCGAGCTTACAGTCAGAGCCTTGACTGCTAACTCAATTGGTGATTATCGTAATCATGTAAAAAGAATATATCAATTTATGACGTAATTAGATATTTACTGACCTTGTCAATGGTTCCACATATCCAACAAACGTGACCAGAACCTTCCTTCCATATCCAAGAATGCTCACAACTTTTCAGTTGTTCTCCACTTGTCTACATAAAGAAAAAGTCACAACAATCATTAGTATCAATCTCAACCTTGCGTTTAACAAAACAACTCTTGTCAATGACAACAAATGGTAAACCTCAAATATGTTTGAAAATGGTTCAACGTCTGGCCAAACAGTTTCATTCAGGTCGAAGATGGCTTTTCTTTTGTCTTTGCTCTTATTGATTTCGACCAATTCATTTCCCTACACATAATAAAAACTAATTCAGCAACAAAAGACTTTCACTACCGCAGAATTCTTATATATAGAGAGATATGTACACTTACATCTGAACAAATATTGTTGTCTAGCTCTTTACCACTGTTACCACCTCTGTTGCTACCATCAACCATGACATGTTCAAATGAGCTTCCCATTGTATGATTATTAGGTCTATCATTTTCCGAACTCAAATCTGTGATTGGTACGTCCACTAATCCATCGACAGCTTCGTCCAAAATGGCTTTTCCTTTGTCTTGACTTATATTTGTTTCTTTATCACTTCTCACATGAACTTCAACCAATTGATTTTCCTACGCATGCATACGACAATTAAGTAACGAATAGAGTACGGAACGTATGTTAGATTTTCTATCATAACAACAATTAATTATTTTTGTTATCCCCACATTTCTTATTACATAGAGATATGTACACTTACATCTGAACGCAAATCATTTGCTTGCCCTTTACCATTGCTATCACCTGGGCCGCTACGCTTATTTTCTTCCAAGTTAACACGCACAATTGGTACGTTGAAAGCATGAGCTACAATATCATCGCAACCGCTTCCATCGGCTTTTTGATTTTCTGGTGTCTCAATGTTTATCTTTTTGTTGTCGTTTTGACATAGGTCTGAACATATAAAATAGAGTGATTATTTGCATAAAATATAATTATATGGCACAAATCACTTAACAATCATTATCATAATGGCCTCCTACATATTTACCCAAATTTCGCATGTAAGAAATTATTATCCGTAGTATTGTTGACAGACAAAACAATCAGATAAGCTCCTAATCAAAATTCAGACTATTGTTGACAGAAAAAAAAAAATCAGATATATAAGAACAGCATCGACGACTCTCTGAAATCAAAGATAAAGAGTTCAAAGGACATCTATTTCCTTTTTTTTTTTTGGTTGTTGAAAATGCACTCGAAAAGATAGTATAGACACAACTACATCCGACATGTCCGACAAAAATCAGAGTATCAGACAATACTAAACTGCAAGTAATATGTATGATGAATCCATAGATACAAACAAAGATCCATACCGGTGCACCAAAAAAAAATAAAAATAATAATAAACAAAGATCCATACCTTTTTCTTGTGACGACTTCCTCTTTTTATCCATCTTGAAACGAAATGGAGGTTTAGAGCTCAAACTAAAGTTTCTCAGATTTTGAGATTTCTTCTTGACGAAAACTTTCTGATATGTAAAACTTGTGGTTCTCTAGTTACTGATTTATATCAAAAATCAGGATTAAGATAGGAAAGAAGATTACTGTTTAGTCCACACCAGCCTTGGCAAGATGGAAAAAAGATTACTGATAATAAATTTTGTGAAAATAAAACATAAAATACAATCCTTTAATATATATATATATATTTAATGTTAATTAAAATGTTTAAATTTAGTATAAGTCACTTTTTTTATTACCATATTTTTACAATCAATAGATTTACTTATACAACGACCAATAAATATTGTGATTTTTTTTTACGCGGGAACATTTGAAATACTATAATTTGTAACGGTCTGCGCTCGACTTTTGAAATACCATTTGACTATCATTTTTCACCTAACAACTAACTTATTTATTATTGGATAATTTGGTGACTACATATAATATCAAATCTATGATACTCTTTCTCTCATTTGTTTTGGCTTTACATTTTTATTATTTTATTATTATTATAAATTATAGAAAAGTAATTTTAATCCAAAAGTAAGATAGGAAAAAAATATTCTTAATTGGACACAAACATAACACAAAAAGAGATAGTAGATATGTTTCCCAAAATAAAAAGAAAAAGTAGATAGTAATTTTTATTATTATTTTGTGTCTAGTGTAATAAGAAAATTAAGGAAAAATTATAGCTACATTTGACAAAGAAAAATGTCTTTTTTTTTTTTTTTCTATTTAGCAGTTACAAAAAAAGATTTGACAGCTATTTTCCAGTACATGTATGAAGAATAAAATTGAAGCACTTAACAAATATACCATGGGAGATGGTTTGTATGAAGCAATTAACAAATAGCTGTTTTTTCCATGTACATGTATGATATGGTTTTTTGTTTTGTTTTTGATAGTTTAGGATCATTCCATAAGGCTTCATATGCCCAAACCAATAACCCACAAAAAATAACCGCCATTCCAAAGCCCAATAAGGCAAATCCATCGAAATTCCACAATCACTCTCTTCTTTCTTAGTAGAAGTGGATTCTTTCGTGATATGAAAGGTAAAATATAAACATGCCTCCTTTATTACATCCACGTTCTTACTTGGGGCAACATCTTTGTCAAACTTGTTTGCAAAGCTTCTCACCTTATGATTTGTAATGTGTTAATTAGTGGCATATCAAATTATTATAAACGAATTATAAGTTTTTAATCGAAGAAATAAACGGGCATTGGTCTAGATACGGAGATAGAGCTAAACTTCAGCTTGTCTTTCCTTGGAGTTAGTATATATATCATTATTAGTAATGAAGGCAGTCGACTTCAGTGAAGATTTCGCTAATCGAACTGATAAAAATCATCTTCAAGCAGGCTCGCGTAGTGGAGCCTGACTTATAAGTTATAAAAATCAGACTGTAGCTCGGAAGTTCATATGTCGACCTCTAACAAAGCCGACTTAGTTGCATTGAGCAAGCTTGCAAAAAGAAGTAGTTGATTCTTGAAGCAAAAAAACTCAAAATATCACCTTGTACAAACGGATAAGTTGATATGGTTCTATGTGCTTTCGACCAAACTCCTTTAAACATCATCATCTGTACGTTTTAGAAGACAGAGCACTAAATTTATAAAATCTACGAAACATAGGAAAAAACGAGTTATAACTTATTCTAACAGCGTTAGTTTAATTTTGTTTGTATAATTTAAGCTGCCATTTCTTCAATGGGAGCATTATTCTCGAGCTTCTTAATGACCAGTTTGTTATTTGTGTGGTCAACTTCCAGAAGAATAGTGTCCTCCTCTGCAAACTCTCCTTTCAAAACTTTGATGGCGATCTCCTTTTTCACAATCTTCTCAATCACTCTCTTCACTGGTCTTGCCCCATTGTTGGGATCAAACCCAAACTGACCAAGGAGATCCACCGCTTCTTTCGTGTACTGAAAATTAATTTTATTCTGTTCCAATCTATTCTTCACTCGTATCATCTGCACCACCAATGGTAACCAATAAAAAATTTTATGCTAAACCAAAAGCTAATAAAAAAAGTTAAAAAATTAAAACCAAATGTGTAAAAAAAATAAATTACTTGCAACTCCACGATTTTCGATATTTCTCTTGAATCCAAGGGTTGGAAAACAATGTATTCATCAACTCTATTCATGAACTCTGGCCTGAACGTTTGTCTTGCTAACTCCTCAACTTGTTGCTTCATCATTTCATAAACTGCTTCTTTGCTATCTTCATGATTGTTGCGAATAGTCTCAAGTATGTGTTGAGATCCTATATTAGAAGTCATTATTACAAAGCAGTTTGTGAAACTTACTGTCCTCCCATGAGAGTCAGTTATTCTTCCGTCATCTAGTAGTTGTAGCAAGACATTAAAGACATCAGGGTGAGCTTTCTCGATCTCATCAAACAAAACCACTGAGTAAGGTCTCCTCCGAACAGCTTCAGTTAATAACCCACTCTCTTCGTAACCCGCATAGCCCGGTGGTGCACCAACGAGACGTGAGACTGAAATTTTTTCCATGTACTCACTCATATCTAGCCTCACTATTGCGTTTTCATTGTTGAAAAGATATCCAGATAAAGCCTTGGCAAGCTCGGTTTTACCAACACCTGTTGGACCCATGAACATAAAACTGGCTATTGGGCGGTTAGGATCAGAAAGACCAGCTTTCGAACAACGGATAGCATCTGCTACTGATTCTACAGCCAAGTCTTGACCTATAACTCTCTTGTGGAGCATTTGTTCCAACATGACCAGCTTTTCTCTCTCAGATTGCTGAAGACTAGACAGTGGAATACCAGTCCACTTGCTTACTATCGCTGCTATGTGAAGGTCAGTTACCTCTTCTTCGACTAGTGACAGTTCAGACTCTCGAGAGTTCACGAGGTTCTTTTTAGCTTCTTCTAACTTGCGTTGAAGGGATACAAGTGTTCCATACTTAAGTTCATCAACACGTTTTTCATCAGATTCCCATACAGCGTACTCAATTTCCTGGTTTACTTCAGCCATCTGTACAATATAGAATATGTTTTAGAGCTCATTAGGTCAAGTATTTTGTACCATATTAAGGAAGATATATTTTACCTCTTCTTTAAATGAACGTATTCTAGCAATAAGAGACTTTTCTATTTGCCATTGCTCACTGAATCTAATCTGGTTGTCCTTGAGCGTGCTCAAATCATTCTCAATCTTTTGTAGCCGCTCTTTTGAAGCTTTATTAGTTTCCATTTTCAAAGAAAGCTTTTCCATCTCTAGAGTAATTAAGGATCTGTCTATTTCATCTAGTTCAGAGGGCTTAGAAGTGGTCTCCATCTTAAGATTTGCAGCAGCTTCGTCAACAAGATCAAGAGCTGAAACAAAGAACTTTTCATTTTTTGAAACAAAGCCATGCATTCTTGGCCAACAAAATAATTTTCCGAGACGGTGCAAGTTAGGTACCTTTGTCTGGCAGAAAGCGTTCAGTAATGTAGCGGTCTGCAAGAACCGCAGCCGAAACAAGGGAACCATCTGATATCTTAACACCATGGTGTAACTCGTAACGCTTTCTTAACCCGCGAAGAATCGAGATGGTAGCTTCAACGGATGGCTGATCACATAACACTTGATGAAACCTACGCTCCAGAGCTGGATCTTTCTCTATGTATTTGCGGTATTCGGTCAGCGTAGTTGCACCAATGCATTGTAGTTCACCGCGTGCAAGCATTGGTTTTAAGATGTTGCTCGCGTCCATTGCACTATCTTTAGTACGTCCTACACAAGCGTAACAATTTCACAAACAAATATTCTCCTCTTTGGGTTCTACAAAAAAGCTTTTAGATAAAAACTAATGAAAGGGCACCTGCACCAACAAGAGTGTGAATTTCATCAATGAACAAAATTGTCTGCCCATTGGAAGAAGTTACATCCATTAGTACTGCTTTCAACCGTTCCTCAAAATCACCTCGATAATGTGTACCAGCAACAATTGAACCCATGTCGAGAGATACCAACTACATTATATTATAGTAACCAAGCCAAGAATGTTAAAAATCTTTCGTTTGCCTCTTCATTTATTATTAAAAAGCCGAAAAGTAAACTGGAGCAATATAATAATATCCTAGAAAGAACCTTTCGATTCAAGAGATGTTCATGTACATCTCCGCCTACGATTCGTTGGGCCAACCTAAAGAAACAAGGTTTAAAAAATCCCTTAGTAAAAGTTTTCAAGAGATAGCTAGTACAAAAGGATATATAATTGCAAGCCTTTACCCTTCAGCAATAGCAGTTTTCCCTACACCAGGTTCACCAACGATAACAGGATTGCTTTTTGTTCTCCTGCACAATATCGCTATGCAGCGCCTAATTTCATCATTACGTCCAATGACAGGATCGAGTTTTCCTTGTCTAGCCATCTCAGTTAAATCAGTTCCGTACTTCTCAAGTGCTCCACTTTGATTAGTCTATACATATAGAAAACGACATAATGAACAAACTGGATCACACTTGACACAGTAACCCTAAAAGAAACTGAGAAGCCACTTGTAACTGGCCACGAACCCGAGCTGCGAAGTGGCGCGGAGAAGGGAACTGAAAAGAAATATCGAAGGGTTGTCCATGAGCTTCCGCTTGAGTGAACCTAGGGATGAAGCAGTTTCCGATGAAGGAATTTGGCCGGAAAATAAAGGAATTGGAAGAGGAACGCGAGCTGAAATTAGCAGAGCCAGAGATAGCTCGAGAACAGAGGAGGATAGATGGACTTGAATAAGTATACTGCGCCTTGATGCATAAGGAACGGGACTTCGATAATATCCCGAACGCCATAGATTTGGTTTAGGGTTTTTCTTTTCTTCTTTTTGTTCTTTAGGATGCTTGGAGAAGAGGCAAAGAAGTGTGTAGATTTTATACGATATAGCGTTGAAGACAATTATTTTAAAAATTGTTTTTTTTTCTTTTTCTTTTTTTGTTGTTTAATTTGGAATTATTAATTATTAGAAGATAACCGGAAAACCGCTTTTACAAATGAATTGTGTTGAATTTATACATAGGACTTATATATTGGAATTTCAAACCTAAGGTTAACTTTTTGTGCCAAATAATACAAACAAAGGTGGAACCTGGAAACAATCACCAATAAATTAACTGAATTGACCACTGGGACATTATCATCTTGTTGTGCTTTAATGAACAAAGACTTAAACACTGAATTGACTGGTTCTCCCGCTACTTCCTGTAAACGCTGCGTTTGCGGGTGGTAGCGGTTGCTAGCGATTGGAACCAATCACACAAACCGCTCCCAATCGCTCCCAACCGCTTCAAATCATTGAATTCCAAAAGCTGCTTCCCGCAAGCGTTTGCGATTGCGGTTAGAATTTTTTTTTTTTTTTTAGGAAAACTTAAAAGAAATCAATGATAATGTATTTTTTTTTGTTATATCTTCTATCTAACCATTTTACTCATTAAAGATGGAAGAAAATGAAGTACAGATACGATTGCAGAGATTATAAAATAAACAATTAGAAAAAAATAATATTCCAATTAACAATAACTCGGAAAACTTAATGTAAATCTAATGGCACATCGCACATAAGTTCAAAAAAATCTAAATAAATATAATATTTCATCAGAAATTTAAGAAAATAAGATTATTTGTGAAAAATATTAAAACAAATCACCAGTGACTCTTCTCAACTCTTACTTGACCATTCCTACCGATGCAACTACTGACCCATGATCTAAGAGAAAAGAGAAAAGATCTACGATCTAAAGCATATGTTTTGTCATTTATCAAATTACTTGATTAAATTTTCGGTGAAAAGCCAAATGCATAAAGGAATAAGTATTTAATTTCAATATGAAATTTTTTTTTTTGAATAATTATTTTAGTATTTTTTAATAAATTTTAATTATAAATCAAGTTTAATAAAATTTTTGGTGTTTTTAAACGTTTATATATTATATATCACATTTATTATGTTCCAACCGCTATTGCACCCGCTGGTCAACCAGTCGTAAACCTTCCGCAAACACACCAATTTTAAACCGCTAAACCAATCGTTCAAAACGCTTAATAATATTTGAAACCTCAATCACCCACTTTCGCAATCTCCCGCAACCGCAACCGCAGCATTTGAACCAGTCAGACCTTTAATATATCATATTTCGTATTCGTCTTCGCGATTTCGCCCCCTCTTCTATTTCCATGGCCGACGTAAACAAATTTTTTTAACATGAAATTATATTGGCAAGTTGGATGATCCAAATTTTTGCATGCGAGTAAATGAAATAAAAATATGATAAATATTTTAGTAGGCACATTTCGTAAATAGCATTTGAACAAAGTAAATAATTTGTTTAATATAGTATTAACTAAACAAAATCTTAAACCGGAAATCCTAACTATATTAATAGGCTATTCATGAAACGTTATGCAAAATCCAAGGGTTACTAAACGATATTAGAATCATAGAAGACTCTAATAGACTGCTATAAAAACCCAATTTTTTTTGTTAAATTATCAATACTCAACATTACAACTATTAAATTCATCCAGATATTTCCAATAAGTAACCAAACAATATTTTAGTTTATCTCGATGCTACTAGTTATATTGTGCAAAAACCTTTCTGCTAATGTAAATCTGTTATTCATGGATATTGTAATTTATATATAATTATTAGGTAAGCGTTTAAATTAACATATAGTCTGCTTTCTCATATAGTTGACATATAACAATACAAAGATAAAAGTTTTACGTGTTTAAAAAATTTCAAAATTTTAGTAACTTAAACATTGTCTTCTTGCGATTAGTGGTAAGTTAGATATTTTTAAAGGCTTGCTATCATAACCAAATCTTATCCTTTAAAGGTTTAATAATACTTTTTAATACTAAAACTACAGAATTAAATAACAAAAGTTTTTGTTCTCTTCTTGGAATTACAAATATATATATATATATATATATTTTTCTTCTAACTTAGTCTTGATCCAAGAAGGCTATATATAATGATGGAGTTGATAATTTTGCTGTAAACAAGTCTCTCATTTAAACAACCCGTTCCTTGCTTATTATAAGACAAAACCTTTGACACCTACACCCGCATATATAAATAAATCCTTGCAAGTTTTATTGGTGGAAGAACAGTTTCAGATCTCCGTTAAAATTACGTAAACAAACGATAATAGAAATCAAATGAAGAAGGTCAAGTAAAAAACCAACAACGAAACATGGACTCTTTAAATTGAAATCAGATAGTGTACTTTCTCATTTACCTATCTCTTTAAGAGATTTGGCTAGCAGCCAAACCTTACAATAAACACAAAGACAAAATAAAATTAGGTAACATGAAACTTCTAAACTCGACTACTGTTAACGGGAAAAAAAAAAAGCTTCACTCTTTTGTGTGATCTAACGCGTTGTTTTTCCAGTCTGTTTTTCCTTTTACCAGCTGAGAATCTGGAACGTGTATTTTTTCATGGCTTTTCAAGATCTTAAGAGATCCATTTTATTAAACATAGTAAACACGTTTGAACGAGTGAGAGAGAAAGAATCTCTTGCATCTATGTGAGTCAATGGATTATGTTATTAGATTATTAATGTAACCACGAGTACGGCAAGGAACTTATAATACTATTCAGAACTCCGATCGAGGTTTCCGCTCTTTAATTTACGCTATTAGAGTATTAATGTAATCACGAGTATGGCAAGGAACTTATAATACGCTCATAAATATAATAAAACAATGAATGACCGGTTCTAATATGACATTATATGACACGATCAATGAGTATTTTTCCCGCTCATTGCGTGAGTTTAAATTTACTACAATATCCTATCTCTTTCATTTTGTTTCCAGAAAATTTGTTTCCTTTTTTATCTCGATGAACATAGGAACTGGACATATCGGAAGTTAGGGATCTCCTTGTACAAATAGGACAGTGGGAAATATCGAAGAACTAAGACTTTTTTTGGCACTCAAGAACGCTAGATTCAACACCTACTAAGAAAATCCTAGCTTGTTTTTTATCTCCAGTAACGATTGTCGATTTAACTCTTGAATCAATAAAGAAAACCTCTTTTCTTAATTTGCTTGTTGTTAGTTTCATCGGTTTAGAATCCGTGAGGGTCCAACTCGCACATTCCCCACTTCAGTCTACTCTATTCACAAGCTGAATCAAGCGGGCCACAATCATAGTGACTTTACAGAAAATAAACACACTTCAAGAGCCAAACACTGAGATCTGTTATATAATATACACGCCATTGCAATTAAATGAAGAAGAGGAAAAAAAAACCTAGAATCCTTGAAGTTTAGAACTCCAGCTAGACCACATTTTTCTACTTCTAAAAAAATCTCATAGTCATAATAAATATATGTTTAGCACGAGCATACACATTCAAATATTAAGTAACATAACGTTTCACGAGTTTTTTTTTTTTCCTAATATTTAATCCCGTAGATTAAGGTAGGGTTGGTCGGTCTACCCAGCATGCATGTGATAGTCTTGTTCGTGGTTGCAAACTGTAGACCAACTAGTATTTAAGCGAGTCATGTCATCACCAATGTTTTCATCAATACAAGCTTCTAACTCTCCACATCTATTTTGCTATCAGAAAAGTAATCAATTGTAAGATGGAAGGCAAAACTTTGATTGTAAGTGTGCTCGTTATGAGTCTGTTCATGGCACATATTCAAGTTGACGCAAAGAGCTGCTGTCCGTCTACCACTGCTAGAAATGTCTATAATACATGTCGCTTAACGGGACAGTCCCAGCCATTTTGTGCATCTCTCAGTGGCTGCAAACTCGTTAGCGGGTCGGTATGTCCTCCCGGATATAAGCACGACATTCTCGAAAATACAGGTAACCTGATTAACATTGTACTTTATTACATACGTTATTTGTTACAAGACAAATCAAGATTTCATTTTTCTGATGTCCGCGATATTGATTTATTTTCCTCTCAAGGTGGTGCTGTCAATGAATACTGCAAAGTTGGGTGTGTATTTTCTGTGTGCAGCGGTTTAACCACTCTCCAAAACTCCGGTAAAGCAAACTTCCCATACATATATATTTTCAATATCGTCAATTTTTGTTCTTTTTAATAATTGACAAGAGAACATTCTGTTCAAATTTTGTTTGGATGACTAGATGCAAATGAAATCGTGAATGGAGCGGTTGAAAAATGTGCGAACGCATGTTCTACAATCTGCACAAAAGGCTTGATGAATGCAGTTGAAACTGCCTAGACTACAAAATCCATGAAGATACCATGTGTAACCAGAGGTTAAGGGGTGGTCATTTTCAAAGTGTTGCTTTTAATGCTTTCAATAATTGTCGTGTATGTGACAAAAATGTTAAAACTCTTGTATCGTTTGTTTCTATGCGTAGAAGGTTATCGATCTCTAGATTGTATATATCTTCTACTCTCTATCTTTTAAACAGTGAATAATGTGTTTGTATCCATCTTCTGCTCTTAACAATGAAAACTACTACACTATGAAACTTAATTGACTCAGATTCTGAAAAAGGTTTCTTACTTTATTAATACTCTATGATTCTTGTTTTCCACGAGCTCGAACGTTTTTTATCTGTCTCCCTTATGTAAACATATTTCTTAAGATTTAAAAAGTAATCTTATTCTATGCGTCGTTTAATTTACAATTATTCAACACTTTAAAAATCAGAAACACACTATATCGAATCTACTCACATGCTTTCGTAAATAATTCTTCCACTAAATCAAGCCAACAATCCAAACATTAGACTCGTAGTAGTGAATGACATAGTCATTTTTTAGACAATTTCTGCCTTTTTAGGATAATTTCTACATTTTGTAAAAGTCCTTACAACAAGATTAAAGTATAACCTACGCATACCTCTAGAGATTGTAAAATTAAATCCGTCCGGATACTAAGCAAGTAAGAAATGCTTTAACAAAACCACTTCATAATAACATCATATGTTTTATTTTTTCCAGGTAAATATATTTAGATTTTGTAACTAAGAAAAGGAAATATGTAAAGTATTTTTCCAAAACAATCCTTTTTTAAAATAGTTGTTAATAGAGGATAAAGTAGTTTAAGTACGGTTTGGGAGTTGAGATCCAAGAGAGCAAAAGATTGGGAGTGAAGTGTTCTCGCCAAAGACTTGTGGTGGATCAAGAGACTTCTCGAAGTACTTGTGACTATGAAAACTGGTTAAAAGTTTATATTGAGAATTTGTTAGAAATGTTTTTTGTGGCATATTTTTTTTCAAAAATACCTTTTTGAAAATTTTTATTTTTGTCTTCTTTTACACAATTATACTATATTAAATTAATTTTTAGAATTTGTTTTTAGGTTTGGGTTCCCAATTTACATTTAGAGTATAGTTATTAAGTGATAGGGTTTAGTATTTAGGGTTGAGGGTTTATAATTTTGTTATTTTATATATTAAAAAGGATATTTTTGAAAAGTGACATAGAAAAAGGTATTTTTGAAAATCTCTCTTTTTTTTTTTGCATATAAGACCAAACTCATTTTTGTATTTTTTTTCTTTAGTTTTGGGTAGGGGTGGGCAATTCGGTTTAAGTTCGGTTTGGGTTCGGATCGGTTTGGTTTATTCGGTTTTGGTAAACCTCTAACCAAACTCAACTGAAGTTAGTTTGGTTTGGTTTGTGTTCGGGTTGGTTTATGTTTGGTTTGGTTTGGTTTGGTTTTAATTTGGTTCGGTTTTAATTCGGTTTAAAAATCAATTAATGTAACCAAATAAATTTGATTATGGTTTTATAATAGTTAATTAATCAAATAAATTAGAAAAGCTATAAAATTAAAATTAAATACCTAATATTAAAGATAATTAAATCTATATTTATATTTAAGTTATATTAGAAAATTTAATATAAAGTAAAATAGAAATCAAATGCAAATGGTAATAAGTAATATCACACATTTATAATTTTAATAATATTATTAGTTAATTTAAAAAGCATATTGGATTATTGGTTCGGTTTGGTTTTAAACCGAACCGAACTATTTGGGTTGAGAAGAAACATAACCGAATGTTTGGAGTATAGGATTGGGGTTGGTTTGGGTCGGTTTGAGTTTGGTTTGTTCGGTTTGGTTTAAATGCCCACCCTTAGTTTTGGGGTTTGGTAATTTTATAATTTTTTTTTTTTTTTTGGCATAACGACCAAATTAAACCCCATTTATTAAACATAGTAAACACGTTTGAACGAGTGCATGAGAGAGTAAGAATCTCTTGCATCTATGTGAGTCAATGGAGTATGTTATTAGATTATTATCACGAGTACGGCAAAGAACTTATAATACTGCTAAGAAAAGATTAAGAAACCCTAAGTTTGCACTCTTTTAAGTTAATTCCATACGGAACCCATCTCACGAATATAATAAACAATGGATACTGGATACTGGTTTTGATATAACATTATATGACACGTTCTTTGAGTATTTATCTGTTAGACATAGTATATATTAAAAGAGTCTTACATGCATTGTGTGGGTTTAAAAATAAATATAATAAAATATACTATAAATTTTAGTTTAGTATATTTTTGTATATTGATAGGCTTTAGATGTTTCTTTAAATATATTCTTTTGTATTTCGTATTATTTGTAGTAAAAGTTTTCTTTATAAATTCATTAAAAAATTTGTAGTAAAATATTAGATATGTAATGTAATAAATTAAAAATAATACATTTAACAAATGAGAACATAAAAATTAAGTTAGGGGAACAAAACAATTGTAGAAGCTTCAGAAAAATTTGCTTGAGATAATAATATATATTTCATGTAGTATGTAACACTAGATATTTATTAAACAAAAATAATGGTTTACAATAATAGCATTTGTTTTGTGATTAGTAACCTTTCCAAAATTTTATAGCATGCCATTATATTGGCAAGTTGGATGACCAATATATATATATATATATATATATATATATATATATATATATATATATATATATATATATATATATATATTTTAACTATTGCATGCAATTAAATGAAAATAAAAAATATGAACAAGATTTTAGTAGGCACATTTCGTAAATAGAATTTGAGCCAGAAATTTCCAATAAGTAACCAAACAATATTTTAGTTTATCCTGATGCTACTAGTTATATAGTGCAAAAACCTTTCTGCTAATGTAAATATTTTATTCATAAATATCTGTAGTTTATATATAATTATTCGGTAAGCTTTTAAACTAACATATAGTCTACTTTCTCATATTGTTGACATATTGATATATCATGGTTTTTGTGGTTTTTAACCATAATATAAGGAGTCTTTTAGAGTCTTTTGATTTGTTTTCTAGGATGTTCTTAAGTCTTTACAGGTTTTCTAGGATTTTAGCATGGATAGAGCAAAGTGGAGCAATTTGAATCAGTTTGGAACAATAATCCGGAGGAAATTAACTTGGAATCGATGAATAGTGATGGTGTCGATCGACACCACCCTTGGTGTCGGTCGACACCCTGTTTTGCTAACGAGAAAATCAAGTTTTGGAAGTTTTACAAAAGTTGCCCAAAGTTTTCCATATTTGCAACACAAGTCCCTGACGTGTTTTAGGACATATAAATAGTATTTTTAGGTTTTACAAACCATTGAGTTGTTTTCTAGCAATTATTATTTTTTCTGCAACCCTGTGAGTTTTTGAGAGCTTTGGAGAGAGAGATCTGAACTGCTTTGTAGAAATGAATTCTTGAACTCCTTTTACTTTTTTAATTTCAATTGCTTATTATTCAGAAAGATGATTTGTGTTTCATTGAATATGTCTGAGTAGTTTGATTGTTAGGTTCAGGGTTTTTCACAGGGATTTTATGAATTGTTAGATCTGTTTATTTAGGATTCAATATCTATCTAGATTTTCATCTTAGGTTGTTCTTCATATTAATTCTTGATTGATCACCTAGAATTAATACTTTAGAAAAATAAATTGATATGAGAATATAATTGATTTTCCTGATAAAACTTTTTGATGAGCAAAATTATTTCTTGCAAAGAAATTTAATTTAATAATTTTGTGAACAATCTAAACTTGTTTTTAAGGCTGATTTATTACCTAGAATTTTGCAAAGAGATTTGGATTTTCTAGTTTTAAATTTAGATAATATTTGCAGTGAAAACTGATTTATTTTATAGAAGTGTTTAGAGTTCTAGATCTGTTCTTAATTGCTTGAATCCTAATTTATTGATTGATTTAATAATTTGTAATTTTCTGAGAAATTCTCTAAGCCTAGCTTTTTGATCCATTGAAACAATTAAAAGATGGGTGATTCAAAATTTTCAAACTTTTAGTAACTTAAACAGTTCCTTGTTTTTTTTTTAATGCGATTAGTGGGTAAGTTAGAAGGATTTGAAGGTTTTTCTATCACAACCAAATCTTATCCTTTATAGGTTTGATAATTTTTAATACTAAAACCACAGAATTTAAATAAAAATGTTTTTGTTGGCTTCTTGGAATTACAAATGTACATTTGTTTTCTTCTAACTTAGTCTTGATCCAAGAAGGCTATAATGATCTTAAGAGATCCATTTTATTAAACATAGTAAACACGTTTGAACGAGTGAGAGAGAAAGAATCTCTTGCATCTATGTGAGTCAATGGATTATGTTATTAGATTATTAATGTAACCACGAGTACGGCAAGGAACTTATAATACTATTCAGAACTCCGATCGAGGTTTCCGCTCTTTAATTTACGCTATTAGAGTATTAATGTAATCACGAGTATGGCAAGGAACTTATAATACGCTCATAAATATAATAAAACAATGAATGACCGGTTCTAATATGACATTATATGACACGATCTAGGTCTGGGCATTCGGTTAACCATTCGGTTTCGGTTCGGTTGTATTCGGTTTCGGTTATTTTGGATATAGTAATATAATAACCATTTGGATATTTTTAAAATTTCGGTTCGGTTCGGTTCGGTTTCTTTCGGTTCGGTTTCGGTTTGGTTATTTAAATAAATAACCATAACTAACATAAATTATATTAACATTAACCAAATAAACCAAATATAACCAAAACTAACCGAATATAACCAAAATTAACCAAATATATAATAACAAAAATACAAAAAAGGGAAAAATATTGATTCAATTTTACAAAATAGTATTTAACTTTGTAAATTCAAAATAATAACATTTACATATATTGATTATTTAAAATATTTAATTGTTTTGAATCTAGAAATAATTTATATTTTAAGTTTATTTTATAGTTTGCATAATATTAAGTATATAATATTTGATATCTTCTAGGTTTTCGGATATTTCGGTTAACCATTTAATTGTCGGTTCGGTTCGGTTCGGTTTCGGTTAGTTTGGATATAGATTTTTACTAACCATTCGGGTATTTGAAGAATTTCGGTTCGGTTCGGTTTGGTTTTTTTCGGTTCGGTTTCGGTCGGTTATTTGGTTATCGGTTATTTTGCCCAGCCCTAACACGATCAATGAGTATTTTTCCCGCTCATTGCGTGAGTTTAAATTTACTACAATATCCTATCTCTTTCATTTTGTTTCCAGAAAATTTGTTTCCTTTTTTATCTCGATGAACATAGGAACTGGACATATCGGAAGTTAGGGATCTCCTTGTACAAATAGGACAGTGGGAAATATCGAAGAACTAAGACTTTTTTTGGCACTCAAGAACGCTAGATTCAACACCTACTAAGAAAATCCTAGCTTGTTTTTTATCTCCAGTAACGATTGTCGATTTAACTCTTGAATCAATAAAGAAAACCTCTTTTCTTAATTTGCTTGTTGTTAGTTTCATCGGTTTAGAATCCGTGAGGGTCCAACTCGCACATTCCCCACTTCAGTCTACTCTATTCACAAGCTGAATCAAGCGGGCCACAATCATAGTGACTTTACAGAAAATAAACACACTTCAAGAGCCAAACACTGAGATCTGTTATATAATATACACGCCATTGCAATTAAATGAAGAAGAGGAAAAAAAAACCTAGAATCCACCTAGTCACTTGAAGTTTAGAACTCCAGCTAGACCACATTTTTCTACTTCTAAAAAAATCTCATAGTCATAATAAATATATGTTTAGCACGAGCATACACATTCAAATATTAAGTAACATAACGTTTCACGAGTTTTTTTTTTTTCCTAATATTTAATCCCGTAGATTAAGGTAGGGTTGGTCGGTCTACCCAGCATGCATGTGATAGTCTTGTTCGTGGTTGCAAACTGTAGACCAACTAGTATTTAAGCGAGTCATGTCATCACCAATGTTTTCATCAATACAAGCTTCTAACTCTCCACATCTATTTTGCTATCAGAAAAGTAATCAATTGTAAGATGGAAGGCAAAACTTTGATTGTAAGTGTGCTCGTTATGAGTCTGTTCATGGCACATATTCAAGTTGACGCAAAGAGCTGCTGTCCGTCTACCACTGCTAGAAATGTCTATAATACATGTCGCTTAACGGGACAGTCCCAGCCATTTTGTGCATCTCTCAGTGGCTGCAAACTCGTTAGCGGGTCGGTATGTCCTCCCGGATATAAGCACGACATTCTCGAAAATACAGGTAACCTGATTAACATTGTACTTTATTACATACGTTATTTGTTACAAGACAAATCAAGATTTCATTTTTCTGATGTCCGCGATATTGATTTATTTTCCTCTCAAGGTGGTGCTGTCAATGAATACTGCAAAGTTGGGTGTGTATTTTCTGTGTGCAGCGGTTTAACCACTCTCCAAAACTCCGGTAAAGCAAACTTCCCATACATATATATTTTCAATATCGTCAATTTTTGTTCTTTTTAATAATTGACAAGAGAACATTCTGTTCAAATTTTGTTTGGATGACTAGATGCAAATGAAATCGTGAATGGAGCGGTTGAAAAATGTGCGAACGCATGTTCTACAATCTGCACAAAAGGCTTGATGAATGCAGTTGAAACTGCCTAGACTACAAAATCCATGAAGATACCATGTGTAACCAGAGGTTAAGGGGTGGTCATTTTCAAAGTGTTGCTTTTAATGCTTTCAATAATTGTCGTGTATGTGACAAAAATGTTAAAACTCTTGTATCGTTTGTTTCTATGCGTAGAAGGTTATCGATCTCTAGATTGTATATATCTTCTACTCTCTATCTTTTAAACAGTGAATAATGTGTTTGTATCCATCTTCTGCTCTTAACAATGAAAACTACTACACTATGAAACTTAATTGACTCAGATTCTGAAAAAGGTTTCTTACTTTATTAATACTCTATGATTCTTGTTTTCCACGAGCTCGAACGTTTTTTATCTGTCTCCCTTATGTAAACATATTTCTTAAGATTTAAAAAGTAATCTTATTCTATGCGTCGTTTAATTTACAATTATTCAACACTTTAAAAATCAGAAACACACTATATCGAATCTACTCACATGCTTTCGTAAATAATTCTTCCACTAAATCAAGCCAACAATCCAAACATTAGACTCGTAGTAGTGAATGACATAGTCATTTTTTAGACAATTTCTGCCTTTTTAGGATAATTTCTACATTTTGTAAAAGTCCTTACAACAAGATTAAAGTATAACCTACGCATACCTCTAGAGATTGTAAAATTAAATCCGTCCGGATACTAAGCAAGTAAGAAATGCTTTAACAAAACCACTTCATAATAACATCATATGTTTTATTTTTTCCAGGTAAATATATTTAGATTTTGTAACTAAGAAAAGGAAATATGTAAAGTATTTTTCCAAAACAATCCTTTTTTAAAATAGTTGTTAATAGAGGATAAAGTAGTTTAAGTACGGTTTGGGAGTTGAGATCCAAGAGAGCAAAAGATTGGGAGTGAAGTGTTCTCGCCAAAGACTTGTGGTGGATCAAGAGACTTCTCGAAGTACTTGTGACTATGAAAACTGGTTAAAAGTTTATATTGAGAATTTGTTAGAAATGTTTTTTGTGGCATATTTTTTTTCAAAAATACCTTTTTGAAAATTTTTATTTTTGTCTTCTTTTACACAATTATACTATATTAAATTAATTTTTAGAATTTGTTTTTAGGTTTGGGTTCCCAATTTACATTTAGAGTATAGTTATTAAGTGATAGGGTTTAGTATTTAGGGTTGAGGGTTTATAATTTTGTTATTTTATATATTAAAAAGGATATTTTTGAAAAGTGACATAGAAAAAGGTATTTTTGAAAATCTCTCTTTTTTTTTTTGCATATAAGACCAAACTCATTTTTGTATTTTTTTTCTTTAGTTTTGGGTAGGGGTGGGCAATTCGGTTTAAGTTCGGTTTGGGTTCGGATCGGTTTGGTTTATTCGGTTTTGGTAAACCTCTAACCAAACTCAACTGAAGTTAGTTTGGTTTGGTTTGTGTTCGGGTTGGTTTATGTTTGGTTTGGTTTGGTTTGGTTTTAATTTGGTTCGGTTTTAATTCGGTTTAAAAATCAATTAATGTAACCAAATAAATTTGATTATGGTTTTATAATAGTTAATTAATCAAATAAATTAGAAAAGCTATAAAATTAAAATTAAATACCTAATATTAAAGATAATTAAATCTATATTTATATTTAAGTTATATTAGAAAATTTAATATAAAGTAAAATAGAAATCAAATGCAAATGGTAATAAGTAATATCACACATTTATAATTTTAATAATATTATTAGTTAATTTAAAAAGCATATTGGATTATTGGTTCGGTTTGGTTTTAAACCGAACCGAACTATTTGGGTTGAGAAGAAACATAACCGAATGTTTGGAGTATAGGATTGGGGTTGGTTTGGGTCGGTTTGAGTTTGGTTTGTTCGGTTTGGTTTAAATGCCCACCCTTAGTTTTGGGGTTTGGTAATTTTATAATTTTTTTTTTTTTTTTTGGCATAACGACCAAATTAAACCCCATTTATTAAACATAGTAAACACGTTTGAACGAGTGCATGAGAGAGTAAGAATCTCTTGCATCTATGTGAGTCAATGGAGTATGTTATTAGATTATTATCACGAGTACGGCAAATACAGGTAACCTGATTAACATTGTACTTTATTACATACGTTATTTGTTACAAGACAAATCAAGATTTCATTTTTCTGATGTCCGCGATATTGATTTATTTTCCTCTCAAGGTGGTGCTGTCAATGAATACTGCAAAGTTGGGTGTGTATTTTCTGTGTGCAGCGGTTTAACCACTCTCCAAAACTCCGGTAAAGCAAACTTCCCATACATATATATTTTCAATATCGTCAATTTTTGTTCTTTTTAATAATTGACAAGAGAACATTCTGTTCAAATTTTGTTTGGATGACTAGATGCAAATGAAATCGTGAATGGAGCGGTTGAAAAATGTGCGAACGCATGTTCTACAATCTGCACAAAAGGCTTGATGAATGCAGTTGAAACTGCCTAGACTACAAAATCCATGAAGATACCATGTGTAACCAGAGGTTAAGGGGTGGTCATTTTCAAAGTGTTGCTTTTAATGCTTTCAATAATTGTCGTGTATGTGACAAAAATGTTAAAACTCTTGTATCGTTTGTTTCTACGCGTAGAAGGTTATCGATCTCTAGATTATATATATCTTCTACTCTCTATCTTTTAAACAATGAATAATGTGTTTGTATCCATCTTCTGCTCTTAACAATGAAAACTACTACACTATAAAACTTAATTGACTCAGATTCTGAAAAAGGTTTCTTACTTTCTTACTTAATACTCTATGATTCTTGTTTTCCACGAGCTCGAACGTTTTTTATCTGTCTCCCTTATGTAAACATATTTCTTAAGATTTAAAAAGTAATCTTATTCTATGTGTCGTTTAATTTGAAATTAATTGAGTATTCAACACTTTAAAAATCAGAAACACACTATATCGAATCTACTCACATGCTTTCATAATTGTCCAAATAGTTTTTAAAACCCCTAATCTACTTTTATTGCATGCTAAATCCTGTTAATTTTAATAAAAGCTAAAATAACAAATTATAAAATCAGAATTTTTCTTTATTGAATCAAGAAACATAAGGCAACTTAATTGGTGATTTCTTTATTTTTACAACTAAGTGTGCATGGTTACAATTAGCCGCGGCGTAGAGAATTGTGCATCTAATAAGTGTTCATCTAGTAACTGTTACGTCAAAATATCTGATTTCTATTTAAATTCATGTTCGAGATAGTAAGATACTAATGTGATACATTGAATATTCAAAGGTCCCGACTTGAATTAAGATTATAATTTTTTTTTTAAATAATGTTAAATTATATTCAAAAGAAAATAAAAACCAACCTTAAATCGACAACCCATATTCAAAATGATTAATAGAGCCATTACTTAAAAATACCAAAAAAAATTGAGTATTCATTTTTGTTACTCGATTTGAGTAAAAGAAAAATAAAAGTTTTATCGACATAAATACAACACTTCGTCTGTTATAATTTACGAATAAAATACATTAATATAAAATAGAAAGAGTCAGGTTGACTTGTAATTTCAATGAGGAGCTCGCTCGTATTTTACCTGGAGACAAAAAAGAAAATAGAAAGCAAATCAAATATTGGTTATACAACAAATACATCCAAATAGATAAAAACCAACCCAAAGCGAACCTTTTGTATATGGTTTTGATGTCTTCCCTCATATATGAAGATCCAAGAAAGTGATCAGTGCTGTAGTTCCCATCAATGCTCGGAAAACAAAATCTTCCATCAATGGGATAGGTCTTCCCATCAAACCATATTCCAGAAATTATCTCCTTTCGAGCTGCCATTATGTCTTCGTCTTCTTCTGAAGTGTCTACAGCCACCAACCTATAGGAATAAACTTCTTTTTGCTGTCCTGGATGATAGGCCAGCTCTATGGCTTGTCTAGCCATACAAGGTTTGGCGATGATGTCGAGCATTAAAACCCTTGTTGCACCCGTGAGAGTGATATGCTCATTACACGCTTTGATCGATGCAAAGAAGATTCTGGCATCATGTGAGTTGTTGAACTGATTAACTGAGACTTCACGAACAGAAAGGCTGGTGTCACCTTTAATCATGAAGGTTTCTTTGCCGTCTTTCCAACCTTTAATCTTAGCCACGAGTCTTTGGAGGAATATCAGTGGGTTGACATATTGGCTTACTACAAGAATCTTCTCATTCGTATATTCGCATAACTTCACTAATCCCATGAAGAATTTTGTTTTAACGCCATCTGCTACGTCAATACTTTTGACAATCTCATCCATCTCATCCTCATTTGGGGCAGGAAGACCTTTTACCCGGTCGGAGAAAGTACATAGCACAGGGTGAAGCGTGATTCCACTCAAGGTAGAGTATGTTTTGAAACCCTTCCCTTTAGAGTTTTTTTCAATATCCCATGCTGACTTTTGGCTTGATGTCGGTTTTAAGACCACCGTAAAGTCCATCAATCTCGGAACTTCAAGAAGAAACTGTCCTTGGTGATTGTAGATAACCTTGTTTGTCAACATTTTCAGTTCAGTTAAGTAACCAATCTTGTCGCCGTGATCTGAATCTTGACGAAGTAAAGCATCTTCCAGTTGATCAAACAAGGGCATCTTCAAATCCATTGGAAGTCCATCAGTGTTGGAATCAACGTTCAAGAATCTTCTGATTTTTTCCCCAGCTTTGTTGTGCTTCAGAAACTCAGGAAAGGCAACATCAAGAATATTAAAAACCTCCTTCATGCTGTTTTGATATAAAGTCCCAGTAAGTAAGATCTTGTTTGGCGTCTTGATAAGCGCAACAAATTTAAGAAAACGCATCATCTCATTCCTAGGGTCAGTTCCTCTATCGAAAATAACCAGTGAAGGAATGTTTATGAGAAGATCTCTACAAAGATATGCAGCTTCTATACCATTGTTATCAGCAACTATATTTGAAAACTGTTTCGCGCCTAAGAAGATAATACTCTTGTTGAAAGCCCATTGCTTTAGTATCTCTAATTGTTGAGCCCGAGTATTAGCCTTCGCTGAGTACAAGTCAAGCAACATGACCTCATCGGCTTTCAATTCAACAAACTCCTTTTTCCAAAATTTAATCATTCGTTTTGGAAGCACAATTAGAGGTTTACTATTTGGGTGTTTTTTAATGTAGCCGTATATGAAATTGATCATCAAGAACGTCTTTTCAGATATTGGAGCTTGAGCTAGAATGCATCCATTCGAGTTTTGCACACCCAAATTTTTGCATAGAAAATTAAGTATCTCTATGTGATGAGAATTCATACTACTTCTGTGCACAGGATGTGGGAAAATACCAGTTCCTAAAAACCCATCTTTAGGAACTCTTAGACTGATATCTTTGGAGTTATTTGATCCGAATCCGGGTGGCAACGAATGATCCTGATTATATAACAAACTGGATTGAAAAAATAGCTGATAGATAATCAAGAATTAAAAAAAAAAAAAATCACCGAGTTGAACTGCTAATTAGGTGGGCGACCATGCTTTTTAAATCCAGTTAAGAAACCATTTAAAACAATTGAAAAACATGGGAATTGGGGTTTTTATTTTTATTTTTTTGCTAAAAAGTAATATTATTTTTTCTTATGGTTTTTAATGATGTGTTAGATTACAAGTTATTTTTGAAGTCTATATGTTTCTTTTAACTTTTAAAAAAAAAACTATTATGTTTCACACACATACAAACACACATATAAACATATATATATATATATATAGTTATGTGTAATTTACATATTTATTTTAAATTTATATTTGATATAAAGTTTTGAATCCGGTTTAATCCGGGCAAACTAGATTGAAACTCAAATATACATATTATTGTAAGACATAATTATTGTATTGGTAAGTATGTAAAAAGTATATATATTATTTAATTTATAACGTAATTAGATGTTTGCTGACCTTGTCAATGATTCCACATATCCAACAAACATGACCAGAACCTTGCTTCCATATCCACGAATGCTCACAATTTTTAAGTATTTCTCCACTTGTCTACAAAAAGAAAAGGTCACAGAAATCATTAGTATCAATCTCAACCTTGCGTTTTAACTAAACAACTCCTGTCAATGACAACGAATGGTAAACCTCAAATGTGTTTGAAACTGGTTCATCTTGTCGCCAAACAGTTTCATTCAGGTCGCAGATGGCTTTTCCTTTGTCTTTACTCGTATTGATTTTGACCAATTCATTTCCCTACACATAATAAAAACTAATTCATCAAACATATCAAATACCAAAAGTATGCTACATCTAAGATCATAACAACAGCAACAAAAGACTATTATTACCGTAGAATAATTCTTATTTATAGATATATGTACACTTACATCTGAAAAAATATCCTTGTCTAGCCCTTTACCACTGTTACCACCTATGCTGCTGCCACCAATCATGAGATGTTTAAATGAGCTTCCGATTGTATGATTCTTATGTATGTCTTTTTCCGAAGTCAAGTACATGACTGGTACGTCCACTAATCCGTCGCCACTGCTTCCACCGGCTTCTTGATTATCTAGTATCATGACTTTCTTCCTTTTGTCATCATCGTTTTGATATAGGTCTGAATATATAAAATTGGGTTGAAAATTCTAAGACTAGTTGACATCAAAAGTGAAGAAATAAAATGACTTTTAAAATAATGTACTCATACATTATAATTTAGAAACAACTATAACTACGGGAGAAAACTGATTTTAGACATTGTTAAAATTCAAGTAATTTTGCAGCATACAATACTTTTATAAATATATATATATATATATATATATATATATATGGATATATGTTCATAGAAACAAATAGCATACCTTTTTCTTGTGATAATTTCCTCTTTGAATCCATTGAAAAGAAAATAGAGATACAGAACTCAAATTTCTCAGGTTTCTTTTTCTTTCTCAAACAGAAGATTTAGAGAAAACCAATTTTTCTGTTCCTAAACTGAATTTGATGCTCCCAACTCACTTATTATATCAGAAATAAGGATTAAAATAAAGAAACTAATATAGTGTTTTACCAAAAATACAAACAAAAATATGAAAACAAGGCTAAGTTTATTATAAATTTAAAACAATTTTTCACGCGCGAAAAGTTGAAATACCGTTAATTTTATTGTAATGGTTTTCACTTTTCACACGTCAAATCAAAATACCGTTAGTATTGTTATATCCAGTTAAATAATAACTTATTTAACTAAAATAGGGACAACTTTTCTCTCATTTTCTTTTATCCTAACTTTCCTTCATTTTTTTATTTTTTCAATTAAAAACAATTAAGCCGGAAGAAAGATACTAAATTCTTTTTCCGATTCAAATACTCATTTTTTAAATAACAGTCACAAACATAATGTATTGAAATTCAAATCCCGCTTTCTACGTATTAAAATATTTGGATATGGTTAATGGCCTGGCCTGTTGTGGTCCAACGTTAACAAAAAAAAAATGCATTGAAGTTCTTGCTTATTTTATTATCTCCAGTTTACTGAAGACTTCTTAGATGATTTTTAAAAACCTCAAATTTAGATTATATTTTACATGTATCAAAAATGCTTATAAGTAAATGACTTCTTAAAAATTTAGATAAAGTTTCTGAAATTATTTTTGTTTTCATATAATTAGACTAGGAAAGCGTACTAGCTAAAAATTTTAAACTTTTTTCTACGCATATTTCATATTTGACAGAACAATAGTAAATAAATTGTAAGAGATTTTGTAGTGTAATAATATATTGAAATGACTATGTTGACTTGGAAGTTAGAAAAAAAGAAGTGAAAACAAAATGTAACGCTTATTACAAATAAACATTTACTTACAAATTCTTTTTTTTTTCTTTAAACGTCCAATGCATGTTCCAATTAGCTAGCCTAAACAAATAAATGAAGACAAAATGTAACGCTTATCACAATTGGAGATTTAAACTTATTGAAATTCTTGCTTATTTTATAATTTCGAGTTTAATGAAGATTTCTTAAATAAATTTCTTTTAAAATTTATATCAACTTTATATTATTTTCTTTTAAAATTTATATCAAATAATATTTATAACAATTTTTCAAAATTTAGTTCAAATTTGCGGCTATTTTAGTTTTCATATATTTAAACTAGGAAAGTGTCTGTAATAAACTGAAAAATTGAATTTGGATTTACTCATATTCATTTTGGACACACACATAATACAAAAGTAAATATTAAATTGTAACAGATTTTGTATCTAGTGTAATCTGTCATAAAAAATATAGGCGTTACATTTACATTTTGTCTGTCTTCATATGCCGAAGAAAGGAAAGTTTTTCTACATGGGAAGCAAAAAAAATGTGTCCAGACTTGGAAGTTAGAAGAAAAGAAGTGAAGACAAAATGTAATTTATCTTTTCTTAAATCAGCCAATGCATGTTACAATTAGCTGGCATAAACAATATATAAAGACAAAATCTAACGCTCACACAAATTGTGGATATATGAAGACAAAATATAAATGTAACTCTTATCTTCCTTTGAAACGTCTAATGCATGTTGTACATAGCTGGCATAAAAAAATAGTTTTATACAAAATAAGGAAAAAAAAAAGAGTACTGGAAGTTAGAAGTGAAGACAAACTGTAACGCATATCACTAACATACATAATTTACAACTATATATTTTTGAAAACAGCCGATGCATGTTGTATGGCTGATGCATGTTGTAATTATTTGGCAATGTCATATGTAGTTTATAACGTACAAAAAAAAGTAATAAGGAAAATGAATTATAAAGCTATTGTTGTCCAATACTTTTAGGGTTTAACTTTGATTTGGCTGTCTAAAAAGGTTTAATTGTAAAATTGATTACGAATTCACTTTGGCAAAATTAAAAGTTACAACTAGAGTATAAATAAAAAACAACAACATACCATATTTTATTAATAAGTGTATATTTTAAGATTATTTGTATGTATTAGAATAAATATATATTTTTAATTTTGAAAGAAAAATATTTAATTTAACATATTAATATCTAATTTTGATTTATTGTGGTTTTTGTTAAAAGTTTTGTGTTACTCTCCTCTCTCCATTATGTTGAACACATTATATGGAACTGAGCTATCTAAGCATATGCGTTACTAAAACGATTTCTTTTATAATGTTATAACTATCACAAAAGTTATATTCCAAAATTAAAAAAATAACAAATAATTTTATAACGATGGTTTTAATAAATAATATATAAGAAAAAATATTCTATTATAAGTCTATATAAAAGTACATTTAATAGTAAAAAAAAATTAGTGTTTTTCCTAGTAAGCTTACATGTGTTAGAAGTCAAAACAAAAATTAAATAGTGGTAGATTTATATTTTAATTATTATCACCTTAAAGAATAGTCAAGTCAAGAAAAAGAACAGCCAGACTAATACCTATTGTAATTTGTTGACTACAATGAATTTGTAACAATGTTTTCTTTATTGGTACTAACTAAATAGCTAAGTTTGGATTTATACTAAATAACACTTTTGAGTCAGTTTAAAAAATTGTTGACAAAAAAATCATAAGAAGATATTTAAATAGTCTAAAACTAAAGCCCCTAAACTATAATTATTTAACTTTATAGCTTAATACTTTAAACAACCCCCAAAATGAATAATTAAACCTAAAAATCTAAACCCGATATCCGAAAATGGTGTATTTCCTCAATTTTTTTTTTAAATTAGCCTTATCCTATAATTTGTATTTTGTTTGTTTTCTTTATTTTCTTTTATATAAACACATCATATACGACATAGATAACAACTAAAACAAGTCTTCTTCTCTCTGTCAAAAACTGCATCGAGGAGTTCTCCCATCGGTGCATAAAGGGTTGTCGCATTGCTCCCAAAAAAAATTGAGAAGCCGAGATAGAAAAGATATGTAAACACTCACAAAAGAAAGATTGAATTCCAGTCGTTACAGAGATAGATTCTGAAATTTAAATTTATGGGAAACAAAGCCGGTTCAGTCATCAGAAAACGTCTGAGGATTACTATCCTATATCTTCTCATATGATGGGTAAAATCAATGTCACACACTAAAGGTTAGTTTTAATTGTTGATTTTATATCGTAATTTGAGCTATTTTTTATTAGAGTATGAACGATTATAGATTCTTTAAATTAAATAAATTGATTAAGCTAATGAATTGTAAATCAATCAAACATCACTACTTTTGATAAACAATTGCTTCAAATACTCACCAGAAATTGATGCAACTTATCAACTTAACTTTTTATAAGTTCATCTCTTCTTCTTTTTTTGTTGCCAATTCATGTCTTTCGCAAAAGATCTATAGTATATTTGACCAAGTAGGGTTTTTTTTCTTCCTTTATCAGAAAGGTGGAGTCTTGAATTTTACATATCAAAAGAAAATTGTATTTCTTCTTTTTCTACTATAAGTTTATAAGTCAGTTATATGACATGTTGAGTTATACAAGGATTAGTGATAACGTCGAACATAACAGTTCATGTCGCATTAGCAAGAATGATCTGATGGATGCCAAAAAAAATGAATCAGAAATGTTTTTAAAATTAGATATTTGATATTGCTTCAACAAAGACACTTGTATAAACTCTTTAAAATCAGCACAAGAATCCATATTTGTATAAACCCTATTACTTTGCCAATCTTCTTATTTCTCAGCTTAGACTAGGTTTTGAAACTCTTTCCATCGAAGTTTCTTCTCCCACTTTAAAGACCATCAACCTTAGGCTTCAAGAAAAAGAAAACTCTTTTTTTTTTGAATTATTGTTTCACTTGTTAGTGTTCTTACTTCATTAAAGTAATCAATCTTGTATCGATGATCAGAATTCCGACTAAGAAAATCTTCTTCCAATTTATCAAACAAGGACATTTTCAAATTCGGTGACGGTCGTTCACAAGCTTTCTTATTTTTTTCCTAGTTTGGTTGCACTTTATAAACTCAGTAAGACAACATTAAGAATGTTGAGAACTTTCTTTTTGTTGTTTTGTTATAGTATCCCAGTGAGTAAAATATTACTTGGCGTCTTGATACATGAAACAACCTAGATAAAACTCATCATCTCGTTCTTCGGATTAGTTCTTCCGCTGAAGATAAGAATGTTTAAGAGTGATGCCCCTACAAATATATGAAGCTTCTGTGCCAATGTTATCTAAGACGATGTTGGAAAATTGTTTGGCGCCTAGGAAGATAATGCTTTCGTTTAAAATCTATTGCATAAAAACTTATAACTGTTTAGATCGGGTATTAGCATTGGCAGAGTAGAACTCAAGCAACATGACGTCATGGACCTTCAATTCAACAAAAAAAAAGTTTACAAAAGTCAAACATCCATTTTGGAAGCACAAATAGATGATTAGTATTTAGTTGTTTTTTAAGATAAACCATGAATTTGATCTTAAGGAATGCTTTTTTAGATATATGAGCTTGAACTAGAATGCAGAATTTCGAGAGCCAAGTTCTTGCATAGAAAATTGAGTATCTCAATATGATGAGATTTCATAATAGTTTTGTGCAAAGGATGAGGGAAAATGTGAATTCGGATCAAGTAATTCCAATGTTACAAATTTTAGACTCCCTAAGAAAAAGGAAATGCAAGTTACTCATATTTAGGAACTGTCGCCTTTACATCATTGGAGTAACTCTATCCGATCCAAATTTACATTTATCTTTATCTTTTGCATTAAGTTCTATAAATCTCATCATATCAAAATACTCAACTATCTATGTAACAATTTGGTTGTATAAATGGTTGCTTTCTAACTTAAGTTCTGATATTTGAAAAAATGTGCTAATTGTGTAGGTTTACCTTACAAAGCATCTTAATAGTAAAGTTTATAATTGTGTTTCCAAACTGAATGTTTAAATTTTGGAAAAAATAATTTGTTTAGTTGAAGTTCAATAACGTCAATTTGCTTTACTTCTACTCGACCAAGACTTGTACTCGATCTCAACAATTAGAGGTTTTAATACAATAGAATTTAAAACTAGAGTATTATTTTTTAGGCACCAAGCAATTCTCCAACAGTTTCTTTGATAACAGGAGTATAAAAGCTTCATATTTTTGTAGGGAGGTTGTCTTAAAGACTTAAACATTCATTGACTTGTTAATTTTCAACAGAAAAACTGATTTGAGGAAGAAAATGATGATTTTTATTGAAGTTGTTACATGTGTCAAAATGCCGCATAAGATTTTATTTACTAGGACACTATACCAAAATAACATAAGAGATGGGCTTAACTGTTGATTTCTAATTGGGACATTATACCCTAAATGATTGCTTTCAATAACTCAAGTTCTAAAATTTTAGAAGATGTGCTTCATTGTCAATTTCATTTAAGGATACCATGCAAGGAACCATAATAATAAACTTCTATCAGTGATTCCAAATAGATATTGAATTTATTTTGCTTCTTTTCAAGCGTTTGATGGATTAAAGGTCAATGTCATTCTTGCTCAATTTATACTCAGCAAAAATAGTCACATGATCCTAGCAATTAAAGCTATGAAGCAATAGAACACAACCCATAATTTTTTCTTCTTGGGCCAAACAATTTTTATAAGCATTTTATACGATAAATCAATAGCATTGGTACAAATTGCTTGAATGTTTTTCATCTTCAATAAATGAACAAAAGAAGTTATTAGAGCTTTCAAGTAGTTGGTCGTATCGTATCTAAAGAGTCTACAAAATCTTTGAATCATAGGGATATTAACAAAAACAATATAAGAGAGATGTTCAACATAATTCATGATGTCTTGCATGAGTTTATGAAGGATAACAAACTTATGGGAGGAAGTGAAAAAAAAATTCTAAAATGTGATGTGGAAACTGTGAAACTGTAAAACCTTTAACGAATTTTGAACACAGTCACTTACAATATAAGAGAGATGTTCAACATCATTATTAATGATGTCTTGCATGAGTTTATGAAGCACAACAAACTTATGGGAGGAAATGAATTTTAGGATTTTCTTTTTGATGATTAGACTTAACCGTTGAAAATTCATTGTCGATTTATTAAAATTATGTACTCTCTTATAAATGAGAAGTTTTTTGTGGTGCCATTTAGCACATCATTCATCCCAATTTATATTCCAACACTACAAGAAATTCATTAATCACTTCCTATACACTTGTAAACTTTGTAATGTACCACCATAAGATACATATACAATACGTTCTCACACATTCTTTACTCTTTATATTTTCTTCATAAAATTATCATATCATTGTATATTGTATAATTTTAGAGGGGTCCAAATAAATTTTTGTTTTAGGGTCCCTTAAGAATAGGTAAGAACGACCCATTACCAAAGTTCTTATGTACATCTGAGACGTTCAAACCGGATAATTAAGGAACAACCAACCAACTGGTCTATAATAAAGAGACAGACTTTACTAGGAACTTTCATTTCAGTTATTGCAACCACTCCGTATTCTTTAGTTTCTTATGAATTGGAATTAGCTTTTTTGAGTTCTACGATAATATCCTGATATGTACCAAACTAGCTTCTCTGAATTGATTCAATCTGCAACATAACTCTTTGAACGTGGGAAGAACCAAAAGCATCAACCTTTTATTTTGTTTTTATGTATGAAACTAAACATGAGAACACAAATAAACAAAGACCAAATCCAAAACCAAAAGTAAACAACAAAAGAGTCAAAGACACAGACAGAGCTCAAGTTCTCCAGCTTCCTCCGTCAGATCGTCCCTGACCACCGTAACCTCCGTCACCATAACCTCCACCACCGTAACCACCGTCACGACGATCACCTCCATAACCGCCACCCCCACCGTATCCGCCTCCTCCACCGCCACGACTATAACCACCTTGATCACGTCTACCTCCGTAGCCACCACCCCCATAACCAGATCCTCCATAACCACCGCCTCCTCCACGGTTATATCCACCGCCGTTACCACCGCGACTACCACCAGAACCACGAGCCTGAGCCTCGTTAACAGTGATGCTACGACCATCAAGTTCTTGACCATTCATTCTCTCGATCGCAGTCCTCATCGAATCCTCATCTCTAAAAGTCACGAATCCAAACCCTTTAGACCTCCCGCTCTCACGATCAATGATGATCTGATCATAAAGTCGAGTTAAATCACAGAAACAAGAAACAACATATATATAAAAAAATACAACAAATCGGACGATCGTTTCGATGATGAACGTACCGATTGAGAGGGTTAAGTAACAGAGAAAGTAACATAGTAACAGAGTAACAAAGAGATAGAGAAAACAGAGTCACACGGATTCGGGTCAGAATTTCGGATCCGGGTCGTCTTAACGGACCTTGGAGTCGAGAACTTCTCCAAACTGGCTGAAACTCCTCTCCAGAGACTGTTCGTCGGTGGCCCAAGCTAAGCCTCCGACGAAGCACCTGTACTCGCTCTCCGCAGAAGACATGTCCTTATGATTCTTGATTTTTTTCGGGAATTACGAGGAAGATGAACAGATGATGATGACTATGTCCGAAGCCCAAGCCAAGACAAAGACGTTTCTATATAGATATGCCCGTGAAACCATGCTTCGTTCGTTGACTCGGTGCTTAGGCATGTGTGTTTGGTTACAGTGATAACACAAATCTGTTACCAAACAAACACTCTCTTGGATGCAACGGTTCATTCATGACTTGTTCCACGTCACAAGAATGCGAAATTAAAATCTTGCGCTGATCTGATGGTTGAGATCCGACGGGGTACCGTATTGTGTACGTGTGGGGTGGGGGTCTCTCACTTAAGACATGTGTTCCGATCTTAGAACTGGAAAGACAGCATCAGTCAAATATACAACAACAAGATTTGTACTTTCTTGCATGTCGGATTTGTTTATTTGATTTTATCGATGAGGGATGGGTTAAAAAGTTAATCCAATATATTGAATAACCAGAGTAAAATCAACGAACCTATTTATTAAATGATTTACTAGGTAAGAATTTGTGTGCTACGTACGGATACAATTTATGTTATTTGATTTTATGAATAATTCACCACTTATTTATTGTCTCCTTGTTGTCCAAAAAAAAAAAAAAGAAAAAAAAATTATTGTCTCCTTCAAGACCTTTGTTGCATTGGAATCATGAGAGCTTAAAATTTGCTTTCAACAGGATTCATTGTTTTCTCTCAAGCCTTGACCTGAACCAAGATAGGTACCATTTCCATTTCGTATGATCCATTCAGCTTCGGAGGGGATAGTGCCATTGACATCTAATCATCGTTAATATAGATTTGACCTAATATTCTAGGGTCTTCAATTTGTTGGAACTGTACCATGTCAAATGTCAATGAGATAAATTGTTGATGTAGTCCTTTGAACCTAACCATTCCTTTGCATCTTGTTCTATGTGCCATTGGCCGAAATTCAGAGTTTGTGTATCAGAGTTAAAAACACATTGTTACTTAACTGAAGTTATGTTGTTGTACCTTCTAACCAAAATAGCCAATACTATATACAGTATACATAAACACTGCAACGTTTCATAGATGAAAAATAAATCTAATACATAAAAAAAGATTCATGTGTCCTTTTGAAGCAGAAGAGATGAAATATCATTACCACTCGTTGGTGTTTGTTCATTCCGACGCTTGCGCTTCCCATAACCACTATTAACCGCCACTTCTTGCCATCCTCCAAACGTCAAGTTATTAGAGAATGTATCCTTCACACTCTCCATCACTTCCCTCTCGACCGGAGACAATCTCTCCATCGAAATCCCTGAAGCAGCTTCCTCAAATTCCCTCATACAAGCAATCTACACAAACAAAACCAATGTAAATCAATTTGCGAGGTTTCAATGATAAAATGTTTAACCACATGGTAAATATTCACCCTTTTTATTTACCATATTCATGACTTGGGACTCGAGAAACGCTTCTCGATAAAGTTTGGTGATACTAATCCGAGCGTACCATTCCATGTACGCTCCATCATCCACCACATTGCTGCCTCCAGGACTGTCCATGATGTGATCCCCACGTTCAGTCCATTCCTCGCATGCTAGACTCATTGACGTGTCCAAGTCATCGACTCGCTTGTTCTTTCTGTCACGACGTCTCACTTTCTGAGGTATCGGCTGGCGTTTCCCAAACTGCCTCAGACACCTATCTGGAAAATGTAGCTCTATTTTCTCGAAACATACAAGAGTCGTTTTTGATCTCCCTAGGATCAGCTTGGCTTTAATCTGTGGTGGGATCAAGTTCTCAAATCTTTCATATGGGCACCAAGTGATCTGCAATTTCACAACCAACGATTAACATGAGAAGAGACATAAACAAATTCTTAAGGATGAAGTGAAGGCTGAATGCTGAAGGGTTAACCTTGCTTGGATCAAGATCGTCCAGTTCTCTGCGGTACTCAGATAGGTCGGTTTTGGATCTGCTGCCTTTACCTTTCCACAGAAGAGCAAGCGGAAAACACGCTTCGGATTTCTCTGGTCTACCGATGTTCAGATGAAAATAACTCCAACACTATATATACATAAGACAATCATATGTTACTTTTCCTTAAGATATTAAAATCTCTAATGGACACAAAACTAAACACATAGCAGCCAACCTGTAGCAATGTCAAGCAGCCACAAATGTTGCTCTGAGACTTAAGCGAAGCATTACCAAGCGCTCTGTAAAGACAAGCCAATGCAGCAGCTCCCCAAGCATATCTTCCAGCTTGATCAAAATCCTCAAACAAAGGCAAATACTTAACAGAGACTTTATCACCATCAGTGGTAGCAAAAATGGTACTACCAATAAGATACAAGAGATAAGCTCGAGTATGACATTTAACAACATCGAAAGAAGCATCTTCAGGGCACTCCGAGAAAGTTCTTTTAAGCCAATTAAGCTTAACCCTCGAACAATTAACTTCTTTGTTAGCAGCAGATGGTAACTTCCCTAAGAGTCTACCACACATATCCATAGCAACCTCGTCTCCTACTTTAGAACCAACAATTGGATCTCCATCAATCTCAAGTCCAAGCACTAAAGCAACTTCATCTAAGGTTATAGTCATTTCTCCTAAAGGAAGGTGAAAAGTATTGGTTTCTCTTCTCCAACGCTCAACAAGTGCAGAGATTAGTGAATTGTTTAGACTCATTGGACCGATTTTGCGGAAGAATCCGAAACCAGCTTTGTCTACGAGCTTGATTTGTTCGTCAGTGAGTTTCCATTGATGAAGTAATGAAGTGTGTTCTTGACAACGAAGAAGACCTCGTTCCTAAGGAAAGATGGGAAATTAAGAAGAACCCTAAATTCAAAATTTGAAATTTCGAGGAAGAAGATAAAGAGAATGAGAAAAAGAAAACAAAAGCCAAACCTGTCCTTCCCAAACAGCAGAAGAAACATGGAGATCTTGTTCGTAGAGGACAGATGGATCAACTGGTCCGACATCGATGTCCATGGCGAATCTTAAACTTACAAATTCAGACACAAAACTACGAACGAATGCGTAAACAAATTTGAGAATTTCTCAAAAACACGAATCCAATTTCTCAACAACTGAACTAACCTCTAATGAAGAAGTACCCTAATTGGACTCGGTTCAATTCTCTTTTGGGGGCTCTTATCGCTGTACCGGTTCTTTTTGTTTGGTTATGTTAAACCGATTATGTAAACCATATATAAATTGATAAATTTATTGTCAATCGAACGAGTAGTTCAGGTTTGAATCAATTTGTGAGTTACCTGATTGATGAAGAGTACGTCGTAGTGAGTTTAAACTTTAAAGAGTCATATATATATATATATATATATATATATATATATATATATATATATATATATATATACTATTGAATCTTGAGGTTACTCTTTTCAAAGCCGCAAAACCTTGTATCTCTTTCTTATCTCGGACGTCAACCAAATTGTCCATCAGACCATCACCATAATCAACTTCGATTGAACCGGAGCCCAAGTTTGAGTTGAATCTGAGACAACTAAGTTTACAATCTGCACATTTTACTTCTGATCAATCTCCACATGTCCGCAAACACAACTTACCCTCTTAGTAACATCGCAAACACTCCTTCATGTGTCTTCTTTAACATCAAAACTCTCGGAACACTCAGGTAATTATGACTTCTTAGACTTGTCCTTGATTCTTTCCCGTTTGAAAATCAGTGTATCATTTGGATACTTTGATTTGATGTAAATATACATACTAGACTTGACGTCTTTATCTCCTAATCAATATCACCCCAAAACCCACATTTCCTTTAACTGGGATGAGCAATAAAATAGAAAAAACAAAATCATATATATTCTACAGAACTTTCATGTTCTTGATTGCTCTATAAATCTCCCAGATATAGCAGCCGCAAGAGCTGCAGTGAACTTAGGATCTTTGGTCAAAGAAGAAGCCATTTTTTGCACCAGGACATCTTGAATCGTTCCTCTCTCTTTCTTTTCCTCAACTGGTTCAAGAACACCTTGAACTAAATCAAGCTTCACTGTCCTAGACCCACTTGCATTTGAGCCTGGGTGGTTATGTGTCCCTTCGTAAGTGGCTACCACTAAAGATGGATCTTCTGCACTTCGTTGCACCTGAACATGCACACACACACACACACATATACCACTAGAGATCTTAATCAATCAAATATCAAAGAACTCTTTAACAAGTTTAAACTAGGAGTTCAATGTAAATTACCTTCTTCTTGACCAGACAAGATGGTGAAAACGAACATCTGAAGTAAGCTCTAGGAGATGGATTATCTCTCGTAATCTTTTGCCCATATTTCCTCCATTGATATCCATCTTTCACAGTCTACAAGTAAATATACACACAAAAACATTTGTTACACTCAAAGATGCTTAATAAGAACAAGACTATGAATTATGAAAACAGTACCAAATCGTCTTTAAAACAGACGTTTACTATCACCAACAATAGAACAATACTTGTTGTAGAAACTACAATATTCAGGTAAACAACTTATCAACTTACCAAGCTAGTGTCAGACTTCTCGGTGTGGAAGTAAGCGGTTGAAACCGTTGCTTTATCGCTGGTGATTTTCTCGATTGTTGGGCCGCAACTGAGTCCAACAGGGGAGCTTACAAACTCATCCAGGTCTTGTTTTCGTTTCTTTGTTAACTTTTGGTTCTGAAACTTCACATTTTCAGGACTTTGCAACTCCTTTAAAAGATTCTGTAAAGCATAGTACTTCTCACAGACTCTGGCTAGTGTTTCGGTTAGCTTCTTGTTCTCCGAATTAACCCGGTTTAACTCTTCTTGTAACATACATGTCTTCAGTTCAAGATTCCACAAAACCATAAAATGAAAAAAAAAAAAAATCAGCATTTACCAAACTAAATCCATAAAAGAACAAAGCTTTGATTTGTTCAAATTTAAACATAAAACTATGTAATGTCTAAAAATCAGATGTAAGAACTTGATCAACCTAATCTATTCATTTATAATCTAATGTTTAAAGATGCACACCAAGTGGTGTTCGACGAAAAGAAAACTAACCTCGTCGTCTTTCACTAACCATTTTGTCTTCACATCTGCAGAACTCGAATCCGAGACTTCCTTTTTCTGAATCAACAAAAAGAGAACAAAACATGAACCCTCCAAGATTGATGGGCACAACTTTGATTTAGTAGAGATTGATGTGAAAAGGATGAAACTCACCGGAAGTTTACCGGAGAAATGAAGGTCGAATGGGTTGGTGTTGGGATCATAGTCCATAAATTTTTGGTAGACGAGAGAACAAATAATTAATGTTACGTGAGAAAGAAACTAAAGATTAAAGCGAAGAAGACCAAATTCATGTTCGCAGAGAGATTTGGTCTCCTTTGGGTTTTATAGTAAAAGTAGTAAGTGGAGGGAGTGTCATGTGGAAACCTTATCAATTGACAAATTATTAAGAGCTCGTGGAGGGATTTGGACCATTTGGTGTCCATACATTTATTATTATTATTACTATTATTTTGAAATATTTCAAAGAAAGTAATATATAAAATAAAACCATGAGTTAATTTTATAGGTTAGTACAAATTCTATTCCAAAACAAAATAAATTCAAAATGACCTTCATCCGCAACACATTTGTTAAGATGATCATTCCATTTATCACTTGGTTGTTACTATGTAAAATATACATTTGTGATTACAGTATATAAAAATGATCGTAGTCCAAATTGATTTTGTTCAACGTAAGGATTTTATATTTGGTTAATCATATTTAATATTAAGAAAAGTTTAAAGAAAAAGAAAAGTATACGAAGTACCCAATTGTCTAATGTGCTTGTGATATTGGTTTTTTAGCTACCAACATTAAAGTTATTATACTACTTTATGATTTTTGGATTGACTATTTTTAGAGTATGAATAGCGAAAAAGACTGAAAATCTACAAAACACAACAAAAAGAACCTACAAATCTAAACAGGCCAAGGAAAAGATAGTAAAAGATGAGAACAGATTGGAAGGAACCAACAAATTGTAGAAAAAAAAGTAAACGAACTGGTCAGAACATAAAAACAAAAAGACTGTACATAAATAAGATGATATGCGTAAAATACAAAATGCAGGAAAATTCTTTAACAAATTACTAGTATTTAGTAACGTATTTACAAAAAACAAAAAAAAAACAAAAAACAAGTTGTATGTACGTTGTCTTGCTTCGAAACACTTGTCCTAAAAATTGAAATAGGTTAGGTGTTAAATCGCAATCGAATTGTTAATAGTTTTGTTGCCATCGGAGAAAACAATCAAAAATCGGTCGGAAAATCAACAATTTCGGCTGCTGTCCCATGTCGAAGAAAATTAGTACTCCTTTACATTAACTTGCATTGTAAGGTCCTATCTGTTTTTTCTTTATCTTATTCTGAATTTGGTTTGATTTTAAAACGTACACCTTTCGCTTGACTTGACCCATCGTGTCATTGACTGGTGACCAGCATATTCCATTTTTACATTTAGGTAATCCTTCCTACCTGGCTTTGCAGCATTTCATACTAGACAATATCTACTAATATTTTGGTATGCTAAACTCAGATACTAGAGTATGCAGCATTTTTAAAACATACTAAAAAATGCAGATGAATAGTTCTATTTTGGAATTTTGGAATGCAGTTACTGTTTTTATAGATACTAACATGTGTTTTATTTAGTCTGACAATTGTGTGAAAGGTGAAAAAATAGCGGACTGGTCTGACTTTAGTTCCGTCCGAAACTTACCAACCAACCATTCAAGACCCCTTAAGTCTAACCAAACAGCATGAACATAGTTAGCGGCGGGAATTGAATTCAGTACGGATGGATTTACGCCTTTGCCCAAATCAGTTCTTACCCCCATGCTACCACTGATTGGTTAAGATTTCGATTCCATGTTTAATGTTTTGTTTTATTATAAAGAATCTCATTCAAAGATGTAAAAAAAAGAATCTTACTTAACCAAAAAAAAAAAAAGGTTCTATAATACTCTTTCGAATATGATATCAAGATCACGAGAGAGTGTGGTTCTAACATTCTGAGTTCAGTCAAATCAAATTAAGATGACCGTTTCTGGTATGTTGGGTGTCATCCTATCCAGTACTGGACCAATGTCTTCTATCTAAATTGTAGTTCCTTCATTAATAGTAGCCTGATTCACCCAAAGAATATCACATTCTCTTGATCTCTTCTAGTAACGAAAGTATATTAAGTTCTTTACTCGAGTCTCGAAACAACAGTAAGCCTGTTCCGGGCTCAATCATAATCATACTATGAATATTACAAGAACTTACTGTTTTTGGATGAAGTGGACTAGGGGGTCCGGAATTTGACACAAAACTTTAATATAACTGTAAATAAAAAATACTAGCAACTAGGGAGTATTCAAAACATGATAACCTGTTGTTCCACTTAACGAGTCTTGTGGGGTTTAGAAATTTTCTTCTTTCGCTTCTTGGCAGATTTGGGTGTTTTATTCTTCCTAGACTCTCGTTTCTCTTCTTTCACTTTCTTCTTGTGCTCTTTCCTTGCAGCTTTCTTGTCTTCGGGACCTAATTCTTTTTCACTCTCTTCACTTTCTCCTTCGCTTCCTTCTTCGTCTTCTTCTTCTTCTTCTTCGTCCACTTCCTCAGCTTCAGCATTCACCTCTATTTGCTGCTCTTCTACTTTAGGAAGAGCATCCTTAAGCCCTGTTATAGTCTGGTATAGCATGTCTCCTGTGTCCTGTCCGCTCGTTATCTTCGCCACATCAGCCTCAGGGTTGTTCACAGCATCCAGAGACTTTGGTATGTATGACTGCAATCATCATAACAAAACCAAAAAGTTAAAAGGATTCTACAGATAGCTTCACACATCAGTTTTAATGACTGGTTACACTTCACTAACCTTCATGAATACTGAATCCGCGATTTCATCCTCTACAGATATCTCTCCTCGCTCTATAACTTTTCGTTGGACCTGCCCATTGTTACATACTTCATTACATTAATTTGACATTACCAATACAAACGTTACAGCTTTAAACCTGAAGCCGCCCACTGATTCAAATGCAAAATTACAGATAGTAAAAAGTTATACATTACCTCTTCCAAATAGCTATCAACAGTTTCGTCTGTTATTGTCGGGTCTACTATGAAGTCAAATAGCTCCCTTATTGTCATAACAGCCACACCATGTTTCTTGAAAAAATCCTGCGCGTGAATGTCAAAACAATCCACACATCAGTCACTTTTTTTCCAGTCAAAGTACGTATTGTTAAATCATGCTACTATTCTCACTTACTGAGACATGGTCACAATCTTCCCGTAGAAAATTCAGGGCAAGAGGATGGTCCAGATCCACAGATTGAGAAACATCAATAATATAAAGATGCCCCTGAAAAAGTCAAGATGATATTAATATATTTGGCTTCTCTATATTGTTTTAAAAACTTTTTTTTTGTTTCTTCCGAGATCCTTTATGAACAAAATAACTCAAAACTCACCTCAAAATAAAGTATGTTATACTCACTGAGATCCCCATGCACCAATTTGCACTTCTGATATAATACTCGCATTTGAATTATCAACTGAAATGCAAACGAAAAGATGTCAGTGAGTTACTTATAGTAATGAGATCCTGAAGAGATTAATTATGGCTGTAATGCCACCTGATATTAGAGTACTACCATAAGACACTTTGGACTTTCTAAATGAGAAAATCAGACATACCTCTAGATAACATTCACGTAATTTGTCTAGTGATAATGCAGCATCCTTGAGACGCGGTGCAGCCCAACCATCCCTCCCTGCAAATACAAATAAATAAAAATGCCCTTAGTCTATTTGATTAGGTAGCTGAAAAATCTTTACTTCATCATTTCTCTGTTTCAATAAACTATGCTAATGAATCAGAGTAAACAGAGAAGAGTAGCCTGGAATCAGTGAACAAAAAGAAAAGATAATGAATTAGAGCGCGAACCTATAAACTCCATGACAAGAACATGAAGACGCAGAAGTATAACAGCTGGACACCTTATTCCTGCTGCATGAAGCCTGCCAATGAAATATGTATATAATAAACCAACCAAGGAGTTGCAATATTATTGTAACATATAAATAGAAAACAGTGAGTACATTATGAAGTACACACCCACAACAAACTGTAGGTATTACCTCTTAAGATTTCTCTGTTCTTTTTCAGCCCATGTCTTCACCATCTTCCTGGGATTGTGGCGACAGTACCCATATCTAAAACGGTAATCTCCTTGTACATATCGATCTCGATCCCTGAAATCATCAAAGTTGAAAATGGGGTCAAAAACACAATAGTCAAGTTAACATTTTTTGAACGAACGATAAACAACATTTACTCCTGTATAAGCTCACTTGAAAACTAGAACGGATGTCTTGTACACTTTTATAGCAAGTTCTGAACCGTCAGATTTCGTGGCATGATAAACATTAGCCTGCAAGATAATAGCAAAAGAGAGCCCCATTAACAAAGCAATCCAAACAAATCATCTTATTGACTGTTAACAAACAACTAAACAAATCATACTTCTTTGCCTGTCGAAATACAGCCATTAACATCATTGAACACTCCCCGATTAAGCATTCTAAACAAAACCATACGTGTCCTTGGATCAAGAGCCTGGAACAAAATAGCAAACAAACAGCCATCAGCACATTACATTAAACACTAACTAAATGGACCAATCAAAACCTCACCTGTTCAACTGTTGCTCGGTCCGCTTTATCAGTGTTTCTGCTTCTACCAATTTCTGTCTCTCGTAGACTCCCACGAATCGCAGTTGTCACAGAATTCGACATCCCGACCTGTACTCTTCCTTCCCATCCCTGCATCCGCAATCATCTCAAATCAATCATAAAACCACATAGTTCTCCACCTTACAAGTACAAATATAAATCCTATAACCTAAATGTTCATTTGAGCAAGAGACAATGAGAAATCCAGAAGCTTTTCCAAATTATATATCTTTGACAAACCATTCCAAACTCTAAACGCTAATGTCCAATATAGGGATTAAAAACAGTAAATTTATACTATCAAAATCAACAGAACCAAGTACCAAAGGCTCAGGAGAAAGCAAAATATCAAATTTCAAATACTATAAACACCAATTGATAATAAAGTCAATCACTTTGCAAAGAACCACACCAATCGAAGACCAGAGAGATAAGGAAACATTTCTTACCTCTAAAGGAGAAGCTCGAACATGACCAGTAAGCTTCTGAGCCTTATTTGAAATAGGTTGAAGAGAACTAGAGTTAGGTCGTGAACCATGTCCACCGTGAGCATTAGGACGACGAGCATGGAGAGAGAATCCACCACCAATCAGCTCGTCATCGTCTTTACCGTCTAACCAATCTAGAGCTTCAGCGATATCGGAATCTGAAGAAAACGAGAGATCATCTTCATCATCTTCTTCAACCTCTTCTACGTATTCAACAACCGGAGGAGAACTCGGTGGTGGCGCTTCTACTACCACTTCCTCCATCGTTTTTTTTTTTGAGAGAGGCGGCGAATTACCGGCGAGAGAGAATCAAAGGAAGAAGAGTATAAAACAAAACCCTTTTCTTCTTAAACCGGTGTCGTTTACTCGGTTTACTAAATCGGTTCGATTTTAAATTGGTTTAGTGAATTTTTAAACGTCGTGTTGTTCTTGACGTTAACGTAAGAACTCCGTGTTGTTTTTTATTCGTTGCTCGCTTCGTTTTAGGTGAGAACTAGAGGCGGGAGAAAATAAAGGTTAACCCTAAAGAGAGCAAAGAGGGGGGAATTGAGAAAGCGAGAGAAGAAGATGAGTCATCGTCATCATCAAGCTGTTGATAATCTGATAAATGTTTTAGGGAGAGCTTCTCATGATCTTAATGATGTTCATTCGAAGCTCGAAAAGGAGTTCCAGCAGACTTATACTGATAATGTAAGCAAAATTTTCGATTTTGGAATCTCGAATTTGTTTAAAGTTCAATACTTTGAATCCAAAGCTCGGAAGTAACTAACTAACTGGGTCGCAGGCGAATCCGATGAAGCTGATTCAGAGAATGAAGAAGTTGCAGGAAGATGTGACTGTTCTTAAAGACCAATGCTTGGAGCTTTTGTCTGCTAAACAGGTTCGTGTGTGTCTCGTAACGGCTTATTGAATTAGGAAACTGGAGATTTTAGCAGTAGGGATCTGTGTATGAACGATTCAATCTTAGTGATTCCAAGTTGTTTGAAACAAAAGATGAGATTTTTAATTGATTCCAATGAAGAAAAGGGTTGATTTTGTTGTAGACAGTTTCTTGTGGAATCAAGGGTTTAGATCTTTTGTAATTTGAATCAAAAGGATGAGTTTTTATTGACTGTAATAATGAGAAATGGTAAAATTTTGTTGTATGGAGTTTCTATAGCTGTCATCAATGGTCAGATCTGCTAAGGCTTTTGCAAAGCTAGGCAATTTTAAAACAGATCTTGACTGTTGATTCTGTTATAACAGGATTTGATTGATAAGGCACAGACGACACTTGTTGGAAATTGCAGCCTGATTCAGAAAATGAATGCATCCTTGGGAGAATCAACAAATGGTGATGCAGATGATGCATTGGCTGATTTTAATCAGGTCCGTGTTCCTTTTGTTTATTGGTACTATGTTGTTTGTCTTGCTCAACTCGGGGTTGTGCAATTTCCCAATGCTAAACGTTGAGAAGATGGCAAGAACATTATTAGCAAATAAATTGCTTGTGTAAAGTTTTAACCTTCCCACAGTCAATATCAATATCTAATGCTCAGCTTCTCTGTATTGTATTGTGTACCTTAAAAATCAAAGAGGCTTTTTAGACATTCCATAATCTCTTTGCTTGTTTCATTTCTTGTTTTTTGAACAGATTATCGACGAGTGGACAACACAAGTTAGATCGAGAACAGGTAACCAGGACAAGCCATTAAATATCATTGAAACATTAACATTTATGCATGTGGATGTGTGCTTATAAAGACTATGTGTGCTTATAAAGACTAGGTGTCATGCATGTATTGCAATTCTTGCAGATCAAGTTCTTCAATCTGTCGTGTGTTTGTGTTTACATATGCTTCTCTTGTTTCTGATGCAGTGGGGGAGATAGGGGAGGCAGATAAAGCAGACATCAATAAGATGCTTTTCTCTGCTATTGTTCATACCAATTGAGTATGTTCATTTTCATGATTATGTTTATATTTACACAACCACTGCATACAATCAAAACTGTGCCCTAGATTTTTGTATCTATGTATTTCCTTGTGCTCGAGTTTTATCTTGGTTGCAAAATTTAATATCAAATACGAAAACACACACACACACACACACACAAGTTTATTGATTTTAAAGACAAGAGAGTACAAAGCAAGAAAAGAAGCCAAACCTTACAATAAAGAGTAAACAAGGAAAGGGATAAAAAGTCCAATGCAGAAAACAGCCATATCCAATAAGATCATGTGATGATGATGATATGATGAGAACATTGAGCCAAACAAAGTCTGAAGTTATGAAGTACCTAAGCAGTTGCATAAGCTTTAAGACCTTGACTTAGTTCAGACAGGTGTAACGGTAGTTGTAGGCCTCCATTCCTTCGATTTTAACTTTTCGGAAAGTATTTGTAACGATATTGTAGTAGAAAAGGTAAAACGGGTTGGAAGGATAGTAAGACGAGAACACAACTTCATTTGTTAGACTGATCATTCCATCAAACCTTAACAGGGCCTCTCCAACTGTATCCTCAAACGAAGCAGGGAACTCATGTATATGATCAGTCCATACCTGCGTTGCATGATTTAGAAGCCACATCGTAAAATGTGTACTTGTATTATCAACACCAAGCATGTTTTCAGACTCAAGTATACCAAGTCTACCGTTGTAATTTATAAAAGACCCATGCTTCACTGCTTCAATCATTCCTTCCATGATGACTGCTGGAAGGATCCTGAACTCCTCAGCTTTTACATCAAAGCAAACTATCATATTATGACCTGTAGACATATCGATAGCTGGATAATACAAAACCCCATTGAAGCATATCCCTTTCTTTGATGAATGATGGGGTACGTCGCAACCGATAGTTCTCCATGCGTTGCCAGGTCCATAAGTCAGAACTTGATGATCATCAAAATTCATACCGTTTTGCCAAGTCATCGACAAAACCTTCAACTGGTTGTTAACTTCATCATACCCATAATAGCTCATCATACGAACCCTCGTAGTGTTCATAGTCGGTAAGATTGAGGATTCTTGAGTGCTAGGTTTACATATCATTTGCACATGTTCGATATTTCCATCTACAAGACGCCGCTGATATATAAAACAAACAAATCCTCTGATGGAATTGAATTTTACATTAGAATCATCCACGGCATTCAAGGGAAGATGCATGACTTGATTGGTAGCTGCAGGAGGTGCATTCTCAGCAACGTTTTGAGGCTGAGGCGGCAAGGAGAAAAAGGTCACGTCACTGTTTACTTCTTCTTGGCAAGCGAACAGAAACTGTAAAGATTTGGTCAGGAAATCAATTAAATAAGATAAAAGCAAACTAATTACCAACTAAATAAAATATTGTAATCACAGTACTAAAGCAATGACAAACAAAAAAAAAACCTGTGGAATCTGAGCCATGGTTGTGGTCAATGAACTAGAGAGGTATTAAACTTAAGGAGGAAGAGGAATGAGAAGAAGGCAATGAAAGTGAAAGGCCATCCAAAGCTGTATAATATATACTACATTGCCAATACTAATTAATAGAGACGACGCACGAAGCAGCCTTTGCTTTAACAAACCTACGATAAGCATCATTGAACCTACCATGCTCCGGTCTTCTCTTTACGAAACTTCTATAACATTATTTTCATTCTTTTGATAAATAAAAGGTATGTACTGTATTCTTAAAACTTTCAATGATGTTTATCTTTATGGCTTTGGGGAAAGCTTCTATTTGTATCTGTATTTGTCTTAACTCTGGGATACTTTATCCCCTCCTTTGTAATGATTCTGTTTAAATGAATGGAGTCATTGGTTGTCCAGAAAAAAAAAAAAAAAAAAAAAAAAAAAAAAAAAAAAAAACTTTCAATGATGATTTGTTTTCTTTGAATCAAGTTTTTTAAGTACTTTTAAAACAATTTCTTTTAAATGTATTCTTCATTCTTCAACGTTTCAATGATACTGTATATAACTTTTATACTAAACAATTTTGCTAGTGTGTGAACCCACTCAATGTAGATTAAGGAAGATAAGCTTTCTTAAAGATAAGCTTTCGAACTTTGAAGGGAAGTTAAGCTTTTTAGACATATATAATTAATTTATCTTTATTATAAATTCTTAAGAATATGTGTAGTGGGATTAAAAAATAAAAAATTATAAACACAAAAATAAACAAGCGCTGTCAAAAAAAAAAAAAAACCAAAAACATAAATTAAAAATGTAATCAGATTTTGAAGCAATTATGCAAGTGTAGTTTGTAGACTTTTATAACATTCTTTTTATAATAAAGTTAATATACTTAATTTTTCAACCATGACTTAATTGTTGTAATCATATTATTATATTTTAATTTAAAAAGAATTCATCAATTGAGTGGTTTTCTTATGAACTGCAATTCTCGCTGATCGAGCACTTCGTTATTCGTGAATGCTGCTGCTTCTTGTTTCTGATAGTGTGGGAGAGACACACGAGGCAGATAAAGAAGACATCAATAGTTTTTCTTCGACTACTGTTCATACCAATTGAGGATGTTCATGTGTATGGTTATGTTCTGATCAACCTCTGCATATTATCCAATTGTGCGTTAGATTTAGTACCTAAGATCATTACAAAATTTTACAATACCCTTTAACCAAAACAAAGATTGTTATTTTACAAAACCTTACAGAAACTAATCTTGTATTGTGCTCAAAGCTTGGTTTTTATATCTTGGTTGCCTGATTGGCTGCAAAGAGAGAGGACCCATTGGCTTAAAATTTAGATGAAGGGCGAAGCTTTCTCACCAGCCATTTCCTACGTAACGAGACGTCCAAAGCCAAGAATGTCTTTGCTTTCCTCTCATCTTCCAAAAGATCACAAGCATCCAGCAGAAACTCATCGTCCATATCAGGCAAAGCTTGCAACGCATCAATGGCATTTCCTATTCCTGAGTAAATTTCGTTCCGAGGAATTGGCTTTGTGCAACCATCATCATCACCTTCTGCGTCAAACAGAGGCTTCCTCGTCTCTAGTCCGGTCTTCTGAGCCTTATGTACAGTTAGCTCCAAAGGTGGAGTTATTGGATTAGGTCGCTTATTCTGCTGCTTGTGTGGTGAAATAAAGTCACTGACTATTTCATGGCCATAGCTTTCCAACTCTATCATGAGATTCTCACAATTGAAACTATCTTGGGAGAGATGTTCATGTATCTTGCACAAATTGCCGTAACTATCCAAGGTTTTGCCTTTATATATAGTTGCATCTGGATGATCCTGCAAAATCAGACACCATCTTTCTCTTATCTAGATACAAGTTTTATCAAATAAGAAAGCAAAGACACAACCCCAAGAGTGTCATATGTTCAAATAAAAAAGAGAGTATCATTAGTAAGCCTTACCTTGATATATGCTTTCCAATATTCATCTTCTGCAACGATGGTTTGCTTCTCCTCATCCCAAGTAAAGCCATCAAGATTGAGGATACTGTTGATATCGTCACGCTCTTTCATCATCAATATGTAACGATTCTCCAGCATGAACATGTCAGTCTGCAATCCGAACTTTGCATTGAAGCATTCTGCCATGTCAGCCCAAGCTTGCTCTGTAAATGTCTCACCAATCTTATTTCCTCTATTCACCTGCTCTAACATAAGATCAATAAGACAGTGGTCCATGACCTGTGTCCATTCAATACAAGGAGGACCGGTATTGCTACAGAGGTAATCATTTTTCTCGTTGCTAGCATAAACCACCATCTGAAAACTGTGAGTTTCCCCCAGAGTATCTTTAAATCCATCTGTGCTTCCATTTTCTGAAAAGGATTTATATGAATACGGTTAGATACACTAGTCTCAGATACACAGCTTTATGAATCCAAAGGAAATAGAGAGCACAACGATACAGTTATAAAACTTAGACAAAGCCAATACAAAGAGTTTTTTTTTAGTTCAAAAAAAGAAGGAAAATCAGATTAGCTTTAACTTTTACTTTGTATTGAATCTCAAAGACAATGCTATAGGAGGAGAAGCTTACCGATCATCAGCGCAGTTTCTGCCGGACTGGGATCAAAAGCTTGAGCCAAGCGTGTGTATCTCCCATCTGACGTTTCCTTCCCAAAAATGAAGCAAAGATTTGGATAGCTTGGAATAGTTTTAACTCGATATGATCTAGCTTCTGGATGTGCCTGCACATGCTTCATTTGTAAGCATAACCATATAACTAGTATCTTTAAAAGAATAAAAAGAATGTAGCATGCCTGTATATAGGTATTCCAAATGCCATCATCTGCAATCACCATATCTCTCCTTGTATCCCATGAGAAGCCATTTTGCTCGAGTAGAAACTTTATGTCGTTGTACAACCTCCTTAAGTGTTTGTACCGATTCTTCAGAACGTCTTTGCAGTGTTGAGACCCGAATTTGGCATTGAATGCTGTAATCATTTCATTCCAAGCACTTGTTATAAAAGTCTGCCCAACTCTGTTCCCATTGTTCACTTGGTCCACTAATAAGTCAATTAGATAGTAATCCATTGGAGGAGTCCAAAATGTCCTTGTGCGGTCAGAACTCTGCACTTGGCTAGCCTTAGTCCCACCTGCAGAAGCAAGATTCATTTACTCTAGGCTCCTCTCACAATCGTATTAATCCAAAAATTTAGAACTAGATAAGATTTAACTCACTTGTTTGGACAGCCGAACCATCATCTCTAAGATCTTTGCCTTGGTCTGGCTGGGGTATAGTCCCTTGGTCATCTGGACAAGCAAATATTGTGTCCAAATCTTTGTAGCTCGGTAAAGATTTCATCCTATACGTTTTAGCAAGTGGGTGCTCCTGCCTCATCACATCGAGATTCAAAACTAATGGACTGAAGAACAAAGCTTATTCAGAAAAAGAGATATATCAGCCTAAGAATTAAAAACCTTGATGTAAGAATCCCAAACAGCATCATCAGCAGCTATCATTAGCCGAGTTTCATCCCACGAAAACCCATCTTCTTTCAAAATAGCTTCCATATCCTTGTAGTATTTCAACAACTTGTTGTACCGTTGCCTTAAAACTCTTTTCACATAATGACTACTAAATCTAACATTGAACAAAGCAAGCATGTCCGTCCATGCTTGTTTACTGAAAGCATTACCAGTCTTGTTACCTCTACCGATTTGATCAAGCATAATCTCAATAAAGTATTGGTCCATAACCGGAGTCCACTCAGTTTTCGAGCTTTTTTTACTCGAAAGAACAACACCGCCACTACTTTCACCTACAAAAACCCCCCACACATTGTAACCAATCCAACAGTAAAAGTGTACATAAAACAAGAATTTAGTAAAGAACAAAGACACACACCAATGTTGACTCCATTAACCTCATCTTCAAACTCAAAATCATGACTTGACCTACTATATCTCCCATCTGCAACCGTATACCCATAAATCAAACACAAATCACTATAATTCAAAACCGGTTTCGTCTTGTAAACCCGTGCTTGAGGATGAGCCTGTCAACATCACAAAAACACACAACTCAAAATCAAATAAACCAAATCCAAAATCAAAATGTAAATTTTTTCAGACCTTAAGATACAAACTCCATAAACTCTCATCACCAGTAACAGTCTGATGAGTCTGATCCAAAACGAAACCACCATGATCAAGAAGACTCTTGACATCATTATACTGCTTCCACAGATTCGTATACCGGCTTTTCAACACGTCTTTATCGTACTGAGACCCGAATTTGGAGTTGAATACACCAAGCATCTCGTTCCAAGCTTGCTTTGTAAAAGTGTGACCTGTTCTGTTTCCTCTGTTCAAATGCTCTAACATTAGATCTATGAAGAATCGTTCCATCGTCGGAGTCCAATACATTCTCGTTCGATCGTTGCAACAAGTGACTTGAACACCACTCATCTTAGCTCGTGAAAACACACAACGAAGACGATGAGAGTGAGATCAAGTGTGTATATATATATATATAGGTAACGGTTACAGTTGCGCGCGGCGGAGAGAAGAGATTGGGCGGAGTTTGGGAGAGAGAGTAACCCTAATCCTGAATTGTGTATCTGTTTGGCTCCACTGTTTCGTCTCTCTCTCTGTTTTTGTATTTTATTTTATTTTATTTTTTATATATCTTATGGGCCTTTTCTATTAGTATGTGAGCCATTCTACCTTATAAAAGCCATGATTTTATAAAACATGTTATAGAGAGATATCTTACTAATATAATTTGAAAAATGCAAATATCATGCTATATATAAGTTATTACATTCTTTACTATTGTAAATAATTCTATTTTTGAAAAATATTTTCATCTAACATATGTTGATTTGTTGCCAAATAAAATCAAAATTATAACTAAAATTAAATATTCACAAATAAATAATGTTAACATCTGTCTTACTATTTATATAATTGAGTTAGAATGAATTTTACCAATAAATAATTTCACTGGAACTTATATATATATATATATATATATATATATATATATATATTTATATCTACTAAAAATAATTTTGTACATATTAAGTTTTTATATATAATAATTGTAAATAGAAAATACTTTAAATGGATTATTTTTTACGGTTATTATCTTAGATCTTCAAACTTAATGACATGCATCATGCATGTGTTGGTGTATAAAGTAGAGTTTACTTTATGTATGTTTTTTTCCATTTAAAAGAAATCGAATCAAAGTTTTTTCCATAATATATTTTACAAAATAGATGTTATTTTCATAAATCATATTCAATATATGATTTCATGACATAGTGTTCTATTCAAAAAAAATTTTTAAAACAAATAAAATAATCACATGTACGATGTTTTAAATAAAAATTACCAAATAAACAAAATAAATGAATTTCAAGAACACGGGTAATATTCTAGTTCATTTTTATTTCACCATTCGCATATTTGTCCGATACACTCCAAACCAACTCCGATCCAAACCAATTATATATAACATGTTAGTACACAACATTATCGTAACTAAACTGTTCAAAATCTCAAAATTCCCTTTACAAAAATTGACAACAGCATGTAACTTGTAAGAGAATTCACACCGAAAGCAAAACCAATAACAGCTTAATATGCTGTGGAATGATATTCTAATTTCTTATAAAATATGAAAATCTTATTCAATGTATATGTTGGTTAGAGTCAACAACAATCCAAGCAGTAAAACATGGCATCAATCCATATTTTTGTGACAGTAACAATCAACTGTGCAAATTCAAACAGCAGATCCGGTTCAAGGATCAGTTTGGCTTCTTCCTTCTCTGGGACTTGTGTTGCACTCTCTGTTTTCCTTTCTTCTATTTTTGTAAATATATAAGCCGCCTGACCCCAAAACAATTAGAATATAAATTTAGCTAATATTGAAAGTGAAATTATCATACTTTAAATTTAAACTGTTTATAAATAAATAATCAATTACTAAAGAAAGGATCATAAGAAAGAAATTTCTCAGCTGGGCATTTCATCAAACATGTTATGCACATAAACTAAAAGATTTAGACTAACCTGCAAGGGCGAGATTGAAGATCAACAAAGCTCGCCGGACATTTTTCACTTTTAATCCGGCTTTGTTTAGAGGTTTTGATGCAAACGGAGATAGTTCCATCGACGAAAAAATCGCAAATTGGATCTTGTAGCGAATCAAGGTTAAGTATCGTCGACAAAGAAAATGTAGGGTTCAAACTGTTCAAACATCAAACCCCTATTTCTGATGTCATCCCACAATTCTAAATGTTTGGCCCAAATCGTTATCTTATACATATTAGACCCATCGAACAAAAAAAAAAGCCCAATTAAGTTCTAACTTGCAACAATATCGAGGTGAATTACTTGTGTTATTAATCAGGTGAGGTTCCTTATGAAATGAGCATGGAACGGAACCACTACGAAGAAGTTATACTCCGCTATATTCAATTGGTTTTTTCCTGGAAAAAATCGTCGGTTACTAACTTGAATAGATTAGGTCTATAGACCATATTAATTACAGAAAAGTTTCAATCTTTAAAAGATGCGAACTTCCCTTAAACTTTCTCAAACTCTAAATTGAGTAAAATTTGGCAAATCTCTAACCTTAAAAACATATCAATCTTCATGTGATACCACAACACAGATCTATCCAATTCGATTATGAGCAACAAATTCAAATAAGATCAAAACGAACACACCAATTTATTCCAATTAGACAATTTCGTACTTAAATGTGTTCATTGTATCAAACCGTCATCATCCAAAACGATCAGATCCAAACACACACGAAATCAGAAACACACAAACACACACAAATCCCCTCACACAACCATACCATAGTTACATATCATCATCATCATCATAAATTCCCAGATCTAGGAGACAACACGGCCAACGACAGGGTACTTTGCTACAAATTTCGTCTCCCAATCATTGAGAGTGTTCATCTCTTTCTCAGTGAGACCTTCAAGAGAAGGAGAGACATCTTCTTCGTTCTTACTCATCTTACCTAGAGCTCTGCTCGCGTCTTTTCCGGCGAACATAGCGTAATCGCCTCCGGGGCCGTAGAAGGATTTTCCCGTGGTGACGTCGAACACGCGGCCTTTGATTGCGACGTAGATCGGTGATGATCCGTTGGTGCCGTTGTATCGGCTTAGCTGCTCTGCGGTGAACTCCATTTTTTTTTTTTTTTGCTTACGCTTTTTAGATCGAATGTTTCTGGAAAGAACCAACTAAAAATTATAAAGCTTGAGAGAGATACCGGTTAATATCTTTAACCGGGATTTTGATACCGGTTAGAGATATTTGAATCGGTAATTTGACGAGACCGGACTTAAATGAGCCCATTAAACCAATTTCTCTGTTCCGAGACTTTTCTCCTCCTCTCGTCTTCCAATTTGGCAATACCCAAAACAAAACGAAAATTGCAAAAGACAAATTTAAACCTCTGAATTCAACCTTCTCGGCCAACAAGAAGAAGAAGAAGAAGAAGAAGAAGGAAATGGAGATTTGCATGTGTTGCGATGCACACCTCGTAACAAAACCAATTTTGAATCCACCATGGAGGAGAACGAAGCTAGGTTTTGTACCGGCTCGTCGCCGCTTTCCCGTTATTACCGTCAAGGCTTCGGCGGTGGATTCGCCTGAGAGTTCTTCAAATTTCGCCAAGCGTATGGATCAAGCTTGGATTATCTCACAGGTTTCGTTTTTCTCTCCTAGATTAATAGTATTGCTCCCTACTTGTTGTTAATTTTGATTCCTGTGATTTTATTGAATCTGAGTAATTACTAAGAACTTCATACTTTTTACTTGCGTTGTATGATTGAAGAGCTATGTGCAGGTTTGTATGAGATTAAGAACTTGGATTTGTGATAAGATATGGTTAAATTCAGATTAAGAGGTGAATTAGAATCAGCAAGTTTAAAAGGTCTTTGTACGAGCAGTTTGATATCGTAAAAACACTGTAATTGCTATGTTCCTTTGGGTTTGTTAAGATTTTGTTCACAGTTCATTTGGTTTGTGGACATATAATGACAACACGCTAGTTGCTTAATTAGATTGTTCTTCGTGATCCCTGAGGGTTGAGGCTTGCTTGACTTAATCTCGCAATGCATTCTAGTTTTGCAGCTTGCTTTGCTTGTACAATTGTTGGATTCTCTGCTTATTCTCTTATATTGATTTCAAAGAATCTATCCACAAATTAAGAATTATGAAGCCTTAATTTCTTCTAGCATTTGCAGTTTCCTCAAGCTTTAACATTGAACTCGTGTACCCTTCTGAAAACTTCAGTAGATCGCTTCTGTTTCTATGTGTTACAAGATTTGTATGTGTTGTGACTCAGTTATCTGCTTTGTGTTCACTGCAGCAACCAAGTCCTGTTGGATGTTCATCATGCAATTCAAAGGGTCATGTTGAATGCAAATGGTGTGCGGGTACAGGATTCTTCATCCTCGGTGATAACATGCTTTGCCAAGTACCTTCAAGGAATACTTCTTGCGTGATCTGCTCCGGACAGGTTTGTAATCTAACATAAAAAACACAGTGGTTAATCGTTTTTTTGTCCTCAAAAGTATAGACCTGCCCGATGTGTCTTCCTGATTATATATCTTCAAAAGTATGAACACTCGATTCGTTCATTGGTTTCAGGGATCTGCTTGCTGTAGGGATTGCAAAGGAACTGGGTTTCGTGCCAAGTGGTTAGAAAAGCCTCCAGTGCCGTCGTCGTAGCTGAAGAGCGAAAAGCAAGTTACGTGAGGGTTTTTAATCTTTAATGATTGTTTGTGGAGCTAAAATGTCATGTGGTATATCAATCACTATATATTGGTTCGAGTGGAATCTAAGTTAGATATGCGTATATATTTTCACAAGTATTATGTTTGCATGTGGTATATGTTCATTTATTCATTTCTTTATGAATAACCAAAGGGCTACAAAAAGATTTCTTGCAATCAACAAACGTGACTCTTACGATTTCATTAGAGTATATGTCAATGATAGTAGCGATTAGTAAAGCATCGCCTTCGTATTTTTTTCTTACATTTTCATGTGGTTGCGTAAACCATTTGCATCTTCGTTACCCTTTTTTATTTTTTGGTCTGGTCACCAACAAACTTCTTACAAAACTTACATAAATGTCAAAAAGAAAATACGAAGGTGAAACTGAAATCTAGTATTACATGCCAGAAATTAAATTAGAGATATATATATATAGAATAAAATGAAAACAAAATAAATATACTCCTTAAATATCTCTATATACTTATTCAAACAATGTTTTTAGAATTTAACCCTATTATCATGTGATATATTACAAAATAAAAATATAAAGAGAACAAAGACCATACAAGAAAATCAACCAGCCATCAACAAAGCAAACAAAGCTTTTGGGCTCAGCAAAACAAATACTTGAAACGAAAATACCTCATTCTTTACCTAAAGGGTGAGTGTCAGATGCAGTGCCGGTCCTGACCTAAAGCCCGTAAAGCAAAGGTTTTAGGCACCAGAATATATTAGTGATTTAAGGGGCATCAATTTTCAAAAAGTTGTGGTGGTATAGTGGTTCGGTACGCCTGTATACTCTTTTAGTGTTACGAGTTCGAGCTTGTATGTACCAGTTTTTGTAACTTTTTTTTCTAGTGTTTATTAATGGGCAAAAAAAAAAATTTTGGCTTTAGGCAGTAAAATTGGTTGGGCCGGCACTGGTCAGATGAGTTGATTGTTGATACGAATTATCTGAAGTTTCTGGACCATCCTCATCCAAGACATTCTCTTTTCCATGTTCTCTTCTCATAAGCCTCAACAACTTGTTTGTTCTTTTTATCAACAAAAGATCTATATGCATGCCCTTGTATGTGTTTTCATAAACATTTCTCCACATGACATGGGACACCCCAATTCTTCCTCCTATAAGGATACAAAAAATGTGTTTAAATGATTGATCCATGATCTAGTATATAGCATCAGTGAGGTTTAATATACAAAATCAATGGTTTAATTAGTTCTATTTAATTATATATTAACCTTTTTGTTGCAATTTTTTAGGTGTGGTTCTATGAGCAGATCAGAACCGAGAAAGCAATAGTAGAAGAAGAATTTTGACAGATTAAAAGGTTTTTATGATCACTCGTTATGCCATAAGCTATCGAACTCAATGGTGATGAATTATTCAATGGATTGTAAACTAAGAATAACTTTGTAAAGGCTTTCCTTACTTTTTCTTTTGACATCAATTGTTTTCATAGATGCAGTGACAAACGCAAAACAATATAGTGAGATGCAACAACAAACACAGATGAAACATCAGATCCTTTCATATATTCATAGATTAATATATCTATGCTAAAGAAGTATCCTTGAGCCACCAAAGGGTTTTTCGGCAGCCTGGACAGTAAGGGCATTGACGAGCAGCAGCGAGGGTTTGACAAAACGGACAAGGCATAAACACAATCACTGAACGAGGTTTGATATTTGCAATTACAGATCGACCATAACCTTTGAATCACTCACAAATAGGAAACATTTCAAGTCTATAACTTATGATGACAGTTGGAAGTTGGAACTCAGCAAAAGTAAGACAACAAGTGTTAACCATGCTCATTAGGAAACAAAAGAGAAAGCTAAAATGAACAAAGACCATACAAAACAGTCTAAACTTTAATGTTTTAATCATGCTCAGCAAAACAAAGACTTAAACCAAAATACCTCAAGAACTATCTCTTCTTTTAGGTGTGGCTCTATGGGCAGATCAGAACCGACAAATCAGTAGTAGAAGAAAATTTTGACAGATAAAAAGGTTTTTATGATCAATCGTCGTGCTATATAAGCTATCAACTCAGTGGTCATTAACTTTGGTGATAGTTACTCGAATGGATTATAAAATAAGAATAACTTTATAAAGGCTTTCCTTAACTTATTTTTGTTTTTTTTTACATCAAAATGTTTTCATAGATGCAAGTGACAAACGCAAAAAACATAGTGAGATGCAACAACAAACACAAACACAAAACAAACACAGATGAAACATCAAATCCTTTTAGCTAAAGAAGTATCCTTGAGCCACCAAAGGGTTCTCAAGGACAGTAAGGGCATTGCCGAATAGCGAAAGATTCACAAAACGAAAAAAAAAAAAGAAAAACCACAATCACAGATCGACGATTGGATCCGATAGTTTGCTATTTTAGCATGACAGATCGATCAGAATATCTCAAGAGATAGCGAGAGAGATATCTTACAGTAGAAAAGGTTCAGGGTGGCAGCATGGTTTGAAGAGACGAGAAAAAACAAGAAAGATGAATGTTAATTAAGGGTTTACTCGTCTTATTTTTAATTGGTTTGGGCTTTGGCTACTCTTAACCTTTTAATATTAAATAAATGTTTTTAAAGTTAAGAAAAATAAAAAATAAAAGACATTTATAAGCCCTAAGGTGTTTAGGGAAATTGCCCTAATTCTCTTTTAACCTAATGATCGGAACCACCGCCGCCTCTGCGGCTACGAGTTCGTTAGACGAACCACCATGGAAAAAGAGGAAATCGAATCCATCATCACCTCCTCTATCCTTTTTTTCACTCCCCGATGTTCTCATCCTACACTGCTTATCCCGTTTATCCAAATCCTACTACCCGAAACTCTCCTTAGTCTCCAAGACCTTTCGCTCTCTCATTACATCCATTGATCTTAACCACGCTCGATTTCACCACAAAACACAAGAGCCCTTCTTTTACGTCTGCTTAAAGTTTCCCGATCGTCCTCTTCCTACTTGGTACACGCTCTGGATCAAACCTGAGGATTTCGACGAGGAGGAGGAGAATAAGAAGAAGAAGTCTAAATTGGTACAAGTACCTTCTTCCTATGCTTCTGAACCATTGCTTATCGTTAATGTTGGTTTAGATGTCTATGCATTCAGACAACGGTATCCTCCGTCTCGTAACATGTTGGTTCGTAAAAAGGATGCTTGCATATGGCGTTTTGCTCCCAACATGTCTGTAGCTCGAGTGAATCACGCTGCGTGTCTCTTTGATGGAAAAATATATGTAATGGGAGGTTGTGGTGCAAATGATACTTGGGGTGAGGTTTTCGATACAAAGACTCAAACTTGGAAACCTCTACCGGACCCTGGTCCCGAGCTCCGCTTCTCTACAATGATTAATAGGATACTAGTTATCCAAGGAAAGCTTTACGTTAGGAGCAATGAGAGCAAGGATTCTGTTTATGATCCAAAAATAGGTAAATGGAAGGATGCAGCTAAAGAACTTGAGATTGGTAGTAAGTGTGTGGTAGATAATGTGTGGTACTCTTGCCGTCCCAACAGTTTTATGTGGTATGACAAAGAATGTAGTGATTGGAGAGTTGTCAAAGGTCTGTCTTCACTGAATCAAAGTCGTCGTAGTGGTTTGGTTGAGACAGTTAACTTCAATGGAAAACTCTTACTCTTGTGGGACAAGTCTACGAAGCCTCGCTGTCGTATTTGTGAAGAGAAGAATATTTGTGGTGCACTGATTGCGTTTGAAAGGCGCAAAAATGGTCAGGTTTGGGGGAAAGTTGAATGGTCTAGTGTTATGCTTAAGGTTCCTAGTTCATACAGTTTCTTGCGTTCTACAGTCATACTGACTTGATCATTTGTCAACATGTTATGCTTAAGGTTCCTAGTTAATACTGTTTCTTGTGTTCTACAGCGATACTGACTTGGTCATTTGTCAACATGTTTCCATTTTATTTAATTCTTGAAACATTTCGTTGTTTTAAACCAAAGTAGTATCTGGCTTAAATCATTGGTAACATAAATAAGAATATATTCAGGTATTATCACTTAAGTTATCCGATGCTCATATGCTACATGCCCAGATTAAAATTTCTGTGTACCTCCATGTTTATCAGTATCACGATCAATTGTTTCAAATATACATGTCATGCATGACTACTATGTTAGATAATGGGCGTGTTCGTTTCGTTGACGCAGGCGGCTGCGGCAGCGGCAGCGACTGCGGGAAACGCAACCTTTTTAATCGCCGCAACTAATCGATGTCAAAAATTAGAATCAGCGTTTGCTGCAGCGTCTTGCCGCAAGCACATGCGGCAACCAAACGAACAACAACACATGCGGCTGCCGCAGCCGCAAGTACTTGCGGCGACGAAACGAACAGGCTCAATGTCTAATCATTTTTGTATCATCCCGACTTCTAATATACTCTTTCTAAATAGCGTGATTTAACTCACTTAGTCATTCACACCAAAGCAATAAAAGTAAAACATTTTGACAAGTCTAGAAATCAAAATCATCTTTTGCGATACTCTTGAAACGCTCTGACATGCATGAGTAGATGGCTTAGACAACATTATAAGTCACCTAAAAAGATACATAGTTTACATTTAAGTGGAATACACAATCACAAAAACGAATTAAGCCAAAGAACAATCCAGAAATTGTTGAAACGCACCATAAACTCGGTGAAAATTCAGGCCGTTTAACATATAATCTATCATTGGAGTAGTTCAACCAGATAACATTAGTAAAGATTTGTTCCCATAACATTAATCCATTTAATTTAGAATATACATATATATAAGAGTTTTCTCTATGTTACTAAAGAAAAAAAAATCTGAAAATTTTACGACTAGCAAAGATATTATAATGTTGATTCACTTCCCTTCTGGTGCTACTAAGAAAAAAAAAAAAGAGTACCTTGTGAATACGAAGATACCATTTTCATTAGGGAAAATAGTAAATACTCGAAAGAGTAGAACATATGTTCATGAAAGAGCAATCACTTTGTTATCTAAGAAAACAAACACATCATCTTTCATCTCATTAATTGGTGCCGTATTAGTCTTCTTTTTCTCCTCTACGTCGCTCAATATATAGCTTAACCGCAAATGCGCTCGCTGCGGTTGCACTAAAGACAAATACTAGACGTGAGATTGTTGCCGTATTATGAGCAATGTATCCCTTCCTCTGTTCTGATTGTCGGATATGCCTTTAATTTTTTCAAATATATGTGTTATACCCAAAAGAAGCTATAAATCCATTTAACATATAATCAACCATTCAAGTAATTCAAACGAATAACATTAATAAAAATTTGATATTTTCACATTAATCCCTTTATCAATATCATTTTTGTGGTTGTAAGGCAACAAAACTAATTTCATAAAGAAAATAAGCTAGCAAGATACTAGCTTACAAGTTATTTGATTCATTTTCATACTATATTGCAACCCAAAAACAAAAAATGAAAACAATTTTGGAATCAGAAACAACCATTTCCGTTGGCAAAATTATAAATACTTGAAAGACCAGCCGACATGTTCATGTACGGAGGAGCTGTCACTTTGTTGTCCAAGAAACCAAACACATCCTCTTTCACCTCACTAAATGAGGCCATATTTGTCACAACCGTCTTCCTCAACTCCTCCAATGCATGTTTCATTTCTTGTAACTGAAACATATTCATCTCCTCTACTGGTTTCTCCCACCAATTGATCATCGACCGCCTCACACTCGCTTTTCTTATTTCTTCCATTGCTTGACCCTTCTTCTTCTCATCCTCTACCTCGCTCAAAATCTGCGTTAACTGCATATTCAGTTCGCAGCCCGCTACAGGGTTCCCTTGCGGTTGTTGAGTCTGAGCTAAGGATATATTGTTTCGGGACAAGTAACGATCCAATACAGATTCAACACTCGGATGACCGAAAGAGAAAGGCTTTTTCGCGGGAGAAAACACGATGATCCCAATCTCTGCACCACACAACGTGCAAAGCTCACTAGCTTTCTTGAAGAGCCCGGCTCTGCGTTTAGAGAACGTGACTTGCCTGTGGCTCTCTTTCTTTATCTTAACCATTGGAATTTTTTGTCGTCCGATGGTTTCTTTCTTCTTTGACATCATCATTTTTTTTTAGTGGAGGGTTTAAGTTTCCTTTCTTTGTTGGTATATTTGGTGGAGAGAATGCTTGTTTATATACATGCTTGAGTCTAGAGTGTGGCATTATTATGAGATCAACTTGCAAAGTTGGTAATTTATTTTTATTTTTGTAACATCCATTTGTAATGACTGGTTGTTTTTAATTTTGTGGATAGATAATAAAATATAAAGATTTGTGTAAGTTATAAATCTTAATTTGGTAATGCAATGATATTTTTTTTTTGCTTTTTATAGTTGTCTTATGTATAAAATGAATGATTGTCCTAATGAATGATTTCTTTATGTTACAAAAAAGGTTGTGTCCTAATGAGTGAGTTTAGAGCGTGGCATTATTATGAGATCAACTTGCAAAGTTGGTCATTTGTTTTCATATTTGTAACATCTATTTGTAATTACTGGTTTTGTCTTTACTTTTGCAGATAGATAATAAAATTCCAAGATTTTGTGTAAGTTATAATAGTATTAACTTGGTAATGCAATTTTTGTTTTCCTAACTTTTATTATTGTCTTGTGTATAGATGGATGATTGTCCTAATGAGTGTGGGTTTTCTGTTACAAAAAAGGTTGTAAATCAAAACGTATATATACACATGTTAAACTATTATGCAAATAAAAGTAGTGTTATATATATTCAATATATATATATATATATATGTAACATTAGATGCATCATTTTTCGTAAGTAATAGAGCTAAATACATTTGAATAGAAAATATAAATTACTTGACCAGAAAAACATAACTTTTGGATAGAAGATTAGCTAGACACGCCTTGTTGCGAACTATTCTCGCAATGCATCGTCCAACTTGCTCCTTCCTATGCCTTCTTCTATTATGTTCTATCATTTATACAAAATCATATATCATCATTTTTCCACGTCAATTTCTTCCAGGCTTCCGAGTAAAAAATTATACAAGTCTTTTTGTTTCTTTTTTAAAAGGATATTATACATACAAGTTTCTACTAATGTATATTTCTTCTAACGTGACGTGAAATGAATAGGGTATCTAAACATGTGTTGAAATAACACGTTAACGTAATGAAGAATAATTTTAATTAGAGAATGAATCTGTCGAATTTTTAGCACACAAATGAAAATCTTTAGCTCTTTAATTTTTCAGGAGCACAACCATTAGACTAGCCTCTATATTACTCCAATGACTTTAAACTTTCACAAGCTTGTCTTTTTACTACATGATGCGTTTGTGGCAATCTTTATTACCATGCGGAGGACAGTGTGAGATTTACTACTATAATGATTCATAAATGTCCTCCCAACATGTCTTTGAGCTGAAATTTTGGACACAAAATGAAAATCCAATTACTATATATAACTGTAATAATATATATTTTTTTTCTCGTTTAACGGCATGCTGACTTGAAAGGTAGTAAAAAAATTTGCTCACTTCTTTAGTAATGCCAAATCTCTTGGTATAAATGAATTCGAGCAAATAAAAACCAAAATTTGATATTTCGGTAACATAATCCGTTTATACGAACTTGGATTAAACATAATGCTATGCATAGGCCTACAAATGTTATGTCCATCCATTCAATATTGTTGACGAACTAATCAAATGGAATATCATCTAGGTCCAATAGTTTATGCTTATTTGAAAATTTGTACTTTCAACCTTCGGATTGAAAATAACCCACATAGAATGATACATTAGTGATATACGTATATGATGCATATATATATAATAAACTTTGTTACAATAATTATGTCGTATATATCTTTGTAATAAATTTTGAATTTAATGAAGTTTTTCCAGCCAAAAAAGTATGTGAATATATGAAAAATTATATTTTACATAATTTTAATGTTTATACTTATTAATGAAATTTAAATTTTATGTTATTCATAGTGTTATGAATATATAAGATCTTTAAGCCTTTATTTATTTATTCCATATTATAAGATTTTCTGAAGTTTCTATGCACTTTTTGATATTAATTTAATAATTTTTGATTATTTAAATTCTGCGGTATTTTTTTATTGGTTGAATTATGTTAAATGATTTTTGCTAGAGGTATATGATGAAAGATCATTTAAACAATGGTTTCAGAAAAACACAAAAAACTTGCATTTGCATCTTTTAAATCTTTAGGAATTCAACTCCATGACAAACTGAATTGAAAACCAACCAAACACAAAACCGAATACTGTAAAAAAAAAACAAATCAAACCGAAATAACTAAAATATAAACAAAACCAAGTAAATTGACCGGAACCGAATTCATACACCGAACCCAAAACTAAACCGAATTATGGAAGAGGAAATAATAAATTGTATGTCGGTTATGTTTCCGGGTCGGTACATACATAACCCAAGAAGTTTTCTTCTTTCTTTGTTCTTCGTCTCTCGCCTTCTCCTCGTCCGAATCATCTTCCCATGGCGAGCGAAGAAGACAAAGCCCTTGAAGACCTTCTTGACGTTCAGCTCAATGAACACAAAGATTCTCTTTCCGCCATCGACGAAGCCCTAGCTTCTGACCCATCTAATCCCGAACTCCTCTCGGTAAATTTTTTCTTCTCTGAAATCGGATCCCTAGTTATCTGTAGAACTAAGATTACCACAATTCATAACTCACTACTATCTCTATCACTACCAATACCCCCAAAGATTAACAATTTTATGATCCCTAGTTATAGTTTATGTATGGATTAGCCGAATGCTGTTTGTATTCTTACTTTCATGTGTGTGGTTTTGGTTATTCTCAAGGTTCATGAAGAACTTCTACAAGCAATCAAGGAGACAGAGGAAGGGCTTTTCCAGTTGAAGCGTGCTCGGTTATTGCAAGAAGCTGATATAGTGCTGAATGGGTTGAATCATGATGCTGGAGTTGAAGCTGAGCATCTAAAGGAATTGGAGCCAGAGAAAAAGGATTTGGATGGATCGCAATGTAGGTTTCGACATACTGATGGTCGTTGGTACAATGGTCGCATTATTGGGTTTGAAGGCTCTGATACTGCCAAGATCTCTTTCCTTACACCCACATCTGAGAGTATGACGGTGAGAAATTAGTTGTCTTTTACTCAGTTTCATTATGAGGATTTGTTAGGTTTTCTGAAAGTTATGGTGGCTAGTGTTTACTGAAAGCCTCAGTTGTGCTTGTCTTTGTAGCTTAATTAGGTTCTGCTACAGGCGTTTATATTAATGGCTGTGAAAGACTAATTTTGAGATTGTTACTGTTGCTATTTGTGCAATTGTTGTTTTTGTGTCTCAGATACTAACGCTGTAACCGCACTATTGCAGATGTGCAAGTTTTTCATGCAACAGAGGTGTCGCTTTGGTAGTTCTTGTCGTTCTTCACATGGTATGTTTTATTTATTGCTATTGTTTATGTGTTATGTTCATAGTGTCACTACATTAGGATTTTAGAAGTCGGGAATGTGGTCAATTTGTCATTCTGGTGATTAACTGCAAGATATCAATGCAGGACTAGATGTGCCGTTATCTTCTCTGAAGAACTATGCACGTACTGAGTGGAAAGAATCGATGGTAGGCTCCAAGATTTGGGCAGTTTCTGGCAGTAAATACGACATATGGAGGAAAGCTGAACTTGAATCATGGGATGATGAGTTACAAGTTGGCGGAATTGTTTTCAGAGATGATGGAAGCTCCGCAAAGCTAGGATCTGATGCTATGGCATTGTCAGAATACGCTCAGATGACTGATGATGACGGGGAAGAGGAGGAGGAGAAGGAAGAAGGTAGTGGTGCTTCAGATTCTGGCGAATCTATTTCAAGTGATTATGATGAAGAGTCTCCACAAGGCATAGGCTTTCTAGAAAGCACAAATCAACCAAGAGGCGTCCAAACTGATACCGCCTTATTTGCTAAGTGGGAGAACCACACCAGAGGAATAGCTTCGAAGATGATGGCAAGTATGGGTTACCGTGAAGGGATGGGTCTTGGTGCCTCTGGTCAAGGGATATTAAATCCTGTCTTAGTAAAAGTACTTCCAGCAAAGCGGTCGCTGGATTGTGCTCTTGAGCATGTCAAAAACGGAGAAGGTAAAAGCGAGAAACAGAAGAAGAAAAGGAGCAGAGGTGGGAAAAGGAAGCGTGAGAAGAAGTTTGCAGAAGCAGCTAGAGCAGCGAAACAAAAAGAGGAATCGAAGCCAGATTTGTTTAGCTTAATCAACGAACAAATTTTGCCTAGAAGCCATGAGAAAGTAAGCAGCATAGAGTCCGTAAAAAAGAAGCAAAACAATGGTCCAGTAGACAGGAAAGCTTTGGTTGCATACCAAGACGAAATCAAGGACTTGAAGGTGGAACTAATGAAACTAGAACAGATGGTCAACAGAAACAAGAAAGATCAAGTCGTTTCAGATGCTGCGACAAAAAGACTGAACCAAGTCCGAAAGGCATTGGCGAGTACACTAGCATCTCAAGCAGCGGCCTCCAATGCAGTAGAAATCAAAGAGAAAGAGAAGAAATGGCTCAAGTTTTAGAACATAGAACCTTGCATCAGGTTAACATAATTTTCATGATTAAACTGTATGATTTATGGCAAACACTGGAACCTTTTGAATTATAGTTGCGTTTACAAGCAAAATGGTATTCCATGAAATACATGTTGGAAGAAGAGGAGACATCCCAATATACATTTTCATAGTCTTCTGTGTGTTCTAATGAAGTTATTGGTGTTTAGTTCTATAGCTCTTAAGCAACCATAAGCTGCGGCTGAGAGCAATGCTGCTGAACCTAACAGGACAGCCTTCCACTGTCTACTAACCACCAGAATGGCCAAAGTCGTCAAAGCAATTGCCGTGGCAGAGAGGATATTTTTCCAGAGCTCAAAAGATTTGATTGCTTTAGTGCAGCTTCTACAATGGATAATATGTCTGAAGTATCGGTTCGCCAAATTGGGAGCGTGCATAGTTCCAATTCCTCCTTTTGCAGGGTAAGAAGCTGAGAGAGCTGCAATGAGCCCTGCTGGGGCATGCTCCACTACGGGAGGAACCTTGGGGAGAGATATGGTCCTATGCCCAAAATGGTAAGGCATCCCATGACCAACTTTGTCCATCCATTTTCTATACTCAGTGACCCATGTGTCTGATGACTTGAGATTTAAATACAAGTCCTTAGTTGGTACTTTCTCCTTCATCAGAACTTCGTTTTGAGACGATAGGAACCCCATGTCTTGTTCAAAGACCTTGCAGGCATTCTGATGCGAGAACCACTGAGGTAACACTGAAACCAAAGGTGACATTTTCGTGACCCCAAACCTAACAATAAGCATAGACTTCCCTTGCCCTGTTGGTCTACAGAGAAAAAGCCCTGAAAAGTAGTTCTTCACCCCGTCCTTCCCATCAAATTCTCGATTGTTCTGCAGAACACATGGAGCATCAAACCGAAGTAAATTACTCCCTTTCTCGCCGTCTTTCTCCTTTCCCCAAGTCCCTGCGAAACCCCGGTTAGTTCTCTCGGTGACCTCAAAAACCAGAGGCTGGGCATCTTCTCTTTTTGCACTGAAGTCAGTTCTATCATGAGAAATAGGGACATGAGCCGGATCCATCAGATTCTCTAGAAGAATGGAATGGTCATAAGGAAGCTCGTGAGTTGTCGATATATCGAAAAAACCGGGTCTAGCAAAATGCTCAAACCAAGGAAGCTTTTCAGGGTTAGGAGGTGTTTTTGTTGACATCCACACCCATACAACTCCTTGTGAATCCTTCACCTCGTATGTCTTCACGCAAGCGGCCTTTGGGATCTTGGCACTTGCAGGAAGCTGTAATAAACAAAACCAGCAAGTGAATACAAAATCTCCAAAATTTGATCAACCTCAGTGAACGAAAAAAAAAAACCTGAGGAATCTTGACACATTTGCCATCTCCTTCAAATTGCCAACCATGGTACAGACATTCCAATCTCCCATCAATCAATTGTCCTTCAGACAACTTAGCCAACCTAAAAGACAAAACAAAACTCAAACAAGTAAAAACAAAATCTTTGTCTTTTTCCACATTTCCAACAACTAATCATGATTTTGTAGACATCAGAAAACATGTTTGTTTGCTGGATCAATCTCTTACCGATGAGGACAACGATCCTCGTAACAGCGAAGTGTTCCTTCGCCGTCTTTATACAAAACTATTTGGCGATCAAAGACGGTGAGGCCAAGGGGCGCATCGTCGGGGACGTTTCTGGTGAGATACAAAGGGTACCACTCCTCTGTCCAATCGTAATCAGCCACCTCAACACGTTTCTCTTCTTCAGGGTTTAAAAGAACCTCTCCTCCTCTTCCTCCTTCTTCTGTCTGATCAGCCACGGCGGCGGCGGAACGGCGGAGGAAATGGAAACGGGGGTTCGTCGGTGCTGTGCATGTCGTTCTGTGGTTGAATTGGTTGTGGATCATGGGTGTTGTTGTTTTAGTGAAGAGGATTGGAGAAGTAGCTGTGAGTTGGAGAGAGGAGCTTAGAAAATGAGCAGCCATGACGGACTCTTTATTACAAGAATCGGTGAAAATTCCCTTCTGCTAAATAGATCATAAAGAGCATCGATGATATTTAGGAGAGTCTATCACTATCAGAAATTCAGAATAAAGGAAAAAAAGAGAAAAAATGAGGAGAGAGAGTGGAAGACAGCATAATAAACGTTACTTACAAGTTTCTTACACTTGTCCTTTTTATAGCTACTTTTCAATATATAATTTGTGTTTTATACTTAAGATTGTGTCGACCGAGAAACCCAAGTCTGAGAGACGAGCGACTCTCATGCTTTAAGGTTGCTTGTCCAACCGCTGGACCTCGTTCCACCACATGTGAGATGTTGAAAATTTGGCAAAATGGTGTCGCTTTTGCGTGTTTTGAAAGTCTTATATTTGTTTTCTTATATATGGATGTAGTATAGCTGTATAGGTGATAATCCATCACTTACTCTTATCTACTTTATATAGATATAGATAATGTCTTCTATCATATTTACTTAGGCTTAAAAGTTATTTTCTTATATATAAATCTTTATTATATAAATCACAAGTAAATTCACTAACAACTATGCTTTCTTCACCGGAAACAACAACGAATCCACCACCTTCTACGGCGAGACCTGATGCTGTCCGACGGAGATCCCATACCCACCACCACCGGGTTGATTCAAAGGCTATGCCGCGAACATGATTCTGACTCTGTCATCACGGGGTTAGTCAAGTAGATTTAGGTTTAGTTAAACAAGCCATTACAATTGATTTCGGTTTGGTTTTATTGGTTCCTTTTGAAATTACAATTGATTTTGGTTCGGTTTACAATTGGTTTGAAAAAAAAAAAAAAAAAAATCACGCAACGCCACGCGACGTCAATTTTAGGAAAAAGAGCGTCGAATAAAATTGGCTGCACTCGCGCAACTCGCGTTTTGTTTGTGATTGGCTAGAAAAAACAAAATAGTAGCTCCCCTCCTCCCATAATACCAATATTACTACTTTTTTCGTCATTCTTCCTTCTCTCATTTAATTTTGATTCCTCGGATTGTCATATTCTCCTTCCAGCTCTCGAACTCAGAGATCCACCAAACACAAGTTTCTTTATCCCGATCATATAACTCGACATAAACCATATTCCAACGTTAGCGCTTCCACAATTTTTGAACCATATCCAGCTTAGAAACAGTTTTAGTCAATAGACAGAGAGAGAACTAAACTCACTCTGAGCTAATTTGCGTCAATGCATTTATTAGAACATCAAGAATCAACGGCTCTGAGCTCCCAAACTGTAGATTAATGCAAGTAATTGCAGAGATTCTTCCAAACTATATCTACATTGGTTTAATCTAAATTCAGATGGCTATTTCTATCAACTTTGTGGATTAAAAATATTTGATTTTAACTTGAAGTAATTTTATTCTCTAAAACTCTAGTAATTTATTTTTGGATTTGGAGGATTTGAGGTTTCTTATTGGAGGGACATGATCTCCTGCAAAAAGTACATATGGTAAGAGTTATAGACATGTATATTCTTGTTATGTGATGTGAAGAAGTGTTGGAGATGCATTTCAGACAAAAAAAAAAAAAAAAAAAAAAGATCAAGAACAGTGTGCAAGTCTGTCAGAGGTCAAAATTCTTATTAGTGGTGGATTTTTCAAAGAGTAATGTCCGTTCAGGTATTTACATAATAGACCAATTAGAAAATTCCATTAATCTACAAAAACAAGAGAAAAAACCACACCTTTACAAAATTGAATAAGCAATTGCAGAGATGGCATAATGATTGAGTAATGATTGTTATTTTTGAAGTTGGTAAAGAAGACTTTCAATTCTCATTAGGCACATTCTCTGAAACAAGAAACTATTGCTTCCAACTTCCATAACCACTTGATCATCGTCTGTTTTAGGCTTTTAGCTCATAGTGTGCCTTTTGCTGTCGTTGTAGATGATCATGGTTTCTTGTGAAATACTCTGTTTAAAGTGTGCTTTGTGGACAACTCTCTTATTTAGTAGATCCATAAAAGTTAGTACCCTTAAAGACTGAAGGCTAATTAATGTCGGCTAACATGAGAATATTTTATTCCCCTTGGGAAAGCTTGGACAAAACTAGGAGAAGTATAGAACCTTAAAGATGACGGCAGATGAACTTCATCCAATCTGAACTGTCTCAAACTGTAGGAAACTAATAAGTATGTCATTGTCCTTGACGATATATATGTGATAACACAGCCATTGATCCCATAAATCCTCTGTTTCCACCAAACAAAAGTTGAAATCTTATAGTCCTTTTAACTTTTTTTTGGAAACTTCTCTGTCTAGAGCAGAGAGGAGCCAAAACAAGACACCTGAATGCCATTTTCTGTTTTTGAATCCACCAAACAAGAGCTACTTTGCAGGTTGGAAGGTATTATTACTTGCTTTTCGGTTGAGATAGGACTCTCTGATTGATCAAGGTTAAGCTGTATGATTCATGGCAAACGCTGGAGCCTTTGGAATGAATTATAGTTGCGTTTACAAGCAAAATAGTATTCCGTGAAATACATGTTGGAGGAAGAGGAGACATCACAATATACATTTTCATAGTCTTCTGTGTGTTCTAATGAAGTTATTGGTGTTTAGTTCTATAGCTCTTAAGCAACCATAAGCTGCGGCTGAGAGCAATGCTGCTGAACCTAACAGGACAGCCTTCCACTGTCTACTAACCACCAGGATTGCCAAAGTCGTCAAAACAACTGCCGTGGCAGAGAGGATATTTTTCCAGAGCTCAAAAGATTTGATCGCTTTGCTGCAGCTTCTACAATGGATAATATGTCTGAAGTACCGGTTAGCCAAATTAGGAGCGTGCATAGTTCCAATTCCTCCTTTTGCAGGGTAAGAAGCTGAGAGAGCTGCAATGATCCCTGCTGGGGCGTGTTCCACTACGGGAGGAACCTTGGGGAGAGATATGGTCCTATGCCCAAAATGGTAAGGCATCCCATGACCAACTTTGTCCATCCATTTTCTGTACTCAGCGACCCATGTGTCTGATGACTTGAGATTTAAATACAAGTCCTTAGTTGGTACTTTCTCCTTCATGAGAATCTCGTTCTGAGACGATAGGAACCCCATGTCTTGTTCAAAGACCTTGCAGCCATTCTGATGCCAGAACCATTGAGGTAACACTGAAACCAAAGGTGACATTTTCGTGACCCCAAACCTAACAATAAGCATAGACTTCCCTTGCCCTGTAGGTCTACAGAGAAACACCCCTGAAAAGTAGTTCTTAACCCCGTCCTTCCCCTCAAGTTCTAGATTGTTCGGCAGAACACATGGAGCATCAAACCGAAGTAAATTAGTCCTGTTCCCGCCGTCTTTCTCCCGACTCCAAGTCCCTGCGAAACCCCGGTTAGTCCGCTCGGTGACCTCAAAAACCAGAGGCTGAGCATCTTCTCTTTTTGCAGTGACATTATTATAAAAAAACGGTCAGTACGAAATCTCCAAAATTTTGATAAACGTCAGTGAATGAACAAAAACCTGAGGAATCTTGACACATTTGCCATCTCCTTCAAATTGCCAACCATGGTACAGACATTCCAATCTCCCATCAATAAGTTGTCCTTCAGACAACTTAGCCAACCTAAAAAGACAAAACTAACACTACTAAAAAAAAAAACGAAATCTTTGTCCTTTTCTACATTTCCAACAAGTAAAAGTAAGTAAGATTCTGTAGAGATCAGAAAAAACGAGTGGTTGCTAGATCAATCACTTACCGATGAGGACAACGATCCTCGTAACAGCAAAGTGTTCCGTCGCCGTCTTTATACAAAACTATTTGGCTATCGAAGACGGTGAGGCCAAGCGGCGCATCCTCGGGGACGTTTCTGGTGAGATACAAAGGGTACCACTCCTCTGTCCAATCGTAATCAGCCACCTCAACACGTTTCTCTTCTTCAGGGTTTATAAAAACCTCTCCTCCTCCTCCTCCTTCTGTCTGATCAACCACGGCGGTACCGGAGGCGGCGGAACAGCGGAGGAGATGGAAACGGGGTTTCGTTGGTGCTGTCCTCTTTTTGAAATGTTTGTGGACTATGGGTGTTTTTACTTTAGAGAAGAGTATTGGAGAAGTAGCTGTGAGTTGAAAAGAAGAGCTTAGAAAAGGAACAGCCATGGCGGACTCTTTATTACAGGAAGTGATGACAATGTGGTTATGCTAACTTGCTAAGGTTGCTTCTGTAAAGTAATAGCCATGGCGGAACCTCGTTCCACGCATATGAATAGTCTTTACAATTAAAGAGGGCAGAAAAATATCTAAGCCGTTTAAGCCATTCTGTCTACGCCGTTCAAGCTATTTTCTTATAGTTACGGCTTATTCCATTCTAAAAACGTGTTCACAAAAAAAACTCGGAAAAAATATCTGTTATGTAACATATGTTATATATGTTCCATATGAACAAAGAGATCTTCCATATGATACAACTCTTCCATATGATACAACATGTATATAAAAATATAATATTAAGAATTTAGATTTTATACCAAATATTCTAGACTTTACAGTAAAACACCTCAATAACTTAATAAACAAGGTAAATTAATAAATTTTGTTAGTTTGAGTTGGAAAAAATGTAAAAATTAACAAAATTTAATAAGATAATAAAAATAATATTTGTTTTGAAATCTCTATGCAAATTATAGTCCCAATAATATTATAAATTACTAATAATTTCGAGTTTTCTGATATACATTAGAATATTTCTTAAAGTTCGAATTTTATTGAAGTTTTGAGGTTTCTGATGACGACATGTCAGTTTTTTTTCAAAGAATGTGTTTCTACTAATATATGGAAGACAACAAACTTAGATTAATGTATTGATATAAATTATGTAATATTCTTGACGAATTAATCAACTGTTATAACACATAAACCCAACGGTATATGCTTATGCTGATTTAAGAATTAAAACTTTCAATTTGAACGTCCTACAAAATAATTTTAAATTATATCACTTGTACTTTCTAATGAAATTTGAAATGGAATTAAATTTTCACTATTTATTATTTTGTTCATACGTTTTTAAAAAAGTTAATAATATAAATATAAATCCTTTATCTATATGTGTTTGATATACTTTTTTATTTTTAAACAGTTTTCATTAACTAATTATTAAAGGGATAAGTGATTCTCATAGAAGATGTTTACAATAAAAAAAAAGGGACATCAAAATAAGATACAAAGCGGTTCTTTTTGCTAAGCGATACGCAGCAAAAAAAACATACTGTACTTTGCAACTAATTAAATTAATATCTATATTAATATTTTTGAATCTATATTAACATTTTTGAAGTACATTTTGGTTTATGCCTTTTAAGTTTTACTTATTTAATATTTTTTAACAACATTAACCCTTAAAACAATTCCATAAATAAAATTGCAGAGAAACTCAAATACTAAACTTTCTTAAATTGACCAACATTTGTTACATTTATGGCCATAAAATCTTAACAACATCTATAAATTCCAATTTTCCAAAAACAACTCTACCCATGAAAGTTTTAATCCATTAAATCTCCAAAACTATTTTTATGGATGCTACAATCTCTCAAATTTAAATGCTATACAACAGATTTTCCATAACAAAAGTTTACAATCTCCATAATTATATTAACATTAATAAATTTCCTAAACCGAAAATCCAATTATAAAATGTCACATTAAATATGTTGAAAACCTCTCATATAATTTGGTTTATTTTTTATTTTTTGAGAAATTACCAAAAAAATTAAAATTCTATTAATTATCATAAACTATATATATTGACATGGAAAAATTATAAACTATAAAATATGCTAATTTTGTAAAACAATTAACATAATTAAACTTGATAAAAAAACTTATTTTGATTATTTTTTACGCAAAAACTTATTTTGATTTTGATGAGACGGGTTGACATTAATCCCATATAGGGAGTTTAGTGAAATTGTTTTTTTTAATACTTTTAGATGTGTACTAGGAGATAAATGTATTACTAGATTATACATATACCACACGGGTTAAAACCTTGAAAATATTACAAAAATCATATACTCTGAATATTTATATTAAATACCTGTAAAATTTTATATTTTTTAAATTAATAAAATAACAAATAAATATAATAAAAATTTAATATTTTGAAAAATAAAAATATTGTTTCGTGTTGTACCGCGGATTAAATCCTAGTTATTCAGTTAAAACGAAAAACATATTAGTTTTATGAAAGAAAAAAAAATAATAAAACAAAATTATAAATTGTAATCCGGTTTGACCAGGAAAAAAAAGTAATCCGGTTATGTTTCCGGGTCGGTAGTCGGTACATACAAAAACCAAGAATTTTGCTTCTTCTTCTTCTTCCTCTCTCGCCTTCTCCTCCTCCGCGAGCGAGACAAAGCCCTTAGAAGAACTTCTTGACATTCAGCTAAAGGAACAAAAAGAATCTCTTTTCCGCAATTGACGAAAGCTTCTGACCCATCTAATCCCGAGCCCCTCTCGGCCCTCGGTAAAATTTTATTCTCTGAAATCAGATCCCTAGTTACCTGGAAAGAGAACTAAGATTACTACGATTCATAACTCTTTCTTCTGCTTATCACTATTCAATATTCTTGTGATTGTTCTTTGTGTAGAAATTATAGATTATGGTGGTATCAATTAGTCCAATGCTGTTTACTTTTCTTGTATTGATAAATTGTTTCAACAATTTGTATTTTTAATCTGATGATTTCTTCTGCTTCAAGGTTCATGAAGAACTTCTCCAAGCAATTGAGGAAGCAGAGGAAGGGCTTATTCACTCAAAGCCTGCTCGGTTATTGCAGGAACCTGATATGGTGCTCAATGTTGTCAATGGTCTGATTCATAATGCTGATTGCTGGAGTTGAAGCTGAGCATCTAAATGAATTGGAGCCTGAGAAAATTGAAGAGAACAAGGATTTGGATGGACCGAAATGTAGGTTTCGACGTCTTGCCAAGTTCTCTTTCCACATCTGAGAGTATGGCGGTGAAGGGATGGCCGGATGGGTCTTCGTGCCTCATGTCAAGGGATATTAAGACTGAACGAAGTCCGAAATGCATTGGCAAGTACACTAGCAGCTGCCTCCAATGTAGTAGAAATCAAAGAGAAAGAGAAGAAATGGCTCAAGTTTTAGAACATAGAACCTTGCATCAGATTTATGGCAAACACTGGAACCTTTTGAATTATAGTTGTGTTTACAAGCAAAATGGTATTTCATGAAATACATGTTGGAAGAAGAGTAGACATCACAATATACATTTTCATAGTCTTCTGTGTGTTCTAATGAAGTTATTGGTGTTTAGTTCTATAGCTCTTAAGCAACCATAAGCTGCGGCTGAGAGCAATGCTGCTGAACCTAACAGGACAGCCTTCCACTGTCTACTAACCACCAGAATTGCCAAAGTCGCCAAAACAACTGCTGTTGCAGAGAGGATATTTTTCCACAGTTCAAAAGATTTGATCGCTTTGCTGCAGCTTCTACAATGGATAATATGTCTGAAGTACCGGTTAGCCAAATTGGGAGCGTACATAGTTCCAATTCCTCCTTTTGCAGGGTAAGAAGCTGAGAGAGCTGCAATGATCCCTGCTGGGGCATGTTCCACTACGGGAGGAACCTTGGGGAGAGATATGGTCCTATGCCCGAAATGGTAAGGCATACCATGACCAACTTTGTCCATCCACTTTCTATACTCACAGACCCATGTGTCTGATGACTTGAGATTTAAATACAAGTCCTTAGTTGGTACTTTCTCCTTCATCAGAACTTCGTTTTGAGAAGATAGGAACCCCATGTCTTGTTCAAAGACCTTGCAGGCTTCCTTATGCCAATACCATTGAGGTAACACTGAAACCAGTGGTGATCTTTTCGTGACCCCAAACCTAGCAATAAGCATAGACTTCCCTTGCCCTGTAGGTCTACAAAGAAACACCGCTGAAAAGTTCTTCTTCACCCCGTCCTTCCCTTCAAGTTCTCGATTGTTCTGCAGAACACATGGAGCATCAAACCGAAGTAAAGTACTCCCTTTCCTGCTGTCTTTTTCCCGTCTCCAAGTCCCTGCGAAACCCCGGTTAGTTCGCTCTGTGACCTCAAAAACCAGAGGCTGAGCATCTTCTCTTTTTGCACTGAAGTCAGTTCTATCATGAGAAATAGGGACATGAGCCGGATCCATCAGATTCTCTAGAAGAATAGAATGGTCATAAGGTAGCTCGTGAGTTGTGGATATGTCGAAAAATCCGGGTCTAGCAAAATGCTCAAACCAAGGAAGCTTTTCAGGGTTGGGAGGTGTCTTTGTTGACATCCAAACCCATACAACTCCTTGTGAATCCTTCACCTCGTACGTCTTCACACAAGCCGCCTTTGGAATCTTGGCACTTGCATGAAGCTGTTTTAAAAAAAAAAATAACCAGCAAGTGAATACAAAATCTCCAAAATTTGATTAACCTCAGTAGCAAAATCAGTGAACAACAAATAAACCTGAGGAATCTTGACACACTTGCCATCTCCTTCAAATTGCCAACCATGATACAGACATTCCAATCTCCCATCAATCAGTTGTCCTTCCGACAACTTAGCCAACCTAAAAAGACAAAACTCACACATGTAAACACACATATCTTTTGTCTTTTTCTACATTTTTAGCAAGTAACTAAGATTCTGCAGAGATAAAAAAACCGATCGAGTGGTTGACGTTTGCTAGATCAATCTCTTACCGATGAGGACAACGATCCTCGTAACAGCGAAGTGTTCCGTTGCCGTCTTTATACAAAACTATTTGGCTGTCGAAGACGGTGAGGCCAAGCGGCGCATCCTCGGGGACGTTTCTGGTGAGATACAAAGGGTACCACTCCTCTGTCCAATCGTAATCAGCCACCTCAACACATTTCTCTTCTTCAGGATTTATAAGAACCTCCCCTCTTCCTCCTCCTCCTTCTGTCTGATTAGCTACGGCGGTTACGGCGGCGGCGGAACGGCGGAGGAGATGGAGTCGGGGGTTCGTCGGTGCTGTGCATGTTGTTCTGTGGATTATGGGTGTTGTTACTTTAGTGAAGAGGATTGGAGAAGTAGCTGTGAGTTGAAGAGAAAGGCTTAGAAAAGGAACAGCCATGGCGGACTCTTTATCACTGGAATTCGATGACAATGTGTTTCTGCTAAAGTTGCTTCTGAAAAGGAACAGCCATGGCCGACTCGTTTATTACAGGACCCCGCTCCACCACGTATACGAGAAGTGAAAATTTTCGAAGAATAAAACGGCGTCGTTTAGCGTTTTTTTAACTCTTTTTAAAACTCATAGGTAAGGTAAAAAGGGCAGAAAAATATCTAAGCCGTTTAAGCCATTTTGTCTAAGCCGTTTAAGCTTTCTTATAGTTACGGCTTATTTCATTCTATTCTAATAACGTGTTAACAAAAAAAAAACTAGGAATCATTAGGTCAATTACGCAAAGTAACATCTCGATTCCGGTTCTTATTTCTTTTTTTTTGTTTTCTCAATTTATAGTACTATAATGTTTTTCTCCTTTGTTTTTTTTTTTTTTTCCAACAGAAAGTTGCAACGGATTGGGATCTAATGAATCCATGGATATACTAGTCTTTTTTTTTTCCGGCAAATAAACATATATTATATCAGAAAATGTTTACAAAATACATAATTGATTCAAAATAACCTATTTCGATTATTACAATTTCGATGAAAGAGTAAGATAACCATGCTATCTTTAGACTGATATAATATATAATATCTTTTTTTTTTGGTTTTAATGTTAAAATTCTATTTATCGATCAAGTTACAAAAGTTTCCGACGTACCGACAAAATCCCAATCCCAACAGGGACGTGACAGAGTTAATTACCCAATACCAACCGGCAAAGGATGAGAAATAAAGAGAAGTAAATTAAGAGAAGAGAAGGGGAAGACAGCCTTAGAGCCGGAAGGGAAAGAAGGCGGTCCCGCAGAGTGCGATTGACAGAGACTTGAAGAGAAGCTGGCGAAGAGTAGCTGGAGGAGAAGATCTTAGAGTTTCGCTCCTTCCAAATCAAGTAGATCGTTGACTGAAGCAGAAGCTTAAGCAGAATTACCATGGACGCATGGTGAGGCTGCTGATGGTGAAAAATCCAGTCCGCCACCGCATGTAGATTGTCAGGTGGTTGTGGTAAGAACTTACTTGCGAAGAAGCTCCAAACCTCAGATGAGAAAGGACACTGGAAAAACAGGTGCTCATGTGACTCAGTGCCACCAGAGCATAAGACACAGTCAGAGGAGACTGTCATTCCCCAACTACGAAGCCTGTCTCTAGTGGGTAAGCGAGCTAGAAAAACCAACCAAGCCACAAAAGAGAACCGTGGGATATGTGCCTTGAACCACACAACAGTCGACCATGAGACCGGAGGTGAACAAATGCGAACTTGGTCCCAAGTTTCTTTGGAGGAGAAGGAGGATGTGAAGACTCCAGTTGAGTTCCTCCACTGGTATGAATCAGGCCCTTTAGTGACATCAGGAACGGGAGTAGCTGTTAGAGCAACTAAGAGGGTTTGGCCATTGTCTGATCTCGCCGCCGGCAGAGCCCAGTTACCATTTCTGGTTGCCTCCAAGACTCGCGCATCCTCTCTAACCCGTAGTGTTCTCGGTCCAGCTGCCCCAACAAACTTTATCAGTTGACCAAACTCAGTCCAGTTATCAAACCCGAAAGAGGCGGTACGACCATCACCAACCTCACATTTGAGAAACTCAATAACAGTAGGCTTTAACTGGAGCATACTATTTATTGCCTTTGAAAAGCGTCTTGACTCCGCAGTTAACCAGTAACTCTTCCGGTCAACGAGGGTACATAATCTGTAATATCTCCTTTCATATACTTTTTATTAGCTAACAGCATGTAGCTGAGACGCCAAAATGCTCTTGGCATAACTTTTAGTTGATAAGAAAAACTGAATTGTTGCTTGAAATAAATCTGAAATGAAAAACTTCCTCCTTTTTAACCAATCACAATCTTCTATACATTATTTCATTTAAAAGATAAATCAAAATTTAATTAAAAAAACAAAACAAAATAAGGAAACAAATACTATATATTTTTAATTAAGGAAAGTTAAATATTTGATTGGTTTAGATTTTACAATTAGAACAAAATTATGTGTCGGTTTGAGTTTAAAAATGAGATGATTAGAGTTTAGATTTTACAATTAAACAAAATTATATATGGGTTTGGGTTTACAAATGAAGTGGTTAGAATGTAGATTTTACAACTAAAACGAAATTATATGTTGGTTTGAGTTTACAAATAAGATGGTTAGTTGACAAACACCGGAGCCTTTGGAATGAATTTATAGTTGCGTTTACAAGCAAAATGGTATTCCATGAAATACATGTTGGAAGAAGAGGAGACATCCCAATATACATTTTCATAGTCTTCTGTGTGTTCTAATGAAGTTATTGGTGTTTAGTTCTATAGCTCTTAAGCAACCATAAGCTGCGGCTGAGAGCAATGCTGCTGAACCTAACAGGACAGCCTTCCACTGTCTACTAACCACCAGAATTGCCAAAGTCGTCAAAACAACTGCTGTGGCAGAGAGGATATTTTTCCAGAGCTCAAAAGATTTGATCGCTTTGCTGCAGCTTCTACAATGGATAATATGTCTGAAGTACCGGTTAGCCAAATTGGGAGCGTACATAGTTCCAATTCCTCCCTTTGCAGGGTAAGAAGCTGAGAGAGCTGCAATGATCCCTGCTGGGGCGTGTTCCACTACGGGAGGAACCTTGGGGAGAGATATGGTCCTATGCCCGAAATGATAAGGCATACCATGACCAACTTTGTCCATCCACTTTCTATACTCAGAGACCCATGTGTCTGATGACTTGAGATTTAAATACAAGTCCTTAGTTGGTACTTTCTCCTTCATCAGAACCTCGTTTTGAGACGATAGGAATCCCATGTCTTGTTCAAAGATCTTGCAGGCATTCTGATGCCAATACCATTGAGGGAACACTGAAACCAATGGTGATCTTTTCGTGACCCCAAACCTACTAATTATCATAGACTTTCCTTGCCCTGTAGGTCTACAAAGAAACAGCGCTGAAAAGTAGTTCTTCACCCCGTCCTTCCCCTCAAATTCTCGATTGTACTGCAGAACACATGGAGCATCAAACCGAAGTAGCATACTCCCTTTCCCGCCGTCTTTCTCCTTTCCCCAAGTCCCTGCGAAACCCCGGTTAGTTCTCTCGGTGACCTCAAAAACCAGAGGCTGAGCATCTTCTCTTTTAGCAGTGAAGTCAGTTCTATCATGAGAAATAGGGACATGAGCCGGATCCATCAGATTCTCCAGTAGAATGGAATGGTCATAAGGAAGCTCGTGAGTTGTGGATATGTCGAGAAAACCAGGTCTAGCAAAATTCTCAAACCAAGGAAGCTTTTCGGGGTTAGGAGGTGTTTTTGTCGACATCCAAACCCATACAACTCCTTGTGAATCCTTCACCTCGTACGTCTTCACACAAGCCGCCTTTGGAATCTTGGCACTCGAAGGAAGCTGTTATTAAAAAAAAAAACATCAAGTGAATACAAAATCTCCAAAATTTGATAAATGATGTCAGTGAATGAACAAAAAAAAGAACCTGAGGAATCTTGACACATTTGCCATCTCCTTCAAATTGCCAACCATGGTACAGACATTCCAATCTCCCATCAATTAATTGTCCTTCAGACAACTTAGCCAACCTAAAAGACAAAACTCACACTAGTAAAAAAAAAACGAAATCTTTGTCCTTTTCTACATTTCCAACAAGTAAAAGTAAGTAAGATTCTGTAGAGATCAGAAAAAACGAGTGGTTGCTAGATCAATCACTTACCGATGAGGACAACGATCCTCGTAACAGCGAAATGTTCCGTCGCCGTCTTTATACAAAACTATTTGGCTATCGAAGACGGTGAGGCCAAGCGGCGCATCCTCGGGGACGTTTCTGGTGAGGTACAAAGGGTACCACTCCTCTCTCCAATCATAATCAGCCACCTCAACACGTTTCTCTTCTTCAGGGTTTATAAAAACCTCTCCTTCTCCTTCTGTCTGATCAACCACGGCGGTACCGGCGACGGCGGAACGACGGAGGAGATGGAAACGGGGTTTCGTCGGTGCTGTGCATGTTGTTCTGTGGATTATGGGTGTTGTTACTTTAGTGAAGAGGATTGGAGAAGTAGTTGTGAGGTGAAGAGAGGAGCTTAGAAAAGGAGCAGCCATGGCGGACTTTTTATTACAGGAATCGATGGCATTGCGCTTCTGCTAAATAGATCATAAGGTTTGCTTGTCCAAACCGTTGGACCTCGTTCCACCACATATGAGAAGTAGAAAATTTAGACAAAACGGTGTCGTTGTGGAAGCCTTTTGGCTGAATGGTTGACCAAGAGTTAATTAATATTTCTACACCATGAAGTCTAGGATTCGAGTCACATATTATGCGATTTATTATTAATTCTGTAGATTAATGGAGGTTTACATGAGATTTTCAGTTGAGCACAATTAAAGCTATTGGCCGTAATTTTATGTACAAAAAGAAATATCTTTGGTCGTGGATTATTCAAAATATTGGTCATGAATACAGTGCTGGCTTAAACATATTATATGCCTCTGGGCAAACTAAAAAAAATGTCTCTTAATTTATAGAAAAACTTACTGATTTTTTTTAGGTCTTTTTGGTTCATATAATTTCTTTTTTGTGCTCTTTTCTAGCTTATAAATTTTTTTTGTGCCCTTTTTCTAGCTTACAATTTTTTTTTTTTATGCCTCTTTTAACTTACAAATTTTTGTTTGTGCCCCTTTTTAGCTTACAAATTTTTTTTTGTATCTTTTAGTTTACAAATTTTTTCTTGTGCCCCTTTCTAGTTTACAATGATTTTCTTTTATGCTCTTTTAACTTAGAAATTTTTTATTTGTGCTCCTTTAATCTATGTACCCGGGGCGGTCGCACTGCCCGCCCTCCTAGTTGAGCCGGCACTGCATGAATATAGAGAAAGAAATGTTGTACGGGAATCTAATTATATACTCAGAAAGGTCCATGGTAAAATCTAGGCCTGGACATAAAACCCGTACCCGAATACTCAATTCATAATCTGATCCGAAAAATCGGGTTCGGGTTATGTACGAGTTTGTCTATAAAAACTTATTGGATTCTATTTTCCAAAATCCGTGGATTCGGATTAGGGTCGGGTAATATCCAATATCCATTTGGATACCCATCAAACCCGAACATATAAACATATTTATAATATTTAGCATTAATATAATGTAATTACCCAAAATTATGATTATAATTTTTAATATTTCATTTAGATTTTTATACTAAATATAAAAAATAATTAAAACATCTAAAATATTTTGTCACATAAGTCAAAATTTAGCTAAATTTATTTATATTTAATTAATTTTAAAGACTTTTTTCGGATACCCGGTAGTTCGGATGCTAATCGGATTCTAAAATTTCTAATCCAAACCGACCCAAACCCAATAGTACCCAAACCGAACTGAACCATATATCTAAAAATACCCACTGGGTTCTATTTTCCTAAACTCGTTTATCTGAACCCGAATGGGTAATACCCAAACCCGAACGGGTTACCCGAATGCCTAGCCCTAGTAAAATCGTTGATGTGCTATTGTTTTTCACTTCAAATCTTTTATCTCAAAATACCACATGACTCCTTCAAGTGAACAGTGAATCGTATGTAGTACTTATTTAAGAACCGAATCCCACATAGAGAAGTTGTATTACAAGTCCTTCAGAACAAAGTAAGGCTAGAACTATAATATAAAAGAGGGTTTTCGTTTGTTTCACGGTTGCAAGTAAAGTAAATAAATGAAATAAAAGAAAACGTAAACTAATAAGAGGCAAACGTTGGACATCAAGGGGTTTGCAGGGGTTTGATGATCTATTGATTCAAGAAATCGAGTGAGAGCTTGGACCCTCTGAGGTTTTAGATGGTGAAGACTGAAGAGTGACTAGTAGACTAGCGGTAACACTAAAAATTCAATTTTAGTTTCCCTCTTACACGAAATCAGGTTAGAGCCCTCCCAATGACCCCTTTAAGGTTCGATATGATACGCAAACTTGAAAACTACAGGTAAATATCTTGGACAAGGCTACCAACAAAAAATTGTTTGTTTAATGGTTCTTGGACCTTAGCGGATCTATGATTCCGTACTTGGTAACTGGTAAGTAGTATTTATTAGTTATTAACATTTCATTCTCCGTGAGTAAAATCAGATAGACTGTATTTATGTATAGCAAATCCAAATCTCTCCTTCGCTTGTTCATTTTTGTTTTCCTTGTAAAATATATACACTTGAAGAGTTTCTCAAGGCACATTACATGATTTTTTTGTACAATTTTTCTATTTATAGACTCTCCTTTTTCTTTCAATTGTTTATAAAAGTGATATATACTACTATAACAAGCCAAAAAAAAGAAGAAAAAAAGATAAATTTCCTTAAATGATTAGAATGAGTTATTTTTCATTCAAAAGAAGAAATATCTGGAAGGTACACAAAAAAAATAGTTGTCTAGTTTTCTTTACAATGTTGAAGAAAAAATTCATATACTATTTTAGGGTTCCTTTTCCTGAAATTCTCCTACTTGGAGTGATTGGATTCACTACTTTCAACTTGTGGCATTAACACCAAAAACACAAATCTTGTTTTGCATATTGATGATCGGCATAGATGATGACTCCCATAAGAGAGAGTAAAGAGACTGTCATTAAATTCTCCTGACTCAACCATCCCTCACTCTTTCTCTCTCCCTCTGACACGAACACACATGCAATTACAGTTATCATTTATCACAACAACTACCACTTCTCTCTCTTTGGGCAGATTAAACAACTTCACTTTCCCTCTCATGAGATAGACACATCAAAAAAATGGCGTTGCAAATTTCTTCATGCAGACCAAAATCTACCTTGTTCTCTCTTCTCCTATGTCTTCCACTACTTTTGCTTATTTCTTCCTCAGTAGCTGACCTCTCTTTTAACTTCTACGCCGGTTCTTGCCCTGGAGCTGAGTTAATCGTGAGGAACACAGTTAGATCTGCTTCTTCCTCTGATCCATCAGTCCTTGGGAAGCTTCTCCGCCTCATCTTCCATGACTGCTTCGTTCAGGTATATTACATTGCTTCAAGACCACCTCTTACTTGCGTAACAAGGCGTTTCCACTAATTTTTTGGTCGTCATTGCTGTCTTAGGGTTGTGATGGCTCAGTCTTGATTCGAGGGAACGATACAGAGCGAAGCGACCCTGGAAACGCGTCTCTAGGAGGATTCGCTGTTATAGAAAGCATCAAAAATGTTCTTGAAATCTTTTGTCCAGGCACAGTGTCTTGCGCTGATATCCTTGTTCTTGCCGCTAGAGATGCAGTAGAAGCTGTAAGAAGTTCATCAAATTCACATACATAAGAACTATATATAAATCTGTTTCTTTCTTTTTTTGGTTTTTAAAAACTCTGTTTCTTGTTGTTGTGAATACTATTTTTGGGACAGCTTGGAGGACCGGTAGTTCCGCTACCCACAGGGAGAAGAGACGGAACGGTCTCAATAGCAGCAAATGTCAGACCAAACATCATCGATACCGATTTCACAGTTGATAAGATGATCAATATATTTTCCTCTAAAGGCTTATCTATTCAAGATCTTGTCGTCCTCTCCGGTATGTTCTGTTTCTTGATATTCGAAAAAGAGAGTTTTGTCCTTCTAATACAAGCCTAAAATTTTTTTACTATGTGTCTCAGGAGCGCACACTATCGGAGCTGCGCATTGCAACACATTCAACAGTAGGTTTAAGCTTGATCCCAAAGGCAATTTAGAGCTAATAGACTCGTCTCTTGATAACTCCTATGCGCAAACACTTATGAACAAGTGTTCATCGTCATTAGATCCGACGACCACGGTCGTTGAAAACGATCCAGAGACATCGTCGACGTTCGATAATCAGTACTACAAGAATCTGCTAGCTCACAAGGGTTTGTTTCAGACGGATTCAGTTCTCATGGAAGATGATCGAACGAGGAAGATTGTTGAGATTCTTGCAAATGATCAGGAGAGTTTCTTCGAGAGATGGACTGAGTCGTTTATGAAGATGAGTGTGATAGGTGTGCGAGTTGGTGAAGAAGGTGAGATCAGACGTTCTTGTTCTGCTGTTAATTAAAAGAAGATGAGACCAAGTTCTAAACAGAGGGGAGCAAAACTGGAAGATAGTTGTATTAGTTATATTTAATAGTTAAATACTGTACGATTTCTTTATTTATTTATTTTCAGCTCAATGTAGACAAATAAGAATTTACCAAAAATCAAAATTAATTATTACTCCACAGTTTTTTACTGAAAGAGTGGCAGAAAGTAAAATTTACTTATTAAGGATTTTCATGTGTTGACAAAACTAGTAGTGTAGGTTTATATTGTTTTCATGTGCTGAACACACTAGTTTGGAAAAAGAGTACAAGAAGTTGTTTAATGATAGACTAATGAATGTTTCGCCCAAAAAAAAAAAAAAAAAAAAAAGACTAATGAACGTCTTGTAATATGAACGAGATTAAACTCATTAGGTAAGATTTACTACGTTACACCTCCGCAGACGGGGATATTGATTTAGCCGCACATGAACCCGCAACTGCTGCCTCTACTCCGCCTACTTCTTGTGCCGACTTCGACTGCCTTATTTCGGGTGATAGAAATGGTAATGGACTACGTAAGTAATGCTTAACAGATCTTATTACATTATTGTTAACGTGAATCAAAAGAACTAGTAATATTCATCTCAAAATATTATAGTCACGAACAATAAAATTTTGGTAATTTTTTTATGAAAAATTAATTAAGGATATTTAGATTTGATTAACTAAGATAAAGGCTTACAATATTAAACTAATTGATTATGGTGTGTTGTATTAGAAAATATCTAATTTTCTTAATATCTATCTTCCTACAACCCAAATTTTAACGATCAAAACTCAACTTTTATACCCCCCACAAGATTTCTTTAAAAACAAATCAACTCATCCAAGTTTAGTGTAGACGTTTGATTATGACATTTTTTTTTTGTTTAAATTACACATAAAACACAATTTTAGATTGTAATTCAAGTTAACGAATATGCAAATTTACAAAAGTAAAACATGTTAAGAATATAACGAGATTTAGAACAAACTGGCAACTTCTGGTAGACAGAGCTCGACAGGAACAGACAACAATTTGCTTCTGAATTTCTGATAATCTTTAATCTTTATGTTCAATTCAAACCCTTGATATTAAAACTAATTATATCTCGACAAAAATTAATTATATAGTACCAGTTTTTTTTTTTATAATTAAAATCGTTTACTGAGATAGTAAATCAAAATTCATTAGTTTCAACTTCAAGTAAACTACTACTATAAAATATTGTAAAAATTAATTGTTTAAAAACAACAATATTCTAATAACTTAGTCCCTGATTAAATAGGAAAACATTATAGTAATTTTAATCTTCTATTAACCGTTACGTTACTACCAAGTTTCTTTAACCGGAAAGTTCAGAAACTCGGAACAACGCCGAAACCGCCATAAACTCCGACGTCCCCACCACCATCATCACCTTTCGAATCTGTACGCTTAGCGAAACGTCCTTTGATCCTCGGCCTCATCTCAGCGTAAGCTTTACGCGACGCGTACCTAATCGTCTTCTCAAACTTCCGATTCTTCCTCTTCTCTCTATACCTCAAAACCCTAGCTTCCCTCTCCGCCGGTGATAACTGCACAACTGGTGTCATCGTCACCGTCGTCGTAACTCCTCCATTTTCAGGCACCAACGCTACATCTAAAGATCTCGACGAATCCTAAACATTTTTCACAACAACAACTCAAATCAGATCCCAAAAAAAAAAAATTCCAGATCTAGATCTTAAACATGATGAGATGATTCGTAAATCGTACAGTTTGGTTGATGAAATTGAATCCTTGTTGAGAAATTTTGGAAGGAGCGAGATCGAAATTGAAGTAATCTTCACTGAGAAACATCGTCTTGTTCTGAACAGGAACGACTCCATCGTTACCGGAGCTATTCTCCGACGTGACCTCCATCTTCGGATACTCAAGATCGGAGAACAAATTAGAGATCTCGACTCCTCCTCCTTCTTTAGGCAAAAGCCACGACGCAGCTTCGACGCTGACGTCAGCGTCACCACCGTCGTCGTCTACGAAATTAACGGAAGAGGAGGCGGATTTGGCAGATCCCGAAACGGCGTCGTAGAACGGAACGATCGGGACTCGCTCGTGGCGGCGAGAGAGCGGATTAGCCGAGTGGATGTCACGGTCGCAAGCGATGCAGAGCGCGGCGGCGTCGGCTTTGCAGGTGACGTGTGCAGGTGCTTGTTCGCAGACTTCGCATAGCCAGACTCGTTCGTGACGGGAAGCGAGTTTGTTAGCTGTGTGGATCTTACCGTCGCATGCGCCGCAGAGAAACGCTGCGTCAGCTCGGCAGAATAAAGTCGCCGCCGTCAATTTGCACGAGTCGCACAGTCTCGACGACGCCATTTTGATTTTTTTTATTCTCTCTCTCTCTTTCTTCTCTCTACTGTTTTTGATTATTTTAATAATTGAAGTGAGTCAGCTTTTTTTCTCTAATTGACTGACTCTTGGTGCTGTGGAAGTGGCGATTGTATGGAACGCGCTGGGACATGGAGATCTGAGAGTAACGAATAGATAGATGACACGTTAGCGAACCTTAGCCGAATAGTGAGACATTGAGGAGAAGTGGGCCTAGTCATATGATGTGAAGGTTGTGCTTTTTTTTTCTTTCGGAACTTTCACAAAAGGAACATATGGAAAGTTCGGAATTTTTTTTTTACTTTTTTTTTTGTCGGCAAGGAAGTAAATTCGGATAAACAAGTAACACTGTGTACAATATGCAAGTAGTACATTACTAGTATCACTAGATGCTTTTCACTGGGGCGGATAAAAAAAAAGCTTTTCACTGGACGAGACCATCAAGAACAGATATAGATAACTTAAAGTCTAGAACCAAAAATAAATAAACCAAACCGACCATTTTGTCATTTTTGGTCATTTTATTGACTTTTAAAGTAATTTATGACTTATGAGCAAGGTAGATTATATACCAAGTTTTCTTTTTATAAGACAACAGAGCCAAATATTTGTAACCAAACTGATACTGTATATCTAACAACCCAACCCAATAATTTAGTCAGACGACTTAACGATGTGATTATTTGGCAAACTCAACAATAGTTCACTATAATAGAAATTGCAAAATTCACTCAAATTGGCAATTTATTTCAACACATGCAAACTTGAGATTTTTTTGGTACTTTCTAACATCTTATTTAAACACATGCAAACTTGAGATTTTTCACTCAGAATTTTATACAAACATAACCAAGTTAGGAATTTCATACAAACGCAAGCAAATATGCAAAAATAAAAGCCGTAGGAGCAGACAAATGTAACATTTTTCAGACTCTTTAACAGTTCAACATTTGAGCTTATTAGTCCAAGTCGACAAAACATCACTTTGACGCCTTCTTTCGTCTAAAATCAGTTCAATTTCATGTTAAAAGGTGTTGTATCCCTTGTGGGTCTCAATCAAAAATCCTCGTTGAGTTTTTTTTTGTCAGAAGGAAACAAAACAACAACAACAAAAAAGAGACAATATTAAGTGAACATGTCATTGATATTAACTCATAGGATGATGAACTAAGATAAACCATACTAAACAAACCAATAAGTATAAATGATCGAAGATACACTCTTTGAGGGATGACCAATTGGTGTATGAAGATGATTTTAGCCACTGCCCGACTTCAACGTATTACTCAACCTGAAGACCAAGATGGAGAAAGTAGAATATTTGAAAACAAACGCACAACGAAATGGGTTCACTTTCAGTAATAGGACAAATAAATGGTTCGGCTCAGTTTCAGAATGTGCTTACCAGTCCAATCCCTCGAAAAGTCCCTCGCCTTTCACAGCACAAGTTTTGAAGATTGCCCATTGACGACTCTTTATCTTATGTAACTCCAAAGCTTCTGTAACAGCCGCATCATCAAGTGCACCAGGAAGATCCTGTTTAGTCAGATTTAAGAAAAATCAGACCAGATTATTATAGATGTTTTCAGCAGAAGTGTTTATAACGCATGCAAACAAACTAAAGCTTCTTTAGCAACAGAAACGAATTGCCAACAGTCAAAATTTATCAGAAGAGCTAAAATTTAGATACTACTAACCTGCTTGTTTGCAAATATCAGAACCACCGCACCTTTCAATTCCTCTTCCTATAAAAGACAATTGACAAGAGAGTCAGATTCAAATGCTGACAGTGGCAGAGGTACACTTCATTGTGAGCTTTTGTTGCATAATGAAACAGTTTAAGGATAGATTCTAAGATCTACAGAGCGACATGATCAGATCACTTATTCCTTTCCATCCAGCACTGACCTAGATACTTCAATTTTTGAGTCACCTACTCGAAGCTCATTTGATAATTTAAGAATACTTGATACACGCAATTGAGCAAAGATTGTATTTCTATATATTGTACGTTGGCAGAAAAAGGTTCTCCAAGATTAATTTTGGGTGCAAGAAGACTAACATGAAAACAATACAGCAGTGTATGAAAAGGAAGCCTCAGCAGTAGTTTACCTCCAAAATTGCATGAAACTCCTCTTTCGCCACCCCGATTCTATCTGTATCACTCGAGTCAACAACATAGATCACTGCTTGTGTATTCGGGAAATAGCATCGCCAGTACGGCCTGTCAAAATAACCATTAAATTTTGGAAAAAAACACAAACTAGTATAATCTTGATGTAGCCATTTCTGCTCATCATGCCTTCACACAGTATATGCAATGAAAATGAGAAAAGAGTTCATTTAGCTACCTGATGCTTGTTTGTCCACCTGTCACAGAAAAGTAGTAGTTAATGTATTGTGTTTCGCCAAAACAATTTAGTTATTAAAAATGTAATTCGTAAATAGCAACCATACCATACGTAAGTAATTAAACAGCAAGACAAACATACATTTTATGCAAAACAATCAACAAACTACATAGCAAGAAATGTGTTACTAATCATCAAGGCTCAAGCCATCACCTTTTAAAATAATACAGAACTCTTTGTTACCCATATTCAAATATAAAGAATTTCGTGTGCGTCTTCAAGCTCACTCATAAACGGGGTAATAACATGAATAATACTAGTCCAATCTACCAAAGTACTAATCATTATCAAGGATATATAATCCAAGGACTCAAAATAAAGTAAAATTCCGGATCATGGGTTCCGGTAATTCACTCAAAGACGAACATTCAAATCATTCAACTGTGTCACTGAAGATCTGCTAACATGGAGCTAGTCCAATTAGAAAGAATACGTAGTTGGTTTGATCTATGCTTATAAAGTTTTGATTCCGAACTTCCCTACCATATAGTATAATAAAATCCTTCCTACTACCTCAAATTCGAAGTTTAACGCATCAAGGCAATTTAGGGATTCAAACATATTCAAAGAAACGTACCTAAATCCCAGACCTGAAACTTGATATTGTTGTACTGAACAGTCTCAACGTTAAATCCAATAGCTGCAAAGATCAGATCAAAACCACAATATCACAATTCTGAAAACACATCAACTAGATCCATAATTTAAACAAAATCGAGAGAGAGAGAGATAGATAACATACTCGGAATCGTAGAGACAACTTCCCCCATCTGAAGCCGATCTGGAAATCACATAGAATAAAAAAAAAAAATCAACGATCGAATCAAAAACCCTAGTCACTGAATGTGTCAATAGAGATACGAAATGAGAAAGATTAAGGAAGAGATTTATACAGAGGATTGTGGTTTTTCCAGCATTGTCGAGACCGAGGACGAGGATACGAGCTTCTTTGTTGCCAAACACGGACGAGAACATCCGCGTGAATAGGATTCCCATCTTCTTCTTCTTTCTTCTTTCTTCTTTCTTCTTCTTCGTTTCGGATCAGATCAAACGATCTAAGAGAGATTGTATTTCTTCTCTTGGATCATTCGACCTCTCAGATCTTTCTTCTTCTTTGTGAGAGTTTATGCGATGACTGTTAAAAAAAAACAATCCCGAGAAGGACGAGAAATGTGGGCTTTCTCTTTCGTTGTTTCTGATTCAGAGAGAGGCTTTGTGTTGGGCTTTAGTGTTATCAGTCCAGCCCATTATATCTCTAGGCTCGGTCATGATTGATGATTGCTAGTAAGAAAAATGTGGTTGGTCGTTCGTATGCGCTTGGCATATAATAGGTTTTCTTAGAATGCCCCTTCGGTTGAGTTGAGTAGATGTCCAAAAGCTTCATGATATCCGCTAAAGAAAGTGTTTTGAGTTTTAAAAGCGATGTTGGTTTTCCATGGATTTTCGTAGAGGTTGATTGCGTTTATTGGTCCTAAGTCCTATACTAACAGATGATAGTAGGCGAATAGAATAGATAACGTACGATTGCTTTTGTCTTAACGATGTAATCATGGCGTTTTAATTTGTATACTGCCAAACACAATACCAACTTGTATATACGAAAGTTTATGTTGTATATAGATATTTTCGTAAAAACAAATAATGCTGATCAATCTTCTTCCTTTTAAGCCCGTTTAGTAACGGGTTTTAACTAATTTTAAATGAGTAGCCGTTTATGTAATAAAATATTCACTCCTAGCTTCACTAGGTTTGGATCCTCCATGTGTGAGGTGCAAAAGTGGTCTTCTCGACTAGGGAATCAACAAGAAAAGAAGAAAAAAACTCCTTTAAAAGACAAATTAATAGGGAAATGAAAACAACTAAAGCCTAGTAGTATAACATTGAGGTTAATAAGAATTATATGTTAGAAACATACAACAATCAAAATATCATATTCAACCTCTTCCACATTAAACGTAACTCCAATCACAACACCATATTTTAGTGTTGGAATGATCTTTTTTTTCTTTTCCTATCTCAAATGACAACACTGAAGAAAATACGTTTAATTTTTTTTTTTTTGACAACACTTATTCTTATACTTATTTTTTTGATACTTTTATATTCTTATATATTAATTAATTTATTTATCATAGTTTTGAATTTTTGATACATACGAAATAGTTTTAATTAATTAATATAATATAATATGACTTAATTATTTATAACTTAATAATTATAAAATTTCAATCATAAATAAAAAATAAATTACATCCTACTAATTATGAAAATTAATATATTTCGATCACTAGTGTTCAATTAATATATTTTAAAATTAAATATAAGCTTTTCAGTCTGTAGTTTACCTATGTCAAGCAGTGTTCAAGAAAGCGGTCTAGGCGGCCGCTTAGGCGCCGTCTAGGCGCTAGGCGCTCAGTAGACGCCTAGATGACCGCCTAAACCGCTTAAAATTACATTAATTTAATTTTAATATTTATTTTTGATTTTTAACTATATTGATTTAAATTATTAAGTTTTATATTTGTGTACATAATTATAAATGTTTATATGTTGTTAATATAACTTAAATAAATGTATTTTTGTTAATTTTGTTTATAATTTATAATTTTTTTTTATTTTTCTAACATATATTTGTACATAATTTTATATATATAATGTTTTATGTTGTAAACGTCTAAACCGCCTAAAAACCGTCTAATCCCCAATTAGACGTTTTAGGCGCTAGGCGCTGGGTCACCGCCCAGATACCGTCTAACGCTTTCTTGAACACTGATGTCAGGTAAGAATTTTTATAATCGAGCATCATTGTCATCCCCTATGTAACTTCTACAGCTAAAACCTCATACTCTATCAACTATGATCATATTATATATGGAAAAAGGGAAAGTAAATTGTTCGTTCTCCTTTAATTATTTTGTATGTTTATTTATGCTGCACAAAGTTTGAGACGGTTTATAGTATTGCTTTGGAACTTTCTTGCGGGAGACGCGGCTACTCGGCGCCTCTAGAGACAGCTCAGCAAGTGACAAATAAGTCAAAACAGAATCATTGTCTTTGCTTTCATATTAACCTCTGTTTATGACACGTGTCCCATTAATTAGCTGCTACTAACGTATTCAAATTAATTAGCTGCTACTAATGGACAAATATTAAAATCAGTGGTCTATAGCCCGAAGGTTTATTGTATTACTACTTATGTATAAAATTGAAATATCTAAAAGTTGATTATTCTGATTTTTATTTTAAATCACTATCTAATCGACGAGTTTTAAGTTGGCAAAAAGCCGTTATTATATCAAAATAACAATTTTGATTGAAAATAATGCATAAAATTAAGTTTTTGACGTTTTTGTGGAGTGCACTTCACTTCAAAATCTCTCTGCATTAATAGCGTGAGAACAGAAGAAAATTTGGTCTTGTTGATGGGACATTGTCAAATTAAATGCAAAGTAGGTTAATGGGGCAAGTAATCGAATTATTTTCTGATTGATACCATAAAATGTGCTTTTCATTTTTTGTTTAACTAGAAAAGAATTTGATGCTTCTTTCTTGTGTCTACAAGACTACTCATACGCACACATTCTCAAATATTATAAGTTATGACACCATCATCAGTACAAACAACTATTCTTTGGCAAGAAAAATACACAAATGCAAGTAACACATACATAGAGGAGGAGACACCATTATAATAAACTCATAATGAAAAACAAAAAGTAAATAAACGAATATCTTTGGAAGAAAAAAAAGAAAGAAAATGTCGAGAATATATACGTAAACAAAGGTGAATGTATTTTAATTTATACATGAATATAAGTAAATAAAAATTACAGTGTTTATGTGTATATATATAGGATTAATCACGTTTTCATTGAAACATTAGGAAGCTTTTGAATTGACGATCGATCACTAGTCTTGGAATAAGAAATTACGAACAAAAACATTCATTAATCATCATAACTCAAAATTTTCTCTCAGTAAAATTTACATTCCTCGGAAAATTTCCCAAGAAAATCCCCAAACAACAAAAGAAAGACCTAATAGCAAAGATGTAAAATCCCCCCAAAAAAAAAAAAAAAAAACTGAGAGAAGAAAAAAAAAAAACAAAAAGCTCAGTGACTCGTTGTTTCTTCATGTTCTTTCGTTTTCTCACCCATTTTCTCCTCGGCAGCACCACCATCCTCCGCTTTTGAAATTACCATATTACCCTCGTGACCACACATGCATTTGTTCGCCGCCGGCGTGGCTAAAAACCTCGGCAAGTCATCTCCGGCCATTATGACAAGAATCTTCTCCTCGTACGCCACGCTCTCCGCCTTCACTCCAGACTGACTCTCTTTCCCTTCGTCGACTCTTCCACCGTTTCCTTCGCCGGAGTCATCACCGGAGGTGGACAAGCGCCAGTAAGAGCAAGCGAGGATAAGTAAAGCGAAAGCTATGAGTCCTAACATAGCGGCAAGACCACCGAAAAGGTACGGCACCGGTGAGTGCCACGGCGACAGAGGCGGTCCGTGATTCTCGAGTGGCTTTATTGACGTGGCATGTCTCGCTTCAACATCTACCGATGCTTGTTTAATGCTCAATGGCCTCATTTTTTTTTTTTGGTGTGTATTTCTTCTGTTTCTCTCAGATTTTTTTTTCCTTCTTCTTCTTTATTTAAAAGTATATTTTTTTTTTAATTTTATCACTCTTGACTTTATGGAAGAAAAAAGAAGAAAGCTGGAAAGATGAATGAAATAAGTGCGATGAGGTGTTATATTTATAGGTGAGAAGTTACCTGAGGAAAACGAAAGTGAGTCACTCCGAATATTTAATTATCTGAATTAAAGCATTTTTTTGTATTTTGTCACAAGTGGTTTATTACTTTTAGTTTTGCCGCATATGCATGCAATGTCAAACTTATTTTGTTAGGGACACATATACTTATATATACATGTAACTATGTAAGGTGTTTGTTTGAAAAATAATAATAATGTACTGTTACGTGTAAAATTTTTGCATTAACTCGGATTGATCTATCGAATTATAGAGAGCTTAGGCTTTTATGTATTTTTAAGTCTTGTTTCTTTTTACATTTTCTGGAGTATTCTTGAAGGTTTGGAGAAAAAACTAGTATAATATTGTAGAAGCCTTGGAGACAAAGCAGAAAGCCTTGTACAAGAAGGATAATATCCAATTAGGAGGATCTAGAGAATCGATCTCTACCATTAGATCGACTAGGTAATATCCCGTGCATATGCGCGGGTTGTTATATTAGTTATGTTAATTTATTTTAGGTTATAATAATTATAAAATTATGAGAATTTTCTGAGCATTTTTTTTTAAAAAGTTTTTTCGTATGCTATTTCTGAAGAATCAAATCAATAATTATCATCCCTTGAAATCCTATAAATAACTATTCTCAAATTTTTGAGCCCATGCAAGAACACAAACAAAACAAAGAAAATATTTAGAATATGAGATATGGTGGATGATAATGTGAGAATAATTATTTATAGGATTTCAAGGGATAAAAGTTACATTTCTAAAATTATTAAATGGAAGAGTTAATTATAATTTATAGTGTGTTTGAAATGTTGGTGTAATTCCTTGTAGATCATCCTCAGCAATGTAGGAAATATCCCACTGTAATATTCCAGCAATCCTTCAAGTGTCCCCCTATAAAGTGCCTGCGACAAACATAAAATTCAAAATAAACTTGTGTGTATTATGGTTTCAATGATATTTGTGTTTTCTTTATTATGAGGTGCGAACCTGAATGTTTGGAGAAAGTTCCAAGAAGTGAATATGCTGGTTTCGAATTAACCGTATCAAGGACCGAACCTTTTCAAAATGTTGTGGATGGAGTGAGTTTCCTGTTTTGTTTTGATAGTCGGTCCTTATGTGAGTGATTATCTAAGAATCAATCAGTTTCTCCCACTTCCCATCAACTCCTACAAACAACGGTCGATGCTGTTCCATATTACTTACCATCTTTGAACCAGTATTTCCCCTTGTGTTAATTATATCATTAACATCCTTGAAAAAGTTCAACTTCTGGTCGACATTCCAAAACAGCGGATTGTTTAACGGGATTTCAAGGGATAAAAGTTACATTTCTAAAATTATTAAATAGAAGAGTTAATTATAATTTATAGTGTGTTTGAATGAAAATGAATGGAAAAATAGTCAATTCATAATACATGTAATTTCAGTTACAATTTAGTAGTAAAGTGTGGATTTAAAGTATAGATTAATGTACATTATTATATATTTATTTAACTAAAAATAAATATGATTCTTTTAGAAATTAAATGCTAAATTAATCAATAAGGAGAGAGTGAAACCTTTATGTAAGTTTGTATGATATGTATATCTTACATAGTTTATATTAATATGTGAGTTAAATGTCAAGATTAAATGTTTTTTAATTTGTGATTTAATATAAAAAATATTTTAATTTGTTTTGACTTAAGGAAAAGGAATACTAAGGGGCTCAAAATTTTAACTTACACATGATTTGGTTGTTTTGTTGATATAAACTCAACAATCATACATAATTTCAAATTGAAAATAGTACTTTTGAAGTGACAAACTAAATTAGTTTTCTTATAAAATTTTATAAACTTCAATCCAAATATTTTTTAAAACCCCCAAGGAGAACTTCTATCTTTTTGGTTTTGTTTTTTGTTTTTCACTCATCAATTTAAAGTATAGTGCTAGATTTCATACTAATGGTTTCATCTTTGGAGGATTTAGTTAAATGGTGTTAAATTATATTGTTTTTCTATATTTCATTTCCACCTAAATCACAAAGACCTTTTTTTTTTAATTGAAGTTCTTTTTGTTTTCAGAAACCTCAAATTTTAAATGAAATAAATATTATATTGATCTTTACAAATTTATCTATTTGATCACAAAACAAAATAGAATTTATAAATAGAGTTTATAGACTTTAAGCAAAATAGGCTTTATAAATGGATAATTGTATTGATCTTTAAATATTATTATATTGATCTTTACAAATTATTAAAAATGATACATAGAGATGAATCTTTTCAACTTCATGACTTATTGTGTGGTGAGAGTATGAAAAATAATAACTTACTAGATGTTAATCTAATATAGACAATGGAGATAAACCTTTTAAAACATTAAAGTAAACAATGTAAGATATACAAATCATACAAACTCAATGATATTTGAATTGATTTTTTTAACTCATATAACAACAATAACAAAAAAATACAAAAAATTAAAAGAGATATAGTGGAAAAGGATTAGAGAATGAAAGAATGAGAGATTAAGAGAATAAAAGAATGAGTATTTATAGGAAGAGAAGTGATGGAAAATTACATTTAGAACAATGGAAGTTACAATTCTCATTTATTATTTGTTTAATTACAATTGAGTGGAGAAATAAAGTTAATGCATAATTTATATGATTTCAGTTTTGTATGAAAATGTGAGTTAAATGTGAAGATTAAATGTGTTTTAAATTTATAATTTAATATAAATATTTTTTTATTAAAATTGAATTGCCAAGTGGACCAATAAGTAGAGAGTGAAACTTTACTTTTATATATATGATTCTATCAATATCGTCCATTACGAAGGTGAACTTGTTTATAAATGGGTCATTTATAATTATCCGAGTATTTTTCTAATTAGTAAAACTTTACTTTCTCTCTCTAAGTTTTAAGTTTGAGTTTCTACTTCCTAATAGTATGCTTATTTATCTTTTATGAGGTAAGGGGCTTGTTCGTTTGGCTGCCGCAGGTACTTGCGGCTGCGGCAGACGCAGGTATGGTTGTTCGTTTGCTTGCCGCAGGTACCTGCGTCATGACGCTGCGACAAACGCTGCGACCTACGTCTAATATTTTTAAACGTTGTTTCAATTCAGCGGTTAAAAACATAAACGCAGCCGCTGCCGCAGCCGCCAGCGTCAACCAAACGAACAAGCCCAAGGTCGCACGAATCAAATCACGGGATATCGGTTTGTGACAGAATGTTACCTACCCCTAATTTATTAAATCAAATACAACATACTAATATTTCTTTTTTACAAAATTAAATACACAAAAGACTCCGACAGATTCAAGAACCACAAAGTTGCGGCATTAACATCAAGGTTCTCGGCTTCTCGCCATCGATTCCACTCCGTCAACCCACAAGATAGTTTCATGTGTTATTTTCTTTAGCAATAAGTATAGGACTATAAATGTCATCAATAAAGTTAAATCTGTCCAATTGGCGTATTAAAGAGCAAATTAGCATCTTAAAACAGTTTTTGAAAAATGTTAAAAAAAAGCCTAAGTTTTTGAACTGATTGTACTTAAAAAAAAAATTTGAAATTACTTTTAAACCATCTCTAATGTATATTTCTATTTTTTCCTCTAAAATAGAGTAACTCAAAAATAGAGCATTGTTTTACTCCAATGTATTATTCTATTTTCAGTGTAAAAAAAATAGAGGTGAGAATATAATTGCTTTATATATAGAGTAATACTATCATTTTCTCTATTTTAGAGTAATATATAGAGTAGGATTGTAGCAAATATTGCTATATAATAGAAATTTAACTCTAAAATAGAATAGGGTTGGAAATGTCCTTAAAACTTAAATTTAGTCGAACAATTTAAATCTTTTACAATCTTTTTAAGGAGCTATATACATTTTTATGTGCATTTTGTGTTTCCAACTGTTACTCACTTGTCACACCAACTACCCGCACCAGGTATAGCTAGCTGCTCAATAGTCCACAAAAGCTGTCTTCAGATAAATATGTAAGTTATCAGGTGCATATTTGTGTCCCAGCGTTAAACTTTTATGTATTTCAGATGATCCGTCCATTTCAAAGGACCACATTATTTTCTTTCTATCTGTTTTGTTTATATGCTAGACTCAATCTTTACAAATATTTACGAAGGCCTATTTTGGAATCATCTATGTATTCACATTGGGATGACATATATATATTCGAATAAATTAAGAAAAAAACTTAACTCTTATTTTCAGTTACCTTTGAAATATAAGCATTGATACGATGCCCTAATTAAGATGGCAGGAAAATCATATATTGAATAATGAAATTGATCTGAGTTCTTTTTTTTTTGTCAACACAATGATCGGTCATTACCAGAAATCACTTTTGAACAAATCAATGATCGAAAAACTTTTACTCAGTAATAAACAAATTTAACCGATCAGGTTTTTCTAAAAGTGCTTAAACAAATGCACATCAGTATTAGATGGTAGTTTAGTATATATATGTTTATATATACTATATAATATAGTATTAGTATCGTCACTTTATTCCCGTCAGGATATAACGAGAAATCTGTGATGATTATAGAGGCCCACAAGATATTAGTGCGACGACATGAGGCACAGTGAAATAGCACATTTGGGTGCTTTAGTGGTAAATGACAATGTTTGCACAATAATACTAAGAGAGACAGAAATGATAGCGAAAGGACGAGAGGGAATGAGCATTGTGGGTTAAAGCCCCAACAAACCAATTTGTGCTTCTCGTCTTCATCTTCCATATTCTCTCAATTGGTGCGTCAGATGTGATCTAAATGCTTCTCTCTCTCTTGGTGATTTCATCTTTCCATCATAAGATTACTAACTATCTTGTGTTGTCGATTGTTTATGTATTTACCTATGAACAACTCTTTATATCTGTTGATAGATGTATCATGGGTAAAATTTTACATGGTCTCGATTGTTCACGTAAGTTTTTTCATTTACATTTAATTTATACATGTTATAAAAAAGCTTCAACCTTAAGCATATTAAGCGTTTTACAGATTCTATGAGGTACGTTTTTGCAGTTAGATCTAATGTATTTAACACTCATTTTTTATAAAAGGATTAGTATGATGGTAAATACCCGGATCACGTTTTGGTTAAAACAAATAACATAGAAAACTTGAGATCACCAGTCATTGTCATTACACAAATTCAATTCTATTTTATATTATCTAAGCACACAAAATGAGATTAGATTCGATCAACAATATCTTTGGTTCAAATTGATTTGGCACATTGTCATAACAAGAATCATTACCGCTATTAAAAAATACATTACATAATTCAATTCATCCTTTTTAATTTAGTACTAATATAAAGCACCAAGCACCATGTTCTTCTTGTAATTCGACAATCAATTCATATCTTATTTATTTACGTGGGTAAGTATATTTGCATTCGCATTTACGAGAAAAGAAATAATATTATATAAAAATTAAAGGGTAGTAGTATAACTGTATAAAGGTTGGTTCTTTTGGTACTGACTGGTGAACTTAAACAAAGTATTACAAGTAGTACAGCTTAAACAAAGTATTACAAGTAGTACAACTCTAAATTTTTAGCAATCACAAAATTTTTACCAAAAAGTTTTATTAAAAGCTTTACTCTTAGTTTTTTGGTACAACTTTTACGTACAGTTTTTTTTTACAGTTTTACACTATTCCGTAACAGCTTACAGCTTCATCTTACAGTTTTTCTGTACAGATTTGGTTACATTATCAATCGGATCCAAATGTGTTCTTGGTACAACTACAAACTCTGTTTGAGAAAAAAAAAACATTTTTTTAACTAGAAAAAGAAAAGAAAAAGAAAAAGAAACAATTAAAAAAAGAAAAAAAGGAAAAAAAAAAAGAAAAAAAAAAGGATAAAAAAAACAATTAAAAATGTATTTGCACTATTATTGGATACATTCATTCATGTCCCACGTTTCGTCAGCTTCCACCTGAACCTTTCAGGCTTCATTCAAGCAGTGGAGGGTACAAACTTTTGCACGGTCAATCATTTCGTAGTTTTATTTTGTTTTTATTATCTAAGATTTTTTGGACTTCGATTTCCATAATATATAACTTAGACAAGAAAAGCACATTCACCAATTAAACCATCAAAACACAGGCAATGAAAAAAAATTCAGTCTTATACAGTGTTTTGCATTTCACTTACGTATTTGTTATATTTATTTCTCAAAGGAACAAAAAAAAATCTACGTAAGTAAATGTAAATCTTAAGCAGTACATTTATTTGGGTCAAAATTTATCCTTGAAATCTAAGCAAATCATTTAAATGTCACATATAATTTACCTTATGCAAACTACTTAGCGCCAGAGCCGTCACAGAGAATTATGAGGCCACAAGTCCAAAAATATTTTTAGGTCTGTTAAAAAAAAATTTAATGAAAACACAAATAAATAAGAGTTTTGAGGATTGAACTCATGACATCTTAGACTCTTTTCCACTGCTTTTACCACTAGGCTAAAGGAACTTTCTGTGAAAAAGGACCGATTATAGACCTATATATTTTGTGGCCGCAAGCTGATGCTTCATCAGTTTGTGTCTTGGGCTGGCTCTGCTTAGCGCTTCGTATAATTTTATGCAAAATTTGTGTAGTCTTTCAGACCGATCTCTAGACATGTTTTGAGTTTGATCAAGGCTGAAATTTGCATTATCTAATTAAGCACATTAGGCAAGTTCTATTTGGAATCCTCCAATGCCATGTAACATGGCTAAGAAGAACAGTCATGAAGCATCACGAGATCGGATTTTTCCACGACAATTGGCTAGAACCTGATCATAACTCAGGACACATAACGCATCCTTACCTTTCGACCCCATTGCAACGGGGCAAGACACTGAGGATTTGAAGTTATTCAAATCTGAAATCTTAAACTATACTAATCTTATCTCCTTCTTAATTATATGTTAGGGACAGATAATATCAACAAAATTAATCGCCCAAAAATAGAAATATCATAAAATAGACGATTGCAGACTATTGGTTAGTGTCTTTATTCATTTGTTTCTCGATATTTTCTTTTCAAACATCTGACACAAAAAGAAAATACAAGAGTTGTGGTAATTAACAACTAGAGTGTAACACATTTTTTTAGGTTTTAAGTAGATGTGAGTACCACTTAAAGGTCCTTTTTGTTGTGATTTTCCCTATTTTTGCTTTCTAATTAAATTCTGAAGTTATTTTGTTCCAAAATTTTGTATGAAGTTATGCTTCACTAATGCTATCAGCATAATCATATATTATTTACTTGTTAACTATGTGATATGTGAATACATGTCGATAAAGCATTTTTTAAAAAACATGTCGAAGACTTTGTAGATAAAGCACATATTCCCAACTTGGGTTTTGTTTCGAGGGTGTTTGGTGAATGGTGACGTACATATTTCCAACTGGGGGGCTCTCAACCGTAAACGATGCCAATCAGGGATCAGCGGATGTTGCTTTTAAGGCTTCGCTGGCATCTATGAGAAATAAAAGTTTTTGGGTTCTATCGTAAAGCTAAGATCATTGGACATCTTGAGTATAACGAACATTTTAACAGCAATTTAAGACATAGTCACTCTATGGAAACCGTGTAGATAGAACTTTGCTTAATGTGTAGATAAGAAACAATTTTTTTTTTTATCAAAAAAAGTTTTGATTCAAAGTATTATTAGATTCATGAAAACAAAATAAGATTTTTTTTTTCTGTATATGGCAATATATAATATGAAATTGAGGCAAGGTTGACTGAATATATGAATATTTGAATATATAAAAATATTATAATATTATACCATAAAAAGTCATCTGTATGTACAGACCATGGCCACATATTCATCACTCTATGGTATCAAGGTTGTATAAATTCTATCTTTTTACTGAAGATAAGAGATCATTCATGCTTTGATTGATGGTATAAAGTTTTTTTTTAAATAGTGGAGAGTACGTTTTGTTTGATTGGTGGTTTGGGATGTGTAGCGTGAGTTTCTGGTGGGTTTTATTTTTGTTTTGAAACCAATTCGATACTTTTTCTTAGTAGATGGTTTTAGATTTCATTTTAGAGGCATCTAGATCCAGATATCTTAAGATCTAACAACAAAATTTTGCTAGAAACCTGAATATGTTTTCAAAAATTGTTTCATTTCGTAGAATCCTGCTTTGTTTTCCAACGGATGTTCATGCGAAAACTGTCACTTGATCTATATCATGTCTTTGTTGTAGTTTTCTGGATTTGACATGCAGTATCATTGCATGACAGATCCATTGGTTCACAAACTTTTTGTTTAGTTTTGCAATGAACTTCTGATTATATCGTAATGATATTTCACTTGTTTTCAGATTTATGTTAGATTACATTTTTGAGGCATCATGATTGTAGCAAAAGATCTTGTGAAACCTAAATATATAGTAACTGGATTTAGTGAGCAAACTCAATTCTGATTTTTTTTTTCATGCGTTTAAGCACAACAGGCTTCCGGATCTGAAATCTCTAACGCAGTGGCAAGCACTTTCGCCTTGGATTCATTCTTGACAACGTCCCCAAAGACGAGTACCTCGCCGTCGCTGGTAGAAACCCCGGACGTTGATGGTAGTGGACTGAGTGTTGATCACTAGTTTGTCCAGTTCAAGCTTCAGGTAAAAACATGTTTCCCCTTTATAACTCCTTATAGTGTCTCTCATTGCAACAATTCCTTAGTTTTTACACATTGCAACAATTTTTCATTAGGAACTGAAAGCAACGGGAAAAAGGCAAAAGGGTGTCAGCTTCATAACCTATTATGATGTCAAACATATGAAGATAAGAAGCTGTGCGGAAGAATTTGCTTGTCACTCTTAAATTTATAGATCGCAGCAAACCAATGACCATCAAAATATATTTGAGAATACAAAGAATACAACAAGTATTGGGCTTGGATTTTAGCATTGCAGAAAGATCATTAGACAACTTGCATGTAGGGGCCATGTTAAGAGCAATTTAAGACTTAAATTTCTGACTTAGTTTAGCCTAGAAAGGAAAAGTTGATGAGGAGATAAATGTTTGCAAGACATTTATTTATGCTTGCAAGTTGCATGGACGATATTGAATTTTCCTTGAAAGCATGAATGAATGTCTTGACGACATGCATCTCCGGATAAGCTTGCCCTCTTAGGCTAAACCAAGTCAAAAATTTATTTCTGAAATTTCTCTCCACGTGACCTGAACACTCAAATTGTCTTATGATCTTCACACAATGCTCAAACCCAAAACCACAGCTTGCTGTACGTACTCTTTGCATTCTCAGGTTTATTTTGAAGGTCATCGATTTGATCTGGCTTGAATAGAGAGATTGATGGGCAGATTGTCAAGGACAGCTTCTTTTAAATCTTAAAAGGTTGCAAACTTAAAGTTACTGACTTTGTTTAGCTTAACGAGCAAAGGTTGGGAAGATAAATGTTGTCAAGACATTCATTCTTGCTTTCATGGAAGATATATAATTTTCTTTAAAAGTAAGTATGAATGTCACCACCACATGTATCTCCTGATCAGCTATCGTTCTAAGGCTAAACAAAGTCAGAAAATTATGAGCGAACTTTCTCTTGACATGACCTGAACACTCAATTGTCTAATGATCTTCACACAATGCTCAAACCCAAAACCACAGCTTTCTGTACGTACTCTTTGCATTATCAGGTTTATTATTATGGTCATCGGTATGATCTGGCCTGAATTGAGAGATGTAGATGGGTTTTATTTTTGTTCTGAAACCAATACGATTCTTTTGTTTGTAGATGTTTTTTAGATTTCACTTTAGAGGCATCTAGATCTAGAAATCTTAAGATCTAGCAATAAAATTTTGTCTAATACCTGAATATGTTTTTTTAAATTGTTTCTTTTGGTAAGAATCCTACTTTGTTTTCCAACAGATGCTCATGCAAAAACTGTCTCTTTAACTATATAAATGTCTTTGTTTTCTGGATTTGACATGCAATATCTTGTTCACAAATTTTCGCTATAGATTTGCAATGAACTTATGATTATATCGTAATGATATTTCACTCGTTTTCAGATATTAGCAAAAGATCTTGTGAAACCTAAATCTGTTTAAAATGGATTTAGTGAGCAAACTCATTTCTAATTTTGTCATGCATTTAATCACAGCAGGCTTCCCCGATCTCCAACGCAGTGGCAAGCACTTTCGCCTTGGATTTCTTCTCGACGACGTCCCCAAAGACGAGTAGCTCGCCGTCGCTGGTAGAAACCCTGGACGTTGATGGTAGTGGACTGATAGTTGATCACTAGTAAGTCCAGTTCAAGCTTCAGGTAAGAACATGTTTCCCATTTCTAACTCCTTAGTTTCTCACAACATTCCAACAATTCCTTAGTTTTTACACATTGCAAACAATTTTTCATTAGAAACTGAAAGCAACAGGAGAAAAGCAAAGGGTGTCAGCTTTGGAACCTATTATGATGTCAAACATATGAAGATAAGAAGCTGTGCGGAAGAATTTGCTTGTCACTCTTAAATTTATAGATCACAGAAAACCAGTGACCATCAAAATGAGAATACAACAAGTATTGGCTTGGGTTTTAGCATTGCATAAAGATCATTAGACAACTTGCGTGTAGGGGCCATGTTAAGAGCAATTTAAGATTTAAAATTGCTGACTTAGTTTAGCCTAAAAAGCAAAGGTTGATGAGGAGATACATGTTGTCAACACATTTATTCATGCTTGCATGGACGATATAGAATTTGCCTTGAAAGCATGAATAAGTGTCTTGCCCACATGCATCTCTTGATCAGCTGCCGCTCTTAGACTAAAACAAGTCAGAAAGTTTTGTCTGAACTTGCTCTCGACTTGGCCTGAACACTCAAGTTTTCTTATGATCTTCACACAATGCTCAAACCCAAGCCACAACTTGTTGTACTCTTTGCATACTTAGATTTATTTTGACGTTCATTGATTTAGATCTGGCCTGGATTGAAGATTGATGGGCAAATTTTCCAGGACAACTTCTTTAAAGACCAAACTTTGATGCCCAAAACGTTTGTTCACTATTCAGCTATATCATTTTTATTTTCTTGATTTGGTATTACATACGTTGTATACAAGTTTTGGAATATAGATTTCAGCGAACTTTTGATTAATTATACCGTCTCTCTCTTCTTGGATTCTTCTTCCTATGAATCTTTCCTCAAAAACAAAAGAATAAGTCACATGAACACATCGCTTAAATGTGTCTGTCTCAGATTCAGAGTTAGAGAGACACTCTCACTGAGGTCCTCGTTGTCTGAACACAATCCATATTGAATCTCACAAAAATTGGGTCCAAACAAATTCACATGTAAAGCCATGTCTCTAAAGATAGTGAATCCAAAAGTAAGATGTTACAGCTTAGCGCTCAACCTGGAGAGCCAGCACTGGAGGAGATCTGTTGAGAATCATCACACGATTCTCTCTTGAAAATCTCCAAAAACTTAGGTTTCCAGTCTCTACATCATATCTATAGGCATAAGTTACATTTCCTGGCCCGTTAGTGAACAAAACAGAGTTCCCACTCACACCACAACCACCAGGAGGAAGCTCCTTAGCCGAGAAGGAGAAATTCCCCAGCTCTCCAATAAACAAAACACGGTCTCCCAAATCGCTGACCACAACCCATTCACCAGCCTCCTCATCTAGCCTACTCACTCTACATACTAACCGAAAATAATCCAACTCACCATATCTTGGTACGATTTTCTCAACCAGGAAAAGCTCATCATCACCTGATGGAACTAGATAATTACTTGAGTTCAAAAGCTGTGAGGGCTTCAATGGAGTCGCTTCCAACGAACACGGATCAATAACGAAGATTTCCCCGTTAAGAAAGACAGCGTAAAACCTACCTCTAAAAATGAACAAATCCCAACAAGAAGCATCTGAGAACTTCTTAACCCGCATCCACCTCATTTCACCACTTGTTAACACCAACAAAACTTTAGTGTAGTTGAGTAGCACAACAAATCCTCCTCCTTGTTTATTTAACGGAAGCAAAGCCACGCCTCTGTAAGCTGATGTCCACGCTTCAGGATCCCAACCAATCATTCTATACTGATGTCCTAGAGGGATGATCTGACAGTCTAGCATGTTCATCAAGGTTGGCTTTTCAGATCCTGGTATCTTCACTTTCACTGTACACTGAAGAGGCTCCATATGATAATGATTCTCTGACTCATCTACTAGACCTATATCTCCTAGAAAATACTCACAAGGCGACGTATCTCGGACTCTAAAAAGAAACAAAGGGATCTTCTCAAGGATACACAAGTCTCTGCTATCGTAAGGGAAATCAGCAAAAGTTGGAAGAGAGTAACTCAGACGTAACAAGCAAGAAGGAAACGGAATCGCTGATCGCCACGTGGTGCAAACAGAGCGAACATGAACAACTTCGAAACAGTTGTCAAGATACGTCAAGATGAGTTGCAGTAACTCTCCAGGGAGAAGAGACCACTCTGGTGTCTGCTCTTTCGTTGCGGGAGACAGCTGCAATTTCGAAACCTACAAGAAAAAAGAAAAAAAAAGAAAAAAAAAATTACAATTTTTGAAGTAGATATCTGCGAATAAGCATCAAAAACGAGTTCTTACGCAATCCAGGAGAAGAGAGCAGTCTATGGATGATGTCTCTGTTGCAGGTTCCGCCATCATTGCAGGAAGAATGAATTTAAGAAAAATTGATTAGAGAATTTAGTCTAATTCCAGAATTGAAGGTGGAGAAAGAGTACGTACCCAAAACCTGGATTAAGTGTTAAGAACCCTAAATAATTACAGAGACACAGAAGAAGAAGGTTGAAAAAGTCAGAAACGAAACCATCTTCTCCCAAATATTTTCGGATCTGGGGAAGTAAAATTTGTTTCCAGGAGGAAATTTTCTTTTTACCAATTTGACTAGTCGGGTCGGGTTGACACAACGGGCTTCATTCCGGAATTTGGGCCTTAATAGAAGAAGAGTTGGGCTTATGGTAAAAAAGAAGTCACCAGATGACCATCAGCATTAGACAGAGTATGCATCCAAAAAAGTTACAAGTAGCCACCAGAATGTCTACATATCCTCACAACAAAAAACAACATACAGTGACTTCTTCACTTCTAGAATTGGACATTGTCACTAGTTAAAACATTGATTTAGGCACATTTTCAGTTGGTCTCTTGTTTCACCTTGGAACAAAACTTAAGAACAGAGCTTCTGTCTGCTCCCCAAACCAGCTCCAGGATGATTGATTCTCCTATCTTCACACCGTTAGCATTGCAAAACTCTTTCCAACCTCCTGCCAATCCCATTCTGTTACGTTCCACCTCAAAACACATTTTGGTAGACCACTTCACGCCGTGTTTATCCAAGAAACTCATCTTCTTTGCCTTTTGTAATCCATTCACCTTTGTGAAAGGTATTGGAAGCGTCTGCGAGAGATTCAAACGAGGGTGAGATAAGGATGAAGAATTCTGTAAAAAAGAAAATTAATGGTTTGGTGATGAGACTAACCAGTTTAGATTCTCTGATGTTGTAAGGCGTAAGGGTTACTGTCACAAAACGGTTTTGAGATTCTGAAGAAGAAGCTTTCCATATCGATCTACTCTTCACTACATTTCCTTCTGATAAGCAATCTTCTTCTTCTATCTCTCCAGGGGATATCCGTAAACCAAGAGTTCCACCTCTTTGGATCAGTTTGAAACTTGAGAAATCTCCAGCTCTAAGTCCATTAGCTTGACAAAAACTTCTCCATCCTCCTCCTCTGATGTAAGTAGTTCCGCATGATCTTCGTTTCAAACTTACACTCCATGATCTGCCCTTTTCGTTCATCAGAATTATCTCTCCACATCTTCTGTCTAGACCATTTGCTCTCACAAAACTCATTGGAAGAGTCTGGAAATTTCATTACAATACAAACATGAGTTTGAATCTAATTCATACCCTAAAACAAGATACAAACCTACTATAATAGTTTCTTTTGGTGTTCAAAAAAATTAAAGAGTTAGAATACCAGTGAGTCATAGCGTAGATTTGAAGGCGTGACATTAGCCACAAAACAAGATAGATCTAATGACGACTCTGCTTTTTCCTTTTTTCTTTGAATCTTCCCTGAAAAAGAAGAGACTACATCCAACTAGTATTAGACTAAAGAAGAGACTCTCTATCTTTTATATAATACTTACGGATTCATATTCCACTATATGAGCACATTTCTTCAATATATCAGTTAGAGAGGCAAATGAACACAACTGACCGAGATTGTTCTGGTTGTTTAAAGAAGACACATATTGAATCGGACAACAACTAGGTCCCAAAATTATCACGTGAAAACTCATGTCTCGCTCTTGTTTGAAAACAAGGATGTCGCCTATGCGAAGAGCATGTGCGAGAGCAAACTCTTTCCAACCGTTTGTGAGTCTTTGGCCATCTATTTTCACTTTCCAGATTATTTTGGATGCGTCTGATCTTAACTCGGCCGTCTTCTGCTCATTTCTTCCTTGTACATTCTTCAAGAAGAAAGCCACAGGAATTGTCTGAAACAACATGCAAATACATAACAGACACATTATGCTCAATGAGCTTCTCAAAAGACAGAGACATAGACAGAGATAGAAGAAGGGAAAGAGTAAGAGAGAAATATTACCAAATGGCTGTGAAAGCCAGGAAGAAGAGGCTTGAAGAAATGTTGATTCGCCATTATCAAAGCTTCTAAATCTCTCTTAGACTTCACACTGCAATCTCAAAGGGGTAAAGAGTGTAGTAAACACAAAATTATAAATGTCGAGACTTATTTTTATTTTTAACTAGAGACTCTTTGGTTTCCCACTAGTGAACCCGAGAGCTTTTAAAAAAAATAAAAAACTAGTAATGATTAACTTTGTTTCAAAACATATACTGTTGACTTTTTCTCTATATAAGGCTTAGTTGAGGAAAACTTATGCACTTTACATGCTTTTATAATAACAATCATAAATTTCTCAATAAATCAATTATGTAGAAGTGAAAAGACGATTAACCATACCTATAACATGTTTCCTCAGTCGAAACAGAGCCTAACAGGAACCTCCCACTAGATTAGCTTCAGTACAACGAATAAGATAGACGTCGCCTCTCTTTTGGAGACAGGGGGAATAAGTAATAATTATGTGTTACTCCCTCAGTTTTTTATTACTTGTCATTCTAGAGATAAATTTTTGTTTCCTAATACTTGTCGTTTTAGATTTCCAATGCAAATGTTTGGTAAAAATTTCAATTCTATCCAACTTTATTAATGTTTTGACCAATAAAAAAATTAGAAAATATATTAAAAAGGGATAAAACAGAAAATTTAATGGTTTTCTTAATCTGTGTGAAACAACCTTAAACGACAAGTAATATAAAACGGAGGGAGTATATGATAGTGAAGTAGATGGTTGTGAGAAAGTTGAATAAATGGAGAGTTGTAAAATAAAATAGAGAGTTGAATAAATGGAGGGTTGTGAAATAAAGCTTAAGGAATATTCTATGTAATATTCCCTAAGACTTGTATTATAAATACCAAGACTTGGTGAAGAGTTTCACACAAGCTAGAGTGAGTGAGTTTGAGTAAGAGTCTTAAGAGTTCTTGTAATCCCTTTGAGTGTTTCAATAATAAAGTTTATCCCTTTGTATAAAGATCTTTCTTATATCCTTACATAATCTTTTGTCCAAAATACTTCCTAAACACTTAGCATTGATCCTAAAAACCTCCTAAGTGGTTGTACCACTATGTGTGTGTAATTTAAGTTGCACGCCACTACAAGAATGCTTTATCACACTTCCTACATGTCTTCAAAGTAAAAATAAATACCTACAGCTTATTTCATTTCTGTGTGGTCTAAATTTGGCTCCAAGCCTCCAAGTCATCAATATGATACATACATGACCAGTTTTATTACCTTGCATTGTACAGTTTTTCATAATTGTAGCCATGAAAGTGGCTTGGAACATCTGCTGCAGGTTGAGACATATAATTTACTTCTTTCAAAAGCTTTTGGCGACTTGGAAGAGTACTGGTAAAAAAACATGACCATGTGATACCAAGTACTCAGCCGGGCTAATGCAGCTTTTAGATTTCAAGAGACATGGCTGTGTGGTGTTGACAAGGTTGTTGTGGGGATACTCTCGCAAAAACACAATAAAACTTAAATACGATTGATCTAGTCTTCAAAATATCAAGCTACACTAGATAAAAATATATAAACCTAATATCGAATCGAAGGATAAGGTTGCTTGTGATTCTAATAAAAACAAAACCAACAGTATGTCTCATGTATCCAAAGCGGTATTTTCAGTTTCGCACTCAACTCGAAGAGCTACAACCGAAGATGTCTCGAGGACCATCACACGGTTCTCTCTTGAGAATCTCCAAATATTGAGTTCGTCTTCGGGCCTTCCAGTATGTACTCCATATTCATAGGCAAAAGTTAGATCGCCTGCATTGGTGAACAAAATTGAGTTCCCAGTCACAAGACAGCCATCAGGAAGCTCCTTAGCCGAGCAGCAGACATTTCCAAAGTGTCCAATAAACAAGACACGGTCTCCCAAATCACTGACCTCAACCCACTTACCAGCCTCCTCATCTAGCCTACTCACTCTACATGTTAACCGATTATAATCTATTTCATCAGCAACAGGAATTGGGTAGAAATTCTCAACAAGGAAAAGCTCATCATCTCCAGATGGAATCAGATAATCAATTGAACGCAGAGGCTGTGAAGGCATCAGGGGAGTCACCTCCAGCGAATAAGGATCGATAACGAGAATTAGTCCGCCTAAAAAAACTGCATAGAATCTGCCTCTAAAAGTGACTAAATTCGTGCATCGATGATCTGGGACATTCTTGAGCGGTTCCCACCTCATTTCAGCACTTGTTAACACCAACAAAACGTCAGAGTAGTCGAGGAGCACAACGAATCCTCCTCCTCCTCCTCCTCCTCCTCCATCCTTGTTTAGTGGAAGAAAAGCCACGCCTCAGTAACTTTTTGCATAATCTTCAGGATCCCAACCGATCATTCTGTAATGATAGCCCAGTGGGAGAATTTGATAGTCGAGAATCTTAATCAAGGTTGGATCAGATCCTCGTAACTTCACTTTCACTGTACATTGAAGAGGAGATGGAAGCAGCTCCACTGACTCATCTCGGCCTATTCCTCCCAGAATATACTCACACGGTAACGCAGAGGAAGCAGCAGGAGCTCGGAGTCTAAAGAGGAACAAAGGGACCTTCTCGAGGGTGCACAATTCTTTGCTTTCTAAAGGGAAGTCTGCGAACGCGGGAAGAGAATAACTTAAGCGCAACAGGCAAGAAGGAAAAGGAAATTCGGATCGCCATGTGCGGCAAACAGAGCGAGCACGAAGGACATCGAAACAGTTGTTCTCTTCTAGATGCGTCGAGATAAGGTGCAGTAGCTCATCAGGGAGCTGAGACCAGTCTGGCATCACCGATGAAAACTTCTTTCTCCTTGCAGGTTCTGCGATCTTTGCTCCAATTTTTTTAAATCTGAATTTTTTTCAAGAAAACAATTGTATTTGTTACAAAGGCAACGGAACTACAGTGTATATACGCTTTCGATTTGAAGGAACTTTGCAATTCCGACAAAAAAAATAAAAATCATATGAGCTCAAATCCACCACAGCAATACCGATAAATGATAAAATCATAGCCAAATTCAATCTGAGGTTCGATTTCAATGATAAGAGAAGCTCGAACCATACGCATACCTGCCGAGAAATTGAAAGATTGTGAACACGAAACCAACGATGGAGAGAACAAACTGAAAGATTTCACCGAGAGATTTTAATTTTGTTAGAAGAATTGGATTTAGGGTTTACTGACTTTTGGGGGGAGGGTTTTTGAAGAAGAGACAAAGATATCTTCTGGCTTGGAAAGAGGGTCTTACTTAGCACGTGGATTTTAATTTAAAATAATTTTTATCAATATAAATTCTTGAGCTCAAATATATTTATTGAAATTTTTGTGTATAAATCTACATAAACACTAAACTTAATTTACTAACATAAAACATATATATAGTTAAAGATAATGTTTATTTGTTATATTTATTTGTGAGGGATTTTAGTTTAAATTTTTTAGGAATAGGAATCATTGAATATAAATATAATTAATCATTTAAAGTTTAAAAGATACATCTAAATAAAAGTCATACTTATTTTACTAATCTATATATAATATCTATATTGTCTAGTGTCGCAATAATGTTTTTCTGGTAAATCAATAATATATCACGTAGTAAAAAAAATGACTTAAGAATCTCCCTCGAAGAGTACATTCCATATTCATATCCAATGAAAACATCATTTTAAAATTTCTAACGCCGAATGTCGATCATTGACCTAATTATAAAGATCATTTAAACATATTGATATCCTACGTTAAATGCAAATATCAAAGATTCATGAACATTTTAGTGTTATGTTGCTGATACAAGCCTAAGCTTTTTGACCATAAACCATCCAAGCTTTTGTAACTAATCGTGTAGGAGATTTTGGCTGCATTGGGCTTTTAACCTAATGGTCGCAGGTTCAAGTCCTGCTATACCCAAACCGCTACAACGGAGTTGTACAAGTGCATCACCTGCCATAATATAATTTCTGACCAAGTCAAGAATGCTTAAATGGTGAAATGATTAAACCCGGCATCCATTCACTAATCCAAATTACATATTTGTCTAAAACCCTCGTATGTTATTTTCAGATGCTAATTTTGTGATGCAACCTCAATTTTGTCTTCTAAAAAAAATATGGTGTACTTTAATAATATGTTGTTTCTGGCAATGTTTTTGGTTAAAAGTATTTGATCATAAATTGATAAAATCTCAAACCTGTTATATATATATTGTTTTTATTATGTTATTGAATTCTAGCTCCGCTTTATAATATGCATTCTGAGATATGCTATACATGATACTTTTTTGTAATGACTTACATATCATTTTTTCTAGATTTTGTGACCATTGATTTTGTGTTTTTTTAGATGGATTAATTTTTCAAAACTCCTTTTCATATTTTTCCCCTAAAAAAAATTGTGACCCTTACAATGTCTTCTTTTTAGATTAAACTTTTAATTTGAGTTGAGTAATTAATATTTTATTTTTCTATAATTAAAATTGAATCTTAGAAATTAATGTTTCACTTCAATTTTATTTTTATGTTTAGAATTTTATAAATACAATTACATAAACTCTTTTTTTACTCCACCATGCATTAAAATCTTACTTATATTCTAAAACTCATTAACCCATTCTAAATTTTGGAATATAATCATATTTGGTTAAAATTTAAATAATAATATTATTATTAAAATAATAATATTATTACTAAATTAAATCAATAGTAATATTTTTACTTAATAATGTTCATTTATTTAAAACATTTGGGTTTAATAAGGGCTTTTAATATTTTATGAACTAATAGATTAGAAGCTATACAGTGGATTAGGCCCAAATAAAAAAAAATGTGTTGCTGACGTGGCAGTATGAAGAGTCAGAAAAGGTAACTTTATATATATAGATTTGTGTTGAAAAATATATATAAATATTTATTGTATTAAATAATTAATGAAATTTAGAAAAAATCTTATCCGTTTTATTTAAGTAATAATATGTATAATGAATTTTGTAATGTATTTTAAATATGGCATAGAAAAAAATAATAAAGAGATGAATTAAATGTCAATGGGCTTCATCTTTCATCTCAATACATAAAATATTGATTTTTGTAACATTATCTATTTTTCTAAAATAAAACGATCTGTATATTTACATATTAAATAGATAATGTTACAAAAACCAATATTTTGCCCATTGACATTTATATAAAATGATTCGTATATATTTATATAAAATGATCTGTACACAATGAATGGTGTCTCCCATGGCTTGGTTGATTGCGAACTTTCTTGTCGATACACTTTGCAAAGTTTTGTGGACTCTTCATGCCTACGACCATTTCTCTCCCACCATACCAAGTAGATTGTGATTTGAAAGACATATCGCAAGAAGCATAAACGAAGCTATCTTTTTTGTGTGGTGTCAACAAGAAAATCAAGAATGCAACCTCAACAAGAAAATCAAGAATGCAACCCCATTGAACGGTATATTATCAAGCAAGCAACTTCTGAGTTAGCCCTTGCAGTACCAACACTCGAAGAAGAGGTGAGTTTTAACAAGCTTCAGGCATAAAGAACATGCCACTATAGCGTCTGTGATCAAACAAACAATGCTATTTTTGGTGTATCTTATATCATAATCAGTGACTGTTTACACCAAAACATTTTAAAAGCAGAGGACCAACACACCAAATTCTCTTCCTCCATCACATGTTAAGCGGCAGAAAAGTTATGCATGTAAGTGTTTCCAAAAGTGTAATCAGAAAGTACAATCCAATGAAGAAGAAAAAAAAACAACAACAAAACGTATCCATTAGCGACATTTTTGAATTAGCACCCACTCCAGAGAGACAGAGCCGGAAATCTATTGATGATCGCCACACGATTCTCACTTGACAATCTCCAACAACAGATGTCATCTTCAACCCTTCCTGTATGTAATCCGTATTTGTAGGCGTACATTACACAGCCACCCTCATTAGTAAACAAGATTGAGTTCTTATTCACACCATAACCATCAGGAAGCTCCTTAGCTGAGCAGCAAACATTTCCAAAGTGTCCAATAAACAAAACACGGTCTCCCAAATCGCTGACCACGACCCATTTACCAGCCTCCTCATCTAGCTTACTCACTCTACATATGAAGTCATTAATGTCTACTTCATCAGAAGAAGTTGGGATAGTATTCTCAACCAAGAAAAGCTCATCATCACTAGCAGGAACTAGAAAATTGCTTGAATTCATAGGCTGTGAGGGCATCAAGGGAACAATCACTTTCATCGAATAAGGATCGATAACGAGAACATCTTTGTTGAAAAAACTTGCATAGAATCTGCCTCTAAAAGTGACTAAATCCCTACAGGGAGCATCTGAGACGTTCTGAAACCACAACCATCTCATATCAGAACTTCTTAACACCAACAAAGCTCCAGAGTAGTTGAGGATCACAACGTATTCTTCACCTCTCTCTTTGTTTAACTTAAGAAAAGCCGCGTTTCTGTAATTTGTTGACGATTCTTCAGGTTTCCAACCGAACATTCTGTACTGATGGCCTAAAGAGAGTATCTGACAGTCAAGCATTTTCACCAAGATTGGATCAGATCCTGGGATCTTCACTTTCACTGAACATTGAAGAGGATATGGAAGAAGCTCTATATGTTTGTCTTCGTCTCGGCCTATTCCTCCCATAACATACGGAGAAGGCGACACAGTATTAGCAGCATCACGAGTTTTGTCGACTCTAAAGAGAAACAAAGGGACCTTCTCGAGTGTGCACGAGTCTTTGCTCTCGAGAGTGAACTCGGCGAGCTTGGGAAGAGAGTAGCTTGCACGTAACAAGGAAGAAGGAAAGGGAAATGCGGATCGCCACGAGTTGCAAACAGAGCGAGCATGAACAACATCAAAACAGTTGTTAAGAAGAGTTGAGATTGTTAGCAAAAGCTCTTCAGGGAGAAACGACCAGTCTGTTTTGGACAATGTGAGATCTTTCGTTGCCACTTTTGCTGATGGAGACGGAGACAGCTGCAGTTTTGAAACCTGAAAACAAACCAACAAATTACGATTTCTAAGGTTTTAAAGATTGATTCAAAATCAAATACAAAACATCGGGTGAGAAAAAGAGTTACGTACAAATTCCGGGAGAAGAGAGCAGTCCAATATCATGGATGATGTCTTCTTCTCTGTTTCAGGTTCTGCTTCCATGTTTGCTGATTTGCTGCGTTTTTTGGAATTCCGAAAGAACAAATTAAGAGTCGTCTAGAGGCAGATCTAGCCGTCGGGTCGTGTTTTGACTTAGTACGGGTCATTTTATTTAACTTGTAGAAATGTTTAAAACATTATTTAATTTTTGGTATGAATTAAGCTTCTCGACCAAGACCAACATAAAAAAAGATTTGAATAGTTCCACAACGACAAAAAAAAAAAATAGTTCCACAAGTCTTATTAGATGATAAAACTCTGTTTTTTTTTTCTAACAAACCAGTTGAATAAAGGTTCACATTTTGGTATATGAGTGTGTGTGTATAAATCTTTGAAAAGAGCTCATCACAGTTTCAGCTGGCTACATCCTCTCAACGATCCATAACGAGGTAGAGAGTTTCTGAAACCAACAATGTCTTCGATTTCTACAAATGGTGATACAACTTTGTCTTTGTCAGATGCCATTTCCTTTGAATGTTGGTTTCCGTAAACGCATACACTCAACGATTTCTTTTTTGGTGCGTCAACCTTTATGTATTCGTTGAAGAAATCTATTAGTTCTTCTTTCTTTAGCTCTTTCAGTGCAGCCACCTGACCATATATAACACAAAAAAATGTAAAGGGTTGTGTTATATGGCTTCAAAAAGGAAGACTAGCTAACGAAATTTGCATTATGCGGTTTATCGATTACCTCTACGTCTATGCGGTTAAATTTGAGTGTCCCGTCTTGAATCTCTCCCCAGTAAAACCAGGATTCCTCACTCAAGTTCTTGTGTTTTTCAAGCTTCATATCTATCAACGCTGTTACATAGCTCTGGGAACAAAGTCATGTCAGTTAGTGCGTTAATGTTTAGTCTCAAGCAAAGCAAATACCATCTAAGAGTACCTGGTTGTGTCATCTCACCTTGAATTCTTCATCGCTAATATTGTAAAGCTTACTCTCAAGGTCTTTGAGTAGTGACTCGACCCTCATATCTATATGTCCAGGACCCTATTAACAAAAGCAATTAAAGAGATATGCATATACTAGAAAGGGCTATGCAAAGTCCGAGTGGCAAAGAGGCAAGAAAGATTGGTAGGTAGTTTGGTACCTTGACTGAAGACTGGATAATGAACTGTACACCATAGACACGAGAGTCGTTTCTGTGTCGCAGAAAAGTGATTATTTACAGTATGTATCAACAAGAACTCAGTAGCATGCAAACATATGAGAAATTGATTCATATGTACCTTTGAGAGAGTGAAGTGATGTAACCAAGTTGCTCAACCGTTCTAAGCTGGTGAAAAGTGGCTTGCTTTGCAATAAGTTTAAACATTTGAAGTTTGATATTCATGGAAAACTCATCTTGATGAACCTGTTCGTTTGCAAAGCAATTCCGTTAACAATGACTCTTAGTACCAAGATCTACGAGAAAAGCTTTATAAGAAATGCAATAAACTAATAATCTCTTGTCGCAAATATACCTGAATGTAATGGACTAGAGCAGAATTTTCATCGTTGGGGTTTGTGCCTTGTTGATGGTAGAAGTATTTCATTCCTGTTTTGAGATCTGTAACCCTATTTGTCAAGAACTGAGATGGAAATAAGGGACGACAAATAGGTTTTGGGTCGTTAAAGAGAACATCTTCAACATGCTTCACCATTGACTCAGCTTCGCTCTTCTCAACATTTCCTGAAATGAGTGTCTTATAATGATACCACAACGACTAGAAGGAAAAGAAAGAGGAGTGAAGACCAAAGACTATCATACCTGCAATATAGCACTCAACAAATGTCCTTGATAACAACATAGGAACGAACTTTGCCAAATCTTCCACTTCCAAATAAGTAAGTGCATCTAGTTCCTCTGTCCAAGGCCAAGAGTGATCTTGTAATACCATTGAGCAGTAACTCATTGCTTGATGATATGGTTGTCCGAATTTGTGATTTTGGTATGCCTTTGTGACCGTTTCCTGTTTCAGGATAGGGTAGCAGAGAAACCTGGATTCAATCATCCGGGAACAAGGCTTATTGATGTAGTGATGAAGTCTACTAACAAGGTTTACCTTAATAACTGAAAACCTGTCAGGTTTTACTTGGAATTTTGCTATCTTTTGAATGACAGCTTCCAGCAAGACTCTCAATTTGTGATTAAAGCCAACAAGATATAGCTGGGAATGAGAAACAGTTAGTCCAACATGAAAACTTCATTGAGCAAAAGACACAAGAAAACGTCATAATCTACATACAAATTAACCCACCTCAAAACCATTGTCCGAAAGACTTATTCCATATTGAAGACCAGCAATTCGAGCATAATAAGCTGAAACATAGAAGTAAAGATTGATGGACGAGATTTCTTGATAAAATAACAAACTAGTAATGCTTATCACCTTGTTTATTTTATTTTATTTGGCTCTTCATTGTAACACATTCTAACTTGTCCTAAAAGAACTACATAAGCTATTGCAACATAAAGCAGCAGACTCCTTACCTCGATAAAGTAAAGTAATAACCAAAAAGATGTTTAAATCTATCAAATCTTACCATATTCATTCAAATAGTCCACCAGCAACCAAACAAAAAAGTTTGAAAGAACTACAGCAACAGGAGAGGTGACTGCAAGGGGGCAGTTAAAATCCATCTTTACATAAGCCTTCGGTTTGAAGAACTTTGTATCAGGCTTATACCACAATCTTGAGAATGATGTCTCTCTCAACAAAACAGGGAAGGTATCCTGTTCCAGAATACATATAAGATTACTGCTTCATACATAATTGTACATTGTAACTAAAGTCACAGAACTGAACCTTATCCTTAAAAACCTTCAATGAAAAATCCGTAGGAATGAAGACGTTAGGTGTTGGTAGAAGGAGGTTTACATAAAGGGCAGACTGAACCCACTCCTGTAATTGTTAACACAAAACTAAAACTAAACTTCTTTCAAAGTTACAGGATAATATTAAATCAAAACAGAATATATCAAAAGCCAACCTGGATGGTGAGTTTGGTTATCTTTTCAAGAGAATAAGCAGTGTTATACCATGGCTCAACCTTGTCTGTTTGCCCTTCAAATTTATTTGATTCCCAAAAGATTCTACGAATATAATGGTGTTAATTAATATTCTGCAACACGGCGCGCTTACTTCGCCGTAAGCAGTCAAGATTTTGATGCTATTGCTTCATGTAAATACTACTACGAACGCATTACTGAACATACCGAACATTATTGGGAGAAAGCTCATTGAGAACCTTTTCCACACTAGCTGGATTGAACTTCGTAGGAAGTGATGATCCAACCAGCCAATGCTCCCTTGGGTATATCTAAAGGCCAAGTGATGAGATTGTAAGAGTAAGTACCTATTCTACTTTGGTTCATCTTTAAGTATACACTGAGCAGAAATAGATATAACAGCTTAAATGATAAGAAATTACGAGAATTATAGATTGAACAGCTGAAATATTATTACCGTCATTTTTGGTGAAATACGTGTTGCATACGAAATTGGGTGTATTTTGGCTTGATAATGAAATTCTGCCTCACAGATAGCTGAGAGCTGCAACAACAATGACAGAGATGTATCAAACTCTTTAATAACACTGAATCAATAGCAATACTATAGCCAGATTAAAAGCAGACAACAACAGAAAATATGTAAACATAGGTCCTAGAAACAGTACAACATAATAATACTAATACCTCATCGAAAATCCACTGGGAAACACCAGACTGTTGTAAATGCTTAATCTGTCTAAACAACAATCCCAAAATATCTTCCATATGTTCTGTATACAAAGAACAGACACAAAATCAAAGCAAATCCAGAAAATATGACTACACATCAAGCACATCATTACCATCTACTCAACATAAAATAGATTGTTGCATATAAGAATAAACAAAAACTTATAAGAAGAATACATAAACCCACCATGGCCAGCATCAGTAAGATTAATTGTAACATTGAAGAAAGAATACTCCGTAGTCCAGTCTGCTTCGCCAGCATACAGTCCCGTTGCCCAACCTGTGGAAGTATTAACAAGAATTAAGCAAAATGTAGGATTGCTGATACACAAAATTAAGTAAACAAGCAGTTGAGAAGATTTTTTAAGGGAATAAAATCCTATCATCGAGTATGAAACAATATACTATTAGTGCAGCCTATACGACACGCCAAAATGGGGTAATATAGCTACGATTTACAACTGAAGCAACAAAGATCTGCAGTTTCCGAAGCACTTTTCTAAATGTCTACTAGACAACCTACATAAGTGTTCTGTAGTTTTCGCAGTGGAAGGCAAATAAAGAGCAAGGAAGAAACTATTAGAATAGGAATACATATATTCTTCTATGTATATATAGGAATACATATATTCTTCTATGTATATAAGGAAGCTTAGTTAATATACATAGAAGAATATATGTATTCCTATTCTAATAGAAACACCTCAAAATATATATGTATAGGGGGAATAACAATTATTTAAGATTTCTCGCAACAACTTATCTTTTATAATAGTAAGATACCATTCTAAAACCAGAAATAGTGTAGAAACTGAGGTTTCTCACAAGGAATTTGTTTAGAAGGGAAACAAATTCAATAACAATCTCTTGAGGGACTTAGATCAAAGTAAGCAAGAAGAAATGAGATCTCTTGAGGAACAAGTTTGGTATTGCTCAAGAACAAAGAGGAATTTAGGGTTTTTTATTAATAACTCGATGATCTTACAATGAGAGGATTGCCCTCTATTTATAGGTATTCAAAGATCTACAGAATATATTCGAATATACTGGATATATTGACTTTCCTAACTGGATGGCGAATTAATAAGGAAAGTCTTTCCTTTCTTGCTAGGTTAGCCGCTGGGCGAGTTGAAGTGCCGAATTCGTCTCCTCGTCCATGGGCCTTTCAGTGTTACTGGGCCTTCAGAGATGAAGTCCAAACCTAGGCCGAACTCCCGGTTTAGATAACCGGTTCTTTAACGGGTCTAGATCGGTATGTTGGGAGTGCTAATTCCCGCACCAACAATTAGTCCCCCCTCAGTTCGGTACATTCAGAAGTTAATTCGAATGACCGGACTTTAAGAAAGAATATCCGATTTAATCCGTAAAAAGATCCGAATCTAGATATTTCTGGATCGTCGCGCCGCTTCGCCCTCCTCTAGTCAGGCGACACGTGTCCGATACGTCACATCTGTCAACTCGGAAGCCGAAACGTCGCGTAGGTTACGGTAGGCAATTATGACTCCGCGTAGGGTTGCCGCCCACTCCCGTCTATAAATACTCGGTATCCACCGAGTGTTTTCACTTTTCGCCGCTTCGTCAAAAAGGTAATCACTTCGTTCTCTCTCTCTTCGCCTTTCATTACGTTGTTATTCATCAGTTTTCCTACACTCTTCGGCGATCTGCATTATTTTTCACCTCGGTCATGGTTTCTTCATCGGCAACCACAAGCGAACCGTTGATCCGCAAGAACGCCAGCAGGAAATCTCCGAACGTTGTCAGTTCGGTCTGAGGCGAGATGTCGAATAAACCAGAAGAAGCCGAATGCTCTTCAAGGCGCAGATCCAACGAGATTCCGATCCCATTTTTGGTTGACGAAGATGATCGTGAAGGTCTCGGAAACGCTACACCAGATTCCGATCTCCCCCCTGACAACCTAGGTGGCAAAACGGCCGAACTTGCTCCTGACAACGTTATGATCAACGACCTCTCACCTCTTCGAGATCACCGAGGTGACATCGGGGGCGAAAAGTCTTCAGGCAACTTCTCAGTTTGTCTTCAGACAACTTCTCAGTTTATCTTCAGACAACTTCTCAGTTCGTCTCCGGAAGACTTCTCAGTTCGTCTTCAGACAACTTCTCAGTTTGTCTTCAGACAACTTCTCAGTTCGTCTTTAGACAACTTCTCAGTTTGTCTCTAGAAGACTTCTAAGTTCGTCTTCAGACAACTTCTCAGTTCGTCTCCGGAAGACTTTTCAGTTCGTCTTCAGACAACTTCTCAGTTCGTCTCCGGAAGACTTCTCAGTTCGTCTCCGGAAGACTTCTCAGTTCGTCTCCGGAAGACTTCTCAGTTCGTCTCCGGAAGACTTCTCAGTTCGTCTTCAGACAACTTCTCAGTTTGTCTTCAGACAACTTCTCAGTTCGTCTTCAGACAACTTCTCAGTTTGTCTGTGGAAGACTTCTAAGTTCGTCTTCAGACAACTTCTCAGTTCGTCTCCGGAAGACTTTTCAGTTCGTCTTCAGACAACTTCTCAGTTCGTCTCCGGAAGACTCCTCAGTTCGTCTTCAGGCAACTTCTCAGTTTGTCTTCAGACAACTTCTCAGTTCGTCTTCGGAAAACTTCTCAGTTCGTCCTTCGGACAATTTTCAGTTCGTCTTCGGACAACTTCAGTTTCAGGTCGTCCTTTGACGTCTCAGTGTCAGGTCGTCTTCAGACACCTCACTTCCAGTTTCAGCTTGTCTGCAGATAGCTTCGATTGTAGTTCATCATAACATCATGATCCAGTCTCAATTACCATCTCGATCTGAATCATCATTCATTTCAGAAATCACAAACCTAATGACCTGCGAAGACTGAGCTTCCTCTTCTGAACTCCGAGATTCCAGTCTGGAATTGCAAGCTAGCTGGTCAGCTATGGAGAGAGCGACCAACTACAAAAAGTCATTATGATCTACGACACATCTCAACTTGGATTAGCAACTACAATGGTGCGTGATGTGAGCACGGGATCAAACACACGCCCAAAAACGCTCGAGCCGAACCCGGACACCTCTCGGACACTCATATCGCCCGCGGGATAACTCGAACTAAGAGCTCATCCAGGACTTCAAGACACAAGATCAACCGCTTCGTCCAAGCATTCGTCCAAGAAGACCGAAAGAACGACTCAGCAAAAAAAGTCTTCAGGAATAGTTGTATTCCTATTCTAATAGAAACACCTCAAAATATATATGTATAGGGGGAATAACAATTATTTAAGATTTATCGCAACAACTTATCTTTTATAAAAGTAAGATACCATTCTAAAACCAGAAATAGGGAGCTGAAGACTACGACAACTTTTCGATTTGCTACCTGCCAAAACATTTATTAGTTTGACCTTTAGAGAAAACCTACCCAAGATTTTTAACGCATGAAACAAACTTCCTTCGCCTTCATGACCAAGTAGACGACTAATGTACCTGGCTGGTGCTTCTTCATAATGATGGATGCTAGGAGTTATAGGCCAGTAAACAGTAAGCTTGTGACCTTGCCTTATGGGAACTGCCTTCACAAGTACCTAAAACCAATGAAAAACACCACCTTAGCAACATGTTAGTATGAATTTGTCTTCATTTCATAGAAATGACAAAGCTGAAATAAGGAACAAAACCTGCAAATGGTCAGGAGTACAAGGCTGACCAGGAAACCTAGGGATATCCTTGTTGGTGTTTGGAATTTCCTGGAACAACTCTTCCACTAGGCCTTGAGTTTTATCAAGGCTTTCTGAAGACATCGAGAGCAAATAGATGTAAAAATGTTATATGTGTTAATACTTTTGTTTTCTTAAATGAAAAGAAATTTGGGTTAGCTCCAAAACCTACCCTTGCCATATACAACCAGATGCATAATGTTCGCAGAATAGTATTCATCATAGAATTTAATTAGTTCACTCCTCGTATCTATTCCTTTTGATTCGGGTCGTACATGAAGAGTATCCATGTTACCTAATCAAAATTATCACTTTCTTAGCATGAGAGAAAATTTTGGGAAAGACCACTGAGACGCGAGCCAGCACCAATTAAGGATAGGTAGAATCATGAACCTGTGTTAAATTTGTGATATGGATGGTTTTCCCGACTTAGATGCTTCTTTAACTGTGTCAACGTAAAAGGAAAGCTAAATACACATCAACAGACTTGTGGACTTAAGACATCAGTACCACAAGTTCAAAGAAAAACCTTATTTTCATACTGAAGTGAACTTTTCCTTTTGCATTAAAAAAACAATGAAAAAAATATATTCATCCATATAACTGTTCTTTAGAGCAAGGGAAAATACCTGGTGCATACGCCAAGGATCAGACAACAAGTTTTTCTGATTCTCTAGAATGAAAGAGAACTCATCATTAGAATTTGTTATATATCAAACAAAATTCAACAGGAGAGCTATCAAGAAAGTTAAAAGCTAACCAGAGTCGACAGCTTTGATCTCTCTCATGGTTGCATCAGCAGACATCAGTGGTTTGATAAAGAACTGTGCAAACCTGGTTTAAGCAATCACAGAAAAAAAAAAAAATAGACACTAGCTGTCAAAAGACGCAAATCGTATAACACTAGTATGAAAGAGAGAAAAAGTCTACCTGTCCAAAGCTTCATCAAAAGAATCTGTGTTGATATCGAAATGGTAATTTGTATATTCACTGGCTGTATAAGCATTTGTACTCCCTCCATGCTACAAAAAAAAAAGAAAAAAAAGAAAAAAACCAGATCTAATAAGCATTAAGCCACATCCCATTTCATCTTGATTTAAGTTTTCCTACAAGTAAAAAGAACAAGAACATCAAGTTTGTCTTCCAGAGCTGGAGAAGAACGTAACGTTACCTCTGTGATGTACTTGGAGTAACTATCTTCCTCGGGGTATTTTTCACTTGCATAAAATAGCATATGCTCTGAATCCCCACAAAAATAATAAAACCACCAGCACAAAATCAGATGTTATGAAGCAAATCATTAAGAAAAGAAAAAAAAAATTGGGATAGAAAGTACCAAGGAAATGAGCTAGGCCTTCCAATCCATCTGGGTCAGAGAACGATCCGACGCTAACGTTCATTGAAGCAGCACACTTAAATAGCCAAAGACATAGAGGAACAGAGTCATGATTTTATCATCAGTACAGTACAATTTAAAAAGAGAAATTGATTGAGCTTACCTTGTCAGTCTCCGGGTCGCTGATTAACAACACCTCGAGCGAATTCTTAAGTAAAATCCTCCGATAGTCTCTCTTGTCAGTGCGTGGCTTTAGTATCTCGTCACCTCGATCCACCGTCACCGTCGTGGTCTCCGTTCCAACAGCCATCTTTTGGGATAGTTTTTTTCAAGTCTACGCTGAGTCTTCTTCGCTCTTTAGTCTCTGTCTAACGTCTTTCTTTTTATTTCCGACCTGTGAAGAAATTATCAAGTGTGGTAGAGTCTACGTGTGGTTAAACTAATCAACGGTGATTGTTTCTCCAAGTATTATATTACAGATCCAACGGCGATTACTTGTGATAGTTATAGTCGTCGCTAGACTGGGTCTTCGCTTGTATTGCCAACGTCTTTCCTTTTTGTCTCTGATCTAATGACATCATTATCCACTATAGAGTGTAGAGTTTCCGTCTAATTATCATCTTAAAGTTAATAAAATATGGAAAAATATGGACTGAAAGAGTTGTTGAATATGATTTATAAATACGAGTTAAAATCATGTGTTATTCATTAAATAAATTATTTTAGAGTTTTAAAATCTATACAATAATTTAAATGGATTTGAGTTGATTTGAAAATGAATAATAGCATGATTCAAATATGTGGATAAAATATTTTAGTTCAAAATCCACATAATAAAAATTTTCAAATCGTATATAGATTTATAAATCAATGATTGAATAACCTCCAAATGATAATCGCTAGATTTAGTTGCATTTTTTAACTTCTGAAAATATTAATTAAAAAATATTTGTTGTGAACAATAGTAGTTAAATGAATAATTGAAACTATTTAATTTAAATTTTGTATCATATCAAAAATAAGTTGCTGTAAATAAAGACTATAAGATAGCATGTTTGAGATATTGAGAAAGATCTAACCAAAGATGGAGCAAGAGAAAGCGAAAAAACTATAAGTGTCCATAAGAAAAAACAAGTCCAAGCCCAATGTGATTTTCGTTAGCAAGTTAAAATTCATATTATCATATATATATATATATATAGTAATGTAATGAGAATTTAGAGAGTAACTTCGAGACAAACAACTCTCTCCTCTTCAATCTTATGTAATTTATCAAATCTAATATTGTTTGCTCTTGATGACAACCTTAAGTTCTTTCCTTTCCTTTTCTTTTGGTTTGCAATGAAAACCTATCATTGCTTGTAATTTCAGGCCAGGTCAACCTAACTACATAACCGAGGATGTCTCAGAGAGCTATATCAAGGGACACCATAACTATTTTCTGAAGAATCTCTAATACACGAGGTTTCTCACAGCACCACCGTCACAGAGTTCTAGAGGAAAAGCCCAGTGTTTCTACAGCTCGGCGTTCAAGCTTGACCTTGAAAGATATTATGATTAGATCAATACAAGGATAACTTAGATGTAAGAAGTTGAAAACTGAGGATGCCTACGAGGTGGTTATCAACAGCATTTCGTGGAGAAAGAGAAATAAGAAAAAGGTGCAAGTCACAGGCACTGATACAAATGGCAAAGGAAGGATAAGAACGAATGTTCACCTCTTGTACTTCAGAGGAAGGATAAAAAGTCTCTTGCCGCGGAGACTGCAACAAGTGAGCTACCAAGGATTCAAAGACTAAAAGAATCATTGGTCATTCATGAGACAACCATTTCCATAGATACGTAACATGGCTAGTGGTGTTGACAAGGTCATGAATCATGATGACAGTCTAAAACAAAAACATAAAAAAAAAAATGACATGAGAAGCACAAGATCTATTGTACCAAATTATTATGTGATAAGTTTGTTTTGACTAATAAAAAAAAAAATAGATGTCTAAGGTATGACTTAGGACTCTGCCCAGATATGTGTTGGGGATCACACAAATCTCTCTTGAGAATCTCTTAGTGTCTTCTTCCATATATTTGTTCAAAGACTTATGGCTGAGCACTCACCCCAGATATTTTTTTTTGACTAATGAGGATATAAAGAAATCGATGTCTCAGTTGTATTGCTTGGTCGATTGGTGAACAGAATTGATTTTGCAGTCACACCACAACCATCAGGAAGTTTCTTAACCGAGCAAGAGACACTAGCCAGTTGTCCAATGACCAACACATGGTCTCCCAAATCAGTGATCTCGACCCATCTACCAGCCTCCTCATCTAGCTTACTTACTCGCGAAGTTGCTTCAACCAGGAAAAGTTCATCATCGCCAGATGGAATCAGATAGTCTAGTGTCTTGTAAGGTGAGGAGGGCATCAGGTTCTTAACTTCCAGCGAATAAGGATCAATGGAGACAATTTTTCCGGTAAAAAAGACTGCATAAAATCTGCCTCTAAAAGTGACTAAATCCGTGCATGGATAATCCGGGATGTTCATAAGCCGCTTCCACCTCATTTCCGTACTTGATAACACCAACAAGACTTTAAAGTAGTTGACGAGCACAACGAATTCTTCTCCTCCTCCTCCTTCCTTGTTTAGCGGAAGACAAGCTACGCCTCTGTAATATGTATTACATTCTTTAGGATCCCAGCCAACCATTCTGTACTGGTGTTGCCACATAGGGAGTATCTCGCAGTCGTGCAAGCTAACCAAGGATGGATAAGAACCTGGGATCTTCACTTTCACTGAGCACTGACTAGCAGATGGAAACTTCATATGATCATCTCGAACTAATCCTCCCAACATATACTTAGAAGCATACGTAGGAGATTTGACTCTTAAAAGAGACAAAGGGACCTTCTCGAGGGTGCACAAGTCTTTGCTTTTGAAAGGGTAATCAGCGAAAGCGGGAAGAGAGTAACGTGTGCGTAATAAACAAGAAGGAAAGGGGAATGAGGATCGCCACGAGCTGCAAACAGACCGAGCATGAACAACGTCGATAAAGTCCTCTAGTTTCTGGGAGATAATGTGCAAGAGAACTTCAGGGAGAAGAAACCAGTCTGATGACATTTTGAAACCTGATTATAAAAGGATAACAAAAAAAAAAAAATTAAAATCAGTTATCATGAGCACTAAATATACAAGATCTTTTTTAGAAAAACCCCATACATATATACACCAAACAACATCTGATACCAAATCAAATTTACAAATAGATTATTCAGATGGAGAAAATCAAATTTCACTTTAAATACCCAATGACTTCCAATTGGCAAGTCTTCTATCGTAAATGTATTTATTCTCCTCCAAGGCACCGTATTCATAACCTACAGCCTTACGCCACCGTTCATCTGTCATTGCGTCTTTAAACGATTTCGGCTCAATTTCTGACATCACAGCTGCTATATAAGCGACATGTGATTCTGAAAACCGTTGGTGGTCCCCATCGTGATTAGAAATTGGATAAGAAATTACGCAGTTCACCTCTTTAGTCGGAAGCTTTGCCGATTTGCGTACGACATAGTCCTTAAGCTTAACCGATTGTGTCTTTTTCCGGTGGCCTTTACCCAGTTGCGATTCAATTTGTGGTTCCGGATCTGGTTGTCGGGAAGAAGAAGACACAATAAGAGGACTGGGCTCACGCACAATAACGTTATTGTGTGATGTTGGTTGTCGATTGCAAAGGTTCACTTGTGGATCCAGTATTGACTATAAAAATCATTCACTGTTTTTATTTTATTTAATAATTTCTTTAATTAGTTATTTTAAATTTTTTATATTTTGTTAAAAATATTACTTTTATTATCATTTGAAATAAAAATAAGCATAGATTTAAATAGAGAAATTCCTTTAAATACCACTAAAAAAGTTCTTTTTCCAAAAATACCACATTTTAGTTTTTTTTTTCCAAAAATACCACAAAAGTTTTTTTTTCCAAAATTACCACTAACACAAAAAATAAATTTTAAGCATGTAGAAATTTTTTTTTTTATGTTTGGGTTGACAAATTTAGTTTTAGGGTTTAGTTTTTAGGGGTAGGGTTTAGTATTTATAATTTAGGAATTAGTTTTTAGTATTAGAACTTTAGTTCAATTATGTGGTATTTTTGGAAAAAAATACATTTTAGTGGTAGCTTTGGAAAAAAAACTAAATTGTGGTATTTTTGGAATAAAAACCTATTTTAGTGGTATTTATGACAATTGCCCATTTAAATATGATAAGATTATAAATATTATGGAATGCATATAGTTTGTTTTTTTATTTTATTTTGCAATGTAACAAATAAGTTTAGTTAACTTTGTGTATATTAAAATTATTTTATTATTTATATATTTTAATTTATTTTATTTTTAGTAATTTTATTAAATGTATTCACTAATACTTTTTAAAATTTATAATCAAATAATACTACGGCAACATCTACCACAATTATGTCACCACTCAGTAATTTTAGTAAAATTAATAAATTATATTTTTTACAACGATTCATTACATCAAACTGTTGTTTTTACCACATTTACAACAAATTACATCAAATTCTAATCAAAGCCAAAACAAAACTCAAACTAACAACTCTACTGTTACATTTTGCCTTTTTCAGACAGTTTAAACATGAAAATAACTCCAAATTCTTACCCATGAACTACGCCACTTAGGCACCACTACATTAAACCAGAATGTAACCATTGTCGAATAATAAAAGCAGTCTACAGCGAAGGAGAGACTCAAAACAAAGTCAGAAGCAAGAATATATAGAAGTTGTATCAAGGGTGTCTCGCATACTGGAGGACGTGAAAGCTAATCTTGGACAAGTTTGAAAAGAACCCAACCGAGCTCCTTTATTTATACAGCAAAATTGAATTCTAGAGCTCTCTATATCTTCACACTTATTCCTCGTATCCTTTTAAAATCCAACTCAGTTGGTAAAGCTGTCAAACAAACTTCGCCAAAAAAAAAAAGCTGTCAAACAAACAACAATCCTCAACATATCTTCCTTGCTTAGCTATGGTATACTTGAACTACACAAACATGACCACCTGATACCAAGAACACAGCCAAACATATGGCTGTCTAGTCTTGAGAAAGTAAGTTGGTTAGAGAAAAAACTAAAATTGAAACTGAAAAAAAAGTTATCTAGTTTTCAGCATACCGTGGTGACACAAAATACACACACACACTTCAGAACAGAACAACAAAGATAACAAAAGCTAATATATACAAAACGAACAGTAAGTCTCAGGCATCCAAAGCGAGATTTTCAAAATGGTCTTCAACGCGGAGAGCCAGCGCCGGAGATGTGCTGAGGATCGTCACACGTTTCTCTCTTGAGAATCTCCAAATATTGAGTTCGTCTTCCGGCCTTCCAGTATGTACTCCATATTTGTAGGCAAAAGTTACATTGCCTCCATTGGTGTACAAAATTGAGTTCCCAGTCACACCACAGCCATCAGGAAGCTCCTTAGCCGAGCAGCAGGTATTCCCAAAGTGTCCCACAAACAACACACGGTCTCCCAGATCACTGACAACAACCCATACACCAGCCGCCTCATCTAGCCTACTTACTCTACATGTGAACCGATTAAAATCTAATTCATCAGCATCAGGAATCGGGTTGAAATTCTCAACCAGGAAAAGCTCATCATCATTGCCAGATGGAATCAGATAATTGCTTGAGCGCAGAGGCTGTGAAGGCATCAAGGGAGTCACTTCCAGCGAGTAAGGATCGATAACCACAATTTTTCCGGTTAAAAAAACTGCATAGAACCGGCCTCTGTAAGTGACTAAATCCGTGCATTGATAGTTTGGGACATTCGTTAGCCGCTTCCACCTCATTTCGGCACTTGTTAACACCAACAAAACTTTAGCGTAGCTGAGGAGCACAACAAATTCTCCATCATTGTTTAGCGGAAGGAAAACCACACCTCTGTAATATCTTATCCATCTCTCAGGATCCCAACCGATCATTCTGTACTGATGTCCTAGAGGAATGATCTGGCAGTCTAGCATGTTCATTAAGGTTGGCTCAGATCCTTGTATCTTCACTTTCACTCTACACTGAAGAGGAGATGGAAGCAGCTCCACTGAATCATCTCGGCCTATTCCTCCCAGAATATACTCAAACGGTAACGCAGCCGAAGCATCAGGAGCTCGGAGTCTAAAGAGGAACAAAGGGACCTTCTCGAGGGTGCACAATTCTTTGCTTTTTAAAGGGAAGTCAGCGAACGACGGAAGAGAATAACTTGGCCGTACTAGGCAAGAAGGAAAGGGAAATACAGATCGCCATGTGCGGGAAACAGAACGAGCATGAACGACATCAAAACAGTAATCCTCAAGTTTCTTGGAGATAAGTGGAAGTAGCTCCTCCGGGAGCTGAGACCAGTCTGGCATCATCGATGACATCTTCTGATTAAGACAGAAACTGCTGCAATTTTTTTTTTTTATAAACAATTGTAAGCAAACATGAACAGAAAAGATTTATAGCAGAACCCTTCATCACTAGCACTACACCATCAGATTTAAGTACAGGTATATAAAGGTGATAGTTTTGAAGCAATTAATAAAGAACCCAGCAGACTTTTTTCTAAAGCCTATAGCAAAATTCAAGTGAGCTTTGCTATCTTCGATTTCAATCAGGGGAACTCAAAACAGAAACATACCTGTCGTAGTTGAAAGACGTATGAAAAGTGAAACCAAGGGATCAAGAAGAAATTACTCGATTACAGCGAGAGATTTGAGTGTGGGAGAACTTTTTACTGTTTTAGGGTTGAGTAGATTTTCGACTTTGGGAAGTGATGATGAAGAATTTGGAAACGACGTCATTTCCAGGTAGATAAGATAGAAGTGTCGGTTTCATTCTGTTTTTTTTATTTCACTTTCGGACATCATTTTTACTGTTTTTACATTACATGGGCTTATACTTTTTCTTTTTTTCTCTTTTGTTACCAACTCAAAATTATATCCCACATCGGTTTATGTGGAAGCAAAGATTCTTAAACTAGTTTATAAATAATTATAGTTGCACATTCTTACAAACCTTAAATGGGCTTGTTTAGAAGCCCAAAATTTTTCAAAGTACTCTTAACATTAAAAAGGGTAAGAAATTATTTCGATAGGCGATTAAACCAATTGAATGGTTTAGTCAGCCGATGAAATGGTTGTCCAATAGGAAAAATCGTGGTGGAATCTTACTTCTAGGCGCCTACGGTTTTGTAAAGGTCAGTCGGCTAGGCGTCGACTACGGTTTTGTAAAAAGGTAAGCAATAGTTTTACAATGTGTGAGTTTTCGTGGTGAAATAAACCGTCATCCCAAACATTTATAGAATTATATACATGTGGGCGAAGATCTCATAAATCATAATTCTATACATGTTAAAAAAAAGTTAGGAGTGAAATGAAGTAAAAGAACCAGCGTTGGCACTTGGCAACAAAAAACAAGCGTAGACATGCACTACAAGAATGCCTTATATATCAAAGTTCCACTTGTGTTCACTGAAATACCTGCAGCTGATTTCATCTCTTCTGTGGGCTGAACAACTTTGGTTCCAAGACACAAATAGGAGATAGACATGGCCCATTTTTCTATCCAGCAATGTACAGTCTTTCAAGGTTGTAGCTATGGAACACATGGATCAGAGGCCAATTATGCATCTGTCTCAGTTTAAGAATAAGCAGTTCAAGTTTCAATATGATTTTGGGAAGAAAACATACTTCTCTTTTAAACCCTTTTGCGTTGTTGAAAAACTTTGGTCTCAAACTAACACATGACCAAGAACACAGCCAAACACAGCTTTGATAGTTCATGAAACAATTATATTTCCACAGACATGGTTGTGTGGTGTTTATACAAGAGTTGAATACCAATTACCAAGTGAAAAAAAAAAAAAAAAAAAACTCTAGAACAATGGGCAACAACAGAGATCACTGTTATATATTTATAACTATAATTAAAGCAAAGTTTGTTTGTGATCTAATAAAGACAAAAACTAACCAACAGAATGACTCAAGCATCCAAAAAGAGATTCTCAACTTGGAGAGCCAAAACTGGATCTGTATTGAAGATCATCACACGATTCTCCCTTGTGGTTCTCCAACAATCTTCCCCTGTTCCAGTATGTACTCCATATTTGTAGGGAAAAGTTGGCTCACTAGTGAACACAATTGAGTTCCCACTCAAACCACAACCATCAGGAAGCTCCTTACCTGAGCAAGAGACATTTCCAAAATGTCCAATAAACAACAAACGGTCTCCCAAATCTCGCACCTCAACCCATTTACTACACTCCTCATCTAGCCTACTCACTCTACAAGTAAACCGGCTAAAATCTATTTCTTCAAACATTGGGATGGTTACCTCAACCAGGAAAAGTTCATCATCGCCAGATGCAACTAGATAGTTTAGTGGCTTCGGAGGTGAAGGCATCAAGAGAGTCACCTCCAGGGAATAAGGATCGATGATGAAAGTACTTCTGGCAAGAAAGGATGCATAAAACCTGCCTCTAAAAGTGCCTAAATCCGAGCATACAGAACCAACTGGAACGTTCTCAAGCCGCTTCCACTTCATTTCAGCACTTGTTAACACCAGCAAAACATTAGTGTAGTTGAGGATCACAACGAACTCTCCTCTTCTTCCCTCCTTGTTTAGCGGAAGAAACGCCACGCCTCTATAACCTTTAGGTTCCCAACTGATCAATCTGTACTGATGGCCTAGAGAGAGGATCTGGCAGTCGACCATGTTCATAAGAGCTGGATCATATCCTTGGATCTGCACTTTCACTGAACATTGAAGAGGAGATGGAAGATCCATATGATGATCATCTCGGCCTATTCCTCCCAGAAAATACTGAGAAGACAATGACGAATTAGCAGCAATGGTTGGAGCTCGGGGTCTAAAGAGGAACAAAGGGACCTTCTCGAGGGTGCACAAGTCTTTGCTTTCGAGAGTGACTTCGTCGAATGTGGGAAGAGAGTAACTTGGGCGTAACAGGGAAGATGGAAAAGGAAATGTGGATCGCCACGAGTTGCAAACAGAGCGAGCATGAACAACATCGAAACAGTCCTCCACATATTTGGAGATAATTTGAAGTATCTCCTCCGGTAAAAGAGACCAGTCTGATGTCTTCTTTCTCGTTGACATGGATGTTGTGTGAATTTCGAAATCTGGAAAAAAAAAAAAAATCAATTCGAAGGGTTCAGGAACTTGTAAACGAACGTGGCCACTGACCAGAGAAGATCGATCGCTTATAAGTAGATGAAAACTGATACGCATAACGCATTGACTATACTCTTGGTTTCTACACATACTACAAGAACATGAGTCACCAACCAAACAATGAAAACAGTTCCAATTACGTTTACATACCAAAATGCTAAAGAGTCACACAAGTTCTTTTACAAAATTGTCAGTTTTATAATTTAGGAAGGAGACGTTGAGGAGGGGGAGCGGTTCTTATGTTGATTTCCACTTTCTTGACTTCCGCTAACAAATAATTGACGAGTGACGAGGTCAAAAATATTTTTTTAACTCTTTTTCTAACATTCACATTTCGTTTCACAAAATAAAATTAAAAAAAAAACGACTTCAAGAAACCCATGAATAGGAAGAAAAATTAAATTTGAAGAAAACAGGGTACTAATAATGATATAATAAAAAAGACAAATGACAAGTACTCAAGAAGTTAATCATATGAAGAAGCAAAATATGTTATCCAATTTTTTCTTTTTTTTTTTAGATAAAAAGAGTCCAAAAAATATTGTATGAATGAAAAGGGTCTGTACAGATTTTTTATATGAATAATAGGAGTTCAAAATTTTTATTTTTTAAAAAATGAAAAAGAGACCCATAAAACAGTACTAGTTTCTCTTTTTATCAAAATAAATGAAAATTTTTATGATTTTCGATATGTTAGAAGGTCTAATTTTAAAATTTTGCCTATAGTATAGACCCAATGTCTGAGCCGGCACCACGACTACTTTATAAAAAACTAAACAAATCATTGAATGATCATTTGTAGTCTATGCTTATGATTGTGCTTATATAAATAAAAATCATAGCTTATTTATATAAATAAAAAGAGGCTTTTGACATGGAAATATTATAAGATTATGGTGATGGAAAACTAACCAGTATAAATAAGCTGACGTTATGATCAATCCGAAGAGCCAACACCGGAGGAGACAAAAGACAAGTATAAGTGAAAAGACTAATAACCATTTCCATACACACGACACGACTGTGTTTTCAATTGGCAAAAGAAATTCAAAACTGATACGAATGTATTACAGTCTTTACCTAAAAGAAACAGAACCGACATGTCTTAGGTATCCTAAGTAAGATTTAGGAAACAGAACCAACATATCCAAAGTAAGATTTTACGGCTTAGAGCTCAACACGAAAAGCCACCACAGGAGGAGATTTGTTAAGAATCTTCACACGATACTCTCTTGATAATCTCCAAAAATTGAGGTCATCTTCCGCGTATTCTGTAGGCAAACCATATTTATAAAAGTAAATTGCATCACCTGGCCAGTCAGTAAACAACATTGAGTTCCCACTCACACCACAACCATCAGGAAGCTCCTTAGCCGAACAAGCAACATTCCCTTGCTCTCCAATAAACAATACGCGGTCTCCAAACTCGCTGACCCATTTACCAGCCTCCTCATCTAACCTACTCACTCTGCATGTTAACCGGCTAACCTCTAATACTTCACCCTGTGGGATGGTTGCCTCAACCAGGAAAAGTTCATCATTGCCAGATTGAACCAGATAATTTATTGGGCTAATAGGCTCTGCGGGATTCAGGAGAGTCGCTTCCAGCGAATAAGGATCGATAACAAAAACGTCTCCGTTAAGATAGGCTGCATAAAATCTGCCTCTGAACGTCAATACCTTCTGACATGAAGTATCTGTGATTTTCCCAAGCCGCACCCACCTTGTTTCCTCACTTCTAAACACCACCAAATCATTAGTGAAGTTAAGGATCACAACGAAGTCTTCTCCTCCTCCCTCCTTGTTTAAGGGAAGAAAAGCCACGCCTCGGTAAGGTGATGTCCATGATTCAGGATCCCAACCGATCACTCTGTACTGATGGCCCAGAGAGAGGATCTTGCAGTCTAGCATGTTCATCAAGGTTGGATCAGATCCTCGTATCTGCATTCTTACCGAACACTGAAGCGGAGATGGAAGCTCCATATGATCCCTAGAGTTATCCCGGCCTAAATCTCCCAGACAAAACACAGAAGGCGACACGGCAGGAGTTTTGAATCTAAAGAGAAACAAAGGGATCTTCTCGACGGTGCACAAGACTTTGCTTTCATCTGAAAACGTGGGAAGAGAGTAACTTGGGCGTAAGAGGCAAGAAGGAAACGGAAACGAGGATCGCCACGAGGTGCAAACAGAGCGAGCATGGACAACATGGAAACAGTAGTCCTCGTCCTCCAATTCTTGGCGATAAGGTGAAGTAGCTCTTTGGGGAGAAGAGACCAGTCTGGCACAGATGGAGATTGACAAGGCTGCAGTTTTGAAACCTAATTCAGAAAAAGAAAAAAAAATCATTTTGTAGGGTTTAAACGAATATTGTGTTGAGATAGGACTGAAACATGAAGAGAGATAAGATTTACAGGCATATCAATTACTGAGAACTAAGTTATATTGATTCAATTTCACCATACATACATCTGATAACAAACATGAAAATTAATGGAGAATGAAACAAAAAATTTCCAAGTAGCATAATGGATGATTGCTTTTGTTCTTACACAATCTAACATAATGGATGATTGCTTCTGTTCCTTTGCATGTTCTGTCATATTTGCTGATTTCAATATCTGAAAGAAAGAAAAATAAAAGCTTCTAGGTTTTAGGTCACTGTAAACAAACATGAAGAGAGAATGATTAATCGAATCATACCAAAGGGAGAGAAAGAGTCCGTACTCTCACTCCAAAAAATCACAGATGTTATAAAACAACCTCAAAACGTAACCGTCGTTTTAATATGGGAGAGTGGGACGGTTACGTTTAATTAAATTCAAGAGACCATTGCAATTCTTAATAGGAAGTGACGATATGAGCTGTCATAAGCTCTAAGGGGGTGTTATTGGATTGTGGTTTTTAAAGGAGTTTGATGTATTTAAGAATCATGTGTTATTCAATTGGGTATTTTTAAAAATCCATTAAAATCTAGTGTTATTCAATATCTACTGGATTTTGTGTGATTTTGGATTTCAACGTACTTTGCTTCTAAAATATGAACAAACACAATACCACACTTTTCTCAATCATTTCATTTTCTTCTCCTCTCTTTAGATGGATCTCTAGCCTTTGACATATTATTGTTTGATTTTTTTTCTCAATCCTTTTATATAATCACACTTATTCATCATATATGTATTATTTTTGAGAATTTTTTTTTTGTGTTCTTTAACTTTTTTTTCTGGGTTCATGATTTATAACTTTTTTTTTTGGTTTATGATATAATCACACTTTTTTTTTCTGGGTTCAATCTCTGTTTCTTTCTCCTCAAACCCTTTGTATATAATCACACTTATTCATCAGATCTGTGTTTTTTTGTATTCTTTAATTTTTTTTTTCTGGGTTCATGACATCTGGGTTCTTTAATTACACCAAAAATCTGGATTGAAAACAAATACAGTTTAATTCAAGTTTTCTATGACATGTGTAAAAGTCTGGGTGTTATTAATTTAATATAATTTTGGTGTATAACACAGTTTATGGATATATATATTTTTTTCTAACAATAACTTTTTAAAAAATCCATAACAATCACCAAAAATACATTATCAATGACTTTCAAATCCACCTTATATGCATTATAAAGTCTACACAAATGCATTAGACTTTTAAATCCACTAATGTCCTGGGTTAATTAAAATCTATTAAAATCCTCAATCCAATAACACCCCCTAAGTATAATTGGAAAAGAGATTATGGATTATTACACAACACCATAAGCATCTAGGTAAAGCATTCATCTAGCTTCTAGTACAACTGAGATATCAAACACAAGCTATAATTATACATCACTACTTTGAACCAGAATGTCTAAAGGAGTCTCACTAGTTAAAACATTGATTCATGCAATTCAGTAACCTTTTAGAAACATCTTTTCAGTTGGTCTCTGGCATCACTTTGGAGCAGAACTTAAGAACAGAGCATTCTTGTGCTTCCCAAATTAGTTCCAACATGACTGATTCTCCTATCTTCACATGGTTAGCATCGCAAAACTCTTTCCAGCCACCAACCAATCGCATTCTCAGATGTTTCTTGTCAAACCTCAGATCCGTAGACCATTTTACGCCATGTTTATCCAAGAAACTCATCTTCTTTGCCTTTACTATGCCACTCACCTTTGTGAAATGTATTGGAAGAGTCTGTGAAAGATTCAAACAACGCAGACAAGGATTAAGAATCAAGAAGGCTGTAAAAAAGGAAATGGCTCAATAATGAAACTAACCAGTCTAGAAAAGCTGACGTTGTAACGTGTAAGAGTTACTGTCACATATCGGTTTTGGGATGCCAAAGATGAAGCTTTCCGTATCAATGAGCTTTTCTCATTTTGGCTGCTCTCTTCATTAGCTTCAGAGCACTTTTGTTCTTCTATTGGTTCTTTGGGGGACAAACGTAGAACCAGAGTTCTTCCTCTTTGGATTATTAGTTTGAAAGTGAAGAAACTTCCAGCTCTAAGTTCATTGGCATGACAAAAATTTCTCCATCCTCGTTTGATGTAAGCGATTCCGCATGATCTCTTACATCTCAAATCAACAGTCCATGATCTGCCCTTTTCATTCATCAGAACAATCTCTCCACATCTTGTGTCTAGACCATTTTCCCTTACAAAACTTCTTGGAAAATTCTATAAAAACATTACAATACAACATGATTTTGATCTTAGTTCAGACCCTAGCATGATAATTTATTTTTGGGGGGCTCAAATGAAGAGTAGATACCAGTCTGTCATATAAGAGAGTCGAAGCCGTGATATTAGCCACGAAACAAGAGGGATCTAGTGATGAAGACTCTGCTTCTCTACTTGGATTCTTCCCTGAAAACGAAGAAACAAATCCAAACTGAGTCTCTTATATTAGTCATAGACAGTTTTATAGAGACGAACTCACCGAGGTTGTTATGGTCGTCTAAACAAGAAGACACATATTGAATTTCACAACAACTAGGTCCCAACATTGTAACGTGGAAAGCCATGTTGCTCTCTTGTCTGAACACGACAATGTCACCGATTCGAAGATCATGTGCGACTGCAAACTCTTTCCAACCGTCAGTGAGTCTCTGCCCATCTATCTTCACTTCCCAAGTTTTCTTTGACGCGTCTGACCTCAGCCCCGCTGTCTTCTGCTCATCTCTTCCTTTTACATTCTTCAAGAGGAAAGCCACAGGAATCGTCTGAGACAACATGCAAATACAAAACCAAACCCATCTTTCTCAAGGACCTTCTCAGACAGATACAGATAAAGAAGAAGAAAGAAGAAAGGGAGAAAAAGAGAGTACCAAGTGGCTGTAGAATCCGGGAAGAAGAGGCTTGAAGAAATGTTGACTCGCCATTATCAAAGTCCCTAAATCTCTCAGCCTCTACACTACAATATAATGGAGGAAAGAGTGTATTGCAGACCATTTACCACAAGCTCATAGAGCTTTTATGATGAGTTTTTTTTTTTTAAAGAGATCAGTTTCCATTGGTGAACTCTCCTTGGAACTCGAGAGCTTTGATTGCTAATTATTATTGTTAATTAAATCAGACTTATATAGTTTATCTCCATATTTATTGTTGACCTTCTTGGTTTCCGAATATCCAAGAAAAAACTCAGAAGGCCACACATCAGCAGGAGCTGAAGCTCGAACTATAAAGGTCAACGGAGAAGAAAATTCAAGAGGAAGGAGAACAATGTTGTTTTGTTGTCGTGGACTAAGATTTGAGAGTTATACACAGCCAAACCCATACATATAGCTTTGAGAGTTCGTGAACCCTTTCCATAAACATAGCTTTCGGTGTTGAGAAAGTAGTTGGTTAGAACAAAAACTGAAACTGAAATACAAGTTATATCTCTCGTATTCAGCATACCGTCTTGACACAAAAATTCACACACACTTCAGAACAGAACATAAAAGATCACAAAAGCTAATAAAAAACAACAAAACCATCGGTATGTCTCAGGTACCCAAAGCGAGATTTTCAGAATGGTCATCAACGCGGAGAGTCACCACCGGAGATGTGCTGAGGATGGTCACACGTTTCTCTCTTGAGAATCTCCATATATTGAGGTCGTCTTCCGCCCTTCCTGTATGTACTCCATATTTGTAAGCAAAAGTTACATTGCTGTATCGGTGAACAAAATTGAGTTCCCAGTCACACCACAGCCATCAGGAAGATCCTTAGCCGAGCAGCAGACATTCCCAAAGTGTCCAAGAAACAACACACGGTCTCCCAAATCGCTGACCACGACCCATTTACCAGCCTCCTCATCTAGCCTACTCACTCTACATGTGAACCGAATAAAATCTATTTCATCAGCAACAGGAATTGGGTAGAATTTCTGAACCAGGAAAAGCTCATCATCGCCAGATGGAATCAGATAATCGCCTGCCCGCAGAGGTTGTGAAGGCATCATGGGAGTCACTTCCAGCGAATAAGGATCGATAACGAAAATTTCTCTGGCTCCAAAACTTGCATAGAATTTGCTTCTAAAAGTGACTAAATGCGTGCATAGAGAATCTGAGCGGTTCCCACCTCATTTCAGCACTTGTTAAAACCAGCAAACCTCTCGAGTATGCGTGTGTGAGAAGCACAACGAATTCTCGTCCTTCTCCCTTGTTGTTTAGAGGAAGCAAAACCACACTTTCATGATATAATGCCAATTCTTGAGGACCCCAACCGATCACTCTGTACTGATGGCCTAGAGGGATGATCTGACAGTCTAGCATTTTCATCAAGATTGGATGGAAGAAGGTTCAGATGATCATTTGACTCATCTCGACCTATGGCTCCTAGTAAATACACAGAAGGCCACACAACATTAGCCGCAAGAGGAGTTTGGATTCTAAAGAGGAACAAAGGGACCTTCTCCAGGGTGCACGAATCTTCGTCTTCGACATGGAAACCAGGGAACGAGGGAAGAGAGTAACTTGAGCGCAACAGGGAAGAAGGAAAGGGAAATGCGGATCGCCACAAGCTGCAAACAGAGCGAGCATGAACTACATCGAAACAGTTCTCCTCTTCTAGATGCTTGGAGATAAGAGGCAATAGCTCATCAGGGAGCTGAGACCAGTCTGGCATCATCGATGATGACATCTTCTCTTTCTTTGCCATGTTTGCTGATTAAGACAGAAACTGCTGCAAATCTGGGAAATTTTTAAAACAATTGTAGTGGTCTAGGAATATATAAGATGTATCGCATAACACACTGACACTACACTAACAGTTTTAAGGCGCAACAAAGGAATCAATTTCGAAGAATTAATATAGTCCCAAAGAAGCCTAGACACAGCAATTACTACAATCTATAGCCGATAAATCAGTTTGTTACAATGAGATTCGAAAATTGTAAGAGAATGAACATACTATACTCGTAATACAAAGATTATGAAGACGAAACCCAAAGGATGGAGAAGTAATTACTCAACTATGACTGTCAATTCTACTGTTCCAGTGAGAGATTTTTTTCTTTTTTTTTTTAGGGTTCAGTGAATTTGGTAAGAGATGGGGAAGATTTTGCCGTCGTTCTCAACTATTTGACTACAATCCTCCGGTTCAAGGTATCGGTTTACATCCGGTTTAATTCATTTTTTTTATCAGAACCTTTACAATAGCTTAAAGTAAGCTAAATGGAAAATTAGGTATCGGTTCACATCCGGTTTAATTCATTTTTTGATCTATTTTGAAACGAAAATATCTATTAGAATTGTTGCCGATCAAAGTTCTTACACCTGGCAAGAAAACAAATACTAGGTGAAGTTATCAAAGGTGATGCAATGTATACTCTTCCATGCTTGTAGTAGCTATACAAAGGTGGCTTGGAACTCCCAAGGGTCAGAGACCATTATGTACTGCTGCAGATTGCGTAAAAGGAGTTCCAGTTTTCAAATGATTTGTGGGGAAGAAAACATCCTTCTTTTATAACCTTCACAAATTTAAAGAACTTTGGTCAAGAGCAGCACCAGATACACAGCTTCGAGAGTTCATAAGACAACCATTTCAATAATAGAGACAACAATGTTGTGGGAGATAGTTTACAACTACAAAACATTGAAACTAGAATATCACCATAACAAAAGCCATCAGATGTGTCTCAGTTATCCAAACTAAGATTTTACAGATTTTTGTGCTCAACACAAAGGTGAGCCACCATCGGAGATGTTCTGAAGATCTTCACACGTTTCTCTCTTGAGAATCTCCAAAAATTGAGATCGTCTTCAGCGTTTCCTGTATCTACTCCATATTTATAGGAGTAAGTTGAACCGAATGGTTCATTGGTGAACAACATTGAGTTCTCACTTACACCACAACCATCAGGAAGCTCCTTAGCTGAGCAGGAGCTATTTCCCGGTTGCCCAATTAACAACACACGGCCTCCCAAATCATTAACCACGACCCATTCACCAGCCTCCTCATCTAGTCTACTCACTCGACATGCTAACTTGCTAAAGTCTATTACACTACCACGAACAATAATCATCTCAACCAAGAAAAGTTCATCGTCGCCAGATGGTACAAGATAGTTTTGTGAGTTCAGACGCTCCGAGGGCATTAGTAGAGTTGCTTCCAGCGTATAAGGATCAATCACGAAAACATCTCCATTAATAAAGACTGCATAAAACTTGCCTCTAAAAGTGACTATATCTTTGCAGTCAGCTCTTGAGGTTTTCTCAAGCCGCATCCACCTCATATCAGCACTCCTTAACACCAACATATTATGAGAGTAGCCAATAAGCACAACGAACTCACCCTCTCCTAACGGAAGAGAAGCCACGCCTCGGAAACTTGTTGCCAATGATTGAGGATCCCAACCAATCATTCTGTACTGAAACCCCAGAGGGAGAATCTGACAGTCAAGAACGTTCAACAGGGTAGACTCAGAATCTGGTATGTTCACTTTCACTGAACATTGAAAGGGAGATGGAAGCGCCTTCACTGACTTATCTCGGTTTATTCCTCCCACAAAAAACTCAGAAGGCAACCCAACAGCAGGAGCAAGAACTCTAAAAAGGAACATAGGGAACTTCTCGAGAGTGCAGAAGCCTTTGCTTTTGCGAGGGAACTTTGAGAAGGAGGGAAGTGAATAACTTGTGCCTAATAGGCAAGAAGGAAATGGGAAGATGGATCGCCACGGTTGGCAAACAGACCGAGCATGTATAACATCGAAACAGTCCTCAAGATTCTCAGAGATAATGTGCAGTAGCTCTTCAGGGAGACGAGACCAGTCTAACTTGGACAATGTTTGCTCTTTAGTTGCAGGTTTTTCTGCAACCTGTATGAAAAATATCAACTTTTTAGGATGGCAATCCTGAGAATTTACCATACATACATACACCAAACTACAATCTGCCAAGAAACATTAAAAGCAGAGATTTTCAAATCAAATTTCAGAACTCAACTCCTAAAAAGTAGCAAAGGAGGAGAGAAACAAAGAGTTCATACACTATTGGAACTTTGCGGTAGCTCTTCAAGGAGAGGAGAGCAGTCTAGCAGCGATTTGTTCGTTTCCTGTGTTGCAGGTTTTGCTATGTTTTCTGGTTGTTGCGATTTCTTAACAACCTAAAAGACAAATAATTAAGCTTCTAGAGTTTTTAGGAAAGATTAATCCCATAACAGTACCAAAATCTTGGATGGTTGCTATTGAAACAGAGGAATCAAAATCTAATTCAAGAACTAAATCGATAAAAAATATGACAAGCTTTTCGAATTTTTTGAAGCAAAGAGGAGAGGAAGAAGAGTGTGTACCCAAATCATGTTTGGTGTCTTTTTTCTCGGTGCCATGTTTTAAGCTGATTCCTGTAATTTCCGAAATCTGTAAAAAAAAAAAAAAATTGAGCTTGCTAGGGTTTATGATGAACAGAGAGAAAAGTAAAACTATCAAGAACAAGAATACTCATGTACCACAATTTTCTAGCTCGAAGTGAGGTGAGTGGAGGGCTACTACTGGGTGACAGTTTTCTTTCATTTTTTATATACTTGTATTTGGCTTTTGGACTTTTAATACAATAACCGATGTCTGTTTTGATAAAAAAAAATAGAAAAAACATGATTAGAGTTCTAGAGAAGATTCATCGTATGAAACAAAGAGAATCGAAACTAATCGAGCAAAGGGTGGAGATGATTAAATCGTACGTACCCAAAAGGGCAAAACCCTGGTCCTTGGTGTTAGAAAGAAGAGCACACTCAAAATATTTTGTGGTGTAGGTTCAGAACTTCACATGGTTTACGATCCTAATCTGATCTCGGTGTTTTGTATTCGGTTTAGGATTAAAAATTATGTTTAAGTGGCGAAAGATGGGCTGCGTTTTCAGGCCCAAGATACAAAAAAAAATACCTCAAATTCAGAATTCCAGAAAATATAAAAACATAGCTAAACTCCCGTATCTTAAAGAAAAAAAAAAAAAAAGAGGAACTACAACCACAATTAACAAAACACCGAATACAAAACGCCCTTTGCTCGATTAGTTTATAACAAAACACCCATTTATTAAAATAAATTCGATTTTGTTTATAAGAAAAATATTTGAAGACACAATGCGAATATAATTTTTTTTTAAACGGTTATGATTTTAAGCATAATCTAATTTAAATATTATTTTGATTTTGATAATATTTATAGAGAAAAAAATAGATATATTATCTTTAATATGATTTATTTTATTTTAATAATACTATTTCTCTAATGACATTTTCTTATAGTATACTACATGACAATAGGGTTATTTTGCTAACAACAATGCTTAAATAAGTATACAGGGAAATTAATATTTTTGTGCTAATTCATCTATTTTTATTAATAATATTTCAACTATTTATCCGGTGCATACTAATGAAAAAGAAAAATTCTATTAAAAAACTTTAAAATGACAACTATTTCCACTTTAAACGTCCCATGTTTTAAACTCCTACTATAAATCATCAATGTAAAATTAATATTCCATGTGATCCAGAATCAAAGTGGTTGCCACCTTAAAAGTTTTCTAAAGAAATTTAACACATGCTAAATATATAATCTAATTAATGATCTTACCCAAAAAAAATAACCTAATTAATTAGTGTTGTTAGATTTTGAAAATTATTAATTTGATATTTACACGTTGTAGAAAACAAAAGCTCTAATGTGAACGATACTAAAATATAACTATAAATATAACAAAATGAAAGAAAACCAAAACCAAACTTTTTTTGTCTCTCCATCTTTTGTTAAATCCAAGAAACTCAAACCATTTATACTAATGGCTTATGTAGGCTTACTTGAAGTCTTCATAGCTATTCTTGTCTTTATTTTCTTCCATTTCTTGATCCACAAGAAACCCAATCAAATCTCACCTAGAAACTGGCCAGTTCTTGGGATGCTTCCTGGCATTCTCATCACGCTTCATAGGATTAATGATTATGTTGCAGAGGTTCTCGAGGTCTCCAACTTGACTTTTGTATTCAAAGGCCCGTGGTTCTCTGGCATGAACATGTTGATCACTTCAGATCCTGTAAACATACAACACGTTTTCAGCTCCAACTTCTCCAATTATAACAAAGGACCAGAGTTCAAAGAGATGTTCGATTTTCTAGGAAACGGGATCTTCACTGCTGACTCTAAACTCTGGGAGGATATGAGAAAATCCGCACTGGTCGTGCTTAGCCATCAAGGGTTTCAAAGCTTCTCACTGAGGACCATCATGCGTAAAATAAAGAACGGGGCTGTCCCGGTCCTTGATCATTTTGCAGAGGCAAATATGATATTTGATTTACAAGACTTCTTCCAGAGGCTAGCATTTGATGCAACCCTTACTCTGGTAACGGGATACGACTCAAATTCTCTTTCCATTGAAATGCCGATGAACGAGTATGCGAAAGCTATGGATGCTGCCGAAGAAGTGGTCGTGTATAGACATGTGAAGCCTATGATCTTGTGGAAGCTGCAAAACTGGATTGGGGTTGGAGAAGAGAAGAAGATGACCGAAGCTAATGCTGCTGTAAACAGATCATGTGCAAAGTATATATCTGCCAACAGAGAGAACAAAATAAGTCGTCGCTCTGATATTGGAGAAGAAGCTCATGATGAGGATATATTAAGCGTCTACATGAATCTAGATACTTCCAAGTATGAGCTTTTGAATCCAAGAGATGATAACTTCCTCAAAGACATCATCAAGAGTTTCATGTTTGCTGGAAGAGACGGCATTGCAACCGCTCTCACTTAGTTCTTTTGGCTGCTCTCCAAGAACCCTGAAGCTATGACCAAGATCCGCCAAGAGATAAACAACACAAATCTACCAAGTTCCGGATTGAGTTTAGATGCAGACAAGTTAAACAAGATGGTGTATTTACATGGTGCATTGTGTGAATCACTACGCCTCTACCCTCCAGTCCCGTTCGAGCGGAAGTCTCCCATAAAGCAAGATATGCTTCCAAGTGGACATAAAGTCGATGCAAATTGGAAGATTTTGTTCTCTGTTTATGCGTTAGGGAGGATGAAGGCCGTGTGGGGAGAAGACGCGTCTGAATTCAAACCTGAGAGATGGATCTCTGAGAGTAATGGAGGCCTAAAACATGAACCTTCTTTCAAGTTCTTCGTGTTTAATTCCGGTCCAAGAAATTGCTTGGGGAAAAACTTGTCTTTCTTGCAGATGAAGACAGTGGCTGTCGAGATCATACGGAATTATGACATCAAGGTCATTGAAGGGCACAAGGTCGAGCCATCTTCTTCCATAATCCTTCACATGAAACATGGCCTCAAAGTTACAGTTGCTAAGAGATGATTGGTTTCATAAAGTCAAAAGGACAATATTAACAAACTTGTAAGAAATCATCAATAAATTGCATTTCAAAGAGGTTGATGGCTGTGAAGCAATCTTTATCCCAACAGATTTATACACCCTATGAAAGTTGGTGGTCGATGTGTCTTTCTCCAATGTAGGTTTGTGCCCCTCTCTCTGCTTCTCACCTGCTTTTTTTTTTGCCTTTATCCGTACTGTATAATCTTTTCAATTTATTTCTGAAAATGTTCGTTCTATATACATTAATTACAAGACTATGAATATTATCTAAGATATAAACATTTATAATGATAAAGATAGAATAAAATTGATCAAACATGTGTATATAAGTAGAGGAGTTTGGTAGGTAGAAAATAAAAACCTAAAAAATGAATGAAAGTCTCATGCAAACATGCAAGTATCCAACCAGTTAAGAACCAAAACCTAACATTACTTGATAAATACACATTGTTGAAATATTAACGGTTAGCCAAATTCTTCATGATGAAGACAACTAAAGTCAAACCATATCCATTCTACATCCATATTAAGCAACTCTTGATTAGTTTTAGAATTCGTCGATTAGTATTACGGTTCATGTTTTATGGGCTTAAAAATTATAAGTACGCTATATGAAACCTACGGCATTTTTTTGTTTTTCCTTTGTGAACCGAAACCTACGGAATCTATTCTCCCAAACCTATTAGGAATAGGCACAGTCGATATATATAAACATATGGGTAGAGAGGTCGTTTAGTAAAGTTTTAATACAAGTTCACCTACAAACAAAAACCTTATTAGAAACCAGCTTATATATAACATCGATCATGAGATCATACGAAACAACGATAATCCAAGGAGTGAATTGTTGGAAAGCGCGGTTTATATACTATGTAATAGGCATCTCAGCATCTTTCAGTTGTTTAACAGCAACGATCATACAACTCTGGTCCTCTTCTTCTTGGGGAGACATGGACGCGGCTGAGATCAGGCCTGCTCTTGCTATTCTTGCAGTACACTTCTTGATTATGGCTATTTTGGTCGTGAGGTCGTTTTGCGTCCCGATTCCGACAGTTACTAACAATATCGAGACTTGCTGGATGGGAGAAGGCAAGTGGTGGGACATCAACTTATTCTATATGTTCTTTACGTTTATGATGTCGTACTATTTACATTGCGTACAGTTTAGTATTTACACGATTGGGAGTTTCTCGGGAGGCTTTGCGGTCAAGCAACTCAACCAGCCGGAACTAGATCTTTCTATTCAACATGTTATCTTGACTATTTTGTATTGTTGTTTGAGTGGCTATGTGGGTTACCAGCAACCTGCTTGTCCACCTTTTGCTTTGTTAGCATTGATACTTGGAAGGTTCTTTGTTGACCTCATATTCGAGAAGGCGGCCGGACTCTACTTCAGTAAGGCCAAGCAAGCATCAAGGATTCATATATGACCTCAAACTCCCAAGCATCAATGACCTCAAACTTCTTTTCATGTAGTTTTTTTTTTTCTTCTTTTTTAATTTGTTCCTCTTTATGATTCATATATATAAGAAGTTTTTGAGTGAAGCTAGCTAGGATTATGGCGGGAGTGAATGAGAACGTCTTGAAAGGCTTAAAAGGCACCTTCGGTGTGACATTGTTCATTAAAAGAAGAATTTTGTTTTGTTTTTTTTATATAAGCTTTTTTGGAAATTACATATAAAAAATTATTCCCTCTATTATTTACTTATTAATCTAATTTTTTTTTTTTTTTGACAATTATTAATCTACGGTTTAACCAGGTATTTAAGTTTTAACCATGGGAACAAAATATCATCGGTTAAATCAAGTGATATGGTTACTGTGTACCAATTGGAACCGAAATCTATACACATATACATCGGTTTTCGCATCTAAACCGGCAAAATCCCTAAAAAGCTCACACTAAACTTCCAAAAATAGCCGCCGTTCGTCCTCTAGTAACCGTCCAATCTCTGGACGGTGATATGACCACAGATCAAACCACCACATTACTTCTCCCCGATGTGATGAAAGCACCAGTTCGTCCCGACGTTTCGAACCATGTCCACGCTTAGATCTCAAACAACAGTCGCTAACCTTACGCCGTCTCAAAACGCGCCGGTCATCAGACTTCAGCCGAGTCATGGGGTACAGGAAGAGCCGTATCACGTATCCCTCGTGTCGCCGGAGGTGGTACTCACCGCGCCGGTCAAGCGGCTTTCGGAAACATGTGTCGTAGTGGTCGAATGTTCGCTCGGACGAAGATCCACCGTCGCTGGCACCGTAGTGTTCATCGGCGATTGCTGGCTCTTGTGATGGCTCGTGGACATATGATTGAGAATGTTCCTGAGTTTCCTCTAGTGGTTAGTGATTCAACTGAGTCTGTTGAGAAGACTAGTGCTGCGATTAAGGTATTGCAACAGATTGGTGCTTATGCTGATGCTGAGAAGGCTAAGGATAGTATTGGGATTAGATCTGGTGTAGTTAAATTGAGGAATCATAGATATGTTTCTTGTAAAGGTCCGTTGATTGTTTATGGTAATGAGGGAGCTAAGTTGGTTGAAGCGTTTAGGAACACACCTGGGGTTGATTTGTGTCAGAGTTTGCTTAAACTAGCTCATGGTGGTCATTTAGGTAGATTTGTTGTGTGGACTCAATCGGCTATAGAGGAGTTGGAATCGGTTTATGGTTCGTTTGAGAAGTCTTCGGAGATGGAGAAAGGTTATGTTTTACCTGGCAAAGATGGTAAATGCTGATCTAGGATTATTAATTCGGATGAGGTTCAGAGTGTGGTTAGACCGATTGAGAAGGATGTGAAGAGAGCTGTATTTGAAGAAGAATCCTCTTAAGAATTTGAATGTGATGTTGAAGCTTACCCCTTATGCTAAGACTGCTAGGAGAATGTCTTTGTTGGCTGAAGCTGAGAGGGTAAAGTCTAAAAAGGAGAAGCTAGAGAGGAAGAGGGAACCCTTCTCACAGGTAACTGTTTAGACTTGATGAGCTTAGAACCCCTGGTGTATATCTAGCTTGTGTGATTAATCATCTTCTTCTTGTTGTTCTTGTAAGGGGAGGCAATGAAGATCAAAGCAGTAGGAAAAGCGTGGTACCAGACTATGATATCGGACAGTGACTACACTGAGTTTGACAACTTCACCAAGTGGCTCGGTGTGCAACAGTAAAATCTGCAACCTTCTCACATTTTTTTTTTTTTGATTCTGAGATCAAAGTCATACTTATAACCATGATAAAATTGTCATGTTAAATCGATTAATTAACTGTGTTAGATTCTTTAGAACACAACTCTCCAGTTAAATAATCTTAGATAACTTTCGTCGAATTGAGATTATTGAACAAGTCATATTTTTGCATACAATACAAAACAAGTGACTTGAAAGTTCATCTTTAATCACGTAAGCCACATATTATTACTGTATTTTGAGTCTACGACGTGCCTTAATCTTTTCCTTCTGATTTATATACAATATAGAATGCAAAGTCGTCTCCTACAAAACTAGAAACTTACTTGAAAAAGAAATGATAGAATGCAAAGTCGTCTCCTACAAAACTAGAAACTTACTTGAAAAAGAAATGTTTGGATTAGAACTGCCCACTCACATTGAAATAGTATATTTATATGTTTCTTATCCTAATCATATTTGATGCTTGTTCGGACTTGGTCTAGCTGTGAATTTGATATATATATATAAATATCAGCATCTTTCCAAAACTTTAATATATATTGCCTACAGAAACGATAACTATCCACCACTTCTCATTACTTTAAGACACATTTTCAACTAACAAGAAACACCCAAATGAGGAACATGAGAGTTTTCTTCTTCGTCTTGCTTTGTTTCTTCTTCGTCTTCTTTGTGAAACTCAGCAGAGGACAGAACAACAGAATAACAGTAATCAATGTGGGTGTTGTAACAGATGTCGGGATAATGCACTCGGACATTGAAATGCTCTGCATCAACATGTCTCTAGCCGATTTCTACTCTTCCCGTCCTCAATATCAAACAAGGCTTGTCGTTAACGTCGGTGATTCCAGACACGACGTTATCGGTGCTGCAGCTGCAGGTACCTTCTCTTCTCTCTCTCTCTTTCTCTCTCTCTCTCTCTAATATACACATATTTGGTTTAGATACATCCTTATCTTCTCTCTCACGCTCTGATATACCTATGTTACTGTTACTGTATTTGACAATATGATCCATCAAACAAAAGATACTCTGTCCACGTTAGCGATCATCTGTCTATTCGCATTCAGTTCTTCACACCAAGTTTTCTTGGTTTTGACATTGTCACAGGTCTTGAGCTTATCAAGAACAATCAAGTGAAAGCCATCTTGGGGCCATGGAGTTCAATGCAAGCTCATTTTTTGGTCGAGATTGGCCAGAAATCACGGGTTCCGATTGTTTCCTACTCTGCAACAAGCCCATTTCTTACATCTCTCCGTAGTCCATACTTCTTTCGTGCTACATACGAGGATTCCTTTCAAGTGCACGCCATAAAAGCTATCATCAAGTTGTTTGGATGGAGAGAAGCCGTGCCTGTTTATATCGACAACACCTTTGGAGAAGGTATAATGCCTCGTCTCACGGATGCATTACAAGAGATTAATGTTCGCATACCTTATAGATCTGTCATCGCTCCCAATGCCACGGATCATGAAATCTCTGTGGAGTTGCTTAAGATGATGACCATGCCCACAAGAGTGTTCATTGTCCACATGTACTCTTCTCTTGCCTTAAGAGTCTTCATTCAAGCTAAGGAGATTGGTTTGATGAAACCAGGATATGTTTGGATCCTTACCAATGGTGTAACTGATGAATTAAATTGGATAAGTGAGACGGGTATTGAGGCTATGGAGGGGGTATTGGGTGTTAAAACTTATATTCCGAAATCCAGAGAACTCGAAATATTTAGTTCTCAATGGAGGAGGAGATTTTCACGGATGGACCTCAATGTCTATGGATTGTGGGCTTATGATGCTATAACCGCACTTGCTATAGCCATTGAAGAAGCTGGAACAAATAACTTGACTTTCAGTAATGCCGATCCTGGGAGAAATGTGTCTGAACTTGAAGCTCTTGGTTTATCCCAATACGGTCCAAAGATTCTCCAGACACTCTCAACAGTTCAGTTCAAAGGACTTGCAGGAGATTTCCGTTTTGTCAACGGGCAACTGCAACCGTCGGTGTTTGAGATTGTTAATGTGATAGGAACTGGAGAAAGGTCGGTAGGATTCTGGACAGAGGAACATGGTCTTGTGAAGCAACTAGACCAGCAGCCGCGTAGCATGAGCGCTTTATCTACTTGGAAAGATCATCTTAAGCAAATTATATGGCCTGGAGAGGCTGATTCTGTTCCCAGAGGATGGGAAATGCCGACTAATGGGAGGAAGTTGCGCATTGGAGTTCCAAAGAGAACTGGTTACACCGATCTCGTGAAGGTCACAAGGGATCCTATCACCAATGCATCACTAGTCACAGGTTTCTGCGTTGATTTCTTTGAGGCTGTGATTCGAGCAATGCCTTATGACATCTCCTATGAGTTCATTCCTTTCGAAAAAAGCAATGGTAAACCAGCCGGTAATTACGACGACTTGGTTCACCAAGTGTACCTCGGGGTGAGCAAGATCACTCACTAATCATCCCTAAAATAATTCTATTTTTTTTTAACAAAATCCATCTTAGTGAGCTCTTCCTTTCTTTTCTCTCGCAGAAATATGATGCTGTTGTGGGAGATACAACCATACTGGCGAACAGGTCTGCTTACGTTGATTTCACATTTCCGTTCTTTAAATCAGGCGTAGGATTAATCGCCCCCATTAAAGACCAAGTGAAAAGAGACAGTTTCACTTTCTTGAAGCCTTTGTCATGGAGACTATGGTTGATTTCCTTTGCCTGCTTTTTTCTTGTTGGAATCACTGTCTGGGCTCTTGAACATAGGGTTAACCCGGACTTTAGAGGACCTGCTAATTACCAAGCTAGTACTATCCTCTGGTTCGCCTTCTCTACCATGGTTTTTGCTCCAAGTACATTCAATCTCCCCACTTTGCATCTCAGCATAGATTGATGTTTCTATATATAATAACCTTAGGTGATGCTTACTCCCGAGTTGCTGTCCGCAGGAGAAAGAGTGTTCAGCTTTGGAGCTAGGCTTCTAGTTATCACATGGTACTTCATCGTTCTCGTGTTGACTCAAAGTTACACAGCTAGTTTGGCATCGCTTTTGACATCGCAGCAACTTCATCCAACCATAACGAGCATGAGCAGCTTGCTTGAGAGAGGAGAAAAAGTGGGTTATCAGAGAACATCCTTCATTCTTGGAAAGCTTAGAGAAACAGGTTTCTCGCAATCGAGCCTTGTGCCCTTCGATACATCTGAAGAATGCAACGAGCTTCTTAGAAAAGGACCAAAAAAGGGAGGTGTCTCTGCAGCTTTCTTGGAAATACCTTACTTGAGACTCTTTCTTGGACAATATTGCAACACTTATAAAATGGTTGAAGAACCCTTCAATATTGATGGTTTCGGCTTCGTAAGTTTCCAAGACAAAATATCTGTGAAATTTGCATTATTATACCGTGAGGTGAGACTATATAATGCACATTTACTGTAGGTTTTCCCGATAGGATCACCTATGGTGGCCGATGTTTCAAGGGCCATCTTAAAAGTAGCAGAGTCACCAAAGGCGATGGAGCTTGAGCGTGCATGGTTCAAGAAGAAAGAAGAAAGTTGTCCAGACCCAGTCACCAATCCAGATCCAAATCCATCTTTTACCTCTAGGCAGCTCGGCGTAGACAGTTTCTGGCTTCTGTTTCTTGTTGTGTTTGTTTTGTGCTTTCTAACACTCGGAAAATTCACAGTCTGCTTGCTATGGACGACCAAATGGAATCATTTGTGGAAAGAGTTTCAGAAACCAGACAACGATTCATACATCAACAATGTAGAGAAATGTCCATGTTCATTGAGTCGACACATCCCAGTCTCTTTGCTATGGAATCATTTGTGGGAACCAGACAACGATTCAAACATCAACGATGCAGGGGAACGTCGGTGTTCATCGAGTCGACAGATGCCTGAGAACATTATACAAAGTCAAGCAACGAACTAGACATAAAATCGTTATCTTTTGGCCACTTTTGATGCTCTAAATACAATAATTCTTGATTTTGTTTTTTTCTTTGAAAAGTAGGCTGGATTTGAATTGAACCCAAGATCTAACTCAACTATATCATAACTCATAAGAAAAAATGGACTTAGACGAACTATAAAATAAAATATGATACGAGCCTACGAGCAAAAATAATCCTCAACTTAACGCCTATCTTGAAATACTTATACTACATATTATTGGAAAACAAAAAGCAATGAATGAAAATTGTTCATATTTTGGTACTTAGCGCTTTGAAGTGATTTGTTTGGATTTTTTTTTTCTTTTTCTTTTTTTGCTTTTTGAGAATAAAGTCATAACTTAGAGATGCACGTTACACTGCTACTAAGACCATCTTCAATGGTTTTCCCTACTTTTACCTCTAAAATAGAGGAACTCTATAATAGAGGTGACTTTTGCTCCAATGGATACTTCTATTTTTTCCTCTAAAAAAAATATTCCGTAGAGATTCCTTTTTTATTTTACAATTAATACATTTTACTTATAAAAGTTGCAAACTAACCCATTTAGTTTAGTATTTGTGAAACTTTCATAAAATTATGATATTATTTAAATTTTTAACATTCATAAATATTATTTAAATATCATATTTATTAAAAAAATACATTACATCATATAAAATAATAAAACATAGTAAATTTTTTTAACCATCCACATTAGAGTATTTTTCCCACAAATGCTCAATTAATGCATTTCGAAGTGAGAAATGAGCTTCTTTATCTTTGATTTTTCTAAATCGACCTAGAAATTCTTGGAATCGGATATCATCATCTTCCGCCATTTGGACTCATGGAGGTGGAACTTCTCTTTCAACTTCAATCGGTGCATTAAGATCACGCTCATCCTCGATTATCATATTATGTAAAATTATGCATGTAGTTATTATGTCATGTAGCACATTCTTTTTCCAAAAACGTACCGGTCCTTTCAAAATAGCAAAACGTGATTGAAGTACTCCGAATGCACGTTCTACATCTTTTCTGCATGCTTCTTGTTGTGTTGCAAAATATTTGTTCTTTGGACCTCTTGGTTCGTGTATAGTTTGCACTATGGTGGACCATTTTGGATATATACCATCAGCCAAGTAATAACCCATATTGTATTCTTTTCCTTGAATGGTATAATGAACTGGAGGAGCAATACCTTGAGCGAGATTGGAGAAAAGGTGGGAAGATTCCAACACATTGATATCCTTATTAGTGCCTGGCAATCCGAAATAAGCATGCCATATCCAAAGATCATAATCTGCCATAGCTTCAAGAATTATAGTAGGTGATCCACTACGACCTGCATATTGTCCCGCCCAAGCAGTAGGACAATTTTTCCACTTCCAGTGCATGCAATCTAGGCTACCAAGCATTCCGGAAAAACCTCGTTTTTCACCAATGTAAAGAAGTCGGGAAATGTCATTAGGTGTTGGTGATCGTAGGTATTCCTTTGAAAATATCTCCACTACGGCTCGACAAAACTTTTTCATGCTTTCGATTGTTGTTGATTCGCCTATCTTTATGTACTCGTCTATGGCATCTGCAGGAAGATCATATGCTAGCATCCGAAATACAGCCGTTATTTTTTGAAGAGATGATAATCCAAGTCTACCACTTGAATCCCTTCGTTGTGTGAAGTAGTTTTCATGACTTTCAACTTGATGAATAATACGAAGAAATAGAAGACGAGACATACGAAATCTCCTGCGAAATGTAGCTTCATTGTACTTCGGGTTCTCTGAGAAATAATCATTGAACAATCTGTCATGAGCACTTTCTCGATCACGATGGATGAAAGAACGTTCGGGAACTGAACCACCATGGATTGCTTGATTTTTTTGTTGATTGAGAAGGAATTGAATAACTGAATTGTTATTAGCAATAGCATGTTGTATTGCTTCTTCTTCATGATCACAATTATTGATGATCTCCATATGTTCATCATCCGAAGAAGATGATGAAAGATGAAAATTTGGTAAATTAAAATTCATTTTAAAAGAAAATTTTGTAAGGTAAGTAATTGATTTGGTGTGGCTAAAACTAAAAGCTATAGTGCTATTTATAGAAGAAATTATGACATTTTCTTATTCTAAAATTTATTTCTATTAATTTTATTCACAAGTTTCTATTACAATTTAATTTTATTCACAAGTTTCTATTATAATTTAATTTTAATTTTTTTTGGTCTGGTCAAAGACAACATGTACAAAGCATCGATTTCACCATGAAGCTTTGGAACTGTTTCATGAATAAGACATTAAAAATTTATCAGTTACTAGAAAAAGAAAAATTGTTTAAAAAATATGAATACAAGAAAGATACTTTCTTCGTGAGTTTCCAAAAGAGTTATATAGAAAGTATAAACCAAAAGAGAATGAAGAATATTAAAATCTAATACTATGCTAATAAAGGGGGGCAAAATAATCTTACCTGCAACATAAGTTGTTGGTCAGAGACTGAAGTCCATCAGCGGTGAAGTTGTTCTCATCCCAAAGAACGTGGTAATGAGCAGGTCGAGAAGTGCCATGTTAATGTAATTTTGATTAGTTAAACACTTATTAAATCTCACCCACACAATCACATGAGATTATAGGTGTTTCACTTGTATATTAGATTTCCTTTATTCCACAACGGGAATGTGTAATTTGGACCCCACATGCTTAAGGCACAATATCGGTCAAACACAAGATTCACGATTACGATTTAGTTGTTAAAGTTTTTTGTCCGGTCAAATACAACATGCACTGGCCTCGATTATACCATGTCTTGTCAATCCAAACATTCACAAACCCAATTAAAATTTGATCTTTTACAAACATTGTCCATTAATAATTTACACATGCATTGGTTAGTTATTTGAGTTTGACCGAAGAAAAACATGCATTAGTTAAAAATATACGTAGACAAACATTAAATAAAGTAATTGACTAGAAAATTGTTCATAAATATCGACTTCGTACTATTGAATCTATAAATAGTAGTATTGTTAAACATTTTGCATTCACAACTCTAAAAGAATCGATAGCATATGTACTTATTAATAAAATGTCTCGTTCTTTAGGATATTCTCTTGAAGAAGACAGATTATTATGTGAAGTTTATATGCAAATTTCTCAAGATCCAATTCAAGGTGTTTATCAATCATCCGATCGTTTTTGGGGTCGTGTGGTTGAAGCTTACAATAATGAAAAAAATACAACGTGGAGTGAACGTTCCAAAAAATCAATTCAATCTCGGGTTCAAACAATTCAGAAGGCAACAAAAAAATTGCATGCATGCATAAAACAATGTGAAAATAGACATCAAAGTGGTGCTTCAAATGATGATATAGTAAGTATTTATTTGTTTGAATTTTTTACTATAAATGTTTTCAATATTTTTGTTTTTGGAGTTTTGTTGTTTTTTTTGGCTATCTTATATATTTTACAAAAGAGAAAATAACTCTTGTTTAAAATATACGAAATTATTTTATTTTAATTAAAAATTGTAATGTTTAAATTTTATTTATTGTTGAATCCAAAAAAAATATTTTTTATTTTATTTTAATGGTGTGCAGTTTAATCAAGCAAAATTAATGTTAAGTGAAGATCCAAATTTTAAAGGAGGTTGGAAATTTGGACATGTTTGGGATATTGTTAAAAACTTTGAAAAGTTTCAAGATGGTGTTGCTCGTCCTAATCGATTATCTATCCCATCTGGTTTTGACTATACATCGTTAGAATCAGATAATCCTACCATTGGTTCTCCTACACAAGCATCTCCACATTTATCTTCTTCTTCACTAAATTTGAATGATGATGATGAGATTGTTGGTGGATCTTCCTCTCCACGACCTCTTGGGGTAAAAAAATCCAAAATGAAAAGAAAAATTGGTGATCAAACAACATCGATTATCAACACTTTAGAAGAAGGAAATAAACAATTTTTGGAGCAACTAAAGAAGACAAGTGAACAAAGACAACAACATTTAGAGATGCAAAGTAAAAATTATGCTTTGAAAGAGCTAAAGGAAGAAAACAAAATTTTATTTTGTGACTTGAATTCCGTACATCCAAATGTTCGTGGATATCTTCAGGCTCAACAAGCGCAAATTTTACAAAAGCGGAACGATCAACAACAAAACCAGCAAGCTCCTCCTCTATCTACGTCGTTTGGTTCGTTTGGACAAATTTTTAGGGATATTGGTGGATCCGGAAGTAATTTATCAGAATATTAAATAATTAGTCTTTGTTGTATTAAAAATAATATTATGGTATGAATAAAAACTAAAATATTTAAGTTATTTATATTTAATAAGATTTTATATAAATTTTCTTTTGCAAATAATAGTCTCAAAAAATGTTTTTCTATACAAAAACCTTTTAAATTTTTCTATACGAAAACCTTTAAAATTTTTAAACCAAAATATTAAAATTAGTCAAATTTAACTTTATAATAAATTTTCCTATTAATATACAAATTAAATTATTAATATAGGCATAACACTTTAACACAAGCTCGAAGGAACATTTCACGTCACTATGAATCAAAACTATGAACATTTCACGTCACTATGAATCAAAACTATTTCACGTAACTCAAGCTCGAAGAACTGGATGCAAATACACCTGTATTAAATTATTATTAAACTATTTAAATCTATATTTTATTTATTTTGATTATAAATATAAAAGGGTTAAAAGTTCAAGGACCATTTTATAAATAAAAAAGTTCAACTCTATTATAGAGGAAAAAATAGAGTTCCTCTATATATAGATGAAAAAATAGAGATCTCTATTATAGAGGTAGAAATAGAGATGGGTTGGAGTAGATTTTACTCTAAAATAGAGTTAAAAAGCAAATATAGAGGTGGGTTGGAGATGCCCTTACAAAGCAAACTTCAACGTATTATAAGCCCTCTTTAATTAAAAAAAAAAACTTGAATATTTTCCCTTTCTTCAAAACTTCAATTGATGTTCATCTGTTGGCTACATGTTGTCATGTTGAAAGTATATTTAAACAAAGTTAATCCAAACAATTTTTTTTTATAAAGAAAATGTGTTCTCAAGAATTACTTTATTTATTGTTAATGGACATTTTTGCTAAGTTTATCTAATGAATATCTTCCAGAATCAATGAAGTCTTTTATGCTTTCAGTCCCCAACATTATTTCACTGTTCTTAGTCAAAACTTGTTTGTTTTTCGGAAACAATTATTTTTTTAGAAAAAGCTGATAAAAGGTTTTTCTTGACGTTACTTATCGGAAAAAGGCTGAGAAAGGTTTTGTTTTTCTTTTTCTTGAGATACTATAGGGGCCAAAGACAAAGTTGTTCGTCTCCTCTCTGCTCAGAAAAAGAAAAATCTATGACCAAAAAAATGAAAAAAGGGAAAATGGTGAATCAACAACCTCTCTATTCACCGATCAACCCACATTTCTTCCAACCCCTTCTTCCCGATTTCACCGACCATCTCGTATTCCATCTCTCTCTGTTTCTTTATCTCTCTTGAACCAAAAGTTGTTTCTGTTTCTAAATTCTAAAATCATCATCTTGCATATTTGTTTCAGGACATTCCTGTGGCGTTCTTTTTGAAGTATGTAGTGGGAAGTAACGAAGGAAACACGGCTAAGCTCAGATCAGACGCATCGGACACAACATGGGAAGTGAAGATTGATGGCCGGAGACTTTCTCACGGTTGGGATGATTTCGCCATCGCACATGATCTTCGAGTTGGTGACATTGTCGTTTTCAGACATGAAGGAGAGTTGGTGTTCCATGTCTCAGCTTTAGGACCAAGTTGTTGCGAGATTCAATACAGAGATGATAAAAAGGGTAACCTTAATTAATTTCATATTAGAATATTATTACCACATTTAGAATGATTCTGAGCTTTGCTTAATCTATCAACAGAGAAGCTTTGTGATACAGTCACAGAGAAGGTTTCAATTCAGAAAAAGAGTCTAAAGAGAGAGGCTGCAGATTCTGCACCAGACCATTCACTAGATTCTTGTTTTGTTACCACTGTCACTGCTTCGAACCTAAGGCGTGATACATTGGTTATGTTACTTTCTTATTACTCCTTAAGACCTTACTATATACATTAAAATTTCGATATGTGTGGTGTGAAGGTGTTTTAATCATATTGAACATAACTCTTAACTTAACTTGTGGCGACATTTGCAGTATCTTCCAAAAGAGTTCGCAAGGTCAAATGGTCTGAAGAACAAATTGAAGATTGTTTTAATGAATGAAGAAGGAGAATCATGGATTATAGACTTGAGACACGAAGCATATCCCTCAGGCCGGTTTAACATGAGAAGAGGCTGGAGAAGGTTTTGTGTAGCTAATGGGAAGAAACCTGGAGACAAGATGCTATTTAAATTGGTTCAAAATGAAGAAACACCTGTGCTGCAGTTGTTCCCCATGGACAGTGAAGATCAAGAAAAACTTGGTAAGTTATTTGCATATTCCATTGATTATTTATAAACTACCTCCTCAAGATTCAAAGGTTGATACAGAAAATGTTCCAAGAAAGAAGAGTCGAAAAGAAGAAGAAGATTATTCACCAGACGACTGTTCTAGTTTTGTGGCCAGTGTCACAACTTCAAATCTATGGCGCGATAGAATGGTTATGTTACTTCCATATTACTCCCTACCTATTTTGATTTTTTTTATCTCAGTGAGAGGTGTGTTGATCATATATCTCATGATGACTATACTCAAACTGCAGTACCTTCCGAAGAAGTTCATATTGTCCAGTGGTTTGTCGTTGAAGACATTTCAGATACTTCTAATGAATGAAGAGGGAGAATCATGGAAGATAGATGTGAGACACGAGGCATATTCAGGCCGGTTTTTAACCACAAGAGGCTGGAGAAGTTTCTGTGTGGCTAATGATAAGAAACCCGGAGACTCGTTCATATTCAAACTAGTCCAAAATCAAGAAATACCTGTGCTACGAGTGTTCCCCTTGTACAGTGAAGATTGGCACAAACTTGGTAAGTTGTGTTACCTTTTTATGCTTTCAAGAAACAAAAAAAATCAACAAATAAATGAAGTAGGCTTTTCCTTAGCAGAGCCTAGCAATGACACAAGGCAAGGAAAGTGTTTAAAGGCAACCAAAGCAGAGTTTCTTGGCGTAGAAGTTTACCGCGATGACTCAATGCAAGGAAACTGCTTTAAAGCTAGCGTTGCAGAGCCTACCGATGAAGATATAAGGCAAAGAAGACGTTCACAAGCTATTAAACAAGAATATGTTTCCGCAGAAGGGAATTACTCAATAGGCCAAAACCGACTTGTGACTTTAACACTTACACCTGCAAGTAAACTTGTAAGTTCCACAAGAAAACTCTGTTTTCTTTTTTATCTTCTTTCTACATATACTCTCTCTATATAATGTGAAAATGGTATCTACAGAATCTTCCGTTGGAATTCACGAAGGCGAATGGAATCAACAAAGCAGGAAAGATAACAATGCTTGACATATATGGTTCAAGATGGCGGACGTCACTACTTATGGACAATAGAGGAACAATGAGTTTAGGAAAAGGTTCAAATGGCTTCTGTGAGGTTCACGGCGTTAAGATGTATGAGTCTTTTGTTTTGGAGTTGATTTGGGAAGACACAGTTCCTCTTCTTAAGTTTTGTTCCAAAGTTTGAGAACCTTATTTAGAACGTTTGTTAGATAATATTTGGTGAGGATCATCAATCGAAGTAACTTTTCCTTCCTTCATTGGATTTGATTTTAATGTTAAACAATGCTCAATGCTGTTTAAATCATAATTACTGATTCATACTATTTAGATACTCCAACTCCTTAAAGTTCATAAATTAATAATGTGTTATTTAATACTCAAAAAGCTTATTGAGTAAGAACCTAGAGTAATAATTTAGACCCAAATCCATCTAAAGCCAACCTATAAGCCAAAAACTAAATTAAAGCAATTGCATTAGGACTAAGAGAAATTGCAAAACGATTAGTTTTCAAGCCCCAAGTCCCCAAACCATATATCCTATGATAATTTTTTTTATATAATCAAGAACGCAAGTGAATTTGTGCACGGGAATAAGATTTTATTATCATTTTATTTATTATAATCAAACTATTATTTATTTATTTTGAACCGAAAATACATTGAAATATTCATCCTTGCGCATTCATGAATACTTGAAAAGATTGAAACATTTTCAACCGTTATGGAGAATAATACTTAAATGCTCCGAAGCTTTCTCGAACGTCCGAACCTTCTGAGCTTCAGCACTTGCCAAAAGCTTTTGACTCTCCTCCAATTCATTAGGCAAATAAAGGTCAACCCTTTCCAACACACGACCAAACCGAATCAAGAACTCCAACACATGTAACTCGTACGAGCCACCAGTAAAATTCTTCAACTCCACAACCTTCAACGTCTTCTTCAAACACCTATGGTTAAGGTTGAACTTCCAGTAAGTATCTGGAGCAATAGCTGAAGTCGACACTGGAACAGGCCTAGGAGCAACCATTTGGAACGTGAGAGTTTCCAAGTCCGGACAGCCATTGATCATAAGCCTTATTCCAACGAACTCATTCGGAAGCAGATTTGTCTTCATTACCAAATGTCGAGTTTCCATCGGTTGTCGTAATCGAACAGGATCTTCTCCATCTTGGATCAACTGAATGAGAAAAGGACATACTGTTAATGTTCTAGCGGATAATAGATCATAAAGGAGACCGCAGAGTTGTGTTCCTGTCCCATCATCGTATTCTGTCTCTGCCCCAAAATCCAAATATGCTTCTGTCATTATCCTATTCACGCTCAAGAACTCAAAGTAATGAACTTTTCCAGAGTACTTGAAGATCAGAATATTGGGCAATTCGAGTGTTGAATAAGGCACGGAGAAATCGCAATTCTCGAATACCAATTCTCTTAACCGGTTGTTATATCCGGTTATCATTTCTAGACCAATGTCCCAGCAATTCTGAATGCTTAGACTCTCGAGCATAGGAGATGTTGATATCAAAGACATGATTCCTTTGAGTTGGATCCAACCAAAAGAGAGAACTTTTAGCGAACCCGGGTTTGTGAGCCTTGATGGATCAAACCCGCAAGCGAATAGCTTCAATGACTCGAGGTTTATTAGATTATAAACGCATTCAGGCAATTGAACCACACTTGCTTCATCATTGGTAGTCCACGAAGGGTCTGAGAAATCAAGAACTAGATTCTTGATTTGTTTGGAAACTGCGAATTCCATCAGAGAGTTGATATGTATTTCAAAACCCATCGGCTTTGATATATAAAGGTCGAAACTTTCGATGGCTTGAGCTGAAAGTCTCAAAACCGATCCAAGCATGAAGCAAATGAAAGAAACCCTAGTAACCTTTTTGGTTTCTTCATCGTCTGAAGCATAACATGTCGTAAAGTCCGACTCTTTGAAAACGATGTCGTTCGTAATCGATTTACGATAAAGATTCCTCCAGCGCTTCGAGAGGAGACTTGTCTTCACAGCTTGGTTCAATGGCAAGGTAGAGATGATCAGAACCAGAATGAAATCTGGTAAACTGGATATTTTGTCTTGGTTTGTTCTTGAATCCATTGTTTGTGATTTTGGAAAAGAAAGGATTCAGAACAAGTTGGTGTGTTTAGCTATTCAACGGTGTTGTTTATTTATATATGTTTGTGCGCGAGCTTTGATATAAGATGTGATTGATATGACTGGTTGTCTATTTATAGTGCATTATTTAATAAAATAATTTGATTTATATTAGCAAAAAAAAAAAAAAAATTGTCAAAAAGTTGATTATCTTTTAATAATATTTTTATCATTTAGTTATTTACCTAAAGTACATAATTTATTATTATTGACTATGGGTATCTAACTTTTTGGAAAAATATAACTCAAACTTAAAGATAAAGGAGATGCATTTAAACCTATATTTTATATCATTTGAGTTTTAATCATTATTAGATAATTTTGATGATTTTAGGTGAATTTAAAGAAGTTGGTAAGATTTGTTGTAAGATTTTCCTAAATATACCACTTAAATCATAAACTTTAAATATATATTTTAATTTTTAATTAAAGCAATCCTTTTCCAGTAACATTAGATTTTAAAATACTTTTCCCAATACCTATTATAATAACACTGAATTTTAAAAAAGTTTCTAAGATTCATGGTTGAATGATGCATGTTTTTTTTTTTTTTTTTTTTTTTTTTTGTAACTTCTGCATTTTATTAAAATAGAGATTGAACATGATTACAATGTAAGCTGTTAATAAGGAATTGAGGAACATAATGATGATAGAGAAAATTTGTGTTCATTAGTTTTTGCAAGAAAATCAGCAATTTGATTGTTTGATCTTGATACATGATTATTTTGACAGTAATTACTTCAAATGATTTGTTACACCCCCTAACTCTTCCAGCTTTCCAACACCATAAAGATCATAAAACAAATGTCGGTCGGGAAGTTTTTAAACGAATGCCAAACTTAATTTGAAAAACATCTCTTATTCTAATGCTTTGTTTTGCTTTATATTTTCCTTGTTTTTGCTTTATATTTTCCTTGTTTTTGCATAATTAACTTGAAAAGACTCTAAATAATACAAACAGTAGAAAACTACTTTTTTATGTCGTATAAAACCCGCATAAAACTACTAATAAAAGCCGTATTTAAGACAACCAGACCCAAAGAGAATTGAATCCAAACATCTCATCCTTTCTTGACTTATGAATTTTTCTCAATCTCATATTCTCTTACAATGGAGGTTCCCACAAAGCTAACAACATTTTTCTGTTTCCTGGTAGCCTTCTCCACTTTCGTAGTTATTTCATTTACGATGAGAGATGTCGATGCCGAACTCAATATGGTTAACAATTCCTTCTCGACATGGCTTACATCCATTGTGCTTAGAGATATGGAGGGCAGAGACGGTGTTGGAAATTATTTTTCTTTTATAATTCATATAAATCAAAAATTTCTAAAACAACTTTTTGGTATAAAAAGTGGCAACATAACTATATTAATCTCAGAATATGAATATATAGGTTAACACAATCTGTATTTTCAATGTTTGATTTTTGGTCCAATCAGTTTTAACGTTACTCTAGATTAAAAATATCTAATATTTAAAATACCACGTTGTTTCCATATAAAAGGTAAGCCTTTCTCTACCTAGTTATTGCAATAAATTGAAGTATATTATCTTTTATAATTTTTCCCAAAAATTTGGCCGTAGTCGATAGTTTACTTTTGCCTCACGGAGGTACGGCTCTGATTCCCTAGGAAATCACATAAACCCTATGTGTTATATACTTTGATTATTGAACAAAAGATATATTGTTCACTAGTACGATTATTGGATATTTGATTATGATTATATATAAGTAATGTTTGTAATCTCTAGCTAGTAACTAGTGAGGATAAATAATAATTTAGTTAATTGGCATTTAAAATGTTAATTTTCAAAAAAATAGAATGAACATCTATTTTTAAAAAATTAATGTTATTCTAGTATATTTTTACAAATTTCCTCTTACAAAAATTTAAACGTACTGAGTTTCAAAAACAATGGGTGTGTATGTAAGATTGTAAGCAACATATAGTAATTGTGTATTTCACATATAGCATAAGTGAAACAATCTAAAGAATATATAAGACAATATTAGTGTATTTGAGGGAACTGCGAATTCCATCAGCGAGTTGATATGTGTTTCAAAACCCATCGGCTTTGATATATAAAGGTCGAAACTTTCGATGGCTTGAGCTGAAAGTCTCAAAACCCATCCAAGCATGAAGCAAATGAAAGAAACCCTAGTAACCCTTTTGGTTTCTTCATCGTTTGAAGCATAACATGTCACAAAGTCCGACTCTTTGAAAACGATGTCATTCGTAATCGATTTACGATAAAGATTCCTCCAGCGCTTCGAGAGGAGACTTGTCTTCACAGCTTGGTTCAATGGCAAGGTAGAGATGATCAGAACCAGAATGAAATCTGGTAAACTGGATATTTTGTCTTGGTTTCTTCTTGAATCCATTGTTTGTGATTTTGGAAAAGAAAGGACTCAGAGAGAATTGGTGTGCTTAGCTATTCAACAGTGCTGTCTATTTATAATGCATTCTTTAATAAAATAATTTGATTTATATTAGCAAAAAAAAAAAAATTTAGTCAAAAAGTTGATTATCTTTTAATAATATTTTTATCATTTAGTTATTTACCTAAAGTACATAATTTATTATTATTGACTATGGGTATCTAACTTTTTGGAAAAATATAACTCAAACTTAAAGATAAAGGAGATGCATTCAAACCTATATTTTATATCATTTGAGTTTTAATCATTATTATATAATTTTGATAATTTTAGGTGAATTTTAAGATTTGTTGTAAGATTTCACTAAATATACCACTTAAACCATAAAATTTAGATATATATTTTTAATTTTAATTAAAGCAATCCTTTTCCAGTAGCATTAGATCTAAAATACTTTTCCTAATAACTATTTTAATATCACTGAATTTTAAAAGAGTTTTCAGATTCATGGTTGAATGATGCATGTTTCGTTTTGTTTTGTTTGTTTCTTTTTGTTTTTTTTTGTAACTTCTGCATTTTATTAAAATAGAGATTGAACATGATAACAATGTAAGCTGTTTGGAATTGAGGAACACATAATGATGATAGAGAAAATTTGTGTTTCAATAGTTTTTGCAAGAAAAACAGCAATTTGATTGTTTGATCTTGATACATGATTTGTTATTTTGACACTAATTACTTCAAATGATTTTTACACCCCCTAACTCTTCCAGCTCTCCAACACCATAAAGATCATAAAACAAATATAGGTCGGGAAGTTCTTAAACAAATGCCAAACTTTTGAAAAACATATCTTATTCTAATGCTTTGTTTTTGCTTTATATTTTCCTTGTTTTTGCTTTATATTTTCCTTGTTTTTTCATAATTAACTTGAAAAGACTCTAAATAATACAAACAGTAGAAAACTACTTTTTTATGTCGTATAAAACCCGCATAAAACTACTAATAAAATCCGTATTTAAGACAACCAGACCCCAAGATAATTGAATCCAAACATTTCATCCTTTCTTGACTTATGAATTTTTCTCAATCTCATATTCTCTTACAATGGAGGTTCCCACAAAGCTCACAACATTTTTGTGTTTACTGGTAGCCTTCTCTACTTTCGTAGTTATTTCATTTACGATGAGAGACGTCAATGCCGAACTCAAGATGGTTAACAATTCCTTCTCGACATGGCTTACATCCATTATGCTTAGAGATATGGAGGCCGGAGGCGGTGTTGGAAATTTTTATCCTTTTATAATTCATATAAATCAAAAATTTCTAAAACAACTTTTTGGTATAAAAAGTGGCAACATAACTATATTAATCTCTGAATATGAATATATAAGTTATCACTATTTGTATTTCCAATGTTTGATTTTTGGTCCACTCAGTTTTAAGTTTTAACGTTACTCTAGATTAAAAATATCTAATATTTAAAATACCACGTTGTTTCTATATATAAGGTAAGCCTTTCTCTAGCTAGTTATTGCAATAAATTGAAGTATATTATCTTTTATAATTTTTCCCAAAAATTTGGCCGTAGGCGAGAGTTTACTTTTGCCTCACGGAGGCACGGCTCTGATTCCCTAGGAAATCACATAAACCCTATGTGTTATATAATTTGATTATTGAACAAAACATATATTGTTCACTAGTACGATTATTGGATATTTGATTATGATTATATATAAGTAATGTTTGTAATCTCTAGCTAGTAACTAGTGAGGATAAATAATAATTTAGTTAATTGGCATTTAAAATGTTAGTTGTCAAAAAAATAGAATGAGCATCTATTTTATAAAAATTATTGTTATTCTAGTATATTTTTACAAATTTCCTCTTACAAAAATTTAAACGTACTGAGTTTCAAAAACAATGGGTGTGTATGTAAGATTGTAAGCAACATATAGTAATTGTGTATTTCACATATAGCATAAGTGAAACAATCTAAAGAATATATAAGACAATATAGTGTATTTGAGGGAACTGCGAATTCCATCAGCGAGTTGATATGTGTTTCAAAACCCATCGGCTTTGATATATAAAGGTCGAAACTTTCGATGGCTTGAGCTGAAAGTCTCAAAACCCATCCAAGCATGAAGCGAATGAAAGAAACCCTTGTAACCCTTTTGGTTTCTTCATCGTTTGAAGCGTAACATGTCACAAAGTCCGACTCTTTGAAAACGATGTCGTTCGTAAACGATTTACGATCACTAGTAAAAAAAACACGTATAGCTACTAAAATTTTTATGGCTGAACTATAAAATTCGTGACTATTTCATTATATAGCCACGAAAAAAAATCGTGTCTATAGCCTCGTAACTAATTTAATTCATGGCTTTTTCGTGTCTGTTTAGCTACGTAATTATCACCCACGTTTCGTGGCAAATTTAGTCACGAAGGACCATATTTTCTGCCATGAAGTATCTGTAGCTACTTGGTGACTAGCCTAGCTACGAATTTGTGTCTAATTATTTTGTGGCTAATTGTGTATTTGTCCAAAAAAAAATTAATTTAAATTGTAAAAATCAGAAATCTGAAATGAAATTCCAAATTTAAAACCATGAAATCCAAATACCAATATTTTCAATTACAACAAGCACTCTAATCTTACATTTCTAAAAGACTCACATAGTCATACAAAATATCTTAACTAGATACCTAGATGTTTCACAAACAAACCTGAAACTGAAATTACAAAAACTATGCACACCATGCATCTAAGGACAATGCGAGAAGAAATGGCACGTGAAGAGGCATTTTGGCCGATACTATTGAAAGAATCATCCTCTGCAAACGACTGCAGTAGTAGTGTTGCTACAAAAAAAAAATAGTAGTTGTAAGTAAGTTAGAAAAATGAGTTAACTTAGAGGAAAAAAAAACTAACCACGGAAGTATGCCACTAAGTATCTACCCTCTTATGAGGAACAAAATGTCCAGCACCTCCATGGTCCCAAGATATTGCTTTGCCATGTTGTTCGGATGAATTTGTAGACAGCCACAGCTCAACACCAAAACCTGAGATAAGAGAAAGTAACATCAGTTTCAAAGACAGAAAATTATAGAAAATTAACAGAACAAACAAACACAAATTAAGTTACTTAAAACTTCCAATAAAGATCCATTGAAATATTTTTCCTTATCATATATATGAAAAAGTATTTTCGTTCATATATAACAAGTAGGAAAGCTTTGCTTACTTGTTTCTTGGATTGACCTCTCCTATATATCGTTTGTGTAGCCTAAACTGGCAAGTAAAGTAAATACACAATTAAATTAGCACACATAGAAGTAACTTGCATCAATATATTTTCAGCCAGAGTAGTAATATCTGAAATTCACGATTCACGATTGAAAGCTTTACCCTGAAATCGGAGAGACGGAAGGGAAACAGAGGCGGAGAAAGAAGAGCAGTTGACTAGGTTGAGTTCAACGCTTCTAATCTGTAACTATGAAAATTGAACAAGAAACAAAAACAAGGAAGATTAAGTCAAACAAATATAAACATCATCTAAGTTGAAACTAAGATTAAATAAATAAAAAACAGCAACAAGAACAAATTGAACCCTAACAACAACAGCCAACAGGAACAAAATCTCTAAACAACCTAATACAAAGGGAGAAAGAAGCAGTGAGAGCTTTAATTTCTCAACTCAACAAATCACGAGAAGGAGAAGGAGACAGAACGAGTACCTGTCAGGCCAGAAACAGAGGGTCGAGCGCGATGTTAGGTGGTGCTGTCGGTCGGGGAGAGTCATGGCGAGTCAAAGTCGAAGAGATCAGAGCTAGTATCGAAGAGGAATAGATCTGAGTGTCTATGCGGCAGAGATGGAGTTTACGGCTTTTTTTTCTAAGTGTTTATTATGTCGACGAAAGAAGAAGAATCTAGGTCTTTAACCTTGTACCAAATATTTTCACTTTAACCAAAAAAAATTAGTGGGATGGTGGGAATTTTTTTTGCCAAATTTTGGTTTTGTCCGTCCAAACAAAAATAATTTTGGTTTTATATTTAATTTAATTATTTCATTTTGAATAACAACTTATAACTGTTTTACATAACAATTTTATTATTTTAAAAATTTTGAGTAACAATTATATGATTGTTTTTTCTAAGTGTGGAGTGATATATTAAAAGTACATTTCTAAGTGTGGAGTGATATATTAAAAGTACATACACTAAATATAACTCAAGGTTAATTAAGAATATGATTAGATTTTAAAAACTTTTAAAATAAATATTTCAAAATTTTATAAATATAATTTCAAAGATTGATTTTATTTAATATATATATATATATGGTTTAAATATGAATATATAATATTTATATTTTTGTTCTATGTTTATGATGGAGTATAGGTTTTGGAGTTAAGGTTTGGGGTATAGGGTTTGGAGTAAAGGTTTAAATTTGTGGTTAGGTCTGAAAAATATTAGATTTGAAAAACTACAATCTTTTTACAATTGTTAGATTTTAGCTTTTGGGAATGTTGTAATTAGATTTCTTTTTAGATTTTATAGTTTTAGAATTTATGCTTATTTGGAGTTTCATATAGTCACGAATTATCCGTGGCAAATTCGTGGCTATTATATAAAAACCTTAACTTTTATTTATAATTCCATTAGCCACACTAATACGACATAGTTTTTGATAGTTAATAGTCACGATTTAGTTATGAATTTGATACGTAGATAAGATATAGTCACGATATAGCCACTAATAAATTCGTGACTCAACTTGTCACGAAAAAGCTACAAAAAGTCACGAAAACAGTCACGTTTCGAGTGAGTGACTAATTCGTGAATGTTATGAAATAAGCCACGAAATTTCATGACTAGATCGTAGCTATAAGAATTTTTTTTACTAGTGGATAAAGATTCCTCCAGCGCTTCGAGAGGATACTTGTTTTCACAGCTTGGTTCAATGGCAAGGTAGAGATGATCAGAACCAATATGAAATCTGGTAAACTGGATATTTTGTCTTGGTTTCTTGTTAAATCCATTGTTTGTGATTTTGGAAAAGAAAGGACTCAGAAAGAATTGGTGTGTTTAGCTATTCAACAGTGTTGTTTATTTATATATATTTGCACGAGACTTGAAAATTATAAGATGTGCATTATTTAATAAAATAATTTGATTTCTATTAGCAAAAAAACTATTTTTAGTTAAAAAGTTGATTATCGTTTAATTATATTTTTATCATTTAGTTATTTACCTAAAGTACATAATTTATTATTATTGACTATGGGTATCTAACTTTTTGGAAAAATGTAACTCAAACTTATAGATAAAGGAGATGCATTCAAACCTATATTTTATATCATTTGAGTTTTAATCATTATTAGATAATTTTGATTATTTTAGGTGAATTTAAAGAAGTTGGTAAGATTTGTTGTAAGATTTTCCTAAATATACCACTTAAATCATAAAATTTGGATATATATTTTTATTTTTAATTAAAGCAATCCTTTTTCCAGTAACACTAGATTTTAAAATACTTTTCCTAGTAACTATTTTAATAACACTGAATTTTACAAGAGTTTTTAAGATTCATGGTTGAATGATGCATGTTTTGTTTTGTTTTGTTTGTTTTTTTTTTTTTTAATTTTGTAACTTCTGCATTTTATTAAAATATAGATTGAACATGATTACAATGTAAGCTGTTAATAAGGAATTGAGGAACATAATGATGATAGAGAAAATTTGTGTTCAATAGTTTTTGCAAGAAAATCAGCAATTTGATTGTTTGATCTTGATACATGATTTGTAATTTTGACACTAATTACTTCAAATGATTTGTTACACCCCCTAACTCTTCCAGCTTTCCAACACCATAAAGATCATAAAACAAATGTAGGTCAGGAAGTTCTTAAACAAATGCCAAACTTTTGAAAAACATATGTTATTCTAATGCTTTGTTTTTGCTTTATATTTTCCTTGTTTTTGCATAATTAACTTGAAAAGACTCTAAATAGTACAAACAGTATAGAAAACTACTTTTTTTGTTTGTCGTATAAAACCCGCATAAAACTACTAATAAAAGCCGTATTAAGACAATGAGACCCCGAAAGAATTGATTCAGAGTGTGTTATTGAAAAAAAGAACACGTACCCCGAGAGAATTGAATCCAAACATCTCATCCTTTCTTGACTTCTGAATTTTTCTCAATCTCACATTCTCTTACAATGGAGGTTCCCACATGGCTTACTGATCTCGACAGGAAGTTTATACATTCCACACTCCCGAGGAAATCACATAAACCCTATGTGTTATATTATTTGATTGTTGAACAAAACATATATTCTTCACTGGTACGATTATTGGATATTTGATTATGACTATATATAAGTAATGTTTGTAAGCAACATATAGTAATTGTGTATTTCACATATAGCATAAATGAAACAATCTAAAGATGTGAAATTTGAGGGCGTATTTGTTTGTTTTTTTTTTTATAAGATGGGAAATTTATATATAAAAAAGGGCATATGTACATGCAATTTAAGAAACAGAGAGCATAGGTAATACCATAGTCTCGGGAAGCACTCACACCAGAGACATGGTGCCTAGGACCTAAACAAAAACATGATGTCGCTCTAAATTTATAGGTGGTGTATTTGATCCCAGCGTTGAGCTAAACCACCGTATTTTGAATCTGAGCCATAGTTGAGGGACGTGAGGCGACACGAGATGATCTTAATGATGCGTTGAGCCAAGACTTGGGGAGAGATTGGTGTTTAATTACGTTCTCTCCAAATATGGTAAATGACTGATTGGAAGCTGATCCGGAGGAGAGTGGAGTCGGTGAGACTGAGCCCTGCGAGAGAACAGTGATCGGAGAGTGCGATTCCAGTCCGGTGTGATCCCACTTTGAAGCAAAGGCTTTGCAACATCAATCCAAAGGGTCAAAGAGAATGGATAAGCGAAGAATATGTGATCCCTAGTCTCATTCGGTTCACTACAGAAAAAAATGTTTGATGGCTTAGGGCTAGCCAAGTAATGAAAGCATAACGTGGTATGATGGTATCCCCTGTGGTAACCAAACAATGCGATGCCAACATTTAGTAGGCTTCTCTAGGCGAATCATATTCCAAGTGCACGTAGCCGGACGAAATTCATTCTCACCCGATCTCCACAAAGCAATGTAAAATGGGTAGTGATGTTGTACGCATCTGTTCAACAAAGTCTCGGTATTGAGTACCTCGGCGGTTCCTAAGAGACACCAGCGCATATTAGAAACCGCTTCGACAACCTTATACCGTACATTGGGATCCCCAAAGACCTGAGATACTCCTAACCTAGATTGATAAAATCTTTAGAAACTTTAGCAAATCCTAATATTTAGCTATAAGCCCATTTAAAATTTTAAATTTCTAAAAAAAATCTACTTAACAAATAATCCATCAATTTGTTTGATATTCATATTATAATTTTTTTTGTTCAAAAAAAAAAAAAAAGAAAAATTCATTTTCTCAATTAACTACTTTTATTTTTTAGTTAAGGGTATAATTGGCTTTAATTTTTTTTTAGAACATATTTCACCAAACTTATTTTCCTCTTTTCCAACAATTCAATTATTAGTTCGACTCAAAACATAAACAAAACTGAACTCTTAAAACTTAAAAGCCCAATAAAACCAAATGAAAAGAAAAAAAAAACCCATGTTGAATAAATTAAATCTATTATGTTAAATACTTAAAATTTCTTTCAACAAAATTAAATTAATTGACTTAGCTATATTTAGTCTATGCGCCCAGGTGTCAATTTTCTCTAAATGCAAAGCTCTCTTTAAAGGTAACATCAGATTTTTTTCTTATCTTTTCATTAGGGTTTTATTTTACTTCATTTGGGTTTATAAAAGTCATTCAGACAACCACAACTTTCATTTCCATCTTCTTCGCCCCGACCAGATTTATACAACAAAATCTTTTTTTTTTCTTCTCCACAGGCAAAGATGTCTGTTGTAAGCGCTTGTGACGTCCGACAACTACCCAGCCCCAGAAACATTGATCTTAATAAGACTGGTAAGTTTGGTTTTTAATCTACGGAACATAATCAGATCTGAACTGAAATAGTCTTGTGTGCATGGATCTGTATGACGAGAGAATTTTTTTACATGTTATACACAGTTAACACCTCGGAGAAGCATCAGCGTCCGGCAGAGGAAGGTGGTGATGTTCACGAAAACGAGGGTACGTAACATAACATCCTCAGTCCCGTTCTATCGTTGTACCCGAGGCGCGCGGGTTTAAATTAACATGTCGGATTTTAATGTCACAGTGCTTGAGAGAGCGAAAAGAGGGAAGACGAAGGAATCGATACCCGAAGCTGGTCCGGACAACTCCTCATTTTTTGCCCTTGTCACGGCTTCCAATTTGGAATCAGATACTCTGGTGCGCTTGCTTATACCAAACGTTTTCTTAAATTGTTATTGCCCGAATGTGCTTAATTAAGTCACTAACTGAAAGATGAGATGAACTGATGATGTTTTCTTGGACTGACTAACGACTTCCACATATAAGATGAACTGATGTTTTCTTGAATTGTTCATTTCAGTTCAGATTTGATTGTTGTTTTGTTAGTGGCCAGTTTGGTTTAGGTGAAAGCTTGTTGATATATAATCAAAAGTTAACCTCAATACAGTTTTGGTTTCCAATTTATTTTAATCTCAATTTTGGTTCGCTTTGGTGTTTCTTACTTGCATTTTATTTCGACCTTGTTTTGTCTGATATGGTGAGAGCAATCAATTACAAAGCTAGAAATAGGGGTTATTGAAAGCCTTGCAACTGGGGTTATAAGTTGAGTATATTCAGATATTATGAAAGTATTAAGAGAACTAGGTTTTGAAATCCATGCTACGATTAGGTTTGTCTTATATATATGTTATAGAAGACACTTATAGCTATTACAATAATATTTGTTATATATTGGTTGGTAACAAATTAATAATATACATCTATATACAAACTATCACAAGGATGTTATATTCTCTAAAACTTTCAAACATCACTTGTATTTTCTTGTATTTAATTTTCAAAACAAAGTTTTTTGTTTGAAGCTTTGTGTGATGAGGAAAGGTTGAAAATGTTTAAACCCTTTTTTGTTTGTTTTGTTTGTTTGCAGTATCTTCCACAAGATTTCACAGGCTCTTGTGGTCTACCAAAAAAATTGTGCAAGGTTGTTTTAGCTGATGGTTGGGGTAACTCATGGGAACTGGAAATGAGGTACAACCAATTCTCTAATAGGTTTTACATAACCAGAGGTTGGAGACATTTCTGTGATGAACTCGGCAAAAAGGTAGGAGGTGTGTTTACCTTCGAACTAATGATAAAGCGGGGAACGCCTTTTCTCAGCTTCTCCCATTCCAAAGCTACTCTCTGTTATGAAACTTCAGAAGACGTGGACAATTTTATGACACTAAATCTCTCATATGACAGTCTCAAAAACTGCAGATTGGTGAGTTCATTCATTCATCATATCTTCCATATATATTGGCATGTTGGCATCTTTCATTTCATTCATCTTTTCAAATATACTTTTTTTTTTTTTTTCAGTATCTTCCATCGGTAATCATGAGAAGAAATGGCTTGGCCGAAACAAGGCTGGTAACACTACTGGGAAAAGATGGTACAAGGACGATCGCAAATCTTGTACGGGAAACCTCAGAAAGAAACTTTGGGAGACTGAGTTTGGGGAAAGCTTGGAGGGAATTTGCTCTAGCAAATGATTTGGAGGTTGGTAAAAAATTTACACTGGAGTGCATCTGGGAAAATGCAACTCCTATCCTCAGGTTGTCCGATACAAAGACTAGAAAATACATAAAAAGGGGACCCAAACCGAAATTTTCTGGATTTTGCAAGAAAGTGTCTGTTTCCAATGGAGCTAAGGATGGAAAAAAACGTGACAAAGGCAAGAACATAGAGGAGCCGATCAATGCAGCATCACTAATCGAAAAGCACCGATTAGTGATATTACCACTTGTTCGTCAAGATGCCAAAGCATGTATGCTGGTACGTAAGCTTACAAAAACAATATACCCTTGGTTTTATATATTGGTGAGATTTGCTTTTACTTGAATTATAATCAGTAACAAGTTGTGGTGTTTGTTCAAATATTTTGCAGTATCTTCCAAGTCAATTCATGAAAGCTAATGGCATCGACACACCTGGAAAGATAGTTTTGTTGGGTAGAAAAGGATCTGTGTCGTGGTGTGGATATATGTCAAGAGATGGAACCGTAAATGTAGGAATCGGTTGGAAAAACTTCTGTAAAGCTAATGGAGTGAAGATAGGAGCCTCGTTCTCTTTAGAATTCAAGCACAACGTTGACAATACTCCGGTACTTCAATTTCGTGCCAAACCCCGGGGAATAAACATAAATGTTTAAGTATGTTAAACTCAGAAATTAAGCCAATTATTTTCGTTTGTGAAGCTAAAGAAACTGGCTAATAAATAAGCATTATCATGTGTAGTTCATTTAAAGGAGTACTATATGTTATTTTAATCAAAGAGGTGTGTTTTCTTTCTATTTTGTGTCCTATCTTGATTTTATTCTAAAATTTAAGAGTAAATCATTTATATGTTGATACGGGTTTCTGTGTAAATTCAAACAATTGTTCTTTTCTTTGTCTATTTTTTTAGGGACTTCTATAAATACTCTAAATTTTATTATCTTAAAGATTACACTCAACTTTATACTAACTTTGAAGAAAATTTGATTTGAAATTTGTAGTAATACCCTTCTTTGTTTATTTAAATGTTTTTTTTAAATAATGTTATTAGGACACAAGATAGTTTTTTTTTTTTTAAATCAAACGGACACAAGATAGTCTAGTTTGGTGTGGTAGTGCGGATGGAGGGTTTTCAGTTAGGTCTACATATATGCTACTAATCCGGAAAGAATCACCAAAAAAGACCGCGTGTGGAGAGTGGTGACACCGGGAGAGTCAGGTTGTTTCTTTGGTTGGTTGGGCAACGAATGCTGACCGTTTTAGATGCCACTTATGTGATACAAACATTTGTCAAGTATGTTTGCTATGACGGTCTGGTGGGGTTGGAAGTGGTAATGTTTTGGGGGTTAATGGTAAATATCGGGATATGACAAGTTTTATAAAGGAATTAGCAAAAGAAGTGACCATGGCAAACCGAAAGATACATGGAAACCAGTCAGAGGTAACTCGGATCAAAAAAATGATAGGGTGGACGGTACCACCAATTGGTTGGGTGAAATTTAATACGTATAGTACTTCTCATGGTAACCCAAAATTGGCTACGACATGAGGGGTTTTGGAGGCCAAGAATGGAGTGTGGTGTGGAGGGGTTGCTCTTAATACCAGACGTTGTACGACAACTTTAGCGGAGCTACAAAGAATATATTACAGAATGTATATTGTCTGGAAGCGAAAAATTACATAATTGGGAATACATGAGGATTCTCTGTTGGTGGTCGGTTTTCTCAAGATAAGGATATTTGAAATACATCTGTTGTCTTTCATGATATGTTTATTTGAAATACATCAAAGAATTACACAGTTCGGAATAAATGTGGATTTTTTTTTTTGTTTTGTTTTACATAGTTGATTTTCTAAAATTTAAATGACTTATATTTATTTTTGGCTGAGTTGTCTATTGAATTATTTCATTTTAGGTTTATTTGTTAATAAAGATTTTTTTAAAAAAAAAATTGATGTTTTTTCTTCATTGATTTTTATTTTGGTTAATTGTTTTTTTCCACTGCCAGCTATTTTAAATTGTTGTTTTTTAAATCGAGGTAATCTTGTTTTCAAAAATTTAATTAATAATCTGTCGTAAACAAATTACTTTATATAATTTCCATTTCTAATTAAGTTAGAATTAATATTTTTTTTAAAAAATTCTTAACTAAATGAAAAAAAAAAAAATAAATTTCCAAGTCTCCAAATGACAAGTGACAACACAAACATCATAAAAGGTTCTAAGGTCAAAGATTTTCTTATTGATATTAATTTTTTGGTAAAAAAAAAAAGAAGCAATAAAAAGGTTATTCATATGAAAAACATGATATCTTTTCATAATTCAATTAATTTAATTATTTGCTGATAAAATATCATTTAATTAAGTAGATAATAAACGTTTTTGTTTAAAATTCATATCATCTATTTAATAAATTATTAAAAAAAAAAAGAAAAAACCCCAATTGTTTTGAGATATTCCGGAGCTTTCTATGAACAGCGCTTGGGTCACCACCGATCAAACCCAGAAGGAGTAGATATGATGATTGAGGATGCTTCAGATCATCACGACAACAACATCGGTAAGAATCAAATCATATTTATTATTTAAAAACTCTGTGGATGTAATTTTGCCTCAATCAAACTATATCTTATAATTCGATTGAAATCTGCAAAAATTTGAAGCAATTTTAAACATTAGTGAGATCAAAATTACTTGCTTTGGTAAGATTTGTTTCAAGAACAGGAAAATTAAAGCATCAAGGTTTAACCTTTTGGGTGTTTATATAATACAGAGTATCAAAGAAAGAAGAAAGTGAAGCAGAACAATCCTGAAACAGAACCAGATTGCTCTTGTTTTGTTGCCCATGTCACAGCTGCAAGTCTAGAAACAGATGCACTGGTTTGTTTTTTATTAACTGCACTATTGCATACTCATGTTGTTGTTTCTTAGATGTGGGCATTTTGGTTTTGGTTTGTCATGAAACTTAGACAAAGTGTTCTTTACAGGATGGTCTAATAATGAGATGTCTGAACCCTTTTAGTCTAAGTGATATGCAATTCAGTCTTGTGACTGTTAGCTGGGCATTTCTGTTTGGTTTAGGAAAAACTTGTGAAAGTTAGCTCCAAAGCTTGTCAAAATATTTTATATTCAGTTTTTTGGAAGTGGTTTTTTTTTTTTTTCAGGTTAGTCATGAAAACTAAACACAGCTTTGGTGTCATGAAGAAATGCTGAAAATGTTTGAAACCCTTTGTCTGTTTTGCAGTATCTTCCACAAGATTTTACAAGCTCTAATGATCTTAAAAGAAAATGCTGCAAGATTGTTTTAAAAGATGGAGAGGAAAGATCATGGGCGATGGATCTGCGGTTCAACAAATTATCTGATACTTGTTACATAAGCAGAGGTTGGAAACATTTCTGTGACGAAAACGGCAAATATGCAGGAAGCTTTTTCACGTTCAAGCTAATGGAAAACGGGGAAACGCCTTTGCTCAGTGTCTGGCCTACAAAATCTGAGAATGATAGAACACATGGAGACAATAACAGTAGTCACAGTGATAGTGATTCAACTTCACCACCAAACCGTAACAGATTTGTGACTTTAACACTTACAAATGACAGCCTTAAAAGCAGTAGACTGGTGAGTTCATCAAACAATAACTGTTGATAGTTTTATTGCACAACAAAAGTGTGTTTATTTTAATTCTCTATTGAATATTTTCCAGTATCTTCCATTGCCATTTGTGAGGGAAAATGGTATGAACAACCCAAGGATGGTAACTTTGTTGGGAAAAGATGGTATAAGGTGGGCGGCGAACCTTCTACGTGAAAACTCAGGAAGAATGAGTTTGGGAAAAGGTATGAAAGATTTCTCTAGAGCAAACGGATTGAAGATAGGTGAATCCTTCACACTGGAGTTAATATGGGAAAATGCAACTCCTGTACTCAATTTGTTCTGTAAGGAAGTAAAAATCCAGAACCGATTTGTGACACTAACAGTTACACATGACAGCCTTAACAACAATAGACTGGTGAGTTTCAGTCAACTCGTGTTTTAGAAGGTTAGTTAGTTATATTACTTGTGTTCTTATTGGTTATAGAATCTTTTCCAGGGTCTTCCATTGTCATTCATGAGAGAAAATGATATGAACAAACCTGGGAAAATAGCTTTATTGGGAAAAGATGGTACAAAGTGGATTGCAAATCTTCTACAAGAAAGCAGAGGGAGAATGAGTTTAGGAAAGGGCTGGAAAGAGTTTGCAAAAGCAAACGGCTTAGAGGTTGGTGTATCTTTCACGTTGGAGTCGATTTGGGAAGATACAACTCCTATGCTCGGTTTGTTCAGTATAGAGTCCACAAGTGATAAGAGGCAGCAAGGAGAGTGTTGTTCAAATGCTAGCGAGAATAAGTCTATTTCAACATAACCTTAGCAATGGAAACAAAACTAAGAAATACAAGAACAACATATAGGAGAGGTGCAATTCATCTTCACTAAATTCAAAACTGATATGTGACATTAGCACTTGTACCTGATGTCAAAGTTTGTACATTGGTAAGGTAATAAACAGTTCTTGTTTCAAAGGTGGGTTAGTTTCTATCTTGAATTCTAATCAATATCTAGTGGTGTTGTTTTTCTTGAAATCTTGACAGTATCTTCCAACTAAATTCATGAGAGCTAATGGCATTGAATATTCATGGGAAAACTCTGTTGGGTAAACAGAAAATGAAATGATGTATATGCATAATGTAATTGGAGAAACTTTTGCGAGGCTATAATGGCGTAAAGAGTTATGCCTTCACTTCTTGACTAAAAGAAAAATATGTTTAGTTAGAAGCATGTAAACTGCAACAAGTCTTATTCTAAAACCAATTTTTTTGTTTGGTTGTTAAGTTAAATTAGAATGTTCATGTGATTCTTTATTTCATGAATACACTAGCAAAAAAAACGAAAATGATCTGTTTTATACAACTCAGCAAAACTGGCAAAACCTGGTATGGTCATATGAACAATTGATTGTAGCGAATGTCGAATGAGTCAGCTTTGGAGCATTAATTAACAACGCAGTTTCTTTTTCCCAATTGATGTATGATAGTGAAGGTAAACTACTGAAGAAACGCAAGCCAAGAAGCATGCCTTGATGATACCTTAGATTTGTTTGAATGTGCGAGCGAGTATGTGTTGTTGTATTGTTCCAAGTACACAACTATTGTTCAAATGATGCAGCTCAATGGTGATCATCTACAACTATAGTAGGATCATATATAGTTTCTTTAATTTTAGTTTTTTCACTTTTTGGGTTGGATTGAATGATGATCTTCAAAGGTTTAATTTGGATATTATTATTTTTGTTTTTGTTTTATTTATTAGGTTGTGAGATAATGGTATCATAGAATTAGGATGAGATCATAATTTTTTTGTCATATACATACTTTTATTCATACTGAATATAGAGTACATATTATAAATTACGAATCATTTAGTTTTTAGGAGCAATGGAGAAGTGACGATCCCAGCAGCAACAATACAAATCACCTAAGAATTTTGTACAAACACCTCCTCTCTGGGTACCCAAGGCTCCACATCTTTCATCGCATGCCTTTTGGCCTTTACACGCCCCCGCAATACGACAAGTAGCCTGAAGTTGACCTATTTGGATCATTAACATTAACAACATGTTTATTACAAGATAATTTAAAAAAATATTTTTTAACATGTTTATCGTAAAGAGAAACACAACTTCTTATTTATAAGAATTTTAACTCCACTCCACTAAAATATATTTGAATGTTTTAAATGGATTACAGATCGAGAAACACATTTTTGGTGTTCACACAATATAACAAAGAAATAAGTAAGTTTACCTGCAACCATGGGCGTAAGGATCAGGGCAACGACCATTAAAAGAAATATAATTTTCTTGGTTGTCATTTGTCGGAATAGTCTTCAAAAAAAAAAATGTAAAGAAAAGTAAGGTTCAAAATCACTGTTTGAAGAAAATCTTGTATTAGAGACATATTAATACATAGAAAAACGAAACAGCAAAAAATATGTGTATTCAAAAATATATATGTTAATAGAATAACAAAATTAGAACACATGATTAACCTTTCTTTTTTCTTATATTTTTGTTACTCACGAAGAACTTATTCAGGTTGTCTTGAGTGTGTATCTTAGTATCTATATATACATATATATATATATATATATATATATATATATATTTATTCTAAGTTATGAAATGAAAATTCTGTAATGAGTTTTCGTAACATAACTTTGACTAAAATCTTGGTCAACAGATTTTAGTATTTATCATATTTCCAATTCAAATTGGGTTTACATAATAAGTTATTAATTATTTTATACTTAAAATATATATTCTATCAAATTTTCTTGTATATCAGGAATGAAAATACTGTATATAGATTGAACAGAATCGCGTAAATTTAATTAAATATTTATTTTTATTTAAACATATAATTACTTTAATATATCAATAAATAATATAATAAAAGTGTTCAAAACAGTCACTGTTCAAGACTTCCCAAATATATAGGAGCCATACAATTTTTAATGAATCACTTGAGTACATATTTTTTGTGATATCAGTCACAAGAAAACATAATGTATAATAATGGACTTTCCAAATGAAATTTTCAATCAAAATTATGTGAAATGATTGTTTTTAAAATAAATTTTTACGACTACAATCTTTTATAAGTATTTATAATAATTTTAATAGTAAAACTTATATCACATTTTTCAGGAAAAATTTCTATAAACCCCATATTTAAAAAAAAACAAACTAATAAAAATATCTTTAAAAAAGCACAAAATTTCTTTACTCAAAAGCCCAATTTATGCCCATTAACCCGAACAGTTTGGGTTAAAAAGAAATATAACTGAATGGTTTGAATGTAGGATTCTGTTTGTTTTAGATTGGTTTGAGCTTACTTTGGTTTGGTTTGGTTCAGTTTAAACGCACATCTCTATCATTGACTAAAAAAAATACTGAAATAGAACTGTTAAAGTATCCATCTCTAGCATTACACAGCTCAAACACAACATCAACTAGCTGAAAGTTATATGTTGATCAAAAACCTAAAGATCTCATGGAAATCGATGTCGATGATCGTAATAAAATATGCCCTTCATCAAAAAAAAATTCACTTTTTGGGTTGGATTGAATGATCTTCAAAGGTTTTATTTGGATATTATTTTATTGTTTTTTTGTGTTGTATTTATTAGGTTGTGAGAATTGATGGTATCATAGAATTAGGATGAGATCATAATTTTTTTTCTTACACATACTTCTATTCATACTGATGCGAATATATATTGTTTGAGTTGAATAGAGAGTACATATTATAAGTTACGAATCATTTAGTTTTTAGGAGCAATGGAGAAGTGAAGATCCCAGCAGCAACAATACAAATCACCTAAGAATTTTGTACAAACACCTCCTCTCTGGGTACCCAAGGCTCCACATCTTTCATCGCATGCCTTTTGGCCTTTACACATCCCCGCAATACGACATGTAGCCTGAAGTTGACCTATTTCGATCATTAACATTAACAACATGTTTAATACAAGATAATTAAAAAATAATTTTCAAGATGTTTATTGTAAAGAGAAATAAGAATTTTAACTCCACTCCATTAAAACATATTTTCTTGGTGTTCGAGAAACACATTTTTGGTGTTCACACAATATAACAAAGAAATAAGTAAGTTTACCTGCAACCATGGGCGTAAGGATCAGGGCAACGACCATTAAAAGAAATATAATTTTCTTGGTTGTCATTTGTCGGAATAGTCTTCAAAAAAAAAAAAAAATGTAAAGAAACGTAAGGTTCAAAATCACTATTTGAAGAAAATCTTGTATTAGAGACATATATGTACATAGAATAACGAAACTGCAATAATATGTGTTGGAATGCCCAAAAATTTATGTTAATAGAATAACAAAACTAGAACACATGATTAACCTTTATTTTTTTCTTATATTTTTGTTACTCACGAAGAACTTATTCAGGTTTTCTTGAGTGTGTATCTTAGTATCTATATATACATATACAAATATATATATATATATATATATTCTAAATTATGAAATGAAAATTGTGTAATGAGTTTTCCATAATATAACTTTTACTATAATTTTGGTCAACAGATTTTAGTATTTATCATATTTCCAATTCAGATTGGGTTTACATAATAAGTTATTAGTTACTTTATACTAAAATATAAATTTCTATCAAATATTTTTGTATATCACGAATGAAAATACACACTCATTTTTGTATATCGATTGAACAGAATCAGGTAAATTTAATTAAATAACGTTATTTTTATTTAAACATAGAATTACTTTGATATATCAATAAATAATAGAATAAAAGTGTTCAAAACAGTCACTGTTCAAGACTTCCCAAATATATAGGAGCCATAGAATTTTTAATTGAATCACTTGAGTCCATATTGTTTGTGATATCAATCACAAGAAAAAATAATGTATTATAATGGACTTTTCAAATTAAATTTTAAATCAAAATTATGTTAAGTAAATGTTTTTAAGATATTTTTTTTACGATTACAACCTTTGAAAATAAATTTATTATAATTTTAATAACAAAAATTATATCGTATCCTTAGACTATCCTCATTAGTGTGATCCTTAGTTGTTTCTTAAGGTAATTTTTAATAATAAAAAGGGAAGAAGAAACTTTGTTAAAAGAAAAGGAAAATTTTGTTGATTATTGGTAGAACCAAGTTAAAGTGTTTCTTAGTAATAAATATAATAAAATAATAATTAATAACTTAAAATATTCAAAATTATTTTATATATCATAGAAACATATTTTAATAATAAAAACATAAAATAACATACAACATTTAAAATTAAAACATAAAATGTTTTTAAAAAATGTCGTCTGCTTCACCGGAACCAAATCGACGACGAATCCATTAAGAATCAGATGTGGGAATCAATTGGAAGAAAAGAAAGAAGTAACAAGACGATTTTGTGGAGAAAGAGATAGAAGAGAAAACTCGAAAATGAAATAGAAAGGCCAAAAAAAAATTTACCCCATTAATCTCATTTCACCTTTCAACCCATTGATATTGCGCCACCTATCCTTAAGAAACGTTTCTTGTGATCCTAAAATAAGAAACGTTTCTTACAGTTCTTACATTTTGTTTCATTAATAATTAATTTCTCTAACTAAGAAATTTTCTAAGAAACAACTAAGAACCACCAATGAGGATAGTCTTAGAGGAAAGGTCCATCCGTCCATGGCCCATATTTTTTTATATAAAAAAAAAATAATTAAAAAGGTCCAGGAGTTGATAATACATTCAGTGGATAATTTTAATGTTTGGCATCTCAAAGTTGGTAGACTTGTCAAGCAAATCCAAGGTGATGGACTGATGGTAAAGTTGGATTTCTATACATAATTTAATGAAGCTTCAACAGAAATAATAGAATGACCAACACACGCGAAGTCCACACACACACATATCAAGTTTTTGTTACTTTCTAATTATTTTCTGAATATGACAATTCTTTGTTGCTTAGTATCTTAGAAAAATCAATTCAAAAATTATAATAGCTCAAAACTGAACTAGCTAGACCAAATTAACGATGGCTTCAAAATATTAAATCATGAAAAATTTCCACCATATAAAGAGTATGAGTATTACATTGGCTAGAACTATAGATTTTTAATCTATTCCGATATTGTGATTGCGTCCTCCTTACTCCGATCCTTGTTAAAAGTTTAGTACGATTTTTAGTTTCAACCGTGTGGCCATCTCATTCTTACATTAATCAATTCTATGCAATTCTCTGTTTTAGTTGTCATCGTTTTGTGCATTCCGTACTCACATAGTCACATTGAGTTGATTTTGATATGGTCGGCATCCTCAAAGTCGGTAGACTTGTCAAACAAATCCAAGTAATAGACTGATGGTAAAGTAGGATTTCATGGACGTACATAATGAAGTTTCAATAGAAATAATTGAATAATCTACACACAAGCGAAGTCCACACACATACACATATCAAGGTTTTGTTACTTTCTAATTATTTCCTGAATATGACAATTCTTTTGTTGCTTAGTATCTTAGAAAAATCAATTCAAAAAGTAAAATATGTTAGAAAAACACTGAACTAGCTAGACCAACTTATTAACGATGGCTTTCCAAATATTAAATCATGGAAAATTTCCACCATATAATCGTTATCTATTAAAATCACAATATTATTAACCCTTGGTTGACATTTCTATATAAATACCAGATGACCACAATCTAGCAAAGAACAAGCCCCATAGAGTACTTAAAAAAATGGCTTATCATAAAACCATCCCCATAGTATTTTTCTTTGCATTTGTTACCATTATATACTTTGTGATCTCAGCAGAAGCAGCTACGTTCACAGTGAAGAACAGTTGCCCATATGTTGTTTGGGCCGCCACATCTGCTCCAGAAAAACCTGGCGGTGGGAAGCAACTCAACCAAGGCGAAACATGGAGCGTTTCTTACGATCCAGGGACCATCCGAGCTCGGATTTGGGGTCGCACCAATTGCAAGTTCGATAACTCTGGAAGAGGTGGATGCCAGACTGGAGACTGTAATGGTCTCCTTGAGTGCAATTCTTATGGACGAGCACCAAATACTTTGGCAGAATTTTCTCTCAAACAATATGCAGACCAAGATTTCATCGATATCTCGGTGATCGATGGATTTAATATCCCAATGGAGTTTAGTTCTGCATCTGGACAATGTAGTCGTGTTATCAGGTAAATCAAATTTCAAATTTGACATAACAATAACTAATACCATGTAATTACGTATATTTTTTTTTTTTTGTGTGAAACAATTTATTTTATATATATATATATCCATTGGACAGGTGTACCGGAGATATTATAGCGCAATGTCCTGACCAACTAAGAATGGATGGTGCTTGCAACGGACCGTGTCCGGTGTTGAAGACGGAGGAACATTGTTGCAACTCCGGTAATTGTGGACCAACCCCACTCTCTATGTTCTTCAAGCAACGTTGTCCAGACGCCTATAGTTACCCTAAAGATGATCCTTCAAGTCTATTCACTTGCAATACTGGAACCAACTACAATGTCATTTTCTGTCCATGAATGAAAACGATTCTCAATGCATATGCATATGCATATATAGGAGAAAACAAAACCAAATAATTAACTGCTCTGAATAAGATCGATTGATGTTTCATCTGGCTTATCAATAGTTGAAAATTCAGTACATATATATTTATATACTCTCGTCGGTGGTTTTCTAGCAAGTGAATTAAACATGGGTCTTGTTTTGTGACAAATCAAATAAAGTAAGTAAATTGAAACGGAGTGAATAATATTTTCGTGTCTAATTAAACAATTGCATACGTCCATGTCTCACATGCACACATCTATTATACGTGCTTATATTTTCTTGGGGTGTAACTAAAGCAAGTTTGAGTTGGGTTTGTAATGCTTACTTTTCTCTGAGCTTATTTTACCATCACCATGATCTTCTCAGCTACAATTCAACATGATCCAACTGTCCTATACTTCATTAAATGGGACTACCTATGACTTTTATAAGCCACCATGTGGCCATATATCGCATTTGAATCTTCTACTGGCTTATCTTCTATTTTTGTCGTCTCTCCATGGATTTAACTTAAAATACAAAGATTATTAGGAATGCTGTCTTATCTTCCGTCGGTTCCATTTTTTCTTCTTCTTTCATGTTGACAGCTCTAAAGGGCTACATATCTTCGAACAAGGAACTGTTGCATTGGAAGATTAAAAGAAGAAAAAAAGAAAAAAAGTCATTTCGGTCTCCTATGTTGTGAATGTGCATTTTATTTTTCTCAAACATTCCAAAAGAAGTCACTGCTAGGTTTTGTGGGAAAATATTACTTCTCGGTATCTTTAGAACACTCTCCTTCATGCATTGTATACTTGGACAAATTGAGCTTAGGAGTTATGTTATTCCAGATTGACTTCAACGTTAAACATTTGAACGGATAACATAATTAATTAGAGGACAAAACATATAACTAACCATCCGGGAAAAAGAGTTGATTATATGAAATTTTGTCTACATTTTATGAGATTGTGATGTGCAAGTATTAATGTCACTACATGGGTCAATACATGTTACACATCCAACCAAGCATAATTAATTCAAATAAAATGGACAAATATACTGTAACTACCATTATAAGCTATGATATATACTTAACATTTATATATTGGCTCTCCTTCACTCCTTAGATGGAGTAGAAGTTAAATACATGGTTTGTATCTTCTTTGGGAATGAATTCCAAAATAAAAGACTCCCCTAACATCACACCATTCGCCTCACAAAAACCTTTCCAACCATTTCCCAAAACGACAGTTCCATCTCTCGGCAGTAAATATGCAAACCACTTCATACCTCCTCTACCCAACAAAGTTATCTGTCCAGGTTTGTTGATGCCATTAATTCTCATGAATTTACTTGGAAGATGCTGCGAGATATTTGAACAAACACAACCTCATTACCAATTGAAAAATTCAAAACAGAACCTCTAAAGCAAGAGTTGTTTGACAAGCTTACCAAAGTACCATCTCTAACATCTTCAGGTGTAAGTGTTAACGTCACGAATCGGTTTTGGATATCTGAAGAAGAATTTTGTATTCTAGGACAATACGTTCTTTTCTCCAACTCCCGTGAGTTTCTCTCTTCTCTGTTTGTGAAATGAGACTCTTTTGGAAAATCACTTTGTCCTCTAACAGTGCTAGACTCTATATAGAGCAAACTGAGCACATGAGATGCGTTTTGCCCAATTGACTCGAACGTGATGGAATCGCCCGTCTTTAAGCCATTTTCTTTAGCAAAATTTTTCCAGCCTTTACCTAAACTCATCCTTCCTCTTCTTTCTAGTAGAAGACTTACGAGCCACTTTGCACCATTTTTACCTAACAAAGTTATCTCTCCAGGCTTATTCATGTTATTCTCCGTCATGAATTCCAACGGAAGACGCTAGAAAATATATGAAAAAAGAATAGAATATGAGACCCTTTCGGTATGTGATGATAAAAAGAACAATAGTTGATTGGTCGTTAACATACCAGTCTACCATGTCGGAGACTGTCGGGTGTTATTGTTAATGTAAGGAATCGGTTTTGTCTTGGTGAAATTGAAGCTATACATCTGAGATGATTCTCCTCTCTTCCACATGAGCTGCTCTCCACCATGTTGTTTTTGTCTTTGCTGTTTTCACCTTCACTGATCTTTTTTTCCACGCTAGGCCCTATGGGAAGAGACTCTTTTGCTGCTAGCCGCTATAGGATGGTAATATTGCCAACGTGAAAGATCATTTTGGTTAGGTTCATGAATCAATAAGAAAATAGTAATAAACCATATGAATCAAACAAAATAAATAAAAAGGTTTTGCTTCAGTTAACAACCAAACTGAAGTAAACAGACGAAGCTCATATAGTTAAACAAGATGTTACAATCAACAAAAACCAGATTCAAGTTTCGTTGGTTTGATTTTTTTTTACTTCAACAGAACTTGACTCAACTGTACGAACACCAAAACAGCTAATGAATATGCAAAAACTTTTGCATGAGATTTCAGTTAATGCAGAAGTAAAATAAACTGAGATTTTGTAACACACCAGTTCATTTGTGTGTAGATTCGAAGTTGTTGTGACATGGGCTCCAAAACGAGAGTGGTCTGATGAGTAATTTTCCTCTGTTTCTGGATTGTTCTTCCTCACTCTCTTCTTACTTGGACCCTCTGTATCAGAAACACCCCACATGTTAAAACCACATGTGAAACAATTTCACCAAAGCAAGTAATGATGGTACTAAAATCAAATAGAAGAGAACTGACTATACCAAAATTGTCGTGATCATCACCATCATATGATGAAAAGCCTGCTTCTTTTCTTAAATGCGGATGCATTTTCATTGAAATGTTACCTGTATCAGAAAAAATCCATATACATTAAATCATATCTAAATATTGATATCAAAGTTCAATTAAAACATATTTCCAGATTAACTCCAGTTCATAGGATATATATTCATCGAACTTACCGATTCTGTCATGATCATTGTTGCTGCTTGGAGCCGGTACATCTCGAATACCAAAAAAATAGGGTCCCAAATCTGAGATCTGTAACATATTACCTCCTTCATTTCTATAAATGAAGACCTCGTTGGTTTGAAGATGAAGAGCACCTTGGTTAATTATACCAGACGGACGTGTTAGTGCCATGAACTGGTTTTGGATTGCTGAAGATGATTCTCTACTTCTAGGAGGATGCTTTTTGCTCTCTTCTCTGTTGTTATCTGACTTTCTAGCCTTGTTTCCACTACTAGGTTCTATGGAAAGATACTCTTTAGAAAAGTCACTTTGCCCTCTACCACTGCTAGACTCTATATGAAGCAAATGGAGAATAGGAGTTGCGTTTTCCCATATTAACTCCAACGTGATGGAATCATCCGTCCTTAAACCATTTGCTTTAGCAAAATCTTTCCAGCCTTTTCCCAAACTCATTCTCCCTCTTTTTTCTAGTAGAAGACTTACTAGCCACTTTGCACCATCTTTACCTAAAAGAGTTATCTCCCCGGGCTTGTCCATGTTATTCTCCGCCATGAATTGCAATGGAAGACGCTATAAAATATATAAACAGGATATGTTATTTCAGCAATACCTTTCTTGAAGGGATGAAATCGAACAAGAGTTGATTGTTGAACTTACTAGTCTACCATGTTTGAGACTGTCAGGTGTGATTGTTAATGTCAGTATGTGGTTTTGGCTTGATGAAGTTGAATCTATACATCTCATATGATTATTCTCTCTCTTCCACGAGCTGCTCTCATCTTTGTTGGTCTCAGGCTCTGTGGGAAGAGGCACTTTCTCACTTGCTTCTGAACACCCTACTCCGCCTACTCTTGTGTCAGTGATGTACTCTTCAGAACACAAACTGAGCACAGGAATTGTGTCTTCCCAACATAACCTGAGTGTAACGGATTCACCAGTCTTTAAGCCGTTTGCTTTAACAAAACTTTTCCAGCCATCTCCCAAAGTCATTCTTCCTCTGGTGTTTTCCAAGAGAAGATTCGCCAGCCACTTTGAACCATCTTTGCCCAACAAATATATCTTCCCAGGTTTGTTTATCCCATTCTCCCTCGTGAATTGCATTGGAAGACGCTACATAGATGATTTTGAACAAGAGTCAACAAAAGCAATAAAGGAATAATGTAGGAAACTTAACAGGTAACAAGTGGTATGATGATCTTACTTACCAGTCTACAATGTCTGCCATCAACTGGTGCAAGTCTAAATGTAATAAAATGTTTATCACTTGACGAAACTATCTGTGGTGGACTCTTGCTGCATTTCCTTATAAGACCATTTGAGCTAGTGAAATCTTGTGGAAGATACTGCAAACACCAGTTTCAAAAGTGTCATAATCAATGACACCAAGCTAAAACAACTCAATGATAAAAAGAGCCAACATGGATGAACACTTGGGTTAGCTTCATGATTCTATATGAAACAAGTCTAAGAGAGCTAGAATAAACCAAACAATAGAATTGGATAATACAAACGCACCAGTCTACCAGATTGCTGACTTGAAGCTGTGACATGGGCATTAAAACAAGAGTAATCTGGTTCTGTTTCAGTATTGCTCTGCTTCACTTTCTTCTTTCTTTGAAACTCTGAATCAGAAGCACCCAAAATGTTAAAACCTTTAATTTTCAATTCTTGAATAAAATCAGACCAAAGCAAGTAATCTTTGGCCACATTCGTATATGATAATACTTAAAGTCCCTAAATTTGCAGTTGTTCCTTACTTTTACAGAGTTCAATCGAATTATCAAACTGGTTCTCAGAGTTCAATTAAGACATTTTCGTAGAATTAAAAAAAAAAAAAAAAAAAACAAAAATTGGATACTTACCGATGATGTTTTCTTGATGATCAGAGACTTGGATCATCATATCTCTTTCTGGGTTGATTGGTGAGCCAAGGATGAGTGAATTCGCCATCTCTAATTTTTGAGACGATGAACAGAACAGTCATCAACAAAAAAAATTGAATTTTTATTTTTTCTTTTTTCTTTTGACGCACCAACAAAAGGGGTGTAGTTACCCCTTTTGCCCCCCCCCCCCCCCCCCCCCCCCTTGTAAATTGTATAACGTTTAATAATCAATTATTGTTCGATCAAATTCAACTGTTCATATACGCGCCGAGTTTTCGAATTTTTCTTAATAAAATTGTATATGGCTAATACTAAAACTCGATCTTTTGAGGAGAAGATGACCAAAGTTGTGTTTTTTCTTATTCCTCTGCCCTGAAAAAAAAAAAAAAAAAAAAAGGAAGAGTCTTTTTCACCTGAGACAGCAATTTCTAGGGTTTCTGTTTTCTGGGTCTTCGAAGCTTCGAGAAGAAAGAAGCGGAGACTAGAAGAGGCACAGTGTAAACTGGGGTTTGAGAGAGATGGTGTTAAATTTGTCAGATTTCGGACTTTGTTACTATGAGAATCAAGATTTACCGGCTCCAAGCAGCAACAATGATCAGGACAAGACCGGTGAGTTTGATTCTGTTTCGTTTTAACGATATAAACTGCAAAGTTGAAGTTTTTATGTGAAAGGAAACTGTGCTTAGGAAAGCAATTTTAAGCGTTTTGTCTGATTCAGGTTTTTCAGAAATGGGTGAACTTTAGCGCCGTTTGAGAAAGATTTTGTCTTGTGTGTATCTTTGTCTTAGTCCTAGATGTTTGACGCAGGTAACATTTCGAGGAAGAAGCTTCGGCGTATGAGAACAGATGAAGGTGATGATTATCAGGACAACACTGGTAACGCATGTTCTTTTCTATCTTTGTCTTGTGTGGATCTGTACAGATTACTTAGTGTGATGAGGTTGTTATAAGAACAGTTTGAGATAAAAGTTTGTTTTTTTTAGAACAGTTTGAAAGAAAAGCATTAAAAGGTTTAACAAGTTTGGTTTTTCTACTGATGCAGAACATGTGAGAAAGAAGAAAATGAAGAACAATTTAGACACAGAAGTTGATTCTTCTTCATCAGACCACTCTTGTTTTGTTGCCCTTGTCACAGCTTGGAATCTACATAAAGATACTCTGGTGCTTATACTTTATGTTGTTTTTGCATACTGTGGTTTAATCAATGAAACTGCTGTTACTAAAGTTGGGCACTTTGGTTCAAACTTAACTTCAATGGAGTTTCCCAAATTTATTTTGAACTTTAGTTTGGTTCTCTTTGGTGTGTATACTGAAGTAAATACCAAATTTCATTCGATTCTTTTTGGTCTGGTCTGATTTGATTTGTCCTATATGCTATTGGAATCATGATAGTACTGAAGAAAGTGTTGTCTCACATTTGGTATACTATAGTTAAGATGGTTAGTAGATGAAACTAAAGCAAAGTTTTTTGTTGCAGTCTCTTCCACAAGATTTAACAAGCTCAGTTGGTCTTCAAAGAAGTTGTAGTGAGATTGTTGTAACAGATGAAAGGGAAAGATCATGGCCATTGGATCTGAGGTTCAACAAATCATCTGAAACTTTCTACATAACCCGAGGTTGGAGAAGTTTCTGTAATGAAAACGGTAAAAAAGCAGGAGGCGTCTTTGTTTTCAAACTAGTTGGAAACAGGGAAACTCCAGTTCTCAGTTTCTGTTCTACTGAATCTGTCAACGATGGAACACAAGGAGACAAGAACAACAAAGAAAACTGTGTGCAGCTGGAGAGAAAGCAGAAGCGTATGAGATTTAGAGTTTCAACTTTATCAAGCCAAAACCGGTTTGTGGCATTAACACTTACACATAACAGCCTCAAAAAAGGTAGACAGGTGAGTTCATTGATCAAGTCTTGTTTCAGAGGGTAAGTTAAGTTCTATCTCTTACACTCTTTTTAACTGTGTTATCCGTTCAATTTTGTTTTAGTATCTTCCATCGTCATTCGTAAGAAAAAATGTCTTGGACAAACATGGGATGATAACTCTGTTGGGCAAAGCTGGTATGAAGTGGCGGGCAAGTCTTAAACGGGAAGCTAATGGAAGTATGGTTTTGGGAAAGGGCTGGAGAGATTTCGTTAACGCAAACGGCTTAACGAGCGGCAAATCTTTCACATTGGAGGCAATTTCGGAGAAGGGAACTCCTATGCTCAGTTTGTGCAGTACACAGTCCACAAGTGATAGAAGTCAGCAACGAGAGTGTTCCAAAGCTTTCGAGAAAGAGTCGATTTCTACAAAACCTAGTAGTGGAAATAAAATGAGGAAAGCAAAAGACAAAAGAGAAAGGAGGAGAGACTCATTACCAGCTAGTATGAACCGTTTCGTGACTTTAACTCAAACACATGCCAACCTCATTAAAGGTAGACAGGTGAGTTCATCAACCAACTCTTGTTTCAGAACGTATGTTAAGTTTTATCTCTTGCACTCTTATTAACTGTGTTATCCGTTCCATTATGTTTAAGTATCTTCCATTGTCATTCGCAATAGCAAATGGCTTGGACAAACCTGGTATTATAACTCTGGTTGGCGAAGATGGTGCAAAGTGGGAGGCAAATCTTTTAAGGGGAAAAAGAGGAACAATGTGTCTCGGAAAGGGCTGGAGACATTTCACTAGAGCAAACAGCATAAAGTGTGGCGAGTCTTTCACATTGAAGGCAATTTTGGAGAACGGAACTCTTATGCTAAGTTTGTGCAATACACAGTCCACAAGTGATAGAAACCAGCAATTCCAAAGATAGCGAGAAAGAGTCCATTTTAGCAGGACATAGCAGTGGAAAAGAGACCAGGAAAGCAAAAGACAAAATAGAAGGGAGGAGAGACTCATTACCAGCAAGCATGAACCGATTCGTGACTTTAACACTTAGACATGACAACCTCATAACAGGTAGACGGGTGAGTTCATCAATCAACTCTTATTTTAGAAGGTATGTTAAGTTTTATCTCTTGCACTTTTATTAACTGTGTTATCCGTTCAATTATGTTTCAGTATCTTCCATTTTCATTCACAAGAGAGAATGGCTTGGACAAACCTGGGAAGATAAATTTGATTGGCAAAGATGGTACAAAGTGGGAGGCCAATATTGGACGGGGAAAAACAGGAATGATGTGTATCGGAAAAGGCTGGAAAGATTTTGCTATAGCAAACGGCTTAAAGAGCGGCGAATCATTCACGTTGGAGGCAATTTTGGAGAACGGAACTCCTATGCTCAGTTTGTTCAGTACAGAGGCCACAAGTGGTAGAAGCCAGCAAGGAGAGCTTTGCAAGGATAGCGAGAAAGGGTCGATTGCTGCTGAACCTACCAGTAGAAACAAAGCCACTAGCAACAGAGAGGAGAGGAGAGACTCGTCTTCAACAATCAATAATCGATTCGTGAGATTAACACTCGCACCAGAAGATGTCAGAGACTGTAAGCTAGTAAGTTCATCAGATAAGTCTTGTTTCGAAGATGTGTTAGTTTATGTCTTGACTCCAATTAGTAACGAATTGTGTTTATTCAAATATATATTTTGAAGATTATTCCAAGTCAGTTCATGAAGGCTAATGGCATCAACAAGCTCGGGGGATAACTATCTTGGGTCAACACAGAATGAAGTGCTTTGCATATCTACTCTCAAAAGATGGATTTGTGGCTCTGGGATCTGGTTGGAAGGGCTTTTGTGAGGTTAATGACGTTAAGATAGGAGATTCATTCACTTTGGAATGTATTTGTGAACAAGACACAACTCCTGTGTTTAAGTTCAGTTCCAACTCCGTAGAGTAAAGATATTAAAATGTTAAAACTAAAAGCATGTAAAGTTGACAAGCCTTGCTTTAAAACTAAAAACCCTTTTTGTTTGTTAAGTTAAAAATATATATATGCCTAATAACATACGAGAAAAACTTGGTATTTTGGTTTTTATATATAGAGTTAGTGTTTCTAATGACACCTAACTTTAAACTGAAATAAGGTCAACAGAGTGGATTTTATGCAGGCAATGGGTTTTATGTATTATATTCTGTTATGTGTGAATTTTGAATCTATAAAGCCAGTATGGCATATACTTATTGTTGCCTTATGTCACAAGAATAGAGAAACGTCTAGATTTATTTGTCCGGATTGGTAAGCTTTTAGATTATTGATTTGAGGATTTGATTTATAGATATGTATATAAAAAAAATCAGTGTATATATGGAGTTTTTGTGTTGGTTTTATTATGAAAAGTCATAATGCTAATGTTAGTTAGAGCGTGTTTTCTTTCTTATTAAATCAGTTGCAATAAAATCAATTTTCTCGTTTACTAAAAACACTACTGTATCTTAGTAGTAGAATTGCGAAACGTTAAACATCCACATTATAAATTAAAACTAATAATCAAAACCTACTAAAAAAACTAATAATCAACCAACAAATCCAAAAAATAAACCACATTAGAAACCTTAAAAATTCCATTAACAATAAATAAATGAAAATAAAAAAAAAAACCTAAAAACTCCCTTAGAGAAGAAATAACCCAAGCTTCCTTGTCAGGCAAGTCATCATTATGTGTTTAGTAACCTTAAGAAGCCTTATCGTCCCAGAATCACTCGGCGGAGAAAGGAACGATAACGAAATAGAGTTGGTCTTCGGAGCGGAAAGACCAGAGGCTGATCTGATCTTTACTCTCTAGACTGAAATCTTTAACCACTTGATTCCAATTTGTAACCAAATTGTATACAGGACAGTCCCCCATCATCCATAATTTCAGTCTCATGATATATTCCTTAACTTCAGTTCGATAAGTAGCCAAGAGTATCGCGTTTACTCCTACTTTAGGAAGCCTATTGGCATCATTTTCAATGATAAGTTCTTCCGCGTGGTTCAAGAAATCCAACTCCACAATTTGGCTGATAGGTATCGAGAGACGATTGTTGTTTGCAACCACATCCGTTTTGGTCAATGCTTTATCTATAATCTTCTTTGAATTGTCTTCCTCGTCTCCATCGTTCTTTTCTCTCATCAACCTGATCAGCCACTCTGGCGTCGGGTTTCTTACCTGGGAAACTTAAAAGGTTCTGTACTGCCTTTTGCCTTCTTAGATTTCCGTTCCTTGAGAGGAAACCTAGGAGGGAGATTATGTAAGTTTCTAGTGTCATTAAGGTCTTCTTCTTTATGCATAGACTCCATGTCGACGGTAGAAGAACCAGTAGCAATCGTCGTCGAGCTCGAGCTTTCGTTTCTTCGAAAAGACCTTCTCCACTCCGCATGATTAAGCATACGTAACCTAAGTCTCCGATACTCTTCCCTCGTTGGCTTTGAGCTTTTCATAATCAGTAATGTTTCTGCAGCCTCTACATCTTTAGACACCTCTTCTTCTTCGATCAGCATAGCTTTCTTTCTTTCTTTTTGTAATAGAAAGAAATAATTAAGTTATGTATATATATAATACGGAGATAGGATTTATATTAGTATTTGGAGTTGTTTTCAAAGTTATCTAGTTTATTTTTTTTTTTAAGATGTAAATATAGTGTTTACTTGATTGATTAGGATTTAAGAGCCATATTATTACGAACAATTTTATATCTTTAAAAACTCAGCTTAATATGTAATATAGGGAGATCCTTGTCGTCCTTCTTCTATTAGGATTTTATATTACTGTTTGGAGTTGTTGTCAAAATTATCTTGTATATATATATATATATTTAAATATGTAACTATAGTGTCTACTTGATTTATTAGAAATTGAATGCCAAAATTATTTACGAACAATTTTGTATTTTTACAAACTCTGCTTAATATTCTGGAAATTATCTAGCGATCAGAATTTTTTTTTTTTTTTGCTAGCTTTATATATATTGTTGCTCCAGGACAAAATGACCAAAATAGAAATACCAAACCGAACATATATAATTGAAAAAAAAAACAAAATTTTAATATATCCGAATGAATCTTTGAATAACCAACCGAACTACTCGGATTTGAACCATATCGAACCAAAAATCAAATGAAGCCTACTACATACAACGTTGGCTCTTTAATATTTTCCTCAAAATTTCCAAACTTTTTTTTCTCTCTTTGTCCTAAACAGATTCCTAAAAAATATCATATAATTTGTTGGGATACAATCTAAATCCCACATCTGAAGTTTGAAGGGACTATCATTAATGTATAAAGTTTTATGGTCAATCTACTAATTGCCAATTGGTTTTTAGTTGGAAGTTCAAGATAAGCCCAAAAATTTAACATGGTATCAGAGCCCAAGTTCAAATTCTGGTGAACTTAGAAAAGTGGATACAAAATGCCTCTTGTTAACTCAAGTAATGGGGACCGAAAAAGAGGTTTATTATCGGTTCAAGTGGGATCGGTTCGAGATGGAGTTATTATCTCGAGGAGGCGTGTTAATAAGGGAGATTGTTGGGATACAATCCAAATTCCACATCTGAAGTTTGAAGAGACTATCAATAATGTATAAATGTTTAGGGTCAATCTACTAATTGCCAATTGGTTTTTAGTTGGAAATCCAAGATAAGCTCAAAATTTAACATAACTAAGTACACAATAGACCCTACTGATGTGATATGCCCATGATGTTGCATTTCTCAAAAGCTTCCACCATCCGATGCATGCATGTTTCATCCATGCATACTCAAGTCTTGTAAGTAGTAGTCTTGAGGCTGGTAAAACAATTCAGGGTTTTGAAATCCTAAGATAGTACTATCTCCCAACTCCCAAGCCACTCCAAAAACCGTCATTCCAAACATCTTAGCTATAATCATCCGTAAAAATGTTACCGTTCAGCATCTACGACAAAAAGAAAAAGGAAAAAATAATCCTCTTATATTTTGAGTTGGTTCTTTAATATCCTCCTTAGAAATTTCCACTCTCCAGATTGTCTATGGTTGTGTCATTGATCATTTACCATTTTTCATCGCATGTGGTACTGTTTTCTACAACACCTGTATCCGAGCTATCATGGAACTATAGTCGGATTATTGTACTTCTACTTTTACTGTTTTTAACCTTGTTGTATCAAAAACATTGATAGCCTTGTATTAAGTTTTTGAGTAATTGAATGAATCACAAGCTTTGCCCCAAAAAAGAAACAAAAAATGAAATATTTAATAGTTACACTCTCTACATATACAACTCTATGACATTTGTTAATACACTTTTACTTATATACTTATTTTTATTCGTTAAACTGCACATCAATTTACATAGCGTTATGTATTGTTGGAATGTGAAACATAAAAGCAGAGGAATTGGGCAAGAAAATAATAAAAGTTAGGGCAACCATTATATCTCCGAGTTATACAATATTACGATTCTATGATATAGCCGCGGAACCACGCTCTCGAGAATCCCACAATTCTCAACAGATAATAAATTGGACCGGTAAAGAATTTAATAGGCCCATTTATAATATACTCTGGCCCAATTGATCTGTCGAGAGATCGAGAAGCTTCTTTGATTTCGCCGGGAAAACAAAAAGCGAAGCCAGACAGAGCGAGAGAGTGAGAAATCAATGGAGATTCCGATTCTCCCACACAAATTCATAAACAGACCAAAATAAATTTTTGCCCCCAAAATAAAAAAAAAGTTGTTACTTCGAAAAAAAAATGTTCTAGGGTTTGTTTCCTTCTTCCCTTGAAGTGAGCTTCTTCAACAATGGCGACGACATCAAGGGTTCATCATCCGCAATTCTTCCATACACTTGTTCCTGGCTTTCACACTCACTTCGTAAACTATCTCTTCCTTCTTCTTCTTCTTCTTCTTCTTCTTCTTCTCTCTTTCTCTACGATTTTCATTTCTTCTGTTTAAAATCATTGTTTGATTTTGTGTTCTTGTAGACGATTCCTGAAGACTTCTTCTTAAAGTATGTTGAAGGAGGAAGCGTCGCGGAGGTGAAATCGGACGTTTCGGATAGAACCTGGCAAGTGAAGATGTCAGGTCGGAGATTTACTGACGGTTGGGAGGAGTTTACGGTGGCTAATTATTTTCGAATTGGAGATGTTGTCCTTGTTAGATATGTTGGGGATAGTGTGTTTCATGTTTCTGATTTAGGACCTAATCACTCGGAGATTCAAGACAATGACGAGGGTAAACTTAGTCTTTGTTCTGTGTTTTTGGAGGTTTGTGTTTGTTAGTAAAGAAAATAAACTGTTAATTTGCTAAATCAGGTAAAAAGCGTTTGCATCAAGTAGAGTTTTCATCAAACAATGAAGACGGTGATGATGATGAAGGTAACTTCACTTCTGTTTTGGATGATGTTAGATTGTATGAGTCCAGTACGACTGAAACAGTATTTTGAGGGTTTAACATGTGTGATGTTTTTGATAAAGAGCTTCCTAGAGAGAAGAGAGCGAGGAAAAACAGTGAAGGAGCGGAAGCAGTTTCTTCTTCTTCTTCATCAGCTGACGACAACTCGTGTTTTGTGTTACTTGTCACGGCTTTGAATCTAAGGACAGATAAACTGGTATTTACTTTACTCCTGCATTGACCTCAACATCATACTAATTGTTTTTGCATATTGTGGTTTCAAATCAACCACCATTTAAGTGTAGTCTACTTTGGTTTGGGAGAAAAACTGTAGATGCAAAATCATAAGTTAACTTCAATTTTGTCCTTTCTAAGTTTGGTAAAACATCTTAGGTAACTGTATGTATTTTAAGCTTCAAGTTGGATTTGGATTTAGTTCATCTTTGTCTACTTTCTTGTGGGAGAAACATTGCCGGAATTTTGTTTTGGTTCTGTTGGCTGATTTGGTTTTATTTCGATTGGTTCGAGTTGCTCTAACTGCCTACTACTACTACTACTATTTTCATGCCGTAGAGAATCATGTAACTAAAGAAAATGTTTGTTCACGTTTGCTACATGATTGTTAAGTTGGTTTATCATGAACCTTAAACAAAGAGTCATGAGGAAATTCTGAAAATGCCTGTGATATACAAAGCAGCCCCTAAGTAAATTAATCCAAGTCTTGTGTTATTTTGGTGCTTGCAGTATCTTCCACTACATTTCACAAGCTCAAATTGTCTTACGAGAAAATGCCGTGAGATTGTTCTAACAGATGGGAAGGAAAGATCATGGGCATTGGATCTGGGGTTCGACGAATCATCTGATACTTTCTACATAAGCCGAGGTTGGAGAAGTTTCTGTGATGAAAATGGTCAAAAAGCTGGAGGATTCTTTATGTTTCAACTAGTGGGAAACGGGGAAACGCCTGTGCTCAGTTTATATCCTACAGAATCCATTAGCGATAGAAGGCAAAGAGACTGTTCGGAAGCTAGCAAGAGAGAATCGGTTGCCACAAAACTTAGTAGTGTGGAAGAGAACATAGCAAGGGAGGGCAGTAAAGACGAGTGCAGCTCACCGGAGTCATTGATGGATATAGAAAAAAGGAAGTCTATTCTGAAACCAAGAGATTCACCATATTCATCATATTCGCCATGTCATAAGCGATTCATAAAATTTACACTTCCACCGTATTATGACAAAATTGGAAAACTGGTAAGTAAATCAAAAACAACTCTTGATTCTGCCCTTTATTAGTTTTGACTCATGTTTATTCAGCTCTGTCAAATATATACAGAGTGTTGTAGCACCCTTCGTGAGGGAGAATGGCATCAAGCCTGGGGAGATATTTCTTTTGGATAAAGATGGTAGAAGATGGTTGACAAATCTTCTACTGGACTGTAGAGGAACAATGGCTTTGGGAAAGGGTTGGAAAGATTTTGTAAAAGCAAACAGCTTAGAGTCGGGCTTCACACTCAAGTTGATATGGGAAGAAACAATTCCTGTGCTTAGTTTGTGCTGTGCAGAATCTAACAATGACAGAGAGCTAGAAGAGTTTTTAAAAGCTATTGAGAAGAAGAAGAGTCATCTGAAATGGAGAGATTCAACTCCATCAAGCCGAAAGCAATTTGTGACATTAACAATTACACCTTACAGTGTCGAAAATAGTATATTGGTAAGTTTATCAAACGATTCTTGTTTCAGTGGTTGTTAGTTTATTGTCCTTGAATTGGTTTTGACAAACTGTTTTGCTTAACTGAGATCATCAACAGCGTCTCTCAATGACATTCACGAGGGTGAATGATATCAAGCCTGGGATCGTTACTTTGTTGGGAAAAGACGGTATAAAGCACCAGACGAATTTGTTATTAGACAAAACATGTGGAAGGATGGCTTTTGGAAAAGGCTGGAAAGATTTTGTTAAAGGTAATGGCTTAAAGACAGGTGACACCTTCACGCTCAAGTTGCTTGGGAAGAGCAAACTCCTGTGTTCAGCTTGTGTCCAACAGAATGTAGCATTGGCAGAGAAGCAACAAACCAGAAAAAGTCTCTTCCCATCGAACCTAGCACCTGCAAAAAAATCAGCAAAGACAAGAACATCAAACATGACAACAGCAAAGAGAAAAACAACAAAGAGGAGAGGAGGTCAGTGGATAGAGAGAGGAATCAATCGAGGCAAACACAATATGTGACATTAACAATCACACCTTCTGGTGTCAAAAACTGTAGACTGGTAAGTTTATCAAACAATTCTTGTTTCGCAGATAACTTTTTCTTGCTTTAATTCTTACTTGTTTTATTCTCCTTTCAAATCATTGTCCAGGTTCTTTCAGCGCAATTTGCGAGGGATAATAATATTAACAAGCCTGGAACGATATATCTGTTGGATACAGATGGTACAAAGTGGCTGACAAAGCTTCACCGAGACAGCATAGGTAAAATGAGTTTGGGAGAAGGCTGGAAAGAGTTTGCTAAAGCAAATGACCTCAAGCAAGGCGACTCCTTTACGATGGAATTAATATGGGAAGACACAACTCCCATGCTCAGTCTGTTACGCAAAGAGTTTAGCAGTTCAAAATCTAACAAGGAAGAGTCGATTTTCTCAGAACCTAAAAACAGAGATTCATCCCCAACAATCGAAAACAGACTCGTGACATTAGCACTCACACCTGAAGATGTTAAGGCCAGTAAACTGGTAACTTCATCAAACTATTCTTGTTTCAGATTTGAGTTGGTTTCTATCTTGAACTATAATTGGTAATGAGAGATGTGTTTGTTCAAATCTTCTGCAGATTCTTCCAAGTCAATTCATGAAGGCTAATGGTATCAACAGACTTGGGAAGATAACTCTTTTGAGTGAAAACGGAATGGAATGGTCAGGCTATCTGTTGACAAGAGATGGAACTGTCGCTTTAGGCTGTGGTTGGAAAGGCTTTTGTGAGGCTAATGGCGTGCAGTTAGGAGAGCCTTTTACTTTGGAGTTCATCAATAAACAAGATACAACTCCGGTACTTAAGTTCTCTTCTCCGTAGACTAAACACAAAAGAAAAATTAATTAGGAAAAAGATAACATGTAGGTTTGTTGCTGGCTTTAGGTAAAAAGAATAGGATTGTGAGAAACGTTTAGATTTGTCCATTAGTTCCTTAAATTCTTAGGCTATATATATTACTTACTAAGACATCATCCGTATTGTTCTTATGTCGAAATTGTATCCGGATGATTGGCCAGCTCTAGATTATTATTAAATTTTAGGATTTAAGTACCAGTTTATGTACTTTGTGTTGACACCCTAGACCTAGAGACCAAATTTGAGTTTTGTTATGAAAATGTCTCCAGTCTTTTGCTCTATAGTTGCTACTTCATCTGTTTGTAGCAATTGATTTGAAGACACTATAGTGCCAAAAGTACAAACTCCATTGTTCTTTTTTTTTTTTAACATCAAGCTCTCCATTGCTTATTTATTGGGAAAAATGTCAAAACAAATCTTCAACAGTGAAAAATGCAAGAAAAAACTTTAACTTTGTCAAATAATTAGCTAATTTTATTGAAACTTAGCTATTTTACAGAGAAATCAACGAAAACTTTGAGATTTAAATGACAATTTGAAAATTCAAGTTTTTTTCTTTCTCTGATTTGAATGGTTGATTTTTTTTTCCTTTTTTTTTTTTTTAAACATTTTGTCCTTATGATGTTATGCATTACACACTAGACACTACACAGATTTCTATTGCGTTGCTATGTTGTTAGAGATTTTGTAGGCCCAAATCCATCCCATAGAACTTAGGCCGAATCTATCTGGTGACAGATGGTGAAGTGAAGCTTTGACCATCAAATCGGAAACGCTAACGGAGCGAGAGACGGAGAGAATTAATCAGTAATCGGAGATTCTTCAGGAGTAACCATTAGCAGTGGTGTCTCTGTGTTATTTAGTATCAATTTTAAAATGATTCTAAAAAGACAAACATGCCTATGCCTTTTCACTTTATTTACAAATTTGTGCCACTGTCGAAACTCCGTTAGAAAAAGGAAAGGTTTGTTTTTTTTTTTTTTTTAAAGGAAAGGTTTGTTACTTAAGAAAACTTCTAGGGTTTTTTTTTTGTTTCTCTGCTCTTGAAGTTGCTTCTTCAATTCAACAATGGCGAAATCAAGAGTTCACCCGCAGTTCTTCCACACACTTGCTTCTGGCTTTCACACACAACTCGTATGTAAACTATCTCTTTCTCTGTGGACCAAGCTAGTCCAGAGATTTCTTTGTTCTGTTTTGGTTCAATTTCTTTGTGTTGTTGCAGACGGTTCCTGAAGAATTCTTCTCAAATTATATTGAAGGAAGAAGAAGCGTCGTGGAGCTTAAATCGGATGTTTCGGACAGAACCTGGAAAGTGAAGATGTCTGGTCGGAGACTTACTAGTGGCTGGGAAGAGTTTGCGTTGGCTCATGAGTTTCAGATCGGTGATGTTGTTGTTGTTAGATATGTAGGTGATTTGGTGTTCCATGTTTCGGATTTAGGACCTAATTACTCGGAGATTCAAGACTATAAGGGTAAAATAAGTCTTGTTCTGAATTCTGATTCTGTGTTTGGAGATTAGTGTTTCAAAGATGTGTTAGTAAGAGAAGAACTGTTTGCTAAATTAGGTAAAGATTTGTTGAAAAAGCGTTTGCATCCAAGAACACAAGTAGACTTTTCATCAAACCATGGAGATGTTCTTGATGATGAGGATAGCGTAGGTAAATAATTAGTTCTTTTGTATTCTATTGTGTTATTGACTGTACATGTATCCAGGGGTTTAATATGTGGGATGTTTCTCTGATACAGTGATTCCCAGAAAGAAGAAAGCGAAGAACATTCAAGAATCCGAAGCAGATGCAGTTTCTTCATCTTTGTCATCAGACAACTCATGTTTTGTGGCTCTTGTCACGGCTTCGAATCTACTCTCAGATACACTGGTAATTTAATTTACTCTTGCATTGGCCATAATATCATACTAATGGCTTAGTTACTCACTAAATGAAGGGCTGTTTCTAGTGTTGGGCATTTAGGTGTGTAGTCTAGTTTTGTTTGGAAGCAAAATCAAAAGTGAACTTCATTTTTTGTTTTGGTTCAGTTTGACAATACACACTATATGTATTTTAGCTTTAAGTTGGACTTTTGTTTATCTTTTTTTACTTTGGTGTGGGAGTAACCTTGCTGTAGTAAAAAACTGAATTCTGTTTGGTTTCATTGAAACTGGGTTGATTTGCTCTAGTTGCATACTACTCCTACTTACATGCATATAGAATCATGAAACTAAAGAAACTGTTTGGTCACGTTTGCTATGTATTATTTGTATGTTGGTTAGCCAAGAAACTAAAGAAAGAGTCATGAGGAAAATTCTGAAAATGACTGTGAAAATACAAAGCGGGCTCCTATAGTAGACTAATCCGAGTCTTGTGTTGATCTTGTTCTTGCAGTATCTTCCACTACATTTCACAAGCGCAAATGGTCTTACAAGAAAATGCCGCGAGATTGTTTTAACAGACGGAGGGGACAGATTATGGATATTGGATCTGAGGTTCAACGAATCATCTAATACTTTTTATATAACCCGCAGTTGGAGAAATTTCTGCGATGAAAACGGTCAAAAAGCAGGAGGTTTCTTTATGTTTCAACTAGTGAGAAACGAGGAAACACCTGTGCTCAGTTTATCCCCTACAGAGTCCACTAGTGATAGAAGGCAAAAGGACTGTTCAGAAGCTAGCAAGAGAGAATCTGTTGCTACAAAACTTAGTTGTGAGGAAGAGAACATATCAGGGGAAGGTAGTAAGGACGAGTGCAGCCCACCGGAGTCATTGACAGAAAAAAAGAAGGATGCTCCAGAACGAAAATTTTCATCATATTCATCATACTCGTCGCGTCATAAGCGATTCATAACATTTACACTTCCACCGGATTATATCAGACTTGAAAAACTGGTTAGTTTATGGTACTGTTTATGAAATACAACTCTTGATTCTGCCCTTATTTGTTTTGACTCATGTATTATTCGTTCAAATATCTACAGTGTCTTCCAAAGCCATTCGTGAGGGAAAATGGCATCAAGCCTGGGGAGATGTATCTATTGGGTAAAGATGGTAAAAAGTGGCTGATTAAACTAATACTAGACAACAAAGGAACAACGAAAATGAGAAAGGGTTGGAAAGATTTTGTTAAAGAGAACAACTTAAAGTCAAGCTTCACACTCAAGTTGATATGGGAAGACACAACTCCGGTGCTTAGTTTGTGTGATGCAGAATCTACTAGTGACAGCGAGCAAGAAGATTGTTCTCCATCGAGCCAAAAACAATTTGTGACATTAACAATTACATCTTCTGGTATCAAAAAGTGTAGACTGGTAAGTTTATCTTTGCGTATAACTCTTACTTGTTTTATCACATAACAAGAGGGTATTAATGTTTTTCTCCTTCCAAATCATTGTCCAGGTTCTTTCAGCGCAATTTGCGAGGGAGAATGATATTGACAAGCCTGGAACGATATATCTGGTGGGTACAGATGGTACAAAGTGGCTGACTAACGTTCAACGAGACAACAAAGGAACAATGACTTTGGGAAAAGGTTGGAAAGAATTTGCTGAAGCAAATGACATAAAGATAGGTGAACCCTTTAAGATGGAGTTAATATGGGATGACAAAACCCCTATGCTTAGTCTGTTGAGTACAAAGCCTAGCAGTTCAAAAGCTAACGAGGAAGAGTCCATTTCCTCAGATTCATCCCCAACAATAGATAACCGAGTGGTGACATTAACACTCACACATGAAGATGTCAAAGCCTGTAAACTGGTAACTTCGTTAAACTATTCTTGTTTCAGATTTAAGTTAGTTTCTTTCTTGAGTTATAATTGATAATGTGTTTGTTCAAATCTTTTGCAGCAACTTCCAAGTCAATTCATGAAGGCTAATGGTATAAACAGACTTGGGAAGATAAGTCTTTTGAGTGAAAGCGGAATGGAATGGTCAGGATATCTGTTGTCAAGAGATGGAACTGTCTCCTTGGGTTGTGGTTGGGAAGGATTTTGTGAGGCTAATGGCGTCAAGTTAGGACAATCTTTTACTTTGGAGTTCAGTTATGTAGAAGATACAACTCCAGTACTTAAGTTTTGTTCTCAGAGAGGCTAAATACAAAAATGATCAATTAGGAATGTATAAAAACAAGTAAAGGCATATACAACCATTTAAAAAATTTTGGTTAGTTGAGTTCTAAAATAGGTTTACAACTTTTGTAGCTGAAAATATAAGAAATTTTGAGAATAATATGAATGGTAGGGGCTGCGCGAACGCAAACCCCCTCTGCCACAAATAATGACGCAGGCTCTTCCTCTTGGGAAGACCTTAGGCTAAGCACCCCAACGTTATGTGCAATGTGGTCACTAGCCTAGGCCACTCGTCTTCATGATCACGAGTCGACCCCGTCCAGGTAAGTAATTTGAAAGAACCATCTACCTCTTGATTTATACTCCACTGGTCACAGTCATAATTTTGTATCCAAGCGATGTGGGACTATTTTTGTTAACACATCGTGTCGTTTTAAGCTCCTGGTTTCCAACAACGTGCTGGTTCTCACAACCCCAATTAATGTCTGGTTTTGATTACCTATATATAGATTTCCAGCACAATCAACGTTGATGTTACATAACTTGTATGATTCGTATTTCATAGCTTAATCTTCATAGTATAGACTATAGATGCAGGAGCAAGTGTCGTTTATGCCAAAACAGTTTAAAAACACACAAAGCAAAAAAATCAATATTCAATGTAGAAAATTCTTCCAGAACCGAACCGGACTGTTTAACCAAAATCGGTTCTAAGAACTAAACTTTAGTAGTACAGTAAAACCTCTATAAATTAATACTCTATAAATTAATAAATACTATAAATTAATAAATTTTGCTAGTTCCAAGTCGGGCCAGTGTAAAAAATAACAAAATTCGATAAGATAATAAGATAATAATTTTTTTGAAATCTCCATGTAAAATATAGTCCCAATAATATCATAAATTAATAATCATGTAATATATATATATATATATATATATATATATATATATATATATATAATGTATGTTTCTCCTAAAGCTCATATCTATAAAACAATTGTTATGTTGTATTTTTATGTTGTATTGTCATAAAAATAGCTAATTTTTTAAAAAGTTTTCAATTTCTAGATATTCATCATTTATATTTTGATAATTTAATTGACTATTAAATTATAACAATTGATATTATTAAATATGAATTTATGTATATCATGTGTATAAGTGAGTTTGTCTATTGTATTTGTAATTTATTGTTAATAATGTTTTCTATATATTACAAATTCAATTCCAATACCATAAAATTTACAAAATCGGAAAGTATAATTTTATTCTGCTAAAATTGTCTCAATTCATAATTTTTAAAATTCAAACTATTAAAAATATATCTATAAAATAATAATTATTAATTTACACTATAAAATAATAATTATTAATTTATAGATAAATTAATATCACTTTAAATTAATAAAATGTTTTGGTCCCAACATTATTAATTTATAGAGGTTTTACTGTATATGGATTAGTTAAAAAAAAAACAAAAAATAGTAGTACGTATATGGATATAATAAGATAAGAAAAAAAAGGTTCACAATAAATATTCATATTAAAGTCATCTACCTAAAAAAATGTCATCGAAGGGTCTTATTGAGTGACAATGGTTATAAATGCTGTCAGAGTTTCAAGAACACTAAAATAAACTGTCGTCTTCAAGTTGGAATTGTTGTTACAATTCTTTCCTCCAAGAAACTGTGCCGTAGACTTTGGGAGATTTAGAGCTTCGCAAGATTTTGGGGATGCCAAATAAACATTTCTTCAAGCCTCTTCTTCCCGGATTTCACAGCCACTTGGTACTCTCTCTCTCTCTCTCTCTCTCTCTCTCAATACCATTTTTTATATATTGTGTCTGTCTCTCTGAGAAGCTAATTGAGAAAGATGAGTCTGGTTTTGTATTTGCATGTTGGTTCAGACAATTCCTGTAGCCTTCTTCTTGAAGTATATAAAAGGAAGAGATGAGCAGAAGAAGACGGCAAGGCTAAGATCAGACGCGTCCAAGATAATCTGGAATGTGAAGTTAGATGGCAAAAGACTCACTGATGGTTGGAAAGAGTTCGCTCTTGCACATAATCTTCGAATCGGCGACATTGTTATTTTCAGACAAGAGAGAGACTTGGCTTTCTATGTGACACTATTGGGACCTAGCTGTTGTGAGATTCGATATGGTTCTTGTTTAGAAGAGGAGACCAACCTCGGTGAGTTGTGTTCTGTTCTGACTCTGTGTTCATATGGATCTGTTGGTAGAAAGAACCAGTTTGACTATTTAACACTTAGATTCTCTTCTTTTTCCAGAGAAGAAGAAGGAGAAGAAAAGTCCAAATGAAGACTCTTGTTTTGTGGCTAACGTCGCGCCTTCGAGTCTACGTTATGACTCATTGGTACAGTTCTCGATCTTCATCTGAACTCCAGTAGGAAACTCTCATTCTAGGGTCTGAATTTATTGTAATGTTTTTCTTCAGCTTTTTCCAAAGGCTTTTGTGAGGGAAAATGGTGTAGTCACTGGATCTGGAGAGATTGTTCTGATGAATGAAAAGGGCAGATCATGGACTTTAAAAATGAAACAAAAGCCATCATGCGGAACGATTTATGTCAGAGGAGGTTGGATCAATTTTTGTGATGCCAATGGACTTAAAAGTGGAGATACCGTCACTTTCAAACTGATCCAAAGAGGAAGAACTCGTGTTTTACGTTTGTTAGCTAAAGAGTCAAAACAAGAAGCTAATGATGTGTCTCTTTCCACAGAACCGGAGAGCGATGAAGATAGCAACATCGGTGAGTTGTGTTCTGTCTGATCTCTATCTTTAACCATGACACTTGACATTAAAGAAATGTGCACATATTTGCTTAGTTTCATTCCTTTCTTTTTCAGGGAAGATTCAAAGGCAGAGGAAAATGAAAAAGAGTCCAAGAAGAGACACAGAGTCGTCCTCTTCACTAGATCCCTCTTGTTTTGTGGCTAGTATTGCGCCTTCGTCGCTACGTTATGACACAATGGTATATTCTACTGTCTCTATTTGAACCAAAATAAAAACTCTTTGACTCTCAATTAGATAACGTTCATGTTGTAATATTGTTATGATTTTTTCAGTATCTTCCAAAGAAGTTTATGAGGGAAAATGGAATATATACAAAACATGGAGAGATAATTCTGATGAACCAAAAGGGCAGATCATGGACTCTAGATTTGAAACGAAAGAAGTGGTGCGGAACTTTTTGCATCAAACGTGGATGGAAAAGTTTCTGTCGTGCCAATGGCCTTAGTGCTGGAAGTATAATAACTTTCAAACTGATCAAAAAAAGAGGAACTCTCACTCTACGTTTGATCCCAAATGAGGGGGAAGAAGAAGAAGAGATCTCAGAAGCTAACAAAGTAGAGTCTCTTTCGAGAGATCAGGAAAGCGATGAAGAGAGTAGCCATGACGAGAAAATCTCACAGGAATGCTCAAGAAGAAATGAAAAGAAGCGTAGATTGAGATGGATAGCTTCATCTTCACCATCGAAAAACCGATTTGTGACATTAACTCTTACACCTTACAACGTCTCAGCTTCTGTACTGGTTAGTTTCATCACTCCAAAGAAGCATTGTCTTTGTTATATTGTCTATAAAATCTTAATCTTTTTGTGTGAATCTGTGTTGCAGCGTCTTCCAATACCCTTTACAAGGATGAATGGCATCGATAAAGAAACTAAAATGACTCTGTTGGATAAACAAGGTAAGAAATGGTCCACGAAACTGCATTTAGAGGACGATAAAAGTAAAAGACTAAGAATGGTAGGAGGCTGGAAAGGATTCCTCCAAGCTAACTGTGTGAAGGCTAATGAATCGATCAGGTTGGAGCTGATTTGGGAAGAAGAGAAAAGTTGTGTTCTTAAGTTCCGCTCCAAGGTGAACCTATAAACCAAATGAAACTGTATGAGTTTAATGTTTAAATGTATCAATGTTTGACTCTCTTTTCTTCGGTAAAATTTAACAATGGTAGCCATGACTCTTCCGGTCTAATTGTACTACAATGACAATGGTAGCCATGTTTAAATGTATGAGTTTTTCTATGTATGTTGTATGATCCGAGTAAGTTACTTCAAACTTTATCAAATTTTACTTATATTGGATTGTTTATACATATTTTGTACATCGATCTTGAAGCAACTTTATATGGTGTGACGTCACAACTAAAAAAAATGGCAATTCTCACAAATACCACAAAAATAAGCTTTGTTTCCAAATTTATCACATTATCTTTAATAAGCTTCTATTTATTTTTGCTTTTTTATTATTTATTACTCATAACTCATTTTCTTATATATATCATAATTTATTTTTATTTAGAAAGAGACATGTTATGTCTAATTATCATTAAAATTAAATTTCTTATAATGTAAATAAATCTACAAAAAAATATTAGTTGGCCTATAATAACTGAAAATTGACTAAATTAGAGAAAAGAAAAAAGACAAAATTGAAAAAAAAAAAAAAAAAAAAAAAAAAAAAAAAAAAGGAAAGAAGTGTCCAAAGGTAAATTAATTGAGCTAAAGGCCCATTCTCAATTCCTTAAGGCACTAAACAAACACAGAGCAAAAGAAAAAGAAAAAAACAGAGGAGATTCTCTTGGCATCTCCGAATCGAATCTGAGAAACAAAGAAGAAGAAGATCGATGTTTGAGAGAAGGAGGAGACACGATTTGGAATTAGATGCATGAAGTTGTATTACCTGTGGATCTAAAATTCTTCACGCAGCTTGTATTGACGCTCTTCTTTCTCTCAATCGGTCTTCTCTACTTTGTCAAAAAAACAGCTGCAAAGTACTTCGAGGTCGGTGGTGGCTCCGGTGGTTTCGATAGCGACCACCGCAGAGATTTCATGGTTCCCGATACGGCTGAATGCTCTGTATGTGGGAAGGAAACTACCAAGAAGTGCTCTCGTTGCAAATCTGTTCGATACTGGTATGTTGTTAAGATTCAAAGTTTCTCCCTTTTTTTAGGGTTAGGGTTTGGATTTAGATGTAGCTGGAGATTGATAAAGGAACGATTTTTCTTGTGAAAGTTTCGATTTTTAGGAATTTTAGTTCCATCTATTGTTTGTTATTAGATATAATGTCTCCTTATTAGACAATTTTGCTTGTGAAATTTTCGATTCTTTAGTTAGTTTCCAATGTTTCTTACAGAACAATCTTGCTTTTGAAAGTTTGGAATTTTTGGGTTATTAGTGCTTTTTTATATATTTGGAATTTGTTTTGTTCTCTGGCACTAGCTCTGCGGCTTGCCAGAAGTCAGATTGGAGCTCAGGACATAAACTAAAATGTAAGGTGTTTCGGAGTACTGACTCATCATCGGTGGGAAGAGATGATGATCACGATTTCAAAGCTTCTCTCTTTGGGAATATGTCTGCTTCTAAGAAGACTAAGCTTGCATTGGTTCCTAAAATGAGCCAAAGCAAGGTTGCCCTCAAGCCAACAGATGTAATGGTCTTCTTTTACTCATCTGATGTTTTTGGCACTCTCTTGATAGTTTGTGGTTGTGCAGAGTCTGATTCTTTTTTTTGTATTCATTCTTCTGCAGGTTCTTTTCCCATACGAAAGTTTTGTTAATTATTTTAACTGGGACAGACCAATAATGGCTCCTTGTGGGCTCACTAACTGTGGAAACAGGTTTTTTGCTCATCTGGATTCTAGTGCAGCTTTAATGCACCCATTGAATGAGTTCAATTCTTTTTAAATGATTTTCTTTTTCCTTTAATGTCAATCCTCTTTCAGTTGTTTCGCCAATGTGGTTCTACAATGCCTTTCGTGGACTCGTCCTCTTGTTGCATACCTTCTGGAGAGAGGCCACAAGAGAGAATGTAAATTGTTTATCAGAGGAATTTTAATGCTTTTTGTCTCTTCCATTGGTTTTCTGTAATTGGTTTCTATCTTTTGTTTAACAGGTAGGCGAAATGATTGGTGCTTCTTTTGTGAATTTGAAACTCATCTTGACAGAGCAAACTATAGCCGGTATCCTTTTTCACCAACGAACATTATTTCGCGGTTGCCTAATATTGGTGGAAATCTTGGGTATGGGAGACAGGAGGATGCTCATGAGTTGATGAGGTCAGCAGTTGTTCCTCGTTCGTGTAAGCCTAGTGTGGAGTTTCTGTAAGTTAATGCTTTGAAAACTTATGTGATATAGGTTTGCAATTGACATGATGCAATCTGTTTGCCTCGATGAATTTGGTGGAGAAAAAGTGGTGCCTCCTCGCGCTCAAGAAACAACACTTATTCAATATATATTTGGTGGCCTTCTTCAGTCACAGGTACTGTATTTGCAAATTCTGAATTAATACAAGCTTGATGAAAAGTGTTTTCAGAATATATATGTTAGCTTTATGTTTGTACCGTAGAGTCATTAGGTGATAAGTTTGATTCAGGTTAATCTTTCTATCGACCTACTCTTAAGAGGTTTATAATGAATTGAGTGGAAGACTGATTTCCATATCCTAGGTCTGCGTGTAATCATGATCTCAGTTCCAATTCTTTGTCAACCGTGATGGCACTCACACTTTGTTTATTTCATTGAAGATGTTTGAACTTACTTCAGTTGCTTTAGTTTCATATCTATGTTTCATATTTGAAACTTGGTTCTGTTGCTTTAAATTATTGTCTTCTCTCTTTTTGGAACTTTCCCCTCAATTGCTGTTATTCGTTATTTTGCAGGTCAAGTGTACTGCTTGCAGTAATGTTTCTGACCAATATGAAAATATGATGGATTTAACTGTTGAGATCCACGGGGATGCCGTATCATTGGAGGAATGTCTTGATCAGTTCACAGCCAAAGAGTGGCTTCAGGGGGATAATCTATACAAATGTGACAGGTATTTAATATTACTTCTGCAGCCTTAATTTGAATTAGAGACATGGCTGATATGCTCATCCTGTGAATGGAGTGTGTTTCTCAAACTATATTATCTCTTTTCCAGATGCAATGACTATGTGAAGGCATGCAAGCGCCTTTCAATTAGTTGTGCTCCAAATATTCTTACAATTGCCTTAAAAAGATTCCAGGTTTGTGCTACATTGTCCTCCTTTTTGCTTTTAGTTAGCCTCGTTGCCATAGATTATCTAAGAAATCTGAAAATATGTGCAGGGTGGGAGGTTCGGTAAACTCAACAAAAGAATAAATTTTCCGGAGACGTTTGATCTTGGCCCTTACATGAGCAGTGGAGGAGAAGGATCAGATGTATACAAACTCTACGCTGTGATTGTGCATTTAGATATGTTGAATGCCTCGTTTTTCGGCCATTACATATGCTACATTAAGGACTTTCGTGGAAACTGGTACAGAATAGACGATTCGAAGGTAAAAATCATCTTTTATACTCTCTTGTTGTTATGTTTCACTGTTACATATATTGACCTAAACTAGGATGCAATTGTAAGGAAACTCTTCTAATCCCGTCTGAAAATACTCACAGGTGGAAAACGTTGAACTGGAAGATGTCCTTTCTCAGCGAGCATACATGCTCCTCTACAGCAGGTAGAGCAATAACTCTTTTGCCGAGTTTGTGAATTTACTAGAACTGTATTAAGAGAAATAACTTTTAACACAAAATGATATCTGATATTGGTGCAGGGTTCAGCCCAGACCAGCAAAGTCTTAGATCCGAAGAAGGTCAAGATAAGAAGAAAACTGAATCATCAAACACAGAATCTAGCCAAGAGGGCTCTGTTGAAAGTTCCGAGGTGGAGGCAAATGACACGAATGTGTCCTCGCTGTGTAACGGCATCATCTCACATTCAGAAGACCCTGAATGCGAAAAAGAATCATCATTGTCGTCAATGTCAGAATCCGTACCAGTGTCTGAAGAAGAAGGAAAGGAAGTTGACGTAAGGGTTGATACAGTAGATTCTGAATCAAACCCTTCTATGGAGATGGAGCATGATTCCGGAACAGATCATCAAGAAGAAGTAGCAAATGGGAAAGAAGATGCAGTGGTTGAAAATCTGGCTGTTGATTCTTCGTGTTTGGACGTTACTACTCCATCTCCATCTGCTGCTACAGAGTTCATACCTCAGGAGAAAGAACATTCAGACATTGAGTCCAAACCCCTGGAAAAAGAACAGTCAGACACTGAGTCCAAACCCCTGGAGAAAGAACATTTAGACACTGAGATGATCGATGCTCAATGAAATCGAATCACAAACATTTTTCATGGCTCTTGATAGTTCGGAAAAGGGAGCTTCTAACTTAACAATAATGCTGTTAAAAATTGCTTTAGACGTTGCAACTTCCGGTGCCTGAAGGATATATAGAAATTGTTGGATCCTGGAGACTTTAGAAGAAATTTAGGGTTCTTACTGGTTGAACTAGAGTTTACAAAGCCAGGATTGGTTCTTTATTAGTCGTATGAGATAGAAACTTCAGGATCCGTTAAGTTATTCTTTCGATTTATATTTCTCTGTTTTGATATATTTTCCCAATGAACCCAAAACTCTCATAACATGAAAAGATTAATGAAGGACACATTGACAACTGTGTGCTTAATTTAAGTGTTCTTGTTATACCTAACTTTGCAGTTTCGTAGTTGAACGCAAAAGTAACAATAACTTGTACACAAGGTTGCTTAACTGTCTATCTTCTCCAAAGAAGTTCCTTCGCAAATCTCGATGGCTCTATCCATAAGCATGAAATCAAATAGACTAGTAGACCTTATTTGTAAACCCCTTACACACAAGTTCCATATGATGAGAATACAAATTATATCAAGTCATACAAGAATCTTAAAACACAACAAACAATAAATCTGAATGTGAAAGAGTCTTTTAAAGTTGACATAATTTTATTATTACATATATTAAAAACATTAGATCAGAAAAAATCTAAATCAATTAATATATTTTAAAAACATTAGATCAGGAAAAATCTATTAATATATTGAGGACTTACATATTTTCTTCCTTAACTTTCATTTTGGGATAACAAATATTAATATCTTTCATATCATTTCCATTTTTCATATATGCTTGTTTATGTTTCCAGTAAATTTCGGAAATTATTATAATCAACTTACCTATGAATAATATTAAACAAGGTTAGTAGTGCAAGTTTTTATTTTCTTCGTATCTTTTTTGTTATTTTCTCCCCCCCCCCCCCCCCCCCCACACCTTCCATTCCATGTGATTTGGGGCTTTTGCCCATTTGATGAACAGTTTGGTTTTTGAGTATATATGTTTATCAGCTACAGAAATGAACTGTACACACAGAGGTAATATACAATTGCCACGTCCTAGCTTGGCTTATATCTTTATCATTCAAAACCTAATACTAGATTTGCCACTATTACAATATCTTTTTTTTTTTTCTGTCAAGCTGTTACATAATAATCTTATTACAATTCATTCGAAAGTTAAAATATTTGCTTTGTAACCTTTTTAGATTAGTAGCCCATTATAATCAAGTTGGTCACTACCATTTCAATCTGTCCTCTTTTTCTAGCTTTTTCTCTAAAAGTTGTTTTTTTTGAAAAATGCTACTCTATGAGGAAGATTCATGAAGTGTTGTTGATTTTGGAAAAAAAAGTAGATGAATCTGCATGTTGAAACCATCATTTAGGGTAGCTGAAGAGGAAACATTCACATGAAAGTGTAAGTGATCTTATTACAAACTTCTTTAGATACCTTTCTTCTACTTCTCTCTCTCTCTCTCTCTTTATCTACCATTGCCAAGTATCAATCTTTCTCTCTCTCTATCTCGCTCTTTTCCCGAACCACTCATTGTCTTTACTCTCTCTCGCAGGTCACTATTAATGACCCCTTTGAGCTGTTGCTCCTTCTTTGTCTGTTGTTCAAAAATGGGTCTTTAGATATCCGAGTTCTTGGATCTGGGTTGTTTAAAGTCTTCTTCTTTAACCCTCAAGTCTGAAGATTTACTCACTTAAAGTCACTACATTTAAGTTTCCTCTGATGGGTTTAGCTTAAATCTTACAAACTTTGAGATTTGGGTCTTAGCTCTAACCAAAGAGATTCAACTACTTCTTCTTCTTCTTCTTCTTCTTTGAGATTTGTGCCTTCAAAAAAAAACAAAATGGCTCCAAGGTTTGATTTTTCAGATTTGTGGGCGAAGGATACGAGGAGAGGTACACCAGTAGTGGTGAAAATGGAGAATCCCAATTACTCAATCGTTGAAGTTGAGGAACCTGACAGTGCCTTTCAACCAATGGAGAAGAGTAGAGGCAAGAACGCTAAGCAAGTGACTTGGGTTTTGCTACTTAAAGCTCACAAAGCCGTTGGGTGTCTCACTTGGCTAGCCACACTGTTCTGGTCTCTCCTTGGTTCTGTCAAGAGAAGGCTCAGTTTCACTCATCCACTTGGCTCTGAGAGACTTGGTAGAGACAGATGGCTTTTCACAGCCATTAAGCTCTTCTTAGCTGCTTCATTGGCCACTCTTGGGTTTGAATTAGTTGCTTACTACCGAGGATGGCATTACTTCAAGAACCCTAATTTACACATCCCGACAAGCAAACTCGAGATCCAGAGCTTGTTTCATCTGCTTTATGTTGGTTGGTTGAGTTTAAGAGCTGATTATATCGCTCCTCCAATCAAAGCTCTCTCCAAGTTTTGTATTGTGCTGTTCCTTGTACAGTCTGTGGATCGTTTGATTCTTTGCTTAGGCTGTTTTTGGATCAAGTTTAAGAAGATTAAGCCTAGAATCGTTGAGGAGCCCTTTCGAAATGATGACGTTGAAGGTTCAGGATCTGAGTATCCAATGGTTCTTGTTCAGATACCAATGTGCAATGAGAAAGAGGTATGGAGAACAAAGTTTCATATCTTCTTACATAGTTACAATGTGCTTCACTATTGAATTAGATTAATGAAGTTACATAAATGTCTATTCTTGTTTAGGTATATGAGCAATCTATATCTGCTGTGTGCCAGCTTGACTGGCCAAAAGATCGAATGCTTATTCAGGTTCTAGATGATTCGGATGATGAAAGCATCCAGCAGTTAATTAGAGCTGAGGTTACTAGATGGAGCCAAAAGGGTGTTAACATAATTTACAGGCATCGCTTGGTTAGAACTGGATACAAAGCTGGTAACCTCAAATCTGCAATGAGCTGTGATTATGTGGAAGCTTACGAGTTTGTTGCAATCTTCGATGCGGATTTCCAACCTAACTCCGATTTCCTTAAACTAACCGTTCCACATTTCAAGGTCTGTAGATAGGTGAATTAGTGAATCTGTTTGGTTTTGTTATGAGAGTATGAGAGAACCATTTTAGGTGAAGCTTCTAACATGTAAATGCTAAATGTTATTTCAGGGGAAGCCTGAGTTAGGTTTGGTTCAGGCTAGATGGGCGTTTGTGAACAAAGACGAGAACTTGTTGACCCGTCTCCAAAACATCAATCTGTGTTTTCATTTTGAGGTTGAGCAGCAGGTTAATGGAGTGTTCTTGAACTTCTTTGGTTTCAATGGAACTGCTGGAGTATGGAGAATTAAAGCCCTTGAGGAATCTGGAGGTTGGCTTGAAAGGACAACTGTCGAGGATATGGATATAGCTGTCCGGGCTCATCTCCATGGATGGAAATTCATATATCTTAACGATGTCAAGGTATGATTATATTGTGTGTTCTTGTCACAATTTCATGAAGAGCCTTGTGTAAATTTGACTGAAGTATAGAGAATTTTTAGGTTCTTTGTGAAGTTCCTGAGTCATATGAAGCATACAAGAAGCAGCAACATCGATGGCACTCGGGACCTATGCAGCTATTTCGCTTGTGTCTTCGAGCGATCTTGACCTCTAAGGTAAATAAAAAGCTGCTGTTTGTTACAAAACATGTGATCATTTCAGTGATGTAATGGTTTTCTCTTGTCTTCCTTTTAGATTGCAATGTGGAAGAAGGCAAATCTGATACTTCTATTCTTCCTACTAAGGAAACTCATACTTCCTTTCTACTCCTTCACATTGTTCTGCGTAATTCTTCCCATCACCATGTTCGTTCCAGAAGCTGAGCTTCCTGTTTGGGTCATCTGCTATGTACCAATATTCATGTCATTACTCAACATTCTTCCTGCTCCAAAGTCCTTCCCTTTCATTGTTCCTTACCTCTTGTTTGAGAACACAATGTCTGTCACCAAGTTCAACGCGATGGTATCTGGACTATTCCAACTCGGAAGCTCTTACGAATGGATTGTGACAAAGAAAGCAGGAAGATCATCAGAATCTGATCTTTTGGGCCTCACTGATAAAGAATCCAAGAAGGTGCCAAACCAAATACTAAGAGGAGTTTCAGACAGTGAGCTGTTGGAGATAAGCCAAGTTGAAGAAGAGAAGAAACAACCGGTGAAGAAAACGAATAAGATATTCCACAAAGAGCTCGCGCTAGCTTTTCTTTTGCTCACCGCAGCAGTTAGGAGTCTCTTGGCCTCACAAGGAGTGCATTTCTACTTCCTGTTGTTCCAAGGTCTCACCTTTCTTCTTGTGGGTCTTGATCTCATAGGCGAGCAGATGAGTTGAGTAACCAAAGAAGAAGGAGATGAAGCTTCAGAGCTGCAGATGATGATGATTCAAGATTCAGTTAAGTTTCCTACTCCTATTACCTATTGTTGTAGCCATAGTTTGTAGGCATTTATTGATTTTTAATTTTGGTTAATTACTTCTCTCCATTGTGATTAACCATTGGTAGGTTAGTGTTTTAAGCCACCATTTATAGTCATACCTATATATATATATATATAGAGTATCTAGTATCTCTACCAAATTCAGGAACTTGTTGCTTAATGTCTCTGATAGAAGAGCTTGGCTCTAAAGCTCTTCCTCTGTTTTTTTGGTTTCTGATTGAACTTCCTATTTAATCTAAAGCAATACATTATTACATACTTACATGTCTATCTTCTTATTTCATTCTCTGATCTGAAATGAAAATTAATAACTAAATTCTGATCCGACAAAACTAGAACGAGAAAGAATAAAAAATATTATGATTTTGTCTGGACTTGAGCTCGTCTGGATCTGTGTCAAAACGTGAAGAGAAAGTGTCGGCAGAAACAGAAAAGCATTTTTTTAGAGCCAGAGAGAGAGAGACGTGTGAATCTCAATAATGGCATTAATACAAATCATGTGAAAGTTGATAGGATCAAACAAAACTTATCTAGTGAGCTTCTGAGACCAAACCTAATGATGTCTGAATAAAAATAGTCAGATGATTATTCTGTATTTTTTATACAAACTGCTGAACATTTTCTGAATTACTTAATGCAGCAAAGTTTTTTTTTGAGTTTTAACAAAGTGATTTTTTCTAACTTAAAAAAGATTCACATAAAGTTAAATCAAAAACGGTTATATAATCAAATCAATCATCCACTGAGAAATCTGGCTCATCAGGTTTAGGCAGCATTGGTATTTCAACATCTTTCAACTTATGAGCCGTCCTCCTTGTGTTCTTAGCAAACCTCGAAGCAAGTATCGTTGCAGCGAAATGTGGTTTCACATTAGACGTATGATGACGAGTTTTAGAGCTCTGTGTCCCTCCTTCATGACTCATCATTTCCTCGGTTGCAGCAACCGCTACAGCTTCTTCTTCATCATAAGAAGAGAATGACTCAGCCAAGCTAAGACTCTTTGCCAACAGTTTCCTCTTATACCGTCTCCAAGCGACTTGTACGAAACAAGCAGCCCAAGTTCTCCACTGGTGAGAGTAATAACGGAATGTGTGTTGCAGCTTCTTGCTATGTAAACGCCTGAATTGGTTAGCCACAAATTTTAGATCCCCTGCTTGTAAAGCAAAGGCTTCAACTTCTTCTAAAGCTCGCACGGTTCTTGTTGAGGATGGTAAGTTAACTGTTGATTTTGGTAACAACGCCCATGCAAGAAGCTCTTCTCCACAGAAATCTCCTGGTCTGAGTGTGATTGAGTTGTAGAAACCTGTTCTGCCTCCATTTGTCGTCGAGCTATCGAGTTTTCCACGGATGATGAAGAGCATTTCGGTTACTGGATCACCTTCACGTACAATGTAGTTCCCTTGTGTGCTTAAAGATGATGCTAAACGTTCACATATCGCATCTAGTAATTGATCATCCATTTGCGCAAATAGCGGTACCTGAAAAATCATCTCAAGAACTTACAAGTCAGACCAAAGGGGTGCAACATAACAACCGAACCAGTTGGAATGTGTTTTGAGTTGAGTGGTGAATAGACTTACACGACGAACAAGATCGAGACAGAGATGTCGTTGGATGTCTCTACGAAGATCTGCAGGTAATGAATGAAGAATGGTTTCTTCATCAACACCTCGAGTCGCCAGCCATTTATACTGCACAAAACGCCTCACTCGTTCTCTTAGATTCTGTGGTAGTAGCCTATGTCCCATCCATTCTTCTGTGTCTCTTCTCTTCAGTCTCCACTCCTCAAGCCTCACCGTGATCGATTGCAAATACGTCTATAATATATACATCAACCAAAATAAAAATCAACAAAACAATTGTTCTCTATTCAATAAAACAAAAGAAGATTCATGTTTTTTACCTGCATGTTTCCTATTAAAAGAGCAAACAAAACCAGACCAAAGATGGCCACGAGGATAGCAAACATGGTCTCAAGAACTGAAGTACTTGTGCTAAGATTTTGTCCATAAGAACTTTAACAAGAAAGCTGTGTTAGGAGAATCAGCAAAGAGATGATAAAGAAGAGTAAATGACTGATCTGAATGAATTACCTTAGATTCTGTAGTCCAAACCATAAGCAATACAAATATTTCTCCAAGAAAGGTGAAGAAACCACGTTTTTAGTGAGAGCATCCGCGAAAATACCGAATGTGAATTGGATATTATTCGAAGGATCACAGTTGCTAAAGACAACGGTTACATTCTGCCAGTTATTCCGATCCGGATGATCCAATGTACTACAATCAAAGAAATCCGTAATACATTTTGGAGGCCCTAATTCTTTATGACATTCTGCTTTCCAACACGTCGCTTGACGTTCTATTGACAATAGATACCACGCCGAACCTAGAATCTACACACAACACAAAAATGTCAAAACATAAGAAGAACATAACATAACATAAGTTGAGCATCAAGCTAATACACTTCTATAGTTAGAAGCTTAGGGCCTACTATATAAGTAAACTATGACTTAATATATGTAGTTTCTCATTAGTCAAACTCACATGACTAGCAAGCATATATTGGAGGAGATTGTAAGCAGCACCGGCCCAAGCGGTGGTTGTAACAACTCCGGTAGCTTTGATAATCTCAGCGCTAAGAGGGAAAATAAGATAAAGGCGAGGAATGTATTGAACAAGAACTATGAGCACTAGAGCATTTGTTGTATGATCTGAATGAGAGCTTCTGATTGATGGCAAAATAAACCAGCTTACAATCTGCAAACAATAATCAAACTCTATTAACATAAACAAAAGTCTAAGAAGAAATTTAAATCATGTGGCCCCTGGTTGTCCGGTCCCAACTAGTCAGTGGTGGACCTCACCAAGTGGTGCGGCCACACGGGTAACAAATTCAAGATTTCAAGATTTGCAAAAATATATATATACCTGAGGAAGAGGCAAACAAGCGATGAGATCAACGATGAAATCTGATCTCAAGTATCTTCTAGCAATCAATTTAGGATCTTTCACAAGTTCTCCACGACCAAACACTCTAGAAGTACGAGAAACATAAGCTGTTCTGAATTTGATCACAATGTGTAAAACATAGAACAAATCCGCTAATGTTCTGAAGAAAGTAATGACGATGCCAAGCTTCAAATCTGTAGTCATACAAGACGATCGTCCAACGCGTTTGACTGAAGAGAGGAAGAAGAACAAAGGGTCGACGTAAAGTGCAACAAGACACCAGAAGAGAAAAATCCTGTTCCATTGGAGCACTGCATCACCACCAGGATCTAGAATCTTGTCTCTTTCGATCTCGAAGTTCTCTGGAAACACTTTGAATCTGCCAAATCTTGGGATTTTCAAACGGGTTTTGCTCTTCTTTGGTACTTCTGGTTTTGTAAATGGAGCCGTTGTTGTTTTGAACAATGGCACTCTCTTCTCTCCTACTTCTATGGTTTGTTTCTCGTCTCCATAGAATCTGTCACAATAAAATCAAGAACAGAGTTGGGTTTTTTAACAAATAAGATCAAGAACGAATCATTACAAAATAATGTACTAATGCAATAAAAAGATTAGAAAAACATATTCATAACTTTATTGCGATATAAATTAGTATAAAAGAATGAAAAAAAAAACTTAAAAAGGATCAAAACTTTATTGGGATTGGCCAACTTTTTTTACCATCATTGAGAGAACCCAAAAAAAAGTGAATGTTGTTAAAAAGATGAAAAATCTAGAACCTGACAGTATTGTCTCTTTTGAACTCCATCTTTGTATTGTGAGTTGAATCTTTTCTAACAAGAAGCAAGAACAGATTCTTGTTCTTGTTCTTTTTTAGGCAATGAGAAAGGAATCAGAGCATGAGAAGGTTGTATTCATGTTCAGAAAAATGGCAGAGAGAGAGAGAAGATGGGCTGTAACAGATTTATTGGGTTTGACTTTACGTGAAACAACAAAAATATGAAGAGAGAGAGAGAGGGGATGGAAGTAGAAGAAACAGCTAATGTAATGCTGCTAACTAAGAGAAGGTAAAACGAGTGAAAGACTTAATTCTAGTACTAACTAAACTTGTTGTTGTGATTTTATTTTAATGTTTTCTTGGAAATTGCAAAGAGAGGGAGAGAGAGACAGAGAGGAGAACGTGGGTTCCATTAAAGCTAGTATTATTTTTCTAAGGAGATAGACCAAACCAATTCTCAAGACAAGACTCTATTTGTCTCTCCTCATACTATCTCCAGTGTGTTGCGTACAAGATTCAGTATTTTGCATATTTATATATGACTTGTGAGATCATATGATGTGTATCATTTAATACCAATCACATAATGAAAAAGAACTCTCATTCCGTATATTCACGAATATCGTATATTCACGAATATAATGTGTTATTAATTCAAAAACCCGAATGTTTTTTTTTAAAAATTAGGTGCTAATCGGTGATCAAATAACATCTAATGCCGAATTATTTAAGCTGAGATAATGTTTACTTATAGTATGAGTTATTTTTTCTAAAACTACTTACATATGTATCTTGGTTGGTAAACGACGACCACCTTAGTCTCGCTTTCAAACCCGAGATGGCAGTAGCAAATCAGTGTAAATATACTTCTTTCGATTGTTAGAAGGTTATTTAAAATTTTTTGTTTTATAATATATATATTGGATATTTTCATGTTTCTCTGTAATTTTAAGACTTTGTTTTAGCTTAGATATTTTTTTGTCAGCCATTCAATTTGAAATAAGACAATATGACTCTGAGTATATGACAACTGCATGAAGGGACGAGAATGATTAGAATTTGACGATAATGAGTACGTCAAATACGTTTAAATATGCGTTTAGAATTGTGAAATGTTAAATACATTGCTCATTTTTTGTACTAGTAAGAAAATACAGTTAATGGCATAATATGCTTAAGGCCATAATTTGAAAGAACTCAACTTCTACAGATTAAATACATGATTTGTTTACTTCAAAAACTTATTTAATATATTTAGATAATTTTTTTTTTTTGGTTATTTTTTTTTTAGTTATTTTTATGGCTTGCTGCAAAATATTATTAAGTTTTTTCACAAAATCAATTAATTTATTAATTACATATTTTTTATTTTATGTTATTTTTATATTGTTGGATTCGTCGCGAGATCAACCACTAGAGACCTTAATATATTAGAATTAGATGGATTGTTTCTCTTTTGTTTAGAGTTATGTGCGTTATGGGATTGTTTGCAGAAAAATGTCTACAAACAAAACAACTTTAAGGATTTAATATGCCAAAATCAAGGTTTCCAAAGGTTGTGTGTTTGCTTACCACAAAAATTATATGTATATATTCGCTCTATATCATAAATGATGATGTTTTAGAATTTTCACATAAACTAAAAAACAATTAATGTTTTACTATAACGGATTATTTATTTATAATAACATATTTATCATAATTATTAACCAATAGTAATTCATCAAAAATTTTAATTCTTAATGAAATTTTGAAATCTACCATTCCCTATCATTAATTGATAAAACAAAAAATTACAGAAAATCATTTTTTTATGATAAAAAAAATCCTAGAAAATGTCCTTGTGATAGAGGGAGTAATAGATAATTCAGCTGTTTTACGGTTGTGCAAACTAATAACATCGTACTTTGTATTGTAGATTTATAAAATTGTGATAAATGCATACAATTGTTCATCACAGATTATGATGAACCCCACCTCCCCACGCCCAAAGTGGGCCATTTCAAGTCTTCGTATGACAAATATGCGACCATTCAATTCAATTCATTTCTCAAAATTATTTTTGACAAAAATATGTTTGCAAGTGTGGTATACCACTAATAATGCGACGCCACTCCGTTATTATTCCTTATCCCAAGACATTATGGTCTTCGAAATTATCAAGCTTGAAGAGATTGTGTAAACTCAAAAGGAATACTATTTTGACTTTTAGCACGATTATATCTGTAAACCATAAACTTCTCGTACTCGAATTAGAAGATTTTGAGGTCATTAAATGAGTAACAAAATGTAGACACTACTACGAAGATGAGTAGGCAATCTTATGTTAACTACCTTGCAACAGTACAGTGATTACGATTGTTTTTGGATGATTTTGATTATGACCATGCACAGTTGATTATGATATACGTAAACAAAGGTAAGAGAGTTTTGCTAAAATATACGATGTGACCAAACTCATAAAGTTGGGTCGCTATAATATCATCTCAAAAAGACACAACCATCAACAATGGACAAGAGGGGGGCAATCAAAAAGCTTTCAGCAAAGCCAGAATAATTCGTGAACCGTTGGACAAACAAAAAAGGATTATTCCATGAATCAAACATGATGAAACAAAAGCAGAAACTATTGCAAATGGGCAGTAAGACCTGGACTTGAAAGGAGAACATCAAATATGAAAAATGCACACCTTAAACCGAGCAGAGACATTGTACATATACTCTAAACTATTATAACAGACTGCAGTTGAGACAAGTACCTGCCAGAGTTGCTACGTGCAGCTCCTATTGGCCATTTTAAGTTCAAGAAAAGAAAGACCAGAGAGGTTTGAAGACGACATCATCCAAGCTGATGAAGTTTTCAAACATAAGAGCAAAGCAGAAGCAGAGTAAATTATCATGAAGATCCCAATGCAGGCCGATCAAGATACCCAAGAAGCCAGAAGCACATACGCAATGAAGCAGAAGTAGAGGTAAACTATTATGAGATCCAAAGCAGGCAATCAAAATGATGAAGAAGCCAGAAGCAGATAAGCAATGAAGCAAAACTAGCCGTAAGCTATTATGATGATCCCAAAGCAGGCTGATCAAAATGAGCAAGAGCCAGAAGCAGAAGTAATGGTAAACTATTATGAAGACGCCAAAAGCCGATCAAAATAACCAAGAAGCCAGAAGCAGATAAGCAATGAAGCAGAAGAAGTGGTAAACAATTATGAAGATCTCATAGCAGGACGATGAAATTAACCAAGAAGGCAGAGAAGCAGATAACCAATGAAGCAGTAGAAACCCGAAGAAACCTCGACACAACAGAACATAACACACACAAAAACAAAGAAACACATAGGTTTTTAGCATAAGTTCTGTTTATGTCTTTTAAAAACTTGGGTAGATATTTAAAAGTATTTTACCTAAAGGCAGATACAACTACGGCTTCATTATCCAAACGCAAAATGAAGCATCCCAGCAATTCAAAAGTAGCAAGCATATCAAATCCAGCCCACAGCTAAAACATGTTCTTTTAGTGAAATTCACAGATACTATTTCCCTTGAGCGTCCTCATGACACCACCAGCACACAGTCGTCTCCTGAATCCTGATTCCATCACTTGCTATCTAGACAAGTAGTAACACTCAGCTCCGGCTTCTACGCACATCTTTCAGACCATTTCTGCGTAAACAAACACAAAAGCTTATCAGTCGTAAGGACTTTGATGTATTGAACATCTAACAAAAAATAATATGCCACAAACACTTGTAACAAATAACAGTCGCTTTGATATCAGTTCAATTCCAGTCAAATATTGAATGAGATAGCATAGACTCCAGAGTAAAGGGAGTTTACCCATTAGCATATGGCACCTCTTCACGTGCTCTATAAGGCGGTGGTGACCTACTGTAGTTGCGACCACGAGGAGAAGGACTGCGACGCCTTGGAGGAGGAGGAGATCTTGCACGAGGGCTGTAACTCCTGTGAAACCCAAAAGACAAGTTAGTTGATCAATGAACAATAGACATTAGTAAACAAATCGTCAATCAGAAAGAAGGGGGGACAATAACCTCCGTCCTCCATAAGTTGGGCTCTTTCTGTATCTAGGAGGACTGCGACTACGGCTACGGCTGCGACGCCTACCCGAACCACCACGAGAGCGGCACTCACGTGCAAAGTGACCAGACTCACCACACTCATAACACTTCAAATCAGAACCACCACGTCCACGACCACCATCACCTCCACGACCACCACCGCCTCCTCCACGGCCACCACCACCACCACGGTTATGAGACTGCTCTACCCTCCATCCATTCTTGCCTACCATAACAGTACAGAGCATATGTATATCATCAATCTCCCAAACATCAGAGACCAGCTTCACCGTGATAATTCAAAAGAGAGCAGAATAGGAGACTAATGAGTACCATCTAATGCACGGATGGCGTCACGAGCATCCCTTGAGTCTTCAAAATCAAGAAAAGCGTAACCAGGTGGTCTTCTAGCAACCCAAACACTACACAGACACACCAAAAGAACAATGATATTAAATTAAACACTTGACACATCAATTGAATACCTAAAAAATTAGGTTAGAGTAAACAAATTCGTACCTCCTGATCACACCAAAGAGACGAAACTCATCCTCGAGTTCACGCTCAGTAACTCGCGGATCCAAGTTACCAACATACACACGCGACATTTGTTCCAGTAGTTACCTATCAAATTCAACAATACATAACTCAATTCTCTAAACAAGATTACCAAAATCAAAAACCAATAACCAAAAGATTCAAATCTATTGATCCAACTCAGATTAAAGAATAGATGAATACAAAGAAGAGACAAGCGGAGATCGCGATTACCTGAAGAGTACTAGGGAGTTGTGAGAAACGGCTTACTCTCTCTCTCTTGCTTGCTCGTCGTGAAATTAGGGTTATCGACTCGAGAGATTGAAGATGGAAGTTTTTTTTTAGTGTGGGTCAACTTATAAGTCCTCAAAATCATTCTATATTTTGGGCTTGATATGGGCCTATTACAATTATGTAACACTAACGCCCAGTGTTAGAGTTTGGATAAAATATATAAAATTAAAGTTTGGATAAAATATAAAATTAGATAATTAATATCTAAACATACTGTATATTTTTGGGAGATATATCTGATTTTATATTTTAGATTGTGAGTTAGGTTGATAAAATTATAAAATTAGATAATTCTATCAACCTAACTCACAATCTCAAATATATAAGAAACCTTTACCATTTAAACCATGGTTCTAGTCTGTTTTTGTTTTAAAAATACCGTAGCTAGAGGCAAACCCGTAGTTCCATGCTTTCCAGTTCTGAGTATCACATTCAAATAGGTTCACATAGCAAAAACCTGACGTGACAATGTATAACATCCAGATATTAGAGTTTGGGATTATACCAATAATATCCAATCATTCCCAAAAGCAATGATATCATTTTTGTAGTTATTTATATAATATTTAGCTAGTGCGCACCTTTCTTGAACCAAGACTCCATTCAGTGAAAGGATTAGATTATTTTGTTATGTATTATTAAGATGTCGTCGTAAGACCATGATTACTGGCGTTGCTTTCTCCCCAGTTCTTTTAATAAAATCAAATAAAAAATTATAAATAGGAAAGAGAAAGTAAAGAATCGTTGCTGCAGTTATTGGCAGAAGAAACGATTCTCAGTGTTTTTTAACACATGTCAATCACTTATTAGTCATATATTAAAATATTAATTTTTTTTTCTTTGAGTAACGGTGACACCTTTCTCACCGCTAAAGATGCTCTAAGACTATCCTCATCGGCACAATTATGTTGTTTCTTAGTTTGTTTCTTAGGGGTAGATAATATTAATTATTGAAACCTAAGCTAAGAAATGCAAGATTCGTTTCTTATTTTAGGATTGCAAGAAACGTCTCTTGCTGGACAAGTGTCACAAAATCAGTGGGTCGAGTTTTATTTGGGACGAAGGGGTTTAATTTTTTTTTTCATCTCTCTTTCACTTTCCTTTTTTCTCTTTTCTCTCTCTCTCTCTCTCTCTCTCGAGACTTTTCGCGATTTTAGCTTGAATCTCTTCTTCCTTCGATTCCGGAAACTGATTGCTTCTCTTCCAGTTGATTCCCACGGCTATTGGACTAGGATTTGGCCGCGATTTGGTTCCGGTGAAGCAGGGGGCATGTGATTCCGGTGGTGAGCGATCCGTCGAAACCCTAATATTTGGGGAAGATTCAAGCCATTCGATTTGTTCAGGTAATTGTTCTTGCATGTCTAGTAATTGTTATTTGTTTATTTGAAAATTGTCTCAATTTTAATTTAATTATGTCTTTTGTTTGTGAGACAATTTCGGTTGATCTGGGAAACTTAGATTAATTTTCGGTGAAGTGTTTGTAACACTTCTTAATCTCCTCATCTTATTATTCACTGATGAAGTTGTTGTTGGTGAATTTTGATTAATCTCTTTGTTAGATTCTCATAATAGGTTGAATTGGGTTTGTGTATCTGAAACCGATTGAATCAAAGTTTCTTCCTTTACGTTTTGGATGCCAAGGAGTTTTTCCCTTCTTACTACAACCCTAAGAAGAACAATCAGGTTGGGAAACCTAATCAATTTCTCTCTGCTGACGATTTTGCTACAGCCAAGAAGCAATCAGGTGAAGAATTTGAATCTGATGCCAAGAAGGATGATAATACCAGGAAGGTAAAAATAATTCTGTTTGTTGTTAAAGCTTTAAACTTTGGTTAAATGTGCTTGCTTTATATTCTGTTTTATTGATGTTTTTGTTATTACAGAGAAGAAACAATTATAGCCAAGGGAGGAGGAGGTTGACTGGGAGGATTTCTAAGGCTCAAAGATAGGATAGTATTAGAAGAACAGTGTATGTTTCTGACATTGACCAGAGTGTAAGTTTTTATTAGTACTCTCTGTTAAGGTTGTGTGGAACGGATTCTAGTTAAGTTGCATCAATGTATAACAAATCTGTTTTGTGATTTTAGGTGACTGAGGAGGGTCTTGCTGCCTTGTTTAGTAATTGTGGACAAGTAAGCTTTAAATTAATGTTTGTTATATATCTTTCAACTTAAAATATAGTATTTTTTAGGTTGTGTGACAAAAAGCTCTATAGGGATACTGATCAGAAGTTATACTAATCATTTTGGTTTCAGTTTTGAGTTTTGAATTTTACTTTGGATATCTACTGTGTTTTGGTTAATTCAGTCAGAAGATGAAAGGGAGATGTGCACAAGGACAATCTACTGCACAAATATCGACAAGAAGGTAAATGCTGAACTATCTACATAGAATGTATACATAATTTTATTACTGTCTCCTGTTTAAAGATTTTTTCCTACGAGTGCAGGTTTCTCAAGCTGATGTGAGAACCTTCTTTGAGTCTGCATGTGGTGAGGTCAGAACAGAACCTATACTACCTCATCTCTCTCTCTTATTTGTATAATTAACCTGAAATTTTCTTCTAAGGAGTGAATGTGATGATTAACTTGTTAGATTCTCATAATAGGTTGAATTGGGTTTGTGTATCTGAAACCGATTGAATCAACTCTTTTCTCTCCTATCACATTGTAAGTTGGTTGTTGGTTGTTGTGTCTTTAATGAATCTTTACACAGTTGGTATTAGTTAAGACTCATGTACTTGTAGTTATGCTTTAATGGATGTCATGTCTTTACATAGTTACTAAAACCATTTCTTGTTTCTTGTTTTGTGAGTTTCTTTTAGTTGAGCTCAAACCAATCACAATTAAGGCGACAAGGAAACAACATTTCAACCAAATCTCCGAAAGAGGTAAATATACACCTAACTTGTTTATATTTAAATTGATTGCTTTGTTTGTTTGGTAGTTTCTTTTTTCGGATAGTGAGTTATAGCATGTCATATCAGATTTGTGCTCCTATGTGTACTTCTTTGTGACTAGGTAGTAATTATTCTTAATTGGTGGTTGTTCTTTCATTAATGGAAGTGACTAGGTTGTGTATTCATTGTGTGTTTGGTGTCGAGAATTAATTGTAACTCCAATATGCTTCACTTTAAAAACTAAGCTTTTCTTGATCTTAAACCACAAACCCGAGTATCTTCCAACCATAAACCATTCTTCGTTTCTACACCTCTCAAGCATAAACCACTCTTCTTTTCTTCTTTGCTACTATGGAGTCAGACCATGAGCTAAACCAGTCCACAAATTTTGTGGGACTTATGAATAGTCAAACCATTTCTTTTGATTCCCTCTACCCAAATATACCTACTCTGTCGTCTCCACTTCCTCTCTTTAGTTCCCAAGTCAGTTCTGCAGCTTCCCCAAGTGAAGACACAACACCTTCCCCAAGTCAGTTCCGTAGGGAGAGAAGGAAATGGACACCTTCTGATGACCGGATTCTCATTAGCGGGTGGTTAAACACCAGCAAGGATGCTGTGAAAGGCAATGATCAGAAGGGCAAGACCTTCTGGAATAGGGTTGCTAAGTATTTTTCAGATAGTCCTCTTTCTGATGGCAATGAGAAGATAGGGCCAGTTCAGTGTAAACAGAGATGGTCTAAGATCCAAGATACGGTGGGGAAGTTTTGTGGAACATATGCTGCTGCGGTAAGGGCTAAAACTAGTGGTCAGAATGAAGATGATATACTGAGGACAGCATATGATATGTACTATAACATTTATCAGAAAAAATTCGTTCTTGAGCATTGTTGGTTAGAGTTACGCTACGACCAGAAATGGTGTGAGAGTGTTAATGGTAAAGCACCTGAAGTAACCAACAGGAAAAGACTCTTTGATGATCCTACACAAGCTTCAGCTTCTCAGACCGGCGGTAATATAGATGAGCCAACAAACACAAGGCCTATTGGCAGAGACGCAAGTAAGGCCAAACAGAGGAAGACTCATACAGAAGCGAAAGAAGAGAAGGCTTTGAAGGAGTACCAAGGCATGTGGGAAATCAAGAGGGAAGAATTGCTGCTGAAAGAGAGATTGTCAAAAATGCAAATTCTTGACAGTTTGCTGGCCAAAACTGGACCGCTTACTCCGAAAGAAGAAGCTATGAAAGAGAAGCTGCTTGACTTAGTGGATGATTAGTATTGTTGAGTCTTGTTGAGTCTTGTTGTGTCTTCTTGAGTCTTGTTGTGTCTTGTTGTGTCTTGTTGAGTCTTGTTGAGTATTGTTGAGTCTTGTTGAGTCTTGTTGTGTCTTCTTGAGTCTTGTTGTGTCTTCTTGAGTCTTGTTGTGTCTTGTTGAGTCTTGTTGTGTCTTGTTGAGTCTTGTTGTGTCTTGTTGTGTAACGGATGTCTAATTATAATTATAAGTTGATGTTTTATGTGTACTGCTTATCTGTCTATTAATTTCTTAATTATAATTTGCTTTTGTTAACGAACAAGGAACACATGGGGCGATATAGGAACAAGGAACACATGGGGCGATATAGGAACAAGGAACAAGGAACACATGAGCGAGATCAAACACTTGAAGAGAGTGTGTTATTATGTTTGATTGCTGTGTTATGTCTGATTATGTTTAAGTAGGACAGTTCTCATATATCTTGTGACTCGTACTTGTTTTTCCCATGTGTATGGTGTTGTTTAATTTTGTTTGATACTCGGTCAGCTGTTCCCATGTGAAGGATCACATGAACTTGTTTTTTTCCTACACAAGAATACAACAAGGATCACAAGATATATGAGAACAAAAAAAACAAACACAAAAATACAACATATAAAATTACAACCAAGTCTCACGGGAGAAGAGAATCACAAGCTACACAATTTAGTTTTATATATACACAACTCTTCTACTCATTCATATCATTCACATCTTTTCTACTCATTCACATCTCTTCTACTCTTCTAAAGTAATTTAAATTTTTTATTCAATGGGTTCTTCTTCTCATTCACATTTTAATTTTGCAAAGGATGATGATCCACTTTTTGAGTCCTATTTTGCAAATTTTTTTGATAACCATGATATTCATGGACAACATTTTGTGAAAAAGAAAAAGAAACGAGAATTCATTGAAAGAAACCGGGAAGAAGGCCACAACCGTTTGTGGAATGATTATTTCAGTGAATCTCCGACATATCCTCCCCATGTATTCCGACGACGTTTTAGAATGAACAAGCCATTATTCTTGCGTATTGTCGACCGTCTTACTGCAGAAGATCCTTATTTCCGACAAAGAAGAGACGCCACAGGAAGGCTTGGTCTTTCTCCGATCCAAAAATGTACTGCAGCAATTAGGCTACTAGCATATGGTGGCGGGTGTGATACGGTGGACGAATATGTCCGACTTGGTGAAACAACTGCTCGAAAATGTTTGCAACATTTTGTCAGTGGAGTTGTCAATTTCTTTGGCGATGAATATCTAAGAAGACCCACACCAGAGGATCTTCAGAGATTACTATATGTTGCAGAAGAACGTGGATTTCCCGGGATGGTTGGAAGCATCGACTGTATGCATTGGGTTTGGAAGAATTGCCCAACAGCTTGGAAAGGCATGTATACACGAGGATCCGGCAAACCAACAATTGTTTTAGAGGCGGTCGCGTCGTATGATCTCTGGATATGGCACGCGTTTTTTGGGTCTCCAGGTACTTTTAACGATATCAATGTTCTTGATCGATCTCCTGTCTTTGATGATATACTTTATGGTCAAGCTCCACAAGTTACTTACTACGTTAACGGCAGAGAGTACAATTTGACTTACTATCTGACAGACGGTATTTATCCAAAATGGCCAACGTTTATTCAATCCATACCACTACCACAGACTCCAAAAGCATCTTTATTTGCTGACCGCCAAGAAAGCTACCGAAAAGATGTTGAGCGTGCGTTCGGTGTCCTACAAGCTAGATTCGTGGTCATTAAAAATCCATGTCTTTTATGGGATAAAGACCAAGTGGGATTGATTATGAGGGCGTGTATCATACTCCACAATATGATTGTCGAAAATGAACGAGATGGATACAGTCAAGCTGAGGTTTCTGATTTCCCACAAGCAGAGGGTGTGGATCTTTCATATTCTATCAATATGAATTCAAATATTAGCAACGTGTTGAATGGTCAAATAATAATCCGTGATAGAGAAGTGCATGACCAATTGAAACTTGATTTAATTGAACATTTGTGGACTAAATTTGGATATTAATTATGTTTCATGTTTTAATTAAATATGTTTCTATATTTTATTTCATGGTGTGTTTTATGTTTTTGTTTTTTAATGTTTTGTGTAATAATTTAAAATGTTGTATGTTATTTTATGTTTTTCTTAATAAAATATGTTTCTTTGATATATAAAATAATTTTGAATATTTTAAGATATTAATTATTATTTTACTATATTTATTATTAAGAAACCCTTAAATTTGGTTCTACCAATAATCAACAAAATTTTCCATAACTCTTAGCAAAGTTTCTTCTCTTTTTTTTTCTTATTAAATATGCCTTAAGAAACAACTAAGAAACTAAACCAATGAGGATAGTCTAAGTACCCACTTGGAGTTTGAAGTATGACGACAACAATTTATTCCTTTTCTCTTCTTTTCTATGCAGATAGATAATGACAAGCTCAATTAACGATTTTCAAGACGGCAATCAATATAACTACGACTTATTTTTCTGACCCAAAAAAAAAGTTTATAAATTAACGATCGAGATTTTTTCTTACGATTTTTCTTTTTTTATATAGGTTAGACATGATGAATCATGCACCACTTCTATGTTTGGTATAGACATCTTATACCAATTATAGTGTAATGGCCGACCCTCTTACAAGTGACATAACATAAATCATAGAAGTAAAAAAATATATAGTTTCGATTTATTCTGCTTTTTTCCTAGAATATGGACCCAAAAAAAGAGTGATTCTAAAACTATAAGCTACATGTAGACTTTGGAGTGTACAAGTGGTTCCTACAAATTGCTAGATATATTCCTTACTGAGCGTCCATTCATGGAAATGTAAGATTTTTGTAAATAAACTAATAACCAGTGGATAAGGGATTTGTCTTTTTCCAACAAAAACGAATGGTGAGCACTAAGAGAAGAGCGCAGTGACTCTTATATTCATTCCACCATATTCCCCAAGAATACAATTGGTCAAGAACTTCACAATCACAATTTCACTATCGCTATGTCATCCTTATCATCCCTCGATATTTTACTTTTTTTTTGTTTAAAGATCACGAAATTGAAATGTCTAATATACGTCCACTGTCACTTCTTTCTAGTCTGAAAAAAGGGGAAAATGAGTTGTGTACAAGACGTATTCCCTTTACCACTGGACCAAGACGTATATTGCTAAAACATGAATATGTTTATGTAATTTTTTGGACAAAATGTTTATGTATATATAGTGTTAGAAAGTAGATTTTTTTTTGTTTTTTTCTGCATTTTATTGAAACTTAAATTGCCAAATATTTTTCTATTGACAAATTGTTTTATATATTCCTACTCTATTAGATATAAGTATAGAACACGATGTTGTTCAGTGCCAATGGGAAGAGTGAAACGATTAGTCTTTGCTTATCTAATTTGAAACTGAAATATCACCATGTCTCACTCATTCATTGGTCGTATATTCAGCTTTTGTAACATTCGAGGATATATAGAAGACGTTACTTAGACAATAAAGAAAACAAAAACTTTTAGAATATCTTACTTTCTGAAGAAGAGAAAAAAAAAATACGTTACTACATATTTTAACTTTTTGATAATTTTCATGCTCTCATTTTTAGGTGTGGTGAAGAGTTCAATATTAAAAGTGAGAACGAATGAATGACCAATATACTTACAAAACCGAATGTTCCATATATACAAAAAACAATGTAAAAGTAATTTACAACCAAGTCCGATCCGAAAGCCTGCGCGTACTAGAGGGATCCCTATTTTATTTAGGCTTTAATTGGTAGATACCCAAAATTAGGTCTATTATGGTTGCTAGATAGCCAAAATATTGAGGTTTATATGCAAACTGATGCAGTGACAAAATAAATCAAATGTTCATTTCACAAATATTCTTACAAATTCGTAAAATGTACCTAAACATATAATTCACTTATTTTATGATTTTACCACAGTTTTGCTTATAAACCTTACACTTTTTATAGACCACATTGAAAGATATCAAATAATCTTTTGCTTAGTATATAACGACGTTTTTTTGTTTTTTTACTGTTTTTGCCTAGAATATAACGACGTTTACTTATAATCATTATAAAATTTTATGTATTTTGTATTTTTTTGTTCACATTTTTTTTGCCTAGTATATAACGCCGTTTTCTAGTTAATATTATATGAAAGTTCAGTAAGAAAATGACACGAGCAAAAGGGCAGTGTCGTGAGTCTCGTGATTACAAACTGGCTTATTAAAGAGCAGAGGAACAATAACCATATGCTTCTCTCACATCAACTCAACCCTCTCCACCTTTCGTTGTCTTTCTTCTCTCACTAGTTTCCTTCATTTTTCACTTCCTCATGGAATATTCCGGCGGTGACGGAAGATTCGACGTGATTGTCGTCGGAGCAGGAGTCATGGGAAGCTCCGCCGCCTACCAGCTGGCGAAAAGAGGCCACAAAACACTCCTCTTAGAGCAGTTCGATTTCCTCCACCACCGTGGCTCTTCCCACGGCGAGTCACGTACCATACGTGCCACTTACCCGGAGGATTACTACTACGCCATGGTTTCCGAATCCACTCTGTTGTGGGCTGAGGCTCAGTCCGAGATCGGATACAAAGTTCATTTCCCAACTCAACAGTTTGACATGGGTCCTGCTGATCAGCAGAGTCTCCTCTCTGTTGTCGCCACGTGTCAAAAACATGGGCTAACTCATCAGGTTATGGACCCACAAGCTGTGTCCGAGCGTTTCTCCAGGAAGATTAGTATCCCGGAGAACTGGATCGGAGTCTCGACCGAACTTGGTGGGGTTATTAAACCCACCAAGGCCGTCTCCATGTTCCAGACGCTTGCGTTTAGACATGGAGCCATCTTAAGAGACAACACCAAAGTTGCAAACATAAAGAGAGATGGTGAAAACGGGGAAGGGGTGATAGTGTGCACAGTGAAAGGAGATAAGTTTTACGGTAAAAAATGCATTGTAACCGCAGGTGCATGGATAAGTAAGCTGGTGAAAACGGTGGCCGGGATAGATTTTCCGGTGGAGCCGCTTGAGACGACGGTGTGCTACTGGAGAATCAAAGAAGGCCATGAGGAGAAGTTCACGATCGAGGGAGAGTTTCCGACTTTCGCCTCATACGGAGCTCCGTACGTGTACGGGACTCCATCCTTGGAGTATCCGGGACTGATCAAAGTGGCTGTTCACGGTGGTTATTGGTGCGATCCGGATAAGAGGCCGTGGGGACCAGGAGTGAAGCTAGAGGAGCTTAAAGAGTGGATAAGGGAGAGATTTGGAGGGATGGTTGATTCGGAAGGACCTGTGGCAACTCAGCTTTGTATGTATTCGATGACCCCGGACGAGGATTTTGTGATTGATTTTCTTGGAGGGGAGTTAGGGAAAGATGTGGTCGTGGGCGGTGGGTTTTCCGGCCATGGGTTCAAGATGGCACCGGCGGTGGGGAGGATACTGGCGGATCTGGCGACAGAAGGAGAGGCCAAAGGAGGAGGAGTTGAAATGAAGCAGTTTAGTCTCCGGAGGTTTGAAGAGAATCCTAAAGGGAATGCAAAGGAGCATCCTGACCAAGTGATACTTGATTCCCCATTGAAACATTAGGATTTGGTTACAAAAATGTCAACTGTTGAATAAAAATAAAAATTTTATTATATAATTATTGACTATTTTTCAACAGTAAAATCATAATGTGTCTGGTTTGTTATAATTAAAAGGTTAACCAAATCGAACCATCACTTTGAGACACTTTCAATTTTGGGCTACGAAAATTGCAAATAACATATTTTTAGCTCTATATAGTATATAGTTGTTGCTACTTCAAACATTTCCTAAATAAATTGCAGTAACATATTTTTTAGATCTCCAAAATCCATCTGCTTACGGCTTTTGCTTGTTGCTTCTCCACACGTTTTGGCTCTTTGTTATTTTCCTTTATATTCCAAAAAGCATTTAGTACCACAAACGGTTGGGCTCTATGTGTCATACTCGTCTAAGGACATCTTCAATAAGGACTTTCATTCGAGAGAGTAACTCATTTTAAAAATAAAGGTTTGTGGATGTAATAACTCCAACATAATATTTTAAATGAGAAAATTTCCAAAAAAAAAAACATGAACTATTTAATATTTGTCAGAAAAAAAACATGAATTTTTATGTTGTCAGAAAAATATATAAACTACTTTTTAGGAATAAAAAAATATGAATTATTACTTTTTCATAATTTTTCTTTGTCCTCCGTTAGGACCACTAACGGTGTTTCGAGAAAAAATTCCAGAAACAAGTCTAATTATTTAATTTTATCAGAAAATAGATGACTATTTTTTCGTTGCCAAAAATATACATATATCAAAAAAAAAATTTCCATTAAGAATGTTAGGGGGTCACAACTCATATCTTCTTAATTCTTATACTCTTTTTAACCTCATACATGTTCTAGTTACTATTTTGAACAACTAAATTGAAAAACAAAAATACACAATTAAATTAGCCGATTTTTAAATTTCTCAATTATATTTTTCCTGGATCTATATAGACTTAACAAACTTTGGGACTACATCAACACTAAAACTCTATATTTCATATATTTAATATGGATAGAACTATACATATATTTAATAACATATATTTTTATTTTATTGTTAATATAATAAAATCACCCTAATACTTGTCACTCTTAATCCTCGTTGAATCTCTGAATTTTTCTACAAATCTTCTATATATGAGGACTTGATCTATGTATTTTTTTCATTGTTATTTGATCTGTGTATTTTTCTGGCATTAAAAAAATATGTATTTTTTTGGCAGCAAATTTAAATAACTTATGTTTTTTTTATTTTTTCCAAAAAATAGTAATGCATGTACGACGTTGTTAATGGCAGTAACAAATTTTGTTTGAAATTTAAGCGAAGAGTTGTGATAAACAAACACGAACTTATGGGGAAAAAAACAACTTTAAACAAAAATATATCAATAAAAAGTTAGAATAAAATGACCTAACTTTCTAAATATAATATTATTTATTGACTAAATAAGCAAAACATATGTTTTATAAACTCTTACGATAAATAGATGCTACCATAGAAAGCATATTTACAGTTGACTAATATTTGTACATTATTATAATCATTCCAAACAAAATTTGTTAGACTAAAAATACAAAGAATTTATATAAATTTGAAATAGTGTATATTAGTAAATAGTTTGTAGAGAATGAAATTTCAATTATGTTTTTCACCCAAATTTTATTATTTTCGTTCTCTTCAAACTATTTACTAATATACACTATTTCAAATTTATATAAATTCTTTGTATTTTTAGTCTAACAAATTTTGTTTGGAATGATTATAACAATGTACAAATATTAGTCAACTGTAAATATGCCTTCTATGGTAGCATCTATTTATCGTAAGAGTTTATAAAACATATGTTTTACTTATTTAGTCAAGAAATAATATTATATTTAGAAAGTTAGGTCGTTTTATTCTAACTTTTTGTTGATATTTTTTTTTTTAAGTTGTTTTTTTTCCCATAAGTTCATGTTTGATTATCACAACTTTTCGTTTAAATGATTGTTTAAGAATCTCATTATATTTAGATGGTTATGTAACAATTTCATTTTTAAGATTGCATTTCTTTATCATAACTCTTTTTCGTCGAAAATATATTATATTAATCTTAATTGAAATTATCCATATACTATTGTTGAGTAAGCCACTAAAGCAGATTTGAAACCATATAATAAAAATCGAAAGTTTTATAACCAAATTTAGCTACATTATGTGTGGAGTCGTTACAACAACGTTTCGTAAAAACAAATCTAATTTGTCGGAACTTCTTCATCCAATGAAAGATATCGAAACACATGTTCGAAATGGAATTTAAATACTAGTAGTCCATTGATTATGTTGATGAGCACTTCATAGTAACCCACAAAAACAACTAAGGAGAATCCTCTAATCTAAAGTTGCACAGTCACCCACGAAAACAACCAAGGAGAAATCTCTAATCCAAAGTTGCTGCATAGCCGCCAAAAGGGTCTTGGTTTCTGCTTATAGTGCAGTCATAGCTAGATGAAGCCGAGTTGAACCCAAAACTTTAAAGCCATAGTGATCCTGAACTATCCAATCTCCAGCCACTTGGAATGTATTAGTATCAAAACCCGTATCAAAGTTTCAGTCGAAAAATTAAGGAGGTGGGTGCCAATGAAAATGTGATTCCACATCTTTATCATAACTCTTAATTTAATTTTGTCATTACCTTTTGCTACCTTTTTCATATAAATGATTCAAAAGGTAACATCTCCGTTATCATTATTTTATAACTATATTTTCTGTTTACATTTTTTTAAAAAATTGAAAAGTTGCATCCTTTATTTTTATGTAACATTTGTGTACACTTAACATTTATTTTTTAATATAATTTCTCATGTATTAGATGTTTTTCTGTTTCATAAAAAGTGTCATTTTGACACGTTAAAATTAAAATTAAATTTTTTTATTATATTCTTAATAAATAAACTAAATTTTTTTTCCTCCTAATCAATAAGTTGAATAGGTATATTAAAAATATATTTAGTTTCAAAGACTGCAATATAAAAACCCCAAACAACAATGTTTAAACCGTATTCATAACTCGGGTTACCATGATTATCATCAGTAATTGATGCTTCCGATCAAAATAGACGTAAGCAACCATTTCACAGCCTCAAATATCAGCCTCCAAGAGCAAGTACAACTCTCTCTTGGTGCGGTGGTCCTCTCTTCGCAGCCAGCTCACAAACATAAGTTATGGTCTTAGTGATCTGGTTTTGTGTCAGCTTTGTTCTACCCAACCAAGTTCTACGAAACTCGTGTACATAAATTTTTGTCGTTGTTCATTAACATCAATTTAACATTTCAACAAACAAAACAAAACAAAAAATTATGAAACAAAACTATTTTATTGTAACAGCACTCTTTGTGAATGGTGGAAATAATTTTATTGTCATCGAGCAAATTTTCAAACTATTTCATAATATAGATCAGTTTTAGTTAATTGAACTAATTAGTTTGAAAAGCTCTCTCCTCGAGTGTGTTCGCCCTAGCCGCCACGGGAGTCTCTTCCTTCCGGCGTCGGCGTTGCCATGGCTCGCCGGCGTCGGATCCTGTCCTCCCTCTGCTATTTCGTTCATCTCCCGGCAAATCCAATCTCCTTTCAGTTTCTTTGCTTGTTCGAACCGTATTTCCGGTTCTGTTACCGGCGCTACTTCCGCCGTAACTGGTCGCGTCTTTACGTCGCTGCCGTTCTGCTTCACTGGAGAACCCTTCTCTCCCTTTTGGCTGCTCGTCTCCTCCTGGCGATGTCTTTGGTTGGTTCTGCTACCCCGCTCGAGTCTGGATCTGAGATCTCGTCGGTGAGATTTCGGAGAACCTTCCTCTCTCGATCTGTTGTCTTCCATCTTCTAGCAATGTCTTCAACTGCTCCTATCTTGAGGGTTCAGTCTTTTGGTCTATCGGGTCCCCTATCTCGCAGTTCATACATCGATCTCATCTCCGCCTCTCCGGCCATCCCAAAGATCCAGTCGAATCTAATGGTGTCAAGTGTTGAGTTCTTTGCCGTTCCTTCAGGCAAGTGCTGCCGTGATGAATTTCCCCGCGGTTTCCTCAGCTTCCCCTTCCAACAGGGCATCGGATGCTTCTCCTGATCTCTCTTGCCTGCATTGGATACTTCTCCGTCAGGTACAGTCTACTTTCAGTCTAGAATCTCTTTTGTTGGTTCGGACTCCGCCCAAATTTGGCGGTGTCTGCTCGCCGGATGTCTCTCAGCCTCTGTTGGTTGTCTTCAGCCTAGAGGCATTGGTGATGGCATGCAGGTCATTCTGGTTGTCCTTTTTCAGCCACCTATCCCTTCCGCTTTGTTTTGGCGGGTGGGTCATTGCTTTGGGGTTTCTCGTTTAACCCTCTTATGTGATGAATGTTCTTATGAGGCTTTGCCTTATGGTCTTATCAACGGTTTAGTATTTTGGGGCTTTGTCTCCATTGCATTTACAACCAATCCCAGAATTGCTTTCTCTGCCCAAGTGGCAGTTTCAAGCTTGAACTTTGGAGCGCTTCTGCTGCTCATTGTTCCACAAGATGCCCTTTCGCTTATTGTCTCTAATGTTGTCAAGGTTGGAGGTCTCCTTGTTGATGTTGTTGTCTTGAGTGTTAGGTTTGCTCTTGCCTATCCTTTTATCTACAGCTTTTGGCTTTCTTGTATGGAGTTTGTAGCAGTTTTGGCGTTTAGCCACTTTGTTTGCACTTTGGGCATGTCCGAGTGCGATTTCCTCTTTGTAACCGTTTGATTTAAATGAAAATTCTTGGTGCACACAAAAAAAAAAGATCAGTTTTAGTTTGAAATATTTTCAAAACATTTATTATTAATATTTTTCCTCATTCTCCGAGGCTCTTAAACACAAATCAAATAAACCAAGCTATGGAAGATTCACTTCCTCAATGTTGATAAATAAAACTCAAAAACAATCACTAAACAAGCAAACAAAATCCACCATTACTGAACAAATCTTGAAAAGCTCAACTTGTCAAGCATTATGCACAAAGAATCTGAACATGCTTCGAAATTCTTTGTAACATCTCTGCTTTAGCACGTACTGCCATCACTTGACTCTTATCCATCCCATTCGACACGTACAATTCTACTCTTTCCAACACAGGTCTAGGCTCACTGCCGCATCGAATCAAATATCTCAATATATTTAGCTCATTAAAACTACCACCAAAATTCCTAACCACCACGACCTTTAGTGTCTTCATTAGACAAGTATATGTTCTGTTTTCCATCCAATATGTACGTGGATCGATGCCACACTATGACAAAGTTCTCTACAAAATAATTAATGAAAATCATGCTCTATATTAAATAAAAAACGTAACTCTTTAATTATCGGTTTATTTTATTTTTATATAGAAATCTTACCGGCGGTAAAGGGTGTGGAGGAAGAATATCAAAAGTTAGACTCTCCAACTTAGGGCAATTTTCCAAAAGAATCCTAATTCCGTTGAACTCTTTCGTATGCATCTTCGTCCTCAACACCAAATGTTGTGTTTCCATAGGCTCGAGCAAACAATCTGGATTGTCACATTCTGGAATAGCCTTCCATAAGAAAAAGAAACACATATTAAAATATCAACAATACATCAAACAACATCTATATAAAACAATTTAATGTAATAGCCTAAAACATATTGTGTCAGGAATTTTCATAGTAGGGCTAAAGCAATAAACATGATCTTTATTCACTAGGTGACTAGCTATTAGTGAATAAATTGTTCAAATATATCATCTTTTTCCAAATGACCTAAATAGACTAAATTAATTAACAAAAATGGAATAATTGTTTTGTTCAAATCGCAAAAATTTATCTGAGAAAACGGTTGTTTTGATCTAACAATAAATACACGCTTAAGCTGATATTTTTTATAATCTATTTTAGTATTTTACCGTAACTACATCTGCAACATAATTTCTCTTCACTAGACAACAACAGCTATAGTCTACTACCATATATCGCAATCACAAAATTTCAAATATTCGAAGAACCCTTAAATGAACTTATAACTAATTACTATCAAAAACTAATCTAAAGATGTAAACATTTAAATATACCTGAAGGAGATAAGGACAGACAGTTATAGTGCGAGTTTCTGGTAGATCCTTGAGATAACCAGAAATAATTGCACCGTTTATTCGTGTTGCCTCACTTGGTTCCTCATACACGCCCTCTACCTCAAAATCTAAATATACATATTCTATGATCGTTTTCATGTCGAAGTACAAGGCATTAATTTGGCCTGCGTACTTCAAGCTGTATATATTAGGCAAGTTAAAGGCACACTGCATGTAATTGAAGTCGGAATTCTCAACGTCTATCTCTCTTAACTGCCCGGCTATCGATGTGATATCCAAACCCCAACATTGTTTGATACTTAGACTATGGAGGGAAGGATATTTGGATAGCAAAGAGTCGAGCTTTGCAAGTCTCATCCAACCGAAAAAGAGTCTTCTTAACGATCCCTTGTTTGTGAATTTTGAAGGATCAAATTCGCACCCGTAAATTTTTAGTGTCTCGAGGGTTGTTAGACTGTAAACACTTGCTGGCAATGTAACAACAAAATGAAGATATGATACATCATTGTAGCTTCTCCACGCAGGGTTTGACAAATCAATAACTAACTTCTTCACTCCCTTGGAGACCGCGAATTCGATCAGAGCCTCGATGGAAGTCGCGAAACCCACCGGATTAGAGAAACAGATCTCAAAACTTTCCACGACTTGATCAGGAATTCTAGAGATCCATGAATCAATGAAACGGAAAAAGGAAACCCTAGCGTCATATCTTGCAACCTCATCATCAGTGATTGAACTACTCACGTAGTCGGATTCCTTAAAAGAAAGGTTTTTGGTCTCATGGCAGAGATACCTCCACCTCCTGGAGAGAACACTGGTGCGTACACAATCCCTAAACGGCAAGAAAGAGATTATCACAATCAAAAGAACGTCGGGAAGACAAGAGAACATGTCTTGTTGAATTGAATCCATTGTTAAGAGAAATGTGTTTGAGAGTTTCGAAAGAAGAGATGTGTTTGTAATTTGATCGACTGGCTTAAACCTGACAGAGGCTGTTAGCTTCTCTATATATTATTTTTTAACCTAGTAAGCGGAGAGAGACGTGTTGAATAAAACTTTCACATGTGTCGTAGTAAATGTGAATCAGCGAGAACATAGAAATTGTCTCAAAAACGGAAGATAATCTGAATATCTTAGCATATGACAGTGTGAAAATAAGTGTATATCAATCCAAAAACTATGATAGAAATGGAGAGAAATCTTTGACCTCATCTTATAGATTAGGTTGCCACATCGCCACGTCTTAAGTTTATCTTTGAAGATAGTTTGGTTCCGACCAAGTGGCTCTTCCTATGTTTTGGTTTGGTTACTTTGACACCGGTTTAGTTCAGTTTGGTTCTAGTTTCGTTAGCTAAACAATATTTTTATTTTCAAATTTCTTTTAAATCAAATATCTATAAACAAATATAACACCTTATTTATTTATATCACTCAATCAAATTATTTTTATCTATTGGTACTCATAGATGAGTGATGACCGAGTCCCCACTCTTTCTGAGGGTCAAATTATTCGTCAACCAAACAAACGGAGAACATCTCTATATGAGACAAAACAAAGCCGACTACTGAAAAATCTTTGAATAAGTAAACTTTTCAAGAAATCGTGTTAAAGAATTTGTACATTTTGGCTCCATCATGTGCCAACATCTTTTAATCTTGTCTAATAATGTTATGCATGTAAAGCCGCACTCTTTCTTTCCAACAGAGGCCCATGCGCACGCCCAACATCTTTACTGAGTCAAAAAAAATTCAATAAATTTAGCTCGTTAAAACGACTACAAAAATTTCATGCCACCACCACCTTAAATGACTTAAGAAAAGAGGTATGGGTTTTGTTTTTTTATTGATGATCTTTAGAAAACATCATACATAACATAGTGACTATTCTACTCATTTTTTTTTTGTTAAAGCAGATATCGAAAGTTAACGTTTCCCAGTTAGGGAAATATATAATCGAAGAGGAGCTCAATTCTCATAAACATCATATGTGACCTCGTTCTTAGCATCAAATGCTGTATTTTCCATAGGTGGCAACAAATAAATTGGAGCTTCACATTCGTGGAAAGCATACATATATATATATATATTCAATGATCAAGATTACTATCTAGCAGGCTTTATATATATATATATATACATCAATTTTGACGCAATAGCTTTAGGGTAATAGATAAGATATTACATATTATTTTTTGCTAAAAGGTTAATATCATATATGAAATGTTTGGTGTTACAACGAAATGAGGCCGGAAGTGTGTTCTTTGCCCTAAAAAAAGATAAAAAAATCAAAAGAACACTTACAAAAAGTTTCCTACAGAAGGAAAATTAAGGTGACCACTGGGTTAAATCCAAAGAGGCATCAAGTTACGGAAGGCTTCATGTTGCTCCTTGCGGTGATATAGTTTTTGATTTGACGGTCTATCTGCTTGAAGATGGTTTGTGATGACATGGTGACTTGGTTGTGAAGAATAAGATTGTTCCTCTACCTCCAAATGTTGTAGACTATCCCTTGAGCTAGGAGCAGTCGCAAAACAGAAGGGGAAGAAGGAGAGCTTGCCTTTGTCCAGCTTGGGAGCGAAGACCAGTCGCTGAATAAAACACAAAGCAGCCTAAGCCGCTGCATAACTGAGTTCCAGATGACCTTTGCGAAATGGCACTGCATGCAGAAAAAGGTGATCTCTTGTTTCGATTGCCATAGAGCACAAGCAACAGTTTACCCCATGAGGCGAGACGAGACATAGTTGGTAGCCTGTCCAGATTTGCAATCCAAAAATTGAAGGTCTGCTTTGGCGTAGCACCTTTAAACCAGAACCAGCTTAGCCCACTCTTTTTCAACATCTCTTGGTCTTAAAACCTCCCACGTTTTGCTGGAGGAATAGTTTCCAGCTGGATGGCCATGAATCAACCATGTAAAAGAGTCCTCAGCTCGGCCATGGAAGTGGACGGAAGCTCTATACTGCCTAATCAGAACGTAGACCAAGATATTAAATATTAGTTACTAATACATATTCTTTTAATTAAGTGACTATGTTACTAAGTAAAAAGTATCTTTTTTTGTATGTATCTTTTTTTGTCAAATAATTTTTTCATTTTCAAATCAAATGCTTACAACTGAGATAAGCATCATTAGATATACCCACTGTGCGAGACAATGTGTTAGCTAGAGCACTAGAGCATGCAAAGTGATACAAATATAAATACACAAACTCATCAAAGTTTGATTATGCGTGAAGAATACTGGACGAGAGATCATCAGTCTCACTTTTACAAACAACTTCAAAATAGTCATCTTACCTTAAAAACTTTGAAACATAGTCGAAAGTATTTTTTTACGGCTACAACCAAAATTCCATGACTATATGCTGAACTAGCCACACAATAATTTGTGACTTTCTAATATAATTTTATTAAAAAAAACAAGAAAACAATTTTTATTATACAAAATGAAAATACAACTAAAAAAAATCCAATTAAACGAAATGATAAGAGTCATGTTCCTCTTTGTAACTCTTCCCTTGACCCAAAAAGGAGAAAAAGACAGTTTCTAGAATTCCTGGTGCAAAATAGCAATAGTAAACATTAATCTTAGTTTCAAAACTTGATCCTCGGATAAAACAAACAACCCCCCAAGTAGAACGGGTTGACTCAGATGGCATATGACACAATAATACTAGATGATATATATTATTTGGCACTGACAATATTATTAGTTTGTTATTTGTTAAAGCCACGATAAGATAAGTTAGGTGTGGATTTGAAGGAAATATGATATTGTGTGCAGATAAGAATGACAAATATAAAGAAATGGTGAATGTTTTATGTATTGGTCGAACCAAAAGAATCAAATCCTCAACCAAATCATCTTACGTGATACGACCAGTGGCTTGGGGCATTATTTTAAGTTCATTTTGCAAGAAAAGTCAAGTAACCAGATGAATACCCTTTTACTTTCACGTGCCAACAAATTGATTCAATTACTGATTTGAATGGTGTAAACGGAAAAGATGGTGTGGATTAAACATATCCAAATTATCAGATAAATAAATGTTATTAGCATGGAATAAGTACAGATTAAATAGATTACATGATACATATTTATATGTTCAAACATAGAAAAAAAAATGGAAGATATGATGCATAATTGTTCAATTAATATTAAATAAATTATACATATTATTAAAGTAATTATAAAATCTAACATTGTTATCTAAGCTTTCAACTTTTTAGGGTTCAATTTTTTTTTTTTTTAATCAATAACTTACAGTATAAAGGTCTGAATCAGTGTGGTGACATAACGACGGTACTAAGTACTAACACAAAACTTTAATAACTTTAATAACTTTAGTAACTTTAATAACAAAAAAAATTATAGAAATAGTTGAACCAATTTTAATAACTTTCATGAGTCTTTACGAAGTTACTCTATAATTTTTAAAACTTTCAAGATGGTCTATGAGTGTATATATCCATATAGTAACAGTTGATAACATTAAAACGCAAACTGTTACTTATCTCGCTCGTAGATGTAAATAAATAATTTATCTCGTAGAGGTAGGTTTGTTACATAACTTACATTGACTTCTACAAGCTTAAAGTAAGACCAAATCTTTTTTGCCGTATCTTTGGCATGAATAAAGCCAATTCTTCTCGAATGAATAGCAATAATTATCATACATCATCATGGTTAATGGCTTCTATATTGTTTAGTATTAAAGAAATATCTACATTTTTCTTTCATCCACTAACTAATAATTAAACTTTCAACTCGACATATAGTATACTATTTAATATAGCCCGTATATATACCATTATAAAAACACATAGTGGTTGGAACACGTATAATTTAAGAAAAAAAGAAAATGAAGCTTCGTTTGAACCGTATTAATTGATAAATGCAATACTACAATACAACATGCAAATTAACCAACATGGCAACATGTGTCTCTTTACCTGAAAACAAAACGATTCAAATACGCCAGTATTTCTTTCCACTGGTTTGGTTAATACAGTATATCGGAATTTTATTTTTGTAACCCTTCTACAGAAAAATAAACGCTTAGAACATTTTTAAGTATGTATTTATGTTTATTTACTATGAAACTATAGCAGATACATTTTTTTTTGTAATCTTAGATTTAATTTTATAAATTCTTGAGAGGACGTCAAAAACCGTTTTCAAAAAGAAATAAAAAAAAAGGGATGTAAAAGTTTATAAAATCAGAAATGAAAACAATAAAAATGGTTTAAAAAATATAAGCAGACGTGCACGACAATCATATATTAGTCGGTTAGGTCAACGGATTCCCATGTCGCCAATTTATAATGCATTCCGTTGACAAATGCTTAAAAATGTTTCAAATACACATTCTTGAGGTCTGTTTTGCACACATAACACGTAATATACATATACATATTTAAAAATGACATAATTAAAACATAAACCAAGAAGACTAGAAACAACAAGAAAGCATTGATGCAATGTTAATTTTTTCTGTTTTAGTAATCAGTAACAATAGACATAACATTTTTATAAGCATGGTTTCATCAACACCGGTGGTCGGCTCTGTACTCCGGCATCGAACGGCTTCTTTAGCGTTGATGGCTGGCTTTTCTCTAGTGATTTTACCGCTCATTTCTTGGGCGATATTCCGCTACTTTTGGATCCGGTTTTTTCCGGATTTAGTTTTTTTTTTTGTTTCTCTCCTTGGATTTCAATTGTGTATCGGTTTCAATTAGTTTTAATTGCATATATCTCCTTTAATCTGAGTTTGTAATTCGCTAGTCCTCCCTTGTTTAAGGGGCTCGATTTGGTTGGGAGTTGTGGATTGGTGTCTCTCTTGGTTCTTTGGGATGATTTAGAAGCAATTAAAGCAATTGATGGTATAATTCATATGCCGACACTGGTTGGATAGAGGTAGTTTGTTTGTTTTGCAGGTTCAATGGCGGAAGCTTTTAAGAAAAAAAACCTTAAAGATTGAAAAGCTTATTCGAAGATGAAGAAGATTTTCAGATTGTGCTAAGTGGAGTCTTATTCTCATCAATCTAAACTGGGATCTTGCCTTTAAATCTTTGGGCAAAGAGTGAGATCGGTCGAGCAGTCAGTTTTCCGGCGATTTCGGCTGGAATAGTTGCTTTCCGGCGACACAGCAACTGCCGGAGATTGGAGATTTCCACCCTCTCGTCTTTCCACGTGTCTTTTTACATGTTCTCCAATAGCCACGTGTTATGTGCTGTATTTGAGCTTGCCATATCTAAGGGTTATCTTATTGGATTTTTGTTTTATTGGGTTTGTATTGTAGACTTGGTTTTTTTGGCTTGTAATGTTGGCCTATTAGGCTTCAATCAATAAAAGACACTTTTGTGAAAAAAAAAAAAAAAAATGGAATAAAGCTTCAAATTTGCTCTTTTATAATCATTTTAATTTCCTCCACTCCTAATTCAATTGTATTGGTTCCAATTTTTTTTAAAAAAAAGCTTTATGAGTCAGCCAAAAATGTCACGTGTCGGAACGTGGTAGAGTGTTTTGTTTAGGTTCTCAAAAACAAAAAACAAAAAAAGTTAAAAGAGAATAATAATATAGCAAAGAGTCAACTCCACAGTTCACAGATCCACCGTTGGATCAAACTTTTGGTAATCAACGGTCCAGATAATACTTAACCGGAATCACCCGGTTACCGAGGTGGTCAATACTTCTGTGTGTTTAAAAAAAAAGAATTGGGTCCATGTGATCACTTTTATTTTGATTTGTTTTTTTCTAAAAAAAATAAAATAGTCAGCTTTTGTTTTCCTACTTTGTCGTTATTCTTTGATTGCTGTTCTCAACTAGAGACTTGTAGACTATACTAATAAGATATAGTCAACGATTGTCGCTGTTACTATACTACCTTTAATCTCCATTAGTGATTCTTAATTATTCCACAATTTTTGTGTAGATTATTAATTAGGTAAATTAAAAGTCAAGAAAGGATTTGTTTTTCCTTTACTAATTTCTCAGTCAAGACGTTTTCTAGAAGCCTATGATATGAGGTTAGATGTAAAATTAGTAAACACCTATGCAAATTTTCTAATTACTTATTATATATTGTAGTTGAACAAATGTATTTGGATACAAAAGGAAGTCCGAGTCAAATGTTTATTATATATATATGATATGTGAACACTTCTAACATGCATATTGTTCATATATTTATTTTTGTCAATGCACTTCAAATAGTAATAATTCTAGAAACACATTGAAATAATATAGCATGCTGCAAACACGATTGTTTTGTATGTGTGTGCATATAATATTTGACAAGTTGTATGTGTTGATTTGACAATAAAAGTATACAAAAACAAAACTTAAAAATAAAAAACATGAATAACGCCTAAAACCTTGTCTGAATTCAAAACTAAATAAAATACAAAATAAAAAAAAGTCAAAATCTCCATTCTAATATTATTTCACAACTAGTAGTTGATACTTATATTTATTTTTTTCTGTCACAGCTAAAATCAACCCCATTGTTCATACAAATAAAAAAACAATTCATCACCTTTAATTTTAGATATGTTGACTTGAACTTGAAGACATAAACATAGCTGATAAAAGTAAAAATAGATATGAGAAAAAAGAGTATAATTTTTCTTATAAACAGTCACTTTAACGTTTTTTATTTGACTTTTTTTTTTTTTTGTAATTTCCTTTGAACATATATTTTCCAAATTCAAGTTTACGCACAACGATTCCTTTATTTTAAAGACACGATTTATAAAATTCTTGCTTTACACAAAAAGAGGACCCTACACACCTCAAAAACACAACAAGGAGACCAAACTTTGATTGCTTTATTCCATAGAAGTCTTCAACTTAATCTCAACCGTTAGATCAAAAATAAAAAAGAAAACAACGATTTGACTAAAACTCCACCATGTAGACCTACTCAACCGGTCACCCGGTCACACCCAATAACCCCATATATCACGCCATTCTCTCTTCTCCCATTACACTTTCGTTCTCTTTCTTTCTTTCATTCATCGAAAACAAAAACAAAACAAAACTTCACATTCAGATCTTCAATATTGTCTCATCATGACCGTTGATATCTTGCGTATACCGAAGATGGAAGATCAAACAGCTATACAAGAAGCTGCTTCACAAGGCTTACAAAGCATGGAACACTTGATCCGTGTCCTCTCTAACCGTTCTGAAGAACGTAACGTCGACTGTTCCGAAATCACTGATTTCACCGTTTCTAAGTTCAAGAAAGTCATCTCTCTTCTTGACCGTACCGGTCACGCTCGGTTTAGACGTGGTCCGGTTCATTCCCCTCCTCCTCCTCCCCCTTCATCTTCCTCCGCTCCTCCTCCTCCTCCACCGGCCAAAATAACGCCTCTTTCTCCGGTTCCGATTCAGATCTCTGCTCCAGTTAGTTTCGTTCAGTCACATCAACAAAGCGTGACGTTAGATTTCACTAGACCAAGCGTGTTTGGCGCTAAAACAAAGAGCTCGGAGGTGGTTGAGTTCGCTAAGGAGAGCTTTAGCGTATCATCTAATAACTCTTCTTTCATGTCTTCCGCTATCACCGGTGACGGAAGCGTCTCTAAAGGATCTTCGATCTTTCTCGCTCCGGCGGCTCCATTGCCTTCCTCAGCGAAACCGCCTCTTTCTGGTCTTCCTTATAGAAAGAGATGCTTTGAACATGATCACTCCGAGGACTTTTCCGGCAAGATCTCTGGCTCCGGCAACGGCAACGGCAAGTGCCACTGCAAGAAAAGGTATTGTTACGTCTCCACAATAAAGTAATAAACTAATGATTGGTTTGACTCGCCTAGTACTGTAGTAGTTTAATTGATTTGGTTTATTACTTCCTTCACCGGTTCGGTACGGTCTAAATTAATCATTTGCTTAACTAGCCTAGTAGACTAGTAGTAATTGATTTGGTTTGATACTTCTTAAACCGGTTTGGTACGGTCTAAAACCAATTGGTCAACGTACTTAGTAAAAGTCAACGACAGTAACTTAAACCCAAAAGCACGCCTGACAATGACTAGTTAGTGGTGCTGTCGTTTTATGTAACTGTAAACGAAGCTTTAAGTTATAAAAGTCTTTGTTTGACTTCTGACTTTAAACATTAAACCTGATGCACGTTGTTAATAAGTGATTTTTAACTAATTACGATTATTTGTTATTTTGATTTAATAGCCGGAAAAATCGGATGAAGAGAACCGTGAGAGTACCGGCGATAAGTGCAAAGATCGCCGATATACCACCGGACGAGTATTCATGGAGGAAGTACGGACAAAAACCGATCAAAGGCTCACCACATCCACGGTAACTTTCGTACACCATCGTCGCTATATCCACCGTTTGATTTGTTTGACTTAAGTGAGATGAGATCTAACGGTTGTTTTTGTTGGTTTCAGGGGTTATTACAAGTGTAGTACATTTAGAGGATGTCCAGCGAGGAAACACGTGGAACGAGCATTGGATGATTCGACGATGCTGATTGTGACTTACGAAGGAGAGCATCGCCACAACCAGTCAGCGATGATGCATGAGAATATGATGACTTCTCCTAGCGTGAGCGGTTTGGTATTTGGTTCGGCTTGAAGAAATTCTTAGTTTGGTAGATTTTGTAATATTTTGAGAAAATAGAGGGGTTGGTTTTGTAATTTTTTTTTTTTCCTAAACAACATTAGTTTTTAGATTTGTTTTAGTCTTTTGAATGGATTTTTAATCTTACTACCACCGAGAAAGAGAATGACAGAAAAATTCTTACTACAAAATATTTGTATTTTTTTCTTCTTCTTAAATCCTCGTTTCATATATTTTGAATGGTGTCATGTAAAAAAATGATGTTTAGCAAAGTAGTTGATCATATAAATGTGAATTTTTAGTTACTTACTCAATGATATGGTTTGTAATTTGTTACCATTACTCTATTTAATCTAGTTATTATTTGTGATGATTGACTTAGTGGAGGGTTAGACTTTTAGAATGGGGTTGTTAAAGCAAAGCTGACTATTATGTAGGTTTTAGAAAGTCAAAAAGAGATTTTCAATGAGTTGTTGGGGAGATATTGGATTTGGAGGTTGAACAATGAATTGAAGTGAATTAATGCGGATTTGAGGGTCAACGAAACCATTATGATGTTGGAAGACAAATAATTTGAGGAATAATATTAATATAATTTTCCATATTAATTTCAAGGAAAAATTGAAGATAAAGGATAAGTATTTATAGATTTGTCCAAATCCTCCTTGAACACTCTTAACTTTAAATTCCGCAACACTCTAATGACTGCCTATGGCTTTTGAAACCTTGGCAAAATAAAAACAAGGATTCAAATTTGAGAAGTCACTTTAAGTGTGAGTTCATGACAAGTGACAACCAGAGCTGCATCAAGTTTCTAAAACGTTTTCCAACTTGTTATAATGATGTTTCGGATCTCCCTGTCCAGAGTCTTGAAGATGGTGGTCGATGGGATTGAGAGCCGGTTGTGAACCAGGTTGTTCTACTGCTTCCATCATATATGGTAGATTGTAGCTTTGAAAGGCAATTTTCTTAAGAATAGACAGGTGTTTTGGAATATTCTTTGCTGGGTCCTAAAGGCTTTGCTCTATTCTCTTTTCAAATGCTATGACAATATGGATGAGGAACAGCTACAACGAATATACGAACACGACGGACTTACTATTACTTTTATTAACTATTTCTTCTTTTATATATGGCCTGATATATATACATTACTAATTGGTGTTCAAAAAGAAAAAAAAATGTATAAATTACTAATTTGATTGCCTGAAGATCTTTTTTGATTTAACTCAACTGATATTTCCATTCAATTTTTTTCAACAAGTGAAAAGTGAACTGATTTGGTAGTGTGAGTTGATATCCAGAAAATTTATATTGCCCATATAATTATGACATTGGACTTAGGCAAGCCATCCACGGATTTGAGTATCCAGTAAATTGGCCATATAATTGTAGGTAGCTTCCGAGGGATGAATCGAGTCAAAGAACAAAAACTCCGAGTGATTTCTACACGTTGGAGAAAAAGCATTACACATGAAGCTCGTCTCTAAATGCCCTGTTCCACAACATCCTCTCTTCGTCTCTTTAAACCCTGTTTTAGTTCCACGTTAATGAACATATAGTATAATTAGTTTTCAATACTATCACATGAGGTAACTTGCTGAACAAGAAAAGGTTCTCATAAGGTGAGTTGCTGGAAGATTGTATGTATATACCGTATTTGCTAGGGTTTTGCATCATGTCCATCATTGGGTCATAGACATTGGAGTAAAGGATTTTGCTTCCTTTAAGAGATGCTTCGATCTGAGGTAATAGCTTCTGAAGTTTCTGATTGTATAAGACAGAGTCTCGGTTCTCTTGTTCCAAGCAGAACCTTCGTGCGTTGTGGAATTTAGCAGTCATTTGAATCGGTAAACAACCCATTGGTGGTAAACCCCCAACCATAAATTTTCGGCAACCTAAACTGTAAAGCTCCTACACACATACCGTAAAAGATTAGCACAGACGGGTTAGAGACCCCTAATTAAAGCCTATAAACTAAGCCCTAAAAATTTAATGCATTACCTGCACGAAGTTGTCAAGCTTCTTAAGGACAAAGTCTTGGTAACCAGAAATGTAAGGGAACTCTAGACGCCTAGAAGGAATATCGTAATAATTCAAGATAAAATCGTTAGGACCTGCACTTATAACCACCAAGGCATTGTTTATGATCTCCATAGCTTTCTTGTCTCCTACGATACTTTTCAGACGAACAATGTAACTCTTGAACATCTTTGGCTGTTCCGAGATACGAATCGCTTGAGTGGAGAGACTGGTACGGTCATCGTAACCCGCACCAGCTGATGCAAAACAGACTCCGGTTACAATATCTTGGTCGGAGAGATTTGGTTGTAAGAAGGGAGGAACAAACTGTTTGATGTTGAGTTTTGTTGCGATAATGTCTGAGAAGATTTTCCCATTTGTGAATCTTCCACTGGGTTTGTGGTTTGGGAGATCAATTCCATAAGGAAGATGTCTAGCTTTGAAGATCGTTTGTGAGTGGTAGTTGTTGTTTCCTGTATCAACTGTTGAATCGCCAAAGATTAGAATCGCTGGGAATAACGGTTGCCTTGTGGTGTTTGCGGCTGTGTTGCAGGACGAGAGTAGTAGTGTTGCTATGAAGAGAGTGAAGGTTTTGGTTTTATAAGTCGACATTGTTTTTGATTTATTTGTTGTTTCTTGTGTTTTGATGTTTTTATGAGGAATGTGATGGTCAATTTTTTATTTATAAGGATTTCTATTGTGTAAGTTTGTTTGTTTTCTTTTTGCTTAAAAATAATGATTAAAGTGAAGATATTTGAATTTTATAGTCTAGTGACTGAAAATAAAATTATGGTCAAAAGAAATTATTTAGCGGTTTAACAATTGATAAGGTGAACAACAAAATCAAATAAGCAAACAAACTTGACTTGACTCTAAACTCTCTAATTATAAATTCTTGTTTTAGAAGAGGACCTACGTTAAAATAATTATTAGTGTACAATTTTCTTTAGATAAATCCAAATACTTGGGGAAGTGAAACTTATCATATTGGGATGCGTCGGTCTTTGGCTCCAGAAGTTGCTAAAAATTCGAGATCAGGTTTCACATTTCATTTGAGCTAAGAGGCATGCGATGGTAGTTTTCACTTTTGTCTGATTGTCAAAGAGTAAAATAATCGATATCACGGGTCTGTGTACTGACTGTCTAGTTCTCGTATTTTTGAAAGCTACACCACATGAATCTTCTTCTCCCTCTCTCGCAAAATAAGATATTCTTGTTGCCGACATCCATTGTCGGCCCTTAAATATAAGGCAGGTGATATGGTTGGGTTTGGGCCTCGAGATGTATATCTTAGGGGACCAAACATACATGCAACATATCTTCACTACACACAACTAGTTGGGTTAATTAGTATATATGTTCACTAGACAACTAGTTGGGTTAATTATTATTTGTATGGTGTCAAAATGGACGTTATCTGAATGGATTTGGATTCAAGTTTTTTTTTTTTTATGGGAGTATTTGATCTATTTAATTATTTTATGAATTCGAACTTAAATTTCATTTTTCAAAATTGTTAGATCTATTGGTTAAATGGGTTATTTTGGGTGTTGGGAGAAATTTTGGGCCAATTCCTCGGTGGAACTCGTCCAAGCACATGATGTTTTCTTTATCTGTTTTCAGCCAGCCTACCAATCCGATCATGTGTCTAGTAAACTCGTTTACTCTTCTTAAATAACTAACTCCACAACGTTCAAATGTTCTGTAGATATTAGAGTATCTTATCTCAAGCTTTGTATACTAAACCACCACTAACCAAAAATTCAGAGTAACTAGCTAACTGATTTGTTTCATCCTGACGCATGTTATAGCAGCCATGGATCGTCTAAAAGGATTCGATCCAGTCTGTAACCCCACTTCAACATTTATTTTACTTAAAACCCTTAAAAAAAAACTAAAAAGGCTAGGACCTCGAATCTAAGAAATAAGAAACAATAGCAGGATATGCAGCTAGGTATGAACAAAACCAATCTAAGAAATAAGTCCAAATTCCAATACAGCTAGGTAAGCAACATCTGTCAGTTATTGGGGAATGGTTGGTTTACTCGAGAACTGAGTAAATCAAATGGAATGTGGCAATTACTAGCTAACTGTAAAAATACGGCTGTTTAACTGAGAGGATATGCAGTCAAACGACCATATCAAGACCAATGACTATACGCGTACTAGTGGAATAAGAAACAATAGCAGGATACAATATATAGGAAATGGAGCCGCGTGATGATAAGCCATACCTAAGTTACGATAAGCCAGGATGAGTAGTTGAGTACGTTATAAATACTTTAATAAGAGGTTTACGATAAATGTTGTTTTAATGATAATTTAGAAAACGAACACACTAGCAAACAACAACACAGCTATAGCTAGTTCACATATTCGATTGATACAAGTCAAACTACCAATTCTTTTCAATATCATCTTCGTCAAGATTCTAAAGTCTTACAACGTAATTATAACCACAATTAAGGAGAGACATTAACATTATGCGCTAAACCGATTTTGTTAGTTAATTTAATAACATGAAGACAAAACAAAAAAAAATTAAAAATTGTTAATAGTCCACCATTAAACATTTTTTTAAAAATAAATTGCCAGAGGTAAAGCAAAACAGGAAGATACCCTTTAGACACAATTAATAGACTTTAACTTAGCCTCATTTCATAAACAAGATTATCACTTAAAGCGATAAGGTTAGAATTTATCTTATTGGTCTAATGATATCCTCCATCTTTAATTATAAGATCTATATTAACTCATGAATGAAACAAAACCTTACTGCTTTCAATTGCATTAGAAAAAAAGGGATTGGATCATACATTTTAATTAGATAAATAATTTGATCTCATGTGCTAATAATTTGATCCTAATACCTTTTTTTGGTTTATAACATGGATGACTCAGCAAAGTAATTTGCTAATTAATAAAAAAACGAAATATGTATTCGCATTTTGAACCAGTCAAAGCTCTTGGCTTCTCCACTAATCCAGCATTAACACTCTTTCTTCTAAATTTTTTAATTATAATATACTATCATTAACGATATTGGTTTAAAATTCTAATTGTACTAAAAAGTAAACGGGATAAGGTTTAATTTGTCCACTTGTAGTAAATTAATAATTTTAGATAGTACTTATATATATTTATCAATATAGTACTTTCCAAATAAAAACATAAAAGTAATCAATACACGAATATTTTTGTAATATCTTTTGACTTATTTAACACAAACAAAATCAGCATCTTTTTATTTCCCAAAACCAAATATAATCCATCCATCCGATCAAAAAAAATCATATCACTGTTCAAGATTTTATTTATTTATTTTCTTTTTCTCACATTTTTCTAAAAATCTCAAACATTTTTAACAATTTGGATAAGGTCGAGCGAGATATGGTGTGATAGCGACCACCGAACTTTCGGTACAACGACATGCATCAGATTAAAAATGAAACGGGAGACAGTAAACCGAAACGTCCGGCAAAAGTCCGAGATTTAAACCAATGTAAATCCGCCACGTCATTAAGACCGTGTCGAAGGCGTCAAAGTCGCCGTTAGCGTGCTTTGGACTATTCTATATTTAGAGCATGATTAGTGGGGAGTACTCACAAAGTTACTCCACTATTTGGGCCCCAAAATAATATTAAACAACCCAAAAATGGGTCCATTATCGAAGAATCGATACCCTGGGAAGGAGTTTGAGCAACACTTGAAGAACGCTACGTGGCGACTTGTGAATGGGTGTTTGTTAAATATAAAAGCGTTTTTTTTTTATTTTTTACTCATTTTCTTTTCTTTTCTTCCCCAAAGTCTCTCTCTCTTCTCTCTCGAGAACTCCGGCGAAAGAAATGGCGATTCATATGTAATCGGGAAAAGAAGAAAGAGAGAAGAATCGAGTTATCAATTGGATTAAGCAGTCTGCCCAAGTGATCTTCTTCATTCTTAAGGGTTTCGTTCCTATCCTTCTAGGGTTTGTTCTCTCTCTCTCTCAATCCAATTGCATCGCTCTGTTATTCTTTTTCTTAACGCGTCGCGTCTCTGATTTTTTTGTTTTGTTTCTTCGTCGTCTCTTGTTGCAGGTTTTTTAAAGCAAGTTTAATCTGATTGTCGCTCACACGGCCTCTAGGTGAGTTCCTCTTCTAGGATTTGGCTTTGATCTTTCGGTGATTGATTTATCGTGTTGCTTCCTCTGTTTTTTTTTTTACTAACTTGTTTCTTCTTCTTCTTCTTCTCCTTCTGTCTCTCGCAGGTGCTTTTTGGAAGCATGGCTTTCGTCTCTGAAATCTCAACTTCTTCTAGGGTTTGATCTCTAAATTGATTTCTATTACATAGGGTTTTTTTTTCATTCACTCGAATTCCTTATATTTACTCATATTTCTATTATTATATTTTTTTGTAAATCCAGATTGATTGATTGCGGAGGATAACTGTAGTATTGATCGATCGGCGATTGAGGAGGATACTAAGATCTCTCCCTGATGGTTTGATTGAGGAGGAGGGCACTAAGATCTTCTTGGGTTTTTATTCATTCTTGTCACTCTCTGTTTGATTTTAACGACTTCTTTTCTTTTTTGGGGGGGTCTCACTCTCTCTCTCTTTGTTGCAGGTCTTCTTTTGGAATTACTCCCGAACAGCAAGCTTTGTCAAAGGATGGATCACAACTAGCAGCAATATGAAGGGACAAGTAAGTTTGCAGCCATGAGCTTAGACTTGCTTATTATATATATGTCTTGTTATTTTGTTTCTTATCTCTTGTCTCTAGCTAACTTTTGGTATGCATGTTTTCTTTTCTTTTTTGTTGCATCAGCCTCAAGGATTTGTCTCTTGACTAGCAGATAAAGGCATCAATGGAGATGATGACTTGCCAAAGCGCAAGACCTTTTGTGGTTTCTGGGACTAAGATCTCTCGGTGATGGTTGAGAAAGAGTGGAGTCTTCTCTTTGTTTGTTTTCCTAATCTCTCCCATATTTACTCTCTTTTTTGATATAGTGAAATAACTGTTGATATGGCTTTTTTATTTTCCTCTTAGGAGTTGAAAAACCGACGACCATCATTGTGGCTTATGTAAGTTAACTGATTAACTATGTTCATCTCTCTTTCTTCTTTTACATGAATTTTGAGATTTACCAAGTTATACTACTAACCCTGCTTCTGATGATGTTTTCTCTTTCTAGTTTCAGCTGATTTGTGCACAGGCTCTTGGATTGCCATTAGAGCAGCCAAAGAGTGTAAACATGGAGAGGTTGCAAAAGGTGAAACTTCGTGGGGCTCTTTAAGCTCCTCTCGAAACCACCAGAGGTTTGCTTTTTATTATGAGATTATTCTGTTGTTCTTGTTAAGAGTACAATGTTTTTGTTTCTGTTTATGTGATTTATATTGACTATTTTTACATGTTTGTGCGAGGTCAAATGGAGATCATTTGGAATGATTATTCATGAAGCGGACTGCAGCGTTTTGGATTCTCTTATTTGAAAAGGTATGGTACGACAGCTTTCATATGTTGTTGATAGTTATTGTTTGCGATTGTGTGTTGGGATGAATTAGTGTTAGATTAGGTAATAGTCAAGTCAGGACATTGATGATTGCTTTTTTGTTTGTTGGAGTTCTTAAATACGAATAGTACTTGATTAGAGAGATACTTGTCGAGTAGGTTGTTTTAATGTAATAAATTTGTGGTTGTTGTAGTTAATTTACAACCATAAATTTGAAAACCCAAAACCACTTGAGCTCAATATAAACCCTCCATGTTAGCACTAACATAAACCATTAACTTTTTCTATACAAACCCTTTTCTTTTAACATCAGCTTTCACTAAAACAACCAATGGATCCTAGAAGCCTTATTCGTAATCCACATACATATTTTGTTGATCTTATGAATTCTCAAAAAGACTCTAACTCCCAAGATAATCCAATTCTTCCAAATACATTCTCTTCTCAGCCTGTCCACTTTACCCAAACCCTCTCTTCTCAGCCTGTCAACTTTACCCAAACCCTCTCTTCTCAGCCTGTCAACTGTGGGCCTAGATTCTCTTCTCAGCCGTTTCAGTTTAGGCCGGCATCTGAAGATGATGATTGTATCGAGGTTGAGGTTGATGAGGATGAAGAAGACGAAGGAAGGGGAATAAGAAAGCGGTGGACTGCAGAGGAGGATGTTAACCTCATAAGCGCTTGGTTAAACACAAGCAAGGATCCAGTTGTAAGTAATGAGCAGCGGCTACAAAGTTTCTGGAAGAGGGTTGCTGCCTACTACAATTTTTGCAAAAATTGTAAAAAGACTTGATTGAGCATATCTGGCAAAAATTTGGTGCAACCGCACAATAAATCTTACTCCAAACTATGTTTAATATGTATAATATTTTGAATTTTATAAAATATGTTTACTATTCCGTATTTTGTAAAATATGTTTAAGTTTGTAAAATATTGTTTTCTATTTTATGTAATATAAAAAATTTAAATAATTGTTTTATCATTTTAGATAATTAAAGTTTGATAATTAATAAATCAAAATTAAAAAATTATTATTTAAATGTTTGAGTAACCTCTTTGTAGTTCTCTAGTAATAGGATAATTTTACTTAGGTTCTCTTAGAGTTACTTAACTTAATTTATGATTATTTATATAATTAATTAATGTAAGAGTAACCATGGTGGGTTACTCCACTAATGATGGTCTTAGGAACATGTGTGTGCGCGACCTCGTAAAAACATACGTATAATTATACATTTTTAATACAAATACGTAATCCGTATAATTATACGATATCGTCGTTATAAATACAAAATCAAGAATTTATTCTCTCTCTCTCTCTTGATCAGTGTTGTTGTTTTTGCATTTTCCTTTTATTTCTCTCTTCTTTTGTGTAATCGTTTCGAGGCAAATCAATATAATAAGTACTTAACCTGCGCCGGTTAAAGCTCTTAACCTACGCACACATCTCCGGCGATCTTGATCGGCTAGAGAAGAAGAGATCTTGATCATCGGGTAAAGATTGTTAGATATGGAGGTTATGGTGGGATCATCGTTTGGAATCGGCATGGCGGCGTACGTTAGAGATCGTGGCGGCGTTACGGCGGCGCAGGATAAGGCTGTTCAGACGGCTCTGTTTTTGGCTGATGAATCTGGACGCGGTGGATCTCAGATCGGGATCGGGTTGAGGATGAGTAAATCGCCGGAGGAATCGTCGGATAGCTCGTCGTCGTCGATCGGAGAGAGCAGTGAAAACGAGGAGGAGGAGGAGGAAGAGGACGACACCGTTTCGTATCGAGGAGGTGGAGGAACACTTGATTCGTTTAGTTCTTCTCTTGAAGACTCTCTTCCGATTAAGTAAGTTTTGAGTTTTGGTTTTCTTGAGTTCTTTGTCTTTTTCACTATGTTCTTCATTTGGTGAATCTTTAGTGATTTGGTTAAATCTTGAAACCCTTAAGTTAAAGATTATGATTTTTTGAGTTTTGGATCCTTTGTAATGATTCAAAGTTAGTTCTTGGTTTTGTTTGGTCTGAATATGAATATTGATGTTTGTTTTGTTTTGTTTTGTTTCAGGAGAGGGTTGTCGAATCATTATGTCGGGAAATCGAAATCGTTTGGGAATTTAATGGAAGCAGCGAGCAACAACAACGCCAAGGATTTGGAGAAATTTGAGAATCCATTTAACAAGAGGAGGAGATTGGTTATAGCTAATAAGCTAAGGATGAGAGGAAGATCTATGTCTGCTTCGAATTTTTACTCGTGGCAAAACCCTAATTCTATGCCTTTACTTGCGTTACAAGAACCTAATGAAGATGATCATCATCATCATAATGATGAGTATGAGGATGAGGATGATGATGATGACCGTAGGAAGATGGCGATGATGATGATGAAGAATAAGAGAGATTTGATGGCTCAGACTCGAAGCTGTTTCTGTCTAAGTAGTTTGCAAGAGGAGGATGATGGTGATGTTGATGATGATGAATAAATCAAAATCAAGTATAACATTGGTTTCTCTTTAATACTTGGATTTTATTTGTTCTTCTCTTGTGAATTTGTTTGTTTTTAGAGGAAGTTTCCAGTGATAACAAAAGTGGTGGAAGATTTTATTTGTTAGGAATAATTATTATTAAATCTATTCATTAGTAGCAGCCTTAAGGACTTTTTTCATAATCTACAAAAGACAATACTTCTCCTTTCTTGGTGTGGATAATCTCAAGTTTTAAACAATATTAATATGACATTATGAACTGTATAAGAGGATAAGTTAGGTTGTCAAGAAAAAGATTAGGTCCCTAATATTTTCAGATACGCAAAGTAGTGATGTTGTGCCAAATATTTTAACCTATATTTTACCTTTTTATGTTTGTTTTGGTTATCGGAACTACAGTTCAATTATCTGGTTGGTTGCCGACATAAAGGAAGAACTTACAGATTAAGATCGTGCTAGAGTACGGGTTGAAATATATTTTATTTATATTGTAATTTTTATATAAAATAAAATTTATATGATTGTTTTTAAATGTTTTTTAGATAAAACATTATGCAATAAAATCATATATTAAATATGATGGCTTGAAAAAAGACACATATTTTGTAAGTTTTATATTCTTAATGATTCTAAATAAGTATCCGTGCTATAACACTGGTTAAATTTTGTTTTATACAAAATTTTGTATATTTTATATTTTAAAATAAAATTTTAATATGTTATATTAGGTGATATATGTAAAGTTATTTCAACAATGTATATTCTACATCATGACTTGAATGTCATTATAAGACATAATTTTGTAAATGTGCTTTTTAAAAAGCGAGTTATTATATTATAAATAATTTAATATATGGTTATATTTTTTGTTTTAATATATTTGGTTTCTTGAAATTCTTTCATATTATAGTGACATATTATTGACATTGCTATAACAAATCAATTTAGAGTGTTTATAGTTTCTAACTTTTATATCAAGTTTCAATATATGAAAAATATTTCAAAATAAATTATTTAAAGTTTATTATAATATATAAAACTATAAAATTCAACAAAAATATAAAATTGAATTTAAATAGTCAAATTTTAACCCGTTACTCAGTAAATTTTTTAATTCAATAGATATTATTTCTAAAGAATAATATTACTAAAATTTGAATATTTTATAGATTAAACAATTTATATTTGTTTTAAGAAATTCAGCTTATGTTAAATCCGGAAATAATTATAATAAATAATATGATAATTTATTTGTTTCACAAAATAGAATCATATATAAAAATGAGAGGTGAAGTATAATGATAATTAACAAATTAATATGTTAAGTTAGATATCAAAAATTTTTATTTGATGAATAATTTAATAAAGGAATTAATATGGTAAGTTAGATGATATGATTCTTTAGAATATTCTCTTTAAGATTTTCTGTATAACCTATTTGTAACCAATTAATCTATCAATTAATGTATAACATATTTGTAACCAACTTATTAAAATTATATAGTCTACAAAATAATGTTGTGTACTTCCGTTTTATTATAAAGGGGATAATTTGTTGGTTAGAGTTTGCAAACCCAAAACTAAAAAGAAATAGTTGTTTTGGAAGAAAAATTCGAAACCAAGGAAATGTTAGATTTTGTAATACCCCCTTTGTATTTGAAATGATGATTTTTAAAAAATTTCACATAGATTAAGAAAACAATTAATGTTTAGTCATAAATATATTTTTATTTATAATAACATATTTCTCATAACTATTAACCAATAGTAGTTCATCAAAATTTAAAATTTTTCAATTAATAAATCTTGAAATCTACAATTTCATAGCATTAATTAATAAAAAAATATAGAAAATCAATCTTTGTGATAAAAGATAAATTGCTAAAACATCATCTATTCTAATACAAAGAAAATTAATGTTTAGTCATAAATATATTTTTATTTATAATAACATATTTCTCATAACTATTAACCAATAGTAGTTCATCAAAATTTAAAATTTTTTAATTAATAAATCTTGAAATCTACAATTTCATAGCATTAATTAATAAAAAATATAGAAAATCAATCTTTGTGATAAAAGATAAATTGCTAAAACATCATCTATTCTAATACAAAGAATTGCTGACGTTTAAGAAAACGGTGGGCAAGAGAACTTGAGATCTTGGTACCAATGAGCAGTTGGTAAGTATACAATTCTTGATTAGATAACTTGTGATATTAATTAACAATTTTTTCCGTTTTAAAAGCCCAATATGTCTCTAAAAATGAGATTAGAAAATCCAATTATGCAAAATGAAGAGTTAGTTAGTAAAGTAAATTATTCACCCATAACAATTACATACTGAAATCTGTTAAATATTTCAACCCCATAAAGATGAAATTGAAGAAATATATGAAAGAATATTTGATTAACCAAATAAATTTTTATACCTAAATGCAAAAATAAGCATTAAATGTTCTTGTACAAAAAATACTCACATCATTTTATAAAAATTTATCATTTTTTAGTCCAATCATCGTTATGAGCATTTACTAATACTGGTTTTAAAATTTCTAATATTTTCACACTTCAATCAAAAAATTCTATTACTTTCACACTTCCTCATCTTTTACCACTCCAAATAATCATTTTGAACCACCCCAACTATTGTTAGTTTCGTTTAGGAAAAACGGCTTTTTCATACTCCCACAATAGCCTTATGTTGAATTAATACATTTGACTATTGATCTGGCCTAAACATACATTATGTTTCTGAATATTCGAATTCTGTACCCCAACTTCGAAATCAATACCCCAAGTATAAATGTTGTGCCATAACATACAAAAACGTGTTTATGGTCTAACTCTGTTAAACTTCCGTTTAATCAAAATGACGTGAATTCCAAATGTGCGCAGCGATTCAAAACGACGTCTTTTTGGGAAAATAGAAAATCTAATATTTTGGTCAAAACGACGTTGTTTTTTATTTCTGTCTCAAATCTCTTTTCCTCTCTCCCGATACTCTCTCTCGGCGGAGGAACCCGAAAATTTGGGCATTTTTAATTTCGGGTCAATCTGAAACTTTAGATTCTCTGTTTGGCCAAAATTTTAGATTTTCTGTTTTCTCAAAACGACGTCGTTTTGCATCACTGCGCACACGTGGAATCCACGTCATTTTGATTAAACGAAAGCTTAACAGAGTTAGACCATAAACACGTTTTTGTATGTTATGGCACAATATTTATACTTGAGATATTGATTTCGAAGTTGGGGTACAAAATTCAATAATTCAGAAACATAATGTATGTTTAGGCCAGATCAATAGTTAAATGTATGAATTCAACACAGTGCTATTGTGGAGGTATGAAAAAGCCGTTATTTCGTTTCGTTTACACTGTTTTAAAGTCATGGTCGATAATGTTAGTTTGTGATCCAATTCACTATATCTTTTTTTAAAAAAATTGACGTCATAAGTTGTTTTCTTTTTCATTTATTTTAAGATTAAATTATTTTCGTTAGTTCGAAGATGATGATTAATTAAGTCACCGGAAAAAAAAATGAGCAGACGAACTTCCAATCTCAAATTATTTGATATCAGATATTGTTTCTAAATTAAATTTGATTTTCATTCATTATATGTTAATTCTTGAATGATTTTTCTTTATATGATTCAAATCAAATAAATTTTTATAGAGACGAAATCAGACATACAGGACGTGGCAACTAGAAGGTGAAAAATGAACAAAACTTTGAGGAGACGAAACCATTCTCCACACAACACTAAATTCCCCATTTTCCCCCTCACTCACTCTCCCCTCGGCTACATTAAGCCCACCAGCCACCACAAACACACGACCGTCGTCAGCTCCCGTCACGGCGAAAGGCCGCCGCATCTTATCCCCAGGAAGCTTCTCACCACTCACGTACCTCCACGTATCGTCCTCCGAGAAATAAACCTTCATCGGGAAATCACCATGCTCCGATATCACAAACAGCCTACCACGGATCACGACGCTCACACCCGTCCACCCTTCTTTCATCCCACCGCTCATCTCACGCCACGTGTTTTCATCGGAGTCGTACACTTGTCCCATCGGTGGGAACATGAACGGCCACGCCCACCCTTCCGTCACGCACATCTCTTTCCCGATCACGGCTGAGTCATACTTGGCCAACACCATCGGCACTCTCTTCACAGACGTCCACGTGTCGGTTTCTGGATCGTACGATTCGACCTCCGTCGTCGCTTCTCCAAAACCGTCAACACTCCCACCAACGGCCATGATCTTACCGTTAACATTCCCGGCGTTAAAGTACGTTCTCGGATTCCTCATCGGAGAAATAAACGACCAGCGATTCGTCAAAGCGGTGTACACGACGGCGGAGCGGTTAGCATCTCCGCCGCCGAGGATAAAAAGCTTCCCCTGACGTGAACTCGACGAGCAGGAGAGCGCGTGAGGAGAAGAGATTTTGGTGAAAGAGTTTGGCATAGGAGGCAAGACGAACCAACGGCCAGATGCGAGGTCTAGGGATTGCCATTGAATCTTAGCCGTTGATTTGTTGAAAGCGAAGACGAAGAGGTAAGGAGAAGAGATGATGGAGAGAGATTGCTTGGAGAAGAGGAAACTAGGGTTTGTGATGGTTTTGTTCCATGAAGATGAAACAGAGCGAAACAGAGCATGGTATGGGTACGGAAGACGAAGAAGACAAAGCTCAGCGATCTCGTTTGGTAAACCTGGGATCAATGGCTGCGTTTTTGTTATTGTTTCTTCATCTTCTTCTTCGTGATCCTTAATGGTGTTAAGATTTGACCTAGTTTCTGATTCTGCCATTGTTGTTGAGATAGAGATTCAAGAAGATGAAATGGTATTGCTAAAATGTGAATGAAGAATTTGTAAAGATATAAAAAAAATTGTTAACTATGGGAAAAAGGGATACGAATCCATGAATGTAGTTGATTGAATGATGAAGGGGTCACATTCGCATAATTACGACATGGGACGGTGGATGGTTGAGAGTCTCGAGAAACTAGTGGTTACACATGAGTCCACGTTTGTGGTTTCTATGTAGAGACAAGTTTCAATATAGTTATGATTGCAGTTACTGTTTACAGACACAATTTTGTTTAGGAACATTTTTTTTTTAACATTGTTCTTGAAAGTCATGTTTGTTTGCTTATTTCTGTACCTTTTTGACTTGTGAGCCTATTTGGTTCTTTCGTATTACCAGAATTTGATCTTTAGATGAACTGATCTCTAAACCGTTCATGCTTTACATATGGAAACATGATTTCGATTATGATGTTGGGACTTGAGATACAAGTCTAGAAAAGACATTGAAGGTTCTTGGCCTACACAGAAAAAAGTAGCAGAGTTAGTGAAGATAAGACGGGGAGTGTAAGGGTAATAATGGTTGGGCGTAGGCATGACATCAAGTTCCAAAATTAGCAAGCAAGAGTTTTCCTTTTAGATTGAGAGATCAACTAATCTGTCAATACTCCTCTCTCTTCGGAGCTGTTCAGCACAATTTCGGATCTTGGATTCCTTAAGCTCATTGAGGTTCATCTATTACTATATTTGTCAAATCTGAGAAAAGAATTCATCATCTATATTTTACCTGAAGACTTCTCGTTTCACTGATCACATCATCGGAACTAGTAGCTCACTCAAGAAGAGTTATCAAAGTACCTGCGGTGACACCCTTATGGCCTTATGTTAGTTGTTACGACTCTAATCGCCAAAATTCCAGGTGAGTAATTTTTCAGCCCTTTCTCCTATCAATGATCATACTAATATCCCAAAACAATACAAGTCAAATCAAGTCTATCAATGAAACAAAGAGCCTAGGTTTGGAAGGTCTTCTTGACCAGGTATGGTAAACCTAACGGAATGTTTGTTAAACTTTTAAATAGAAACAAACACAAGTAATCTAACCCAAAAACTCTCATTTATTAAAACAGAATCAAAGTGACAAGAGTAGAGTAAAGCACCCAATAGATTTATCCTCTCTCCTTTGGCCTAACCCTACAAAATCTCCAAAGCAATTTCCAGCTAGGATAAGTCTCGCAAACCAAAGAGCTAATCCTTATTAGAATTAAACTTAAAGTAAAACGTTCCAGAAACAGGAGGTCCTAAATAATCTCCTAAATCACAATATTCAAGTATTCAATCCATTCATTTTTCCCTGTTTACACTGTAAGCACAGGAAAGCAGGACCAGTTAGAGATCAGTTCATCTGAAGAAAGAGCAAACTATCACATATGGAAACTAGTTGAAAGCAAATATCTGGATGCCACAGTTGTGAAGCGTAGAGTTTAGCATGCAAAGTATCATGTCAAAGAACCGCACACTAGAGTAGCCTCATATACATATATCCCAAAAAACATATTCTCTGTCATAATTTAAGCATGTTGAAAAGCTGTTTCATGGGTACAGAAATACAAAAGATGTAATAATGTTTCAAGAAGAACTCACCAGCAAGAATTGCCTGCTTCATCAGTCATGAATTCACTGTAGCAAGATTTCGTCCAACAAGTGAGAGACTTGCCAGAAGATGACTCCTGTGAAGCTCACATTCGCTAAGTTCTTCTACGTTGATATCTTTTAACACTGACTTACAGAACAAACATGTTCTAAGTAACATCATAGCCATTAAAGCTCATGGAATATGTAACACAACACCATCATGTATCCTATAAAGTTTTCACCCAAGTGACCACCATCAATAGGAAAAGCAAAAGGTCTCTACCAATTTTCGACAAATGACCACAGCATTTAATGCTTGGATCGGACAAGAAGCTGAAAGCAGAATTGGTAAGAGATTTATGAATCCTATAGCTTACAACATCAGAGATTTCCCCTTTATAGCTACAACTTCTTTAATAAAGTTTGATCGTTTCAGTCAATTCTTTCTATATACAGAGGAACAAAAACTCCAGGTAAAGTATATAATTAAATCTGGCGAAGAGTCTATGTACCAGACAGGAAACAACCAACAGTCAAAAACTAAGGAACGAGGCAATGTATTGTGGACTTCGTAAGAGAGAAAATTTCCATTAAAATGAGAAAACAAAAACGGATGTCAAATTTGTTATTAAGATATGAATTCTAAACAATGCTAAAAGACTAGGTTACATACAGAGCAAACTGCAGCTATTACATGATTGACATTGTACCTTGCACCGACTTGAAAGCACAGTATCTCTGCCAAAACTGTCAAGCTCAATTCCTTATTTGCCTCGGGTTTACACACAAAGCTCGAAACTCTTTGAGATTGCCAATTACCGCTAATCTTACAACATGGCAACCAACAACACGTATCTTTCTACGGTTCTTTGAGATTAGTTCCATTTTTGATAATCTACTAACTTGCTCTGAGTCTGCTGCTGCAGTCATAATGATGTGCTTTTCAGCTCAGAACTCATAACTTCATCTCTTTCTGGTTCATTATGGAACTACACAGTAAATCTTTTTGCATCCAAAAATTAGTTGTCCCCTTTTGGACAAGAGCAGGCTGAATCAGACAATATGTAACATCAACTTGCATGCATCACACCTCAAAGTCTTGTTCCTCGAAAGAACGCATGGAAATTTTCTCTCGGAGAAGTGGCCAGTTTTCGCCAAGCTGCTGTGGATTTAACTCCATGGCAGTTCTAAAATCAAGCAGAGACACAGAACGATGATCTTGTGTTACGTCAGAAGGCCCATTGGGAGTTTGTATTTGCAAACTATTACTTGGCCACACACCATTTACAACCTTGTTTTGACTCTGCTGCTTGTCTACAGTTTGTTTCCCAGGGTCACCATTATTGGACCGGGCTCCAACCAAATCAAAGCATGATTTCATCAGCTTCTTCAGATACACATCCAACATGCTATTCAACGTCTTAGCACACTCCATTGAAACCCCTTCAAGACCCTGTGCTACTGCAATATTCTCCATCCTTTTCTTTAGCATCTCTATATCAGGTAATCCACCACGGTCATAACAACTATTTACGTCAGCGCTGGTCGAAACAGGAACCGTTCTACGAGAGCCACCGACGCTAGCTGAACAAAAAGGTATCCCTAGAGGTGCAATCAAAGGACTCATTGATAGACTTAGCCTAGCCTGCTCTTCTTTATTTTCATCATCTCTCATAGATGATGCAGTTGCAACTTTTTCCTTATTTGGTATTATTCTCGGTTTCTCCACAGGACGAAGAAACTCACCGTCTCTTTCATCAGCAACATATCTGCCTGATCTTTGATAATCAAATTGACTCAAATCCCCGTTTTCCATACCAACACTACTACCTCTATTTTCATCTCTACAACTTGGCTGATGCAACATATGTTCAACCTTCCCGTTTGACCCTAGTGGACTAGGCCTATCTCTGCTCTTCCTGTCACGCATTCCCGACCTAACTTTCCGTGGAGAGATGGGCAAAACCCCGTTGGACCATACAGCTTCATTCTGATGATTATGGTTAGGTATCAAAGATCCACTTTCTTCAGGACCATCTCTTCTACTCTGATAAGCATTAGCCAAAGGTTTAGTAGAATGACCAGCTTCATGATGATCTGGTGGTGGGGACTTGGCAACAGACGCATTTCTCAAGACCGAACGGATCAACTGGTTATGTAGTGAAAGATTCTCCCTCCCTAACAACCTCGAACATGTCTTATCAAACTCACTCTTAGTAAGCTTCTGACTTAGAAACCTGCCTAGATAATAAAAATACCTTCTCGATCTCTCAACCCCAATCTTCTTCACAATTTGCCCTTTCAATTCACCCAAATCAACCCTCTGATCTTGAGACCGTTGCATAATTACTCTCACCAAAACTTACTTTTTTTGTTTCTTCTTCTACAACAAAAACCAGATGTACAGTGGGGGAGAGTGCACAGACGCACTCTCTCAACTTCTATAGTCCTTCACACAAAGAAAATGCAAACTGATTTATGTACCTAAAGAAGTTCCCCTTTTTAGCAATTCCCAAATCCATACAATGCGAAGGTAACAAATCTCATCTTCCTCAGAACCAAAACCCTAAAGAACATATCCACAGACCAACTCACACAAAAGCCCTCAAAGTTTCAACCTTTCTGATTCAGTATTCAGAAAACCCTAGCTTTGAGGCCACCTTATCATACCACTCTCTCTCGAAGAAGAAACGAAGACTCTCGCCAACTCCACGAAACTGCACCAGCAAGAAAGACCCAACATTGTCAATCCCAATTAGAAAGAAAAATAAACTTTGAAATTTTCGGAATTTAACAGAAGTAAATCGAGATCAGTGAAGTTTCTAAAAGATCCAAGCTTTGGGAACAGAGCAAAGAGAAGACACGAATTGGGGTATCAAAAATTCGAATTGGATAAAGAGGAAACAAGGCAATGAGAAGAGAGACACAAGCTTGTAAGCAGACAAAACAAGTGTTTAGATATTTGATTCGAGAGCAAAAAAAGATTTGACCAGAATTATTTTCAGACATAAAGAACACAGGAGAAGAGATAGAACAAGTAAAAAAAAACTTCAGACCAACCTAAAATGAATCTTGTTCGGTTCCCTTAGTTCGTGTCTGTGTCTTCGATTGTATGAACCCAAAAATCTTGGATTCTCTTTTTGTGGCTTTCTCGTATTGCCGTCGGATTTGAATGTCTGAGCTTTTCGCTCTTCTTGAGTTAAAGCTTCGATCGCTGCTTATTGGGTTTCCTTAGTTTTTTTATTTTTCTGTCTTTTTTTTTTTTTTTCTTTTCTTCTTCTTCTCTTAATCTCTTCTCTATTTCTCTCTCTGCAAACGTGTTCCATTAAAATTGTTTTTTAGTCTTAATTTTTGAATTTCTTTACTTAATTAGTAGTATTTGGCTTGATTAATTGTGTGTTTAATAGAAAAAAGTTTGAATCATTTATGATATGTTGATATTGTTAACAATTGGGTTAATTTGTGATATACAAAAGTCCAAAAAAGAAAAGATTTTTGATTCATTAATGATATATTGATATCGTTAACAATACAGTTATTTTTTATATAGAAAAAATAACAATTTTGATTCATTTATGATTATATTGATTTTTTAAACAATAGGCTTAATTTGTGATATAGCAAGACTATATTAGAAACTACTCAACTAAAGTAACCAACCATAAAAATACTTATGAGCTTATGTGTCGAAAAAACTCATCTGTAAACGATAGGATAATTTATGTTTGATAGATTGTTGATTCAATATAGAAATACAAATTTTTTTATTGTATTATTCTATTAATTAGTGTAACAATTATTATAATATATAATAACTATGAATAATTAGATATACTATACAAAATATGTATTGGATGATTATCATGGTATAATATTTTGAAGAATAAAGATATAATATGATTTTCTCTTTCGATAACTCTTTTTCAAAATATTTACATTGTAAGAGTTATGTACCTTATTGTACGAATAATACTGTGAATGCTTTTCGGCCTTTCAAAGATCTTGTAGCTAAATGGTACAGCAAAAATTACCAAATTTACATGCTCAGTGGAAAAAGATTACATATTTATAACAAACATAAGAAGCAGTCACTCTTACAAAGTCGACAACAACAAAAAGCATTGTAAAGAACTAAGGTCTCTTTTATGATCTTCGGACAGTTAGAAGACAAAAGGAGGAAAGATTCTACCTACACATACAACTTTGTTTTTTTCTTTTTCTTTTTTTCTGAAACTAATAATAATAGTTTGGTTTCACAATTTAGCTTAAACTGTGTAATGTTGCTGAATCGTGTCAATGTCAAGTCCTTTGAGCTTCACCACTGACTCTACATGCCCTTTTAATGAATTTATCTCTCTCAGCCTGCAGATATCATCAAACCCCATCATTTAGCAAAAACTTATGGAACAACCGAAAAAAGAAAATCGATTTTCGAGTAAGATCAAGTTTGACAATATCGGTTTTTTATTTTATTTTTTTTTTTATTTTTTTTTTTTGTAAACCGTTTGACAATATCGGTTAATGGTATGAAGTCGGAGAAGAGATAAATAATGGTTTAAACGGCGAGTTAAGAAAGGCGAGAATCTGGTTGAGCTCATGTACATATGGCGTTATTCGAGCAGTGAATTGATGGTGTGATTGTGTGAAAAGTATAAATTAGTTTCTTTACCTGACAACCTCAGCTCGCCGTTTGGCCTGTTCAGCAATCTGAGAGAGCTCACTGTAACTATTCTTTTCGTTAAAGATGTTGTTCTTCTCTGCTGGTTGAAGGCCATGGAGGGTTCTTTGAGCTGCAGCCCATTGAGCTTCTCTTTCCTCTTTCCCATAGTCTTTCTTCGTCGTGAAGGCAGTCTGTTTTGTTTTGTACATAGAAAAAAAAATAGATAAGTAGCAAGATTCATAGGTTACTCTGGGACTTTCGGTATTTGTATCGAGACCTTGTTTTCAAGAAGGTTTAACCAAGCTTTGCCACTCAAAACGTAGCGGATTCCAAACTTGAGTAAGTCAAGAGGGATGTAAGTTATGAGACTATATAGCCAGATCACTCCAGCCCATCCCCAACCGGCTCCTTCTATCCGGGCAAAACTCCATTTTGCATAAACTGCTATAAATGTCGCCACCTGAGATTATTTAGACTGGTATTAACTTCTTCTTCTGTTTTCATGAATTTTTTTAAAAGGAGAAGCAAGTGTTTATATGTTAAAATGTGTGCATACCAGTTGAGCTATGACAAATGCACCAAGTAAGAGAAGACCAGGGCGTTCAACGAAGGACCAGCTACGGGATCTGGTGACGAAGATGAGAGCCTGACTTATGATGCTAACTTGTAGATACAGGGCAGCCATCATTTGTTCAGGACGTTGGCTTAATGGTCTAACACCTAACATGTTCTACATACACCCATAAGATTTAGCTTTAGCTTTAGCTTTTTGAACTGGCCTTGAGAAGCAACTGAAAATAAAGAGTATTTACCGAGAAAATATTAGTATCTTTCATCACCCAGAAGAAAACGACAGTCATGAAGGCCTGGTAGCCTCCAAGAACAACACCTGTCGAGAAGATTTCTCTTAGTTTCCAGCTATCTGGCTGTGGAGATGGCTTCACTCTGTCCTTCGATATTGTCATGATTGTTCCTATAAATAGCAATGGTTTTGTTAGTTTGATCGACTTTTCACTATTACATTTACTCAATACTCTATTGTGACTTCACCATCGTTTAAGATTGCTATGATGAGGACCATGAAAGGCGAGAAATCGAACTGCCATATGAGAGCAATGAACATGAAGCCAAACTGCAGACATTGCGATAACTTTGTATTAGAACTAGAATCATTTAAATCGAATAAAACCTCGTGAGATATACTAAACACACTTACCACAATACGTATTGTGATTGAAACCGCATAAATCTACACAGAGAGAGATAATATCAAGATTGGAGTTACTGAGTCTGTGAATTGACGAAAACTTGAATGAGAAGAAGTTTAAACTCACAGTGTAGTTTTTCATTCTTTGGAATATGGCTCTACTGGTGAGCACAGCACTAATGATAACACTCAATCCGGGTTCTGTGAGAACGATATCAGAAGCGCCTCTCGCAGCATCAGTAGAATCAGCAACAGCTATACCAATATCCGCCTTCTTGAGAGCTGGGGCATCATTCACACCATCTCCAGTCATACCGCATATGTGCTTCCTCTGTTGCAGCCTATTAACAATCTCATACTTATGCTCTGCGATTTTCAGTGCACCAGAGAATTCGTCAATAAGAATCTTGAAAAGAATTAGAGCGCGTCGTAAAAGATATAGCCTTTCTACCTGGAAAGACTCCTGCAAATCCATCAGCCTTCTCTATCAGTTCATCCACAGGAAGTGCATCCAATGAAGAATCTTTTTCTTGTCCGAGCAGCGCAGAAGATGGATACATGTTCGTACCCATTCCAAGCCTGCGACCCGTTTCTTTCCCAATTGCAAGTTGGTCCCCTGGTTTCAGTGAGAAAGACAAACTACTTTCAAGTTTCAAGCAAATTGAAAAAGGAGAGAGACAAGAATTTGTGTGATTATTATTACCTGTTATCATCTTAACATTAACACCAAGATTTAAAGCCCTCCTGATTGTCTCGGCACTATCATGCCTTGGAGGATCAAACAGAGGTAAAAGACCTACAAGTTGCCATGGGCCACCAGAACCATCTTTTTTCTTCTCAGGAACTTCCTGAAACCAGTATAAAAACAAATATAAACCCAACGAAAAAATGCAGAACCTTCTCGATACTATCCCATCACGGATATATTATAATTAACAAAGAAACTAAACCTGTCTTGCAACAGCCAAAGATCGAAGTCCACGTTCAGCAAACTTATCAATCACTCCATGAACTTTCCTCCTTACATCTTCCTTGCAATCGCAGAGGTTTAGTATCTGTTAACAAAGTTCAAAACAAAGATACATTTACACAACCACCAAAACCAGTAACAAACATAGAAAAAACGCCAGTTCACTTACCTGCTCTGGAGCTCCTTTACTAGCTCTATACCAGTTTCCATCCGAGTAGTCTACATACGTCAACGCGGTTCTCTTATCAACCGGATTAAAAGGGAAAAAATGAACCTCTCTAACACCAGCACGAGCCTCTTTAGGATCAGCAAGCATTCCAACAATAGCAGCATCAATCGCATCTTGATTCTCAATCCTCGAAGCTCTCGCAGCCAAAAGGAAAACATGTTCTTTACCAACTCCTTTCGCTAAAACCTCAACTAAGTTCCTATCAACAGTAAGCTTATTAAGCGTGAGAGTTCCAGTCTTATCACTACACAAAACATCCATACCAGCCATTTCCTCAATTGCAGTCATCCTCTTAGTAATAGCTCCTTGCTTAGACAATCTGTGAGATCCAATCGCCATTGTAACAGACAACACAGTAGGCATAGCTATAGGTATCCCTCCGATCAACAAAACGAGCAAGTTATCGATTCCGTCTCTATACTCACGGCGTTGGATCGGATACATCACGAGAAGCTCAACGACGATTCCTAAAGCGATCGAACAGATACAGAAGTTACCAATCGAAGTGAGAACTTTCTGGAAATGGCCGATTTGGTTTGTGCTATCGACGAGGTGCGCTGCTTTGCCGAAGAACGTGTGGACTCCGGTCGCGACGACGATCGCTTCGATCTCGCCTTGTTTGCAAGTTGAGCCGGAGAAGACTTCATCGCCGGGGTATTTGGTGACGGGGATTGATTCGCCGGTGAGAGATGATTGATCGATTTTGAGAGGATCGCCGTCGAGTAAACGGGCGTCGGCGGGGATGATGTCGCCGAGCTTGAGGCTGATTACGTCTCCGGGAACGAGAATCGATGCTTCTTGCTCGCTCCATTGATTATCTCTAAGCACCTTCACCCAACAAGAAATTTCAAATTAGTGTGCACAATGTAGCTAATTAAAAATACTTAGGGACTAGAGTTGTAACTTTGTAAGGTTTTTAATTTCTGATTTAAAAAAATCTGTTTTATTTTAAATATATGTATATATATATATATTTTATTGTAAATGGTGTAGTTGTATAGGTGATATATTTTTATTGTTAAAAAAAATTGATTACACAGTTTGAAAATTTATTTCAAAAATTGTTAATAATATGATATCACATGTTAATGATTGATTTTGTATTTATCTACAATTAGAAATAGAAATAGTTTTGATTGGTAACCTTGGTCTTGGGGGCAAGACCGGCCATGAGAGAGGCTGCAGCATTACCGGCATTGTTTTCCTCAATGAAACTAATGGTTGAGTTGATGAATAGCAAACACACTATCCCAACAAAGTCTTGCCAATCCGGTGGCCGTCCTCCTCCGTTTGCCAAAGCGATCGCCATTAGTGCTGCCGCCTCCATCACCCACGACAATGGGTTCCACATGAACCCTAAAAACTTCAGTAACTTGCTTTCCTGCGTTAATTTTATCCATTCTCACAACATTAAAACTTAAAAAGTCTTTCATGAATGCACGGTTTCTACCTATAATATATTAAAAATAATAATAATAATAATAAGAAGTAGAAGAAGAAACCTTCTTCTCTTCGAGCTTGTTGGGACCAAAGAGGTCGAGACGGTGGGAAGCTTCATCTGTCGTAAGACCTTGTTTTGTACATTTCAGCTCCTCGAACACTTCCTCCATGGGTATTCGAACCTAGACCCATCATTTATGTTATTATTTTCTTTTATCATTTTTTCAAGCTTGAATCATTTTATAGTGAAACACATGTCAACCCTTATGGGACAAAATATATGTGATTACACATCGAAATAGTTACTACTTAGTACTTACTATACATATATCTCCTACGTACGTAACAGAAATTTTAGAATTAGTCGAGCCAAGATTAAAAACTTACAGATCATAGAAAACTAAGAATACACAAATATAACTACGTACCAGATCAACGGATTCATTCTTGATGTGGTCGAGTTCGTTGCCTTTACCAGCGGCAGCCGCCATAGTGACGCCGGAAAGAGAGAGAGAGAGAGTGAAGAATAAGAAGAAGATGAGAAAAGGTTTAGGATAGTTATGATAAAGAAGATTTGAAAGGTGGAGAAATAGGACAACCTTAGGTATTTATAGCGTATGAACATTAATTAGCATTAAAACGTCAAGTGTGACATGAGGCTTTTATGAGGAAGGCTAGTCTGTATGTGTGCACTTTTGGTAAATATATCGGTTCACGAGTTCACTTCTTTTTCCATTTCCAATTTCTACGTGGTGTTTCCTCTAATTTTGTAAAAATGTGAAGGTGAACTACTAAGAGTTGAATATTAAAAAAATGTAAAGATGTATTCTTTTATACAAGGAAGTGAAATGATCCCTATGAGAAGGTGAACTTCTAAGAGTTGAATATTAGAAAAATTTCAACGTAAGTAAAATTTTTGTTCTTAAGAATACATACCTTTTTTGGTTCCATGCATCAGCATATGAATCAAATGATGATATGAGGAAATATAGGTTCGACCAAGGTAGAAATTAATTAGAGAGACAATAAATTCACGAGCAAAAAGGGAGGTTGAGCCTGTCTTTGCCATGTGAACCCAAAAAGGCGATGGATGCTGCTCGTGGGTCGTGGCAATGCAATGAAACGATCGTCTCCCCCTGATCAGTGTCTATTCTTTAATTTATTTACCTTTTTTTTTTTGCTTCACAAACTTGTATATGTGTATGTCGATGCCATGTTGAAACTAATATCAAGTGGCTTATATGTTATGAAGTTTTTCTTTATATTTTAAACTAATTTGAAACTTGGCTAGTTTTTTTTTTTTTTTGCTTCACAAACTTGTTTATGTGTTTGTCGATGCCATGTTGAAACTAATAACACATGTTGAAAAAAAAATGGTGATAGCTAGGCTAGTTTTTTTTTTTTTTCTGAGTTTGGTTCACTTTTGCGCATAGTAAGATTAATTCAAAGGATAAAAATTACTGAATTGGTTAACTATTTGTGCATATTGATATTAATCACGATTTACGTGTAGTGAGATTAACTTCACACCATCATCGTCTTCATGTCTCGACTACGGGGAATTGGTTGTTTCTTTAGTGGAAGATTTGTAGAATATCTTTCAAAAAAAAAAAAATGTACAATATGTTCTAGTCCTAACAGAAATAATAGTTTTTTTGGATGGTTTACTGTATTTTCTAGTCCTGTTGACTTCAGGTAGTTCGGATAGTCAGTTTCGATTTCTCCGGTATGTATCGAAACTAATCGAGTAACATTTTGGTTCGGTTCAATTAAGAAATGGATGTCTCGGTTAATGCAATTTGGTTCAAACCATTTTGGGCCAACAGTACTGTTTTGAGATTTGAGGTCGCACAAAATTGAGATGTTGACACAAAAAAGAATTGAGCTTTTTTTTCAGAGCCAGCCCGGTTCGTTCACACAACCATTTTTTTTTAAACACTGTTTCCAAGTGTATATAAAACAAAGTATATGGTTCACATTTCTGCTTATGGAGTGAACGTGAAAAAAATGTACCCGCTTTCGATTGTTATAATTCACTTCTTAAAACAAAGTACATGGCTTTGGTATATGGAGTATACTCGGTTTTGGTTTTTATATACCCGCTTTCGATTGTTATAATTCACTTCTTAGTTTATATCATCTTTAAGTATATGATGCATATTTATGCTTATTATATGTAATAATTTTTTTCGCATTTTTTTGTAACATATGAGAATTATATGGGAGATTGCCCAAAAGCTAAATCACAACTCTTAAACATTATATTTAAATTTTATTTAAATATTTAAAAGCTAAATCACAATTTGTTTTCACTTCTTAGTACTTGGTTTTGGTATATGGAGTATACCCAGTTTTGGTTTTTACATACCTGCTTTCGATTGCTATAATTCGCTTATTAGTTTATATCATCTTTAGTATATGGTGCATATCTATCTTTATGTAATAACTTTTTCGTATTTTTTGTAACATATGAGAATTATATGGGAGATTGCCCAAAAGCTAAATCACAACTCTTAACATTATATTTCAATCTTTATGTGCAATGTATCACACCATATATGCCAGTCCTGAAATTATAGTTTTAGGCTTTTAGCTAATAGAGAAAATGTTATTATTTTAGGTAAAATATAATAATTTTCTTATAAAGAGAATAGAAAAAAATAAATCTTCAAAATGGGTCCACTTTATGTTTGTGTTATCTCATTGTAAAAACTAAAAAGGGTAAGATAATCTTCCATATGAATTGGTCAAACTTTCTTTCAATCTTTAATAAAAATCTTTATTTTCCTATTTTCTAATTTGTAGTCAAATGTAATTTAAAAAATAAATAGTATATTATCTTTAGTTTAACAATACAAAAATAATTTAAAGATAATCTTCCATATGAATTGGTCAAAATTTCTTTCAATCTTTAATAAAAAAAAATTATTTTCCTATTTTCTAATCTGTAGTCAAATGTAATTTAAACAATATATAGTATATTATCTTGAATTAACAATAAAAAATAATTTATAGTCACATATACATTTAATTCATTGAGATTATATGAAATAAATATAATGGAAATATAAGATTTGGATATTCCCCAATAGCTAAATATCAATAATAGAAAAATAAAAAGTTGACTAACAGCTCATCACATTAATTGAAATTTGTAATGTACATGTATCACAACATTTTTGCTAGCCTATAAGAGTCCATACGTTACTCTGGTCTATTTTCAAACAAAAAAAAAAAAATCTTAGCTCCCTTTATAGTGGTTCAGTCCTCTATCTTGCTTTACTACTTTCACTAAACGTAATCCTTGCTTGGTCTTCTGTCTTTCTTTACTACTCTCACTAAACGTTATCTTTGCTTGATCCTCTGTCTTGCTTTACTACTCTCACTAAACCTAATCTTGTTGGGTCCTCTGCCTTGCTTTACTACTCTCACTAAACGTAAGTCTTGTTGTGTCATTTTTCTAGATTTTTTGTCGATATTTATACTTGATTCGAAGGATTTTAACTAAAAGGTTTCTGATAATCAATTCTTCAAGTCGATATAATCGATGTGATCTATAAAAAACATATTTGCAGGGTTTTTTTTTTTTTTTTTTACAAATTTTTCTGAGGTGTTTGATACTTTGATTACATATATTCATGAAATATTTGTTATCTATATTGCATGATAATGATATGTTTTTGTTGATAATTCAAATTTAGGTTTTCTTGGAAATGGAGACAAAAGCTGGGAAACAAAACAAGAGAAGTGTTGCTGAATCGGATGATGTCTCCGGGACAAGGAGGCCAAAGCGAGCAGCAGCATGTACAAACTTCAAGGAGAAACCTATCCGTATCTCTGAGAAATCTGCAGCTGTTGAAGCCAAGAAGCATCAGATCGTGGACGAGGAGGTCGTGGGGATCCAGTTAACTACTTCTATGGAGAGAAACCATGACCAACCTCGTCCAAATCGGAGGCTAACTGAATTCAGTTTCCATGATTCAAACGGAGTTCCACAGCCTCTAGAGATGTTGGAAGTTGATGACGTCTTTGTCGGAGGTATTATCTTACCTTTAGATAATGACAAAGAGAAAGAAAAGGGTGCGAGGTGTCAATCTTTTGGACGAGTAGAGAACTGGAATATCTCTGGTTATGAAGATGGTTCCCCGGTGATATGGATCTCAACCGAGTTAGCCGATTACGAATGTCGTAAACCTGCTACCAGCTACAAGAAGATGTATGATTATTTCTTTGAAAAGGCTTGTGCTTGTGTGGCTGTGTATAAGCACTTGTCCAAGAATCCTGATACAAGTCTTGATAATCTTCTTGCGGCGGTTGTTAGATCGATGAGCGGAAGCAAGTTCTTTTCTAGCAACGGGGCCATCCATGATTTTGTTATGTCCCAAGGAGAGTTCATATATAACCAACTAGCTGGGTTGGATGAGACAAGCAAGAAACATGAAACAAGCTTTGTTGCGAATCCTATTCTTGTCTCTCTAAGAGATGAGAGTAGTAGAGTTCACAAGGCTTTGTCTAATGTGGCTTTGTGGATTGATGAGAGCAAAGCCTCGACATCTGGTGTTGTTGACAAGGAGATGAAATGTGCCAAACTACTACAAGATGAAGAGTATAGGAAATTTTTGCAGCAGCCGAGAAGTAAGAGCACCTCAACTTCTGCTTCGAAGTTTTACGTTAAGATCAATGAAGACGAGATTGCCAATGATTATCCTCTCCCAGCTTACTATAACAGCACCACAGAAGAAGCAGATGAGCTTTTACTTTCTGATCCTGGGTACGAGGTTGATACTAGTGATCTACCTTGTAGAACACTTCACAACTGGGCTCTTTACAACTCTGAATCACGATTGATATCTCTAGAGCTTCTACCTATGAAGCCATGTGCTGATATAGATGTCACCATCTTCGGGTCAGGTGTGGTGACTGACGATGATGGAAATGGGTTTTCTTTGGATGATTCAGAGAGCTCTACCTCTACGCAGTCGCATGATCCTGATGGGATGAATATATTCCTCAGTCAAATCAAGGAATGGATGGTTGAGTTTGGGTCAGAAATGATCTTCATTACATTACGAACAGATATGGCATGGTAAGCTTAATATATTTCATTACATTTTTTTTTTCTATATTGTCTTGTTTGTTACAATTCTGTTTCTTGATGATGTGGCATGTATATATGCAGGTATCGACTTGGGAAACCGTCAGAACAATATGCTCCTTGGTTTGAACCTGTTATGAAAACAGCCAGGATCGGGAGGAGCATTTTGGCTTTGCTCAAGAACGAAACAAGAGTTGCTAAGCTTTCATATGCAGACGTCATAAAAAGACTATGCGATATGGAGAAGGACGATAAAGCTTACATCTCTGATAAACCATTGGATGTGGAGAGATATGTGGGAGTCCATGCACAAATTATCTTGCAGCTTCTGACTGAGTATCCTGACAAGGATATCAGAAGGTGTGCATTTGTTCATGGTCTTGCAAGTAAATTGCAAGATAGACACCACACGAAATGGGTCATCAAGAAGGAGAAAGTCTTGCAGAATGGAAAGAACAAGAATCCAAGGGCACAAAGGTCATCCAAGATGAAACCCATGCAAGCAACAACAACTCGCCTTATCAATAGAATTTGGGGAGAGTTTTACTCCATGTACTCTCCAGAGGTTTTACCTGAGGAGATTGGTGAAGAAGAAAAGCCTGAAGAGCTTGAGGAGGAAGAGGAGGACGAGAATGAGGAGGATGACGCAGAGGAGACTCTACCAGAAGCTGTTGGGGTTCAAAAGTCTCCAAGTCCTAAGAAAATCAGAAGTAGTTCTGAGCAAATGGAAGTGAAGTGGGATGGTGAGATTCTTGGAAACACTTCAGCTGGTGAGCCTCTCTATGGCAAAGCTCTTGTTGGAGGGCAAATGGTGGTTGTAGGTGATGCTATCATCTTGGAAGTTGGTGATCAAGATGAGACTCCGGCGATATACTTTGTGGAGTACATGTTTGAAAGTGTAGATCACTGCAAGATGCTACATGGTAAACTCTTACAGAGAGGATCCAACACTGTTCTTGGGAATGCGGCTAACGAGAGGGAACTATTCTTGACTAATGAATGTCTTATGGTTCAGCTCAATGACATAAAAGGAACAGTCGGTTTTGAGATTCGATCACGGTCGTGGGGGCATCAATATAGGAAGGAGAACACCATTGCGGATAGGCTTGATCGAGAAAGAGCAGAAGAAAGAAAACAAAAAGGGGTTTCAACCGATTACTACTGCAAAAGCTTGTACTCACCAGAGAAAGGTGGGTTCTTTAGTCTTCCAAGAGGTGATATGGGCCTTGGTTCTGGATTCTGCAGTTCATGTAAGATAAGGGAGGATGAAGAGGAAAAGTCTAAAACAAAACTCAATGCTTCAAAGACAAGCTTTTGCTCCAATGGAATCGAGTATTTTGTTGAGGATTTTATTTACATAATCCCCAGCTACATAACTAAAGATGGATTGGAGAAGGATAGTAAGAGAAAATCGTTTATAAGGTATGGTCGAAACATTGGGCTTAGTGCTTATGTTGTTTGCCAATTGCTGGACATCATTGTCATAAGCGAACCTAAAAAAGCCAGTAAAGCTTCCTTTGAGGTTAAGGTGGCAAGGTTTTATAGGCCTGAGGATATATCTGCAGAGAAAGCATATACTTCAGACATACAAGAGGTAACAACTATTTCATATAACATAAACACTTACTTACGTAACATATATTTTAATGTTTAGTAGTTTATCATATGGTAATCATCTAATCTTTTTTCTTTTCTCTTTTTGGCAATTTCTTTAGATATATTATAGCCATGATACATATGTTCTTCCTCCAATGGCTATAAAGGGGAAATGTGAAGTAAGGAAGAAAAATGATATGCCCTTATGCAGTGAACATCCAATATTAGACCATATCTTCTTCTGTGAACTTTTCTATGACTCCTCTAATGGTTCTCTCGGAAAGGTAAATATTTTAATTAATTTTGTACATATTTTTTAAAGATTATGTTTATTGTTGGTTCTGACAAATAGTTGAGCTGATGTTTCTTTTCACTGTCATGTAACAGTTGCCTTCAAATAGGAAGTTGAAGTTCTCTACTAGTAAAGACGACAAACTTTTAAGAGAAAAGAAGAGGAAAAGAGTGGAGGGTGAAGCTAGCTCTGGGGTGATTGTGAAGCCTGATGAGGTACCTAAAGAGATGCGTCTAGCTACACTAGATATTTTTGCTGGATGTGGTGGCCTGTCTTATGGACTAGAAAAAGCGGGTATATATTTATTTTTAGTCATACACTAAATCTTTTTCAAAACGCTTGAAGAACTAGTATTTATTTATATGCATGGTTTATGTGTACACAAGGTGTATCTCATAAAAAGTGGGCGATCGAGTATGAAGAGCCAGCTGGGCAAGCTTTTAAGCAAAACCATCCTGAGTCAACTGTTTTTGTTGACAACTGCAATGTGATTCTTAGGTAAAAAATACCCAACAAAATATCTTAAATACACTTCCATTTAGGTTTTTCATTGTGTTGGGATATGTTGATTGAGATTATTAATTAATTACAGGGCTATAATGGAGAAATGTGGAGATGTAGATGATTGTATCTCTACTGTGGAGGCTACTGAACTTGCAGCTAAACTTGATGAATACCAGAAGAGTACTCTTCCAGTTCCTGGTCAAGTTGATTTCATTAACGGAGGACCTCCATGTCAAGTAAATACTTAAATTGTAGTTTTTTTATTTCAATAAATTCTGTGAAATAAGTGAAAAGCTAAGCTACTTAATCTGGACAATGTGGCAGGGATTTTCTCATATGAACAGGTTCAGCGACAGCACTTGGAGTAAAGTTCAGTGTGAAATGATATTGGCATTTTTGTCCTTTGCTGATTATTTCCGGCCAAAATATTTTCTTCTAGAAAATGTGAAGGGCTTCGTCTCATATAATGAAAGGCGTACATTTCAACTCACTCTGGCTTCTCTTCTTGAAATGGGGTACCAGGTAATATTTATTTTCTAATGGTGTTATTTGAGCATCATGGTCTATATGATTGCCCTTTAGTAGAAGTTAACGACATATGCAATGTGAGCAATATGTTTTTTTCTTTTTCTTATACAAGTACGTTGAAACATGCAGGTAAGATTTGGAATCTTGGAGGCAGGTGCATATGGAATATCACAACCTCGTAAAAGAGCTTTCATTTGGGCAGCTGCACCAGAAGAAGTTCTTCCACAGTGGCCTGAGCCAATGCATGTCTTTAATAACCCGGGTTTAAAAATCCCACTATCTCGAGGTTTACATTATGCTGCTGTTGAGACTACTAAATTTGGTGCACCTTTCCGCTCAATCACGGTGAGAGACACAATTGGCGATCTTCCACCAGTAAAGAACGGAGAGTCCAATATAGTGAAAGAGGTATGATTTAATAATAAAACCACCAAAAAAGAGTGTATCTACATTACATTAATTACAATAACATGAACTTATATCTTGTTCTTGTGTCTTGTAGTATGAAGGTGCTGATCCAGTTTCCTGGTTCCAAAAGAAGATGAGAGGAAACATGATTGTTCTTACTGATCATATATGTAAAGAGATGAGCGAACTAAACCTCATTCGATGTAAGAAAATCCCAAAGAGGCCAGGTGCTGATTGGCATGACCTGCCGGACGAAAACGTAAGTTTTACTCTTATAAATTCAACTACGTAAATTCTCATTAAATCTAGACATCACTTAAAATGAATTTTCTTATAATATTACAGGTGAAATTATCAAATGGGCTCATGGAAAAGTTGATTCCTTCCTGTCTATTAAACAAAGCTAAGTACCACAATGGTTATAAAGGACTTTATGGTAGATTAGACTGGCAAGGCAACTTACCCATTTCCATCACCGATCCACAGCCAATGGGTATGGTGGGAATGTGCTTCCATCCTGAACAGGACAGAATTATCACTGTCCGTGAATGCGCCCGATCTCAGGTAATAAAAGCTCTTATGTTCTTTCTTTATAGTCTGTCCCCTAGCATCATTAACAGTGTAGTGATTTTTTTTTGGTTTGGAAATTAAGTAATATTTGCTTATTTGATTACAAATCTTTTAAGTGAAATTAATTTGTGGTTTTATAAATAAAATTGCAGGGCTTTCCAGATAGCTATGAGTTTTCAGGAAAGATAAAACACAAACATAGGCAGATTGGGAATGCAGTCCCTCCACCATTGGCGTTTGCTCTCGGTCGGAAGCTTAAAGAAGCCCTATATCTCAAGCGCTCTCTTCAACATCAATCCTAAAAAGCACCCAAATTTGCATAATGTAAAATGAAGAAGATAGATTTTCTTTAAAAGTCCTCCATCTCAAGACTCAAGTGTGCTCTCTTCAACACCAATCCTAAAAATTATCCAAATTTGCATAATGTAAAATGAATAAGATTGATTGTCATTTCATTTTTCGTAAGTATAATCCTCTTTCTTCTTTTTTTTTTTTCTTCACCGCAAATATATATATATATATATATACATATACTAGTAGTCAAAACGAAATATTGATCTGGACAGAAATATTATTTTTCTTAAAAATACTGATACTAGTAGTCAAACCCGACAGTTGATAACGACCAAGTCTAAAGAGAGGATGGACATTCAAAGATTGTGGTTAACTATAAAACAACCTAGAGGTCACACTACCAAAAAAGCTGTAATTTGTTGCCAAATTTATATTGGGGCAATTAAAGGAAAGTGCCTAGAGCCGATTTACGCTTTGTTTTGGGTAAAATTTAAATCCGAATGGGAGTTAACAAGCGGCACGTGAGAAGCAAGTATGTAGAGGCGGTGGAAGCACAAGCAAATTAAAAAGGAGTGCAACATAGCAAGTTGCATATAAGAGTCTCAAACCTTATCAGAGTGTATGATCATAGTGTATAGCTAATGGCTCTATACTTGGTTGATAAGAAGGTTTTGCAAATAGACTTTAATATAGCCAAAGAAGATTTAGTTATTTCTGTTTCTGAATTTTAAATTAAAAAACATGAACATATGTAGTTGAAAAGTTCTTGAATAATTAAATGAGTTCAAATCTTAAGAATCGGAGATCAATCATTTGAAGGTATGGTTCTCCAAGATGTGAAAGTGGCTATAAGCAAAACAATGTATTTGAGTAAAAACCACATTATATCACCGATCAATAGAACCAACTTGTGGAATAATTGACTAATCTCGCTCAAAGGAACACATCACCAAAAAACCATAAGAAAGAAAAAAAAAAAAAAAAAACTTAAGTCCATTTAACTGATTTCCCTACATTTCCTTTTCTTTTGCCTATTGGGTGTATTTTTGTTAATGTGCACCACACTTGGAACATAATTGAGGAGAAGTGGCCAATTAGAATATGATGCCCTTGTAGTATCTTTATAGACTTCTTTGTATATATCCTCTCCAACAACGTAGATTCTGGTCATATATCCATCATCCATGTCAGCATCAGAACACACTGCTACTTTATTCTCCTCGTCCAACAAGAAGCTTGTCACATTCACCACACTTTCTAAATTAAATCTATCATAATCCACTGTTAAGACGAAGTTGCTCCACGACAACTCTATGCCCTCACCAATCTTGTTGGTCACACATATCGTCATCACATTAGAAAAGTCAAGAATGTTTTGATGTAACACCGAGAGTTTTTCTTCCTTAACAACTGATAGAGCCGCGGTATCTTCAAGATTATTACTCTGAAACGGAAGAGGAAAACGCCCAAAGCTCTCGGTTGTGAAATCAAAATACAACATGAAAAGGCCGGTTTGTTTATCTCCAGCAACCCAGTAAGTATTTCCTTTTAAAGACATGCCGCCGCAAAATACGTCATAGTCACGGGTGAAGTAATCAAGAACCCTCCAAGAATCAGAGCTAAACTCATAGATCTCAAACTCATCAACCCGTTGTTCCTTGTCGTTTTCATAACTGCAAGACCTCAAGATTTTGAAGCTACGGCCAGAAGACTTGCTGTTTACGTATCCTAGAGCATAATAATCATCACACCGGTAACGAGTTCTTGGTTTGATCCGTCGAGTTTGACCTGTACAGGGGTTCCAAACTACAAGTCTAGTGTATTCCTCATCAGAGCATAATATTAGACCGTCACAGTGAAATATTCTAGATATTTTCAAATCTTTCGAGTACTTTAGACTTCTAAGTTTACCCGAAAACTCGATAGATGGATCAATGTTGTTGTGAATTCCATGGTGATCGACGCTAACTGAATAAACACCAAAATTACTCAGCAACATCAACTTACTTGCTGCTTTACCAAAGTTCTTCGTGATGAAGTTGGAATCTCTGAATAAAGCGTACCATCGTTTGCAAGTAGTTTGCAATTTCGCTAGAGACTTGGTAGGAACCCTAGAGAGTATTTCGGATTCCAAATCGTTTGGAAGATCAGAGATCATCATTATCTTTTTCGTTCTCTCTGAATGGAGGAAGAAAACGTATATATAGGAGTATTTACATATAAACTAGGGTTTTAGTTACAGTAATTCCGTACTGTTTTTTTTGTTTGTGATATTTTTTGGAAAAATAAATTTGCGATATTTTTGGAAAATAATATTTCGTGGTATCTAAAAAAAAATAACTGCAAGTGTTGTATATGATAGGAGGAATTATTCTAAAATAATTTACAAAACTTATATATAGACTACTAAAATGTGACATGCTTATAAAAATTAAGAATATTAACTTTGTCTAAAATGATATATATGAAACACTGAAGCTTAATTAGCAACCTCCTCCGCCTCCGCCTCCACCTCCAACAGCACCGCCACTGCTGCTGTCAAAACCTCCACCACCACCAAACCAGCCGCTGCCACCACGGCCACCAATATTCCAAGTCCCTCTATGAACCCCAAAACCACGAATTCCATAATCTCGGCCACCATTATTCCAAAACCCTCCATGATACCCGAAACCACGAATTCCCACATCCACACGGCCGCCATCATTGCCTCGGATAACCTGACCTCCTCCTCCCGTGTTTCCTTCTCCTCCGTCCTCACCAGCCCCATCTTTGACCAGGCTTCCAGTCAAAGCAACAAGAAACATCAAAACACCAACACAAGAAGCAATAGCTATGACTATTATTATCCACGTCTCCATCTTAAGCAAAATATCTACATTTACTTCACCTTCATATATGTGTATATATATGTACACTTGACATAGTTTGTTCCCTGTAGACAAATAACGTGTCAAGTTAGTATTGACCTAGAAATTTTTATTATACATATTCAAACCTTTACACTACGACTGAAACTATATACTAGTATTTATATATTAACACCTTTACGTATTCAAACTTTTCATTATGGACTAAAAAACTTGGGAAGAAGTCCGTACCGTATCATAGTAGCTTTCTTACGTTTCTTTGATACCAATACGTACCAACTATGATAAAAAAAAAAAAAAAACATTCGTAGAAATATATTACTTTGTTTTAACATATTATCTTCGTCTAAGGATTTAGATGTATTGACTTCGTCAATCGATCGGACTCGAGTTCATGATACTGTTTTGGAGAAGGTCTACCGTATACGATACGGCACAGACCAAACATCCAATACCTTGTTTATATATTACACTAGATTAGGACCGCGGTACACCGCAGAGCAAAATTATTTATAATTAAAATATTAAAAATATAAATTGTATTTGTTGGTTAAATATGTTATAATTATATAATAATTGTTAAATAAACTATATAATACCGCAATATAATTTATTTTTATATAATATTAATTTAAATTTAATTAGATATGTCTATTTTCTGATACTAACAGTGTTAACAAAATAATGAAACGATGTTTTACCCGTGTAACACCGAATTACTACTATTTTTTAATTTATATAAATATCGATAAAACCTGTCCTGCTATATAACCCCGTCCCGAGATATTTTAACTCATACTATATCATCTTAACTTTTAATATTTATTGTGTATCTACGATATAATATTATCATATTTAACCTTTTAAAAATCTTTAAAATAAAGAAGCGGAATAAACCAAATAAAAGTTTTTAAAGTTTGAATGCCTTATAAATCAAGAGTCTACTCATTTGTATTCACTCATTTGTATTCAGAATCATTTTGGCAATTGAGAATATCATTAATGTCATAGTTATTGCAATGTAATTTTCCAGAAATTTTATTTACAATTTCATTTTCCGGAAATTTGATCTAGATTATTAGTAAAAGAATATATTTTCGCGGGTCCTATGAAAATTTGGACATTGTTTTGTTTACAACCTAAATAAATGGAGGCCCTTAAATTATGAATTATCAAAAGACCCATAAAATACTAAGAGGTCCATATAAAATTGCTAGAGGTCGACAGAATTAATTGCATTAGTAGCATTAATTGCTAAAACTTTCCTTATTAGTATTTTTAAGCAAAAACTGCTCCAAAAATACTAGTATAGATACAGAATATCGAACATAAATTTTCTTGCGTGTGTGTTAATTGTTAAACCAGACTTTTTTCTCGGGACTAATTAATTTTTATATTGCAGCAAGTTTGCAACTAATCTACCGCAATTACTAAAACGAAAGGGCCCGATATAAAGCCCAATTAATTTTAGTTTGGGCCAAAATTCAAATCCGAACGGGTCTTAACCCGACCCATATAACATCACCGCTTTACGCCACCAGACTTTTGGGGGATATTTTTAGTCGTGAACAAAATTTTTGCCGACCTACGGAGCCGTCGCCTCGTATATATTACAAAAACCCCATTCCTAACTCTTTCTCTCTTCTTCTTCCAATCGATCTACAGAGAGATATGTCAGGTTTAGCGTGTAATTCGTGTAACAAGGAGTTCGAAGACGACGCTGAGCAAAAGTTTCATTACAAATCCGAATGGCACCGTTACAATCTCAAGCGCAAGGTGAATACAAATCAATCTCTCTCTCGTGTTTTTGGCTTTTTTTACGTTTTCTTGTTCGTTTGCGTTAAGAGTTTGATTTAGCTTATACAAATCGTGATTTGTGTTCCTGTTCCCGTGATTATGATGTTATTATTAGATAGCTGGTGTTCCTGGAGTTACAGAGTCACTATTTGAAGCTAGACAAGCAGCTATAGCTCAGGAAAAGGTCAAAGCTGTTGAAGCACCGATGCTTTATACCTGTGGTATCTGTAATAAAGGTTACAGGAGTTCCAAGGCTCATGAGCAGCATCTTAAGTCCAAGAGTCATGTTTTGAAGGCTTCGGCGAGTAACAAAGAGGAAGGTGATAAAGCTATAATCAAGCAGCTTCCTCCTCGTCGTGTTGAGAAGAATGATACTGCTCAGTTGAAGGGTTCGATTGAGGAGGAGGAAAGTGAAGAGAGTGAGGATGAATGGACTGAGGTTGATTCGGATGAGGATTTGGATGCGGAAATGAATGAGTCTGGTGAAGATGAAGAAGAAGAAGAAGAAGATATGGATGAGGATGGTATTGAGTTTGAGTTTGACCCTTCTTGCTGTTTGATGTGTGATAGGAAGCATAGGACGATTGAGAAATGTATGGTTCATATGCATAAGTTTCATGGATTCTTCATTCCTGATGTCGAGTACTTGAAGGATCCTAAAGGGTTTCTAACTTACCTCGGCCTAAAGGTTTGTGCATTCGGTTTAGCGCTCTGTGTTCATTGATCTTAGATCGTTGTTTTATAGCTACTTATATATATGGTTGTTGTTTCAGGTCAAGAGAGACTTTGTGTGTCTGTACTGCAATGAATTGTGCCGTCCGTTTAGCAGTTTGGAAGCTGTTCGAAAGCATATGGATGCCAAAGGTCATTGCAAAGTGCATTATGGTGATGGTGGTGATGAAGAAGATGCAGAGCTAGAAGAGTTCTATGACTACAGCAGCAGGTTCCAGTTCTTCTGCTTTCTCCTTTGTTGGTATCTTATTACCTAATCTTATCTAAATGTGCTTGAACTAATTGTTTCTTCTTTTTGATGTGTGTTTATGCAGTTATGTCAATGGAGACGAAAATCAGATGGTTGTGTCCGGTGAGTCAGTGAACACCGTAGAGCTTTTGGGTGGGTCTGAGCTTGTTATCACCAAGAGAACCGATAACAAAGTAACCTCTAGGACTCTCGGGTCTCGGGAATTCATGCGCTACTACAAACAGAAGCCACCCCCATCTTCTCAGAAGCACCTTGTCAACTCTTTAACCTCGAGGTTTGTCTTTTACCCATCAGAGATCATTTCTCTCTGTGTTTGTCTAGAAATAGTATTGCAGAATCTGACTTGAAATGAAATCTTAAACACAGGTACAAGAGAATGGGTCTAGCAACAGTGCATTCAAAGGAGGATATAGTGAGGATGAAGGTGCTGAGAGAGATGAACAAAAGAGGAGCAAGAAGCAGTGTCAGGCTCGGAATGAAGAGCAACGTCATCAGAAATCTCCCCAACAACGTCACTTATTAAGTCTTGCTCCTCAAAACATTCAGGTCTCTTCTCTTTGTTTGATTTGAGATCACAGGAAAGAATTTTGTGGAACTTGTGTTGGCGAGTGAATCCAGAACCTATCAAAGTTTTTTTCTCAATAGTACCAAAGTATCGTAGGCCTATTGGGGTCCCTTTTTGTCCGATTTAGTCTTTTGAAAGTGTTACGTTTTGGCTGAGTTTGCTGTCTGTATCTCTTGCCCAGTACTTTGTATTTCTTTTTCTTGTTAACTACTACTACACAGTCTATACTCTACTACACTAATCTCTACGTATTCTGGTAAAAGATTAGGGGCTAATCTATCTTTTCTTTATCCAGTAAACTAGTAAAGAGTAAGGGCAATTTAAGGCTTCGATTGGTAATCCAGTTGTTGATATATTGTAACCACATACACCACAGTAAAATCCAAAGCATTATGAAATCAACTTGGTAAACGGTACCAAAGTTTTTTCCCAATCTCTATGATATCTCACTAGTAGATGATTGAGCTTAGATTTAGAGGTTAACACGAAAGATTACCTCGTTCGAGTTGTCACCTTCCCAAATCCCTCTAAACCGAAACTTTGAGCCGAAGAATAAAACTGAACTGAGAGTAAACCAAGAACCAATATCAAAATTATTGTCTACCAAATCTCTAAAAATTTAATGAATTTACAATTCATAATTTAAAATTAATTAGTTTTCTACAGCAATTAAATTAATTAATTTCTAAATAGGAAACGAGCGGACTATTAACCCTAAATAGGCGGGAAGCTCTGGACAAAATTGGAGGGAAAATTCCCCCAAAAAGAAATACTCAATTCATCGCTCTCTTAATCACTTCTCAACTTCTCAATCTCTTCAGTAATACCTTAGGGTTTTCCGATTTCCGAAAGCTTCGAAAAATGTTCTCCAGCAGCCAATTCGAGCCTAACTCGGCCTTCTCCGGCGGCGGATTCATGTCTTCTCAGCCTTCTCAGGCCTACGAATCCTCTTCCTCCACCGCTAAGGTAACTTTAATCACATCTTCCCCTTTTTTCGCTTAATTTGAACCGATCGAAAGTTTCAGAAACAAATCTATTGATTTGCGCACTTGATTGATTCGATTTAGCTAAATCCGATTTGTGAAAAATATTGCAGAATCGTGAGTTTCAAGGTCTTGTTCCAGTGACGGTGAAGCAAATCACTGAATGTTTTCAATCCGGTGGTGAGAAATCTGGTCTCGTCATCAATGGGATCTCACTTACAAACGTACATGAATCTATCTCACCAGATTCTAGATTACTACTGTATTTTGTTTATATATAAGGATACTGAATTGTGTGATGCTTTGATTTGTAGGTCTCACTTGTTGGTCTAGTGTGTGACAAAGATGATTCAAAAGTCACAGAAGTTAGATTTACTCTTGATGATGGTACAGGACGAATTGACTGTAAAAGATGGTATACACACACAGATACTATTACTTTTTGATTGATGATTCAAAGAGTTTTTTTTTTAAGGTGAAATTTGTATAATTTGGTGATGTTTGTTCGTTTCTTTATAGGGTGAATGAATCTTTTGACGCTAGAGAAATGGAGTCTGTGCGGTTAGTATCTTTTTAGTTTTGTTGTCTGATTTATGGTAAAAGATTACATTTGTTTTGGAAGTGTCTTCTAATGGGTGAGGTTGTGAAATGAAACAGTGATGGAACTTATGTGCGTCTCAATGGTCATCTGAAGACTTTTCAGGGGAAAACTCAGCTTCTTGTTTTCTCTGTCAGGTATGTATTTTGATGGAAACTTTGGCATTTGCAATAGATTTTTGGTATACTCTACTTAAGGTTGTTAGATATATATGTGAAGTCATTTTGAGTGTTAAAAGATTGTTTTTGTTTTTGCAGGCCTATAATGGACTTTAATGAGGTTACGTTTCACTACATTGAGTGTATACACTTCTACTCCCAGAACTCTGAATCACAGGTAATAGAAAGTGGAATAAAGCAAAAAGATTAACTTTGTTGTTGTAAGATCACAATTTTCAATCAATGCTCTCTGACATGTGTTTTCTCAACAGGGACAACAAGCTGGTGATGTTACTCAGTCGGTTAACACTACGTTTCAAGGTGGATCTAACACAAACCAGGCAGCACCATTGAACCCTGTACGTTGAGATTCACCAAGTATTTTTTTTTTTTTGGTTTCCTTCATGACATGATTTGCTTGCTTAAAATATCATTGTTGTTGCTCTCTTTTTAGGTGGTGTCCTCTCAAAACGATGGGAATGGTCGCAAGAACTTGGATGACATGATTCTAGACTATCTAAAGCAACCTGCTTGCACGTGAGTTTGCTTTACCTTGCACCACTTCGAATCAAAACTCATTTTGCTTGCCTGTGACTTTGAGTCTGCTGTACACACTGCACCACCTATAGTCGGTCTCATAATTGTTATTTGTTCATTGCAGAGCAAGACAACAGGGTATACACATTGATGAAATTGCTCAGCAATTGAAGATCCCAAAGAACAAGCTAGAGTACGTTCTTTTCTCCTTTCTCCTTTCTCCTTATAACCTCTGTCAAAGTTGTTGTGTTCATGAGTTTGCTTTGTTTTCTTTCTGGTGTATTTATAGGGGCGTTATCCAATCACTGGAAGGAGATGGTCTGATATACTCGACAATCGATGAGTATCACTTCAAGCACGTCGAGCTCTGATCTTATCTAAAAGTCATCTAGAGTTTGGTTAATCCGTAGATAAAGAGTCATTATTAGTGTCTGGTGATTTGAGAGATGTTTTCAATATCTAGAACCTAGGATCACGTCTAGTTCAATTCTGAAACTCTGGTATTGTTGGATTGTTTCCTTGTTTCCTTCAATTTGGTAAACCGACATCAAAAAGTTCGAAGTTGCTTATTTTTATCTGAAACAAAATGTGTGTTTAAGTCAATGGTGTGTGATGAGACATATGTTGCAGACTGAATCAAACTTGTAGAGAGATTTCTTTTTGTTATGAGTTATTACAATTGATTACGGTTTGATTTTGAAATTACAGTTTGGTTCGGTTTACATTGGTTTTGGAAAGAAGAAACCAAAAAAAAAATCACGCCACGCCACGCGACGGCAATTTGGGAAACAAGAGTGTCGAATTAAATAGGCATGATTTTGGTAGGTTAGAACCCACAGGAATTGGCTACACTCGCGCAACTCGCGTTTTATGCGCGTGGGTAAGAAATAAAGCCTTGTGATTGGCTGAAAAAAAACAAAATAATAGCTCCCCTCCTCCTCCGATAATAACATAATTTACTTGTTTTCGATTTCTTCGTCTCTTGCTAAAAGTTGATTCCCTAATAAAAAAGGGCTTAACATCAACAAAAATTTACATTTATGTCTTTAAATGATTAAATCTATCAATTACAATGTTGACAAAAAAAAAATACATTAATTACAAAGACTATCTAATTAGACTAGGAACTTGTTAAAACGGATCCTAATCTAATAGTTTTGGAATCAAATAGTTAAACTAGTTAGTTAGCTGAAACCATTAGTTTACCTGGTGAACCCCCTAACAGAGGCCCTGTCACTACTAAATAAAGATTATGGACTAAAAATCTTCAACGTTGATCTCTATATTTCTCCTATTTTATGTTGTAACATCTCATCATTCTTTGCATAAAATAACAAATCTCAATATCAGTCCCTAAAACCAAAGGTACAAAATAAAACAGTCTAAAGCCAAATAGAGGTAACAACAATAATGTCAAGTTCAAATTTAGCCAGCACAAATATATAAGTAAATGTCTCGGCACCATTAATCTTGAACGCTTCTTTAAGTCTGTATATATACCTAAGCTGATCCTCCTATTGCAACTCAGGCTTTGAGGTTTGAGCTTTTAATATAGAACAATAAGGGTAATAAATAAAAACACCCATAAATGGGTCTCAAAGTCTCCTCTTCTTTCCTCTGTCTCGCCATCTTACTCGCTGTTTCCTCCATTGTATCAGCGGTTAACATAACCCGAGCGCTCGAGAAATACCCTGAATTCAGCAGCATGACTGAGCTTTTCGCCAAGACCGAGCTCACGCCGATTATCAACAAACGTCAAACCATCACCGTGCTGGCTCTTAGCAACGACGCTATTGGTTCCATCTCTGGTAGACCCGAGGAAGAGCTCAAGAACATTCTTATGAACCATGTTGTTCTTGACTACTTTGATGAGCTCAAGCTCAAGGCTCTCAAGGACAAGAGCACATTGCTCACTACCCTTTACCAGTCCACCGGTTTGGGACAACAGCAAAACGGTTTCCTCAACTGCACCAAATCTAACGGAAAGATTTACTTCGGTTCCGGTGTGAAAGGCGCTCCCCAAACCGCTGAGTACATTACGACAGTCTTCCGTAACCCATACAATCTCTCTGTGGTCCAGATCAGCATGCCCATTGTGGCTCCTGGACTTGGGGCTCCGGTTAAGGTTCCTCCACCCCCACCCATGTCTTCACCACCAGCTCCATCTCCCACCAAGAAGGGTGCTGCCACTCCAGCTCCTGGACCAGCTGAGGAAGAAGATTACGCAGACTCTCCTCCTGGTTTAGCTCCAGAGACCGCACCTGCATCAGCACCATCAGAAGCTGATTCACCAGCTCCGGCACCAGAGAAGTCTGGTAAGAAAAAGATGCCAGCAGCTGACGAGGCTGAACCACCTTCTTCTGCGTCTAAGACTGGCTTGAACTTTGGTGCTGTCCTCGTTCTCGGGTTTGTTGCTAGCTTTGCTGGGTTCTAAGATGGATTAAGACAGAGGCAATGGTGATATGAAGTGGATCAATTACACGAACAATTTCTACCCACATTATTGTACCTCAATCATCTATCATTAGGCAAAAGTGTGATGTTCTGTCTTGTGAAACTTGTATTACCAAATTGTAACTTTAATGTTATATCTTCATTCATCCAATCCATAACATAACTAACGCTTGCTTCAAACTAGCATAGTAGCATTACGAAGACGACTTAATACCAAACTACATAAATCATTTCAAATCAACGAAATATATCAGAAAGTTTTAGCTTCAATAACCTGCACAAAGCCGATCAAGCACTGCAAAAATGATGAACTGGTGGTTGAAGGGTTTTCACCAAACCATTAAAAATTAATCCTAAAAAGTCTTGCAGTTGCTCTAGAGAGTCAAATATTAAAGCCTATTAGCCGATGGCTGAGGAATAGACAAAAGACTCAGCATTGATAGAAACTATTACTCCTATGTCATTTAATCTTCTCCACGATGTCCTTAATGACCTCTTCCATCTTCAGTTCCATCATCGGTGTAAATGGGCGCTTCATACCCTACATAAGAAAGTCACATCATCTTCTATATAACATGAAAGCAAACTATTTCTTATTGTATACCTAGTCACTAACAATCTGATCTGGTAGTTAGTTTTGTTTCAAAGGACTTAGCACGAAGCTCAAACAAGCCAAAACGGTACTTAGAAACGTAGCAGAGTGAAAACATAAAGTAAACCACATTAGTGATCAGTTGACTCAGCTGACGGATCTCAAACTGATTTCCAATTTCAATACCATACCATGAAAGAAACTATGTTACGAGATGTAGAACGGACAAGATAAGAAAACTCAATTCAAATGGAACAAAGCCACTCACAGAAGTATGACTCAATTAGTATAAAGAATGAAGTAGCTTACCAAAAGACTGATAAATGTTTCACCGCCTTCCTCTCGAATCTCAAAGCAACCACGCCTTGGCTGTTAAAACACATCAGAAAAGGGAAAAAAAATTAGCATACTAATGCATCACATATTGTGTCAAACATCTTCAAACAATCATAACCCACAAGCATTTATGACAACATATATACATCTGAAGGATTCACTACCTTATCAGGATTCACAGTCACAATGATGCCAGGAACAGCTTCCTCCAAACCTTCCTTCACCTGATTTGCCTTCTCCTTGAACGATTTGCATTGTTTGCTTCACCAAAACCACAACACACTTCAGCAATGTAACGAGACATAGCATCATTCATATACAATGACTTCACTTTAAGATTTCTCTCCTCAAACATCACACCAATTACAATCAAGAAGATTCAAAGAACGAAAACCTAACAACAAGATAAGAGTAAACCCTAAGAACCACGAAATTTCCAAAAAAATCCAAAAGATTTAGCTTCAAAATCGGAGAACAAAAAGCCCTAAATACTCGCTTCTACATTTGCCCCCAAATTTCTCCAAAAAAAAAAAAAAAAAAACCCTAAAAAGAAGGAAGAAGACAAATTCGTTTACCAGTGCTCGATCACAATCTTCTTCTTCCCAGAGTTATCGTCATCTTCTTCTTCCTTTGCTTCCTCTGCAGCATCATCTTCACCATCTTCCTCCTCCTCCTCTTTCTCAACTTTCACAGCGACCTCTTCTTCTTCTTCTTCTTCTTCTTCTTCTTCTTCTTTTTCTTTCTTAATCTTCTTCGTCGCAGATCCACCAGCCTTCGCTTTCGTCTTCCTTTTCTTCTTCTCAGGAGATTCGAGCTGAACAAGCTTAGAAGAAGAACCGCTTCGCCGAGTGTCACTTCGAGTCTTCCGATCCATGCTTCGTAGCACTCTTGTCGACGTCACAGTAGTAGCTACAGCTTTCCCTTTCCCTTCTCCGTCGACCTTCGGCGGCGCCATTTGTACGGTAAAGAGAGAGAGACTCAAAAAGAAAAGCTCCGTCGCCAAAACCAAAAAACCTCCGCTCTCTCTCTCTCTTCTCTGTAGATATTTTCACTCTTTTCAACCGTTCGTTTTTATATTTTTTATTTTTTTTTACATTTAGTTAAAAGACGATACAGGCGGGGTTAAAAGATTAAGTTACCCGTGGAAAGACACGTCATCGTAAATTTGAATAGACGGTCAAGATTAACTGTAGAGTAAAAATAAAAGACTGACACTGTTACAATTGTTGTGTGATCATAAAAAAGGCGTGTGTTGTGGAATTAGGCGACATATCATGACGTTTTACTTCTAAAGATTAAGACCACATGCTGTTTTTGGTTTATTAATCAATGTAAAAAAAATGGTTGCTGAAGCCGTTTTACAATTGGTTCTCTCAAGAGTAGATGATGTATTGGTTCTTGGAAATTGTTATGTTATTAGTTATTTTATTTTCTTATATATATTTCAAAAATAACTAGATACAATTGGGTTTCTTAAAAAGTTACATTCATGCTTACGTATAAAACCATAAAATTTTGAAAGTTAGAGTAACAATATATATTAAATGAAACTTAAAAACAAAAAGATTTAAAAACAAAAAAATGGAAATGCTTCACGAATAGATAAATGAAATGGAAGGCTCAAAATTTGAAACCAATCGACCATATAAATATTAGAATCACATAATTACACTAATCTTATATTATAGTAACTTTTAATATTTTTCTATAATAAGCAGTCGAGTCGATATTTCATCTTTAAAAATCTTGTTAAGATAGTAAAAAATGTATATGTTCATTGATCAAGATAAATTAAAGGTTTTGAAAAGACCTCAAACAAGCCAAAACGGTACTTAGAAATGTAGCAAAGTGAAAACATAAAGTAAACACACAAAATTTATAAGTCGATACTACTATTGGGATTGGACTACAAGGTACGTGTCCATCTCGAAAGATTGTTGCTTGCAAATTTGTGCAAACAATTATTAAATTTAGATACAAGACAAATCAGAAATAAATATATTTTTATTGATAAATTATACGGTAAAAAAATACCACAATTATATATGAAGTGTGTTACAAGTAGCATACCAAGCATGAATTCCGCATCAATCAAATCCTTTTTTCCATGAATGTGTCACTTTCTGAATTAAGTAGATATGTTTATAATCAACTTGTAATTCACTAATAGTAATATATTACTTTTTTCTCGTCACTTTTTATGGAATTACCAAAACAGTTTTAAATTACATTAGATATGTCTCGGCCTCTCGGGTAATACATATAACCACAGGTGGAGCTAGGTTGTGGTGAGTGGCTCAGTTGTAACACATCGATGAACGTTCACACACCTCGGTGGATACTACCAAAACATACATGTATATCCGTATCAATCAAATTACGTTACGTTTGTAACAATTTGTGTATGTGTCCGCCATGCAATATTCAGAACGACTAAATTTTAGAGTTCTTAAAAATAACGAATTTTTACATCACTATTCACTAATAAGATGTAAAAGTTTTATTGGGGAAAAAAAAATGGATTTGCGATAGGATGCAAAAATGAACCCAATTAATAAGTACATCATATAGCACAAAGTGCCACTATAGTTTCTATTATCATGCATATATAGTTTTGATTTTCTGAAAATTACATAGTCATGCAAATTTACTTAATTAAGATTATTTTCTAACGGAAATTTTTAATAATTCTTCGTAGTAAAACGTGGTTACCCAATAACATATTAGAATAGGAGAGTTAATATAACACACGCAAAAGATGATTTGATGAGATGAACGTGTCGTAATTTCTTGTACGAGTGAGTATATCTTAACATTTTGAAGATTTTGAACTGTAAACAGATTATAACAATCTTTTAACATATTTTTGCTAATAAAAAAATCGTTATACGTAATGGTGATAGCTTCGGAGGAAACATTAAGACTAAAATGTACAAAGAACGGTAGGTTCCTAATGATCGGGACACTCGTCCTTGATTAAAGACGCATTTCGTTTTCTTTACATGAAGTGTTTGATAAGTTAAACCTATTGTATTTTCTGGAAGACTGTGAATATATATGAGGGAAAATACTATAATATATAGTATATAGTAATATATCTTCTCAAAGTATATAATTGTCGTGGCTATTTTCAAAATCGGCATGTTTCATCTGATAGAATTATAATATATTATTTTAGTTAACGATAAAATTATCTATTTTTTGGACGACACCACTGAGTTCATTGATACAATACACTTGATTGGGGTTAAATGTCTACTAAGTAAGCGAATTTGTGCAATTTTTCTTGTACTTTTGATGACGTACTCCAAGCTAATTGTTTCTAAATATGAGAATATTAGTGTACGTAAATATGTTGTTGTTTTGTGATCAAGTTATTCATATCCTATACTAGCTATTAGTAAGTCAAACCGGAGTTTCTAAATGAAATGTTGGGTTTCGACTTATTAATTACTACTATATACGCTTCTTTGTCGGGTATCATTAATATTTTAGGACAAGTCGTAAAAAGTTTTGAAGCAAACCAATAGTGTGTCCGCAATATTTGGACCGTAAAGGAAATGTGATTATCTATTAAGTTTATACCAAATGATCTCGAAGTGAGAGTATCTAAAGTGCTAGGTTGATTTCCAATTGGTAAATTTTGTTGTTACTAAATTTCTTTAACAACATTTTTCATTTTTGTGAATAGTAATGGAGCAAATGAATCTGCGGGTTGTTGAATGATTATATGAAATCCTTAAAAGATACAATTGAAGGAGACAACAGTTATACAAACCGTCATCCATATTATATCTTTGGTAAAAGTTTCAAAAAAATTTCTTTTCCAAATTGAAGTATAAGATACATTATAGAACTTAATTAATATTGGTCATTTTGTGGTCTTGATAGGAAGAGATTTTTTTTTTGTTCAAACTAATCATAGTCATCATCAACTATATTTAAGAGAAATCATCACCATTTTTCTTTCAAACCTTGTTGATTCCTAGTGATAAACGATTTCTAGGCTCATTTGCGGATTTGGATAATAGTAGGGAGACAAAACGATTCTCTTTTTTTCTTGCTCGATTCGATTCACAACAATAATAGAAAAAGAACACAACCGAATCTTATGTAAATAAACACCAAGTCTAGTAAATAATGAACATGAATGGATAAAAAAATGTGTTGAAAAGACAAAGTCGTCAACTTTATATTTTATTAATATGTATAAAATTACATAGACAAATAATTAATTTTTGGAATAATATTAATTGTTCAGGTGAGAAAAACTATATACCTCCCAACGTAATTATTTCAGGGGACATATATTTATAAGGTAAGATGAATTAGTGTAGTAAGGGTCTAAAAGGAGAATTTCTTGACCAACAACACAAAAAAAACAAAGGATAAAATTTGGACGTGGGAGGTAAGCTGCATGTACCTTGTACTTGAAGACCCTTATTAGGTGAGAGCTTCATGCACACACTCTCTAGTCTCTTCCACATTTTCCTCTTTTTCTACATTATAATTTCTACTCGATAAGATAGTAATGTTAATTCAATTATTTATAGATAATCGCATAAACAATAAAATGTAAATACTTACAAAACAGTAGTATCTTACAAAGCAGTCTTCATTTTAAAGTTCCATGTTTTGCAATCTTGGATGGTAACTGTAATTTCCTAAATATGCAAGAACTTATAAATATGTGTATATATTATAATTAATAAAGGCAAAACCGTGTTATAATAATTGTTTTTTTAATCACATGCACGACAAAAGTAAGAAGAAAAGAAGAAAAAACCCTACCCTTATTTTGTCTTCTTCCTTCATTTTTTTCTCCTCTTCCTTCATATTTTCCTCCTTAGAATAGTCGCAAGTCATCCCTGTCTAGTGATATATAAATACCACCAAAACCCTAATCTCATAAAAGTTTTGGTTGTCTGGTTTTTCTTCTTCCATACAAGTAAGCCCAATATCTCACCCTATACTTGTCATATCTCTTGTTATTTTTTTCTTTTCGAATTCCTCTTTTAGTACCTTTATCTTATGGATTGTGAATCTTAGACATGTTACTATATGTGTTTCAAGGAGATAGAAAGGTTCTTGGATCTGGACTAAAGATCATATAAAATGGAACAAGGAGATCACCAACAGCAGAAGAAAGAAGAAGAAGCTTTGCCGCCAGGCTTCAGATTTCATCCAACGGATGAGGAGCTAATATCTTATTACTTGGTTAATAAGATCGCCGATCAAAACTTCACAGGCAAAGCAATCGCCGACGTTGATCTCAACAAGTCCGAACCGTGGGAGCTTCCTGGTACGTTAATTACTCTTATTACTTTCTTCCTACACACGCGCGCACACACACACATAAAAGATCACATGTATATCTCTTCGATCGATATGTAGATAATTTTTTTTTGATGGGTAGATAGATACATGTGCATATTGATATACATCGTTGATTTTATTCAAGATTGGTATGACCTTATTTATTTGGGTTAGAAAATATCCGAAGCAATTTTTTGAACATATTAAAAACCAAAATTATGTGTTTCTTCTACTTTAAGCATATATATGGTATACATAATACATACATGAGGAAAATGATAGAAATGAGTCATTGAATGTTGAGAACATGCCACACACACACATATATATATGTATGTATATACTAGATCTACACATGTACACATAAATTTAATGATCTTCTATTTTGGGAAGCATCTAAAAGTTCATTAGATATATTTACACCCATTATATATATAATTCGCCTTATGAAAATGCATGCAATAATGTCATGAGGATATTCTAGATTACTAGTCGTAAGTCAGTTAGTGTAAAATTAAAGAGAGTACATCATTGGTTGTAATTCCTTTGTATTAGCTATCCCATTCACAATCTATAAAACTATTTTCTTGTACTATAAACTAATGAATTTGTCCCCCCAAAAAAAAACTAAGGGATAAGCATGTGGTTGTGGTGCACTGGTGCGAAGGCTAGATAGATGTAAAAATCTTTTTTCCCTTTTTCCTTTCGGTCACAATATAAATGTAAAATATATGGAATACATTTATCAAAAGAATCTTTGGAATAGATGAAGTTTCCTTAAACAATGCTCGGTATAGAAAGAGAGAGAGAAAAAAGTAAGCATGTATCTTGAAAATAGAAAGTCACACGATGAAGTTTCCTAACAAACATTAGTTACATGAACGGAAGTCATGCATTCACTACCGTACGTACGTTAATTTCTCATCAACTTATTTTGTCTTTAGTTCCATCCATAATCAAGATATTGATAAACTAACATTATCTTTGTTTTTTATCTAGTTATCTTGGTTCCAAACTGTGCGGATTATTCAGCTTAATAACACATTTTTAAAAAATATAACTTTATAAATAACAAATCACTCATCTAAAAAACCTAAAACATTCATCATATTAGTATTACTCAGCTCAAAATGTTACCACTATTTTACAGTTAACTTCATTACTCTAGGATTCATCTAACATACCAACAATACCATCTTTTCAAAGAGTCGCTTTACTAATCGTCACAAAATAATATATTATTATCGTCGATTCTAGAAGCAGAAAGCTTAATTATTAGTAATATGTTCACATTTTGGAAATGTTTTTTCTTTTAAAAAAAAGTTAATTCGCCAAGTTATTCACAAAGTTTCTGTTTGAGTAAATTGTTGATAGAGAAGGCGAAGATGGGAGGAAAAGAATGGTACTTTTTCAGTCTACGGGACCGGAAGTACCCGACAGGGGTGAGGACGAATAGGGCGACGAATACAGGATATTGGAAAACCACCGGAAAAGACAAAGAGATATTCAATAGCACAACATCCGAGTTGGTCGGAATGAAGAAGACTTTGGTCTTCTACAGAGGAAGAGCTCCTCGTGGGGAGAAGACTAGTTGGGTCATGCATGAATATCGACTTCACTCTAAGTCTTCCTACAGAACCTCCAAGGTATAATATTTTTACATATTTATATATACTAGCTAGCTCAATAATTCTTACTTCGTATCTATGATGGTACACGTAAATGCAGCAAGACGAGTGGGTAGTGTGTAGAGTATTCAAGAAAACAGAAGCAACCAAGAAATACATAAGCAACAGTAGCAGCAGCACAAGTCATAACCACAACCACGTAAGAGCCTCATTACTATCAACCAACAACAACAACCCTAATTACTCATCAGACCTCCTTCAACTCCCACCGCATCTACAACCACACCCAAGCCTCAATATTAACCAGTCCATCATGGCTAACGCGGTTCACCTAGCCGAGCTCTCTAGGGTCTTCCGTGCCTCCACAAGCACCACCATGGACTCTGCTCATCATCAGCAGCTAATGAACTACAACGTCCACATGCCTGTCTCAGGGCTCAATCTCAACCTTGGCGGTGCACTGGTCCAGCCGCCTCCTGTTGTGTCACTCGAGGATGTCGCTTCGGTTAGTGCTTCGTTCAACGGCGAAAACGGGTTCGGAAATGTGGAGATGAGCCAGTGCATGGACTTGGATGGATACTGGGCATCTTATTAAAGTGGTAATTGTCAGTTTAAGTTATGGTTCTTATTTTGTTTGCACGCGGAAGAAAATTCCCTTTACTTGTTGGTAAAACCTTTTTGTTTGTTTTTATTGTCGCATTTGTTTACCTATTCTAGGAAGATATCAAGATTCAAAGGTTAGTCAAGCCAATTATGGTGCGACTCTATGATTTTCAGTTACAAATAAAATAAAAGCTGTAATATTTCCCAATATTTCAAAAAGGATAAAAGAAAGAAAAAAAACATGGCTTTTAAAAAAGAGTAATGGAGGAACTCCCAAATTTTATCCACATAAATCACAAAATACACAAACCAAGCCCTTGCTAGATTTCCTCTAGATGTCTAATCTTCTCTGTATAAAAAGACTGAAAACTTTATATCCAAAAGGCATCTCAAAAACGGAGAGAGAGAGAGAGAGTGAAGAAACACTTGTGCACAGCGAGCTTAAACCATAAGATACCTCTAACATAAGCTGTTTCTTTCATACTAACGAAGAAAACATATAGACTGTTGCTGAGGCACAAAGAGAACGCATCAAAATCCGTCTTTACCTGCAAGAGTATAGCGAAAGGTCAAGCTCACTTGACACAAATCACTCCAAAGATTTAACCTCAGTCACTAGTCAGTTACAGCTTTTACACTACATGAGCACTTAACATAAGGACTATGCATTTATGATTCAGAAACGGGACACACTATCCATATATCAACATCAGTCAGACTCAATTCTATGGAAAGTAAGTTCTGGCTTGGCCTAACGACCTATTCAACGACTGCACATTCTTTGTTCCAGATCCATTCTGCGACGTGTATTTAAGCATAATGTAAGATGTACCTCTAATATTTATAGCACGCGGAAGTAACAACAGCGTCATCATGTGACTTCACTTGTCAGAATGACCCCTTTTGGCCTTACGGCGAGTATGGTGATGAGGCTGTCGGATAGGCTTCTTTGTCTTTGTGCTACAATAAACATATAACAAGCTCACTGAAGGTCATTAAGTGAAATCAAGGATGGTGTATCTGTACTAACTAGAGAGCAATATACTGAAAGTTAATATTAGCATCTTATAGATAATGATTGGTTATAAGAAACTTGCCAGAAGAGCGAACAGAGAAATTTGTACACTATGAAGATGGGTAACGCCAACAAAGCAGAGGCCTGCAGTGAACAGTTTTTCAACTTTTAAGTTGAGAGGCAAAAGAACAAAAAAGCATGATGTCTTAAGAGTACAAGACCAGAAAACATACTGTAAACCAAATGAACTCTTTCGTGGCAAAAGGTTCCATCAGCTCATGGCTCTTCAATTTTCTTTCGACATTAGCTTGAAGCTTCACAGATAGACACACTTATCAGCTTAAAAGACAACATCTTCCTCCAGAAATGATACTACTATTCATAACTAGAATGTATATATAATATACACAGTGCTTCCCATCCTGACCTGATGGTGATACGTTGAGGCAGATTTTAGGGACTCTTTGTAGATGTGAACCGCCTTCTTTGTGTAAGGCTTCATGGTAGCTCTCACCTTATCAACATGTGGTTTTGTGGCCGTGGCTACTTGATCAACGTATGGCTTGCTAAATTTTTTAGCCTCCTGGAGAGCAAAAACAGAACGCATTAAGTGGATATTGTCATCAACGATAAGCTGAAAGACTAATATCAAAAACAAAAAGAAAAATACTTCACCTGGTAATAGGGATCTATATGTTCTTGAAACTTGACAATATGTGGAGTAACTGCACTCTTGGAAGCATGGTAAGCCTCTTTCGCTTTGGTAGATAGTGTTTGCACGTGTGGCTCAACATGTGTTTTAACAGTCTCTTTCATGGCCGGAATATATTTCTGGAAACAGAATTGCGTAAGCATAAGCATAACCATAAGTGCCTCATGAGGAGTAATGGTAGACATTGGTTGTAAGCTGCTTACAGTTTTAACATTAGCCATGTGCGGTTTAGCCCATTTTTCAGCTTGATTTTTGGCTTGTGTCACCTAATAGATAATTAAACTTCATTAGACATACGTTTCCTTAAATAGACATGTATCACCATTCCAATGGATAAACAAACAGTACCTTATGAGTTACTTTCTCCATAACTGGTTTTCCGTGGGCGTCCCAATGTGTCCCAGCAACAGTCTGAGTTCAGGAAGTGCCGACCTCAGTTGAGAAAATCTATTGTGTCAGAAAGTCGTAAGAGACAAACTCTATTTACCTGAAATTTAGCCCAGTGTACAACAAGCCAAGGGGGAAGCCACGCCCCATGAACCTCCATCAGTTCCTTAGCCTTTGTGGTTGCTTCATACTTTGTCCGCACCATTTCTTCCTAAAATTTCATTTTGATAAGATTAAAAAGTGATGGAAAAAAACCAAAAAGTCGAGGAGAACCAAACTTAAACCATGAGCACCATATCATCATACCTCGGAGAGTTTAAGAGCACGCTCAAGTTTTCGTATTTTGTTCTTCTGCTCTTCATTTGTCTTGTGAAACTGCAGGACTCTCTTGTTAAATTTGGCAAAAAAAAACAAAAAGCACGCATCCATACTTGACTTGCATACAATTCCAATTTCTACATTAAAACCAAACATCGACTTTGAAAAGGAGTTGTCCTGCAGAACAGATAATATAACTAGGGACACAAAAACTCAAAAGGAAAGACCAAAAAAAGTTACTCAAGAGCTACATTTAATTGGCTAAAACCTTAAAAAAAGTCCAGCAAAAGATGGAAACAAGGTAGATTAAATAAGAAAAATCAATTACTTTGCACGACCAGAGTTAAGCTATATAAATTGATTAACAGAGATACTAATAACATGACTCACGAGAAAAAAGGAACCAAAGGATGTAAAAAACATACTTTCTCAAGTCTCGAGTTCAATTCATTTAGCTTTTTCTCAGCTGCACTACTCCGTGCTTCTATCGATTCTTTCTCCTTGTTTTTCTGCTCTAGAAAGTTCTTGAGTACATCAACCTGAAACGTTGAGAGTAAAGAATTAAGCAACTTACATGCATATACATATACAAGATGAGTTCTCAAAATATAAAGATCTCTCACCTGCTTCTCTAACTCAGCAGCTCGTGCTTGTGCTTTACTCAACAATTCCACAGAATCTGATGAACCTTTTTTCTGATGAAGCAAAAAAAAAACACAATCAGTGACTCCAAACTGAAAGCAAGATTAGAAAAGTATACAAAGATGAGTGAACAAGGAAGTAAATTGAAGTGAGACACCACTACATGCATACCTTAAGTGAAGAAACCTCAGTCTCCAGAGAAGCAACTTTGGCTTGTCTCTCTTGAAGAAGCTTCTCCTTCTCTGCTAATAACTCTTCTCTCCCTTTAAGTTCTCTTGTTTTCTCATCAATTTGAGATTCTTCACAAAACCCACAAAACAAAACATAAATTGAGAATTCGCACAAAGTTAAAAAAATCGAAGTAACTGTAAGATTCCGAGTTGTAAAAACCTAGGGCACGGATTTTAGAATTAAGTTGATCCAATTCGATTTCACCGCCGTCGATTCCAGCGTCGGCGAAGACGAGACAAGTGGTGAAATTGAAAACCAAGGCGAGAAATAGTAACAAAGCCACGAGTTTCGCGGCCGCCATGTTCTGAATAAAACTAACAAAGAAGATTTGATCTCGCCGGAGATTTTTTTCTCTCTTCTTCGAATTTGTTTGTTTGATCAAATTGGACCTTTTTTTTTTTTTTTTTTTTTTGATGATTGGAAGAAAAAAGACGACAAGTTTTTTTTTTTTTTTGTGTGTGTGAGTGTGATGAGAGTGTGGTTTGGTGACTAACACGTGGCAATATATTCTCAGGATATGGAAAGAAAACTTACTACTGAAGGTAATGTATAAAGTCACTGTGATACTCAAATTGTATTAATATTTCTTACTACTTTTGAAGAAAATACTAAATTGGTTTGGTTTGGAAATCCAATACATCTTATAGGGGTATCCATAATTTATGTGAATACTTTTTCGTGTCGTTTAAAATTAATTTTGATTTGGTACAGTTTTTAGGTTTTTCCTTATTATTTTAACAAATTATCCAATAAAAATTGTATAATTTATTTTAAAAATATTAAAAACAAAACTAGGAAAGTTGAATTATGTAGTGAACTAATTTTTTTAGTAGAATCTAAAAAATGAATTAAAGATATTAACCACAGATTCTCATTAGTCATGTTGTGAATGTGATAGGTATCTTTAAAACTAATTTTTTTTTAAAGTATCTTTAAATGTGTGAATATGTTAATTAGTGTCTTTTTAGAGTCTAGAGACACTTCAGATCTTCAAAACAAAGATGTTTTAAATTTTAAATATTAATTTATTTTTAAGATATCCATCTACACATAACTAGTTACCCATATACCAATTTTTTCTCTTTTTTGTTCCCATCAGTATTTTTGTGATTATTACAAATGTTTAAAGTTACATTTATTTCTATGCAATCTTTGAATCCTCAGTATTACATTTATTTCTATTACATTTATTTCTATGCAATCTTTGAATCCTCAGTATTAAAATTGTTTTCGGTAATAAATAACTTCAAAACATTCTGTAATAAACTAATAGAGTAATGTTTTTGCAATTACATCCAAGCTTACCAGTGCGGTAGCAAACTTTTGGTGGAGTACTAATGGTCAGTTAGGGAGAATGCATTGGCTTGCCTGGGAGAAATTATGTGTAAGCAAACAGTTGGGTGGTTTGGGTTTCAGGAATGTGGATGACTTTAATTCGGCATTACTGGCCAAGCAGTTATGGCGTCTCATAGACGCTCCAGAATCGCTGTTTGCCAGGGTTTTTAAAAGTAGGTATTATCGGAATACGAATCCTTTGGATCCGATTAGGTCATACTCTCCCTCCTATGGATGGAGGAGTATATGTTCTGCTCGCTCTCTGGTAAATAAAGGGCTTATTAAACGGGTTGGCTCTGGGGACACCATTTCTATATGGTCTGACCCTTGGGTACCAGCTCAATTCCCGAGACCAGCTGTCAATAAGGGTCCGTTAAAGGACCCTTATCTTCAAATGAATCATTTAATTGATCGACAAACTAATACTTGGCGTATGGATATGCTTAATGAGCATTTTGATCCACTTGATGTTGCATTGATAAGGGCTATACCATTGGGTGGTAACCAAAAGGATGATCCTTTCGGTTGGCATTTCACAAAAACAGGGAAGTACACAGTCAAATCAGGCTATCACACTGCACGTCATGATGTGGTTCGGACTTTTGCAGCCATTGGTTCAGGCCCGGACATTACCCCTCTACTCGCTAGTGTGTGGAGGGCCCGTTGCCCACCCAAGATTCAACATTTTATGTGGCAGGTTTTATCTGGTTGTATTTCGGTTTTGGCAAATTTGGGACGACGGGGTATTGCTTGTGATTTACGGTGTGTATGATGTGGTGCGGACATGGAGACTATTAATCATGCCATCTTTGTGTGTCCTCCGGCCCGCCAGGTTTGGGCCCTAGCACATGTACCGGTGGGACCTATTTCCTTCCCGACATAATCTGTTTATGCGAATGTAGATCACTTTTTAGGGAAACAGAACCCTGGGGCTCATGTAGCGGCTTTCCCATGGCTTATGTAGTTTATTTGGAAAGCAAGGAATGCACGTGTTTTTGACAATATTGTCGATCGGCCGGAGGATATTGTAAAGGTAGCAGAGGGAGAAGCTGCAGCGTGGCAGCAGGCTCAAGAAGAGGACGCTCCACTGACAACTATTCCAGTAGTTTCGGGGATACCAGTTAGGGTGGCTACTGCTTCCCTCCCTTCGGTTTTTTCGGGATACCGCTGCTTCACCGATGGATCTTGGAAAGCAGGAGATTTGTATGCAGGTGCTGGATGGTGTTGTACCTCGGCCCAGACAGCGTTGCCGTTTTTGGGAGCCAAGAATTTCCGGCAGAGTCTATCTCCATTACATGCTGAAGTTGAAGCGTTCCTTTGGGCGATGCGATGCATGATCGGCCATGACTTCAGAGACGTGGCTTTCTATACCGACTGCTCAGACTTGGTGAAGATGGTGTCTTCCCCTTCCGACTGGCCAGCATTCTCGGCATACCTTGACGACATCAAGATCGATAGGGAAGAATTTTCTTCTTTCTCTTTATCTTTAATATCTAGAAATGCTAATGTAAGGGCGGATTCCTTGGCACGCCAAGCGCGTACATCTCCGCACCAAGTTTTGTTTGTAAACGACTTTTCTACCAATTGGCTCGTTTGAGCTGATCTTTTGTTAAAAAAAGAAAAAAAAAAAAAAAAAAAAAAAAAAAAAAAGTAATGTTTTTGGGTTGCACTTGCACATGTGCGGCACAATGGCTAAGGGTAGGTGGATATTAGGTGCGGTCGTACAACGCCTTAATTGCGAGGGGAAAAGAAATAACAGTTGGGCCGTGAGGAGATTATTAGTGGGCTTTTTATTTGTTGTGTAATCAACCTGACCTGAAACCGTCAGTACTTCTATGTGACACAGGGAATTAAAACGATTGATTAAGAAGGAAAACAAAAAAAAAGGGTTTGTTAGCCGGCGATCCCTACACTAAATCCTTGACAACGCTACAACTTATCGTTGTTGTTCCTCTCTGATCGCCGCTGCCATGTCGAACCAAACCCACCACCGGGAAGCTGACGAGGCTTTGACGACAAAGAAGAAAAAGGAAGAAGAACCATGTTTCGAGCTATCAGGGAAACTTGCTGAAGAAACCAACAGATACAAAGGCATCACACTTCTCTTTAATGAGCCACCAGAGGCTAGAAAACCCATAGATAGGTGGAGACTTTATGTGTTCAAGGATGGTGAGCCACTGAACAAGCCAATATGCATTCATCACCAAAGCTGCTATCTATTTGGACGTGAGAGAAAGATCGCCGACATTCCTACAGATCACCCATCTTGCAGCAAACAACACGCTGTTATTCAGTATCGGGAGGTGGAAAAGGAGAAATCAGATGGTATGATGGGTAAGAAGCAAGTGCGGCCTTACATTATGGATCTTGGTAGTACCAATAAGACTTGCATCAATGGAAGTCCGATTGAGCCGCAACGGTACTATGAGCTTTTTGAGAAAGATACCATAAAGTTTGGCAACAGCAGCCGAGAGTACGTATTGTTGCATGAGAATTCTACTAAGTAAATGAAATCAGAGTCAAGATATATAACCAGCTTATGTGTATCATTTCTTCTGTGCTGGTGAGGTATAGCTATTTGATTTTCTTTGTTAACAAGTTCAAGTTGGTTAGAATTAGATCATTAAATAACCCCAAAGCATATGATTAGCCCAATATTTTAAACAGAAAAACAATTAACCTCTAATTCTGAAATTAATTTAATCAGAGTTAGAGGGTCACCACCTCTATATATCCGCAACTCTCAAAATCCATCACGTCCTCATCACTACACATAGAAAGAGACAAACGCTAAACCATCACATAAACAAGACATTTTACCAAACCTATTTCTTGTCTTGTGTCTTCTATCTTCACCATGGAAGACAAGAAGTCCAACAAGATCAGAGAGATCGTTAAGCTTCAACAGATCCTCAAGAAATGGCGCAAACAAGCGATTGCATCAAAGGCAGCCAAAAACAACACCACCGAAGAGAACAACAACAGTGGCGGAGGTAGCAAGAGCATCAAGTTTCTGAAGAGGACACTGTCATTTACAGATGTAACAGCTGTGCCTAAAGGGTATCTAGCTGTCTCGGTCGGGTTAGAGAAGAAGAGGTACACAATACCAACAGAGTACCTTAGCCACCAAGCATTCTATGTTCTTTTACGTGAGGCAGAAGAAGAGTTCGGGTTTCAACAAGCCGGTCTCTTGAGGATTCCGTGTGAAGTTTCTGTTTTCGAGAGCATATTGAAGATAATGGAGGAGAAGAACGAAGGGTACCTGGTGAAGACAACAACAGCTAAGCAGGAGTGCAAGTTCAATGCAGCAGCGGATGACAAGACGAGTTACCGGCATCCATCGGATTGTCCGAGGACTCCTTCACACCAACCTCACAACATCCCAATGTGCAGATAGTTTTGTTCATTCCTTGCTTCTGCATCTTTTTTTTTTCCCTCCTCTTGTATTGACTTGAGCCATTCTGCTTATTCCCATTTTTTTCTCTAGGAATATGGATTTGTGTGCTTCAAAACTTCCGAATAAGAGGATACATTTCTGAATAATGGAATGTACAAACAGATCATTGAAACTATTATAAGGACCTCTCTGTTCTGTTTCTGACTTTTGTTGTGGCTACCTCAGACTGATGAAAACTTAAAATTTATTTTTTTCTCTGCTCTGGTGGAATTTCTCAGAAGAATCCACCAGCCCATTGATCTAACTATCTATTCCTGATTACAAACGCAGTAGCATCGTGTTACAAGAACAAATCAGATACTGTATAAGCAAATCAGGCAAAAACAATATTTGAGATTCAAACAAATTTTTATAAATTCCTTTGTAATCCAGTCGTCTGCATTTGCAACACAAGTCAGTAGAAACATATGCAAGATAATTCATGGTAACCGAAGATTTTGTTAATTTGGAAACTATAGAAGTTGATCTTTATCTCAGTATATAGAACCTAATGAAAGTAGAGAAGAACAAGTGGACTAAACGTCTGTGTTTTGTATTTTAACTCTAAGCAGAAATCAAACTCACAAGAATCCAAAATGCTATGCCTGTTAAGAGAGAGAGAGAATGGTTCATGTTTCTATTTCTGCAGTTTGCGTTCTTCCCGGAACAGCCATGTGAATGGAAGTTAGAGTTATGTTAAAGTAATCAGAAGATTTAAAATAATAGGATAATGTAATCATAGCAATAATTACGGAATTGTACTTTTAATCACCAAGTGGAATGTGGTTATTAAACTATTCAAAGGAATAAGTACGGTATCCTAAGCTTCTCTTCTATAATAAAAGATAATTAGTAGTATAATAAGCTAATAGCAGAGTCACAGGAATATTCTCATGTAAACTAAGTAGCTCCATTATTGTGATCACATGCATATAACGTCCGTCTCTGGAAAGAGTACGGCAAATCAAAACTCAAAAGGACTGAGTTAACCATCCCTTAAACCAAAACATGATTCAAGAAAAGGGAGAGAAAGATGTTCATGAAATCACATGTTGGTTCTCTGCAATATGATTAATGAAGGTCAAAGTCAAAACATAAACCATAGAGATCCGATAAAAAGGAAAACGCCACATGACATCTCTGTTCCTTGAGATTTAATACCATATATTAATCTAAACAAATCGCCTAATACATGTGCATTCATAATCATCTCCTGAACCTGATATCGAGGATATAATGAATTACAGGTTCTGTAAAGGCAGCAAGATCCATCATCAGCAAATTTAACAAGAACAAAACCATATGCCTTGGAATCATAAAAACAGTTGGAGTGTGTACTAGTAGTAGTTTTCTGCTTTAAAGATGAGTGTTGAGGTTATATAACGACAACCAAATCCTATTTTAAAGGCATCAATCTATGAAAGAATAAACCTATTCAAATGAGACACATTGCAGACAAAAAATCAATAAGTAAAGGTGTGGAGAAGTCAGCTTTCACACATGAACATAGAGATCAGTAAAGAAGGCAATGAGATTCACTAGTCTGATTCAATCGTTACAATGTGGCTATATTTGATATTTGGCAGAGTAAAGACAACATATATATATATAACAATTGGAAAAAGAAAGGAACCTGAAAACTAAAATGGGTACATTGAAGATACCACAAGGGGAGGTTTTAGAACATTAGTTCATCCCCGTCTTCTGAATTAGGAAATGTGACACACTTGAACACTTTACACTTTCCACACAACACAAATCCAACCTGTATTCAAGTTCACCATTTCATAGCTTCACCTCATACATTTTTCAATCACAAAAAAAAAAAAAAAAAAAACTTGCTAAGTTACTTACAGCTTTACAAGTTGGGCATCGTCGATAGATACGATTGTTCTCAGATTTCACATTTGTTTTCTGACCTTGACAGAAATCACAAAGCAACCATCCTTTCCCGTTGCAATCATCACACAATATCACAGCTCCATCGAAATCACCCTTCAGCGTTAAAAAAAAAAAAAACTCCTCAATTTCGAAAATTACAGACGAATTCGATTTCAAATTCATAGACATATTTGTTTGCTGGTACCTGCTGCGACTGCTCGACGAGCTGGGGCTCTTGTTGTTGCTGAAGTGGAACGCATCGAACTGGCTTAAAGAGACAACAGTTACTTCGACGGGACGTGGATGAAGCCGGCGACGGTGATGATGATGATGACGGTGATGGCACGAGGCGTAAATAAGATGAATTCGGAGGATGTAACGTTATCCAAGTCGCCATGTTTTTTTTTTTTTTTTGGCTTTCTTTCCCAATCCAACTCGGCGACGGTTGATTCTCACTGAACAACAGTCAACTCAACTCAAAGTCCGGTAGTACAGTAAATTAGTGGGCTGATAATGGGTCGTTTGAAGGCCCATTAATTTGGATCAAAAATAAACCCATAACAGAAGCTTCTGAGTGTTGACTGTTGAGTGTTGTTGACTAAGGAACCACCACCAACCAAGGGAGATGTATGTATCATTTGAGGTATGCTCTTAGATCTTCTTTTTCTGATTTTTTCGATTCATGTTATTCATCAAATCAATAACGTCCCTGTTGGTAGCCTTGCTAAATGTGCTCGAGTAAGAGGTGGTCTTTTCTCCCATGTCAGCTCTCAGGTTCCGGAGTAGTTGTCACATAAGGCCGGTCTTTCCGAACAAAATTCCCATCGATTGATGTAAATAAATAAAGGGATATTAAGCATTTTAGTACGTTTTCAAAACTTAATTATCAAACTAGTACCGTCACTATTTATAATTGGCAAAATAGGTGAGAGAGTGTTTGTGTGTGAGTGTGTGTGAGATAGGAGAGTTATGTAGGACCCATTTGTGAGATTGAAAAATTAGGATAATTATTTAAATAGTTGTTAATATAATCTTTTTTTGGAAAACTTTTCAGATACAAAAAAAATCTATATTTTTTCTTTATAATTTGATATGCATTTTGTTTAATAATTTTTAAATATATTCTATACATCTTTTTTACCCGTACACTTAATAAAGTGTACGGATGTCTGTACACATTAGTAAGTGTACGGTCTGTACACATTATTACATCTATACACTTAATAATGTATAGAGACATCTGTACACTGAATAAGATATGCAGATACCCGTACATTTAATAAGGTGTACAGACATCCGTACACTTAATCAGTGTACAGTCCGTACACTTAATAATGTGTACAAACATCCGTACACTTAATAAAGTGTACGGGTAAAAAAGATGTATAGAATATATTTAAAAATTATTAAACAAAATGCATATCAAATTATAAAGAAAAAAATATAGATTTTTTTTGTATCTGAAAAGTTTTCCAAAAAAGATTATATTAACAACTATTTAAATAATTATCCTAATTTAAATATCTCACAAATGGGTCCTACACAACTCTCCTATCTCACACACACTCACACACAAACACTCTCTCACCTATTTTGCCAATTATAAATAGTGACTGTACTAGTTTGATAATTAAGTTTTGAAAACGTATTAAAATGCCAACATACCCATAAATAAATAAGATGACCATTGATTCTTTGTTTTTTTTTTAATTCTTTTCTTTTAATGCATAAATTTGAGACATCTTATCTATACTAGTATTTTTGTAGCAGTTTTTGCTCAAAAATACTTTTTGGAAAGTTTTTACATTTAATGCATTAACTTTAATATTAGTTACCAAAACTTCAAAATTAATTATAGGTAAGTTTTTAAAAAATAAGGAAATCTTTCTACCTCATTCAAATATAAATATATGATTTTCTTTCATTTTTTTATTTGAATTTATATTTAAATTATCTTAAATTATTCTATAATACATTAGTTAATAAAAATTGTAATTTTTTCCTGCATATGATGTAATACAAAATTTTAAAAAATGACATATATTACTCAATATATGAATAAAAAAATACGGGTACACTAATTCCACATCGTCTAAAAAAATTGGGCAATGGTTAAGAGTCATCTATAAAAAAAATCAAAATGATTCTGAATACAAATGAGTAGCAAGCTTGATTTATCAGGCATTCAAACTTTAAAAACTTTTATTTGGTTTATTCCGGTTCTTTATTTTAAAGATTTTAAAAGGTTAAATATGAAAAATATTTAAAATTTTTAAAAAGTTAAATATGATAAATATTATACCGTAGATACACAATAAATATTAAAATTAAGATGATATAGTGTGAGTTAAAATCTCGGGATGGGGTTATATAGCGGGACGAGTTTTATCGATATTTATATAAATTAAAAAATATCATTAATTCAGTGTTACAGAGATAAAGCATCATTTCATTATTTTGTTAACACTGCCGGTATGAGAGAATAGACATATCTAATTAAATTGATTAAATAAATATTATGTAAAAAATAAATTATATTGTGGTTTTATATGGTTTATTTAACAATTATTATATAATTATAACATATTTAACCAACAAATATAACTGATAATTTAAATATTTTAGTTATAAATAATTTTGTCCGGCGGTGTACTGTGGGTCCTAATCTAGTTTAAAATTAAAAGCACAGATACTACATTATTATTTAATGGGAAAGGCCTATTTGTTTGATTGTTTCTATTACTTTGGAATTCTTTTGGACTAAAGTTTTAAGATCATTCCTTGCTTGGGTTCTTGTACCATCTTCTACTCATTCTTCTTTTTCTTTTTCCTTTTTCTTCCTTTACAATACCTGAAAAAATTGTTTTTTTATGTCCACAACAAAAGGATATAAAGTTCCATGCCTGCTCTGTTCTGCTCTATCGACACTTCTTTTTAAACTGTTCGTGTTTGTTTTTTGGTAGTCATCAACTAAAATCTCTTGTAGCATACTAGCATTGGCACTTTCTTGCTCCCCTGGCTAAAGTCGTGCGTTTGTTGCTTCTTTATAGTTGATATCAGTTATTAGTAAGCTCTATCTAACTCTTGGCACTGTTGGTTTTCTATATTTTTGAAAGAAGTATGCATATATGTTTTTGGACAGTATTAATAAATGTTTTGAGTAGTTAAATACTCATTTAAGTAAGAACGAATGATGTATCTTGATTCTTTGCATATCTCTGTAATAGCTTTGTATTTGGTTTAGGGTTTAAGGTTTAAGATCTTAGCTTTCAGAATTTTTATTTTTCAAAAAGCTAGACGAACTTATTGGTTGAAGGTGAGTTTAGGGATGGCAGAGAGGAGAAGTAGCAACAGAGAAGAAGTTGTTATCAATGTTTCAAAGAAAGAGGATGCATCAGCATCTCCTTCTTCCATGGTAGATGCTACAACAGATTCAGATACAAGAACTAGGAAACCAAAGCCGTTAAGCATTTCTAACAATGAAGGTCTAGCTCCAAGGAGATCTCTTTCGAGGTCAACTTACTCCAAGCCTAATTCAAGGTTTGGGAGACAAGAGTCTTTTCAATTCGATAAGACTATACTAGAAGAAAATGGTGGAACCCCTAGGGAACATTCATTTTCAAGGACTTTCAGCAAGAATAGTAGTGTGGACGCAGCAGAACTGAGTAAAGTTGATGAGGAGGAAGTCGATGAAAACGATGAAATCTACGAAAAGGTTATGCTATACCGAGTGAAGCCTGGTGGAATGAAACCTATGGCTCTTCTTGAACTGGCAGTGTTCGTGGCCATATTATGCACTTTGGTTGTTAGTTTAACCGTTGATAAGGTGAACAAGCATTGCATTTTGGGTTTACAAGTCTGGAGATGGTGTGTATTTGTGATGGTGACGCTGAGCGGCATGTTCGTAACAAATTGGTTAATGCATTTAGCTGTGTTCATAATAGAAAGGAACTACCTCTTACGGAAGAAAGTGTTGTACTTTGTGCATGGTTTGAAGAAGAATGTTCAAGTCTTCATTTGGTTCAGCTTGGTTCTGGTTGCTTGGGTTGTTTTGTTCGAAGAAGACCATAAACACTCTCGTAACACCAAGAAGTTTCTCGACCTTATTACTTGGACTATTGTTTCCCTTCTCATCGGATCAATTCTTTTCTTGTTGAAGACGTTAGCCTTGAAAGTGCTCGCTTCAAAGTTCAACGTCAGAAACTTCTTTGAGAGAATTCAAGAGTCAATCTTCCACCAATACGTTCTTCAGAGCCTCTCGGGACCTCCACTTATAGAAGAAGCTGAGAGACTTGGGCGCGAGCCAAGCACGGGCCACCTTAGCTTCACGAGCACCGAGGATGGAACGGTGAGAGAGAAGAAAGTGCTTGATATGGGAAAAGTTCACAGGATGAAACAAGAGAAGGTCTCTGCTTTGACAATGCGAGTTTTGATTGAAGCCGTGGGATCTTCGGGTCTCTCAACGATATCTAACACTTTAGATGAGTGTAACAATAAGAGAAAGAAAACTGATAAAGAAATAACTAATGAGATGGAGGCTGTGGCTGTTGCTTATGATATCTTCAACAATGTTGCTCGGCCGAACCACAAGTGAGTACTCATCACAAAATACTCTGCTTTTATTCTAGCTTGCATCTTAATTATATATATACTGGTTCTTTTCAGTTACATAGAGGAAGATGACATGTTGAGGTTCATGATAAAGGAAGAGGTAGAACTTGTACTTCCTTTGATTGAAGGTGCCGAGACCGGAAAAATCACACGCAAAGCTTTTACAGAATGGGTGGTAAGCATTTGTGTCCATGCTTTATTTTGGAGAAGATAAATGTGTAAGAATTTGTTGCCCATTTTTTTGGACAGATTAAAGTTTACACTAGTCGGAAAGCTCTAGGACATTCATTGGATGACACAAAAACAGCGGTTAAGCAGGTCGACAAACTTATAATTGGAATCTTGACCGTTGCCACATTCATCATTTGGTTGATACTTCTTGATATAGCAACGACCAAGTTTTTGGTGGTCTTCTCCACACAATTCGTGGGTCTTGCTTTCATGATTGGAAGCACTTGCAAGAATATCTTTGAATCCTTTGTGTTTGTGTTTGTGATGCACCCTTATGATGTCGGTGACCGTTGCGTTGTTGAAGGTGTTATGGTAAGTAACTTTGACAATTTTTTTTTTGCTCACTATTAACTCATTTAAAACATCTAATCCATTGCTTTGTTTTTTTTTTTTTGAAGTTGCTGGTTGAAGAAATACATCTTTTAACAACCGTGTTCCTCAAGATTGACAACGAGAAAGTGTTCTATCCAAATGCGGTTTTAATATCTAAACCAATAAGCAATTTCTATAGAAGTCCAGATATGGGAGACTATGTAGAATTATCCATAGCATTCTCAACACCAGCCGCGAAAATCGCCACTCTCAAGGAAAAAATCACAGAGTAAGTATCAGGCGAAACAAAAACCCTCTAGTGATCACTCACTCACTCACTCACTGTGTATTCATTTTTTTTTATCTTGGTCAGATACTTGGTACAGAACCCACATAATTGGTATCCAGAAGCCCTGTTGATGGTGAGAGCGATTGAGAATGTGAACAAACTGAAAATGAATCTGCTCTTCCAGCACACGATGAACTTCCAAAAGTTTGCAGTGAAGAGTCTCAGGAGAACCGAGCTGATCATCGCGGTCAAGCAAATACTCGAGGCTCTTGAGATCGATTACTCCCTCCTTCCTCAAGATGTTCATCTCACTGGGCAAAAGTGATCGTTTCCTTCTTCCTTTTTGCATTTTATTTCACTACTACCTGTGTTACCTTCATTTGCTTCTTAATAACCTATATTTTATCTACAGCAACCTTTTACCTAGTTACTAATAAAAGTTGATGCTATCTAGTATCTACAACACATTTGTTGTCCATTTTTTGCTTTTCAAGTTTCCATAACATGTTGATTTTGTTCTTCCCAAATCCATAATTAGTACTGTGGCAAATTCAAAAAATTCGACTCAGACAATGCCATTGAGCTCTCGTTTATGATAAATGCAAACGAACAATCGAGGAGCTAAAACATTTTTATATGTGTACTTAATAATAATAACACACAGCACAAGAATTTGCAGATGTTTTCTTATTCCTTGTTTAGTTGAAGTAATACCACAACCCCCCAAGTTCTAATAATGTAATGTATTCATGAAAAATCTAACCCTTCAATACCAACAATATAGTGACCCAATCTAGTGTCTACCATTAAGGAAACTTATCTTGAATATGGTGGCCAAGCCAGTCATGCCTCAGATTCAGGTAAATTCAACTCTTGAGCAAAATCTTTAGTCATCTTCAAGAAACCTTCCATGTGAAGTTGCTTCCATTCCTTTCCATATACATACATACATACACCAATTCAAACAAGTCATGATCCAAAGAGAGAACTAATCTGTGTGAACAAGTAAAGATATATAAGCTTCACCTCGAAATCCCAAGTACCGTAGAGGTCAGGATCATCTTTATTAGCCCATATGTAAGTTTTTGTTTGCAGTTTCTCAGAACTATCCTGTAGATTGAAAAGAAGATAAACACAAAAAAAAAAACTTCAACATCTCTACATTGAAATCTATACAGAAATGGAATGAAGAATGATGATCACTCACAGTTAACAAAACTTGAACGTTCTGTCTTTCATACTCAGTATCTTCAAACTCATCTAAAACATAAAGTTCATGATCTGTAATTCCAAACAAAACCTACACAGTACACACACACACAAGAATTCAAATATTCCCAAATCTCTAAGAATTGAAATCCCTAAGAGTCATGAATCAGATTCGGATACTGACCCTGCCAGAGACTGTATCGGATTTAGCTGGTAGAATCGCCGGATAAACACGTCCTTTGATGCTGAATCTATGGCTGCGAAAATCTCAAAATCCACAACTCAAATTTTTTCAATTTCAACAACTCGAATCGATCACACAGAGAGAGAAGGAATCGTACAAATCAGGGAGGATTGCGGAGGATGTTTGAGGGATACGGTTGAGGAGGAGACTAACAACGTCGTCGGCCATGAGACTACCGTAGACGAAGACGCTGTGCATTGCCACTGTAGTCATCTTCTTCCTCCTTTTTCACTTGTGCGAATCCTTCCGATATGGAATCGTTTTACTCTTCTTAAGCTTCGTCAAATTCGCAATTCAAAAAAAAAACAAAAAAAAAAAAACTTAGATTGCAAAAATGAAATCGACTCTGCTGGGGATCGAACCCAGAATCTCTGGTTTCGTAGACCAGCGCCTTATCCATTGGGCCACAGAGTCTTTTATGTCAACTATGGTATTGTAAACTTTATAACTTAAGTCGTTCAATTATGGAACACTTTCTTTACACTCATAATAACTCTTCTTTTTGTATTGGTTGAAACACTCCTTGGTTAAATCACAATATAAACATTTTAAGGAGATTCTCGCCAGTCTATTTTGTGTTGTCTATTTAAATCATGATCTTAAGGTAAAACAAAATAAAGATCAGTTACTCTACGTTAATCATGAATGTCTTTTTCTTAAAGGAAGTTTTTATTACAGTATGTGTTTTATACAACAGTCTCAACATTTCTCAACACGATGTCAATCAACTTGTACCTACACAATCTCATACAAAGTTTTCATTTTCTTGTTTTCTTGACTCTCTTTATTTTCAAAAAGATGTTTGTACGTATACAAAAAAATATTTCTCATGGTACGTAAATGACTTTAGTCAAGAACTCCCAACGTCTCTCTTCAACCTCTAACTTTCTCTTTTCTTGTCTTAGTAAGGAAATGTATTGATCATCATAGTTAACACAATGAGAACTTTACTAGACAATTGATCAGCTATTTAACCATTCTAATTTTAGTAAGTAGAGAGTCGAAGTCAATATTTTTTTCCTCATTTCAAAACATTGATTTTTCTTCTTTTATTTATAGATAAGTTATTTTAAAATTTTGGATATATCTTCAAGATTACTTCTGAGAAAAATAAATTGTTTTCCACTAAAAAATCTGTACACAAAATCGATAATTAACAATGGTCGAAAATTTCAGTTAATAGGAAAAGAGAAGTCTAAGAGGTCAAAGGAAAGAAAGGCGTAGAAGAAGGAGAAACGTTCATAGAGAGAGAGAAACAAAAAAAAAACAATGTATTTTTATAGAAACTACTCTTTAAACTCTTCATCCTCTTATTTCGCTTCCTAAAAAAATTACAAAATGAAAAATAGAGAAACCATCTTTAAACCTCAAACACACATCTCTCTCTCTCTTTCGAGTTCATCCTCTCAAGTTTCTTTATTGGGCTGAATCCTGAATCCTGAAAAAGAGAGAGAAAGAGAGCGAGAGAAAGATCACAAAGATGTGGTTGGCAAAGAACAATAACGTGGGAGTCAAGGAAGGAGGATCAAATGGGGTTGTAGCTGTTGCAATAGACAAAGACAAAAGTAGCCAACACGCTCTTAAATGGGCGGTTGATCATTTGTTGCAACGAGGCCAATCTGTAATTCTCGTCCATGTCAAGCTCCGCCCTTCTCCATTGACAAATACCCCTTCTCTTCATGCTTCCTCTGCAAGTAAACAAACTATATCTTCTTCTTCTTCATCGTTTTCTATCTTTTCTATGTTCGAAAAACATTTCTCAGTTGTTGATGGTTTGTTATTTTTTTGTTTCAGAGCTGAGCCAAGAATCTTCATTAGTGTGCAGAGATCCAGAAGGCATTTCCAAAGAGTTGTTCCTTCCTTTCCGTTGCTTCTGCACGCGCAAAGATGTGAGTTTATTGGTTTAGATTCATCGTTTGTTTTTTTTTTTCTGCTTTCATCCTTATAATGGTGTTGTGCAAATGAAAATTGTCCAGATTCAATGCCAAGATGTGTTGCTTGAGGAGACAGATGTAGCCAGAGCATTGGTAGAATATGCAAACCAAGCCGCCGTTGAGGTTTTAGTAGTTGGTTCATCAAACAAAGGTGGCTTTCTTAGGTAAAAAATAATAACAACCTCTTCCTTAAGCTTTTTCATCTCTAGCTGAATCTTGATTTCTCCATTGTTGATGGTGGATAACTTAAATTTCGCAGGTTCAATAAGCCTACAGATATTCCAGGCACCATAACAAAAAGTGCACCTGATTTTTGCACAGTTTATGTGATATCCAAAGGAAAGATTCAAACAATGAGATCAGCTTCTCGTTCTGCACCTATAAATGCTCCTTTACGCAGTCCAGCTCAACAACCTAGCTTAAAGCCACCTCAACCTATGCCTTCTACTTCCACTAACAATATGCGAGGTTGTCGTTGAAAACACAAAAAAAATCTCTTCTTCTTCTTCTTCTTCCACTTCTTTCATTTGTTGACCTTAAACTTGTTTTTTTCCATCTTCCTCTTATGCAGCTGAGAGACGGTCTTTCGAGTCTCAGCAACGCAGGTCTATTGAAGATCAACAACAACGTCGGTCCATAGAGGATCATCAACGTAGGTCCATGGAGGATCATCATCAACGTAGGTCCATGGAGGATCAGTCAGAATCCTTCAGGTCTCCTTTTACAAGAAGAGGAAATGGGAGATCATACGGAGAACTATCAGTTCCAGAATCAGACATATCATTTGTTAGTTCTGGAAGACCAAGCATTGACCGTATCTTCCCTTCTCTGTATGACAATAACGATCCAAACCGAACTCCTCCTAGGTTGTCTAATTTCTCAGACATGGACTATGGTTCTAACTTTGATCAGTCCTCCAACTATGGAAGGAGATCAATGGATATGAACTCACCTACTGATATGTCATCAGGCTCGTTCGAGAGCGAAAGATTTTCATCCGCCTCTCAAACTGTAGTAAGACCTATTAACATGATCTTCCCCATGTCCGGTCTAAAACTAGCTAGAGGTACTGATAATTCCATAATGCAGGATGACGTAGAAGCTGAGATGAGGAGGCTTAAACTGGAGTTAAAGCAGACAATGGAAATGTACAGTACTGCTTGCAAAGAAGCACTCACAGCAAAACAAAAGGTATGTATATATATAGAGTTTATGTCAAGATAAGTGTTATGGTTTAAATCTGAAAATGTTTTTTGGGAATGCAGGCCACTGAGCTTCAGCGTTGGAAGTTAGAAGAAGAGAGGAAACTAGAAGAGGCAAGACATGCAGAGGAAGCAGCGTTGGCCATTGCAGAGAAAGAGAAAGCAAAGTCGAAAGCAGCTATGGAGGCAGCTGAAGCAGCTCAAAGGATTGCTGAATTAGAGTCTAAGAAGAGAGTTAATGCGGAAATGAAAGCTCTCAAGGAGTCTGAAGAGAAAACAAAGGCCCTTACCGCTTTAGCAAACTCGGATGTCAGGTATAGGAAGTATTCCATTGAAGAGATTGAGAGTGCAACAGAGTTTTTTGCTGAGAAATACAAGATTGGAGAAGGTGGTTATGGACCTGTCTACAAATGTTATCTTGATCACACACCAGTTGCTGTTAAAGTTCTTCGTCCTGATGCAGCTCAAGGAAGATCACAATTTCAACAAGAGGTGAGGGAGTACTTCCTGTAATAAAACATATACATCTCTTTCTCCTTATATACTTTTTTTTTCTTTTCTCATTTTAGAGTTTGTTCGATCAAAATTTGAAACACAGGTTGAGGTATTGAGCTGCATTAGGCATCCTAACATGGTTCTACTTCTTGGGGCTTGTCCGGAATGCGGATGTTTAGTATATGAGTTCATGGCAAACGGGAGCTTAGAAGACCGTCTTTTCAGATTAGGAAACAGCCCACCTCTTTCATGGCAGATGAGGTATATAATTGCTGCAGAGATAGGCACTGGACTGTTGTTCTTGCACCAGGCTAAACCAGAACCTCTAGTTCACCGTGATCTCAAACCAGGAAACATCTTACTAGACCGTAACTTTGTCTGTAAGATATCTGATGTTGGTTTAGCTAGGTTAGTCCCTCCATCAGTTGCAGACACGGTAACGCAATACCGCATGACTTCAACTGCTGGCACATTCTGTTACATCGACCCGGAGTACCAACAAACAGGAATGTTGGGTGTAAAATCTGATATTTACTCGCTCGGCATTATGTTTTTACAGTTGATAACAGCAAAACCACCTATGGGTCTAACTCATTATGTTGAGAGAGCACTAGAGAAAGGAACGTTGGCTGATTTACTCGATCCAGCTGTCCCTGATTGGCCAATGGAAGACACTGCAAAGTTTGCTAAGTTAGCTCTTAAATGTTCTGAGCTAAGGAGAAAAGACAGACCTGATCTTGCTAAAGTTATATTGCCTGAGCTAAACAGATTAAGAACACTTGCTGATGAATCAACACATTCTGTACTAGTCAGCCATAGCTCCGGACCATCTCCAACTGGTAGCCAAAGTTCTTTGAAATTGGTGAGAATCAATAATAACTAAAACCAGAACCTGAATCTATTACTATACTTAGCTTATGATTTCTTCTTCACAACACATTTGCAGGAACATGTGAGTGGTGCTTCTATCTCTGTGCCTCAGTAAGTTTTCAAATTGATCTACACACAAGGAGAAGCAATTATAGGATTCATATATGAATTATGTAGACAACAACCTTGAATCCTTAACTTGCATGCTTGTAGTATAAGAAGATGCAAAATAGTGTCTTTTTCTTGTGAATAGAGTATTAAGATTGTACAAATCTCTTGCTTGTAATGTAATTTAATAACTAGTTCAGTATGGAGGAACTGAAACTTTTAACATTCCCTGTATTTAGTTTTTTATTATATGTTGCTGAGGTTAAGAACTCATGAAAAAGATAATGGAGGTATCAGGTATGGCAACAAACTTGACAAATACCATAATAAACTTACGCATAACCATCATTTCACTAAAGGAAAGTGTAGTGATTTTAGAATTGTGTAGTGTCATACGTGTATTTTAGTGATGTGTCAAAAGCCTCGGCTTAGCACTAGCACTGATACCGTAACATTTGTAAAAATCAGTGCTAGCACTGATTGTTCTTTGTGTGACGACTAGTTAAATTATAAAAATCAGTAAAATCATTGCATAATGTAGTGATCTTTGTAAAAGAATCAGAACCTCCCAAAGATAATATAGTAGCCAGAAATTCATTTGAAACTGACGAAAGAAGCGGCAAAAGAGAATCCAAGTGTCTTAATGACAAACATGTAAGAAGAAATAACGCTACTAAGTTACTCCCAACAAGCGGCTAGAGCAACTGATGGAGGTGGCACAATGGTGTCCCATATTAGGGATACAATATCCTACATTGAAAGTTAAGTAAGATATTAAGTGGTATATATATGATATGGGTTTCTCCACTCATTGCCAATTGGTTTACTGTTGAAAACCCACAATTTAAAATGATTCACACATGCTGTTTCTTATGAACGAACATTTGATTTTAAGAGAACGGATCAATCTCTGACATCTATGCCGACTTTGGAGCATTTGCGTTTTAATTACAAGGAGAAAGAGACAAATAGAGATCACGAGAATAAGTAATGCAAGGAAAACCGAAAAGCGAAGTTCTTCACACGTGTTATTTTTTACGTACAATCATTTGACTTTAAAAGAACATAACGTTTACGATAATTTTGGAGCATTTACGACAGATTTGGAGCATTTGTTTTGTAACTTTTGGTAGAAAAGTGACAAAAAGAGAGCAAACGACTTTATGCACGAAAAACCCGTAAGATTGAATTTTCACACATTATTTCTAATTGGCAAACAATCGACTTTAACGGAATATCAATCTCTGACATGTCCGACATATTAGAAGCAAATTCCAATCTCTTTGGATGTCACTCATAAAAAGTTAAAAAGAAAAACAATTGTTAGTCTTATTCAAACATACAATAAAAACATTATAAACTAATAATGTTGAGAATACAAGATTTTCTTAATTTATAAAATATTAGTTTGAAATCAGAAAACTTTGTTAATTTACAAAAAAAATATTGTAATTTAATTATTCTTAACATACAAATTATTTCTCCATTCTCAAAACCACCATTTACCAAATTATTTCTCCTTTTTACTATCTTTTTAACTCAAACATACAATCAAATTTTATAAACGGGAAAAAAGCTTAAAAATACCTCATCTATTTTTTATTTGGAAGTTTAATACCTTGTCTTTTTGGTTGGAAACAAATATCTCATTTAAATAAAACGTGTGATTTAATACTCAAACTAATAAATTTTGTTAGTTTCATACTTACGATTTTTTGACAAAAATAAAGTTCCATTTTTACCCTTACTATATTAATTAATAATTAATTTTAAATGACCTGATATTAATTTATGGACAATTCTTGGATTCACCCCCACTTAATTAAGGAAACAAATAATGTTTTTAATTATTATAGTTTTAAAGTTATTAATTCTAAACATTATATTATAGTTTTTAATTATACTATGTAAATCTAAATTACTTTTTTATAAATCCAAATCGATATATAATTTTGTTTAATTATGTAATTTAAACCCTAATCATTTTTTTATAAACCCAAATTGAAATACAATTTTGTTTAATTGTAAAATCTAAACCCTAACTACTCTTTTATAAACCCAAACCGACATATAATGTTTTTTTAATTTTAAAATCTAAACCCTAACCACTCTTTTATAAACCCAAACCGATATATAAATTTGTTTGATTGTAAAATATAAACCCTAACCACTCTCTGTAGTACCCAAACCGACATATAATTTTGTTTAATTATAAAATCTAAACCCTACCCACTATTTTGTAAACCCAAACCGACATATAATTTTGTTTAATTGTAAAATCTAAACTCTAATCACTCTTTTGTAAACTAGGTTTATTTGAATTAAAATTAAGTTTATTTAATATTTCTTTTTATTAATTTTAATTCAAATAAAATTATAAATTAATACCATGTCAGTTAAAATTAATTATTAATTGATATAGTAAGGGTAAAAACGGAATTTTATTTTTGTCAAAAAATCGTAAGTATGAAACTAGAAAATTTATTAGTTTGAGTATTAAATCACACGATTTAATTAAATGAGATATTTTTCTTCTAACCAAAAAAAACGAGATATTAAACTTCCAAATAAAAAATAGATGAGGTATTTTTAAGTTTTTTTCCCTTTTATAAACTAATAATGTCCATATTAATAACATATTTTATTCATTGATAAGATAATAATTTTGGAATCATAAATTTTTTATTGTTTATCTATTGAGTTAACAATTTATAGAAGCTCATTGTATAAGAGGAACACAAAAATCGTTTCCCTCTTTTCAAAACCGCCCATTGAGCAAATTCTGGCAAAAGAAAACCAACTTATGCGTTACAATTTATTTCTTTTGTTTTTTTTGGCCTTGAATGTTTTGTAGATTTTGAGAGAGATTTTGGTTTTTGTTTTTCAAAATCTCATTTTTATACCAATCAAGATTTTAAAATTTTGGTTTTCCTAAAATTTAGGGAAACTATTTTGTTATAGTCTTCCATTCACGATTCTAGATTTTCAATTGTTCTATAATTTAGGCAATCTAGTTTTTGATTCTTTACGTTAATTTTTCTCAAAAACCAAAAACCTTTTTTTTGAGATTTTTCATTTAAAAAACTAATACCAAAATCTAAAACTAAAATCTAAAATCTAAAAACTAAAAACTAAGGCCATGAATGGATGCAGTTTTTGATTCAGTTTTTTGATTTGGTTTTTAGTTTTTCAATTTTAGATTTTAGTTTTAGATTTTGCTATTAGGTTTTTGTATGAAAAATCCCAAAAAAATTGGTTTTTGGTTTTTGAGAGTAAAGAACGTAAAAAGAGTAAAAACTAGATTCTCTAAATTATAGGAGTAGTAAAAATCTAAAATCGTGAATGGGAGAGTACAACCAAAGAGTTTTTCTAAATTCTAGGGAATCCAAAATTTTAAAATCTTGATTGGTTAAAAATGAGATTTTGAAAAACAGAAACCAAAATCTCTTTTTAAATCTACAAAACATTCAAGGCCTAAATCCAAAAACTCAATTTAAAAGCAGTGTCCATTCATGGCCTTTAATAACTCAAATATGCGTTACAATTTGTTGTTTTGTGTAGTAAATATAAGAATCTTTTTTTTTTTCTAAATAAGAAACCAAACATCTGGATGTTCTCGAGGAAAAAGAGGGAGAAGAAAAGGAAAAACAATAAAAGTTTCTGTTTAGGCCAAAATTATTTACTAGCAATGTGTTTAAATAAGAAGGACAAGCGTGAATAAGAGAAGAGTACTGTAACTTCGGGAAGAAAAGAAACATAAAGAAGATCAAGTAAAGTTAATGCAAGAAAAACACCATAAAGTAAAATTTTTCACAAGAGTTATTTCCAATTAACAGACAATTAACTTTAAGAATATAGATGAATCTCTGACATATATTGCGGATATGAAATATTTATATTTTTGTTTTAACTGCTAGGAGAGAATATACAAATGGAATTGAAGAAAATACCTAATTCAAGAGAACCATGAGTAAAATTCTTCACACATGTTGTTTCCTATGAACGAACATTTGATTTTAAGAGAACGGATCAATCTCTGACATGTATGCCGACTTTGGAGCATTTGCGTTTTAATTACGAAGAGAAAGAGACAAATAGAGATCACGAGAATAAGTAATGCAAAGAAAACCGAAAAGCGAAGTCCTTCACACGTGTTATTTTTTACGTACAATCATTTGACTTTGAACATATTAATCTGTAACGTTTACGATAATTTTGGAGCATTTACGACAAATTTGGAGCATTTGTTTCGTAACTTTTGGTAGAAAAGAGACAAAAAAAGAGCAAACGACTTTATGCACGAAAAACCCATAAGATTGAATTTTTCACACAATATTTCTAATTGGCAAACAACCGACTTTAACGGAATATCAATCTCTGACATGTCCGACATATTAAAAGTAAATTCTGATCTCTTTGGACGTCGCTCATAAAAAAGTTAATAGAAATACAATTGTTAGTCTTATTCAAACATACAATAAAAACATTATAAACTAATAATGTTGAGAATACAAGATTTTCTAAATTTATAAAATATTAATTTGAAACAAAAAAAATTTGTTAATTTACAAAAAGATATTATAATTTAATTATTCTTAACATACAAACTATTTTTCCATTCTCATACCCACCATCCACCAAATTATTTCTCCTTTTTCTATCTTTTTTACTCACACATACAATAAAATTTTCTAAACTAAAAAATGTCCATATTAATAACATTTTATTCATTGATAATTTCGGAATCATAAATTTTTATTGTTAAATCTATTGAGTTAACAATTTCTAGAAGCTCACTGTATAGGAACACAGAAATCGTTTCCCTCTTTTCAAAACCGCCCATTGAGCAAATTCTGGCAAAAGAAAACCAACTTATGCGTTACAATTTCTATATATATGTATATTTTAATAACTCAAATATGCGTTACAAACTTACAATTTGTTGTTTCGTGTAGTAAATACAAGAATCTTTTTTTTTTTCTAAATAAGAAAGCAAACATCTGGATGTTCTCGAGGAAAAAGAGGGAGGAAGAAAAGTTTCTGTTTAGGCCAAAAATTATTTTACTAGTAATGTGTTTAGAGAAGGAGGACAAGCGTGAATAAGAGAAGAGTACTGTAACCGTTGCCTTTTAAAGCGGGAACGCGCCGCCTCATACGACAACCTCGTAACACCGAACCGAGTTCAGTCACGTGTCCCTGTACTAAAGCGCGTGTTATACACTTAACAGTAGTGAGAGTGATAGTGAGAGAGAGAATTTGCCAATAAAGGACGGATCAAAAATTAAATAAACAAAACAAAACAAAACAAAACAAAAAAGCTGAAGAAAGTAAATGGGAAACGACGACTGAGGACTCTTCCTTGTTCGTCTTCTTCTTCTTTCATCCTTCGTTTTTCATGTTTCTGATTTTAAAAGCCTCTGGATTCGGTTTTGGATTCTTGGGTATAAATACCTTTGGTGGGTTCTTGTGATTTTGCCATAGTGAGTTTAGGGTTTTGTAATTTAATTCTCTCGATCGGGATGTTTCTCACTTTCTTCTCTCTTCTTTGATTCTTCTTTTTTTTACTCATCGGGTGAGAAAAAGGAAGTCTCTTTCATGTGTTCTCTTGTGTAATCAACTGTTTACAAGCTCTAGGTAAACCCTAATTTGTTCTTTTACCCTACTTAATTCATCGGATCTGTGTTCTTGAACTTTCTTTTTTTTTTTCTTTTTCTTCATGGGTTTTGGGTTATGAGGCATGATCTGTAGCTTCGTCTCTGTTAGGACTCTAAAGTTTTAATCTTTTGGTTTTCTTGTTTCTGTAATGGCTATGGATTCTGCTTATTTCTTAAGAGGAATTTAATTTTAGAATCTTTTGGTTTAAGAGTTTATAACCCTAGTTGGTGTATTACTTGCTTTCTTTGTTTTGACTAGCTTGTTTGTCTCAATTTGGGTGCGTGCATGGTGTAATTGAGCTAAAGTTGTTGTTTATGTTTCAAAGGTTCTTGCTTTCTTTTCAAAAATTAAAGTCTTTCTTGTTCATCTTGAAGCTATTTGTGTCTCTGATGACTTGTTCGGTGAAGCTATTTGTATCTCTTTGCTTTAGGGTGAGTGATTGCTTTTGTGATCTTTGGTTTTAATGATTTTGTGTTTGTGTGTGTCCTTTGCAGTTTGGTTAAATAATCGTAGCAAGTAAGAAACCAGAGATTGCGAAGATGCTGGAGGGAGCAAAGTTCAACGTGCTGGCTGTTGGGAACCATCAGAACAACGACAACCATTACTATGCTTTTACGCAGGAGTTTTATCAGAAACTTAACGAAGGTTCAAACATGTCCATGGAGAGTATGCAGACGAGTAACGCTGGAGGATCTGTCTCAATGTCTGTGGATAACAGTAGCGTTGGCTCAAGTGATGCTCTCATTGGCCACCCTGGCTTGAAGCCCTTGCGCCATGTCTACTCACTCTCGGTTGGCCAAAGCGTGTTTCGCCCTGGAAGAGTTACGCATGCGTTGAATGATGATGCCTTGGCTCAAGCACTGATGGATAACAGGTATCCAACTGAAGGGCTGGCTAACTATGAAGAGTGGACGATAGATCTGAGGAGCCTCAACATGGGTCCTGCCTTTGCTCAAGGTGCTTTTGGTAAATTGTACAAAGGGACATACAACGGGGAGGATGTCGCGATCAAGATACTTGAGAGGCCAGAGAACAGTCTAGAGAAGGCACAGTTCATGGAACAGCAGTTTCAGCAAGAGGTGACTATGCTTGCTAATTTGAAGCACCCAAACATCGTGAGGTTCATTGGTGCATGTCGCAAGCCAATGGTGTGGTGTATAGTTACTGAATACGCCAAAGGAGGCTCTGTGAGGCAGTTTCTGACTAAGAGACAGAACCGAGCCGTCCCTCTTAAGTTAGCTGTTAAGCAGGCCTTGGATGTTGCTAGGGGTATGGCTTACGTCCATGGACGCAACTTCATACACAGAGATCTCAAGTCCGATAACCTTCTCATCTCAGCTGATAAGTCCATCAAGATTGCAGATTTTGGTGTTGCAAGAATCGAAGTTCAAACTGAAGGAATGACACCAGAAACCGGAACTTACAGATGGATGGCTCCGTAAGTTTCCAAAGGGATATTTGATCTTTCTACCCTTTTATTTGTTTTATCATTCTTGCCTTCTGCATGTTAACATTAATGTAACATATGTTTCTGTTGTTGATGCAGAGAGATGATACAGCACAGAGCCTACAATCAAAAAGTGGATGTGTATAGTTTTGGGATTGTGCTGTGGGAGTTAATCACAGGACAGTTACCGTTCCAGAACATGACAGCTGTACAGGCAGCGTTTGCTGTTGTAAACCGAGGAGTGCGTCCAACAGTCCCAAATGATTGTCTCCCGGTGCTGAGTGATATCATGACTCGATGTTGGGATGCTAATCCAGAAGTCCGACCATGTTTCGTGGAGGTTGTCAAGCTGCTTGAAGCTGCGGAAACTGAGATAATGACGACGGCAAGGAAAGCCCGTTTCAGATGTTGCATGAGCCAGCCTATGACAATCGACTAAAAAATAAACCCACCCCAAGAAAATAACAAAGAGAGAAAGAAGAAGATATAAGAAAAAGTGCCTTTAGATATAAGGTTGTAAGGTTGTAAGGTTGTAAGGTTTGTGTGTCTGTCCTATGTCAGTGTCAGTGTGTTTGTGTATCTATAAAAATCTGAATGTATTTTGTTTTCTCAACATAGGAGAAGTAAGTAACCCCCACCACCTCCATTTTAGACTTTACTGATTTTCTAGTTTTTTTTCCCGTGTTAATTAAGAAGAAATCAAATATGGGAACTCTGTGTGTCCCAATAAGTGTTTGCTTATTAGCATTTCATCAATTCTGTTCGTTGTTAACTTTGCTCACTCAAGTCATCATCCTTCACTATGTGTTCCATATAACGTAAATGAGCTAAAATACGATCATAATAAGCTAAAAACCTTATTTCCACTGATTGCGACTTTCTCTCGTTTACTACTGTAGGGAACTGTACAACTGCGTTACTAGTTTTGTTTTTTTTTTTTTTTTTTGGTTCACGCCCTCTGTTTTACAATACTGTTGTTTTTCGGTTTAACTGCCAGTAACAATCTGTGGTGCTGAAACTACTCCAGAATCTATCACGAAGCTTGCAACCTGAAACGTTGGAAAACAGATCAGTTGGAATACTTAGGCTGTGTCAGAAAAAAATTATTTGGTTGGGGATATAGAAGCATTGATTTGTACCTTGATGGGTCTTGAATAGAACATTGTGCCGCTCAGAGCTATTGCTTTGTTAACTGACTCCGTTGTAGCAAAAGTCACAAAAGCAGTACTGGAGAAGGGACGATTTCGTTTGAAATAAGTAAAATTTCTTGCTTAAAATAACTGTGTGACAGTATATTGCAAACAGACAAGAGTTTATGAGGAAGGGAGGATTTTACCCCTTTGGATGCCGAGTTACTGGATCAGTTACTATCGTGACGTTTTCGACAGCTCCACACTTGCTACTAAAGAACATTGATATAGCTTCTTTCTTTGCTGCATAGTGTACCTGATAAGTTCATGGATAAATTACTTAAATGAGTTCCAGACGTTTTTTCATATGTAGTGTTAATGAGTTTTCAATATTATAATGCATTAGAGAGAATTAGATAATTTCTCGATCTTAGAATCATGGATATTATAAAAAAGATAATGCACAAAGAAAGATAAGATGGAACCCTGTAGCATTACGTTGGTAAGATGTATGATTCTTGATTCTGTGACATCTTGCTGATATTGCAACTCGCCTGCACAGAAGAATGTACCAGGTACAACTAGACAGCACGACATTCAGGGAATTAGTTAAGCTGAAGTGACTTACTCTAAGTGGAGGGCTTGTTAATAAACGTAGAGTATCCATACCAGATTGTGGTGAGCGTTGGACTTCTTCAACTTTCTGTTTCTTCGACTGCTTTGATTGATTAATTCGGAGTTCAAGTTGTTGCAGCTTTTCTTTCACGTTCTTTATTTCCTGACGAAAGAAAGAACATGATCATTTGAGATGTGAGGAAACTGGATTCACATGAATAAGAGCAATAAGCATAACTATGATATAACTGCACAGCACATACTGAAAAAAGATCTGACTTGGAAAGAAGGCTTGGCTTTTCAACATCCTGTTCAGCTTCTTTATTTTGGAGAACACTACTAAACTCTCCTGAATTGGCGCTGATGATGCCATAACGCCTCTTTCTACTGAGGTTGTACGCGGTACGAGGTTCAGAAGATGTGATAGTTACACTCATGGATTTCTTAGCTTTATCGGATCGGCAAACTCCGTGCCTGTAACCAACTGCAGGAATTTCTCTTTGATATGTCTCGCTATATTGTTCGCTATACGCTGCAGGGAATGGTGGTACATGCTGCTGAACCACTTTGTTCTCCTGTGCCCGGATGCCAAACGTAGGCAATCTAGGGGTATCCGTGTCACGAACACGTTTGGTGCTTGCTCGGCCTAAACGATCCCAAACACTAGCACGAGGCATCGTTTCTTGGTGCGAAGATGCATCGAGGGATCTTGCAGACACAGCTCCTCCTGAGACGTTTTTATGAGTGCGAAAATGTCATTCTGTCATATTGTCAAAAGATCATAACTTGTCAAGAGGCAAAATAGTACCTGAAGGAATAGATTGAGAACCAATTTCTCTTTCTGGCAAGTATGGGCGCTTCTGTAGAGCTCTACTCCTTTCATCCATGGACTTCACATATGTAAAAGGATCAATTACGAGATGGAAATTACATAGAAAATTGAGAAACCAACTCAGAGCCAAAAATTAACCTTCCAACCTTTTCATATTTAGCAGTATTCCTACCACAAGGTTGTTTAATGGCAACGATGACAGACCGCAGTATTTTTCTAGAGTAACCAGATGAGTTCCAACGATCTTTCTCTTTTGGTCGTGCCCTTCTACAAGGAATATCAATGAGCTCTTCTCGTAACATCTTCATTTTTTTAACTTTTGGTGATACAGGAGCCTCAACGTCTTCAATGGGATCAGTAGCTGATATCAGCTGCTCCTGCAAAGCCATTCAGATTAAAACCGTGACCAAGAAACTGGTGCAGCATTCACACATATGAAAGAAACAGATGTCTTAGTCTCACATTCATGGAATTAGTAGCTTTCTGATCACAATCATCATACTTTCTGGAGCTTAAATCTTGTTCCATTAGAGTATCATGAAAGCCAAAGTCAACACCAGTCCTAGGTTCAGAAGCCAAATTTTCTTGTTTCTCTAGAGAGAAATACTCCAGAAGAAGCTCCCATAAGCTGAAAAGAAAAACACACGTCGAAATCACATCCTAGTCGCTAATACCTTTATGTATCATAAGCCAACAAAAAAAAAGGGATACAAAACAGCAAACCAGGCAACAAATCCCCGAGATTTCTCCCCAAGAAATGGATCCAAATCTTCTCTTGCCTGGCTCTGACTCTTTCCATTACAAACAAGCACTGTAACATACTCCTGAAACAAGCTGATTCATCAGTAAACACGAAAATCATCATCACCTGATCTTCACACCAAATCAAGCATCATCAACCTGCAATTTTCTGCTCCCACGGTTCAAACTTTACAATTTCTACAAGTTGAAACCAGTCCAAACAAAGTGATTACATACACACAGGCCTATACAGATCCTTGTAACTCAGATAATCCAAAATCCTTATGCAACATAACCTCATACAAAGAGCATGATTACCGAATATACAGAATCAGGAACAACACACTCATCGATAATTAATTAAATCGAACAATCAAAACATAGTCACCAGTACCAAATCCCGTGGGAAAAAAATCACAAATAACGAGTAAACAAAGGAATTCGAAAACAATAAAAACCTAAGAATCGTCTCTAGAAACAGGAAGGAAAATGAAAATTAAAGAAGATGACGAACAGAGAAGACGTCGTCGGTGTAATCGTCGGAGAAGCGAGGAAGCATATCGGAGATTATGGTTTTGAGTCGAGAAGCGGACTCCGATTCTCTCGACATCGGGAATGTGAGCGCGCCTACTTCTTCAGCCATCATCGTTTCACTGGACTTTGTACCTCTCGGCGCCGCGATTTTCGAATTTATCACTCGTCGTCGCCGGTGAATATGTGCGGCGGATTCGTCGGGAAACAAGCGAGCGCAGCTTCTGAGAAGACGACAAAAACAAATGAACACAGTAGTAGTAGTACTCTGTTATAAAAAGGCCCATCAGCGTCAAGCTACTAATTCCCTCCCTCACTCACACAGTCACACATTAATTATTTTGGAGTAGGGGTTTTTTTTTTTTTTTTTTAATCGGGTTTTAAATAATTAACATATTTACATCGAAAAAATATTTAAGAATAACGATTAATCGAAAATTAGTTTTAAGAATATTTTATTTAAATTAATAGTTTAATTCTTGTTGATAAAAAACACCATATAAAATATAAAACTATAATGTTGTTTTCAAAATTACAGTAGACACATGAAAACATAGTTTTTAGATTATTTTTTATGATTTACCTTAAAATTTAGAACATAAGATACAGTAAAATGTCACAAACTTTCCCAATCTAAGTGTTTAATAACAGAAAAAAAAAAACTGTTGTGTACTTTGTAATCTAAAAATAATCAAATTAGGCATAAAGTAATCGAATGGCTGATTTTTACTGAGCTTTAAGTTAATTGTTACGGTCGATTCAGTTCGGTTACGTCTGTCCAATTTGATTAAACCGGTTCACCGTAGACCAAATACCAGAAGATCCGGCCCAACTATGAAAAATCTAACTGCAAAATTAAAAACCCTGCAAAAACCATTGATTACCTTTAGACTCGTCGTTGATCAAACACAACAAAAGCATTCAATTTTCCGATTTGCTCCCAACTGTTGAGAAAAATATGCCGTTAGGTCAGAGAGAAGGATGGGAGAAGAGCAATTCCAGGTTCTGCGGCGTTGAAACTGATTTCTCCGACGATGTTCCTTCTCTTCTCGCTTTCAATACTGACACTGGCCGTTTCGATTTCGTGCTCGCTCCTTTGGTTTGTACTTGTATCTTCTCTTTGAAATCTTTTCTTCAGTCGCGATTTCTTGTATTCTCCGTTGATCAATGGCGTTTTCTTTCTTCTTTCTTTCGTTATCGTGTATAGATGAATCCTTCCTATAGGCCTAGTTTTGTCGATGGAATCAGTTCGGATACTCATGTTCTTCCATTCGCTGGCTCTGATTTGGTTTTGTCACTTTCACGATGGAGATCTCGTGTAACTGGTATGAGTCTTTCGTTTTCTTGTGTTGTTCTTTCTTCGTAATTTGCGTTGTGAGTAAGAACAGTTGAGGATCGAATCTGTGGTTATTGATTTCATCTATTTAGGTAAATTTAGTTCGTGGATTGATTTGATTCGGAATATGAGATCGTACGGATGGATTCAGAAACTGCACTGAAGCAAGAAATTGACTGGGCTAATCATCTCTCTTTACAGGTGTGTGTTTATGATTTGGCTCTGATGGGGTTTAGATGGTTAGTCGAGTGAAAAAAAACTGGGTCTTGTTAATGGCTTTTTTTTTTTTTTGGGGGTTTTTTTTTGTGATAATGTTGCAGTCATGCCTTCTTCCTACTCCTAAAGGCACTTCATTCGCCAGTTATGCTAAATGTGTGAACCAGATCTTACAGGGCTTGTCTGATATGGAGGTACCCTTCCTTCTTTTTGATGTCTGTCAAGCTTTACAAGAACCTCTTCAATCAAAGGTCTAATGCTTTATTTTATTTTTTCCTCGTGATTCTTGCTTCAATCTGATTCTGCAATAAAGTTATGGCTTAGGATTCCGCTGATGGATTCTGATACAGAAGATCCGGTAAGATTACTTCTTTTGCCCTTTCAGATTTGTAGAGAGATTAAGCAAATGTGTTATACATGCTGCAATATAGACAGGTGGAATGTCCTTGATCTTATCACCTGATACACTATTCTATGTATGCAGAAAGATTCCTGGGAGCTATGGAATTCGTTTCGTCTTCTTTGTGACCATCACAGTAAACTGCATGTTGCTCTTGATGTTCAGTGAGTCCTGAGAAAACCCCTTGATTCAATGTTTTTTTTTTCTTTTCTATAGCAGACATAACAAATCTTCCTTGCTATAGAAGTAAGCTACCATCTGAAAATGCACTAGGGAGATGGTTTGGAGAATCGGTGAAAGCAGCCATACTAAGCACTGAAGTAATAGAAGACATAGCCATTTTTTTCCCGCATCATTAGGCTCTGAAGTAATCAATCATCTGATTCATAGAAATGCTTCTAATTCCATTGCCAGTGTTTCACACCAACAACTCAGCGTTATCCTTACTTGTTAAAGAGTCACCGAGAGCTAATAACAAGATTTTTTCATCATGACGTAAAGGTAATATTATATGCGGTGTAGAAAATAAATTGCTCTTTTGATTTCTCTTCAATGTCGAGAGTTATGAGAAACAGGTTTTCAGTTCACTACTTGTCCTTAAATTCATAATTATGCAGGTTATAATATCTGGAAAACCTGTGAGTAATCTACAAACGTATTCTGTTGATATCACTGAGGGTCAGTTTTTTCTATTCCTTGTGGGCACTGATGGTCAGCTATGATCCTTTGTGACTGTTTCCTGTAGTAAACCTGTGCATAAATTTTATCATTTCGGCTATCAGATATGCAGACTCACCCCCATAAGCCGTATTTGGACTGTCTTAGTACTTTGTTCTGCAATATGGAACCACTTTCTGAGCAAGAACGCAGAAGAATTATCAACAGGGATCGTTTGCACACACCCTTGCAGGTTAGCTCTTCTTCATGTGGTTTAACTTAATATTGGTAAACTAATCTCCTCTGTTTTTAAATATCATTTTTTCGCTCTATTTTTTTGTATGCAGCCACTGAAGGATAATTTAGAAGCCCAAATCTATGATATGATTGAGAGAGACTCTGTTAAGTAGTATGTTGCCTTTTGCTAGTTTTTAGTCCACAGACATCTTTAGTGTTAATTATGTTATCATGTCTCTTTTACGGAATTTCCCCTTTTTTTTTTTCTGCCGTGATCAACAGAAGGGACACAGTACCACTATTTATCAGTGTCTGTTTCTTATGTTATTAATCTTTGTTTTGCTAGTATGAAAGGGCAATTGCTAAAGCTTTAGTGGAAAGGGTCCCTAATGAGAAAGCATCTGAGTTAACTACTGTAAGTCACCTGTTATTTGTTTAGGTCTATCACTCACAAAGGGGCATTTCAGGGATGAAATACTCTGATAGTTTTTAAATTCTGGATTTTAGGTCCTGATGGTTGTGGGAGCAGGAAGAGGACCCCTTGTGAGAGCATCATTACAGGTGAGTACTGAGTACTGAGTACTGACGCTGAGCTGAGCATAATGAGAACCTGAAATTAATTTATACATTTTTGCGTTTCTTTTTTCAGGCAGCTGAAGAAACTGGTCGAAAGTTGAAAGTTTATGCTGTAGAAAAGAATCCTAATGCTGTTGTAGCACTCCGTGTGAGTTTTCAGAAACTGAGTCAATGCTTCTACTGTGGTTCATTTCTTTAACTACAAAAGTTTTAAATCATTCTTATGTCTGTGCTATCATTTGTCAGGATCTGGTTAAGAAGAGGGAATGGGAAAGTATTGTTACCATAATATCTTGCGACATGCGTTTTTGGAGAGCTCCTGAGAAAGCTGATATATTGGTCTGTAATTACAGGGTTTGGTGGCTATTTAAGTATATTCTATACATTCGAGTCATTATCATTTACAAACCTCTCTCTGTAGGTTAGTGAATTGCTGGGTTCTTTTGGAGATAATGAACTCTCTCCTGAGTGCCTTGATGGAGCCCAAAGGTTTCTGAAGCCTGATGGGATTTCGATACCATTCTCGTATGTATACTCCCAGAAGAATCCCCTATTTCTACTAAGATATGTCAGAGAGGATTTACATTAGATATTCTGTTATGTTTCCTTTCAGGTATACAAGTTTCATACAGCCAATTACAAGTTCAAGACTTTACAATATCGTAAAGATTCTTCTGATTTGTGCTTTTAATTGCACTGCTATAAACTTCATATCAGCTTACGTTGTTTGTCATCTACATCTCAGGTTAAGGCTTGTAACCATCTTTCCTACTTTGCAACTGTTTATTCTGTTAACCTGCACAGTGTAGCTAGACTTGCTCCTTCTCAACCTGTGAGTCTCTCGTTTTTCTTGTGTTAGCTAAAAGTGTTGTCATGAGCAAACATAGTTGTAATAGTCAATCATTACATATTGCTTGTGTTTGGGGTGCTCAGGAATATTGTTATTGTTGTTAATAGGCTTCACATTTACGCATCCAGACTTCTCACGAAAGCCCAACAACAAACGGTACAAAAAGCTGCGTTTTGATCTACCAAGTGACACAGGTTCTGCTTTAGTTCATGGTATGATTTCCTCTTGTGATATCATCTCTCTTTCTCTCTCTCTGTCTAACAAAAAAAACAAATCTGATATGTGCGGTCATTTAACTTGTGTGATTAGGATTTGCTGGGTATTTTGAAGCTGTCCTCTATGATGATGTGCATCTTAGCATCGAGCCTACAACAGCAACACCAAACCTGCTTGGCTGGTAATATTCTCAACGCAGAACCACTTTGCTCTGGTGGAAATTCAAACTTTTAAAGACACTTGACTACGATTTTTCATGTTTGTTATATTGCAGGTCTCCAGTCTTTTTCCCGTTGATGAAGCCTGTTGAAGTTCACCCTAAGTCTCCAGTAGAAGCACATTTCTGGAGATGTAGCGATTCCACGAAGGTAAAGAGTCTAAAAAACAAAACTTAAGTCAACGTAACAATAACATTTACAAATCACATATGTGTGTTGTATACATTTTGGTGGTGGACAGGTTTGGTACGAATGGGCCGTATCTTTGCCTACACTCTCACCGATTCATAACCCAAACGGAAGTTCATACTGGATGGGCCTTTAGGATTCTTATAGAACGAACATAAAGAAGAACACAAAAGATTACGAGTACATAGAGAAGAACTTGTTGTTCATATAATATAGGGTAATATAGAGAAAATAGTGGTAGTATAGTACGATATATTGATCGAACTTAGGGATTCTTTTAGAGCAGAAAGAAGACAGAAGAGTATGTAGAATCAAACCAAAGACTAGAGTACTTTTTGTTCATACAAATGCATAGCTTCCATGGAGTGTATGATACGATACAACCTTGATTTTTGAAAACGTGTTATATATTTTTGTTCTCACACTACCACTAACGTGCTCTTAGAAAGCTAGATGAGAGTGTGGTAGGTTTGATGGACGGGCAGATGAAGACCTACGTGTCTAGCTGTTATATTAGTTAAACTACGTTATTGGCTGTCCTTGATTCAATTACTATGTGGGAATTATTTTGTTAGTCTATTTCAATTCAAAACTGTCCCACCACATACGAGAGTGGTAAGTAAGATATGTGGTGGAGAGAGTGGGTGAGTTGGTGAAGTGAATAAGTTGGAATAAATTTGTTGATGCTTATATAAAATCAACAAGATTCTTTGCATGTCTTCTTAAAACAATTGTTATCATAGTTGAAAGATGGATATAGAATCTTCTTCTTCACCTTCAAATCCAATTCACGTAATGCTCGTGGCATATGTAGGACAAGGCGGCATCAATCCTCTTCTTCGTCTTGGCAAGCTAATCGCTTCAAAGGGACCACTCGTTACTTTCGCCATTCCAGAGTATCAGTTGAGTAAAATGAGACAAGCCAACAAGATCGTCGACGGGGAGCTTAAACCGGTTGGTTCTGGTTCAATACGATTTGAGTCTTTCGACAAAGAATGGACAGAAGACGATGTCCAAAGAGGTAGTATCCCTTTATACATTTCACATCTCGAGAATATCGGAAAACGTGACCTGTCTGAACTCGTGAAAAGATACAAGAAAAAAAACGAGCCCGTCTCATGTCTAATCAATCATCCCTTCATTCCATGGGTTTGTGATGTGGCGGAAGAGTTCAACATTCCTTGTGCACTTCTCTGGGTCCAGTCTTGCGTTTGCTTCTCTGCTTACTACCATTACCAAAATGGCTCTGTTTCTTTCCCAACAGAGAAAGAGCCTCGGATTGATGTTAAGCTCCCATATGTTCCTCTCTTGAAACACGACGAAATCCCTAACTTTCTCCATCCTTCTTCTCAATTTGCCGCATTGCGACAAGCGATTCTTGGACAGTTCAAGAATCTGAGGAAGCCCTTCTGTGTTCTAATTAATTCTTTTGATGCTCTCGAACAAGAAGTGCTGGACCACATGTCTACTTTATGTCCAATCAAAGCTATTGGACCACTTTCTATATTCGCTAAGGCGGTGAACTCTGTTGTAAGTGCTGACATGTGCAAACCATCAGATCAATGCCTTGACTGGTTAGACTCAAGACCAAAATCATCTGTTGTCTACATTTCTTTCGGGACGGTTGCATACTTCACGCAAGAACAAATGGAAGAGATCGCTCAAGGAGTTTTGAAATCGGGTTTATCCTTCTTGTGGGTGATTAGACCTCCACAAGAAATACTAAAGCTCAAGACTAATGTATTGCCTCAAGGACTACTAGAGGCGACTAGTAGAGGTAAAGGAATGATTGTGGAATGGTGTCCACAAGAGCAAGTCTTGGCTCATCCTTCAGTAATGTGCTTCGTCACTCATTGTGGATGGAATTCGACAATGGAAGCTTTGTCTTTTGGAGTTCCGGTGGTTTGTTTACCGTTATGGGGAGATCAAGTCACCAACGCAGTTTATCTCATTGATGTTTTCAAGATAGGAGTTAGGCTTGGGCGTGGAGCGATGGAGGATAGAGTTGTGCTGAGGGAGGAAGTGACAGAGAAGCTTTTGGAAGCGACAGTTGGGGAGAAAGCGGAGGAGTTGAGGAAGAATGCTTTGAAATGGAAGGCGAAGGCAGAAGCCGCAGTGGCTCCTGGAGGATCATCAGATAAGACTTTATGCGAGTTCATGGAGAAAGTTAGGTGTGGGAGTTTCAAAGGTTAAAGTGACTTAATTCGTAAGAAAAGTCCAACATGTATGCATACCTTATTAATTTTTGAAAACGTGTTGTTGGGTCTGCAAGAGAGAATGCGCGTGAGATAATAATAATTGAGAGACATACATGTACTACCATTTATTAATTTTAGGAATGGAAGGAAAGTGGATTGATACAACGAAACACGTATTGATTCATTTAGTTGAAGGAAACAAACACATAAACACGTATTGATCTTTTGTTGACGCTAGTCTAATTGGTAAATTAAAAGGATTGGACAAATGAAAAAAAAGTTGGAAAATATGGTTTAACTAATTTGTCTTGCCACTGTTTCAACTTCCACCACAGCGTGATTATTGGAGATGATATTTCTTTTTTTGAGAGAATTATTTGATTAATCTGATGTTTTTTTTTTTTTTTTTGTTAACCGTTGAAGGCACAACTGGTCAGTTCATTAGCCAAATTCTTATATTCGTAGGAAGCGGTACTTGATCCTCTAGTGTGATGGTGCCTTCGGCGTTATATTTTTAACTGATGTTTTTTTCTTTTAACTGTATACTCTTTGCTCTATATTCCCCCTTCAACGACCGACGTATTTTGAGCAGTAAACAATTACCCAGCCAAATTTTATTAGCTATTTAATATAAAAATAATAATAGGAATTGCTCAGATTTGTACTTAAAAAGAGTTATTAAGGATATTTAATTCAGAGAAAAAAAAACTTGCATATCTATCTTAAAACTGTTAATATTGTTTCTGTATTATTCACACACAGAAGATTAAATTGAATATATAAATTTATATAGTTGTACATTTATACCTTTCCTTAATAATTCTTATTTTAAAAATATTTCTTTTTAATTATTAACTCAAAATAATTCTTAAATATCAACAGAGTCGCTCGCTTTAAAGTTTAAACCCCTCCCTAATCAAAAATTAACCCAAAGGTTTTAAAGTTAAATAAGTTTTGTTCCTCGTTAAGGCAAATTTCCTCGAAGGGGCGCAAGAAAACTTGAGCAGAGAGGCGAAGCATCATCCTCCTCACATTGTGACCTCCTCTTCACGATATTCGAAGAAGTCTCTCCTTCTCCAACGTATCCTCTCAGATCAGAGAGAAGGATTGGGCAAAGAATTCGATTCTCTAATTCTTAAGTTTATTAAGAAGGATTCTGTGTAGTTTGATTTCCAGAAGCTGTACACTGTAAACTCTGGATATGGCGGTGGGAGAGAAGGAGCAAATAGGAGCGGCGGTGGTTGAGAACGGCGGCGAGAAAACTGATTCCGCCGTTGTAAACTCCGGCGAGAAGAAGAAGAAGAAAGGTTGGTTCTCGCGTATTTGGAATGGGATTTTTAGGGTTAGAGCCGACGATTTCGAGAAGAGACTTAAGAACATCTCAAAGGAAGAAGTCACTGTTCGGAATAGAATGAAGCGTAGATCGATTACTAGGAGGAACTTCATTAGAAACCTCATCGCTTTCTCTGTCATCTTTGAGGTTTAGTCTCTCTTCTTCTCTTCTTCTTTTTGTGAACAAAGTTTTTGCCTTTCTGTTGCTTGCTTATGGTAATGGATGAAGTTGATGTTTTAGTGATGTGTGTAGTGGAAACAGTTCATGAATAGTTTCACTTTTTTTTTTTCCTGTGCATAACAGATAATTGCAGTGGCTTATGCAATCATAACTACAAGGAATGAGGATATGGATTGGAAACTGAGGAGTTTCAGGATCTTTCCTATGTTTGTTTTACCTGCTCTTGCTTCTCTTGCTTATTCGTCATTTGTTGGCTTCTGGAGGATGTGAGTCTTTTTTATATGGCTCATTTTCATGTGTTATGTTGGCATTTGTTGTATTAGGATTGATGTCTTGATACAATTTCTTTGTGTTAAATGATTTGGTTTAGGTGACCGCAGAGATCAACATACCTTGGAAAAGCTTCAAGCAGAGATGCTTGGGAAGATCAATGAGTTAAAAGAGAGGACAAATTATTATATTACTCAGCAACTTATTCAGGTAAAGATACAAGTCTGTTAATGATAATTTTTTGTGCGACTGAGGTTAGTATATCGATCTGCGCTTGTTTTGAGTGAGGCTAGGACCCATGTCATGTTTCTGGTACTCCTGATTATTTTCATTGTCATGTGTCGATGTGTCCTGCCGTTGTTTGTTGCTTGTATACTTAACCAAATTCTGATCACTTTATCCTATAACTTAGTTGTGGGATTAGATCGCTTTTTCATTCCCTACTTTATATTTCAAGTTATCCTTACACTTTGTGCATTATGAGATGGCCTTAAATTTAAACTTAGCAAAGAACATGGTATTAGTAATTTGGATTGGTATTTCTTTAGGATAGTAGAGCCGTTAGACAAGGGTTATCCTTGTTGGGAGTCTCTCTTTTTTACTCGTTTTCATGTTGTGCTAGCTTTGTCACTCTCAAATTAGTGGCTGTATGTGTTAGGCAAAGTTTGTTAATTGTACTTTTGGGTATAGGGTGGTTAGGAATCTTAATTTAAGTGTTACAGTTGAAATTCATCGTTTCATCTGTGTCGCAAGTTGAGTTAATTGAAAATGATACAAATGAATAACTGACAGGAAGACCTGCACTTGTGAGTTCTGGTATTACTTATTCTACTGGTAGCGTAGAATTGCAATATGTTCAGGAAGTTGACAAGTTAATGAATTTCTGATATATCTCAATATATGCTACTGTGGTTGTATCACTACTGCGACTAGAACTTGTTTTAATATGAGCTATTTTGTATCCAGAGGTATGACCCTGACCCAGCTGCAAAGGCAGCTGCTGCAACTGTTTTGGCATCCAAGTTGGGTGCTGAGTCAGGCTTGAAAGTATTTGTAGGAGATGAATCCCAACTTGACCCCACCTCAGGCAAAAGCAGTGACGTGGATGTCAAACACCCACAAGGGCTCAAGAACCGAAAACAACAAAATAAAAGACACAACACTGCTGGGACAACTCCGACACATCATTCTGATAATGAGTCTAACCATTCGGGGACAAGCGAAAAAATCACCGGCACAGAGCAAAACCAACAGATGGTGTTTGAGCATTATAATCCTCAGGGATATGCTGCTCATGATGGTAGCTGGATCTCACGCATTGCAGCTCTCCTTGTAGGTGAAGATCCAACTCAGTCATATGCACTCATCTGTGGAAACTGCCGTATGCATAACGGTGAGTGAGCCATTATCTGTCTCTTTTGTCTTCTAATACACCAAACTATCACGTACTGTCTATACACAAGATGCAATATTGTTACTAATTTAATTGTACAATCTCTCTCTTTCACTCTCATTATGCAGGACTCGCCCGGAAAGAGGACTTCCAGTACATTACTTACTACTGTCCTCATTGTCGAGCTCTGAACAAGCCGAAACATTCAGAAGAACATTCACTTAAAGCTCCTGCTGATGCACTACCTATACTTTCTCCTAAGCCAGTGGAAAATGAAGTGATCAATAGCAGTAGCTCGACTAGTGAACGCGGAAACAGTCCAGTCCCTTTATTAAACACTCCAGATATTGTGAACGTTGTCCCCGAAACAGCTGAGAGCGAGACACCAAACTGACCTGAGAAAGTACCTGTGAGGTAGAAGAAAATGTGCTACAAAGAGAAAGCGAGGGAGAGAGAGAGATGGAGTGAGGAAATGTTGATGTTGATATGCTAAAATCTGTAGATGCTTGCAATTTTGATTGTGGAATGAAGTCTGAACACAGAGAAAATGAATAGTTTTTATTTGTCTTTTACCATTTGAGACAAGGTAAACTGTTGAGTAAATTAGAATGATGCACTTTGTTATAAATTTCAAATAGTCAGAAACTATTAAATTAATAAAAATTGTGCATAAAATCTAAGAATATGTACAAACAGAAAAACTTAAAACATTCTATATATTGGACTGAGAGAGTATTAATTAGTAACCTACCCAAGGAATGAAATAAGTAATTCACATATTGAAAAGAAAAAGTAAATAATTTAAAATTTAACCAAAGCAAATTAAATTATTCATATGTTCAAAAAAATAAAATAATAATAATAATAATAACACAGATGTGAAAGAAAAAAATCATTTAGTAGAATTTGTTGGAAAAAAATAGAAAAATTATTCTCTAAAATAGGTCTTATTGACACTTTTTCTTTATTTTATTAGCATTTTTGAACACTATTATAAAACTAGCATGTCAAATAAAATTAATTTCTTCATCAACTCAAACAACAAAACTACATCAATTGATCAATATCATGTTGAAGTTTAGATACATTTAAAGAGTATAAGGAAAATTTTAATGAAATACAATATAAATGATATATCACACCCTAACATCAATCTAGAGTATACTTCCAATTATATTTCTTATATTTGTTGCGCTAGTAAATTTAGTTATTTTCCCAAGTATCTTTATTGTTTTGAGTTATTATCATCATCTTGTAACAAAATTGGTTCATTGTTTGTTAAAAAAGCTTTGATTGTCCTAGGCCAACAATTTAGTTAATTCTACAAAACAGTAGGTATCATAAACTTTATAATACATATATTATAACAATATTTTGGTTTACAAAAAAAGATTTTTAAAAAAAATTTTGTTGAACATTCGCTTACATTAATTTCAAATTTCATAACATTTTGTACTTTTTTCTAGGTTGTCAATCTTCCCAGGCATTCTTCAGGTTTAAAAACAAGATACATTGCCTTTATATGCTTGCAAAACTTACTTAAGAGTTATGAAAAGTGTTTTCTTATTTTTTGAGTTAAACATTATCTATTTAGCAACACTAACTTTTGTTGCAAAAAAAATACCCTTTTAGGCAGTATTGTCTTCATCTGAATATCAACCAATGTATAAGAAATGATCTATCACGGTCAAATTTTAATTTTTTTTTTTTTGAATAAAAAGTCAAGTTTTAATTTCCTTATACATATGTATTCATATTCATTATTATCAAATTTACCTGAATTAATTTATTATTTCGTATATGCATGGATGTATGCAGATACAAGTATCATATGTACAAGTGAGTTTGAAACTAAAGTTTACAATTTAGAGACATGTTCAAAATTTTCATAAATATGTGAATATGAACAAAAATCTTTTTGCTAAATTTAAAAACGAAAAAAAGATTGTGCAGCTAACTTTGCTAAAAGGGAAAACTATAAAACTGAGCTAATGAAATATATATATTTTTTCTCATGATCTCATCACAATAATAATGCCCAATGCAAAAGAATCAGACCCAAAAAAAAAAATGCATATAAAGTTTGTTAATATGACGATCTCAGCGTCTTTCTCCCGCCAAATATTCTCCTCCATCCATATAAAGATGCATATAAAGTTCCATTTTATCTCCTTCCCCTCTCTCTCTCCTTAAACATAAACCCACCAAAACCAAAAAATTTACTCTTTTTTTTTTCTTCTTTTTCTTTTCTTAGATTCAAAGAGAGAGGGAGGGAGAGATTTTGGGGTTTAGTCTTTTCTTGTTTTCTCCTCCTTTCTCATAGAAAGTGTTAATCTTTTTTCTATAACAAAATTTTTTACTAATTGATATGGGTAATGTGACATCAAACATGGCGGCTAAATTAGCTTTCTTCCCACCACTACCTACATACGACGTGAGCAAAGACGAGGAGACCGGAAAGCTTATGTTCAAAGGTATTACGCCGGAGAAAAGCATGGATGTTCATCAGCTCACCACCAAATCCGGCAACAAAGTCATTGCCACGTTTTGGAAACACCCTTTTGCAAGATTCACTCTTCTTTATTCCCATGGCATTGCCGCGGATCTAGGCCAAATGGTCGATCTCTTCATCGAGCTTCGAGCTCATCTGCGCATCAACATTATGAGGTTTATATATATTACAAAACCCCAAAAAAACACTTTTTGTTTTCGTTGATGAACGAATCTGAACCTGAACCATCTTCATATGTTATTCGAAACAGCTATGATTATTCAGGTTATGGAGTTTCAACAGGCAGGGTAAGAGAGATATTTTCATTCATTCAAGATGTCAAACATTTGTCATGAATCGCCTCTTTGCTTAATCTTTGATTGTTCTTTAGCCAACTGAGCTCAATACGTACCACGATATCGAGGCTGTGTACAATTGCTTGAGGAGCGAGTACGAAATCAAACAAGAGGAATTGATTCTGTATGGTCAATCCGTTGGAAGCGGACCATCGTTGCATTTAGCAACTCGGTTAAAGAGACTAAGAGGGATTGTTCTTCATAGCGCGATTCTCTCCGGACTTAGAGTTTTGTATCCTGTAAAAGTGACATTCTGGTTCGATATTTACAAAGTAAGCCTGATCTCTCTTGTCTCTCTGGTTACTAATTATTTAGGTCAGTCTCTCAAAACTCTGGAATTTTGCAGAACATTGACAAGATACGCCATGTGACATGCCCTGTTCTTGTCATGCATGTAAGTTTACATGATCACTTTTTCTACCCTAAGGAGAGAGTGCGAAAGAGAGATCATTAAACTTGGTTTTATGAAACTGCCAGGGAGCAAAAGATGATATTGTGAACATTTCACACGGGAAGCGATTGTATGAACTCGCAAAGGACAAGTATGATCCATTGTGGGTTAAAGGAGGAGGGCATTGCAACTTGGAAACATACCCTGAGTACATCAAGCACATGCGAAAGTTCATGAACGCAATGGAGAAACTCGCTCTCAACAATCCACCAAGCAAAGAACAAAACGATGAGCCAAGCATTAAGGAAACTAAGCAAAATCGGTGCTTGAGATTCAAGAAAAGGTAGAAGCTGGATTTTGAAGGTAGAAGACAACCACAATATAGATGATTCCTTCCTTTGCAATTTGCAACAACACACACAGTCAATTTCCTCAGGACAATGCAATCACAGACAAGATATCATCTTTGTAGGATTTAGCCTTGTAAGAGAAACAAATATCTGGAAATTTCCAAATATAAATACTTAATCATTTACTTGTAGTTGAAGCAACAGTACAAAAAAAGCAAATAAGACTTACTAAATCAGTAACCATTTAGGGGAATTTCAAACCAAAACTTTTGAGAATGTCAACACAGCTGACAATTTCATCTCTTTCATCAAGCTTCTCTCCACTGTTACGAAGAAGGGCTTCGATAATTTCTCTGAAAGGTATAACTTCACCAGAGTCTTCCGTTTCAGAGACCTTGATCCCTTCAATTGCAGATGCAGAACCGAGATTAACAACTCTCTCAGGAGGAGACTTGAGAGCTCCATTATTAGCCACAAAAGCAAAAAGACGATTCGTATCCAAAACCTTAACTTCTCCCGACGGTGAAGCAGAAACAGGCGTCGTCTCAGCCGTAGAAGACGAAGATTTCGAATTCGACTCCGAAACCCTAACTTTTTCCGACGGTGGAGCAGAGACATGCGTCGTCTCAGCCGTAGAGGACGGTGATTTCAAATTCGTCTCCAAAACCCTAACTTTTCCCGACGGTGAAGCAGAAACAGGGGTCGTCGCGGCCGTAGAAGACGGAGACTTCGAATTCGACTGCGAAACCCTAAAATTTTCCGACGGTGGAGAAGAGAGAAGCGTCGTCTCGGCATTAGAATACGGAGATTTAAAATTCGAACCTTTATGAGATTTCATCTCAGAAACCCTAACTCCAGGTTCCGAATCAGCGGCAGAGGAGGGAGAAGCGTTCTCAGGAGGAGTACGAAAGACGTCATCTTTGATGGAATCGAGGCTGGTCGGAGAAGAGAACGAGAGAACCGGAGTTTTAACAACCGCCGGCGAACTCTTGTTACTGAGGACCTCGGTGTTGTCAGAATTCGTCGGAGTTGCTTCGTGGCCGGCGAAAGGACAGTTCTTGAGGTAAGATTGCTGGGAAGAAGTGATGCTTCCGAGTTCGCTCGAGTCGCTTCCAACATTTTCCGCCATTTTTGATGAGTGTGAGTGAGTGAGTGAGTGACTCTTCCACTGTTTGTGTCAAGTTCGGTTTAGTCAAATTCTAATCCCGGTTTGGTTAGCTACCGGTCTTTCTTGGGTTGTCAAATTAGTTAATGATTTGTACCTCGAGCCTTTTAATGTGTCCAATCCTGTCGATTCATCAAGTGTTGGGTGAAGAAGTAATATGAATATGATGTGAGTGAAGTTATATATATCCACCGGTTTAACTTTGGTATTCAATTGTTATTTTTGGTTAATGATTTAGTCAGTGTTTCGCTTATTTGGTTATTCCATCCAATATGAAAATGCTAAATAAAAATCAACATGAAATATGAAAAAACACAATAAAGCATTACATGTAATACAAAGCAAAGTCCATTTCTCTCTACCCTTTAGATTGTTCATCCAAAAGATGAACTTTTGTGTTCATAGAATCTGTCTTGAAGCTTAGATAACGAAAAATTAGCTAAAAGAAAAGAAAAAAAGAAAAAACTCAAGAGGCTCTGTTTCTTCTTTTATTTTGTCAGTCGATCTCCACAATCTGAGGCCTCCTCTCTGCAGCTTTCTTGCGTATGAAGATACCCCATCTCAAAGCAGCTTTAAGCTTAAGCCATCCCACAACAGCTTTCCCCGAGCCTCTATTACGTTCTCTTCTGTACGTGTTATCGATCTGAGCTTGGTACGGGATGCTATCACCATAACAAGACTCATCGGTCTGACCAAACCCGCCATGTGTTCCCACAGTGTTCACACCGATCCCAAAGGTCTTCAACAGTCTCTGCATATCGTCAGTCTCAAGCATCTCTGAGCTCCTTAGTCTGATTTCTTCGCTGAAAATGTCTTCAAGACCTTGTCCTGCAGCTCTTGGTCGACACCAATCTTCTCCATTGTATGAGCTTGAGTCATTGGAACTTTCCACTGACCTGTTGTAGTCCTGTACGTTGCAAGGGAATGAGGGTAATAATTGGCTGCATTGTTGCTGCACAAACTGAGGATAATCTATTTGTTGAGGGACCAGTGGATAGGTAATAGCATTCGGATGACATTGCACAGTTTGCCTATTATTCTGGTTATGCAGCTGTTGATGATTCGGAGCTGTTTGTGCTGAGACCATTTTTGGTTCCGGTAAGCTTTTTAGTTCCTTCTCGGCGACTGGTAAGCAATTCAATAGCTTACCGTCGTATTCAATAGCTTTATGCCAGTTCTCATAAGCCATCTTCACCAAAATGTCTGCTGAAATCTGTGAGCTAACACCAATGATCAGCTTAATAACCTAGAAACAGTTTTCAAATCTTTACAGAAATATGTCTGTCTTTACCTTTTGGTCATGGTTAAGAGACTCCAGAGACAGGAACTGTCCATTTGCAATAAGGCCTCGGAATTCGTAGATATGATTGAAGACAACGCCTGTAGCGTGAGTCTGGTCTGTGTAAAACACATAGAGCTTTCCACCCAACACGCATGTCTTTGCGTGTTCAACCGTATTCTCCCACATTCTATTTGACATTCCACTCCCAAGCAACTACAGTATCAGAGGAAAAAGAAACAAGAATATTTAACAAGTATACATCTTTGGTCAAGTTGGTGGCTTATTCACATTAACAGTTAAATATGCTTACATTTCTCAGCTTTTGTGGATCCTTAACAAGGAGTCGAAGGAAGTCTTCGACTGTCACGATATTAGCTTTCAATAGCTTCTTGTGTAACACTCCATCTTTCGCGATTCTATCAAGTCTCCAGACTTCATCATGTACAGCCGGTGGATAATGCTTCTTGTATACTGCAAAACGTTGTTAAAGAAAATGAAAATTTTCAGATGACAGAACCAAGGCAGTAGTAAGAACTCTCTACTTGTAACACAATAAAAGGTAAAACTCACGTTCTCCTCTATGATCTTTGACAGCAAATGGTTCTGTTTTGGCTTCACGAATGAGATAGCTATCACCATACCCTGGGGCCGGCTTAACACCAAGCCTAAACTTTCTACTCCTTATCCAACTCGAGTTGTCGGTAAAAGTAAGTTCCCCTAAACTTCCCACACCTTCCTTAAGCAGCACCTGTGTGTCACCGGTTAAGATTGGGCGTTTCCCTTCTCGCTCTTTCACTTCAAAGCTCTCAAAGTGCTCTCTCGTCCAGTCTTCATCATCTTCATCGTTGAAGTCTCCCTCTAACACTACAACATTCAGCTTTGAAGCTGACTCTTCTCCTGTTTGGACTACATTTCCTGTGTTTGCATCTATAAGAACCACATGAATTGCCGAGCCTCGCTCTCCCTCGACTTTCCCACCTGTGAATAAGTGAGGAGGCATTCGTGTCCTGAAGTGAAGTTGCAGGTTTCTTCCATCACGGTCTTGGATCCTCTTTGGTTCAGGTGACCTGGAGAATTTATGTTGGTTTAGCCAGAAACTCAAACATTAAAGTGACCACTGAACCATTTCAAGGGGAAAAGGTATAACTGGAGACAATACCTCGATGTTAACTTTGTATTTCCCAACCTTGATAAGGCTCGTTCCACCTCTTCACTAACCTGTTTGTTTGCCCACACCATACCAAGTTTACAACTCCACAAGCATCTCACAATTTACTCTAAAGGCAATAATAGACATGTCTAGAAAGAGAGTAGAATAAAAACTTACAATTTTGCGAAACAATGGCTCTAAAGACGAGCAAAGCCTCTGCAAACTATCTACCTTGACAGCTTCCACAATAACACTGTAAATTTGTTTTTTTCCATATGACTTATGAGAAAATCAACAAAGTAGCAAGCGAAACAAGAGGTTTGGAAACGTAACAACAAAATTTTGAGACCTTACAAAAGAACATCTCACAACAGAGGATAAATCACAACTCAGAAAGAGTAAAGAACTCGAAAATGAAGCAGGTTCGTCTTTAATAGTTGTGATGTTTAACCATTGAACTGGAAAATGACAGAAAACTCTTAAGGAAGTTACCTTGCCAAAGCAGGCACTTTCTGTCTCTTTGATTCTGGCAACTTGTCTGTATCCTCTTGACTGCATTCGTATCCTCGCTTGTTCATGGAACCTTCCATTTAAGAAAAAAAAAGAATTTGCGATCTCTGTGTTCACAGATATAGAAAAACTATTCCAAAGTTAGAAAAAAACAGCAGAAGTCCACGAAGGAAGCTTCAGAGAAGAACACAAAAGAAACATACCCACATAAATAAGTTGAATATTGAACAAATAGCCTCAAGGTATAGATAGACTTTGGACAACCCACATGGGTCTAGACGGTTTGCAGAAGTCACTGAACCGAGATCTGTTCTTTAATGGTAGATCTAAAGCGTTGATAAAAAAAAAACTTAAAGGAATCTGTCCATGTGAGCATTAGAATAATGCAAGGAGAAAATTATTAATGGCTGACACTAAAATAAACAAATCATATAAACTGAAAAAAGCAGCTGTTTTTGTGCATGAATGAATATTGAAAGTTGGTGCTGCGTAATACCTGGAGCGATCATATGCTGCATTATGTCAACCCTTTTTTGACTTGTCCAGTTTTGTCTCTTCCTCTGCTCTTGTCCCTCTTCACAGACTATTATGTTTCTTAAACATCTGAAAAGTCTTTGTTAGTCTTTACAAAGAAGAAACATAGATTACAAGTGACTCTTGACCCACTCATGCTTAGGCCATGCTTATATCACAGATTCACAGATATACATCCTACATTAGCTGCAGTACAAATCCTGTTAAAAATCAAATCAGTATTGCTGTCTCAATCAGATGCAAATCTCAACAAACACAAAACCCTTTAAAAAGATCATAATTATATAATATTTTGGTTTTGGCTAATGAGAAAATGATGGTTGGTTTTGCCAATTAACATGAACAATAAAATACAGAAGTCGGTGATTTCTCGTCCACTGTGACTGGACAAAAATATATCTGAAGAAAAGTCAATACAAGGCCAACCCTTTCTTTAGCTATATTCAGATCCAAGAGCAACACAAAAAAAAATGCTACATATATAAAGAACATGGGAGATAAAAACATTGCCTTGAGAATTAAGCGATTCCCATGTTCACATGAGCTGTATGCGGAAGAGAAAATCTAGTTTGCTTCCCATCGAGAAGCTCTTCAGGGTAGACTGAGAAGAAGTCACTAAACAGTGGATCACTTACTCACCTTCCCAACCTAATTGCCGAGCTCTCCGCTCCCACAACAAAGTGATCTTTCGCTCTTTGAGCAACAATTCTTGAGCTCTCTCCCTAGCTGATTCACAAATTTCCGTGGCAGCGTTGCACTTCTCAGCCTCCTTTTGGTACTGTGAAGCAACTCTTTTTGCTTCACCAAGTGTAACATGCATGTGACGACTATGCTCGTCTGCAACTACTTCTTGCAGCTTCAGCTCTTCCGAGAGAAGATCCACAAACTGCTTCTCCATCTCTTGTTTGAGCTCTGGATCATCGCTTCCACAACCTGATACACAACATAAGTCAATATTCAATTCCATGGACTAAAAAGAGGAGGAACATTACAAACAGACAAAAGAGAAATAGTTGCATTGGTTACTGATTCACCATATTCAAATAAGGCTCTTCATTGACAAATCATTAGAGAGACGTTCTCATTCATATTAAATCAGTAGAGACACAACTATACTAGAGAAACAGAAGAAACAAGCTTGGGATTGAAATCTAACCAGTAATAGAGAGGTTTGCAAGCCCTGCAAAAGAATACAACAAAAAGAATGAAACTTTATTAGTAAATGAGACTCTTATGGATTATAAAATGAAAGATCAAATGTAAAAGCCGTAGCTTGATTGAAAGATTCATCACAAATGGTTCTGAGCATGATCTAAGCATTATAGAAAGATTTCTAATAAGAACTAAAAGTCTCCTAATTTATGAACCAAATTGAAAACCCAGATATGCTAAATGGTCCAATCAGAATGAGAGAGGTAACACAGTACCTGGAGCAATCTCGAGGAGAGACAAAGGAGGAGGACAATCGCAGATCTCACAGGGAGGACAAATGGAGTTGTTGCTACGAGCAGATCCAACGAAACCCTTTTTTAATTTCCAGTAAAGAACAGGTCCACATACGATTAAAGCTGATACCACCGAGAATATCAGTAGACATCTCATGCAATTTCCAGACCTCCGTGCCATTGCTACGGTGATGAAGGCTCAGATCGTTTCACAGTCTTGGGCAATAGTAGCCACTAAGCCATAGTATGAAAAAAAAAAAAAAAAAAAAAAATCTCATGAAACGACGTCGTTACAGCTACTTGCTGCTAATTGCTATTGTACCCTTTTAATTCCATAATAATTCCAAGCTTAGCATTTATTGTATCTACGAGCCTACCCAATAACTTTCACTAATTACGAAATTGCCACAAAACTGTGAGTGTTTACGAAATTGTCTCACAGCTTTCTGTATTTACGAAATTGTCTCACAGCTTTCGGTATTTGTGAGATATCCTTACATGTTTCGACAAGAACGAAACTGCCTTACCATCTTTTCGTAACTACATGAAACTGTCCACATCTTTCAATGACACAAGTGTAACTTTTACTTTGTTATTACAAGCATAACAAAACACAGTACACAAATGTCTTTATTTGCTGATTTCGTGCCATAAACCTGTTCTTTGGCTTCACTCTTTTATTTACTAATTTTCTCCTCTCAAATCTCTGTAATACTCACTGATCCATTTCTCTATAATGGCAACCTCTTGTGTCCTCTGCTCTTTCAGCCACTCCGGGTCACCTTTTGTAGCAGCCCTGAGATCTGCATGGTGAGCTCCTGTTTCACACAAAACAATGTCAGGTTTCAATTTTTTCGCACAATATGTATATGGCTCGCTTCCCCAACATTCATAAACATAACAAAAGTTACCTTTCTTGGTCACTAGCGCGACGATGCTACTTGAAATGTTCTTCAGAACTCTGAAATTAGATGTTAAAACCGATCTGTTAAGATACCACATAAAAATAATGTTCTACACACATTGAAATGAGAAGTACTACTTACCCTCCACGGCTCCAAGGATCCTGCAATCCATTGGAGAATATGATGTTGCTTCCAAATCTCTTCAATACTGTCTCTATCCTCTGCAAAAGATGACCAAAGAGCTGATATTGAATCTTACTGCGAAAGAAACTGATCCAATGTGAGGGAAAGAAAAAAGAAACTGACCATTCCACCAAATTCGGTTGTGATCCAATGGGGTCGAGGCTTGACTCCGTATCTACTCTTGCACTGTTCTTCGAATGCCTCATAGTCATTGTCGTACGGAGGGAGCATGCTCTGGTTCGAGCAGCTCATTGGCATCACCATCTCTGTGCACGCCTGTTTCCATTCAAGAATCATATTATGCCATTTACAGTCTCATATAACATAAATCAGTTCTTGTTCGAGAGTCTGATATCCTATCTATGAGATTACCTGATATTGCCAACCATTGAGTCCATGATCATCAGTTTGTTGTTCCATCTCAAAGCATTTTTCTGATCCTGAATAGTTGTAGTATAAGCTTGCAGCAGCAAAGGCACGGTCAAGATTACTAGATCCTCGAGGGAACCCGTCGATGATCTTACACATCTGATGCAAAAGAAAACGAGTCCAAATTTTGGTTGGATAAAAAGAAAATCCTCAGATGGCACACTTTTGCGTAATGAATATCTCACCTCCTCCACGGGATAACCAGGCAGTGGCGCCATGAAATTAGCTGCAGTTGGATAATTAACCATGGCTGTATAAACAAATGCTCCACTTAACCAATTGCTGGCTGAATATCTAGATTGAAGGCCTCTACAATACAAGCAAAACAGATCCGGTTAAGCTTTTCTTTAAAGAGCTTACAGAAAAGAGATAAGCTTTAAAGCATTATTTTACTTGCAAGTTCGGAACTTTTTGCTGAGTTCTTGCAAGCCATTTTTCTTAGTTGAGACTGCATCTAGCTCTTCCCAGCTTCTCTTGATGACTTTGAAACAATTCATACTCGCATCCTGCTCGTTACAAAAGTCCGTTATAATGTCACTTTAATATGGAAAATTGCCGGAAACAGAGCTTACAATACCTTGAAATCCTGAGAAACGGCATCATAGAAGCTCGTCAATGGTACAATGTTATCAAAATGAAGTATTGGAGCGGAGGATGCCAATGCACCGATTGCTATGTGGGGATACTTGAGCCTGAACCATGCTGCAAGCACTGTCACAACACATGACACACAACAGAAGATAGCTTATGAGAAATGACGAGTAATAATGACGTACTATCCACTGAAAATGGTGGGTGTGAGCTTACTTCCACCATAAGAGCCACCAAAGACAACCACAGGAGATGCCTCGGACGATAGATTCTGCTTCAAGCTTCTTATCAGGATCGCAAAATCAGCCAACGCTTGCTGAGAGTTGAGGTAACCCAATGTCTCAGCCGACTTATGAGACTTCTTCCGAATTGGCGTTGATTCTCCATAGAACCGGTGCTACAACAATATGAAACAAACAGACAAAACATCATTATAAACATCTTGAGTCTCATTCTACAAACTAGAGATAAGATTACATGGTTTCTGAAACTCATACTTCAATGAAAACAAGAAGAGCCCGGAACTTGGGAGCAATATCGGACATGAAACCAGTGTTTGAAGCAAACCAGTCGATGTCTCCTTCATTTCCAGTGTAGACGAAGATGGGGCCACCTTTGCGCCAGAAACGGCTGTTGATGAGGTACTTCTGGTGGAAGACTTTGTAGCTCTCAGGTGTGAAACTGAAGTGGTCAAGATTCTGAGGGAAGTAACGAGTCTCAAAAGGTAACTCTGGCTTTGACTTGGAGGCTTTCTTCTTTTGTCTTAGAGAAGAAAGATGGTGGAAACCTCCTGGTGAGTAAGTTGCTTCTGCAACAACAGAGAAGAACAGTAACACAAGACACAGCAAACAAGTAGACATTTTCTCTCTCTCTCTCTTTCTCTCTCAAAATAATAGCAACTCAAATACACGCAACGAGGCAGAAGAAGGAGTGGGTTTTGGTCTTATGCTAACAAAATTGGTTTTGCATTCGTCAAACTTTTGTTTTCCCAAGTAAACTCTTTTGGAGCTTGTGAAGTGAAAACGTGAGTTGCATCAGAAAAAGGTTTTGTCCTTTTTCAGAACTTGTGATGATTCTGCCTCTCCATCTCTGTCAACTCTCAAGCATGATGCTGACACAAAAAAAAAAGTAACAATCAATCGAACTAACACACAAGTGGCCGTATGGTCCAAACAACGCCAAGCTCCATCTCCAAGAAAACAAACTTAGTTTAAAATCCAGTTGGTTTCTTCTCCCAAAACAAAAAAAGTTCCAACTGAGGATACCAATGAGATAGAAAAAGAAGCAACTTCTTATCTTAGAATGGTTTCCAATAAGAGTTCTCAAATTAATAAAGATCAGTGCCAATAATTGCAGCCAACAGAACCTACAAAGACAAAACTGATTTATTTGGAATAATCCCACCACAAAAGTCACAATCTTGATCAAAAACAAGATCACAACTCCACATCAGTTTGTTGTTTGTCACAAACTTAGAGAAAGCTGAATTGAGAACCACAAAGGCACAAACTTTATTCCCAAAGTTGACATCTTTCATAATTGTTTCTTATTCTTTAAATATTTTAGGCCCACAATTAACTTTTTCCAAACAAACCACTGAGATGTATTCTACTGAGGGTAATAGTTAAGAGTTACAAAGTTTCAACATGTACAAAGCCTAGTGCTTTTCTCAGATTCTGGTGCTGCTTTGAGATCTATCTAATTCATTACTTAAACTATGATTCTCCTACCTATTATGCAATTGAACAAAAGTTTACAGTTTAAACAAATGAAACATTTCAGTTTTCTTGAGCTAATCAATTGTATGATGTGAAATGGCATCATCACAGATCTCTCTGTAGTGGTACCAATTTGTAGCCACGCCAAGAAACAAAGTGACCTCAGTGTCTGGTCAACTGACTTAGAATGGATCAATCATAATCATAGCCCCGAAGAAGAAGAAAACATAGAAGACCAAAACAGGGAAGTGGTTATATGAGGTTGTAAAAGCGCTCAAGAATCATCATTGCGCGAGTGTGGCTCGAACGATCAGGGTTTTTGTAATCATTGGCTCCGCTTCCACCGGAAAGGTGACGACGGCGAGACCGTTGGCACTTCCAGGAGCAAAGCCTCATACTTAAACTAATGAGTGGAACAGAGCCGATTCTGAGACTCTGCTCTGCAACCACAGAGCCACGAAAATTAGGGTTAAGTAACCCGTGACAAAACCGGGATAGACCTGAAATACCCTGAATTAGCTGTAACAAACCGGAATAAACCTGATTTATCTGAACTAACCGGATTTAACCTGAATAATTTGGATTAACGGTAATAAACCGTTATCAACCGCAATTAACCGGATTTACCTTTTCTCACGTATATCAGGGTATCTATCAGACTAAACGAAATGAATTCATCAATTCAATATTCAAAGATCATGAAAGCATGTATTGTGACATTTTGTTTTAGTTTAAAATGTATTGTCACTTATTTACTATTCTTTTTGTTAAAGGCTTTTCAATTTTACTATTATTGTGTTTTCAATTTTTTTTCTTTTCTTTATAAGACATCACTTTTTCTTTGATTGTGCTTATGTCGCAGAGGTTTGGTTTTAAACACTTAGTTTATAAGACAGCCAAGTGATATTACACTATCGTCTTTCTCGTGTATGGAATTTTTTTTCGAAAATCTAAGACAAATCTTACGAACATGCCATTTTTACTAAAATCTTACGGATTTGCTATTTTTAACACTTAAAATATCTATATTTATGATATTTTTTCTTCTAAAAATTGACTAAATTCAAACACATATTTAATTGTATTTTTGTAGCGGCAAATCCATAAGATTTTAGATAAAGTGACAAATTTTATAAATGTCACCACGCAAAAATGGTAAATTTCATCATTGATTTTGGTGTAAAAATTGATTTTTTATTATTAAAAGGATGGTTTACTGATTGATGTATAATTATTAGTATTTAGAATGGAGAAGCAAATTAACGTACAGGTTCATAGACAAATTTATACGACGAGGCCTGCCGATAGAGACGAGTGGATAAAGATAGTGCAAGCCCATGATTATTACTTCGTTTTTGTTGTATATACATGATAATGAACATGACATGTCAATGACTCATTCCGGCAAAAACAAGAAAGAAGAAAGCTTTTGTTTTTTCATTTCTTTTTTCCTAAAGAAAAAGGATGTATGAATGCATTTGTAGGGCTATGTTGTAACCTTCCTTGGTGTGAAACCAAGTTATAAATAAAACTTCAGATGACAAAAAAAAAAAAAAAAAAAAAGAATGCATTTGTAGGGATCCCTACTAGTTTCATAATTTTTTACCGTTAAATAAAAACTGCACCGGCCAAATAAATATGAGGATGAAGATTCATCTCTTAATGCAAATTTAATGAATTTTTGGTCTGCTTTGATGATTAGGTATATTTTTCAACTTAGTTTCATTTAACGAGTTATAGAAAAAATCGACACATTTCTTACGTCAATGCATCAAAGCTAGTCCACCTTACAATAGATTTTTATTTTTTTACGATAGTCACACAAAAATAAACTAAAGATTTCCAAGGCTATGGTTTGTTCGCAAGATTAAATAGAAGATTGATTGATTGATACCCATTTGGTGGGGATCTTGATGTTATGGTATGGTTTTTGTGGTCCTATATGAATTAATCACTTTGCAAGTTTCTTTATTTTTTTTTTTCGTCTTTTATCCGAATTCTTGTGGTTCCTCGATCTTCTTAACTACCAAGAATATTATGTGATGAGATTTACCATCCACTTTTCTTCCCATCTCTTCACCTACTCAATTACCTATGACGTAGCTTTTCGGTGAATTTCTATGTTATATAACCAATGAATATAGTTGTTGTAGATCCTTTACAAAAATTTTGTGGCCGTTGGTTTCAAAATTTTATGAAATGTACTCAATTTAGTAGAAAGATATTATTACAGTTACACATGTGTGATGAGAGCTTTTATCTCTTTTCCCTTCGACCATCTTGGTTTCTCAAGTATTTGACAAATACTATCACATCTTCGAATACGATATGATTATGATTTCTGTTATAGCCACCAAAATAACTTCTAGTTGAATATAATTTTTATTTTTATTAATAGGATGTGTGAAAATTAATACTGTACCGTAACTCTGTAAGATCTAAACAAGAGTTAACATGCATAATGCATTATATTCCAAAAGATTAAAATCACAAAGATAAGAATGTTTTCTTGAGAAAAAAATAAATAAAAAAAATCTTATCGTCTTTTGTTATCCCCAAGGAAGATAACGAACTCTGTGTACAAAAGCTTCCCACTCACAACTGTCGTTTTAATTTTCGATAACTTTGTAGGGGAAAAAAATGGTGACTGTATAAATGAATTGTATCGTATATTGGATAATAAAATCATGGGGTTGATGAGTCTTAAATGACATAATGTCCATATGATTTTTGATTACCAGCATTATTTAATATATTTATTGGACATATTAAGTTATTTTTATTACTTCATAAAAATAAATATTATTGATAAAATTTTAAAATAAAAATTACGTAATAATAGTACTCCCTCTGTTTCCAAAGAATGTCATTTTGACCAACTACACAGAAATTAAGAAAAAATTGAATTATACATATATGCCCCTATTTAATGAGTAGTTTATAATTGAAATTCAATAAAAAAAGGTTTTGGGTTAAGGGTAAATTAGAAAATTTGATGTTAATAACATTTGAAATACAAAATGACAGTCTTTGTGAAACAAAGAAAAACTTTCAAAATGACACTCATTGTGAAACAGAGAGTACTAGTGATAAAAATTGTCACGACAACAAAATAAAATTAGAGAGACAAACAACACGTGTAAGGCCTTGAACCAAGAGATACGTTTAGTTCAGTAGTTCCAAAACCGCATTTGGCTTTATTTAATTTCATCGTCTACCGTAGTTGCGTGGCACGTAGAAACTTCTTTTTCTTTTTTTTTTTGGGTTTCATTGAGAATCCGTTACTCATGGTGTTGTGGTTAATAGTAATACCGTGGCTTATATTTTATTGAGATTTTTACTATGAAAAATCACAAAATTTGAGTGTCGTATATATGAAAATAAATACTGCATTTATACGTCACATATGATTTAAATCATACTATTTTATGTTATTGAAAAGGCCAAATATGATCAAGAAGGATTTAATCGACAACATCCAGGATGCATGGCCTTCTTGGCGTACATAGACACCGTCGTGAATGGCCGAGAAAGTTCCAATAAATTTCATAGAGCTTCGAAAGAAACTTATCACTTAATTATATCAGCAAGATGTAGATCTCCTTCACTCTTATCACGAACTTCCATAGTTTGTTTTTTTTCACATCCAACACCATCTCTACACTCGAGGTCGTGGCAATTGGCGTTTACGGCTAACCATCACAAGCTGAACATAATAGGTTCCAGACAACCAACGGTCTTTGTATCTCGAACAAATACCAAATATGCAGTTCAAGAGCATGATACACGTTGATGCTTTTCATATATATCGACAATCAAACCAAGAGCTACTACACACATGCATATCAGCTTCCTCAACAAAGTGATTTTCTGGATAGTGGTCAACCACAACAATTTCTATTTCTACCTTTTCTTTTTCGAAATCTACGTATGCTAACTAGCACTAGCGAAACTTTTTTGGATCCCGTTAAGATTTTCTCTTAATTTCCAACAAAACTGATTTGAGGGGTGAAAGGTTCTCGAAATACCCACACTTTTTTTTTTTTATCTTTGGCCTAATATTTTACTTCTACTTATTATTATATTTTTTTTAACATCTTTGAATTGATAATACTCAATCCATAATTCAATCCCTACTATGCAGGATAAAATAACAGTGAAATCAACTTTCGTAAAAAATGGTATCCTACTATATTAATTGAGAAGTACAAAAATAAAATAACCTTAAAAAGTGTAAAAATTTACATACAAATGCCATTAAAAATTGTTAAATAAAAGCTAAAACTGTTGAGGGTATAAAAGATAATTAATAATTAATCATCTTATTATCTTATCATCAATCAGCAAAAATCGTGGGTTGCATGGATAATCAATTGACTTAAATTAAATCTATTTACCAAATCTTTATTCTTTTAACTAACAAATCTCATACGCATTAAAATTCTTTAAATGTGGAGGAGAATTAAATGTGGAGGCAATCTTCGATTATTGCCGGTGATTCCATGGAATTCATGTTAGTGGATGAAGCTGTATGTTATTTTCCATAATTAAGGTTTTCTTCTCATTATTGTTTTATTAAAAATTTTATTTTCCTAAACATATATATAGGATGATAAGATGGGAGCTGACCTTAAAAAAGACTTAATCAAAAAATTCGAGAATGGAGCTTATGAATTTTCAATCACAAACTATTATAAATAATATAATGATAAAATAAATTATTATAGATTTTGATAAACAAAAATGTTCAGCCCGCGGTTTACCGTGGGTTAATACTTAGTATATGGATAATTAACCAGTTAACTAAAAACACTTACCCATTTTTTTTCCTCAAATAAACATAGCAATTTGGAATGGTTTTCCCACAAAAACCGTATATATTCATTCCAAATAATAAGACAAACTTTTTTTTTGTTACAGCAGTTATAGCTATATGACATATAAAATTAAAGTAATGAAAACAGAATAATATCTAAATCATTTTAAATGTTCTTAAAACTTTCCCATATACTATTTTGAAAAAATCGGAATATTCCATAAGAAACGGACTTTGGGACTTAGGGATAATACATACATGCATGTCTGTTAGTGTATGAATGAATTCAAAAAAAAAAGCTTTGTGGTTGTGGCTATCATGAGTCCCTTCGTTAATAAACCAATGGTACGTGTAGGACCAAAGCTATTCAATAACCAACAAAACGATCACACACCAAGAAACGCTCTCTTCACTCTCAATTCTCATTTCTACACCATACAAATTTTTTCATCTTCCTTTCTTTATCCTTTTCAAGATTTTCTTTTACCCTTTATATCACTTATCTATCTATCTACCTTTCATGCTCTTTCACCACTCCTTCCATTAAATCTATCTCTCTCTCTCTCTCTCTCTCAACACTCAAGAAGCGAGACACAGAGGAGAGGACCCTTCTTCTCTGTTTGTTTTGTCTCTTTGGCTATATATTCAGACATTGTGTGAACAGAAACAAATCAACACATCACAACACAACTTTTAAGTTTTGTTTCAGACATCAATGGCGGGGACTGGATTGTTTGCAGAGATTTTGGACGGAGAAGTCTACAAATACTACGCTGATGGAGAGTGGAAAACTTCTTCCTCTGGTAAGAGTGTGTCCATCATTAACCCGGCCACGAGGAAGCCACAGTACAAGGTTCAAGGTATCTTATCATCAACTTCTTCTTAAGTTTCATGCTTATGTTGTCCTCTTAAAAACCAGATTTAAGGCCAAAATTTGCAGCTATAGTATGGATAGTGTTTAATTACTTGATATAACAGTTAAAAATGGGAAATTGAGATTAATTAAGATAACAACCTAAGATTCTCCGAAGAGAAACAGAGGAGTTAAAAAAAACAGAGGATTTCAAGATAAGATAATGTTCTGTTTTCTGGTAAACACAGCATGCACGCAAGAAGAAGTGAACGCGGTGATGGAACTAGCGAAATCGGCTCAGAAATCGTGGGCAAAGACTCCTCTTTGGAAAAGAGCTGAGCTTCTTCACAAAGCTGCTGCGATCCTCAAGGACAACAAAGCTCCTATGGCTGAGTCTCTTGTCAAGGAAATCGCTAAACCCGCTAAAGATTCTGTTACTGAGGTCTCATTCTCTCATTCTCTCTGTGCATCATTGTCTTTTTGCAGATCTCTGATGTTTGGTTTTGGTGAAAGGTTGTGAGGTCTGGAGATTTGATCTCTTATTGTGCTGAAGAAGGTGTTAGGATCTTAGGTGAAGGGAAGTTTCTGCTATCCGATAGCTTCCCTGGTAATGACCGTACTAAGTACTGCCTCACTTCTAAGGTATAACCTCTTTGATTCATATGTCTTGCATCAGTGGTTGAAGTTTTACAAACGTTTTGATCATATTTTGTGTTTGTCTTCTGAGCTGCAGATTCCTCTCGGTGTGGTTTTGGCTATTCCTCCATTCAATTATCCGGTCAATCTCGCTGTATCAAAAATCGCTCCTGCTTTGATCGCTGGAAACTCCCTTGTCCTTAAACCTCCAACTCAAGTAACTAAACAGAACTTTACACTGTTTTGATGTTATGAAAATTCTTTTTAACGGTCTGTTTCTTTTAGGGAGCTGTTTCTTGCCTTCATATGGTACATTGCTTTCACTTAGCCGGTTTCCCTAAAGGACTTATCAGCTGCATCACTGGAAAAGGATCTGAGATTGGCGATTTCCTCACTATGCACCCTGCTGTTAACTGCATTAGGTATATACATATACAGTACATTCAACAAACACGTTATGTTCCTGTTCACTACTAATTTTTTTGGATGACTGGTCTCAGTTTCACTGGTGGTGATACCGGAATCTCAATCTCTAAGAAAGCTGGTATGATCCCTCTTCAAATGGAACTTGGAGGAAAAGATGCATGCATTGTCCTGGACGATGCTGATCTTGATTTAGTTGCTTCCAACATTATCAAAGGAGGATTCTCTTACAGGTAATCTAGCTACATTAATGAGTGTAGTTAACCGTTATGCGTTAAGTAACCGGTTTTATCTACCTTAACCAGTGGGCAGAGGTGTACTGCTGTGAAGGTGGTGCTAGTGATGGAATCAGTGGCTGATGAACTAGTTGAGAAAGTAAAAGCTAAAGTGGCCAAACTCACGGTTGGACCGCCTGAAGATAACTCCGATATCACAGCCGTGGTGTCGGAATCTTCAGCTAATTTCATTGAAGGATTGGTGATGGATGCTAAGGAGAAAGGAGCAACCTTTTGTCAAGAGTATAAAAGAGAAGGTAACTTGATTTGGCCATTGCTTTTGGACAATGTTAGACCGGACATGAGGATCGCATGGGAGGAACCATTCGGTCCTGTCGTGCCCGTCTTGAGGATCAGTTCTGTTGAAGAAGGGATCAATCATTGCAATGCTAGTAACTTTGGCCTCCAGGTTTGGCTATTTATACTTGGTTTAGTCTTGTTTATTTGGTTTTCGTTTAACCGGAGCTAACTCAACAATTTCATTTGAAGGGATGCGTATTCACTAAAGACATCAACAAGGCAATACTGATCAGTGATGCAATGGAGACAGGAACTGTTCAGATCAACTCTGCACCAGCTCGTGGACCGGACCACTTCCCTTTCCAGGTAAATCCTCGATTTATAGACTCATTTTCGCCTCGGTTATGACCGGTTAGCTAACTTGGTTTTGTGCTGGGATAAACAGGGACTAAAGGACAGTGGAATAGGATCACAAGGTGTGACAAATAGCATCAATTTGATGACTAAAGTGAAGACCACTGTCATTAACTTGCCAACACCTTCTTACTCAATGGGTTAGTTTCCCCTTTTTTATTTTCTGTTCTTCATCTTAGAATCAAATCAATCCGTCATGTTTGTATCGGATTAAATCAAAAACTGCGAATAAAAAGGGAGTGATTAGTGTAACTATTATGGTTTGTAATCTCTATGTAAACCAATAAGAGGATATTATGAAAGATGAGTGAGAGCTTTGATTGTGTTGTACTGTTGTGTTATATAACAGGGGACGGTTTCATCTCACGACTGTGATTCGAACACACAAAACATCCTTTTTATCAAAAAAAGTCTTTGGAGTTTATAAAATTTTTAAAAATATTTTCTTTTTGTTAATGGATAAAATTGAAAAATACTTTCATCTTATAATAATTGTTTGGGACCAATCTCATCGATTTCTCCGGTGGAATTTTCCAAAAAATTATTCTTTTAGATGGTATCGAAAGTACATACGGTGTTCCCTTCCCATATGTACTCTGGTGCAACTGATCAAAACTTAATATATGGGGCTTTATCGACAATCCCTTCCCATCCTATGATGTTTCCTTCATCTTCTCTATATAGCAACCTCGATTTTCTATATGGGCGTGGTAAAGACTCTGGTGCAACTGATCAAAACTTGAGAGCATTTCCGTGGATGATGTGGTACATTTGGAAGGCAAGAAATAAGAAAGTATTTGAAAATATCTCTGAATCCCCGCAAGATACACTGGAGAAAGCTATCCAAGAAGAAGATGTTTGGAGAAGAGCAAATAACAGAGACTTAGCATCAGCGGTAGTAGAAGCATGCATACCTTCGATCCCAATTCCTCGAGAATCTCTTGTATGCTTTATAGATGGATCTTGGCATACAGAGGTGGATAGGAGTGGGCATGGCTGGATTGCGTCTATCGGTGATAGAATCCTGCACATGGGGATAAAAGGATCGCGCAGAAGCCTATCCCCATTACATGCAGAGTTAGATACCCTTATTTGGGCTATGGAGTGCTTATTAGCGTTGGACTTGGATAAAGCTATTTTTGCTACGGATTGCTCAGACCTCCTAAGGATGACGTCTAATATCGAGGATTGGCCGACCTTTTCATCAGAGTTGAAGGATTTTATTCATTTCAGAGATAGATTTGCTAATTTTAGTATTAGATATATTTCCCGAGAGGATAATATCCGTGCCGATAAACTTGCGAAATGTGCAAGAGTACGAGGTTTCTGTTTTTCCCATGTAAGCTCGTCGGTACCGAATTGGCTCTCTCTCGAAGAGAGTCATCTCCGATAACTTAATATATGGGGTTTGATCGTAAAAAAAAAAAAAAAAATGGTATCGAAAGTACAAACTAGTCAGATAGATACTGTTTGTAAGGTAAAAAAAGGTTTTCAAGTACTGTCTGAGTCTGATCTGACCCATTTTATAACAAAACCAAGCACCAATGATTGGAAAACGACTGTAAACAATTATTGGACATCAAATTTCTAAATTCATGGTTTAGTTAGATTAAATAAACCTCTAACAGTGGATCTAACTAAAAACCTTTTAAAAGTTTTCTTTTGACAAAAACAAGAATACATAGAATTTGCTTACATCAGAATATCAAGAAACTCAAAACATACAAAAATAATAACTCATTTATAGTTATGTCTTTTCTTTGAGAATAAATAAAAGATAAATAAGAAAATAATTACAGCAATAAAAAAAGAGAGCATATATATTAAATACACACATATAATATCTAACAATAGTCCATTTTTAAGTTCGAGTATGGATAATTGGAGAACGAAGTGAAATTCTTTGTGCATGTTTTCAACATTAATAGCTGTCTCCTAATTATCAAGTTTTAAGTTTCAACACTAGAAAATACTCTCTCAGTTTCACAAAGAGTGTCATTTTGACCAGCTACACCCAAATTAAGAAAAAATTGAATTATACATATATGCCCCTATTTAATGAGTAGTTTATAATTGAAATTCAATAAGAAAAGCTTTGGGTTAAGGGTAAATTAGAAAATTTGATGTTAAAAATCATATTGAAAATACAAAATGACAGTCTTTGTGAAACAAAGAAAAACTCCCAAAATGACACTCTTTGTGAAACAGATGGAGTATGAAAACTATGGAGAAAATGCATGAATTATATTTCATCCATCTAAAAACTTCTCAATACCCTTCAAAATTGTTTAAATTAATAATAGTAATTTTAGCCATTTGTGCACAAAATCATATAATCGAGTTAAAATCTAGAATAATATGTATATTAAGCACGAACTAGATCACTTATTTTCAGTTGATTTTGAATCAAGAATCAAAAACGTAACACACAAAATGACTTGTATATATACAAAACAATATGAAAACAAAATAATGACAGATTTGTCCAACTGATGACAAACAATGGTTGATGAATGGTAAGAGACTGCAGCCTCGAAATTAAACATTAAAAACTGTTAGAGATTTTTTTTTTTAATAATAAAGCTAGTTCAGTTTCCATTTAATCGATGGATAAGAAAGAAAGTCTACTCTCAAGTCTCAATTCTCATCCTTGCTTGCATCAGACATTGATATTTTATTTTAAAAATATAATCACCAAATTATTAGGTGAAATTAAAGAATATCCTAAGAAGTTGTGGAAGTGTAATGCTCTCTATTCAGTCTAAATAATTTCATTAGTATATATACTATTGTATGGAAACAATAACAACTTATCAATTTGACAATTCGGATATCGATAACAAAACTATATATGTTTAATTTTTTTTGTACATAAACGACCTTTGGGGTTTTGTTAGTATATATATATATAGTTGACTTTACTCAAAAGATCATTTCTATTGATGCAACGATTTTTTTTGTACTGTCAGTTTCTACTTCTTTCTCATGTTTATATAGTTTGATTCATACGCTTAAAAAATTGATTCCTTCTAAATTACACAATTTCTATAATATTTTTCAATTTAAGTACTTTCGTTCTTAGCTGATATATATACCATCGTTTTTCTCATTTTGTTCTGTTAAAACTATTGTTAATGGTTATATATATAAGCTCATCTCACAGAGACATCCACACGGAACGGGAACTTCGTTAAAAACATTGACTTTTATATAAATCTTATTTTGTAAATTTAATCCTTGGCTACTATTCTTTCACGCAGTGACGTTTTAATTTCAATCACAATCATGGTATTCCTAAACTAATAATTATGCTTCTTGTTTTTTTTTTTTAAATTCTCGTTAAGAGGTAGATAGATTGCATTTACTTAGATTTTTAATATTTACGGAATTCACCTTATCAAACCCAAAATTCAGTAAAGCATCTATTAGGATCAAAAACCATTATTTTCTATAGTTTTATTTTGCTTTATGCATAAACTGTAAATTAAAAAAATTAGTATATTAACTATTTTATGTGGTATATGCATGCGGATTGAGGTGTAAAGGAAGAAATGACAAAGACGTATACCAATATATACTTATCTCAACTCTCTAGATAAGTGTTATTTTGTTCAGAAGAATGTGATAAAACATATTTTATGACTTCCATTTACTTTATTAAAAACAAACAAAGATAATTACATTTGTTTAAGTACTTCCCTCTTGATAATAATTATCTATTTATATTAGTTCATAGTATATTTTATATCTCTCTCTCTAGCTTTGTTTGGTAGTACATTAATTATTTGACCAACATTTGCAATTAATAAATGAGTGTAATTAAAGCCCATCTTTCTCTCCTTGTGAGTTTGTGCAAACACAGAATGTCCCATGTGCTTAATCACGCAGAATGGTTTATTAAAACTAATCCCACTTTTCTTGTTGACGTACAAGGACTTGTCCCATATGAGTGAGTATATGACCTACATAGTTTCATAAATACTTTCATATACCGGGAAACAAAAGTTATATCAGTATATCATATGTTACATTAATTGCACCATTAGTTTCTTCACAAAACAATTTATGGTTCAGATTGTTTAAATTTCTAGTAAAACCTAAAAGAACTATGGGTGTTTTTGTTCATATAGTGTAATGATACAATAAGATAAAATGATAAATAAACTCTTTGTTTTTCCTTTTTTAAAATGACTAACTAATCGCAAAAGATTGTGTTCTAAATTTGAAAGAACCGTGAAAGTTTAAGGCTTTTTGACTTTTAGTTAATGTAGGATTATACGAACCACAACGAAATATAGAGATATGTCACTTTTGAGTGATAATACAAAACTATGACATTCTATCTATTAACGGAAAATAAAGTTTTATCATTTTGAAACCTATAACTCGGATAGTGGGAAAGTGGACACGCCAACACAAAGACGTGTCTCTTAGATTGTTGGAATATATAACTTAAAAAGCTCGATATGTATACGCGTATATATGCAATACACACATGCACATACGTAGACATACATGAACGTAGATGAACGTATATATATATATATGTTTGTTTAATGGTTAAAAAATAGCAAGAATCGTGACTTGGGAATATTTTTTAGTGAACTTGATTCCACGGTGCGAACCAATACATACATATATGCATGAGTGGCTGACATAAGAGTGTGCATAACATGAGAAGATACATGCACACAGTCACACATATGTACTTGTATAATAATTAAGTACATATATGTGACACATACTTTCAAGAATTAATAATTTTGTTATCTATATATTTGTTTCATTAAATCTTGTTCATGTTGTAGCAATGGAAAAGAAAAACAATATTTCTGACTACAAATTAAAATATAAACCTTGAAACCCTAAATTAATTAGTGGATTCGAAGAGAAGAAGTGTCAAACATCCAGACACAAAATTAGAGTTTCAAATATGACAGTTAAATCATTTATCCAAAAAAGAGTATACATATATGGTGTGCTGTGACACAATCATATAAAGAATATAAGTTTGAAGCTATTGAAAATAAAAAGAAAAAAGAAAGAAAGAAAGAAGAAGAATATCTAGTTATAAAGAATAAAAAAAAAAAAGTTCCAGGTCGTGATTGATACGGAATTTCATTTAAAAAAATTATCATCAAATTTTCTGATTATTAATCTCAAATACGAATATCGGCTTTTGGGATAGGATGTTTGTGATCTTGGGGACAACGCAAAAACAGTAGAATTTCGAGAGAGCACTAGCATCGATCATTGATGAATTGTCATCGTGGAAAGATTATAACAACATTTATAGTATTTTTTTTTTGTTGAAAATTAACATTTATAGTATATATATAGTACGAATGAATTGACGAGTAAACTTTACCGTTGTGTACTGACGTAGGTGGTTCAGGACTGGTTACGGGTAGGCACCGACCAATGACCATCTCTTGAATTCGATCTATCGAAGAGTATAGTTTGGCTTGATCATTCTTCTTAAAACGATGGGCTTCCCTAAACATCGCTAGATCTTGGTACGATTCTAAATTTCTTATAGGTCTTTACGTTCCGGCTGATTGGTTTGAACAATTTAAATCCCACCTAAAATAAGTAGTTTTCTTAGGGTAAACTTTTGAGTGAATATATAATATCCAAGTTTAGCTTCTTGGTTTGATCAAATCTTGAATTGGACAAGTATCCTCTTTTGTGTTTGGTTTCACGTGGAACTGTCCGCGTAACTCCTTGCTTAAGTGGAGACATTCATATCAAAGGTTCTTTTAGTGAATGATAAGTAAGAAAAACGGTGAAGTGTAATTAAGTTTGCATCTGAAAAAGTATATAAAGCAAATATAATCCAAACTCTTTAGATAACAATAGCAATAATTAAACGTACATACATGAAGATGTAAAAAAAAAGGAATGATTAAGATTTGGAGTAAAGAGAAACAAAAGTCTAGACGGAAACGAAATTAAAGAAGAGGCGAAGATAATCATCGATTCATCATCACACCATATAATAATATCATATGGGTTGCTAACCACAATATTAAAAGTTTTCCTTTTTCCTTTTAAAACATCACCAAAAAATGATATTTATAATTAAACCCTACATTAAAAAATATATATATATCTACAACAATTCTTCTTTATAATAATTAAGCCAAGCCTCAACATTTCCAACCTATTCCACACAAAAAAAAAAAGTGAAGAAGAAGAAGGAGCCCATCATCATTCACCATCATGATGAACTCTTCTCTTCTAACTCCTTCTTCTTCATCTTCTTCCCATATCCAAACTCCGGCCACCACTACTTTTGACCATGAAGACTTCCTTGATCAAATCTTTTCCTCCGCCCCATGGCCATCAGTCGTCGACGATGCTCATCCTCCTCTTCCTTCCGATAGCTTCCACGGCCACGACGTCGACTCAAGAAATCAGCAGATCATGATGATGCCTTTAAACGATGGCTCCTCCGTCCACGCTCTTTACAATGGCTTCTCCGCCTCAGGATCTCTTCCTAACTTTCATATCCCTCATGTATGTATAGTCTCTCTAGCTATCTCTTTCTTAACACGTAACTTTTTTTTTTTTTTTTGTAACTGATCATGATGAAATCTATATAGGGATCGGGAGGTGGATTGATGAACCAAGAAAGACAAACGCAAACGCCATCGCAACCGCAGGCAAGCGCGTCTACAGCTACTGGTGGTACGGTGGCGGCTCCGCTGCAGAGTAGGACTAAAGTCCGAGCTAGGAGAGGTCAAGCAACTGATCCTCACAGTATCGCCGAAAGGGTTAGTTTTCTTTTTTCCTTCCATTTTTATTTGATTTTGTTTTGGTGCATTAATTTGTAACAGTTACCGAGAAAGGTGTCGAAATTGAAAATTTCTAAAAGCTTTTTGAGTATTTTCTGAAAAAATTGTTATAATGGGGCAGTTACGAAGAGAGAGAATTGCGGAAAGGATGAAAGCTCTTCAAGAACTCGTCCCAAACGGCAATAAGGTATTTTTTGTTTATTTCACTTTCATTTATCTTTCATAAAGTAAGATTTATTTAATTGTAAATGGATCATTATTTATTGACAAAAAAAATGGATCATTATATATTTTTTAAACGTCATTTTTCATCATCCACTATGGATTTGTATGATCCATAATTGCATCTAGAACCTAGAATTGAAATACAGTTTACAAAAATGATCAGGAACTTTCCTCGAGTGGTTTTTAAGCTGCCAACTACAACTTTTAGGAGTTAATATTTATTTACCAAAACTAAGAGTAGGTTTATAAGCAAATTCATGTGTTTTGTTTTACTCATATAATTGGTGGTTGTTTAGTTTATATATATAGAGATAGCTAGAGATGGAGTAGTATATATCATCAATCAAATGATTAAACACTGATTAGCTAATTAATTAGGCTACAATAATAAAGTTAACTAATGCAGTAATAAATGGATTAAGATCTCAGTTCTGACAGATTTTTTATACTATTTCTTTGATATATAATTGACAGACAGACAAGGCATCGATGCTCGATGAGATTATAGATTATGTCAAGTTTTTACAACTCCAAGTCAAGGTGAATCTCGCTCTCTCTCTCTCTCTCTCATATATTTTACAGTTATTTTTATTATACAATAGGGTAAATTCTTTTACAAAGTACATTTTGTTTTTATTTATTCACTTCAGTATTGACGGAAGATTCTTTCTTTGCCTTTTAGTTGACATATCAAACAAAAAGAAAAGCTGACATATTATTAGTACCATCTCTACATAACATTTAATCAAATATGGGCCTCTGCCACTAAAATTCCTTATGCTCCCTCCCAAAATTTTATATAATTAATTAAAAATTTTCTGGATTTTATGACATATACACAGGTTATATAATGTATATATATATATATATATTTAAAATTAAAAAGTAGTGGACCAGTGGACTTCATAATTCTGTAACGAATTTAATTATGCGTTTTAGGTACTGAGCATGAGCAGATTAGGAGGAGCTGCTTCAGTTTCTTCTCAAATCTCTGAGGTATTTCAGTTTACTATCTCTACTCTTTTTTTTTTCTTTTTTCTTTTTTTGTAATTTCCAATAAACATTTTAGGCAATGGATAAAATTAAGAAATTATACTGTTAATTAGATAAAGTATCATGCAAGACGTTCAAAACAAAATATATGTAAAAAAGTTTCCAGAAAAAGAAAGTATATATATATATATATAAAACAAATTCTAAAATTCTAAAACATAGCACAAAAAAAAGAGAGCACGCGTGCCGACTTTTATCACTTAGGGTTTCACTTTCTTGTCTTTTCGTTTTCAAAAATGATTTTTTTTCCTTTTTATATTTATTCAGGCAGGTGGATCCCACGGTAATGCAACCTCCGCCATGGCCGGCAGTAGCCAGACGGCCGGAAACTCCAACGATAGCATTACGATGACGGAGCATCAAGTGGCGAAGTTAATGGAAGAAGACATGGGCTCAGCCATGCAGTACCTTCAAGGGAAAGGTCTCTGCCTCATGCCAATCTCTTTAGCAACTGCCATCTCAACCGCCACTTGTCACACCACCCGTAACCCTTTGATCCCTGGAGCTGCTGACGTTGGAGGTCCTTCTTCTCCCAATCTTTCTAACATGACCATACAGTCCACGAATACAACAATGGGTAACGGTAACGGGAAGTTAAAAGGTAACGGTAACGGCATGATCGAGGGGTCGTCGTCAATTGCCGTTAAAGAGGCAGTATCCGTTTCGAAGCCGTGATAACGGCCGTTTACTTTTGGGGTTAGGCAGAGAAGATACAAAAAAAAAAAAAAAAGAGAGATAGTGGGATGAAGTGGGGAGATAAAGTCAAAGTCTACGAAGAATGAGGTTGAGTAAGTTGTTTGATGTGTTCTTTGAACGACGCAGCAGTTGTCGTAGAGTTTTGGTTATATTAACTACTACTACTACTACTATAAAACCACTCAAATTAAAGGGACATTTATTTTCCTCGTTTTCTAAATATGTTTGCAATGTTTTTATTTTATATGAATAAAGTTGGTTTCTGTTTATCCAAAGGTTAATGGCTAGGAGAAAAAAAATATACACGTTTTTTGGGTTTTTAATCAGCTAGGTTAATGTCGTCTCTAAAATCTCAAAATAATATTGAATACAAGACTTTAGATGTGAAAACGCATATTTGTGGCTAACTCTATATACTTAAGTACTTTGTTAATGGGTTAGATTTTTTCTCTATTATCGAATCTAGTCTAAAACAAATTCACTAAAACAAGATAGCAATTATAACTGCATATGATACAAATACTATTATGTCTGTTATTTTTTTTCTAGCTGAATAAACCATCAAAAAATATTTCTATCTTGTTGATGGGACGACACTATACATCTTGTGTGCATATCTCGAAACTACACATCTTGTGTGCAAATCTTCATGAAGCATCTTTTTGGTATTTATATCAATTAAGTGTTAACAACTTTCCTATTATACAATAAATATGAATTGAGAGTTTAACAATTGTACAACCCCTATGATTGACAATTTTTCTATTATATAACAAATAAGAATTTTATATTATACAACAAATAGGAAAGTTTTTCTCTATGATCGCATCTTGAATCTTCCATTCAATATGTTTATCTAGCTCAACAGCCGCCACTTGGCTTGTCCAAGTCGGCCTTAAGCTTCTGTACTCAAACTCTTTAATTCAGCTTCTTGTACTACTTTTTGTTTTAACGTTGGAACTAGTACAAAAACTGCTTTAGACGTCGACTTTAAGTTTCTGTACTCAAACTCTTCAATTCAGATTCTTGTATCTTTTTGTACTAATGATTCGTGAAAATTTGAAGATGTATAAGAAAGGTTCTTATTTTTGTGATATATTTTAAATTAGTTTATCGAAATATAAGTTAAGTTTAATTTTTAAAATATGATAACATTTTATTATCTCTTAATTTTTATCTTGAGTTTAACTTAAAATGATTAAAAAAAAAACAAAGAAAAAAATAGAACATATATATATAGATATTGTATGTTTTTAATCTTATTCCTATCCAAAGAATCCAAACCCAATCGGATTTTAACCGAACCTGACCTGCGTACTTGATTGGCTAGCTGAGCTCTAATTCAAAACATCGTCCGTCTCCATCTAGTTGGAAAACCCGGATTGTTAACCGGCTTCACTTGAATTGAACCGGCCAATCATTTCGGTTATTTCCCGAACCAAAGTTCCCACTCCTTGTTACTTAAATTCGAAGTCTCTCTATCAAATAGAAACTTTCTCATTCTCTTTTACTGATCGATCTCAAAGCGTCTTGGACACTACCAGTACCAACTTTTCTGGGTTTGACAAAGATAGTGGTTTTTTCTTTTATTTGGGACAAACGAGAAAGATAGTGGCTTTTCTTGTTGTTTTTCAACAAAAAAAAATGGCTAAAACGGAAACAATTATATCTTTGTATGCTCAATTTCTCTAAAGCTTAAGAACAAACCACTCTCTATTCCTTCGAGTTCTTCATAAGACCTTTTCAGCTCCAACTTTGTTCTCCCAGTTACGGTACGACCTATCTCTTAAAATCAAAGTGAATCTTGGATGTTTGTTTGTTTTTTTTTTTCTTAATTTTCTTCTGCGACTTTGCTGTAGTGTCAATTCAAATGGGCTTAAATCTTTCTCTGTTCCTAAACCCTAAAAACAAAAAGTTGTGATTTTTATTTCAGATTTTGAAACTGCAGCAGTAAGATTATGTCTTCTTCATCAACATCGTCGATAATGCCAGACTGGTCTCAGCTCCCTGAAGAGCTATTGCCTCTCATCTCGAAGCATCTAGAGGAGAACTGTTTCGATGTAATTCATGCTCGCTCTGTTTGCAGCTTGTGGCGATCCATATTTCCCTTTCCTTCTTCCCTACTACGCCCAAGTTACTCTCTTCCCGAGTACTCGCTACACAGAGATCTTAAAGAAATGATCACCCTCGAGAAGGTACCTTTGTTCCTCTTTAGAGTCCTAACTCCTTGTGTTGCTGATGATGTGTCGACTTCAGAGTATTATCTGGGAGGAATAGGCCGACATGAGTCAGAGGAGGATCATATGGAGCTTCCATCTCCTCTTCAGTGCTCAGTGAAAGTCAAGATTCCAGGAACTGTGCCAACTTTGATGAACATGATCGACTGCCAGATCATCCCTCTGGGACATGAGTACAGAATGATGGGTCGGCCTCTTAGTTGCGTGGCTTTTCTTCCGCTAGACAAGGAGCGAGGAGGAGGAGCATTCGTTGTGCTTGTCACATACCGTCTCTGTTTGTTGGTGTTAACAAGTGCTGAAATGAGGTGGAAGCGGCTTAGTAACATCCGAGGTGCTTCATCCTGGGATGTAGTCACTTTTAGAGGCAGGTTTTATGCATCTCGTTCTTCCTGTACTACTTTCGTCATCGATCCTTATTCGCTTGAGGTGACTCTTCTGTCTCCCGTACACTTACGCGTGCCTCATGAAATATACTATCTGGTTCCATGTGGCGATGATGAACTTTTCCTAGTTGAGGGAACCTACCCAGCTGTTGATGGATTAGATTTAGATATTAGTCAGTTAACATTTAGAGTAAGGAGGCTTGATGAGGAGGCATGTACATGGGTTGAGGTCAATAATCTGGGAGACCGTGTCTTGTTTATTGGTGGACGCTCGAGAAAATTCTCTATCTCAGCTAAGGAGCTTCCTCATGGTTGTGGTTTAACTGGCAACTCGATTTTGTTCACCCATCTGCGAGGCAATGTAACTTTCGCCTTTAAATATGGAGTACATGCAGGAAACGCGGTAGACAATCTCAATTGTTGGAGATCCTCAAGGGAGAATCGTGTGATGATCCTCAAAAAATTTGCTCCGGTCGTGGCCTTCCAGGTTGAACGCTAGGCTGTAAATTCTCTCTTTGGATACCTGTTATTCCGCTTTAATTAGATGGAAAGACTATGTTTTCCTTTGATTCTGTAGTATCCGATGTTAGCCATTCGTACTGGAGACTATATAAATGGTAGTAGTTGTTTAATATTTAGTTTGTTTTAACTATCAACCCATGACACTAGACAACCATGACTTGTCTCACGAACTGTCAAAGCTGTGTTTGGTTGTGTTCTTGATCATGTTTCTGACAAAAATTCTACAACATCATATGTAAGCTCGAACTATACATACTCGATCTGTAGCTGACTGGCCTCTGACCTGTGGATGCCAAGCCACCTTTTAATGGTAACTTAAATAATGTTCTTATTAGTGTAAGGCAAGTCTACTGCAGTTAGCCTAGAGAGATTTGTTTGGGATTCTTTGTTTTTACTTTCCTTGAACGCTCAGTTATGTTCTGATCAAACGTGTTGCACGTATATGCCATACCCTCATCAATCAGCTTCTTCTATTCTAGCTTTTCTTAAACTCTGTGCAGAGCCTTTTGATCGTCGTAGATTCTTGTTCTGTATCGAGCTATTGCACCGAGCCTTTAGGTTCTGTATCGAGCTATTACATGCCTGCCTATAGAACAATGTCTGTGGCAGCGTTCAGCTCTAATAAGCTTTTCTCGTTCTGAAACATGTGAGATGGGGGACTTTAGTTCATACGAGGAAGAATTGATATATTAAACTTCCATCTGGATTGCTTCTGATTTCCATGGCAGCACAAGAATTAGGTAGACTGAGAACTTGATATTCAGTGTTATCTCGCTTAAATTGGTTCGCTTTTTATAACTACAATCTGATCTTTGAGAAATGTTCCATGGTTGGTGACAGAATTGTTGAGAATTACTCTGTTTACACTGTAAGAAAGGGGGGTTAAATGAAACTTCTTTTGTAATGGCAGCCACACACCTGGCCAATCAAGCTACAACGTTACTATGTTGTGCATTTTATCTTCTTGTGGCTTGTTCTGTTTCTGAAAAGGATCTAAGAGTAAGTAAGCAATATACATGAGAGAGAAACTCATGAAAGTTATCACACCCACTGTTTTTTTTTTTTTAAGCATGAGCCTTTCGTAATTTAGTCTGTAGAGGTTGATATGTTGAAAATTTTGTGAGCGTACGATGTTAAGTATGAGCATTTCATAATTTTTGTTATTGATTTCCAAAATTTGTGACTGGAAGAAAGCACAACTAGCAGACAAAAACAGACCAACGCCCTTACGAGCAGATTAGGAAAAGGTGAATTTTCAGGCAGCTGTAGCTATTTACTACTCACCATGACATGTTCGGGTTGAAAACTTTTAAATGTTATGCCAACGTTTTTTTAAACCAGACTAAAGTCCTGATGATCATGGTGTCATCTTCTTTCTAATCCTGAAAGCTGGAAACTTTTCCAACATTTTCACACTGTCCAAAACTGAAACCTTGAGCCACCACACCACTATACATCAACTCTTTTCTTGGCCACTGATCTTTTGTTGTGCGCCAGGTTGTGCAGTATACAAATCTAGTCAAGATTCCAGGATCTAATACACTCTTTAGTAACATACATGACTGCAAAATCTTACCTCTTTACTAACATGCATGATTGCCAAATCTTCCCTCTGGGCCATAAGTACAGAATGATCAGCTGGGATACTAAATATTAGAAACAGATTATTTGTTGGGGTTAAGAAGTGTGGAAATAAGATGGATGCGGCTTAAGGACCTCCCATATGACTTATGCTCGGATATAGTCACTTTTAGAGGAAGTTTTTATGCAGTCTTTCTTGAAGCAATTGTGGTTATCGATCCTTACTCGCTAGAAGTGACTCTCCTGTTGTTCTTGCAGTATCTGAAGTGACAAAGTGATATGGTTCCATCTGGCAATGATGAACTTTTCTTGGTTGAGGAAGTCTTCCCAACTTCTTTTGTAAGGGTCTGTTTAACTTCAGCCCATGTACTAGTCGATCAAAATGTAGAATGATTAAGCTAGACGAGGAGTCTGGTACATGGGCTGAAGTTAGCTATTTAGAATGATTAAGCCAAACTTGTTGCATGCATAGCAGCAACGTTTTCCACTATGTACAGTTATATACACTCAAACAGCTGTGATTCTTGCTGTTGATTCTGTTCAGAGCCTTTTGATCGTTGTAGATTGCTTTTGTTGAGTAAATATGGCTACAACATTCTGGTTTAAAGTAGTGGTGTCTGCGTAGCATAGTCTATAGGTTAATATCCGTAGACATCTTCATGTTTAAACTGGTCCGAAAGCGGCAAATAGTAACTCTTGTGCTTAAATTTGTGGTCTTAATTGGGATAGTGATATTTAGCATTTTATGTGAGATATGGACTCTTTCAAGAAAAGAAAAAGGAATAGAAGAAGAATCATTAATCAGAAAGCAGAGGATTTCTCATAAGAGTGATGATCATGACAACTCCGAACTACTGTCTTTAATCAAAGTGAGTGATGAAGATCAAGAGAGTATCTCACCAATAGAAGTTGCTCTAAGGTTTTACCGAATTTGTGAAACAATTCCTCAAAAAGAGCAAAAAGTTACTCTAAAGTTTGAACAAAACCTCCTTAACATAATAATGCAGGACATTTTGAAACTGGCTTTTTGTTACTCAATTCCTTGATCATAGTCTCAAGGTCTTCATTTTCTCAGATGCTACTGTCTTTAATCAAAAATAACTAGTGATGAAAACCTTACCAAAACTCATCTGTCCAACAGAAGAAGAGCATGGAATTTGCTATACAACATTGATTCTCTATCTCTATAGTTTAAAACTAATTTTTTTTAGCATAGATGAATCTCTTTTGTTTACGACCTCTATTTTCATTCTCTCACACCGCGTAACTACGCAAAATTTGGATCTCATATTAATAGCTTAAGCTTAATATATAATTCGTTGCAAACAAAGTGTGTAAACCGAACCAAAATAAAACCAATCTGAAACCAATTTGAAACGTAAACCAAATTTATGGTTAGATTTTGAAAAAGGTAGAGCGCAGAAAAACTTGAACCGCAACCAAACCATAAAATCAGATTTAGATGAGAAAAGAGAGGAAGTCATTATTTTTTTCTTAGTCGTTTCTTATTTTATCTATCACAAAATTCACTGAACCCTAAATTATTAGGGTTTTTTTTTTCCTCCGATAACTTCTCCATCATTGGTTTCGTATAGTCATAGTTTGTCAATTACACCAGGTATGTCTCTGTAATGAGCTCAGTGATTTAATATCCCCTAACCAGTCACGAGTGCACTGCCGTGCTTTTTTTGTTTTCTGTATTATATAGACTGTTTTGAGATTAACCCTTCTCTATTATATTCATGTTTGTTTACAATCGTAGCAGTAAGCCAGTAACTTTCTGTGCAAACATGGCAACATCATCGATAATGCCAGACTGGTCTCAGCTACCGGAAGAGCTACTGCACCTTATCTCGACGCATCTAGAGGATTACTGTTTTGATTTAGTTCATGCTCGCTCTGTTTGCACCTCGTGGCGATCCACTTTTCCCTTTCCTTCTTCCCTGTTACGCCCAAGATACTCTCTTCCCCACTTCCCATTAGAAAGCAAAGACTTGTGCACCTTAGAGAAGGTTCCTTTGTTCCTCTTTAGAGTTAGAACCCCTCCTGCCGCTGAGTTGCCCTATGAGTGTTTTCTAGGAGCAATAGGCCGAGATGCTTCAGATGATCATATGAAGCTACGTCCACCTTCCCTTCAGTGCTCAGTAAAAGTGAAGATTCTAGGATATGATCCAACCTTGATGATGATGAACATGCTTGACTGCCAGATCATCCCTCTGGGCCATCAGTACAGAATGATCGGTAGGGAACACAATCGCTCGGCTTTTCTCCCGCTAGACAAAGAGGGAGGAGGAGGAGAATTCGTTGTGGTTAGTAGCTTCCTTTACGATTTTATGGTGCTAACAAGTGTAGAAATGAGGTGGAAGCAGCTCGAGAACATCCCAAATGGTAGATGCACGAATATAGTCACTTTTAGAAACAAATTCTACGCAAGTTTTACTACCAGTAAAGTTGTTGCTATCGATCCTTATTCGCTGGAGGTTACTATTCTGTTTTCCTCACCTGAGAATTTTAGCTATCTGGTTCAGTCCGGCAATGAAGAACTTTTCCTGGTTGAGGTAATCTTCCCCTTTCATATTGAAATCAAATTTAGAGTGAGTAGGCTAGATGAGGAAGCTGGTAAATGGGTTGAGGTCACCGATTTGGGAGGCCGTGTATTGTTTATTTGTAGACACTTGGGAAATTTCTGCTGCTTCGCTAAAAAGCTTCCTCATGGTTTGAGTGGGAACTCGATTTTGTTCAGCCATGGGCCACGCTATGTAAATTTGATCTATAAATATGGAGTACATACCGGAAACTCAGAAGACGATCTCAACTGTTGGAGACCGTCAGGGGAGAAAGATGTGATGATCGTGGACAATTTTTCCGGTTGGAAACTTTAGACTGTTTTGATGAGTTGGACAGCTATAAGCAAAGACTTGTTTCAGCATGTTTAGCATTTGGGTATGTTTCCAACTAATGCTTTCTTAATGCTTTATGCTTACCAATTAAACATCTACGGTGCAAAAACTTTACGTCAGTGACGCTTTGAACCCTTTTTTAAACTCCCCCTTGTAATAAATCTCCACGAGTTTTTCCTTTCTTTAGGAGTAAAACTTATTTGAATAACTTTCATAGCTTATGTGATGAACAAAAACCAAACGCTCCCTAATTAACCCCAAAGATTTCTGGCAAGAACTCATATACATGTTTGTTGACATTTCGGACCTCCTCCACTCTTTGAGGTCAGTTTGCTCTCTCATAAATTATCTCTGTTTCTCTCCTCTGTTTGAACAGAGACAAAAACTCAACTCTCTCGTTATCTTTGTTTAGTTTCTTGTTCTAACAAAGACATGAAAAAAGAAGAGAGAAAACTTAAAATGTCTACATTGTTTACACCACTTACACATACTTAATAGTGGTTTCTTACCACACACACACTTAGAACTTGGCAACAACTACGACTAGCCCTTACCTCTAAGACTAGTCTAACATAATTTTCTTCTTCTGGTCTTCTCCTTTACTTGTTACTTCCTCTAATTCTTTTGTCGATTCCATCTTCCATATGGACCACCAAAATATATTTTATTTGGGCCTAAATCAAGTTAATGGCCCATGACAAAATACACAAGTAGGCCTCCACACAAGCTTAGTGACGTTATTCTCTCTCTCACCCACCATCTGTAAATCGTCTTCTTCCCTACTCAGCGAAACTTCACCATCAACTTCAACACTACCAAATTCCCAGATATTGTTTTTTTGGGGTTCTCTTGTTCAAAAAAAATGGCTAAAACGAAAGCAATACTACTTTCTCCTTATGCTCAATTTCTCTAAGCTTTGATCTCAATCACTCTCTCACTCTTCATCATCGGCTCCCACGTTTCCTTCCAGCGTTACGGTACGACCTATCTCTTTAAATCAAGTGAATCTGTTTTTTTGGTTGCAATATTGTAATGAGATTTTGCTAAAAGAATCAATTCAAATGCAAATTAGTTTTTTGGGCTTTAATCTTTCTCTGTTCAAAAAACCCTAAAAAAAAAAAAAAAAGTTGTGATTTTTATTTATTTCAGATTTCGAAATTGCAGCAGTACGATTCTGTCTTTGTCATCAGCAAACATGGCGGAGCCCGAAACATCATCAACATCGTCGATGATACCAGACTGGTCTCAGCTCCCTGAAGAGCTACTATACCACATCTCGACGCATTTAGAGGAGGAGAACTGTTTCGATGTAGTTCATGCTCGCTCTGTTTGCACCTTGTGGCGATCCTCATTCCCCTTTCCTTCTTCCCTTTTACGCCAAAGCTATTCTCTTCCCACGTTTCCTCCTTCAGAAGGCAGCTTAGACTTGTGCACCTTCGAGAAGGTCCCTTTGTTCCTCTTTAGACGCCCAGCTCCTCATGCTGATGCTGATGCTGTTGAGTATTTCTTGAGAGGAATAAGCCGAGATGAGTCAGCGGAGGATCATATGGAGCTTCTTCCATCTCCTCTTCAGTGCTCAGTGAAAATGAATAATCCAGGATCTTATTCTGACCCAACCTTGATGAATCAGATTCTGTCTCTAGGCCATCAGTACAAGTTGATTGGTGGGAAGTTTGATGGCCTAGCTTTTCTTCCGCTAGACAAGGAGGAGGGAAAAAGAGGAGAATTTGTTGTTCTTCTCGCATACTCTATAGCTTTGATGGTGTTAACAAGTGCTAAAATGTGGTGGAAGCAGCTTAAGAACGTCCCTGATGATAATCCCTCGGGTATAGTCACTTATATTTTATGCAACTTTTTTTTCCGGAGAAATTTTGGTCATCGATCCTTATTCGCCGGAGGCGACTCTGGAGCTTCCATCTCCTCATCAGTCGCCGGGAAGTAGGAACTGGTTGGTTCCATCTGGCAATGATGAGCTTTTCCTTGTTGAGGTAACGTTCCCAACAAGTGGTGTATTAGATTTTACTCCGGTAGCTTGTAAAGTGAGTAGGCTAGATGAGGAGGCTGGTAAGTGGGTTGAGGTCAGCGATTTGGGAGATCGTGTATTGATTATTGGAATTGTCTCTTGCTCGGCTAAGGGACTTCCTCATGGTTGTGGTTTGAGTGGGAACTCAATTTTGTTTACCTATAAGTATGGAGTACATACATGAACCGCGCGGTAAAAGATCTCTCAGTTGATGGAGATCCTCAACGGAGAATCTTGTAATGATCCTCGACACATCTTTTCTGGTTATGGCATGGCTCTTCGGGCAGACTGCTAGTCTGCTAGGCCATAAAATCTTTCAGTGGATACCAGTGACATTCTATATAATTCAGAAACAAACTTTTCCTATGATTTTGTTCCTCGTTAGAGTCTTTTAATTAATGTCTGTAAAATGATAACGATACCTGGTGATCTATTTTGGAAATTTTGTGTCTACATAACATCGCTTCTATCTCAATAATCTATGTTGCATGGAAACTCATTTTGAGGTGCGTTTCCCGTTTCCGAAACGTTTCGGTAACGGAAACTCGGAAACAAGTCAGAAACACTATTTCTAAAAATTTCTGTTTGGAAACACGATGGAAACTCCGTTTTCGTTTTCTTTTTTTATAATTTCAAAATTTAATAAATAAATAAATTAAAAATATAAGAATTTATGATAAATATAATGATAAAAAATATATAATATAATTAGTAGCTTAAAAGCTAAAATCCCTAAATATATGGCGATGCTGATCAAAAAAATTGATTTTGAATGATTATTTTTTTTTTACCGTTTTACTTTTAATTAAACTATTTAATATTTATGTTTTGAATTTGTGTTGTTTCAGATTTATTTTAATATAGTTTTTATGTTTGAAGATTTATTATATCTATATATCTAAATATATATATATATGTATATATACGTTTCCTACACATTTCCATTACTTAATTTTTGAAAAAATCGTTTCCCGTTTCCAAAACGTTTCGTTTCCGTGTATCTGTTTCCGTTTCCATGTAACCTAATCAATAATCTCTTTTATCAAAAACACAAATTAAACATGAAGAGACTTGTATTAGCTTTAGTAGTAAAAACTTATTTGAATGACTTCAAATCATAAACTGTTTTCAGTTAACAACATTTTATCCAAAACATCATCACCGTCCGTCTTGATCTTACCCGATACCCTAATTCTGAACCGGCTTCACTTGATTTGAGCCAATCTAGTCTCTTTGGTTATCTCCCCGATTTAACTCCGAACCACATTTCATCTCCTTGTTAATTAAAATCCTAAGACTCTCATTCAGGCAGTAGCTTTCTCGTATCTTTCACCAACCTTAAAAAGCTTCTCTCACACACCATCTCAATCGTCTTCTACGCCACCACTCAGCGAAACTTCACCTTCAACTTCAACTTCAACTTCAACACTACCAAATTCCCAGATAGTGTTCAATTTTTCGGTTGTCGCTCAACAAAAATGGCTAAAACGGAAGCAATACTTTCTCCTTATGCTCAATTTCTCTAAACTTTTATCTCAATCACTCTCTCTCTCTCTCACTCTCTCTCACTCTTCATCATCGGCTCCCACGTTTCCTTCCAGCGTTACGGTACGACCTATCTCTTTAATCCAACTGGATATGTTTTCTTAGTTCCAGTATTGTAATGCGATTGATTAATTTTCTCTAGAATCATATCAAAATGCAAATTAGGTTTTGGGCTTAAATCTTCTCTGCTCATAAACCCTTAAAAAAAAAAGTTGTGATTTTTATTTTCAAATTTCGAAATTGCAGTAGTAAGATTCTGTCTTCGTCATCAGCAAAACATGGCAGAACCCGAAACGAAGAAGAAGACATCATCGATAATGCCAGACTGGTCTCAGCTCCCTGAAGAGCTACTCTACCACATCTCCACCCATCTAGAAGAGGAGAACTGTTTCGATGTAGTTCATGCTCGCTCTGTTTGCACCCTGTGGCGATCCGCATTTCCCTTTCCTTCTTCCCTTTTACGCCAAAGCTATTCTCTTCCCACATTCCCTCCTTCAGAAAGCAAAGAGTTGTGCACCTACGAGAAGTTCCCTCTGTTCCTCTTTAGACTCCGAGCTCCTCATGCTAATGCTGCTGAGTATTTTATGGGAGGGATTGGCCGAGATGAGTCAGAGGAGGATCATTTGGAGCTGCTTCCGTCTCCTCTTCAATGCTCAGTCAAAGTCAAGATTCCAGGATCTGACACAACCTCGATGAACATGCTTGACTGTCAGATTCTCTCTCTAGGCCATCAGTACAGAATGATTGGTAAGAAGCTTAATGGCCTGGCTTTTCTTCCGCTAGACAAGGAGGAGGGAAAAAGAGGAGAATTTGTTGTGCTTCGCATATACTCTCGCGGTGCCCCTTTGCTGGTGTTAACAAGTGAGGAAATGAGGTGGAAGCCGCTTGAGATCGACAACACTTTGGGTAGTATATGCGTGGATATATTCATTTGTAGAGGAAGGTTCTATGCAGCTTTTCTTCCTGGACAAGTTTTCAGTATCGATCCTTATTCGCTGGAGGTGACTCTCTTGTTACCCTCACCTCAGCCAGTACACTCGCTGGTTCCATTTGGCAATGATGAACTTTTCCTGGTTGAAACAACCTTCCACAATCTTGATGTAGCAGATAGTAAACGGGTATCATGTAGAGCGAGTAGGCTCGATGAGAAAACCGGTACATGGGTTGAAGTCAAGGATTTGGGAAACCGTGTATTGATTATTGGAGGGCTGGGAAATGTCTCTTTCTCTGCTAAGGAGCTTCCTCTTGGTTGTGGTCTGAATGGGAACTCGATTTTGTTCATTAATCAGCCAGGCGGTGTAACCTCCGCCTTTAAGTATGGAGAACCTACGGAATACTTTGAAGACGATGTCGATTGTTGGAGACCCTCTAGGGAGAATCGTGTGATCGTCCACAACAAATCCTTTCCGATGGTGGCCTTCCAGGCTGTAAATGCAAGTCTACCATAGTTAGCCTTGTGGACATTTGTTGGGGGGTTCTAACTCTTTAAGTAGTCGTTTGGATTTAAGCTCTAGAATTCAGTTATGTTCTTATCAAAACTTGTTGCAAGCATAGAGCAGCTTCTATTCTTGCTTTTGACTCTGTTCAGAGCCTTTTGATCGTTGTAGATTTCTTTTCTGTAAGTGACTACATTCTGGTTTAAAGTAGTGGTGGCAGTGAATTCGTAGTCATTGTGTTATACATCTGTGTGAAGATTCTTACTTTTGTTTGTAAGTAGCTATGTTCTTTTCGAACTTGTTGCAGGCATAGCAGTAATGTCGTCCCCTATATCACACCCTCTCATTTCAACTTGCTTTTATTTTGTTCAAGGCTTTTTGATCGTTGTAATTGCTTTTGTTGAGTGACTATGGTTTTGCTTAGTTTGTGTCCTTGGGATAGTTTGAGTTCTGTAATTTGAGGTTTTTCTGTGATTCAGGGAAGCTTTCAAGAAAGAAAGTTATAATCAGGAGGACAACATGAATAAAGTTTAAAAACTGTGTCTAAATAAACAAAACAGGTTGGTTTAGGTTAAGGAACATGTAAAAGTGCAACTAACTAACTAGCAACGGTACGAGGTTTATGGATGGGTTGTTTTGTTTCTGATGCATTGAATCAAGAAAGAGAACCAGAATCTGCTGGTTATTCTACACTGTAAGAAAGGAGTTAAACAAAACTTCTTCTGTAATGGCAGCGAATCAAGCTACAATGTTACTCTGTTATATGCTTTTTTATCTACTTCTTGTGGCTTCTTTTTTTAGTGGTTGGTATTTTGAAAATATTGTGTGTGTTCCGTGTTCCATGTAACGTTCGAGGTAAAAGTTGGATGTAAGGAATGAACAATCAGAGTGCATCTTGAAACGTCAAGCTTATCCAAAACACAAATTCTTAACCGACACCACTTGATTTACACACACCGGCCCAACAAAATTCCATCTCCCTTGTTTATTTTAAATCTCCTCTGCCTAAGACAGAGGCTTTCTCTTCTCTTTAGCGGCCGATACCTAAACTGCAACAAATCTTCACGAGTAGGTTGCGTCTTCCACAATCCACACAGCCAAATTTCACAATCAACAGTACCAAATTGCCAGGTTCGAGCAGATATTGTTTTTTTTTTTCTTTCAGGTTTTGTCGAAATTGTAGACATGGCAGAACCTGCAACGAAGAAGAAGGAGAAGATATCATCTTTGTACCCAGACTGGTCTCAGCTCCCGGAAGAGCTACTGCACCTTATCTCCAAGAATATGAAGGAGAACAACTGTTTCGATGTAGTTCATGCTCGCTCTGTTTGCACCTCGTGGCGATCCGCGTTTGCCTTTCCTTCTTCCCTTTTACGCCCACGTTACTCTATTCCCACTTTCAAAAGCGAAAGCGAAGACTTGTTCACCCTGGAGAAGATCCCTTTGTTCCTCTTTAGAGTCAAAACTCCTCCTCCTACCGCTCGTAATGTTGTGTTGCCTTGTGAGTATTTTCTAGGAGCAATAAGCCGAGATAATCATATGGAGCTTCTTCCATCTCCCCTTGAGTGCTCAATGGAAGTGACTATTCCAGGAGCTGTGCCAACCTTCGTGAACATGCGTGACTGCCAGATCATCCCTCTGGGCCATAAGTACAGACTGATTGACTGGGAAACAAGTCACGTGGCTTTTCTTCCGGTTGACAAGGAGGGAGGAGGAGAATTTGTTGTGCTTCGTAGCTGCTATAACTGTTTTATGGTGTTTGCAAGTGTCGAAAAGAGGTGGAAGCGGCTCAAGAACATCCCACATGGTGTATGCTCGAATATAGTCACTTTTAGAGGCAGATTTTATGCATCTCATTCGGGAGAAGTTTTTGTTATCGATCCTTATTCGCTGAAGGTAACTCTCCTGTTCCCCCCACCTCAGGATCACGTACACTTTCTGGTTCCATGTGGGAATGATGAACTTTTCCTCGTTAGGACAATCATCCCAGGAGATGGTGTATCACAGTTTAGTAGGCTAACCTGTAGAGTAAGTAGGCTTAATGAGAAGGCTGGTACATGGGTTGAGGTCAGCAATCTGGGAGACCATGTATTTTTTATTACTGGTCACTTTGGAAATTTCTCTTGCTCAGTTAAGGAGCTTCCTCATGGTTGTGGTTTGACTGAAAACTCGATTTTGTTCACCCAGCTGCCAAGAGATATAGCTTTCCCCTATATATACGGAGTACATACAAGAAACTCATGGAAGAATTGTTTGGTTAAACTCAACACATCCTTTCCGATCATGGCTTTCCCTGCTGAGCACTACTAGGCTGTAAATTCTAGCTTCCGATAACTGGTTATTCTGATCTTGTCCTCGGATTTTAACGTCTAGATTGTGTGATATCTGATGTCAGCCACTGTTATGGATACTGGATCACTAGTATTTAAGGTTTCGATTCTCTGAAATCTGATTTTAGCCATTGTTTGTAAGCAGCTATGTTTTTATCAATCTTGTTGCAGGCATAGCAGCAATGTCGTCCACTATGTCATACCCTCATACAGCTTCTATTCTGTTCAAAGCTTTTTAATCGTTGTAGATTGCTTTTTTCTGAGTGACTATGACTACTATATTTTGGTTTAAAAGTAGTGATATACTGATATTTGCGCAGCGTAGTCCATGGGTAAATATCAGTATGCATCTTCATGTTTAAACTGGTCGGAAAGCGGCAAACAGTAACACTGCGTCTTTAGTTCGAGTCCTAGGGATAGTGAAGATCTTGATAATCATGAGTTCTGTAATAATGTATCATATTTGAGCTTTTTTCTGTGATTCAAGCTTTCAAGAAAGCAAGTGATAATCAGGACAACATGCATAAAGTTTAACTCTGTCTCCATAAACAAAACAGGTTGTTGTAGGAACATGGTAAGTGCAACTAACAAGCAATTTGGGGTTTATGGGTGGGTTGTTTCTGATGCATTGAATCTTTCGAACAATCAAGAAAGAGAATTCCAGAATCTGCAGATCTTGATGGTTCTGTTACTTCAGTTCACTCCTAACGCTGAAGTTAAATTTAAGTTTTGAGTAGTTCTTAGAACTCTATATAATCATCATTATCTTGTTGCACTTTCTATATTGGAGAGGAGTGGAACACGGCTTAATGGAACTGTTCGTTGTATAACTCCAAAAATTTTGGGATATTTATTCTCTGAACAATTAGATATTTTCTCGTTTTATTGTTAATATTTTATATTAGCTATGACTTTTTCTATTTGTCTTAGAACATAAGATCTTAAAAATCCTATAATTAGAAAATGGTATCTTAACAACTCTCTAAAGTCTAAGCCACCAAATACATCGAAACTAAGATAAAAAAAAAAAAAAAAGCTTTTGCTTTCTTTAGTAACTTAACTTGCGTGATTCGGTTTACCTATTCTTCCGTAGACTTAATTAGAGACTTTTTTAAGTTATAAAAACATAGTTGTTGTCTTGTTGATAAGTAAGACGACAAAGCCATGAACGACAACAAGATACTCAGGAATGGCGTATTGTCTGTTCTTCAAGAAACGAATGATTCTCCCCCACGGAAAATTAAAAGCGGCTTAGATCGGTCATCGACGTCAAAACAAATTTGCTTTTCGAGCCACTTTCCTCGGGTGAGAGAGTTCTGACTGATGGACAGTGGGAAAAGCTTGAAAAGTGACATGATGCCATATTTGGATACCGGAGTCCGGAGATTGGATCTCGTATACATTTCTTAGTGCACCATAACTGTGTACCCCTCTTGATACTAGTAATTAGGTAACAAAAACAAGACCTACCTTATAAAATTTATTTGAACTAATATAACGTGGAATTCTGAACCGGCTTGATTTGATATGAACCGGGCCAAGCCCCTCCGGTTCTTTCCTGATTGAACCACGAACCAAATTCTATCTACTTCTCAATTATTATCCGAAGTCTTTATCTACACACCACAAGCCTTTTGAGTTTCTTTTCTTCCGGGTACTGTCCACACAAAGCCAAACTTCACAACCGACATTACCAAATTGCTTCTCAATTTCTCAAAGCTTAACCAGAATCACTCCCTCTTCCTTGAGAGACCTTCGGCTCCAACTCTTCATCCCAGTTAAGTTACGGTACGACCTATCTCTTCTAATCTCTGCAATTTCGCTGAAAAGAGTGTATAATCATAATTAACATCAGTTGTGATTTTTATTTTAGATTCCGACTTCTTCATCAGCAAGCATGGCAGAACCGGAAACCAAAGAAGAAGACATCATCAACATCGTCGATGATACCAGACTGGTCTCAGCTTCCTGAAGAGCTATTGCCTCTTATCTCGACGCAGCTAGAGGAGAACTGTTTCGATGTAGTTCATGCTCGAATGGTAAGGATTTACAATTATTTTTAATATAAAATTTAAACAATTTAAAGTTTAGATTCTCTTTAAAAGTTTTAAAACTTGTCATTCTCCAATGGTATGGTAGAACCCCAATAATAAATTTAGGGGTTTTAAGAATTAATAAATATTATTTTGAAAATTATAATATTTTAAAGAAAAGTTATTTTGTTAATTTTCAAAATATTTTTATATTTTATAGAACTTAAAATTATTGCATTTTATAAAAATAATAAAATATAAACAACATGACATAAAAGCATCTAAAAAATAGATATACAAATCATGAACAGAAAACAAGATTAGTTAAAATCCTAAGTTGTGTCAAGTTTTTGCCATATATTCTCAACCAAATTAGCTTTCTATTATTAATGTTATTCAATCACATACTTGATTTCGAACGTTCATAAAATTCACTTGTGAAGCTCTGTTTGATTATGTTTGTGCGAATTTTTATATATCAAACTAAGTGTACTTATCTCTTTTGTCTTCTACTATAATATCGTAAAATATGATACATGCTCTTATAATCTTTCCTATTTTTACCTTGTCTCAAATAAGTGTTGGATTTTCTACAATAACATATGTAGCTTCCAAGAATTCAAAAGCAAGCTCGACATCTTTGCGGATAACTTTTTGATGTGTAGCATATAAGGATGCTTTCGGACCTTGTGAAATTGAAATCGATTAGATAAAAGTTGCTCATTTCGAATAAATATCATTTGTGAGATAGTATGCCAAATGATATTCATGTCTGTTGACATTGTAATTCACTTTTGGAGCTCGACTTTGTAATATATCATCAAAAACTGGTGAGCGACCAAAAATATTTATATCGTTTAAGGTAACTGGAGGTCCAAAAAAAGTGTGTCATATCTAGAGATCTTGTGAAGCTACAGTCTCTAAAATGATTGTTGGTTTTTCATATCCATGTATATATTGTTCTTTCCAAGCGATGGAGCAATTCTTCCACTCCCAATGCATACAATCGATGCTTCCTATCATCCCGGGAAATTCGTGTATCTCTATAATATCGAGTAGTCGTTGAAGATCTTCTGGTGTGAGTCTTCCTAGGTACTCATCTCTGAATCAATATATGGTTCCTTCAACAAAATGTTTCAAGCATGCATTCATAGCATCTCTGAAGGAATTATATATTTGTTCGTAGATGAGTACCTAAGAAGACCTACACCAGAAGATCTTCAACGACTACTCAATATTGGAGAGATACACAAATTTCTCGTGATGATAAGAAACATCGATTGTATGCATTGAGAGTGAAATAATTGTTCCACCGCTTGGAAAGAACAATATACATGTGGATATGGAAAACCAACAATCATTTTAGAAGTTGTAGCCTCACAAGATCTCTAGATATGACAAACTTTTTTTGGACCTCCAAGTACCTTAAACGATATAAATATTTTTGGTCGCTCACCAAATTTTGATGATATATTACAAAGCCGAGCTCCAAAAGTGAATTATATTGTCAACAGGCATGAGTATCATTTGGCATACTATCTCACAGAAGAAATTTATTCGAAATGAGCAACTTTCATCTATATTGATTTCAATTCCACAAGGACTTAGAGCATCCTTATTTGCTACACATCAAGAAGCTGTCTGTAAAGATGTCGAACATGTTTTTGGAGTATTGCAAGCTCGATTCGCTATTGTAGAGAACAAAGCTCTTATTTGGAATAAGATAAAAATTGGAAAGATTATGATAGTAGAAGACGAACGAGATGGATATACTCAGTTTGATATATCAAAATTCACCCAAACAGAATCAGACATAACTTCACAAGTGGATTTCACATTTTCTACAAATATACCTTTAAATCTCTATAATATTATGCATATTCAAATGGAGTTCGTGATCGAACAATACATCAACAATTGAAAGCTGATTTGGTTGAGCATATATGACACAAATCAAGAATACATCTAATCGTTTTTCCGTTTATATATCTATTTTTAATATATTTATGTTATATAGTTTAAAATTTTACGAAATGCAATATTTTTATAATTTTAATAAAATATTTTCAAACTTAAACAAAATAAATTTATTTAAAATATTATAATCAAAAATAATATTTTTTAAAACCCCCAAATTTACAAATATGGTTCTACCATTAGAGGAATACAAATTTAAGAACTTTAACAAAGATTTTTAACTTTAAAATTTTCAAAGTTTATATAAAATAATAGTTGTGAAAACCCCCTTACCATTAGAAGTGGTCTAAAGGGAATAAAAAACACACAAACATTTGAAACAAAGTATAAGGATTAAGGAGTATCATATCACATTTTCACCATTGCTCCTTGTCAAGCAATTATTTATTATGTCGTAACAAATTTCGTTGTGGTGAGACAATCCCCTCAAAACGACGTCGTCGTCGTCGTCATCACGATTTTATCCGAAACCCAAAGTCTTAACCGGCATCACTTGATTAATAACCGGAGCAATCCCTTCGGTTTTCCCCGATCCAACCCTTTACTCCTTAATTCAACATTCCGAAGCCTCTACGCTAAACAGAAGCTTTGCTGGTTTCGCCTCAACTACCCCAGCAGAGAGTGTCTGCGTCTTCCACACCACACAATCAGCCAAAACTTCACAATCGACAGTACCAAATTGCTTCTCTTTTTTTTTTTTTTGGTTCAACAAAGGCGGAAGCGATTCCATATCTGTATGCTCAATTTCTCATAGCTTTAATCAGAATCACTCCCTCTTCTCTTCATTCAGGGACCTTCCGGCTCCAACTCTTTCATCTCAGTTACGACGGTACGACCTATCTCTTGTAATCTCTGCGATTTTGCTGTAAAGAGTGTATAAAATCATAACATCAGCTGTTATTTGGATAAAACCTTTTAAAAATATACAAAAATTTGTAATTTTTATTTCTCATTTTCAGTCTTCATCAGCAAACCCTAAAGTAGTAAGCTTTTTGTCAGCAAATATGGCAGAACCTGCAACGAGGAAGACGAAGAAGATATCATCTTTGTACCCAGACTGGTCTCAGCTCCCGGAAGAGCTACTGCACTTTATCTGCAAGAAGAATCTGAAGGAGGACAACTGTTTCGATGTAGTTCATGCTCGCTCTGTTTGCCGCTCGTGGCGATTACTCTGTTCCGTCGTTCGCCGACTTCCCTTTAGAAAGCAAAGACTTGTGCACCCTCCAAAAGATCCCTTTGTTCCTCTTTAGAATCAAAACTCCTCCTCTTGATAGTGATGCTGCTGAGTATTTTCTGGGAGGGATAGGCCGAGATGAGTCAGAGGAGGATCATATGAAGCAGCTTCTTCCATCTCCCCTTCAGTGCTCAGTGAAAGTCAAGATTCCAGGATCTGATCCTACCTTGCTGAACATGCTCGACTGCCAGATCATCCCTCTGGGACATCAGTACAGAATAATCGGTAAGGAATGCAAGCACATGGCTTTTCTTCCGCTAGACAAGGACCGAGGAGGAGGAGAATTCGTTGTGCTTGTACCATGCCATTCCTGTTTACTGGTGTTAACAAGTGCTGAAATGAGGTGGAAGCGGCTTGGTAACATCCCATATGCTTTCTCCTTGGATATAGTCACTTTTAGAGGCCGGTTTTATGCATCTTGTTATGCCTGTAATACTTTCGTCATTGATCCTTATTCGCTCGAGGTGACTCTTCTGTTTCCCGTACCTAAGAATATACACTATCTGGTTCCATGTGGCGATGATGAACTTTTCCTGATTGAGGAGCTTGTGGGAATCTACCTAGCTGTTGGTGTTGGTGGATTAGACATTAGTCAGTTAACATTTAGAGTAAGTAGGCTAGATGAGGAGGCTGGTAAATGGGTTGAGGTCAATAATCTGGGAGACCGTGTATTGTTCATTGGTGGAGGCTTACGAAATGTCTCTATCTCAGCTAAGGAGCTTCCCTATGGTTGTGGTTTAACCGGGAACTCGATTTTGTTCACCCATATGCCAAGCAATGTAACTTTCGCCTTTAAATATGGTGTACATACTGGAAACGCGGAAGACGATCTCAACTGTTGGAGATCCTCAAGGGAGAATCCTGTGGTGAAACTCAACACTTCCTTTCCGGTCATGACTCTCCGGGTTGAACGCTAGGCCAGAAAATATACATACTCGATCTGACTGTAGCAGATGTGCTCTGGCCTCTGACCTGTGGTGTGACAAGTAACCTTAATGGTAACTTTGATAAGGCATTCTTGTTAGTAGTGGAAGAAATCTACTGTAGTTATCCTTTAGCTTAGGGAAATTCGTTGGAATTTCTTAATTTGTTTGGAAGAACTATAATTCAGTTATGCTGCTGTTATCAAATTTGTTGCAAACAAAGAAACAATGTCGTCCTTGTCCACTATGCCATACCCTCACATTAACAGCTTCTATTCTTGCTTTTGATTCTGTTCAGAACCTTTTGAACGTTGTAGATTGCTTATGGGTACTACATTCTGGTTTAACACGTCTGTTTTAATTTGTGGGAAATTTTTCCTTACTTTTCTCACTTAAATTAGACACCAGTCAGAGCAGTGGTTACCTAAACTTAATGTTACCAAGCTCCGTGTTCTTTCATCGATGGGGATTTTAAATTAATCACTTTTAACCTCATAATCGATCACAAAAATTGGAAGAACAGTAACTCTGCATTTGTTGTCGCCGAAACGAAGAAGAAGAAGACATAACATCTGTCGCATAAGCAAAGAATTGTGCACCCTCGAGAAGGTCCCTTTGTTCCTGCTCGTCATGCTGATGCTGTTGAGTCGTTGCCATATTTTCTGGGAGGAATAGGCAAAGATAAGTCAAATGACCATATGGAGCTTCCCTCTCCCCTTCTGTTCAGTGAAACTGAAGATACCAGGATCTGATCCAACCTTGATGAACATGCTGGACTACCAAATCATCATCCCTCTGGGCCATCAGTACAGAATGATTGGTTGCATCAGTCCGTACAGATCTTTCTGGTTATTTTTACTTGAGGTCACTGCTAATGTTGAAGTGTTAAATCTCAGTTTTTGAGATCTTTAAACTTTATTTCATCATCATGATCTTGTTGCATTTTATATATTGCAGAGTGAAACACAGCTTAATGGAACTGTTCGTTGTGACTACCCTTTTTGGTAATACACCTTGTGTTTAGGTTCTCCATCAAGCTACTGCATGTCTTATAGACCCATTTTTGTGGCACCAGCAGGCAGCAGCTAACGAGGCTATACAAGAAATTGGACAAAGGTGTTGAACGCTTTTAGGACAATTTGACACTGTCCAAAACTGAAACATCAAGCCACAATACAGAAACTCTTTTCTTGGTCACATGGATGGAACTGGCGCTTGAGGAAAAGTGAAAAAGTATATTGCTATTAACCGGTTAGTTCCCGAAGACTCTCTGCCTATAAACTCTCTCAATAAAGCAATGTAAAAATATGCCTTGAACGAGTCTTTTATTTTCTCAACGGTTAGGTAAAGCTTTTCCAACTTTTTTACATATTGGACTTGTTCGTTTGGTTGACGCTGGCGGCTGCGGCAGCGGCTGCGTTTATGTTTTTAACCGCTGAATTGAAACAACATTTAAAAATATTAGACGCAGGTCGCAGCGTTTGCCGCAGCGTCATGACGCAGGTACTTGCGGCAAGCAAACGAACAATCATACCTGCGTCTGCCGCAGCCGCAGATACCTGCGGCAGCCAAACGAACAAGCCCATTATGCCGAAATCATCTTTCCAATGTTCTTGAATAAGAATATAGCTTTTTTTTAAGAATGGAAATGGAACAGAGAGGGTAGAGACTAATATTTCAAAGTGATGAAAGGAATAGATTCTTTGAAGATCTGAGCTTATCTACTCTGCTAGCTCCCATACTGTTACGCCACAAACTTTCCCGGAAAGTGTAAAAGAGAAAAGAAAGATCCTTCCAAAAATGAAAGCTAAATTCTTGAAGACAACTTTAACTGCCCCCAAAAGACAGTAGCAGTTGCAACAACTCACATGTCTTAACTAAGGTAACGAATCCTCAAAAAAACCTTAAAGAAACTGAAATTGAGATTTTGGACCACCATGGAAACAGCTAAAAGGCTTTATTAGGTCTAAAGAGACTTAAGTAATCCAAACTGAAAGTAAGACTTTTCAATTGACTGAAGACTTGTCTATTGGTTGATCGGTTTAAGAGCCATAAAATCGTATAAAATCAATATCATTTCTTAGTAACAAGGTCACAATAAGCAACACTTTCTTTGTATAGAACAAAACTAAGATCAGTCTATTGCTATAGTTGTCTTTGTCTATTGCTATTTTTTTTCTCTCTGTAGTTTTACTAAGTACTCTAACACACACAATTAAAAACATCAAACGTGAACAAAAGCAGACCAGAGTATTGTGAATCAGATGATAGGAGGAGGTGGAGTCTCCCAAACATCAAACACATTCTCTTCACTATGCAATGCGAAAAGCCGATCGCCACCAATGGAGAAATCACAGATTGAGCCACCATAGCTTCTTCTTAGCCTAGAAGTTAAGACCCAGTCTGGTCCACGAAACACAGATATGGAATCATTCATCGATGAGAAAAGCTGGCCTTCATGCAAAGCCAGTTTCGGGTAACAAGGCTCGTCAGGCATCTTACTCTTCATCAGTTTACTTCTCGAACTCCACCTCACACTTCCTCCATACATCCTCAGATCAATAAAACCCAAATCCTCAAACTCATTCACCACACAAATCGAATTGCTATCTTCCATAGCTATTGCATCTCTCACTCTCTTCTCGTCTATAGCCATCGGAGACCCGATATCAGACCAAGACCAAACCATGTTCTTGTCTCGAAAATCCAACAAGCTAATGTAACAGTTGTCTTTTCTTGGAAACAATGTAGCGACAAGAAGACAATTCTTACCATTCAACCATTGAAGCTTGTCAGCATCACCAAGTGACCAACCGGGACTCTCGTAGAAGAAGTCAGTTTGTTTTCCGGTTATCTGATCCCAAACTCCGATTCCGTACTCATTACTCCGACCTTTACAGCTCGCGAAAATCTCATAATCCGGCGAAAAACTCAAAGCTCCAGCTGTATAACTCTTCACCTGATTGTCATGAGAGACCTGAAACTTATACCGAAGATCACCGGATGATGAACTGAACAGTCCCATGCCTCCATCTCCTCTCCCTAATCTCTCACAAGCAGAGAGAACAATGTTATCTGAATCAATCCAGCCAACATCATTGACTCTCTGGTAATCAAGGTTTATAGGAGAGTGTTCTTCCAACATCCAATCATACACATGAACAACACTCCCGTGCGCGACACAACAACCACCATCAGGTCCGGCCCTGATGGCGGTTCCGTCTCCGGGAGATGTTCCTTTAACAGAATCCGATAGACGGAGTCTGTTACCATCGAACGGACCCCATCTGGCGGTCCGTACGTGGTCAAGTAAACCGTAGAAAGAAGCTTCTCTATGAAGGAGACGCTCTGGTATGTTGGCGGGAACGTTAAGGTCTCCGGTACGGAGGAGATCAAGAAGAACGGCGAAGCAATCTGAGTTTCTGTCGACGAAAATAACGGAATCTTGCGGTGAGAGGTTCCATCCGTCGTCGAACAATGCTCCGAAGAAAGAATCGCGACCTGCGTTTGCCAACGTTGTCGCCGTCGTTTCGAAAAGTCTTCCACCTACGTTGAATTTGATCCTATCTTTTGAGATACCCATCAAAACAGAGGATAAGAAAAAGAAAACAGAGGATGAGAAAAATATTTCCAGGAAAGTCTCTGTTTTTTTCCCGGAAAATTACAAAATAAAGGAATCAAGAAAATGATTAGATTTTAAGAATCTTTTGTGTTCATAACAAGACAAGAAGCTATGAAAGATTCATCAGAGATACTCAAGAACGAAGAAGAAAACGAAAGCTTCGATCTTTTTGAATGGAAATTTGAAAAATTTGAACTCTGTGCACACGAGAAAGAAGCTGTTTCTGATTAATGTGAAATCAAAATTTATGAGATGGACCTGAAAGAAAAAAAATTTGAACTTTTTTCAGAAATTGAATTGACTCTCTCTCTCTCTCTCTCCTCTCTCTGCTTCTTTTTTTTTTTCATTCTGTTTACACACAACAGTTTGTTCAACATTTATACATTATAAAGACAAAACAAATGAACATGTCTGAACCGTTGAATGTTAGTGTTTGGTTTTTGAGTTGATCCAACGGTTGAAATTTTAGTGTAGTAGATTGCTAAATCGGGAGAACATTCTCAGATGAGCACACCTCATCTCATTTGTATATTTCTATTTCATTAACCATTTATTTGTTTACTTTATTTTCTACACACGTCAAGTTGAATTTGGGGAGATAGCAACAATTAAATATCAATACTGTAGTTTGTATTTTATTTTTTGGGTAATATCTTCTCAAGTGTGATGTCGTTATCTATTTATTATTGACTTTCGAAGAACACAACTCTGATATAAAAGATAAGAAGATATTTTATATAGATTTTAAACAATTTGTTCGAGTTAGTGGAACAAATTCACAATCAAATGAAATATATATATACATATATGTATAATAATAAATAATCATTTTGTGACTTATTGTATGTTTAGCACCTAATTACACAAGAAATTAGGATTATAGAGCTATAACAGGAAATTTAAGAATTCGACAATAATATGAAGTGTTAAGACCAACTTCAACTCATCTTCATAATAAAGTTTGGAGACAATTTTGCTCCAACTCATCTTTATTTTCATCTCCAAAATAGGAATCTTCATTTTTTCTCTATGTTTGGAGACCCTTTTTTTTTCTTTACACTACAATTTGGAGATTTCTCTAAAATAGAGTAGGGTTGGAGTAAAACCTAACTTCAAACTAGAGTTACTTCATTTTGAAGAAAAAAATGAAAATATGGGTTGGAGATACCCTAAGAATGAGTTGATGTTATCATTTGATGTCTTAATTGCAATAAAACTTTCTCAAATATTCATCGATTTCTAAACTATTTTTCGTGTTAGTGGAATGATTCAACATCATTTAAAATAACCAATCATTTGTGACTTGTTAAGTTTTGATTATTTGTCTTGTCATTATCAAAGTATAATTAAAAATATGTTAAAATTCTAAATTTATAATAGGAAAACTTACAAGAAATGAAATCTTATTTAATCATTGTTAGTACGTCTACGTTAATTTATATAATTAGAAAAATATGAGAGGATTATTTTTTTTTTTTTTGCAACGCGAGGATTAGTTTATATTAAGTGTCATTTTAGATTATAAAACGGAGTACTATCTTATAAAAAAGAGAGTAAGAATTTTTTTTCGTGAGAACGAGTAAATGAAAAGATAATGTGCGCAATTTTATGTTTTTCAGATAAGAGAGAACCAAAGTGATTTATTACAGACCATAAAAGGCTAAAGAATTGGCGACATTAATATCGACTTGAATAAGACAAAGTAGGTTCAATTCGAAATATATTTTTTATTCATATAGTAGAAGTTAGTTTATTATGGTTCAGGTTCACCAATAAATTATGTTTAGTAGCAGGATTTGATACGGGTCAAAAACATTTCATTTTTATAATACCCTAACCAAACCAAACAAAGGAGTATAGTATCATATAGACCTAATCTATCTAAGTTTGGTTCACCATATGAAATTACATTGTATCGGTCCATTTGGTCCTCGCGCTAACCGAAAGGATGAGAATGAGATAGAGGGCCTAGCTAACGTCGTTATACAATTTAACATTTTCTTAATCTACTTAAATCATTTGTGTATGTCATAAAATTATTTATATTAGTATATAATTGTTCAACGTCAATGAGGGTCATGCGGGTCGTGGACGGCACACCAACATTGGCTTCTTCTTCGTGTTTCGGTCCAAAACATGATTGAGAGTGTTATTACTATATAAACCAATAATACTTTGATTTTTCTAACTAAATTAAGGAAAACTAATAGTCAAACAATATGAGTTGTCCCTATTATATCCATTTTAAACTTTAATTGTTTGTACTTCCAAGGCACTCGCCTTATTCGGATACCTCAATTATATTTTTCTATTTAAACTGCATTTCTATGGACGAATTTTCCTAGGACGTCCAATGTGTACCAACCAATTGTTCTTTGTCGTTGTTTAAACTCCTTGGGTTTGATTTTTAGTTTGGCATTTTTTTATCAGTATATATTTTGCAGGTTTAAATTTGACATATTGACAAGAGTAACAAAAATTACTATATTATATAGTATTTAAATATATGTATAAAAATTATACTCAAAGGCAGTAGTAACAGAATAACATAAGACGTTAGATAACAATTCATTTATTCATTATTTTATAACTTTTGTTAAATAAATTAGTCAACCGAGAAAAAACTCTAGAAGACACCGATTGTAAGGTTTGAAACCGAAAATTAAAAACGAATATAAAAGTTCTTGACCCTTGAGTAGTTTAATGATAGTATGATACTAATATATAGGATTGAACAAGAAGAAACAATGAAAGGTGGTTTAGATAATAATATTAGGGTTGACGAGTCCACCTTTCATTTTCTAAACGTATACACACCTCCCGTATATCCTTTGTTAGAAATAGATTTACCACCTGTAACATATATTTCATATGAAACTTATCTACTTATTACGTATTTTCTTTTTTTTATAAATATATATTTCATGTGTTATGTACATATTTTTTCATTGTTTTCCATCTTCATACAATTAGATGGAGGAATAAATTTTGGTTAATGAGTTGGTTAAGTTGTCGTCTTCTTATATAGTTATACTTAAGTTATCTCAGAACCACTTAACCACCTCCACACTTCTTGCTTTTGCTTTTTCAGATATTAGGTCAATATATATGCCAACTCAATTCGTTGCTATTTTTTCTTTTTTCTTTTTTTTTTTCTTTTTTTCTCGACTAATTTCTATGTTACAAGCAAATTTTGTTTTTTTTTGGGTTCAAGTTTGACGCTAGTTGGACAGTTTGATTTACCCAATCGTTAAGGTCAACTAGGAGGTCAAGAGATCCAACTTGATTTTCGTACTACTTTACTCAATTTTTGATTTAAGTAAAACTAAGAAGTAGACTTAAATAAGAAATTTAAGATTATTGGCCAAGTTTTGTTCTTTTCTTTAATTTTGTTTCAGACGAGTCAAAGTAGCATGTATACTACGGGCTTTGAAGTAACTAAAATAGATTGATTTCAATGACTTGTCATTAGAGGCCTGTCAAAATGACGAGTTGAAAATTTGTTTTCAGACATTTTTTCGCTAGCTTTTATTACTCTAAACTTTTTCTTTTTGTAGATTATCTATCATATTAGATAATATTTTATAGTATATCTAAACATAGAAACAACAATTTTTTATTTTTGGTTTTTGATTTTTTTTGTGAACTGAAATGATGTGTTATATAGCTAACTAAGACCAATAAACAAGAAGTCATATGAACAACATGCATGATGAACTCACATGCGAAGAAATAGTGAGGGAGCGACTACCCATCTCCCAAAGTCTGTTATTTAATTCACTCTGTTCTCTGCCTTGCATTTAACGGTTCACATCTTTCAATGCTAGTAGTATTTTATAAGAGCCCATAATTTGAATTTTATTGGGCCTAAATAGACCCAAAGTGCTTCAAGAGAAGATGTTGTTGGTCAACTATTCTTTTTTCTTTTCCTGATTTCTTACTAATCTAAATAGTCTGTAAAATAACTAAATTTTAGAAAACAAAAATGCCACATCAGAATTATGAATTTATGATCATTATGTTATTTTCATACTTATAGTTGTAGACTTGTAGTTAGTTATGTAACCTAATTATTAAAGAAATAATCAAATGGTCATAGTATTGTATCTTACTTTAAACAATTTATATAAATGAAATTTTCATTATTTAATCAACTTAAACTCATGTCTTCCCCATTAAAAAAGCCCTCAGTCATTTATTTTTGGTTAAATTTCATAATTTGCTTTTGGAACGAATTTAAATAATTATTCTTTTTATTCAGCTAACTCTTTCATAACCTAATAAAAACCAATATCCAGTATATTATTATTATAGTTAGACCTCTCCATTTATCTAATTCCCAAAAGTGTTATAGAAAAAACAACACATACATGCATACTGCATACGTACGCAATGCATAGATGGGAAATACGAGGAGGTGACAATGCGTGTGTGTGTAGAAATGATTTTGCCGGAAACATGAATAAGTTTAATGATTTATGTAAAAAGAACAAACCCATTTTGTGGGTCAATCTCGTTGTCAAGCGAACCATCATTTCCCTCTTCACTCTCAAACTCAATGCCTTTTTGGTAATCTTCCTTATCACACTTTTAACATCAATTTCAGTAATTATGATTAGTACTTATTAATATCTGTGTTTCATGATTGATGCGTGTAGTTACTATTCTTATAAGGTCTAGCTAAAATTGGCATTGACATCCTAGGTTTTTAGTCAGTGACATTTCATGTATGACTATGATACTACGATACAAAACATTGATTAATTTGAGACTACAAGGAGAAACTAAAGTATGTGTTAATTAGTGCAAACAAAAAAATCGGTTTTCAATTCACCTTTATGCACGTGTTTCTGGACATCTCCGAGAGGCAACCACTTAAGAGATAATTTAATATGCATTAGGATTTAGGAGGATAATGGTCTAATCGCCTAGGGTTTAGATTAAAAAGTCATTTTCATTTCTCAAAATTAAGAAAACTTTATATAAAAATTTAGATTAAATAAGAGAATTGAAATGATATGTAATTCTCTTTAGTTTTACTACTCCCTTCGTTTCAATATATTAGATGTTTTGAGGTTTATTTTTTGTTTCAAAATATAGTATGTTTCCTTCTTCCTAATAAATAACCATTTTTATCTAAAAAGTTTATTGCATTTTAGTTTCCCAAGTTAAAACTTACTACAAGATTTAGCATTTATCTTTAATTGTATTTTTGTTTTTGGGCAAAATACCTAACCATGTTTTGCTTTTCAAAAATGATTTAACTGTTTTAGTTGAATGTTTTTACTATAAAATAGTAAGTATTTTTCTTAATATGTGTGCTAAACTCTAAAACATCTAATATTGAAACAGAGGAAATAGTGGTTAAGTAATGTTTTTATAAAATACACTGTATCTATTAAAGAATACAGTATATCAAATCTCAAATCTCCCTAAGAAATGTTTTAGAAATGTTTCGTCTCCGGGGTATTTATGAGCTTTACTGTACTCATCCTAGATTTTTGGGTTTATCTGTCCTGTGCGGGGTTGACCACTAATATGTCAATCTTTTGTATGAACCACAACGAAACACAAATGGACCTAGTTTCGTGCGATTGGCTCCCTCGACGGCTCGAACTCATTTATTATGTATCTAAGTAGGCGTGATTGGGTGGGTAGTTGGTATAATAAAATTTTCTTCTTTAATTTAACATTTATTTATGAAGAATTAAAGGACAATAAATAACTTTTGAAGGAAATAAATAACATGTCGGTCAATCGTTTTTTTTCTCCTTTAAAGCAAAATCTATATGAGTAAACGTTCTTTAATTTCTCTTGGCAATAACCTTCTGACTCTCAAAAGGTGAGGTACGTACATCACCAGCTATAGAAAGATTTGACTATTTCATACAAATTCTACTTCACAACCATTCACAAACATAGCGTTTATTATTTAGTATATACAGGTGGTTGCGAGAAAACTATTTATCTCTTTATAAAGTATGGGATATTTTTTCACTATTTCACTATTCTCGTCGTGGTACTCGTCCAACAAAATCCTTTCTTAATAATTGTCACCTATGACCTATTATATCACAAGATTGAAACACTGCAAAAAAAAAGTTCAATAGTGTATTCTACTAGAGATATTTTTAACCAACAACAAAATAAACACCACTAGTAAGAGAAAAATTCACAGAAGATTATTGACATTACAAAGTAATATTAATTGGACTCCACATCAATATTGAAGTATACTAAAATTATCTTAATTCACTTTTAAATACAAAACATTGTTTTCTATTGTAAAAAAAAGGGAGATTCTCAAAAATAGCACAAAAATAAGTTTTTGTTCCAAACTTAGCACAACATCTCTAAAATTCTAAAAATAGCACTAATTAATTTTCTAAAATTAAATCATAAATTCAAAATACTAAACTCTACCCCTCAAAACTATATTCTAAATGTGAAATTGAGAACCCAAACATAAAAAAACAAATTCTAAAAATTAATTTTAAATATTTTAATGTGTTAAATAGTACTATTTTTGAAAATTATGGAATGTGTGATATACTAGTTGTCCATAAAACTTGGTTTAGTGCTATTTTAAGATATTTCTCTAAAAAAAATGAACTCCATCATTATTCTCTCTTTTGTGTTTCCATCATCATTGATAGTATTTATATACGTATTATACTTTACAAACGTTTCGTGAAATATGATAATTAGTATCACGTTGGTTTTAGAGCGAAAGATACATAATTTCATGGCAACCAATTAAACATGCCATTTATTATTGTTATAATAGGGAAACGAAAAAATTTATATTCGAATAACTTGTGTCGCTATCATACTAGCGGTTACCGAGATCAAATCGATGATTACATCGAATTCACACGACATGATCATCATATAGTATCCCTTGCATTAACATCAATCACGTGCCATTCACTTGGATACAAGCTCTTTTTGGTCTCTGACACTAACATATGACTTGAACATCAAATTATCTTTTGATAATGTATTATACATTCTCATAGTTGTAACTATCAAAAATCACATCTTCTTCTAAATGAGGAGTTCAAAGCTTACGAAAACAAAAAGTATACTCTCACACACACATATATATATATATATATATATATAGTCTTTTAGATAGCAGTGTCTAGTTATATTTTTCTTTTCTAACTTTGTATAGACTGAATTAACTTTTCCTTTTTCACAATTAAATGTACTTTGGAGTGGACAAGAAAAAGTGTACCAAATATATGCTTAATTATAAGAAACAATGTAATGATTGGCTAAGTTAAAATTTACTATATTACTAGGTTGATAAAAATATAAATTGTTGTGCCAGCTATATTTGAAAATAATGAAATCACAATACAAAAAGAATAGTTATGATTTTCTTTATCACAACAACTAAGTTGAAAAAGAAAAAATAGAGACAGCTCTATTTGAAAGTAATGAAATTACAAAATAAAAAGAACAGTTATGAGTTTCTTATTACAAACAGCTTGAGCCACAATTTATTTTGGGGGTTAATTTGCACATTAATCAAAAAAAAATTGTTTTTGTCAAAGTACAAAATAATTTGTGGAGATTAGTTTTTGTCTCAACAACTAATCCACAAATTAGTGAATTACAACCGACACTTTTAAAGCCAAAAAGTATAAGAACATAGATACTTTGCACACACCTTTAGTGGCATGACATAAACCATCAATGGAGTTAGATTTCCTAATAAGTACAAGAGGATATCTTTTGAGAAGAAAAAGAAGAATAAAGAATTTTTAACAATTTAAGATAATGTTCTTTTTCTCTTGTATTGTATAAAAAAACCCTCATTAATCACACAAACTTTAATAACTAAACGCTGATGCTATGTCCTTTTCTAGTCGTATTAAGGGTGGTTCAAACACAAGTTGGTCTGATGGTCTCATGACTAGTGAGTAGTGACCAATAAGTTACCAATTTCAACTACACTTCTTCGCAAATAGTGAGAAACAGAGAAAGTAGAGTCAATGGATACAAACCAATTTACTATGTTAACAAAAATATTTGTATTAAGAAATTAATTTTTTTTTCTCAGTATAAAAATGTGTTTGGTCCAACTAGAAAAATAAAGGAGCCAATGGCACTGTTTCAGTGTTACTGAAAAATCTCATTCTCTCATTAATGAAAAATCTCATTCTCTCATTAATAATAAATGTCCTCTTCTCTCTCTCTTCACTCTCGTAATTTAGAATTCCCAATTAAAGAAAAGATAGTCTTGTCACAGTCAGAGGTAGGGGAAGGGAAGCTTAATAATTTATATATTAATCCAATGACAAAAATCCTCCTTTTTCTTGATTTTATGTCCTTTGGTCTCTCGTGTTCTTGAGAAGCACCACAAAGTTAAATAAACACTTTTTCTCTATCTTCAGATCTCTCTTGTTTTTGTCTTTTAACCCCTTGAGCTTTCTGAGTTTCTTCTTGCATGGAGACCACAAAGTAGCTTTACTAAGATTTTGCATTCTTTCTTCTGTTTTGGAAATTTTGTTGCTTAGCTCTTTGGGGTTGGGGTTTCTGAGTATAAATTTCAGAGCTTTCTTCAATGGGTCTTGGTTTCTGGGGTTATGCACTGATTCTTCCTCTGTTCTTGAAGCAGTTTCATTGCCAAGAACCTAACACAGATGGTTTCTTTGTTTCTGAATTCTTCAAGCAAATGGGTTTAAGCTCTGCTCAAGCTTATAACTTCTCTGCTCCTTTCTGTTCATGGCAAGGTTTGTTCTGTGATTCCAAGAATGAGCATGTGATTGTGTTAATTGCTTCTGGAATGGGTTTATCTGGTCAAATCCCTGACAACACCATTGGTAAACTCAGCAAGCTTCAATCTTTGGATCTTAGCAACAACAAAATCTCTGCTTTACCTTCTGATTTCTGGAGTTTGAACACTTTGAAGAACCTCAACCTCTCCTTCAACAACATCTCTGGGTCTTTCCCTAGCAATGTTGGGAATTTTGGGCAGCTTGAGTCACTTGACATCTCTGGAAACAACTTCTCTGGTGCAATCCCTGAAGCTGTGGATTCTCTTGTTAGCTTGAGAGTCTTGAAGCTTGATCACAATGGGTTTCAGATGTCAATCCCACGAGGACTTCTTGGTTGCCAATCTCTGGTTTCCATTGATCTCTCCTCAAACCAGCTTGAAGGGTCTCTTCCTGATGGGTTTGGCTCTGCATTTCCAAAGCTCAAAACTTTAAACCTCGCAAGAAACAAGATTTATGGCAAGGACACATATTTTGCTGATATGAAGTCCATCACTTCTCTCAACATTTCAGGGAATCAGTTTGAAGGTTCGTTGACAAATTTGTTCAAGGAGACTCTAGAAGTGGCTGATCTCAGCAAAAACCGGTTTCAAGATCATATCTCCTCTCAGGTAGACTCCAACTGGTTTGGTTTGATTTATCTTGACTTGTCTGAGAATGAGCTCAGTGGAGATATCTTCAAGAATCTAACACGGCTAAAGAAGCTTAAGCACTTGAATCTAGCTTGGAATAGATTCAATAGAGGGATATTTCCGAGGATTAAGATGCTTTCTGGTTTAGAGTATCTTAACTTGTCAAACACAAATCTTTCCGGTCACATACCTAGAGAGATCTCAGAGCTGAATGATTTGAGCACACTTGATGTTTCTGGAAACCATCTGTCAGGGAATATCCCACTATTGAGTATCAAGAACCTCGTGGCAATCGATGTTTCGAGGAATAATTTGACAGGAGAGATACCAATGTCTATCCTTGAGAAGCTCCCTTGGATGGAGAGATTCAACTTCTCTTTCAACAACTTAACATTTTGTTCTGGAAAGTTTTCAGATGAAACTTTGATCAGATCATTCTTTGGTTCTACAAATAGCTGTCCTATCGCTGCAAACCCGGCGCTCTTCAAGAAAAGAAGATCAGTCACTGGAGGACTCAAGCTGGCTTTGGCAGTGACGCTTTCTACAATGTGTTTACTCATTGGAGCATTGGTTTTTGTAGCATTTGGCTGCAGAAGGAAACAAAAATCAGGTGAAGCCAAAGATGTCTCATTAAAGGAGGAACAAAGTATTTCAGGTCCATTCTCTTTCCAAACGGATTCCACAACATGGGTGGCTGATGTGAAGCAGGCAAATGCAGTTCCTGTGGTTATCTTTGAGAAGCCATTGTTGAACATCACGTTTTCGGATCTCTTGTCTGCAACTTCCAACTTCGACAGAGACACTCTCTTAGCAGACGGTAAATTTGGTCCTGTTTACCGAGGTTTCCTCCCTGGTGGGATTCATGTAGCTGTAAAAGTTTTGGTCCACGGCTCAACTCTGAGTGACCAAGAAGCAGCTAGAGAGCTAGAGTTTCTTGGAAGGATCAAGCATCCAAATCTTGTTCCGTTAACTGGATACTGCATAGCCGGTGAACAAAGGATCGCTATTTACGAGTACATGGAAAATGGTAACTTGCAGAACCTGCTTCATGATCTGCCATTTGGAGTTCAGACAACAGATGATTGGAGCACAGATACATGGGAAGAAGAAACTGACAATGGTATCCGAAACATAGGGCATGAAGGTCCAGTGGCCACATGGCGGTTTAGGCACATGATAGCACTTGGAACTGCCCGAGCATTAGCATTTCTTCACCACGGTTGTTCACCGCCAATGATCCACAGGGATGTGAAAGCTAGTAGTGTTTATCTAGACCAGAACTTGGAGCCAAGATTATCTGATTTCGGTATAGCTAAAGTCTTTGGAAATGGTTTGGACGATGAGATTACTCATGGCTCACCTGGTTATCTACCTCCTGAGTTCTTGCAACCCGAACACGAGCTGCCAACACCGAAGTCCGATGTCTACTGCTTTGGGGTTGTTCTGTTTGAACTCATGACAGGGAAAAAGCCGATTGAAGATGATTATCTTGATGAGAAAGATACCAACTTGGTGAGTTGGGTTAGAAGTTTGGTCAGGAAGAATCAAGGATCAAAAGCTATTGATCCAAAAATCCAAGAGACAGGTTCAGACGAGCAAATGGAAGAAGCTCTCAAGATTGCATACCTCTGCACAGCTGATCTTCCTTCAAAGCGGCCAAGTATGCAGCAAGTAGTTGGTCTTCTTAAAGACATTGAACCGAGACCTAATCAATGAAACATCCATCACTTCTGAATCTCTGCAAAACTGTTGTTCTTTTCCTTTCTTTGCCTTTTTTTCAGTGTTTTGCTCTTTTCCATGGTTCTTTCAAGTTTCTTCATGTGTATCGGTTGTATATATAAGCTTGTTTGTGTTTACCTTAATCTCAAATGTTCTTAGCCCCAATAAAACTTGTGCACAAAGAGGTAATAAGACACAGCAGCTACAACTTGACTCCGAACATAATCTTATATAACACTAATTGTATTTGATAACATTCAAGAAATAATTTACTTCAAGAAATGGAGACAGGGGAAAAGCTTGCATATTAGGATGAAGAGGAAGCTTGAGTACTTGAATTCGAGCTCGAGCTCCCGTAGATGTAAGAGCTGAATCCCCAGAACGTCAGGATCAATGACAGGATTTTGAAGCCACTCATTGGATCATGCATCAATATGACAGCAGCAATGCTCGTGATGGGAACTCTCACGGCGTTAAGGACTCCTGCCATGACTGTGGATGCCAGAAACAAGACCGCAGTCGCCCCAAGAACACCAAGTTGAAACGTGACTGCACTCCAGACAAGAACCTGAGTGTACAAAGACTCGCCGCCTTTGAAACTCTTAGCTTCATGACTCATCCCTTGGAAATCGTTGCTCACAACCATCCCAAGAGTGGTAAACGCGAAAGCTATAAGCGAAACCATGACTTGCTGCTCCAAAGCAACGTGAAATGACCTTCTTCCAAGCAGTTTCACAAAGAGAAGCTCAGATAATGCGAAAATGAGCCCGTGAAGCGCAGACCCCATTATATCCCAAAAGAAACCTGCAAAGTACTGGCTGTTGGTTATATAACTGTACCGATCAGAGCTTGAATCCAACGCTATTATAGCCATAGCACCAGTTATTATCACAATGGAGTTGACAACAGAAGCATTCAGCGGGTTTTTAACAATGAGATAGCCAAACAAAGCAGAGAAGGCAAGCGACGAAGATGCAAGAAGAGAAGAAGTCGATGCAGGGAGGTACGCGTAGGCATAAGCATACATAAGGTTATCTGCAGCACTCAAGAAACCAAGCACAACATAAGAGAGAACAAGCTTTGCATTGAGAGGTGTAGGTTTGATCTTTTGAAAGATATATGTAGGAAGTAAGATGAGACAAGTGATTGGCCATCCAGCAACAGCAACCCAAGAGATGATCCATTTGCTTTTACCACCGTTGGAAAAGTAAAGACGTGACAGTAAACTAGAAGCCGGGAAAGCTATAAGCATTGCTGCACCGCTGAGGAGCAAGAGAATCCAATGTGAAATGGGTTTTGATTCGTAAGCTTCTTGTGTTGATTTCTTTACATTTGACATCCATTGTGAATATGAAAATGAAACAGATGGTCGTTCTGTTGTTTCCTCCATTAGAAGTCCTGAAACGTTAAGACAAATCTGATCAGAATTAAGCAAAACTTGACTGAGAATCTCTGCAGAGTTATCTGAAACACACTATTCACTATATGTACCAAAGATTCAAAGTAACCGATGAAGAAACAATAGATGACGGCTTCTAGAATCGGAATCAATCAACACTCATACACACTAAAAATCAAAACTTTTTGGAAATTTTCGAATGAATCTAGACCAAAATCGTCTCAAGGTTTCACCAAATATTAAAAAAATCTCAGCTTTGATCAGATTCTTATGATTATATCTCAGCCCTAACTACAGAAACAGGATTGTTCAACAAGAAAAGGCACAGAATTGTTTTAAAAAAAAAACCTTAAAAGTTTTCAAATTTACTGAAGTTTTCGATGATTAGAATCAAATTCATCAAGTAAACACAAAAATTGAGAAAGAAAAAACAGAGTAAATTTAAAAAAAAAAAAAAATCAAAATTGAGAGTTAAAGAGTACTCACTGACTGATAAATTTGACTCGGGATTATCGTCTTTGAAAGATGTCATTTTTTAAAAAAAAAGCTTATTTATTATTTCTTGAAGGGGAGTCCCAAATTTTCAGGTGAAGGAAGAAACAGAGCATGCGATGATTTAGGCCTCATGAGCTTTATGAGTTCACGGATCCATAGCCGTCTGATTCGCTAACTGACTTTTAACGGCTGAGATCTTCAGTTTGTAAATTATTGCCATGACATGGTGAAAATGACCACTTTACTGGGTTTTTTTTTTTTTGGCACGTTTTTGAACTATTCTCAATGGTTGTTGTTGGTAGAGAAAATTATTAGATTTTTTTAGATTTTTGTCTTAAAATTATTACTTTCTACTTCCAGAACCAAGTTTTTTAGTATAATTGATGTATTGTATTTGTATGGGTTTTGAGTCTTTATTTTCTCTATTATTTTATAGTAACTTTTACTAAGTCAAAGTATATTCTTATACAATCTCCAATGTATATATCTTTACTTGTTACTCTAAAATAGAATAACTTTATAATAAAGCATGATTTTTCTCCAATATATCACTCTATTTTTTACTCTAAAATAAAGTTAGTGTAAAATCATTCATTCTTTCGGTATTCAATTGTTCATTTTTTCGGTATCTCCAGATAGTTTAACGAGTTCATTCTTTCGGTATTCAATCATGTTTTAGCTAAGTCACGGCTCGTCTATTAAAAGGAGAGTTTTTGTACTTGCCTTAAAATTCTTTACAACATATTTGTTAGATTCATATTTGATATAATCGTGTTTTGTATAAAGTATTTCTGTGTTCAAACACTCAAGAGAGGGCGATTGAAGCCTGAGCGCGCGGAATACAATTTCGTGGGACTATATATATGTAATATGCCCTTGTTTGAAACAAAAATATATGATATTAAATGTAATTATGCCACATTCAATCTAAAGGAACGGGATTGAAGAGTAAGGACATGACACGATCAACAATTTTGGCTTTTTCAGGAGAGCCATGGCCATCGCCATATTGATACATGCATTGTGACATGCGTGTCAAATTCATGACAGTTTCTATAAAATCATGATGGAGTAGCGAAGAACTATGATGAGCCATTTTCTCGTTATTCATCTCATCCCACAAGTCCTGAATCATTTGCCGTAAGTACAAACAAGCCTTCTCCTCTGAAGCCCCGGTCTCATTCATGTAGCTCTGGATGGATTTATAGACGTCTCCTCTCGCCAATTCATCCTATACATACATACATACATACATACATACATATATTATATATATATATCAATAAGGCCAGTTCGCACATCACTTACATACATAAACTAGAACCATTTTTCTAACTTCCTATATAGGCATGTTAATTTTTGTTCCATCCATTTATATGACCGACCAGCCTCCAAATAATAAATCTAAAAATCAAACCTATAATTAATGAGTTTGGGAAGAAGTTGTTATACTTGTGAGGTTGCAAAATCGTTGGCTAGACGAACCACAGAGGCAGAGCATCGGACAATGTTTTGCTGATGTTGGGACAAAGTCTCCAAGACCTGAATAAAGAGTTGGTCGGAGTATACGCAGTAGAAGTGAACATATATCATTGGGATTGATATTGAAATCCAAGCATTGTGCATGTATTCCTCCAGATTTGGTTTGTACTTTCTTCTGTACCACTTTGCTTCTACTAAATATGCTTTGCATAGATCTGTCCACTAAATTTAAGATAATTTGGAAAACAAATTTTTTTTTTTCATTAGTTACAACATGAAGGATTATGTAAGAATTGTTTCTATGTTTTAAGAAATTTGTTAATTATATTTAAAATTGCAAGTACTTCACAGAGATTTTTTTTAGAATTATTTTATAGATATAATAAATTAATTTTTAAAATATTAGAATAAAACAATATATATGGGGAAAAAATTACTTACAGACTTTTTTAGAAACGTGATCACGTTAATATTTTTCTTCCTGAGAATATCACGTCCAATGCTATTGACTTCATTGTACATAACACGAAAACACAACTTCATGTAGTCGGGGAGTTCATCAAGGCGATTTACATCCCAACTGCAACACAAATTATATAGACAATTCAATCAGTAATCTATATAATGACCAGAAATTAAAGTAGAGAGATAAAATTATCAGTGTATCACCTTTCAACCGCGACAGTGAAAAGTTGAAGTTCTTCAATAGTACCGTAGATATCGTAGATGTCATCCGTCATTGTAATAAGTGCATTTACTTTAGTCATTATTCGACGAACGTAACCAAATTGAGGCTCGTGGATATGCCCAATAGTCCAAAAATAATTCTCCACTATTCTGTCTCTTGCAAAGTGAAGTTGATTACCTAAACCTGTCTCCCTCCACCAGCTTTACGCCACATTTAAAGCAAAAGTAAAACAAACTAAGTATAATTTATATATACAGTTTGGTGTCCGGATCAATTGTCCTGACTATTCATTACGATCTTGTGATCATTTGTCGGGCTGGTGATTGTTTCTACCCATTTCGAGATATAGTCGACTGCCACTAGGATGTACATGTTTCCATTCGAGGGTGGGTTGAAAGGTTCTATAAAATCTATTCCACTCTTTGGATTTACAACAACCGACACATAAGTTTATTTTAATTTTAAAAATCTAAACCAAGCCAATATTTAACTTTCCTTAATTAAAAGTATACATAATTTGTTTCTTTAATTTGTTTTGCTTTTCTAACCTAATTTTGATTTATTTTTTTAATGAAATATTAGATGGAAAATTCTGATTGGTTTAGAGGAGAGTGGGTGAACAAAAAAGTTTTCCTCTAGGAGTGAACTTAAGTATTTTTCTTTTAGGTGATCTCAATGATATTACCTAAAATAGCTATATGACTTCTAGTAATTTAATATTAATTTTTATTAGTTTGACTGTTCAAAATAATAATATGAACTTCCAGTAATATAATATTATTACCTGGAAACGTATTTGAGTTCTTCTTGATGAATAGCTTGTACGATGTTGAAATCGATTTTGGCGAATTTAATTACGACAAGTTTCTTGTTGTGTCTCTTTCCATAAAAATCTATGTACCATCTTGTGGCTAGCCTTCTCATTCGCCAATAGTAGGGCATATCTAACGCTTGGACCACCATCTCCCTTAGGCCTACGTCACAAGACTCAAAATCTTTATCACTTTGAGTATCAACAAAGTCTCTGAGTTTTTGTGTTGCAAAAGGTCTGATGAATTTTTGCAGTTTGGTATCCGACTTTGTCGAAAGATATGACGCTTCGTAAAGAGATAGTAGACCATTTATATCATCACTCTCAAATTCCCCACTGGTTTCCATGAAAACATCGAATACATCTGTATAATAAATAAATAAATTCATTAGTGGGTTATATATGTCAGGCCAAATTTCTATATAAGTGATGATATTTTTGGATGAATATGATGATAACAACCTTCTGAAACATTGAAACCACGTTGTCGAAAAAGTCGGAATTGGACGGCGGTAGCATGTAGATCTTTTCCCATGCATGTCAATTCTATGCTTTTGATAAGAATCTGTTAAAATGTTTTCAATTTCACGTTCGAAATGGTAAGAAACCCCGAGTTTCTGTAGAGCGTCAATCAGCTCCAACTGGTCGAGATAAGTCTTCTTCTCGTCAACTAGCATCTCTCTCACCTTTTCCTTCAACAAATCTCTCTCTTGCACACATTTAGCTGTCTGAATACAGCGTCATCGAACATAGCTATCAACATTGTACTCAATAATACAACATAATATTCATAAGGATTACGTAAGTACCGCGTATTTATTCTTGATGGAGAGGAGATGGCGGTGGTCCCAACGAGACGGTGGATAGTTTGCGGAACGACGTAGAACAACGGTAGACTCATCCGGTGTCATTTTGGCCATTGTGGTCCATTTGAAATACTGAGAACGTGGAAGAGTATTAGCAAGTGCATTATTGTAAATGAGAGCTGAACCTATCTGCAGTAAAGTGGCCATTACACAAAAGTATTACACTACTTGAATTTGGTTTAGATGTAAGTCCCTATATATAAATATATAATATATACAAGCTTCGTATGTTGTCGTCGTTTTTTCCGGGAAAACACGTATCTGTTTTAATTACTCCGTATAATATAAGGTGATTTATTGGTCACATAAATTTGTCTTGAGAAAAAAGAATCTTACGAAGGGCGTCACGTTTACATGGTGAACGATGGTGATAGTCTGATAGATATCACATGTTGTCGAAGATGACGCCATTGACCTGTGTTGTCATTCATCACCACAAATAACAAAATTAAATAAAATTCATATCATAGTTGATATATAACCATCATATTTATTATTTCAAAGGAAATCTTTGTTAGGTTTCCTTCCATTTTTTTTTCTTTGAAGTGAAAAGTTTATATATACACATTTACAAAGCCAACCAGGTGGTCAAGTGGTTCACATGTCTATCTATGGTCTCCACTTTACACGGTGGGGTGGAACTATCGCTTTAAGTCCCCAATTTCATAATTTGTGTGTATTCTTGTGAAAGTTCTATAATGTCGATGTTGGCAATCGTATGATATCAGTTTTATATAGCCTAAACCAAATACAATTTCGTGGAACTTTATATCTGGTTATCTAAAACCCATATGATAGTTAATGTAATATGAAGTTTAATCTAAAGATATCGGATTGAAGAGTATAGACATTACACGATCAACAATTTTGGCTTTTTCGGGAGAGCCATGGCCATCGCCATACTGATACATGCATAGCGACATACGTGCCAAATTTATCACAGTTTCCATAAAATCATGATTGAGTAGCGAAGAGTTATGTGCCATTTTTTCGTAATTCATTTCATCCCACAGGTCGTTGATCATCTGTCGCACGTGCGAACGCGCCTTCTCCTCTGAAGCTCCGGTCTCATTCATGTAACATTGGATGGATTTATGGACGTCTCCTCTCGCCAATTCATCCTATATTTTATTTACATACATACACATATTCATATAATCATATGTAGATAAAAAGATGGCCATATTAGTGCTATATACAGTTCCAGTTCACTTTATATTTTTAATCAATTCTTAAAAGTATAAGGAGAGTAGAATTTGTAACCCTATTTCTGGTAAACGCAAAATTCTAATGGTGGTAAAGTATATTTTATTAGTATTTATAAAATACATTAGAAACAAAATGTATAATTCATATAAAAACAAAACAAAAACTTCAAGTTAATCGATTTTATAAATTAAAAAAAAAAACTCAATAATCTTTCAAAAACAAAATGAAAACAAAAATTCCATTTTTAATAGGGATACTTCTGCATCTTTCAATCACATATATAGACTACTTATTTCGGTTACCGTTTCCATCAATTAGTTCCATTAGTTATCGACAATGTGTTATGCATCCAACCCTGTGCCTCTAGCTACTTTGGAAGAAAGTATTTTACCGGTGAGGTTACAAGGTCGTTGGCTAGACGGAACACGGAGGCAGAGCTTCGGACGAGATTTTGTTGGTGTTTGGACAAAGTCTCCAAGACCTGAACAGAGAGTTGGTCGGAAAACACGCAGTAGAAGTGAAGAAATATCGTAGGGGCCGATATTGAAATCGAAGCATTTTGCATGTACTCTTCCAGATTTGGTTTGTGTCCTCTTTTGTACCACTTGGCTTCTATTAAATATGCCTTGCATACATCTGTCCACTAAATTTAAGATAATTGCAAAACTAGTATTACGTACAACATATGAAAGTTCATATGGTCTAAATTATGTAAGAAATAAAGAATTATCCAGTGTTTAAAAATATGAAATTATGTAAGGATGGTTTCTGTACATTAACAAAGTTGTTAACCAAATTTTTTCTTACAAAAAGAAATAAATTTAAAGAGGAAAAATAACTATTTTTTTTTAACATAAAAAGATATCTTACATATATAAATAAATTAATTGTAAGGAAAATGGATTGACCAAAAATTTCTTGTTTAAAAAAATATTTATAAGATATTTATTTATTTATATACTTACAGATTTTTTGAGGAAGGGAATCACGTTGATATTTTTTTCTCTGAGTACATCACATCCGATGCTATTGACTTCATTGTATACAACACAAAAACACGACCTCATGTACTCGGGGAGTTCATCAAGACAATTTATGTCCCAACTGCAACATATTTATATACACAATTCAATCAAGTAATCTTATATAACATTATATATATAAAATAACAAGAAATTGAAATATAAATTAATTAAAAGTGTGGGGGTGTCTTTACTTTTCAAACGCGACAGTGAAAAGTTGGAGTTCTTCAAGAGTGCCATAGATATCGTAGATATCATCAATAGTAGTAAGAAGTGAATTTATTTTAGTCATTATTCGTCGAACGTATCCATATTGAGGCTCTTGGATTTGTCCGATCGTCCAAAAATAATTTTCCACTATTCTGTCCCTTGCAAAGTGGAGTTGCTTACCTAAACCCGTCTCCTTCCACCAACTTAACACCACATATAAAGCAAGTGCAAAATAAGAGGATAAAATAATCTCTATAGTTTTATAATATGTTATATCAATTTTTAATTCAAGGTTTCAAAAATAAATATTTTTGCGTGACCACTTTATGTAACTTAGTAGTGATATCGTACAAGTGTCGCGGTGTGTTACCATGCATCCGAATTCCGAGTTGATAATATTTGGTGAAATGTATGTTGTTGACAATATTATGTGCAGTAAGAGTTTCAAATAATATTATATCATGTAAACTTCATGAATTTTAATCAACAACTTATTAGTTAATCTATGGCTTATGTACTTGATTATATCATAATTTCTTATAAATTTAAGATACCTGAAAAAGTAGCTATATGACTTCTATTAATTTAATATTACCTGGAAACGTATTTGAGTTCTTCTTGATGAATAGCTTGTACGATGTTGAAATCGATCTTCGCCAACTCAACTAGGACAGGGTTCTTATTATGTCTCTTTCCATACACATCTATGTACCATCTCGTGGCTAGCCTTCTCATTCGCCAATGGTAGGGCATATCTAACGCTTGGACCACCATCTCCCCGACGTTGCACGACCCAAAATCTTCATTACTATGAGTATCAACAAAATCTCTGAGTTGTTGTGTTGCGAAAGGTCTGATTAATATTTGCAGTTTAGTATCCGACTTTGTCGAAAGATATGACGCTTCATAAAGAGATATGAAACCATTTATATCATCACTGTCATATATATACTTCCCACAATTTTCCATGAAAACATCGAATACATCTGTAACAAACACAATTTCATTGTATATATAAGATCAAGTATTCATCAGAAAACAAAAATTTAACATATATAAGAAACGATATTTTCTTTTTTTAATGAGTATGAAAATAAATAACCTTCTGAAACATTGAAACCACGTTGTCTGAAAAGTCGGAATTCGAGTGCGGTGGCATGTAAGTCACATTCCCTGATGTTTATTCTATCTTTCTGATAAGAAGATATTAAAAAGTTTTTGATTTCCGCTTCAAAATGATATGAAACCCCGAGTTTATGTAGATCGTCAATGAACTCCAATTGGTAGAGATAAGTCTTTTTCTCATCATCGAACATCTTTCTCACTTTTTCCTTCAACAGATCTCTCTCCCGTACGTTTTTATTATTCTGAATTCAGTGTCATTGAATATAGAAGGCTATAAACATAGTCCTATATAACATCATTTATAGAACTATTTTTTTTTTAGGGAATGTGTACGTACCGCATATCCATTTTCCACTGAGATGATATGGTGATGGTCCCAAAGAGAAGGCTGATAGTTTGCAGAACGGCGACGAACTATTGTTGACTTATCATCACGTGGTGTCATTTTGGCCACAATGGTGCATGCAGAAGCCTTAGGACGTGGAAGAGTCTTCGGAAGGGCATTACTGTAAATAAGAGCTGAACCTGTCTGCCCTAGAGTGGCCATTTGAATGAATTACGCTACTTACCTTTTCAGATGTGTGTGTATATATACACAAGCAAAAAAAGGAAAATATATAGATAGACACGGAAAGTTTTTATGCTGTCATTGTTTTTGCCATGAATCACGTTATTATGGTGGTTGATCATATTTGGTCAGATACTAATTTGCCTTTCCATAAAAAGAACCAACTAAAGGCGTCTCAAGTAAAGGTTACTTACTATCCACACACTTCTAACAAGGTGAACGAAGTCACATGTTAAAGTTGAAGATGAAGCCAATGACAGATCGGTTGATGTCAGGCCTGACCACAAAATATAACCAATGTATATATTATTTAAAAAGTAAATAAAGAAACATTTGACTGTCAATCAAACCTAAAATAATAATAATAATGTTCTTGGAACGAATAAGCAAGTATATAACTTTAATTTTGTAAGCATTTACAATACCACCAACTAATTTATGGTGTTTAAGTGGTTGAAAAGTGATGTCTTAAATAAGGACATAGCACATAATTAAAGCATGATGCTAGAACACACAACAAAACCATTCATAGGACATGAAACCCACGAATCCCACAGATCCCCCCCCCCCCCAATTCTCTTCTCTGTTGTACGGATGCATCTTGGAAGGAAGACGGACAGACGGGTATTGGATGGATCTGCAAAGATTCACAAGAACACATCTTATTTGAAGGCTCTGCATCTCTGTCGGTGGTTGCCTCACCACTGATGGCCGAAGCAAAGGCAGTTCTCACAGCGATGAGAACAGCCCTTGAATCGGAAATCAGAGACATTCTTTTTGCTTCTGACTCGCTAACCCTAGTCGAAGCCCTTAATCAGAAGATATTTCACAAGGAACTTCACAGGATTGCTCACGATCTCTTGTCTCTCTCTTTGATGTTTAACCTTTGCTCTTTCCGTTTTATCTCTAGATCTCTCAATAGTCAAGCAGATGCTTTGGCAAAAAGGGCTCGTCCCTTCACCTGTACTCACAATTAATTAAGTAATGAGAATCTTATTTTGACCAAAAAAAAAAAAGGACATGAAACCCACTAATCACAGCAATCCAATTGAATTGTTTGCAAATTAATCCTTTTTAGGCGGTTAGTTACTATTGTTTTTTTTTTGTATCAAATGTATAATTTATTCATAAAAAAAGGACCATGGCTACAATATATGCATTCTTTAGCTGAGATTTTTAATGACATCAAAACACATTAGAGTTTTAAAAGAAGAAAATAGAGTTGAAATTGAGGGAGTTTAGTGGCCAAGAATGCAGCAGATCACGCCCTTATCCTAAACCATTCACGTAGGCCATCCTCAAACTTTCCCTGACATTGCAGCGTCGATAGGCTCCAAATTGGCGAATAATTGACAAAAGAAGTGAGAGAAAGAAAAAAAACCAGTAATTGGTATTATGTAGCGCACCGTGAATTATTCATAGAGCCTTTTGAAAATACTAGGATGGTTAAAATTGAGTTCGATGTGCCATATGTAGATACATACGATGAATGGCAATATATTAAGGGCAATTTCCTACTTCCAAGGAACATCTCCTACAAGCATCCAATATTCCTCTTTATTCTTGGTACATTGTGATATAGTCCGATGAGCTATTAAGACAATTCAGAACCACATATTACCCTTCATTGTCATGCATCTTTGAGTGTTTGGTCCTACAATCCGACATTCCGATCAATCAAAACCAGCAATTAATTGTAGAAGTGACAAAATTAGAAAAGGAGTGTCCACTTGAAAGCGGAATGACATGGAATCCCGTGAAATATAATTAAAGCTCAACGCTTCCATTCCCGAATAAGTATAAAGTCTAAATTAAAACCTCTTTATGATTTAGTCTTACAAAAAAAAAAAGAGTCAAAATAAATAAAAGTGATCAATGTATAGAGCTTCTATTTCGTTTCGTCCACTAAGTCCAATGAAATCAATCAATCGAGGCATATCTTTCAGACTCATTCATCGTTTAATTATTGAGCATTAGTGAATGGTTTAGGAAGTATTGAAGAAGACATAATATTTCAAATGGTTAACAAATAAAAAAAAGTGCCACTATTATCATAAAAAAAAGTGCCACTATTCGTATTTCCCTAGCATAACTTCGTGTACTATTTTTTTTCGTGTACATTCTCATACTTGCAAGTTGTAAATACGTTCTCTTGTGGTCTTCATATTTTAAATATTTTAGTTGGGCCAATTTTTGGTATTGTTGGGCCGAGTTAAATTCCAAACCTTACTCGCATATGCGAGAAATGTGTTACCCTTACTCGCATATTCATTAATAATTCATGCTTATATTTTTTTTTCCTGTAGACGCATAATAACATTTTGTTCCAAAACAAAAGTATCCGTTTACAAATCAGGAAAAAATCATATATATATATAACTTATGATTTTCAAAACCCAAAATGGACAACCCGAACCAGAAACTGAATCCTAAGACTGTTGGAGGACAAGTGGATATCAATTAAAGCTTTCAAAGTTAGATATTATAAGTATTAACTTGATTTTATGTTCTTATTTTCCTTTTCTTTCTATTGTTCTTTCAGCCATGTAGGTTGGTTTATCTTTGATTATTTAAAACTTGCCTCCAGGATTTAGATGGCGTAGAAGATTGTCCATCCATAAGTCGACATCTCTGATTTTTAATATTATGCGCTTAGCTTTGTAGAATATATACATAGTAAAACGTTAATAAAAAATCGATGTTCCAATTATATCTGTTCGTTGACAAAAAAAAAGTTAGAAAAATAGTGGTATTGATTAGGCTAAGCATCCAAATATTTTTAACTAGCAATAAAGGAAAAGAGGATAACACAAGAGAAAAGTAAACTAATCCTCAAGGTATCAATCGACAATATTTGTGGTTGTTCTTTCCAAAAAAAAAAAGTTGGTGTACTTATATTGGTAATTTCCCCGTTTTCTTAATGTTTTAATGGGGAGTTAATTTGTTTTATAGTTAATACTTAAAACTAATTAAAGACCGATCACTATGTCTCTCATCTTACCATACTCAAACTCAATCTCTATGGAAAGAGTTCGCTAGATTTCAAACTACATCGTATACTATTCAACATTTGGTAGCTGAGAAATAAATGAATATTGTTATTGTCTACTTTCTAACCAAGAACTGAAACAAAAAGCTGTTAGACTACCTTTCTATCAGCCTTTCAAGTTTCTCATCCGATCCATACATGTCCAATATTATCCTAATGAAGCCTGATCAGCTTCAAACTAATTCTTCTTGCAAATTAGAATGCTAAAGATTCTTAATATAAGATAGACTAGTTAATTTGCATATTTTGTGGTCGTGTTGTTCATGTTATCGATCAAAGCTACAAGAAAGATGGATAGATTTAGCAAATTGTGTCATTCCTCAGCACCAACCTTGAGTCCTTTTGGCTTGATCCCAACTCTGGAGTTTCACTCTATCTCAGATTCTAATTATATTTCTTCCCCATCAACCGTTTGCCAAATATCTAGTCTACAAATAGCTAGAGAAACCATATCTCACACCCTAGATGGAAGAGTACTATATATTAAGGCCTAACAACAGAAGAAACACGGAACACAAAGACCTTTTGACACCAATATCCCACCGGTGATCCTACTGACACAAACACAAACTCTTGAGAAGAGTTCTACTGGTCAGCTCATGACTCAACCAAATGTGTGTCTCATGGACTTTATTGTAGAAAGTAAAGAAACTGTTTGGAACCCACCTCAAACAATCTTTAAGCCAATGATAAAAGGTATACGAGAACAAAACATGAAGCAAAAACTCTCAAGTAGCATGGCATCTCCACTACACCTTTTACCACCGTCAAAATAATTAAATGCCAAGTGAATTAAGGAAGACAACTACACTTGATAAAAAGTTACCACACATTTTTCATTTTTCATACAAATGTTGGAGAAAAAAACGACCAACGATTGACGGGAACAATGCCAAAAATCGGAATCGGAAACAACGAGCTCGGTAGTAGAAAAGAAATGAGAACACTTCAACATGATCGAGGCTAAAACTCCTGCACATCCCATGGAGAAAAGTTTGGTAAGGCTGCTGAGAATTGCACCTTCTACTATTTTCTTACAACGATCAACGATGGATGGGTTTACAAAATTCACACACAAAATAAAAATGAATATAAAATGCAACTCACTCAGACACAAATCGCACATGTGTATAAATCACACCTAACAAGTGAACAACACACGATACCATCTATATATATACGCCTTTCAAAGACCGTCACTTTCGATGTTCTCTACTTCGTCTTCCTTCTCCTTAGAGCTCTCTATTGTTCATCAATAGCCATAACCATGGGTCACACTCTCGGCCTCACTCAACCCAACTCCACCGAGCCTCACAAGGTTTGTTTTTGCTTTACTCTGACTGATTTTGAGATGGGTTTTGTATCGATTTCAGTGATCCGTAGATTAGCTTTATTCCTTTGATCAATCGAGTTCAAAGTTTCGATTTTTTTTTTTTTTTTTGATGACGATTCTGCAGATCTCGTTCGCTGCTAAGGAGATCGATGTAATTGAATGGAAAGGAGATGTACTCGTAGTTGGTGTGACTGATAAAGATTTGAGTAAAGACGAGAGCTCAAAGTTTAAAAATCCGATCTTGAACAAGCTCGATGATCACTTGAGTGGACTCTTAGTTCAAGTCTCGTCCGAGGAGGATTTCAACGGTAAACCTGGTCAGTCAACTGTTCTTAGGCTTCCGGGTCTTGGAGCTAAGCGAATCGCTTTGATCGGTCTTGGACAATCTGTTCCATCAGCTTTTCATAGCCTTGGTGATGCTGTAGTTACAGTTTCTAAAGCTTCTCAATCTACTAGTGTCGCTGTTGTGCTTGCTTCAACTGTTTCTGATGAATCTAAGATTAGTTCTGCATCAGCTTTAGCTTCAGGTAACTTTAATTAGTAACAAGATAAGTTTTTGAGTCTTCGTTTATTACGGTTTTGGAACTGATTTTGGGTGTTTGTGTGTCTATAGGCATAGTGCTTGGTTTGTTTGAAGATAGTAGGTATAAGTCTGAATCAAAGAAACCATCTTTGAAGTCTGTTGATATCATTGGATTTGGAACTGGTCCTGAGCTAGAGAAGAAGCTGAAGTATGCTGAGGATGTTTCTTACGGTGTGATTTTCGGGAGAGAACTCACTAACTCTCCTGCCAATGTGCTTACTCCTGGTATGGATGGTCTCAAACACTGTAAAGTCTGTAGTGTTTTATGTTTTGCTGAGTTGTCCTATTCTGATTTTGGTTTTGTATCTTATCAGCTGTACTAGCTGAGGAAGCAGCGAAACTGGCTTCTAGTTATAGTGATGTCTTCACTGCAAACATCTTGAACGAAGAGCAATGCAAAGAGTTGAAGATGGGCTCTTATCTAGCTGTTGCTGCTGCGTCTGCTAATCCCCCTCATTTCATCCACCTTGTCTATAAACCTCCGAGTGGCTCTGTTAAGACCAAACTTGCTCTTGTCGGAAAAGGATTGACCTTTGACAGGTAATAACCATATCATTACTCATATGTATAATTGTATCTAGTTTCTTGTTATGTTAGTGGTTGTTGATTGAATGTCTTGTGTTCACAGTGGTGGCTACAACATTAAGACTGGACCTGGCTGCTTAATTGAGCTTATGAAATTAGACATGGGCGGTTCAGCTGCTGTTTTTGGTGCTGCGAAAGCTATTGCTGAGATTAAGCCTCCTGGTGTTGAGGTTAGTTTCTTCCATCAGATTCTTCTGAAAGCTAGAATTGTTTAACACAACTAAACAATTAATTTGTCTTTCCACAACCAGGTTCATTTCATCGTTGCAGCCTGTGAGAATATGATTAGTGGAACCGGAATGAGACCTGGAGATGTAATCACAGCCTCAAATGGAAAGACCATTGAGGTATTTAATCATTTTTTCCTTCCCTCAGGTTTGAGTTTTTGTCTGTTTTCCTATGCCATGCTAATTGTTGGTGAACGGTGTGTGTAGGTCAACAACACAGATGCTGAAGGTCGTCTAACACTTGCAGATGCTCTAGTGTATGCTTGTAACCAGGGCGTCGACAAGGTATTGCGTTGCTTTATTTATAAACGAAGCTGAAGGAGCTTGTTTCTGTTAAAATTTATCTTTTCACTTAAACATTTGTGAAATAACTTGCAGATTGTTGACCTCGCTACATTGACTGGGGCCTGTGTTGTTGCTCTTGGACCATCAATGGCAGGTACATAGCTCAATATCCCTGCAGAAAATATCCATCTTTGTCTTGCTTTTGTTCAAAAATTGGCTCATGTTGATGGTTCTTTTTACTTGATAGCTATCTATACACCTAGCGACGAGCTTGCAAAGGAAGTGGTTTCTGCATCAGAGAGAAGTGGAGAGAAGCTGTGGAGGATGCCATTGGAAGATAGCTATTGGGAGATGATGAAGTCTGGAGTTGCGGATATGGTCAACACAGGCGGCCGTGCAGGAGGTTCCATCACCGCAGCGCTCTTCTTGAAACAGGTGAAAACAAAGTCTTTTTAAAGACTAATACATACATGATTTCTGACAAAACGAATTGGTGAAAATTAACTAAACCATCCTCTGTTTTGGCGGTATATGTCAGTTTGTGAGCGAGAAGGTTCAATGGATGCATATAGACATGGCTGGACCGGTGTGGAGCGAGAAGAAGAAGTCCGGGACAGGGTTTGGTGTTGCGACGCTTGTCGAATGGGTGCAGAAGAATTCATCTTCGTGAATGAAACCTAGAGAGAAAGAGAGACCGTAGAGTTTTTCGGGTGTTGAAGTGATTGCTGGTTTTTTAATAAAGGTCTCAAAGGTTGCGGTGATTTTAGATGTTCTTACTTGGTTCTGAACAGTAAAAATCTTAAAAAATTGAATAAAGGGGTTCTCAGCGTTGTGTCGTGCAAATACTATCTTTCTACTTTTGAAGTCGTCAACATTGGTCCAATATTTATAGAAATCATATATGGGTCACCAAATTTATAGAAACCAAAACCAAAACAGTTGCGAATTCTGTTTTTGGGCCACTCACTCTTCACCTTCCAAGAAACATCAATTTCTGATCTACGTGGCTTCACTGGCTTCCACAAATTTCGTTTGAAACATTTTGTCTGAACTAAAAACCCCAGAAAAACTAGGTTCGCAAATGGCTGAGGAAACACCAAAGTACGACTCAATCTTCACTTAGTTCTTGATTTATAGTTCTGATTTGATTTTTTAAAATTAGATTTTAGTTTTGGGTTATGTAGATATGCTATAGTTACTGGAGGGAATAGAGGAATTGGATTAGAGATATGCAGACAATTAGCAAACAAAGGGATCAGGGTTGTTTTGACATCTAGAGATGATACAAGAGGACTTGAAGCTGTTGAGACATTGAAGAAAGAGGTTGGTGTTTCTGATCATCAAAGCATTGTCTTTCATCATCTTGATGTCTCTGATCCTGCTAGTGTCACTTCTCTTGCTGAGTTTGTGAAAACCCAATTCGGAAAACTCGATATCTTGGTACGAGTCTGTTCTGATCTTTATTGATTACTCTGTTCTTATTACTCTTGAGTGTAGTGTTTTTTTTTTTGTATAATGTTGACTGATCTTTTGATTGTTTTTTACAGATCAATAATGCAGGGGTTGGTGGTGTAATCACTGATGTTGATGCTTTAAGAGCTGGGACTGGGAAAGTAAGTGTGTTTGTGTTAAAGTTCGATAAATCTTTGTCAAGTTTAAAGCTTTTTTGTTGTTATTTTTTACATTGTAGGAAGGTTTTAAGTGGGAGGAAACTATCACAGAGACGTATGAGCTAGCTGAAGAATGCATCAAGATTAACTATTATGGATTAAAGAGAATGTGTGAGGCGTTTATTCCTCTTTTGCGGCTATCTGATTCTCCAAGAATCGTTAATGTATCATCCTTCATGGGTCAAGTAAAGGTATGTAAAAGTTTGATATCAAGAATCTTAGATGTTAGAAGAGAAGAAACTCTGTTTTACATTACTATTGATGAAATGTTTGTTTAATCATCAGAATGTACTAAACGAATGGGCGAAAGGGATCCTTAGCGACGTAGAGAATCTCACGGAGGAAAGAGTCGATGAAGTGATCAACCAACTTCTCAGTGATATGAAAGAAGATACAGTTAAGATAAAAGATTTGGCTAAAGTCATGTCTGCTTACGTGGTTTCGAAAGCCGGTTTGAATGGTTACACGAGGATCCTGGCGAAGAAACATCCTGAGTTTCGTGTAAACTCGGTTTGTCCTGGATTTGTTAAGACGGATATGAATTTCAAGACTGGTGTGTTGTCTGTGGAAGAAGGAGCATCAAGTCCTGTGAGGTTGGCTTTGCTTCCACATCAAGAATCTCCTTCTGGTTGTTTCTTTGATCGCCACCAAGTTTCAGAGTTCTAAATCTTCGTAATGAGAATTATTATTTAAAAGCTGCTGAACAAATAAAATTATGTGTGTTTGAGGAGCCATAGGCTTCAAAGATTCAAAAAGGGAAACATTATTTATCCTTATTCATTGTGTTTTGCGTTTTAGACACTCTAAAGCTTGCGGTTGATGACACTAACAGGAACAAGGTGAAGAGGATGCTTCCTATGGCTAGTGAGACCAGGTGCTTCTTCAATACTCACTTCCTCTGTCACTTTCCAATCAAAATGGTACAAAAGATTCGCCAATGAGTACTCCACCGTACTCAACCCCACGAACATTGCGGGACAACCTCTGCGTCCGCTCCCAAACGGCAACAGCTCATAACTCGTCCCTTTACTATCCACATTGCTATCCACGAACCTCTCTGGGATAAACTCTTCAGGATCCTTCCATACATCAGGGCTACGTCCAATAGCCCATGCATTGACATGAATACGCGTTCCAGGGTAAATGTCATAACCTTTGATCTTGAATTTGGTCATTGCTTCTCTAGGAATTAGGATTGGACTCGGTGCGTGTAACCTCCAGGTCTCCTTGAGCACCATTTTCATGTATGGTAGACTCTCTAGATCATCGTACGTCACTATACCTTTGTCTCCTACGTGTTCACGAATCTCAGCTTGTACCTTCTTCATCACCCTTGGGTGTCTTGCAAGCTCTGCCATTGTCCAATCCATAGTGATTGCAGATGTGTCTACTCCTGCTACGAACAAATCCTGAAATGAAAACACAATGTGTCCATAGACTCAGTTTCTTCATTTGTATCAAAATATGCCTAATCAAATATTACATTTTTCAAACATTTAAATGTTGTATTTGGATATAGTTTCCATAAGATAAAGTATGCAATTCACATAAAAAAATGATATAAAAGCGTTTGACCCAAAAAAAATGATATAAAAGCCAATTCAATCCTGATTTGGCATCTAAAAGCAAGACACGAACAGAGCTTATGTCTAAAAATCTATATTAAGAAAGCTTACCATAAGAATAGCTCTGATATGTGTATCAGTGATCCTATTAGAACCAAGTTTGGTTTCTTGACTCTGTAACTTGAGCAAGACGTCAATCAAATCCTCACGTTCTTCAGTTTTCTTCTTTTCCCTATGATCAACAATAGCTTTCTGATAAAACGTATCAAGATCTCTAAAACTCTTCCTCCGACTAGATTCAAGCCCATTGATCCGATCCAAGATCCAACCAAACCCGGGGAAAATATCCGCCGCCGCGAATTTTCCGATCACTCTGTTCGCCTCCGTGAACACCTCCATAAACCTCTCGTTGTCCATATCACTCCCGCGAAAACTTAACCCGAAAGCCATCCGACATGTAAAGCTCGCGACGAACTTGATCAGCTTCCCGCTAAGATCAACGGAAGTCCCAGACGCCGCCGAGTCAGACAACGAGTTGATGAGTCGACTCAGCTCCTCGTCTCTAAGGTTCCGGAACGAGTTGGCTCGTTTGACTGAGAAAAGTTCAAGAACACAGAGTTTACGAACTTCTCTGTAGTAATCACCCCATTGAGTAAACCCTAGACCAAGCCCATCGTAGAAAAAGCTCTTGGTGATTGATAGCTTGGGACGAGTGCAACACTCCGAGTCGTGGAGTTTTAAAACTTCCTCGGCCGTCTCCGGAGAGTGCACAACCACCGTACGGACGCTTCCGAGGTAGACGGTGATTACGGGGCCGTATTTGAGAGAGAGATCTCTTAGGGTGCGGTGAGGGAGTGATCCGAGCTGGTGGATGTTTCCTAAGATAGGTAATCTTGGTGGACATGGTGGAAGATTTTTAGGGGAGCGACGAAGAAGGAAGATGATAAGAAGTGGAGGAAGTAACAGTAGAAGAAGCCATGGAAGCAACTCAGTGGAGATAGGGAAGGAGAGAAACGACATCTGTTTTCGTTGTTGTTATCGTCTTTTTTAATTTTGTTTTGGTACGTGTATGAGTGACCATACCATATATAATAGAGAAAAGTGACGTTTGTCGACAAAAAAAAATCATATATGTGACGTTTTATTAAATTAAGTTTTTTGTTTGTAAGAACTTTTCGACCACATGCTGACATTTTTGACGTTTACTTTCTAGGATACATGATTGACCAAAGGAACGGTCATTGTAGGAAATCTTGAACCAAAGTGTGTATATTAATCACCGGAGTTTGTATAGTATGGACTAGTCTCCGGAGCATGCGTAACGCTACTGTATACAATACATATTTCTATTTTAAATAGTCAAGTCAAGTATGATTGAATATTTTTAATCTATGTAAGAAGATTCAAATCTTGACTTTGTAATCCTAAATTGAGTATTTCAACCATTGAACCACTATGAATTAGTTGTTATTGTAATTATATGCAATAAAAATCCTAATAAGTTTAGATAATACATTTCATGTTCTTTATGCTCATCTCTGAAAATTAATTTTTATCATCCTTTTGCGCTATGTCGTTGATACAACTTTTTAACTTGGATAAATAATCTCATATAGTAAATACGGATAAGAATGTGGTATTTTAAAAGGTGTAAATATCACAAGTGCGAATTTAACAATTGCAAATTTGCAATATATCAAGGTTTCAGTTTTCAATTTTTAGCCCCCAATTAGTCTCAGTAACTATTGCATGTTTTGGACTGGATTGCCCATTTATACACAATATTCTATAATATGTGCATTGCAAAGATGATGACAGCAAAATATACTTTTTTGGTAGAACTTTTCGAAACGTAGGAGGATCCATGTTCTGAGCCAAACGGGGAAAAGAACTAAGTAGCTATCGAACACGTTTAGAACTACAATGAAATAAAATGTTTGGTGTAATGTATTAGCGTTATAAACGTGATGACGATTCCGTCCCAAGTAGGTAGAGTTTTCTTCTCTATTTTAGTTTTCTAGAAAAGTTAACAACATATAGAAGAGACAGAGTTCGCCCTAGCCGTTTTCTCTCTGGCACAACCATCAAGATATCTCTTCCCGGCGACGCCGAGTCGGATCGATCATAACAGTCAAATCCTCAACCTCACAAGCAGACAAGCTGGTGGATCTAGCCTTGCAAGGTGGTCCTTGCTGATTCACACGCCGACTCGGCACCGCTGGGTCACCGTTTCTTCATCTCCGCTGCTCCTCTGTTCTCTATACTCTGTTTGGTTCTATTCTCAGCTTCATCGGAGAACCCTTGAGTCTCCAGATCTCAGACAGTGGTTCTATACTCTGTTTGGTTCTATTCAAGACAGTGGTCACCCTCCTTTCCTTTGACTTGTTCAAGGAAATAACGTTGATATGCCTTGATCTTACAAGCTCCAAACTGCTACCTAGCTTTTGGTCCATAGCTCTCAAGTCCCTAATATCTCTTGCGCTTATCTATCTTTACTGCTTTGTTGTTTTAAACATTGAGGATTGCATTGCTATGCCCTCTTTTCTACTTTGTATGTTACTCTTCCCTAGTGAATGATAACATCTGTTTGTCCAAAAAAAAAAAGTTAACAACATATATGGTTGAATTCAATCAACTTGCTTTGATTTTTAACATTTTAAGGTAGATGGATGGGTAGAGGAAAAATCGAAGCAAGTTGGGAGCAGAAAACTCCCAACTTTTTTCTCTACCCATCCCTTTAATGAGTATAAATTTTTGACCTTAATGAGTTGATGGGTTAAATAAGTTGATAATTAAATGAGTTCATGAGTCAAATGAGTTTGGTTATAATAGGTTTATGAGTTAACCACTAACCCATCAATTTTTTCATTATCAACCTAATATCATCAACATCATCATACTATCATCATCATCATCATCATCATAATACCAACATCATCATACTACCATCATGTAACTATCATCATCATCAACATTGTCATATTATCATCATCATCATCATCATACCTTCATACATCACCATCATCATATCAACATATATATCAAAGTCAACAACATGATGTCATCATCATCATTTTATATTTTCTCCGCCAAAATCCCAAATCCACAATTTTCTCGCTAAAATTTTGAACTTCTAATTTTCCCGCCAAAATCCCAAACTCGCAATTTTTTCACCGAAACGCAAATCCGCAATTTTCCTGCCAAAATGTAAATCCGCGATTTTTCCGCCAAAAATGCAAACCCGAAAATTTCCCACCAAAAACGTAAACCCGTAATTTTCCCAACAAAATGTAAAAACCCGTAAATTTTTTGTATAAAATGCAATCAGTAAATTTTCCGCCAAAAATGCAAACCCGTAATTTTTTCGCCAAAACGCAAACACATAAATTTCCTGCCAAAAAAGCGAACCTGTAATTTTTTGCCAAAAACGCATAACCCGTAATTTTTTGCCAAAATCTCAAACCCACAATTTTCCCGCCAAAAATGCAAAACCTGATTTTTCCTCCATAATTTTCCCCTAAAAGTTATGTGATGGTGATAATGATGATGAATGATGATAGTGAAAATGATGATAAAGATTAATTATTATTATTTTATATTGAATATTGAATATTAATTAATTATATTATAGTGGGTTAACCTAATTATTCATCTAACTCATTTAACTAAATGAATTCATGGGTTAATCCAACCTAATTGTTGAATGAGTTAAGTCAACTCATAAATTTATTGGATAATGAGTTGAGTTGGGTTGGATTAACTATTTTGACACTCTTAGTTATAATGTTTCAAATATTAAAAAAATTTCTAACCAGTCTGACAAGAAAATCAGAAATAACATTGATCTTCACCTATATTTTTTGTATAGTATGAAATTCATAAATTCGGTATAACTTTAAAGTTGCAACCTGCACCTGTTCTCTTTAAATAATTTTTTGCAAACATTGATCAGCAAAAACATAAAACAATGAAACTTTATAAAAAAAGATTGAATGTGATATTTCATATGTAATCAAACTAGCAAATATAAAAAATTCATTTAATTGTATTCATGTTCAAATCTAGAGTGTACTTAAGGAAAGTTAGAATAGAAAGTCGCATCAGGTAGAAAATGAAAGACAAATAAAAGAAACTTGGAAGGTTTTTCTTTCCTAACATATCATTTTTATTTTCTTTTAATATATACAACATGTAAGAAAGACAAAATAGCAACACAGCTGACAATTTTGGCAAGCAACGGTGGAGGTTTAATATCTTGAACCCAAATTTAGGGTGGGTGTCGATCGATACCAAGGAAGGTGTCGGTCGACACCACTAAATTGGTGATGGTTCGGTTCATTCCAGAATTATTCAGTTTAACTTGGTTTGGGTTTGGAGAGAAAATTCTAAATTCTTTTAAAGGCTCGACAAGCCTCTTTTCTTGGGGGAAGGGGGGGGGGGTCTTGTCGCTTCGGGGAGAGAAGAAGAAAGAGAGAGAAAGGTTTTGAGTTTGATGCTGAGAGCAAAGAGTGTCTTGAAAAGGGTTAGAAGAAGGAGAACAGAGATCCATCATCTATATGTGTGTGGGGAAGGATGTGATTACTTGGTGGTGGATTGGGAGAGACAATGAGGCTTTCTCATGGCTGTTATCAAGGTAAGTTGTGTTGTTTTAATGTTAGATCGATTAGAGAATCGATGGTTGTGGAAGATTAGGGATTTGCAGCGAGAATGAGCTTGAAGGGAGGCTAGGATCGTGGTTTCTGGGTTGGTGGGGAGCTTCGTGGTGCTATAGAATTCATATCCAATGGTGGATTTGTGGATTGAACGGTTAGTTTGTGACTTAACTGAAGGTTAACATGGACATTTTCCCTGGTTATGTGGTGGCAATGTTGGGGTGTCGACCGACACCACTTTGGTGTTGGTCGACACCAGCATGTTGTTGTGTGTTTGGTCGTTGGAGACCGGCTGGAGTTAGATTTAGATAAGGAGAGATCGATGGAAGTGATGTCGTGGGCGTCTGTGTCGACCGACACTAGGAGGTGCAGATCGACACTAGAGGAGTTGATAGTGAATCGAGGTATTTGTGGTGAAGTGTTGTCTGTGCCTGGATGGAATCAAATATTCCAGCTCATCTCTCTTGTTACTCGGTCGCTAGGGATGGTTGGTTGTGCGACTCTGTAACTAAATGAGGTATAGGGTTTGGTGTGCTTAGGGGGAGTTTTTGTAAGGAGCGATTTTACGCCTGTTGTCTCGTCGGAATAATGGAGTACCAATGAGATCTTGTGTGAGGATTGGGAATCCGGGTGTGGTCGTCTCAAGAGGCCTGTAAAATTCTTTTCTGGACAATTCCTTCATAGAAATAAAAAACAAATGGGAAACTACGAAAATAAACGAATTATATAATGGGAAATATACGTAGACCGATGTTTAACTCCATATCAAACACATTTGTTTGGTTAATATGTCAGACCGTGGGAAAAGGTAGTATAATGGACAATACGATAACTTGTTTGAGGTAGATGAAAATGAAGAATGCCTAACCCCTAAACCCTAAACCCTAAACCCTAAACTTTAAACCCTAAACCCTAAACCCTATACCCTAAACCCTAAACCCTAAACCCTAACTCCTAACCCCTAAACCCTAAACCCTAACCCTAACTCCGAAACCCTAAACCCTAAACCCTAAACCCTAAACCTTAACCCCTAAACCCTAAACCCTAACACCTAAATCCTAAACCCAACATCATAACCCTAAATCCTAAACTCCGAAAACCTTTAAACCCTAAACCCTAATCCCTAATCAATGAACCCCTAAACCCTAAACCCTAAACCATAAACCCTAAACACTAAACCCTAAACCCTAAACCCTAAACCCTAAACCCTAAACCCCAACCCCTAAACCCTAACCCTAACCCTAACTCATAAACCCTAAACCCTAAACCCTAAACCCTAACCCCTAAACCCTAAACCCTAACACCTAAATCCTAAACCCAACATTATAATCCCTAACCCCTAAAACTAACCCTTAAACCCTAAACCTTAAACCCTAAACCCAAAACTAATAATCCAACCCTAAACCCTAAAGCCTAATCCCTATATCAACGCTCCTTCTGATTCTTCCGCGTCTTCTTCTTCTTCATAACTATGACCCTAATTTTCAACTTTACCGTCTTGGCGAACACCATTACAACCTCCCCAATACATTGACTCTATTTCAGCAACCTCAGCCAATATCTAAGCATCAACCTGGGTAGTAGGTATTATGGGGATTGTTGATTTAGAACCCACAATTGCTTCCATTGCAACATCCTCATCAATGAAAGGGTTACTGGTACACCCAGCAGAACTGCTACCAGATACACGCTTCCCACGCTTACCATTTCCAAAACTACAACCAGATGAACTGCAACGAGACAGACACTTCCCTCTCTTACCATTACAAACTCCTCTCTTAAACTTGTTCTCCATTTCGGAAAGGTTAGCAACGATCACATCATCTAATTGGCTGCTAAGAGCGGCGTCAATTAATGGTGCCAACTCATCATCGCTTGTTCCAAAACTGCAGCCAGACGTATAGCTACCCGACCCCAGATTGCCACCACCTGATACATCAGTACCTCTTTCCCCTGACTTTAAGTCATCTGTGTTTATTCCTCTGTTTCTAGATTGGTCAAAGTTGACAAACATATTTAAATGACGTTCTCCTGAAACAATTGCTTGAAGTAATCTAAGCCAACATCGGTAGTAACCATTAAAGGAGGAGTTCTCGCACCCGTCATGAAAAGCATGTTGTTCGGAGGACAATAGCTGAAACAAACCTTCTTCAAAACAATGCTGAATTCAAGTATTACAGCATCTTCAAGTTCAGCAAACGTAATCGTTTCCGATACGGGTACAACCCTCGAAACAAGAAACTTATCCACATCAAACTTTCAAATGCCATCCAGAGAATAAGCCCACTCAACGCTTAGGAAAATACAATGTCCAACCTGCAAACAAAAACAGTTGTTTGTTTATAAATTACAACCAAACACAATATTGCAATCCCCAAAGAACAACAAAAAGATATTGCAATTCACAGAAAATAACCAAAAACGATAAAGAAGCATAACTACACTAGCTGCCATGTTCCGTTAAACAAAAACCTATTCCTTCCTGTTTCCCTAATCCACACAAAAGAAAACCTTTATATACGGCTGCTAACATCTAATTTGGAATACACGTGCAAAAACTACAGCCGCAAGATCAGTTTTTTTTAGTTACAAGTGGAAGAGGGAGCATCTAATGGTGAAACCATTTTAGTTAGAAACGAGAATCCATTTAGAACTAGATGAGGAATAAAATTGTATGGAAAATAAATGAACAGTATAAAAGAGAGCTAAAAGTGCTTTGTGAACAAAAATTATACTATTGAATTATTAAATATTAAAAAAGTGTGTTAGAATGTAAATTTTCCTAAAAAACACTCTTACATTCTTTCTAATTTGGTAAGTAAGTATAGTTGTCTTGTATATGTGGTATACTAGAAGCATAACATCTACTAGATACATAAAAGCCAGACAAAACTTGAAGTAAACTAAACGTGATGACCAACGCATGTAGGCAATAATTTAATAATTCTTATTTTGTGTGCAGAATTCTAAAAATCATATATTAAAAATTGGGGGAATATATAATTACATGAATAGACAAACTAAATATTTAAATACCATATTAATAAATTGTAGATAAAAAAAATATAATTTCATTATTATTTATAATGATATTTTTCGTTTCAAAAAAAAAAGTAAAATATTAATCTTTTTACACGGTTTTAAACTTCTTACAAAATTAAAAATATTAAAATAATTTATGTAATTAAGTATATTAATATTATTAAAAATATTTATGCGTGGCTAAATACACCTAATAGAATAGAAACTATAGAACTTAGTTTTTTTATACCATTATATTATTAATATTTAAATACCACAATTCCTAATTATAGATTTGTACATTTAGCAAATTTTTTTTCCAACAATTGGCCATAATGGACTGGTCCATTAGCTGACTCGATTTCTGATGTGATGGTGTATTCTACAATTGGATTTACCTCCTGCCACTACACTAAGGTTACTTCTCTGCAAATTGCAGGTTTATGTTGTATGTTTGTGTATTTAACTTGTCATTTTTTTCCTTGGTAAAATATGCATTATTTACTTGTGATGGTGGCTGCTGGTGTAGTGGTGTGTACGTACGTAGGTTTCAAAATTTGCTAGAATCGTTAGCAGGTCACTCTCATTTACCAAATGAAATTGGTCTTTCATGATTTATTTATTTTTCTTTGATCCTTTCAATACTTTTCCATAACTATTCGTATCCTCCACACTAACTCATTTCTACTTTGCTAAGTAAACAAGTTTCACCTAATTTACTAAATTAAAAAAAAAAATTAACAAATCGGTTCCATAGATTCATAGTTACGTAAAACTTTATCAGTGTCAAAAAAGTTTTGTATTCTTTTACCTTAAAAAGTGTTGACTTTTGATATATGATTATTAACTGATGTAAAGAAGAAGAATCACCGACAGCTCCAAATGAGTAAATCTCAACCGTTGATTAGATTAAACGATAAACTAAAACAATCCAACGGTCACAAATCGTCCAGTTGCCATGTTCTCCCTCTCTCTCTCTCTTCTTCTGCATTTAAGAAACCTCACTACACGAAGACGACGAAGACGAAGAAATCGAGCACATCCATGGCGAAAGTTCGGATTTTGATCGTAGCCCTTGTCTTCTTCTTCTCCCTCAATGTCAATGTCAATGTCAATGTCAATGGATTTTACCTTCCCGGCGTCGCTCCACAAGATTTTCAGATGGTTAGTCACAAAGTCACCTCTGTATCCGAATCTGTCTTCTCTCTTGTGTGTTTCGCAAATGCAGCTTCATATTTTGGCTTAGTGTAGCTTTGATCCGCAATGATTCTTGTTTGATCGAGTATTTGATTTGTTCCTGGTTTAGATCCGACGCAATTGATCAAGAAATTTTGTTAAAATTGGATCTATGGCTCTGTTTTATGAGATTTGGGCGATTTTGATCTTTAAAGTTATGATTTTTATTCTGCAGGGAGATGCGTTGATGGTGAAAGTTAATAAACTGACATCTACAAAGACTCAGCTTCCATATTCATACTATTCTCTTCCTTATTGTCGTCCAGAACATATTGTTGATAGTGCTGAGAATCTCGGTGAAGTTCTCCGTGGTGATCGGATTGAGAACTCGCCTTTTGTGGTATGTTCTTGGTTCTTTCTGCATGTGTCTTGTTTAAAATTGTAGTTTGATGAGATTTTTATATGTCTGTTTGTTTCTTTGTTGCAGTTTAAAATGAGAGAATCACAGATGTGTGCTGCGGTTTGTCGCGTAAAGCTCGATAAGAAAACAGCCAAGGCGTTGAAGGAGAAGATTGCTGATGAGTACCGGGTTAACATGTGAGGAAGATTTGATTTCAGTTGCCTTTGGTTGAATGTGTTCTTTGTTGTTTTTATGAGGAAGATTGATTTATTATGCAGGATTTTGGACAACCTTCCACTAGTTGTTCCAGTGAAAAGGCCAGATCAGGACAATGTTGTAGTGTATCAGCATGGTTTCCATGTTGGTCTCAAGGGCATCTTTGTTGGTGTAAGAGCTCATCATCACATTTCCTGTATATGTTTTAATGGAAGGAGTTCTTATTTGTTTCATTTTCCTGTAGAAAAAGGAGGAAAAGTATTTTATCCACAACCACTTGACCTTCACTGTTAAGTATCACAGAGATATAGAGACCGATTCTTCAAGAATCGTTGGCTTTGAAGTCAAGCCTTTCAGGTAGCTTTTTTTGTGATTTAAGGACTTTGACTCTTTATTGTGTAGACTTAACATTTACTGGTTTTAATCTCAATGCAGTATCAAGCATGAATATGAAGGTCAATGGAATGAAAAGGCTCGGTTAACCACATGTGATCCGCATACAAAGCGTGCAGTCACTAACTCTGAGTCTCCTCAGGAGGTTGAAGAAGGGAACGAGATTATATTCACATATGATGTTGATTTCCAAGAAAGTGAGGTGAAATGGGCGTCTAGGTGGGACACTTACCTTTTGATGGCTGATGATCAGATTCATTGGTTCTCTATCGTTAATTCCATGATGATTGTACTTTTCCTCTCTGGTATGGTTGCTATGATCATGCTAAGAACACTCTACCGAGATATCTCCAACTACAATCAGTTAGAGACTCATGAAGAGGCTCTCGAAGAGACGGGTTGGAAACTGGTACATGGAGATGTTTTCAGACCGCCAACAAACCCGGAGTTGCTCTCTGTCTATGCAGGCACTGGAGTTCAATGCTTTGGAATGATTCTTGTAACCATGATCTTTGCTTGTCTTGGCTTTTTATCTCCTTCAAACCGTGGTGGTCTTATGACTGCTATGCTTTTGCTTTGGGTTTTCATGGGACTCTTGGCGGGATACGCGTCTGCACGCCTTTACAAAACGTTAAGAGGAGGAACTGAATGGAAGAAGATCGCTCTGAAAACTGCAATCATGTTCCCTGCTACAATCTTTGTCGCGTTCTTTGTCCTTAATGCCATAATATGGGGACAAAAGTCATCTGGTGCTGTCCCGTTTGGTACAATGTTTGCCCTGGTAGTCCTCTGGTTCGGCATCTCTGTTCCGCTTGTTTTCATCGGTGCCTACATCGGTTTTAGGAAACCTGCACCGGAAGATCCAGTGAAAACCAACAAGATCCCGAGGCAGATACCAATACAAGCCTGGTACATGAACCCACTCTTCTCCATTTTGATCGGAGGCATTCTCCCATTTGGTGCAGTCTTCATCGAGCTCTTCTTCATACTTACCTCGATATGGCTTCACCAATTCTACTACATCTTCGGGTTCCTCTTCATCGTCTTCATCATTTTGATTATCACTTGCGCAGAGATCACAGTCGTCCTCTGTTATTTTCAACTCTGTAGTGAAGACTACCAATGGTGGTGGAGATCTTACTTAACATCAGGCTCTTCTGCTGTTTACCTCTTTCTTTATGCTGCCTTTTACTTCTACACAAAGCTCGAGATCACGAAGCTTGTCTCTGGAATCCTCTACTTCGGGTATATGCTCATCGTCTCATATGTTTTCTTTGTTTTCACCGGCGCAATTGGTTTCTACGCATGCTTTTGGTTCACCAGGCTTATCTATTCTTCAGTTAAGATTGACTGATCTTTTGATCACATTCTGAGAAAGCTATTTTCAGTTCTCTTTTTCATTGTTGTTCTACAAAATCTTGTTGTAGTTCTTTCTTAGAAAACATTTGTGATAATTTTGAGATATGTACACCGAAACTTTATTTTCTTGTAAACAGAGAAACTTTATTTTATTGTAAACATAGATAAAGCTCAAGCATAGTAAAAAAAATTGTTTCTCACATTTTTGATTTTTCAGAATAAAATCAACTTGCATGCTTTTATGTCATACACATTAGAAACTGAGTTTCGTGCTGCTTTTGCAAGGCCTTACCCTTTGCATTTCTATACCGAAATATCCAGAACAAAACATATTCTTCCGTAACGGAACCAAAAACCCGAACGTCCATGGCTAACTCCAATTCGACTCGATTCGCTTATAAACATAAACATGAGATAAATACATACTAATAAATTCTAACCCGATTAATTATCAAAAGTACTGGAATGTTACGATAAATAGACTCGATTCGCTTATAAGGCAGCCAAAATATCGGCTTTATACACCAAATAGAATAAAATTTTAGAACCACATGTTCAAGACATTTGCTTGGTCAGCTATGTATTGTTAATATGTATTGTTAATTATTGAATGATAAATCGGTGAGTTCGAATGGTTCCTTTCACAGTTTTTTTTTTTTACATTTGAGAATTTTCAAAAATATTCTTTTTACTATGTCACTTTTTAAAAATACCATTTTATGTTATTTATTTTTAAAAATATTTATTCTCTATATATAAAATAACTAAATTCGAAGCCCTAAATTCAAATACTAAATTCTAACACTTCAAAACTATTTACTAAATATAAAATAGAGAACCAAACCTAAATTTTTTTATAAAAAATCAGTTTAACATATCGTAAAATTATAAGTTTAACCTATTCTAAAAACTCATTCAAATTTCTCAAAATCTAAAGTATATAAGTTCCGCAAAATTCAAATGTCTCCGGCCGCTTTGTTTGGAAACGATGAAATTGGTAGGTCACGTGTTTTTTCTGGAACATGATTTTAGAAGGGAAAATGACACCCACACCCACTTTGGGTGTGAGTTGTGTCACAAAAACCCACTTTCCACTTATAGTATACTTTCTCAAGTTTTTTGCTTATGTGTCCACACATTTTGGACGATTTTGCCCCTCTTCTCTTTCTCTCCTTCTTTTATCTCTTTTTCTCTTCTTTTTTGTTATTAACAGTTTAACAAAGTAAAATATATTTATTTGTTGTAATAAAACAAATTTTCTATTTATTTATATAAAATATATTATGATTATATATTTTTTACATTTTAAGATACATATTGCTATATTTTTTTATGAATTTTTAGATTATACAGTATCCATCGGTCGTTGAACATTTGTTCAATTATAAGTGGATAATCAATTGCAGTATTGTTAATAGATAGTTACTTGTGTTTATTCATACAAAATATACATACATAAATTTGGTTAGATCTTTATCCATAGCATATTATCCATAACACAACATAGACCAAATAAGTACAAAACCCTTTAATTCTAAATTTTAAATCCTAGAACATAAACCCTTGAACCTAAAACCAAAACTATTCACTTTAAAAAACAAAGTTTAGTGGATAGAAAAACTATAGATAGGTCTCCATGGATTTACAAAGCATATCTAGACATTAAGCTGAAGAATAGCAGTTGAATGGTGGCTATGGATGTGATCATGTGGATATTTTTTTGTGGATACCAATGTAGACAGACCAAAGAATCATCATACAACATCCACACAATTAAATCCATAGGCACCATGAGCTCCTTGCTTCATATTTTGTGTTGGTCCAGAAATATATACACTCATAAGTGGTTAATAAACAAAATAAAAATTAACAACATTGATTTATTTAGAACATTGAATATCAATCATGTGGATTAGTAGTTATGGATATTTATATCTTGCTCATTCTTTACATGAGCAGAAATTTGTCCAAAATAAATTAGCCACATAGATTTCTTTTAGCTAAATGTTTTTGTACTATTTTTCAGCTAGAAATAGGTATATTAGAACTTAGAAGTGTCACTAGAAGCATACTACACAATAAACATGGTCATTATTAATCTCAAAGCCTATCCACCAAATTCTGACCACGTGGACAAGCAATTCAGATGAAATTTATTGACAAGTTTGTTGCATGTTCAAACATCACTATAGTTTAGCCACTTAGATGTCTTTTAGCCAAATGTTTTTGTACTATTTTTAAGCTAGAATTAGAGATATTAGAACTTAGAAGTGTCACTAGAAGCATACTACACAACAAACATGGTCATTATTAATCTCTAAGCCTATCCACCAAACTCTGACCACGTGGACAAGCAATCCAGATGAAATTTATTGACAAGTTTGTTGCATGTTCAAACATCACCATAGTTTAGAGTGGTTTAGGATTTAAGATTTAGGGTATAAGGTTGACGTTATTGGGCTTATATGGATTTAGTGTCTATGTGGTGTTAGGATTTAAGACACTAAATCCATGTTGCATGTTGCATGTTTATCATTTTCATCTGTCTAAACCCTAAACCCTAAACCCTAAACCCTAAACCCTAAACACCAAACTCTGACCACGTGGACAAGCAATCCAGATGAAATTTACTGACAAGTTTGTTGCATGTTCAAACATCACTATAGTTTAGCCACTTAGATGTCTTTTAGCCAAATGTTTTTGTACTATTTTAAGCTAGAATTAGAGATATTAGAACTTAGAAGTGTCACTAGAAGCATACTACACAACAAACATGGTCATTATTAATCTCTAAGCCTATCCACCACACTCTGACCACGTGGACAAGCAATCCAGATGAAATTTATTGACAAGTTTGTTGCATGTTCAAACATCACCATAGTTTAGGGTGGTTTAGGATTTAAGATTTAGGGTATAATGTTGACGTTTTTGGGCTTATATGGATTTAGTGTCTATGTGGTGTTAGGATTTAAGATTTAGGGTATAAGGTTAACTTTTTTTGTTTGTCAACAACTAAAGTTACTAAACCTAAAATTTAGTATGTTTATCACCAACTAAAGTTACTAAACTTAAAATTTAGTAATGAAAATGAAAAATAAATGTTAAAGAAAAAAAATATTAGAAAAGAAAGAGAAAAGTTAGAGAGAGAGATGAGAAGGAAAAAAAAGTAGAAAGAGAAGGTTAGTTTAGTTAGAGGGTGTAAGTTATAATTTGACATAAGAAAAGTATAAGGGTAGTAGAAAGTGGGTGTAAGTATCAATACTTTAGGAGAAAGTGGGTGTGGCTGTCATTTTCCCATTTTAGAATAGTCAATTAGTCAATAGAGTGTGTAATGTACTGAAAAATTAGATTTTTATGGAAGTAACGAGGACTCAACGGTCTATGCCTATGGCCCATAGGCTATGGGAAGAATTTTGCGGGACAGTTGACTGTAGATTTGCCTAAAGTCAATTAGTCAATAGAGTGTAGTCACCGTTAATCTATTTTTTTTTTGTTCTTATAAAGAGAGCTCCAGAAGCCATAATCATAACCCATCACACATTAAACCACGCAAACTAAATACAGAAAAGCGTAATGATGATTCCAAGGCAACCTTATTCGTTTTCTGGTGTTGTTGCTACCTTGTGTTTCTTCTTCTTGTTTTCCTTTGCTCTACACACACTTGCTTCTCCTACTCTCCATTATTGCCGCCATGATCAGAGGGATGCTCTTCTGGAGTTCAAACACGAGTTTCCCATAAGTGAATCCAACCCAACTGCTAATGCTATGAGTTCATGGAACAAGAGCAATGATTGCTGTTTTTGGAATGGTGTCAAATGCGATGCTAAATCTGGCAAGGTGATTTCACTTAACCTTTTTGGCGTCTTTCTCAATAACACTTTGAAACCAAATAGTGGTCTTTTCAAACTCCAATATCTTCAACACCTAATCTTATATTCTTGCAAACTCTATGGGGAGATTCCTTCTTCATTTGGAAACCTTTCTCATCTTAGGAAGCTTGACCTTTTGAAAAATGAATTAGTTGGTCAAGTTCCAGCTTCAGTTGGAAACTTAACCCAACTAAGTGACTTGAGCCTCGGCGAAAACAAATTAAGTGGCAAAATTCCCATTTCAGTTGCCAACTTAACGAAATTGCGCAACCTTGATCTCTCTAATAATTACTTCGAAGAGCTCCCATCTGACATAAGTGGACTCCACAGCTTGGAGTATTTTTATGTGAGTGGAAACTCATTTTACGGGCCGTTTCCTACATCCTTGTTCAGGATTCCTTCGTTACAATGGGTTCATTTGGAGGAAAACCACTTTAAGGGACCTATAGAGTTTGGGAATATCTCTTCATCGTCTACGCTGAATCGTATATACCTTTCTCGCAATAAATTAGATGGCGCAATCCCTGAATCTATATCTAAATTTCTCAATATGGAAAAGTTAGATCTTAGTTACAATAAGATCATTGGGCCAATCCCCACCTCTATATCACAGTTAGTCAACCTTACTTACCTTGATCTTTCTAACAATAAGATCATTGGGCCAATCCCCACCTCTCTATCACAGTTAGTCAACCTTACTTACCTTGATCTTTCTAACAATAAGTTGGAAGGAGAAGTAGCAGGTTTCTTATGGAGATTTGGTGTGGTGAATCTTTCTCACAACTCGTTTAGCAGTTTTGGAAGCAGTTTTGAATTAGAAGAGTTTGGTGAACAAGAATATGTTTATTTGGATTTGGACATTGATTCGAATTTATTTCGAGGACCATTTCCCCATTGGATCTGCAAGCTTAGAAAATGGTTAAGGCTTTCTATAAATCTATCCAACAATAGGTTTAGTGGCTCAATTCCTCAATGTTTGAGGAATTTCACTTATTTTCCTCAAGCACTTATTCTGCGAAACAATAGTTTCAGTGGAACTCTTCCAGTTATGTCTGCTGATGCTTCGGTAAATGCATTAGACTTCTCAGGAAACAGATTTTGTGGAAAGATCCCTGAATCCATTGGATCGTTAGAAGAATTGAGTATTCTTAATTTGTCAAGTAATGCATTGACAAGCGATATACCTCAACCATTGGCAGATTTGAAAAATCTTGAGGCATTGGACTTATCCCATAATCAGTTGTTCGGTCAGATTCCTCCAGATCTTGGTAAGATTCATTCCCTATTGACCATGAATTTCTCCCACAACAATCTCGAAGGTCCAATACCACAAGACCAAAAGTTTCAAGACCAGAACTGTTCTTCATTCATGGATAACCCCAAACTCTACGGTCTCGAAAAATTTTGTGGAAAAACTTATGTTTCGAATCCTATACCAAAAGAGGAACAAGTGATTAACTGGATCGCAGCGGCAATAGCGTATGGACCTGGTGTCTTATGCGGATTTGTGATTGGAAATGTCTTCATTTCCCACAAGTTTCGTAGAATCAATCCCCGCGTAGTCATCAGAAGTGCTCGTTGAACACTTTCTCTTGTCCTTTTTCTAAGCATTTATCAAGCATATATGTGTAAGTTTCTGTAATAATTTTCTCCAAAAGCTTTTCTGTTTGTGTTGTAATCTTCTACTTTATAGTTTTGTTATAGTCTTCTTTGGTGATAAATGATATACATTGGCTCAAAATTACAGTTCAAACCCTTAATTCACGCTACATCAAGTCTAATGCAATTTAATTTTGCATCGCCACGGAGGCCTAACGTAACGTCTCCAACTTCTGTCAGGTCACAACATTTCCCAAACACTCTTTCTTATTGTACACGTCACCCATGGTTCCCTTTGCCGTTACGATTTCTTTCGGAAATAATGTCTCCTCAGTCCCTCACGATTTCTTTGTTCACCCTTTTTTCAGGATGTGTTCTTACATTTCTTTTAACAATCTAGTTTAAATACTTAAATCTATTGGTTTTTGAAAAATTGACATTATATCTTAAAATGTACATATCGACAAATTTCTTTCCAATTTTCTTATTATTTACCTTCACATGATATCATTACTTTTTTTTTGAATAAAATGTTAAATTATATTCAAAGGAAAAATATCCTTTTACATTTGCTTCTTTTGAAAGAATTGATAAAAAAGAATTAGATAGTGCTAAAAAAAAATCATTACTTTTTTTTTTAATATCATTACTTTACTTACATATGTATTTCTGTAAAATAGGTTTAACAAGGGTACTTTTATCTAAAAGTGGATGTTTTATCATTTATCAACACATCACTTTAGGATGTTTTTTTTTTTTTGAATTTAATGTTAAATTATATTCAAAAGAAAAATAAACGTTTTACAAAGTTTATGTGGTAAAAACCTTTAAAACAGTTTGAAAAGAAAACATTTCAGTAGAATCTGGCTTTAAACCAAACTTGAATTGATGTGCTTTGACTTCTTTGGAGTGTGCTTAGTCGGTTGTGGACGTACTTGTCTATCTGCTTGATCAGGTGCTCAGCCGTCAGTGGATGTTCGCCGTGCCTTCTTCCATTTCTTTCTCGCCAAAGTAGATAGATGGTAGTTTGAAAAGCATAACCCAGAATGAAGTGTAACGTTTTATCAAGAGCATTACCCGCAAGAAGGGAGAGAACATCTTGCCGCTGACTCGTGTATTTTTCTGCAAGCAGCCGTTTCACTAGCCCTTCCCACACCAGCTGTGAATAAGAACATTGAAAAAACAGATGATCTCTTGTTTCTAACGGGTGATTGCAGAAGATACAGCTTGCATTAGCCTGTGGAGACCATTGTCGCAGTCTATCACCTTAGGATGTTAATAAATGTTGAAAGTGAAGTTTTAGTAAAGTTTGCATCTTTTAATGATGTTTATAATCGATAATTTTTGTTTGGAATTTATGAAATTGCTGCCTACCTCATGGTTTTAGCATTTTCAGATTATCATAAATAAAAAATAAGAATAAAAAGATAATGAAACTCGACGAAGTCAAGAGAGTATGTGGTGGATAATTTAGAAAGTAATGAGTCAGACTCTATGTGGAGAAGTGTCAGACAACTGGAACAAAATGACTGAGCAGTGAGCATAGAGAGTTAGCGAAGATATATTTTCTCAAAGTCAAGAACTAAACTCCAAAACTGATTTATTTTTAATTTTTCTTTTTAAAGTCGTTCGCAGAAGCTCATAACCTGTTACTTGCCAACAAACTAAAAAAAAAAAAGAGAAATTATGATTCAACAACAATCTTATTGCTTTTCTGGGATTTTTGTTACGTTGTATTCCTTCTTTTTGGTCTTCTTCGTTCTACACACATTTGCTGCTTCTCCTAAGCTTCACTATTGCCGCCATGACCAGAGGGATGCTCTTTTGGAGTTCAAAGACGAGTTTCCGATCAATCAAATCGTGGTGGTCTTATGACGGCTATGCTTTTGCTTTGGGTATTCATGGGACTCTTAGCAGGATACGTGTCTACGCGCCTATACAAAACGTTAAGAGGAACTGAATGGAAGAAGATCGCTCTGAAAACTGCAATCATGTTCCCTGCTACAATCTTTGTCCTTAATGCCATAATATGGGGGAAAAAGTCATCTGGTACTGTCCCGTTTGGTACAAATGTGTACTGTTGGTTTGGAAATTGGTACATGGAAAATTATGTTAAAGTACGGTTGTTTAGGGAGTTTTGTTTGTAGATAAATTGAAACTACGCTTAGGCTTAAGAACTTCGACCTTCTCTTGAGCATGGTTGGATTGCACTTCCTTAGCATTCTGGTTCGGTAGCTAATCTAAATAATCTTTAAATTTGTTTTTATATAACCAGGTAGGTTTGTGGTTGTACCTTTTTTTTTTCCAAAAACCTTTCACAGATTTTGGCTTATAAATTTTAGTGCAATTTGCGTCAATAAACAACACGAAGTCATCATTTGCTTTGATGTTAGTTAAGACATAAGACGAAGTGTTAACATCCTTTCAATCGTTTGTTATTTATTTTTTTTCTCTGTTCAGGAACATGTTTTTAGAATATATTTTACCACCAGAAAAAAAAAAATTTAGAATATAGTAAAAATCTCACAAGTCAAGTCAACAGAGTGTGTGATGGATAAATACGAGGTGGGTGGAAGTAATGAGTTGACGACAGGAAAAGACCAACGAGTTGACCCAAAGTCAAGAGCTCCACAGTAGGTTGTATTTCTTTCCTTTTTAACTCTGTTTAAAAGATCGCTGCGGAAGCATAATCATAGCCCATCACAAACCAAAACAAAATTAGAGGGTAACGATGACTCCAAACCAGTCCTATTCCTTTCCTGGTCTTGTTGTTGTTACCAACTTGTGTTTCTTTTTCTCGTTTTCCTTTGTCATATACACTTTCGCTTCTCCCACGTTCCACCATTGCCGCCATGACCAGAGGGATGCTCTTCTCGAGTTCAAACACGAGTTCCCTGTAAATGAATCCAGAGCAAGAGTTTATAATTTGAGTTCATGGAAGAAGAGTAGTGATTGCTGTTCTTGGGAGGGCGTCACGTGCGATGATAAATCTGGCAAGGTGATTTCACTTTACCTTAGCAACATCCCTTTGAACAACAACTCTTTGAAACCAAATAGTAGTCTTTTCAAACTCCAATATCTTGAAAACCTATCCCTTGGCAATCTCTATGGAGAGATTCCTTCTTCATTAGGAAACCTTTCTAATCTCATGAAGCTTGATCTTTCGTATAATGAATTGGTTGGTCAAATTCCAGCTTCATTGGGAAACTTAACCAAACTAAGTTACTTAGAGCTTGGCGAAAACAAATTAAGTGGCAAAATACCTGACATGAGTCGAGTCCAGTCTTTGGAGTCTTTTGATGTGCGTGGAAACTCGTTTTCAGGGTCTTTTCCTACATCCTTGTTCACGGTTTCTTCGTTACAATTTGTTTATTTGATGGATAACCTGCTCGAGGGACCTATAGATTTTGGGAATACATCTTCATTTTCTAATCTTTCTTATCTAAACCTTAATCATAACAAACTCGATGGCCCAATCCCTGAGTCTATATTTAAATTCCTCAGTCTCGACATCTTAGATCTTAGTTCCAACAATTTCATTGGGCCCATCCCCAAATCTATATCTCAGTTAGTCCACCTCACTCGTCTTAGACTTTCCAATAATAGGTTGGAAGGTAAAATACCAGGTTGCTTATGGAAGTTATTTGAGTTGAAACTTTCTAACAACTCTTTTAGTAGTTTTGAAAAACCATTACAAGTTTACGATCGAGAAGTTATGCGCGTTTTGCTTCTTGATTCGAATTCATTACGTGGACCATGTCTCCATTGGATCTGCAAGATTAAAAAATCTTTGCAGCTGTTAGATCTGTCCAACAATATGTTTAGTGGATCAATTCCTCAATGTTTAAGGGATTTCACTGATGCCCTAGAAGTGTTTAATCTGCAAAACAACAATTTCAGTGGAACTGTTCCAGATATGTTTGTCAATGCTACTGAGTTAAGGGCACTTGACATTAGTCGCAACCGGTTGGAAGGAAAGCTTCCAAAATCCTTGCATAATTGCAAAGATCTGGAAATTTTGAATGTTGAAAGCAACCACTTCAAGGATAAGTTTCCATTTTGGTTGGGTTCTCTATCATCGTTAAATGTCCTCATCCTCCGATCAAACCAATTTTATGGGCCGTTGTATCATCAAAATGTATCCATTGGGTTTCAAAATGTTAAAATCATCGATGTCTCGCATAATGGCTTCACTGGAACCATCCCTGCTTCCTATTTTTCCAACTGGCGTGAAATGATCACATTAAACGCGGATGATGATGACAAATACATGGAAATTATTATGCATTACAATGACCACTACCGTTATTCGATGGAAATGGTGCATAAAGGAGTAGATACAGAGTTTGAGAGGATCCGAAAAGACTTCATAGCCATTGACTTTTCAGAAAACAAATTTTGTGGGAACATCCCTGAATCTATTGGATTGTTAAAGGAATTGCATCTGCTCAACTTGTCTGGTAATGCATTCACAAGCAACATACCTCAGTCATTGGCTAATTTGACAAACCTAGAGGCATTAGACCTATCTCGGAATAATTTGTCAGGTCAAATTCCTCAACATCTTGGTAGCCTCTCCTTTCTATCAACCATGAACTTCTCCTACAACAATCTTGACGGTCCAATACCACGAGGCACGCAGTTTCAGCGCCAAAATTGTTCTTCATTCATGGAAAATCCCAGACTCACCAATCTCAAGGACATCTGTGGAACACCTCCTGTCCCAAGTCTTACACCACAAGAAACAGAGGAAATGTTAAAACCAGATGAACAAGTAGTCATTTACTGGATAGCAGCTGCTATAGCATATGGGCCTGGTGTTTTCTGCGGATTGGTGATTGGACATATCTTCGTTTCACGCAACCATGAGTGGTTCGTGGAAAAGTTTGGTAGAAACAAGTCCAGAGCAGTCATCAGAAGTGCTCGTTGACCACTTTCGCTTGTCCTCTCTGTAAGTATTTGTGAGATTTGAAAGAATGTGCTCGTTAACCATCTCCGTTTGTGTTTTTTAATTTCCTATATATTTGTAATAAACATCTTTGACGGATGTGTCAAGAATTATATGTATTGAACCTAGTCCATGTTACATTTCCCAAACACTCTTTCTTCTAGCACACGTTACCATGCTTCCCTTAAATTCCCTATGATGTAACCATTTTGATCCGTGAAGTTTCATAGAAACTTAAATTATACCTTGAAAATATAAGGGAGGTATATTAATTATTTAAGTGATTAGGAAATATTTTGATATATACTGAACTTTAGGAAGATGGATGATTAACACAAATTTCAGACCGTTGAGAAGAAACTAAAAAAACATACTAATATTAAAGAAAGAAAAAAGACTGTTGATATTAAAAGGTTTTATATCTAAATCGTAGCCGTACTGCAACCAATTAGTGTAATGCACAACCAGAGTTTATGTCGGTTTTTAGCTATGAGATGAGAGGATAAAAATAGTGCAGGATATAGACATGGAAATATAGATGTTGAAACAACTTCTGAACATGGAATTAAATTTTCTATGGCTATATATCCATATAATCTCACTCACCGTTATAAGACATTGTATACTCTGCTTCTGCGGAGCGTAAAACCGTTCTTTGTTAGCATGTCCTCTGTTTACTTGTTTCCCACGAAACAGGAGATTTGCAAAAGTATATAACAGCGTGTGAGAGTGCGAGCCACCGAATCTCCATTCACGTACACTTGAACAAAATGCCTTGAAGGCTTGAACGATTCTTCTACGAGTACTGCACTATTCGCAAAGCAACATCTCAACAAGCAAGCTTTAATTCGGAGCTATCATAAACTGCGTCTGCGATAATATATAATGTAATAATATATTCACCAAAATTTGAGACCGTGATTCGTGTTACAGAAGGAACAACAGGGAATAAAAGCAATTGTAGATGCGGTCCATCGGGCTGCTTTTTTCCCGGTGTGGGAGTGATAAGCTCAAATGATCTTGTAGCTACTCTCTAAATTAAGAAATCGACCTAGTACTTTGAGAAGAATCCACAAGAATTTAAGATCACACAATGGATTTTCAATATCAAATAAACTAACCAAAATCATTGAAATTAATAAAAAGCAAAGCGATTAAAAGAATGTGTATTGAACAAGAGAAAAATTAGGCTCAGAAAATTTCCGAATTACTCAAATCTCCAAACTCTAGTGAATTTCCTGCGAAATCCTTACATATTTTTAGATAGGTGTACATTAATTTTACATATTTTTAGTTGTACATTTACAACTTTCGTGTGGTTTATAAAAGATTTGAGTTAACAAACCTACACATCAGTCGTGTGGACTACTATCTTTTAATCACTACCATTCAACCAAATACAGAAAAAATAGTAAACGGACTTTTTTGTAATACAGATAATCAAATCATAAAAATTGTTGTCACGACCCAAATAAAACATGTGCTTTATTTTCTTCTCTGTCACCGGGAATCACGGATGCAATATTACATATCTGCATACGTAGTTAGTGTTGAGATGACTCATCATTTAATATTAACATATACAGGAGTAGTAGCTCAGATACGGGAATATGTAATATCTATGATACGAATACGATTCGGGAATCAGATTATGTTCTTCACTAAAAGCGATTTGAAGAGTTACAGACGAGAAATTAAAAATTTTGGGTTTATAACTCGGTTTAAATATTAAATTGGTTTAAATATTGGTTATTAGTCTCTTCGAAAAACAAATTAAAAATTTTACATTAAAAAATACTATTTTTATCCATGTCAGCAGCCATGACAAGTGATGTATTCTCTCCTTTCAAAATATAGAATGTTTTGAATAAAACACACATATTAAGAATTGATTATTTTTAAAAAGTTTAATTTACATAATATAAAATATTAAAATAATCTAAAAGTTGCATAGAAACTTGAAAATATCATATACTGTGAAACAAAAAAAAATCTCTAAAACATTTTATATTATGAAATGGAGAAAGTATGATTTTTTAAGGTTTGGTAAGTTCGGATATGAAATTTGAATTATTTTAAAAAATTGAGTATATATTAGCACAAAGAAAAATGTTAAATATGAATTGAACACTAGCGTTTAGATTGAATACGAACGAAATGGCCGACTTTCCGTCTTAAGATCAATGACATTTGATGTAATTTTTTATCCCAACTAATGTAAAAAACTATGGATTACAATCCAAAATATTATTATAGATATGAATTGAACACTAGTGTTTTAGGGCCGACTTTCCGTCTTAATCCCAAATAATATAAAAAAATTATGGATACTCCTCCCTTCATTGTAAAGATTACGTAGGTTATTGATGCAAATATCTCTTTTCATTTATGTTCATACCTTATATTTTCTATAATTACTATTAAGTTTACGGTTTCAAATTAATTTTCTATCTTATATAAATTATTTTTACAATTTTTTAAAAAATTTCTCTATAAATTTGACTATTACATCTAAGACATAATCAAGCATTCTTCACCTGCACCCTATTGATCACCTTAAACGTTTTATTGTTTTACTTTAAAGGTTTTGCGGATGACAATGGAATTGAGGCTAGAAACGACAGGGAGAGAAGTGATCAAGCCTTCTTCACCTGCACCTATTGATCACCTTCAGCTATCCGTGTTCGATCTCAGCTTTCCTGTTGTTTACGTGCCAGTGACATTCTTCTATGAATCCCCCACGGGAGAGTCGCCAGAGATCATATCCAACAGGCTGAAAACCTCTTTGTCCGAGACTCTGTCTCGTTTCTATCCTCTAGCTGGACGAATAGAAGGCATTTCCATCAACTGCAACGACGAAGGAGTACTGTTTACGGAGGCGCGCACTGATGTCATCCTCTCAGATTTCCTCAGAAACTTCAATACCGACTCTTTCGAAGACTTCTTCCCCAAAATCGAGGAGGGAGAATCTGCAGGGACGTGGCCGTTGATGAGAGTCAAGGTCAGCTTCTTTGGTTCAGGATCAGGATTTGCGGTCAATATTGGCATCTCTCACATGATCTGTGATGCAGCCTCATTGCTGAACTTCGTCCAAGGCTGGGCCGCTACGGCAAATGATGTGGCCGTGACTACTCCTCCATTTGCAGGAGTTACCATTTACCCTCCTCCCCATACCTATTCTTCTAAAGATGACGTTTCCGTGGGTGGAGACAAGTATGTAACCAACAGATTCGTCTTCGAATCCTCTAAGATTGCTGAGCTAAAACGCAAGGCCGTTAGCAAAAGCGTCCCGGTACCTACACGTGTGGAAGCCATCACATCGCTTATATGGAGATGTGCAAGAAATGCTTCACACTCTAACTCGGCCGCTCCAAAGTCAACGCTAATGATTCAAGCCATGGACTTGCGGATGAGGATCCCTTCTGATGTTTTGTCACAGGACGCCATGGGAAACCTTCAATCCATATTTTTTCTGAAGAAAGAGGCTGATAGCGCAATGGAAATTGGCGAACTCGTTGCAGATTTTAGAAAGGCCAAACAAGGTTTCAATGAGATGATCGAAGATAATCTCCAAGGCTACAATTCTGCTACCAGTACTATTACCACAAACACACTTGGTTACTACTTGTTGGATGTGATGGGAGCTTTCACGTCAGAGTCAAAAATGGACGTAGACTTATACCCAATGTCTAGCTGGTGCAAAAAGCCCTTCTACGAGGTTGATCTCGGATGGGGAGTTCCGGTATGGATGGGACCTGTTATGTATACCAACCCCATCAAAAAATCAGGTGTGCTCATGATGGATTCAAAGGACGGTAAAGATGTAGAAGCGTGGATCACCTTATCCGAGCAAGACACGCAGGTGTTTGTCCGTGATCAAGACTTGCTTACTTATGCTGTCCTAAATCCTCCAGTCCTGATCTAATCCAGCCGTCAATATTCAAGATTGCAGTTTTGTTTCAATTTTTTGTTTGACTTTCGCATTTCGCTTTCATTTGAATAAAAAGAGATCTTTTTGAACAATTTTCATCTAAATATAAAGTTACGTACGCTGTATAAGTTGTATTTGTCCTTTAGATACACCTCCTACACATAAATAAAGTTACGATTAGGTCTTAACCCTAAATTGCACTAAACTCATCTCCTTCAACATGTCCAATGTTACTTTACTCACTGTCATGAATTTTCCTCACGTGGCGCCTGCAGATCAAATCTCTCTTTGAGGTACTTGAGCTTCACGGCTTCATTGCAGATGAGGTATTGGAGCAAACTTGTCTCTTCCAATTGAGAATGAAGAAGAAGATTGAATTTAGGGATTGAAATGAGTACTTCTCACGGCACCTGCAACAAAATAGAAGAAGTCACGTGGCTAGAACTGATTAATTTATAGTTTCTATATATACGTAACTCTGTCGTTATAGATTACAATCCAACTGATAAATCAGTGGAAATTTATTGATAATTTTATTTTCCTATCTATATTTTTGGAGACTTTTGAATCGTGTACCATGACCATCCACGTGATTCTTGCATAAAATTATCAAGTAACTTGATCAAACTTTTCTTCAAGCTTATATATATACACATATATATAAATTTTAAGCGTTGGAGAATTTCTTAAGGACAGAAGTGTTGACATGCTTCACACGTGTACACGCGGCGTGGAACAGAGAAGAAAAGACAAACTTCATTACAGGATGAAAGCTGTATTAACTTTATATATTCTAAATGAGATGTAAGTTAGATATTGCAGGAAAATGTTTGAGATGTCAGATCTTTATGACATCAAAATCTTTTAAATGAGATGTAAGTTCTATATTACGTGAAAATGTTGAGATGTCAAACCAAAATGTTGAGATGACAGGCATGGAGAAATCTTCATTAATCTTTATTGTATTAATTTAAGAATATAGCTAGACACGTCTAAACAAGTTTTAATACATTATACATGTTAAAACGATACATATACAAGCTCTCACGACATCACTGATTTTTTATTCACTATAATATGTTTGGTAGATTTAAACAAGCACGTTTCAAAAAAATTTCGTTTTAATAACTGACGGAATAATTATCTATATTAGTTTCATTGACTTAATACCAATTAATGAAAATTGAAAATAATTTGGCCAAGAGTATTCAATTGATTATATGATACGTGAGATTTCATAAGCAATTTTTCTTGGGGCTGTAGATTGAGAAACGTCTCCATTTAATAACACTAATTAAAAGATCGTGGATAGTGAGTGTTACTGCAGGAACAACATAAAATAGATATTGTTCGCACAAGAAGTTGTTAGTGGTTTTCCACGATAGAGGAGAGGAGATTGGCCAAGCTGTATAAACCAGCCAGTAAAAATGCCTTGATGACCTTTCATGTAAAAGCACAAACACAAATAGTCCTTGAATCTAATAATAATCGCAGTTCATCTAGTAATGATAAGATCGTATATTCTTATTAATTCGTACATTGATCTGACGGTTCTTTAATCAAAGTTGTTCATCGCCAATTACCAATTCTCGTCTCAGCCTGAGAACAGTGTCGAGGCTTGAAGTTAGAAGTATTTTTTTTTTTTTGTTAAAGAAGTTAGAAGTATTTTCGTGAAGGAAAGTTTGTGAGATGCAGAGAAAAGTATCTTAACCGAAACAAATCTGTTAATGGCAAAAGAATTTGTCGAAATGATCAAGGGAAATGAACAGTTTTTTTTTTTTAGTTACTTGATTTTGGAGCGATGAACACGACCTAGAAGCTCAGTAATATGAGCTTAGAATTGAGGGAATACAAGAAGCAACTGTAACTGCAATCTCTCTGGCTGCTCTTTTCCGAGCCCGGTGTGGGAAATGGATGCTTACACCATCGTTAGTGGTCGTTACTCTTCCAAAGTTCTTTTATTAAAAATTAATAAAATAATATAAAAAAAAAAGAATGAGAGAGAACATTCTCGGGGTAGAAACGTTTCTCATATTGATTCCTACACCGGTCAGTTTCCTATTAGTTACAAAATAAAATATATTTTTTGAGAAAACGGGGAAGAATTCTCCCGGTGTAGATGCCCCTTATAATATACAATTATACATGTTAATTAGTACATTTAGGGTTAAGTTTCCTCCAGCTTTTTGCAAGGTCTTACAGTTTGCATCTTTCCGGTGATCTGTTTCTATTTAATTTAGAAAGAACATATTGTTTTAAGATTTTTAATGAAATATCAAATGGCATGAATTGTAAATAATATTAATTAATAAAGAAAAATTGCAAAAATGTTTCTCGAGCTCTCTGCTACACGTCAATCTTTTCACAAAATGTTTTTATTAATATATAGAAGATAAATTAATATTAAAACTAAACTATTTAGAATAATTTAAAATTTTATAAGCATAAATTTTAAACATTTTTATAAATTTAGTTTATTAACTATGCATTTTTTAGTCTTTGGGGTTTCATGATTTGGATTCCTTGTTTGATTGTGTTTGTTCATTTTTTTTTTCCCTCGAAATTAAAAGTATATTCCAAAATCCATACATAATTGTTGCTGTAGCCATGATGGCTTGTTTACTGAATCAGAGTAAAAGATAGTACGTATTACAACAACCAAATCGAGCTAAAGAATGTGCAGCCTCGTTGTACTCTCGTCGTAATTATGCTAGAAGATGCTGGTAGGACTACCCGTCCAAGATATGTTTGATTGTAGACTTGTAGTTTTTACTTTTTGTTGTAATAAATTGGTTTCCCTCCTACTACCAAAAGAAATAAAATAAAATAAAAATCTCAGTGCGGGCTTTTTTAACGTATGCCATTAACTCCTCATGGACATTATCTTTCAATGTATGTAGTGTCTATCATTTAACTCTTTCATTGAAACTCCTTAATTCACGCTGTAATGAATCTTCCTTACGCAGACTTTCTTAGTAAAATAGTCCTATGGAAATTTTTGCTTCTCCTAAACGGCTAAACCATAGAGGCTGATAGTGTCTAATTCGTGTTCCGTTTCACATTTTCCAAACACGTTTTCTTTCTCGCATACGTTCCCGTAAAGACTTTGATTGGAAAATCCCTGAAATACTTATGAATACTATATATATTACAAAATGGGTCCATTTGGGTTAGGATTAATGATGTTACTCTGATGGTGCTTTACTGCTTTTGTTAGAAAAAACTAATAATTAAGTATCCGGCAAGCTGCTTTTTTTCAAGATCTAACACTTTGCATCTATTCTATGATTTCTTTCTAATCATTTCCGTAAATTTTGTTTGGAATTTATATAATTAGCTAACTGAAGTTTTTTAGGAACATATTTTCTGATAAAGAAGTCGACAAATTAAAGGTCGGTCAAGTTAAGAGTGTATGCTGTCGAAGGAATAAGCTAGTGGTCTTTGACTCTTTGTGGCACAAATCACGGATCATAGAAACTTAGAGAGGCTATAAGAAGTCTCGAGTTGACGCTATATTTTCTTAAAGACCAAAGTCAAGAACTAAACTCCAAAATTGATCTTCTTAATTCTTTCTATTTATAGAGAGAGATGGGGAAGCCATAAGCATAACATACTACTACCTCACAAACTCAAAAAAAAAAAAAAAAAAAAGAGTTAAAGGTAACGATGGGTTCAAAACAATCATATTCCTTTGATAGTATTGTTGTTACCTGGTACTTCTTCTTCTTGTTTTCTTTGGTTCTGCTCACTTTTGCTTCTCCTACGCTCCAATTTTGCCGCCATGACCAAAGAGATGCTCTTTTGGAGTTCAAACACGAGTTTCCTTTAAGTTATAAGAGTTCTTGGAACAAGAGCAGTGATTGTTGTTCCTGGGAGGATGTAAAGTGCGATACTAGATCTGGCAAGGTAATTTCACTTGACCTTAACAACATTCCTATCAACAACTCTTTGAAACCAAATAGTGGTATTTTCAAACTCCAATATCTTCAACACCTAGCCCTTTCCTTTTGCAAACTCAATGGTGAGATTCCTTCTTCATTAGGAAAACTTTCTCATCTCACTTATCTTGACCTTTCATAAAATGAATTAGTTGGTCAAGTTCCAACTTCAATTGGAAACTTGACCCAACTACGCTCCTTGATCCTCACTGATAACCACTTGAGTGGAAAACTTCCAGTTTCATTTGCCAATTTAACGAAACTTTCCACACTTCACCTCGCTAATAATAACTTCGAATCTGAGCTCCCACATGAGATGAGTAGACTCCACAACTTGGAGTATGTTATGTTAAGTGGAAACTCATTTTCTGGGCCTTTTCCTACATTTTTGTTCACGATTTCTTCGTTACAAATGGTTTATTCGAGGAAAAACCATTTCAAGGGACCTATAGAGTTTGGGAATACATCTTCATTCTCTAGTCTTCGTGCTCTGTCCCTTTCCAGTAACCAATGCGATGGCCCAATCCCTGAATCTATATCTAAGTTTGTTAATCTCAACATCTTAGATCTTAGTTTCAACAATTTCATTGGGCCAATACCCAGATCAATATCAAAGTTAGCCAACCTCCATTACCTTGATCTCTCCCACAATAAGTTAGAAGGCGAAGTACCACATTGCTTATGGAGATTGCAAGTGTTGAAGCTTTCTTACAATTCTTTTAGCAGTTTTGGAGAATCATCTGAAGTTTTGGATGGAACACAAATGAATGTGTTGAGTCTTATATCAAATTCATTTCAAGGACTGTTTCCCCATTGGATATGCGATCTTAGATCGTTAGCTTTATTAGAGTTGTCCATCAATAACTTTAGTGGCTTGATTCCTCCATGTTTAAGGAATAACGCTAATCTTAAAGTCCTTAATCTTGGAAACAACAATTTCAGTGGAACACTTCCTGATGTGTTTGTCAATGCTACAAAATTAAACATACTTGATGTTAGCTGGAATCAGTTAGAAGGAAAGCTTCCAAAGTCCTTGATAAATTGTAAAGCTATGAAACATTTGAATGTGGGAAGCAACAAATTCAAGGATAAGTTTCCATCTTGGTTGGGCTCTCTACCATCGTTAAACGTCCTCATCCTCCGATCAAATCAATTCTATGGGCCGCTATATGATCACCAAGTCTCCATTGGATTTCAAAATCTTAAAGTCATTGATATCTCACAAAATGACTTCACTGGAACCATCCCATCTTTCTATTTTTCCAGCTGGCGTGCCATGGCCACATCAGAATATGATAACATGTACATGGAAGATTTCATGGTGTATGTTGCTATCTACCGTAATTCAATGGAATTTATGCACAAAGGAGTAGAGACAGAATTTACAAGGATCCGAGAAGACTTCATAGCCATTGATTTTTCGGGAAACAAATTTGGTGGAAGAATCCCTGAATCTATTGGATTGTTGAAGGGGTTGCGTCTACTCAACTTGTCAAGTAATGCTTTCACAAGTGAGATACCTCAATCATTGGCAAAACTGAATAATCTTGAGGCATTAGACCTATCCCTGAATCAATTGTTAGGTCAAATTCCTCGAGATCTTAGTACGCTCTCCTTTTTATCAACCATGAACTTCTCCCACAACAATCTCGAAGGTCCAATACCACAAGGCACACAGTTTCAAAGCCAAAATTGTTCTTCATTCATGGGAAACTCCAAACTCTACGATCTTAGTGGAATCTGCGGGAAACCTCCTGTCCCAAATCTTACACCACGGGAGTTTTCGGAGCCTAAAGAACAAGTGATTAACTGGATAGCAGCGGCAATAGCATACGTACCTGGTATTTTTTGCGGCTGGATCATTGGACATATCTTCGTATCACAAAAACATGAGTGGTTCATTCAAAAGTTCCGTGGAAACAAGCCCAGCGTAGTAATCAAAAGCGCATGTTGAACACGTTCTTGTCCTCTTTGTAAGCATTTGTCAAGCATATATATGTACGTGTTTGTATTAATTTGTCACTGTTTGTTATCACAAAACTCTTTTGTGTGTTGTAATTTTCTGTTCTGTCGATCGTTTTGCAATAAAAGTCTTTGGTGGTATATGATATATACACTCAAAAATGCATTCAAAAACTTATATATGTGAACTCCTTATCATACTGTATGTGTTATAATCAAGAATTAAGTATGCTTTTGTTTTTTTTTTTTTTTGGTGACTTTGATTTATTCATTTGCCCTTGTCATGAAAGACTTAATAAGTTTCTCTACGTGAGGGTTGTTTTTTAATTTGATTTTTCATGTTCTTTTTTGGAGGTGGTCTAATGTTTTTTTTTTTTAAATAACGCTTTCCTTAAGTCATGCTGCATTAAATTTTGCTTCTCCATGAAGACTGAAAGTCTCCAGCACATATTTTATGTCACACTTCCCAAAAAGTACTCTTTCGTCCCACATGATAACATTATATGATAATAATAATGTGGGGTTGTTTTGCAAGCATCTGCAAGCATTACAATGTATTTCTGTTACTTGAGGTAAATTAACGATGTTACTTCGATGTTAGGTCTTATAGACTTATAGTAACTAAGTTTCCTGCTGCTTTTGTTAGGTCTTATAGTATGTATCTTTCGATGATTGTTTCTAATTGATAAGTTTTGTTCGGAATATATGAAGTTAGGTAGCTCACGTTTTTTAGTAACATGTTAGAAGTCGACAAGTCAAGTCAATAGAGTGTGTGATGGATAAATTATGAGGTGGAAGTAGTAACCGAGGAGTTGACTCAAACTCAATAGCTCCACAATTGACTTTTTTTTTTGTTGTCCTTTTTAAAGAGAGATGATGATTCATAAATCATAACCAAACTACAAAAACTGTTCAAAAAAAAAAAAAAAGAAGATGATTCCAAGCCAATATTATTCCTTTTCTGGTATTGTTGTCACCTTGTATTTCTTTTTCTTGGCTTCATGTGTTCTACAAATTCTTGCGTCTCCTACTCCACACTATTGCCGCAACGATCAGAGGGATGCTCTTCTGGAGTTCAAACAAGAGTTTCCGGGAAGAAATATGAACTCCTCGAGTTATAATGATATGAGCTCATGGAACAAGAAAAGTGATTGCTGTTATTGGGGGGCTGTCGTATGCGATGCTAAATCTGGCCAGGTTATTTCACTTGATCTTAGTAAAGTCGCTCTTAACAACTCTTTGAAACCAAATAGTGGTCTTTTCAAACTCCTATATCTTCAAAGGCTATACCTTTTAAATTGCAATCTCTATGGAGAGATTCCTTCTTCGTTTGGGAATCTTTCGCATCTCATGGAGCTTGACCTTTCGATTAATAACTTAGATGGTCAAGTTCCATCTTCAATCGCAAACTTAACCCAACTAAGGTACTTGAGACTTTTGGAAAACAACTTAAGTGGGAAATTTTCTGTCTCATTAGCCAATTTAACGAATTTAGTCCAACTCGAGATCGGTAATAATTACTTTGAACCCGAGCTTCTACCCGACATGAGTCGATTCCACAACTTGGCCATATTTTGGGGTGGAAACTTTTTTGGGCCTTTTCCTACGTCTTTGTTCACCATTCCTTCCTTGCAATGGGTTGATTTGGGGGAAAATAACTTTACAGGACCTATAAGTTTTGGGAATATGTCTTTATCTTCTTCTAGGCTTATGTTTCTAAGCCTAGAAGATAACAAACTTGATGGCCCGATCCCTAAATCCATGTCCAAATTTCTCAATCTCGAACAATTAGATCTTAGGAACAACTCATTCTCCGGACCTTTCCCTACATTCTTGCTCACGATTCCTTCGTTAACAATTGTTAATTTGGCGCAAAACCACTTCAAGGGACCTATAGATTTTGAGAAAACATCGTCATCGTCTAGCCTTGGTGTTCTAAACATTGCTGATAACAAATTCGATGGCCAAATCCCTGAATCAATATCTAAATTTCACAAACTCGGAGAATTAGATGTTTCCAACAACAAGTTGGAAGGCAATGTACCAGGTTGCTTATTGAGTTTGGCATCGCTGAAACTTTCTCACAACTCTTTTACCAGTGTTGGAAAATCATCATCACAAGTTTCGGAACAAGCAGAAATGCGTGAGTTGCGTCTTGATTCGAATTCATTCCGAGGACCATTTCCTTATTGGATATGCGAGATGAGATCGCTAGAGTTCTTAGATATGTCCAACAACAGCTTCAGTGGCTCGATTCCTCCATGTTTTAGGGACATTACTAAATTTCTTGAAGTGCTTAATCTGCGAAACAACAATTTCAGTGGGAATCTTCCAGATGTGTTTGTCAGTGCTACCAAATTAATCCTACTTGATGTTAGCCGCAACCGGTTGGTAGGAAAACTCCCAAAATCATTGATCAATTGCATAGCGATGGAGTTTTTGAATGTGGAAGGAAACAAATTCAAGGACAAGTTTCCATCTTGGTTGAGTTCTCTGCTAAGTTTAAAGGTTCTCATCCTCAGATCAAACCAATTCTATCACCCCCACGTCTCCGTTGGGTTTCAACGTTTAAAAGTCATCGATGTATCACATAACGACTTAACTGGAACTTTCCCAGATTTCTATTTTTCTGATTGGTTCGGAATGTGTCAAACGACTACATTATTAAACCTAGAAAATGATGTTATATATATGGAATATCTCATCGACATGAATAATTACGAAGCTTTCGTGATGAATTCTCGTACTTACAGTAGTTCTATGGAAATGGTGTACAAAGGTGTAGATACAAAATTTGAGAAGATCCGAAAAGACTTCAGAGCCATTGATTTTTCAAGAAACAGGTTTTATGGAAATATCCCTGAATCCATTGGCTTGTTGAAGGGTTTACGTTTTCTCAACTTGTCGAGTAATGCTTTCACAAGCAATATACCTCACTCATTGGCAAATTTGACAAATCTTGAGGCATTAGATGTATCCCATAATCAGCTGTCAGGTCAGATTCCCCAAGATCTTGGTGAGCTCTCCTTTTTGTCAACCATGAACTTCGCCCACAACAATCTTGAAGGTCCAATACCACGAGGCACACAGTTTCAAAGACAAAATTGTTCTTCATTCATGGACAACCCCAAACTTTACGGTCTTGATGATGATATCTGCAGAAAAACTCATGTCCCAAATCCTGCACCACAAAAATCAGAAGAAGAACAAATGATTAGCTGGATAGCGTTGGCAATAGCGTATGGACCTGGTGTTTTCTGCGGATTGGTGATTGGACATATCTTCATTTCACACAAGCATGAGTGGTTCATGGAAAGGTTTCGTAGAAACAATCCCAGAGTTGTCATCAGAAGCGCTCGTTGAACACTTCCTTTGGGTATATCTCTTAGCATTCGTCAAGCGTTTATGTACGTGTTTGTAATAATAATTTGTCATGATGTGTTTTCCAAAAAAAAATTGTGTATTGGAGTTTCCAAATTGATGGTTTTGTAATAAACGTCCTTGGTGGCGGGTACGTATTTGAAATATATTGGCTTGAAAATGCATTCAAAAACTTTTTTTCCCACCTAAATTTCAATCTGAGATAGTCAATGAACTCCTTATCCCACAGTGTATGTAACGAAGAATTTGCTATGCTTTAGATTTCTTATGGATTTGTTTTGTGTAATGAAATTTGGTAGATAAAACAATCTACCTACGAACCTATAAAAAAAAAAAAATCAAATTGCAACGTAGTTTTATAGCATTGATGCCTGTGTAAATGAGCTTGTTCTGTTATGGATTCAAGACAAAACAAAAATCCGATGACTCTAATTATCTGAGGAACTGAAACATTTCTTCTTGTTTATTAATTTCTTGACTTATTTTCCAGTTGTAAAAAATTCATATATACTGGTTAAGTAATTTGGCTTCTCTATTGCTCAATCAGCTCATGAGTAAAGAATATCAGTGGAGTGGCCTAAGTAACAGTAAACAACTTTGATCACAACATATGAAAATCCAATAAACTTTAAATAAGTTTCTGATAAAAAGTGAATCGTGTTGTCCATGTAAGTACTAGTGCCTTTTTTTACGCACCATACTTTAAGCATTTTCTCATCCTCCCACTTGTCGCTATGATTCAAGAAAAAAAAAAAAAAAAAAAAACGGGGACATCCAGAGAAAACAAAATAATCAAGTGTACGCAACCTCACACAAAGAAAATCTCAACATCCAATCATATCCATCCACATCAAAATTATCTCACACGTGGACGGTCACCATCCCTCACATTATATTCGAAGATTGTTTTGGTCTCCATACAAATACAAAGAGATAGCGACGGGGCTGCTAGAGAACTAACCAGAGGATGAAGAAACGAAGAGCGGCGAGGAAATCTCCAACGATGGTGGAGGTCACCGATTGTACAGGTTTAGATTCCGGGGAAGAGACGAGAACCGTGAGGAGATTGATGAAGTTCGAAGACTTGCCTGAGTATTTGAAGGACAACGAGTTTATACACAACCATTATCGTTGCCAATGGTCTCTCAAAGATACGTTCCTCAGTGCTTTCTCTTGGCACAACGAGACTCTCAACATCTGGACGTACGTCTATACACATCAATCTTTCTGATACTTACATTCTAATGTTTTAGTAATCTTTTTTGATAATATTTCATATAATGTTTAGGCACTTAATTGGATTTGCGATATTTTTGTGGATGACGGTGGTGAGTTGCTTGGTGACGACGGAGCTTAGCCTCGCCGGAGTTTTCAACGGCATGTCCGGGTAAGAAGAACCACCGAGGTTGAAATAGTCATTCTGATTAGTATTTTTTTTTTAAGTTAAAAACAAAAAAGTAAAACTGGCCTTTTTTGGGGGTTTGTGTATAATTGGGACCTTGACGATAGAGCGAGGATTTGCCTCTCAAGCAATCAGACTCTGCTTCTTCACGTAAGTATTTTTTGTATTCTTTTGATGCGTATATTGGTGCTTTCTAGTGACATTTTTTAATTGCCGCCTTATCTTATCTTATGTCACATGCATGCTGAATAATAATATATAGTTTTCATACCTCTTTAATCAAAGCTTATATAATCTTTGAATTAAGTCATTATTATTTAATTATCTCATATTAATAATTTGGAAGTAAATTTGCTAAAATAATATTTTATTTGTAAATTATCATGTGAAATTGTCCAATTACATATTTATTAATTAAATGTTGATATTAATTTACATAAATTAAAGTAAACAATATACATACATAAAAAAAAAAACATTTTAATTTATCTATGTTAACCAAAAATATACCAAAGCTGCAATAAAAAGTAAATTCATAATATATTAACCTAATCGTTTTCATTTTCTAATCATGCAAAGTAGTGATAAATTGCCCCCACCATGTGTCGTTGTTTTCGACATATTTCTTGGATCTTTTCGTCTCTCTTGTGCTTTGAGCCCACCAAAGATCACATAAAGTTTTGAGAAAACAAAAAAAAAGATAAAGAATGATCCTTTTCTCATTATGACTAAACTTAAAATGATTCTCCCTCTAGCAGGATTCGAACGTGACACAACACATATCAGGTCTTAAAACTCAAGGAGAACCTATTCCAAAATGGCCATGGCTCGTGTACTTAGCCGGATCAATGGGTTGCTTAATCTGCAGCTCTGTTTCACACCTCCTCGCTTGCCACTCAAAACGTTTCAACCTCTTCTTTTGGCGTTTGGACTACGCAGGAATCTCACTTATGATCGTCGCTTCTTTCTTTGCACCAATCTACTACGCTTTCTCCTGCCACCATAACTTCCGTTTACTCTACTTGTCCTCGATCTCAGTCCTCGGTCTCCTCGCTATCATTACTCTCCTCTCTCCAGCTCTCTCATCGCCGCGTTTCAGAGCTTTCAGAGCAAATCTTTTCCTAGCAATGGGATCATCTGCCGTGATACCTGCTGCTCATGTGCTTTGCCTTTACTGGGATCACCCTAACGTGTTCGTCGCCCTAGGTTACGAGATTGCTACGGGCTTGTCGTATGCTTTGGGAGCAGCGTTTTATGTTAGCCGTGTGCCTGAGAGATGGAAGCCTGGAGCGTTTGATATGGCAGGACATAGCCATCAGATATTCCATGTGTTTGTAGTTTTTGGTGCTCTTGCTCATTGTGTGACCACTCTTTTCATCATTGATTTTGTACGGGCTTCCCCTTCTTGTGAGGTTTAGCCTAACGATATTGTTAGTAAGCCTCTGTGATCTTACATTACATTCCCATGTATGCGATCTAATAGCTGGTTTGCATTGAACTGTCTATGGCTATTTTGAGACTTAATTCATCATTTAAATCTCATTTTCAATATCGAAATAGTTCCTTGGAAGAGAAGAAACAATGAGAAAGGAGGAATACAGAGGACAGCTATAACATTTTGATTCCTCTGTTTTTTTGGGAGATTGAAAATATTTAGCAGTGGTGAAGGTTAAGGTACAAAAAAGGTTCTTCCAAGGAAATAAATGAGTTCAATAGCAATGTTCTAGTTTCAGGACATTCTGGTTTTCGAGGGTTTTTTTATATATTGCTAGATCGACTAGGGAATAGTAAGAATGAAGCCTTTTGTTATGCATCTTATTAGAAGTATTCATATCATTCTGATTAAGATGTAAACATTGCATGTTTAACATATGGATTGTCCACTCTATTTGACAATCATCAATATCGCAAGCAATGTTTAGGCTCTGTCTTGTATTAAAAAAAAAAAAAAAAAAAAAAAACCTTACATGCAATTCTTTAGTAGAAAAAGATTCTGTGTGATCCTTTCTCTAAAACTGAGGTTTCTGACGTACACGAAATTCCAACATATCATCATCAAGGATTCTACATGTAAGATCTCCTTTCATGATATGGTTTCCTTGGTGACTTGGTGTCATCATTGAACAGAGTAGTACATCAACTTTGTATCACATCTTGTGAACAATAGTTTTTTTTGTCTCCTTTCTTGTGCATCTATGATGTTCTCGTGACTTATGGCATATGGACCAACAAAATCGACAGCCAAATAAAACAATCTATCTGAACCCCCATATGTAGTACTCCAATCAGATGTGTACACAGTATATCATATATAACTTAAAATGAAAATCAATAGCAATCTTTTTTTTTTCCAATGAATGTAAAATTTATTCATTAGTTGCAATCTTCTCTAAACAAAATCAAGAATCAGAGTGAAATTGTAAAATGGACCATGTGAGGGTGTTAAAAGATAGTACTTTCACAAGCCCCACAGGAGCCAATACTTGGTCTTTGTAATAAGCCGTTGTAGACTTAAAAATATTTAAGAATAATACTAGATTTCAACAAGAAAAAGAAATTTAAAATCATTTTAAAGGTCTCAGACGATTAAAAAAAAAAGTATATATCATTTTAAAGGAATAAAGGTAATCACATAAAATAATAGAAAGTCACATTTTATCATTATTCAAAGTTTCATCAGTATTTCAGAGAAAATATTTGACTCAGAAAAAAAAAAAATTTGTCTGATTCTGATACTAATCCTCTTTTCCTAATAGATATTTCAATGAGTCACATTAAGCATTCAAAGTTTAATTGATTTTTGTCAGCTCTTTTCTTGGTATCTCATAATTATTTTAGAGGACTATTAACCCTTTTTTTCCTCTCACAATTTATGAATGGCCCTTTCGAAATTAAGAAACTTTTTTGCTTTTGATGATGATATGGACAAAGCATAATTAATGGTTTTTGTTGGTCAAGCGTGTTTTCTCTGAATGAGTAATTTTTCCTTCTTTTTTTTTGGTTTTTTTCCATCTATAAGGTACTAATTTTGTCTAATTTAACATTTTAGTTTCCAATGTGTCATTATTATTTACGATAAGTTTCCACATAAAGCGTTTTTTGACATCTTTGTGAGCCAAACTTTGTGGACAATACTTGTGTTCTTCTGCAACTTAACGAGGTATCATTACTGAAATTCTTGTTCTCTAGACTTTTACAAAAAAAAACTTCAGAATCTAGGAGCTATATAGTCTTTGCTACAATCTAGTGGTCATTAAGTAATTTCTTGAATTGAAAGATAATATATATTGCAAATTTGCAGAGAGATATGGTAGGAAGAAGCTGCAGCTTAGATACGCGTGGACTTGAGTCCACGGATCTTAGAATAGCTTTTTATGAAATGAAAGAAGATGTAGAGAGGCTAGAGGGAGAGTTGGATGCTGAAAGAGAAGCTACTGCTTCGTCAGTGAGCGAAGCCATGTCCATGATACGTAGGCTTCAAGGCGAGAAGGCGATGCTTGCTATGGAAGCTAGCCAGTACAAGAGAATGGTTGAGGAGCGAATGTCTCTCGCTGAGTTCTCGATGGAGCTTTTGGAGGATCTGAATTACGAGAAAGATGTTGAAATCAAGAATCTTGAGTGTGAATTACATGCCTACAGGTGTAAGCTTACGAGCTTGGGATGTAACGGAACTGATGAGGATTGGGTGAGATTTTGCGATAGGTCTCAAACGCCGTCTTCTGAATCGATTAGTACAGTTCCTGTGGAGAAGGGAGTTATAGAGCAGAGCTTGGATTCAAGAAGGGATAAGGAGAAGGATAACGATTTGTATTGGGAGGGGATCAAGAAGCTGGACGAGCAATTGAAAGAGCTTAAGGGTTTTCGAGATTCTTTAAGAGAACAGTGCAATACTTTGAAGCAGGAGGCTGAAACTAAGAATGGAGAAAAGGGTTTGTTGTGTAAACCTGATTTGTTGGTGAAAAAGATGTCCAAAAAGTCATCAAAACAGAGAAGAGACAGAAGCATCAAAAGAGATCATGCGCGGGGGAGTTGTTCTGCAAACGATTCAGAGTATCAGGCCGAGTTGCAAAGGTTGAAAGAGAGAATAGAGCTGCTTGAGCGGGAAAGATGCAACACAGAGCCAGCTCAAGCTATTGTAGTAAAGCAAGAAAATATGAATCTGCAGAGAAAATCAGAAGAAGAGTTAAGATCTGCAATGTTTGGTTATGACTCAGCTACTGTTTCTGTTCAAGAGGTATGGTAATATCAACTTCTTTCAATAAAATTTTATATAGTACTTAAGTGCTAACAAAATCTTTGCATGTCTATTTTGAAACAGGCTATGCTTTACTTCTGGCTATAAGACACGCCTTTCTTTTTGAGATAACGATTTTAGGGCGAGTATTCCAGACGTTTGAGAATCTTATAGTGTGTTATTGAGATTAGTGAAGGCGTGAGATTACTATTGCACTTGCATTTGTTTTTTTAGCTTGTAGTAATTAAGAACCATATCTTCTGTAATGTTTGAGTCTTTGAGAAAACAAATCTTCTTCTATTTCTAGATATTTTTATTGTTTTAATCATACTTGTTCATATTTTGATGGACAAAAAAAAAAAAAAAAGAGAACCATGAAAGTGAGATTTACCAACCTGAAGAGTTTTGTGGATGCTTTGTCATTTCAGCACCAAATAAAATCTTAAACCTCACAGTCACCAATCTTGGATTGTCTATACATAATCCTAAGCAAATAGCTAAAATTAAAGCCCTTCTTTGATTGGTTGCGGTTAGAACTAAATTTAACCGATAGGGGATAGCCAGATAAGGTCACAAGTAGCTATCAACCAAACTTTTTCTAGTTCTGTCTCTAAGCATAATCTTTTCTCATGGTTATTCGTCATCATAGCTCTTTACATTCTAAGGCCTAATCCGAAAAGTATATATTCCTTTCACCATCTCAAAACCTTTTCTTCATTGGCACGATACAACTAAGTCTATAAACCATTTGTGTCACTATCAAATAGAGGCAGCATTTTCAGTTTACCACAACTTTGTGATTACTCATATTCTCTGTTGGATGTCACACTCAAGAAGCATATCTCATCTCTTTTACGGACTTATACCGTCCTCCTTGTGTGTGCATCCGGGATTTGCTATGCACTTGAAAAGATTATTAATTGTTTGATCTTTTTTTACTTTTGCACCTACCTCATTATCACTTCTAGCTTGTCCTATAGCATCTTCTTTTGCCCAATACTATTGTTTGAAGATGATGTTTCTACAGAAACTACTTTAGTGACGATAAGACGAGGATACAATATTGACATTTGACAAGTTAAAAGATAAAAATATGAAGCTTCAATCAATAACGCTCAGATATTTCTGTCAAACCAATCAAAAAGTTTGAAATCTTACGCATTCGTTTGCTGCAAAATCAAACTTAGCATAAGGAAATTTCTGAAGTTGTAACGTATCAAAAAGATTGTATTTGCTTTTGTTTCTTGGCTCATCACTTCTGTCTAATATGGCAGAAAGAGACAAATCTGATGGCATGTTGACCTTTGTCGATGTTGATGTAACCCATTAATTCTTACTTAATTTAGAAATATTAAACTAATAACGGACTAATAATGATCAACACAGTGGAGAGATTAATTAAGCAGACATCAGCTTCCACTTACAATATAAACCTCTGCTACAAATTTTGTATTTTAATCCAGAGTTAGGCACAAAAAGATTTTGATAAGATAATAATGCAATGGAAGAGTAGGAGAAGCTTCGCTGCTATATTCATAGCACGCACATAAGATATGATCATGATTACAGAAAACACACCTAATCTTTTCATTTAAAATTATCAACCAATGAATGTTAAATAGAAGATTTGGTTGAAAAATCTAACTTTTATTTTCTAAACAATGCAATTTGACTCAAGAATCCAAGAAATATCATTAAAAGAATGAATACAATTATCAAAACTGTCTGAAATATTTGATTCATCAGAAAACCATCATGAACTAGCTTCTCCTTGTGTTTCTTGAGATGAAATATGAAAAAGAGAAGGACAAGCAAAGAGATACTCTTTAAGCCGTCCCATCTCATGTGCAACATCTAGCATGTCAGGCCTAGTTGAAGGATTGTATTGAGTACATATCAATCCCAACTCAATCATTTCCATTATGACTTCTCTCCATAGCATTTCACATCTCTCTGGTTTCCCCTGCGGTTTCCATCTGAGCAACGCTTGTTCGATGATTCCCTCTAGAGAATTCGGGTAATGTGACTTCATAAACTCATGTAAGCTTGATCCTTCATTGACAAGAACATCTGTTGGTCGCCTTCCGCTCACAATCTCTAGCAGGAGAACCCCAAAACTGTACACATCTCCATGTGTCGATGCACGTTTCCCCATTCCATATTCTGATGAATAATCACTAACCATTTAGTTTAGAGACTAAGAGAGACTACTAAGTGAAACTTTAATAATGTTTTGAGAATTGTGTACGTACCTGGTGCAATGTAACCGACTGAACCGCATAACAATCCATCTGGTGAGCCAAATGACACTGAATCATCCGTAGAAACTGTTTCTTCAACGCCTTGAACAAATCTTGAAATCCCAAAATCTGTAACCAGAGCGGTCATTTCATCGTCAAGAAGGATATTGCTTGGTTTGAGATCACAGTGAACAACTTTGACAGGTGAGTAGTGATGCAAGTAAGCTATTCCTTCCGTGACATCGCTGCATATGTTCACCAACTGAATCAAATCCAAGTTCTTGCTCGAGTACTCTCCCGGATATAAGTGTCTCTCTAAGCTTCCATTTGGCATCAGTGGCAGAACAAGAGCCTTGAAACCAGGTTTGCTACAGGTTGTGATGATCTTGATCAAGTTCCTGTGCTTTGTTCTCTTCAAGATCTGACATTCTCTTTTAAAACTCCCAGAGAACTCCATTGCGGTCTTTGGATCGAGTACTTTAACTGCGATCTTAGTGTTGTTCCTTAGAACTCCCTTGTAAACATGACCAAATCTCCCTGAACCAATCAAGCTTGAAGCATTGAAACCTCCAGTTGCTGCAATGAGCTGCTGATATGATATTCTTGGGTACTTCGGGTCATTCCGGTTCTGTTTTTCCTCGTCTTCCAACTCTTCTTTGTCGTACACTGTTAGATTTTTTCCAAATCTTGATCTTTGGACCAGAGGATACCCAAAAAAACAGAGAAAAGGAGTTGCAATCAACGATAACAGAACCGGTAGAAGAACAGAAGTGTACTTGTGTTTCTTCTTGCAGGGTTGCATGCCTTTTATAGAACCACACAAGAGAGTATCTCCAAGAAAAGACTCAATGGACAGCTTAGAGAATGATCCTTTATCAGATACGTTCCCATAGAACAAGTTGAAGGAGAAATTCAAGTTCTTGAGAGTCGAAGACTGTTGAAAAGAAGGCGGTATAGCTCCATTTAATCTGTTGAAAGAAACATCTAGCTCTTTAAGATATGGCAATTGGCCTATTGATGTTGGAAGCGTACCGAATAAACCATTTCTTGAAAGATTCAGATGCTCTAATGCAATGCAGCTTCCGAGCTGAGGTGGAATCTTCCCTGAGAGTTTGTTGGAAGACAGATCAATGGAGAGAACCATATCCATTTTGCTTAGCTCCAAAGGTATTCCCCCGCTTAAGTGGTTGCTAGAGAGGTTAAGATACAGTTTCAGGTTTCTGAGATTGGAGACAACTTCAACTGGAATCTTCCCTGAGAGGTTGTTGTGAGAGAGATCAAGAATCTCAAGATTGATACATTTTCCGAGGCTTTGAGGTACCATACCAGAGAGATGATTTCCGTAAAGTAAAAGTCTTCTCAGCTGAGAAAGGTTAGCGAAACTATCCGGGATTGAACCAGAGAGCTTGTTTCTTGAAACATCAAGAAGACCAAGACGAGGTATTTCCCCGAGTTCCATTGGAATTTCGCCGGTTAAGAGATTATTTGAGAGATAAACCCTTTCAAGCTTGTTTAACTTACAAAGCTCTCGTGGTATAGGACCGGTCAAGAGGTTACTCGACAAGTTTAGAAGGGTTAGGTTCAAAAGGTTTGATATCTCTGGAGGTATAGAGCCATGGATACGGTTTTGTTCAAGATGAATCTGCACAAGATTTACAGAGAGGTGCCGTATGGAAGAAGAAATCTCTCCTCCGAGGCTGTTTCCGGCTAACTCGAGCTCTTGTAGGTCAGGGGAATTGGCTAAAGAGGAGAAAAAAGGTTCGAGGTTGGTGTTGTTGTTGTGGCTAACGAAATGGTTATAAGAAAGGTAAAGAAACTGAAGTTGTGGCATCTTGCTTATGACTTGAGAAGGTAACTCTCCTGTTAACAGATTTGACTCCAAATCCATCCATTTGAGATTTGTAGAGTTTGATAGCGAAGACGGTACAGTCCCCACGAGCTTGTTGGACCAGAGGAGAAGAAACCGAAGCTCTTTGAGATGACATTCTTTCTTGAGAGGTATTTCTCCGGTTAGAGAATTGTTAGAAAGGTCTATGTATTGGAGAGATGAAGAAGAACCATTGCAAAAGAGCTGAACCGGGATTGAACCAGTTAACCGGTTGCTTCCAAGATCAAGATACACAAGACGGTTAAGCGAACCAAGCTCTTGTGGAATGTTTTCTTGTAAGAGATTCTCAGAGAGGCTTAGCTGCTTCAAGGTTTTATGCAATGAGCCTATCTCTTGTGGGATTTTTCCAACGAAGAAGTTTCTTGAAAGGTCAAGAACCGTTAAAGCGGTTAGGTTGGCGATCGACGGTGAGATGACACCGCTGAGATCTCGACCGCTGATGTCCAGCTCGATCACTCGAGTGCTCTCTTTGTTACACTTCACACCAGACCATTTACAAACATCAACAGAAGAAGAAGTAGAAACTGAAACCCAACTGCTTAGAGAGTTATGAGGATCTGAAACAATGACCGATTTGAAAGAAAGCAGAGACGCTAGATCACTTTTTAATAACTCATGATCGTTCTCTTTAGAAGCAAGAACGGTCATAACAGTGATCAAGAACGAGATAAACAACAAAGAACAAGAACTCATTTTGTTTTTTTTTGTAGGTGTAGTTTAATTGAGACAACAAAGAAACAAAAATGGTGTTTGACTATACACACATATATATGTTATACAATCGAAGAGAGACAGTATCTCTTTTATAGTTTCTGCCTAACTAACGTTTAAAGAAGAAAACGAAACGTTTACAATTTTAACGTTTGGACTTTGGCGCCTATGATGTTTGACTTGTAAAGTCAACCAATGAGATGTGAACGCGTCTGTAATCTCGGCCACGTCATTTAATCGTTTTATAAATGCCGTGTGGTTAACTTTTTTTTCGTGAAGGTGTGTGTTAATCTTCGTATAGTGGTGGTGTATATGTCAGCATAAAAAACTAGCTTAAGGCCTAACTCCACCATCTGTTTTTGAGTTTTTTTATATTGGAAAAAGTATATACTAGATTATAGATTAGACTAAATAGTCACGTTTGTGATATTTATTGGGTTTGGGAGTGAGATTAGTAGGTGATGCTTTAAAATAATAGTGAAATAACATAATAATCTACAGGGGTGGTGTATTCTCAACAGCGTCCGATATGGCACCCATGTCGAGCATAATATATATCAAATGGGGTGTTTAACATGATGATTATTATTAGACAAAAAAAAAAAAAAGTTAAGAAATAGGAAGATGGCTTGGTTGTGTTTTATGATTTGGGTATTTAAGCACTGATGTTTAGGGTACGGTCATATAAGATAAATTAATTAACCTAGCCCACCACACCAATGCGACTAGATTAAATAAGTTGTTGCAACTTGTTGCTCCAGTATCGAACTTTTGTCTTTTGTGATTTTGTTAATTATCACAATCTGGTCCGTCTCGTACGCGGACACCATCATATTTTATCTCAATTTTGTTAAAGACTGTTCTTGTTTGTCAATTTTCATAGACTATTCATTTTAGCCGTATAAGTTGCGCTAATTTCTTATATAGGGCAGCGACGTTACAAATTAAAGAAGTATGGTTTAGTGCAATACAGGACAATCGATGCAACAAATGTTAAATGAAGAGATTAATAAGTGCAATATGAGTAAAATATGTATTAGGCTTTGAATTATTTTTTACTTAAGTGCTCCAAATAATTTGTTTTACATAAAATTGTGAAAAATATGAAAAAATCACAATCGAAAAATTCATTGGAATTTCTATCAAATCCTAATTGGCATATAACATGTAACGTCTTGACTGCCACTTCTCAGTGGGCTCATGTCCAATCATAGTCCATGAGCTCACTTTTTTTAATGGTTCTCACGCTTTTTCACTAGGCCCATGAATCTATCTATATCCGATGATATAGGTGGCCAAATCACTATATGATTTTTCCCTATGTTTTGTCCTCACTCGTACAGTTCCGACAGTCATTTCTCGGAAGATCATCCATCCTGAGACTATTCCAGCTCAAGCACACTTAACTCTAGAGTTTTCTCAGGACCTTTGACCGAAAAGATAAGTACACTTTGGTGACATACGTGGTCAAATCAATTTTTTAAACATTTCTGCAAGTCTCTGAAACCGGGTGTCAGATAACCTAATATTTATTTTTCAAAATCATGCAATGCCTTATTGATTACATAATCTTCGTGTAAGTTGTCCAGCTTTTTTATATCCAGTTTTAAAAAATTCACAGTGTAAAGATTCCTCCGCAATTGGCAAAACAATCGTTAAAGAAAAACAAAATAACTTTGTATCATAAAGAAAACAAGTATGTTGATACTCCATGAACAGTTTCGAGATGTTATTGAGCTACGTTTGTTTAAATTCTCTTCATATTAAAACCTTAGTCTTATGCCACCATTCATGTCGGTGATCAATCGCGATAGACACATCATGTTTTAGACATAAAAGAAAGATTGAAAAACGGTCTCAAACAGAAGATTGACATAAATGTGTGACTTACTTTTTTGTGTTGTCTTTTGTTTTTGTTTTTGCTGTGATACAGTTTTAGTCCATTTATTTTATTCCCAAGTTTTTTGACGGTGATTAGTTCTATCTTCTATGTGAAACTTGCATCATCAATTTGAAAATTTCTTGTTATCCTTGTTGGGTTTATTTCTTCTTCACAAACTATACATGTTGCTCATGAACAACGGCTATGCTGTATCTTTCTAACCACTCTAACTGATAAGTTCTTTGGTATATCTGATCCCAACAATTATATAGTTGGTTTTCTATATGGCTACGAAAAGATAGAAATCTCTTGTGTAGTGATGGTGCCACAACAGTGTTGTCATCACAAATTTCACGTTGTTGCACCTATTCCTCAAATTCAGATTCTATATCTTCAGAAATATTTTAGGAGTTAAGTTCAGTAATCATGTGGATACTTAACCAATTTGTTATCGCTATATAAAATAAGTTTTCATTTTATAAAGATGTTATGTTAGAAAAGTAAAATAATTATATTTATATTATATGTTTAATATTTTTAATAGTATAAAAGTAAATAAAAATAAAATGTTTGTTTTTTTTGAATATCTTATAAATCATTCTAGAATTCTATTGTGATTTTTTTTTAAAAAAATATTTGGGGAAAATATAAAATATCTATTGTGGAAAAAAAAAACAAAAGAGTAGAGGTTTTAGAGAGGTTTGTTGGATTGTTTTTTGTTGCTCACACAAACACAAAGTTTCTTTTCTCTTCTTCAAATGTTCATAAGAAGACGACCAATACCTTATCCTTTACTATCTCCTCCTCCTTCCTTCCATGGCTTCCGCTGCGGCGGCTTCTCCTTCTCTCTCCTTAAACCAAACCTCTCATTTCCAACACCAAACTTCCCTCTTCACCTGCCTTAAACCTCCTTCCTCCCCCGCCCTCTTCCGCCGCAAAACCCTTCCTTTCTTCCAACGCCACTCACTTCCGATTTCAGCTTCCTCTTCTTCTTCTTCTTCCTCCTCCTCTTCTACTTCTCTCTCTGTTCACGAGAAACCCATTTCGAATTCCGTTCATTTCCACGGCAATCTCATCGAGAGCTTCGAGAATCAGGACTCCTCATACGCCGGAGCCATTAAAGGAGCGAGCTTGGTTGAGGAGCTTGAGAATCCGGTAGAAAGGAATGGGCTTTCTGGTCGGAGGAGGCTGTTTATGCAAGACCCACCGTGGATCTCTGCTTTGTTTCTCAAGGGTTTGAGTAAAATGGTTGATCAGACTGTTAAAATTGAGCACAAAGACATCGATAAGAGGAAGTTTGATTCTTTGAGGAGACGTCAAGTGAAGGAAGAGACTGAAGCGTGGGAGAAGATGGTTGATGAGTACAGAGATTTGGAGAAGGAGATGTGTGAGAAGAATCTAGCTCCGAATTTGCCTTATGTGAAACATATGTTCTTAGGGTGGTTTCAACCGTTGAAAGATGTGATTGAGAGAGAGCAGAAGCTGCAGAAGAACAAGAGCAAGAAGGTTAGAGCAGCTTATGCGCCTCATATTGAGCTTTTACCTGCTGATAAAATGGCGGTTATTGTGATGCATAAGATGATGGGGTTGGTTATGTCCGGACATGAAGATGGGTGTATCCAAGTTGTTCAAGCTGCTGTCAGTATTGGCATAGCTATTGAGCAGGAGGTATGAATGAATGAATAGTCAGTTTAGTTTAGTGAAGAAATGATGTACTGAGTTGTTGTGGTTTTGGTTGATCTCTTTAGGTGAGGATTCACAATTTCTTGAAGAGAACTCGGAAGAACAATGCAGGGGACTCACAAGAGGAATTGAAAGAAAAGCAATTGCTTAGGAAACGTGTTAATAGTTTGATTCGTAGGAAAAGGATCATTGATGCACTAAAAGTTGTGAAAAGTGAAGGTACCAAACCATGGGGGCGAGCTACACAAGCTAAGGTCTGTGGCGTTTTAAACACTTTTGAGTGAAATTGATGGTACTTGTCTTCGATAGTGAAATAATTTAATCTTTGTTGTTGTACTCTTGTCAATTTTCAGCTTGGAAGCCGTCTGCTAGAACTATTGATTGAAACAGCTTATGTACAACCTCCTCTTACCCAGTCAGGAGACTCTATACCCGAGTTTCGACCTGCATTCAGACACACGTTTAAAACCGTTACCAAATATCCAGGGTGAGAATGCATATTCGTTGTCGTACCAGTTTGAGGAGTACCTGACACATTTCTCTCTTTGTCTTATACTTATCTAAGAAAATTTGGACTTTGTAGGTCAAAGCTGGTTAGGAGATATGGAGTTATTGAATGTGACTCGCTTCTCCTTGCAGGACTGGATAAGTCTGTGAGTTAAAACGTTTCTTTTCTGGTTTAAAGCTATTCCATTCATGAGCTTTTAGGTGATCTTTTATTGTTATTGTCTCATGCAGGCTAAGCATATGTTAATTCCTTATGTTCCGATGTTAGTGCCACCAAAGAGATGGAAAGGGTATGGCTTTGAAAAACTCTTTCTTCTTTGGCTCTAGATTTTATCCCCATACGTACGATTGGTGCTCTTTAATTGAGAACCTCATGCCCACACATTATTTATATGGCACTTACGTATGCAAATGCTGTGACATTTTCTTCAGATATGACAAGGGTGGTTACTTGTTCTTACCTTCCTATATCATGCGTACTCATGGATCCAAAAAGCAGCAAGATGCACTTAGAGATATTAGTCACAAGACTGCTCATAGAGTATTTGAGGTACATTGGTATTATCGCTCTTGTAAATTATGTTTTGTTGTTGCTGTCTGGTAAATTGTAATGTTTTACATTACTATTTATATTCCGAAATTGAATTTGAACAGGCATTGGATACACTTGGGAACACCAAGTGGAGGGTAAATAGGAAAATACTTGATGTGGTGGAGAGGCTCTGGGCTGATGGAGGCAACATCGCAGGATTAGTTAATCGTGAAGACGTAAGTCACTAAAAATGTTATTGGATTTCTGCTGTTTTACCTTTCAGGGTTTCATTTCGAGAGTCAATTAGGTTTTAGTGGTATGTGTCTGATGTATTCTGTTCTCTTTCTTGTTTATTTGTTTAGGTTCCCATACCAGAGAAACCATCCTCTGAGGATCCAGATGAAATCCAAGCCTGGAAGTGGAGTGTTCGAAAGGCCAACAAGATTAACAGAGAGAGACATTCTCTAAGATGTGATGTTGAGCTCAAACTTTCTGTAAGAAATACTTTCTTACTGCTTACAACATTTTGTTCCATCTTCACTTGACTATCAAAAAAATATGAACTAAAAAATTGTCAATTCAGGTGGCTAGAAAAATGAAAGACGAGGAAGGATTCTATTACCCTCACAATCTTGACTTCAGGGGCCGTGCATACCCAATGCATCCTCATCTGAATCATCTGAGTTCTGATCTTTGCCGTGGAACCCTGGAGTTTGCTGAAGGACGACCACTTGGAAAGTCAGGCTTGCATTGGCTGAAAATACATTTAGCAAACCTCTATGCAGGTGGTGTTGAAAAGCTCTCACATGATGCGCGTCTGGCTTTTGTGGAAAACCATTTGGATGATATAATAGATTCAGCTGAAAATACTATACATGGAAAACGATGGTGGTTAAAGGCTGAAGATCCGTTTCAGTGTCTAGCTGCATGTGTTATTCTGACACAAGCCTTGAAAAGCCCTTCACCTTATTCAGTAATTTCCCATTTGCCTATTCATCAGGTAAGCACCGTAAACTTGTATCCAAAGTTATTCTACTCTTTACTTGACACTTGTTTTAATTATTTTCACCAGATGATCTTTCCATTGGGCTGTCAATCAACTATGCTATATATTTTCAATTAATCTGTCAATTAACACTTTTTCCTTGAATAATTTCTGTGTGCAGGATGGGTCGTGCAATGGTCTACAGCATTATGCAGCTTTAGGAAGAGATAGTGTAGGCTCTCTTGTGAACATTTATATCTGGCTTTTTCTCTCATTTGGAGTAATTTACAATCTCATATAGTTCTCTTCTTGTAACATGGCTTCTCTCAGTTTGAAGCTGCGGCAGTTAATCTAGTTGCAGGAGACAAACCAGCTGATGTCTATTCTGAAATTTCACGGAGGTATCATATCAATTTTATATGGAATTCATTTATTCGAGTTGGAATCATATCAAGCGTAGTTTCTAATGGTTTTCCTCTCTGTCTCTCTTTCTCACTCCTCTCGTCTTTGCTTGTGCTGAGATAGAGTCCATGAAATAATGAAGAAGGACAGCAGTAAGGATCCTGAGTCAAACCCAACCGCCGCATTGGCAAAGATCCTTATCACTCAAGTGAGTCTCAATGGTTTTTTATTGAACATAAAGCCATGGGAAAAGTTCTTCCCAATGAACATAAAGCTATGTTTTCTTCTGATTTCAGGTCGACAGAAAGCTAGTAAAGCAGACGGTAATGACGTCAGTATATGGTGTCACCTATGTTGGAGCGCGTGAACAAATAAAAAGAAGATTAGAAGAGAAAGGTGTTATCACTGACGAGAGAATGTTATTTGCTGCTGCTTGCTATTCTGCAAAAGTAAGAAGAATAGTAGCATTCTCGCAAATACTAGTTACTTTGTTTCTAGTTATAAACTAATTTTATGCTTGAAACATTTCTCCTCAGGTGACTCTAGCTGCCCTTGGAGAAATATTTGAAGCGGCACGTGCCATTATGAGTTGGCTTGGTGATTGTGCAAAGGTGTGGTCTTGTAATATGATTGTTAACTCTGCTGTTTTACGTTTAGTAAATGAGAGACCTAATCGTGTTTTCTTTTTGACTTGTCAACTTTACAGATAATTGCTTCCGATAATCATCCAGTGAGATGGATCACACCTCTTGGGCTTCCTGTTGTGCAACCCTATTGCAGAAGTGAAAGACATCTGGTAAGTGTTATCCATTAAGAATTTGTCATGTAAACTACAAATCATCCCATCGTGGGAGCCAATAATTTTGACTATTGGTATCAACTATGACCATTATGGTTGCAGATAAGAACATCTCTTCAGGTTTTGGCTCTGCAGCGAGAAGGTAACACGGTAAGCCTATTTGTTCCTCTCTTTGTGAGCACTGAGAAAATTTCACTTGTATGATCCCGTAGACTTAAATACTTGTAATGTCAGGTGGATGTTAGGAAACAAAGAACTGCGTTTCCTCCAAATTTTGTGCACTCATTGGACGGCACTCACATGATGATGACTGCAGTCGCATGTCGAGAGGCTGGCCTAAACTTTGCAGGTTAGTCCTGTTAATTTAACTGATGACTTGCCAACCAAAAAAAAAAGTTGGAATATCTACTTATACAAAGCCTGGGTTTTGCAGGTGTGCATGACTCCTACTGGACCCATGCATGTGATGTTGACACAATGAACAGAATACTAAGGGAGAAATTTGTTGAGCTTTACAACACACCGATCCTTGAAGATGTAAGTATTCGATAACTGTCTCGTTAGAAGCTTAAATGCCTGACTTTCTTTTCCTGCACATATGCCAAAGCAAATGAATGTGATAACCATCAGACGATTTTCAAACCATATGTGAAGTAGTTTCCAGCTTTACTGAATCAAGGTCCATGAATTTACTGAATCAATTGTTAGTTTTATACTAACAGAGCTTTATTTATCGAATATCAACATTAATGGTGATGCTCTAGTTAGTACTTCTTTCTCTAGTTAGTATAAATTATAGCCTTGATTGTCTTGTTGACATTGTTGTGTTCTTGATACAGTTGCTCCAAAGTTTCCAAGAAGCATACCCGAATCTCGTGTTTCCTCCAGTACCGAAGAGAGGGGATTTTGATTTAAAGGAAGTGCTCAAATCACAGTACTTCTTCAACTGAGTCCTGCACACTTAGCACCAGCGAACTGTCTAAAAACGGAGCAACTCAGAGATCTTTCTTTGGTGGCCTGTAGATACCATCCACCACCTCAAAACGACATGGAAAGAACCAGAAAGGTGCACGAGGAGACGACTGCTACTGCAACACACTTAAGAGATAAGATTCTGACATAAACAATCTTGCAGCAGAGGCATTCAGACAAACCTACTTAGATCAATTTTGGCATCATTGAAGAAGTTTCTAGCTCAGAAGGTAGGTCCTAGCCAATCTTGAATAATGGATGCAAGGCATGAGTCACTGCATCAAGCTTGTTTCGTGTTTTTTTTTGAGGATGAGATTAGGATTAGAGTTTTGTTGTATTTGTCATTCGTAGTGTTGATGTACAGAGAGAGACTTCATATACAAATCAAGAACACAAAACCAGAAGGGCACTAGTGTTGTAGTGACTAGTGATTTACCTCTGTGTGATCTTGTTGCCAACTTTTTTTTTGTCAAACAATGAAACAAATCTATTTAAATGCCCATGAAATCAGTAATATATAGCTGTGAGACTGTGACTGACATTTCCATTTCCAAATTATTTTTCTTAAAACTGAACCAATTCAAACAAAAAAACCAAGAGTGAATTTCAAATGATGATGTTACACAGAAAAAAAAAAAAAAAAAAACAAATTTTTGGGTAAAGATCTGTTTGGGCTAAAACTAAATAATGATTCCCAAAGCCCATTTATTATAACTACGATCTGCTAAGGTTAAGCGATTTTAGGGTTTTGCCTCTCATCCCACAAGCAGTTTAGGGCTTCTCTCTGTCTCTCTCTCGACACTCTCCAGTACCAACCTCAACCATGGCGGAGCAGGTTTCTAATATATCTCATTGTAGATTTATAAAGTTTCTTAATTTCTATGCAATTACGATTATAATGTTGGATTCATTCATGTGTTGCAGACGGAGAAGGCGTTTTTGAAGCAACCAAAGGTCTTCTTGAGGTGAAACGTTTTACGAAAAAGATACATCTTTTATCTACAGTTCTTAGAGTGTCTTCTCTTATGCGATTTATTATTGTGTTTTTTTATTCAGTTCGAAGAAATCTGGTAAAGGCAAGAGACCTGGTAAGGGAGGTAATCGTTTCTGGAAGAACGTTGGTCTTGGTTTCAAGACTCCCAGAGAAGCTACTGAAGGTACACAATTTGTCTTTGTAAATGTTAAAGCTTGTGTTTTTTTTGGTTTAGATTGTGTTGTAATTTGGATTAAAGTTCATCTCTTTTTTCCCCTATATGGTTTATGAAATTGAAACGAGTTCTGTGTTTGTGTAGTAGTAGATAACATGTTCCATGTTTGTGAACTTTGTATATAGGTGCTTACATTGACAAGAAATGTCCCTTTACTGGCACGGTTTCTATTAGAGGTCGTATCTTAGCAGGAACATGTCACAGTGCGAAAATGCAGAGGACAATCATTGTTCGGAGGAACTATCTTCATTTTGTTAAGAAGTATCAGAGGTGAATAAAAAAAGATCTTTACTTTAATGTTACCACAATGTTTGAGACTAGTGTTTTAACATTGACTTTTCATTAGGTATGAGAAAAGGCATTCAAACATCCCTGCTCATGTCTCACCGTGTTTCCGTGTCAAAGAAGGAGATCATGTGATCATTGGGCAATGCAGGTGAGGACAGTAGTCAATTATCTTGAACTCATTAGAATCTCTCTGTGATATAGATTACCATTGGCTTAAATGTTGTTTAAATGTGATCATATTGCATCCATGTACTGATATTAGAATACCATTGGTTTAAATGGTGGTTTCAGACCTTTGTCAAAGACGGTGAGGTTTAATGTCCTTAAGGTCATTCCAGCTGGGAGTTCTGCTATAGGGAAGAAAGCATTCACTGGAGTGTAGAGACTTTTTAAGTTGTTGGGGGATCGATCCTTGAGAGGATTTTGATTTTCATATCGTCTAAGAAAGATGTCTTTTTTTGTTTCGTTTGTGTTAGCTTCAAACATTACTTTCTCTCTTACAAATATCATTATATAAGAATGATCTTATGTTTGTCTATGTTTCTTCTAAAATTTTAGATTAATGTGTTAGCTTAGGAATCAAACACAATAAATTTATGAAAAATGTGCTGTCTTAAGTCCAGATCAGAAGACATTAGACTGAAATGGGGTCGAAACAGAGTGTTAAACTATGAACCCACACGGAAATGTGTTTGGTTAAAACCAAAATGGAATTCATAATTTGGTCAAAGTCCCAATTCGATTTCTGCAAACACCAAACTCAGTTTCATAGATTTACTTTAATTAGATTTTGCCAAGTCTTTGTTTTCTTCATTCACTTTTGGAATGACCAAAGACGTGTCTTCTATATGTCTGTGGCCTTTGAATCTTTGCCTTGCAACTCATTAGCCCGAGAACCAAAAAATCATCTTGATCCCATGAAGGTTGTTGCCTTGTGGTAAACCATGCTGTTGATGTTACAAGCGGAGAGGATCATAGAATCCCAAGAAAAGTATGAGGAGATAAGAAGTGAAACACTAGACAAGTGTGTGTTTTGGCTACATACCATGCCTGGTCGACAAACCATAAACAAGTGCATTCAAAACCACTTGTCTGGATGATTCACTTCTAATCTCCTCCTACCCTTCTTGAGTTTCTGAGACTCTCTGTAAATCTTCTCCTAGCACTTTCACTACCCATAGGAAATCAAATAGATAAGTTTTTTGAGACTCATGCGAAGACAAAATATATAAAGCCTCACGAGAAGTATGTCGAGTCGTCTCCTCCATTTAATACTTTGAGCGAGACTAAACGCTTGGGGGAGGCAAAGGGTTTTTCGTGGAAGTGAAGAGGTCTCATGTCCTTTTGGCTTTTCGTTTATTTCACTATTAGTTCGACTTATATGCAGTTTCACTTGGACATAAAGCCCAAAGCAATCTCTAAGTTCATCAAATCCCAATTCAAACTCTGTCAAAAGGCAAATGTGTAGAACCCATTTTTTGGGTCTTGTGTAAGGTCTCTCTAATTTTCATCCCAAAACTTTTAATATAAAGTGTTGTCTTGTGTAGAACCCATTTTTTGGGATTAGCAAAGAAGATGAGGTTAGAGGATGAAAGCTATATTAAAAGTTTTGTTAATGTTTCAAACAAAAAGGCTTTTAGGAAATGCCATCACAAAAGCTTTTCTTTACAAGGATTCATCATCAAACACAAAAAGTTCCTACAAATCCTTACGAACAAGAGCACAAATTCTCTTGCTCACCAAGAAAGATAAATTTGATTTACAGCTACTTGTTCAAGATCCCTAGTCACAGGAACTTTTCAGTTTTACTATCTACTAATCTTCTTCTGAAATTTTGAACAATACCTTTGGGAGGGATGTGATCGGGGGAAGGTGTCCCAACAAATCACTGAATGAGTCTATCCTTGACATGCCCTGTAGTGGCTTGCTGCTTGAAGCAAGATCAACAACTCTTTTGCCTCCTTCGGTATCACAAGTCTCGATATTGAGCTGCGAGTTTGCAGCAATTTGCAAGAGGTTGCAGAAAGAATTCACCTTAGACATGACAGACTTCTCATCTGATGTCTCGGGTAAGGTGTCACTTAGCAGAAACTGTTTCATTTCCTCAAACTCTTGGTTGTTCTCACAACCTTGATCCAATAGTGTAAGGAAATCGTTCATCGAGATAGATTGGGGTAGGCCAGGCACTTTTTTCTGACTCCAACCGTTTTTGTTCCTCGATTTAACAGACGAACCAACTCCTTCAATTGCATGAGCATCCATCACTAAACATAAATAAAAGACCTAATGAGCACAATACAAGAGGAAATGAATATGATAAATAGTGAAAACAAAACACAATATACCTGAGCTAGGAGATAGTGCATCATGAGAGAGAGACACATGTTCTGATGATGACTGAGCTCCAACAGGATATGCCATATTATTAGATCCAGACATGGAGGGATTCTCAAATATAGATGTCCGTGAATCAAAGAACGGTGAGGGCAAATTTATCTCTGGCTGTCGACTTAAACAGAACAGACGATGATCACATTGGACAAGCTTCTCGAAATGTTTGTCCAATATCCCTGGGGGACACTGCAGAACATGTTTCCTACCATATCAAAAAGATACATAAGCCATTGTCAGTTGGAGTCATAACATATAAGTTCTATAGTTAGGACACAAGCAAGACATGTTGTTACCTGTTCATGCTGGCGTGACCATCAGTAAAATCTGATGTCGGATTCCACGTAGTATGCTTTCTAGGCAGCGGATCAATTTCCCTGTAAAACAAAGGCGGCCTAGCCAGCTGAAACAGAACAAAGATCATAAATAAAAACAATTCGTTGGTACATTTAAAGACAGTTGAATGAAACAATCACGAAAGAAGCCATTTTCATACCACGATGGACAGCGTTCCAGGTTCATCTTCAGGCAAATTAGCCTTTAGAGACATAATATCAGACCACTGAATCTCAATCTTGCTCTTAAGACCATGTTCCAACAATTCCCATACAAGTTTGTGTGTTGCAAAGTAGCATTTCGCTACCAGATCACCATCATGCATCGCCTTATACTACAAACAAAAAAGTCAAACTCAGACACCAAAAAAAAAAGACAAACCATGAAACATAAAAAAATCATAATTTGAAGACTCACCTCCCATTGACCAATCCTAAGAACCGTAGCATGAAAGTTAGAAGCTTTAAACTTTTCAACGGTTCCAACACCAAAACCAAAACCAAAACTCTCTTTCTTAACACAACTAGTTTCCGACTTTGTGTCGTCACCACTTTGAGAAAGCCTCATCTGAACCAGTTCTAGAAAAGAAGGGCTCTTTCTTAAACTCAACCCCAAAGGACTTGGCTCCTCAAGTAAGTTAAACTTAGACACCCCTGTTCCATTGCTCCATAGCTAATTCCATTTCAAACCCATCAATAAAAATCAAATTACAAATGTAATCTAGTTGCTTAGAAACATATAAGAAATCAAAGCTTTGTAACAGATGCAAAAACCTTAGCACGTTTGTAGAGAGGAGCATGTTCATCTTCAAGAGAATCTTCAACCATCTCTAGCTTCAAAGGAAACTTCGAAGCTTGACGTCTCATCATCATTTCAACCATTCAATCAAAGATCACAGAAACTTCAAGTGAATCTATTGGAAGAATCTTATATAAGAAGAAGAGTAACGAGTTTTTGATTTGAAGATCTAAAAAAACGCGAAAAGGACGCGATTGAAGTGTCACGCGCAGCTCTTGAGAGGTTTATTTATAATATAATTAAAAAAAAAATTAAGGTTCTAGAAAATACCCAAATTGGCCTTTTGATTCGTGTCTTTACATAGGAGGCTATGTTTGTCATTTCTTTTATTATCAATATATTACTTGGTTGAGATAGGCTGTTTCGGGTCCTACGTTTTGCTTTTTTTTTTTAATGACGGCTATAGATGGACAATATGACACGTGTCGCTTTATTCGGACGCTAGCTTCCTTATCTAAAAACTTAAAACTGGTCTCTTCTCTTTCTCCCTGTTTGGTTTTCGTCTGTTTTTGTCGTCACTCGTGTCACATATCTATATTATAATAATAAAAATGGTTCTATTCTAATGGTTAGATTTTTTTTTTTTTTTTTTGACATCTATTATTCTAATGGATAAATTTAGAACCAAGCATTAGTAAATGAACTAAACAAATATCTTAAAAGTTTAATTTTATAATTGAAGTTTAGTAATGTGGTTACACATCATCCTTAGCTATCAATTACCTTTTTTTTTTTCTTTGTTTTGTCTCTTATGGAAAAGGTTTAGAAGTGTTACTCCAATCATAGACATTTAAATTCAATAATTTTTTATTATACTTTAATAGATTATTAAAAGTTTTCTATTATGTATTATTACTTGATTTCAAATTTAAAGTTCTTTGTATAAAAATGTTAGTTGTATCAATTTAATAACATATATATATAAAAAATTAGCATCCATAAGCAATGCTATTTATTTTTTTGCATTAAAATTACTACTTTAAATATTAATTCATTTCATATTTATTAATAATAATTAATAATAGTAAAAAATAATAAAAACGAATTAAGTAAAATTAATTAAATTTTAAAATAATAAAAACAATAATATAAATTTTTTAGTAAATAATAAAAATAATAACAATATATAAATGAATTAAGTAACATAAATGAAAAATTTAAGATAGTAAAAAAAATACTATAAATTTATTTTAATAATAATGTTATTTATTCAAATTTTGACCAAAAAATGATTATATTCCAAAATTTAGAATGAGTTAATTAGTTTTAGAATGGAAGTAAGATTTTAATGCATGATAGAGTAAAAAAAATTTATGTAATTGTATTTATAAAATTCTAAACATAAAATAAAATTGAAGTGAAACATTAGTTTCTAAGATTCATATACTACAAAGATTTATTATTAAATTTCACTTAAAGAAAAATAAAAGATTAATTATTTAACTCAACTTAAAAATTTTGATAAAAAATGAAGACATTGTAAGGATCGCACTTTTTTGGGAAAACTATGAAAAAGGATTTTGAAAAAATAGTCTATCTAATAAAACAAAATCAATGGTCACAAAATATAAAAAAATGATATGTAAGCTATTACAAAAAGTGACATGTGATTTGTGTAGCATATCTCGGAAGACATATTATCAACTAAAGCTATAATTCTAAAACATGATAAAAAAAGTAAAATATAAAACACGTTTGAGATTTTATCAATTTTATCAAATGTTTTTAACCCAAAACATTGGCAGTTTGGCACAAACAACATATTAATGTACACTATGTTAAACTAAATCTCACACAAATAAATATAACAAATAAATATTCCTTCAACAATATGTATGTTTTATATCATTTAGTAAAGTAAGTTTAGTGTTTATATAGATTTATACTCAAAAGTTTGAATTATTATATTTGAGCTCAAGAATTTATGTTAATAGAAAATATTTTAAATTAAAATATCGCGAATGCGCGGGTAGAAATTTTACAAATTCTAGTTGGTTCATATAATAAAAAGATTACCCGAGATTTATAGTATAGTGTTTTAATTTGTAACATTACATTTACACACTAAATATTGTTTTTTCTTATCCTTTAGTGAAATCTCAGTGTCACAACAATACAACATTAGCTAGACAGTCTCTATCACAGCCGCAATTTTATCTTTTAACAAGATTAGGTTTGAGACTTGAGAGATTATGAATGAGATTGGTGTGATTATAATAATATGAAGTCTTGTCTATCTGATTTCTCAACCCAATCATTAATCCATGACCAAACTCCTTGCTGATGTATCTGTTACACCTTAGGAATAGTTTTGTCATGCGGAGACAAAGAAAAAAGAAAGACAAAGTGCAAAAAGAAAATCAACTCATTGACCAAATTATATCACACAATACAAAAGGATATTACCACAACTTAGATTACAAAATGAGAAATGCAAAGGTAAGAAAAGGATCTATCCAGCTCTCTGCTTAAGTCGCCTTTCGATTGACTTTCAAGTAGGGCAGAGCTCCGATTACGTTGTCATAGTCGCTCCGGTTCACTTCGGTCTGTGTTACAGAAGACACAGCACAAAGTTAAGACATGTACAAAAGAAGAGGGTAATGAACAGAGGAGTGAAGTTGCTAATGAAACAAAGCCAAAACAAAGTAATAACTTGAACTTGTGAGTTGTGATTATACACTAGGAAGATTCAGATTATGAAACTGATGCCAACTAAGTTATTTCTCCTTAGATCACATTTCCAATGGAACCTAATGCAGTGAATGTAGTGAGAGATGCAGGGAGTCGAATACACAAGGAAAGATGCAGTTTGAAGTTAAAAAATGTGTGTTTTTGACAAACGAAACCGTGCATTTACTACCAAGACATTAGCAGACAAGTTTCAGACTTCATAACTAGCTTAAGAAAATGAGTTTTTGCGTCTCCTCTATCAATATTCTATCCTAAGAGCTCGTTCTTTCCAAACCGTATTCACACCTAATGCTAAAACATCAACAAGATTCACACACAGCTAATCACTAAAGTTTGAAAGATATGAAAGCATTTTTACACACACACCAAACAAACACCCATCAACAATTTGCAGAATCAACATTCCTTGTTAAAGAAAAACCAAATTTGTGTCTGCTCCATCATCCTTCTAAGCTAAGAAGAGCTCGTTCTTTTCAAACCGTATTCACACCTAATGCTAAAACACACACAAAACTAACAGTCTAACACCCATCAACAATACTTGCTAAAGAAAAAACAAACCATTTTCGATAGACGCAGTTTCCTCTTGTTGTTCTTCTTAGCTAACAAATGCTGCTTTCCAGATCTCCTCCTCACAATCTTCCCCTTACCGGTCACCCTGAACCGCTTCGCTGAAGCCTATCAACAAAATAACATTACACATTTTCATAATTTCATTCAACAAAAAGACTTGACAACAATCAAGATAAGCAAAACACCTTTACTTAACCAATTAAACTCTTCTAAACGCTAATATAAAGTTCACAGCTTCAGCAAAATCCCAAACTTTACCAGATATACTCTAAGTCTCTATCACTCTATGACACCAATAGACACAAGACTAACCATTGGACCGAGAAAAAATCAAAACTTTCGAAGCTAAACACTTCAATTTGAGCTCCACTATGCTAAAAACAGAAATGTAGAGAAAGAGAGAGAGAGATAGGGGAAAAGGACCTTGTGGGTCTTCAACTTGTAGCCCTTATGAGCGAAAACGGTAAAAGACTGAACTTTTTGGGAATTGGGAGAAGCAACTATAGAAATCTTCTGAGGCAAAACAGCGCGAAGCCCAGAAATGGAGTGAGTTGAGGCAAGACTCTTCGCGAATTGAACGGAACTGCGAAGTGAAACCTTTGGGGAAGAAGGGCGTAAAGGATGACAGAAGCTAACGTTAACGGAAGCCATAGAGAGAGAAGCCATTATAAGGGTTTGTGCTCTCGGCGACTTTTTTTTTTTGTAATCTTTTGTACTCACTCCGATTGAGGGAAGAAGAGATGATGAAGAAGATAGATAAGCTTCTTTTCGCCTTAAGAGAGAAAGAGATTGAACGGATAATGTGAATTCCGGTTTATTCCGGTTTAGAGAATCTGATTGATTTGAAAACCGGAATTGTTGTTGGTTTTGCTCGAATTCAAAAACTTGGCAAAGTGTGTGAGTGTAAATTTATTGTTAAATTTACTGTTAAATTGACACATACTAAATTGGGAAAAATGTCGTAAAAATCCCCAACTTTCAAATTTGGGACGTTTTAACCAACTTTTAAGATGCCATTTTAATCCCAAATTTTTCGTTGACTTGACCATAAAATAACAAAATTTTATTGACCACGTTGTTTATTTTCTGTTAAAGATCTCAAAAATAGAGTAAAATTATATGTTATTTGCTACCGTTTTGCATAAACGACCATGTTTTTAACGCTAAAAACAACATCTTTTACCAATTGAAGAAACTAAATCCCCAAATCGATTCCAATTTCACAAATTCATAACCCTAGAAAGAAACCCTAAATACTCTCTACACATCGATGGTACATCACACTCACCAACTCAACCAGATGTGTAAAAGTTTGAACTTGAACTCATCGTAACCGAGAGATTGCATAAGAGATTTTGGTATTATAGAGAGAATTTACGATTTTTTTTCTAGGATTAGAAATTTAATAAACGCCATGCTTAAAACGGTGTAGTCAACAAAACTTTGTTATTTTATGGTCAAGTCAACAGAAAGTATGTGATTAAAATGGCATCCTGAAAGTTGGTGATTAAAACATCCCAAATTTGAAAGTTGGGGATTTTTATGACATTTTTCCCCTACTAAATTACTTTATTGTAAGGCTTTTATTTTAAAAAATAATTCAAATTTTTATTGTAAAATGAAACAAATTAACAAGAATAACTGCATAAACATTTATATCGTCCTGGGATTGAAGGCACAGGCACACAAAGAGGGCCTCCTTTCGGATGCTTCTTTAAGCAAGTAGGCTCACACTGAAGGCGAGGACAAAGGTCTTCACCCTTAATTTCTTCCCAACACTTGTGTTTTCTTCCCACCACTCCTGTCATATGTTTAAAATTTAAACTTTTATTTTTTATACTTAATCTATATTAATGAATTCGTTTACTGAGAAGATTATGTTTCGAAGAATTAACTACATCAAAGAATTTTTCAGTGAATATAAATTAAACATTTCAGAACACAAATTTTATAACATCATATAAAAAAGCATATGTTGTAGTAAATAAAAGCATAAGTAAATCAGAAAGAGAAAAAAAAAAAAAAAAGAAGCTAAATTGATACTATGGCATTCTTTACTGAACAAAAAGTATTGAAACCTATTTATATATATATATATATATATATATATATCAAAGATGATTTGGTATTAAAATCATAAAAATCTAATTAAAAAGTTTTGTCAACTTAATTTTGATAAACTAGATTCTCTAGCAGAAACTATATGTAATACATGGAGAAATCATGTTATAAATGTTGATACAAACCTAAAACAAGAATTGTAAAAATAATGAGAATGGTAAGCGAGAGTTGAAAACTTTTCTTCATGATCCTAGATGATAGAAATAAATTTATAGTGTTTCAAAAATTGAAAAGAAAGAACAAAAATGTAGTAGATGTTTTCAAAAAATAACAAAGTGTGGTTATATATAATAGATGTATCCTCCAATTAGACATATCTAATTTAAGTTATGCACCATTTTAAATTCCGAAATAAATGGATCTAGTTTTACTTAAGTTCTGAGATGTGTTCGAAATTTCACCCTCTTATTTGCAAATATAGCAAATGGGACAATCGTAATAAGATGGTTCAACTATAATGTGTTGTTTTAAGAACATTTTTTAATAGATATCTTATTATATTATCTCTAGCACACATTATTTTACATGATATTATACTGTATGTATTAAGTACCCTCACAAAAAAAAAAATACAATTTATTTATAATTTTGCTATATATATATATATAATATGCTAGTTTTGCTAGAAAATTTTGTTATCTAGCAGATACATATTTTAATAATTTTGCATTCAAATTAAAGATAGATGATAACGAAAGTAAAATTTGGTATAAAAGTACAAAAAATTATAAGAAGCATCTGTTATTATATGTACTCAATAGTTAAAATTCTGAAATTTGGTGATCTAGCAGAAGGTTTATAATAAATTAGCATTCAATAAGGATTATTGTATGATCTATTTTTGAATGATATTGTGAATGACAAAAACCAAATCCAATAACTTAAGAGAAAAGGGATGGAAACATAGGAGAAGCATGGCATATGCAATAAAATGGTGGTCACAATATAATCATGCTAAGCACATGAATGCTCATCATTTGGTCTTTCCTTTGCTTATATACTTAACCACACCAAACGCCAAAAACAATGTAGAGTAATTTAACTTATCTTTCACTTTCGGCATTTTAAATTTGTGATATTTTCAATAATATGAGTAAGTATTCTCTTTTTTATTTTATTTTTAGACAAAATTAATTATTCTCTTATACACATTGTTTTTACAACAATCATTATCATACATTAGTCTTTTTGTGGCTGAATACATTACTTAGTTGTTTGGCTATATCCTATATGTGTACATTACTTCGTTACATTATATAGCGTCATTATCACTCTTATGCAAATTCGTTATAGTGCGGTTAGGTAAGCTCGTGTTTTACTTACGAGTTTGGTACATGTAAATGTAATTAATGCTTGTTACGAGTATGTCATTAGTGTTTTTGGTTTTATTTTCTGAAATTCCCATTTCTACACTTGTACCTCAATTCTTATTGATCTTTCTTCTTATATATGTTCTCTTTCCCTATACATATTGATATACGTTTTTATGTTTGGCTACATCAACATAAATGAATAAATAAGGTTATGATCGCTGTTCATTTACCTCTGCATATTTTCTTTAAAAACACTTTTAACCGTGGGTTTGATTTGGTGACTGATATAATAGAGTAAAAATAGTGGGATGAAAAAGTAAGAGAAGCAAATTATTTAAACCGTAAAGGAGACGAATTAATTTTTCTCCACTTAGGAAGAGTAACAAGAAAGAAATTACAAACCTTTTTTGTTAACAAAGGAATTCAAGAATTTTGTTTCAGTGGTGGAATCCTATGTTGTTCAAGACAAAATACAGTAGGTCTAATTAGTTTGTATATATTGAAAATAATTAAGTTAAACGTTTTTTAGACTGCTAATTATCAGTGTATGTGTATATAATCAACTACTATAAAGTTGTACGATCATTAAATAAAAAATAAAAAAATTTGTTGAGTATCTCAAACATACATGAATGATGAATCTATGCTAGATTTCTGCAATTTGTTTCCTCCATAAATTAGAATATTTAGTCAAATACTTTTTTTTGTCAACATTTAATCAAATACTTATATAAAAACAAATGTCGATTTAGAGTTCAATCCAAATTTTTGTTAAAAAAAATTCAAGTTTAATTCTTACTTAATGTATGGACCAATAGATAAATTTATTAAACAACATTTTTTCTTAGTTTATATTTAAAAGCTTGAATATGACACTTAAATGAATATGGAGGAAATATTATTAAAAAAATATGTGCAATATTATGGGTATGAAACTCAAAAATTCCGGATATCTGGATCAGTCTGAGGACTAGTTTTACTAGTATATGAGCTGAATAAATTTTCACCAAATTATCATTGGATGGTACTGAAAACTAGTATTAGTAGATTACTATTTTTTAATGTATTACGTTCAAAATGTATAGCAAGATCACTTTTTAAAATCTACAAATTAAAAAAAAACTAGAAATGGTCAAAAGAAAGTAGCGAAATTCTATTTTTAGTATGTTAAATTTTAAAATTCTTACCAAAAAAATATGTTAAATATTAAAATTGTTAAAAAAATGATATACCTTTGCAGCTTTGCTTATCATTTTTCCATATTAATCTCCCTTTTTTTATAAGAAAAAAAAAACTGCTTGTATAAATCAACACTTGGAAAAGTAATCACTTAAAGATTAACATTTGACAAACTGACAATCACTATCATCATACGATGTTTCGTAGGGTCGAGGATTTAATTTGTACTATATAAAAACTAACATTTTCTCTTTATGTGGTTTACCCAAAATAAATACTAATAAAACATAAGTTGAAAATTTGAATATAACAAAGTCTTGTCAACGATCCAAATACAATGCAGCAGTAACCCGAAAGAAAGAAAAAAAAGAAAATTCAAAACAAAAATTCCTCTGTTTCTCTTGCGTCTTCACGAGCTTCAAAAACAAAAACAAAAAATTGTCGAAGATAGAACAATTCTGGGGTTTAATTACTTGTGGATCAAGCCTTCTTCACCAGGTTAGAAATCTCGAGTTTCCCAACTTCGAATTTATCATATTGATTTGCTTTTTTTTGTACGTTTGTTTATTTCTGTTAACCCTATTTTGATTTTGATCAAAATTAGAAACCCCTAATTTTTTTTTTTTCTTGAGTGTTCGTTTAGTCTGAGACAAATACTAAAACTGATGTTTTGTTGATTAATTTGTATCAAAAACTAATTTATTGAGCGACAATGTTAATTCTTGTTTCAGTTTCTGGCGTTTTATAGAGATTTTTAATGAAGAAAGCCCCAAGAACAAAAGTTTTAAGATCTTTGCAGAATTACTTAATAAATTCCAAAAATAGTTTTGATCGATAAAACTTGTCTGCTCTATAAGAGACACAAGTCGTGGTTCACTCTCAGACAAAAAACAAATTGTATTCTTCTCATTTCTCACTATAAACAAAACCCTTTTTTTTTTTTTCTTTCGAATCCCAAATTTTATTGTTTCACGAGCTTTATTTTCCCAAGAAACATTTCAAGTTTTTTTTTTCTTTTCTCAAATGGTCAAAACATAAACTATATATTAATCACCAGATTGTTTTGCTAATTTCATCTGCATTATTTGTCATTTGTCACTGCAAAAAAATAAAAAAATATCACCATTTTTATCTGACTGAGGATTTGGCTTGACCTTGATTCTGATACAATCTTTCTAGAGATAGCCCCATTTGACTTGAGCTTCACCTGCCGGACTTGGAGTAGAGACACTGATTCTTCCATACACGTGGTCCTCTTTGTCTCTTCCCATATAGGAAACAGATGAATCTGCAAAATCTCCATTTTTTTTTTGCTAATTGTTAATTATATAACTCATTAGCAGCATTATTCTAATCAAAACTGTTCCTTGTTAATAAAAAAAAGCTAATAAAGGAAACTTCTTTTTGTTAACTTTGAGATTTTGATTGTTTGATGTGGTGGAAGAAGAAGAAGAAAGAAAGGTGAGTCTGTGAATTGTGAAATCTCCCATTAAATTTTTTTCTTCCAGCCCATCCGACCATGGCACACCCGTGACAATGACACTGAAAAAGATTTGTATTTTTTTGCTCAGAAGGTTTTATAAAAATAAAGTCTTTGATTGAAATCAAGAATATCTCAGAAACTGTGTAAAAGTGCAGCACAATTAAACTCTATATACTAGTAGTACTAGTACTAGACCTTTTGTTATAGTCCTAGCTAGCTAGACACAACTTTCTTATCTCTTTAACTACTAGGTCTCAGCTTGTTCTTGTTGTCCCCTTTTTCTTTTGGGACCTAACTTTGCTTTATGGTGATTTGAAACTGGTCAGCTTTGTCCCAAGGACCAAGGATTGTCTTTTTTTCAATCTTCATGTCTTGATCTGTTTTGGCTTAAGATCTCACCTTTCTTTTTTCTCTTTCTTAGAATTTGGGTAGTCTTTAAAGGTTTCTTGATCTGTGTCTCTGTTGTAAAGATTTAATCTTTATCTTTCTTTTTATCATCTGGGTTGTCTCTAAAAATATTCTCTGCTTTTGCTCCATCTTGCTCATCTGTAAGGTATCTTACTTTTTGGCAGAATAAAAGAAGTGTCTACAATGAGAGGCATTAGCTTATAAATCCAATCAATGCAAGTTGGTTTATGCTAGCTTGAATGGAAGTGGTATATGGTTCCAAGAAAACAGCAATGGCGAAGCAGCAGCAATCGGATACTACAAGACCGCCTCTTGTTCCAGCTGAGAAGAACAATGTAGTTTCTGTCACGCGCCGTGCTAGAACAATGGAGGTTAGTTCAAGATACAGATCACCGACTCCTACTAAAACTAGGAGATGTCCTTCGCCTAATGTCACGAGGACTGTGCCTTCTTCAACCTCTCAATCTTTATCGAAAAGAGCTGTTTCAGCGGAAAGGAAACGTAGCCCTTCCACACCGGTTAGTGATGTATCTATAGATTTACAGGTTTCTTCTAGGAAGCTACCTACTGGTCGTTTACCTGAAAGCTTATGGCCTTCTACTATGAGAAGCCTTAGTGTTTCTTTTCAGTCTGATTCAGTCTCAGTTCCTGTTAGTAAGAAGGAGAAACCGCTTGTTACTTCTTCGAGTGATCGGACATTGAGACCGTCTTCTTCGAATATAGCTCATAAGCAGCAGAGTGAGACAACATCTGTGTTGAGGAAACATACGCCTGAGAGAAAAAGAAGTCCACTGAGGGGTAAGAATGTGTCTGCTGGACAGTCAGAGAATTCAAAACCTGTGGATGGTTCTCTTAGTAAGATAATAGAACAACATCGATGGCCTAGTCGAATTAGTGGGAGGATTACATCATCAAATCCTATGAACAGAAGCTTGGATCTTGACGATAAAGCTATCAGGAGAATGTCATTGCCTTTGTCTAATAAAATCTCTAAACCATTGCTAAAGTCTTCTAGTGACACAACAAGGTTGTTGTCCTGTTATGAAAATGGTGGACAAGAGATTTTGTCTCCAACAACCTCAGAAGATAGTAGTAGTTGTGAGTCTCTAAAGCTTTTGTCTGCAAGTTCATTAGATAGAACAACCTTAGCTAGGTTGCACCCATTGTCTGCTCCTGGTTCACGCACTGCTTCACCGAGCAGATCCTCATTTTCATCATCGTCATCTAATTCTCGAGGCTTGAGTCCTTCAAGAGGAGTGAGTCCCTTGAGAGGATTAAGTCCTTCAAGAGCGGGAAATTTCTCCTGTGTGAGATCTTCTACACCTCCACCGAGAGGTGTAAGTCCATCCCGGATAAGACAAACCGCACAATCCAGTAGCAACACAACCTCGGTACTCAGCTTCATTGCGGATGTCAAGAAAGGTAAAAAGGCAACTTACATAGAAGATGTTCATCAGCTTCGGTTACTCTATAATAGATATACGCAGTGGCGGTTTGCAAATGCTCGAGCTGAGGGAGTAAGCTATATTCAAAGCTTAATTGCTGAGGTACCAATACACAAACTTGACACATTGTATCAATTTTAAGCTTCAAATTCCAAGTCTATAGTTAGAGTGACATTATACAAGTGTACATTCCTCTGTTTTTAACAATCTTGAGGTTACAGGAAACACTATACAATGTCTGGCATGCAACTTCAGACCTACGAGATCATGTGACGAACCAAAGAATTTACCTCCAACAGCTGAAGCTAGAAATGAAGCTAGAATCCATCTTAAATGATCAGGTAAAATATGTCTTCACTTCCACTTGTGTTCATCAGAGTATCATCCTCATGATCTAAAGGCATTCATGTAAGTATTTGTGCAGATGGTTTGCCTTGAAGATTGGGCAACACTTGAGAGAGAACACATTAGTTCTTTAGCTGGTGCCATTGGAGATTTGGAAGCAAATACTCTCAGGCTTCCACTGGCAGGAGGAACAAAGGTATTGGTTTCTTACTTCTTCACACAGTGATCGAAAAGACCAAGAATCGAGTAATGATTTCGCAAAGCTCTTGTGATCACAGGCGGACCTTAGATCTCTAAAGTTGGCTATGTCCTCAGCTCTTGATGTTATGCAGAGTATGGGATCATCCATCTGGTCTTTACACTCGCAAACAGAGGAGATGAATAAGGTTATTTCCGATCTTGCTGTTACAGTAGCAAAAGAGAACTTTTTGCTTGACAAATGTGAAGATCTCTTGGCATCAACCGCAGTCATGGAGGTAACAAATCAAAATACAAATCCAAGAATCTATGGTTTTCAACGCGTTAAACCGAGTTTTTCTTTGTGTGAAACAGATAGAAGAGAGTAGCCTCAAGACCCATCTGATACAAAAGAAGCAAGAAGAAGAAGTAAGAGATGATGCAGAGTCTCCATCATTGCCATTAAGCAAGTTTCCATGGCCGTAACAACATCACACTTCAAAGAATGACTTGTAAATCGCTCTTTTTGGCCTGCATTTTCTTCTGCCATCATCTTTTTCCATTTTGTCTTTTACTTGTAGGAAAAAGATGTGAAGAAGGTTAGAGAGGGTTTAAAGAATAATCAATGAAGAAAATGCAATTTAAATATTCACATGTAACCTCAGTTTTAGGTTTTCTTCTTAACCAAATATATAATCTCTGTTAGTTTAGTACTCAAATAAATTACATTTTCACACAAAATAGTAAATTGAATATTATTATTTGAACAGACTTTATGTAGTTTCTGTCATGTAAGCAATTAAGTTATAAGCTTGGTTAAACAAGTACACTTCTGTATGAATCAACTACGATGAAAGTTATACAAAAATGATTAGAGAAATGATCTACAAACGAAGAACATCATTCAAATAGGACTAATTCTATCTGTTATACAGCTCTTGACTCTCTTGAGACATGGTAGAAAAGTAAATATACAAAACTTTACTTTAGCTCTCAGAATCCTTACCAAAAGATTTAAACTTCAGATTCGATCTGTAGAGGCTCAGCCGTTACTTCTGCAACCGTTATTTCTGCAGCCGAAACTTCGCCTTCCGGTTGTTTTTTCTTCTTTCTTGAGGCTGGTTCTTGTGGTTTCCGAATCATCTCCTTGTTTGGTACCAAGATAATGAACAAGTTTCTATCCCTGAAGTTTTTGCTCTCTTCAGTCGCAAGCTACAGATCCGGGACAAGTTTCAGTGACTCACCAATCAATTCACAGACAGTTCACATTGATAAATAACAAGAGGAGAACGAACATGTTACCTCCCCTATTTCGGTTTGAAAACGTCTGAGGAGTTCAATAGCGATATTTCTGAACTCGTTTTCTCGTCCTTTCATGCTCACAATAACCTTAACCTGTGTGCATTACAAGTAGTACATTAACAAAATACATTCAGCTTAGACAGAACTCTCGCAGTCGCAGCTTATGAAGATTATGGGAACAAACCTTGTCACCATCTTGCAAGAACTTTTGGGCAGCTCTTAGACGAACAGAATAATCATGCTGATCAATGTTATAACTGTCGGAAAAAAAAGTGGTAACCTTTGAGAAGATTCAGTTCTTAAAACTTCATTTGCAACATCACAAACAAAAAACGAAAGCCTTTACCCCATTTTAAGCTCCTTTAAGTCCATGCGAGTGGCTGATATGAAGAAACACAAGAAAAAAACACATAAGCTGATAAACATCTCATTTCCAACTCTAAAACTAAGAGGGAGAAGAACAGTCAATACTTTTCTTTTGCTGATCTTTCTTCTTCTTCTGCTGTTCGTATCTGTATTTACTGATAAAGCAAAACAAAAAGCATCATCACCGGTAATACAGCACAGCTTGGTATATCTCTACAAGGAGACAATTTCAACACATATTTAGAAACTCACCTGTAGTCCATCATTTTAACAACTGGAGGATCTGCATCAGGTGATAATATCACCTGAAAACAAACACAATCTATCAATTTGAGTTGGTTGGCTTAGTTACACTAGAGACTCGGTGTAGCTAAATTAATTTGTTAAGTTCTGGTTTGCTTAGTACTACAAGAGAGTTCTATATATACCAATGTAAACCCTATTCTTCTGTTATTTGCTTTGCTTCTAGTTCAATCTTCCTTTTACTAGCTCAATTTCACTGACTATTCGCATATTCAGGCATCAACTCGAGTTCTGATTCATCTTTCAGACTCATATCATAGCAAAAACATTGCATATACCATAATAGCAACATTTCAGTGGAAACACATACCAGATCAAGCTCAGCATCATCAGCCATTCGAACAGCTTCGTCTTTAGATACTAAACCAAGCTACAGAGAGCAAAAACAAAACTGGACCTTTATGAGTCTATTAATTTTACAGAATCAAAAGCTGATTTCAAGAGATTGAAGTCACATTTACCATGTTCTGTTTTTCATCGATAAGCCTAACAGTAGCTGACCTACTCAAACACACAACAATACCATCAAAGTTCGAATCATCAAGAAAAATTTCAAAATCACAATTAGGCTAATGAAACCTTCTTAGTACCTAATTGAGGCGATATCAAGCGCTTCATCAACTTCTGCTTCTTTCGGTCTACCTCGCCTCGAGTCTCCAGAGAAACGATAACCTCCTCCACCACCACCACCACCTCCGAAGCGGCAAGTGACGGTGAAGCCACGGCGAGGAGAAGGAGTGAGATTAGCGAAAGACAGTTCGGTTTTGGAGAGACGAAGACCACAGAGCTTGGAATCGACGGAGAATAGTGAATGCGACGACAAAGTTTTGGTGATTCCGGAGAAAACGGCGTTGAATCCGACGGTGCTGGTAATCCCAACCATGGCGCTTCTTCTTCACTTCCAGAAGGTTTCAAAACCTTCGCAGCTGCACGAAGCTCTTATCCAGAACCAGAAGCCAAACAAAAAAAAAAGCCATGAGATTGTACTACGTCGTTTAACAAGTTAGTGTTGGAAACGAAACGACGGTGTTTTATTAATGGGCTTTTACTGGACCAATTTAAAAGAAAGGGCTCAATATTAATGTCATTGTTCCTTAATCCTTAGTACGACAGGATTAAAAGAGTTTAATTGTGTGACTTCTGTCTTGTGTCACATTAATTGATAATTTCATCTATTAAATTCCAGTTTTGTCCTCTCACCAATTTTGACCTTTTTATTTTTCAGGAATATGATATTCCTGTTCTAAAAGGGAGAAGAACAAAAGTTAATTATTCTTTGCAAAAGAATTCATGGTTATTATGACTTCTCAGTAAAATATTTTCTAAATTATAATGTCATAAATCAATTATTATTATAATTAATTATATAGATGTATATTTGTGTAGAAGTACATATAAATTCACAAACATATATAAGCTAAATGTTCAAACTTTCAATAGCTTTTACCAAACAAAAAAAAAAAAGAAAAAACTTTTAATAGCTAGAGATAATCTTTGAGTATTAATTGACTTTTACAGTTTTTACTCATGCAGACCCATGCCAAATACACTTTTAGTATTAGTAGATTTATATTTTGATAAAAATGCAATAAATTCATCAATCTTAACTCTTAAGTTTTTATATCTTACAAAACTTTCCTTCAACTTTTTTTTTTTCTTTTGGTCAGAGATTTTTCCATCAAATTTTTATTTTTTTCCTATTTTGTTTGGGAATGAAAAAATAGAGGATATTCTTGTAATTAACAATATAATTTCACACGTGAGAAATATAAAGGAAAAGAACAAAAAAAAAAGAAGAGGAAATTAGGGCAAAAAAAAAAAATATAGAACACACAGCTTCCAAAAACAAAAAGGAAAAGGAGTGATTCTTTAATCTTTCTCTACCGTCAATACACATATATAAACACTATATAGCTCTCTCCTCTATCTATCTATCTGCAAAAAAGAAAAAAAATCACTTTTTTATTTTATATTTTTATTGAATCTTCCTAATCGCGAACAGAGAAAAAACAGAGTAATGCAACAACAAGGTGAATCATCGATTTTGAGCTTGAGACCCGGCGGTGGCGGCGGTGGAAAGAGGCTTTTCGTTCCTCGCTTTAGCTCCTCTTCTTCCTTTGATCTTACCAATGGCGGTGGTACCGGTGAAACCCTTATTCCCGTCAAGGTAAAATTCACCTAATCATAATCCTCTGTTTTTTTTTCTTCTCCTTGATTTGATTTCATGGGTTTGTTTTTTTTTTCCGCGAATTTGAGTTTGAACAAGCTGTATAAATTGTAGGGTTTGATTCGTTTCCGTGATTATGAATCGAATTATGAAAAAAAGTTTGGATCTTTTTGGGTTTTTTTTCTTTACGATTGTTGAAATTTGAATGTGGGACAAAGATTGATACTTTATGTTGTGTAATTGAAATTTTTTGTTTTGTTTTTTCGTAGAGAGAAAATTCTGGTGAACGTGTGAAGTTTAGCCGAGAGCAGTTGCTTCAGGTCAAACAGGTAGTGAATTTAACCCTATTTCATATGTTAACTTGGCTTTGTGTTTCTGTTCCTTGTGAAACAAATCACTCATCGTTATGTTTTCTTTAATAGGAGTCGGTTCAAGTCTCTGATGATATCCTAAGACGCTGTAAGGAAATCGCAGTTGAGCTTTTTGGCGAAGATCAGAGTTGGGGGAATCGTGCAGCCGAGAGTAAAGTGAGTGTTTGTTTGATCTTTCTCTCTTTTGTAATTCTTTGCAGACCTTTTTGTTTTTCTTAATCACATTCTTGTTTTTGGTTCTTTTCAGCCAACAAACCAGACACAGAATCGTTATTCCCAGCCTGATACCCGTGACTGGCATACTCGTGCGCCGGTTCCAACCTCTGGTAAAGAATGGGTAAGAGACGACTCTCGCGAAGCTAAAAATACATCTCAATGGGTAAGTTTTTTTCCGTCACTTGTTACTTGTTGTTGGCATGCTGTTTTTACTAGTTTTCTCTTCTTGCTAACGGTGATGATCATCTTGTGAAAACAGTCTGGTCCTGCCCCTGTGCTGGTTAAAGCAGAAGTCCCATGGTCAGCTAAAAGAGGAGCTCTTTCAGATAAAGACCGAGTCCTCAAAAACGTCAAAGGGTATATTGTCAACAAACTAATATTAGTGTTTTCAGCTTTTGTCCTTGAAGTTAATTGTGGTGTATATATATTCTGACTGATTATGATTTCTCTGCAGTATTCTGAACAAGCTTACCCCGGAGAAGTACGAGCTTCTTAAAGGTCAATTGATTGATGCTGGCATCACTTCTGCTGATATCCTAAAGGTTTGTTTTTTTTTAATTCCTGATTTTTTCTGCTGTTGTGATTCTCTGTTTCTCTTCATGGTATTGATTTGCTCTTTACCTTTTGATTTGCAGGGAGTGATACAGCTGATTTTTGAGAATGCTATACTGCAGCCTACGTTCTGCGAGATGTACGCTCGTTTGTGTTTTGATATTAACGGAAAGCTTCCTTCGTTTCCACCTGAGGAACCTGGTGGCAAAGAAGTGACTTTTAAAAGACTCCTTTTAAATAACTGCCAAGAGGCGTTTGAGGGTGCCACCGCACTGAAGGAAGAAATCAGAAAGATGACCAATCCAGACCAAGAAATGGAAAGAATGGATAAGGAGAGAATGGTGAAGCTCAGGACACTTGGAAATATTCGTCTTATTGGAGAACTTCTAAAGCAAAAGATGGTGCCTGATAAGATAACTCATCACATTGTCCAAGTATGTATTATGACCTATGTTTCTTGTTTATTTACATTCCGCATATTCTTATATTGTAGCCTTGTAGAGAGCTCATTGAACTTGAAATTTTTGTAACACAGGAGCTTTTAGGAGAAGACAGTAAAGCTTGCCCAGCTGAGGGAGATGTTGAAGCTCTTTGCCAATTTTTTGTAACCATTGGGAAGCAACTTGAAGAGAATCCACGATCTCGAGGTATAAACGATACGTACTTTGGCAGGCTGAAGGATCTAGCAATGCATCCTCTACTAGAGCTTCGTCTTAAATTTATGGTCCAAAACGTTATTGATCTTCGACGTAACAAATGGGTACCGAGGCGTGAGGAGGTAAGATTTTTATCATTCCATCTCAAACCTTTAATAACCATCAGTCTTTAGTTCTCTCAGAGTTGTGCTTACGTGTTGTTTACTGTGCAGGTGAAAGCAAAGAAGATCACTGAAATCCATTCTGAGGCAGAGAGAAATCTTGGGTTGCGTCCGGGTGCAATGGCAAGTATGAGAAACAACAACAACAACCGTGCTGCGGCTTCTGGTGCAGCGGACAGTATTGGCTCTGGAAGCATCTTTGGCCGTCCTGGTACTGGAGGAATGATGCCTGGCATGCCTGGTGCTATGAAGATGCCTATTGATGAAGGCGGCTGGGAAATACAACGGACCAGATCCATGCCCAGAGGGAATAGACAAACAGTGCAGCAGCCGCGTGTTCAGCCTCCTCCTGCTATCAACAAGTCGTTCTCAGTCAACTCAAGGCTTCTTCCTCAGGGCAGTGGAGGCCTCCTTAATGGTGGTGGTAGACCAAGTGCTCTTTTGCAAGGTAACGGTTCTAGCTCAGCTCCTCAAGCCTCTAAACCCATTCCAACTGTTGAGAAGCCGTTACCACGGTCTCAAGCTCAGCCACAGCCTCAGCCACAGGCGGCTCCTCTGGCTAATAGCCTGAACGCAGGAGAGCTCGAAAGAAAAACCAAGTCGCTTCTTGAAGAATATTTCAGTGTTCGTTTATTGGGTGAGGCATTGCAATGTGTTGAGGAACTGAAATCTCCATCTTACCACCCGGAGCTAGTCAAGGAAGCCATCTCACTCGGTCTAGAGAAAAACCCTCCGTTGGTTGAACCAATTGCCAAACTCTTGAAACATCTCATCTCCAAGAATGTGCTAACATGTGAAGACTTAGGGGCGGGTTGTATGCTCTACGGTTCAATGTTGGATGACATTGGAATCGATCTGCCAAAAGCACCAAAGAGCTTTGGAGAGATCTTAGGGGAGTTGGTCTCAGCTAAAGCCTTGGAATTCGACTTTGTAGGAGAGGTTCTGAAGAAGATGGAAGATGAGTGGTTCAGAACTATCGTGCTTGAGGCGGCTTCAAAGTGTATTAGCGAGGCTAGCGAGAGTCCATCAGGATAGTCTATTCGAATCGCAAGCGAAGAAGTTCTTAAAACTTTTACTTGGAGAGTAGTCTGAATCAATTTTTCTTTATAAAGGTTTTGAGTTAATATCATATACTTGGACGATTTGGTTCAGCTTTGTTTACCTCTCGTGTTTTTTTCGTTCATCTTGAGTTTTGAAACATTTCAGGGTGAGAAAAAAAAGAAAGTTACATTTGTTATTTTATTGCTAAAAAAGCTTATCAAATTCTCTACAATATCACTTTCTGCTTTTAGATGGTTTAACACCATTAGCTATAACAGTACCACCAACATTGACTAGAATTTGTAGATCATAACACTTTCGAACTGTAAAAGCTTTGAGGATGTATAACTTAGTAACTTTGCATGTATTAGACAAGTATATCGTTCGTAAATCTATTCGCATTCAACAAAACTACAAGAGAATTGGCAGCTCAATTAGTATATTAGAAAGGTTCTTAAAGGTACAACAACTTAATATAAATATTAATCGTTGACGTTAATACTCTATTAAATCTGAGATGCAGACCTTGATTAATTTTTAATCATCGTTGAAACAGAGCTCAGATATACTTGTATAATGGTAGTACCATTACCCATATACAAAACTAATATTCTCGAGTCAACCTTAAAAATTATGACATGCCACTCACAACTCGAATTACTAAAATCTTATCTGTAATTGAGTTGTATTATCTATGTTTTAACAAAGAAGTACCTACCACTGATGGGATTATAAAGCCCCATCACGGCATCACTCGTTGACACAAGTATACATTTTTTCATAAACTTATTCTTTTTCAGAAAACAGATTCAAAAATCTTTTTGAATTAGGTACAAGTTCAAAAATGCAAATGAGATCTTCCGTACTTGTTTATTGTTTCTTGATCATCTTCCTATTAACCATCCAATCACATCCTATTCTATCAGATCACAATGATGATAGGAAACTTGTGGAACACGGCGCTGGAAACGACAACAATCTTCACATTTTCGTTAAAAGAAAAGGGATTATTCCTATATTCATCCCATCATCATCCAACCGTCGATCTTCTCCTCTGTTGAGCTTATGTAGTTTTGGAACTGCTCTTCTTAGTTATGTGCTATTGATTTTCTTCTCGTTCTAAATACTATATTATATTTGGTTGGTTGCAAAAGCATGTTATAATAATTTCAAAGTGAGTAAAAGTGTTATCTAATTTTATCTTGTCCTAATCTTGTGGTTTGTATTGTGTAATTGACAAAGCCTTGCATTCTTAATCTATGTTCATATGCCGTTGCAACGTAAAATTGTTAGTCTCTAATCGCAAAAAAAAAAAAAAAAAAAAACTTGTGCAAATTACTTATTGTTCTTAGTACCAACAAAATATATATGGTTTCGCAGCAGATTTTTGATTTAGAAACTTATCGATCAGATTTTTTTTTTTATGTTTTTGGTTTGATTTTATTTAGTTGGATTTTCTGGTTTATTATAGCCTTATAGGTTTCTGGTTTATTTTTATTTTATTGGACAAAAAGCTAATTATTTCTGGTTTATTTGGATTTTAATTTAAATCTAAAGTTCTAAACAAATAAAAACAAAACCCTAAAAAAATTGCAAATTAGCTTTTGATAAATTAAAGATGGCGGAGGACAACCTCACCGCCGGTGTAAGAGTCCCTAGTTGCCGATACGATCGCCGTTGCAAAATCAAAGGAGAAGTAGACTTAATCAGCTCTCTACCCGATGTGATCCTTCAACATATTCTCTGCTTTATTCCGACCAAACTAGCCATCACAACTTGCCTCTTGTCCAGGCGATGGAGGTATGTCTGGTGCGACACACCTTCACTCTCCTTCATTAATGGTAGCACACTTAACGCTGCTTTGTATTACAAAACCCAAGATCGTTATACAGCTCCCAAGATGATGGATTTGAACATCCGAGCCCGCGAGATCCACCATATTCCACAACTTAACAGTTGGATCGAGTTGGCCATGTCCCGCAACGTGGAGAATATGTCCCTGAAAATCGTAGCAAACTTGCTTGACAAGTATGATATTCCTGAATTCTTTTACATCAATACCTCTGTCAAGCAACTCACCTTTGAGTTCTATTATGCTAATATGATCCCTATACGCTCTGTGTCTTGGATATCTTTGAAGAAGCTGTCATTGCGTTGTTGTAGTCTCTCTGATGAATCCCTGGCTAAGTTTCTATCTGGTTGTCCTGTCCTCGAAAGCTTAACATTGCATCTCTGTGATGAACTGAGGGTTCTTGATCTCAGCAAATGGCTGCGTCTGAGAACATTACATGTTGTCCGCAACTTGTCTGGTCCAGATCCAATGCAAATTGTGGCACCACATATCCATCGTCTCATATTGAGAAACTCTCAGTTTCCATGTACTTTAGTTGATGTCTCATCTTTGCGGAGCTTCGTGGTGATCCTTTTCCGATGTTCCAGTTTGTTATTCCTCCTGCTGTAAAACGAGTGTTACAAAACTCACCTGATCTAAAGAAGCTAACAATACACACAAGAACTTGCGAAACAATGCTGGTACGTTTATTTACCATAAACCTTTTTTAATCTTCTTGACCATTTTAAACTATTGTTGAGTTTGAAATTTTGAATAATCTAAGAACCAAGTTTTTTTTTTGCCGTTGAGCAGGGGAAGCATATTGATAGACACTTGGATTCGCTAGACTCAAATCCGGATCAATGCTTGCAACGGTCAAAAGATATATTTCGGAACAAGTCCCGTTGGGATGTAGAGTCAAAGCACTTGGCTTCATTCATGGAACTTTTGCTGGAAAACACAAAGAGATTAGAGAAAATGATCGTACACTTGGAAGACCGTTACCTTAAAGCAAGAGATTTTAAAAGGCTGGTTCGCACACTTTCTCACAAGAACGATTGGGGAAATCATAGGGTTTCAACCATTGTGTTCTCAACCAAGCCCAAAACATCTGACGAGTGGGCAATCATAGGGTTTCGGTAGGCTATTCTGTTTTTTTTTTTTTATATATAAATTACCTGATATCACTTATTTTGATTTTTTTTTAAACAATGTTTTCTTTAAAGGAAGAAAAGTAATTTTTCCATAGAAGTTATAAAAGTAATCATATGTGATACAAAAAAAAAAAGAGTGAGAATTATGATAGTATGGTGGACTTGCGATTTTTTTATGGTTGAGGCTGGTTCACTCAATTTTTAACCAAAAATCAACGTGTTTTGATTCTTATAAGTTATAACATTTTCCTATTTCATGATAAATGGAAATTTGTAGATGTCAAAAAATAATAATATGAAAATCATGTAGCTGTAAAATATACTTTAGATCATCAACTAAATTTAAATGAAGCTTCATTGGATGAATCAGAATCACAAGGTCAAGCAACATAGTAGATTGGGCGTCTGTATTCATCAAAGTACTCATCCCGGTGCAAGAACAAAATAGCGTAAATCGCGTATATTATTCCCGGTAGGTACCCTAAGCAAGTTAGTACCAAACAAATGAAGAACTCAACCTACAAAATTAAACAAACAAACAAAAAGATCACAAGTTATAAAAAAAAATTTCTATATTTTATTTTCTAGCCCCTTTATTAGTGCTTTTTTTTTTAGAAAGATTGGATTCTAATTTATGAAGATTTTTGAAGAGTTCAAAAAAATCATTAAAATTGAATAAGTGAAAAATTGTTAAAGATTGATAGAGAGTTTTGTTGATTAGTTTTCTAATATTTAGTAAAGTCTTCCAAACAATCCTGTATTTTTGTGATACTTTCTATGACTTTATTTTGTAAAGAAAATGTCTAAAATCATAAACCAATAACATAATAATTGAATAACACAAAACTTTTAATGAATTTATAAAAGTTTGAATCCAATAACCCAAACAGAGTTTAACAAAATCTTGATTTAATAAAACAGATTCTACATAACATTTAAAATTTTTAAAACTCTATTCAAATCTAAAACACTTATATCAGTAATTCATCTCCAATCAAACATCTTATAGATTGGTTCCGAATCAATCTATAACCGCAATCAAATCGATTTTTAAACCATCGTGATTCGATATCCGAAACAACAAGAAGAGAAATTTCAGAGATTAAGCTACGGCGGATTAGAGATCTGAATTCCTAATTTTGATGAATTTGAGAGAGAGAAATGGAACTTACAGTGCAGCAGCCATGCCTGAGACAAACTCCAACAGGAGGAAGAAGGATGGCGATGATGATCTCGCAGCAAAGCTCGCAACTACTCGCCATTATTAATTCACAAGAGATGAGATCAGATTTGATGACTTAAAAGAAGAAGAAAAGAGAAGCTTCACGAAACAAAGACCACAAATATAGGTTTTTTTTAAGTCGTTGCATACAGCGAACGTCAAATCTAATAATTATGGTACAGGTGTAAACGCGAGATCTTCACCGTTCATTTAGAGGGATTTTTTATATCCTACGGTTCGTTGTTAACGTTTATTATTCTTGGCGTCATTTTATTGGTTGACTCACGGAAGCTTTGTACGACTACGTACACGTTATTCTTTCTCGATTTCCCCTGGGAAAAAAAGAAAAGAAAAAACACTAGTATTAATTAGTTATAAAAATTATTAGAAAATTTACGTGGAAACTATTTTATTAATACAAAGCAATTATATATTATATATATATACACTTATGTTTGTAAAATATTTTAATTTAAATACAAAACTTCAATACTACATAGTTATTGAACGAAATACATAGTTATTGAACGAAAACTAAAAATAAATTTTTATTTTAGCAGCTAATTATATTGTTTGATGAGATTAAGAGATAAAAAATTAGTTATTTCAAAGGAATTAGGACTCTCTGTAAATTAGAAATAACCAAAACAGTGTATATATCATATAAGTTAAATCTAATTTACAGAGAGTCATAATCCCTTTCAAATTAGATTTTTTTTTTTTTTTGTCTATTTCAAAGGGATTATGATATAATTTAATTTATATATAAAAATCTAATTTCGGAATAGAAATAAATTATAAACTAGTACCACACTAGTCAAATCTCTAGTAAGGTATTTGATCTTATATAGAGAAGTCCGCCAAAGAGTGTATACGAATATAAATTCAATTCTTAATTTATCAACTACGAGTAGATTATTTATGTAACTCCCAAAAACTAAAAGCTCACAACATATAATGGCTTTGATTGGTGACAAAATCAAAGCATTACAACTCATACAACTTTCAATTTTTACTAATCACAAAAACTTTACCAAAAATTGTAAGAAAAAGTAATCTGTTACGAAAGAATGAAAGCCGACAAAGTAAAACAAGGGAAAATTATGATTCTAAATGGCGAGATAAACAAACATTAAAAAAAAAAAAAAACTGAAACAAGAGAAGCAAACGTTAAGTCCTTAATCAAGCCAAACAATGTCGTCAACCGATAGAAAACCTACAAATAGAGGGAGTCTTAACCGATAGAAAACTGATGGGAGCGATAATCTCAACCAACAAAAAAATGAATCCGCCTATAATGAATGAAACCACTAGTATAAATTTATCTCAACGAAACGAGATGAAGGCTAAAAGTCAGCGACAAAACTCTCAAACAACAAACGAATGAAATCAATCGATCCACACCTAAACTAACATAATAGGAAATCTCTAATAAATTAATTAATCTATAGGGAATTTTATTAGGCTTAAGTATTACATTACAAACGAATTTATTTAGAAACCTCATTCATAAAAGTTAAGGAATCTGCCAAAGATTGAAAAACATGACTTGAAAATTAAATTCCTTAAACTTAGTAGGAAAAAATCTCTTAACAATTATTTACAAAATTACCCTCAAGGTTTACAAAAGAAGAAGAAGAAAAAAAAACTGTTCTCTTTTACTATAAGAAAAGGGACCCGACCAAACCAAACCATAAAAAAGAGATAACAAAACAAAACCCTCTTTTGCTCTGCTTCTCTCTCTCTCTCCCTCTCCCCCACAAAATTTTGAAAATTGTGAATGGAATTCAGATACAGAGCCATCGACACTGATCGACCACCTCCTTCGACAGACACTGCACCATCTCAGTCTCCGTTACCAAACTCCTCTTTCTTCCCGCCGCCGCGATCCATCCCAGGTGTTGTTACTGTTCATTCAATCTCTCGTTTTGTAACTGTTCTGTCGCCCCTGTATCCCCGTCGGAGAACATTACTATGATTTGATTTGATTTGAATCTCCCGGTCATGCGATTGTATATAGATGTTGATTTTGTTGAGTGTATGAACAGTAACAATTCGAATTATATAACTTCTTTAGGATCAAGTGAGGATGATCAAGTTAGGGAAGCGATTCAAAGAGAGATTGAGAAGGAGCAAATCCGTCAAGAGATCATTATCGCAGAAGCTGCCAGAAAGAGAGAGCTTATAGCCGAGGTTTTACAAGAGATGTCTATCGAGAGAGAAATGGCGAAAAGACGAGTGGCTGAGACTGGGATGTCGTTTGAAGAAAAGATAACTATGTGGATCAATCAAAGGAAGCTTTCAAATCAGAATCAGAACAACTGCTTGTTCAGTCCTATGTTGTACAACGGTTTAGTTACATCACCAACGATGCAATTTCCTTCACTCCAACCAATGCATGAGGCTACTACTACCGGAACATCAGTTTTGGATTCTAATAAAGAGAAGTTGATTGTGTTGGTAAGTACTGGACTATGTTAGTGCAGCATCTTATATTTTGAAAGGATTGATTATAATCAGCCTTTGTTTCCATATGTGTTCTCTTTTGATTACTCTATTTGCAGAATAGGACTGACACTATAGGAGGAAAGGGTAAAGACGATAGTGTTGGTACCATGCATTTGCCTCAACTCCAGAAAATGCCTGAGGCTACCGGTACATCAGTTTTGGAGTCTAACAAAGAGAAGTTGATTGTACTGGTAAGTGCTTTAAATGATTGTTCTTTCTTGTTGTTCTTATATTTACTACAAGTGGTTATCTCATCGTTTCTATCCATCCACACACATTGGTCTTTTGTTTCATGTGTGTTCTCTTTGATTACTATTGCAGGCTAGTGCTGATCCTGTAGGAGAAAAGCGTAAAGCAGAGGATACTCATCATCAAACTGGTTTGAACAAACATGTTAAAGGGAAAAGGCACAAAGCAAAAGAAGCAGCAGTCTTGGAAGCCAAGACGATGTCTGTGGAAACGGGAGAAATAGTCTCTTCGAAAAAGCAAGTAGAAAGCAAACTAAGAAGAAGCTTTAAGTTTTGGTGTGACATTTGTAAAGTTGGAACCTTTTGTCAAACAGTCATGAGGGATCATGAGTTTGGTAAAAAGCATAAGGCTGCTGTTTCACAACAGAGTGAAGCACCTGAGGCTGCTGTTACACAACAGAATGAGGCTGCTTCAACCTCTTTAACTCCTGCTTCCGGTACAGCGCCACAATCAGAAGCCATTTCAGGAATTGAAACAACGGGAAAGAAGACAGAAGAAGGTGAGAAGAAAAAGAAGGTAACGATTTGGTGCAGCACTTGTAATATTCATGCAAATTCTGAGACGACGATGAGGAATCATAGGCTTGGGAAGAAACACTTGGCTTTGGTTGAGAAAGAGAAACGTAAACCCATTACAGTCCCAGTGAGTGCTGCTGATCCAGGGGAGAAAGAATCAGTTTCTCTAGTAATGGATCATACAGAAGGTGAAGGTTCATTGCTTGGTCAAGTCATATCAGTTTCTCTAGCGATGGATGATACAGAAGGTAAAGATTCATTGCTTGCTCAAGTCACAGAAGATTGTTAACTTTGTTAGGTCATGACAACACATAATGGCTGAGAGGAATCAGAGCCATGAATCATGAGCTTTTTTTGTTTTCAAGTAAGATTGGGAATGTTTAGTGACAAGCATAAGTGTCTTTAGACCACAATGGTTGTCTTATCATGTAAACTGTACAAGTTGATTGATATATGTCTTCTTTCATGTCATAATGGGCATTGACTACTAAAGCATGCCTATTGCCTAGGCAAAGGTCCAATTCCAATATGGTTTATTTAGGGGCATTTCAAGTGTTGGGTCAGATCTTGGCTGACTCCAAAAATAGTACACTCCAATGTATAGATCTTCTCGCAATATACTTTTGCATCTAGAAACTTTGGATCAATCGCTATTTTGTGACGTCACTAGCCATTAGTACAAAACCAATCTAAAAGCTCAAAAAGAGTTAGGTGACGTGGCGTTAAATCACTGGTTAAGAGCTTCAGCAACACACAGAAGCGTAAAGTAGTTCGGAAAAAATTAGCTTTCGGTTTTATCTTCTTCTTCGAATTTCAGAAACCCCTTCTTCTTCTTCTCTCTTTCGTATAATAACAATGGCGTCTATGGCTGCAACCACCAATTTCACCAAATCTTTGCTCTTTCCTTCCTCCCATGGTCAGTCTCTCTTAAAAATCGATACTTTTAATCTCTCTCTCTCTCTCTCGGTTTAGGTTTCGGTATATATGTCTCTGTTGTGCATTGGGGATTCATCTGAATTTTGATTAATCTTTGGTAATTAGACTTTAAATATCGTATTTGTAGGAGTTGAAAGTGTAATTTTGTATCTACATGTGTTTTTTGGGATTGCAAATTCGATTGTTGTTCTTGTTCAATTTCAGGAAATGCGAGCTTGAAATCGCAGAGAGGTAGTAGTAGTAGTAGTACTAGGACATGGCCAAATCAGCACAAGTCAAGAAATGGTTACAGGTCTCTCCGTGTGACTGGACTATTCGGAGGTGGAAACAAAGATAACAACAGTGAAGACGGACAATCAAAGGTATACATACATTAAGATTGGATTTGTTATGTCTCAGTTACGCTTCAGTCATGTGTTCAAGAAGATGAAGTTTATATTGAAAACTTTATGAGTTTATGTTTCTTCTTGTGTGATATTTTCCTAGGCAGGGATATTTGGGAATATGCAGAATATGTATGAGACTGTGAAGAAAGCTCAAATGGTTGTTCAAGTGGAAGCTGTTCGTGTCCAAAAAGAGTTAGCTGCGTAAGTCTTCTGCGCATTTTACCATTACAAAATTTTATAAAATTTTTATCGAGTTTCTCTGCTATGTGTATTGAGTTTCGATGTTTGCTTTTGTTCCATTTTCGCAGCGCTGAGTTTGATGGTTATTGTGAAGGCGAGCTTGTCAAGGTTAGTGAAACTCCTGCAAACACTGCCTTTATATCAAATAAGTTAACTATGAGTCTATCATCAAGGACTCATCACCGTCTCTTCTGGTTCTTATTTGAGTCTGTTTCCCTAAAAGATTCTTCTTGGTGGATGTGAGAATTCAGAAAAAATTTGCATTTTTCAATTTTTTCATTGAATGGGTGCTTTCTGTTTTGTATGTCTTTGGATAATTTGACAAGAACCACACTCTACAATATCAACTCTTTGTTTTTTCTGTTACTAATTCAGGTTAACTGAAACCTTTTGGTAATGTTACAGGTTACATTATCAGGTAACCAGCAACCAATCCGTACTGATATAACCGAGGCAGCAATGGAATTAGGCTCTGAAGTGAGTACCTATACCTACCTTTTTATGGAACACTCAAAGCGTGTGCTCATATATACCTACCTCAAATGGTTACTCATGTTGTGTATGTTTCCTATGGCAGAAACTTTCACAACTTGTTACAGAAGCATACAAGGACGCACATGCCAAGAGTGTGGTGGTAAGGCAACCACAAACCATTTATCACAATGCAACAAAAAAGTAGTTGTTTCTTTTCATTTCTTCTAATTGAACTTTTGTGAATTTTATAGGCTATGAAAGAAAGAATGAGCGACCTTGCGCAGAGCTTAGGTATGCCACCGGGTCTCAGCGAAGGAATGAAGTAAGAAGCTGTTTTTTTGTTGTCTTATTCAACTTTACAGGTAGAAGAGGCAAAAGAGCATTGTACTTTTTTTATGGATCAGACATTAAAATATTTTTCGTTATTGCAATTTTATACCATGCTTTAATCATCATGTATCAATATATATATATATCTTCTTCGAATACAAGCATTCTTAGACTATCATCTTAAGATTTTTGGAGGGAGCCTTTTCTCGTCTTGTGTGTGACTAAGAAGATCTTGGAAGCTCTTTTCCAGCCAAGAATGATCTTAAAAGAGTGAGAGCACGCTCCGGTTGTAATACCGGCACTTCGTGGCCTGCACCTCTTACTGTTGCAAAGGTAAGTCCCTCGTATACCTCTGTCCATCCTCCCACCTGTCACCACCACCATTGTGAAATCATTGGCTCTGCATAATAAGCAAAGAAAGTATGAATATGATGGAAACTTACCTGTTTCTCGGAGTACCAAGGGTACCAACGAGTTTTCACGGGAAGATTGAGTTTGCTGAGAGCAAGTCGAGTCCCAGTCACTGGAACAACTGCGTCTGTATCGCCACTGCATTGAAAAAAATGTGGTTAAAAAGATACCAAAGGTACTTTACTTGAAGCTAGTTTCATGAATTACCTAAACACCCAGATCCTCAAACCAACAGCAATGAGTTCCTTGTATATTGGCAACATTGAAAAGTCAGAATCTCCCCAGTTCTTATTCAAAACCATATTGCACGTAGTCCACTTATAAGGAATGGTGGTAAAATTAGCGTGCATAGCTCGCTGTACATCAGGACGGTTGTAATATATCTCGGAGTAGTTCTCTGTACAAGGGTCGTATTCCTCTTCCAAAAGCCGTCTATGTAGGAACTTGGTCTGGTTGGTTTGTGGTACACATGAGGGTGAGTAGATGCTGTACCCATTGACTTGGCCTCTCTCAACAACCGTGGCGAAGTAGAGTGCCCAACTGCACTTGTCCGAGTTTTTATGCGTCGTGAAGCTGCAGTGTTTGAGGACAGACTTGTAGGATCTGTCGGAGATCATTGCGTGTGACCATGCGTACATGACGGCTCCTAGTCTGTCGTAATGCTTGTCCATATCTCCATTTCCAACCTGTCCAAAAATATATGAATTAAGAAGTAGGTATATGAATCTTTATCTTTATATTGTTTTGTTATTACAAATCTTGGAGTGAAGGTTTCGGAAATGTGATAAATAGAAGAGAACCCTAGCTAGTTTTACCATGAGTCCTTTGAGGTTGATGATGGGTGTGCTGTTGAAAGCTTTGTTGTAGAGATAGATCTTTTTGGCAAGTTGAGGAACATAATGCCCTATAATACATTGACATTACAAATACATTAGTCTATTGCCTTAGCTTAAAAAACCAAATCAATCCTGAATGGCTCAAGAGAGAGAGAGAGTGTGTGTGTATTCATACCAGCATAGCTTTCACCAGCAATGAAGAAATCTCTATATTGGTACTGAGGAAATCTTGACATCCACTTGATTAGAAATATCAAATTTTCTTGAGCTGCAAGATTCAAATTTTCATAAGCCACCTCGATAACAAAATAAAGCTTGATAAGACATAAATAAATAGAAGTGAAGCTAACCAGTCCGTTCGTCCCCTGAATCTATAAGATCGGAGCTTGTGTTAGTGTATGAAAATCCAACTCCGGCGGGCGATTCAAGAAACAAAATGTTTGCTTCTATTCATTACAAATCACAGGTTCAAAGTATGGTTGATTAATTATTGTACAAGTACAACGATGAGATTCCAGAACAAAAGAATAGTAGTAACCTGTGTTCCACGTAAACTTGTTGAGATAGAGATTGGAACCAGTTTTATCGATCCGAAACGGTCCAATTTCCTCGGAAGCTCCATAACCAATCGACGAGCAGCCCGGTCCTACGATGAACTCACTTACATCATTACATGTAAACTCTTTACATTCCAAAGTGTTTGAAAAAGGATGAAAGTTGAAACGAGCAGCTAACTTACAAGCTATTAGGATGATCAAATGCATAAACAACAAACTTTACAAAAAAAAAAAAAAAAAAAAGACAGTTGTCCCATTGGACAAACAATAAAGAAGTAATCGGAAACATTCGACAGTTCCATACCAGCCTGACTGGAATCCTCCACTCTACCAAATATACTAACTAGTTCATGAAAAATATTTCTTATAAGGGAAAGGCCTTGTTTTTTTTTTTGTTTGTGTGCAAACTCACCTTGATGTTTTCCATTAATAGTCGTCTCTCTAAATTAAAGTAAAGTAGTTTGTTTTTTTGTTCGTATTTTTGTTTCTAATTTAATGTTGGAGTTTATTTTACAAGACTCGGAGATCAATAACTTTCTTAAAAACATCTTAATGGTGTTTTTAAATTTCCATATATTTTTTCTTAATTAAACTTCCAAATATTTTTTTGATAGGATTTCAGTAAACCAATTAAATTTAAAATATACACAATTATATTTACAAGCCATTAGGGTAATTAAGTTTTTTAAAAATACACAATTATGTTTAAATAAATTAATTGATTTTTTTCCATTTTTAAATCCAATTTTTTTTAGAAATTAGATTCACTAAAGAATTCCAAAGGAATCTGAATTTCTAAGTAAATATCAGACAACCTTTCGAAGAAACATCCTTTTAAATTATTATTTTAACATGATATGTAAACAATAAATAATATTATATAAGATTTACTAAAATATATGACAAATTATTATTATTATTTTTTTGGTGTGGAAAAAATATTTATTATTACCAACCTTCAACTATAATATAAAAAAATATTACAATTTCTTTCATTTTTAAAAATGATATTATTCCTATAATATATATATACAGTGAAAGAAAGAAACCTTAAAAGGTAAAATGATGATGAGAAAGGAGCTGCATGGTTCATTTACGAGACTCATATTGGGTTGTTGATGTTATTTTGGTGGACAATGATTAAATATTCAAGATAACGCAATATGAAACTCGTGATACGTTTTGTTCCTTTAAAACTTTACAAAAAAAGTAATGTTAGTGGACTTCACTTTTATTTTGGTTTTGACTTTTGACTAGTAATGTGTTATCCAAGTAAATACAAAAATAATGTTTCATATATTTATTGAGAACATTTTGATGTAAAATCTGATATTGCGGTAAGGGATCTAGATCTACCGTAACGTTCTATGACCAATAAAAGGGTAAGTTCAAATGGGACAAGAGCAAAGTGTTAAATATGTCATACAGATTAATATCTTTCCGATATTTTACAAACCATCAATATTACTAATCAGATATGTATTGAATGATCACAATACATGAGTTATTGTTGAGTAAATTTTTTATACAACAAAAAAAAAGTACACAATTCATCAAGTTTATATATTTCCTTATTTATTTGCAAAGCATTGTTTCAACAAAAACATCAACCTCTCTTCTGTTGTGAACTCAAATGATATTGTTTTTTCCATTTGCATTTATAATTTAGAAATTATATTATATTTTTAAAAATGCTTAAACTTTATGTTTTTGAAAGACAAAGAGAATGATTAAACATGTAAATGAAATAAATAAAATAAAACAAGGGGCATTTGCAAAAATAAGACCACGCAAATGAAAGTATGAAGCTATATATAGAGATCCATGCATATATATATATGAGTGAAATTGAAGTGGGCGGAAAAAAAATCTAACCTCCATTGAGCCAAAGTAGAAGTGGTTTCGTGTGAGAGGAAGAAGAAGACTCAGTGAGCCAGTAAAAAAGTGATCGACCATGTGACTCGTTTACAGTCACGTAACCCGAAAACTGTGAGAACCCAACTTTTGGTTGCCCTGGAAGTGCTTTGATCCTGTCCTCCTCCTGCTCTCTTGTTGTTGATGATGATGATAATGATGTCGATGAAATCACTAGTAGTAGAAAGATTAAGTGGGTTCTTGCCATTTCTCTTTCTTTCACTCTTTCACTATAGTCTATGCTTTTTCCTCAATGGGCTTTAAACCTTTAGTGTTAGACCATGCAGTGTATATATTGTGTTTATATGCAAAGCGTGAAGCGTGAGAAAAGACATTTTGTGGTTTTGAGGTTCTTTATTGGACGTGCTTTACTGAATGCGGAGTTATTTATTACACAATGTGGACCGCTTTCTCTTTTGACAAAGGACCGCATAACGGCTGCATAATGTATTTCATTGGTTGTTTTAAGAAAAAAAAATCGATAGGGTAATATATTGTTGTAATAAAGTAGTATTGAATTTAAAAAATCAGAAATATTTGATAGATAAGTTAATCATACACTGAGTATTTATTGAAAGAGAGGATGTTTTGGCCACGATTATACTGTATCTACTAAGCATCGAACATAAGAATGATAAAAAGTGGCTGAAGTGATTTTTCATTTCTCGACCATTATTAGTATTGGCCCTTCACAGTTGTATTCCGTGGAATACAAGAATGCTTCAAAAACATTTGGATATCGGCAAATCAATTGGATATTAAAACAAAACCTTCAAACACATTTGGTCCTTAATTTCCTCTGTCAATTACTAGAGCTGGTGAATTAGTCATCTCCCCCCAACATCAAAGCTGATGGACTTTGAGGCGCAGTTTCTTTAAAAGATTGTCTAGTACAAGTACCAGTGGAGCTCCAAATGTTGGTCATCACTAATAAGATCTTGGAAGCTCTTCTCCAGCCAAGAATGATCTTAAAAGAACTAACGCACTCTTCGGTTGGAAGAATGGTACCTCATGGCCGGCCCCTCTTACCGTCACAAAGGTAAGCCCATCGTATACTTCTGTACGTCCTCCTACCTGATCTCCGGAGTACCAAGGGTACCAGCGAGTTTTCACCGCAAGATTTAGTTTGCTGAGGGAAAATCTAGTCGCAGTCACTGGAATCACCGAATCTGTATCGCCGCTGTATTGAGAAAAATGTTATTATTAAATGACCAAAAGATATGTGTTATTACTTTTGTTACATATCTTCAAAACTAGTTTTTAATATACCTGAAGACCCAGATCCTTAGACCAGCAGCAATGAGTTCCTTGTATATCGGCAACATTGAATTGTCGGAATCTCTCCAATTCCAGTTATTAAACACCGAGTCACTGAAACAAAAAAAAAAATGTTATTTATGTTTCCTTTTTTTTTTTTTATATTCTGGTTCTAATAAAAATATAACTTAACTTGAATCATTTCTTCGGTTACGATTTGGTTCAGAAAAAGTCTTGTATCTTGTATTTGTTAGATTTTTTTTTTAAAGAAAGAACAAGTGAATTTTTATATTTGACTAGTTAGTAAAATGTTATGTGAATTTTCATTAATTAAATTACTAACCACAATTGTTTAAAATGATTGTAGCACTAAACAGTTATTTTTGGTTCGAGTCAGTTCCATTTATATAATAATTTGACCGTTCTAATTCAGTGTCGATGAGCATTGAGAATACCTGCAAGCGGTCCACTTATATGGAATGATGACAGTTTGGTTAGCGTGCATGGCTCGTTGTACCTCAGGCCGGTTATAATATATCTCGGCGTAGTTTTCGGTACAAGGGTCATACTCATCTACTAAAAACCGTTTAGTTATATGCATATTCATCATCTCCACAAACTTGGTTTGGTTCGTTTGACGTTGTTGTAGTGGTACACACTTGGGTGTATATATGCTGTACTGATCTATGTCGCCAAAGTCAGCCGCAGCGTTATAAATGGCTGAGTCACATTCTTTCGAGAATCTATCTGCCGCGAAATCGCAGTTTTGGAGGATGGAATTGTAGGAAGTGTCGGAGATCATGGCGTGAGACCACCAATATGTTATGGTCCCGAGTTTGTCGCTGTTTTTGTCCATCTCTGGGTTTCCAACCTTATAAGGAGAGATTATGGACATAAATTCATATTTTCTTAATTACAAATATGGGCTGGTGATATAGTTTATAAAATGTGATAAATAGACTTTTTTTTTTTACCATGAAACCTTTGAGATTGATAATTGGTTTTTTTGAGGCGTTATTGTACTCTTGAATCTTTTTGGCAAGCTGAGGAACATAATGACCTGTTAAGATAGACGTGAAAAAATATTAATACATAATGGCATGTTTTGAATTGCTGCCGCTATGATTAAGACTTGAGTCTTGGTTTGTATGTTAGAGTATAACCTCTTTTTCTTTATATCTCGATAAACCAATATATTTCTACAGTTCTAAATTATTTTTTTAGTTAAATTTCTATATCGATAAATGAAATAAAATACTATAGTCTACTATTAATTTATTAAGGTTTTACTGTATATAGTGACATACCGGCGTAGCTTTCACCTACAATGTAGAAATCTCTATATTGGTACTGAGGAAATCTTGACATCCATTTAATTAGAAATATCAAATTTTCCTGAGCTGCAACACACAGAGTTAATGAATCACATAATCAATATCGTGAGCTTCGTTGTATAAATAATAAAATAAACAAAGTGAATCTGACCTGTACGTTCGTCTCCAAATTCTTCGAAATCAGAGCTTGTTTTGGTGTATGAAAACCCAACTCCAACGGGGGATTCCAAAAATAATAGGTTTGCCTCTGGTATCACACATTCACAAATATTATATACTAAGTGAGTATTCCATAGATAAAGAACAAGATTAAAAAATTATTGAGTACCTGTGTTCCAAGAAAAGTTGTTGAGATAAAGACTGCAACCAGTTTTTGTGATCCGAAATGGTCCAATCTCCTCCGACGCTCCATAAGCAATCGACGAGCAGCCAGGTCCTAGGGAGTTAATTACATACAAATTGAAATTAATTAACGATTATATGTATATAAACAATTAATGCTTTTTCCTTCTACTTATTCACTAAAAAGTTGAACATAAAAAAAGTAAAGTGTCAACATATATGTAACATTTTCTATGTAAAGGAGAGATTTATATATCTTCCAATGTGGTTTTATTATGGGCCATGTCATGTGCATGGTTTTGTCATGCTTTCTTACCGAATGTCAAAAGACTCAAAACAAAAGAGAGATGCAATAAATGAGAAGTTGATGTTTGAAAGTGATGAGAGTGCTTAGATAAATATAGTTAATACATATGTTTAGTTTAGCCAATCATAACTTTGCTTTCTTTGTGTTTGTGGTCCTGCCTGAGTAAAATCAGGATCTTCAATTGAACGACCCTACTTTTAACTTCTGCCGGCTTTTGTTAAGTTAGTAACAATTTAAAATATTTCATGATTAAAGAAACGAATTATGTCCCTTTCTCTTGTTCAATCCTTCTTTACCCAATCTTTAATACTAAAATTTTAAATCATTTTTAATATAGTACCAAATAAAACATGTTTCTTGAAAGGGTCCTATACAAAAAAAAAAGCTTTCAAAACTCCATTTTTTGTAACTTTATTCGATCTATGAAAAATGCATATTAACCTTATGAAGTCAAAAATAATAGCAATATAACTTTTACAGTTACATAAATAATATTTTAAAAATTTTGATTTGGATCATTTATCACAAAACGTTTGATTTGATATAACATTTATCAACAGTTTACAAATTTGACAGTAATAATGATAGATCATATTACGCATTATTTTTGAATTTTCAGAATTAACCCATATTTTTAGAAATGGGAAGTAAAAATTTACGATTTTAAAATTCTGTTTTGCAGAAACCCCTTATTGAAAACCATAGTAATCAAGTGGCCAACGCAATATATATCCACACATTATAGCGAGTTCATTGCGCTTTGACAACAGATCCAATACTACTGTTACTGTACCACACACGGATCCATGGGACATATATAATATGATTACTCGCGTAATTTAATGTCTTAAGTATATGTTTTTTCATGCTTGCCCTTTGTTACTTTTGTTTTAGTTATATAAAGGTTTGGCTACATTTGCTTGTATGCTCTTAATATATATATAGTATTTACTATTTACGCCGTGAAAAGATAGTGAATACATGTTTTTATATGTCGGTGTCGTGCACATGCTCTGACGTCTGAATGGTCAAGATATGTAGATATGTGTAGCCGCCAACAGCATATTCCAAATGTTATTCCCTTACGGGCTTATTTTAGTGAGAAAGTGGACATTTTCTCAAATGCACGCATGATTGGAGTAATTCATATTAAATGAGAAAAATACTATGAAACTAGTAATTCCATGTTTCCTTTATGTTTGTTTTATAACAACAATGGCATGTTTCACTTATAAGACTCATATTGGATTGTTGATGCTGTTTTGGTGGACATTGATTTGCTTTAATCACAATTAAAAAACTATGATAAGACATAAAGTATTGGTATAATATATGTATTTTTATATTTTACTTTTAGGTAGTCTAATAAAGAATACGCATGTTAATGAGCTTTGACGTACGCCTCCATATAACGTTGACGAGGATAAATATATTAGAAGAGAATTCCCTTATAATCAACTCTTCAAAATACAAATTTTATATAGTAGTATCGCAAATGTATAAACATTAGGAATTTAGGATTCTTTGTGTGTGAAGTGAAACCTAAATTTAAATCTTTTCACAAGATCTCTAAGTAACGGAACTATATTTATTTAAGAAACCCTAGTAACTGACCTAAATTAATTTAAGAAACGAGCAACTCAATATATGGTCAGCCAGGAATATAAAACCATTACAAACAATTATTTCTTATAAAATTTTAAATTATATTTGTAATCTTTTATTTTTGAATAACTATGAAGGCGTATGTCCGTTTGACATGTAAATATCATGTCAGACCAGAACATGTAATATAGCTAGTTTCTTCTCAAATGCAATTTTTTGTTTTTTGAAAAACTGAAAGATTCTAAAACTCATATATTCTTTCAGGCCTGAAACCTAATGGATTTATATAGTTTTCTGACTTTCTCCCAAATGTCACTGGAACTGGCGAGTTGTAAGCTTTGTTTGAAATACTTTACTAGTTGAGCTATTGACATTTGATCCAAATGCAAACTTCTCTTGTATTTGTTTCTATTTCATATATTTATTATGTTTCATAAATATATAATTAACATATAGTTGTCAAAAAAGAAATATATACATATAAACTAAATAACCATAACCAAATTATAGTCATTTTTTAGTTTGTCTGAAGGATCAATTCAAATTGTTTAAATTTAACCCAAAAAAGGAGTAAAATAGTTTTAAATAGTTGCTAAGTTTCATGAATTCCTAATAATCAATGGGTAATGAGTGTATTGGTATATATCTTTTATTTATTATTCGTATATATATAGATCTCTTATATTTCCTAACATTTATGTTGACATTGAGTATTTTAATTTTGTCATTTGTACCGAATCGAGTTTGAATACAATGGTCCACTCGGAGATGAATGTATTTGCCGAAGCATATTTTTGTTCAGGTTCAAATAGATCTAGGAACTAGAATTTCAATTTCAAAAAGAAAATAAAAATCACAAAAAAAAAATATATATATATATATATAAGGCTCTTATGATAAGAGTATGAAGAAACACTAAAGACATGTGTGTGGATATAAAAATATGAATGGACGTCGGGAGGCAAAATAATCTAACCTCCATTAAGCCAAAGAAGAAGTGGTTTGGTGTGAGTAGACTGAGATGATGACTCAGTGAGCCAGTAGAAGAGTGATCGACCGTGTGATTCGTTTACTGTCACATAACCCGCAAACTGTGAGAATCCTACTTTTGGTTGCCCTGGAAGTGATTTGATCCTGTCCTCTTCTTGCTCTTTTGATGATGGTAATGTTGATAAAGTTGATGTTGATGAGAGCACTAGTAGAAGAGAGATTAAGTGGGTTCTTGCCATTTCTCTTTCTCTCACTCATTCACTACAGTGTGTTTTTTCTTCTATTGGTTTATTGTTCGATCGATAGAATGGTGAAGGACTTGTTACTACCACTAATTTTTATACATATATGCGTGTGTTATGTGTATGTATATATATTTTTGTCATGTATGGGAGAGACATAAGGATGGATGGATGGGGTTTTGGAGGGTTCTTGTGTAATGTGTTTTGGTGAGTCATTCATTGCACAATGTGGACCATCTTCTCTCTCTCTCTCTCTCTCTCTCTCTCTCTCTCTCTCTCTCTCTCTCTCTCTAGAAGAAAAAAAATTATTATGCGCCTTAGTAAAATAATTTGATTACGAGTAATGTGTATATATATTAATATATATACTAAGTTATGTGTCGTCCTTCTGTCTTTCATGGTAATTGACCAATAGGTGTTACAATTATAGACTCCATCATCTATTAAGAAAAGGAAAACTATGCATATCTAGTAAAGAGCAAAAGTAATTTGTATTTTTCAAAAATGAGATATAAGGATTAAAGAAACAAAAAAAAAAAAACTTAATGGCCATTGATCAACTGATAATTTTAAATAATGTGAAATATTAAAATAACAATAGTGGATTTTAATTAATAATTTATCATTTTTGTTGCTATTGGGATATCCTCAATATTGTTTACTCAAAGGTATTTTCGATTAGTGTTTTTAGTGTCGTATCAAAAATGTAGTATTGTCATATCTAATTTGGAAGATAACTAAAAGATACGTCGACTACATCTCATATTTGTAGACAATTCCTTGTACATACTCTTGTTACCCCTTCCATCATTGTGTTATGAAAAAATTATGAAACATTCTGCCACAAGTTTCGTATCTCATGTGTTAAAAATGGATTTCCTTTAGTTGTGGACGTAACCAACAACATTAGGTCGGTGAACAACGTAAAGAAGTGTCTTTTCGCGTTTCCAGTTACTTTCTCACATTTGCTATCACATATAGGAGTGAAAGGAATTTTCTTAGGTAACCAAGAAAATATTTTATATATTGTGGAAGTACATGATCGAAACCCATGGTTGTCGCAGCGGCAGACCTATGTGGACGTGAGGGGGTGCCATATGATGAACCTTATTAAAGTTTAAAAAAAATTAATGGTGTATTTGATTAATTTTTGGTGAAATAGTTGGTCAAAAATCATGCACTACTGTAGTTGGTCAAAATCATGCACTTTTGACCCCCATTCGATTATTTTTTTATATATAATTAATACCAATTAGTCGTTAATAATTTGTATTATGACCTCCGTAAAATTATTTTTGGGCGTGCCACACTTAATGCCTGACACCACCGGGCAAACAAACTTTGATTACACTGTGCTCTTGCGGAAAAAATTATACTCTATGAACGGCTTTCTAATAATACCCAAACGAATCTATGATACTACATTTAAAAAACATTGAAGCGGTCAATGCATGATATCAATGAACATTGCGTATAAATGGAAAGATGGATAATGATTAGTTGACTGGGATCCAGAGCTCTACAAATTATGTAGAACTGACATACCCATGTCACACTTACTAGGATAACTATTCGATTTTTGTTATTTTTATATTCTAATATCAGCAGTTCTACATAATTCGTTTGTTCTGTAAATATAGAAATTGTTCTATTTTGCTCTACCCCATTTACTGTTTCACCCAAATGTATTAGTATTTGAAACCACTCTTAGGTTACATGAAGTCTTAACTCTAGAGTCGCGATTTTAATTAATTGATATTAATTAGTAAATATCAGAGTGCAAATTTTTGTCATCAAAATATATGATTTCATTCTAGTGAGTATACTTCAAGTTTGGTTGTTCTATATGTCAACAAATAATTCTTTTGCATTAATTGGAAACCTGATTTAGTTCCAAAAATAGAAGAATTTAATTACTCAAAAGATATGATAATAAGATCAACCAGATAATTATTTATTTGCCTTCAGATTAAATATGAGAATATACATTTTTATATAAAAAATAAATGAATACATACATAAGAAGAAAATAATCTAGCAGAAAATGAAACTGATAATTTCTTGGCTAATTGGGAAGATTTGCATTACATGGTCTACAAGAACAGATTTGACCCCAAAATCTGGTTCGATCCTCCGGACCTTGTATAAAACCCATTTGGCTCCAAACCATAACGACCAAACTTTTTTCTCGTCTAAAGAGTAAAAAACAAATTATAGAGAATTGGTCGTAAGTTTTGTTAGAGAAGAAGAAAATGGCGTCTTTGATTCCGATTATGTCACTAATGTTTCTCTTATTTACCACATTCTACCACTTTGGTGAGGCTAGGATCATTGCTGTGGGTGGATCATTGGACGCATGGAAGGTTCCAGAATCAACCAACCACACTCTTAACCATTGGGCTGAGACCGTCCGGTTCCATGTCGGAGACTATCTCTGTACGGATCAAAATCTTTCTTCTAGTTTTTTTCTGAATATTTTGATCTATATGACAGTCCTGAAAAGTGACATTATTACCATGGTTTTCCAAAAAAATCCATTACCATTAAATCGGTTTAATTGTTAGCATTTTCTTATAAAATTTCACTTAGGTTAAATACTTGGTGCTACCATAGTTTGGTCATGATGGTTGAGGTCCGGATGTTAGTTATTGTTAAATAGATTTTTAGTCACTGAAAAGAGTTTAGTTTGAATAGAATAAAGTTTTAAGTTGGATTTGGTTCTTTGAGATATGTAATAATTGTAGAGAGTAGAGACCAAACAAGTATGAAGTTTCTTGGTTTGAAATTAGTTGTGTTTTTGGTAATATATAATTATTGGTTTAAATCGATATGTTGACAAGTAAATAGTCCAAATCATTTACATATATTCATTTTTTAAAATTATGTAAGAAACTTAAAACCCATTTCAAATATATACTTTACAAAAACAAATGCATGCGATAGTAAACTAAGCTTTATTTTTAACATGCGACAGTGTTTAAATACGATGCCAAGATCGATTCGGTGTTACAAGTGACACAAGAAAACTACGAAAAATGCAACATGGATAAGCCTTGGAAAGAACACAAAGACGGATACACAACAGTAAAACTCGATGTCTCAGGTCCTTACTTCTTCATAAGTGGAGCTTTGACCTCTAACTGTGCTAAAGGTGAGAAACTAACTGTCGTGGTTCAGTCACCTAAACACCCGCCAACGCCAAAGCAAGGACCAGCCCCAAAGCCATCTACTTCTCCGGCTGCTCCAGTGCCGCCTACCCCTTCTCCAAAGTCATCTACTTCTACGGCTCCTGCGCCAGCTCCGGCCAATAGCCATGCAGTTGGGTTTGTTGCTGGAAATGGCATCTTTTGGGCCTCGACTCTTGTTTCTGTCTTTGGGCTTGTTTTCGCTTAAAACTTTAGATCGTTTCTTAAACGCTATCATTTTGCGATTTTCATCTAATAAAAAATGTATTTATAGATTAAGGGGGTAATTTTAATATTAAGTTTCTGAATCGTTTTATAGTTTCGTGACTTGGTGTTAATATATATCATCACCACAAAACTGTCACTTTGAAGGGTGTGTTTAATCCTATATATGGAATAATTTGTTATGGGTTTTGCTATGATTTTGTTAATTTTGATGAGTTAAGTTGTTATAATCTGTTGTAAAATCTTCCCAAATCTCACTTAAAATAACAGGATTTAGATATCTGTGTTTTTAACTAGAAACATCCTCTAAAATCTCCTAAAATTATTAAAAATTGAAATGCTTAAAATAGTTTTAATAATAATAAAATTTATTTTAATTATTTTTCAAAATAATTGGTGCATTGAATTTTGGAAGAAAAAAAAATATGTAATTCATCCTTTTCATAAAATTACAAAATGTTTTGATTCAACGGTTTGACTGGAAGCATGATGGCGATAGGCAATAGCTAAAAGACTAATAATTTTTGTTTAGTCCAAAACAAGGTGAATGAAGGTACAGATGAATAATAGGTTCAAGCCTCTAAACAAGGACTAAAGAAAAAAATATTAAAACAAGGTCATGTTAACTTTGTTATCCAAATGGACTAAAGTGATGACATTTGGTGCAATTTTTACGTTCTCACACTATTTCTCATCCTTGACCCCATCGCTGTTGGTCACTCTTTCAAGTCTTTTAATTAGAAGCCCCTAATTCTACACGCGAATATCTTTTTTCTAACTTGAATGTTTTGATCTTCATCTAGTTTTGCATATGTAGTCCACATCAGCGGCCAATACTTGTTCACTCACTCCTTCTAACTTTAAACAGCTGCAATTTGTTCTAGCAATTCCATATATCTTAACTTTCAGTCGTTAGCTCACATAGTCACATTATTGTTTCTGCATTTTCAACCACAACTTTTAAGAAAACATGGTACTCTCTTGGACATCCAATGATATCAAACTCCTCTAGTTCTCTACCTAGTCCTAGAGAATTAGAGACTATTGACAGAACTTCCTCTAGAGACTTTCTATTTAATATTCTCTCCGTTTCAAATATAGGATGTTTTAGTTAAAACACGCATATTAAGAAATAATTACTTTAAAAAAATTTAACCAATTAAACACAAGACTGTATAATATAAAATATAAAATTTATCTAAAAGTTGCATAGAAAATTGGAAACATCCTATATTATAAAACAAAAATTATTCTTTAAACATTCTATATTATGAAACGGAGGGAGTATTCATCTTTCCAATTTTAATTTTCTTTAGGGGTATATGTACTTTTAAGGAAAAATGAGAAATTTGTTTTTCTATGTATTTACACAAATGGGAAATATGATAATGACTACTTTCTAAAAATTATTAGTCTGCCCATTTTTACATTTCAGGATATGAGAAAAGAAAAAAAGAAAAAAAAAAGACGGCAGAGAAAACGGGTGGGGCCCGACCCGGACAGCACCGAAGAAGAAAGTCAATTTGTTTGACAGAAGACAGAACCTCTTTCTTCTTCACTTCTCTCTTTCTTTGTCCGTTTTTATTTTATTTTTATTCTTTTTTTTTTTAACAACTTGTGTGCTCTTCTTCTGCTACTTCCGTTTCTTCTTCTTCTCCTCCTCCTTCTTCACCGTCGCCGTCAGATTTGACTGTTACTGTAAGTTACTTCTTCTTCTTTTATGTTCCTCCCGATCTCAGTTCCTGAACATTATTGGACTTTGCAATTTGTTCCTGAATTCGGTTTTGTCTAATTTAGAAATAAGTTCTGTTCATTTTGTGTAGCTGATAAAGTTTCGATTTTTATTTCTGGGTTGCAAATTTCTTCCTCTTTATGAATTTGGGTCAATGATATCATGGATTACATTAGCTCAAGTAACCTAATTTCAGAACTCAATCGCTTGATTTGTAAAAAAAAAAACTTCTCCTTGTTTCAATTAGGTAGTTGTAGCTGAAAAGGGTTAGCTAGTGATTCTGTTTTACAAAAAAAACAGGTTTGTAGGATTCATGAGTTGAAGAGTATGTTTGATACTTGTGGTTCCAAAAGAGTCAAATCTCAAGTCATCAGTGGCCAACTCGAGAAGTTTGTCAGGTTTGTTTAATTTCAACCAATCTTTGAATCTCTAATGAAGCTGTATGGTCAAAAAGTATTGAGCTTTTTTAAAAAACAGGTTAGATAGTATGGACTCGAGGTACTCACAAGGTTCTGAAGCTGGTCTAAATAAATGCACATTGAACATACAAGGACCTAAACGTTTTGCTCAAGGAAGCAAAACATCATCTGGATCTTTCAAGAAAGGATTTAGAAAAGGATCAGAAGGACTTTGGTCTATAGGTAGATCAATCGGACTCGGTGTTTCACGCGCTGTGTTTCCAGAAGATCTTGAAGTATCAGAGAAGAAGATATTTGATCCACAAGACAAGTTTCTTTTGCTCTGCTACAAGTTGTTTGTAGCTTCTTGTATACTCGCAGTATCCGTGGATCCGCTCTTCTTGTATCTTCCTTTTATCAACGATAAAGCCAAATGCGTTGGTATAGACAGGAAACTTGCAATTATAGCAACTACGATAAGGACAGTTATAGATTCGTTTTATCTCTTTCATATGGCTTTACGGTTTAGAACAGCTTACGTTGCTCCATCGTCGCGTGTTTTTGGTCGTGGAGAGCTTGTTATAGACCCTGCACAGATAGCTAAGCGGTATCTACAACAGTATTTCATCATTGATTTGCTTTCTGTGCTTCCTGTTCCACAGGTATTACAACAGAACAGAACACCAAACTACTCTTAAGTTTTCATATTTGCTTTTGTTAATGTTCATTTTGTTTTGTTCTCTTAGATTGTAGTTTGGAGATTTCTCTTCAATTCAATGGGTGCAAATGTGTTGGCAACCAAACAAGCTCTTCGATATATCGTGTTAGTTCAGTATATACCGCGTTTTCTTCGAATGTATCCTTTAAGTTCGGAGTTGAAGAGAACAGCTGGTGTATTTGCTGAGACTGCATGGGCTGGTGCAGCTTATTACTTACTACTCTACATGCTCGCAAGTCATGTTAGTATTCTATTTCATGTACCATACTATTTTTGTTGAAGCAATATGTTTTCTCATAAGTGTTATGTGTATGCAGATTGTTGGGGCTTTGTGGTATTTGCTTGCTTTAGAACGCAATAACGACTGCTGGAGTAAGGCTTGCCACTTTAATAACCAGACATGTGCCAGAAACTTCTTGTTTTGTGGTAACCAAAATATGAAAGGTTATGCTGCTTGGGACAAGATTAAAGTTTCGGTTCTTCAGCAATATTGCCCTGTTGATGTCCCTGAGGATGAAGAACCTCCTTTTGATTTTGGAATCTACTTAAGAGCCCTTTCCTCTGGCATTGTCTCATCTAAGAACTTTGTCTCTAAGTACTTCTTCTGTTTGTGGTGGGGGCTTCAGAATCTTAGGTAATAATATGCAAAAATAGATTTGGCTTTTATAGTGTCACTTTTTCGCATTAGTAACTTTGATTTCTCCTTTGCAGTACACTTGGTCAAGGGCTTGAAACGAGCACATACCCTGGAGAGGTTATATTCTCGATAACACTTGCTATTGCTGGACTTCTACTCTTTGCTCTTCTCATTGGAAACATGCAGGTAGAAAAAGAGCTTTGTTTGGTTTTTTTCTTATGTTTGATGATTTCACTGAGTGGAGTATGAAGAAACAACGATATGATCTTTGGCGTTTTTGATAAATTTCATGACAGACTTATCTCCAATCGCTAACTATCCGGTTAGAAGAAATGCGAGTCAAAAGACGTGACTCAGAACAATGGATGCATCATCGAATGCTTCCACCAGAACTGCGAGAACGTGTCAGACGATATGATCAGTACAAGTGGTTGGAGACGCGTGGAGTTGATGAAGAGAATCTTGTTCAGAACCTCCCAAAGGATCTTAGAAGAGATATCAAACGTCATCTCTGTCTCGCCTTAGTCCGAAGAGTAAGTTTCTTTGTCTTGTGTTCACTCCATTAAACATCTTATTCAAAAGTCATTCTAATTCTTTTTCTTTAGGTTCCATTGTTTGAGAATATGGATGAGAGGCTGCTAGATGCAATCTGTGAGAGGCTTAAGCCATGTTTATTCACTGAGAAGTCTTACTTAGTTCGTGAGGGAGATCCAGTCAACGAGATGCTCTTCATAATCCGTGGTAGGCTCGAGAGTGTAACCACTGATGGTGGGAGAAGCGGATTCTTTAACCGCAGTTTACTTAAAGAAGGAGACTTCTGCGGTGACGAGCTTTTGACATGGGCACTTGATCCCAAATCTGGTGCTAACCTCCCATCCTCAACAAGAACCGTGAAGGCCTTAACCGAAGTAGAAGCTTTCGCTTTGATAGCCGATGAGCTGAAATTTGTGGCGAGTCAGTTCAGGAGACTCCATAGTAGACAAGTGCAACATACTTTCAGATTCTATTCACAGCAATGGAGGACTTGGGCTGCTTGCTTCATCCAAGCTGCATGGCGACGGTACACAAAGAGGAAGAAGTTGGAGCAACTTAGAAAAGAAGAGGAAGAAGAAGAAGAGAGAGCAGCAGCATCGGTTATAGCAGGTGGAAGTCCGTATAGCATCAGAGCAACGTTCTTGGCTTCAAAGTTTGCGGCTAATGCACTTCGTAGCGTTCACAAGAACCGGACTGCGAAATCTGCTTTGTTGTTGTCATCTACTAAAGAATTGGTGAAGTTTCAGAAACCTCCAGAACCAGACTTCTCAGCTGAAGATCATTGACCACTTGTACACAATCTCTAAGAATACTTCCAACTCAAGATTCCAATTTTTTTTTTTTGTTTATAACACCAAAATATTGTAATATAAAGGATTGTTTTTGATTGCCCTTAAATCTTTTTATTACATATGAAAATATATGTTTTTCAAATTATCCAACCAATTTTACATCATTTGTTCATCATTTAAACTTGCTCGGATCTTCCTTTCAGAAAGTTTTTGCAGAGAGTTTGCCATTTCTCCCGTTCTGGTTCCGCGTTCTCCATCGTTGCCTTTGCCTTATCCGCATAATCTTGCTGAGAAAAGAAACAAGGAAAAAATCAAAAAGCTTCCAAGAAGACAATGGAAATAAAGATATAAGAAGAGCTAACAAACCTCCATCAACTTCATATTGACGACGCGATCAATGATCTCGAAAAGAATCTCTTTGTTGTACTCAGGATGTCCTTGGATGCAGAGGAAGTGATCTCCAAAAATACACATCTCCACGTTGCATTTGTCTGAATAAGCAAGCAATGTAGCTGATTCAGGGAGTTCCAACACTTCGTCTTGGTGGCATTTTATGATGGCTAGTGATTTCGGAATCTCGGTTCCAAAGTAACCACCCGGTTTCACAGCGTCTTGAACCATTGTTATGGTTCTTAGTCCCATATCCACACCTCTACTCGCTCTTCCTACCTTCCCTCCTTTGATTCTACATAGTATCTAAGTTTCAACAACAAAGAGAATGCATCATTCATCACCAATCTTTTAAATCAATCTGTTGCAATTATGATTTACATTTCAACATTATAAACACAAGGACGATATTAACACAAATCCTTAGACTCCACGTTATGTCGCAGTTTCTTATATATAAAATATTATTGTAAAATGCTAATTATTTTTCTGTAAAACGATTAAGGTTTTGGATTCATTATATTAGGGATAATAATGCAAATGTATAACAAAAACAAACAATCAAAACCTAAATTAGCATCGATGATTTTTGATAATGCATAGTGTAATTATTAAGCAAATTGGTTTAAAAAATGATATTTTTGGAAAATGGGGGTTTAGAAAAGAAAAAAAGAAAAAAACCCTAATTTAAGTATAGGATCGATCTAACGGATGAGAACAAAACCTGGTGGCCGAAGCAGATGCCAAGAACCTTCTTCTTCATGTCGTCAAGTTTTTGGCAAAGAGAACAAAGCTTAACGATCCAGTCATCGTCACCAAAAGCATCATGAAGGCTTCCACTGATAACAAAACCATCATATTTATCTAGATCCTTATCCTCCGGAAACTCACCGTCGATCACACGAAACAGATCCCATTTCTCACCCTCTTCCCCAAAAGTCGAAACAAACACGTTGAAATATCCACCGTACGTCTTCTTCACCAACGTTGAATCGCCTGTGGCCAAGAACAGAGCAAATCTCTTTTGCTCATTAACCATTTTTTGTTTTTTTTTTGTTTTGTTTTGTTTTTGGGTTTAGAGGATATAAGATTTTGGGTATGGTTTTAAAGACGGCTAAAAAATCGTAACAGAAGCCAGCAACTAGGAGTGTTTCGTTGCGTATTAGTTGTGATTGGTGATAACAACAAACTATAAATATTATATTTTCAACCAGAGGAATTACATCTTATTATATAGTCATATAAAGAATTTGGATGTTTATGAGGAGAAAGTCATATAAAGAATTTGAATATAGTCATATAAACAATTTAATTACAATATGAGGAGAAAGTAATGAGATAAATAGCACAAATGGAAGGTGTTTATATTTTTGTGGGGATTTTATGTCTTAATGACAGATTCCAAGTCAATCAACAACATAAAAGCTGTATACCAAATTTTTTTGGAAACGCATTTATAAGAGATTAATGACTTTTCTTGTGTTTGTAAGACTAGAGAGAAAAAATAAAAAAAAAATTCCGAAACGTTCTTGTAGCAAATGCACTGAAATCATATGACTTGGAAGACAATGATCGCAGTACGTGGATCCATCTATGACTCTATGTATATAGAACACGTCATTTTACAGACACATCATCCTACTGTACAATATTGATGTGTTAATATATAACTTCATGTACTGTATTAACTTCCGGTAGTGTTACATAAACTACAAGTTGAAGAAACTTGTAAATTAGTCAAAGTTTTAGGAGTATAAAGAATGTTTTGGGTTACCGAGGATAAAGCTTTTATATGAATCATTATGGATGCATACACATATAGTAATAAATAATATAGAGTGATAAGTAGAGTTGGTAAATATAATAAATACCCATATGATATTGTGAGACAAATAAAATTAAAATTAGTGATTCAAACCAATAAGGAGGGTTGACCTTTGAGGAAGTTTTTGCTTCATTCTTTTCCATTGTTTCCTTTGACGTTCCCGCAAAGTCTTGCTGCATATTAGGGTTGGTTTAAGTGAAACCGACCCACCAAAATGAAACTAACGTAAACTTGTTAGCTTTATTAGGTTGACAGCACCTTTTCTTGAAAAAAATTACAAAATCACAAAAAGTGGAAAGCTCAGAATGCAAAGGCTTTTGAAAGCAAAGATGTTCACCCAATGGATTTCATGCAATTGGCGATTCAAGATGCATAAATTTTCTTCATAGGAAATGCTCGTGAACAAAGCTTTAAGCTCGCAACCGGCTAGCACGGACGATGCAAGAACCTCCCATGAGGCAGATACAATCGTATGACAGCTTGATGGTTCATGGACAGTCAATGATAGTTTGAGTGGACTTGGGCGGGGATAGTCTTCTCGAATGATCATATTCTTAAGTTTGGTTTGAAAGGTTTTCTGCTTATCTCTCCTTCACACAAAAATTGAGTCGCTTTTGCAGGCAATGAAGTGTTTTATTTCACTCTCGCTTACTAGTGTTGTGTTCGAGACTGATTGCAAGGACTTGACCAGATTGGTTGAAAACATTGTTTCACTGAAATAAATCCCAACAATAACACTCATAATTATTTTACTTACCTTTTAATTATTGAGACACGGATGTTACAGTTCCGGTTATCTTGACATGACCAGAAACTAAATTACACGGTTTACACTTAACCGGTTCTATACATAATCTAATAAATACCAGTAAATATAAATTCTCAAATAATTAAATAGATATTGAAATAACAGTACTCTAACACAAATACAGTTAAAAACTTAGAATACTAAATAGACAAAAATTCTATCAACTCTCAAGTAATTGAACTATGTTCAAATGGGATGACAAACAATTAAATTGTAATTTTTATGTTCATTAGCTCCCTTTATAACAAAAAAAAAAAACAATGTTATATTTTATCTTCAACATTTGAAAAAAATGTACTCGTATAACATATTGTATATCATATATACATCTTACATGATATGACGAAAATACCAAATAAAATAAGGTTTTACTGCAGGGTATAAAAAAGGAATTGGAAGAATGAGGGCGTCCACATGATCAATGGGGAAATCGCAGAAAGAATAAACGCACTCCGACGAAGATTTGCCGCCCTCTTTTACACACCTTTTTTTTTTCACTTTTACACTTTTACTTTAACCTTTACTTTTGCATGTACTTTTCTTTACTTTGAAATATATATATTTTTTGTGGGTTTTTTCAGTCTTCCAAAGCCAAAACGAGAGGGTTGCTTGTGGGGTGAGTCTCTTCTTCACGCAGTTCTATAAAAAAAAAATTCAGTTGATGGGTTTTTGTTGATTTTTAATTTTTTTTTTATAGGCAAATCTTTCATTTCTTTTTTTGTTTAGAATAGCTTTTAAGCTTTTGCTTCCTCCTTTTTTGCGAGTGTGAGTGTAAGAGATGTGAATCTCTTGCAACCAAGTATGTTTTGTTTTGGTTTTTGTAAAAAAGCTACCATGCATGAATGTTATGTTTAGTCTTTTTATTTCATTAGAAACGTCTTCTTGTAAATCAATATTTAAAAGTTATAATTCTTCGAATCAAAGTACTGATTTAAGCTTTATAAACTTTTAGATCAAGTTATTAAAAAAATAGGTTTTAGATCAAATAACAAACGAATCAATTTATTTAAGATGTATTAAGAAGCCTTCATAAATATAATTATATAAGCAGTCTTCAGACTCTTCATAAAGTTCTTTTAAAAAGCTTTCAAATCTTAGTATTTAAAAAATTCAAATCTTAGTATTTAAATAAAACTACTATAATTTAACTTTAACAAAAATAAATAAATAAAGTTTTCGAATCAGTATGTAATTTTGCTAGTTTTCCAGATTTTTAATACAAATTTTTTAAACTCTTTTGGATGAGAGAAGTGTATATAGAAGATAAACAGCCTGTATCAAATGTGACACATCAAATCAGTTTTATTATCTTTAGAAATTTACATCGATAGCTATAACTCATATCCCATTATTATATGATGTCCAATGTGGCTGCTTTCAGTCTCACTAAGTTGACAATCTGATATTCTATAGGATGTACGTCGCATATGCCACTAATGAACGTTTAATTAACATTCCATATAATGCAATTTCTTATAGAGGTTTATAAAATGCCTCTAAACCAAAAATAGTGACGTAAAACAAAACACATACATGTTCGTATACGTGACAGTACTGATGGTAATCGAATAATGGATCGAATTAAAAGTGTTGTTTCCCATTAACTTCGAATGTGCTTGATTCGATCTTTCTTTTTTTTTCATCGAATTTTTGCACAAGAAGAGTATTTATTCAATTAAAAGCAGAAAGAACAAGTTCGGCGGACGAACACAATAATAATAGTAAGATACAATTGTGTAGCACAAGAATTTAAAGCATATATCATTGGTGTAATTTGTGGTTTTGTGAGAATATTTGCATGTATTATAACATTCCTTTTTAAACGGTTCAAAAGATAATATCAACATGCTTTACAACATAAAAGAGAGGCAAACATCAACTTTTTTTCCGTAAAGGCAAATATCATCTTTAACCCAAAAATGGGCAAATATAGACGTTTTAATTCGACTACTTTAATTTTTTATGTGGCGCAAATTATTGAAAAAAATGATTCTGTTTCTAACTAATGGTTCTAGTCTTTTAGATATGATAGCCTTATATTCTGATCGACTAAAACTTACACTATCAAAGGTTTTGGTAAATGATAATTGATTTAAAAAAAAAAAATTAAAGCGGGTGGTAAAAAATTAAATCAATATCTTCTGTAAGTTATTTGTAAAAAAGAAAAATCTTGAACTGAAATTCATACTAATTTCTAATTATTGAAAACGTTTACATTGGCAAACAATAATATTCACAGTAAAAATAGTTATTGTGATAAAAATTAGTCAGAACAAAACTTAACTATATTGTGTTTTAATGTTAAGATAATGCAGGCTTCTCTTGACCCAAGAATAACAAGATTTTGTTTTTGCTAATGAAGAACAATGATTATGTAGATGAATAACCTATACTATATGTACTAGGTAAGGTAATAGTTTTATATATTTGTGTTACCACTTACCAAATTCTTAATGTATTTACAAATATTTTGGAAATATATATGTAGGGGAAAAAGACAAAGAAGCATTGCGTAATGATCACTGATAATGCGTGAGAAAGAAAATAGGGAGATTGGTTGCATAGCATCTCTCTGGTGATGTCATTTTGATCTCCTCAAATCAGCAATTTGGTCCAACTACTACTGTTGTAGTTCAGTTTTTTAATTTTCCTTTGTAGCTTTGCAAAATTTTATATATTTGGTCGGAATATCAGTTTTAGGTACAGAAAAACATATACTAGATATAGATATTTATCGACAAAAAAAAAGAGTATGATACAATAATAAAAACTCTTAGTGTCTAAAATGTGATTAACAAGTTGAAAAACAAATATAAGCTATGGTTTTTATCTCGTCGTAGGAAATATTGATATAATATCTATGATGAATGTGTGTTCATATTTAACGTTTATAATCATTCAAAAATACATTTAAAAAGAAAAAGAAAAATGCTTCTTCACCATGGAGTTTGAGAATCATCTTTTCATATGAGCAAATGCATCAAAGCGCAACTTTAGAAAAGTCTAAAGTAATACATTATGTGACAAGAAAGGATGACTAGAAGAATCACCATAATATAAGAAAAAAAAATTGTAACAGAACTAAACTAAAAGGGCCATAGTGATCAAATAACGTAAGTAGAGCAAAAAGGGAAGAAAACAAAAGTATAGGGACTTATCAGAAAATTGTAACATCACAAATCACACACCACATCAGGCAATGCAAAAGCAAGCCTCTTTACCGTATTCCAGCCTTTTTTTTCTTACTATTTTCTCTTCCTTTCTCATTTCATATGTTCTTTTATATAAAATAATGAATATTTTTGAAATTAGAGTGCATAAAAATTAACGTTTTAAACCTCTAAAAGTAACATTTATAATCACGAGATTTACAATGTAAAAAATACGGAAGAAAAATACAAGAAAACAGACAAAAAGAAGAGAGGAGAGGGTGCACGTTAGTGCAGATTAGAGTCTCTCGTACCCACTGCCACTGGGTTATACAGCTTACAAGTGGTTATAACTACTAGTACACTACACACGTCAAATCTATGCATTCTTTTTTTTACTTTTATTTTTTTACTTTTATTTTTTTACTCAAGACAAAATATATGTTATCCAAACTTCAAAATGATCTTGTAATATTTGTTATTGTCATGACAAGAATATGTTAGTTTGAACGTCAATTTTCTTGGGTTTTTGAATATGTACTAGACAAGATTATATCATAAGAGACTTTGTATGAGAAAAAGCATAGTCGAATTCACAAAGTTACTCGTGTTTTGCAATTCCAAAGTAATATTCCTATTAAAGTTTTGGAGTTAATACATTAGCTAATTTTTTTTGTTATTTTCTTCCATGATAACGTTCTTGTGCATGGAGATGAAACTGATCTTGGTCGAAAGCATCAGCTAATAATCCCTATACACGTATCAAAGACTTATAAGTATAGTCTTGCCTCCCATTTTATAATTTTCAATTTTTTTTTTTAGAAAACAAAAATAAAATAATGTGTTAAAAAACAAAAAGAATATGCTCTGTTTTGTCTTTTAAAAAAAAAAAACAGAAATATAAAAATAAAAAGAATTCTGATCGCGAAACTTCTCATTAGTTTACAAAAATCAAACAAAATTATACTTCTCTTCATTTCATCTTTATACATAATCAAAACAGATATTTATTTATCTTTACACCACATTTATTTATTTATTCTCTATATATACTTTAATCAAAAATATGAAACAGACTTTCACAAATTTTTTACTTGATTATTTATTTATTTATATTTTCTTTCCGTTATGGTCTCTGCATTGCCACCCTTAATTTATGTATAGAACAAAAATTTCACAAATTTTTAGGATTAAAAAAATTAAATAAAAAAATAAAACGACTCAAAAGAGAAAGTATCATCCACCAAGTCCATACGGGTCCGTATCAGCTTTCCTACCTGATTCTCTCCCCCACAAACCACAACACTACCAACACTCTCTCCCCTCCTCTCTCTAAATACCCCCAGAAAACAAAATTGCTCTCTGGTTTTGATATAGCTCTTCTCTCTCACAAATCAAAACCATCTTTGCGTTTATTATTATTACTATCATCAAATCTCCTTAAATTCATAACAATACAGACATAAATTCTGTGTTTTTTTTTAATAGACCCAATAAAGTAAAAGCATTCATTTTTTTCTTCTTTGTTGCTTTGCTTCTTTTTGCTTTTTTCTCTTTCTCTCTTTTGTGGACACAACAACAAAAACATCGACCAAGTAAATGTTTCTTCTTCTCTCCTTATGGTGAACTAAGCTTTTTCATGGTGGTGATATGAAGATGACAACGATGAAGCAAAACCCTTTCTTTCTCTTCTCTGTCTTGTTACTACTACTCTGTTTCTTCGTTACTTGTTCTCTCTCTTCTGAACCCAGAAACCCTGAAGGTAAAGAAAACGAGAAAAAAGACTCAGTTTTTTTCCATTTGGGTATTCGAAAGTTTCAAACTTTCTTACTTTGGTTGGTGTTTTTTTTCTTACAGTGGAGGCTTTGATAAACATAAAGAACGATTTACATGATCCACATGGTGTTTTGAACAACTGGGATGAGTTCTCTGTTGATCCTTGTAGCTGGACTATGATCTCTTGTTCTCAAGACAACCTCGTTACTGGCCTGTAAGCATTTATAAATTTCGAATTTTTTTTGTTTTTCATAATGGTGACAAATTATTCATCTTTGTCTCTCTCTCTCTCTCTGTGTTTCTCCCAATTGCAGAGGAGCTCCAAGTCAGTCTCTTTCAGGAACTTTATCTGGCTCAATCGGAAATCTCACTAATCTTCGACAAGTGTAAGATTTATTTTTGTTTCTTTCTTCAATTAAAAATGTCTCCTTTTGTTTGTTTCTTCAACCCTTTGTTCTGTTTTTTGGATTCTTGTAGGTTATTACAGAACAATAACATCTCAGGCAAAATCCCACCGGAGCTTTGTTCTCTTCCCAAATTACAGACTTTGGATTTATCCAATAACCGGTTCTCCGGTGAAATCCCCGCTTCTGTTAACCAGCTGAGTAGTCTCCTCTATCTGTAAGTTCTCTTCTGTTTTGGATTTTATAATGATGTTCTTTAACCAATCAAAGCTTCGTGCTCTTAACTTAAACCTCGTACGTTATCTGTAATGATTTGATTAGGAGGTTGAACAACAACTCATTATCTGGGCCCTTTCCTGCTTCTCTGTCTCAAATCCCTCATCTCTCTTTCTTGTGAGTATATAGAGATTTAAAAAGTTTGAATTTTTTTCTTTCTTTTTTTTACCTAAAGACTCATGTTTTTTGTTGATGTTTGGTTTCAGAGACTTGTCTTATAACAATCTCAGAGGTCCTGTTACTAAATTCCCTGCAAGGACATTCAGGTAAAGACTTTCTTTTTTTGGTTTTTTAACATTTTTTTAGTGAGACAACACACTTTCTTGGTCTTGTCAAGAGTTGAGTTTTCTTATCGTTACACTGTTTGAAATGCAGTGTTGCTGGGAACCCTTTGATTTGTAAAAACAGTCCACCTGAGATTTGTGCAGGATCTATCAGTTCAAGTCCTCTTTCTGTTTCTTTACGCTCCTCATCAGGTAAAAAATCATCAGATTCAATAATCTTGCTTTTTTTTTTTTTTCATTTAATTTTTGTCCATGTCTCGTTAGTTAACTACTATTTGGGATTTTTTATAGGACGTAGAACCAACATATTGGCGGTTGCACTTGGTGTAAGCCTTGGCTTTGCTGTTAGTGTAATCCTCTCTCTCGGGTTCATTTGGTACCGTAAGAAACAAAGAAGGCTAATGATGCTTCGCATAAGTGGTTCGTCAACTTGAGCTAGCTTGTGGTTTTATGTACTTTCATTTCAAGAAAATTTAGCTTGTTGTCTAATGTTAATTGTTGTTTATGCAGACAAGCAAGAGGAAGGGTTACTAGGATTGGGAAATCTAAGAAGCTTCACATTCAGAGAACTTCATGTAGCTACGGATGGTTTTAGTTCCAAGAGCATTCTTGGTGCTGGTGGGTTTGGTAATGTCTACAGAGGAAAGCTTGGGGATGGGACAGTGGTTGCAGTGAAACGACTGAAAGATGTGAATGGAACTTCTGGGAACTCACAGTTTCGTACTGAGCTTGAGATGATCAGCTTAGCTGTTCATAGGAATTTGCTTCGGTTAATCGGTTATTGCGTGAGTTCTAACGAAAGACTTCTTGTTTACCCTTACATGTCCAATGGCAGCGTCGCCTCTAGGCTTAAAGGTATTCATAAATCTGGTTTTTGTTAGTTGCTCTTTAGTCACGGAATTGTAATCACTTGAACTAATGTTTGGTATTGTTACAGCTAAACCAGCATTGGACTGGAACACAAGGAAGAAGATAGCGATAGGTGCTGCAAGAGGTTTGTTTTATCTACACGAGCAATGTGATCCCAAGATCATTCACCGAGATGTCAAGGCAGCAAATATTCTCCTAGATGAGTATTTTGAAGCTGTTGTTGGTGATTTTGGGCTCGCAAAGCTACTAAACCATGAGGATTCACATGTCACAACTGCTGTTAGAGGAACGGTTGGTCACATTGCACCTGAGTATCTCTCCACTGGTCAGTCATCTGAGAAAACCGATGTCTTTGGGTTCGGTATACTTTTGCTAGAGCTCATCACAGGAATGCGAGCTCTCGAGTTTGGCAAAACCGTGAGTCAGAAAGGAGCTATGCTTGAATGGGTAAGCAAGCAATTACTATAAGATTTAGACCAAACGTAAACTCAAAAGAGATAGTCTTAAAACTCTTGTTTGTGTTGCAGGTGAGGAAGCTGCACAAAGATATGAAAGTAGAGGAGCTTGTAGACAGAGAACTTGGGACAAACTACGATAGAATAGAAGTTGGTGAGATGCTACAAGTGGCTTTGCTCTGCACTCAGTTTCTTCCAGCTCACAGACCGAAAATGTCTGAAGTGGTTCAGATGCTTGAAGGAGATGGATTAGCAGAGAGATGGGCTGCTTCACATAACCATTCACATTTCTACCATGCCAACATCTCATGCAGGAGTATTACATCTATTGATGCTAACGGCAACAACCAAACCAAACATCTGTTTGGTTCCTCAGGATTTGAAGATGAAGATGATAATCAAGCCTTAGATTCATTTGCCATGGAATTGTCTGGTCCAAGGTAGTAGTTCATCTTGGACAAAGAGTGAAAGAAAGATATAATATCCCCACGACCTCAGTATTGTTTTGAGTTTATAGACATGTAAAGGTGATTAATCCTCTGAAATTGAGATTATGGGTCTAATGAATTCTGTTTTGGATGTATATATACTACGGTTTTCTTGAAATGTGTTTATTTTGGTCTGTCTCTCTCAAACTCGTTTTAATACTTGTGGTGGTCCTGTGAAAGTAATGTTTGGTCAAACACTGACCAAACAACTTAATGATAAGTTGACTTCTACTTCTAATTTTTCTGTTTTGTATAATTTTCTAAAACACAAAACTACAAAAGATGTAAAGCACATGATAGCTTTTATATACATAAAAACCCCAACAACTTTTGCTATTTATAGTCTCATGATCTTTGGTTGTTCTTGGATATTATTTGTTTGTCATCAATTCGTTGTGTTTTGATCTTTTATATTGTTTTTCATATCACAGTCTTGATGCTATTACCCTATCCTAATCTTCATTTGTGTTACAAAATGGTCTCTCTAGTTACTGTAGTCCATGTACTTGTTCTGTCTGAACAGAAATGGATTCTTTTTGCAAAATATCACTCTTACTCTTCATCATTGTCTCATACTTCACAGTTACCGAATCTGTTAAACCTCGTCGAATGGCGATGAAGCTGATACACCGTGAATCAGTGGCCCGTCGTAACCCAAATGCCCGAGTTCCAGTCACTCTAGAGGAACATATGGAACACCTGACATATACTTCATCTGCACGGTTTAAGTATCTACAGAATTCTATTGAAAAAGAGCTAGGCAGCAGCGATTTCCAAATTGATGTGCATCAAGCAATCCAGTCGTCAATGTTTTACGTGAATTTCTCTGTTGGACAGCCTCCGGTACAGCAGTTTACTATCATGGATACTGGAAGCTCACTTTTATGGATTCAATGTCTTCCCTGCAAATACTGCTCATCAGATCATATGATCCATCCTGTCTTCAATCCAGCATTGTCTTCAACATTTGCACAGTGTTCCTGCAATGATCGATTTTGCAGGTATGCACCACACGGAAGCTGCGGCTCCTCCAACGAGTGCCTTTACGATCAGGTATATATAAGTGGCGCTGGCTCAAAAGGCGTTCTGGCTAAAGAACAGTTGATATTCACAACACCAAACGGAAACACTGTTGTGACCCAACCTGTTGCCTTTGGGTGTGGGCATGAGAATGGAGAGCAGTTGGAGAGTGAGATCACAGGTATTTTGGGTTTAGGAGCCAAGCCCACATCACTTGCACTACAGCTCGGGTCTAAATTCTCTTACTGCATAGGCGATTTAACTAACAAAAACTACGGTTACAATCAGCTGGTTCTGGGCGACGCGGACATTCTCGGCGATCCAACACCCATTGACACAGATAATGGTGTCTACTATATGACTCTTGAAGGGATTAGTGTTGGGGAAAAACAACTCAATATTGAACCGGTGGTATTCAGAAAAAGAGGACCAAGAACAGGGGTCATACTCGACTCAGGCACACTCTATACCTGGCTAGCAGATATAGCTTACAGAGAACTCTACAATGAAATAAAATCCATTCTGGAACCAAGATTAGAGAGATTCTGGTTTAGAGACCTCTTGTGCTACCATGGAAGAGTGAGCGAAGAGCTCATAGGCTTCCCTGTGGTGACATTTCATTTTGCAGGGGGAGCTGAGTTGGCTATGGAGGCCGCAAGCATGTTTTATCCAATGTCAGAATCAGATACGTATCATAACGTCTTTTGCATGTCGGTGAGGCCAACCACAGAACATGGAGGAGAATATAAGGATTTCACAGCCATTGGTCTAATGGCTCAACAATACTACAATATCGGTTACGATCTCATAGAAAAAAACGTCTATCTCCAGAGAATTGACTGTGTTCTACTCGATGACTATTCCCCATCAAAGTAAAATATTGTATACACTGACATTTCCCATGTAAAAGGGGTTCACAGAACCTCGAGAGTTTACCTGTTGATACATTTGTATAGTTTGAAGAACTTTCATGTTGCATTCCACAAAAACGCACTCATCTTGTCCTCGTCCTGACGACTTGCCCTCTCGAAGCTTTCTTCTCCATCTTCTCTCGCTTTTTACGGGTTTTTTCATCTTCCACACCTCCCTAATAAATTCAAAACACAGAGACATGGTAAAGCTTTTTGCCTTTTATTAAAAGCAGTTAAACAGTACTTAAGCCAAGTGATATTTACGTCTGAGCCTTGTGACATAAATCCTCGAATAAGACCCGAAGCTTTATACGCACCAAACGCAGGAATCTAAAAAAACCAAACAAAATATTTCAATCACTTCAATCAAACACTTATACATCAATCAAAAGCTATCAATAAGCAAAAAAAAAACTAAAAACAAGCGTACCACTAGATACATGTACCAAAACTTTCCAGAGATGATAGAAGCTAGCTGAACAAAGCAGGTGATATAGATGAGATCATGCAAGTACCTGTAAAATTGCACAAACCAAACATCATAATTTATGTAAATCCAAGATACAAAGAAGCAAGCTATAGCAATTTGGTTCTTCTTGTTTGATCATTTTAATAACAAGAAACGTACCCACAGATTCCACCAGTGGTCATGTCAAATCCACCATCGATAAGCTCACCATCATCAGTAACACTAGGTTTAGCCATTTGATTGAGCTGCTTATACGGAAACGCGTAAGCTAGCGAAGTTATCACTAAGCCGATCCAATGTTTCCAAGTAAAGCTTGAATGAAAAATCAGCATCCTCACAACCAAGTACACAACCTAAAATTACCAGATCCAATTCTCAATTTCGTGGGAAGTGAGATCTAATTCCATGAAGAATCGAATAGATGGAAGAGGAAAACAATACATACATTGGAGGCAATGATGAGACGACGGAGCTTGGCCATGTGTTTGGCGTTCTCCTCCTTTCGTTTCTTCGCTCCTTGATTCGCCATTGTTGATCTCCGATTCTAAAGCTCTCGATGTTCTTCGTCTTTATTTTTCTTTCTCCCGGCGACGCAGAGGTTATGGTAAAGGACGACGACGACCATCGTTTCGCTTCCGATGAATCTTGTGGTTTATGGGCCAGGCTTGTTAGTTGGAATTAATATTAGGCCCATTGGAGGTTTGACTTAATATGTCACAAGTTTGGTTCCTGAAGGGTTTTGAGAAGGGAACTAAAGGAGTAAAGGGGATTGCACAAACAGTTTCCTTTGTTGGTTTCATAGACTGTGTTCTGGTTTATTTGGCTATGGGAAAGATTGTGAAATTTGGGTATGTGCTTGACGTGATCGCATTTCAAAGTTATTTTGTTTTGAGGATTTGAGTTATTGAAGCTGTGGCAGTAGCTAATGAATAGACTTTTAGTTCATAGGTGAAGTGTATGAAGTAGTCATTGATTCAATGGCTGAAAATTAATGTCAACCTAACGCATTTTTACCTATGTATTGATTTGAAACAGACGATGTAAGTCGGGAAACAGTATCAATAGTCTCGGGATAAACTGATGGGAGTCTCATTTCTGTGGCTAGTGATTGACACATGTCGAAGCTGTTGATGTTCTCTGAATGTTTGTCTTCTTTATAATTGCAACTAAGCATTGTTTCAGCTAAGTGTAAATTTGGTTTATCAAAAGGTGTCCTTTACAGAAGAAGATGAAGATTTGAGATCAAAGAAGTGGATCCATAGTAAAAGCACAAGGACATCGGTGAGGTTTACCACAATCTTTGAGTACAACAAGAAAGAGTATTCATGTAGACTTCTTCCTGCATTGTATCCATAATAAACTGCAAATCTATCTACGACCAACAAAAGATGACTAAAAGATGCATATACTACCAAGCTAATAAGATGATATTAGAGGTTTAAGCATTGGTATCCAGAGTAAAAGCACAAGCCATCACATCGGTGGGGGTTCATTGCAATCTTTTTAGTACAAGAAAGAGTATTCATGTAGACTTCTTACAGAATCAGTTCATAGTAACTGCGAAATCTACCACCAAATTTTCTCAAACCTAGTGCTTAGAACACAAAAAGATGATTACCAATTCATATACCGAGCTAAGAAGATCTGCCCACTGGTTCAAGAGCTTCAACAGTGACAATGCTGTTTCCTCTAATCACCTGCGACCATACCAAAATCAAAATTCAATCAGTCAAGAACAACAAATGATTAATAACAAAGGGACACAACATAGAGAGAGACTTACCACCATCCCAATGTCGGTTTTGTTATCACCGTTCACCTCAACAGTGTTATCCACAACAAGATTCATGAACTGGTCAAACCCACGAAGTGTTCCAGTCACCATTCTGTTAGCATTAAGCTTAACTGCAATTTCAAATACAATTCATCAATCTCAACACCCACAAATAACAAGCCAAGGTGATAAACAAACTCTAAATAGAACTACTCTTGCTGAATGAAAAAAATCAAAATAACAAAAAAATCTACTTTCAATAACATGGTAGATTCTTGAAACTATAACCAAAATCAGTAAAAATCAAACCCAGTTTTGATTCACAGAACACAAAATCTCAAAAATTATCAGATTTATATCGTTCGTCTCTCTATCTTGAGCTAAAGAACTGAAATTTCCTAAATAGAAAAACGAGGATGAGGAGATTGAACTTACTTTGGAGCTTTTTGTCCATGTACCTGCATCGAGCGAAAACAAAATCCAAACAATAGATTAGAACCAAAACCAATCAGAAACAGTAAGATATAGAAACAGAAAGAGAAAAACAAAAACACGGGCTTACTTCTTCAGATCCGGAGGCTGGCCTGAACGACTCATGGTTGCAGAATCTGAATTGAGAGGTTAGGGTTTTTCGTTCTCGGCTTGAAGAAAGAAAGAATTCGCACTGAAACCCTACAGTTTGATTTTTGGAAGTAAAGTGTTTGAGTCTTGCTTTTTACTACTCCTCTAAGCCCAATAATCTTCTGAAGCCCATTAATTTGTAAAGCCCAAGTCATAGGATTGTTGTGTATTTTTTTGTTTTTTGTTTCTTTGTTTTTTGTTTCTTGTGAGTGGTTGCTAATATAGTAATATGATTATGACTACTTACCAAAAAAAAATATATGATTATGACTTATGAGTTTCCATCACAAAGAAGTGAAGAACCCAAGTATTGTGCTATTCCGAATTTTTATATATATTTATAAAGAATAAAGATATAGTGTCTAACCAATTTATCTTATATTTTTTATTCTACCACAACATGAAAAGCGAGAAAATGTAAAATTGCACTAAAACTTCACCACAACATTTAAAAAGAGAGATCTAAATTCTGATGGAGTTTAATGAATGATGAAGGCACTTTGATAATGTTCTTATTGGTTCTGTCTTGGTTAGATGATATTTAGTTATTTACATATATATATGTGTATATATATATATATATACATATAATATTGGTTTACAACAAGCATTATAACGGATTTAAATCTTGATAGTGACACATCAATTAAATTTAACTCAAATTACTAACATATAATATATTTTGATTAACTTAATTGTAAATTTAACAAAGTTAAGAACTATTATATTTGAACTTGCTACAAACTAAATGGGTTATTAGGATTCTAGATCTTACTAACTGTAATTCTGATCACTAGTGAAAAAAATAAGTTTGTGTACTTGAGACATTGGAAAAGAGATGATTACAAAACTCACTCTCTTTCATTAGCCTTATTGCAGCTTCATCAACCACATAAGCTTTAAATTCTTTATATGAAGAGGTTGAATTAATGAAATACTCTATAATTGAGTGTGTTTATCAATAGAGTTAATCCTTATTATTGTTGTTATCCATGTAATCTCATTTTCTCAAAGATAATTGTATAAATGTATTTACTGTTTATCCTTTTTAATATATAATCTAAAATAACTGCTTTTGCTACAATTAAGAAGCAAATGATTTTAAAGATATAAAAGCATTTGAACACGCTAAACACTACTTCTCCGGAGAAAAGAAAAGCATGATGAAAAGAGGTTATGAATGTCTTTGGAGCCACAAACATGTGATTTGTGCTGTTGAAGTAGCATTGTTTGTGATTTCAAAGACCATCAACATTTGCCACAGCAGGACAAGTAGAAGATCTCTTTTGAAGAACTCAACGCTGGAGGTTAAAATTGTTGTGGGATAGATGTATTCTCACCCTAAAAACCCTTCAAATTATGTCACTTCAAGATCAATACGAAGTTGATTCTTTGGTCAAATCCAACTTAAATTATATATCTTTCTTTCTCTTTAATTCACATTTTTATAAATAACTAAACAATTTCAAGAATTGGAACTTTCTCAACCATATTTACTTTTGGGATTTATCGTTTCGAAATATTTAGTCTATATTAAGAAAAATAAAAGGTAAATAGTAATTAGTATTTGTTCTTTCGCTTAAATGTAGACGAATAATAATAAAAGAGAACCGTATTAAACCGATTGGTTCGTAGCAAAAAAACTATGTATATGGATAGTTCCACCGCCCAGCAAACGATGCAATTTTGGAAAAATCGATTGGTGCGCTTGCTTGGCAGGTCAAAATCCTAGATAATACGATTTGGTTTTGCCGAGGGATGGAAGATGGTACGTGTTTGGTTAAGTTTGTGTTCTTCCCCTGTATCTCCTTCCCTCCGGACTATGTGTCTTGTTTCTCTTTTATTTTCTTGTTGTTTCATATGCTTCTTGCATATATACCAAAAAGAATTACGGACCTGATTACTTGTGCTCTGTAATAATATGATTCATGCATGTGTTATCATCGAAGAATTATAAACCTGACATTGAGCTTTGAATGACCAAAAGGTACTCGTAACTTTTTTGTTGTTGTATATGTTACTCTCTTCATATTTCAACGATTATCTTGGCATCTCTGTCTAGTTTCTCTGTATTGGGTTCATAACTAAATATTGTTAAGGATATGACAATCTCATGATTTTAGTACTGCAGCAATATATTGTTTCCTTGTATATTACATTCCTTAGTTAGCTAAACCTAGAGTCTCTTCCTAGCTTCCTGTATATATATGTGTAATCACTCTTGTGAATATATGAAATACAGCCTGTTGAATGTGACCTGTCTGCAACTCTGTGTGAACATCTAAGTTTACAATACTATATATGCTGGAGCTAGTAGTAGCAATAGTCCACATATCAACTGTATTAATTCCTTCTACCTCTTCATCAACATCATTGTCATTTTCAAGCTGCACGAGTGAATCCTCTAGAGATGAACCTATCTGCTATAATTCGGTTAATACTTGTCTCATATTTGGCCATTTCTTTCCCTTTGAATTCAGACATCTCCTCGCTATACTTGCCACTCCTGTTTCTTGTTCCTGTTTGCAACCATATGTGATTTAAGCGTCCATAATATTAAAGAATTTGTTCTCTCTCATTGCAATTCTGAAATGCTCCGCCAAGTCTCTTATTTATCGAGACTTCCAAAGAGTTGTTACAAGCTTTTTTCCTGTAAGAAGTTCAACAATGATGACCTGAAGCTATAAACATCACTCTTATCCATATATTGGCTGGATGATCCATGTAACTAAATATGAAATGATCTCACTTAATGGTAATTAACATTCGCAATTAATATTTTGACTGCCTAATTGTATTCTTCCTCTATGTTGAATCTAGAATTCACACAATGAATTTGTTTGAGTGGGGAACAAATTCACTTAAGATCTCTCTTTAGAAAACTGGATTAAAGCTAGAAAATAAAGAGGGGTTATGATTTCTTGAAGAAGAGGGTAGGGTTTCTCTCAAGAACAATAAAGAAGTAGGGTTTTTGTATTAATTGCTAGATATCTTACAAGGAAGAGGTATTCCTCTATTTATACTTTGTCTTAGATTACAAAATATATCTACTTTCCTTAAATCTCGGATTGAAGATATGGTAAATTTCCTCTTCTGAAGATCAGATCGGATTTTGGAGGCGGTCTCGGGGGTCGGTCGAGTGACTTCGTCGGGCTTCTGCTTATAGGTCCGTTTAGCTGGCCCAAAAGGGGGGTCCCTCGATTTAGTTGATGTGCAGAGTTTATTCGATTTACCTTTGGTTTAGATCGGTATGTCGTGGGTGCTAAATCCTGCACCAACAATTAGTCCCCCCCCAGTTCGGTAGATTCGATTATCCATTCGAGTTTCCGAACTACAGGAAAAAATATTCGATCTAAACTTTAGGAAAACTGAATTCCGAGCACGCGAACTGATGTTGTGCGTCAGGACTCGTCGCCTCGTTAAAACCTTCTCCGGTAAACCTCATGGGAAAAACTCGAAGTAAGGAAAAAGAGTACGAGTCATAATCCTAACGTCTTTGGCGCCCTCGTCCTTGGGTAAGGACGAAGGCCGTACGAACGGTCTTGCCGATTGTTGCCTTGGCTCAGTTGATCTCTCGGTCTTCTTGGACGAATGCTTGGACGAAGTGGTTGATCTTGTGTCTTGAATTCCAGGATGAGCTCTTGGTCCGAGTTGTCCCGCGGGTGATATGAGTGTCCGAGAGGTGTCCGGGTCTGGCTCGAGCATTCCTGGACGCGTGTCCGATCCCGAGCTCACATCACGCACAGCTAGCTCGCAATCCAGACTGACACTGAGACGTCAGAGGACGACCTGAAACTGAAGTTGTCTGAAGACGAACTGAAAAGTTGTCTGAAGACGAACTGAAAAGTTGTCTGATGACAAACTGAAAAGTTGTCCGAAGGCGAACTGAAAAGTTGTCTGAAGGAAGAACTGAGAAGTTTTCCGAAGACAAACTGAGAAGTTGTCTGAAGGAAGAACTGAGAAGTTTTCCGAAGACGAACTGAAAAGTTATCTGAAGGAAGAACTGAGAAGTTTTCTGAAGACGAACTGAAAAGTTGTCTGAAGGAAGAACTGAGAAGTTTTCCGAAGACGAACTGAGAAGTTGTCTGAAGGGAGAACTGAGAAGTTTTCCGAAGACGAACTGAGAAGTCGTCTGAAGGAAGAATCTGAATAGTTTTCCAAAGACACACTGAGAAATTGTCATGGTTGGACAAATTGCTTTTGCAAGAAATAAAATTTTAACTCTATTCGGAATTTTACACGAGGCGAGACGTCTCCCGGCTTACATCGAGTAATCCTTATTGGGTAATTTAACCCAAGCGTACATGCGCTTTGGCGGAGGGCGAAGTACGGGACTTCGGCTTACCTCCTTTGTTCTAGTTTGGAAGTCGGACGGTGAAATTTAAAACTCTGGGTTCGGCTTACATACCCATCCAAACTGGAACTTGCGAAACAATTCAAAAAAGAAGTCTCTGGGTTCGGCTTATCTCTCGTCAGAGAGTTTGAGGTGCGAAATTTAAAACTCTGGGTTCGGCTTATTCCTCGATTAAAAATTTGAGGGGAGCGAGATACTGGGCTCGGCTTATTCCCCTTTTAAAAGTTTGAGGGGAGCGAGATACTGGGCTCGGCTTATTCCCCTTTTGCGGTTTGACGCGAGTCGAGCATCTGGCCAGGATGTCGAAAGATTCTGTAAGACTCACAAAGATTCAAACAGAACTGAAGCTATGAACTGAAATCAAAGCTGTATGCAGACGAGCTGAAACTGAACTAATTTGAAGACAAACTGAAACTGAATTATCTGAGTACGAGCTGAGTCTGATGACGAACTGAAACTGAAACTGTCTGAAGACGAACTGAAACTGAAACTGTCTGAAGACGAACTGAAACTGAAGCTATCTGAAGACGAACTGAATCTAAGTTATCTGAAGACGAGCTGAAGCTGTGATGATGAACTAAAGCTGAAGCCATCTGAAGACGGACTGAAACTGAGGCGTCAGAAGATGACCTAACACTGAGGCGTATGAAGATGACCTGAAACCGAGGCGTCAGAGGATAAGGCGTCTGAGATGTCTGAGAACGACCTGACACTGAGGAGTAGTTCGAAGACGAACTGAGAAGTTTCTGAAGGACGAATTGAGAAGTTGTCCGAAGGACGAACTAAGAAGCTGTCCGAAGACGAACTGAACATGTTCGTTTGAAGGAATGTTCCGGCTTTTTGCACTAATGAGTTCGGAACCCCGAACTGAGTTTATACGAGGCATGGCTCGGTGTTTTTTTTTTTTTTTTTTTTTGCGAGGCATGGCTCGGCTTGTTTTGTTTTTTTTTTACGAGGCATGGCTCGGTTGCGAGACAAGTCTCGGCTGTTGATTTTTTTTTATTTTATTTTTTTTTAAGTAAGGAGGATGCTTGCTTCACACTGATTAGATATGACATCATGTTGAAGAGATCTCTTACACTAGCGATTCATGCAATAATAGAGCTCAAATCTATGTTGAAATAAATAATCAAGAATGCTAGGCATGCGATAAAGGGATAGCAAATCAAATGCATATGATAAGTGATAATGACTTTCAAGTTCATCTGTTTTGATGATTCTATATGGCATGAGAATATCTAGCGTGACCTGATTTGAGTAAATTAACATAGATGAATGTATAGAAAACTTATCTCGATGAATGTGTCGGACAGAATGCGTCTGTTTCAGAAACACGTTGATAGCTTTTGGTAGAAATTGCCGATTGACATGGAATTGGTCTTGTTAGATAGATAAGCTTCGGGGCTTCAAATTGATATGTTGATCGGCGTCTGGCGCCTTCTAGAGTGGCAGGAAATTGCTTCCAAAGTCGGCTCTTTGGACAAGTCAGATCTGTCATTTAGAGTTTTGACATATCACACCTGTTGAAGGAAATTGGTGATAAATTTCTTGAAGCAGCTTGGCTTCAGGCGAAGTCGATCTCCTAAGAGAGATGAGACTCGGGGCTTCAAGCTGATATGCAGATTGATTACATCTTCCATATGGATTGCTGGGAATATCGTCATGATGTAAGGCGATCTGACAATTGCGGAAAGGCTGCATCTGATCAAGATAACTGATCATAAGTTGAGATGTTGAGCACCAATGAAGATGTGGTCGATCTCGTTAGGAAGATAAGCCTTGGCGCTTCAAATTGACATGTAGATCGCCGTCTGGTTCTTCCTAGAACGCCAGAAAGTTGTCTTCAAAGTTTGATTTTCTTGACAGATCGGATTAACGATTTAGGGTTTTGACAGATTGCACCAGTCGAGGAAAATCTGTGATAAGTTTCTTAAAACAGCTCGGATTGAGGCGAGGTTGGTCTCGTTAGAATCATAAGCGTCGGGGCATCAGATTTATATGTCATACGACGCTTGGTACTTTCCAGATCGATGGGAAACGTCGTTAAAAGTCGGCTTACTTTTACAAGTCGGTTCTGCGATATAGAGGTCTGACAGATTAGACCAGTTGAGGCAGATTGGTGATAAATTTTTTGAAACAGATCGGCTTTAGGCGAGGTCGGTCTCGTAAGAGAGATGAGACTCGGGACTTCACACTGATATGCAGATCGCCTAAAGGTCTATCTAGATCGCTGGGAATATTGTCACGATGTGAGACGACCTGGCAATTGCGGACAAGCTGCATCTGCTCCGGAAAATTAGTCATAAGTTTAGATAGAGAGCACTGATTGAGACGTGGACGATCTGGTTAGACAAATAAGCCTTGGGGCTTCAAATTGATATGTAGATCGCCGTTTCGGTTCCTTCTATATCGGTGGCGAACTACTCTTTAAGTCATGACGGTGAGCTGATAGCTAGACTTTCGACCAGGATATGTCAGTTCGGAAGTAGGGTGATAACTTTCGGTAGACACTTCGGATTGAGTTGAGATCGGCTTTTCTGGGAAGATAAACCTCTGAGCTTCAGTATGATATGTATACTGGCTCTAGGTTCCATCTAGATCGGTGGCAAACTGCTCTCCAAGTCGGGATGACGAACTGACAGCTATAGTTTCGAACAAGATGTGCCTGTTCCGGAAATAGAGTGATATCTTCCGGTAGACACTGCAGTTTGAGACGAGGTCGGTCTCATTAGAAAGATAAGCCTTAGGGCTTAAATTTGATATGCATACCGGCTCTAGGTTCCTTTTAGATCGATGGCAACCCGCTCTCCAAGTCGGGACGGCGAGCTGTTATCTTGGCGCTAGAGCATCATTGGAAGCTAAGCGATCTAGGAGAAAAGCTAGGCAGTTGGGCGACCTAGAGAGGTAGTTGACAATTTTGGCGACCTAGAGAGGTAGGTGACAAGCTGGACAACCTGACGAGGTCGGTAACAAGCTAGGCGAACTGGCTAGTTCGGTGACGAGCTAGACGATCTGGTGAGTTCGGTGACGAGCTAGACGACCTGGTGAGTTCGGCCTGGTGAGTTCGGCCACAAGTTGGGTAGATTGGCAGACTGCTCTGAACTGTCAGCTAGGTAATCTGTTGACGAGCCTGTTCGCTTTGGTTTGCTCGAAAATTGTTTCCAAAGCAGGTTGGTCTGCGTTTTAGGGTTTTAGACACGCTGCACAGAACAGGCAACAACTCTTAGTTCAGAGCTCGGACTCAACCAGGGTCGGTTTTTCCGGAAAGCTGACGTTAAGGGCTATCCGTGGATAGGTTATGCGTAATCTGGGTCATAGTACTTTGTCGGAAAATCGATCCCGAAACTGACTGGTGCGATAAAGACAGATCTGCGTTTTAACAGATTGTATATGTTTGCAGAGAAACAGTGATATCTCTCGGTGGACGGATCCGATCGACGTGAAACCGGATTCTATGGAAAGCTTATTCTCTGGTCGATCCATAGGTAGGTTATTTATAACCTAGTTCGGCGGAGTCGGCTGATAAATCGGCCCCGAGGTCGACTGGTCGGGACCCGTCAGATCTATATTAATTTCAACAGATAGATATCTGTATGCCGCAGTAAGAAGGCGATATCTCTCTGAAGAAAACTCCGATTGAAACGAAATTGAGTTATATGGAAAGCTTATTTTCAGGGCAATCCATAGATAGATTATTCACGACCTGATTCGTTGTACTCATCCGGGAAATCGATCCCGAGGCTGGCTGGTCGAAAACAGACGAATCTATATTTGAAGGATAGAGTATATTGCAGAGAAACTGCAATATCTCTTGGAAGGGAGCTCGGATTGAAACGAAATTTGGTTCTACGGAAAGCTGGTTTCCGAGGCAATCCGTAGACGGGTTATTCGTCTTCCAGTTCGTCGGGAGCTGCCGGGAAATCGCCTTGCAAGGAGGCGGTTCGGATGGTAAAACTTTTGTTGATCTTCTGGTTTGTTTTAGTTTTTGCGGTAGAGAGAAAACGTAAAACTTTGTGTAAGGGTCCCCACAGACAGCGCCAATTGTTGAATCTAGAATTCACACAATGAATTTGTTTGAGTGGGGAACAAATTCACTTAAGATCTCTCTTTAGAAAACTGGATTAAAGCTAGAAAATAAAGAAGGGTTATGATTTCTTGAAGAAGAGAGTAGGGTTTCTCTCAAGAACAATAAAGAAGTAGGGTTTTTGTATTAATTGCTAGATATCTTACAAGGAAGAGGTATTCCTCTATTTATACTTTGTCTTAGATTACAAAATATATCTACTTTCCTTAAATCTCGGATTGAAGATATGGTAAATTTCCTCTTCTGAAGATCAGATCGGATTTTGGAGGCGGTTTCGGGGGTCGGTCGAGTGACTTCGTCGGGCTTCTGCTTATAGGTCCGTTTAGCTGGCCCAAAAGGGGGTCCCTCGATTTAGTTGATGTGCAGAGTTTATTCGATTTACCTTTGGTTTAGATCGGTATGTCGTGGGTGCTAAATCCTGCACCAATACTCTACAGGGCACAAGCAGAGCCGTGCCTCAGTGGAAACAAAAGAAACTTTGGCCTACGTCCTAAAAATTTTGGAAAAAATTGCAGACCTTTATTTTTACTTTGGCATATGTTTAGTTACTGTGGCCACATAGTTTCAAATAGTATATTTATTTTAAACCTTTAGTTTTTAATTGTTAAACCCATATAATTGCCACGTTTGATTTAAACAATAAGTCAAAAGCTTAAAAAAACTGAGCTAACATTATAAAATTAGGGTAAATATTTTTTTTTTCTATGCGTGCACACTAAACAGAAGAATTTTTATGTTCGTTCTCTCACTTTATTTTGATTGATGTTATTAATTTTACACTTGAACACTTAGTCCACAGATGCACTGGTTATCGTCATTGTTAAAATAAATGTTTAGCAAAAGGAAATTGTTTTAAAATTTTGATTTTGAACATTTGGTTAATGGATATTTTAGGGAAGAAAATTTCAGTTATTTTTTTTAATTACTTGTTTACTTTTTTAGCTTTTTTTATATGACTGGTATTTATTGTTCTTGACATTATATTCTTCTATGCGTTACAAAGTTTTTTTTACCGCCTCTGGCCACCGTTTATGTCCGCACGGCTCTGGGCACAAGATTACAATCTTCAAATACACACTATGACGGCGAAATACATCCGTCACAATCTCTTTATCTACAGTTTGAATTGAAATAGTCATTGAGATCTATCCATTTACAAAATTAAAAAGAGAAATAAAAAAATAAGAAGAAGAAACGCACTATTTGTCTTTACATGCGTGATTCGTCATGTCTAACATCACAGCTTGCATTAATGAGAAAGTGTGGATAAACCCACTAGAAAAAATGTGTGGATCGTACGAGTGTATCATATTGTATGCTCATCATTTATTACACGTTTCGTATTGTAGAAAATATACAGTACGTATCTAATTGAAAAAATAATGATCAAATCATTCATTAAAAAGTCAGCTATACTTTAAAGTTGACAACTCATCAATTAAAGTAAGCACATGTTAACATTTATATCATTTTTACTTCTTAGCTTGCATGTGGTTTTGCAGCATTCGATGATTATACACTTCTTTTTGTTTTTCAACTTTTTTTTGTTATTTGTTGCTAGCTGGTCTCATCGTACACTCCACAATTAAGGACATACAACTTTTTTTTTTTTTTTGGCAAAGATTTAAGGACATACAGTACATCATTATAAAATTTTCACTTTTCTATGAGTATAACATTTTACTCCAAAATTTTCATATCATGTTACACAAATAAGTATATAAAATACTGAATTGAGATTTCAATAATAAATAATAAGTAAACAAAATATTCTTATTACTAAAACATTTTCTTGCCCTTTACTTTGTATCCATTTTTCTCCAATTAACATGCAAAGCCAGCTTCCACCAATTTGTTTAGCTTCTTGTTTCTCAATCTCTCTTCATAAACTTCACTTCCTTGCATCTCTTTCTCATACCTAAATCAAATATTTTAAGTATTAATTAAATACTTTACGAAAAAAAAAATTATGTTAATACTCATGATAATGAAAATATGTACCCTAGTGGCATAGGTATCAAAGGAGACAGAGTTTGCACAAGCTTGAGAGCTTCATCTTCCGTATTCACAATTTGGTTGAAGCAAAAGTATCTACCACAAGCCGAAGTATCCTCGAATGCTCGAATGTGAACGTCCGCTACAAATTCTACGTCTGCGTATGCTAACACACCATTCTCATACATTTGTGAAGCTCCTAAAATCGCAAATATTGCCACCACAATTAGATTATTGATTATTACCCATCTAACTGACATGAATGAATATGTTTATAATGTACCTTTGAGGTAAGACATGGTGGGTCTGGGGTTGTGTTGAGTCACCGAGGGTCCAACGATGAGACCCGGGTTAACCGAGACCATGTTGACCATACGGTCCATGGCTAACGCCCAAGCTGCCTTCTCAGATTGTGTCTTCGCAAGAGCATGCCATAGCTGCACATATAGCCGCCACACACACACACAACTTTTATTATTAAGAAAACATAAACTCATCCTAAAATCTTAATTACAAAACTAATTAAGTAGAATTTTAAACTATGATCTAGGTTGACCTCTTTAAATATTTTATTAAGGCCGTCCTACATTGAATCTTGACCAAAATTATTCTAGATACACACATGAAGCATGCCAATACATTTCATGGAGACCCAATTTTTTACTTTGCAACAAAGCCAAAATTTGAAAAAGTTCCAAGAAATTGTAGTTTCAAAACATCATTATTAATTAAATAGACATTTTCAGATTGATTGATGAAAAAGTACATGAAATAATTGTTCATCCCAGGTCAATAATAAACAGTGGGTCCAATATGTTTTGTGAATGTGTTGAGCTTTTCAATAAATTGATAATTATTAAGATGAAATAATAATAAAAGAGTTGAAATCAAAAATAGTTAAAAAAATAAAATACCTTCTTTTTGAGACAGAAGTCAAGATCACTCCAACACTTCTCATCAACATCTTTTTGAGTTCCAATGTTATCTCTCCAAATTGCAGCAGTCAACGAAGATGAAAACACAATCTTCTCTATACTCTCTGTTCTTGCACATGCTTCCACCACATTTATCGCTCCTCTCACTTCCACATCCACTTCCTTCTCCTCCTAATCATTCACATAAAAACATTTCATAAAACAAACATAAAAGAGAGATAACAAGAGAGAAGTGGTGACTGAGTGATAGAAGATAATACTGCTAGAAACACTCACATCATACCCTTCAGGGTTGTCCAAGCAACAAAACACAGCATTACAATTGTTGAGAGCAACGAGGATGGTTTGGTAATCTAACACATCAACATCATAAACCTCTAGTCTCTCTTCTTTAGCTTCCATGTCTCTGATCTTCTCCTCAAGCATACTCTCCCCTATTACCAAAACCCCTCATGAGAAAAATCCAAACTTTACATTGTTTCAATATCAAAATTTGATAGTAAACCCATTCAAGAATTTGAACCCAATTCCCCAAAATTGGTCAAAACCAATTAAGAAAAGGATAAAAAGGTGAAAACTTTATTGTACCCTTAAGAGAGAATTCGAAAGATTGTTTACCATTTTTACGGATAGCGGCGTGAACAGAGTAACCTTTAGTGAGCAATCTATTGAGAATCCAGAAACCAACATAAGTGGAAGCATCAAGAACACAGCAACAAGAAGTGGGCTTTTCTTGATTCATCAGTTTCTTCTTCTTTTGAGGTTTTGTATTGTTTCTTGAAAATATCTGGACAAAAGTGAGAGAGAGATGAGCAAAGAGAAGATGATATTTATTAATCGTTGTTATATAGAGAGAGAGACGCCTGAGGAGGAGAAGGGTAAGTAAGCTAAGTAGTACTGTAATAAATAGGAGAAAGGTGGGTGAACTATATAAGTATGATGTTGCACACGCTCCCAACTACTCATCTTTGTATGGCTTTCTGTGTTTGGTAAATCTATTGAACGATGGAAAGAGAGAATAAATGGTTCAATAGTCCGCCACTCATTTTTTAATGGAGTAGTATGTTTTTTAATATTAGTGTTTTTTTTTAATATCTTGTTTATGGTAACGTCAAATTTTTATATTTTAAAAACATATTCTAACAATTTTTAGATAATTAAGCTCTTTTAGAGAGAGAAAAATTCAATCATAAGAGTAATGTATGTTATAAAATAATTAAAAAGATTTGAATGACAATAAAATTAAAATTATCTAATAAAGACAAAAATGTTGTAAAAAAAAACAAAAATAATGTTTAACGCCCACAACCATCAGAAGAAAAGTTATCACAAAAAAAAACGAAAATAGTTTATGAGAAAGAGACTCAACTCTATGAAGAAAAACTTAAATCCAAAATATAATGAATCGAACTTAGAAAATAACAATTTTAGCCAAAAATCAGTGTATATGGAAAAAGATCTTTGTCCCCAAAAAAAAAAAAAAAAAAAAAAAAAGAAAAAGATCTTGATAAGTTGATAACACATTAAAGACTGGTTGTTGTGAGTCCTCGGCTTGCTTTTAAATAGATTAACCAAATGCCACAATAACATAACAACAATTATCTTAAAGATAAGTTTAGAAGAAAAGTATAAAACGTGAAAGCATGAAGATGATGACACCTTCACTTGTATCCCTTGTTATACTGATCATATTTGCCTCAGGTATTATAAATTTTATGTATTCCTGTTCAAGTGTCATGTTTCTTTTATTCAATTGATATATTTTTAATTTCTTTGATATATTCTTTTAAAATTAGAAGTACACAAAAATTAAAATCTTCTATTGCTAATATAGACTGTATGGAAAAGTGAAAAAAAAAAAAAAATCTCTTATTGACATTTCTATTACACCATAGATACAGTGGTGGAGGTGGATTTTGTCACGACGTTGCTGGCTTTAGTGTGTGCCAATGCTCGTACCCTTGCTGAAAACAAGACTACAAATTTTGTAAAACCATAAGATGTTTTTTTTTTTTTTTTTTTGTAACCGTAACATCAATAATATGGTAATAAATATCCTTTTCGTAAAACAATATTTTTAGTTCCATATAAGTACTCATCCAATACCCATGTGAACATGGTATGAAATTATATGATACAGCGTAAATTTGCACTTCTCGAGGCTCCAGAATGTTCACTTTAGTTAATTAGATTTTTCATTAGTTTTTTTTCATTATATTTGATCGTAACTTTGGTTTTTCAGAATCATAACTCTATAAAATATAGAAAATTTTACTTATGTTATTGGGTTTATTCGAATGATTGTCATTGTAGGAAACAATTTTTTATTAAGATTGTAAAATAAGCAGTTCACTTACGTTATTAACATATAATAGATTTTTTAATTTAGGTTTAATAGCTAACTAATTATATAACAATCAATGCATTTTATATATATATATATATATAATATTTTTACTAAATATAGAATGTGTTTGTAATTATATATAAACTATTTAATAGAATCGAACAAATTTTTTAAAAAACACATTTGACATTTTTTAATTGTTGGTCAATGCCGAATGATATACCGAAATAAAATGGTCGTTCTGTTGACTACATGTTATCTTATACTAATTGATGTATAGTCATATATTCTGTTATATTTCTTGTAGCTAGCTATATTTTTCCAGAGAATAAACATGAAACGAGAAAAAAAAATGCTTAATCATTATCACACTAATGGAGCATATATATATTACTGGGGGAAAAAGGAAGATAATAAGTAAAAAAAAAACGAAAAAGGTGATATTAATAGTTGACACTTGAGACTTGACAACAATTAGTAGGTAGCGATTGTGGTGGAGAGATGATTTACGATGACACATTGTTCTGAATGATAGGTACAACAATCAAAATAAATATATTTTGTGCTAAACGAACAGAATGTAATTAACAACGAGTAGAACAAACGGATTTTTAGAAATATCAATTCTTGTATAGTATAGATGCAGATGGAATGTAATCTTGTAAATGTAATTAACATTGTAAAATTTGTAGTTAGTTACATTAAAATTTTACATTCTTTAATCATAATTTTTGTATGAATGTAAAATTATAAATATATAAACTAATCAATGCATATAATCATTTTTTGTATGAATGTAAAATTTATTTAAACAAAACCTTGTTATATATGCATAATGCATCCTTAATTGTTGTTAGTTTGCTTTTACGATCGAATAAAACAAATTATCTTAATTGTTTTTTTTTTTGCAGAACCTCAACGAGTATCTCAATATCTCACGGATGTGGATGCTTTAGCTTTGTATCCGTATATTAAAACCAATATTGCATGGTTTATTATTATTATTATTATTATTATTATTATTATTATTATTATTCTTTTTTTTTTTTATGGTTTATACAATAAAAGCTGGGGCATTTTTATCTGAGAAAATTAATACATTACACTGTTAAAAGACAATGTATATATTTATGAAGATATAATAAGTAATTTCTCCGGCACAATCTCTAAGCAGAGCATTTCTTCAGGACAACAGATTCAATAGGAATCTTATCAACCGGAAAAACACAATTAACCCGAGCTTTCGGCAACAAACTACACGGTTTGGGCGTCACCTTACTTGAAACCCCGGAGATGTCAGTACAATTCCACAACAACTTCTTTGGTTCAGGAGCCAAAGTCATGTTTATATTCGACATACATATCTTTGTGAAAGGATCGTTCTTGAGCCCATCTAGCTTTGCGGGTTGCGTGACATTATCCGCGGTCATGTCACTGTAGTTAATGTTCGTAATTTGGGGCATAGCCTTGGGATCAAACCCTGAAACGGGGTGTTGGTTATATGCACCGCTCATCCAGAAAACGTATTGCATGGTTTTCATGGTAAACTTTCGGGCGAAAATATCCTTAACGTAACCACCACGACCAACTGCGGTTTTGATTCGGATAGCGGATTGTGTCTGGAGTAATGTAATGTCTTCGATTCTAACATCTTTGATTCCACCGGACATTTCGCTTCCCAGTGCTATTCCAGCGCTGTCTGGAGAGATGCATGTGAGCCGTCTGATCGACAGTTGTTGAGTTGGCTTGCCGACTTTGATACCAAACTGATCCCAACCGCTCTTCACGGCGATGCAATCGTCTCCGGAGACTACGTAACAGTCTTCTATTAATGTGTTGGTGCATGAATCTAATAACGAAGAAAATAAACAATGCCACGTGAATATATAAAGTCACGTCGAATACAAAGATTATAATCTTATAACATGAAAACAGAAACGCAAACACAAACGAACATATACTATTCAATATATATGCGACGTGGGATATATGGACTTACCCGGGTTGATTCCATCGGTATTAGGAGAATCGATAGGAGCAAGAATGGTAACGCCTTTGACAATAACATTGTTACAATACACGGGATGAATGTTCCATGAAGGCGAATCAATGATCGTGATGTCTGAGATCTGAACGTCCTTAGAGGATATGATTTCGATTGTGTAAGGTCTCGTGATCGACTTAAATCCACCACTCCGGTACTTCACCCACCAGTATTTCCCTTGCCCGTTGATCGTTCCGTTGTTACCTAACCAAACAAATTCGATCAATCCTTTTTAACAAAAAAAAAAAAAACACACACACACACACACACACACAAACACACATAATTCAAGATCTTATAGAGCCTTGATTCTTGGTCGTTAACGATTCTTTATTAGATGATATATTCGTCTTAATATTTGACTAATTACTAGACGTATTGAGTTTATGGTCAAATAGTTCATAATTTTTGTTATAGCTTTGATATGTCACTGTATTCATTTTTGGTTAATCTTACCGGTAATAACAACATCAGTGAGGTTTGTGCCAGAGATTAAACTAGCAAATGTTGGTCCTGCTGCATCTCTTCCTTGTCCGTACGATGGCAAAGGTGCAACAACTGGATACTCAGATTCATCCTTTTTATTTAAACCAAAAGATAAAAAAAACATGTAAATAAATGGCTAATACCTTACACAAAATATTTTATCCCAATTTACTTTTGTATAATACAAGATGGAAATTAACCATACCTGAGAAGCAAGAATAGTTGCACCTTTTTGGATGAACAAAGTAAAATGGCTGGTGAGGTTAAAACTTCCCGTTAGCCATTTCCCTGGTGGAACAATGAGTTGCACTCCGCCGTCGGCCGCCATTGGAGCAAGCTTGGTTATGGCTTTTCTAAACGCTTTCGTGTTCGAGGTCTTTCCATCACCAACTGCTCCAAATTCTGTTAAAACTGCCCTATGTTTTCGACAATTCAAGGCCATATATTTAACATGTGCCTTTCCTTTGATGCCTACACCCCGAGATTCCATCATCGAAAAACTACTAATAGCCAAAACTACTAATATACAAAAACTTGTTTGAATCATCTGTTGTAAAGAAAAAAGAAAAAAAACAAGTATATTATCTATTTGTTTTTTCATTCAAAACTTCAAATTAAACTCACTAAAAACATAAGTTATTGAAGGATGTCATAGTTTAAAATCGTGTTACCTTTAGAGTTGAAGATTTCATAGAGAACTCCATTTTGATTCTTCTGACTTGTTTTTGTTGTATTTTCGGTTGGTCTGAAAACAAAGTAATTTATAGAAGAACAATATAGAGAAAAACATGCTTAAACTTTTATCTAAATCTAAGCATTGACTTGAATTACCAAAATAAGTAAAGCTATTAAAAGGTGAGATCATGTACCCATCTTTTTTCTTTAAATTTCTGTTATCAGAATCCATTTTAAATTAATGTAGATAAAGACTAACATTCCCCATTTTTGGTAGAAAATAGTCCAACTTCTGAAGTAGTATATCTTCAATTAGGTATAGTTGACTGAAGAAAATCTGTAATGGCACTGACATATCCGGACCTTCCTATAAAGACTTATCAGCTTTACATATTTAGATTTAGATTATATGTGCTAAGGCATTGTTTTTACTATTATTCAAGTTCTTATCTGTTTTTAAATTATCATCTTGGATCTTTCCTAAACACTGAAAAGACTCATATCCACACATATTCATAAGAAAGAAAAAAGACTACAAGATAAAAACAAAAATGTTTTCAGATTTTTATATATAAAATATACTTAAATTACCAGAAATATATTCATAATCTGTAATAGTATTTCATAATCTTAAATTACCAAAAAGAATATATATCATTTATAGATTATGATAAAACAAAAATTAATTATAATATTTAAACATATTAAATTTTAAAATAACAGAAAGAAGATATATTACAGGTAAGTTATATGACATGATAAGGTTGAATTGATAATACTAAAAAATAAGATATATGACATGATAAAGTTGAATTGATAATACTAAAAAATAAGATATTATTCACAAGATACTTTAATATGGGTTAATCCTCATTTTACTATTAAATATATGAAATATTAAACTTATATTAAACAAAAATTATTAAATCACTAGAATTAAAACTGAACCATTTTACGGCAGATTATATACCAAATTGTTATAATTAACAAAATAGTACATTAACAAAATTAATATTAAATAGTATATTAACACAAAAAATTAAAATAAAATAAAAAAGTACCAGAAAATATTAATCGATAGTTGTAACATCCTTTATTTGTAAGTGAAAGCCACATCAAAGTTATGCAAATGAATGATCTAACACTGATTTGGCCCAAAAGAATCATCATCAGCAGCAATAATCTGAGATTGATTTGTAAACCTTCTTGTCGTCCTCTGGCAATCTGAAACCCTAAAAGCTGCTTGCTTTCTTCTTCGGATCAAACTTCCGACACAAGAAAGATAACCATGTATCGCAAAATGATATCAGTTCTTAGAGGAATAAAACCCATCTCAGGTTCCGAAAAGGTTTGAAGCCACCTGAAAAGAAATGGTTCAATTGAAAAGTATGCAAGAGTTTTGGTTAAGCTCTATAATTCCAAAATTCACAAGTCGAATCCATCAAAAGAAATCGAAATGTGGCTCTTTTAAGGTCATGGGTTTGCATACCTTCACATGATGTGGCATGATCTTGATATCATAAGGAACGTGAAGCCAAGCTTCGGGTCGGTATAACAGAAAGTTCTCAGGTTTACTGGTGTAAACGTCTGCGTATTGGTGGATGTGATAAGAGAATGCTGATTCTTGACCAGTGTCTGTGACAAATGTAGCTCCGAACGATCTGTTGAACATTTGTTTCATTGTGTCTCGTGCTCTCTGTCTTGCATTGTTCAGCTCATCCAAAAGAGATTGGCATGCTTCGCTTCTATGAGTGTCTGATACAGTCGCGTGAAATCTACCGAGTAACTCTTGGATAATATGGAATTTTGCCTGAGTTTAAGCCAAAAAATTGGTCTTATTAGACATTACACATACGAAAGTATCTATATTTCTCCATGTCTCTAAGTACTTATGGCTTATGTCCTCGATCACGTTACAGGAATGTATGAATACTATAAGCAGAAAGCCATTCTTGAGAAGTTAAAGAAGAAGCTGTGACTATACCTGCTCAAACCGGTAGCTATCACCATTTTGTATCTGTATCTCTCGCTGAACCAAAAAAAACATCACAAAGAGAAGAACTCAGTGTACAAGATTGGGTTTTAAACGATATACAAACGTTTTTGAGAATACAATCAGATGAAAGGCTACATATCATGTATGGTAAACTAACCTCGAGCTCATGAATTATCGCAGCAGTTCGCCAACCAGCTTTTGAAGGCCCTCTTAGATCACTAAATAAGTGATCTCCGAAATAAATAACCTATGAACAGAACATGTTATATAGTAGTCTGTCTTTAAAATGCAATCAAAAGCATGAACTTACAAAATGGAATATATCATCTTGTGGCAAAGAGTACCTCAGGGCCATGCCACTTTGTGATCTGAAGGAAGGATTTTAGACAGCCATGGTAGTAAACTTTCTTCGGGTCAAATGCATCCACTTTTGTAAACGCCAAATTGTCCCTCTCAGAATCGTAACAACTACAAGGATCAATAGCAATAAAAGCGTCAAGCGATCAATTCCGCTAGACAGACAAACTTTACAAAAGAAAATAGCGTTTCTGAATACGGAAAACTAACCGGAAAGGGTGCTCAGATGTGTAAAATTCTGGTTTGTTTGCTTTAGCAATCACAACATCGAAGAGCTCTCGCCAGGAATCTCTGAGGCCAAAAGAGTCCTAACAACAGTAAGCACACAAATAAAGGTCATGAACCACATAAACAAAAAAAAGAAAATTCAGAACTAGCCCTAAGAACATTATAAACAACAATATAAAATCAAAGAGTGTTGAATCTAATTGTCCCTAGTGATATTCAAACGGGAACACAGAAAATTTTTAAATAGCTATCTAATAATGTGAATCACCTCCATCAGATAGCGCATTCCACCATCAACAAAATGATACGGAGAGTTGGTCAGCAAAAATAGCTTCTTTCCTTTATCTTTTAGCATTCTCAGGAAACGTAGAAGCTTACCCTGAGATGTAAATCGCTGTTCAGTAATATAAAATTCAAAAGTAATATAACTTGCATGCATTTGTAGCCATTTAAGGAATATAAGAAATTTCACTTGCATTTTTTAGCAAATATCTGTTAGGATCAGCAAGAATCCCTCTATGAACCAATCCACTTCTATGGACATGTTGAATAGCACGATTGACATCATTGTAGATGTTAGAGGCATCAAACTCAAGTTTGGCATCGACAAAATATTGGACCATGTCTGCAATAAGACAGGCCTGGAAAAAAAAATGTTGCAGTCAAACAAATCAGATATGACAAAATCATGGTTCCTCTGTACGAAAGCAACTTATTGACTTATTAAAATCACCTCGCTGAAACAGAAGAAATCCATCAATCCCACCAGACCTCTCGCTTGATCACGACCTATGTGTCGTGTTCCATACATACTCTCTATTTCCTTCCTACTAAGCTGCAAAATTATAAATATGCGAATGGCTCAGAAACCCTCCATCCCACAGCAACAGTTTCAACAAAAGAGACGATCAAAATACCTTACGACGACCGAAATAACACCCGTCTGGCTCAATAGAACCAAAGAAATCCAATTTCATGAGGCAACCTTTTTGTTTATCGTAGTACAAACCTCGGATGGGAAAAGTCGGATCATACTTAAACTGGACGCAAGCATCAGGATATCTAAACTGCAAGAATCAAGACCAATAATTCTCAAAGCAATGCTCACAACTTAAAGAAACCGCCATAAGATAAGAGATTCTACCTCATTAACCATATGCTGCTTGGCAAGATCATAGATCAAGCTCTGCAAATGAGATGAGTAGTGTGCCAAAGTGTAGTCATAATCAAATCCATAAACTTGTATATTATCCAATCTCAGATTCTTATTAACATATATCCCTACACAAGCATCATCATCATCCAAAACCAATCAGTAACAAAGAACACCAACCAAACTAATGTATATTATGAATAGCTCAGCTCAGCTCAGATCACCTTGAGGATTCATCTTAGGCATACTATTTAATGCTTCAGGGATATTAAGAAACCTCTGTTTCGCCAGCTCGAACTCACGCCGGATCTTGGTGATATCCTCATCCACGGTAGAACATTCCGGCAAAGCAACGGCATATTTCGCTTCCAGATTGGCTAACGCCGCCTCCGATTCCGACGAAGTAACGGTTGCGAATCCTCGGAAACTTGTTAGAAATCCTGAGGCAGATTCAAACGATCTTAATTCTTCGGAACTGTCACCATTTTTCGGGTTTGATTTCAGATCATAAGAAGAGAAACTCACCATTTCGGATTTGATCGGTAGCAAATGATCCTCTCTGCAATTACAACGAACTCGATCATCATCATCATCGATGGCGAATGAGGTGATAAATTAGTAGTAAATGGAAATGTTTGGGGGAGAGAGAGAGAGAGATTTACAGTGAGCGATGCTCCGAGAGGGAGAAGACGGCGAGAGGAAGTCATAAAAGTCATCTTTACATGAGAGTGGACTTTGAGAATTTGGTTTTAAGGGAAGAAGATGAAGATGACGTCATTGTTATATCAGTGGATAAAGATAATGGCGGTTAGGGTTTATCGTCGACGGCGTCGGCCAGCGAGATAAGTCCGGGGAGAGCAGATTTTCCGGATGATTTATTAGTATTGGGTCTTGGTGGGCTATGTAACTTTGTATTTCTTGATTTTGGGCTCAATTATATATTACATGTATCAAAACTAATTTAAGCAAACTTTGAAGCCCAAAATCCTATATCAGAATAAATTCCGGCGATAGAAACATCAGAAAAACCGTTGTTTAAACGTGAAGTGTTTGTGTTTGATCAAAAAAAAAAAAAAAAAAAAAAAAAAAAAAAAAAAAACGTGAAGTGTATGGACCATGTCGAAAATGGTGACACCGGATCTCCGACAACAGATCTGAGCCCCCCTCCGCGGCTCCACCTCCTCGTCTCACCCATCCTACTTGCTTTTTTGGATCCGAACTCAGTTGGTGTAGATCTACTGTTCTTTTTGTCACCTTTAGACACAAACTCTTCTCACTTGACTTGGTTGAGATCTCCCCTTGTCATTAGTCTCTGTTCTAGCTTTTGCTAAGATCTGCCTCTGTTTTGGACTCTCTTCCCCTTAAGAAGCTCTCGGACTTCTTCAAGGAGTTGGCTCTCCATTTGAGTAAACTCATTTCCTCCAACACGTCGAGGTCTCCCGAGTAAACCGGACGGTTCGCCGCCGTTACCAGAATTTGATTCAAAGAAATCAAAATGATTATGTGATTTCTACTCCCTCTCATTGAGGTGTCTTTGTCTACGTTAAAGTAAAGTTATTAAATCGGATAAAAAAAAAACTCAAACCCCATTTAAAGATCACCAAATTCATGAGGATTCTATCGTGGAATTGCCAAGGGGCAAGAGCCGAACCCACAACACGTAGAATAGAAGAAATGCACAAGATGTATTCTCCAAGTTTTATGTTTCTTTGTGAAACCAAGAATGACCGCTCGTTTATGGAAGACAAACAAACCTCTCTCGGATATGACAACCTCTTCACCGTGGAACCAAAGGGCAACAACAATGATGGAGGACTAGCTCTTTTTTATTCTAATGATTATCCGGTTCATATTCTAGCCTCGGATGATCACTTGATTGACACTGAGACTGTCATTGATGGAAACCGAGTATTCATGACGTTCGTTTATGGTGATCCGGTTGTTAAATGCAGACAATATGTTTGGGAGCGGTTAACCCGTATCGGGATTGCTCGTTCTGATGCTTGTTGGTTCATTATTGGTGATTTCAATGAGATTACCGGCAATCATGAGAAACGTGGTGGCAAAAAAAGATCAGAGAACTCTTTTCTACCTTTCCGTGCTATGATCCAAGCATGTGGATTTATTGATTTCCCTTTCCAAGGAAATCAATTCTCATGGAAAGGACAACGGACAAATGGGAATATACGATCTCAGTTAGACAGAGCCATGGGGAACAAAGAGTGGCACAACATATTTCCTCACACTAATGTGGAGTATTTGAAGATGTGGGGTTCTGATCATAGACCCCTTCTAGCGTCTATTCCATCAAGTCTGAAAAAAAAATTCATGTTAGACAAAAGAAGGAGTGGAAAAGCTGGACTCAAAGAAGCCATGATGGAAGGATGGTGTGTCAAGGGATCACACGAAAACCATCATCCACTATCGAAGAAAATCCAAAATTCTCAAAGAATTATCTCCTTTGGGAAGAAATCTACTCAAACAAATGCGGAGAAACTTATCAAGGAACTCCAAAATAAGATTGATGAAACATATGAGGATATTCTTGCTCCACCGGAAACTCTCCTTGATCTGAAATTGAGGCTTTGTGATGCTTATAAAGAAGAGGGAACCTTCTGGTTTTAAAAGAGTCGGCAAGGGAGCGGCTTGCAGTACGAGGAGATACGAACACACAAAATTTCCATGCATAGACGAGAGTCGGTAACTATAAAGTCTACATTTTCTTTCATTTATATAAAAGAATCACAAGTTGAAAAAAAAAAAAAGTATTTAAAAAAATTGCGAGCTTGATTAATTATTTTGATCTTCATTAGCTAGCTATTGAAACGTAAAAGACAGCAACGAAGATTAAATTTTGAAACGTCCGAGTATATTTAACTCCGATGAGAACTAGACGTTAAGAAACCAATTTAAAAAAAAAAAGTATCATGTGAGAACTAATGTTGCTTTCGTCTTCTTGAAACAATCTCCGACGCCCAAGCCTTGCCTATATCAGTCTGGAACTTACCTGAATTAATCAAACAGAAACAAGTTTTAAAAGCCTTCAACCATATAGAGATTTTATGTATTTGGATTCTAAATTACAACAGCAAAATACCTGCGGTCGATTGGAAAAACTCTTCTAGATCTTTCCCTTGCGCTGCCGTATAATAGCAAACAAACAATATGAGATTTAGTCTGTACTCATTCTCAAATTAAGATTTTTGTTGAGGTCATTACCTTGTTCGTATTCCAAAGCTTGTAGTATCATCTCAACCTTGTCGAAATCTTTAACAACTTTAGCTTCAGGTGAAGAGTTCTCTTCATATTCTCTCCAAAGCTCAGCGATTTCATTGGCTGCAGTTACCGCGTAAAATATATAATGGTAGAAGTGATAAGTGTCTATGCAAATGAGCCACAAGAAGATAGAACAAAGATATGTAAAAGAACGGACCTCTTTCTCCTCCACCCAAGAGTTTGCACATGTGTTCAAGTGCTTCACTTTCTCTTCGGTTTTTCTCTTCTTTAGAGATCCCACAAGAAGGTGTAATGTCTCCTACAATGGCTGCTCAACAACAATAATCGAATTCAAACGATCATTCATTCCTAAATAACTTGAGATTGGTGATTTAGTCTCTAAAAAAGGGAAAGAACTAACCTTCTGCAATGTCATGAACAATTGCCATTTTCATGCATCTGTAAAAAGAAACCAAATATGAATGAGTTTAAATTCCAGCGGTTGAGCTTGAAAATAAAGACGAAGCAAGCATGAATCTCTCACTTGTCTCTGTTAACACCAGGGATATCTGAAGAAATTAGAGCCATAAGACCCATCCGATACATGTGATCCGCTATTGATTCTGGATCTTTTACGTCTCTTTTGATCCATCCAGCTCTTGGAGTTGTCTATTTGATATACAAAAGGTGGTTTACCAAAGGATACAACACATAAAGCAGCAAACAAAACCAAAAATAAAAAACTAGATTCACATAACAACATCGGAAAAACTTCATATCTACAAGGACTTTAGTAATCACGGATCATAAAAGTAACCACATAGCTTAAAGTCGTTTCATTTCCCAAACGAATTTTTACAATCCATCAACAGTTGCATTGCAGCCACATAAATTTTACAACTTGACAATGGTTCATTTCTGCAACGCACTACAGAAGTCAAATCATCAAGCATGGAACGTGTGAAGATATCACCACACAGATCCATCTTAACATTGGTTACAAACATCCACATACATGATCTAATAAACAGATACACAATTGCATCAAATTCCACAATTCATCAACAGTATGACCTCCACACATATCCATCTTAACATTGGTAACAAATATCCATATAAATCTAAACAACGCATCATCTTATAAACACTATAACAACATTGCATCAGAGGTTTGAAACCAACATCTATATAAAATCAAACTTTCTCAAAGATTCCATGACGGAGACTTGCCAGAGAAGAAATGGCTTAATCACAGAAACAACCAGAATTTTAGCAAAAACACATCTGCGAAGACTAAGGTTAATGTAATCTACGAAGCAGGAAACAAAACCTCACCCAGATTCACATAAAAGAACACATAAGTGAGGACTTAGATCATCAAAGCAACCACATAGCTTGAAAATCGTATCATTCCCCTAACAAATTCAGATTCCAATACAATCCATCAACAAGAACAATGAATCAACATTACATTCCGCTGTATATAACCACAGAATCCACCGGATCTTAGCGAAAAGAACTCAAAGCGGATCATATAAAGGTTACCTTGAGGCGAGTACAGAGAGAGAGGAAATCGATGGCGGAAGAAGCGGAAGAAGTGGGAACCGCCGCGGAATTAGGAGAAGAAAGAGAGACGGAACCATCTCCGGGTTGAGGGGAATCGGAAGCCATGCAGTGAATCGCACGGTTAGGAGAAGACAAAGAAGAAGAAGCTGCGGAGGCGGAGGCGGAGGAGTAAGTGAATCGGAGAGTGGAACGAGTGAAAGAAGGAACGAGGATGACGAGAGAGAGTGATTTGCAGAAGAAGACTCGATTCACATTCTTCATTTTTTTTCCTTTCTCCTTTATCTTTTTGTTTCTGGGAATTCGTGTTGTTGTTTGTTCCCTTAACTGTTTCGATAATTTCGTTTACCTCTGGAGATTTATATTGGGCCTTATATCATATGACGACCCAACAATACTGTAGTGGGTCATTGATTTCAATTTTTAAATAATATATAATAGTTGATAAAAACAATATGTATTTTATATACAGTATATAGTAGTATTTATTTGGAGAGGAAGAAAATCATGTAAAACAATAAAGTATTAAAAATACATGGTTATTAAATTATTAAATCAATATATATATATATATATATGTAAATTATGAACAAAATTTAGTTTTTATAGTTTTTGAATTTATAGGGAACAAAAAATGTGTGACTAATAATTACGTAAACATTTGTGTGTCATGTGTTGATACAATTATTTTCAAATTGATTTTTTGTGATTAAGTAAACTCTACTGGTGAATACCATTCCATAGCATGGCTTGCCATAGAGATGGATTGCTTCCTATCATTACATCTCTGACAAGATATGATCACCAAATGTCGTATCGCATATTTCCATAGCAATTAAGAAATATTTTAAATGTAAAATTATGATCATTTAAATACTGATAATTAAATGAAGGCCATTGAAATTCACAAGTTTTTTTCAAAAATTGTGAAATTATATGTTCAAAGATGATGTAAAATCAAAATGGAATGAAAGGAGATTAGAGACTAGTTTGAAAATCCTTATTAGAAATGTGAAATGACATTGTTATTAATAGAAAAATGTGATCAAGACGAGGTCTATGTATAACGAGAACTATCATAGGGAAGAACAAATTAGTTTTGGGAGACTTTCTTGTACAAAAATATGCATTAGTTAGCAAAATAAAAAGTTATCGAAAGTAAACATCATTTGATTTCATTTCATAATGTGTATTTTTCTGTTTATAAATTTGTATGGCTATAGTTGTTAAAAAACAAAATTTGTATGACTATAGAATGTCTAATTTAATGTATCAAGACTTTGTCAATGAAAATTGATCAAACGTCAAAGTAAACTTGAGACGCTCTTTCATTACTCAAAACAAAGTGCCACTAAAAATTCTCAATGTGGATGAGAGAGTTTATTCCGTTTATAGTGGCTTGATTAGTCTTTATTTTGTCTTCGTTTTGGCATTTTGGTAGTAGTAAACTAGTAATCATCTTACCTAATCTGTGTGTGATAAGTAAATACAGTTAATTAATTTTAGAATAAATGATATATTCTTATGGGTAGTCTAAATTAATTTAATAAAATTCACATTAATCTTAGACATTTTAATTAAAATTTGGTTGTCAATTCTATTAAATTTTAGTAGTGAAGTAGTAAGTATAATGGTTATCGTATCTTTATTCTTGAAGAATCTGTTGTATAAACTTTATAAGTGCTACATGATGAAAAACTTATATCGGGAAGCTCATCCATATGGAAAATGGTTAAAACACTTTTAAACAACTTCTTTGAAGGCTGATCCACGTTTCCTTCGTATCAGTAATTACTAATAAGTAATAACTATGTATAAAATAAAAATCTCTTTTTGTTTTCTCTCCGAGGCCCGACAACCGAAGAAACTCTAAGCATCTCCTTGCCATGGCTTCCGCGGTCGCTGTTGGTGACCCTCCTTCGCCAGAACCCCCTACCCGCCCGACCCTCCCATCCCTCCCTCCAACTTCGCGCAAACCTCCATCGTCGAACTATCTCCTCTATCCTCTCTCTCTCCAGCTTTCCACCTTTACATTCTTCTAGATCTGGGATCTACGATTCTTCTTGTATCCTCTAGTGATACTCATTTCGCTTGTTTGCGATTCTTTCCTGCTGTGTGCAGTCCCCGGTACCAGATCTGTTCTCGGATTTGTGTCTTAAGTGTCGGTGTATTAGCCAAATTTGTTGGTTTTTCTTCGACGTTGCTCCCCTCTGTTGAATCTGGCCTCTCGTTGCCAGCGAATCATCCTCCCCTCTTTGCAATAGCTGTCTGGTTCTTCTTTGACACCTCCACCTCCCCTCCTCTCCCAATTCCCCAGGTTTATTCTTCCTCTTCTGATTCTTCTCTCTTGAAAAACTATCAGATTTTTGTGAAGTGTGTAGCTCTGGCTTTGTGGAATACGAGTTTAGATCTTTCGATGGCCCTTGTTGCCTTTGGCTTTACTTGTGTGCTCTCTCGTCGACCCCATATCGCCTTCGTACGGCCCTTCACTGCATTATGCAGATTCTGCTCCGATATCACTACATCAATGGTTGCTTCTTCGATGGGGCTTTCTATCCTTAGCTCAACTCCGGACCCTCCATATCCCTCTCCAGCTAAGACCCACGTCGCTCATGTCGTCAAGTCACACCGGCTTCTCAGTCTCGTTGGCAGCAGAGTTGATTGTTCGCTCTCTATCTCAATCAACACACCTCCTCTCCTGTTCCCCCAGGTATGCTCCTGTTCTTCGGTCTCTGGTGCTTCTATTTTGGAAAGTTCTTGGATGATCGTTAAGAGTGTGGCTCTGGCTTTGTGGAATTTGGATCTAGGTTTTACTCCTTTGATGAATTTGGATATCCTTGGATTCACATTTGTGCCTTCTTGTGGTACCTTTATCGCCTTAGTGCAAACTTTTACTGCAGTATGCAGATTTTACTTTGAATTGGCTGTGTTAGTAGCCGCTTTGTTGCAGATTGGAAAGAGATCTTTGCTCTCCTTCACCGTTCCAGATTTTCTGGTTCACCGGGGCTTTTATAGCTCTCATCTTTCCTTTAAGGAGCTTATTATCCACCCAAATACTTCACTCGGTTTTAGTGGTATTGTCACAGGGAGCATTATTCTGAAGACTGTTCTACTTGAAGTAGAAGCGAGGATTGTTGCTCAAGACTGTCTCCGTTCAGCATTTGCTGACTGTTTGTCGTTGGTGTCTTTAGAGGTTTCGTTTCCTCCATTCAAGAACCAATCTACTTTGGTTGAGCTTGTTAGCTCCCATTTATCCATTTATCCATGGTTTGAGCTTGTTAGCTCCCATCTATCCCTTTATCTATGTTTAGCTTATGTTTTCGTTATTGTTGTTGCTTTACCATTTGCTCAAGTGGCTTGGTTTGTTTGGGTTTCTAATAGCGTTTTGTACCTTCTTCTTGAGGAGGAATAACTCTTTTAGTTTGAATGAAATCTGAGTTTGACAAAAAAAAAAAAAAACTATGTATAAAATATATATATATATACGTGCACCCAACATTTTATGGTATAAAACTTAAAACGGAGAGAATTGTTTTTACAAAGTAAATATTGTTTGGACTAAATAATCACTAAATTCTGGAAACATTTTCGAACGGCATTTGTTAATTGTTATGTAGTATGCGTGCGTATTTGTCCTTGTTAACAGTATAAAATTTCAGTATGTAAAAAACATGAACTTAAACCGTAAAACGTGGTTGACCGGATCGAAACGACAAACTCAATAGATTTTCGTATGTGCATCGATTTTACGGTCTATGACTATACGTATCGTTTTTGAAGTTAGAAATGCTTATCGTGTTTTTGATTTAAGCACGTGTGATTAATGTAACAAAGAAATAGTGTAATCATTGAAATTTTTTTCTATTACGTTTGTGATTGATTTCACCGAGTAAAATCCACTTACAATGCCTCCTCCACTTACAATCGTCGTTAGTGGGCGGGTAGCCAAATACCATATGATTCAATTCACACTAAATGTATATATATAATATATATATATATATATATAAATACAATGCATATATAATTTGTTTAATTGTCTAATAGTTGAATAACTATTCCTTTATGTGGCTCTAAGTGTACAAGTCAATAATATAAAGAAAATGATCGAAGCTAGTTGGTCCAACGTTAATTGAACTTAGTGGCATCCACTTCAGAGCTCACTCTACCTCAAAGCTACTATAAATACACTAACATATTTCCAGTCTTCTATCCCATAACAAGACTTACAAATATAGAGCACAAGCGATATACTGCTTTATTAGATAGAAGGGTATTATTCTAAAATGGCTAGGGTACATGGTCTCGTTCTTCTTAGTTTATTGGTTATTTCGAGTTTGGTTATGTTAACTGAGAGTCGGGTAGCAAGGAAGGACTTGGGAATAGGTTTGGGTCTTGGGTTGGGGATTGGTATTGGTGGTGGCTCAGGCTCTGGCGCTGGTGCTGGTGCTGGTTCAGGCTCGCGGTCTAGTTCATCATCTAGCTCAAGCTCATCATCGAGTTCAAGTTCTGGTGGTTCAGGTGGGTCGGCTGGATCATCTGCTGGTTCGTTTGCTGGATCTAGGGCTGGATCCGGATCTGGTAACTAAATCTTAAAAATATGTGTGGAACAAACATAAGTGTGAAATTGAATGTAATGTTTTTATTTTCTAAGACTTCGGTATGTATTACGCTAGAACTGTGTGGATTGAATAAATCATCCATGTAACTAAGTTGTGTTTTTTTCCTTGCAATAAGCTAAGTAATGTTTTTATTACAAAAAGAAGCTTGTTAAATTTTAGTACCTTTATTACAACGAAAATGTTACTCCCTTAATTTTAAAATACTTGTCATTCTAGGTCTAATTTTTGTTTCAGTTTAGTTGTGGTTCTTGTTTTCCAATGTCTTAGTAAAAAAATTATCTCATTTGCCCTTTATTAAATATATAAAAAGTTAAATTTTTTAAAATTCTAATAGTCAAACAAGAGTATAATAGAATATTAATCTAATTTCTTAGTTTGTGTACAAAGCTCTAGAATGACAAGTAAACAAGTAAAAAAAACAGAAGGAGTATAGATTATCAAGTGATTATTACTAAAGAAGGAACTCCCAAATTAAAGTCTTAAAATCTCATTTTTATAGTATTACTTTTCAAGATTCAATAAACCAATAAAATAGATGAAAATCCAAACCAGATCAATTACAAAGTCTACATAAGAAAAATCACAAAGCATGAAACAAGCTTTAATGTTACAGAAAGAAATGAGAAAAAATAAAATGGATGAAAGAAAAAGATTCTTGAGCCAACTTCGAACAATCCGTGAATTATGAAACCGAAGTCCGCTGATACTCAATCATATGGGACTACACCTAATCACCTACAGTATTATCTTAAAGACGATTTCCGTATCACATGTTTTAGATGTCTTATGCGGTTTCATACCCATATGTCATAATGTGATTTGTCATTAACTAATTAGCAATATTTATTTCCAACACTTATATAGACTATTGAGATTATTGTTTTCTAACTATATTTAATCAAGTGATTTTTTTTTGGTCGGATTGAATCAAGTGAATATCTAACTAAGGTTATCGTTTTTTTTTTTTTCAAAACTAAGATTATCGATCGTAAGAAAGGTTTTAGCAGGGGACCATCAATTATTTTCTTATTTTATTTGGTTTAGATATTAATGAATAACTTGATCAATAAATTCAATGTCTTTTTCTTTTTTGGGCAAAATCAATAAATTCAATGTCATGACTCATATACGTAGAAAAAAAATTATATCATAAATTACAAATCCTAAAACTAAAAAGATTATAATTACTTTTTTTAAAAGGTAAAATAATAATAATATAATAAATTACTAATCATAAAATAAGAAAAGGCATTATTACAGTTACTATAAATTTTGGTTTATTTATATGCAGGTATTGGCCTAAAAAATAAATATTGTTCAGATCCTAGTTGTAATCTAAATAGTAAATCAAACCACAGTTACAAATTTGTTTTGGTAAACAACATCTGTCATGCGGGTTCAAACATATCTAATTTGAATTTGTTTTTAAACAAGAGTTCATGTAATTTGAATTATTATTTCTCATTTTCTAATTTCCATTAGTAGGTTAGGTAACATAGCAACGCAGCCTCCAAAAGCATAAAAACAAATTGCTATTTTTTCCAGTGGCGTATATGATAATTAAATAAAATACGAGTAAAACGTTGACCAAAAAATACGAGTAAACAATTAACAAATTGGACTTTTCAAAACCTTTCCAACTCTCTCACGCAAGTAAAAAACAAAAGGAAAAAGTAGCACTCAATTAATTTGACATAGTAGAAATAAGTTAATCATATGAAAGTGAAAGCTTACTTGATTTTTCAAAACCTTAATACTTTTCTTTTAGGGGTGACTTTGACATACGGTTTTCAGACAATATAGAACGAATAAAAAAAATGATTATACATATTGTTCAAAAATTTCAGTTTGTGATATCATATATTATAAATAAAACTATACATGTTTATATAATTTTATATCATAAATTTTGTATTGTAAAAAACATATGTTGGTCGATAAATTTATATAGAGTTAGCAATAAACTTATATTCATAATTTTTTTTTTGACAGCTATATATTATAAAAAAACTTTATATAGTCATTATTCATAAATAAGATAAGATCAAATATGGAGAAAAAATTTATTTAGTATAAAAAGAAAATAAACTAATAATTATTCCAATGAAAGCATTATCCTGAAAAAATCTCGAGCACTCGCTATAAAGCGCGTGGAAATTAAAGAGTCCTTCTTCCAATGCAACCAAACCAAAGTCTTCAAGTCTCCAACTACTCTTTCCTTAAGACAAGAAGCCAAATAAAGGACACAAAACAAACGAAACTTCTCTGCAAATTTCCTCACTTCCACGCGTTTCAATCATCTCTATATAAACTTATTTCTCCCCAACTCACCTAAACACGTCTCTCTCGGTTCCTCAAGTTCTCAATCTTTCTCTCAAATTCAAACTCTGATTCCATCTTCTTAACTCTTTAAGCTTCTCTCAAAGTTTCCAAATCAATCAACCATGGTTCGTTGTAGCAACAACCTTGTTGGTATACTTAACTTCCTAGTCTTTCTCCTCTCAATCCCAATCTTAGCTGGAGGAATCTGGCTAAGCCAAAAAGGGTCAACAGAGTGTGAAAGGTTCCTAGACAAACCCGTGATTGCTCTTGGTGTTTTTCTCATGGTTGTAGCTATAGCTGGTTTGATTGGTTCATGTTGTAGAGTCACATGGCTTCTTTCGGTTTATCTCTTTGTCATGTTCCTTTTGATTCTCCTTGTGTTCTGTATAACAGTTTTCGCCTTTGTTGTTACAAACAAAGGTGCTGGTGAAGCTATTGCTGGAAAGGGTTATAAAGAGTATAGACTTGGTGATTACTCTGATTGGTTGCAGAATCGTGTTAACAATGGTAAAAACTGGAATAAGATTAGGAGTTGTCTTGTTGAGAGCAAAGTTTGTTCTAAGCTTGAAGCTAAGTTTATTGATGTTCCTGTCAATAATTTCTACCAAGAACATCTTACTGCTCTTCAGGTAAAGTGTTTGATTTTGATTTTTTGTCTTTAAAAATTTATTCTTATTTTTAGGGTTTTTTAGTGATTTATGATCAGAGAGTTAGAAAGTGATTGAGCTTTTTGATCCTTAAAAGTTCTCTTTTTCTGATTCTTGAACTTTTGTTTTTTTTTTTTTTGACTTTTTGAATACAAAAGATGTGCTTTTTGATTCAAAGTTTCAACTTTTTAATTAATTGAGAATCTGAATTTGTGAATCTGAACCATAGAGATATGTTCTTAATTGTGATTAGAATTGATGTGTTAGTATCCTTAATAAGATTTTCGTGAATAATTTCAAAACTTTGTTGAATTGCTAAATTTTGATCAGATTCTTGACTTTTTTTTAGTGATGATCTCTAAGTGTTTGATTCTTACTTACTTAAGATGCAAGCAATTTTGTAACTAGGTTATGCTCTGTTCTTAGCACTTTTGTATGGTATTAGTTTGTTTGATAGTTGCTGAAGCTGAATCTTTGTGAATGTTTCTATAACTTAACTAACGAATCTTTTGTTTTGTGTTACAGTCCGGTTGCTGCAAACCCTCAGATGCATGTGGATTCGAGTACGTAAACCCCACAACCTGGAACAAGAACACAACGGGAACACTTGCTCATCCAGACTGCCAAACCTGGGACAACGCGAAAGACAGGCTCTGCTTCGATTGTGAATCTTGCAAAGCGGGTCTACTAGACAACGTCAAGAGCGCATGGAAGAAAGTAGCGATCGTCAACATCATCTTCCTTGTCTTCCTCATCATTGTCTACTCTGTTGGTTGCTGTGCTTTCAGGAACAACAAGAGGGATGACAGTTATACCCGTACCTATGGATATAAGCCTTGAACATAGTTTATTGGTTTTTTTAGGACAGAGAGATTCGTTGATCCTTTTTATACATTACTCTGGAGTTTGCTTTTTATGTTTGATTTTATCTTTGGTGTTTTGAGACCATATTGCTTGTACAGCTCACTTAATGATATTTATTTATTAGTGTGTTCTGTCTTTTATGGCTAAACCTTGATACGATTGATTGATTTATTTATTAGTAGTTTATTGTTTCGTTATACATATCATGTGCCTCTAGGGGCTTCAACGTTTGGTGATTGATGATGTGATGACTATCGGACTAAATAGAATTGTAACCGCAAACAGGAGAGAAAAACCAATGTACTAACACAAAAATCTCAGAGAAACAATCTCAGAGACCTGCATGGTTTGTGATTTCATCATTTGCACTACCTTAATTAAGAAAGGTAGACTAGGTCTTTTAGTCAGGTTGACGTTTTGGGTATTATATGTTTAACCACATGCACAACTTGATCACGGTGTTTTCGTATAACACAAAATGAATATAGTCAAATGTATGTATAAATATTACGATATAAAAATTTTAGGATTTGTATAACCCAATGCAAAATATATGCAAAACATATGTAAAACATGAAAGACAATCATGTAAAACATAGTTGCCAAAAAAAAAAAAAATCATGTAAAACATAATAGACAATCATGTATAATTAAGTAGTCTAACATACTGCCACCATTTGACCATCCTCTTCTAAAATATTACAAATTAAGTAATTTGTTTAATTTTTAGTTTTGTTGTTTTATTTGTCTTTTTTCTTTCTTTTTTTGGACAAAATTGTTTTAGTTGTCTTTTTTCCACAAATCAATTATATTGATATCAAAAACTGCTTACAAAAGAAACATTCCAATACAACTGTTATACATGAAAATGATACAATTGTTTTATTTGTCTATTTTATGTTTTTATACCATTATTAGCTATTTTATCTCTTAAATTTCAATGTTGACAATCTCTTTTGTTTTTGATGTAAAAATAATACAGGAAACATCATCTGAGATGCCTAGAGTGATCGAAACTCAAGAAGTAAGAAGACAGACATGGGAAGCTCATCTCAGCACCAAGGTGTCCAGAAGGAGCCGTGCCAATACTATTACTGCCTACCTAATGGTCATGCAAATAATCAGACACAGGTTAGAAGCCGTGACAATACTATTACTGTCAAGTACCTAAAAAATAAATAAGAAGTAGCAAACATGAATTAGCACAAACAAATATTTTGTTTCAAAAACCCTAGTTTTCTCTCTGGCCGCCTCCTTTTAACACAAAGCCTTCGTTAAGCCTTTGACCGGCGCGTGGTGGCTCATATAGCACCGGTGTCGGTCACCTCCTTTAAATTCATGCTTAGTTTCTAACCTTTATCTTTGTATACTGCGGTTGAGGAAGCGTGGAGATTTTGGCGATGTGAATCTGAAGATTTTGAGATCGAGAGCTAGTGAGATTTGTCCTTGTTTCCAGATTCTTCGGATCTGTGGGTTGTTGGTGAGCTCGGGTCGCCGCTGTTGTTCGCTATTCACGGAGTGGAGGCTCAGATCCTTTCGCTGGTTCACCTTGGTTGAGAATACGCGACAGTGGAGATCCTTGGTTCCTCCTGCGATGGCACTTATTTCTTCCTTCATCGACAAATCTATGCATCATTGGATCTCTGAATCTCCTTTATCTTGGTTTTTCGTTTGCCTCTCCTCTCTCCCTTCTTGTGTCCCCTGTTTGCTCTGATCAGATTGTAATCCTTTAAGATCTGGAATCATTAGAGCTCAGGTTTAGTAGCCTCCCTTGTTTGGGTCAGTCTCCCTCGTTTGGGCTAAGTTTCTCTTCCTCAACTATTTCTCTTTGTTAGTTTGGGGTTGAGCTTTGGTTTTGTTTGGATTAGTTCATCTAGTATTAAGCTTCTTTTTAGCTTAATTACTTGGTCGTTGTGGCGTTGAAAGGTTCAAGTGGGTCTCGACTATCTTACGGTTACATCCCGGGAGACCCTTGACAAAGCACTTATAGATAAAGATGCATCTTATGCGGAGAAAGCCAAGTTCCATTCTCTTGTTTTGGCCATTTGTGTTAAGTCCGTTAAACACCAATTTGGTATGCGGAAAATTCCTATGGTCCATCGAAAGCTAATTCAGTCCCGAGACAAGATGTTTTTGGCTTAAGCAATGTATCGGTAAAACCCTTTCCTCTTCTGTAGGTTATGGAAAGATCATTGTGTTTCTGTAATTTCACTCTCATCTTTTATCTTGTGATTTGTAATCTTTCCGAAACTTATCAATATAATCCGTTCAGTGAAAAAAAAAAAAAAAAAAGCAAACATGAATTAGAATCAAGTTACTTTAATAATCATGCTTAATTATATTTTATTTTAATATCATGTTGACATATGTTAATTTGATAAATAATTTGAAACACATACAATTGGCAGGCATTAATTTCTTTTTTCTTTTTTTTTGTTGTTGTTAAAAAGCAGGCATTAATTTCTTACACCCATAATCTATCTATTTCTATGAAACGCATCTATTTGGTTTACTAGTCAATAATCATTACAAGAACATTAGAGGAACTTTAGAATTAGTGTTTATATATATTTAGATTTTACATGTACGAGTACTTTGCGGCCAACTCGTGGGATTGATATAATGGACGAACCACTCGAGGTCGTCCATCCTTGTTAGAACTTAACTTATTGTCTTGAAAGCTCGACGAGCTCACTCTGTATAATAGTTTTTGACCAAGCTCCGACTCGTATTAATAAAGAGAATCTTCGATATTATTCTCTCAAAACAACTCTTTAATTGTTAACCCATCAGATCAACTATAGAAGACCAAATATATAATATCTTCTTGTGTTTTGGTTTTGGTTAATGCATTTTCAAAAGTGAATAGAGTATGTTCGAAAGGTACAAGCGAACCAAGTCGTCTTCGTCCAGTGGTAAAGGGAGAAAAGTTCCGCCACCTGGGTTCGAATAGCATTGACCATGGGGGTTCAAAATTTAACATGGTTTCTCTCGGCTCCAGGAGAAGCGAGCCCAACCCTTGGATACCCTATACATGTAAAGGTATATATATATATTAACATTTTAAACTATATTTTGTGTTCTAACCTTTTATTTATAGGATCTGCATAATTAACCCTTTGCTATTTGAATAAATATTAAAATTTGGATGAAATATTTGTAATAAAATCATGAACCTAATAGGAAATGTTAATTATAATATCTTACCTTCCTTTTTAATTACAATCTTTAATAGAAATATCTATACAAAATCAAAATTCAATAACACAATTTTTTATTACCAATACACTAAAATATATATACATTGTATCATCCATATTAAAAATCAAATAAATTTAATTATTTATAATATTAAATCATAAGAATTATATATATATAAAAAAAAAAAATTGTTCGGTGGTGTACCACGGGTTAAATGCTAATAACATGTATTTCTCATTTATCAATGTATACATGTATGATTCGAACAGTAAAATAAAACTACTAATATCTAAAAATATTTTTTTTTAAACAAAATTTTAGAAACCTTTTTATATTTCTACTAATAATATTTATATCAAACAAACTTTACCTAGTGGCATAATAAAACCAAATTGTGTAAACTACTACTTCAAATGTTCATCGAATAGTTTTTGTGAAGTAGAATAGTACTTAGTTTTATGGATTTTTTCGCCAAACTTTATCATGGTCTAGCTAGTGGTCAATTTTCACAGAAGACATAACAGAATATCGTAATGCTTGAACTGGGGGACTCCTAAGGTGGACACTAAAGAATCAAATCCATATTAATAAAATTAAAAATAAAGAGGACGTGAAGTTGTATCAAGTTCAAGTAAATAATGCGTGTTAATGAAGATTAGTGCTTGAAAGAATATAAAGGAAACGTGCAGAGAAGATGAAGTAGTCTCTCACGAGGTCCATGTTTTTTGGGTTCTGCTTTCTTTTACGTAATTGAGGACATGAAGATGAGACATCTTCCTTCTCTAATCGGCAACAACTAAAGCGTTACGGGAAGATATAAACATCACTCTCAAGTCCGGTTGACATATACATAAATCTCCCTATATATTAGACTAATGGGACAAATAACTCGAGAAAGAAGTTTTTTGATTCGATTTGATGAAATGGAACCTCAAATTATTTTTCTCTATCTCTCACTTCTCATTCTCTCCATAAACTTCTTCTTCACAAATCTTAAACCGAGGCTAGCCCGTCTCCTCCAGCCTTCTTTGGAAACGCGTGCCACGGCTGCGTTTTTATCCCGAAAAGAAGTAGCCGAGTTTCTTGATTCTCCCAAAGACGAAGAAGATGAAGATACCGATTCAGATGACGACTTGACGTTTGAATTTGATCCGTACATGATGAGCAAAGCCGAGTCAGTTAACAAAGCTCTAGAGGAAGCCATTCCAGTCGGCGAGCCACTCAAGATCCACGAGGCCATGCGTTATGCGATTCTTGCGGCTGGAAAACGCGTTAGGCCAATACTTTGTCTCGCTTCTTGTGAGCTGGTAGGTGGCAAAGAGAATGCGGCAATGCCAGCCGCTTGTGCGGTTGAGATGATCCACACGATGTCTCTTATCAAAGACGATTTACCTTGTATGGACAATGACGATCTACGCCGTGGGAAGCCCACGACGCATAAAGTCTATGGTGAAGGAGTGGCTATTCTCTCCGGTGGGGCTCTCTTGTCTCTTGCCTTCGAGCACATGACGACGGCAGAGATATCACCGGAGAGAATGGTATGGGCGGTGAGAGAATTGGCTAGGTCTATTGGGACAAAAGGGTTAGTGGCGGGACAAGCGATGGATATAAGCAGTGAAGGTGTGGACGTAAGCGAAGCCGGATTAGAGCATTTGGAGTTTATCCATGTCCATAAAACCGCGGTTTTGTTGGAAACTGCCGCGGTTCTTGGAGCCATTATTGGTGGTGGATCTGATGAGGAGATTGAGAGAGTGAGGAAGTTTGCAAGGTGCATTGGGTTGTTGTTTCAAGTGGTGGATGATATTTTGGACGAGACGAAGTCCTCCGAGGAATTGGGAAAAACTGCCGGAAAAGATCAGCTCCTCGGAAAGCTAACGTATCCGAAGTTAATGGGGTTGGAGAAATCGAAGGAATTTGTTAAGAGATTGACGAGAGATGCACGGCAACATCTTCACGGGTTTAGTTCGGAAAAGGTGGCTCCTTTAGTGTGTCTTACTACTTTTATTGCTAACAGAAATAAGTGATTATTTGTTTTATTTGTGTGTTTATTGGGTTTATGTATACATGCTAAAGTAGTGTGTTCCCTTATTTTTAAGTGTAACCACATTTTATTATGTTTATTAAAGATATATTTAAAAAGTTGTACATAACTTTATAACATGCATGTAAAGAAACTCAAACAAAACTACAATATGAGCTACGTACATATAATAAACACATACAAATACAATATGAGCTACGTACATATAATAAACACATACAAATTCTTTAGTGAAAATCTAAGTGTCAAACATATATCAAAATAAAACACTTAACTGGGACACAAACTGATAAAGAGGATTTTTTAATTTGTGGTGCTTAGTGACGTCTTGCTCTTTTTTTTTTTTCTCGCGAACCGGTAAGCACTTCCGCCCCATGATGGTTTTGCTTTTAATTTGCAATCCTTCAAACTTGTTTTGCTGCGGACACCCTTTTAGGATCTTAGAGAGGCAGCGGTAGTTGGTCTCACTATGTGCATGTACCTCTTAAGATAGTTGTCACTTTTTCTGAGCATGCATGCATAAAAATAAAAATAAAAAGAGTTATGGCCATTCAGAGCGCAAACACAGCACATAATACGTATGAAGTTTCTGAGTTTGAGCCGGTAAGCAGGAAATTGACCACTCACAAAAATTAATTACATGTGCTGGAATAAGCTTAGTTTTATGATATTCAGAAATCATAGCTTGGTACGTAAACCTTGGATCTAAATATATAGGATCTGAGAACATATGACATAACATGTTGTAGTAGTGCTAGCGGCACCACACATATTTCACAGAACCGTAATCATAAAAGTTAATTTTTTTGCCACCAACCCATTGGCCTAGCCATCGCTTTCACAACCAAAATAACTAATTAAAAAAAAAATCAAGTTCGACATGAATCTTCGTACATTAGATTTTAACGATCGAGAATCAATTTCTTGTCTTTGTATGTGACCTAATGTCTAAAACATGTTCCCGATTCTTCTTTTATTCGTTGTTGATAAAATAGAAATCAATTAGTGGTGTCAGGTACAATTATATGGTTAATTGTATCCATCCGTTTTGGAGTACTTCCCGTGTCTTAATTAAGGTGATGGTACAAGCAATGCGAACCTTCCGATGATGTCCTTTTATTTCATGTGTTATCCATATAGTTTGTTATGCATAAATGCATTGTAATGTGAATCATTATGGGTTTGAATGGTAACTGCGGTCAGGACGGCCAAATCTATCTGTGGTTTGGACCACTCTATTTTTGGGGTGGACTACAGACCGCTGCGGACCAGCTTTATTTGTATACAAAAGCGGTCCGCAGTTGGTCCACAGCGATCTTGTCTCTACTTTATTTGGACCGCACAACTGCGGACTATATTTGTTGAATGGTAAATTAAAAGCGGTCTAGTCCGCAGACAGATTTGGCCGTCCTGACCGCTGCAACCATTCACACCCTATATATTAAAACAAATGTATTGAACTCGACTTATTAAAAAAAAAAAAAAAAATACAGATCGATTACTCTTTATGGTGTTGATGCTAGAGCCTAGAGCCTAGAGTCCAAAGAATATTCCCTTTCATTATACATTTATATTTGTCTATCATCTCATAAGAATATGCTTTTCTGACGCTATCTTGTAAGTTGTAAACATGGTTAATGAAAATAATTTAATAAAATAACGATAAACCAAACTCTAAAAAACCAAATTTTACAGTTTGGTTTTGTGTTTTTTTTAATTATGACAAAAGAAACACCATGGATTGAATAGTTTGCTCTAAACCCATATACGAGTTTTCTTCTTTGTGTATTTAAGTTACCCATATAACTATTCTAGTCGAATAGATCTAACCCATATAGGTTTATAAAATTTGAACATTTACTACAAGATAATACTCCCTCCGTTTCAAAATATAGGATGTTTTGAAGAAGTTTTTTGTTTCACAATATAGGATGCTTTCAAATTTCAATGCAACTTTTACATTAATTTAGTAATTTATATTATGCAGTATTGTTTCTGATTGGTTGAACTTGTTAAAAGTAAAGACTTTTTAATCTGCGTGCTTTGCTTAAAACATCCTATATTTTGAATCGGAGGGAGTAAAATAAACTGTACTAAAATATCAACTAAAACGGACGAACGCACTTGATTTGTCGCGATATACTCTATCCACACACGTGACACGTCCAAGCAGATGGTGACGATATTCTGAAGTAGTAGTCCACTTGTTATATTTCATTCTGAAAGGTGGCACCGAGAACATAGTAAAATGTGTAGATTAGTTTCTTCGTTTTCAAAATGTTCATGAATCATATCTTCATAAATGTTTATAAATCATATCTTGACCTCTAAAACTTCATCTAGATTTAACATATTCGTTTAACTTATAACAAAATGGTCTATTTTCCAAATCCTGACGGGTTCAACATGTTTTTTTAATACTTTTTTGTAGATGTTTAAGTCAGTTAACCCATAAATTAGGTTACCTCTTGCATAATACTTAAAAGATGGACTTATATCATTAATTAGCATTGATTGGGTCTAATAATATAAGTGGCAACTGCCACTTGCTGGCATCACCATTAGCCCCAAGTCAAGGTTGATAATTGTGTAATCTTAATTAATTACACTCTTAGACAATAATTGACCACATCTACCTAAGTAAGTCGATTAACCATTTGCTAATGTAATAAACTTTAGAATTTTTCTTTTTCTGCCAAACTATTTGTCAATTTTGTGGACATTGCTTGTCACCTTCCAATAAGTTTGTAACTAGTGGCTGTGATACTATGAACGTGTCATTGTACAACTTGCTAATACTATAATAGTTTTACCAAAATTGTTAAGTATAGCTCCCAAAGTCTCGGGAGACTTCTTAAAGCTTGAGGAACATATGCGAAAAGTATAAACTACAAAAATAGCCATCATTTTAATTACGTTTTCTTTCAAATAAACACGTTAACGTCTCTTTCTTTTTCCTTGTGTGTAAGAAATTATATGCACTAGATAATATAAGTTTAATAGCAAGGACTAATAATATGGTGGAAACTAAAAGAAAAAATACTACTATTTTGTTAACACAAACGAATATCTGATTTATATAAACTTTTCAACGGATTAGTTTTAGATCCTAAAAAGATATTCGTTTTGGTTCACTCGAAAAACTAAAAGAATTTTTATTTAAAAAGATAACACTTACTCAAAAAATTTTAAGATTACCATTGTCTAGATGTGAATTTGTTCCATATTAAGAACACGTGAATGCTTATCTATTTGATCCACTTGCTGTTTTGCTGGTCATTCTATACTATATTTTTCTCAACCGTCGAAACCATGATTCTTTTCTCCACTACATTTCACAAATGTGATGTGTTGTATGTGCAAGATTTTTGGTATTCTTGTTCTATAGTACTATACGTTTCTCGTTCGTTGAAAACCATAACTCTTTTTTCCACATAAGTTCACAAATGTTATGTACCGGAATTTTTGGTTTTTTTTTTTTTTTTTTTTCTAATCTTTTTTTGAGATCATTGGAATATGTAAACCAACATGGATTCAACAAAAAAAGTTTGCTAAAAATCAGAATAATGGTGAGAAATGTATTATTTTGATGGACATATAAGCGTTATTGTATGCCTTACATTAAATTTTAATACATTACATTATTCACTTTTGTTAGTCGAGCCGAATGTTGTTTAGTAATGTAACTAAATAAAATTAATCTCACTTGAAAACTTTCTACCATTTTAATACCGTTTTTAAAAAAATAGTATATACGGTGTTTTTTTTTTTTTTTTTTTTTTTTTTTTTTTTTTTTTTTTTTTTTTTTTTTGTTAAAGGGTATTCTATTAAAATTATAAGTTCAATAGGCTATTTCCGGATATAAACCCATACAAAATCCCCTAAGGGCCCGACCGTTACACCAAACCAAACTAAACCAATGAAAATACAAAACCGACTGGGTTTACAAATCGAACCAAACCGAAGCTGAAAACCCTAATCTACAAACGTAAAACACGTTTGTAGCCGCCGTCCAACGAAGCTGCGGATGCTTACCGGATCAGGACCTCCGGTAAGCCTGGACGACGGTAGCCGAACGGAGATGGTGATCCAAGATCCGTTGTCCATCCCGCCACCGTAGAGCCGCGTTGAGGAGGAGGAAGAGCATCAATCTCGTCGTCATTGAGGAGAGTTCTTGCTCGGTCGTGAAGGAGAAGACAGTAGGGAGTAGAAAAGAGACCTTCGACGGTGGTTTAGCCTCGCCAGATCGGAGTCTACCTCCCCTATCGAGTTCGATCCAGCGAAGCCTCCAGAATCTCCGACTCCAGATCTACCTGTCTTCCTTCGCCGTTCCTCGCCGTGAACCACCTTCTTTCACTCTGCGTCGCTATTCCGCTTATAGAGGTCTTTACCGGTGAGATCGCGCAGATGCTTCTCCCTTCCACTGCCCCCTTGATCTTGTTTCCATGGTATCGCCGAGATGATGCGGGGTCGCCGATGAAGCGCCATGGGTCGAAGGGTCCTCATTGTCACTGGAATTAACGGAGGACCTGCCGTCGGTGCACGTGGTTGTGATCAGAAGAAGAAGTTGTTGGAAGAGAAAAAATCGCCGCGAGTAAGTATCACGCGCGCGACTTTTCTCTCTACATGAATTATAATAATTTAAAATAGTGTATACGGTTGTTTAAGAGGTAGAAATTTTAACGATATATAGATAATCGCCTAAACCATAAAGATTACTTTTTAACCATTTGTATTACTAAATATATTTAAGTGGTTTAAGTTAATTTTAAAAAAGTCTTACAAAAAGAAATAAAATCGGTTAAACTTCATTCTTTATAGATGGTTATAAATGGTCATATATTGTTTGTTACGACAGACTTAAATAAATATTTCTATTATATAAAAATTAATATTTTGTGTGTTTTAATGTATGTTTTCGTATAATTTTCTTTCATAATAGCATATCTATAAATTTATTTTTATGTAAACGTATAAAGCATCTAAAATCAGTTAGATTCCAATTAAGTGATTTAGATGTTAATCTCCGGGTCAACATTCGTTTATAGCACTATCTTGAACACTGAATAATAAGTAAACAATCTTGACCAAGTTTATTTCAAGGTTAACAAAATATTACAAACTTTATTTTTCTAAATAAAAACTTAAACTAACAAAAATAAATATGAATTTTTCTGACAATTATAATTTAAAATATATTAAAATGCCAATAATTAATAATTAGGAATAATATAGTGGAGTATTTATCAAATTAACCTAGTAAAGCTAGTTAAAAGATAAAAAAAAAAGAAACAAATAAATAAAAAAAGGTACGTGGATCCACGTCTGCTTGCGTGTACGTAATAAGTCTTTTCGTTTCCTACTTCTTCTTTCTACTCTGTTTGCCCTGCCGTTTTGAACTAATTTAGGTTTTCTCTCCTAAACAAAACAATATATCCAACGGCTACAACTGCACCGCAATGCTATCACCACTACCAACCCGAACACGTGTACGACTCTCATCATCTCCATATTTCTCGCGAGAAAAAAAAAGAGTGTCCAAAAAAACGAATATCCGTTACTGTAAATATTAATTTCTCGTGTACGTTCCGATATACGCTGACGTGTACGAGTCTATTTTTTATTTATATATTTATTTATTTTTAGTTAATTATTGTAACAGTATATAAACCCTTTTAGTCTCTATTGTTTCATTATTCAGTCGTAAATTAAAAAAACGATTTATTTCTATTTAATTTTTTTTTTATTTCTCTCTCTCTTCTCTCTCAAAGTTTTCTTGGGAGAGTTTTTTTTTTTTTTTTTTACAACAATGGCGATGAGGAAGCTTTTATCGAAGAAGCTCTTCAACATGACGAATGTAGCGTCGCAGAGTCTTATGAATTGTCGTATCTCTTCTTCCTCGTTAGCCGTACGAACCAGAGTCCCGAATGAATCAGGCGATACGGCGAGAATCGCACCGGAGCCTGGGGATATGGGAGTTTCGCGGCGGTTTTTGCATAACACTGCTATGATTAGGCCGGAGATTATGCAGATGCCGGTTGGTGAGAGTTTGATTGAGAAGATCCGTGAGATTGATGGGAGTAAGGATCGGATTCGATTAGACGGACTTGCTCCTCCGGTTAAGGAGGAGACGATGGATACGGAGACAACGGAGGCGAGTTTGACGGTTGGGGATATGAAGAAGCTGCTTAGAGCGGCGCAGATCGAGATTGTGAAATCTAAGCTTAGAGAGACGGGGAGAAGCTGGATGCCGTATTCGGAGTTTGTTAGCGTTTGTGGTGAAGCTTCTTCAGATCCAGATCTAGGATCTCAAATCGCGAAGATGCTTGATGATTCAGCAAACGTCATCGTTTTGGGAGATTCCGTTTGTCTTAGACCTGATCAGGTACTTTTCTTCTTCTACAGCCTTTTGAGTTATAGCAATTTGGAAATCATCTTTGATGTTTTGAAATCTCTGAGTATGCAGCTGATTGATTGATTGATTTGGGAGAGATAAGAGAGAGATTATAAAAATCTCTCTAGAAATCGAAAAAAAACGAATTAGGTTCCGGAAAAGTTTTTTTTTTTTTTGATTTTTTTTTGGGAAGATATCGAAAACTGATACCATTTTTATTTCGGTTGGATCTCTTTCTTTTGATTCCAATTTCAACAGGAGAATCAAAAACCTCTGTGTTATTTACCAGAGAGTTCCATAGGAGGTTCCCAAGTTTGAGAGATGGTGATAAAGAGGAACAGTTTCTACAGAGACCACAACCTTTTAAATTTTCCTAAAACCAAAAAAAAAAAAAAAAAAAAAACCATTGGTTTGATTAGGGTTCAATTGAGTCAAGACCCTTTTGGTGATTTCATACCAAAATACAAAATTATCAAAAGAGAGAGAGAGAGAGAGTTGAGAGACGCTTTAGATTGTTCTACTAACATGGTCTTGGTGGGTTATTAGGATAATCCAAATGGAAAAAAAAAATTGATAGAGATGATGATCTGATCCATGGGGGTTTAGGGTTTATGTGGAGAGATTAGTCAATGGTGAAAAGATCTTAGTCAGTCATTGATTCATAAAGATGTGTTATGTTGTGTGTTTTTGAGTGCTAATTGTGTGTGTCTCAAAAAGAAGGTGGTGGAGGTCGTGTTTTACCCAAACATTTTCTGTTTTTGTCTTTTGCTCTTTGTGTCTGATCAGGTTACAAAATCCATTGAAGGACTGCTTCCTTTGCCAAAGATCCATAACCCAAACGACCCACGGAGAATCGAGTTTAAAGAGCTCGAAGCAGAAAAGGCAGTGATTGATGTGAAAGCGCATTCTTTGGTGCGGAAAGAGCTCTGGGCTGGTCTTGGTTACTTGATCCTACAGACCGCAGGGTTCATGAGGCTAACTTTTTGGGAACTCTCGTGGGACGTGATGGAGCCCATCTGTTTCTATGTCACGTCCATGTACTTTATGGCTGGTTACGCGTTTTTCCTCAGGACTTCGAAAGAGCCTTCTTTTGAAGGGTTTTACCAAAGCAGGTTCGAGGCGAAACAGAGAAAGTTGATGAATGAGTATGAGTTTGATCTGGCGAGGTATGATGAACTGAAGAAGCTGTTTTGCTCTAAGCCTTCTTCAGCTCATGTTTCCAACATTCTTGGAGCTATCAAGAGTTAAAAATTTTGATTAGGGGGAAAAAAAATGCTTAGATTCAATGTTGTTGTCACAAAAATGTTTTTCCTAACTAGAGAATTCTACCCCCAAAAAAAAAAGAAGAAAAAAAATGAGAGAATAGGTAGTATTTCTCAAAATTTCAGCTTTAAAAAAAAAAATACAAAGAATTGGTTTTTATCATCGCGGCTTATGTAACATCAGGGAGAGATATGTTTTTGTTTTCAATTTTTGTTTTGTTTTGTATGACAGATCTTTAATTTAATATCGTGTAAATAACTATTTGAAAATGTAATTATATTATAGAAATTTTTATTTGCAAAAAACTAATTCCCAAAATCAAAAGCAAAACTTGCGTCTGGATATAATTGTTTGTAATAATGTTGTTGTCATGTTATACATGGAATAAAATCCGGCGTGATTTTTTCTACAAAAAAAAAATTCCGGCGTGATTCTCAGCGGTAATGGGAATACGAAAAACATGTACTAAAGTTCTTATCTAAAAAAAAATCATTGTCTAAATTTAATAAGAGTTATTATAAGAATTAAAGCATTGACTTTTTGTTTTCAATTCTTATGAATCCAAGAATTAATATTGGATGTAATATTTGGTTTCAATTTTGTTAAAAAAAAATCAACAAAACTTAAATGATCTGTATTGGGCCATAGGGGCTTTCAAAACTATAATACATCATCAAATCTTCACAAAACTTTAAGTCTCAAAGTATCTTTTTAATCAAAACAAAATTTAAAATAACAATTATTTAAAATAAGATGTTGATTTTATTGGTTTTACAACCTTAACCAAGATCTTTCTTCATCCTAAAAAAATATATTTCAATATCACGACTCAAACTTTATTTGGATGGAGAAATAAAATAGATATAAAGTTATGTTTAACTTAGATAATTACATAAAATTAATATAATGTCTAAAATCTGTAGGTTTTGGTGTGAATATATAAGAGCACCAAAGTTATACAGTATATTATGATTTTGGTGTAGATGATTCTGGTAGTCAAATCTATACTTTTTTAGACTAGGGAGAATGACATATTTAAATGATAATAATATGCTTAATGTATTTTCTTCTTAGACAATAGTACTGTGAATTTTTCTTATCTAAACGCTTTGATATTTCACAAACATACCTTAATTCTAAAATCTGTGCCTAAATCAGAGTTGTCGATAGCAAATGATGATTCAACCAATATGTGTGAAAATGTGGATTGCATACAAGCAAAATAACAATTTTTTTAGTTCAATTTAGCAAAAAAATTGTAAAACTCATAATGTAACTTGTGACTTTTTAAAAACATTTTTGTATATTTCATCTCAAAGCTCTCTTTACCAGCATTGCTCTTGTTAATAATTGTAGACGCAACACACAAATACTGAGATTAACAAAAGAAAATCAGTAAAAAAATATCACACAACTTAAACACCTAGGTAGGCACCATCTTATAATTGAGCTACAAAAGTTGAGCTAGGTTGTTTTGATATTAAACGGCAACACAAAATCTCAATCTATCAATTTGTTGATGCATCTAAGATTTTTTGATTTTTTTTTGCATTGGGTTAATTAAATATATACATACAAACGTAATTGTTCTTTCATTTGTTTTTTTTTTTTTGCACTAGAAATGATGGCTCAATTGGTGTATAAAAGATGTTTAAAAGTTACATGTCTAATTTTAGATATTACAAGAAAAAGATTTAGAATTTAACTACAAAAAAATAATACAAATAACGTCGTTTTGCTTGTGTACAATATCACATACGTGTTAGCTACAGTTTCACTAATTTTCATATCAACCATCTTGATTTACTTACAAATTACAGAATTATCATATACTATTTCAGAAAGAAAAATAAAATAAAAAATACAAGTGTCTAAGGGAAAGAAATACACTGAAGTCAACAATAATTGGCCCATAATTAATACACTGAAATAGGAAAAATACACGAAAGTAGCCTTAAAATGTAGCGAATCAGGCCCAAAATCAGTTTAGAAATCAATATAATTGGGCCATAATTAATCAAAATATCCTACGAAAAAAAATAGAAAAAGAGAGAAATATTTAATAGTCAGAAAATAGCTCTTCCCCATTCCAACAGTAGGACTCTGTTTTTTTTTTGTTCCCACGACCACGATGTCTGGTTTCTTCTGTAGTTTCGTGCAAATCTCTACTTTTTAGGGATCTTCTCCTTCCTTCTTTTCTTTTGTGCTGATCTAATTTGATCCTTTATCGACGAGAAAAGTGTAAGTTTTTTTCACTTCAATTTGATTCTACTTTCGATCCATGGATCTCATATGATTCGATTTTTGTCTTCGTCGGTTCAAATTCGACTCTATTGTCTTGGGGAAAAAAAAAATTAGGGTTTTTGGTTAATGGGTATATTAGGGTTTGTCAAATCTTGTGATTGAATTAGGATTAGGGTTTGACTCTGAGCTCTGAATGATCCTAATTTAAGGTTTTTGAACAAAAGTTCATATTTTTTTGATTTAGGGCATTGAGATATGGTGGATGGAGAATCCACTAGCACGTCTTCTTACTCTGATAACAACAATGGCGCAAATGATCAAGGAGGTGACTTTGAATGTAACATTTGTTTCGAGATAGCTCAAGATCCGATCGTCACTCTCTGTGGCCATCTCTTTTGCTGGCCTTGCTTATACCGTTGGCTTCACCACCATTCCCATTCTCAAGAATGTCCTGTTTGTAAAGCTGTGGTTCAAGACGATAAGCTTGTTCCTCTTTACGGTAGAGGCAAGAACCAAACTGACCCGAGATCAAAACGTTACCCTGGTATGCGGATTCCTAACAGACCAGCGGGTCAAAGACCTGAGACAGCAGCTCCTCCTCCTCAGGGTGATGCTGCGAGTAATTTTTTCAATTATGGTATTGGTTTGATGGGTGGGTTTATGCCAATGGCGACTACTAGGATTGGGAATTTTAGTATGGGGTTTGGTGGGTTGTTGCCTTCTTTGTTTAACTTTCAGTTCCATGGGTTTCCCGATGCAACGTTTTATGGTTCAGCGCCTGGTTACGGTGGGTACCATAACGGTTTCCGTGGAGTTCCTACTCATGGACAAGAGCATCATCATCCTATGGCTCGTGGAGGGAACCATAGCGATGCAACGCTGAAGAATCTCTTACTTGTTGTTGGTATTTGCGTGGTGATATTTCTTTGCTGGTGAAAAACAAAATTCACAATTTGGTTTATGTTTCCAGGTATGAATCAAACTCACGTACTTGTTTTTCAAGTTGTGTATGTAAATATCATAATAGCTGAGTGTCTGCGTTGTTATTGTTTTTTTTTTTGTTTTGAAGATGAAACTTGAGTTGAGTCTATAAGGTTTTTACACAACTCCTTTGTTTTTTTATCTTTATTTTTGCTTTTGTGTTATGTCTAAGGATCTTGTGAAAACTACTTGTGGAATAAATGTTGCATATGTTATAACATTTGGTTAAAATATTTGATTGATAGATCAGTAGCTTCCCATATAGTTTCTGCTTTATTACTCACTGAGAAACGAAGAACAGACACTGAAAATCCAGAATCAAAGGCGTAGTCATCGATTCAGAAGACTTGGTAAGAGTTTGGTTTAGGAATGCTAGTGTCGGTAATTTTTTGTTATCACAACTGTTTTTATCAGGGAAAAGCAGTGTGCGTTGCTTTGATCTCGTGTGTATTCATGTCATGTGCGAGGCTAAAACTTATTCAAGTCAGTTGATTGTCGAGACTGAGCCTAGCTGAGATTAGACAATCACATATTAATCGTGTTGTTCCTCTTATCTATCAACTTCACTCTGTTTTTACCCACTATTATTGATCGGTTGTGTTCGTTACTTCCTAGATAGTTGTAGATGGATGCTAACATTGGAACAGCGACGTTAGAATGGTTTCTAGAGCATCACTCACACTCTTCACGCCTATACTCAGTCTCAACTACCTCACCACTTTAAAATCTTTTCAATAACTTAATTACTAACCAATCCTAGTTTACTCACTAATATAGTTGAATAACTCCTATATTATTGAGTGTGACACGATGCAGACAACAATGTCTATTGAATAGTATGAATTCTCCATGGTTGGTGGTATCAAAATGTTGGGTCGTACTGAGAAATCAAGAAAGGACCAACCTTTTCCCCCCACTAGACGCTGATACAACCCATTTTGCGTCGGTGTTTTGTATGGTGGCTGCAATTTGGACGACTTTATCTAGTCAACATATTTCTGTGTCATTAAGTAGCAACGGAAATTAAAAACCAGACGAGATGAAAAAAAGGGCAAACCCTTTTTGTGTCATCTGCTCATGTCGTCTTTGGCGGCTCCAAAGCCTTTTTTGTAATTCTGAAAAAACTAAACAAAAAATTCAATGGGTTGAATATAAAATCATATAATAAGTTATCCTCTCCAAATAATTCAATCAATAGAGACCAATTCTCACTTTTGTTCATTTGACGTTTCTTGAAACAGTTGACTTTTTTTGTTTTCCCTCTATAAACCCAATCATGTCACGTTGCAACATAACAACGATGATGTCGTTTCCACTTCATCTCCTCATCTCGTTATGTCTCTTCTCTTTCGCAACCGCACAACAGCCTTACGTCGGGGTATCAACCACCGATTGCTCTGTTTCCGACAACTCAACCTCTGTTTTCGGCTACTCTTGTAACGGCCTAAACAGAACTTGCCAATCTTACGTCATTTTCCGATCAACTCCTCCTTTCTCCACCGTCTCCTCCATCTCTTCGCTTTTCTCCGTCAACTCATCTGTCCTCTCCTCCCTCAATGCCGCCTCAACTTCAACTTCATTCCCTTCCGGTCAACAAGTCATCATCCCTTTAACTTGTTCTTGTTCCAAAGACAATTCACAAACCAATCTCAGCTACACAATCAAGCAAGACGATTCGTATTTCGCCATTGCTAACAACACTCTTCAGGGGCTTTCGACTTGTCAAGCTTTGGAGAAACAGAACAATGTTTCCTCTCAATCTTTGCTTCCCGGTATGAAGATCGTTGTTCCTATCCGTTGCGCTTGTCCTACAGCTAAACAGGTCAACGTAGATGGTGTGAAGTATCTGATGAGCTATACTGTGGTTTTCGGAGACACGGTGGATATCATTAGCAATAGATTTGGAGTCGAGACGAGCAAAACTTTAGAAGCTAATCAAATGTCTTTTGACAACTCTGAAGTTTTCCCTTTCACCACAATTCTGATTCCTTTACAGAATCCTCCTTCATTTTCCAACTCTTCTCTCACTCCTCCTCCTCCTCCTCCTCCTCCTCCTCCGACTCAATCGGTTTCTCCTCCATTGTCGCCGGATGGTGGGAAATCGAAGAAAACATGGATCTATGTTCTTGTCGGAGTTTTAGGAGGAGCATTGGTTTTAGTTGTGGTTGGTGTAACCATGTTCTGTCTGGTTAAAAAGAAACCGAAAACGCAAGAGGAAGCGGGAAATCTCGATAGCTTCACGAGCAAGAAACCGCCGAGGTCTTATCAAGAATTCGATCCGTTAGATGGTTTATCAGGAATGGTGGTAGAATCCTTGAAAGTTTACAAATTTCACGAACTGCAGTCAGCAACGAGTGATTTCACATCGTCTAGCTCGATCGGAGGATCAGGGTACATCGGAAAAATCAACGGTGATGGTGCAATGATCAAGAAAATAGAAGGAAACGCGTCTGAGGAGATCAACTTGTTATCGAAACTTAACCATCTTAACATCATCCGTCTCTCTGGCTTCTGTTTCCATGAAGGAGAGTGGTACTTAGTCTACGAACACGCTTCAAACGGATGCTTAAGCGATTGGATTCACACGACGAAATCGTTACTAAGCTTGACTCAGAAACTACAGATCGGTTTAGATATAGCAACGGGGCTTAGCTATCTACACAACTTTGCTGATCCTCCATACGTTCACAGGGATTTGAGCAGCAACAGTGTGTTCCTCGACATTGAGTTTCGAGCAAAGATTGGTAATTTAGGTTCAGCAAGATCAACGACTGAAGATTTCGTGTTGACGAAACACGTGGAAGGAACAAGAGGGTACTTAGCTCCTGAGTATTTGGAACATGGGTTAGTTTCAACTAAGCTTGATGTGTATGCTTTTGGAGTTGTGTTGTTGGAGATTGTTACTGGTAAAGAAGCTTCTGAACTGAAGAAAGAGATCGATGAAGGTAATGCGATTGAAGAGATTTTGAAACGCGGAAGGTTGTTACCTGAAGGGTTAGTGAGTTTTGTTGTTAAGCTGGTGGTGGATTGTTTGAAGAAAGATCATATGAGTCGTCCATCGATGGATGAAATTGTTCTGTCTTTGTCTAAGATCTTGACGGCTACGCAGAATTGGGAAGAATCATCGTACTAAGTCTAAGGCCCAATATTGTTTGGGCACAAAGACCCACTAAATGAACCAGACGACCTTTTTTTGTATAAGGATTTTTAGATGTTAGAAAGGTTGGTTATGTTGTGGTGTTGAATTTGGTCACACAAAAGAAAATGTTGATTGGTTAAGGCTGTGGTTGTGTCTGACCAAAAATAGAGTAAACAAATTTGGTTGCATGAAAATTTGTTGTGAGAAATGTGGCTGGAAAAAAACTGCATATATGAAAAAATGATGGTCTTTAGAGTTTTTGCATGTTTAGTTAATACTTGTACTACAAAATTAGTTTGATAACACTCATAACTAATGTTGATGATAATAAACAGATTCAACAAAAAAAAACTTTTATTCTTTCATCTAAAATTAATTTGGTTAACTTGTCAACTAGAAAATAAGACTTACAATTAAAAATGAGAGATTTAGATTCTGATTTTTTTTTTTTTTGGATATCGATATTTAGATTCTGATTTAAAAAACGGAAAAACAAATGTGAATAAATATATAGAGATTTTTTTCACTAAATGGCCAATAAAAATACTATTAAAATGAGTTTTTTCTTCTAAAATATCATCATTAAATTATTTTTTTTTTTTTAAAAATCATTAAAATATATTTTTGGAAAATACTACTACAAAACTAAACTATAAACTTTTAAAATTTAATCTTAATTCCTATTTAATAAACTCTAAACTTTTAAAACGAAACCCTAAACCCAAAATATTAAACAGAAACTCAAACTTTAAAATTATAAACTCTAAAAAAATTTTATAAAGTTTGTGGTAGTTTTAGACTAAAAATCTGTAATAATAATTTTGGAAAAATAACATAGTGATGGTCTTTTTGGAACAAAAAATCTTGATTTAGTGCTATTTTGGGTATATAAATTTATACTTTTTCTAAATAACATATTCCAAAGAGTAATTTTTTTTAATAGATAACATGCATTCACTCATATAAAAACTTTATTTTACCGTTGACAAAAAAAAAACCTTATTTTACTTGATTTCACATCAGAAGTAACATTTCAAAAATGTTGAATACTAAAACCCAAAACTTTTCAAAATATCTAGTCCATATATATATATTCTTTTTATATCTTCTCATTATTTCACATTCTAAAATAAGGAAAAAAATAATGAAAGAAACGAGTTGAATTGATGAAGTTCGAAGCTTGGTGGTGGTGGTGATAGAAGAAGAACACACAGCCTGTCACGTTTGGGGTAGTCAATACACGTGGCACTTTAAGACACGTTGATTCCGACATGGACCACATTATCCCACGTGGCCATGACCATCCTTTGCCTGATTTGCCACGTGGACCCTATTAAATTGAGTTTCTGTTTTGTGTTTAAGGACCGCTATTTGTTTGATAAGATATGAGCAAGCATCGACTCATCCACATAAAAAAAAATACATATTACATAACACACACGGCGTTTTCTATATTATTAATTCTTACGTATGATTATTTTCTTTCAATATCAAAAATGAATGAGAAATAGTATTAGATTCTCTCCATTAAAGAGAGCTCGAAAGATAACATAATCGAAAAAGATATATTAAATCAAACTATATACATTCTCTAATATACTTAGCTTGGTATGAAATACAAAATTATTAAGGTTAAATACAAGTGAAACTAAACAAACCAGTACTACGCTAACCAAACTATACAAGAGATTAAATCATACTATATACATTCACTAATACTCCCTCCGTTTCAAAATATAAGATGTTTTAGAGAAGTTTGTTGTTTCATAATATATGATGTTTTCAAATTTCAATGCAACTTTTAGATTAGTTTAGTATTTTATATTATGCAGTATTGTTTTTTATTGGTTGAACTTGTTAAAAGTAAAGTTTTCTTAATATATGTGTTTTGCTTAAAACATCCTATATTTTAAAATGGAGGAAGTATATACTTAGATTGATATTTTATGAAAACGATAAAAAGAAAATGCATATTAGCTAGTAAGCAAACATGAGTTTTAGAATGAATTTTGTTTTTGTTTTTTTTGGGTTGAATGCGGAGCATGAATCTTTTTCTTTTTGATAAGTGTTCATTTAAAATCTCATGCATTTTAGGACAATCATTATTTGCCTAGGGTTTGTTTTCTTATTTAAACGTAAATTATTGCTATTTTTGGAATGGAGATATATATACATATATGTATATTATACCAGTTTCTAAATTCCTCTCATCATTATGAAATTTCTAGTGGCAGAAAGTAAATATAGTTCAAAATTTGAGGATAAACCATTATAATTTTTTTTTTCTTTTTTTTTTTTTGCTTAATTCGTTTTTGAGGGCCGAAATTGAGATCCAAATCTTAACTAATCTTTGTGGTTTTAAATATTTAATACATGCGTTGTCTTTTTATGAACACTCAAGTTATCAAAACTTATTTCTAATTCGCCATATATATACTCGTTCGTTCAAATCATAAAAGTTATACCTTACTATCTAACATGTTATTGTCTAATATATATAAACTTTTAGCTTGCAAGTTCCGGTCATATCAATATATCATAATTTATTTTTTCCCTTGGATTTATACAATCGTGTTTGTCTATATGTCTATCATGTATACGTCAACTTTTTGTCAGCATAAATCACATATTAGAAAGTAAAAAAAAATCAAATATTGGAGCATAACATCTTTAGGTGTTATAATTTTCTTCATTTATAATATCGTAAATATGATATGATTATTACTTTATGATTTTGCATGTTCTTTATAATCGAGCATTTTATATTTTTACATTATTTTTACGTACCATCTATCTATATAAAACACCAAATCTTGTAAACTTTATTTTTGGGTACTTAAAAATGACTGTAAAACACTTCACATTGCATAATTCATTATTTGAAAGCCCAATTTATGGTTTTTTACCCCTACTCATTGCATATATGTTTTATTTATCTTATGCATGCATGGTCCTAAACTCCTAATTAAGGGATATATGTGAAAGGCCTGAATCAACCAGTTTGGATCTAAGATATTCAAAGTCAAAGTTGCACATCTTTATGCATATTACATATATGTATATACATGGACCCTGCCTTATTGGCTATACCTTTGAAACCGTCTATTTTAAATATTGACAGAGACGTAATTATAAGACATTTTATAATCAACACAGTCAACTTCAACCAAACTATCGTGTAAGAAAAGCACAATGATTAGTTATATAGATGTCGAAGTGGTAATATTAAATAGTTTTTGATGAAGAATTAAGGATCAAAATCTCTAAACTCTAACCTAGAATGGTCTAAAGCTATTCCAATCTTGAAAGGACAAAAACAAGAAGATATTATTAGTAAAGAAATTTAGAAAGCATGTCATGCGTTAGATTTTGAAAGTTTCCATGCACAAATGGCACATATAAATATATAAGTATTACAATACTCATATTGATACACAAATAAATGCGCAAACCGAAGACATGTAGTGAGCTTGTGGTCACACCACTATACAAAGCATAAGTTGCAAAAATGAGTGTACTTAAAAGGCGGGAATAAAACAAAACAAAAGCATCTAACACCAAAGCTAGACAATTTTTAAACCAAAAAGATAGTGTATCAAATTTTAAGAAAAAACAAAAAACCATCTCCTCCATAAAAAAAAAAAAATCAAACGAAAAAGAAGAAGATAGAATATTATACAATTTTTTTTAAGTATCTATCAAAGAGCTAAGAAAAGGAGATCAGAGAAATAAATAAAGCAGAAAGGAACAATTTGATTGACACCGAATGGACAAACAGTGGAATAAGAAGGGACCATCGCCTCCATTTTCATTAGTCCTTTTATGTTTGTGGTATTATATCACTCACTCACCCATTAATTTAAAATCAAAGTTAGTTGCTTTGTACATTTACATTCATAAAACTGATTCAAGTATCAATGAGAAAGTCGTACCAATTCCCGAAAAATGCGTATGACTCTTTAACATCAGCATTTCGAAAAACTGATGTCACACCAAAAATTGTTAAACAAATGATATGACGACTAGTCCTACTCCTTCAATGTAACTTTTCTTTCTTTATGTGGTTCATTCCATATAATTAAACTCTAATATGATATGAAGATAGTGATTTCATTAGATGTAATTTTTTGTATGCTTCACAAGACCAAAAAAAAAAAAAAAAAAAAGATAGAATATGCATTATATAGCGAATTTTCTCCATTTTCAATTTGCAAAAATAGAAGGATGGAAAAAATCCTATTTGTATTTTAAGCAAATATCATGTCAATTTATTCGATAACAGATTATTTTACAGATAATAAGATGTTATTTCTTTAAATCACACTTACAAAAACATATAACTTATTTACGGTTTTTCCATTGCCTTATTGCCACTTTTAAGTTTTAACCAAAGTTTGGTTACCTAGCAAACAAACCCTAAACAAACCTTGGGAATAACTTTCGATGATAAATTAATTTTAGATGAAGGTTACGTATATATGTAATATGTATCAAGAAAATACGTTTACGGGAAACTAATTAACATGAAATTCCTCAACATATGAAAACTTAATGTTCATCCAATCATTCGATTTTCAATCATTTAGTCATGTAAGTTCTCACATGCTAAAGGCAATTTAATAAAAAGGACAGAAGTAAAACAAGAGAAAGAGAGTGACATAGAGGGTTGATGATTCCTCGGACAAGAATTCGTTATGCTGCGCAGTATTATCATTTCCCTTCTTTTACCTTTTCTTTTCTCTTTTTGCTTACAAATTTTGCCTTTTATTTTCCATAATTTCAATATATATATATATATATATATATATATATATCTGTTAATTTCGGTTTAACTTTCTCTTTCTCGGTTGTGGCGTTATGCCCAGTCCGATCTTCCATGCAGCCTTGGATTAAAATTTTCAGTTTTGAAGATTTTTTGTTCATTAGAAAGTTGCCAAACATCGGGGAGGTTCCATATAATTACAATTTAGGATCAGTGCAGTGGAGTTAATTAGGTTAGGTTTCGTGAGTTTAGAAGAGTACAATAACTTACATTATTATGCTTAATATTCTTGAAATCAAAACTCCTAGCTACGTTCAAATATGTGTTGCTGTAGTTCAGTAATCAGTATGAATAAAATTTGAAAGGTTAGTTTCAACAAAGAAACAAGAGGCTTTATTAGGTTGGATGATGGAAAAAGAAGAGTTTGGGTGCAAGTAGAATGGACTAATATTGATATGATAATTAATTACATATTTGTAGTTTAATCATTCAATGCCTTTGTCCTGGTGAACTTGAGAGTTTCTATATATGGATACACATGGCATGTTAAAGAGCTTTTAATGATCTGCGAGACGTGTAAGTATATGTTTGTCTATATTAACAACCATACGTACGTGAACAAGTGACTCTAATTTTCTATCTTCTTATTTCTAACTAATTTTTTTAATCTAGTATACTAGCTATATATAAAATATCTCAATTCAGTAACAATTAATATGAGGATACCTATAGTTGTATATATCAAATATAACACCGATTATTTGGTTCTAAATATATTTGTAGTGAAACGAAAGATCCTAAAACGAATACAATTATCATGAAAATGAGCAGAACAAACGTAATAGATCCAGAACACTTTTGAATGAGCAACACATAATTGGCTAGAGTCGTTTACATTAAAAAAATAATAATAATTTTGTTTTTAAATTCAGAAAATAAACTTAATAAATTTTCTTATTAAAAGATGTTGTTCTATTTTTTCATACAATCTCAGTAGTACAAATGAGCCAGAGTCAACCCTTAGCTAGAACATATAATTTTTTCGTATGAATAATCTAACCCCAATATACAAATTACTCAACTAATCATCTTCTGTATACATAGTCCTTTTGAACAAAAAGAATGTATACATAGTCCAATTTTCTTTTTTGTACATAGTTCGAATCAAAACACCTATAGAACCTATAAGATCTTCAACTAATAGTAATTCATCGACATTGTTATATTGAATATATTAATAAATTTGAGGCCGTGAGGAGAATAACGTGTTGATGAAGATACAAAGAGATATTCGGAAGATTTTGCAACCACCATTGATGAAGAGACTATAAAACCAGAGGATCCATTACATGTTTTGAGTTACTTATCTATTAAATGCGTAAAGGAGGAGGATAAAGGACACAACCACACATGCGAAAAAGGAGGTTCCACACGTGATGGATGGTTGTGCATACGTGTGTGAGTTCTAGGGGTGGGATTCACGTGAGAGATTCACCCGACCAAAAACTATATTTTTCGAAACACAGATTTTCTTTTTTTCTTTTTTTTCAAAAATATAAATTTATAAATAATACGAAAAGAGAAAGATACTGGTAGGAGTGAAGAAGGTTGGGCTGTCAACTGTCAATCTCATTTGCAGTTGGAACAAAATTGTAAAAGATTAAAATCATAAAGTATATTTGAAGAATTTTAATGTAACTTCTTTCTTTGTTTTCTGTTTTAATTTTCTTCTATTTCAAGGACGTGAACTTTGTAAACAAGACTTTAGGTGGCAGGAGAGATATATCACTGACTTTAATTATAATTACAAACATTCATTAATTTTTTGATACATTCCGATGAAATATTAACCATCTTCTTGGCTGCCCATGATGAATATTCATAATAGCAAATTGATACTTTTATATGGTAATATATCAAATGTATAACATAACTGGGGGTTGCTTAAATTTTGGTGATATAGAGTGAGGTGGGAGGGGGGAAGAAAATATCAGAAACTTTGAATTATTAAGTAGATGAAATTGGTGGAAAGAAACTAAAGCATAACTGATTTAGGAAGTACTTCAACTTTTTTTATAATAGGCAACTTAATTATCCTTAGCAAAAATTAATATTCTTGATGAACCAGTTGAACTCATTGTATATATGGGTGCTACGAAATCATTTATTTGGTATCTGATTCTTACATAATAGATTCCAACATAAGTCTCCGTAGATATATATACAAGTGGGCTTTTCACTTTTGCTTTCGAGCCGTCCATTAATTATTTATCCCATTGTGGATAAATAATGTAAATTAAATTTGGAAATATAATGTAAATTAAAAAAATATATAAAATACATTGTTACTAATATATATGTAAAAACAAGAGAAGCTAAATTACAAAGACAATAAATAAGGGTCATCGTTACACAATTCTTACGTTTCTTTATGACAATTCTTATGTTTCTATATGCCAATAGCTCTTGTATAGAGGAAAGTAGGGATAGTGAACCTGAAGCCATCGTTGCAACAGATTTAAAGCTTTCTTAGAGTTTGAATCTCATAATAAGGAGGCAATATTGCAAATAATGGTGCCAATATATCAATAAAGAGCATCCATATCGAGCGGTAGAAATGTGATGAAATTTGACATTTATTTATCAATCCTGATAAAACTAATCACAGCTTGCCACGATAGAAGAGTTAAATTAGTGTAATTAATATTAAAAAAGAAAATTAGTGATGCCTGTAGATTTTAAAACCAGAGATAATAGGTAGAGCTTGTCGAATTTAAGTACAGTGTCTCAGAGCAAAGAATTTGTAACCTTCATAAATCAAAGACCAAAGCGAGTTACCAAAGGTATAGCCTAAGAACATATAGATGATCCATGAATCCAAATTCTGAGTTACAAAGCAAGCAGAAAAAAGTCAGAAGGTAATTTTGAGTTGATTAGTCGAACCTTCGTTGAACATTTGTTGAGAGTGAGCTGAGCATTCATGCCAACATCCTATGTTTGGAGATACCACCATGAACAAGATCTTTTGCACCAGATATAATACAATATTTGGGTGATGGTATTTTAGTTATATTTGATATATATACATATACAATGGAGTATCGTTTATCAGTATTGAGATTTTAGCTCTGCATTATAAGTAGCATGAGCTACATACGCTGATTGAAGTAGACACGTAAAAAAAAGTAGTAAAAATGAAAGTAAAACACACACGAAATCAGAGGATAATTGAGTGGACATTGTTGGAATATATAATATTAGAATCTTTTTTTCTGAATAAGTATATATGTATATATGTACATATATTATATATATATAAGGCCCAAAATGAGAATACTTTTTTTTTTTTTTGGCAAATGAGAATATTATATAAGTAGAAATATATGTGGAAGTATTTATGGTGGTGGTTTGGGTCATTGAGATATGACCTTGGTCTCACCTTATCTTTGTATTCTTTTAAGTTTTGCTTTTTAAAATAAGTTTCCAAATTAACGCCTTTAAAATGTTGATATCAGCCGACATTTCCGTGATAAAAAAGTTAAAATATTTTTTTCTTTTTCTTTTTTTGCATTTATAAATTAATATATCGTTGACAAAAATTATAACCAAAAAAAAAAAAAAAGACAAGGACAGTTTCGTAATTTTAGGATTATATAAGTTTTGTCTTTCTTCATCATCGTTATTGATATGGATACCTTATACCGATTACAATTTTAAAATAAGAAGTTATAAAAACCACTTCATTATTATTATTACAAAAAAACTAAAAATGATAAACAAAAATAATACTAATAAAGAAGAATGGTGGGTTTAAAAGGGAGGCGAGGAAGAAAGAACAGCGACCTCTTCTTCTTCTCTCTTCTCTCTCTTCCTTTCTCTTTGGGAAGAAGATTTTTTTTTATAAGTTTTTGGTTTCAAGAAATTTGCTGAAACAACAAAAACTCTCACTAGCTAACACAGAAAAAATAAAATAAAATAAAAGAAGAGCCTAAGAAAAAGAAAGCTAGAGAGAGAGATAGATAGAAGAAAAGGATAGCTACAATTCTCTGCAACTCCAAGGTAACTCTTCTCTCTTTCTATATACCATATATGTAGATGATGACCAAAGCTGATAGTGAGAACCTTAAAAGAGTTACAAGAAAGAGATTGGCAACAACAACAAAAAAAAAACCTGTATAATACCTAGTTGACTAGCTCCTCTCTCTCTCTCTCTCTCTCTTTCTTTCTTTTTCTTAATTTTTTTTTGTGTGTTATATAAGATTCTCTGTGTATGTCTGAATCCTTACAGGATCCAAGAGCTTTGGAGAGAGAGATAGAGATAGAATGAATAACAAGAATCAAGAACTGATATGGGTTTAGCTACTACAACTTTTCATCAATATCAGAATTCAGATTCTTCTATGTCACAAGATTATCATCATCACCAAGGAATCTTTTCCTTCTCCAACGGATTCCACCGATCATCATCAACTACTCATCATGAAGAGGAAGTAGATGAATCAGCCGTCTCCGGTGCTCAAATTCCGGTTTATGAGACAGCCGGGATGTTGTCTGAAATGTTTGCTTTTCCCGGCGGCGGCGGTGGTGGCTCTGGTGGAGAGATTCTTGATCAGTCTAGTACTAAACAATTGCTAGAGCAACAAAACCGTCACAACAACAACAACAACAACTCAACTCTTCATATGTTACTACCAAATCATCATCAAGGTTTTGCTTTCACCGACGAGAACACTATGCATCAGCAACAACAACAACACTTCACATGGCCATCTTCATCCGATCATCATCAGAACCGAGATATGATCGGGACCGTCCACGTGGAAGGCAGAAAGGGTTTGTCTTTATCTCTCTCATCTTCATTAGCCGCAGCTAAAGCCGAGGAATATAGAAGCATTTATTGTGCAGCCGTTGATGGAACTTCTTCTTCTACTAACGCATCGGCTCACCATCATCAGTTCAACCAGTTCAAGAACCTTGTTCTTGATAATTCTTCTTCTTCTCATCATCATCATCATCAACATCAAGTCGTGGGACATTTCGGGTCATCCTCATCGTCTCCCATGGCGGCTTCTTCCTCCATTGGAGGTATCTATACGTTGAGGAACTCGAAATATACAAAACCGGCACAAGAATTGTTGGAAGAGTTTTGTAGTGTCGGAAGAGGGCATTTCAAGAAGAATAAACTTAGTAGGAACAACTCAAACCCTAATACTACCGGTGGAGGAGGAGGCGGCGTTGGTGGAGGTTCCTCGTCTTCCGCTGGAACAGCTAATGATAATCCTCCTTTATCTCCGGCTGATCGGATTGAACATCAAAGAAGAAAGGTCAAGCTATTGTCTATGCTTGAAGAGGTAACGTTTTCACATTTATTTTTCTCTAACCAAACTAATTTAATTTCTATCAAACTCTTTAATGAACCATTCTAATGATTGATTTTTTTTGTTAAATAAACATTTTCATATTAATCTCTAAAATATTTGATTTTTCTTCGTGATTTTTTTGTTCATTCTAAAATTAATTTGAATCTACCAATATTTCATAAACTCTATATAAGTTATTTTCTTAAAATTTAAATGTATTGAGAAAGACCGACTGGTACAAGAGCACGACACATGCTCTAGTTGGTAAAGCCTGATTACGCAATCCTACCATCATTTATATAATTTTTCTAACTAATATCATTATACTGGTGTTACAGTCTGATTTGATGTATTAATCCATATTTTGTGTCACGCGTTTGGTGGCATCGCATAATCAAATTTAAACATAAGAAATTAAATTATGATTACTTAAGTGATTTAGTCTTCAACCAGAAATTTTAAATTAGAGTTCCCTTCTCCATATAAGCTACCTTTACTACGTAACCAAAACTAGTCCTTGAAGTTACTTCATTATTTATCTTACAATTTATTTTGTAGTTGACATTATCTTGTGTCAAGATTATAATTATAATTTATGTTCTAAGATGTTATTAGGAGAACAAAACACATTTGAAGTATGAATGTATAATATTATCTAATTAAACAAAATAATCTTTTGATGAGGTTTGAATTTTTATCTTTAAAAAATGAGCTAATAATAACAAACAAATTAAAAAACTCATCAATCTATATTTCATTTCTTAAAAATTTAATTTGTAGGTGGACCGACGGTACAACCACTACTGTGAACAAATGCAAATGGTAGTGAACTCATTCGACCAAGTAATGGGTTACGGCGCAGCGGTTCCATACACGACATTAGCTCAAAAGGCAATGTCTAGGCACTTCCGGTGTTTGAAAGACGCGGTAGCGGTTCAGCTTAAACGCAGCTGTGAGCTTCTAGGGGATAAAGAGGCGGCAGGGGCTGCGTCCTCTGGGCTAACCAAAGGCGAAACGCCGCGATTGCGTTTGCTAGAGCAGAGTTTGCGTCAGCAACGAGCATTTCATCATATGGGCATGATGGAGCAAGAGGCATGGAGACCGCAACGTGGTTTGCCTGAACGCTCCGTTAATATCCTTAGAGCTTGGCTTTTCGAACATTTTCTTAATCCGTAAGTCCACTTTCTCATCCTTACTCAATTATACTTACCTACTCTTATTCTTTGTTACAAATATAATCTAATCTTCTTGAATGTTGACCGTATATTATAAAATATAGACTAACACTATACATTGATACCAAGACTTTAACTGATAATATGTTTATTAAAATTAAGTTATGAAAGTGACATTTTTTTTTTCAAACTGAGTTTGGTTTGCGGGAAGAATATTTCAATTTCAATCAAAATATTTTTAATGTTGCTGATTTTTTTTTCTTTTCAATACTAAACTAAAAATTTCTTTTAAATAAGTACCAATTCGTCAATGAGTTTGATTATATATGTTCATTTACTAATCAAAAAAATTCAAATATCAATTGATTTTTCGTTTTTTTCCCTTGATGCCACCGATATAAAGGATCAGTTTATTTTTTTTTGGTTCAAACAAAGTAGTATCAGCTTTGACCTTAGGATCTTCAAGAAAAATGTGTGTGTTTATATAAATATAAGATGGTTTGCATGGCAAAGGGATTAAATAATTAATGCAACAAAAGAAGTTTGCAGAGTGAGATCACAAACTTTTAGGCTTTGGGATCATAATAGCATCCTAAGGGTTTCTCTGTCTCTGTCTAACCCTTTCTTTCTAGTTGTTTTTTTTCTTTAATTTGCTTTAATTTTTTTTTCCACATTCCATCATCAAAAGAAGTAAATATATTGCCATTAACAAAATTACAAAAAAAAATAGGTCTCAGAATTGTCAGTGGTACAGTGTCATTGGTATATTGTCTCTTAAGAAAGACAGAAATTAAAAAGAGAAAGAAAAAAAAAACTAAAAGCTGGAAAAAGCAATTTCTTCTTTCATTATTCATCAGTACTTTCTCTATTTAATGTCTGCAGAATTTTACTATTTTGTTGTTAGTGAAGTAAAGAAGAGAAGGGTTGGTTTGTACAGATGAATATATTTTTGCTTTATAGTGAAAAATAAGTGAAGATACAAAAATAAAACCAAATGCTTCTATTCTGTAATCAGCTTTTTCTTTTGTCCCTTAGATTCTCACGCCCTTGTAAGAAGAAAAGTTTGTACCTTTTCTTGCATCTACTTGATTGTGTTTTTCCTCTTATCTCTCTCTCTATGCAAAAAATAAATAAATAATTATTGGGTTTAGGGTTCTAAAGATTGTGAAGTCATTTTCTGGTCTCTTTCTCAGGTACCCAAGCGATGCTGATAAGCACCTCTTAGCACGACAGACTGGTTTATCCAGAAATCAGGTCAGCCTTTATCTGTATAGATACATGCATGCATGTATGTACATATATATATATATATATATTTTAATACTGATCATATACAAGAACCCTTTTGATTATTCATTTACATGTTGCAACTAATTCACAATTTACCATGTATATCAATCATTTCATCATGCAAAATCTGACATGAGTGGCCTCATGTTTATTTCTCTTGCATGGATTTTGAATATGATGAAATCATTTTTTCTTGGGTTTCGTTATTTTACATTTAATACATCATACGCACACACACACAAGTATACAAAACATAGGAGAGAGAGAGAGACGTAAATACTCAGCACAAAGACAGTACTAGTATTTCTCAAGTACATGAAAGTTTGAAGCTTTCATTTCACAGTCTTGTACATATATATTAACTATTATGTACATCCCAAATTTAATACACTTGGCTTGATCTATCCATTATAGTTCATCATACTTTCAAATTGTGTTTTGACATTCTTTCTGATTTAAAATGAGTGTCGTTTTAAAATGTTAATCTTATAAAATACATTAATCAAAAGAAGTAAAAAATACCAAAAGTTAAAATTTTTGCATGGATATAATGACAAATTTGATATGTATATTATTTTTATTAGATGTTACATAACTTGCACTCCATTCTTATCATTTTAATTAAGTGAAGTTTTAATCAACAAATTTGTATTTTAATTTTATTAATTAAGTGATATTTTTCATTTTTAAATTAACAATCCTAATTATCTTTATGGTAAATGAATGTTCTTATGTAACTTTCTTTTATATGTGGTGTACTTGCAAACATTATCTTATTATTAGAAAGGAATGAGTATTATTTTCTTTCACATATCCATAATAATTTTGTTTTTCTCAAAAATTCTATTTAATTAAACTTGTTAATTTAAATTTAAAGTGAAAAAGTTGATTAATTTTTTTTCAATTTTCAGGTATCAAACTGGTTCATAAATGCTAGGGTTCGTCTATGGAAACCAATGGTTGAAGAAATGTATCAACAAGAAGCAAAAGAAAGAGAAGAAGAAGCAGAAGAAAATGAAAATCAACAACAAAGAAGACAGCAACAAACAAACAACAACGACACGAAACCCAACAACAATGAAAACAACTTCACTGTCATAACCGCACAAACTCCAACGACGATGACATCGACGCATCACGATAGCGACTCTTCATTCCTCCTCCCTTCCGTCGCCGCCGCTTCTCACGGCGGCTCAGACGCCTTCACCGTCACCACGTGTCAGCAAGACGTCAGTGACTTCCACGTCGACGATGGTGTGAACGTCATAAGATTCGGCACCAAACAGCCTGGTGACGTGTCACTTACGCTTGGTCTACGCCACTCTGGCAATATTCCTGATAAGAACACTTCTTTCTCCGTTAGAGACTTTGGAGATTTTTAGTCTTCGTCGTTTCTCAAATTTATTAATCCAAATTTTTATTATAGTGAATATTTTTTTTGGTTTATCTATATATGTTTTTAGTCTCTTCACATACTTTTAAACTTCTTTTCATTTTTTTTTCTGTCTTTTCTGTCGTAAGAAGAAGAGAGATACATATACCAAGTATTATCCTAGCTAGCCATCAAAGTTATACTATATTTATTGGATTCTTCCATTTGGTTTTACTAATAAACGATAACAGTCGTAGGAAAGTGCCAATGTTCCATTTAAGTCAAATCACTTTGCTTGTTTAATCAATTTAATCATCTCAACTAATCCCTACTTACTACAACTATGTACTCCTTAATTTAGTAATGGCAACAAAATATATTTGGTGCACTATCGACGTATTAACAATTGCATTATTTTTATATTTATATTTAAGTAGTTTAAACTTTAAAACGTGACATCTTGTTTAAATAGAAACAATAATATTGTTTGATGAAGATATTTCTGAGTTCTTTTTTTTTTCTCTAACAAAAAAAAAATTTCCCTAGAACTCCAAAGATTTGGTTACATGTCATATTGGGGATATCTCAATCGAGACAGAGACGTTTTGTTTCCACAAAGGGGCATTTAAGCTCATTGCCATGGTGCTACACATTGCTTTTTTTATAGAAAAAAATTATGAAATAGGGACTTGTTACTTAATTTATTTCTAAAAGGGTTCCCTTAAAAGTTACTTCAATAATTTTTGTAAACAAGAACATCTACGTGTCACCTAATTCTAAATATATAATGAATTTCTGCAAATGAGACGTTAAAATTTGGTGTTCTAGTGTATATATAGTTTCTTTAAGTCTCACCTTTAGTTAATTATAATCACACAAATATACACATGTTTTACCCTTAATCTTGTTTGTTTTTCCTCACTCTTAAAAAGTAGTAAATGAAAATGACAACAAGACAACAATTACACTTGAACTGTTGGATATATAGTAATGATGTAGTGACATAATTTTCGTCTTAAACTATTCCGTTTTGTGTTTTAATGACTAAACAAAGATAATGTATATCAAGTTAAAATATTTTATCAAAAAAAAAAGGTAATGATTTTATAAAAATATTTGCATATAAAGTTAGAATTAAAACTGAACATCATTTCTTTCGCAGCTGTTGCACATGTTGCCATTAGAAGCCTAAATACATTTATTCCTATTTTAGTGGTCCAATTTTTAACCCTTCTTGTCTGACCACTGTCCAATATCTACCATACTCTTATAAAAGAATATTATTTAAAATGGAAATTTTCATATACTGATTTATGATTTAATTCATTATTATTTTTTTGGCTGGTACACAAAAATACAATATAACAATTTATTTTGTCCTTTGTTAAAAGAAAAATATCAATGCAGATCTGAACGTGACAAGAAAATCAACTATGCATGAGTGTAAGATTCTTGATTTTAATACTGGAGGGCCTCTGCCTTTTAATGATCCATACGCAAGCGTTTGTATATATTTGCTGTCGAATACATTGACAGTCTCTGTGTCAATGTCATGTTTATAATTTATACTGCACGCATGAATCGCATGGTGGAACTTTCTGTCATGCATACATTTTTTTGATATATATATACACTAGTTAATCTCTTGAAATATTAAATTTTCCATGTGAATTAGTGGTTAAGTTGGCCTTGAAAATGTTAGCACATTCGGTGATTTCCACATATATATACAAATTAACAACGCTGCGTACTATTTTTGCTTTGTTTTTAGGTTAAATAAAGCTATTGATTGGTTCATTCTCTTAATTATATATATTATATATATATAAGTAATTATCAGATTGAAAAATTTATCGATTCTGTTTAAATCTTGTTGGATGAAATGTTTGATTATTTGTTAAAAACTGTTAACTGTGAGTTATTATGAAACTCATATCCGTAATTTATATATATATATATATATATATATATATATTTGTTCTTCATCATCTATGCAAGCTTCTTATTTCATCTATAGAAAATATTTAATTTCTACTTATGGAAACTATAAACTAGCTAGGTACCCAAATTTTAACCTCACAGTTGCTTAAAAATATATCAAATAAAAATAGCTTGTTCATTTATCATAATTTTGTTTTAAATAACATATATTTCACCCAATTTTGTAATAACAGTTAACATACTATTTTCTCGGACGACATATATACAACATGTTATTTGTTATATTATATTACGTTAACTATTTACGTGAATCACACAAAAAATACACATGTTATTTTCCCGTATAAATCACATTTCCAAAGTTAATTAATATGTTCATTTTGTTGGTTTTAAAGTCGATTTAACACATAATTTGACAATATATCAAACCGGTTTACTTAACCGATATTTATTCGGGGCTGGGTTAGACACTCAGATAATTGAGAAAATTCTGATGAAAGAGTAAAAAACATTATAAGAGAAAAAATGTGAAGTTACTAATCAAAATAGCATTTGAACAATATGACAAATGGTTGATGTTCATCAGTAATCTCTCCCTGCGTACCTTGATCTACGCTTGCAATTCTCTACCAAAATTTTCACTAAATTAGGTCAAATAACGTGTTCGAATTTAGATTCACTAAATTCATAGGAGATCTTTTTGGGGTTCGAAACACTTAAATTTCATATCGTGCTTCAGTTCTAGCAATTAGAATTGAATGGATTGGAATAGAAGAAGATTAAACCAAGTTGTGGGGGGTTGGGGTCCTACGACTTTCTCCGGTCTAAGAATGAGAAGAGGAGGTCGGTCCCATTTGAATGGTACTGGGCTTTGGGGCCATGGCATTACAGAATTTAGCGATCGCCGAATCCGATGAGTACCCCATCACATACAACCATACTTTTATGACCAAACTAATAGGTCCCCTCACTAAAACCAATTGTATCAAAATTGTTTATATTCTCGACCTCACATACATAATTACTTATGAACATATGCCTAAATGTCGAACTTAGTTTATTTTTGGAAATTTTTATTTCGTATACTGAGCACATGTTAAAAATTTAAAAATATATGGATCGTATACCACAATGCTAGCTAGCTATGCCTATGAGTGAAAGTTTCAAACTACAAATACAACATTACATGTGTCAACAAAATAAATACGTTATATGTGTGCATCAATATAAAAAATTTACTTCGCAATAAATGAATTGGGTAGAGAATAGAATGATTGGAGAACAGTGATGGTGCACTATTTGTTAGAATAATTAATTACAGAGGATAGGCCCGTATCTTTTTGTTGTCTTATGTTCATGTTATGTGAAGTGTGGCCTCATATATTATACATCCACATTTTATTTGGTAGTGTGCAAAACTATACATCTACATATATTCACATAAGTAGTAATTTCGTTGTGAATATATGTAGATGTATAGTTTTGTAGACTACCAAATTAAATGTAGATGTAAAAGTAGTAATTTTTGCACATTCACATAAGTAGAATGATACAATTGGAGAATGTAAAAAACAAGAAAAGGTTCATATTAGAGTCATTCAAAGACAACAAATGAAACATATCAAGAAAACTCTCCGTAGAGCTTACAAAAGTTCCAATTTATACATTGAATCACACCACTGTTGAAGGATCGGAAACGATCACTATGGTCCTAAGTCATAACGACTAATCTAATCTCCATAAGTTATGTTATGATTCTGAATTAGGACACAAATTTTTTGTTTACTGATTGTGGATAGAAATCTTTACATATATCATTTTGAGAATAACGAAAACAAAATTTTGTAAAAACATTTTCTATGTTTGTATAATTTTTTAATTTGAAATTAATTTTACTATTTTTTTTTATAAAAAAACAGTTATGAACTTACCATTTTTCGTGATGACATTTAAGGATTTTGTCATTTTTTTTCTAAAATCTTATGGATTTGCCATTTTTTGGCTATAAAAATACGAATAAACATGCACTTAACCCATTATGTTTGACTTTAGTCAGTTCTATTTGTATTTAAAATTTAGTATTTGTTACCAAAAAAAAAAAACATAAATATGGACATTTTAAAGTGCTCAAAAATGACAAATCCATAAAATATGAGATTTTAATAATTTTTCACTATGAAATGCATTAACTGATTATTTTTGGAAAAAGTATATGTCTACACTTGCATTACTACAAATATATGTTTTATTTTATTAGTGTTATGCAATGTGATATAATTTATAATAATGTTAATTTAGATAAAATTTGACGAATTATTTGGTTATTGTAAAATATTTACAATATCTGAATAAAATTTATAAATCTAGAAAATTAAGAGTATTACTACTAATAATAAAATAGAGACAATATTTATACTTATAATATTTTCTTTTGAAATAGGAAAAAAATAGTCATTTTTATTTTATTTTAAAGACTTTAATATTGGAGACAAATTTGAAGCCAAACTATTGCGAAAGAAACAAAGAAAATCCTATGGGCTATGGGCTTTCTGGGACAATCATCAACGAGAACCGAAACATACCGAAGAACCGGGTTTATAGGTTCTGTGTCGGTTATCGATATATGATTTAGCAGACGCGTCAGCAGTATCTCATATCATACATACGACGAGGCTACGATCTAAGTTTGATCTGAGTTTAAAGATCCAGAAATCTTAAGGAAGATATGACAAAACCCAGAAACCTATTTAGATTATGCTGTCTGCTAATGGCATTTTTGTTTGCTTATTCTGCATCTGTCCAGCTTAATGATCCTGGTACTAAAAAAAAAAAACTTGTTTTTACTTCTTCTGTGATCTCTTTAACAAGATTATGTAAACTTTCTTTTTTTTGTCTGTGTTTCTGTAGATTGGTACTTCTGGTTTCCTCTATATACACTTGCATGTGTAGTTAATCTGATTAACTGCAAAAGAAGAATATCTAAGTCGAGAAGAATCAAACAAATGATGGTGAGAACAGCTTTAGGCTTGGGTCTGTTCTTGTTAGTTAAAGTTGTAGCAGAGGATGTCACAACAGAGAAAGTTGGAGTCTTGTCTTTGGATCTTACTCATAGAGTGGTTAGAGAGAAGATTGGAAGTGGTTTGGTCGTAGCTTCCATGGTTCTGCAACTACAAGCTTCTTCCACAAAACCCATTGACTTTGGTAAGAACAAGAAGAAGAAAGATTCCAATCTTTAGAAAAAGTTTCAAACTTTGATTGGTTCTTAATGATTTCAGGTATGGTTGCAATAGTAATCTTTGGCTATGGGCTTCCCTTTTGGTTCTTCACAGTTATGAAAGGAGAAATCAAGATTTGATCATTTTAAAGATCAATGGAGAGAAAAAAAGGTAAAAGCTTGAAGGAGACTAAACAGAATGAATAAACCAAAGCTGTCTACAGGTTCAATGGGAGAAAAGGTAAAAAAAAAAGTCTGAAGGAAACAAATCTGCAAAGAATGTTCCTAGGAACCAAAAATCTAACACAACAAACTACCTCTGCAGTTAGTTGCTTTACAATGACAAGGATGCTCAGTTTCTTTTCCAGATGTTACAAGTCTGCGACCATAGTCTCGAGTGATCTCTTCTCCTGCAGCTATCTGTTTTTACACGCATAACAAAGATATCAGTTCAGTTCAACACTTTGATACTTATTTCAAGCAAGATAGAAGAAGAGCCTTACATCCATACTGGCATATAGACCGATATGAGCGAGTGGGGACTCCATGCTATCCACAATAACTTGGTGATTAACAAGATTTGGCGAGCAGCTAGAGATGAAACCAGATTAAAAAATCAACAGTCTATGTAGTAGGATAATGCAAAAGTTTTAGTTTTGTTTTACACACCTGTGATTAATGTATCGAGAGATGTTGCCATGAGTAGTAGCATCAATAACATAATCAGACTCTCCTTCGATCAATCTACCGATATCGTTCATATTAGCATCAATTTCCTGTATGTAGCTGCAACCTTCTTTGCCATACCTATGAAATCAATAGCAGGATTTTAAGTTTTGATACGTACAAAAAGGCCAAAAATATTAACAAAAATGCTACGTACTGGTTTCGTCTCTTGTTTGCTTCTTCCTGATCAATAACCTCCCCAATGAATTCGCAAACAAATGTGCCACGCAGTATATGTTCACAAGCTCTCAATCCCCATCCCTGTGGATCAACCAAGTCATGGATATTGGAACTGAAGTAAGAGAAATGAATAAAAGACAATGACTGTAAAAGGATCACACCTTGCTTTCAGTTCTAAAAACTTCTAGTTTAACGTGAACTCCATTCTGCAAAACCCGATTCTGACATGTTCTAGAGCATCCACAGAAGTCATTGCATTCATAAACAGGATAACCTTCCTGTAACATTTTCAGAATTGACGAACATGTTGTCAAGTAGTAAAAAAATCACTTCAACTGAGAAGTAAAACAAAAATTTACCTCCAAAATGATACGTTGTTTGTCATCATATGGGAATCTAAACCTCATGGGTTTTCCATATATGTCTCTAGCGTCCTCAAAATCGTTATTGAAAAGGTATACATGATCACAAGTTACAGGCGAGCACACTGAACTGCGACATCCACACCTGAGCTGCAGATTCTGCATTATAAACAGCGGACAAGAAACAAGGTTACAACATGGAGTCACAATTCTGTTTCAAGGATACGACAGAGCTACAACAAGTAAAGATACCTCTTTTACGAGATCCATTGACGGATGAAGTATTGATTTTGTAACATAATTAAAGCTTTCCCAAGGCTTCTCATGCAGCTTTTCGGAATTCAAAAGACCATCATCGACGACACAAATTGGAACAGCTTCCTTACCACAGCTTAAGTCGTTGCACAAAACCGTAGTATTTCCAAAAGGTCTCTTACTAAAATGATGAGCCTCCATGATACAATGACACTCATCCACTTCCAACTCAGTATTAGAATGTTCTCCAGCCTCCATAGCTACCCCGAATCGATCATTCTCTTGTCTCGGGATCAAGGGACGTAGAAGATTTGAGTCTTTAACAGACTTACATCCGTTAGAGCATATGTATCCTTCCTGATGCCATTGCACTTGTACACCTTGCTCACCGCAAAGTTTTGCTGCCTTGAGATATATCCGCTCAGGCAAATTCCCGAATTTAGCCTCCAAAGAGAGCTCAAGGCTCACCCTACAGCAAGCTGATCGAGCAGCAGACAAGATATCGAGGTTATTAGGACGATGTTTCGCTTTCTGAACCTTTGACAACAATATATTCGAAACCACAGAGCAATGAGCATCTGTTGTGCCATCAACGTTTCTACTATCGCTTGGAAGCGGCGATGATACTCCAGTGTTTCCTTCCGTGCCGAGAGATTTCGAACCTTGTATCCTCCTCTTCATATTTACACCAGCCCGGTTTCTAATCCTATATGAGACTGCTCCAAGACTTTTCTTGAATTTATTTGGACGACTAAGCCTACCAGATTTCATCCTGTAGGTATTAAACCTTAACCCTTTCTTTGGACCACGAGAGCCGACTAGATTTGGTCCCATGTGTTCAGCTTGATGGTGACGGCCAAGGTCAGGTAATAAATTGAACTTCATCCCACAGAACTTGCAAACAAATTTATGTACGCCGCTTGTACTCTCGCTGTTTTGGCTCAACACAATCTGTGAGCTGCCAGCTTCAGGTTGCTGAGAAGACTCACCATTAGTCAAGTTGCACTCAGAAACAACGGTTAGCGATTTGCACTCAGAAGGATGCACAGCTTGCACATGTAGTAGCAACTGATCTTTATCTCCAAAATGGCTGCCACAAGGAATACACTGAAGAAGCATACACTTTTCCGCAAACTGCACGTGATGTCTCTCCTCCACATGACTTTCCAAAAGCTTTCTGTTCACAAAAGAATCTAAGCAAATAGCACAAGCAAATCCACTAAACGACCATTTATCTTTGTCAGTAGTTTCTTCTCCATTATCATCATCACCATAGGCATATGTATCATATAATAATGATGCATCTTCTTCATCATCACCAGCACCAGCACCGAAACCCCATATCCTAGTTAATCTCTCCCTTTCATAGGATACTAACTTCATCAAGAACTCCCCAATCCCAGCGTCAGCGTTTCTTGAAGCTTCTGCTTTCGCCCAATCAAGCTGTACTTCCATGGGGACAGAGTTTCTTAAAGATAAGACACTTTTGAAGAGCTTGTAGAAAATATCACAAGCTTGATGTAGAGCCAATTTTTCCTCACGCGATAAACAACCCCTTAAGAGATCTATAAACACTTCCTTCGATATGATTCGACTCTTACCATTCCTTGCACGCTTGAGCCAGTTAGGAAGGTGCTGTTCACAGTATAATGAGTGCTTTGTTGAGAACTCACTGCAAGGAATATAACTGTTTTCTGAGCAAGAACCTATACACAAGTTATCCTCTTGGCTACAATGTTCAAACATCTCAGTGAAGCTTGTGGCTCCATGGGGCTCATGTTTCTCGAAAGATGGACCTTCATGTTCTCCAAAAGGCACCAAATCTTGACATTGATTTGTTTCCAAGTCTGACATAATCTCCGCTACCTTTCTTTTCGCCGGAAGAGATAAAGAATTATCAGGTTTCTCTATCCCTGTTTGAGGGCGATGTTTCTTGCAGAACAACAATCCGGGTAGAGATCGGTGCTTGCATTTGGTACCAAGAACAGTAATGCCTCCGCACATTGGTGCTTCAACTGCAGGAGAGCCCTCGTTCTTCGTAGATTTGGTGGTGAAACGAGAAGCTAAATGCACACAACAATACACATCACCTTCATTCGCCCACCTCACACATTGCCTTCCTTTTGATTCAATGAAAGCTGTGCATTGCTGACTCTTATTTCCCGAACCAAATGGTTTCTTCAGAACTGGTTCGTTAATGTGTAGGTGTTGTGGGTGAGACAGTCCATTAACTTCTTTTGTTTTCATGAGCTGTGAACCATTCGCTTCAACAACAATGCCATCCCATAGGTCCAAACCATTCGTTGGTGCATTCCTTATCTGGTTTTCTTCTTTCACCACCTCAGGAGTATTTGCATTGCCTCGAGAACCAAAAGGTTCCGAATCAATTGCAGTCAATTCTTGTGGCGAAGCTTCAGTAACCATCTGTGATGCATTTGTTGCCTCTGCACGTCGTATCTCAAGTTTTGGTCTTTTACGGCTAGCCTGGACATCCGAGTTAAACACGCTTTCACCATTCTGTTGTCCTATCTCGCCAACACTACGGCGAGATATTGAGAACCACTTCGCAATGTCATGCTTCCACGTTTTCCATTCTGACAACACCATTGGTAGCACTGGCGTCTCAGACAGTGATTTGACTTCATTCCACTTGATACAACTGTCAAACTCCTAAACACACAACAAGATAAAGTGAACTTAGTTACAAAAAAAAACATGTCTGCACAATACACAATCAGGCTCTGGTGAAGTCATTACCTCATTCAGTAGTTCAATACTCTCGGCATTCACTGCATTGTTACATTTTTGTACCCACAAAGTAAATGAGTTCTCAAGCCAAACCGGATCCATGTATTGTTGCAAAATCATCTGAACAAACATTACACAAAAACCGAGACATGATTACACAAAAATCAAACAAAAAAAAAAACACTCCAAACTTTAACAGCAAACAGAGAAGAAGCTTACACTATGAAGCTTCACAAGCATTATCCCAAGATCATGATAACTTGTACTTCTAGTAGCCCCCATTGCAAATTCTTTCCAGATTATTATATCTCTAGCCCCCTCAGCTACAACCTGCAACATCAAAAACGTTAAATCAAATACAATCTAAATTCTTCGGTATACAAAAAATAGTTATATTCCAGAGTATATACCTCCAAGGGGAACTGGTCAACTATATTGAACATCCCAACAGTAAGCTTGCGCATGATAAAGCGTCGAGCAGCAGTTAAATCTTTAACCAATTTAAGTCCAACTTTGTGTGACTTATAAGCAATAGGATCAGGAAACTCATTGATGGATCGAACAAGCTGCATATCAGCCCATGAGTGGTTCTTCGTATGCGGGAAAAAAATCACACAATACTTTTTTCTATCATGAGTCGGTTTCCCTCTCAACGTCGACAATGGCCAATCAGCTTTGGCACATCTGATTCCAGCCTGCCATTTCCCTCTCCACTACAACACCAAAACATTAACCATATGAAAAAAAAACATTCAAGATTCCAAATTATGAGAGCTATAAAAACGTATCATTATTACCTTCACCCACAAAGCAATAGGTTCATCTTGTTGAAACCATTTAGGCTCAGAAGGAGATGACTCGCCTTCAGCCTCGCCACTATTACCGGTAACTTCCATAACGGTAACTGAATCAGTACTAGGCTTCACCGTGTTTACATCATCCTCCAGCTCAGATTTCACCAATTCATCCACTTCTGTTGCTTCCTCAACATCCACGTCAAGAACCAATTCATCCATTTCAACTTCCATAAATCACCACTTGGTAAATTCACTTGTTTAAACCCAGGACTTGATATAACCACACAATTCTGCAAATAAGAACAGAGGAGAAACCAATATAATAATAATCAAACACATAACTCAATATCAATTGCTTTCCTAATCAAATTTTAACCATAAGAAAATTTCTAATAAGGCAAGAAAATTTCAGACATACCAAGGTCAATTATTACATGAACATTGTTTGGTACTACTCTAATCACAATTGTTAAATCTAACAATTCAGATCTTACGAAGTAAACTAAAACCCTGAATTCTACAAGAATTGATAAAAACCCACTATTGGATTAGTAGAGATATGTATAAAAAAAGGTTGGTCCATAGATGGGGATCAAGTACCAATTCGAAGATCAATAACATGACCTATCAACAACAAACCCAGGTGTGTGGTGAGAGGGTGACCAAAAAAAATGTTAAAATGCACAAAGCAAATCTAATTACTAATAAATAAAGGTAAAAAACTATAAGAGAAAGGTCAGGTAACACAATAACTTGTTAGGATACACATGGAAACAGACATGGCGGAATCAAAGGCTAGGTCACGGAAGAAGAACCAAACCAACCCAAAAAAAAAAAAAAAAAGATAATTATAAAAGTGGGAACGGAACAACAAACACATCATGTATGTGACATAGTAATAATAATAATACGGGTTCCTTTTTTTTTTTATATACACTAAAGATTTGGGCATGGGGGAAGGTTTGTATTACACACCTTATTGATTGATCTGTGTGTTGTGGTGTGGGTGCGATGCAAAATTAGAGAATAGAGAAAGGGTTTTTTTGAAATCGAATCTAGAGATTTTTTACTTATCTTCTGGGTTATTGTATGAAAGTTTTATTGGTCGATGGCATCGGTATTTGGGCATGTACCATGGCCTGAAATGTCGAAAATAACGAAGATAACTTTTCTATGCTCTCTAGGGTATAATTATTATTTCTCTCTCTGTGTGTGGTATATAAATTGAATTATTAGGTTTTAAAAATATATATACTCGGGAAGGAAAAAATATGTGTATAGTGTGTAGGTCTATGTATGTATATGTGAACTTTATTGTATAATAGTATAATATAAAGAAGGCTGAGTTAAATGGGGTGTGGTGGTTTTTGTTAATGGTTATGTTAGCTTATGAAGAGTAATTTGGATTTTTACAAAATGGGTCAATTTGGCTGTATTTTTTTTTCCTCTTTTTTTGTCCATGAAAAAAATATTTTTATATTAAATAAAAGGATTACTATAAGAAAATAAAAGGATTTTAATTTTAATGATAATATGTTAGGAAGAATTTATTTTTTCTTTTATCATCATTCAATCGACACCGCTCGATCTATAGCCAAACTCTACTGCAGGGTAACACAATTTAGTGGAATCAAACTATGGTGGAATCGGTCGTAGAAGTTAGGAAATTTTTTTATTACTTAAGATAGTGTATATGATTGAATGCGTTTTGAAAACAATGACTTGAGATGGTAAATATCGTTCATGAATAATATAAAAAACACTAATAAATTTGATATAGTATAAATCACGTAAAATACTGTATTAAAGGGTTTTCCAAAACTTTTAAAAATTATTTTTTTGAAAATTTCTTAAAATTATAGGAAAGTTGTCAATTAAAAAAGTTTTATTTCGTGAATTTTTATGAAACAACTTAATAGTTGCAGATCCATAATTTTTTTATCATGGTAAATATATATTTTTAAACAAAAATAATACCGAAGAAGAAAAATAAGAATGCTTGTTGCACTGATGATTAAAGAAAAGATATTGAATTTGTTAAAAAAAAAATAATCAACAAATACATTAAAGTTAAAAAGATACAGGTCTGAGATCTATTTAAAAAAGCTTTGCTAACTTGGATTTCTGTGTTCAAAGTTTGAAATTAGCTCACCATTAATAAATAAAGGAGTATTAAAGAAAAAAAAAAGGAATTTGATGCTTTATCACTAGACAGTTTAAGACTCAAAAGGAAAAAGTTACAGGGTCACATCCAAGGTGCCCAAACAAGCTTTCGCATAAGAGATCTAACTTAGAGGTCATGTAACACAGTGACAGTAGTAACTTGTTCGGCTAGACATGGTAAAAGCCTAACAGGCATGTCAAAATCAGAGACTAGCTGATCGCAGAGGAACCAAACGATAATGAAAGAAGTATAAAGCAAAGTATAAAGCAAAGTAAACGCATCATGTATGTGACATAACTACACAAGACTCGAAGCAAAGTAAATGATTTTACACTAAGGATTGGACTTTGGGCATGGAAGGTCATACCTTAATGATTATGTGATGGATGCAAATTGGAGAGAGAGACTGCAGGAGGTTGAATCTACGAGTTTAAGATCTAGATATGTTTTTCTTCTTGGATGTGATTCTTCTCTTCTGGAATTGTGACGATTTATAGCCTTATAGGTCTTGGGACTTGGGCATCTCTATTTGGGGATGTACCATGGCCACAATGTCAGAAAAGGGAAGATACATTTCTATTGGTGTGTGGTTATAAATTGGATTACAGTGTAAGATTAAAAAGATAAGATTAAAAAAAAAAAAAAGGTATACGTTTCAATATGTATGTATGTGAATGAGTTTGGTTTTTGTTAATCATTATATATTTATATTAGCTGTCAAGGACAAAACAAAATTAAATCATAGTCACCCTTAAAGATAAATGTAATTTGCATTTTGGGAAAAATGGGTCAGCAAATATTATATACTGTATTAATAAAACGATAATAATGAGAAAACTATTTCTTAAAAAAAAATTAGTTGTTGGCTGAAAAAGTTTGTCACTAACTCACTATTGTCTATCTATCAAACTCATTAGATATCTACTCAATATCAATATTTTGTTTCGTTGTTACCACACTCATTTCAAGCCATCTAGATGCTATTTTTGCAATAACATTGGCACAGACATGTAAAAGATTATATAGTGATAAAATTATAATTTATAATTCTAGTTTAATAATTTTATGAGGTTTTATTAGGCATTTATAAAAAAATTAAAGGTATTCATAACATATTTATAAGTTATTTATATGATATTTATAAGATTTTTCACATATATAAATGTAGTTTGTGTATATGTTTATAAGTTTACACACATATTTGATAAATCTCAAATTTTCAGGAACATTTTTTATAAGGTTTAATAGAAAAAGCATTTTTGAAATGTGGTATTGCAAAAAAGGTATTTTTTGAAATTCTCCGGATCTTTATTGAGTTTATAGAAAATTTACGCAATATAGTAAAGAATCAAAAGTTGTTAGAAATATTGGTTTGATGTCTTTCAAGAAAAGGAAAAAAATAATGTTTAAGTCACTTAGTGTATAGAAAAATGTTCAAATGAACCGAAAATTCACCAAAATTAATGCAGTTTAGATTAATAATAAAATAAAAAATTTAGGTATAAATAACCATTAATTATTGAGTTTTGTTTTAAGATACAGTAGTCGAACATGCAAATCCAGAGTGACAGTTTTGACAGCAAGAAAAGAAACGTCTAGTGAGAGCGCATAAATAACGTGTTATATTATATAAAGACGTAACATGATATTTTATAAGCAAATATTATTGTAAACTTTCACTTTTTAATGGACTACATGTCCATTCAAAGTCCATTGGTCCATCATTCTTAGTGGGTCCATGTCCACTCTTGGCCTGTAGATCTACCCATACTCGATGACCAGTTTGCTATGTTCGGGAAGCTTTAAATACTTGTTTACCGTCCCTACAAATCACCACAACATCTTTCCCATCCATCTTGAAATTAGTCTAGCATAAACACGCTTAACTCTGGAGTTTTCTCAAGATCTTTGACCGAAAAGATAAGTGTAACTTGATGACATAGGTTGTCAAATTAATTCTTTTAAACTTCTCCACAAGTTTCTAAAATCAGAGTGTCACAATTATACTACATTAAAAAAGGATTTCTATATAATTAAACAAATTATATGAATAGATTGTTTACTTAATATATTACTTACTAATGTAGTGTCTTTTTTTTTGGTCAATTTGATGATTCTTCCTATGTGTCACAACAAAAAAAAAATTGTAGACTTTACCTTTGTGTTTAAGAAGAGTTTCATTTTATAACTTTTATGAAGAGTTTGAACCAAAAGTCAGTTTTCTCTCTAATATTTTAAGTTTTTAACTTATTAAAAAGAAAACTGATTTAAGCAGTGTTCAAGAAAGCGGTCTAGACGGTCGCCTAGGCGCCGTCTAGGTGCTAGGCGCTCAATAGACGCCTAGATGACCGCCTAAACCGCTTAAAATTACATTAATTTAATTTTAATATTTATTTTTGATTTTTAACTATATAGATTTAAATTATTAAGTTTTATATTTGTATACGTAATTATAAATGTTTATATGTTGTTAATATAACTTAAATAAATGTATTTTTGTTAATTTTGTTTATAATTTATAATTTTTTTTTATTTTTCTAACATATATTTGTACATAATTTTATATATATAATGTTTTATGTTGTAAACGACTAAACCGTCTAAAAACCGTCTAGGCATCGATTAGGCGTTCTAGACGCTAGGCGCTAGGTCACCGCCCAGATACCGTCTAGCGCTTTCTTGAACACTGGATTTAAGTGTACTGATAAATGATCCAGAATGTTTATATATATTTGGTAACATGAAAAAATAACATTTTTTCTGAAATATAAGTGGAATATATTTGGAAAATTTGCGGTACTCTCCTTTTATTGTATTATAGGGTTTTGTCTGCATACAATAAGTAGAGAACGAAAGGACGAATTCTAGCTAGCCCAACTACAACTAGGCTACTAATTTTTTTTGTGTGACGACTATTTGTTTGAGTTTTTGGGGTTTAATCTACTGCAAATAAAATAAAACAGTTAATGATCAACGCAAGTTATATTCAATGCTAGTATAATATTCTTGACATGCATGCGATCAATCAGGAAACCATGTCTCAGCACAAAAGTAAAATCTGTGTGACCTCCCCCAACAACTGATCAGCGTAGTCCACAACGCCTTAGCATCAGTTCACTTTTGTGTAAACCAGAGGGCTCGGTTTGCTCTTTGTAGAGAGGCCCATTCACTATGTCTAAATTAATTTCTTAAGGCCCATAAATGGTCTATTGTCCACCAAACATAAACGAGCACAATTCGTATTTTTGTTCTAGTTCCATACTTTTTTTCTTAATGCCTGTTTCATGAAATGTTTTCAATATGAAACTCGTATTGATAAATTCATTCAACTCATCTCGACCATTATCCTTTATTCCTTTACCTAGAATATATCTTATTTGGCCATCTTACTCTTTATCAAATTTGGACTTTGAAACCATGTTACTGATCAATGTTGGACATTACAAGAAAGAGGTTAAGTTAATCACAAGAATGGGCTTGGACTTGTACAATATGAAAGCTACATAAATCTACCACGATATTTACTATTCTATGTCTTTTTTTAAAGATGAATTTTGTGAAAACATATAATGTGTTAAACAAATAGGCAAAAAAAAACAAAAAAGATGGCAAATGTTGTTGGATAGTTTACCAAACTAGTTACATATCGTATAAAACAATTTCATGGACCCATCACATTAGGTCACCACCCATGTCACATTATTCTCATGATTCTAAATTGTATTTGCGTAAGAGTGGATAAGAATCGTGGAACAACCCAGGTTACTTGCAAACATTTGTTTTAGCATTTTATGTTTTCGTTTCATTGAGATATGATTTTTCTTCTTGTTTTAAAATACCTACGTAATTTATAACATTATATTAAATTATCGTCTCTTTAAAAATACCAATCATTGAAAATTGATATGTACATATATATATTCGACAGCGAGGAGGAAGTTGACTCTGAATTATTGACTTATTTTCATTTTGACTTCAGAGAATATAGGCTATGCATTTTTTATAAATACATACTACATTTGTAGAATATAAGTTTTAGTACGATTATATGATTGTATATAGTGAGTGTGGAACTAAAATTTAGTAGACTTATAGATCGAAAACTAAACAGATGAATCATTTCCTAAACAAATTTGTAAAACATTGGACGTCATGTTACTAACGCAGCATGAAAAAATCAAAAACAGATTAATTTGATTTTTATTCCAAGAAATGTCATTTTTTACTGATTGATTAAAAGTTACCAAACGCAAAATTTATTTGTTAATTTCTTAAATGTACACATTACGATTTCAATCATGGTTAATCGATGTATACGCTAAATGCCCCATAAGGCCATAACCTTCAAGATTTAGTTTAAATTTTCAAACCAACATCATCACTACTCACTAGTTAGTATATACCCTACAATATAACTAGTTTTGTAGCATATGATGAGATCATAAGATTATGTCACTACTACTATACATGGATATGCATGAAAGAACAAAATTAATAATTGCAAACTTCATTATTGCATTATGGGTCACGCTAGAAATGAAATACATATATTAAATTCCTTGGTTTTGTAGCAAAAATGCAAAAATTATAATCACTTTGTGGATATAACGAAATGGTGGTGGTGATAGCGCGTGTTATGTTACTACAAACATGTGAGCAAAAAGTGTAACTTTAAAGTGTATTTGATAGTTATGATTGGCATTGACTCTCTTGTCCAAATGCCTTTGTAAACTTCAGCTTTTTCCTGTCTTCTTTGTATGATTCTAATTTCAACCCCCTTTATATTTATTTTATCTCAAACTGCCCCATAACTTTTTTTGTTTTCTATTTTATAAACCCCCTATCTCATCAACCTGATAATTTTTTGAATAATTAAATACAGTATACTTTACTAATCTCGTTAGAAGAAACTGATTTTTTACGGCACGATGAAAAAAAAAAAAAAAACCGGAATCCAATATAACTACTACTAGTTCATGTCCATCATTAATTTCTTTGAGGCAATTTGTAATAAATATGTATTTATCTTTTGAACTACTTTGTTATAAATAATCTCATAGCTCAAATGCATCTTAAATAAGATTCATTAAAGCATGTTTGTCTCTCTCAGCTGGCAAATCTCTTCATTACTTTGCTCTCCACATGCCACCACCAAGTCTAAAGTCACCGATCTCGCATTTCTTAAACTCCATTCAAAAATAAATTTAAATTTCTTTATTTATACATCTTATCTGAACCTAATTTTAATTTAAAAGAAAGAACAATGTTTAGTGGTGAAACTTGAATTTTTACCGTAATTTGTGTCCCCGACACCGTGCAAATAAGAAGTTGTAACACAGTTACCGAGCTCAACGTGCATAGATTATCACAAATTATTTACATTTACTAATATTATAACAATCAAAATTTAAACTGGTCAATCTCACGATCACTTCTGAATTCACTAACGTCCAATTCGTTTTAAATATATAATCGACAAACTTTTTGGCCTTTTCCTCAATCTCAATGTAAGAAAGTTTTGGATCTTTCTCACTAAAATAGTGTTTGTTAAGTGAATCACTCAATCACTAACTATATAATGTAAAACTTAAATGGAAGTGTATTTAAGCTCTTAAGTTACTATAAAAACATGTTAAACCACTTGGTTTAAAAATTCATCTAAAATGATTATATACTCTCTACATATAAACTAAATTATTCTTTAGCAACTTGGATTTTAATTTCTTAATGGTATATAATCTACAGTGCTAATTGTACTGGTTAATGGAATTCGATCCCAAACCATGAATATTGAATAAATGATTTTCACCTGATCAGATAAATGATTAAATTTCCTGACACTTATTATGTGATATCTAGTACTATGATATATTACAATGATGAATATTGAATAAGCTTAATGAGCCATTGACAAAAACAAAAACAAAAGAGGAAAAAAAAATAAGCTTAATGAGCTACTAATAATATACCTAGAAAAATGAGTTTAATTAGATACTATTATAAGTTGAGTAATGTGTATATATATGTAATCAAATTTTTGCTTTTGGTTTCGTGTAAATGTTTTAAAATTATGGACTGTATCATTTTCAAGAGCAGGTGAAAATCAAGATAAAAAGAGTACCAAGAGCTGTCTGTTTTGTTATATTAACAATAACACAACACTAATGATAAAATGGATTATAATAAAACCCTATGCTTTGAGATGTCACTTTTGGTTATTTTTAAACAATATATTTCATCTGGGATTCTTTGACAAACGATAGTCTTCTTGGTACTGGAAGACAATTCGGATATCTCATTATTTGAGAGATTAATTATTAAATATATATAAAAAAAAATAGTGAAAGTGAAATGAAAGATGAAGAAGAAAAGAAAAGTAACATTCCAAGTTCCCCTTTACAGCAAGCATCCTATGTCTCTTAATTCCCTTTATGTCTTGGAGAAAAAAAAAAATTGGAGGGAAAATTTATCCATTAGCAAAATAGTTTTTATATGACTGTATATTTTCATTATAATTTGAAGTTATATATGATGAAATTTTTAGAAAGGTCCAATTACGATAACTGCGGTTTACATAATTTAATGCTTGGAAATTTTTTAAAAATGGTATGGACTAATTTTTCGACTTTGAAAACAACAAAAAAATCGATCACTCAAAACATTAATAAAATAGTGAAAGTTTTAAAATTATTTTGATAATTACATTAGAAAATAGTGAAAGTTTTATAATTATATTGGTAAGTACAGTATCTTTATCTGCCTCAGTCCACTTAATTCACATTACTGTGATCTCGTGTCTTCAGAAATTTATATAGTACAATAGTTGAGGACAATAAAGTATCTAATGGTTACAAAATAGTGAGCAAAAAAGTCAAACCAAGTGTATAATGGGCTATGAAATTTTCAATTATTTTTGTATCCTTGTGTATATGCAAAAGTAATTAAATTGAGACCAATGAAGTGATGAACATTAAAATGTCAAATCAGGTTGACATAAGTAGAGTGGTGGTTGTTTGGATTGTTTGACAAAATAATAATATAAAAATGTCTAAATATGTCTACTGATGTACTGATTAGTGGTTTAGCAATCGATCTCATCTTAATTAGTTGGCCTAATACACCAAACAACTTCAGTGAGTGAGATGCAAACTTATCTAATCCTTATATCATAAATTTCTAAGAAATCCAAATCATTTGTTTTCGTTATGTATTGGACTCATACTTGGTACCAAGCTCATATCCAGTTGACTACTTGCAGTAGCCATATAAATTATGTTGCGGCCAAGTTATATTATCATCTAATTATCTGTTGAAATATGATTAGTTGATTGAATGCGTGTTTCTATATATATCCAACGAAACATATGTATGATGAATTTCAAATAAACTATGTATAGTCTAATAAATGATACACTAGATATACCGTATTGCCGTATTGGAGTAAAAAAACAAAACATTAATTTTTTATGTTTACAAATCAGAAATTTATATGTAAGATTAAATAAAACAAACCTACGTAGAATATTAAGTAATCAAGCATTAGGAATGAGTACAAGAGTTAAGAGAATGTAACAAGAAAAGAAACAAAACAAAAAACAAAACGTAGGATCCTAATAATCCTATGAGGCTAGGAGAAGAGAACAGAACGGGACAATGAGCAATGCGATGGTTCAACAACTCCCACTTACATTCCAACAAGCCCATACAATACAACAGTTGTGTTCACCTTTTTGTGTAACTTTTCTTTGATAGGTTCAATATATATATTTTTTTTTTTGACGATCAGGTTCAATATATATTATAATCTGATAATTGGGAAGTCGTTCAAATATTGACAAAAGGGTAGAAATATATAATATAATATATAGTTTTGTCTCTTTTTGTTTTCGTTTTTTTCTCGTTTCACCGTAAAAATAGTAACGGAATATTGTTTTACCCTTTGGCTTGCCTTTGTACGTTGTACCATTTCCTTTTTTTGACTTCTTTACTTTTAGTATATACAATAATCAATTATTAAAAACTCTTTTGTTTCTTGGACACTTGAGATTAAAAGAACTTTCTTTTTGTAATGGACGGGTTATTTACTTGTCAGTCTCTAAGGGTAGTCAAAGCTGTAACAAATTACAAATGCTGTACAATTCCATGTGTTACAATAGCATGAGTACTTGTTTAATATTGTGGGTAAATAAGTTGAAAAAGTTTTCTTTAAAGTTTACCAAGTGAGTTTATAGAGAGAAATATTAGGGGTTTAATCTTAATGTATACTAAGTCGTATTGGAAAGTGTGTGTTCCTAAGATTAATAGATTTCCGGTTATATATCATTATGCAGCTTACCAAATACCAATCTACACCACACACAAACCCTGTGGAAATCTAACTAATGTAGTACTTTTGTTTCTCTTTATAATATGGTTTTACATTATTTTTCTGTTGTGATATATTCATATATATATCCATCATGTTTTGTAATTTCCATGAAACTGTTGATTTATCTTCTATTTTTTACCATATAGTATTGTATTGTTCTTGTATCATTAATTAATTATATGATCAGATAAGTTATTTACTAAAAAATAATTAGCTATTGCATATTCGACCACAATATTTATTTTTTCTACAAATAAGAAATATTCACCCAAAACTACAATATATATTTATTAATTCGTGAAAAAGTTTTTACATTATTTAAAAGAATTTTCACGTGAATCGATATCCCACGTAAAATGTTGTGCTTTTAATGCAAAAGAGAAAGTCCCTAAAAACAAAAAGCTTAAAGATTGATAAAGAAAGGCTAAGGCCTAAGGAGAGGTGATGATGTGAGATTCTTCTCTCTAGGGTCAAAAAAGTTATACCCACACTCTTTTTGCTCTTCTGTGTATGTATACGCGCGTGAGATAGAGAACAGAAGGAAAAAAAAAGAAAAAAAAAACATAAAATCTTTGCTACTTCTCTTTGGTCGTATCCGTATATATGTTCTTTCTTATAAGCAGAAAGAAAAAATAATCGCTTTCATAAACTCAGATTTGTTTCTCTTTTGTTTCCAATGGTGGAAGAAGACAAGTGATGTGTGTTCTGTTCTTGGAGTTTAGTTTCTCTTCCTTATGATTCATTCATCAATCTAAGAAGATCAACATCAAATCTCTGTTTCTTTCTTAAGTCAAAACCCATTCTACTTGTTCCTCTCTTTGAGATCAGTCACACACAAAGTGAGAGCTTTGTTACAGAAGATTCCTAGTGAGACACAAGAAAATGCAGAGACAGAGACATAAGCGTTCTAAGAGGTTTGTCAATTTCAAGACTTTCTTCTTCTTTAGCTCTGTTTTTTTTAAGCTTCAATGTTACTTGTTTCTGAGCGATTTCTCAAATTTGACAACATGGGTTGTTTAAGTTTAGTCAGATGCTAAGTTATTTCGTTGCTGGACGGGTCAAAGTTTGAGTCTTTTGTAGGTTTTAGGACTAAAAGGTTGAAGCTTTTATGTACTTGTCATTAGAATGTGGTTCTGTTTTAGAATCTTTGTTTATATATATTCTGGGTTTTGATTCTTGGAATCTTGATTTTACTTATTGTAGCTGTACTGTTCCTGAAAAGAAAAAGCTTGAAGATGAGAATAGCATTGACTGTTCTCTTAATGCTTCTCAACGCCTCAAGCTCGTGAGTTTAATCCCAACCAACTACTCCTTTTGATTTATGTTTCTTTTTTCAAAAGCTAACAACTGAATCTTAGTTTCTCTCAACTTGTTTTTAATCGACAGGACTTACCTCGTTGCGGTGAAACGAAGAAGGATCTATCCCCGGATGTAAAATTTAAGAGCTCTTTGAAGCAAGAGGTTTGTATATTGAACTTATTTGTAGCTCTCTTTACTCCAAGATCATTTGTTTCATTCACATAATTGATTTATTTATGATCTTTGGTTACATTCAGATTCAAGAACTTGAGAAAAGATTGCAAAACCAGTTTGATGTCCGCGGTGCGTTAGAGAAGGCATTAGGCTATAAGACACCTTCTCGAGACATCAAAGCTGACTCTACGCCAAAGGTAAAGTAATCGGTTTCTTATGTAGAAGAGGTGACAAAGTGTTGTTTTTGTTGTGCAGCTCATGAATGATTTTATATTTTTGTTTTTGCAGCCTCCAACAGAATTGATCAAGGAAATCGCAGTACTAGAGTTGGAAGTATCACATTTGGAACAGTATCTTCTATCTTTGTACCGTAAAGCATTTGATCAACAAACATCTTCTGTATCTCCACCAACATCGAAACAAAATAGCTCGAGTTCACCTAAGTCTACTCTCAGAGGAAAACGACTAGACTTCTCAACAACACCTGATGAATCTCGGTGCTTCTCCTTTGACAATAGACTGAAGAGTCCTCACTTGGTCGAGAAGGAACTAGAGTCTCCTAACCTTAGATGCAGACAAGAAAGCTTAGCCACGCAACCTCGGTGTTTCTCGTTTGACAATAGACTGAAAGAACCTGGTTCTGCTGGTCGAACATTCAACACAAGAATGGATTCTCAGTGTTTCTCCTTTGACAATAGAGTGAAGGAACCAGGTTCTGCTGCTCGGCAGTTCAATCAAGAAAACTCAACAATTGATTCTCGGTGTTTCTCCTTTGACAATAGACTTAAAGATCAATGTTTTGTTGAGAAAGAAGACATTGATTCATGTGTTCGTCGTTGCCAATCCTCTCTTAATCAACGTTCCACATACAAGAACCGGATATCTCCACCAGAAGACTCAGTATTCGCCTGCCACTCCCAACCATTGTCCATACATGAAGTAAGTGTCTGATTGAAATGGTTCTATCATCTTGTATTTAACTTAGAGTTTATAAAGTATATAACTTTACTTACTTTTGATGCAACAGTACATACAAAATGGATCAAATGCTGCAAGTCTTGCAGAACACATGGGAACTCGGATATCAGATCACATATTTATGACTCCAAACAAGTTATCAGAGGAAATGATAAAATGTGTATCTGCTATATACTCCAAGCTCGCAGATCCGCCATCGATAAACCACGGTTTCTCATCACCTAGTTCATCTCCATCATCAACAAGCGAGTTTTCACCTCAAGACCAGTATGATATGTGGAGTCCAAGCTTCAGAAAAAACTCGTCTTTCGATGATCAGTTTGAGTTTAGCGGACCTTATAACTCAATGATTGAAGTGTCACAGATTCATCGAAACCATAGGAAAGGACGTGACCTTGACCTGATGAATCGAAACTTCAGGTCAGTCTTGAAATTATTAGCTATCAGAGTTTTCCTTTTGTTCTTCTGCTCAACTTTTATGCTGATGTTAGTCATTGGTTTGTACTTATACAGCTTACTTATTAAGCAACTGGAAAATGTTGATCCGAGAAAGCTCACTCATCAAGAGAAACTTGCCTTCTGGATTAACATACATAATGCACTTGTGATGCATGTACGCAGCTTTCTCTCTGCTCTTTTGATCTAACCTCTTCTCTTCTTTTTACTGTAGTTTTCTAACTAACAATGCGTTTTTCACCGTTACAGACATTTCTAGTAAATGGTATTCCACAGAACAACGGGAAGCGGTTTTTACTGCTCTCCAAGGTAATATTACTAACACTCTTCTTGGTCTTCTTGGTCTCCAAGGTAATATTACTAACAACTCTTCTTTTTGTCTCTGCTTGACATTTTCCAGCCAGCTTACAAAATAGGAGGTCGCATGGTAAGCATAGAAGCGATACAAAGTTATATTCTTCGCATCAAGATGCCTCGTCCTGGCCAGGTAAGGCCGACTTCTTGTGTATCTCTAAACCTCCACATTGTTAATGTGACTTTGTCTAAAGCTTTTTCTCTTCTATATGTAGTGGCTGAAGTTATTACTTATTCCGAAAAAGTTCAGAACCGGAGATGAACATCAAGAATATTCCCTTGACCATTCAGAGCCTCTCTTACACTTTGCACTTTGTTCAGGCAACCATTCTGATCCTGCGGTAAGTAGCAGAAAAAAGGTTACACTTCTGTAATATCTTCTTTGAAGGAAAGAAAGAGATATTGAATGTGCTTCTTTGTTCTGGCTGCAGATTCGTGTTTATACGCCTAAGGGAATATACCAAGAGCTAGAAACTTCAAAAGAGGAATACATCCGTGCAATGTTTGGTGTGAAAAAGGACCAGAAACTAGTCTTACCAAAGATCATTGAGTCTTTTAGTAAAGATTCAGGTTTGAGTCAAGCAGCATTGATGGAGATGATTCAAGAATGTCTCCCAGAGACAATGAAGAAAACTATAAAGAAACTTAACTCAGGGAGATCCCGAAAGAGCATTATCGAATGGACGCCTCATAGTTTCGTGTTTCGGTATTTGATAGCCAGAGAACTTGTTAGATGAATAATTCTTTAAAGGGTTTTGATTTCAGGTCTCAGTTTCTTGGTAATGTTATTGGTGAAGTATATAGGAGAATATGTATTGTGGAGTGTAGAAAGTAGAAATAGAGATTAGAGGAAACACTGCATGCCGTTTCTTGGTTACCAATCCGGGATGATGTTTTTGGCTCTTGTATTGTCTTTTGTTGCAGAAGAATAGTGTGTAATGTGTACATACAACAAAATCAATTCCCTTATTTATTATTTGTGACAGTAACGATATTAGTTTACATCATATTTTTCAGCAAGTATAACCTATATACAAAAGTTAAAGAGTCATCTACATTCACATTAACACCTAGATTTTGTTTTTTTTGACATTCACACTAACATCTAGATTGAACTATATAAAAGTTAATATTCTCTAATCACGTACGCCCCATGATACTAGTGTAAACAAGTACCATTCTTAAAGCATAAAAATGAACTGTTTTGAAGGACATAAACAAACCCAAAAGCTTTTTATTAGTCGTGGGATATTATTATATACACACTTTCAATAAAATTTGGTGGATAAGCTTTTATGAACGTAAACTTTTGTTTTTTTCTTTTGTCAAACTTCTCTTTGTCTTTTTCTTTTCTTTTCTTTCTTTTCATGTTGTTTTGGGGTTTCTTTCTTTTTCACATACACTTTAAAGTGCTCATATATAAAAGAGTGTTTTCTCTTTACGTTTATGTTACATTTATATTTAGCCTTTTCTTTGATATAGCCTGATAATATATCGTAGTAGAGTGAGTTACATTTGTATAAATAAATTAATATACAAAAAAAACAAGACAAAAGAAGAAGTGGGCTTTTAAAAGTAGGCCATAATGGTTTGGCACCGCACGTACCGTCGTCTCATTAAAGTCATGTCCAAACTTATAATTACTCCTATTCTTTTGTTTCCACATTCATTATTGCTTTCCACCATGTATTTGACCTAGTTGACATGCACTACTACCAAAATACTATAAACACATGTAACCAAATAAAAACCAAACGGAATGGAATCGAAATATCTAGATCAACATTGTACCGAATCTTCTATGTAAACCGATTATTATTCTAATGGGAAAGCAAAATAACCATAACCGAACTGAAACAACTTTAGTGTAATTAGAATATATTTGTGGTAAAAGTAAACCAAATCAAAATTACATCAAACCGAGTGAAACTAAACTGAAATAAATTGGTTTTATTTGGTTCAGTAATGAGTTTCTATAGAACAAATCAAACCGAGATAATAAGCAAAATCAAAACCAAAACCGGATTACCCAAACTGAGACATATGCCATTGAAATCTCACATCGAATCAGAAATCAAGTACGTGATGTGGTTCAATCAGATAACTTATCAATCAATCAATAGCTGTAAGCCTGTAAGCAAAATTTTTAATCCAAAATAAAATAAAATCATACTATGTCACCGTAATCCCAAAGAATTGACTTCTTCATAATGTATCGATGGGACCAAATCGGGTGATACCTCTCAAACCTAACGCCCCTAATGCGTAGGGTCGTCACTTAAAGTCAAATTACTGAGTCTATGTGATGTCTCTCATGTCTCATTGCAGTTAGTCATTATGCGTGATTCGTATTGTGTCGCTATTATCCATTACCTATCAAACTCATACAATAAATGTGGGATCATATTAGGCTAACTTATCTAATTATTCTTAAGATATTAACATTAGATTTTTCACAGTTTTGGAATATTTGGTTTTTTAATTCACCAATGCAACTAGTGACAAAAATTCTCTTCTGTAGACCATGTGAAATGCCAACTTCTAAACTGGTCACTGTAAATGTTGAACTGACAACAAGATCGAATCTTTTTTACAAAGTTTCATAATTAGTTTGTTGTTTTACTCCATGGTTTATTGTGTTACACAGATTTTTTTTTTTTGGTTTGTTTGGTTGTTTACCTTCCAATCAAAATACTAGTCATGAGAATCAAACACATGGTCCTTTCTTATCCACAAAATGTAATCTAACTTGGATTAATGCTATAGTCATCTTAATCTTTCTATATGTGTATAACAGAGCCATCTTATTCTTAATATCATGGACAAACCTATTAGATTTGGAGTTTGAATGGGAGATAGCGGAACCAATAATTGTCAGATAAACACATAGGATGGAAATAATTAGTGTAATTAGATCAAAACAAGCATATTGATCACATCAAACGGTGCTAAGAAAATGAAACAAAAATTGACTGTGACTAATTATTTTATATTTTATAATCTTTATATTAGTCCATAAGATCCACCAAGCGTTTTTCAATAACTATGATTAGATCTTTAGAAAAATGATTTGAACCACAATTTTTTTTTGTACGTTGTTTTGTTTGTGTGTGCGTTTCAAGTGTGGTCCATAAAACATAACAAAACAAAAATAGTTCTGCAGCGGATTTGAACTGTGCAAATCTAGACCACTACTAAACCACACACAATGCACTTAAACTTTTACACGTAATGCACTTAGTAAATTTGAAACTTTAATCCGTAATATGGGTCTTTGTTTTTTTTTGTCTAATCAATAAAGAAATATATGGTGCTTTTTTCCGAAGTCTAAAAATATAAAATCCTCTAATCATATGATATGATAGTAAACCAAAGTACAATCACTTTTCCCACGTTGCTAAATGCAATGTGCACTACAACAAGATCGTTTTACCAAAATGCTCCTCCAATAATAATAACCACTACATGCTATTTACAAACTTAACCCTAAAATAATAGCTAAATTACCAAACTACCCTTCACTACTCTTCTATCTTACTCAACTTCGCCGCATACTTCCTCCTCCCACCACCGCGTCTTTTCCCGTTCCTCGTCACTCCGTCAGATCCCACCGCCGCGACTCTTCGTGCCGAAAATATCACCGGAGAGACACATTTCCGACGACACCTGCATTTATCTCGGCCACAAGAACCACCACTTCTCATTAGAGCAGAGCTAGCTTTAACAGCCAATGCAGCCATCTCTTCGGCTTTGAGAGAATGATGAAGCGCGCTGAGAGGAAGAGCGAAGTAAAGCTGACCAAGCTGAAACTCCTCGTCGGCGCTAATGGCGGATACGGCGTTGTCGAAGTCCATATCGTCGGCGTTACAAATGAAACACATCGGATTCTTCTGTAGCACGTAACCTACTTTGACCGGGCTCGTGAACTCCATCATCCTCCCGTCTTGTAAGATCAGCTTCGCTGTCGCCACTTGTGCGGACTCGTACGAGCTGCATATACCCATGGTGTTTTTTGGTCTGACTCAGTGAGTCGACTCGTTTACCGGCCAATAAAGGGAATAGTTAAGAAAGGAGATGAGAAGTGAAAGGTGCTTTTGTGTGTATTTATATAAAAGGATGTGCCACGTAGGAATTTTCGTCGTTTTGTGATTATGTGTATGTTTCCAATATTTTTTTTTGAAGTTTGAACGACCAGTGGGGGCAACGACAGGCTGTGTAAGTAAGTTGGGAGGATGACAGCTTTGTGTTGTGGTTTTTGTTTACCCTTTGGTTTGGTGTTTAATTACGAGTTAAGGGACTGTGTTTTTGTGAATCAAACTCGTTTGCTAATGATCTGTTCAACTAATGACCTCTCTTCTCTTGGGATAATATATATAAGTTGACTGATTGATATGAGAATGTAAAAGTATGTATGATATAGGAGAATTTTTTTTTTCAAAAACATTGTATAGAAAGGTGTAAGAGAATGTTAATAAGTTGTATATAAGTTGACTGATTGATATGAATGTTAATCTGTTTCGAAAATTTTAGTTTGGTTGATTTCTCAAACTAAAATTTTAAAGTGTTATACATTCAAATTCTAGTTTGGTTAATTTCTCAAAAACATTTTTTTTTTTAGTCTAGATTTCTCTCACACTTTCAAGTGTTTAACCTCTTATGTATAGTAGACTCTTTAATGTTATTTTGATAGATATAGATACTAAAGAAGTTATGACAAGAATTAATAGGATAGTGGAGTTAGTGAAAACAATAATATCTCATACAGTATGTCATAACTATTACTAATTAACTAAAGGCTGCCCAATTATGAGTGCAAATTGACTATAAACTAACAAGATTTATCAATGTATATGGTAGTTGGGAAGTGTTAAGATAAGGGTTGTTAAACTCGAAAAGTAATTATATTTTTCTTTTGATTACCGTTCAACCTTTGTTCGCGTATATTTGTTTCGTTTTGTAATTCTATTCTATCTACATCAACCATATGTTCTGTTCATGATGCATTTAATAGTTTTGTTTAAGGAGTAGTATATATCTGATGTTGATCGATGTGGGGATGTGTTATATAATAAGTTACATGATCTGAAATTTATTAATGTCATCTGATGATAACAAATACTCATTAAAAATATATGAAAAAAGAAGGACCATGCGTTTATTATATGGTTCTCATTTATTAGGTAAGTTGCAAATTTCTTTAACGCATTCTTTTTCATTTACGTACGTGAAGAGATGATTAGCTTTGCTACATCTTTAAGCCTATGATTTTTGATGGCCAAGAAGCTACGAGATGCAGGGATGGACGTACACTAAGACTTAATTGGCAAATTATTCATTAGATTCGTTGTTTCGATATTGTAATAAATTCTAAGAGCATGTTTATCAGGGGTTCATAGAGGGGTTCATAATATTTTGAAGGAAAAAAATAATTTAAAAAAAAAGAAAAAATTTAAGGGAGCCTCTTATATAGTATACCCAAATCTAATCTAAGAGACCATACGTGTCAGATTTCTGTTGGTCAAACAGAATATTACAATTAATCTTTTTTCTATTTATGATTTGTATTTCTATTTTTAATATGCTTTTATGTTTTGTAGGTTTAAAAATTAATTAAATGCAATATTTTCAAATCAGTATTAAAATTAATCATTCTCTCCATTTATAAATTGCACTTCTATTGTAATATGTATTAATATTTTTTAATTTTATAAAATCTTATATTTACACATTTATACCACTTCTATTCTATTTAAATTTTTTAAATTTAAAAAAACAGTTTTTCAAAAGTAAGAGACCCAAAATAAGAATCTATCATTAAAAGAGAAAATTTTATCTAAGAGATCATGGATTATTATATTCCAAACAGTACACAATTAATTCATAAAAAATTTAAGAACTCCTCTACTTAAAGACTACCGATAAACTTGGTCTAATCCTTCCCATCGTATATATGATCATGGTTTTGTGGAAGTCTTAAACGTTTTTAATACTTTAGTTTCATAGTCTATATTCGTACTTAAGAAGTAGAGAAATATCATATCATTAGTTAATTTTAATCACACTAGAATATAAATTATATAATTGTGATAGCGAAACGGAATGTAAAAACAAAACTATATCTAAACTAAACATTGATGTTATTGTTTTACCTAAACATCTGTAGTGTTTTGGTTGTATATATATGTTTTATTGGTAACTTAGTAATCTCTGATTTTAGTTAATGAGAAATATAACATTGGAAAAAAAAAACCTTAACAAAAATTGTTAATTGTCAAAATAAAAATTAGAATTGGTAACTCTTACGTGGACGGTGGCAAAAATCCACAGTGATTGGGATATATGACGATTGGATAAGTGTGACTTGGTGGAAGAACAAATTTGAAGAAGTAAAACTTGAGCTTGGGTTTCAAGTCGACCTACTACACAGTACACACATACATAAATGTCGCATCCACAGTTCTACTTATATGTTCATCATTACTTATTAACTTTGTACCATCTTTTGATTACGAATGTATAACATGCAGCTTACATGCTCAAGCTTAGATAGTTCATTAATAATATATATGTGAAGTTGATGTTAAAAGCAAAAGAGAAAAAGTTTTATTTGTGGTCTTCATAAGGAGGACGGTGACAAAACAAAACAATCCTAACGATTGGGATTATATGACATGGCTAAATCTGCCACGTTACAATACGAACGCAACGACGTGTCTCCTTCAATAAGCGTTGTCCTACCTCTCTGAATTCGACAACTCGTGCAGAACAGGCAAGTAAGCTTGTCAAGTCCCCCTTATTACCGGGTGACATCTATTTTCATATAGTTTCTTTGTATATATCAAATTAGAAATATAGATAATGTTTTTTTCTTTATAGTTGTAATTTGTTTTTGAAGTGTAGTTATTAAGAATTGATGGTTGATTAGCTGTTCTGGAGTTTAAGTGATGATGATGATATGATCGGTCAATGGGTTAATTGTCAACTAAGCACATTGATGCCAACCGCAAGTGACTTGTGTTCCCTAATAAACTTCTAATTTGTCTTTATTTTTTAGCGTATTTTAAAACTCTTTTCGTGAATATTTATACTCCAACATTCATCCCGCATTAAGAACATACTGTTTGGTGATTACTTAAGGAAAGGTGGATTACAAAAGTAGATTGAAAAAATATTAATACATGACTAAGTCTTCTGAGTTTGAGTTTTCTCGTGCAGTGGAAGGAGAAACAGATAGGCATGTTGTGATTTGGAAGTTTAATTATTTTAGTTGTCGGCTTTGTAGCCTTGGAATGTCTATAATAATACGCTTGTTGGCTATGATATATACTTGTAATTTGTGTTTTTATTCTTACAGAATAATTTGGTCTCTTTTATAAATACTTGTGTCTGTCGTGCATACGTGTGCGTACTTTATTGATTTATTTGTGAATAATGATTTTTAATTATGCGTATATTGCATTGAGTAAAAAGAATTTTCTTTTGTGAAATTTCAGTAACTTGTCTTTTAACTTGTAAAGTTTTGCATGAAATAGAAGAAAAGGAGGGACACATGCACCACGCTTTTGTGAGAAGCTTCATGGACGATACATTTAATCTCTCACCCCTAAAAGGTAGTATATATAACTTCTTTTGATAAAGTTAAAAAAATATTGAACCAGTCGTTACCTTTGTTTGACTAACTGAAATGATTTTCTTTTCGTAATTTAAATAATGTATTTTGTGTTTAGGTGTAATACAAATCTTTTAATAATAAAAAATATAGGGACTATAGTTATAGATATTTAACCAAACAAAAATGAAAAATGCATTTAAGTTAAGTGACTAATTAAATGAATATGCATGGGATCAAAGACAAGAACTGATCACATTACATAGAGATCATTGTGAATATTTTAAACCAAAACTATATATTAAGAAACAATAAATTTCATGGGGTTTATTGACCCCTCTCATAGAACCTTCTCTCCATCATTGGTATCGGTCGACATCAACATCTATTTACGGATAATACGGACTAGTTCAGCATGACTATTTTGGAGCAACGTTTGGAAGATGAAATGAAATATAATTTGACTGAAATTTGGTGGGGAGCTTCCTGGTGCCACATACTCCATATCCAACAATGAATTTATGAAATGAACAATTTGTTTGTGATTTAATCAAGTATTTTTATTGCGGTTTGGCATAGACAGTCTTGTGGTAAGGTTGGGAACTTAGGGTGTTGAGCGACACCAGCATGTTGTTGTGGTTTAGATGAGGAGAGATCGATGGAAGTGATGTCGTGGGCGTCGGTGTCGACCGATACTAGGAGAGTGTTGATCGACACCATGTATGTTGGATCTAGGTGACGATCGGCACCAGATGGAGGTGCCGATCGACACCATATGTGTTGGATCTAGGTGACGATCGGCACCAGATGGAGGTGTCGATCGACACTGAAGAAGTTGTTTGTGATGCTTAGTGTGGGTCGAAGCGGGTTGTTGGTGAGGCGAAGTCTATGGCTGGAGTGGAAGGAGTATTCCAGCTTATCTCTCTTGTTACTTGGTCGCTTAGGAGTGGTTAGTTGTGTGACTAAGTACCAAGATGAAGTGGTGTTTGAAATACGTGGTTATGTGAAGGTTGTTCAGGAAGTGGAGACAAATGGCTTGTCCAGTCGGATGTCAAGGGAGCATGATGCAAACTGATTAGAGTTTATAAATGTAAGATGCTCATGGAGGTGAATACATTTGTATGGTTGTGTTATGTGGATGCGAAGAATGGGTTAGTTGGATCTATCCTATGTTTGTGGAAATTTTTGTAAGGAGCGATTTTTACGTTGGTTGTCTTGTCGGAATTATGAAGTTTCGGTAAGATTATTTCCAATGGATCATGTGTGAGGATTGGGAATACGGATGCGGTCGTCTCGTTGTAACATGTCATTTTCATTAACTTTAAATTTAACATTTGATTTTTTTATTTGATTTGATTTTATTTGTATTTTGGTGTATAGTTTGTTAAAAAAAAAAATTTTGTATAGTTTGCTTTTTTTGTTTTTTTTTATCATTGTTAGAAATATATCTTTTGACGCCCTAAATTTTGGTTCTCTCTCCGAGTGAAATGTCAAAATACCGTTTTTTTTTAATGACAGTTATCGCGATATATATCTTCAACAATATAAAACTAGCCGAAGAGCCTTTGCACCTTATGGTATATGGCCGTTAGGGTCTTCTTCACCGGCATAAAAAACCCGGTTCCATCTTTCTTTTACAGAAGGGTTGAAGCCCTAAAAGAATAACTATGGCCCAGTGGCCCAGAAAAAAGAAAAATGGTATCTACGAAAATATTTATACAGTATAAGCGAATTTGCAAGCGTAAGAACATGAATTTCAATGTTCGTTAATGTCCTTAAAAAAAAAATGGTAAACTAATTAGCGACACACAACACAAGAGCTAATCGACAAGAATAAAAAGAATATTCTCTCATACTAAAAGGCCATTCCTTGAGTTATACGTCTTTGAATTCTCTCATACCCCATACTTTTATCTTATGATTATTTGAATTCACGAAACTATTTCAACAAGTCCATTTTCTTTGTTATATATTTCAACAAAACTAGCATAGTCGTGCTTTTTGTTATGTTGGAAGAGCATTCTTCCAAGATATATTATTAGGATCTTGCGCCTACCTTTAAACAAAACATTTATATAATTCTCCATAAATTATCTTCTGCAAATTGGAAACGAGTATAAATTGTAAATTAAACATTAGCCAATACTCTTTGAAAGCCTTTAAAAGATATGATTTCAAAATTTTGATATTTTTATTCACGGCCGACTAAAAACAAGCCACAAGATCCGTCTTCGACCACCAATCACAATATCAGCAAGATCGTTGGGTTCTTAGTAGAAGAGGGAAGCAAATGCGGAGAAAAAAGGGTAGAAAGAGAGAATATAAAGACAAATGGTGTAAGTCAATTTGTCCTTTTGAGTGAATGAGTTTTTGAAACCACCACAAGCTTTAGTGTGTCTATCTAGAAGGTAAAAGCTCGTCAGAAGACTCACAATACCTCCCGTATATTTCAGGTCGTCTCTGAATGCATCCACTAAATCCCTCGGTGTAGCCACAATAAAAAGAACCGTTGCACTTGGGATCTCTAGCAATTCTGCAAGTTTTTTTTACTTATAGTTAATTAAGAAATACACACAAAGACTTGAACCAGTTTTTTGGAGTTGAGAAAACAGAAAACAGTAAGCGAAAATACTAAACCGTAAGCGTACCAGGGAAATGGTTTGGTAAAAAAAGCCTGAGAACAACTGTAAAGAGTGCGATCCATTTCCCAAATCCCGCCCTGCGAACACAAATCGAATACTTAATCCAACTGTTACATGCTTAAGAGTCAAGAACAAAAAGCTTACCTAAAAAAATGGAAAATAACGAGAGGAAGGCTAGCGAAGAGGTAAGGAGCTAATAGTGAAATCAACATGTTGTTTGGGTACTTCCATTTTGTTCCATCCAAAATCATCAGGAAACTTTTAACCACATAAAAAGTAATAAACATATATATAAGATGAAGAGTAAGTTATACATAAATCATATAGTTTAAAGCATGAAAAAATATGACCCATCTTAGGAATAACGTGATCATAACTAGGACTCCGTTGCTGTGGATTAGCTTCTCTGCCGCGACTTGAAACTCAGCCAGAAACTCACTCTTTTCCATTTTTAATATAAAATAAAAGAAACCAAAATAATAAAATCAGAAGCAAAGCAGAACTCAAGTTATAAAAAGGAGAGACAGAACAAGAAGATGACCCAAAACCAAAGTCTTCGTCTTAGAATCCAAATTAAAAAACCTTGTGTATATGTCACGGATAGCTAATATTATTAATCCAATATTTTTTTAGGTAGCCATCCATAGTTGAACAAGTCTTGAGAAGAACATTCCAAAGAACACCATATCTACCGGTTTCTAGTTACAATTTTTTTTTACGTCTTAAATTTTTATTAACTTGACATCTTATTCATGTTTAGAGAAAGTAAAACACATACAAAATTAAATAAAAAAATAGGATATGTTTTCTTACATAAACGTTACTCGTTCTCTATTTTTGCTTCTATAATAGAGAAACTCTATAATAGAAGTGAGTTTTACTCCAACGGTTCTCTATTCTCACATCTAAAATAGAAATTGCTATTTTTTCCTCTATTTATAGAGAAACCCTATTTTTTTTTTACAAAGGTTCCTCTATAAATAGAGAAAAAAATAGCGATCTCTATTTTAGAGGTGGGAATAGAGGACAATTGGAATAAAACTTACATCTATTATAGAGTTCTTCTATTATGGAGAACATGTAGAGTCACAATGTTCAGCTAAAAGTTCTTATAAAACTTGACATCTACCAAAACCAAAACTAACGGAGAAAATGAGAAATATTTACTCCTAAATTCTAATGTATATCCAACGAAATCTTATACGACTACGTACCACGGATTCGATACATTTTTTTTTGGATTTAAAACATGAAACTGAGTGCCATGAGGCATCTTTACAACATTTCGTTCAAAAAAAAAAAAAAGAGGCATCTTTACAACTAGGCTTGGGCATTTTAACCGAATCCGAAACCTGAACCCGAACCCGACCCGAAATAGGCAGTTTGGTTTGGATTTGGGTGGCATGAAATACCCAATCGGATTTAGTTTTTACGAAATTCGGATATCCGATCGGATTCGGGTAATTAAATACAAAAATGCACTTATGGGGACTCAAACCTGGTACCTTATACATTATTTGGTGTATCATAAACCATTTTGCTACCTTAGTTATTGTGTCTTAGTATGAAAACATTAATTATTTATCTATATATATATACATATGTTATCTAAAATTCCAAATTGACGTATTTTTTTCTGATAACCGTTTTTGATATTTAAGTTATATACTAATTTGGGTATATTGGTATGTTTCGGGTTTTTTTACCTATTTCGGGTATTTTTATCAATTTCGGATAAAAATACTCGAAATCCATCGGATATCCAAAATTCACTTTGGATTTCGGGTGTATCCAAAATTATCTGAACTTGTTCGGATAAAACCCGAACCCGACCCGATTCTATAAAATACCCGATCGGATTCTATTTTCGTATATTCGAAGATCCGAAAATCCGAAGATCCAAACCCGATCGGGTTCGGGTACCCAAACGCCCAGGGCTATTTACAACATTGTTCCATGGGCCATGCCCACCATGTATTCCTTAAAACTCTTATGGTTCGCCACGGAAAAACAAGTTGCCAAGCGCCTCCACGTACATCTATGGACAAGACCATTGCCAAGTTGCCAACTACATGACCGGTTACAGAATTTTGACTTTGGTCAAGGCTAAAATGTGTCGCACCTCACGAATTGCTGAATTTTTTGGGCTAAATAAAAGTTGATTAAAATAATTATATAAAATGGATATGTATTATTCTTTAGTTACTTCTTTTATTACTCCATCCGTTTCAAAATATAGGATGTTTTAAGCAAAGCACGCAGATTAAAAAATCTTTACTTTTAACAAGTTTAACCAATCAGAAACAATACTGCATAATATAAAATACTAAACTAATCTAAAAGTTGCATTGAAATTTAAAAGCATTATATATTATAAAACAACAAACTTCTCCAAAACAACCTATATTTTGAAACGGAGAAAGTATTTATTACCATCTTGTCAAAGAATCTGAATGGAGATGACGTGTCACGTCAATAGACAATGAAAATTATTTTGTTATCTTGTTGTATTTATCATCATCACATCGAAGTCTTTTTTTTGTCACCTAAAAAAAATGGCTTCGACTGTTTCGCTTTCTTTACTCAGCGGTGGTGGCGGAGCTCTCCAAGCACGTTGCGCACGCACTGCGTATGTTAGCCCACGAGCAGCGCATCCTAGCAAACCAGCGCCTCCTACGTTTTCACTATCCGGCGCCTCTCGTAGGAATCTGTTGTTTTCTTTAACGGCAGCGACGGTGGTGACGGGACTGCAGCCCGCATCAATGGCGGAGGATATTCCGTTTTTCGGTATAAGAAAGAAGCTAAAGAAGGCAGAAGAAGAAGCGGTGGAGATTGTTAAAGAAGGTTTCGAGACGGCGGAGAAAGGAGTTGATGCGGCGGAGAGAGGGTTAGAAGCGGCGGAGAGAGGTGTAGAGACGGCGGAGAAGGAAATCGTGACGGCGGTCAGTTTTAATGGATTGACACAGGCCGGAGCAGTTGTGGCCGCTGAGCTAGTCGGAGTTCTTGTCGCCACGTCAGTGGTGAATGGGATTTTAGGACCAGAAGCTCAGAAATCGTAGGCTTGAAAGATTCTAATGTACTTTTTGTGTTGGAAATTAAAGAAAGATTTGCCTAATTTTTTTGTGTTAATCAGGTTTTTGTTATATTATAAAGACATAAAGTCATAAACCCATACCCAGAGTCCAGAGATGAAAAAGATAGAAATTATGTGGTCTATTTTGTTTCTGTTTTCATTTTTATTTCCATCGAAAATAACTAAATTGTGTGGCTCATGTTATAAAAAATACATAGCTATTAAACGTTTCAATTGCTCTCTGATCTTGATGGCACTCTTCGGTCGATATGGTAATAATATAATTATTTTATTTTGATTTCATGTTTACCAAAATGTGGAATTTTGATATAATTCCTCTTTTCAAAATTATAAAAAATAGCTTTTTCTATTTTGTTCTATTTTATAAGATTTTTTTTTATAACATTTTTATGCATTATTTATGTTTATTTAGTATGTTATGACTATTTGTATTCTCTAGTCTTTTTTCTATTGATAAATATTTTGAATAAATATTTAATTGTATATTTTATATAAAAATAACAAAACATTTATGATTTCTTAAACCTTGTGATTTTAGATAGAAAATCTTATATATTGGAACAGATGAAGTATCATATGATATACAGTAGAATCTCTATAAATTAATACTCAGTAAATTAATAACCTCTGTAAATTAATAAATTTCTTGGGTCCCAAGTTGGGACTAGTGTAATTTTGGACACTATTCGATAATATAATAAAATAATAATTTTTTTAAAACTCCTTTGTAAATATATGGTCTCATCAATAATATAAATTAATAATTATATAAAATTATCTAAATATATGAATATATCTACACATTAATTTTTATTAAAGTTCATTTTTAATATTTTTACTATACACAAATCTTTGAGTACTATCTTCAGAACATGATAATTGTTATTTTCATTGTAACTGATTTTATAAAAATATTAGTTATAAAGATTAAATCTTATTTTTAATATTTTTTACCAAATTAGGAAAGTCTCTCTATAAATTAATAATTATTAATTTATCGATAAATTAAAACCTCTATTAATTAATAAAATTTCATGGTCCCGACTTATTAATTTATAGAGGTTTTACAGTGCTATATTGTCGATTTTATTATTCCCAATAATTTACTCATGACACTATTAAAATTTATTTCAAACACTAGATTTTCATGAAGTAATTAAAAATTAAAATCTTTGAATAGCACAAAACTTTATGTGAAATGATGTACGAATATCATTCATGTTTAATAACACCAAAGTTTAGTGCCCTGATTTTTTTTTTCCTTTTCTTTGGACATAGTTTTAATGCATAATTTAAAATCAAAGGTTGGATAGTATTAGGCGGTTATTAAACTATGTTAAAGTCCATGATTAACATTTTGTTAAATTTTCCTGATAGGGTAGTCTTAAGAATTATGTAAACTTGGTGATGCTAAATGTGGACAACACCTAATTGCAGCAAGATCATAATGGGTTTGGGTTTTAGAGTGTTTCTCATTTTAACATTCCATTTTCGTGTATATAAAAGAAAACGTGAAGATAAATGTTATTAGCTCAATTGATAAAATTTCTCTTGTAAAATTTAGAAGTCATCTGTTCGAGCAACGCTTAAGAAAAGATCATATAAAATGCTTTTTTTTTTTTGGAACAAAGATCATATAAAATGTTATAATCCCTGTTTTGAAGAGATATACGGGTTTAAATTAAAAAAAAAAATTTAGTTATTTATAAAAGAAAGAAAAAAAATGTAATGGGGAGGCTCTCCTGACTCCTGAAGGAAATACGCGGAGTACTTATGCATATGTTATTGTAGAGTACTCAAGCAGACAGAGGATCAAAGGAAAGACCTTGTTGGTTTTGGCCTGTCACGAGGTTATTAATAAAATATAATCTTTGACCATGGTTGCTTCTGAAGTCAACATGGTAAACAAAAAACTAAATCTTTAATGTTCGTATCTATTATTTATTACAAATTATGAAAACTGTTTACATAAACGACGATTTTATCATGTGCAAATTTTTTTTGAACTTTATAAATTCTCGACATATATACAACACTTTCTTCACATGATGGACATCTTGAATGATCTGCGACCAACAAAACTTTTTTATGTACGTAGAATCACGGTGTATGATTCTAATTGCGCGTCACTAGAGATTTTCTGTAAATTTATCTCCATTAATCTGCATTATTATTAATAAATCACATTAATTGAGATTTGATCCTAGATGGCTAGTTATTTCTGTGTAAAAACATTAATTATTCCTGATTCAATCATTTGGTTTTGTTTTTTTAGCTGATATACAATTAAAAATTAAAATGTTAGTTTTTGAAGGCAAATAAAAAGAACGAAGAAGAGGTTTATCGAGAGAATGCGTGGAGTACTCAAATATGTCATTGTACAGTACTCAAGGGCCAATTCATGAAAAGATCATCTTCTTGTTGATCCTAGAAGTCATGGATATAGATTGAAGAAAAAGATCCTCTTGCTTGTCACAAGGTTATTAATAATATCATGATCATGGTAGTCTCTGAAGTCCATCTCTCGCATATGATTAATGATACGTTAGCTTTTTGTGTTCTATATTGTTTCAATGAAAGAACAACGGAGAGGCATATTGATAGTGAAATTTCCACATAAAAATGAAACAAGTTAATTTTGTCCAAAAAAAAAAAAAAGTTAATTAAACCTACGTTTAAATGCTTTTCTATTCTTTTTGTTTTTTTTTTTCTTTTCACTTCCATAAAATTCAATGCTATTTCCTCTTTATTTTTATGATTAGTTAATGTAATATACTAGCTAGTGAAAATTTTACTTAATTTGTAGATTTATTCCTAATTTAAAAGAATAGGTTGAGTATAATATTGTATTATCACTAGACTATTAGAAGTTGAGATTTTTGATAAGCTCAAGCTTAAACTCAAGTCCTCTCTCATTATCAGTTAAACATTCACTGTACAAAGTTCAAATCAATGTACTACAAGGATAAGTTATTATTTATTCATATTTAAATAACTCATTTGTAGTACGTAGTACTGTAGTACGTACATTGATTTGAACTTTTAACTTGAATTACAAGTTTGAATAAATAATAACTAATTAAAGTACTAAAGAGTATACTTTCAAATTAATGTTATTCAAGTTATATAAGGATAAAATTTCAAGACCTAATCTACCTACTTACGTTATTAATTTATTATTAGTTACTTGTTCACTGATTTAAACTTGATTATTTAGAGACTTTAAAATTAAACATTACTAGGTAATATTCCGTGCTTAAAGCACGGGTCAATATTTTAAAAAAATTATAATAGAATAATAAAAGTTATTGTTATATTTTTTAAATAAATTATTTTGTTTGAGATAATATTTATTTTTAATTATGCTGTAAATCTATATATGTTTTTTTGAATACTAATTATTTTAGAATAATAAAAGTTATTGTTATATTTTTAAAATAAATTATTTTGTTTGAGATAATATTTATTTTTAATTGTACTGTAAATCTATATATGTTTTTTTGAATACTATTTATTTTAGAATATTATAGTATTTTATTTTTGACATATATATATTACAGTTTTATATTGTTTGTTTGTTGTATTTGCATCATTTTTTGTGAAATATGAAGTAGTAATTTTAATATTACAATTATGAACAAATAAAATTTATTAATTTATCAGCTATATAAATTTAGATTTACCAATCCGCCAATTTGAAAATTAAAACACGCATTTTATTTTCATAGATCGAGTAATATATTTTTGCTTTTAAAAGTTCAAATCACAACATATGTAAAAAAAAATCTGCATTTTATTAGTCATAAGTATTATATAAGCATTCCAAACAATTTGTAAATAAAATAAAATAAAGATAGTATGAGAATCATAATTTGAAAATTTAACAAAATATTCAAAATTTTGTTATTAAAAATAATTATATTGACTACTTTGATATAAAATCTTAGTTTTTGAAATTCTGATTTATTTATATTTTTTAAAAAATATATTTTGTAATTTTTGTCCATAATTTATTAGAGAGAGAAAATATATTTTTTTAAACTAATAATTATTTAAAATCAATGGCATGACAATGTAAAATTAAAGAAGAAAATCCCCTTTTTAATAAAACGGAAGTACACGACTTCAAATTGGTAGACCATATAATATTAATATAGGTTATAACTAAGATTAATTATTTGATAGTTTATATGGATTAATTATTTGATAGGTTATATAGATTTAAGATTAGGATCTTCTTAAAAATATATTCTAAAGAATAAAATAAAATCTCCAAAGAATATTTAACTAACCATATATAAGCAAAAAAATCTCTACAGATTACAAGTGATTTCCGATTATACTAAAAATATAAACTTACCTTACTTTATCAGAAATTTTTAATTAAGTAACGGGTCAAAATTTGAATATTTAAATTAATTTCATATATTTCTTTTGTTGAATTGTATAGTTTTGTATACTATAATAAATTTTTTAAATAATTTAATTTGGAATCTTTAAAAATAGTTTAATTTGATATTTTTAAGAATATCATAAATATATGACAGATCAAAAAGTTAAAAAAATTATAAACACTCTAATTTGATTTGTTATAGCACGGGTCAATAATATGTCACTATAATATGAAGAAATTTCAAGAAATATGATTTCTTGCTAGAGCACGGGTTAAAATTTCATAAATATGATTTCTCGGATTAAATTTAAGTTTGGAATAATGTTGTTTGGTAGACTTTCTCGGTCACGATGATTTTGACAAACATACGTTACATATTTAGTCCTAAAAGTAATACGCGTTATACTATAGGTTAAATAATCAAATTAACAATCAAAATACAATATATAATTTTAAATACTAAACAAATCAAATAAAATTAACAAATAAAAATTAATTTTATCACACAACTTAATCCGCATTATACAGCGAGTCAAAATCTAGATATATTAGAATATATCTTACAAAATAGATGTTATTTTCATAAGTCGTATTCAATATATGATTTCATGGTATAGTGTTCCATCCTATAAAAACCTTTAAAACAAATAAAATAATCACATATATATGGTGTTTTAAATAAAAATTATCAAATAAACAAAAGGAAAAAATTTCAACCCGTGCTTTAGCACGGGTCATATTCTAGTAAACTCTATTATATTAGCAGTTAATTTTTATTTTTATTTTTTCAAGTACAAATTAGATTTGATTTGAATAGATTTCTTTTATTTTTCTAGATTTTTTTATATTTGATCTGTCAACTTTTTTATTTTAATTAATTATATTTATTTAATTAATTGATTAACCTTAATTAAAACTTTCTAATAGCAATTAAATGTAATTTTTACACATTTTAAGGTTAGTTTCATATTTGTACTTCTTAATTAATATAGTAGGATGAAGTATGTAGAGCCAATAAGTAAACATTCACTTATCTTTTTTTTCTTTTTCTTCTTAATATCATACATTTCCAGTCCTATTCTTTTGGGATAAACTAAAAGAACAAGCTAATTTCCCTCTATTTATTTGAAAAATAAAGTAAAATACTAAATACTAATATAGTTAATAAGTGTTCAACAGATTTTAGAGTTTTGTAAATTCAAGACATAATTTGAATTTGTTATTATCAACTAAAAATCTTCACTCATTACATTGTATCAAGTTCAAATCAATGAAATCTTTAAAGACAATATACCTTTGTTATTATAACTTAAACGTTCACTAGCTACAATTACAATGTATCATATTTGAAACAATGAAGTTAAAAATGAATCGCTCAATGTATACAAACTTCACAAATGTCAAATGCTAATTTCACATTATGTATTAAAATTTTTTAAAAAGTTGATATAAAATACTTAAGGATATGCTATAATTTTTTTTCTTTTTTCTTTTTTAGATTCTAAATGTGCAAGTTAAGTTGATCAAGACCTAGTAAATTTCAGTTAAAAAATATATAACCAATATCTAAAAATAACTTATTTTTCCTACCAATGTAACTATATTTGCTTTTATTTTCCTCAGCAAAATTGAATTAGTCATCTACTATTTATCAATTGACACTTTTCAAATTCTCTATCAATTACAAAAAACAATAAAAAAAAATATTGCATGAGCGGTTAAGATATCGATTTAAAGTTTTAAACGCACGATGTCTCTCATCTCTCTCTCTTTTCTCTCGTTGTTGTGATATATAATAATAATCTAAGGTTTCTAAATCTCAACTTTTTTGTCTCCTTAAAATTTTCTCAGAAACATCTCTCCGTCAATTGTTCCTTAGTTTTGTAATCAATCTTCACGACTCCTCAGGCACTGTACTGGGAATATCTCTGTCTTTTCCCTTTTCCTTCATTTCCTCTCTCACCCTTTCAAAAATCCAGTAATTATTTTAGGTCATCTAGCTTTTGTATTATATTCCTTCTTTCTTGTTTTTTTTTTTTTTTGGGGGAGTTTTTTAAATTGTTATGATTTGTTATCAATATTTCAGGTACCTCATTGAATGTCATATGAGAACAGGATCGGAGTTCTCCAACGATCGGGTACGATTTCTTAATTTTATTTTGATTTAATCCATTATATGTGGATTTCAGATTTTTTTTGTCCTATAATAATATTGATTTTGGCTGAAAACTGATGTAATAAAAAATAATTAAAGGATGTTTGATTAAAGGATGTTCATAGGTATGTTTTGTTTTTATTGCTGAGAGAGTTGATGTGATATGTTTAATTAAAGGATGATCCAAATGCTCTTATTTGTTCTTGGTTCCTTGTATTTTTAAGCTAAAACGTATGTGGCTGTCTTTCTTGTGCTTCAAGGATAGACATGTCTTACATTACATATGTCATTTGCCTTGTTTTCTATGTCTTACGTTGTTTTTTTTTTTTCTTTTTTGAATTTTTGATAGAGTTGTTTCTTGAGAGGGAATGGCTTCAACACCTTGTGCGGCATGCAAGCTCTTGAGGCGCAAATGCACTCAAGAATGTGTGTTTGCGCCGTATTTTCCACCAACTAATCCTCAAAAGTTTATATGTGTTCACCGAGTCTTTGGAGCAAGCAATGTAACAAAGATCCTTAACGATCTCCACCCTGACCAACGTGAAGAAACTGTTAATTCTCTCTTCTATGAAGCCGAGGCGCGTATCCGTGACCCAATCTATGGATGCGTTGGACTCATCTCTTTCTTACAACAATACCTCAAGAAAGTCCAACAGGATCTTGTCACTGCTAAAGAAGAGCTTTCTGGTTACATGGGACCTGATGCTGTGATTCCGCCGCCTTACCTTCCTCCTTTAGGTAACAATCCTCCACCCAATTTCATGATGTCTATGGAAGGAATGCCACCTGGAGTGATCCCTCAAGGAGAACCCTTGATGATACGTGAACCAAACTTGTCTCAGCAACATCAACCGCAAGATGATCAGTTGCAATTCATGGCTTCTGATGCACAGAGAATGGCTGCAATGATGATGGAGAGAGGAGACCAACAAGGGATGTTCAACGGCTACGGAATTGACAACAATGGGTCGGTTACAGCCACGGGTTATAACCAAATGGATGTGAATGATCACGGTGCTGGTGGGTCGTTGTCTGGACCATCTCTTGCTTTAGGAAGCTTTGGTGATCCTTATCAGATGGGTCAAGAGGCAGACCATGGTCATATCCACCATGATCAACTTCAGACACAGCTCATGCTTCAGCCTCCATTACAAGAAGGTCAAGAGCAAACAGAGGAAGGACAGTTTCTGATGCAACCAATGGGACAAGAGAATCTCCATGAAGAAGAGGAGGAGGAAGAGCTTGAACCACCGGTTAAATGGAGGAAATCTGAGAACAAGGAAGCTAGTTTTTAAGACACAATTGCAATAAAAGAAACAATTACACTTTTTTCATTTCTTGGTTAGTTACTAACTCTTGAATATCTAATTTCTTTTTTAATCGACCGTATTAGTATTATTCATTCTCACTATATATCTTTTTTTTTTTTTCATTCTCACTATATTTGCATCTATAAAATTCAGCATTGTCAATATGCATCACTTCTCTATACCGATGCCTCGGATTTACGCTGGGGTTTAGAATATTTGGGGCTGTTGCCGAATATGGATTCTGTATAACTTCCGAAGGTACAGAGGCTTACGCTGATACTTTAACACTACTGGGATAGAGAGGTTTTGCTTACTAGTCACGAAGGCGAATCCAAGACTGACAGTGTCATAAATAAATACATAATTGGTAACTCTTATTACAACAAATCAGAGTGGCGCAGCGGAAGCGTGGTGGGCCCATAACCCACAGGTCCCAGGATCGAAACCTGGCTCTGATAGAGTGGCTTCCGATCTTTTTTGTTTTTTTTTTGTTTTTTAAGTTTCCTTTTTTTTTTTAAAAAGGTTTCTTCTTCTTATTTGGCCACACAAAACATATTAAGATCTTTGATATGATACGTTGCTGTAAATCACTACCAAATTTAGTTTAAGATCTTAAAACTTTATCAGGTTTCTATTACAAGTACCAAAATATACGCCAAAATCTTTTTCCAATTTTCGTTGTTCTTTTTTTTTTTTTTTTTTCTAAGTTTCCTTTTTCTCTAAAAAAAAAAGTTTCCTCTCCTAATTTGGCCAGACAAAACATATTAAGATTTTTGATAAGATACGCTGCTGTAAATCACTACCAAATTTAGTTTAAGATCTTAAAAAAAATATACGCCAAAATCTTAAGAGTTTTTGTAATTACAAGTACAAAAATATACGCCAAAATCTTATTGCAATTTTCGTTTCCTCATTTGTTTCTGCGGTGAAAACGGTAGAATCTACTAAATTAAATTTTGTTTACACGTCTATGTTTTACACTATTTTACATAAAAAAACAAAAAAGTACAAAACATCTACTCTGATTTTTTCACTTTATCATATGTACCATGCTGTAACTTGTTCTTCATCATTAAAATCTTCTCATGAGTTGTATCGTACACTCCTTTTGATCTCTCTTTAACGTCACCCAATTGCTTATGAATTTGAACTCCATACTTCTCCCACAACTTTGGAACTGTCAAGCCCATCACCAATCCTGTAAATGCCAGAGAATCAAGAAACAAACTTGATCACACTTACGGTTAATGATACTACCATTTTGAAGAACAAAAAAAAAAAAAAAATTGGGACCATTTTGAGAAAATTATCACTACCATGTCAATAGCACACCAGATGATTAATGATTAAGCTAAGGAATTTATAGTTGAATAATCAGTATTACTAAATCCGTTGTGTGGTGCACGACCAACGTAGTTAATCACGTACCGATGAAGAGACAAGTTTGGAATTCGAGAAGCTTTCCAATTCTTGACAAGATCCAAAAACCTAAAACGGTTCTCGCGAAAATGAACCATTCACTCTCAGCACCGACTCGGAACATCCATCTAACAATTTCTTCCATTAACATCCGACAAGACCTCACTGTCTCTGTTACAAACTCCTCCGACACTTCTAACCCTGACAGCTCCGGTTCGACCCTGTCCAAAAATTAATAAAACATACATGAGCAACTAAAATTATATATTTTAAAACGTAATCCGTTAAATCATGGACCGTGTGTTTGACATAAACATCTGTGCATGTCACTCGAACCTATCTGAATCAGAAATTATTTGTAATATAAGAATTTGGCATTTCAAATAGTTTTGAGATGGAATATTAATTACTTGCTGAGAAGGCGAAGTAAACTCCCCCAGAGGAAAACCATAGAGACAACAGCGATACCGATCCAAGAAACAATGGTTATGGAATTGAAACCATAAAAGTTGAGTAAAATCCATGTCGATGTTGAGACTGAGAGTATAGAGAAGGCTAATTTCTTCCTCCTCCATAAGTAAATATCCTCCACAATATCTTCGATGTAATTTATGGAACATATGGCAAGGAACAAAACAGAGTTAAAGTAACAATAAAAAGCAAATTTAGTTAGTTGGTTACATAATTATATATATATTTTGGCTTAAGTTTCTTTTACCAGATTTGGGTGAGGGATCTTTGGTCACGTCGTTAGCCATGGCTGTTTTTGATAATGGTTGATAGATATGTATATTGGAAATTGATAAGAGTTAGACTGCTGGTAAAGTATTTCTAGTTCTTGATGTAACACGTCGTGGTGGTTATAGTGACGTGGTAGTCATGCATGGTTGATATGTGTTGCTTGATGAGGAAACCATGTTCAACATGTAGGACTATTCGGACGAGTACAAAGATAGTTTAGATGTGAAATCGTCTGTGAAACGAAACAATATATCTATATGACAATTACGTGTGTTTCTAAAATATCATCAATTTGGATTTTGGATAGAAAACTCGATGATAGTGATATGCGAGGATAAATTGGAAACGATACAAAAATGTTAGTTATCCAATAGGAGCAAGTACATTTTTGTTGATTCACAAAAGTGGGTAAATTTTTTTTTTTGAAAAAGGGTAAATTTACGACCACATGAAAGTTCTTATTCGAAAAATAATTAGTGAAAAACGTGAATAAGTGATATTTGCGTATATTTTCTTTCATATAAATGATTTGATTTTTTTAGTAAAAAAAAAATTATGTGCATTTTATAACTCTGATTAAATGATAACCAAGCCAATTTTCTCTTTGTTTTAAAATGTAAGTAAACTGAAAATAAAATGTAAGTTTTCTTAAAAATGTATATTAAAATAAACCTCTAAATTTAGCATTCGAGACAATGAGAACTTCAAATTTGGCGGTTCTAGGAGGCTTTATCGGATCGAGTTTTCTATTTTTTATCTTCTAATACATGCCTATAACAATTAAAAAAACAATAAATAAACTAGTTTATCTTGTTTGCCAAAAAAAAAAAAAGAACTAGTTTATCTTAAGGAGAGCAACATGGAAAAACCGAGCTTATTGGTTACGCATTCATGTGTGTGGATTATTATGTAATAAAATTGGATTCCCAATGTGAATTCCCTTTTAGGGATGCCTCACCATGTTCACAAGTTACCACTCGGTTTGACAATTGACGTAATCCACCTTCATTTTCCTACTAATGCCACTCATGAGAGTTAATTAGTTTAGGCAATTAAATTCATAAATTGAGTAATCGAAATCTGTATTTTCCGAACAAACTTGTTTATACCAAATTTGTATGCCAACTTTTAGTATTAGCAATGGCAGTTTAGCATGTAAAAAAATGTCAAAAGAATGGATGAATTCTTAACTTGAAATTAGGATAAAGATCTATAGTTTTTTTTTTCCATTATTTCTTTTTAAATATATTCATGAAACTTGCAATCTCAAATTCCACGATCCAACGGTTCATTAAATGAGAAGCGGTTCGTGGCGGTGACTATTACTTCTCTTCCACTGACATCAAGTCATCGACCACGGCCAAACACAACTGTACAATATAAAGACAACAATATGTTAATGCAAAACCTTCTAATATATGTTAACCGAAACTAATCAATATACAAATTCATGATTTCATCCTAGATGTACGGCAAATTACCGCAACTTATTATTAAATACAAATTTTATAATGTAGATAAATATATTTTAACATGAAAGCATAACCGCAGGTGCAAATAATATTCTTACAGAAAAAAAAAAAGATTTTTGCATGACAAGGGTGAGTTATTTTATACTTGCTGAAAAGTGAAACTGATAACAAGAGGTTCTCTTACTTTACCCATCATATTTTTCATAACTCAAATAAAATCTGTTAGAAAACTTTAATTTAAGGAGAAAATAAACAAAAAAAAAGGTTTGCGGCAATTGCATGAATTACGGCGCAAAAGAGCATTGGTGCCTTTTGTTTGTACATATGCATGCATGGGGATTCACAATATGAACTTACTTCGTCACTTCCATTTGATTACTTCTCTGTTTTATACTCACTTAGTCACTTGTATATATTATTTAAGATCAACCTTAATTGGTGAAATCTCAAGAAAATTAATAGTCTCTCGACCATAACAATACTTATCTAGACAATGACGAAGCAGACAAATCTCTTGCTAGTAGGGTTCTTATCGGCTTATTGTTTTAGCTCAGTTTTTATGGTAAACGCAGAGGACCCTTATCTTTTCTTTACTTGGACTGTTACTTATGGAACCCGATCTCCGTTAGGTGTTCCTCAACAGGTTATACACTGTTCTGTCTCTTTTAATTTTCTTTTGTGGTTGGTTTATGTACGTATTATAATATAATGTGTTGTTATTGTTTCAATTTTTCAGGTTATTCTTATCAATGGACAGTTCCCTGGTCCTGCAATTGAAGGTGAAACAAACAATAACATCGTTGTTAATGTCATTAACAAGCTTGATGAACCTTTCCTCATCACCTGGTACGTAAAATTTATACATGATGGTCGTCTTTAAATTGGGTTCAGATTTAAAAACAAATTGATAAGGTTCTAACCTAGAACCAGAACTTGATACTTTAGAAAAATGCGTAGGAACGGAATTAAACAGAGGAAGATGTCGTGGCAAGACGGAGTTTTGGGAACAAACTGTCCGATCCAACCAAACTCGAATTGGACTTACCATTTTCAACTTAAGGACCAGATCGGTACTTATACATACTTTGCTTCGACGTCTATGCACAGAGCAAGTGGTGCTTTTGGTGCACTTAACGTTTACCAGAGGTCAGTCATCTTCGTTCCTTACCCTAAACCAGACGCTGACTTCACTCTCCTCGTCAGTGATTGGTACAAGATGGGCCACAAGGTACTAGTAGAATACAAGATTTAACTTCTCTCCCAAGTAACCAAATTTCTTTTAGGGCTTAACTAAGCGCAGCATCTGAATATATGTGCCTCGTTGTTGTTGTTGATAGGAACTGCGAAGGAGGCTTGACTCAGGTCGTGCTCTTCCTCTTCCGGACGGCCTTCTCATCAATGGTGCCTCTAGAGGTTTAGTCTTTACCGGTCAACATGGTAAATCCTCATAACCAAGATCCATTTGTCTCCTTAATTCAACTCTCGGTTCTTTGTACTATTTATTGATATCATGTTTTATGTGTTTGTAAAGGCAAGATATATAGGTTTCGGGTATCAAATGTCGGGATATCGACATCAATTAACTTTAGGATTCAAGGACACATGATGACTCTCGTCGAAGTAGAAGGCTCTCACACTTTGCAAGAGGTATATGAGTCACTTGACATACACGTTGGCCAGTCTGTCACCGTGCTGGTCACACTGAAAGCTCCAGTTAAGGACTACTTCATTGTGGCTTCAACACGATTTACCAAACCGGTACTGACCACCACAGGAATCCTCAGTTACCAAGGCTCCAAAATCAGACCATCTCATCCCCTCCCCATGGGTCCTACTTACCATATCCATTGGTCCATGAAACAAGCAAGAACCATCAGGTAATTTATACTATTTAAATTGGTCACACAAAACTTAACTGAGCAATTTTATGGCAACACCTAATTTGAAGGTCAATTAATATAGGTTAAATTTGACGGCGAATGCAGCAAGGCCAAATCCACAAGGATCCTTTCACTATGGTACCATACCGATAAATCGAACTTTTGTTTTAGCCAACGGAAGAGCAATGATCAATGGGAAACTCCGGTACACAGTGAACCGTGTGTCGTACGTTAACCCAGCAACTCCATTGAAATTAGCCGACTGGTTCAATATTCCTGGGGTGTTTAACTTTAAGACCATTATGAACATTCCTACACCAGGACCCTCCATTCTTGGAACTTCTGTCTTTGATGTGGCTCTTCATGAGTATGTCGAGTTCGTGTTCCAGAACAACGAGAGATCTATTCAATCTTGGCACCTGGACGGCACTAGCGCATATGTTGTTGGGTAATAATTAAGCCTAAGTTCTTTGATATCTAGCTATCACTATCACTATCACTCTCGATCTATAAGATTTGTTTGTTAGATTTATTGAAGATGCTTATAATTATAATCAGATACGGGTCAGGCACATGGAACATAGCCAAGAGAAGAGGTTACAATTTGATTGATGCTGTTACAAGGCACACTTTTCAGGTAAAATCTATAACCTACACTGAAAATTTTATGTATAAACTATAAATTGAACCCAAAAATTAGAATATCACATATATAATAGTTTATGTTGTAAACGTCTAGTAAATACTAAATACATGCATATGAACTATTTATGGTGCTAAATGTTCTATATATGTGTGTAAATATAGGTGTATCCAATGTCGTGGACGAGCATATTGGTATCACTAGACAATAAGGGAATGTGGAATTTGAGGTCACAAATATGGTCAAGGAGATACTTAGGTCAAGAACTCTATGTTCGTGTATGGAATGACGAGAAGTCTCTTTATACTGAATCCGAGCCTCCTGTTAACGCTCTCTTCTGCGGCAAAGCCAAACGTCCTCGCTTTTGATTTACATTAACTTTTCTACAATTATAATATATATCAGCTTTTAATATACATGTCCGGTTATTATAATTATTATTAATTAGGCCACGAGGTTGTGACGTTTAACAAAAAGACAATTCTGTTAGTTTCAGTGATGCGTTTGCAAATCACGAGCCTAAAACAAGTAACAACTTGCAAAACAATCAACAAGAAAAGCATAAATACTTTTTGTCTATTTTTTCTCAAGACAAAATCGATGACGACGACGTTGTTAACAAGAATTAGCACTATGCGGGCTCCATTAATATACGAAGTATACGTCCTTAATTATTGGCGTCTAGAAAAAAAAAAGGATTCATGTTATGGATAAAACCCCACTATACGTATTACATGGCAATATTTTCGTTGATTCCTTGTACACAAAAGTCTATATATCGGTTTAACAATCAAGAAATATTGTTATAATGAACTGGAAATTTAAAAAGGTAACACTAATAATTAGGGAGCTGCCGAATTATGAACCGAAAACTAGCACCCAAACCATTCCAAGCTTAAGGTTGTTTCTGAAAAAAGGAAAACCCTTTAGCCGCCCGCGGATTTGTTTGATGATATACCATTTGTTTCCAACACCTGGTGGGGGGCACGATCATTGTACATACCTCTCACGATGGATGAGACAAGGAGAGCTAGGCTCCATTATCCAAAGAATGGAAAGGTAGAGCAAGTCAATATTTAAATAAAATAGTTATGCATTATTTTCTATTGATAGAGGTGAATATATATATTAGGCCTGGGCATTCGGGTACCCGTTTGGGTTCGGTTCGGGTATTTTGGGTTTTCGTGTTTTCAGGTTTAGAGGTATAGGACCGTTCGGGTATTTCTAGACTTCGGGTTCGGATCGGGTTCGGTTCGGGTATTTCTGGTTTGGATTCGGATTACCCGAAGTTCACAAAACTCAAAATTTTAGTATCTAATTTAGTCTAAATTATTCAATAATACGCAATATATCTAAAAATTTAGAGTATTTTCTACCCAAATTTACTAATAAACAGTTTAAATACTTCAAATTGTCAAAAATATCTAAAAATCTGAATATTTTGAACACTTATATTATTAAAATTATAAATATTACTAATATATTACTACTATATATTAATAATGTTGGTATATTCGGATACCCGTTTGGATTTCGGTTCGGTTCGGGTTCGGATTCAGGTTTTTGGATTTAGAGATTTAGAACCCGTTCGGGTATTTTACAATTTCGGATACGGATTCGGATCGGATTTTTTTGGATCGGGTTCGGATCGAATATTCGGATCTGGGTATTTTGCCCAAGCCTAATATATATAGAAGAGAACTAGTAATGTAGAAGTGTCTTTTTTTTTTGTTTATTCAAGTTCATTGTTTTTATTTCTAATCTTCGATTCTCAAATTTTCTTTCTGAATTTTGCTTTAGTACTATAGAATCGATGCAAAAAAATTTCCAAAGACTTCATGACATAAAGGCAGAGCATTTTATGTTGTTCCACATATCGTGTCTTAGATCTGCCAATTGCAAATGGTAAATCATGAGTAATATAATATTTTTAGAGAAAATGTCAAAATAAAGAACGATGATGATTGTGAGATCAAAAACGTATCAAAACAAAAGAAACCAAAAAGTAAATGAATGAACATACTAATGTTGAAATATCTTCGGATATATGTACACTACATGTTTTATTTGTATCGTTGACACGTTGAGTCACCTACGAGAGAGACGTAGAAGGTAGGTCCCCATTCTTCATTTGCTTGGATATAAAATCTCCTTATTGAGCCGAACATTTATTGCCTTTATGATCCCATCTATATGTAAAACTTCTCTATCGAACAATCAAATCACATTACCAATACCAAATTTTTAATTTTAATGGCATGAATGAGTTAAGCATATATTTGGATTATAACATGAGACATTTAGTGGACAACAGGCCGTAAAGTCTAAAAAAAATCTTCAGTTTAACTGGTTAAAGCATTCTCATATGACTCCCTCCAATATGAGTTCGAACCATTATTATCCTTGGTCAAAAAGAAAACAACCAAACAGTCAAGTTAGACTTTGTATCTTAACAAGTATTAGGTCGGCTATGAGATAATATAAATTGAGAGTGCATCAAGATTTTCTCTTTGGAGTTATACTTGAAGGATTTTTTCCCTCTCAACATTTTCTATGTGGAGTTATACTTAAAAGATTTTCTTTTTTTCTTTCTCTGTCTCTTCTCGTCTCATCAATTATGTTGGATAGTCAATTATCAGATGGCAATTAACAAACTAAGTCTGTCGATCAGTTGGATCAAGATTAGTACTTCTTCTTTCTTCTGTCCTAATTTCTAAAATATTTATTATTTTTTTGATTTCTTTCATTTTTATGTATTTTATAAGTTTCTTTGTAGAATTATCTTTATATGTATTTAACATTTTGTGATTATTAATTTTCAATGATTAGGTCAATCATTTTAAATTAAAATTACATCTAATAATTTTGTAAATAAAATAATTTTTAGTATGTGCACTTTTAACCAAAATGTTATAATAAATATTAAAATGGGACAGAGGAAACAACTAAATCTATTATTAAGCTGGGTGATAACGACAATTCAATTAACTCTTAGCATTTACAGCTCGACTGGACCTTTTAAAACTAACAAGTCAACTTTTAGGCCAGGGTTATACTATTACTTACCAGCAACTTGAATGTATAGTTGTGTCAAGAAGGAAAAATAGTAGTCCTTCCGTTTATTTTTACTTGTCGTTCTGGACTTAATTTTTTATTTTTTATTACTTGTCGTTTTGTATTTACGATGCAACTTTATGAATCAAAATTTCAGTTTTACCCCTAACTTTTAGCTTATTAATTACTTATATCAAATGAAATATTGTATTAATAAAGGGTAAAACAGAAAATTTAATTATTTTCTTAATATGTATGAAATTGTCTAGAACGACAAGTAATATAAAACAGAGGGAGTATATTCTAAGAAATAAGTATTCTAAGAAGTACTAGTTATTATGGTAATCCTTAATAACTAATCAGTATTTTAATTTTGCATATAATATTAGATCTTTGAATACTGATTTTTAGTGGAGATATTTGGACAGTTGGAAGTTTCTAGGAGAATAAATGTTCACTGTATCAGTCATAACTTTTGAACGTTGCTTCGATTGACCCAAAATCATCTCCATTGGAAAGTTAATTTAATTTGATATGACTTTCATTAGGACTATGAAGATAAATCCCAAGGGGAAGGCCTTCATATGATGCATCGTGTATAACCATCTCTTGTTTATTTTAGGTTCCAAGAGATGGTTATGCACGATGCATCATATGAAGGCCTTCCCCTTGGAGACTTGGAGTTTATCTTCATAATAAAGGGTCAATAAAGGTAACTAATAAAGATAACTAGAATGCAAATGCAAAATCATCTCCTTATTTACTTAATGTTTAAAATCTAAAAAGAGCATATGATCCGTCTCTGCAAGACTTCAATATACAAGACTTCACTTATTTACTTAATGTTTTAAATCTAAAAAAAAAATGAAACAGAATAAGTATTTTTTTATTTGTTGGTTATCATCTCCATTTCATTTGATAACATGCTCATATACAAGACAATGAAGGTCCCTTAGTCGATACATTGAAGAGATCAGTCTCGTTTTAATAATAAAACAAAATAGTCTCGTTTGCTCTCCAAAAGTTTAATTATTCGCAAGTGAGTTCTTAATATTTACTAAATCACTTGAATAACGATAAATGTTTGTTATTTCTACTTAAAAACCACTTTTAGTATATAGTTTGAAAAGTGGATTAAATTGAATACGAAATTGAAAAACACAAATAATCATAATTTACTAAATCAACATAAAGTTCTGCATACAAATTTGAGAAAGTAAAGTAAAACGAAAAACTACTAAAATATAATAATAAAAGAACATAAAGAAATTGGAGTATTAAATTGGATCTATCTGACACTTTATCTATTATTATTATGTTTTGTAAATAGATAAAGAACAACACTATTATTAGAACTGTTAGATGCATCATAATAATAAAAGAACATAAACACTATTCGACCACTAATAAATCAAGCTATAAGTGAAGTGACCTTAGTGCAGTGGCCAAAGGTAAGTCCTTAATGCACAAAGCACCATCATACCCAGAATCGAGTCCCGCTCCCTACAAATATAGGGATTAAATTAATGGGCCGGCCTGTTGTGGCTCAATGGTTGACAAAAAAAAAAAATCAAACTATAAAATTGAAAAATCTAATAATCATAAACATATGAATATTTAATTTCATGAAAAATATAGCGTTACTTCAAACAAAATGTGTTTTGTGAAAAAATTATTTATTATGAAACAGAGGGTAGTCCATTTAAAAATCTGTTCTCTATTTTTTATTTTTAAAATATATTAGGATAATAAAAATAAATTTTTGGTCAACAATGAAAAATAATTTAATGAAGTACATTTTGGTTAGAAAATAATTCATCTTGACGGGCGACAGACTGTATTATAATAGTATGTAAGATTTGGTTGATGGTAAACGTTAAATTAAATAAATATTATCGTGAGTAGCAATCACCCCTTCGTACCGAAGCGACTTTTTTCTTTTCTTTTTTGTCTTAAACTTGACCAGCAAAAGATCTTCTATTTATATTTGTATGCGTTGGAGTTTTAGGGGAGTAGGAAATATCAAAGGTCAGAATGAGTGAGGGAAAGAGGAAACAACACTTTGTACTAGTACATGGTGCGTGCCACGGAGCGTGGTGCTGGTACAAGGTTAAGCCACTGTTAGAGGCGGCGGGCCACCTCGTAACCGCCGTGGACTTAGCTGCCTCTGGTTTAGACATAACCAAGTCGATCACTGACATCCCTACATGTGAACAATACTCAGAGCCATTGACGAAGCTGCTGACCACATTACCAAATGATGAGAAGGTTGTCCTCGTAGGTCATAGCTTTGGTGGCTTGAGCTTAGCCATAGCCATGGAAAAGTTCCCCGAAAAAATCTCTGTCGCTGTATTCTTGACTGCTTTCATGCCCGACACCGAACACTCACCTTCCTTCGTCTTGGAGAAGGTACCTCGTTTTTTTTTTTTCCTGGTATTTAATATGATAGATCGATCTTGATGATATGTATATCGATCACCGTATGTATGAATGTATCTACAAAGTCTGTATGGATGTATCTACAAAGTCTCTTTCGTCAACGCCACTACTTGTATTTACTTATCTTAAATAAGTCTTGGCGTCTTGCTGAGTCAAAAATTAACTTTTAGCAAAACTTGTAGTGTCCAAGTTGGACAAGTTAGTCTTACAGAAATAAGGACGATTGTGAATGTCAAAAAAATTCTTTTTCTTAAAAAAAGGAAGATTGCTTATAATATAATATAAACTACAAAAAAATATATAGAATTATTTATGGTCATCTATAAATCTAGCACATTACTTCTCCTAACAATTTTAAAGTGGTAATCATAACATATAACCTAGTAATATGTAATAGTACCGTTGTTGTGTTTACTACTCGTTTTGAAGCCTAGATAATACATATTGCCTAAACATATTAGAATGGTTAGTACTTAGTACATAGAAATATTTCGATTCTGGAGTTTTTTCTTTTGAACATGTTTCGTTCGTTCTGGAATCTACTTTATGAATTCTGTGGCCTATATGAGATAACCGTAGATCATGTATTGACAATCTAACGAACACGTGGGGTCTAAAATTAAATCCTATATAGTGGATTTTTTTTGTCATGGTTGTCAATAAATTTGACACAGTATACGGTTCCTTATTTTCTTGTATATTTAGTTTTTCTTTTCTTTCCAATTTATGTAAAAGTACGGAAGCAACATTCCACCAGAAGCATGGTTGGGCACCGAATTCGAACCATACGGTTTAGACAATTCCGGACTAAGTATGTTCTTTAGCCGTGAGTTCATGAAGTTGGGTCTTTACCAGCTCTCTCCTATCGAGGTATGTAAATTCATCATCATACATTCTTATACTAATCTTACTTATCTATATGTATATATGTTTTCAGTTTGTTTTTTTTTTCTTTTTTCTTTTTTAGTCTTTGTCTCAATAATTGACTCGAACAGTATCGCTTTACTACTCGAACAGTATCGTATTGATTTTTCTTTTTTTCTATAATTTTCTATACTACTTTTTTTTTACAAAACATGCACGCTTATTTAACTATATCGAATTCAACCTTTTGTGACCTACAAAGTGGTCTACATAATTATTGCACCATAATGACCTATATGAGACTTTTCCATATTAGCTAGATTGATAATTTTTCTATACGTTTTAGATAACTCTAATATTTAAACTAAGTTTCTTCATTTTTATGGAATATTATAAACAATTAAGGAATAAGGAGTATTAAAATAAATGTAAAATTAATACTGGGCTGTGGCCTTGTGGGTCGATGGAAAAAGTACTTTTATGGTTTTTTTTTTTACTTATTTTGGTTTTGGTTATGTTGTTATCTTGATTTAGGATCTTGAACTGGGATTGCTTTTAAAGAGGCCAGGATCATTGTTTGTTAACGATTTATCAAAGATGAAGAACTTCTCTAATGAAAGATATGGATCTGTTCCTCGAGCGTTCATAGTGTGCAGAGAGGACAAAGCCATTCCAGAAGAACACCAAAGATGGATGATTAATAATTTTCCGGTGAATTTAGTTATGGAAATTGAGGAGACAGATCATATGCCAATGTTCTGCAAACCTCAGCAACTCTGCCATCACTTCCTGGAAATTGCTTACAAATTCGTTTAATCGATCTTCATGAATATGTGTATTGGAATTGATAATAATAAGGGTTTGTTGCAAACAATAATAATGAATGTTATGTTAGAAAGTTTCAGACTTCGTTGCTTTTTATGAGGTAACTACTACATATATAAAAAGTTATTTGGCATTCATCTTAAAATAAAAATAAAAATAAAAAAATTGCTCCATCGGTTACGGTAATCACTTATTGCAAGATTTGTCATATTCTCCACTTAGGAAAAAAAAAACTGTAATGCTGGAACTTTTTGGAAATGTTGCTCGTTTTTATTTTTTGGACTGCTTTTAAATCAATAATAACGCTCTGATACCAGTTTTATTGAGTCAATATAATTCCAACGAGTTATATCACTTGTCAACATCTGATTTACAGCTCGTTCGTAAGTCCTACTATTATAATTTTCGAAAGATACTTTTATCCGCACAGCAAATTGTTTTTTCTTTCTATGGCCATAAAGAAAATTACAGAAATTGTTATTTCTTTCTTATTTCTTGAAAGAAATATCCGATTGTAACTATCACGTGAAATCGTAAAAGATTCTCAAGAAAGCGACAATTTTATTAAATTCGAAGATAAGCTTTATTTATGATCCCTCTACTAATATGTGTAGTGTGTGGATGTGTCAAGAGTAGGAAAAATAGTACGAAACCGGGTGATAAAAATCAAAAGGAGAGAAGAAAATGAGCGAGGAGAAGAGGAAGCAACACTTCGTGCTAGTCCATGGTGCATGCCACGGCGCATGGTGCTGGTACAAGGTGAAGCCGCTGCTCGAGGCTTCGGGACATCGTGTAACCGCCTTAGACCTAGCTGCCAGCGGTATAGACACCACCAGGTCGCTTACTGACATTTCCACATGCGAACAATATTCTGAGCCATTGATTCAGCTAATGACTTCATTGCCAAATGATGAGAAGGTTGTTCTCGTTGGTCATAGCTTTGGAGGTATGAATTTAGCTATAGCCATGGATAAGTTTCCTGAAAAAATCTCTGTTTCTGTCTTTGTGACTGCTCTCATGCCCGACACCAAATACTCACCCTCGTTCGTCGTGGAAAAGGTATATCTCATATTTTAGTTTAATTTTGTGGTTGACATAGAAAAAAATAATAATCTATGGCCATCATTCAACACATATAGTATTAAGTATTAACCAATCGGTCAAGAGCATATGGACGGAAAAATACAAATATTGAGCATATAATATGACTCACGTTACAGTTTGCAAGCTACATGACACCAGAAGGATGGATGGGCACTGAGCACAAGCCGTACGGCTTAGACAATTCTGGCTTGTCTGTGTTCTTGAGCACGCATGAGTTCATGAAGAACCGTCTCTACCAGCTTTCTCCTATTGAGGTGATTTAATTTATAATTCATCTTTAGAAAAAAAAAACATTTATGGTCATCATATAATTGATAGTGTATGGTAATCTTGATATTGTTGTAATCTTGATTTAGGATCTTGAGCTTGGACAGCTTTTAAAGAGGCCCGCATCATTATTTGTGAACGAATTATCAAGGACAAAGAACTTTTCAGACAAAGGGTATGGATCTGTTCCTCGAGCTTACATTGTGTGCAAAGAGGACAAGATCGTCTTAGAAGAATTTCAACGATGGATGATCGATAATTATCCGGCGAATTTCGTGATTGAGATGGCAGAGACGGATCATATGCCAATGTTTTGCAAACCTCAACTACTCAGTGACCATCTATTGGAAATCGCTGACAAATTATCTTAACTGAGGGAAATGTATTTGGAGTTGATACAATTGTGTTCTAAAATGGATATTTCTATAAGTTCGGACTTTATTTCTTATTATGGCAATGTTCTCCAAGCCTCACGAACTATATGCTCTACTCTTGGAAATTGCATGTAAATGTGCCGAAATAAACATAAGATCGTCACTGCATCATAGTTACAGAACGTTGGTAACTAAGAGAGAAGAGAGCATGAATTCTTTTAATTGTCTACACGGTATTAACACACACATTGATACATATAGACTGACATACATATAGTGGTTCTCTCCACTTTCCACACACTTATTAAACTCTAATCATGACTCTTCCACTAGTCTATACTTCTAGTTCTAGGTATTTGACTCATTTCTACAAGCAAGGTCAAACTACTAACTCTTAGACTATTAACCACTCTAGTTTAGAGTTTAGACTAACAACACAACGATCTTTCTCTTATTAGCTTAGTTAGCTTTAAACAAAACAAAAACTTCTTTATTTGGGCCTCAACCAAAACTATTGGCCCTTTATACTTCTCAGCCCAAACCACCATCTTCTTCTCTTTGTCGATATCTACTTCTTCTCTTTGTCGATATCTACTTCTTCTCTTCTTGCCTTTGCCCCACACTGATTGTTTTTTTTTTTTTTTTTTTTTTTTTTTTGATAAGAATGTGAATATCATATTAATATGAAGAGTTTAGGTTTTACACAAGCTTAACCTATAGAGTGTAACCTTACCCAAAAAAAATTAAAAAGCAGAGGTTACAAAAAAATGTTGGTGTCAACAACATATGATTAGCGGATCCAAAGGATCATGTTATCCTTCACAAGCTAAATATATTTTCATGTTTTTACCAAGATTCATATTTTCTTCTTTGCATTATGATTCTCTCTTATACTATAAGAGCAAGAAAGCAAAAAACAGAGAGAAAAGAATATATATATATATATATATATATATATATATATATATATATATATATATATATCATTTTTGCGTCTTTATATTTGTGGTTATTTACTTATTTTGCAGTATAAGACCCATAAACATAGATCATATCTTGACATTCTAACGTGCATGCAACTACAATTAGTTTGATAACGTTTAGACCATCTCCACTGGTAATTACTCTTGTGTTTCTCTTGCAAATTGGGCCCCAAAATATGAATTTAAAAACTATATTTCGGTCCATTTAGTTGAGTATTGGTTCTTTGGGAAGTCTTTGGAGTAATCCATGAGAAACGATACGTGGCATAATAAGATTGGATGATACATAAATATAAAAGATAATTTTTTTTTTATTTCCCCATTTTCTTCTTCTTTTGTTTCCCGACAATCTCTCTCTCTTCTCTGTCGAGACAAACGGCGATTCAAAGGCGATTACTATGGAAACCAAATAATCAATCGATTCACCTTAAGCCTTCAGATTTTTCCAGCTAAATCTGGAGGATTTTTGGTTGAGGAAGGCGATGGACACTCGATTCGGCTTAAACCGGAAGATTTGACGCTTCAGTGACGATAACCTCCCACTGCGACAACGACGGCGGCTTAGTCTTCTGATGGTCTTAAGTAGACGGCGAGATCCACTGGGAGACGAATCGAACAGAGAAGGTTTGTCTTCTCATCCCTTACTTATTGCATGTTGTTAATGTTAGGGTTTAGGATTAATTTCGATTTGATTGTGAGAGTGGTTAATGTTTGATGTTCAATTGGTTTTGATTTTTGTTTGGAGGGTTGACTGGTTCCGGCTAACTCTTAGATAGATTCTCTTGGCTAATCTTGGTATTGTAGATCTTAAGTTGAGAATCTTTGATATGTTCTTGCTGATTTAGTTGTTGTGATGTTTTGTTGTTCATCAGAGTTAACTCGTAAGACCTCTTTTGGTGGAGAAGAAGTAGAGAACGAGACCAAAGCTGTCGCATCAGAGTCTTCTTGTTTGAAAAGGAATCGTCTCTTCATCTTTTAGCTTCCTCGAAGTTATGTTTGGTAAGTAACGAGTTTGGTGACCAATTTTAGGTTTTAACAAGAAGAGCTAACAATCAGTATACGTGCAAAGGTCTTGTTTGGTTCTTCCAATTCTGTTCCCTTGTCTTTTTTTTTTTCTTTCTGATATGAAATCCATTTTTTTTGCAGGATCATTTGTGGAGACAGGTTGTGAGTCTTCCTCCTTGTCCACTTCAAATTCTCCCCATCCATAAGTTTTGAGCCTAATTCAGTCCTGTTAAAGTTTATTCTTCGTTAAACTGACTAATATCTTCTTCTTCTTCCTTTTTTAATGGATTTTGTTGTTGCTTCTCCCTTCTCTAAATGATTCAGTCTTACACAACGATGGTCCAATCCTATTCTGTAGATTTGATTGGGGTTTGCTTCTGGAGTCCAGAGAGACGACGACAATATTGGGTGAGATACGTTTCTCCACCTTTTTAATTCTCTTTAAAACTCTCTTGTTATGTTTGGTAAGTAACGAGTTTGGTCTAAATTTAGGTTTTAGGTATTGATTCAGCCTTGATAATTTAACTGTATGGTTTTAATCTAATTCTGTATATCTGCAGATCAGAGAGATGGATTGAAGAACGAAGTAGAAGACTCAAGTCTGCTTTAGGTAAGTTAATTCTGTTTTTCTCTCTTTCTTCTTTTCACTTGGATTTTCAGATTTACTAACTAATACTAACCAGCATACATTACACACACATGGACGATAATTTGAACTCTCTCTCTATCCGCGACTCTTCAGCTCTTCACTCACTGTTTGGTCTTTTAAATTCTTGACTATAATTCATATTTTTTTGTCATGTTTTGTGCGAGGTGGAGTGCACATGGGGTTTGGTGGTGAAGAGTGGTCTTCATCAAATTGACAATGGGAGTCCATTCTCTTACTTAAGAAGGTATGCTCATAACCCGTATCTTGTTTTTTATTTTTTTGTGATATCATTTTAGATTTTTCCATCGATTTTGTGTGTTTTTTAATCAAAAGAAAGTGATATTTGATTTGAATATCAGAAGGAAAAAGATTTATTTAAATTGGTCTAGTGGTTTATTCCCCCAAAATGATTGAAATTGAAATTAGTCTTGACTTTAAACCCAACTTTTGGAATACTTTTGAAGCCAAAGATTTTCTGAAAAAGCAAAACAAGTGTCTATTCAAAGAGATATACTGAAAAGTATATCTCCTTTGTGCTAAACACTCTTTACCTTTAAACAAACCTTGACCTCAATATAAACCTTCTATGTTAAACACTAACCTACACCATTACGCTTTTCTCTACAACACAATCAATGGATTCTACAAACCCTTTTGGTTTTCAACCTTATAATTTCATGAATCTTTTGAATTCTCAAAAAAACTCAAACGTTTCTAATAATTCTGCACAAACCTCTCAGCCTGTCCAATTTAGCTCTCCATTCTCTTCTCAGCCTATCCAATTTAGCGATCCATTCTCTTCTCAGCCTATTCAATTTAGCTCTCCATTCTCTTCTCAACCTATTAATCTAAGCACTCAATCAGAATCTGAAGACTGTATTGAAGTTACGGTGGACGACAATGAAGAAGATGGAGGCAGAGGAAGTAGGAAGAGGTGGACTGCATATGAGGATATCAACCTCATAAGCGCCTGGTTAAACACAAGCAAGGATCCAGTTGTAAGTAATGAGCAGCGGTTAGATAGCTTCTGGGTGAGAGTCGCTGCCTACTACAAAGCGAATGGTGGAGGGACCGGTTCAAACGGTCGAGGGGCTAGTCAATGCAAGGCAAGGTGGAGCAAGATAAACCATCAAGTTAACAAGTTTGTTGGATGTTACACACAAGCCAGTAATAGAAAGAAGAGTGGAGAATCAGAAGATGATGTGATCAAAGTGGCGCATGAGATTTACATGAACGACATCAAAAAGCCATTTATTCTAGAGCATTGCTGGAGGGAACTGAAGCATGATCAGAAATGGATCATGGAGGAATGCAGTTCCAAGAGGACAAAGCTACAATCAGACGGAACATACTCTTCGAGTCCAGCCAATGATGGAGCTGAGATGAGGCCTCCGGGGGTTAAAGCTGCAAAGAAAAAAGGGAAAAAACCTGCCTCAGTGAGTATTGATGTTGAAGATAGTTCGGTGGGAAAGTTAGATCGTATAATAGCAATGAAGGATCAAGAACAAGCAGCTAAGGAGAGACACGCCAAGATGAGATTGCTAGACAGTCTGATTAACAAGGGTGAACTAACACCCGCTGAAGTTATACTTAGGGACAAACTGCTTGATCAAATGTTGACAAACATCTAGGTTAAATTCTCTTCACTTGTCTTGTTTTAACTCTTTTGTGTTTAATTATTGATGATGTGTTGTGTTTTAACTCTTGTTCTTGATCCTTGTTGTGTGATATATGCTTTGTTGTGTTTTAACTCTTTTGTGTTTAATTATTGATGCTGTGAAGTGATATTTAACTCCTTTGTGTTTAACTGTTGTTGTCTTTTGTTCCAGGTTTTTGCGGAGACATGAAGATACTTCGATGTCACGTGAAGGGAATCCTGTGAATGTTGCTTGTCTGTTGTTGTCTTTTTAGTAGTAGAATCCCGTGAATGTTGCTTCTCTTTCAGATATGTGTTGTGGTGTTTAGTACACCTTTTGTAAGGTTTGTAAGACTTTTAAACCCGTGAATGGGTGTTGATTTGGTCGAATGCTTGTATCTCAACCCGTGAATGGGTTTTGTTTTTATTTGGTTTTGTGTCTAACTCTAAGTCTATATATTGAAAATAACTTCTACTTCATTGTTCTCAATTGTCCAATTGTTTCTTCTTTCGTTCTCTTCTCTTCATTGCTTCTTCTTTAATATTCAAAAGCAAAAAAAAACAGCACCAAAACACTACCGATTCCAAAACCAAAACAAAAACAAATTTACTTCTACCCTTACTTCAAATACAATTTCATTACTTTATAAACCAAACTTCCCACAAGACACACAACCATCTCAAAGTGTCAACAATGTCTAATTGGAGTTCTGATCAAGAAGTTGATGAAATGGTAGAGGAAGAGGTTGATAGTATAGTGGAGGAGATTCAATACCACTACACTCACCCGGAAGTACCAGCAGCTCCAATATTCCATAGAGTGCACATCAATAGAGACCGCGAAGAAGGCCACAGCCAGTTGTGGAATGATTATTTTAGTGAGAATCCGACATACACCCACGCTATGTTCCGTCGTCGCTTTAGAATGAACAAACCATTGTTCATTCATATTGTTAATACTATTGAGAATGGAGTCCCATACTTTAGACAAAGACCAGATGCTACTGGAAGGCTTGGTCTTTCTGCACTTCAGAAATGCACGGCAGCTATTCGTATGATGGCATACGGATATTCGGCAGATGCGTTGGATGAATATTTACGACTGGCTGAAACAACCGCCCACCAATGCCTTGAAAAATTTGTAGATGGAGTTATAAATCTTTTTGGAGACGAATATCTCAGACGACCGACAGCGGAAGATCTCCAACGATTACTGCATATTGGAGAACACCGCGGTTTCCCCGGAATGGTAGGGAGCATAGATTGTATGCATTGGGAGTGGAAGAATTGTCCAACTGCATGGAAAGGACAATATTCACGTGGTTCTGGAAAACCGACAATCGTACTAGAAGTTGTGGCATCTCAAGATTTATGGATTTGGCACGCATTTTTTGGACCACCAGGTACGTTAAATGATATCAATGTTTTGGACCGCTCACCGGTGTTTGATGATATCCTAGAGGGCCGAGCTCCGAGAGTTACATACATTGTCAATGGACGACAATACAAAATGGCTTACTACCTCACTGACGGTATCTATCCCAAATGGGCAACTTTCATCCAATCCATTACACTTCCACGTGGCCGAAAAGCAAAACTTTTTGCTCAATATCAAGAAGCATGTCGGAAAGATGTAGAGCGTGCATTTGGAGTCTTGCAAGCTCGATTTGCAATCGTGAAGAATCCCGCACTTTTTTGGGATAAAAGAAAAATAGGGAAAATAATGAGAGCATGTATCATATTGCATAACATGATAGTCGAAGACGAACGACATGACTACAATTTCTACGAACCATCAGAGTTCTATCACGGAGAAGGAAGCGAAACTTCTCATGTCGATTTAGCGTATTCTACAGATATGGCAACAAATCTAAATAACATGATGGGCAATCGAAATGACGTTCAAGATACAGAAATGCATGATCGTTTGAAAAAAGACTTAATTGAGCATATCTGGCAAAAATTTGGTACAACCCAACAATAAATCTTATTCTAAACTTTGTAAAATATGTTTAATATTTTTAATTTTGTATCTTATGTTTAATATTCCAAATTTTGTAAAATACGTTCAATATTCTGAATTATGTAAAATTTTATTGTTTTCTGTTTAATATAATATAAATAATATAAATAGTTTTTATACATGATAGATTAGTAAACTTTGATAATTAATTAACAAAAATTTTAAAAAATATATTATTTAAATAAAGAGTAACCTTCATTGGGTTACTCTAGTGGAGGAATGATTTTGGTTAAATTCTAAGTAGGTTACTTTACTTATTTTACTATTAATTATATAATTAATTAACCAAAGAGTAACCCTCTCAAGTTACTCTCAAGTTACTGGAGTAATGATGCTCTTAGTCATCTCTTCTGTAATAAAAGTCCAAAAGGAGCAAACTCTTTATCTTTTTTGCTGTCTTTATCATTTTTTCTGTCTTTATCATTTGTGGTTATATATTTATTTTGCAGTATAAATTATCATTTTTGCAGTCTTTATCATCTGTGGTTTATATATTTATTTTTCACTATAATAAGACCCATAAACATAGATCATATGTTGACATGTGACAATCTAACGTGTATGCAACTACATTTAGTTTGATAGCATCTACTGTAATAAAACTCCAAAAAGTAGTATCAATTTCGTGGTGGTCAGAGTTTTCACTTTTATTTAACTCGAAAGATATGTAAATATAAATCACGTAACGTAATATAAACCATAAGAGGATAGTATTTCTGAAGAATTATATCCACAAGAACTTTTTATGAATCAAGATTCTGTCTTCATGCCCAATCAGTAGCAAGAAATGTATGTATTACACTAAAAAGCAGTTATAAGAGTGGTTATATAAATAAATAAGATTCATGATACAATTATATATGTATAACTAGATTTTAACCCGCGGTACATCGCGAGATTATATTTCTAAAAATAAAATAAAAATAGAAATTTTTAGTAGATTAAATATATATATATATATATATATATATATGACTACTGTTTTATAAAATTTAAATTTATATCCCTTATATCTATATATTATTTAGGTTTACCGGTTTAAAAATTTAGGTTTACCAATTTAAATTGTTAAATTCAGAATATAACCCGTGATATAACATAGTACTGCTTGTTTATTTTAGTAATTTAATAAACTTGGATTAGATATGCCTAATATTCTAAGTCGATGGTGTTAACAAAATAATGAACTGATGATTTACTAACAATTAAAGATATAATTTTCAGTTTTTATTAATACACAAACTCATCTCGCTACATACCCAGACACAATTTTTCTTCCTTGCTTAAGTAAGACATGTATGTTTTTCAAAATCCAAATAACGAAAATGCAAAAAAGTATAGTTACATTAATTTTATGTATTTTACGATGATTTAAAGCAAATAAACTAAATAAATCAAACAATGATTATAGGAAAATCGCAATTTTAATTATAAAATATTATTTTATATTTCAAACAAAATCTTTTAATTGTGTTTGGATATAAGGATAGTAAAGAATTAATTGAAGATATTGTAATTAATTTAATTAGATATTGGAATTAGCCATTTATTGATTAAGGAGATATTTTAGGAATTTTTGTTTAGGCCAAAATATTGGTTTTAATTTTCAATTTAAAATTTAGTGATAATGGCATTCTTTGTAACTAAGTAGTAACTCTAGGATTTATTTGCTAAATGTCTCCAAAAATGTATATATAGACTAGATTTTACCCCGCGGTACACCGCGGAGCTATATTTTATTTTAGAAAAGAAAAATATAATTGATTAGTAGATTAACTATTTTTTTTTGTCAACAGCATATATATATGAGTATATGACTAATGTTTGCTTATTTTAAATCTTTATCCCTTATATTTATACATTAATTAAAATTTAACCCATGTTCTAGTATTTGATTAATAATATTTAAATTTTATGCTAATGTTGCTATAACCCGTTTTGAAATAAATCCTGTTTTATGAGATTTTTAACATTTATAAGTCTAAAGATTCATATGATTTTAATTTTTATTAAGTTTAACATAGAAATATTCATTTTTATAATGGTGTTAAAATATAAAAAGGTATATTTATTTTATTTAATAATTTAGGTAGAACTAAGTAGTTTCTATAAATACAATTCGAATTTATTTATAACAATTAATCTAAAATTTGTGGCATATGCTCCTCTAACAATTACTATGTATAACAATTAGTTTTTATATAAAAAATGAATTTAATTAAGTATTTAATGTCAGTGGCATTCCTTGTAAATAGTACTGAACTTCAGGATTTATTTCATAATTGTCTCCAAAATTGTAGATATAGATGTATCACAAAAATCTATATGGAATCAGAGCTTCCAAGTCTACCAATGAAAATGTATTTAGATTAAATACAATTATAAGCTGTACAGTTCAAGAAGCTTTGCTCTCATAGTCCGATAAATGCCGCCAATTATTGAAACCGGAGGCTTTTATCATACTAAACATACTAGATGATTATGTACAACTTAACCGAAGTATAATGCAATGATAGATGCAAATATGGCAAAGCCTGTATTGATAGCCCTGTTGATAGCCTCGACAAGCTTTTTAGCAATCATTTTGTAGGCTTTCTCGGAGGGATGATCAAAGTTATAGAAGACCGAAGTAATAGAAGACGTTTAATTTTATAATACTATTGCCGTAGCCCGTAAGCATGCAACAACATCCATGCATTCTTGATTTTTCTCATTGGTAAATCCTGCAACCATAGAAGTCGTACATGAATACCTAACTACTATATATGACCAGTCTTGGGATTTCAAATGTCTAAAGCAACATTCTAAATTGTACTTTCATATATCAAATTTGTCAATGAATATTGTTTTTAAGGATTTTATTACTACATGGATATTTTATATACTTTCTTTTATTTAAGAAAAAAATTGATTAATCTTGCATATTTTGAATTGAATTAAATAAGATTTTTAAAAAATATATAATAATAATAAATCATGGTCTTTACGAAAATGAGGATTTTAATGTAATATGAACCAACTGAGCCATCAATTACTTTAGAACGTTGTCACCTTGTCATCCATGTTCTCTGAGGTTTTAGTTTGGCCAGGCCGGATAACTATTATACTATAAATTTTACCCAATCTTTTGTTCTACTTTAGAACTTCTAAATGATGTACTTGTAATGTTACTATTCTTGTATTATAATTCATATACTACATGACAAAAGGGCATCTCGTACAGGAAAATGACTACTATATATAAATGAGTACGTGTCGACATAGACTAACTGGGCACGACTACAATCCGATTCTCTCCTCCCCAACTTGTAAGTCCATTTTCCAATTTTTTTATGTTGTAATCTTTCGAGATTTTTAATTCGCCAAGTTAAACCACTTGACAAAGAACCTACCAAGGACGACTCTCGACATACGCAAACATCCATCGTGTATCACACTCCCATCACCGCGGTCCGCGGATCTTTTAGCTACTTGATCATAGAAAACCTTCATATATATACATTTACAAAGACCAAAAGAGTCTGAACAATATATATATATATAATAGTATTTGATGTTTGATGGATAAGAATTCATTTTTTTACACCTGTCCTTTAATAATTTTATGTTCCAACCAACTAATTTACTGGTGTATATATTCAGTACTAATCGCATACCTTCAGTATCATGAGTCAATATGTAATACTAATATCACTAATAGGAATCATTTCATTTGCAACCATATCTTTTGCTTTTGAATCACCTACGTACTATGCCCTTCAGCTTCCTTACGTAGCCTTTGAAATCTCTTACTTGGTCACTGGACGATTAAACTCTCTCTGACCAGACAAAGACCAAAACAAATCTCATTGTCGACAAAGCAACTCAGTGGATAACAAGTGTCAAGTCTTGTAGCCATAATGACCAAGAAAATCATCTTTTACTAGTGGAGTTAGGGATTGCTACTGAGTTATTGGAGACAACAACTTTCATGAGCAGAATTATCCTACCCATACCACTATTTTATTTTAATATATTATTGCACCTTATACCGATCCCCTATAGAATAATTTCAAAACAACTATTCCCTCCGTTTCAATATATAAGATGTTTTAGCCTCTTTTCTTTGTTTCAAAATATAAGATGTTTTGTAACTTTCCATACAAATTTTAATATATATTTAATAATCTGTAATCATTATTTATGCAGTATTCTTTATTATTGGTTGAATCTTTTTTTAATTTAAATATATATGATACTTTAAAAAAAAAAAAAGTAAACTATCTTAATATGTGTGCCTTACCTTAAACATCCTATATTTTGAAACGGAGGGAGTATATAATTAACATGCTATTGTACCTGCCACACATATTATATAGACAAAAAAACAAGAATCAATTATGAGAAATGAACCTTTTAGCGGTATTTATAGATTTTGTCATTTTCCCTAAAATAATTTTAGGTAAAATGACAAATTAACAAAATAGTTAGTTAGGCAAAAATGTAGCCCCCCTCCCCAAAAAAAAAAAAAAAAAAAAAAAAAAAAAACTACTACAATTTATAGATGTACACTCTTATTCATTAAAATAATAACAGTAATACCTAAACATTTTGAATTTGACAAATAATTTAATATTCTTATATAGTTATATTAATAATGACCAAAAGTTTTAGATCTGCCACTCCTATTCAATCTCCAAAAGCCAATGCACAGAAAATCAATCATATGGGACCAACTTATCCTGATAAGAAATAAGTGGAGTATAGTGATTGAATGGTAACACGTGAAAATGCATTTTTCAATATTTATGATAAAAAAAATTAACCATGTTACCAATCATACCAACAAAGAACAATTTGCGTTATTATGATAAGCAGAAAACGTATTGTTTGCGTTTTTCCAAACCTATTATTATCTCATGGACCGCAGTTATCATGTGGTTATCATGAAGTAAGTCCAACAACCAAATATCATGCGGTTTTTTACAATAACGCTTCGGATAAAACAAACATTTGATTTATTTAATTTATAATTTATAAAAAAGTAATTATCAACATAAGTTTTAGGACTGTATGCTAAAAATGGTTTTTCAAATTTTTAAAGATTTTTATTGATAATTTATTTCTTAAATGTATCTTTTGAAAAATAAAATTAACATACTTCATTATTTTTTCACAAATTACAAAATAATCAGTTTTAATAGAGAAAATAACAGATTTGTAAAAACAAAAATCTATAGTCAACTTTATGATGAAAAATATGATTAAAAATATTTATAAATATATATATATATATATTAATAAATGTAAAAATTTCAAAAATAAATTATAGTTTTTATAATTATAGTTTCCGTTATAATGAAATTATTTTAAAACATGTATTTCTTCACTATTTAATAAACAAAATTCAATTAATTACTTCAAAATAAAATTTTGATTTTTATGAAAATATTATTTCATTAAAAACAAATATATAATTTATTTATAATAATATATAATATGAATTTCGTACCGTAAATTGGTTTTCACCAATCAAACATTATTTTGTACTGTTTATTTTGGAGTAACCGCACTTGTCCCGCAAATACATTTGTCCCGCACGTACCGCAGTTGAACTGTATCGCACTACAAATTTTTTGTCCCGCACTACACTCACTTTTTTTTTGTTGAAAGAAACAAATTTGGATTATTTCTCGATTTATGCATATCATCCTTAAAGATAATATTTTTCCGATAGTGCTTAAGTTTCTTTGGTTATACAAAAAACAATTGATGGATTTCTACCTATTTTTAGACGTGTCCAAGGAGGCCAAAAAGCATGAGACTGAGAGTACGAGTACAGTACACCCAGAATGAATGTTAGAATGTAATTAGCTGCTTTTAGATAATAATTCTTTTGTCAAAAAAAAAGCTAATAATTCTATTAGTCTCATTAAAACAAAAAATGCTAAAACAATATTGTCACTATGTTTTAGTGCATCTGCTGATTGCATATAAAAGTCATCTCATCTATTAAGTATATCATGTAAATCAAGGGTTTCGTATAAAGAATGGTATTAATAAGTTAAGCAAACCATTTATCTTACTACCATTTGTTTCATAGTGATATGGTAAACTAAAAATATATATAATTGATGAAAAAGACAAATAAAAAAAAACAAAAACAAAAATTGTTGTCCAGCCTAAAAATAGTATGTTTTATGGATATAATATATGAGTGAAGTTGATATTTAATTATGATAGTTTTCAATTGCGTACACAATTAGATATAGTCATCAAAATCATTACTTTTGTTTTACCTTTTCAAAGGATTTTTTTTTATTTCACTAAAGTCAGAAAGGGTTAATTTAATTCGTTTTCTTATTTGCTAGCTGGCCTGCTTGCGGATTTTTTATTCGATACAGTATTATTTTATTGATTTGTAATTTTCTTAGATTCTATAAAGCTGAACAACGTATAACAGGATTATACATTCTTTACCATAAGCAGGGAATGGATAAGAAGAACCAGAAGCGGTTTGTGCTGGTCCATGGAATCTGCCATGGCGCATGGTGTTGGCACAAGGTGAAACCGCAGCTGGAAGCTGCAGGTCACAGTGTGACCGCGGTGGACCTAGCTGCATCGGGTCTAAACATGACCAGAGTGGAAGAGATTCAGACTCTTAAGGATTACTGCAAACCGCTGCTTGAGTTTATGACCTCACTTGGCCCGGATGACGGTAAGGTGATTCTTGTTGCTCATAGCATGGGTGGCATATCCGCTTCACTTGCTGCTGACATCTTCCCTAGTAAGGTTGCTGCTATTGTCTTCGTGGCATCTCTCATGCCCGACACAGTAAACCCACCTGGCTTCTTTTTCGAAAAGGTACATAAAACGTTGAATAAGTTGCACTGGTGTGATCTCTTCAATGTGATTCTAATATTATATATATATATATATATATATATATATATATATAATGAATCTAAAATTTATTCAACCAAAAAAATCTTGTTATATTATATGCATCCTTAAATCAAATGTTTTTGAACTTTTAAGTGGAAAGAAAATAAATCACTAGGATTAGCTTCGTAACTTGAACAACGTGATTCTAATATCTGCCTGGAACGAGCAGCTGATCACAAGCGGTCCACAAGAGAATTGGATGGATACAGTAATTACGAAGCCTAATGGTGGTCCTCTAGAGTTTGCTCTTTTTGGACCAAACTTCATGGCCAAGAATTTGTACAACCTATCTTCAGCCCAAGTAAGACTCCAGGCCTAATTAAAACCAAACCGGAATTGCTAGCTAGTAACATAAGTCTCACTTTTTATTCATTGTTTGTTGTGTTGGGTTTAGGATCTTGAATTGGCTAAAATGCTGGTGAGGGTAAACCCGTTCGCTACAAAGGAACTGGCAGGGACAAAAAGCTTAAGTGAGGAAGGGTACGGATCCGTTACACGTATATATATCATATGCGGAGAGGACGTTGCGGTAACCGTGGATTACCAGCGTGAGATGATCAAGAACTTCCCAGTGAAAGAAGTAATGGAGATCAAAGATGCAGATCATATGCCAATGTTCTCTAAGCCGCAAGAACTATGTGCTCTTCTCTTGGAGATTGCGGATAAATATGCCTAAAAATAAATTAATATGAAGATTGTCTTTTTTTTTTTGAATAAATGTTAAATTATATTCAAAAGAAATAAACGTTTTACATGACTAACTCATAGCTTTTCTTAAAAGGTAGATACATAACATGCTTAATAGGACCTAGTTGCAAACCAATCTTGAAGAAAGTTGCCGCCACCGATCGTATTGAGCCGATTACGGACGTTCTTATCAATCAGTTTGGTAAGTTTTTCCGCTGTGGAAGGTGTGTCTCCATGTCGCCAGTCATTTCTTTCCCTCCACAAAGAGTGAATCGTGTTCTGAAGTGTATAACCCAACAAGAACCGTGTAGTCTTCTTCAAAGCATTTCTAATATGAAGATTGTCACTACATTATAGTTACAAAAATCAGCTTCAGCCACAATTATGAGCCAGATTTGAGTGATATATGTATGGGTGACTAGATCATATAAATAATATTCTTCAAAAGAAAAATATATTTCAATGTATTCACACCAAGATTCATATTTCCTTCTTTGCACAATGATTCTCTGTTTTTTTTATGTGTGCAACTCACTATGATTCTCTCTTATGTTTACTGTTTGTAGTATTTTTTTCATAATGATAGAACAAAAGTCAAAAGAGCAAGAAAGCAAAAAATAAACAGAAAATAAGTAAACAAATAAATAAATATTGACCAAGGATATATAAACAATCCATTTTTGCAGTCTTTGTTATATGGTTAAAATAATAAAATTGATATTTTGCGGTAAAGATAAGATCATATGTTAATCTAACGTGTATGCAACTACAAATAGTCTGATAACATCTAGTCATCTACTGTAATAAAAGTCCAAAATGTACTGCCCATTTCGTGGTGGTTTAGAGTTTTACATCAATTAATATCATTCCAAGATTCACTTGTATATTTTAATTTGTATTTAGCTCGAAAGATATGTAAATACAAATTTCAGCTCTTTGATCACGTATGAGTTTGCACACGACAAGCCACCAGAAGCATATGGTGAAACCGTACAGCGGTACAGACTATACATATAAGAGTTGAAGCAAGATGATGAAACTAAGAGAAGGCAATGGAGACAAAGCGGTTTGTGCTTGTGCATGCGGTCTGCCACGGCGCGTGGAGTTGGTACAAGGTGAAAACACAGCTAGAGGCTGAAGGTCACTGTGTGACCGCGGTGGATCTGGCTGCATCCGGTAGAAACATGACCAGGTTGGAAGAGATTCAGACATTGATGGATTACTCCAAACCGTTGCTTGAGTTTATGAGCTCGCTTGGCTCGGATGACGAAAAGGTGATTCTTGTTGCTCATAGTATGGGAGGAATACCCGCTGCACTTGCGGCTGAAATTTTCCCTTGTAAGATTGCTGCTATGGTCTTCGTAACAGCTTTCATGCCTGACACAAGAAACCCACCTGCTTATGTTTTCGAAAAGGTATATGATTTGGTTGCACCGTATGGTCGTTTCTGAGTGATATATTCTGATATCAAACTGAAATCTGCAGCTAATAAGAAGCACTCCACGAGAGGAATGGTTGGACACCGTGTTTGGGAGGTACGGGGATCCAGATTGTCCTCTAGAGTCTATTCTTTTGGGACCAACGTTCATGGCTAAGAAAGTGTATCAACTGTCTCCGGTAGAAGTAAGACTCCAAAAGCCTAACAAAACTTATACTTTTAACAAATAAGATTGCTAGTAACCTCAGTCACTCTTCTATTCACTGTTGTCATTTGTTAGGATCTTGTATTGGCGAAATTGTTGGTAAGGGTGAACCCGTTGGTTACAACCAATCTAGCAGGGACAAAAAGCTTTACTGAGGAAGGGTATGGATCGGTTACACGTACGTATATCATATGTGGAGAGGATAATATAGTACCTGAGGAATACCAACGTTGGATGATCAGTAACTTTCCGGTAAAAGAAGTAATGGAGATCAAAGATGCAGATCATATGGCAATGTTCTCCAAGCCTAAGGAACTATGTGCTCTTCTCTTGGAGGTTGCAAATAAATAACCAACTATAGCTTCCACCACAACCATAAACCATATATGAGAATAAAGATTCATAAGTGAGAACTGTATTAAATTGGGAAGCCGTATGCAAGAATGGTAATGAATAAGATACGTGTAAAAAAAAAACTATACGTATCAGAATTTATTGCTTTTTATGGTTGAAAACTTGAAATATATAAGTAGATAAAACTAAATAGTCAATATGTCGTGTGGTTTAGAAACTCTCTAGATCTCAGACGACCAAAAATCTACTAGTCAACATCCAAAGAGTGATTGCTGGAACCTTAAATTTAATGTGTTCAACCACAAGATGCTAAAAGTAGAAACAAACAATGGAGAAGAATAACCAGAAGAAACGGTTTGTGCTCGTCCATGGGCTGTGCCACGGTGCATGGACTTGGTACAAGGTGAAAACACTGCTGGAGGCTACAGGTCACTGTGTGACAGCAGTGGATCTGGCTGCATCGGGTATAAACATGACTAGAGTGGAAGAGATTCAAACTCTGAAGGATTACTGCAAACCATTACTTGAGTTTATGAGCTCTCTTGGCCCGGATGACGACGATAAGGTGATTCTTGTTGCGCATAGTATGGGAGGAATACCAGCTGCACTTGCTGCTGACATATTTCCTTGTAAGATTGCTGCTGTTGTCTTCTTGACAGCTTTTATGCCCGACACAAGAAACCCGCCGGCTTATGTTTTTGACAAGGTACATAAAAAACGATGATTCAATTGCACAGTGTGATCTCTTCATACTGATTCTAATATCTGCTTGAAACTAGCAGCTGGTCAGTAGCGGTTCAGAAGAGGACTGCTTGGACACTGTGTTTGGGACCTATGGGACACCTGATCGCCCTCTAGAGTTTGCTCTTTTTGGACCAAAGATCATGGCCAAGAATTTGTATCAACTCTCTCCGGTCCAAGTAAGACTCCTAATTTAAACCCAAATGATTGCTTGTAACTTCAGTCTTTTATTGATTACTGTTGTGGCTGATTAGGATCTTGAATTAGCAAAAATGTTGGTGAGGGTAAACCCCGTCGTTACAGACAGTCTGGCAGGGACAAGAAGCTTTAGTGAGGAAGGCTACGGATCCGTTACACGTATATATATCATCTGCGGAGAGGACTTTGCGATACCCGAGGATTTCCAGCGCTGGATGATCAAGAACTTTCCAGTAAAAGAAGTAATGGATATCAAAGATGCAGATCATATGACGATGTTCTCCAAGCCTCAAGAACTCTGTGCTCTTCTTTTGGAGATTGCGGATAAATATATGCCTAAATAAAATCTTCACTGCATCACAGCTACAAAACTCAACTTCCACGACAATACTAAGCGAGATGTGAGTGATATGGGTGACTACATTTTATATTTACAAGAAATAAGCAAATCATATTATTGGTAAAGAATGGTTGTATCATATGAATAAGAATGTAAGAAGAGGATTACACACTACCTGAAGATGTAGAACATATATATGCCTATAAACCTGCATATTTAAGAATATTACTATGAACTTTAGCTTATATTCAAAATAAAACAAAGATGGTAGTGATCAGCTATATATACAAGCAGCTGAAAATGCATATATGAGATGAATAAGCAAGGGCAGAATGTTAGCAGTACGAATAAGACCAAAAAAAAAAAAAAACACTAACTAATCCAAGTCATATTGAAGTCCATATAACATTATATCTAGAAGTATCTGCTAAAAAAGAGAAGGCAACTAACCAGGGGCAGTATGTGCTTGTTCGTGGATTCTGCAGACAAGTTGAAGCTTCAAGGAGAAAAGGTGGAGACTGGTCACGTTTGTTTAGATTGTAGGCAAAGGGGATAAGGTATTAAGGTGTGTCTGGGGATTTTCAACATAAAAGGATCAAGAACAAGAACACTGAGGAGGTTAAAGAAGTGATGGTATTGTCAAAAAAAAAAAAAAGTGATGGGAGATCAAAGATACAGATCATATGTCCATGTTATCAAAGCCTCAAGAACTCTATCATTATCATCCCTTTTGAAGATAGCAGGTAAATATTTCCTAAATAAATCTAGGATCCTCACTGACGTTGTTTACATACATAACAGTTCTTATATTGAGGTCCATAAACATAAGCAGTTTCTCACTCAAAGATTATGGTCTAAGAAGTAATTATGTGCTCTAAGATTATATTCAATCAAGAGGTCGACCTACCAACTAACTCCATCAACTAAAATTTTACAATCTCTCTTTTCAAAACTTATTCTTGCCTATACTATGGTCAATGAAACAATCACCTCGAACTTTAACAGGCCAACAAATTACCTCATGTGGAGTCTTCAGTTCCACCAACAAAAATTGCATCTAATGTGATACAATTAAATGTGCCCTAATAATGGATCTTTCTAAACGTTCAGACTATATTGCTTACTATAGTTGAAATGAGAAATCTAACAGTCAAAGTAGTGTTCATTTAGCATTCTCTAGATCTCAGAGAACGACCAAAAACTAACAGTCAATATACAAAAGAGTATATGCGGGAAACTTACCATATATATATGTGTTGAACCAAGATGCTGAGAGTAAAAAAAGGCAATGGAGAAGACGCACCAGAAGCAGTTTGTGCTCGTCCATAGCGTGTGCCATGGCGCATGGACTTGGTACAAGGTGAAAACGCAGCTGGAGGATGCAGGTCACTGTGTCACAGCAGTGGATCTGGCTGCATCGGGTACAAACATGACAAAAGTTAAAGAGATTCAGACTCTGAAGGATTACAGCAAACCATTGCTTGAATTTCTGAGCTCGCTTGGCTCAGATGACGATAAGGTGATTCTTGTTGCTCATAGCATGGGAGGAATACCAGCTGCACTTGCTGCTGACACTTTCCCTTGTAAAGTTGCTGCCATTGTCTTCTTGACAGCTTTCATGCCTGACACAAGAAACCCACCAGCTTATGTATACGAAACGGTATAAAAACAAACATGATGATTTCGTTTCACATTATGATATCTCTCTTCTGAGTGATTCTAATATTTGACTGAAATCTGCAGTTTCTCAGAAGCATACCACAAGAGGAGTGGTTAGACACCACGTGTGGAAACTATGGGGAACCTGATTGTCCTCTACAGTATACACTTTTAGGACCAGAGTTCATGACCAAGAAAATGTATCAACACTCTCCTAATCAAGTAAGACTCCAGTTCTTTTAACTAACACAAATATAATTGTACTAGCAGTAAACTCATTCAATCTATTTGTTGATTGTTGTTGCGGCGAATAAGGAACTTGAATCGGCGAAAATGTTGGTGAAGGCAAACCCGTTAGTAACAAACAATCTAGCAGGGACAAGAAGCTTCAGTGAGGAAGGATACGGATCCGTTACACGTATATACATTGTATGCGGAGAGGATTGTTTAGTGTCAGAAGATTACCAGCGTTGGATGATCATGAACTTTCCACCAAAAGAAGTAATGGAGATCAAATGTTCTGATCATATGCCAATGTTCTCCACTCCTCAAGAAGTGTGTGCTCTTCTCCTTGAGATTGCTGATAAATATTGCCTAAATTAACCTGGCACTGCAAATGAGTTACCAACTACAGCTTCCACCAATAAGAATAAGTCATATGAGAGAATGCATCTATATGTATAAGAAATAAGCAGAGTGATTTCTAAATAAGATGAAAATAACAGAATAATGTGGCTTCTCGAACCCTTCATTGGATACAGAAGACAGTAGTTATTGTTTTTCACTTTTCTCAATTAGATTCAAGAAAAGACAAAAACTTTTCATCTAATTCCCTCTACCCATCAAACAACTACAAGCACTGAAGCAATTAGACTAAGAATCTAGGCTAACAAGACAAAACAAAGTAAACGTACTCAATTCTAACTAAAGCAGGTACCTTTGAGAATCCCAGGTGAACATCGGCCAATGTGGATGCTCCGATGCTGCGGTTTAGAGAAGAATGGGATGCTCTGCGGCAGAAACGACCGCAAATTTGATGCCTTTGCTTCGAAAGAACCAACATTTCTGGGTTTCTGTAACCGGCGAGTTGAGGAGGAAGAAAGACCATTAACGACGAAAGAGAGACACTGTTTAAAGAACCGGTTCGGACCGGAAAACGGATTTGATTTGAATTAAGAACCGGTTTTAAATTGAACTGGTTTATTGCCGAGAGCTAAATTCCAAAGTTGAGTCTTGACAAAAACAAAAGCATTTCTCACTTAAATTTTTTTTTTAACACGACAACACATACATACAAAGAAGTGATCTTAACGTGGCGTATAACAAAACGTAAATGTAAGAAATTGTGTATGTAAAGGGACATTTTTAGTTCAACAAACAATTCAAATCACAAATCTCTAAGTTTGCTGAGATTAACCGGAGATATAACATTGATATCACCATATAACAATTGCTTCGCGATAATAACATTTGCTGCTTCACTCGGATGGTAAGGATCCCAAAACACATATTTATCCCTCTCTTCGCACAAACTCGAAGTAGGTCCGCACGGAATTATACCTGCGTATTGTCCTCCATTACCGCAACAAGCCTTTGTCGCGGATATAAACCCTGTCAAATTTTGTCAATCCAAAAATTTCTTTATGTCATATAGTCACAATATATGGATTAATTTTGTAGAAGAGCAAGAAAAATGCATTACCGTATTCTTTGTAGTTGGTAATGAGTTCCATTACAAGATCGTAGACATTGGCATGGACAAACATTGCACCGGGAAGTTTCTTGTTTAGTTCATCTAATAAACTCTTTAATTTAACATTGTATTGATTTGCTAGCTTATTAGCCAAATCCACACATTCGTCTTCTTTTAATTGATTGATCGTTTTTTGGTACGGTATGCATCCAATCGGTCCAACGTTACCGATTACAAACTTCCTTGCATCCATTTGATATAGCCTCTGTATTGCAATAATACAATTCAATGGTAAGCTTATAACATATTGATATCAAATAACAAAAGATGAGATTGGTTTTGTTGTTGCTTACAGTTAGTTGGTCACGTAAATGCTCGAGCATGTCGCCGATGAAATCGTCAGGAGTTTGAGTGAACCGTGTTCCGACAGAGAGAAGTGGGAATAGATAATTGTTGAGGAAATCGTTTGCTCCTATAGTGATTGAGAATATTGATTTCTTGCTTATATACTCTTTTGCTTTCTCTTTTCCAAGTAGATCATCGAATTGTTTCCGTGTAGTGTTGAAGAAATCAACTTGTACATCCATACCTAACCTATTCACCTACCAAATTTTTACATTTCCATAAAAAAATTAGAACTCTAAAACGAATTTAAGATATTTTCAAATCCAAAAAACCGATCAAAATAGTTTAGGTACGTACAAAGATTCTCCCGGTGCCATTCATGATTCCTCCTCCTCCAGATGCATAATTTACACCGGCTAATAAAGCTTTGCCTGTCGCATTCGGTGCTAAGAATGGAATCGCGTAGTTGGCCGACCCAAGTTCTTCCCCTAAATAAACATTTGAACGTTTTAGAACCGTTTAAATCAAAATTTCAACATGTATAGAACAAACAAAGGTTCATGTTGCTAAAACTTTCGTATGCATGCTCTATTTATCCAACTTGGATTTCCTATCAGGTTATTTGACTTTAATAGTGTGATTTACAAAAACTGAAAATAAACAAAACGTCAACATAAATGCGTAGGTGTGTTAGTTGAACATCATATCTAAACGAGTAAAACAACAACATACATCATTTACTATAAATGGGTTATAGAGATTAGAATATTGATGGATAATATTTGATCATGTAATTTTTTCCATTTTGTACGTACCAACGATGTCACCAATTGTCCGGCCATTGGTGAACCGGCCGGTAGGATTTCCTCCGGAGGCTTTGAAATCGATACCATTAGGCTGCATATTGGCCCTAGACAACGTCGATAGATAATTATTATTTCCGGCATCGACAAGAGAATCTCCAAATATGAACGAAGCTCCTAATCCGCCGCCCTTTTTATCATTGTTAACTCCACGACCAGCAGCTTCCACTGAAGCAGTGAGAGTTAAGAAGAAGAAGAAGACGAGGATAGTGAAAGCCTGAGAGACCCTGCTTGACGTAGAAGTTCTTGTCGTAGCCATATTTCTCGGATTTGAGAAGTTTTGGTGTTATTGTTTGAGATTATATAACAAGTATAACAAAGTGTTAGTTTGAGATCGAAGGGAAACTTGTGAGGTTGTGTTTAATTGGTTTAAATGAATTTGGTTTGACCGTTTTGATATAAAGGGGAGGCTTCAAGAATTTTCTAGTGGTGGTTCATCAACGTGTCCTAGTTTTTCCTCACGCTAGTAAGAAAATAATGACGAGAATTTAATTCTTTAGACGCTTGAACTCTATGTATTTTGACTCGTAATTAATCGAAGTAGCTCAAATTTGTTGGAACAAGAAATAAAAGTATCAACGCCAAAAATTATGTTGTTAAATTTACAAACTAACAAAATGGGTGAAAAGGTATACATGCATACAAAGTTTTTATAATCACACCAAAAAAAAAAAGTTTTTATAAAGAAATAGACTGTCTCAAACGATGTATGAAACTTCTTTAAAAATATTTTTCGTAAAGTTTTAGTTTGTTTTGTTTTTACTACATATATGTGTGTTGTGGAAAATTGCGTTGAATTCGTTTGTTTAGCGGAAAGTAAATCTCTTAGAAATACACCGCAACATATGTTTTTTGGAAGATTTGTGTATGGATCAGCCGATCAGGTAAAGAATTTTTTTTTACTACATAAGGAGAAGACTAAATTACGGTTTTAAGAAATAATTTTTGCAGCATAGTTCATTATTTATGAGTTTTTGTTCAAAACTAAAAATGAATATTTGGAATTTTACTTTTACCGCATACTCAAAATTATAAGTTTGGAGAGCTCGTAGTTTCTACTACATAATTTAGTAGGAAAAACATAACGAAAAGACTAAAATTAGGGTCAGTTTAAGACTAAATTTTGCTGCAAAATTAATTATTGGTGAGTTTTGAAATTTTTATTACCAAAACATCCTCACAATTATAAGTTTGGAGAGCTCTACTACATAACTTAGTCAGAAAAAATATAAAGAAAATATTAATTTACAGTCAGTTTAAGACTAAATTTTATAGCGTAGTTAATTAGAGCTAGTTTTATTTTTACTAAAATTGAACATTTAAAATTTTTTTTTACCAAAACATACTCAAACTTACAATTATGAGTTTTGGGAGCTCGTAGTTTTTTTGACGTTCAACTAACTATAGATCTTATGTTATAACCCCCATCCCCCAACACTCCTCTATATTAATAACTAAAATTTCATTTTAATATTTTCTGGAAGTTTAGTAAAACACATACAGTAATAGGAGAACGCTCCTTGAAAGTGAGTAGGTGTTAATTACTTAATTTGGTTGACAATGTAAGACTCTCATTATTTTTTTTATGGTCTGAATCTTTATTGTTTCTTTTGGAAAAATTATATTTTCTTCCTTAGTAGAAAAGTCCACCTAGAAAAAAAAATAAATCCAATTCCCTTCCTTAGTAGAAAAGTCCACCTAGAAAGAAAAAAAAATCCAAAATTTGCAAATTTGGTATCAAATAGAAAAAAAAATACCAAGTGGGATAATATTTTCTTCTAAATGCTTCACATCTTTCTATATTCCCATTATTTTACTTAGCTGTATTGCAATTAAAGGGAAAAAAAACCACAAAATATTTAAAAAGATTAAGTCCCATCATTAGGGTGTACTTATCTGCAACACAATTCCCAAATTCTCTGCACATTTTCAAATATAATATGACCGTTGCTGTGTAACATTCAACTCAACCCAAAATAAAAATCTAAATTTTTTTATCATTTCACCACTAGAGCACCAGCCATAAAAAGAGAGACTTTTGAAATCATTCATCCATCACCAAGAGAACCCGAATCAAAAACCTTAACCTAGTAGTGTGGTGATGGAAGGAACCCAAAAGGTGTCTCTTTACGAACAATGCAGAGAAGATAGGATCAAAGAGAATCTTCAGAGGATGCAAAATCTTGGCATCTTGAATCTCTCTCGCAAACTCAGATCCGAGAACCGACCCATCAATAGAAGATCTCACGGTAACCCTAATGCCGCTCTGAGATCGACTCCTCCTCTTCAGCCATCTCGCAGATCTTCTCGGTATAATCTCTTCCTTTTCCCCATTTTGTTTGTTTGTGGAAATTAGGGTTTATGAATCTTAATTAGGGTTTATGAAACAGCTTAAAGCAGAGATTTTTTTGGAGGAATTGAGGATTTTGAGTAGAAATTAGGGCTTTTTGAGGCAAAATTAGAGTTTATGAATCGATTTGTTTCAGTTTAAAGGAGAGATTTTTCTGGAGTAATTGGGGGTTTTGAGTTGGAAGAAGGGTAATAGGGTTTATGATTTGTTTCTTCTTTTGTGATTGTTGTTAGATTGGAGAACACAACTCCAGTTATCTACACTGATGGGATCAATGAGAAGGGTAAAAAAGCAACTAAACGAGGGAATGTGGTGATTGGTGAAGGGGTAAGGTCAGAGATTTACACTGAGGAACATGAGAAGCTTCTTGGGAATACAGAACGAAGCTGGACTTGTTTTGTTGATGGCTATGATAAGGATGGCAAACGGATTTATGATCCGTTTAAGGGTAAGACTTGTCACCAGTGCAGGTAAAAGAAACCAAACCCTCATTTGTGGTATTACAAGTTGCAATACTGTGAAACGAGATTTGCTCAATGCTTTAGTATGTGTTTGTGTGTGTGTGTGCATTACAGGCAGAAAACGATGGGATATCGTACACAGTGCAGTGAATGCAACATGGTTCAAGGACAATTATGTGGAGATTGTTTGTTTATGAGGTTTGGTTGCTACTTAATATGATTTGCTAGCAGTGGAGTTTTATTGTTATTGGTGGTGAATGTATTTTTAAATGTTTGATGTAACAGATATGGTGAACATGTGCTGGAAGCTCTGGAGAATGCAAACTGGACCTGCCCTGTTTGTCGCGATATTTGCAATTGCAGTTTGTGTCGGAATAACAAAGGATGGGTTCCAACTGGCCCTATCTACAGAAGGGTACGTTGTTTTCTTTCGATTGTTCTTTTGTATAATCTTGAACAGTATCAAGAGCTTAAGATTTCTTTCTGTATTGGGGTTGTTTTCCAGATAGCTGCGCTTGGGTATAAGTCTGTAGCACATTATCTGATTCAAACCAAACGGTACCAAACTGATGACTCAACCCCAAATCAAGCTTCTGCAAAGAGATCACTTTCCTTTAAAGAAAAGATTGCTGATGATGGAGAAGTACCAAAGCTTCAGATTGATGATGATTCCTTGGAGAAAGAGGAAGATGAAAACACTAATGAAAATCAAAACTGTGATCTCCTTGAAGAAGTACAAAATCTTGCGGAGATCGAAGATCAGAATGGTGATTCCTTGAAGAAAGAGGAGGATGAGAATCCCAATTCAGCTAGAAGGTCACTGAGCTTCAAGCCTTATGCGGATAATCAGACTCCATGGGTTGATGTTCAGGTCTTAAGTTGTCTTGAGCCACCAAATCAAGATCATTCATGTGCTCACACTGGTGATGATCTTTCAGAAGTTCAGGAAAAGATAGGTCAAAACTCGAATTTGGAGGCGAGACCAGTTAGCTACTTGCTTCCTGTGGATGACCAGACTCCATGGGTTGATGTTCAGGTCTTAAGTTCTCTTGAGCCACTAAAGCAGGATAAACAAGAACATTCATGTGCCCACACTGGTGATGATCTTTCAGAAGTTCAGGAAAAGATAGGACAAAACTCGAATTTGAAGGCGAGACCAGTTAGCTACTTGCTTCCTGAGGATGATCAGACTTCATGGGTTGATGTTCAGGTCTTAAGTTGTCGTGAGCCACTAAAGCAGGATAAACAAGAACATTCATGTGCCCACACTGGTGATGATCTTTCAGAAGTTCAGGAAAAGATAGGACAAAACTCGAATTTGGAGGCGAGACCAGTTAGCTACTTGCTTCCTGAGGATGATCAGACTTCATGGGTTGATGTTCAGGTCTTAAGTTGTCGTGAGCCACTAAAGCAGGATAAACAAGAACATTCATGTGCCCACACTGGTGATGATCTTTCAGAAGTTCAGGAAAAGATAGGAAAAAACTCGAATTTGGAGGCGAGACCAGTTAGCTACTTGCTTCCTGTGGATGATCAGACTCCATGGGTTGATGTTCAGGTCCTGAGTTATCTTGAGACGCCAACACAGGATAAACAAGAACATTCATGTGCCCGCATTGGTGATACTCTTCCAGAAGTTCAAGAGAGGATAGGACAAGACCTTAATTTGGAGACAAGACCTAGGGAAAGTCAGACGCCTGTAGTCAAAGCTCATAACAAGGTCCTAAGCGATGAGACAGAGACCGGGGTTAACTCAGTGAGGACTCGAGTAACGAGTAGTAAGAGGAAGGCGGCTCTTGAACCTAATCAAAATAGCATTGGTGGAAGACTAAGGCAGCGCCGAAAAATCCAAAGTGAGGTTTAGAATAAGTTCCAGAAGAAACCTTAACGTCTTTTGTTAAGCTACATGATGACTCTTTCTGTTTCTTTTTGGTATTTTTTAATGCTTATGTGCAAGTATCTTTTGTTTAAAATCTATCTAAGAATGATTTGGAAACTAAATCTACAAAGATCTTAAATCAAATTTATTTCAAAATGAAATTTTAACTCTTATTTTGTTAAATAAAAAGGTAAAAACTTTTTCTGTCAGCAAAAAAATAGAGGTTTTGTTATTTGTTAATCATTAGTTTTAATTTTTAAATTAAAGCAAATTTATAGAGAACTGTCTATGAACCAAAATTTTCCAAACTTTACTATTCAAAAAGTGCTTTCAAATATACTTGGAAAAATTGTCGTAAAGGTTTACCCAATAAAGTGATTTCAATTTGTTCCGAATTAGAAGCTAATAATAACACGTATACATTCTTTAAGCTGTTTTTGAATATAAATTCTGCAATCTTTTTTTTTCATAAATGTGGAGTCTAAAAAGAGCAAGAATCTTCCCACTGTTCTCAACCTAACATATTTAATACGCTTATATATATTTGGTCTGCTTACCCAAACACTCCCAACATATTTAATATGAACTTTTTTACTTCTTAAATTTACTACAAAATATTATCTTCAATTATTCAGTATATATCTAATTATAATTCTAAGTTACCAAAAAAAAACTTATGAATATATGTTTTTTCGAGATTCTTTTTTTTCACAAAAAAAAATTACTTCATATTACTGGCAGAGTTGACTAATTCATACATTTTTCAGGGCAGAAAATAAGACAAAAAAAGTTAATGTTTTTTTATCTAATAAAAAATAATTTCTGTTTTGTTTTACTCTAATAGAATACTAATAAACAATTTTTTATATAAAATTATATAAACATTTACTGTCTATTTCACAATGCATAAAATGAGTTTAACATATCTTTCATACTCATAGAAAAAGAAAAAATCAAATGATTACAGAAAAAAAATTGAAATAATTAGAGCTTATCAAAAACCCTAACGCCACCACTACACTACTACTCTTTTGCTTTTGTGAAAAAAAAAAAAAAAAAAGTCAATGCCTTTTTTGACCGAACCTGTTAAAGAGAAAGAGAGAGAGAGAAACGCACTGAGTAGAGAGAGAGAGAGAGAGAGTGTAGTAAATGAAACGAGAGATTGGTGGTGAAAGGAGTCAGCTTTGCATTTATTATCATCTTCTCTAATCTTCCAAACAATCCAAAAAAACAGAGCAAAAAAAAAGCTAAGCTTCTTCTTCGTTTTCACAAGAGTTCTGGGATCTGTTTTCTCTTAAGGGTTCTCTCTCTTAGGATTGTTTGTTTGAAAATTCTTCCGTAAAACTCGTTTAATTTTTGTGGGTTTTGTGAAAGTTTCCGTTTTTAGAGGCTTTCTCTATTGATCTGTTTTCAAGATCTTCACTTTTTAGGGTTTTTGTTCTTATGGGCTAAAGAAAAAAAAAAAAGGTCTTTTTGAAATTGAGATTAATGCATTTTCCTCTGTGGAAGCAAATTCATCACTGTGCTGCTCTGATCTTGGATAAGAGTAAGAGCAGGAGAAGAGATGGAGATGGCTCTGATTCACCAATCGATGTTAAAAGAAAAGCTTCAGTGCTTCGGAAATTGTATGAAGATAAGCTTAGAGATGCTCTTGAAGAAGCTTCTGAGAATGGTTCACTTTTTAAATCTCAAGAAGTTGAGAAAGACAATGAAGATGAGAGCTTGGGTCGTTCTAGATCCTTGGCTAGGTTACACGCTCAACGCGAGTTCTTACGAGCAACTGCTTTAGCCGCTGAGCGTACTTTTGAGTCTGAAGATGATATACCTGAGATTCTTGAAGCTTTTAACAAGTTTCTTACAATGTATCCAAAGTATGAGACTTCTGAGAAAGTTGATCAGTTGAGATCTGATGAGTATGCTCACTTGTTAGATTCCAAGGTATGTCTTGATTACTGTGGATTTGGGCTTTTTTCATATGTTCAGACTTTGCATTATTGGGATTCTTGTACGTTTAGTTTATCTGAGATTACTGCCAATTTGAGTAACCATGCGCTTTATGGTGGAGCTGAGAGTGGCACTGTGGAACATGATCTCAAGACTAGGATAATGGATTATCTAAATATCCCTGAGAGTGAGTATGGTCTTGTTTTCACTGGGAGTAGAGGCTCTGCGTTTAGGTTGCTTGCGGAATCTTACCCTTTTCATACGAATAAGCGGCTTTTGACGATGTTTGATCACGAGAGTCAGTCTGTGAATTGGATGGCTCAGACTGCAAGAGAGAAAGGTGCAAAAGCTTATAACGCTTGGTTTAAATGGCCAACTTTGAAGCTTTGTTCCACGGATTTGAAGAAGCGTTTGTCTCATAAGAAGAGGAAGAAAAAAGATTCTGCGGTTGGGTTGTTTGTGTTTCCTGCGCAGTCTAGGGTTACGGGGTCTAAGTACTCTTACCAGTGGATGGCTCTTGCTCAGCAGAATAACTGGCATGTGTTGCTTGATGCTGGTTCTTTAGGTCCCAAAGATATGGATTCGCTTGGTTTATCATTGTTTCGTCCAGAGTTTATCATCACCTCGTTCTACAAGGTATTTGGGCATGATCCTACAGGTTTTGGTTGTCTGTTGATTAAGAAGTCAGTGATGGGTAATCTTCAGAGTCAGTCTGGTAAAACAGGATCAGGAATAGTGAAGATCACACCTCAGTATCCGTTATATCTCAGTGATTCGATAGATGGTCTCGACGGATTGGTTGGTCTTGAAGATCATGACGTTGGTACATATGGCGGCGATAAACCGGCAACCACAGAAGCTGCTCGTAGAGGTGCTCAGATGCCGGTATTCTCTGGTGCATACACTTCAGCTCAAGTGAGGGATGTGTTTGAGACAGAGCTCTTAGAAGATAATACCTCTGATAGAGATGGGACTAGTAGTACCATATTTGAAGAAAATGAAAGTGTTTCGGTTGGAGAGTTGATGAAAAGCCCTGCTTTCAGTGAAGATGAGTCGTCTGATAATTCGTTTTGGATTGATTTAGGTCAAAGTCCGCTTGGTTCAGACCGTGCAGGTCACTTGAACCACCATAAAATCGCCTCTCCGTTGCCACCGTTTTGGTTTACAAGCAAACGTCAATCACCAAAACCGGTAGCAAAGAGTTACAGTAGTCCTATGTATGATGGTAAAGATGTCCTCTCGTTTGATGCTGCAGTTATGTCAGTTACTCAGGAGACAAACTCAACGCCATCACGGAATCTGAGGAACTCTAATAGTAATCTCCAAATGCAAGAGATACAGGAAGAAAACTGCGGTAACATTGTCTATCGTGCAGGATCTGGTTTTGGATCAAATGGCTCAAGCTCCAAGATTTCTTCAGAGATGAAAGATAACGCAATAAGACGAGAAACAGAAGGTGAGTTTAGGTTATTGGGAAGAAGGGGTACTGGTGGGAGGCTTTTGGGTGTGGAAGATGAACAACCGAGTAGAGGAACACGGGTTTCATTTAACATGGACCGTATCAGTCATAGTCTGGACCAAGGTGAAGCTTCTTTGGCCAGTGTGTATGACGAAAGTGATGGTGAAAACCAAAATGAGGATGATTGGGACAGAAGAGAGCCAGAGATTGTTTGCAGCCATATTGATCATGTGAATATGTTAGGTCTTAATAAAACGACAACTAGGCTCAGATTTCTGATTAACTGGCTTGTGATCTCTTTGCTACAGCTGAAAGTGCCTGAATCAGGCAGTGACGGTAGCAGCAGATACATGAACCTTGTGCAGATTTATGGCCCAAAGATAAAGTACGAAAGAGGAGCAGCGGTTGCTTTCAACGTGAAAGACAAAAGCAAAGGGTTTGTAAGTCCAGAGGTTGTTCTGAAACTGGCTGAGAGAGAAGGTGTATCTCTTGGTATTGGTATCTTGAGTCACATACGCATAATGGATCTTCCGAGAAACCACCGTGGGGGCGCTAGGATCAAGGAAGATAGCTCTCTGCATCTTCAGAGAGAAGCTGGTAAGCGCGGTGGAAAAAATGGGTTTGTGCGATTTGAGGTTGTCACAGCTTCTCTCAGCTTTTTGACAAACTTTGAGGATGTTTATAAGCTGTGGGCTTTTGTTGCCAAGTTCTTAAACCCTGGTTTCAGCAGAGAAGGATCGCTCCCGACTGTAATTGAAGAAGAAGCAGAAGATTCAGAGACGTGATTAATTCTTTGAAAAACTTTTTGAACACGACTCAAAAGGGCTTGAACCAGCTGCGTAAAGAATTCGCCTTTTTTTTTATAACGCCTGAGCCACATTAACATATCCTAGAGCTCGGCCGCACTTCTGGAAATGGAAGGAGGGTAAAAAGTTAAACTGTGAATTTAGAGGATATTGCTATATATAGTTTTTCCGTTTTGCTCTGTTTCAGTTTTTAGGAATATGAGATAGGAAGGACAATTCTTGTAAACTGGAAAGCAGAACATGGTTTGGCCAACGATTCCACTTTTGAAAGAAGGGAACAGAGTTAAGCATTTGCTCTCACACTAAAACCTCGTTAAGTTCATATATTCGTAAATTGAATTTGTTTAAAACATTGAACCTGTTTTGTAGGAAAAATTACTACTCTAACCGAAAAGAGATCCTTACTTGGAAAAGAGATATTCAAAATGTGAAATAAGTCCATCGAGATTCATAATTCCCAGTTGATAGCTATAGCAACGTGAAACATATTTGCCCTTACCGTCTTAATAAATACAAGATTTTAGAAAGAGAAATATTCCGGGACGTTTCCCTACGGAGGAGACATGAAACCCAAAGATCAAAACATAATCACTATTTTAGACAAGTACCTTGTAGCATATACTATATCACTATTAGAAGACACTTAGATCATCTGAAAATAAATTTGAGAAGTTTTAAATTTGAAATAAGATAGCTATGCTAGCTCTAATATAATTAAAAGATTAATTGATGGCAAAACTAATATCTATGTTGGTTTTTAGAGTCGTTTTAACATCGAGTCTTGAATCTTTTAAGTAAGAATAAGATATAATTTTTGATGCGTTTTGAGTCTTAATAGGTTTGTGGACTTAAAGAGTTATGGAAGATAAATGAAGCAATATGCGTCAAGAAAAAGAGAAGATTGAAGATGACGATCAATCGGTAGAGATTACGCTAGATACCAAGCGGTACATCCTTTGTACCGATCATAAGAGACTTTTTAAGTTTTCCTTTTTCTCAATTCGAGGGCTGAAAATCTTTTTATGTAAATAAGGTTCTCAACCCTAGCCGCAGGAGAGACGCTTATGTGGAATTTTTTTAGTTTGAAGGTTGTTTTCTCTTGTGTTCTTAAGATTTCTAAAACCTTTTGTAGTTTCCTATTCTACCCATGTCCCTCCTTCTATCTATTATCATGTGTACTTGTTGGGTCACGTATGATATGACTGACTACTCAGAGAGTCGACCCAAATATTAATAAAGTTTTTAAGTTTTTTTTTTAAATGTTTTAAAAAGATTCTAAAATTTTTTCAAAGATTTTAAATGGTTTTAAAATAATTTTAAAAATATTTTGAAAGATTTTAGAAGATTTTTAAAAAGTATTAAAAGGTTTCTAAGAAGAATTTATACACTATTTATAAAGTAATTATAGATTTTTACACATATAGAAAGGTAATTTGTGTATATTTTTATAAGTTTACATACATGTTTGAATAAATATTAGTTTTTAGTAGTATTTCTAGTAATGTTTTAAACAAAAAAATATTTTTGAAAAGTGATGTTAAAAATATATTTTGGAAATTCCCCATTATAAATCGACCAAAAAACAAAAATATTTAACCACATGATAAATGGGGTTGATGGTAACGAAGGAAATGACAAAGGAATCCATATGGTGGGGGTCGTGGACAGTGTTTATCAGTTTATGCCGTCTTCAACGTAAAAACCTTTTGAATCACTCCAAAAGTTCTTTGTACGTGTAACGTCTTGTCGAAATGGTAATGGCATATCCTTCAAATAGTGAAATGCAAATAAACATTTATTTGGGAACATCCATTGTATGTCTCTTGAAGGCTTGTAAGGTCGGTAGCTATATTTAGAATAGAAAAATCCTTTAAAAAATATATAAAAAGACACTTATTTTCTCCTACATTTGTTATATGTCTCAAGTTATTTCTAATTGACGTGTAATGTAGTGATTGTTTACCAATTTACATAGGACGAATGTCTTTCGCCACCAATTTAGAATTATTAGTCAAGAGGTTAACCCATTAAAAATAAAGATAATCTCACCAAAAGATAACAAACCTATAAAGAGATAACTTATTATGTCGTTCGACGAACTCCAACACTTTCAGTCCGCTAACGAGGGGTTCTGGGAGCCTAATACATTACTCAACTTCCGTGATTTATCCGCTATGCAAATCACAAGCATGACCATCTAATAGTGAAACCCATCAGCTTAGTTTCTTAATCGTATAGTATATGTATATTTCTTTAAAATTGAAATGTTCACCAAAAGCTTTAATTAATAGGAAAAGAAAAGAAAAAACTCTTCTTCGTATGTCCAGATTTTATCATGTATTAAACTATTATAGTATACTAGATTTTAATCCACAGTATATATCAAAACAATTTTTTTAATAATTAACAGAAAATATATGTTGTATTTTGTGTTTGTTTTAATATGTTTTGATTAATATTTAAATTCTATAATTGTAGATCAATTATATTTTTTGTGTTTAGTAATGTTTAAAATTGGTGTAATATCTCTCGTTAACTTATTTGATATCAGACTAAAATATTTTGTGTATTTAAGTAGACTAACCTGTAAAAAAATATATAATCATATTTATACAAACTTTAACTTGCACTATAACATGATCAGTAAGAATGCAAACTTTTTTTAGCAAGTTAAAAGTATATAAAATATTTAAATTATGAATACTAATTTTTAAAAAACTTATTTAAATATGTTTTTCGGATATTATAAATAATAACTTCAAATTTTGATATATATTCAAATAACAAGGGTTTAATTATGTAAATCTTATAAAGAAAATGTTACTTTACCATACCTACTTTCGAATTAATAATAGGGGATGTAGTTTTTTACCATATCTATCTTCAAATGTTACTGTGCCATCTACTTCCGAATTAATCGACCAAATTAGAAAGAGACCTTTTAAGCACATGACGAAATAGGTTTATGGCAGTGAAGAAAATAACATAATAATCCAAATGGTGGGGCTCATGGATATATTCTCTCTTTGGTATTACTCGTAAAACCCATTTGAGTCACTCCAAAATATCTATGTAAGTGTAACGTCTTGTTCACATAAGTAAGGTAAGACTGGAGCTAGTGGTCAAAGGTTAAAATGTTTTTACACCAGATCTAGGGTTAGAGTCCTAAATAATGCAGTTCCTTATTAATAGTGTAGGAATAATCAAAAGTTTCAAAGTATTGGAGGTAGAGTCGTTCATCTTGGTTTCGAGAATTAGGAGTAAAACTGTCTACCTTGGTATGACAAAGGTAATTAAGAATCGTAAGTAGAAATATATAAATGTTGTGAGGAGAGGTTTTGTTCGTGGAGTCGTTTATCATAATCAAAATGTATTGCAGGTTATGGATTTGTTCATGTGTTCCAATTTTATCATGTATATGATAGATTAGTTGTTCACTATTTGTAGTAATAGCTTTTGATAAAAAGAAAAAACAGTTTGTGCAAAAGAAAAAAAAAATATACTATATATATCTAGAAACTTGAGACAAAGTCTAATTTATTATTTTTTGAATAAAAGTATAAAATATTACTCTCCATATCTCAAAAATATCCCCGTTAAAAACATTTCCGTTCAAACTGCATTGGAAAGAATAACTAAAAGATATTCCAAAATCTCGATACCATAACGTTCTCTATAAAAGACGAGGGTTCTACTCTTTAAGGCATTAAAAACTTAAGACATGCCAGTCCAAATAAGCTCATCGATCCCTTTAGTGGTCGAAAAAAAACTCACCCAAATGGTGAAACCCTCAGAACACATACCTCCTCAAACTCTTTCTCTTTCAACACTTGACAATGATCCAGACAATGAGGTCATTTACAAGACTATTTACGTTTTCAAAGAAAAGAAAGCTCTTGACGATGTTTACCGGCCGGAATCTTTGCTTAAGGAGGCTTTATCCGATCTTCTTGTGTGTTACTATCCACTCTCAGGGATTTTGAAGCGGTGGGAAAGTGATAGAAAGCTTCATTTGACCTGTGGGGGCGATGATGGCGGTGTGGCATTCACGGTGGCTACTACAAATGTGGAACTGTCTTCCTTGGATTATTTAGATAACATTGACTCAGATACGGCCTTGAAGTTCTTGCCTCATGAGCTCCAAGTGGAGGATGGTTATCGACCTTTTGCTTTGCAGGTACACAACCCTATGATGTTTCTTTATATAAGTACAAAATTAAGTTACATGTCATGTTTCAACCTTAACACTTCGGGTCATAAGACCAACACGATTAACATCAGTTTAATAGTATTAATAAACGATTACTGTTGTGAAAATAACAATGATAATGATCACAGGTGACCAAATTTAGGTGTGGAGGATTCACCTTAGGGGTTGCGATATCGCATGCAATGTGTGATGGATATGGACTAGGTCATACCATGTGTGCCTTGGCGGAGTTGGTTGGCGGGAAAAAGAAGCTGAGGGTGACGCCGGTTTGGGAAAGAGAAAGACTCGTGGGAAAGCCTAGAGAAGATGATCAACCTCCCTTTGTTCCTGTCTACACGGCAGTTTCGCCCTACTTACCTACTGATGATTGGGTAATATTATTAGATTTGGTTCGAGTTGATTGATAAACAGACAAGAAACCAAATAAATTGGGTTGTGAGGACATTTTCTGATATATTCATGTTTCTTTTTCTCACAAATTATAAGTTTATTAGAAAAAGAAACAAAATACAAGAAAATCGTCAGAACCACACTATTTTTGCATACAGTATATTGATATAAGAAATCAGTACTACGTATATATAAAAATTGGTAAATTAAGTTTGCTTGATTATTTTGGATAAAACTATTTATCAAAATTAGTTTTTATGAAAAAAAAAAATAGATACTTTAGTTTATTTTTAGGCTTTTTATCTAACAGGTTAATTTTTGTTCCATGTTTATAATTGTAATCAGGTAACTGAAAAAATAAATATTAGAGCGGAGAGCATAAGAAGGTTGAAAGAAGCTACATTGCGAGAATACGACTTCTCTAGCGAGGCACCAACTACTTTTGAAGTTATAGGTGCTTATTTGTGGAAATCAAGAGTTAAAGCTCTGAGTTTAAATCAAGATGGTGTCACAGTGTTAGGTTTACCTGTAGGAATTCGAAAAGTCGTGGATCCGCCTTTACCCGATGGATACTATGGGAATGCATACATTGATATGTATGTGCCATTAACCACAAGAGAAGTGGGAGAATTTATGATCTCAGACATCGTGAAACTCATAAAAAAGGTGAAGAAAAAAGCTCACGATAAAGATTATCTTCAAGAAGAGCTTTCAAACACTGAAGATATCATCAAGATGAATTTAACGAATAAAGAAAAAAAAGATGGTTTGTTTTTTTTGACGGATTTGAGGAATGTTGGGATTTTTGGATCTATGGATTTCGGATGGAATGAACCGGTGAATATCGTCCAAGTGGTCCCGCCGGAAACAGCTAGGACAATTGGTATGCTCATGAGACCGTCGAGATTGGAACCAGCCATGGTTGGAGGAGTTCAAATTATGATTACGTTGCCAAAAGCTGCAATGGCTAAGTTCAAGGAAGAGATAAACGCTCTAGCTAAAGTATAAATAGTATTTCTTTTGTATGTGGTAATCTGAATAATAAAATAAAATCAATAAATAATAATATTTGAATAAAACTCTAGTGATCTAATGTTGTTGTTATGCATAACTGAATTTTTTCAATGAAGATTTTGACAAATTTTGGAAAAAAAATAAAATTAGAACAAACTAATAAAATCGATAAGAAAAGTCTAAGATACCAAGCCATGACAGTGTGTTTGAACGAACAATCGGACAGAGAACCTATTGGTAAAATAAATGGGCAAAGCGTATAAGGCATATAAAAACTTAAGACATGCCAGTCCAAATATGTTATATAAAAACCTGAAGGAATTTTGTTTACAATTTTGTTAACTAGTAATAGAGCATCTCCATTGTCTTCAGTCTTTTTAATATTATTATTAGTAGAGATGATGGCCAATAAGAGGATGCCTGTTATTTGAGGGTCGAGTTAGCGTAACTTGTATTTGACACGTTACCCTTATCCGACTGTTCTCGTAAAAAAGGTACCCTTGATTGGGTTGGGTAAAGGATATATAGTTCTATTATTGGGTAAGGATTGGATAAAGAGTATTAAATTTTATCTATTACCCGACCGTTACCTTCTTCATTACCCAACCTAGGCATGACCAAAATTGAACCGTAACCGTATTTCGGACAGTAACCAGATCGTATACGAACCGTAACCAGACCGTAACAGTATAAAATGGTTAAAAACCGTAACCATTAACCGTAAATATATGGTTAAATTATAGTAACCATAACCGTTAATTAACCGTAGCCGTATCAAAACTGTTGGTTAACCGCATAGTTAAACCGTAATTTATTAACCGTAACTGTTTTAAAAACATAATAAAATATTCTAGTAATTATTTATTTTGTATGAGTAATATGATATAAAGAAATCTGAGTACACTAAAAGAACATATTAACTATAAACAAATAATATCAATTATATTATATCATTAAAATATCAACTATATCATATTATTAAATACCGTAACTGTATATAACCGTAACCGCTTCAGCCGAAACCGTTTTAACTGTAACCGTTTAACCATTTATTAAACAGTTATGGTTAAGGTTAAACAAAATTTCTAACCGTAATCAGTGATTAATTAACCATAACAGTGATAACCGTAACCGTGGTCATGCCTAACCCAACCCTTAAATAACCGTTTTGTAATATTTTATAATATTTTAAATTAATTAAAATATTAATATTAGTTAGGTTTAAAACCTCATTTTGAGAACCTTATCAATGTAGGTGCCTTTATAAACTTTTTGTGTGGGTGGAACCGATAGAGGAAAATGAAGAGAGAAATAAAAATAACAAATGAGACTTTTATAAACTTTTGTGTGGGTGGAATCGAAAGAGGAAGATGTTGCGTTTGCAAAGAAAAAAAATCATAAACAAACCAATGCCATATCTCAAACGTTCTAAAATATTTCGTCAAGGCATCTGTATTGGGATAACTGATCTGATGTTCTTACGTAAAAATATATATTATGAAAATAAGCTAAAATTATTAGCTTAGATCTTTTGTTTAAAGAGTTGGTTATTGGGAGAACATGTTTAAGATTATAAAATTTAATAATATAATAATCTAAAACATAAGTATTACAATTTTAAAAACTTTTTAAAATAACATTTATATTAAAATTTAGTAGGAAATAAAAACCAACACAAAATACAATTCCAAATTATTATGAAAGAAAATAACATGAAAGATATAAATGAAAAACACAAACAAAAAAACAAACATATTAATTAATAAAAACACACAAACATTTTATTTAATTAATACAAAGTTTAAAAACACACAAACATTATTTTATTTCTCTTGCAAAATTCTCATCCACTCTGGTAGTGACACGTAGACATAAGATCATGCCTAAATCAAATCTTGCACAAGATCTATTTCCATTGATCTAATCCACTGTTCCATTAAATTATATTTTTAAATTGTTAAGAACATAGAGAAAGTTCTCCCAATGTAGATGGCCTCAGAGACATTTTACTTTTCTATATTTTTACAAAATAAAAATCAAATTTTACTTTTCTTTATTTTTATTCTTTTTTATTTAAGACTCCTACTTTTTGTTACCAATGGACACTGACTCACACTACATCGGAAGTAATAACTATTAATTATAGATTGTGGTTTCCAATGACGAAAATCAATTCCAAAATCCAGAAGCCAAAACGTCTGCTATAACAAGACAAGAGGGTTCTTGAGTTAGTTGTATTTAGTTAAAACATGGCAGTCCAAATAAGCGCATTGATAACCGAGATGGTGAAACCCTCAAAATACATACCTCCTCAAACTCTTTCCCTTTCAACACTTGACAATGATCCTTTCAATGAGGTCATTTACAAGGCATGCTACGTTTACAAAGCCAAGAACGTTGTTGACGATGATGCTGACCTGCCGGAATCTTTGCTCAAAAAGGCTTTGTCCGATCTTCTTGTGTATTATTATCCACTTTCAGGGATTTTGAAACGGCGGGAGAGTGATAGGAAGTTTCAGTTGAGCTGTGGGGGTAATGAAGGCGGTGTGGCATTCACGGTGGCTACTACAAATGTGGAACTGTCTTCATTGAATTATTTAGATAACATTGACTCAGATACGGCCTTGAAGTTCTTACCTGAGCTCCAAGTGGGGGATGGTTATCGACCTATTGCGTTTCAGGTACTAAGCTTCAAAATCATTTGATGTTTCATAATATATAAGTACGAAACTTAAATACATTAAAATATAGATAATAATACCTATTTTGTGCAGTTTAGATCACATCTGAATGTTGTATAGAAAATAAATGATGTAATATATTAGAATTAATTAAACTATATAAACTTTGAAGTACAATTTATAAAATTTAGGCTTAGTAATCATTTAAGTAGCTACATTGATATACTATAAAGTTTTATTTTGTTTTTTATAACACAAATATTTCTTTTAATTTCATTTATGCTGTTCAAAAATTCATTTATAAGAAGAAAAATATAAATCAAATACAATTAATTAAAATATATTTATATATATTAGTGTTGGTAAAATAAGTAATATGCATCTAACAAATCAAAAACAAAATAATTCACAACTTTAAATTATTATTAGGAAATTTTGACAAAAGTATCTGTCCCAATTTTTTTTTTCAAAAATGCCCCTATTATAAAAATATATTTTCTGACAGCTTATTCGTCAAATCTACCGAAATGTGTGTAACCTTATAAAATAATCAAAAATTACCTTCATACGCACGCGTGTAAAACTTTATAAAATATTACAAATCCTACACATACATTATCAATATCTTACAATTTATTTATGTTTTGGTCTTTAAATTATTTTCAATATCTTAATTGCTAATATTTTAAATCTGACTTTTAAATTATATTCTATTTTATGTCAAATTTAATATCATCTCAATATTTGTTATAATTTGCAACCATACTAAAGTGATCTTTGGGTAATAAAACACTAGGTCTAATTTTATTTATTGTAGACTATCATCTTTGGATGTCCAGTCCCACAAACTTCAAAATCTTCCTTTTTTAAACTAGGTTTACACTAAAAAATTTCTTAAATTATTCCAACAAAAATTTTAGTAGTATGAATAACATGGTTCATGCTATATTTACCAAAGCTGTGGTGGGAATAATAGTGATGATAACAGGTGACCAAATTTGAATGTGGAGGATTCATCTTGGGAATCGCAACGTCGCATGCAATGTCAGATGGATATGGAACGGGTCATACCATGTGTGCCTTGACGGAGTTGGCTGGCGGGAAAAAGAAGCTGACCATGACACCGGTTTGGGAACGACAAAGACTTGTGGGAGAGCCTGTAGACGATCAACCTCCATTAGTTCACGGGGGTACCACGGCTGTGTCGCCCTACTTACCTACCGATGATTGGGTACGTATGTGGTTAATTTTGGGCAGTTTCAAAATAGTATCACTAGATTCTTTTTATGATTAATGAAGAGGCTAAAATTGGTCAGAGGAATTTTCTGATATTTTATGAATTTTTTTTATAGAATTAACATAAGTCTGAAAAATCCAATGATACAAGAAAAATGTTTGTTTATTAAGGTTTTCAAAAGATTTAAAAACACTTCATATAACCGATTTACTATTATATCTAGAACCAAAATTGGTTTGCTTTGTGGTGTTCTTACATATATATGTTCTATATGTTGTAATATCATACAAAATAATTTTAATACTTGTCCAACTAGTTTCAAATAAAACTATATTAAAATTATCATAAATTAATAAAAAAAAATCATATAAGTTCATTATTTTTTGTTAAAGTTTGTATGATATCCTGAAAATCAAAAGAAGAAAAACGAAACTAAAGTTAAATTTAATAATGCCAAAAAATGAAAGTACAATATATGCATAATACGTAAATATATGTTTTAAGTTAAATAAACATATTAACTTTTTGAAAAAAATGTTACCTCATAATTAAATTTTGACCTCTAAAATAGAAAAAATATGAGATAGTTTACATAATTGTCGTGTAGCTTTACATTACGAAATGAAGCATCTCCATGAGAACACCTCATATTTTTCACACAAAAAAAAAGCTCGCTAACAATAGAATAAAGTTTAATTATTTGCTTGTGTATTTAAAGAAACCATATTTTGCTATGAGACAACCTAGTTGTTTATATAAAGGTGAGTGTTTACAATCTTTGTAGAATTAGTACTTAAAGTTAGAATTAATATTATATTTTATATACATAGTAGAATTATCTTTTTATATTTTTAAAATTATTTAAATTTTGGATTTTCTTATTATTATTTTTTTAATTCTTTAATTTGTTAAAATAAAAAAATTATCTTATTTATGACTAAAATCTCAAATCAATAAAATTGACACATGAACATGTGAGTTACACCAAGCTTTATATAATAAGATATATATTAAAAGAGCAAAAAATAATTTTTATTTTCCGAAAATCGTTGATAGTTATAGTTACTTGATATAAATTATTTATCAAAATTAGGTTTTGTTTTAAATAGATCCTTTAGTTTATTATTATTTTTGCTTTAGTTTAAAAGTTATTAATTCACGTTAATAATTGTAATCAGGTAACTGAAAGAATAAATATTAGACCGGAAAGCATAAGAAGGCTGAAAGAAGCTACACTCGAAGAATATGACTTCTCTACTGAGGCACTCACAACTTTTGAAGTCATAAGTGCTTATTTATGGAAATCAAGAGTCAAAGCTCTAAAACTAGATAAAGATGGAGTCACGGTTTTGGTTTTCACCACAGGAATCCGAAACGTCGTGGATCCACCTTTGTCTGACGGATACTACGGCAATGCATACATTAATATGAAAGTGTCGTTAACCGTAAGAGAAGTAGATGAACTTGGGATCCCAGACATCGTAAAACTCATAAAAGAAACGAAGAAGAATGCTCATAGTAAAACTTACCTTCAAAAGGAGCTTGCACACATAGAAAATACCATTAAAATGAATTTAAAGATCAAACGAAAGAAAGATGGATTATGTTTATTGACAGATGTGAGGAATATTGGAATGTTTGGACCAATGGATTTCGGGTGGAATGAACCGGTAAATTTTGTCCCAGTCGTTCCCCCGGAAATAGCTAAGACAATTAATATGGTCATGCGACCATCAAGATTGGATCAGGCGATGGTTGGAGGGGTTCAAATTATGACTACATTGCCCAGAGATGCCATGGTTAAGTTCAAGGAAGAGATCAATGCTCTAGACTAAAGTGTGCTTAGTCTTTCTTTTGTATGTTGTAATTTTCATGATAAGATCAATAATTAATAATAACATCTTTCAATAATGCTCTAGAGTACATCTAATATTTTTTTTTTGGGAGACAATTAATTTTTATTTATTTTTAAAACTCATGTAAAACAAGCATAATTATAAGTGAGACATAATGAGTAAAAGTCCTTAATTACGGCTGAATGAAAGTGAAACCACATAGCCAAGAAGCTTTGATGATTGTACTATAGGCGGAAGAATGTGCCAATTTACCCGATGATGTAAGCCTGCAAATTTTGTCTCGTAAGAGTAATTGAATCTCCTTGACTGTAACATGTGCCAATGTGCCGGTTTTGAAACAGAAGAATATAGCCTTAAAATGTGCTCTTTCCACACACTGTAAACAACAACTGCTTGGAGAATTAGCTTACTCATTGACATAAGTTTGTAGTTGCGAGTCGCAGACCGAACCCACGTCCCTATGTTGTCAAGCGAAGGAGGGGAAAGCATTGGATTATTAATTGAAAAAGGATTGCCATACCTCTGTTGAATTAAGACAACCAAATAAAATCTGATGCACAAAGTAAGAAATCTGATGGAACACTCATCCACCAACTACGTAACCGGTCTGGTGTTCGGTCTCTCATAACAATACAAAATATGAAAGCATTGTTTTTGAATTTTCTCCTTAAATCAAAAAGAGCGGAACCTGTCAACATTTGGAGCAGAAGGATGAAGAGATAATAAGGTTCTGGAAGTTTAGAAAGTCTCTCGTTCTCCATATGAAAACATTAGGCTCCTGAGATAAGGTGTTAGGTCATGTTTATCGGGAGTTCATAGCAAGGTTCTTAGAATTTTTGTGACAAAAAAATAAATCAAAAGAGAAAAAAAAAACAGAAGAGGCACTCTTATATAATAGACTCAAATCGTTTATAAGAGACGCTACGTGTCCTTATATGGTTGGCGGACAGAATAATACAAAAGCGATTTTTTTTTTGTTGAGACAATTAATCTCTTCTCTCTTTCTCTCTTTCTATCTATTTCTCTCGCGATCAAAGTCTCGATCCGACAAAGAAAGGTTTGCTTTAATCGGAGGTTATAGAATCAGTGAAGTGTTGGGTCGAAGGCGATTTGAATCGGCGGATTCCAAACCCTTCCTTCTGATTCCAAATTCCTCTAAACTCGATTTCTTTTCCTCTCTCTCTCTTTCTCTGGCGATATGCTGAAACAACAAAGGAATTTGGAATCAGAAGGAATAATTTGGAATCGATTGATCTGGAATCAGAGGAAGGGTTCTGGTATGATCCATTTTTTTGATATTGTTAGTGGCGAATCCTTAATCGCTTGTGTGTGGTTTTATTTTGACAGATTTGGGTCTGCTTTTTTCTCAACTTTTATTGTTTTGAATCGTTTTTCATGTGGAATCAGTGGGGTCAATCGCTTGGTGTAGTAGCTGTAGAAAATTAGATCACTAATTCTGTTAATTTACTGATATATTCTTTGTTTAGATCTTGTTTTTTTCTGAAGGTTCCTAGAGTTGCTGGTTGTTTTAAATATTTAGGGTGTTCTTTGCTGTGCAGGGCTAGCGGGTGCAACTGCGGATGTTCATTGTTATGATGTACTTTCTAATAAGTGGACTAGGTGAGCATATGTTGGAATCTTATGTTCGAAAACTTTACCATCAGTACTCATAAATATAAACCAAATCGTATATATATATATATATATATATAGTAGGTTTCGAGATTCTCTGTTCTTAAGAAACTTTTGTCTAAAATTCCCTTTTACCAAATTCCCTTTTGTCTAAAATTCCCTTTTAATCGGACATTAGTGAATCCCTTGCCTAAGTAGCTTGCATCCTAATTGAACATGATCCTCAGTTTGTGAACTGATGATCTTAGTCGAGGAGCTGGTTTTTAAGTTACTGAGCCTGTAGATTTGTGTTGCTCTTGCTCTGTAACTGTCTTCGTTATGCTACACAACCTTATCTTGGTTCTTATCCTTGCAATTAGTTTTATGAATTGGTTGAGAGATAGGTTCTGATTCAGAACAAAGCCTGTATGCTTTATAGCTATAACTTCTTTTAATTTTTTTATCACGAATTCTGAATTGAGATGGTGTTTTGTGACTACTCTTTGTTTTGGCTCTCATGGTTTCTGCATTCAGTAATGGCTTTTCATAAATTTGTAGTTCCTGATTACGTTGTTGGACAATCTGAAGCTGAAGCTTCTAAAGAAGGGAGGACCTTAGCAGATTTTTACTATGGGTGTTTGGGATTATCTAATTTTGCTTTAGCTGGAAATAGTCTACCTTTAAAGTTTGACTTGTTGTTGCTTAATGGGTAATGGTATTGGTATTTGACTTGACTGCCTAATTGATTCTGCGTGAATACAAAACCTCAAAGTTAGATAACTCTTAGGTCTACATTTGAGTGTGTTCGTTTAGCTAAAGGAAACGTTTTTATTGTGTGTGTGTGCAGTCTTGGACATTGATGCAGTAGGAACATTCAACATGTGTCACGCAGCACTTAAGTATCTTAAGAAAGATGGGCCTGGGAGAGACTCATCAACTCGTGGTGGTTCGATTATTAACATAAGTGCTACTTTGCACTACACGGCTTCTTGGTACCAAATTCATGTTTCTGCTGCCAAGGTAAAATTTGGATCAAACTATCTTAAATTTGGAGAAAATCAGTATTAAAATTAATCATTCTCTCCGTTTATAAATTGCACTTCTGTTGTAATATGTATTAATGTTTTTATTATGTTTTGTATGTTTGAAAATTAATTAAAATGCATTATTTTCTAATTTTATAAAATCTTAAATGTTTACACATTTATACCATTTCTATTCTATTTAAAAATTTTAAATTTTAAAAAACAATATTTTCAAAAATAATAGACTCAAAATAAGAACCTACCAATAAAAGAGAAAATTTTATCTAAGAGATCGTGAGTTCTTATATTCTAAACAGTACACAATTAATTCATAAAAAATTTAAGAACTCCCCTTATATGAACCCCCAATAATCTTGCTCTTAGAACCCCCGTTGGGAAGCCATTCTCCACATAGGTGGGTGATCAGATGTATTCCACGAGGTAACAACCAGCAATCATCCTCACATGTCCCGCAGTATAACCATACTAGAATATCCTGTGGCTCAAGGTCCATCTAGTGTTGTTGTAGTCTTTGTTCATTTTTATTTTTGTACATACCTGATAAGTTAATTATAAAAAGGTGAAAATACACCATACCCAAATTTGACAATTAATTATTATATTAACACTTCATTCTATCTCCTTACTAGAAGGAGACAATTTTTATGTAGAAATATTAAAAGCCCACCAAATTTTTATTTCAACTTAAAAAAATCAAAAATACGAAAATAGAAAAAAATATAATGTATAAAAATATGATTTAAAAGTAAAATGACTAAAACTATTTTTTTTTTTGTCAACCATTGGGCCACAACTGGCCGGCCCATTAGTCAAATTCCTACATTCGTAGGAGCCGGGACTCAATCCCGGGTGTGATGGTGCCTTCTACAAATGGACTTACCTCCTCCCGGGTGTAAAACTATTTACTTTTGTTATTTTGATTGAAAACCATTATTTTAAATATTTTACAAGTGGAAGCCCCCTTGGCCTAATGGTTGGCCTAGGGTTCATTAATGCTTCTACACCAGGAGGTCTGGGGTTTGAACCTTGGATAATGCGATTTATTAATTATGCAGATTAATGGATGCAAATTTACAGACGATGGAAGTGTCCATCAAGAGCATGAAGCCTATCTAGTGAATCTAATAGGGTCGGAAGGAATTATCCATGGTAAATCATATGTAATAGTTCTCATAATTTGCAATCAATAATAAATCCAGAGTTAAAAGAAACTTTTATAAAAAAAATCTTTAAAAGTAATTTTTAAAGTTATAATTAAATGAGGGTATTTTAGACTTTTGTAAATTTGAGACCCGTATAGTCTCTTATTTCAAACTCATGCAGAATATCTAGTGTTTTTTGGATGAGTTTTATTTTGCATCCAATTATTACATCTACACGCATTGCTTAATTTGAGAAAAACGAACAAGAATTGATAACTACATATTTAGATACTGCTTCTAGATAATGAAATGAACAGTCCCTGATACTATTTTCTATTGTCTCTCCCAGCCGCTGCTACCACTTAAACATGATACGATTTACGTACGTTTGCTTTTATCACTCAAATAAAGATGAAGATATACTGGCCGTTCGGACAACAATGACATTTAAATGAAATTACTATGTCAACCCGTTTCCATTTCCTTAATTTATTGGCCATGCATGCGAACAACAAAGATAACTTAGCATATAAACGAAAGTGCCAGTTGTAACTTGTTACAACATTTAAGGTTAAACGTGGCCAACATGATGCCAAACATCTTGTTTATAAGGACAAGAGTGTTCATAAAATTATTCACACAGAAATTAGAACATGTCGATCCCTTTAATTGTCGAGAAAAAGCTCACCGAGATGGTGAAACCCTCAAAACACATACCTCTACAAACTCTTTCCCTTTCAACACTTGACAATGATCCTTATAATGAGGTCATTTACAAGGCATGCTACGTTTTCAAAGCCAAGAACGTTGTTGATGATGATGCTGAACTGCCGGAATCTTTGCTTAAGAAGGCTTTGTCCGATCTTCTTGTGTATTATTATCCACTTTCAGGGATTTTGAAGCGGCAGGATAGTGACCGGAAGCTTCAGTTGAGCTGTGGTGGCGACGAAGGTGGTGTGCCGTTCACGGTGGCTACTGAAAATGTGGAGCTCACTTCTTTAAATAATCTGGAGAACATTGACTCAGATACGGCCTTAAAGTTCCTGCCTGAACTTCACGTGGAGAATTATGGTTATCGACCTTTTGCTTTGCAGGTACACAACCCATTCTTGTTATTAGGTGTTACGAATCCGGTTAGTATTTGGGTCGTTATTATCACATTTATCCTTGACTTTAAATAAAAACTAAGTTTTTCGATCGAATTTGTTATTTAATTAGTTTGAATTAATTAGGATTCGATTTTTCAAATAAAAAACAAAAATTATCCGCTTAAACCGTATAAAAATATATAATTTCATTTTTAGATGAGTTTTTCACTTTTTTGTGCACGGCTTGGGTTGTGTTGGCTAGCTTGTTATCCCTTAGGCTTATACGGATTTAACATCTTGTTATATATTATATTCAAGGACGGAATACATCCATTGAAAATTTACAAGTAAATAGAACAAACTTCTTATTTTATGTATATTTCATCGAGTAATAATTTGGAGGAAAAAAAACAAAAAAAAAGTAATACGTAAACCTCCTTAATTAATCATTCCGGTCATGCATGAAATCTGCAAACTCCGCATATTTTGTGTCCAGTTTTGTCTTGTCTATTTAATTTAATGCATGTGACCACTTCTAGGGTAAACATTTTTTTTTCTTTTCCAAAGAGTTTCTCTAGAACAACGTAAATTTAGACGCATGTAAATGACACACAGCTTGTGGCAGGTGACCAAACTTTTCTCACATCAATTTCAGATGTACTAATAATAAAATAAAATAAAATAAATAATAACCGTATTGATTACGACAGGTAACCAAATTTGGATGTGGAGGATTCGTGTTAGGGATGGCCATGTCACATGCAATGTGCGATGGATACGGAGAAGGTCATATCATGTGTGCCTTAACGGAGTTAGCTGGCGGGAAGAAACCAACGTTGACGCCGGTCTGGGATAGAGAAAGACTTGTGGGGAAACCGGAAGACGATGATCAACCTCCGTTTCTTCCCGGTGGGGACACGGCAGCTTCACCCTACTTACCAACGGATGATTGGGTATGTGTGCACAAAACAAGATCCGATCCTCATCACGTCGTCTATTTCCCACATACTATATGTTTTTGGATATAAGGTAATATTTTAATTATATCCTTGTTTATAAATGTTTTAGGTAACTGAGAAAATAAATATTAGAGCTGATAGCATAAGAAGATTGAAAGAAGCTACATTGAAAGAGTACGGATTCTCTAATGAGGTTCTCACTACTTTCGAAGTTATAGGAGCTTATTTGTGGAAGTCAAGAGTTAAAGCTCTCAAATTGGATCGAGATGGAGTCACTGTTTTGGGTTTATCAGTAGGAATCCGCGACGTTGTGGATCCACCTTTGCCCGATGGATACTACGGTAATGCTTATATTGATATGTACGTGCCATTAACTGTAAGAGAAGTGGAAGAATCTCCGATCTCAGATATCGTAAATCTCATAAAAGAAGCCAAGAGAAAGGCTCACGATAAAGATTATCTCCAAGAAGAGCTTGCAAACACTGAAAAAATCATTAAGATGAATTTAACGATCAAAGGAAAAAAAGATGGGTTGTTTTGTTTGACGGATTGGAGGAATATCGGGATCTTTGGATCAATGGATTTCGGGTGGAATGAGCCGGTGAATATTGTCCCAGTGGTCCCATCGGAGACAGCTAGGATGGTTAATATGTTCATGCGACCATCTAGGTTGGAACCGGATATGGTCGGAGGTGTTCAGATTGTGGTTACATTGCCAAGAATTGCAATGGTTAAGTTCAAGGAAGAGATGAAAGCTTTAGAGTAAAACTCGTTTTTTTTTTTTAATCTTCTTTTGTTTTGTGAAATCATACAAAAATAATAATAAGAAGAGTCTAATTTTGTTGCAACAATCTTAATTCACGTTATAATTAGCTAATTAGAATGAATGATGAAACTTACGTCAGCATGGTTTGGAAAAATCAAGAATTTAAGTCTTTTTTATTAATAACATAAAATATGTAAGTTTGAGCAAGTTAGGCCCCCGTCATATTTTCGACGTTTCTATTTAGTTTGATCATGAGATGCCCACAAAGTCATAAACATGAAGATGTTCCACATGACATGATATATGTCCATGTGTTAGATTCTGAGCAGGAACGGAGAGTCTTGTAAACAAGAGACACATCTATTATTATTGACTAGGAGCGAATCCGAGTTACCCCGAGTGATATATTCAGCAGCGGACCAGGAAAAAAATTTTGGGAGGTCAATTACAGAAAAAAAAATTATATATGTCATATTAGTGGTTTGAACTTAGGATTGGGGAGGTCAACACTATAGAATTTACCATCTATGTTAGTGAAACTTTATAGAACTACATGTAAAAACAACTATTTAATTAGTTTACCCAGGTCAGGTTATCCACCTTCTTTCTTCTTAGATCCGCCGTTGGATGTTTGTCAAAAGAAAAAAAGAAAAAAAAGGTCCACCATTGGATATATTTGACTACTGATATTTTAAACTTTGTAAACTAAGGACATTTCCAACCCAGAAATAGCCAAAAAAATTATATTAAAAAAATATATATATATATATATATATATATATATATATATATATTTTTTAATTATACAATTATATTTTAAAATTTTTAATGAAGTGGAACCAATAAAAATTGTCAATGGCCTACTACTGTAATTAAATGTGGCCCAAAAAAGAATATGATCAATCCAATAATCACTCAAAAGTTCTGTAGCAATACATGAGAGGATAATGTAGTATTGTATTTAACATTTAGTAAAGAAAATGTATACTGTAATAACGAGGTTGTATGTACCATCACACAAAGTTGAAATGAGTTTTCCCCACAAAAAAAGTGTATAAGGCCCATATCGAGCCCAATACGTTAGAATCGTTCCCACTCACAGAACAGAACCGACGAAGAAGAAGAAGAAAAAGAAGCAAAACCTTCCCTAAAACCCTAAGAAACTCTGATGCACTCATCGAATCAAAGCTCTCGTCTTTTTCTAAACCCATGTAAATCAACGCTAACCCAATACCCAATCTTCAATTTCCCCAAATTTGCTTCAAGAAAACTCGTCAACTCTCTGAGAACTTCCATCGATTACAAGCAAGACGAAGAAGAAGAACTCGTAGTAGTTCCCAGTAACACAACTCGTCGTCTTCCAATCACAATCAAAACCTCTGGCAAAGTTTCTAGGTACTTCATCAAAGGTGATTCCTTGGAGTTACTGCTATGTGTTGATGAAGAAGATGGTTCTGATGACGATGGCCGCCTCGACGATGGGTTCTTGAAACTGATAAGACTTTCATCTTCAGCTGCAAAAGATTTTTTCATACCGAAACAAGTCAGTGAGAATTACATAAGTTATGTGAAATGGAAGTTTTTGCACAGAGTTTTCAGCTCTGCTTTGCAAGTTCTTGCCACTCAGGTAACTTATTGAACATATACTTCTACTAGACTTTGAATTTGTTGCACTGTCATGAACTTGAGTCATGTGTTGCTGCAGGCCATGTTTAGAGCCATAGGGATTGGACAATCTCGGTCACTTGCTCCATCTGCTGCTTTTAATTGGATATTGAAAGATGGGCTTGGACGGTTAAGTAGATGTTTATACACTGCTAGTCTTGCTTCTGCTTTTGATACTAATTTGAAGGTATAATAACTTTTGTGGGGTTATCTTCATCAAATTGTAGTTCTTGAACCATTTGTTACTTATACTCTTTTTGTTTTTTTGTCAAAGAGAGTTCGGTTCTCGACATCTGTACTCTTTAGTCTTAGCATTGGAGTTGAGTTAATGACTCCAGTATTCCCAAAGTACTTCCTTTTGCTAGCTTCTATTGCCAACATTGCTAAACAGATTAGCCTGTCGTGCTACTTAGCAACCGGTGTAAGGTTTCATGTTTTTTTTATTTTTGTTACCTGTGACTTTTAAGTGTTTTTATATGTTTAGTGTTTTGGTTTTGACAACCGATGTATCGTTATGTGTAGTCAGCTGTACATCGAAGCTTTGCTGTAGCGGATAACCTCGGTGAAGTCTCTGCAAAGGCGCAGGTTTCGTTTAGGGAAACATACTTGAGTTTTGTATCATTTCTATCACATTACACATACATGACCTGATTTGATTTGTGACATTTCAGATTCAAACCGTGTGTTTTGATAACCTTGGTCTCTTACTGGCTGTTCTTCTAAATATGCTATTTCAAAACAACCAAAGGTTAGATGATCATGATTCTAGTAAAGTTTCAGTTATTTCATTAGTGAGATCGTTCTAGAATGTACTGACTTGCTAATGTGCTAGATTGCAGGCAAGTCTACCTTTTGTTCTATATCCAATTTTCTCCACATTTGATCTCCTTGGCATTTATAAAGGGCTTAAACACATCAATCTGCAAACATTAACCAAGGTAGCTTTTATAACCTCGTTGATGAGAGACCCAAACAATGGAGAATAATTCCTGTTATAAGTTTAATTTTTCCTTTTTCTTATCAGAATAGGCTTGAAATAATTCTGGAAAGATGGATTGAATTCAGGCAAGTACCTTCCCCTGCCGAAGTGAGTGAAGAGGAAGGAATTGACCTTTTAGGGAGCAGAGGTGAAAAACAAAAAACAAAAACCTCTAAAGGCTCTTAAGATGGTGTATTAATAAGCTGAATTGTTTCAAATATTATTTATATTTTTGTAGGTAGCAAAAGGGTTTGGCCCATCAGAATTGGATGCTTAGATCCAAAGGCTCAGATTCCTGCACAATCAATGATGGCAATGCAATCACTGTCCAGTGATGATGGCTACTTCATAACCATTGAACTTTCCTCTCAAGGTTTCAGAAGAATACCAAAAGTGAGTTTTATATATGCTAACTTGTAAGTTCTCAGATCCCCACGATTCTCTAGTTTGATCTTCGCCATTTGTAAAATGTTTAGTTGGGAATTGTCATTTGCTTGCGTGAAGGAGCCAACAGTGTGGACATTATCACGAGTTTGTTACAGGTAAAGGACTCTACTAAGTTTCATCAATTTTATTTTAGTATAAATTCATATACATCTTGATCTGATTACACTTTCTGGTTGGTATGTTCAGACATGTTACATCCGTAAATCCCTTGGAAACAATAGAATCAAGAGAAGAGACACATCTTCAGACTTGACGCCACAGGATTGGTCCTTACTCACAGGAGAGAGTAAGCTTGCTGCACGAGATGATTTTATCACACTGAACAAACAAATGCAAGAACAAGGTTGGATTGTGAAGAACGTCTTGTTGAGTGCAGAAGAGCAAGTTAGATACATTTTCGACAAAACTCAATTGTAACATAAAGGATAAAGATCAGTTAAATTGTAACTGTTTATAGTACACAGAGATTTGTCTGTAAATTGAAGCGTGAGTGAGTACTTTGTTAAAACCCTACGTGGCAATCTATACACAAGAAAGTAGTTACCATTTACATTAGACTCCTTTGTAGAACGTGAAAATATCAATTTGAGAAGGAACTCGGCTCAGTGCTGTACATAGAGTAGTCACTCAAGCAGATGTTCGTTCTCTCCTCGCTCCATTTCAGAATCTCCATAGCAAACTTGAGCGATGAATCAACACTGTTCGGGTCCAAACTCTTGCTCGAAGAAACAAACAGCTTTTTCCCAGTCAAGGAAGAGTAAAACCGCTTGAACTGAACCGCCATGTAGTGGAACGCAAGCTGGCCCAAAGTGGGGTTACCGTTGTTGGAACCACGGTGACGACTGACCACGGGATTGAAGTCTTGGAACCACTCGCAGCGTGACAAAGGAACTCGTTCCAATTTTTCTTCCAAGAGATCGTACTTGTTGAGTATCAAGAGGAAGTCCATGTGCTCAAAGATGGGATGAGTGATAATGCTTTCAAAGAGCTTTTTGGTGAGTAGCATCTTGTTGGTTCCATCTTCTGAACACTGGTCGTAGTCACTCATGGAAACAACAAACACAACCATCCCCACATCTTCAAACATATCAATCCACTTGCAGTTTTCACCGAGGCCTCTCGAGGGTACTCTTATTAACTGGTACCTGAAAAAAACACAATAAAATGTCTTCAAACATGTTCGAACTAACTTGAATGTTACAAACACACAAAAAGGGGATCAGATAATACTTACCTGAGCAAAGAATCATTGTGATCGGACGGATCAAGATTCTCTTCAGATGCAGTCTGTGGAAATGAGAAATCGAGACAAGCTAGACCACTGGACGAAGTGACTCCTTCAGCATATAATATATCCAAATCCGATGGCTCGTAGTCTGGTGTCAATACGTCAATAGCCTGAAGAACGTGAAAACAGCTTCTTAGGAAACTAATAAACTCATAGTTCCACTTCCCAGTAACCAAATATCCAACGGAATATTGAGTGCAAAAGAAATAGTGAAACACTTATTTACCCGTTCCAAAAAGTAACTAGCGACACTGGGAAGGAGTCCTAGCTCACTTCTTCGCTTGTATGTAGCTTGGATCGCTGCATCCCTCCATAACTCTTCAACCAGTGGGGCATACTCACGAGAAGCTGCAGGGAAAATGACCCCAAGATTTCCAGCAGCCATAGTCTTCAATAGCCAATCAGAAAATGCTTTAAGCCTTGGGCCAATGGAGTACACAGTTTTGTTGTTGCTTTTAGCCTCTCCTGCTCATAACATAAACCAAGTTAAGACTCAAATGGGTAACATATATAAATTCATGATTGTCCATAACAAATTTCAGGTCCTGCCACTAAGCAAAAAAAGTAGGAGTGTGAAATCTATTCACCTTCATCCGCAGCAGCAGGAATATCTTCAATGACACACTGCTTCATACTCTGGACAGCAAGAGCTTCTTCTTCGAACCGCTCCCGGCCCTCAAGAAGCATACCGAGATAACCATACACATTGGTCTGGATAATAACCTTTATATTTTCACGCTCATCTTCCAAGAATGGTACGTCCTTATAAAGGATCTTTGCCTGAACGATAAAGTCATTCAGTTATATTGTAGATTTTGGGGCATAAGCTAATAAGCAGTGCGACATATAACAAACAGATATGATACCTGCTTGAATATCGTGCTAGTTCCAGAACCTCTGTTTCCAACCAACAGAATCTTTTGCAAAGTCCTATGCTCAAGATGGTCCAGAATGCTTCTGCTATTTGCGCTATGAAGTTGTTCCCCAGAAGCATTCGCAGTAGATTTGGATGGAACAGGAAGTGACAATACAGCACAAAGTAACTTCGTCCCAGCCTGAAAAGCAGCACAAGTTCGTAAACTTCAATCAAATAGGAATACACAAATTCAAGACTCAATGGAAAATAGATTTTTATGCAAAACAACGAACCTTGCCCCATATGTATCCCTTGGTATTCTTCTGTCCTTCTTCTTGATACGATCCATCCTCGTTAACCCAAAAATGAGGGTTACCCGCACATTGAACTCCTGCCAACTGTAATACAGAAATAAACAAGTTAAATCATCAACGAACGACATCCAAAATCTCTTTAAATCAAGAATTGTATAATCCAAAAATTGTTTCAAAACCTGCAGCATTCGTAGCTCTACTTTCGTAATCTCGCGGCCGTTAATGAAAACTTGAGTGTTTCCGTTGCTAGCTTCCGGACTAATCGGACCTCCAACATTCAGATGGGGACTAATTATCTGATAAGGCTTCTCTCCTTCCTGTGGAATCCCAACACAATACATATAAACGTTTTTGACACACTCTAAGACACAAAACTCAAAAAAGGACAGTAAATATTATTATTCACCTTTCCCCAAAGTCCAGACACTTTATCATACCAATAGTCACCAGGTTTCAGCTTCTTCGGAGGGTTAGAGCAAGTCTGAAGTGTAACCAGCTCTTCAGGGTAAAGAGGCTGTCCATTAACAAACACATACTCAGCCGGTAACTGATTAGCTTCACAAAACCTCTCAGTCTTCATAATCTGTTTAACTTCCAAATCATTAAGCAGCCTCTTAAGCATCCTAGAACATTTCCCTAAACTCCCTCGCTTCGATTCATCAATAGGAAACCCGATACAAGTAACGCATTTCCTACCTTCAGGCATAGAACCCATAGCTCGAAGCACGCAGCTGCTACAATACTTTGCATCACAAACAAGACAAACTTCCTTGTCAGTAAACCGGCTTCCTTTAAAACACCGATAACAAGAACCTTTCTTCCCTTTGGTTTGAGGCTGTTTCTTAACAGGGATAACACGAATCCTCTTCTGGTGGTTATTACTAGAAGAATCCTCTTCTTCAAATCCATCATCAGAAGCAATACCTAAGAAAGTAACAACTGGTTGCTTCTTACCAGTTTCACTAACACAATCCCCAGTAACACGAGAAGATGGATAGTCCATACTCATAACCGAATCATTAGATTCCCAATCAGGTACCACCAAAGCATTCGAGGATTCATTCAAATCTAAGCTCTCTTCTTTCACTGAACCACTACTAACCCTAGACTGATCAAAACTACTACCATCACCATCCCCACAACCTTCTTCTTCGTCTTCCTCTTCAATCACAGAAGTAGGAGAAACAGTGACGGAATCAGAAACCAATCCAAGGTCACTAGATCCTCCACCACAGTTAGCTATAATAACAGAGGTAGGAGAAACCGAATCTCTAAGAAAATTCTTGCTATTGTTATTATTATTATCAAGAGGCAAAATCGGTTGAATCACAGGGAAAGACATGTCGTCGGAGATACAAACCGGAGAAACAACGGCGGCGACGGGGATTTTCTCGACGTTAATTGGAACAGCGCAAGGTATGTTGTATGATAATGGTGGACCATCGTATTCTTCAGCGAATAAACAACAATCATCAACTACTTCTTTCGTCATCTTCTTCTTCTTCAATGGCATTTTTCAATTTCTAACCCTAAGGATTTTTTTTTTGCTTCAGAAATAAGCAAATTGTAATAGGTAAGAAAAAAAAAATTAAACAAGAATCATATTTTTTTTTTTTTAGGGTTCGTTGTTGAGCTTCTTCACACAAGTGGGAGAAAGAGAGAGAGAGAGAGAGAGAGAGAGAGGAGAATGGAGAAGAAGAAAGTGTGATTGAGAAAAAGATGAAGAAACCACCACTACTACTAAGCTAGCTGGAATCTTGTGCGATAATTTTCTTTTTTTTTTTTTTTTTTTTTTTTTTTCTTTATGGAATTTTATTTTCTTAAGATCGAGGGGGGGATGAAAAAAAAAAACGTGGGACCCAGGTTTTAGAGACAAAACCGAAATTGTCTTATTCGACGTCGTTACGAGATCGGAATTTGAGCTGTCTGATCACGTGGGATCCATGAACAGTGATTTTTATTTAAAAAATAAACTTTTTCACTTCTTTTTCTTTGATTCGTTGCGAAATTTACGGTAATTTTTTTTTCTTTTTTAGGATATTAGTTGATTTTTTTTGAGTTTTACCTTCTATTTATTGGGCTTTAGTAAATCTTCAGATTTGAGATTTATGTAAGCCCATCAACGAATAATAAAGTTACCCCTTGGGCCCATTACTTAGCTACGGGGACGTTCTCTATCTCACTAGTCAGCGGGAACTTATTTTTTTTGTATTGAAACTTCGATAGAACATGTTCTTTTGTTAGCGACTGCGATTGTGCAAACGACAGTGGATGTAGGAGCTGTAAAAAAAACGACAATAAAGGACATTAATCAAGGTGACGCTGAAAAATATGGAGTTGCCACTAGAAAAAGTTCAGGCGTAATACATCGACGGAGGGATCGTTACAATAACTAGCGATTATAAAATTAATACATGTTTTCATGTCCAAAACTATCAGCGACTGACTTTTTGAAAAACTGTGTTGTTTGTCAGTTTTTCCTACTTTAGTTTCCAGTCACAGTCGTTGGGATAGTGATCAACAAAAGAACATGGCCTACGTTCTGGAAAAAAAGAATCTTCGAGAGAGAATCGTCGCGCGTGGCCAACACTCGCGTCGATTTTTTCTCCCAAATTCTTTCTTCTTCTGACCACAACCTCTTGCACCGTCGATGGGGGTTCTCCGTCGATTCCGGCAACAAAGAGAGCCCCAAGGCCCATGGTTCTTCATCCGTAAACTGCAGCATCAACAAAGTAAAGCTTCAGATCGAAATCAAGGGAGCAGCGGAAAGGAGAAGCTTCCGCGACATACCGACGGTAAAGAGCTCTATCGGCGGTGATGCGACGTGGAGTAGAAGAGGGAGATTCACGGCAAGGATCGAGAGAGGTAGGTGGTTAGATCCGAAGACTAGAGATTCTGGAGGCTTTTCACGGTCGTTGTTCGATGGGGGAGGTCGTCTCCGGCTAGGAGGAGCTAAGCCACCGTCGAAGGTTCTCAGATCTACTCCCTACCGCCTGTCTTCTCTCACATATGAGCCTGAATCTCGTCGACATGCAAAGCTCGGATCTCTTCTTCCTCCTCAAAGCTGCTCTACGGTGGCGGGATGGCAACGGATCTTGGATCACCATCTCCGTTTGACTCGTGTCGCCCAGGCTCACCGGAGGTCCTAATCCGATGAGCATCCGCAATCTCATGGGCGGCGGCTCAACCTGTGTTCTACAGTTTGGGATTATGGTTACAGATGACCGGTTTGATTTCGGTTCGTCATTAATTAAACCCGAGTCAATTTTAATTTTTGGTTTTACTTGGTTTGTTGTCTGTGGTTTAGGCCCTAAGGGGATATTGTAAATGGGCATAAATCCGGAAATAGCCCATTTATCTATAATATTGAATACCCTTTAACAAAAAAAACAAAAAAAGAACATGGCCTACGTTGGATTGTTGATGATTGTATAATAACAGTGATTAACCACTTGAGAGTGAATCAAGTTAAGTTCATGCATGTGTTTCATTGACAATTCATTTTTCTCTTCTCGGGCACCTTTCTAAGTTTGCCTTCTAATGACAAAGGTTTTTAATAGTCTTTTAACGCTCAAGATAGAATGAGACAATATGAATGGACGGAGAAATTGGTTTGACGAGAGGAAAAATGATGTTGATTTTCTAGGTTCAATTGAGAAGTGATTGGAAGTCTATGGCAAGATTAAGAGAGTGAGAAATCGGATTTTCGAAATCTAGTTGGAGCTCTATGGTAGACGGGGATCATATCCCGCATCAAGAGAAAAATGAGGAGAGGGTGAAACTCCTACATCCCAAGTTCGAGCCTCCTTTCTGCTGTTAACAACATCTTGTTAGGATGTCTGTCAGTTGGGCTTCGGTCCAGTTACTTTATCTAGTAGTCAAAAATACAAGCGGTCTGACTATCCCGAACATCCTTTATATATTAATAGAGAAGCATTCTCATCAAAAAGCTGAGATGTCGCACTCACAGAGCTTCTGTACCTTTTTAATAAATGCTTTCACTTCTCATTAAGTCATTATTATTTACATAAAGATGTCATTAAAATATATGAGGCTATGTTTTTTTCTTTTAGTTTTTAAAAATGAAAGATTTAATCAACTAATAAAATCCAAAAATATATTTAATTATCACTTCGATAACCTATTTGATTATTAAAGTAAATTGCATTTCCAAAAAAATAGAAACCATTTATTTAATTTTTTGAAATGCTAAAGATTCTCCTATTTTGTAAAAGTCTGATGACTATTCAATTATATTTAAAAAAATTAATTGAATAAATTATCACAATAATTATAAAAGTAAATTACATACCACAAAAAATTTAAACTTATTCATCTATTTAACTTTTTGAAATGCAAAACTTATTCTCCAGTTTAAAAAAATCCTATAACTATTCAAGTATATTTAAAATTAATTATCACAATATAATCTTAAAAATAAATAACATTTCACAAACAATCTTATAACTATTCACCAATTTAAATTTTTGAAAAGCAAAACATTTTTCTCCTATTTAAAAAATCCAATAAATATTTAAATATATGTGACTCAACAATCTTAACATGGTATCCATGTTATTAAATTTTTTGAAAACCCTAAACAATCATGTTTCCCTATAAGTTTTCACCAGAACTACACTTTTTGATTGTTTACCACTTTTTTTTTACACTTAGGATTAGTTTAAATTAAATCAATTAGTCTAAAACTATTTCTTTATCTATTAAATGGCATAGTGATGTAGATAACCATGTGAACGAATTTGATTTTAGAAACACAAAAATACATCAAAATTTTCTCCATTATGCGGAAATTTTTTTTCACATTTAAATATTTCATTGGTGAAACGTATTTTTACACAAAATAAATGCAAACTTGAATAAACAAACAAAAGAAACTTTACTTACAGATTTTATTTATACAAACAAATCTTAAATCTCAAACAATAATATTATTCATAATATTTATTTGATCGATATCCCGCACTATGTGCGGGTTGATACCTAGTTAGTTGGAAAATATTCAAAAATTAGACAGTGTGGTAGCACTTACCACACTTTGTTGTTTAAAATCCAAAAATTAGAAAATTGTTATTTCGACGAATTTCTGAAAACCACAAAGTTTCCGACCAAAGTTTGTCACTAATTTCCTATTTTTATTTGGTCGAATATATTTTTGTTAGAAATTTGTTAGAAATCAGTCAGAAAATGGTTGAAATTTTTTCGACCACCGGATTGGTCAGAAATGGTGGTCGGAAATTATACTATTTTCTTGTAGTGTATAGAATAATCGATATAAACTAAAAGTCCAGATGATCATCTCTCTCCTTAATTATTTTTAAGTCCCAAAGTATACGAGTTTGATATGTTTAAGATTCTCACGATAAAACAATTTTAGTTTCTCTTTTCTCAAGACACTCGAAATCAAATCAGTAACTGAAGAACACTAATATGTATCGTACTCTCGAAATAGAAAAGTAGGAAAGGATAAGGAAGAACATTGTGGTGTGTGTTGACTGCTGAGAATGAAACCCAAGACTCAAGAAGAGGCACTTGATCCCTTCTTAGGGGAGGAGAAATATTCCACCATTAATTCCTTCCTAGGTTCGGTAGACATGTCAGTGATGTCACATGTACGCTTAAATTTTTTTAAACTTCCGAAAGTGGAACACTTGATAACTCTGTCAAGCTTATGATCTTGTCATTCCGATAAACGTGTTTACCATAACAATCCATAAAATATGGTTAAGGCTTCTAACACTATAGTCAGTGGGCAGAAACAACCAAAACTTGACACATTGATAATTCCCCCTAACTTCCGCATGAGAACATTGAGAATAAATCAAGTGTTGAAAAGTATTATATATCGGGACAAAAACAAAAATCTCCAATCTTAATCATTGAGTTCTGGTCTTTCCTCTCATCACCGGAATTCAAGCCAATTATTATTAATCATTCCCCCCAAATTTCCTTTAAAGTCAAGAAAAGAAAATATATCATTGAGCTTTTGGGTCTACAAAACTGATTACTTGGTAATTATCTGCCCTTTTTCATACTCATATGATAATTCAATATTGTTGGGATTGCTAAAGACAAAACTATCTATCACAACAATTAATAGAAGTCTTTTTACCGGGGAATATCAAGGCTTTTGCATTCTTATCGTTTGAAGAGTTCACAGCAACCATGATAGGAAATGTAGTAGAATGATTTAAAAAGTGTTTCTCAATAAATGTTGATTGATTGACAAAAATAAAAATGCTCCTTCATATGTTCGTCCAATTAAGGTCATGGTATATGTCGGTTTTGGATTTGAGTTACGTGCACACACTTTCAAACTCATGATTTACATCAAGGTCACATTTCATAATGAATCAATTCGAATAGAAAAATTTGTAAAACAAAATTAACGTTACCGTATTAAAACATGTACGTGTATACGAAGGCACGTATTTATAACTTATGATATTCTTGAGAAAGATAATAGAAGTCAATGGGTGCAAGTAAAGAGGACTTTTACGTCATTTAGAAAATGGATTACCCCACCGCACACGGCACGTAATTGTCGATAACGAACAAGGCTCGTGACCGGACGGTGACTCGAGCCCGAGAGTCGACATCCAGGAACTGACAAAATACTATTAACCCTTTCCTTTTGTTTTCTCCTTTTATCGTACGTAAACGTGAACCAACGATAACACGTTCACACTAAATCTATATTTTTCTCTTTAGTTTTCTGTTTTAAAATTGCTTATGTCATCTTCACCATATGGTTCATAAATTTGCTTATGTAATAAATTGTTTCTGTGAAGTTTTGTATTTAGCTCGATACAGTTGTAATATAGATTGTTTAATAAAAGTTTTTAGAAGGAACAAAAAAAATCGAATTTATAAAATCTCTTTTTCTCTTTTAATTGATGTATATACTAGAGTTGTAATTAGTGTAAACTCAATGTATATGCATGAAAACAAAATCTTTAGCATGTTAAGCCAAGAATTTCTAGCTTCTAGAAATGAAATGTTGAGAAATAAACCAAGAAAACTAGAGATTACTTAAATGAGAAAAAGATTATCTGATTCATACTTCTCATCTGTCTTGGATTGGATAAGGATGAGCTTACCAAATAGAAAGAAGATTGTGAAATTAGTATCTTGTCGGTAATTGAATGTTTGTGTACACATGAAGACATGTTTATCAATCTCTAGTTGGATATATTTAGCAAAAACATGAGATAATGCTCAAAAATTTTGATCCATCCATTTGATATCCGGTTATACTGATTCTTCAAAAAGTAGTTTTGTCTTTGTTAGGACAAGAAGCACAAAAGACCAAATTTGGTTAGATAACACAAATGACGCAGTTCGAGCGGTTCAACAACTATTGTACGTAACTACTCTGTTTGCTTATTAGAGTCTTAAATATAACTTTTGCCCAAAAAAAAAAAATAATAAGAGTCTTAAACCAATATACTGTACTAAAGATATTGTTTCACTTTAAAAAGAAAAATTGTTAAACAAATATTGTTCGTCCATATATGAAGGTGTATATATAGATGAATAACGGAAAAAAAAATGGAGTTAAAAATGAATTGAATACTATTTAGTTCATTATTTTGTACTCAATTTTTATTTAAAAATTCACAATTTTTATTATTTATGGTTTGTCTAATTTTTTCAAAATTTTTAGTCAAATGAGTTAAATCTCTTTTAAACTTTGGTCTAAAAAAACCTTTTTTGGTACAAAAACCATCATAATACAACCATGAAAACAAATTAAATGATAAAATAATATGTACATAATTTTAATGATGACTTTTAGGATATATCTCTTTAATGAATTTGATAAGAGTAGAAGTGACCAACCTTTTCAATTGAAAGTCTTACAAGCTAACAAATATAATCGGTCACATTCCTCCTTTAATACATGCGTAACCGTAATCAACTATCATCGTTTTGATAAAACTCTAAAATACAAGAAGGTATTTTGACTTTTTTTTAAAAAAGTTTAAACATCAGCCATTAATTTGTCATAATTTTTTGTTGAACTGAATAAATCTCATCATTATAAGAAAAATTAGATATCTTTCCAAAAATGTTACATAATTTGGATTCTTAGCATAAATTTCTCAAATTTAAAACGTATAACAGTAATGAGATATAAAAGATTAAATTTGTATACAGATGATAGATAAATTACAACACTGAATTTACATCATTATCCAATTTTCTTTCCAATCAACATATTATTTTTTAAAAACCAATTTTGGGCTACTTGACCAATTGACCCCCAAAAAAAAAGAAAAGGCATAATTATTCGATTCAATAAAAGTGTGTATTTCAATAATAATAAAACCAAAACGACTTTTTGAGCATATTGTTATGCTGTCCACTCACACACGCATCAACAAAAAAATAAAATAAAAGTAAGCTCAAACCCGGTCAAAGATATCCCAAGTTGCTCGTTGACCACTTAAGGGTAAATTCGTCATTTCAATTCTCTTCCCACGCATTTTCCCAAGGGCTTTTTCGTCTTTAAAAACAAATAGACATCCACTAGGCGCACGTATCTTCTTCTTCTTCTTCCGTCTTTAATTACTCCCCGTGATTGTTATTATTTCCGCGATTAGGTGAAACAAATCCACCGGAAAAATATATTCCGATCATAACTTCATCGTCGGAGAGAAACTGATATAATTTTCGAAGCTTCTTTTGTATTCTAGAATAATCAAATCGTAAGAAGATGAATAGAAACCTCACAGAACAAGAAGGTATTTTGACTTTTTTTTTTTTTTTTTTTTTTTAAAGTTTAAACATAAGCCATTAATGGAGGAATCAGTTTCTCTCTCTCTCTCTCTCTCTGTATTTACTTTATTGTGTATACAGTTGGGAAGCTTTGAGAGCTTTTAATAGCTTTCAACTAATTCCAACTGGTTTCTTCGAGGTCTTAGGGTTTTAGCTTCACTACAGAATTGAATTGAATCCCATGGGGTCTCGTTTTATGTTTTTTCAGAACGTTGAGATCCGATTATTCAATCAACGATGATGATTTCTCATAGATTGGATTTGATTTTGGTGATCATAATCGTAATCGGAGGAACCTCCGCTGCTAATTTCACCGAACCTTGTAACGGGAGATGCGGTAGATTGAGTCTGCCTTATCCTTTTGGGTTTACTCCTGGTTGTGGCATCAAATTCAATTGCTCTGCGGCGGGGAACGCAGAGATCGGAGGCTTTTCCGTTCAAAACGTGACGGAGAACAGTATATTCGTCAGCCTCCCACACAATTGTACTCGTAAGATCGAAGATATGACTCCGCTATTCAGCGAGCAATTCGCGCCGACGGTGGAGAACAGTTTCTTAATGGAGGAGTGTAACAAGACAACCGACGGATGCTCCATCAAGCAGAAGTTTTTGGAGGATGTGCTGAAACTGGAAAGCTGTGATTCCACTGGAAACATTAGCTGTTTCTCTTTAGATAGTAACTCGAGTTCGAAAAAGTTTTTTTTCGGTATGAATGAATTGAGGAACAGTACTTGTAGTTTGTTGTTCTCTTCCATAGCTTTCGAGTCTGTAGGTTTGAATGAGGGTATAGCGTTAGAGTTTGAGCGAGTTAGGTTAGGTTGGTGGCTTAACGGAGACTGCAAAAACAAAAACAGTCCTTGCGCTGCAAACGCCAATTGTACTCACGTTGACACTCCTGATGGGAAGGCTGGATACCGTTGCTCGTGTGACGAAGGTTACCACGGAGATGGATATACCAATCTTTGCCAGAGAGGTTAGTCAATCTGAGATTAAGTAGTGAGAGCACAAAGGTTTATTTTTTTTGCTAATTGGTTTCTTCTATACTCTTTGCAGTACTACCGGAGTGCCGCGGTTCAAAGCTGGTTTGGAGACATTGTAGATCGAAGCTTTTTACTATTGTAGGAGGTAACGGTCGCTTTAGTGTTTGTGACATTTTTAAGTTTTTGTACTTTATGGATGTTTGACTAGGTTTATTATTCATTTGCTATATTTAGGAACTATTGGTGGAGCATCTTTGCTAGTTGGCTTGGCTCTTTTGTACTTTTGTAAACGGAGACGGTCTACTCCCTTGAGAAGCCATTTGAGCGCAAAGCGTCTTTTGTCTGAAGCTGCGGGTAACTCAAGTGTTGCTTTTTTCCCTTACAAGGAAATCGAGAAAGCGACAGATGGGTTTTCTGAAAAGCAGAAGCTAGGAATAGGTGCATATGGTACGGTCTATAGAGGAAAGCTCCAAAATGATGAATGGGTTGCTATCAAAAGACTCAGACACAGAGATTCAGAAAGTCTTGACCAAGTCATGAATGAGATCAAGCTTCTTTCCTCAGTGAGTCATCCGAATCTTGTCCGTCTCTTAGGATGCTGTATTGAGCAAGGCGATCCGGTTCTCGTTTATGAGTACATGCCAAATGGAACTCTGTCGGAACATTTACAAAGAGATAGAGGGACTGGTCTTCCATGGACCCTGCGCCTCACTGTTGCCACTCAAACAGCTAAAGCTATCGCTTATCTCCACTCTGAAATGAATCCACCGATTTATCACCGTGACATCAAATCTACCAATATCCTTCTTGATTATGATTTCAACTCCAAAGTTGCGGATTTCGGACTCTCTAGACTGGGAATGACTGAAACTTCCCACATATCAACGGCTCCTCAAGGGACTCCTGGTTATCTTGACCCGCAGTATCATCAATGCTTCCATCTTTCTGATAAGAGCGACGTCTACAGCTTCGGTGTAGTCCTTGCCGAGATTATAACAGGATTGAAAGTTGTTGATTTCACTCGTCCACATACTGAAATCAACCTAGCAGCTCTTGCTGTTGACAAAATCGGATCAGGTTGTATCGATGAGATTATTGACCCGATTCTTGACCTGGAGCTCGACGCATGGACTCTCTCATCGATACACACCGTGGCTGAGCTCACATTTCGATGCTTAGCTTTCCACAGTGACATGAGACCGACTATGACTGAAGTAGCAGACGAGCTCGAACAGATAAGGCTCAGCGGTTGGATCCCGAACATGAGCTTGGATTCACCGAACGGTTCTCTCCGGTCATCTGATCAGGGAAGCGAAAGATCGACTAAAAAACCATCAACAGGAAGTAGAAGAGTCATTATCCCTCAGAAACAACCCGAATCCCTAGCTTCCGTTGAAGAGATTAACGATAGCTCACCTGTGTCAGTTCAAGATCCTTGGTTAAGTGCACAGAGCTCACCTTCGACAAATACATTATTGGGTAACATTCCCAGGTGATAATGAAGATCTAAAAAACACTTTTACCACACTTTCTTGTTTATAAATATAAGTCCCTCTACGTGTAGCTTTTACATCATTCAGTGTTGATAATGATAAGTAGAGATATTAACAATGAAGAAAACAGGGTTTATGCATGAGTTATATAATGTAAACGATCTTGAAACAAGATCTTTCAAGCAGGTACCACATAAAGTTTATTAAAAATCTTCTGATCTAAGGTATCTTACATATCGCTACCGTAAACAAATTAGTGGTTATATTATAAAACAGATTAATTTAATTTAAATTGTTCTGATTGAATTTGAGATAGGATTCGAACGCGTTTTTAGCTATTAGTGTCTTCATGAGTTGCTAACTAACACGGAAACTAACACGGAAACTAACACGGAAACTAATACTACATGGAAATCCATTCATTTTTTTTCTTCTTTTTATAATGTCCCAATTATAAAATAAGCTTGTCCCTAAAACAAGAAAGTTTATAGCATGAATTAGTTAGCCAACCACCATTATTAGTCTATCTATAGTCTACAGTCTACACCTATGTGGAGTAGGAATCAACTACAAAAAAAAAAAAAAAAAAAAAAAAGGATTTTGATATTATCGTTATTTGTCTTAAGTCATTAGTAGAGTCGATTTGGCCTTAGAGTCAACAAATTAGACCAAAAACGTAATGTTACTCTTATTCGATAAACTTTACTCATCAAAAACATTCCCGGAAATTAGGAATAAAAATGACCTAGCTTATTTAGAAACATGTGATAACATATGTTATTGATAGCAAGATTGTAAGTTTATAACACCTTAAATCGAAATTCAGATTTAATATTTAGCTCATCATCTTCATCGGTTGGTTCCCGATTTTTTTTTTTCTGTTGTGAGCTCAATTTTTGTTTCTTTCCAGCGCTAACGGTTTTATTGTTGTAATGTAACAAACACAACAAAACTGAACTGAACGTCATGCAGCATTGGATGTTGGGCCTCGGAAATCAGTATGACAATTTACTTACTGTATCCTGTATGCATTTTGAAGCCTAACAAAGTAAGTAGAAATTACTATTCGGTTTACATTATACTATACCCGGCCGATTTAAACTTTGTAAACCTTTTTTTTTTTGTACTCACTTAATTTTTTTTGTTTTTTTTTTTTATCTTGTAATGAGATATTTATTGTGACTAGTCAATACCAATTGTTTGAGTCTTAACTCTTAGAATTTCCATCAAATAAAAAATAAGAAGTTTGTTGATAACTTGTAAAGAAACTAAAGTAACTCAAAAAGTGGCAATAATTGCATTATTTATTTGTACCGTATGATGATTTATCTTATGGATATAGATAGGTACCCGATTTTGATATTAGGTACAATTTCTTAAAAATATTAGATATCGTTTATCAATCCATCACGGCACCAAAAAGTCTATATTCCACTATCATTTCGCTGAGGTAACTTTTTTTTGCTGACATTTATCAAAATCTTTTTAGAAAACAGTAATAATTAAACAGCATGTTGGCCCAAAAGCTACGATAAATATTCTCTATCAATCAATATATATATATATATATATATTGCTTAAGATACATTAAAAATAATATTCGAAGGCAACTAAACAGTGTTTAGTTGATGTAAAACACTACTTATGTAAGGGCAATAGTAGACATTAGAAACACACAAAAAAATTGTTGGAAATTCTAAGAGTTTGTCAACACAATCGAAGATAAACGTGATTTTCCCAAATATACCTTATGTAAGGGCCATAGTAGACATTAGAAACACAAAGCAAAAAGATATTAAACCAAAACGAAGAGAACAAAATCTTAAACTAAGAACAAGAGAAAACAAACCTTAAGAATTACACTAATACATTGCTAATGTTATTTATAAAAGATGTGTACGGCCAACCCAAAAATTACATCTTCCTTGTCGAACCAATCTTTCAAAACCAAAAAACAAAAACTTTACCAAAAAGAAAGATCACTAAATGTACCTCAAACATGCTTCCGGATATGAGGACGAAAACTGATGTGCCTAAACTACACTAGCTCTAGATATATAGTCCATTTACTAATCCCTTGAAGATATTAGAGAATTAAGAGAAAATATTACTATTTTTTTTTAAGTAATGACTAATGACGCGAAATCGGTTCCATTTTTGAAATTGATTTTCATGCTTCTTTCTTAAATTTGATTTATTTTGATCTTTTATAATCTGGCTTAAAGACGACAATAGAGCCCAATAAATCCTACCTAACCTACTATACCTTTGAACGGTACCTACATTTATAAGACTTTTCTCTGTGTTTTCTTTTTATAATCTTCTCATAAACTTTAAGAAATTATTAGATATATTTTTTTACTCGAGTTAGATATTTAATTTATATGCTTTTGATACACGCCCTTACTTTTGTGGATCCTATCAAAGACTATAACTATAGATTTTTTTTAGTAACATTTTCAACTTTTTCTGGATGTTGATTCTTCATTATTGCCGGTATACATGTAATACCTAATCATTTACCATTTATCATAATCCGAGGTAATGATGTATGCAAGATATTTTCTTATACAAGATATGTAGGCAAATATCTACTTACTACTTTTAGCTTTGTAACTCAGTTTACTAATTGAAATCAACGTACTGGACATTATTTAGTCTAACTAAGTGCCTAATTCTAACTCTTGTTGTACACGTCAAGAAAAAATATGGAAGAGACGACATAAAGTTAATGTAGATATCTCTATATGTACGTGCGTAATTTTAAGCCTAATTAAGAGTACTATGGAATATATATAATTTCTTATTTATTTTTGGTAATAAAAAGATCTTGTAAATTTTGCAAGCGCAAGTTAACAGTGGAAATATAAACTATGAAAGGACAACAATTATTGAGAGACATAACCACAATGGCACAATCTACTATTTAGTATTTACAGTATGAGAAAACAGCATGACTCATATAACCTCATTAGGCCTCGACAACCTTTTGTCAATGGAACAACGTAGGCAAGAGAAAAGGAGAAATAGAAATCAAGATTAAATAAATTCGAATTTGTCAGGTCTTGATAGAGTGGCCAACACCGGGGCTGTGACCTGGTTCAGTAGGCCGGAAAGCATCAACACCATAGTTGTCATTGCTCCTCATCGTCTTGATGCTTCGTTGAAGATCATCTGATTCATTGAGAGTGTCCTTGTGATGACGATGATGATGATGATGATGATGATGATGGTGATGGTGACGGCTTGAACGTTTCTTACATGAATAATCTTCTGGATGATGACACATCAAACGACTACCCTGCGCCTCGTTGATGAGTACGCAGAAAATTAGAATAGTAAGGAAAAGGTAAATTACACGACGGGTCTTTGCCATATCCAGACTAGAAATATATATAAAAATATAATATATGTTTTTGTTTACTTAGGTTTAAAAGTCTTTGATCGTGAGTAGTAGTGAGTAATATAGATGTATTATGAAAGGTTTAAAATAATGATTTAAGAGTTTTGAGATTGAATCTGCGGCTATTTAAAGACAAAGTGGACTTTAAACGATTGATTCCGATGTTCCTAAGTTATTATTGATGGAAAACGACCGTACCCTTTACTGTTCGTGGAGCATGCAAGACCCCATATCTGATTATTATTGTAATCTAGGACTTATATATTTATTATACGCATAAATATTTTATTCTCGTACCATTAAACTTTGGAACATTTTTGTTAATTAGTACATTATTTTATTTGAATGACATATTGTTCTAAGTTATTCGATGTGAATCTATAGGTGGGTTTAAGCAGAGTATTTGATGCCCATGTTTATATATTGAAAAGTATACAAAATTAAACTATCTTCTTCACCGTAGAATTTTGCATGACGATAACAAAAACATGCCAAAGCCTTTCTAAAAGCTTTCAATAGAAATTATAACTGCAATAAAAATGTGTAGTAAATGTATATCCAAGAAGATCAAGCTTTGTATAGAAACAAATTGGTCTATTAGCCTAAAGTTTATACTAGTATTAACCAGTACAGAAAGACAATACGTTACGTTTGGCACCGATATTAAAAAGAAAAAGACAAAAAACAGAGAACAAATTACAATAACTTCATTTACCGATCTATGTCTTTCATTGCATGAGACTCATGATCTATGCTGGCTTCTACCATATATATATATATATTTTTATGAAAATTATTTATCTTCATAAAATTGATTACTAGCTAACAATATACAACACATTAAACCAAAAAAACAATATACAACAAAGAGAAAATACGGGAAAATGACTTCGCTTTAATTTTTTTTTTTATATAACTTCTTTATACTGTAATAAATAATTGTTTGGGATTCTTTAATTTGTCTTATTATGATCTGTGTTTCTTAACTATACCTTTTTTTTTTCTTCCTTTTCCTACCTCTTTTTCGTCCGAACTTTCGCCATATACATTCGCTCCGTTACCAAAGTTTAAGGCAATGATAATATTTAAGAATTTTAGAGTTAAGGTTAAAGAGACTAAAGTTAACTGATCATCTTTAGAATCACTAAATAAACGTTTAAAGAGACTATCTAAATTGGGCGAGACACCTAAATTGCCCCTTTTCATATTTTTGGTAGTCGTATTTGTTTTTCCAAAACGTTTGAGATTTAGGTCTTTGATCTCTTCGAGTCGGGATCAGAGTAGGCTGAATTAGTGTTTTTGCCATCACCGATGTTTGGAAACTCGTGACTTTATAGAATGGGCAACTAGCTAGTATAGTACCGGTTAAATTATTGATACGGGATAGTAAACTCACACACACACTTAATATGTGACCCAAAAACAAAAAAAAAAGGATACGAAAGATACGTAGGAATATGATACAAAGTAGTGAAATATTGTTTTAAGAGACGATGAGACATAAACATGTGAAAAACTGAAAAGGTTTTGCTGGAAAAAAATGAGGTTGTAATGGCTTAAGATGCACACTCTATGTTCGTGTGTTTTATATATTTTATTAATTTATGGTATTAATTGATGGTTAATATTGATGTTCAGACTCGCCGCAATGAAATAAAATGTTCGATATTCAGGGAAAGTTGTAAGCATTTGCATGTTAGTTTTGCCTCCCTGTCTAATATTCTCTTCTTTTATTATTTTTTTTCCTTCTTTTGCTAAACTAAAAGTATCCCAATTATATGATTTTGACGAATTAAATTCTCATATTTATTATTTTAATGGTGTTTTATTTTCCTTGAAACGAAATGTTATAAATAACTGTCAAACTGTAACGAAAGGTATTCAAGCACAAACGATAGAGCTACCTCAGCATGAAAGTCAAATGTGTCTAAATCTCTTTGATTACGCATATCGTATATATCCCAATCTCAGAATCCTGATGCTTATCCTTGAATTGGATTATGATTAAGAGCTTTTAGTGAAAATACTATAAAGTTGATACCAAGTTAAAACATGAACGACGATGGAAATGGAAGTATAGTGAGACCTTTGAAGAGGATCATCACGGCTAGCGTGAAAAGTCACTTTCAATATGTATTATTCCTTTGTTGAACGCGAGATTAGGACCAATGTGAATGAAGTTGCGATTGTCACAAAACATACATATCAATTTGCTTCGAGGTACTGCAAAACCCAAAACCAAGTGCTGTTTCATCCATTTAAATTCTCGTGTACTCACTTACAGCCAGTATCGTGCCATCGTGGGATACTTTGCTTCGGCAGAAGAATGTCGTCGTTTGTTACTTGTCTTCTTTGATATAGGAAACTGAATATTTGAGGAACCATTTTGTTAACGGATATACAGTCCAATCAAAAGCACAATAAATGGATAAACAACTATCGTGATAAGATTATAATATGATCGTTTTTAAGAATGATGACACAAGTCACAACACAATACACAGCCTTCTAAATGTGCTTCTTTCGGATCTGCATCTTTATCTTTCTATTACTATCGTATGGGCTTTCTTTGTCATTTGGGATTGACATTGTTTCTTGGGCTTTAAGGTTTATTTTGTTTATTTCTTTTTCATCACATTTTGTTTATAACCTCCTAAATTAATTGAAAAATTCTTAAACCAATAATCACACAATTACTAAATGTTCTTTTGTGGTAAATAAATCAATGCATATTTAAACTTAAAGAAGAAAAATGATTGTACAATACTTTTAACTCTAATTAATTACGAAGTCATTTTTAACATCATACTCCCTCTGTTTCAAAATGTAAGTTGTTTTGGAGATTTTTTTTTGTTTCAAAATATAAGTTGTTTTCCAACAACCAAGACAAAAAGCAAATTAAAAGCTTTACTATTGAGAGTTTCCAAGAATCACGTTTTACTATTTTTTTTTTAAACCATTTATCTTTTTTTTTTTTTTAATTAAATGGTAAGACAAAATCATGAGTTTTTTTAGAGATTACAAAAAGCAAAAATTATCTTAATATGTGTGCATTCAAACAAAACAACTTACATTTTGAAACAGAGGAAGTATTAAATATACACAATATTTGTAAATATGACTATTAGTCAATACAAATTATTATATCAACATTGTATTCTGTACTACAAACTTCAATTTATTTGATAAATGGGTCAAACATATTCCATGATACACACTCAATGATGATATCGTACTTTGTACTTAAAAGTGCTTTTGAATAAAAAAACTCAACGGTGGCAAATGCACAAAACAGCCTTGCAAATCAAATTTAATTAATACATAAATGAGTTTGTTTGGTGGCGCATGAGATTTTCTAACACCAAATATCATATATGGCCTCCTCTCATTTCCAGTAGCCAACTAACTCTTTTTTTCTTTTCCTGAATTTTTTTAAATATAATTTTCTTATAATCATTAGGATTTTAATCTATTGAATAAAGAGTGCATTAAGTTATTATATAGTGGTGCACATAAACTAAGTAGGTCCATTCAAGGGACTTCCGAAAAGGCAGGAGCCAATTAGAATAAAGTTCAGATTCCACTATATATATATATATATATATATATATATATATATATATATATATATATGAAGTGTAATAAAAGATGCACACAGTTGAAATAAAAATGCAATTTTCTTATACCCATCAAACTCAATTCCAATAGCACTTTCTTATACCCATCACAGTTAGAAAGATGTTTGATTTAGTTTTGGATGGTTATTGTTATGGTTGAGTTTACCTAGAATAATAATTTTTTTTTGAAAAATGTCCTTTTTAGTGTGCCTATTTTCAAAGTTCGATTTCAATCACTGTATGTTGCAAAACTAGAAAGCAAGTGGTTCTTCTTCTCTGATACCCAATTCACAAGTGGCAAGTCTCGTGAGAAGAATAAAATTTTCTTTTAGTACAATGTTGTTCCTTTTTTCTTCAATCATTTCTTTATATTTTCATCTATATATGAGTTTTCTTTTCATTACAAATGAATTTTTATCTCATGAAAAAACGGTACAAAATTTCAAACAGTCAAATGAAAATGGTAGTAAAATGGTTAAAACAATACGAAATAGTCGTTAAGAGAGAAGCTTCTATTTTGATAGACATATGCGCGACCAACTGCTAACTATTGGGCTTACGGGAGATAGGCGATATGATGACGGGTTACAAGCATGGTTTAGCACAAGAGTTTAAGTTTTAAAGTTAATTCTTTCTATGATTCTGTTCAAAAAACTTTCAACTCTACAATGCATTTGATGTAACACAGCTATTTTTCTTTTGAATATAATTTAACATTAAATTCAAAAAAAAAAGAAGCTTCTATTTTGATAACAGAAAAACTAATTTCGTAAATCTTTTAGTATTACTGCAGCAGTACTAGCCTTACTAAGTTACCATTCAAAGCTAGCCAAGCTAATTTTTCAGCAACACATAGAAATAGGACACAGATTCCTTTACCTTTACGCATAGTTTGAAACACAGTGAACGATTTTATAAACAATGTAACTATTAATAATTTTATCCATACCACGAAATTATATGATAGTAGGTTGTATTCACACCACATGCATGATTAACAACTTTACTTTTAAAACTAAAAATTACGACGATTAGTTTAGCCTATATTCAAGAAACTTGAAGTATGTTGAGGAATATATACAAGAAAAAGAAGAAGAAAAAAAGATATAAATGAAGTAATATACGAAATGAACGCAAAGGGTTACTGAAATGATTTTGTCCTTTCTTTTAGCCGGCCACATAATATTTTAGTTAAGCGTACTAGTACTAGGACTATTGAACAAACATCAAATTAACAAGAAAAAAGGAGTACTACTAATTAATAAATGAAACGAACACGATGCTAATATATAATCCTCCTATACTGGTTGTTGAAGCCTACGAAATATTTTTAGCTGCTAGACTGAGAATCTTTTAAGCACTATTCGAATCTCACTCACCATCTGAAATTACTTTATGTTTTATTTATCATTGTACTTAACGCTTTTTGGTCCAAGACCATTCAATTAATAAATCCCATGATATTTGGTTTCTTTGTGTACGGTTAGCTTTTAGAAATGTATATAGAATTTGCCGCATGTATATAGCTTACCTACCATTTCAAGCTCAAGTTGAGCATTTCTATAATAAACAAAAGGACTCTAGACACACTTTCATGTAATTTAGTAAAATCTCTATGATCTTGTAAAGTTCCCGATCGAGACCCTCGATTTGGTCCCTCTATTTTCTGTCCATTTTACTAAATCTACATTTATTGGAAGATCACTTCGCTAATTAGAAAAAACACACATGAAATTAATTATTAACTTATCACACAAAATATACTAATTTTCCCGAATAACATCCATAAACTACACAATGTTTTTTCAAATCATACTTGTTCCACTCAATTTTTTGTTTCTTAATTTAACATACAAAAAATAACTTGTAACTACACTAAATTTCGTAAACAAGTTCAATTTTTGTTTTTTTTGTCTAACACTAGTTCGGTTTTTTAAGATCGTTAAAACCATAATATTTCCGTTACTAATAAATCGGGGATTAAGTTAGTGTCAGAAACCCGGGCTTATCATGTGGTAGTCTTATAGACAACAAATGTAATCTGTTAAGTCCCCTTTCACACACTTGTTATGGCTATCAACTTGGTGCTGAAACTTTAAAATGTCATTAGCATTACTTCACTTAGGAATGCAATTTTATTGTTGTTGGAGATGTTTCCAGGTCTTGTGTCTTCTTGAAATCAAATAATTTGATGATTCCGGCCAAGATTCTATATGATCATTCGGAAAAAATTTATTGTCTTCTCATTCATGGTTGTTGCCATAACGTATGTTTTAAATAAAATCTTGGTTGAAAACGATTTTAGGTAAAAAGTTTTACATATACAACAATTTGCGATAAGCCTCCATATATAAGTTTAGACATGGCACTGGCTTCCGGGCACACGAAAACCAAATAATGAAATCAAATCTCGATCAGATGAGGATTGAGTCAAGTTCATCCATAGCAATGGACCTACCCGTAAGCCAAAAAAAAAAAACAAGAAATACAACATTTCTGATGAACAATAATTTCCTGTATGATTTTTTTGATAAATATGTGAATTTCATTGAACTAAAGGTTCGCAGAACTTACAAAAGCTGGATACAGAAGTTACTTCTTGCCAAAAAAAACAAAAAACAAGGAAGGAACCAAACAGAGGTATATATCACGTCTAAACCTACTTTAACCACAACGCCATAGCGCCCTTAAACTCATCACGAATATATATAAGTCAATTAGAATGCAAATGGATTAAATGTCACCATAAAATATCAATTATCTTTTATGGTGAATACTTCTTATGGCGCATTGACATTGTCGAAAAGAGAAAAAACAACTTATAATGCGAATTTGCGAGTTTTTCTCAATTATTCGTTGTGTCTTAAGTTTGTGTATAGGAACTGTACATTAGTATTTTATAAATCTTCTATATACTGTTAATAGAAATGCATCTTGCAGGTATTCTTTATTGTCTTTTTCCTTCTTCTTCTTAATCATGTAGACCCTTCTTTTACTTTGTATAGATTGCTTATTCCTCAAATATTCGCTTCCGATCCGTCTAAACCTCTTCTAAACCTCTTACAAACAAATTAAAAGGTTTTAACAAAAAACAAATTAAAAGGTATCATAATTTTTTTTTTTTTTTGTTAACTCAGGGGTAATCCCAAGCCCACATAGGCCCAGACTAATCCCCTGGGGAAAGGACAACCCATGGGTAGGCCCCCTTCCGGGTTTTCAAATGGATCGTAAGCAAGGATCCATACCCATGTGGATGTCCGAATATTCGTGAGATAGTTCCCTCCAGCAGGGTTCGAACCCGGATTGTGCTTGCAACCAGGGCCCATCCTTACCATTAGGCCACGAAGATCCGGACAAGGTATCATAATATTACGTACGTAGTACAAACTTTTAGGTTTTCGTCCATGCAAAATAAGGTAAATGTATTCGTTAAATCTAAAAAGGCCTAGGGAGACATAAGGTATTCTTTAGTAGTGGTCCAGTGGAAGTAGAATCCAATAGATTAGAAGATGTTCAGTTATTCTGTTGAATGAAATTATTATACCAAATTATTGTAAGGATATATACATAACAAGGAAATAATATTGTTTCTATTTCGATATTGGTTTGCAGTTAGAGTTAGATATATTCAGTTGATCAAGTCAATGAGACACCACCTCCTTATAAAAATGCATAAATAAATAGATAGGCTTTTCAATTATATAATTTGAGGGTGATGAATAAAAAAAGGATCAATTTTATTTCTTTAAGAAAAAAAGAGGCTGCTTGTAAAATAAGATGGATTATAGAAACTTAGTTTAATCAACTAGATATTATTACAATCACAGAATCACACTTGCAAGAAACTGAATATGAAGAGAAATTACGTAAATTAAATACATATTGATGATAGGAAAAAAATCCATATTCAGAAAAAAGAAAAAAAAAAAAACCAAAAAGATAGCACAGCCCAATCCTGTATTCAGTAAGGGGCAAAATATATAAAATAAAAGCACATTAATATGTGTAGTCACATAAACCATGTTCTTCTTCGTTAATTGTGTACGGAATGTCCAATACCAGGGCTATGTCCAGGTGCCGTGGGTCTGAAGGTATCAACCCCGTGGCTCGGAGGTGACTCAAGTTGCTCAGCCGGGGACGATGGCAGCGCAGTACCATCAGCTCCGAGTTCCCCAGCCGTCTTTACGGTAGACATGGTGAGTGTTCGGCCTTCAATGGAACCAATACTGATAGTCAAAAGCAAGATAATTGCAAAAAGATAAACATTAATTCTCGCCATTGATATATAAACTGAGACGAGAATTAGAAAAATAAAATTTAAATTATAGAATATAGTCGAAGGCGAATATGTATTATGTGTTGGTCAGTTGGTGCATGAAACCCTCTTGGACCATTTGGTCTATTTATAGGGATGAAATTTTCATCACATGGGCGCAACACTTGAGAGTTAAATTAAATATTAAGTATTAAGTATTAATTTTTTATACGGACACTTGACTAAAAGAGTCCGTGTGCTTTACAACTATTAAGTATTAATTTTTTATCAAAACAAAAAACTATTAAGCATTAATTAATTGTATCTAATTATTTTTATTTTTTTCATAATTCATATAACTTGACCTTTCATGATTTAAACTTAGTTGTCCTTTCTCCTGTATATGGATATCCTCTTACAGATCCTATTTTTTGGAGTTCTAGGTTACTTTCCCCCATGCAATGTTTTTTTTTTCCACAAACCTCCTTGTAATATATAAGGTAATCATTTACGAAAATTAAACTTTTTTAAAAAGTGTGATAAAAGAATTTTGGTAAATTTAACCTATATATGAGCTTAACCATTTCAAACCAAACAAATCAGCTGAACTATTTGAAGTACAAGAAATCATAAAGAAAAGTTGATTGTAAAGAAAAAATGGAAAACTGTAACAACAGTTTTAGTTTTACAAAAGAATCTAAATGGGAGGCGAACGTTGGCCATTTTGCAGGTGCGATCGTCATCTTGATCATGTCCGAACAATCAGTCTCAAAGCAAGATATACTTATCGGATGCACTCTATTGTTCATGTGTTGAGAGAGACAAAAGATATATATAAATTGAAAAGTTTGGCTTACTGGTTACACACTCTATTATAATCCTTTTGCGGAAACCAAAATTTTAATTGCTAACCCTTTTTCAAAAGAACTTTGTTTGCTTTCTGTTAAGAGTAAAAGGGTTGGCTAGGCCCAGGGGAGTGATGGAGGCCAAGTTTAGTTGTTAGAAAACCCAAATCCACAACACATGGTAATGCAAAACGTACGATCGTGATGTTTGATAACTTGACATCAAGCTAAGCAAGTAAGCATAACACAAAGATTATCTCCTTGTAAGTGTCAATTCTATTTTATTTTACTCGGAGACTTATCTGTAGTTTTTACTTTTGACATGTACAGTTACGACGAGCAACATGTGATTTTGTAATGTCCAGGACTCTCTCTTTGTATGTGGGATTCAGACGTCTTCTGAAATGTGAGTTTCATCTTCGTTGAACAGTCCGTTTCTTATTTTATCATTTTTGAAAACTCTTCAGAGGTTTGTTTTTTTAACTGATTCCATATTAGCACGTGTTTTTCAGTGTATTTTTTTTTCTTTTCTTTTTGGTGTCATTTTAGCATTAATTTGTTATTCTGTCAAAAATTCACGAGCTAATTAAAATTTTAGTGGATGAACAGTTTTCAAATTTTAGATGATGTGTTTAAAAAAATTTCATAAAATTATTTGAGTCAAATTATCCATTTTTTTTATTAATAAGACCAAAATTGTTATATATTTTATTTATTTTTAAAGTTAATATCTTTCTCTTAATATAGAAAATTAATCTAATATGATAATATCTATAATAATAAACTAAATGGTGGTTGTCTAGTGGTTTCCACGTGAGGAGGAGTTGTCCTGTTGGTACAGGTCCGGAATCATCTATACTATTAATTGAAAAGTATAAATAAGAGAATATATAAAAAAATGATTTTTACATGAAATATTATTATTTTAGAGTACTATAGAGGGTGTATCCAAACAGATTTAGATACAGAAAAATTGATTTACTTGGATATCTATTAGGATCTTGAACAAGAAAAATTGTGATTGTGACCGTCAAAGTAAATTAGAATCATTTTAAGGTAGATGTAACAAAGTTGTGGTTTAAAAAATGTTTGCCACATTATTGTAGATGATTTAGCTTAAACTTTCAAGTATTTCTTGGACAGTACTATAAACTTTGGTTCATGGTTCGATATATGTAGTATATTTCCTCCACTTTATCTTCTAATACCAAAGCATCTAAGATGCACATGGGAGCGGTAATTCGTTTACACTCTTCTAAATCTCTAAAATGTATTACCTACTTAGTTTGAGATATTAAATTTTAATAACTATAACCATGAAAATAGAAAATATATATAAGGTGGTATTAATGCATATAATTATATATGTCTTGATCAGTTACAAAAGAAATTCATTATTTTCATTTTTTTGCAAAATTAGGACTCACTCAGTCAAGACCATAGTTATTCGGATCTATCATAAAAGAGTAAAGATACCGCACGACCCCTCGACTATGCACTGTCAAGATCTAATGATTTGTCTTACTATATATTAACAAAAAATCATAATGTTGAACTTTGTTTTTAACTAATAATTATATTTTATTTGTCTTTACGAACTAACGAATGAAGTATGGATTTAACTAACGGTGAAGTCAACAAAGTATCTTAGGTGACATCAAGAGACAAAACGAGATTCGATCTTAGAAGATTCATCTTCGATCCCCATTGAATACACATATAAGAGACTAATAGTAGTACATGATTTCTTAAGTATTAGTTTTTATTTAGCAACACAATCACCAGCTCGTTTCGTCATGCCAATTATTAAAGTGTGAAAGTTTAAATATTTTCATTTAATGCAAATGGATGTTTGTAAATTGATTGAAAGATTCTTCCAAGACAACAAAAAAACATAATGGAGCTAGTGAAAATATATCCATGGTTGTTATGTTGTTAAATTAGGACTTGCAAACCCCAAATTAATAATTTTTTCCAACAACTATATACTCCATCCATTCTAGTTTAACTGTCGTTTAAGGTTTTTGCACACAAATTAAGAAAACTATTAAATTTTATGTTTTGCCCTCTATTAATATATTTTATAATTTTTTCATTGGTTGAAACTTTAAAACAGCAAGGATAAGATTGGAATATTCATCAAACATCTGCATTGAAAATCTAAAACGACAACTAATATGAAACAAAAATTAAATTCTAAAATGACAACTAAATTAGAACGGAGGGAGTATAATACTTGTTTTGCATAATATGCGAGAATAATTATAAGAAAATTTAATTAACATATTTTCGAATTATTTAAATATTTATGATTTGGAGCTTTTAACTTATTTTTGTACCAAATGGAAAAAAAAAATATGATATTCATGTGAATGTAGGAACATTTTCGGAGTACCGGTGTTCAAGATCTATCAGCCGCACGCATTCAATAATCTTACAAAGAACATCACTAGTTTTTGTACCAAATGGAAAAACATAAATATACAGAGTAAATCCAAATATATAATCCTTGTAAGTAATATTCAGTATTATTTTAGTGGGCTATAACCTTTCATTATACAATTAATTTAATATACAATGTTGTCCTATATAGATATAGTATCACTCACCAGATTATATAAGCATACCTTTAATTCGAGTATATAAGCATAGTAGTAGTAGTACTACTATTTAAATGCAAGGTTTGACCTTGTATTTGAATTTCTTAGAAACTAGAAAGATCCCTACGAACAGATTATACATATATTTTGAACCTAATAGTTTTTGGAAGTTGCAGTTAACTACATGCATGGTACCTCTACGTTACATTGTTATAATCATTCTAGTACATGTCAGAACTCAGAACCTGGGGTATTCACACTATTAATTCTAAATTAGTATCCTCATGTTCCCATCATATATATGTATTATGTGTGCCATGTTTTGTTTTGTTTTCTTGTTCGTGGATGTCGGCATTAGCTTAATCAACTAATTTATACTATGCTTTAGATATGTGTATATGAGCAAGCGCAAACACAAGTAAGATTTATTTTTATTATTTTCTCTACATCTCATCATTCACATCCGGTCCGGGGGTGATGGCAAATATGTGAATTACCAAGAGATGAGAGGGTTTTTAAAATAGTTGGTTACACCACAATTATTAACGCCTCCCGTTCCGTTTAAGTCACCGTTTAAAACCGACACGTGTCACTCAACCTAAATCGTTCGACACGCGACCGAAATAACGGCGCCTCCAGTTTCCCCGTTAAAGATTCCCCGTCACTGTAAAACAGGACCACTTTAAACACGCCATTTCTCTATCAAACCCCAAAAAACCAAAAGCTCCTCTCTATACTCAATCCTAGCCGTTAAAACCACAATCAATCATCTTCTTCTTCTTCTTCTTCTTCTTCTTCTTCTTCTTCTTCTTCTTCTTCTTCTTCTTCTTCTTCTTCTTCTTCTTCTTCTTCTTCTTCTTCTTCTTCTTCTTCTTCTTCTTCTTCTTCTTCTTCTTCTTCTTCTTCTTCTTCTTCTTCTTCTTCTTCTTCTTCTTCTTCTTCTTCTTCTTCTTCTTCTTCTTCTTCTTCTTCTTCTTCTTCTTCTTCTTCTTCTTCTTCTTCTTCTTCTTCTTCTTCTTCTTCTTCTTCTTCTTCTTCTTCTTCTTCTTCTTCTTCTTCTTCTTCTTCTTCTTCTTCTTCTTCTTCTTCTTCTTCTTCTTCTTCTTCTTCTTCTTCTTCTTCTTCTTCTTCTTCTTCTTCTTCTTCTTCTTCTTCTTCTTCTTCTTCTTCTTCTTCTTCTTCTTCTTAGTAATTTCGATTTCGAAGAGGAGAAGCCATTAGAAGGACGTTACGAATGGGTTAAGTTAGAGTAAAGATCGAAGGAAGCAGAAGAAGTATGTTTTAGTAATTAACTTTTTAGATTTTAATTTTTCTAAGAATAAGTTTTTTTTTTTTTTTTTTTTAAACTTTATTTTGTTGAATTGGGAAAAGAAGATTTGTAGAAGGAATGTTTTTAGAAGTACGAAATTGCACAGAAAGTAAGAAAAAGCTTTTTGTTGAGTTTTTTTTCTAACAGATTTTTAGAGCCCAGAAAAGTCGTGTCTTTTAGCTCAACTTTTTTTTTTTTTTTTACCTCATCTTCCTTCGAATCCTATGTACTATCTTTTAGCATATTCTAATGGGTAGAAGTACATTTTTTGTTTTTGTGGACAACATCATATTTGTATTTCTATCCCCACACTCAGTTTTTTTTTTTTTTGTTTGTCTTCTTAATTTTAATAATAATATTAGGAGTATGGTTTTTTTTTTTTTTACCTTTATATGTTTAAAAGTTAAAAAAAATTACAACGTTTGACATGGAAAGTACTACTATGAGATTAGTTGATATTTTTTTATAACTTTTAATCAACAAATCGACAATTTCACTGCACTTTTTTTGTTGAACTAAACCGTACCAACCACACCAACTGAAGTTATAAAAAATTTCACTGCACTTTTTGTTTTCTATTCAGCACCGACCAATCAGGCAATTCGACAATTCATAAACATTCTATCACGCGAACCTATATGTGTTTGAATTGAAACTTTATAGTACTAAACTAATACTAATAATAAAACTTTATTAGATCTGTAAAAGGTCATATAGTTAGGAGCTTAATTATGTATACTACTGACCCGATGGTTAAGACATGTGAGATAATACCATTTTTGTTTAAATCCCATTTTTCCCATATGCCGCAACAAATGATCCTGGACCATTTTTGTTACTAGACCAAATGTCCAAAGACTTGATAACAAAAAACAAAACTCTCTCATGGACCATTTGGGCAAATCGTTTAGCCAATCAACTTATATAGACCCTACCATTTCGGAGAACAAACGGGTTAAACGATGGATTTGATTAGAGCCATTTACTTTTTTTTGTATCAGTAGGTTTACTATAAATCCATTATTTTTCATCAAGGAACTATTGTTTTAGAAAAAAACTATGGCATAACTCATAAGGTCATAAGTTATTTGCACAAGCATAGGTAAGATAATAATGTATGGTCATAGGTTATGTATAGCCAAATCCAATGCCCTGCCCTCTAAGCCACGGCTATTTGCTGACCATCCGAATTCAATGTTCACTAAACGAAACTATCGTTCATGGACAAATCGGTTTAATTAGTAAATAGACAAGGAATAGGATAATCCCATAACTCCTGTAAAATTTTCGTATTAATGAAGACATTATTGTGTGTTTCGTTTAAGCCCCAGAGAGGACAAATGAACAGCTTAGATACTTCTGGACCATTGGTTTCTACCCGTTGATTCAATCTTTGCCGAGATGAATTTGAGATCTAAGCATGTTAAAAAAGTCTTCACACCTATAATCTTGACTTCGAAGACATAAACAAAACAGTTTTTTACTGCTATGGTCATCGAATCTCTACTAATGAAAAAACTAGATTAATAACAGCTTACCAGTGCAGTGACAATAGTAAGCGCTCACATGAACTCTGAACAACAATGCCTTGTTGCGAAAACTAAAACTGATCCACGGAACCGATCTGAACAAGTTTAATCAAACACTTTACTCTATTTGTGTAACAGAAAAGTACAACATAGATCTGATCCAAATCATTCACTTGAGTAAACTTTTCACTGTTTCCATTATGTTTACAGTGGTCAAATAAATCAAATCGAATCAGTTGAAAACAGAGTTCCAATGAACGCAGAGAGTTTGTTTCTTCAGTATGAAGATGAAACTCTAACTACGGCAATGAAATATGAGAAACCATCAAAATGTGGTAAGAAAGAAACAAAGTGCAAAGCTCTTAATGCAAGTTTGTGATGCTGTGGTATACAAATCTATATACATTACTCCAACCAATACCAGATTCTTCTTTTTGTTTCTTCTGTCACTGCAATTCACCAACAGGCGCTTCGTTGAGCCATAGGAAGTGGATGAAATCGTACAACTTCGCGCTGACACTAACCTGTACCCCGAGAACAAGTTTGTTAACACAGAACAGAGAAAACCGAAAAAATGGTTTTTTTCAAAAAGTTTGTAGGAGAAACTCAAACCTTATAAGGAGTTGGATTTAATCTCCTCATATGATCAGGTCGCATGTTTGCCAGCTGTTTGATGCAACGATCTCTTATCTCTTCCAATGGCGGTAACTCTTCTCTTGCTCCATCTTCATTGACCGTGAGAAGCAATTATCAGTTAATAAGCAAGGTCATTATAACTTTACGGTACTGAAAAAACTTTACCTGCACTTCCACGCCAATAGCATTTGAGGAGCTCTTCAACACGTTGTGGCACTACATATGCTCGTTTGGATTCATTGAATGGGTGACGACATAGTAAACGCTCACCAACCTTTAAAAATCAAGAAAGATATCATGTAAAATGCAATAAGGTAAAAAGACTAATAGAAAGAGTTATATATCTTTTTACCTTTGGAGGTGGTTCGTTCTCTCCAGTCATTATATCCACCAGAGGGTAACCTTCTTTCCCGTATAATCTGTAACTTCGCTTTTTACATGGTATCGATACCTGAACAAATCAGAATGATAATCAAATCAAGTGCAATGTAACGATAAATAATTAAAAACCAGTGAGAGATAGAGAGGGAGTTTTAACCTTTGTAACATCTTCAGAAAGTTTGATCCGAGGCTGATTGTTTATCTCAACAAGTTTGAAAACACAACCTAAGGCCGCTTGCGAATAGCAAGTGACTAAGTAGGTGCCAATACCAAAAGCATCCACCTCGTGTCCCTACCAAGATTTAAAAACACATATGCTTAAAAAACAATCTTATGGAGCCCTTGAGAGTGAGGTTAGGGAATCACCTGTTTATTTAAAGCGTCGATCGTCTCTTCATTTAGATCATTACTAGCAGTGACAACCATCTTCCCAAAACCGGGCACTTTTAGTTCTCTCTCTACCGTGCAGAAGAATTTCCTGGCCTCTGTAGATAGATATGCTAAGTCACCTGAATCCAATCTAATACCTAATGCTTTATATCTGCACAGCACAACAAACATCACTTGCATCTCAGATTCCATATGATCCGAAAAGTCACTAAATCCTTAAAAGCAAGCCAAAACCATCAAGTTAAGAGATTCTTACATACCCAAAGTCATTGAGTGCTAAAGCAACTGCACAGAAGTTAGGGATTCCACTCTTCATCACCTATAAAAGCAGTCGGCAAAACACTAATACAACAGTTTATTAAAAATCTTAAGCTCAAATGAGCTATCTACTATGGTGTTAAATGCTTACATCGTATGTATCTACAAGGGCAAGAAAAGTTTTGGGGAACGCCAGCGCATATGAGATGAAAGCTACTAGCTCGCTTTGATTTGTCTCAGAGAAAATGTTACTTAGAGATGGAGAATACTGTCATCCACAAGGAAACACAAACATAAGCAAACTGGTCCTGAGACTAGAAAACAGGCAGAGGAAGAGCAAAATCTAGATTGCAATAGCAAACACCTGAATCTTTTTTAACCATGTCTGAACATGACTGACAAAATCCTCACATGTGGTTTTCCCATCAGCACTATGAAGTACTTTGTCAACAATCTCATCAGTGCTCTGCAAAGTTAAATCGAAATTGCTTTTGTGATATTGATAGGAAGGAAGATTCTAACTTATAATCAAAGCCATTGCTGATAAACTTCTAACAGAAAGCAATTGACAAGAACATCTTATTCCCAGAAACTTTGTGTTATCGCCTCTATTAGCTAACTCAAGTATGTATTGAAATGAGCTTAGCAATAGACTGCTTAAATAGTATAACCTCCATATAAAAAATTAAAATTTTGGGCTTAGGTAAACTGACCATGAATGAGCTAACAAAAGCATGGGAGTGTGTTCCACGGAGAGGTATCCCAAAAAGTTTTCCAGCTGCTACATTACTGCCATTGGCAATTTACCCAACAACACAAAAACAAATCATTTCTACATTCCCTTTCAACTATTTTCAGAAGAAACAACAAAAAGCAAGACTTGCCTTGTTGCGTCAAAACCTCCAAGGTAGCAATATTTGGATGCACTTATTGCGCCATCTGGTCCCTAAGATACCAAAATAAGATCATCAGAGACACATAGGAAGATCTAAATCTAGTTTAGACACAAAAACAAGAGAACAATTAATATAAAACCTGAGCCCTTCGAGCACCAAACTCGAGTAGACTCTTAGATTTCCCAGCAACAAACCGGTGCCTAGCTGCGTTTGTAGCTACCAAAGATGCAAAATTGACAAGATTGAGGAATGGAGTTTCCAACAATTGAACAACCTATATGGATTCATAACAAATAACCTGAATCATCCACTCAAGAACAACTATTGCTTAAACCATCTTCACATAAAAGAGAGAGTGTGTTATTATTAATACTCACACCAACAGGTCCTTCAACTCTCATGAGAGGTACTTTAGGAAAAACAACAGACCCTTCTGGAATTGCATAAACTTCAACATCAGAACAATCAAGTCCTCTAAGATAATCACAAAAAGCTTCCTGATTTGAATCAAAAACATCAAACCCAGATTGAAAAATACAAACTTTAACCGATTTAAAAGTATACAACCAATCTTTCTCTTGATTACCTCAGATCCAGGCAAAGACTCACGAACGTAATCGATCTCTTCATCACTCAATTTGAAATTGGCAAGGAACTTAATACACTCATCTAACCCAGCAAACACAGTATACTCACCACCAAATGGGTTCTTACGAAAATACAGATCGAAGCTATAACAAGCATACAACAACAAAAAAAAAAAACAGAATCAATTTCAAAAATAACAGAAAACCATTTAAAAAAAAAACAGAGGAAATGAGAATTGTGTGGTGTTGTTTACACGGATCGTTCGTTGTGTTTGCCAGCTTTCCAATAAGCATAAGCCATGGTGAATTGGTAAAGATCATTGAGTAAAGGTGTGACCATAGGATTGGTTGGTCCGTCAATGATCTTAGACAATTCTGAGCCATTCTTCATTGTCGTCGTCTCCAAATTCGTGTGTGGAAGCAATACAATTGGTTTTCGTATTGTGTATGTGTATGAGTGTGTGATTACGAGAGAGTGAACGAACGAGGACACCACTGGTTTTGTTTGTTTTTTATTTGTATTTGGAGTGGTCAAAGGAAAAGAAGAAACGAAAGTGTTCAAAAGAGACGATGACAACCACACAAAGGGCAAAACGAGACTTTGACCTAGTCTTCTTCTTCTTCTTTTAAAGCCTTTATTGGTTTTAACTTTTATTTAATTATTTTCATATTATTAGACTTAAAAACTAGGGTTAATTTTACGTGGTTGTTGGGCTAATTAAATTATGGGATTTGTCACGACCGGAAAAAAAAAATGATGGGTTTTGTCAAGAGAGGAGAAAAAATAAAAACTCAAGAGTTTCTTCTATGTTTCTCATATCTTGAAAAGTCACACCAAAATTCAACAATGACTTTTCAAAATATGGTTACTGATCAGAACCACATGATAAGTATGGCATGACGCACATTATTTACGAATGTAATATGATCATTTAATTTGTTTAGTTTTTTTTAAGGAAAAAACTAGTGTGTATCAAATATCTGAATATATACTTGCCCTTTGTCTGTCAGTTTGTATGATATGTCATTTACTCATTTTCTTGATAAAGATGACATATAATTCACTTTCTTGTTGATAGTATATACGTCGACCATAGTTTACCATTAGAATTTGTTTTATGCCCTGATAGTCGATACATTTTTTACTGCAGATATAACAGTTTCATTTTCTCCTAACAATTTCTAGAATGACCAATTTAAAGTATCACTAATAGGATATATTGGCAGTTTGGAGAACTCACTATTAATTTTTTCATAAAATATCTCAAAATTACTCGAATTATAGGAAAAATACACATCTCGAAGTTAACTTTAACTTTTTTAGTGAGAATCGAGGTAGTGATTTTAAGTACAAAGAAAGAAAAAAAAAAACTTTAAAGAGATGGAAAGATGTACCGACATTATTTTATTTTTACCCATGTGTGACAGGTGAAATTCTCCGATTGGTAGTTTAAAGTCAAAGAGCTACATAATGGTTTTCGAAGAAAAAGAACCCTAAAAGTCACTATTAGCTAGGAAAGTGATAAGTACAAAAGATTTGACAGTATCCAAAGAGCCGCATGAAGAATAACGCCAAATAAATGGCTTTTGATCTCGTGAAGCTAAAATCGCCCACCCACACCTTCAACTAAGTCCTCTACTATATATGCACCACCATGTGAGTCTCGTCTACTGAAGCACAGCAATGGCGGAAGAAAAAAATACAAATAAGAAGAGTACCACCATTATTGCATCCTACGACGGCAGCGATGAATACGGTGATGACTACTCATGTGACCAAGATCCAGAAGAGACAGAACTTAGTTGGATTCTTGATAAACTTAGTTTATCACCGCCAAACAAGGAGGAAAAGAAACTCTTGGTCTTAAGTCTGAATGGTCTACTTCTACACCGTGTGCATAAAAAAGTTTTGCACAAAGCTCCCAAGAACCGTTCTCCTGATGCTTCATGTGGACCAAATCTTGGTAACATTAATTTCGATATTAATTTCCTTTTTTTTTGTTTAACTATATAATTTGCTTGATTTGGAATTTTGGATTTGTTTCTTTGTTGTTTAGTGTATAAGAGGCCATTTGTTGAAGAGTTTATGAAGTTTTGTCTTGATAGATTTCAAGTCGGGATTTGGTCCTCTGCTTGCGAGTTAGTCAAAGATTAACTTTAATTCTTTCAACGTAGAGTTACGTTGATCTGACTCTTTATAATTTTGACTGATATACAGGAAAAATGTTGATATAATTCTAAACATTATTCTCAAAGATCTAGAAGATAAGCTTCTGTTCGTGTGGGTAAGAGACTCTTAATTAAATACCTATATGTTATATGTGTGTTTTTGTGTATATATATGCACTTTCGAATTCTCTTAATTTCCTTAATTATAGGATCAAGAAAAGTGTACGGACAGTGGATTTAAAACACTAGAGAACAGTTACAAGCCTTTGTTCTTTAAGGATCTCTCTAAAGTGTTTCAGTGCTTCAAAGGTTTCTCTGCATCAAACACCATCTTCATTGAAGAAGAACCTTACAAAGCTCTTCTCAATCCTGTATACAAACATTTATCTCTGTAATATACACCGTTTGTTTATCAGCTTCGTTGTTCTTGCTCTTAACTTTGATTGATCTTGTTGTGCGTGCATGCATTCAGGACAATACGGGTCTGTTCCCGTTGAGTTATGATCCGTCAGACGTTAAAGATCATTTACTTGGTATGTAAACAGTTTTAAAACGTGTGATGTTCACCTCTTATCATTAGACATGCTTTTTAGTTATGGTTTCGATTGTTTTTGATTATCTTAGATCCTGAAGGAGAGTTCTGCTCTTACTTGGATGGTCTGGCAAAATCATCGGATGTTCAGGTTTATATAAAAGAGCATTCCTTTGGACAGCCTATGATCGATTCTTCTCATCCTGACTGGTCTTTCTACCGCAAAGTCACAAAGAGTGTCTCTTAATCTTGCATGATTATCAGTTTGTTGAAGTTTCGTGTTCTCAGTAATTCTCCTGCTTGCTTGCTTACTACTGAACGCATTTCAAAAACTCTTGCCTATTTCAATTCTCTTTTTCATCATTTGTTAAATCCGAAGTTTTTGGAATTTAAGTATGGTATATGATGACCATGCATGGTTTATTATTTGCTTTTATCTCTCATGGCGCTACAAAAAAATGTGAATATTGTGACCAAAATTGTGACCAAAATTGTCTCTTCGTTGAGCTCTGCTTTGAATTGCGGATTCATACAGTCTCAGCTTTTGCTTTCTCCACAGAGAATTGGGGAAGAGACAAAGTGTAACATTTTAGACACAAGTAGCTTATCTACTCTAACAAAATTTGTTGTTATTGTTTATAAAGGATGAGGTTGAAATGTATTTTTCCAACAATACTTAAAGTCCAACATCGAATATTTCCAAGCCGTGCCTAGATTTTTCAAGGCCATAGGCAAAATGGATACATATTAATAAAAATAAATTATTTATAATAATTTCTATAGTCAATATACTAAACATATATCCTCACTAATTTTAAAATAAATTATGAAAAATATATAATTAATGTTTAAACATTTTGTGTCTAATAGAGAAAAGTTATCCAGAAAGTCAATAACGTAACATATAGTTTTGTGTGTTTATAAAGTTGTCAAATACACATAAAAGAACATAAAATGAGAAGGATTTGGCAAAAAAAAGTTATAAAAGAAAACGAAAGAGTGAGTAGACAAATACAAAGAAATTAAAGAGTAAGCTAAAACTTTTTTTCTAATAGAAAACTATGGATTAGCCATGAAATATTAATGGAAATGTGCCTACGTTAGTGCAAGCAAAGTTTAAATGTGCCTACAGTTTCACATAAAATATAATTAGGCCGTAGGCGAATGTTTCTTAATTTCTCAAGTAGGCAGGGCTCTGTTCCAAAGGTTTAATTACAAATTCGATTGAGATTTTTTTTGTTAGTTAATGACATCTGGTTTGCTCATTTACAACCAAGATCTTGTTTTTTCAGAAAAGAAGTTCGCGTTTCGGTTATTGGGAACAAAACGAGGATACCTGAATCGCTCATCCGAGTAATCAATGAGGTAGAGGAAGCTACGAAAGGCTACAAGAATAAGCATCTCATTTTGGCAATAGATTACAGTGGGAAATTCGACATCATGCACGCTTGCAAGAGTATTGTGAAGAAATCAGAAAAAGGGTTGATCCGAGAGGAAGATGTAGACGAGAAATTGATCCAGAGAGAGTTTCTGACGACTTGTAGTGACTTCCCAAATCCTGATTTATTGATTAGGACAAGTGGAGAACTGAGGATTAGTAACTTCTTCTTGTGGCAACTTGCTTATACAGAGCTCTTCTACTCGCCAGTTCTTTGGCCTGATTTCAGTAAGGATACGCTTGTAGAGGCCCTCGCTTCGTATCAGCGCAGGGAAAGACGATTTGGCCTTAAGGCTTGATCCTTTGTTCCACTCTATTATGTTCTCTCTTCATGTCATGTAGTTTCTACCAAAAACTATTAGCTCTTTGTTTCAAGTATACTTGTAATTTGTTTCCGTGAATCGAATAAAACAAGTGATGTGTTTCTTTCTCTTTTCTTTACCTTATACACATGTACCAGCTTGTTATTAAAACCAATATCTTGCTACACAAGAAACTAGAATATCTCGAAAAACCTAAGTTCTAAAACATCACAATTTTCATAACTCTCCGCGAGAAAGAGTTTGGGCTTTTAAGGTCCATATCTACTCACTTTAATGGGCCTAATTGACAAATCAAAGTATTTGAGCCCACCTTATCGACAACACAAAAACAACTGAAGACCCCAAAAGTGACACGTCACTAAACAAAATCCCCAAATTCGAAAGCGTTCAATGATTCATTCATCACTGAGCGAGAGCACACTGTGATTCTACTTGATCGCCGGAGCCGGAGCCGCCGCCGCCTCCGCCGGGACTCATTTTCCGATTCTCGTCGAACGAACCAGTGACGTAACCATGGCTGTTGTACTCTCCTACTGCAAACCTTCCCCTCCTCTTCTTCGTCGATTCCATCGTCGCTGTGTGAGTCTTCCTCTGATTTTTGATTGCCAGATCAATCGTTCTAGTTAGGGCTTTTACTTGATGTTTGGCTTCGTGGTGGCTATGCAGTTAGATTAACTCATCTCGCTGTAGGGAAATCTGTGGAAGAAACAAAATGTACGGAGCTCAAGACGATCATCAATGGTTACTGCTATGTTTTGGAAATCCAATAAGCCCGCGGAAGTACGAGAATTCGATATATCACTTAGGGATTACACTCTAACTGAATCAGGCATTGAGGTATTGAATTCTTTCTTTCTTGATGTCAAAGAGGTTTTAATATTAAATCACTTCTCCTAATCAGTGATTTCGTTTCTCGAGTTTAGGAAGCTCAGGAGAGGCAAAATGTTATTTCACTTTCGGTTGTTACTTCAATATTAGAGATACCACCAGCTGAATGGGATGCATGTGCTTTAGATTCTTCTCAACCTGAAAGATATAATCCATTTCTTAGTCATGGGTTTCTTTCTAGTTTAGAAGAGACACGTTGTGCCGTCAGGGTTAGTACAAACAATTTCTCTTTCGATCGAAGGAAGTGTTAGATGTTTGTGTGTTTCTTATGGGCATCTCTTTTATTGTTATAGGAAACAGGTTGGATGCCATTACATATTGTTGCTAAGGATGAATCTCAGAGTATTTTAGGCGTTGTCCCACTTTATCTCAAAAGGTTTTTTTTTAGATGTCTTGAATGCATTAATTCTTACGTCAATGGCTATTCTCATGTACTGTATTTATGTGTCACAGTCATTCCTATGGAGAATTCGTTTTTGATCACTCTTGGGCTGATGCATACCGAAGTTTTGGTGGAAGATATTATCCTAAACTTCAGTGTTGTGTTCCTTTCACTCCAGTTACTGGCCCTAGGATTCTAATCCGTGATAATCCTTGCAAAGACCAAGTTTTTGATGCTATTGTTTCTGCCATGACTGAATTGGCAGCTAAGGTATGGTATCATTATGAAATGCGTTGTATTGTAGATAACAACAAAACGAGAGATTTACCTTAGAGCTGTATTGGTTCTCTTGCGTTGAGTTTTGCTTTCAACATATGTTATCTGCTGACAGACTAGTTTTGTTCTGTGCGCTTTGGCAGTTACAAATTTCATCTTTGCATATTACATTTTCGTCTGGAGCTGAGTGGAACAAATTAAAAGAGAAAGGCTTCTCACAGAGGATTGGAATGCAGTACCACTGGCAAAATCGTGACTATAAAAAGTAATTGAAGTCTCAATGCCAATATAGTTTTAACAATGACTGTACCGTCCGGACTGGTTATATAGTTGTTGCTTTTATAGTTTGCTTATTATTATAATTGTTACCAAAAAACACTACTTCTAAGTCGTAGGATTCACTTGTAGATGCTCTCTTCGAATTAGAACATTGTTGTCTAACAGTTTAGGTACATTTTCTTAAAATTTCTAACGATTGAACAACTAAATTTTGATTTTGTTACTAATATTAGTGAATCGGTTCTGTCTGGTCATGATCTGTTGACTTGCAACTTTTTCCACTTAAAAGTTATAGCATATGAATGATGCTAACTTTTAATGTGTAATGCTTCAGTTTTGATGAGTTCTTGATGGACATGAAGCAAAGCAAAAGGAAAAATATCCGGCAGGAACGTAAAAAGGTTTGTTTATTTTTTCCTGTTTTCATATCATCCTTTTGGTGCGAGTGGTTGAGATATATATTCATTTTCTCTTAAGTCCTCGTGCCTTTGTGAATACTAGATAGGTTAATGGAATGGTTATTCTTTGGTTCTTTCCCAACAACTTTAGAACTCTAGCCTTACTTCTTTATCCTTTCCTTGTGGCGGTTTTCAAGCACGCTGCTGACTTCTAATGCTCCTTTTCTTTAGTAGATTGTTACCCAGAATTTGAAAATGAGACGGCTTCGAGGAGATGAAATAAAGGTACGTAACTGGACTGCCATGAGATGACACAGTTTATTTTATAATTGATTATTATAGTGGCTATAATCAACTCTGCTGCCAGATAGGACATGCTATAATATGTGTCTTGAAAATTTAACTGTATCAATGAATTTTTCAATTCATCTTTTGTTTCTAATGTTTTTGCAGGCTAGGCATTGGGATTCCTTCTATGACTTCTACAGGAACACAACTGATAACAAGTTTAGTCCATACCATTGAGACAATTTTTGTTTTCTTATTATCAGGCGCTGGCGCATACATACATATATATACATACACGTGTCTCTGAGTATTATCTGTCATCTTCAGTGTTTTGTACCTGCACAACGTAGTTCTGATTATATATTGCTTATACTTTCACATGCTTAACGTTTTCGGATATTTGTAGATGGGGCACACCTTATCTCACAAGGGAGTTCTTCCACGACATGGCATCAAAATTGGGAGACAAGGTATTGCTTGTTCTCGCTGAAGAAAATGAGGAACCTGTTGCTGGAGCATTGAATCTTATTGGAGGAGATACTCTATTTGGGCGACTATGGGGATGCCGTCCTGATTCCTACTATCCCAGTCTCCATTTTGAAGCGTGCTATTACCAGGTTGGTCTTGTTGTCAACAAAATCTCTGGAACCATAATTTAGATGGAAAAAGTTCATAAACAGGTAATGGGATTCACAGGCAATTGAAGCTGCGATAGAGCTTAACCTGAAAACGGTAGAAGCTGGAGCGCAGGGTGAGCATAAGATCCAGCGGGGCTACCTTCCTGTAAAAACGTATAGTTGCCATTACATATTCGATGAAGGTTTCAAGCAAGCCATAGACGAGTTTTTAGTGCGGGAATCCAATCAGGTACGTTTTGAAGTTAAGGTGATTTGGTAAAGTAAACAAAGATGGTCGTTGCTTTAAAATAATGTGACTTTGTACATCGCAGGTTGATTTTGTCATCAAACTGATGCATGAAGATGGACCCTTCAAAGAGAAATTAGAATAGATGCATTTACTGCAAACATTCTTGTATATCTATTTTTATTCTTATGTATTGTGTAACCCCTAGTTTTATGCTTTATTGTACATTTTAAGTTGCTCAGATCATATATAGACAGTAACAATTTTACTTAACTATAAAAATAGATTTGGTTGTAAGGAACAAAATAGAAAGAAAAACTGAAGTCTCGTATCATGAAATTGAAAATGAGATTTTGATCCAATGAATACAAATTTCTTTAGACTCAGCAAAATGTATGGATTTGTTTTCATTGTGTTTCCCGTGTGGAGAGTAGAATGATTGAGGAGTAATGTGTTCTTCCACCTGTAACAAAAGAATTGACTAAAAAATGGCGTTTCTTTTTTGTTGTTGTTGTTGTTGCTAAGCAAGCTTCTTGGGTCTACCAACAGAAGGAGTAACATGTTCGTCTTTCTTAGAACCCGGAGCTTCAGGTTTTTTGGCCCAAGCAGGAGCTCGATCTGGCTCATACCGGTAATCATAGAAGAGTTCTTCTCCAGCCATTATCCTCTCCTTTGCAAAAATCCCCACCCTGTGATCTCCAGCAACCATAATGACCTTAAACAGATACATAGTCCTCTTGTCAGATTTTGAGAAGAAAAAAAAAGAATAGACCCATCATGCAAAAACCATGTCGTTAACTTTTGCATTTTTCGCATTTTTACCTTTGCGTAACAGTTTGGTTCAGGAGAATGGTTGGCAAATTTCAGTTTGTCTCCTTTCCTGTAAGCATCTAGCACAAACTGCAGTAACAACATCCAAAAAAAGTTTATGGCAGATTCGAATTTGAAGACAACCTAGAGAGTATGAACATTTTTTGAGACAAGACGTGCCTGATCGTTTAGATTGAAGAGAAAAGAGGAGTTCTCGCGATCATATATCTTCCCCCGTTTATCTGCTTCTTTATGTGAGATCAGCTCTCCTGTGTATTCCCCAAGGTATTCATGTTTACTTACACTGTTCTGTAAGAAGGAACAAGATTTGTTATTTAAGGCAAATCCAGACTCCAAATATAACTTCATCATTTAAGGACTTCCATTCTATTTGACAAATTTTGCATTCTTCTTTTACCTTTAAGAAAGCTCCCCAACCAGAAACATCAGATCTTCCAAGCAAAACCTGAAATTGACAAAAAGGAGAGCTAACTTCACAAATTCATCTTTAATTATTTGAAGTTCCTCCTAGTCATGTGATTGCAGGAGCAAATTCATATTGCCATAGTTAAGAAAGCTAAGTAGGTACCCTTTGTTGTTGTTTCAGGAGCAATTTCATATTCCTGCACTCATAATTATCGCCTCTTTGACTTGGCACCCCGAGCGTACCATCCCCGCCACTACACATTTAAATTCATTCAGACATAGTATTAGTGTATTTGGTTCCATTAGTAACGAAAAAAAAGTAGCAATGCGTTCTTGATCCTCTACTAAGCGACCAATTAGTAGCACAAAACCGTAGAGTAAACATTTGCATCTCCAATAAGACTTACATGACCCAGCAGTTCCTACAAACATCTGGGTCACACTCCCGATCTGCAGCAAAGCATGGACACTGACGGCTTCGACACTGACTTTTTGCACAATGACAACCTCTAAACCTATTCTTGCAGCTCTTTGGGCAACTACACAGAGAATAAAGTTTGTTGGCAATGAGATTCAGAGCTAGAAAATACAGATGTGGATGATCATAGATTACAATACCCGCAGTACTTCTCGCAGCAAGTCCCGTTTAGTAAACAAGAACATTCCTTCCCACAAGCAGTTTTGCAGTTGCATGGATTAAATTGACGGCATGGCTGGTCTTTCCTCTCAGTAATTCTTTTCCTAATTGAATGATATGCAGCAGATTTCCATGTATACTTCAAGCGACGCACTTTGCCTCGTCTACGTAGAAACCTTGACCTTCTCCTCACTTGGTTATTTGCCTAGTTAGTCCAGTAACTAAAGCATTAGTTCCCTAAGAGAAATAAATCCATTATATCAGGAATGTGTATACAAAATGAATAGGTATTATACCATATTTCCATTGATGTCAAACTTGGAAGAGCCATCGGGGTTTAATGCATCCTCTCCAAAGAAGGAAGCTTTATTTTCCGAGCAAGTCATGTATTGGAAGACCTCCCAACATGACTTGAAACCACTCAAAAGGTTTCTAGCAATTAAGCAGCTGCAAAGAAAAAAAGAAAGATGACAATCTTCCACAGATTGACAAAACTTGAAGCCGAATGATAATTTAGCAGTTTATTCACCTATTCATTCCAAAAATCTCAACACCTTTTTCAAAAAGGCTTTTCTCAAGTGGTCTCCACAACTTGTTTGTAGCCAATCCTCTTCGACATGCATTCTCACCAACAAACTCTTCTTTCCGTAAACTTTCATCGCTACATGGCGCATCAAGCTCAGAAGCAACCTCATTTAACTGACAAACAGGATCGTCATCCTTGACAGAATTCTTAGAGTCTTCTGCAGGGGTGCCATTCTTCTTTGACTTCCCGGAGTTCCCAGATTTAACATGCTTCTGAGAAGAGGAAGTAGCATCTTCATTTTCTTTAAGTTTTGCATCGCTGGGTGAACGACTTCCACTGGCGATGGAATCGCTGTCTGAGGCTTCTGTCTTCTTTTGCCTCTTCTGAGTCCTACGAGGAACTCGCTCAGCGACTCGGTTATTAATCCTCTTACGACCTCCACGTCTCCCACTACCTTTCACTTTTGGTGATGATGAAACTTTATCGGAATTGGTATCCTGCTGAAGTCCATTCTCTGAGTCACTTGTCTCTGGTGTGCACTTTTCATTAGACGATGCACTTTCACTTGGGAAGGTCTTTGGTTTTCTCCTACTAAGTTTGCTGGATAACTTCGTGGATGTGGTCTTAGTACCCGCACAATCTGATGAAGTGCCAGTTTTATTTTCGGTGGTGCCATATCCCGGAATTCTTTCAGACTTCAGAAGCTGATAGAATGAAAACAATTCTTTTTGTCAAATCAGTCTTCCTACGACATGAGTTTAGCTGCGTGGATAACAAATTTACCGTTTTATAGCAGTTTGCACCACAGGTTAGATTTTCATCTACAGGAGGACACCACGGCGCTGGTTTCTCAGCCTAAAAACCATAAACATTAAAACAAGTAACTATAAAGTTATAATTTGAATTTTAAGTGGGGCACTAACTCACAGGAAAAATAAGATCCTGTGAACACCCATGCAGCCGGCAATCAAATACCTGCATAAGGGCATAACAGGTTAAAAAAAGAGAATTATTTTGCTAGAACATCAAAATTTAGCCTGAGAAATCAAATGGACTAACAAGGCATCTACGGCAGAACAGGTTATCGAAAGAATCTAATGCTCCTTCCATATCTTTGTTGAGAAGGGAGCTCTCTGCTTGATTATCTCCACTCTCGGATATTTCTTTTTCCTTCATAAGCACTCCATGTCTTGCCTGTATAAGATGGTCGGTGTTCATATCTCTGCAAAAAGCCAATTGGGAAAGGGCTGGAACAATACTAATTGGATATCCTTAAACGATGCATCACTCACTCTGTTTTGAAATCCTACAATTAAAGTTCTGTATTCTAATGGAAAATAGGAACATCATAGTTCATACTGGCAACAGACAAAGAAAAAGTGACTGATACCTTGATTTCACTAGAACGTCTGGACAAGAGATTTGCTAGTTCCTCCAAGACAGAGTCTGAAAGACCTAGTTGCTCAAGGGTCATGCTGAATAAATGAAGGGAAATTAAAGTGAGAATGAAAAGCCATATCAATGAAAGTAACAGCCAAGTGGTTCCCAATTAGAGACCAAAATGCAAGTATACAGCCAGGCAATGACAAAGGATTAGACTAACCGAATAATAAAATCTTCAGGCTCCAAAAATTCTCTTTTTTCTTCTTCGTCATCAATCACCTCCTCTTCACTATCACTGCAAATGAGCGCTTCCCCGCCAGTTTGATCATAATAAATTCTCCTTCGACCCACAACAGACTGGTCTTCAGTCATTCTTTGATTCCTGAATCATTTAAAGAGTGATAAAAATAATGTTAAGATACTCCACCAGAGCATACATTTCAACTTTGAATACTTTCAAATACTTTTGCGACGTTAATGCCAAAGTACCTGTCCAGGAAAACCCATGTGGTATAAGGTGACAAACGTTTGATATCAGGTAGTTTGATTGGCCGTAAGGAAATTTTAACAGGGACACTAGATCCTTGAAATATCGCTGAATTGGCATGTCCATCATCAACGAATCTGTGGTTATTCCTATCACCATCACTAGCATCGATTCCGCTTTTCATACCAGGCGAATCTCTTTGCCTCTTAACTAAAAGATCATTACCATCTTTACAGCTACCTCCTCTCTCCATAGAAGACCTCATAAAGCTTTGAGTAATGCCACACAAATTCTTCTTGTTTTCATCAAACCTTTTCTAAACAAAAAACGAATCCTCGATTTCTAGCAAATCAGTTGCAGAAACACAAAAAAAAAAAAAAACAAATATTAAATGAAACAAGAACCAATACTAACCTTAATTGATACACAACGATCAGCTGCAAGTTTCTTCTTTAGTGATTCTATTACTGCTGACACTTCCTTAGAAGCTGGACTTCTCTCCTCCGGCTGAAATTTCAAAGAAATCAAACAAATCAAACGCATTTCAACAGCAACCATGAAAATGAGGTTCAATGAGGAAAAAACTATATTCATTTCCAAAGTGTTCAGTGAGAAGAAAAAAAACTACCAATTGCAGCATAATGGTTTCCCTCAACCCTAAAACAACTATTATAGCTCACAATGCAGCAATCTCTAGATCCAAAAACAACACCAAATTGAAGATATAACAAAGCAAATCATAGACAATGCCTCAAAAGTTACGACTTTTAGAAACCCCAGAAAATAAAAATAGAAACTTTTCTAAGGATCCCGATTTTGAGGAAGAGATTTCAAGTGAGAGATTAAAACGCACCGTAGACTCCTTAGGTGGCTCCGATCTGGTCGCCGAAGAAGAAGGCGAAGCTCCCGACGCCATTGTCAAGATACCAGATCGGAACCGAATAAAATGCGGGTCCGGGTCAAGATCCGGGTCAAGTAAATCTGTAAATGTCGGAGGAGACTAGCGAATTTGGCGGGTCGTTATAAACCCTAAAAGTTATCTTCAATTTTTTTTTTTTTTTTTTAATCTTCCAATCCAATTAGAAAATTCTCAATTACTTTAAAGAGTTTGGGAATTCGTAAAATATCAGAAATAATTATGAATTAAAATTTTTTTTTTTTAAAAAGAGAAGTTGGTGGGAAAATAGCGACGTGGCAGCTCGATTTGAATTATCTGTACATCGGATAAAGTACTTCTCCGGCGAACTTAACTCGGCGACAATACTGGGCCTAATGGGCTTTTAAACCCTTAACTTTGGGCTTTAGTTTGGCTGTTTGGGTTTTTTTTTTTTTTTTTTCTCAATCAGCCTTCTCTCTTCCTAAATTAGCTTCTCGAAGGTTTCTCATCGGAAGAGAAACAGTACGGCGATCGGGAAAAATGCATTACGGCGCGGCGGTGAACGGACGGAAACGTGGACTGATACTTCTAGGAAGCAGAAACTTCTCCAGATCATTTTTATCTTCTACTTCTTCATTATCTGGTGAGTATTTTCACTATCTCGAGATCGGGTTTTTGATTCTTACGGAGTTGGAGATTGAACTGAAACACCAAATGAATTGATTCTGTGTTTTTTGTTAGAGCATGAATGTTTTATCAAGGACGTAGCAAAAGCTCAGCCTCCTAAGCATCTGACTCAGTTGCTCAACATATTCACAGCTAGAGGTAGATTCAAATCTTACACTTGCTTTGCTTGGCTTGTGATCATATTTTTCGCAAGTAATTGTGTGTGAGTTGGTGACTTGGCTTGTGATAATATGACATTTGTATCAGGTAAATCCATAGTTTCTCCTGGTGCCAAGCAAGGCTTGTTGCCACTTACTATACCATTGGTGAGAATGAGCCCTGGTATGTATGATCGTGGACATTGTACCATAAGGTTTTATGTTGAGTTTGAAAACACTTTCATATTGAGTTTGTGTGACTTTCAATTTTCAGGTTCTTCAATTGCTCTATTACGGTGGCCAACAGCTCCTTCTAGGTTAGGAGGCTTCTTTTTATCTTGTTAGAACTTTTCATTGTTTTGTTATCTTATCATTGTTTTCTTGTGTTTGCAGTATGGAGATGCAAGTGGTGGAAGTTCAGAAACATGGGGTTTGGTTTTTAGCCAATAATGTAATGGGTCTTTTATATCATTACTGGTGCGTTGATGTAGGTTCATTTCTTTTTAGCTGTTTATTCTCATATCTGATTTTCATTGGCCATCATTCAGGTTGATCAGTTCATTCACAGAATATTGGTGGAAGAAGATGTTTCTAAACCCGAAGAATCAAGTCAAGAAATCTTCAATGCTGCAGGCGAAGCTGGGAAGAAACTTTACAGTAAGGGTGACTTTGCCAAGTCAAAACTGTTAGATTTGGATGCCTATCTATTAAGAAAGGTACATATAGTGAACCTGTTAACTTCAGACTCTTTTCGGCATGTGGGTGATTGTGAGCTTTGTTATTTAGGTTGGACTGTTTCCGGATTCTCTAGAACGTAAAGTTATTCGACATATCGAGAATGGAGACCATGTAAGGCTAGTAATAACATCTGTCTTGCTGTAGTTGACTTGTTTTCTCTTTTTAAACTATCTTCACGTGCTAATACAAGGTTTCAGCTTTGGTGGCTGCCGAGTTTTATACAAAGAGAGGGAACTTCCCCGGATTTGCCCGGCCTTTTGCTTTCAACGCAAAGGTTTTACTGAAGTTCGTATGATTCTCTCTTATCAGCCCTCTATTTCCTTTTTTAATATATCCACGAGTTGATGCTTTTACCTTTCTAGAAAACTCTAAGACCTCTATGGTTTTGTAGACTTGGCCGTAGCTTAGAAGCGAAAGACGCGGCTCGGGGTGCTCTGACATCTTCATGGTGGACCTTAGGATGCAGATACGAGGTACAATTCCTTGAATACCATTTTGATTATTGAAAAAAGAAGGGGGAAAAGTGTTGAACATATGAAATGGTTGCCCAGGAAATTGCTCAAATAGCAGAGTGGGGAGAGGAGCAAATTGTGAAGTACAAGGAGAGAATTACAGGAGAAGGAAGACAACGAGATATAGAAAGGGGAAAGCCGATGTCTCAGGTTCGTTCTTTGCCTCTATTCATATGTAGATTCCCATATCATGGTTTCTGGATTCAAGGACTTGAAACAAAACTTGTAACTGTCAGGCTTTTTTGGACGAGGCTTCGTTCTTACTGAATCTAGCGTCACTCGAAGGGACATGGGACGAATCACTGGATCGGGTTGCTCAATGCTACAAGGAAGCTGGACTTAACGACATCGCCAAGTTTGTTCTGTACAGAGATTGAGTAGTCTCTTTTAAAGTCCACAATTTGTTTTTTGAGACCTGAGATTACATTATATCAAATGATCTTTGCGTTTGGTGTCCTACGTTGGAGATTTACATTAACCCTGCTAAAGATTCATAGGGTCAAGATAACTGATTGTATCTTTTCTGAAACGAAAAGTGAAATAAGATAGCATGATCATATCATTGGGTAACAATAATCTACGTGGAAGTTTATATATACTGCCAAAAAAATCTACGAAAATGACAGTTTAGGTTGCATAGTTTGGGACCATATTAAGAAACAGGATTAAGGTATTAGATTATAGTCTAAATGACACCATCTTCTTAAGTGGGAAATGGAATAGGGAGCTTCTTGCTCTGACCTTTCTTTTTTCTTCCCAACAGCTTTCTCCAGAGGCTCTTAACTCCACCGCTCTTTTTCTGAGGAACAATGGCGAAACAGTTTGTGTCAGAGCCTTTGCTTTTGTCTGAGAGAAGAATATGTTCCAATGCCTCGATGGTTTCATTGTAAACAGAACTGCCTCCCTTTCCATTTTTCTCTGCTGCTTGTTGTTTTTGAGCCTTGGATTCCCCGGTGTCGTGATCTTCTGCCTTCATCTGATCTAAAAGAGATGATCTCTGGCTGGTCAATCTCTTCTCTGGTTTTGTCTCTTGTGAAGGTTGTACACCAGCTAGGTTGTCCGATTTTTCGGTAAGGTCAGACATGATGAGTTTCTCAGAAAGTAAAGCTGTTTCTTTTGAGTTAGTCAATGCCTTGAGCTGCTTTCCAAGGTTTAGAATCGTCTCTTGACACTCGGCCAATTTTTCTGAAGCAGCAGTGATTTCCAATTCCTAAATCATTAAACACATAAAACAGATTGGCTTTGGCCAAAAGCAATTCTCTCAATGTTTTGTTCTGCTTTAAACTTACGGTTCGCATGTTTTGTTTTTCTTCCAGCTTGAGCTCGTTCTCAGAAGCACTGCAACAAGAAACCATTTGATGCATCAGAAATAAATGTATGAATTTGCTAACATGATCTTTAAGCATTCACATTTACCTTACTGTCTTGTCCTTTGTCTCTTCTTCAGCCATATTGCTTGACAACTTCTGATTTCCAGGTTTATCTTCAATTGACTGATCTTTGCAAGCCAAAAAGGAAACATCTATTGTTTTCAGCTTATCTGCTTCTGAAGAAACCTGACGACATATTCCAATATCAACTTCACTTCCACTCCGTGATTCATCCCACTCGAACTGCGTCTTAATCTCATTTCTCATGGTGGAAACATCTTGAAGAGAAAAACAGTGGTTCACCATCCATTCCAACACAGAGCTTAGCTCTTCTACAAACTTCCTTATATCTGATTTTCTGTCTAATAGATCGTAACAAGTATGAAGAAACCGCTGCAATACACTACTCAGCTCTGTAGTTTTCCATTGCAAGACACGAGCAGTGTATCCTGAAAGCCTTTCTGATTCTCCGTTGGACACATGACTTTCATCTTTTAAGCTGACTCCTTCGATAATTTCAATGATACTGTGAATCGATTTGCTGATATCACATTCCATATCTGGTCTATCATCCACAGTGAGATTTTTAGTCTCCTGATGGTTTATCACAGGAGAGCTTGAATGGTTTACACTTGACAGAGCTTTTCTGATATCTTCAAGTGCTTCATCAGTGTTTCTCTGCGCAAGGCGCTTGTACTCCATTATCGCTTTCACCACGATATGAAGAGACTGAGGTAATTTACTCATTAAATCATCTTGAGGAGATGCAACAGGATTTAATGAATAATCTGTTCCAGGAGTTTTTGTTGTCTCTGATGAAGTTTCATTAGATTCGTTCTCTACCGGACCAGTCGCTGAAACGGAATCAGAAGAACAGATATGAGAACTTCCAGGTCGGTTGTCGATTGTGCTTGCAACCATTGCAAGCTTTTCCATTTCAGCAAAATCATCCATTAGTTTCATCTCTGAAGCTTTAGGGGTTCCAACCAAACTTGACCCCATTTGCTTCTTGTTCTTGAAATTGTCTAGCTCTGAAAGTAAAGCAGAAGCCCAAGAATCAGCACAGCTAACTTTATCATCATTGTCAAACTCTGATAGTGATGCAATAGAGACTTCACACGACACATTGCTTCTCCGTCTTGGCTCAGTGTTTGTGCCTTTAGAAGATTCTTCAACATGAGACTCGAATTCTAGTAGTTTAGACGCTGTTCGAGAATACATGTTTCTTGAGAACTGAAGCTCACTGACTTTCTTGTTTAAGGCTTCCCTCAGAGTCTTATTCTCTTCTTCCAGTAAGCATAATTGCTCAGAGAGGTTATTGATCTTTTCAGAATCAATCAGCGGACTGTTAGGGCTTCCATTGACTCTTCTCCTTCCCAGCATTTCTACTTCATTCCTCATTTTGGACAGAGCAGCTGGTCCTGGTAACCTTTTTCTGACAAGTATCCGTAACCTTTGACACTCTGATTCTAACTTTGCAACTTTCTTCACATTCTCTAAGTGCAGTTTATGTGATGCTTCAGCGGTTCGACGACTAAACTCTCTCTCTTCATTCCGAAGCTCGAGCTCTTTCTCCAGCACTCGGACTTCATATCTCAGTGAAACGTTTTCTTTTTCCTTCGACTCTAAACTACTCACCAAAGCATTGAAATCAACTTCGATTCTATCCCTCTCTCTGTTTAAATCTTCAACAGTTTCGTTCTTTGATAACAAAGCCTTTGAGAGTTGAGTGTTCTCGCCTTCTGCTTCTGCAAGCCTCTTACTAGTACCTGCCAGCTCCGTCTTTATAACAACTAATCGCCGTTCGTACTCCTGCGATGCTTTTGTCAACGCATCATGCATCCTTCTCTCCTGCTCCTCGCGAACAAAACGAAGTTGCTGCATACATTCTTTTAGACCAGCATCTGTTTGACTAGACCTTTCCTCGCTCCTGTGTTTTTCATTTACAGCTTCTTCGAGTTTCTTCTTGAGAGATGCAACTTCAGCTTTTGTCTTCTCCCAGCCTGTTAGCACAAAATGCAATTGGAACAGGAAGCTATATGAGAGTGTAAAGAAGACAAAAGTCGAGGAAATTTACCAACAATTGCTTCTCGCGCCGCAGTCTCATGCTTATTGCTGTCAGCCTCGACAGAGGTAAGCTTATCATTCAGACTTTTAAGGCGATTTTCTAGCTCTAACTTCTCAGCCACAACCTTCTCAGTCTAATAACAACAACAATCAAGCTCATGAGGCGATACAAAACCAAACTCATCAGGAGAACTTTTAGCAAATTACACAAGATTCACAATCATTGGTATCTCAGTTTTCAATACTTGAGGGCTTTTTACTTTTGGCCAAAAAGAGCATAAAAAGGGAGAAACTTAACCTCAAACATAATAAGCTAAAACAACACTTGATTCTCAAACAGATCACACTCTGATACTAACTACTAACATTAAAAACACATCTGTAAAAGATACATAAAGAAGATCCATCTTCCAACCTAACATCAAACATCAATGTAATCATCATCATGTATCCACTTACCTCTCCAACGCTTTCCACAACCGTTTTCTCCATTGATTTCTTCTTCCAAGGCCATGCTTTATGCTCCATTTATCACCTCCACAAACCACACACAACTACTCTTACTCAACAATAATATCCTATAACACAGAAACCAAAAAACAGAAAGACTTTAGAATAGCTTTAAAACTCACATTTACATAGACAAACCTAAAAACAAAAACGAAAAAAAGGAACATATATTTAGTCTTGTTTTGTTTGATTTCTCTGATCCCACATTCCTCAAAAATGGACCACCACATTTACATAGTGAATGCGACTCAAATCCAGATTAAGACCAAAGAACAAAACAAAACCATCTCATTGTACTTATAAAAAAAAATCCCAAATCAGAAATCAAGGAGCTAGCTTCCATCAATGGCGTATACATGCACGACACACTAAAAAGAAGAAAAATCCAATTTCATAAAGTTAAAAACTTTAGAAGTAACCCATGACGAATCACACAAAAAAAAAAGTCATCTTTTTGATTATCCACATTTAGAAGATTTGGTAAATTAAAAAAAAACAAACCCATAAATAAAGATTAAAACTTTCCTCACCTTCTTAAACCAGAACTTAAAAACAGATCGTCTCTCAAGGAACACAACAATGGAGGAGATAAAAACAGAGAAAGAGTGAAGAGGACAAATGGAAAAAAAGGCAAAGTTAAGATTACTTGAAAACAACTGTAGAGAGAGAGAGAGAGAGTGAGACTGTGTGAGAGAGAGAGAGGATGTGTCGGGTAGGATCTGATCGAAATGGGCCATGTACGCTTAATGAACGTTGGATCGTACGAGATTTATAATATATCGCTAATATAAGCAAAGAAATTAAAAAAAGTTAATTTGTATTTTAAGGGGAGACATGTTTATGACTTTGATGGACCTCGGAAGTTTAATAAATTAGTAGTGAGTGAAGAGGACAAATGAAAAAGAGTGATTAGGGAGTAATTATAGTTTGAATGCTTTATTATGCTTAATGAATAATTAACTGAGTTAAGTGTGCAATCTAATCAAACTTTAAGGAACTGATTTTTTTTATTTGTAGTTTACTTTACTATCTCTATCTTAAAAGAGATAAGAGGTTGGTTTCTACTTTCTAGTAATAAATAATTAGATTGTCTAATAAAATCAGTATTTTTAATCCAACAACAAAATAGTAGTTGTCACTTGTCTTAACTACTCTAACTTCTAAAGATGGATTGATTACTATTTTGGTGGATCATAAAAGCTAATTCCGTAAATAATAAATTGTTTGGAGTTTATTGAGCTATAAAACTTGCTTTGCTCGATATGTTTGTTTGGACATGTTTGGATCATACGACTCTATTGTAGGAAGAATCGTATGATCACTTAATTAGGAAGAGGCTTAGCTACCATTCACTTAATTAGCTTTTCGAACATATTACTCCCTCTATCTCACATAGATTGATGTTTTGGGATATTTTCTTGTCCCACAAAAATTGATATTTTGTAGATTTTAAGAAGTAATCATTGAAAATATTTAAATTTTTGAATTGCTATTGGTTTATTTTTTCTCTCTCTACCAAAAAGTAATTATAAATTAATTTACAAATAAAAACTAAAATTTTTCTTAAAATGTGTGAAAATGTCAAAACATCAATCTTTATTGAGACAGAGGGAGTATTTGTTAATCACTTTATGAACAAGCTTACGCCTTCTTTGTTTAGAAAGGACTTCATATTATGGGCCCAATTAAAGATGTAATTAGGCAACTAAATTTTAGGTGAACGATCTTTGTATATGAATAAGCAGTACTCCATAACTTGGTTTTGATCCCTATAAAGGCAATCATTCATCAGTCCAAATTAGTGTCATTTCAATCTACTTTAAACTTAAATTAAAATTTCTTATCAAATCACTTTTCTTTTAGAGGTTTATTATCTATATGGCGCTTCCTAAAATTGATTAAAAACTAGGTAATAAATTTAGAAATACATGATATAGATATGATCATGTAAGTAGGAAGTTTATCAAAACAATCAAAATTTGATATTTTATATTGGTAAATTAGTGTATAAAAGCAAAAACTCACGATAAATTTATTCAAGTTTTAGATTGTGGATGTTTAACACTTACGTATAATAATTCAAGTTTTAGATTCGTTTCATTATCAATTTAAGTTCTCATGATAAATTTTAAGAATTCACAATGGAAATAAAATTGAATATAAGACAGACTATTTGAACTAATATAATTTAAGTTGTGTATATACTAGACATGCATCCACTAATATTTGGATAAGCTTCGGATCTTATCCATTGAATAACAACGGCGGACAAAACCATGGTTCTATTGACATATATGTATTTTCTTTGCCATCAAGTTTGACACATTTGTAAATAATTGAGTTGGAGATTTTAATGGTGTTGTTTTGGAAAACTCTAGAAGAAAATGTGCATATTATATGTCAAATATATGTATTGTAATTATGTTCTAATTATTCTAAATATGATAATAAGTTATTTAGGAGAACTTAGACAATTGTGTAGTGATCCGTCATCAAGAGAATGTGGTGTTGTTCCATATTTTGTACAAAAACGTTAAAAAATGTGAGTGAACATTATCCTATTCATGTTAGGTTCGCCATTCGAATTAATCTCATTTGTTGTTAATAGAATTTTTGATTTGTACTTGCAAAAATTTATTATTATTTTGAAATCTTGATCCGTCATCAAATGAAAATTATACTCTGGAAAAATAAGATATCTTCTCAAAATTTTGAATTAACTTGACACGAGACGCATGACTTGTGATACTATAATTACACTCAAGTTATATAAAGCATCTTCATATTAAATAGTTGATTAAAATAAACAAAAGTTTTTCTTGTAATGATAACAAAATACCATACAACAAGAGGAAACAAGATCATATCATCATATTTGATACTGGAGCTTCATGTATGTTGTATAAACATGCCAATACTACATTCTCTATGCAATACCTAATAATAGTTATAAGTAGGGATGTTAAAATGGGTAAACCCACCCCATTTAATCCCATCTCATTTAATCCCACCCCATTTAAATATAAACCCATTTAAACCCATATATATTTGAAACCCCAATTAACCATACCCAATTAAACAAACATGGCCCCATTTAACCTATTGAATCCATTTAAGTATATAATTTTGATGATACCATATTAATATGTAATTTTGTGCCTTTGTAATTTTGGCGGGAAAAAATGTTTTTTTGAGAATATTTTTAATTATAAAAAACTCAAATTTTCAGTTTTAGCGGAAAACACGGTTTTGGGAAAAAAAACATTTTGATAAAAAAAAAACAATTTTGTTTTTAGACAGGAAAACATGTTTTTGCGGTTTTGGCGGGAAAACACGTTTTTACGGTTTTGGCGGGAAAACACGTTTTTGGCGGAAAAACACATTTTTTGCGGTTTTGGTGGAAAAATATGTTTTTGCGGTTTTGGCGAGAAAACACATTTTTATGAATTTGGCGGGAAAACACGTTTTTTGCGGTTTTGGCGGAAAAACAAATTTTTGCGGTTTTGGCGGGAAAACACATTTTTATGAATTTGGCGGGAAAACACGTTTTTTGCGGTTTTGGCGGAAAAACAAATTTTTACTGTTTTGGCGGGAAAACACATTTTTATGAATTTGGCGGGAAAACACGTTTTTGTGATTTTGACGGGAAAACAAATTTTTGCGGTTTTGGCGGGAAAACACATTTTTATGAATTTGGCGGAAAAACACAGTTTTGAGAAAAATATAATTTTCTGTTTTTGGTGAAAAATGTGATTTTACAATTTTGGAAAAAAAAATATATTTATATGATAAATATTTAATAAAAATATCAACATAAATGGGTCTAAATGGGTACCCACTTATTTATGATAAAATCCATATAATTAATGGGACTAAATAGAGAAACCCATTTAACCCCATTTAATTTTTTCTCATAAATGGGTATAAATGGGCTTATTTTAGTTCAACATACCCATTTAATAAATGGGTTTGCTGACCCATATTAACATCCCTAGTTATAAGTTCTTGTTGTTACGTGTTACAAATATTGACATGAATGAATATGTAAACGACAAAAAGGAAAAAAAAAACCGAGTAAATAGTCTTCTTCTTGGTAGAGAATAGAAAGATGGAAATGTTAAGACTACAACATGCGAATTGCAAAAGTTTATATATATTACTATCAAAACTACTTAATGATAGCTTTTTATATTGCAAAGGAACAAGATTAGATCAATCTCTTACCCGCATGTTGAAGATGTGTGTTACATCATCTCTCATTAAGATAACTTCTCTAACTTCGCATTCATTTGGGATAGGTTTTTTTCTGAGCTATTTTGAGCTGCTCCTTCAATTCCTTTATCACATATTCTCCAAGATTTACCTCTCATATCGGCTCTGAAGCTCCCATATGACAATAGAGCATGACTTAATAACATCAAAACCATATATGCTCAATTCGACAAGAAATCATATGGAATTTCTTACACTATTAACAGGGTAAGAAACTCCACATTTCAAGACCGATGCAGATTGGTGGAAGGTTAATTTGGTGGGACAAAGTCTTGATGCCAAGAAAATAGTCCGAAAACAAATTTTCGGTGGAACTTTAAAATCAATAAAACAAATGTTTACAGTATCAACACTAGTTTTGTAATAATTTATCAAGTTAGCTAATGAACTACATATCCCAGTTTAATTACTTTCTCACTTGGCAATTAGCAAAGAAAACAAAAAGATAACTAAAAAGACTTCAAATAATCGCAAATTTGCAATAGTCAAATAAAAAACCATTCTTTTTAAGTCAACCCAAAAAAGTAACAAGTCAAAACAAAAGCAAAATCATATCGAAGCAAAAGAGTCTAAAACAGCAAATAGATTCCCGCAAAAATTTGTCAATCAGAGAAAGAGTGAGAGAGAGGAGAGAGTCCAAAGTAGAAACTCAGAACAAAAGCTTCTCATAAGTGATCATTAATGGAAAGTGAAGCCAAGAGATCACTTGGGCTTCCACTTTTGTTGCCTTCACTCCCCTGTGTTGATGGTGGCTGATTCACGTTTCTCAACACATCTAACGCCTCCGAAACCTTAGCATTTAAAGCCTCCGGTGACTCGAGCAGATGCAAAACTTCGGTCTGATCCATTTCCAGAAGCATACCGGTCACTTTTGCAGCATTCTCATGCTCTATCAGGTCCACTAATGGGTATAGACTCTCACCCAAAAGCTACACAAACCCAAAGCATACACAGATAATGTAAGTGAACTTCTTCTTCTTCTTCTTGTACACTATGTGGCAACTAGATAGATATATATTGATAGAGAGACTTACTGTTCTCTGCTGAGCAGGTGTAGCGTTAGCAAGGGAAGTAGCCAATTGACCAGCGGACATAGGCTGACTAAAAGGCATTCCATTCATGTCATAAGCAACTGGAACCATTCCTCCTTGCATTGGACCATCGGGCATGTTTCTACCACCAGGAGGGTGACGGTACCCACGTCCTCTTGGCATCATCTATATAGAAGGGAAGAACGCAAAGGATTAAAGATTCATCTTGATCTAGGATTTACGACATTCTTAAATGCTCTTCTTCTTTTTTCTTAATTACCTGTGGCTGCATATAAGGCATTGGCTGCTGATGCTGATGGCGCATGGGTCCATCTCCTGACCGTCTGCCCCCTGGTCGTGGACCTTGCTGACCTGGCTGCATCATCGGGCCGAAAAAGCCTGGCCTCATTCCTGGAACCATCTGAGGCTGATATCCAAATCCAGGCTGTCACAGGTTTAAGGAAATTAAATGAGTGGGTTACTGATTTATATTAAAGAAACACAATAATCTATCTGAACCGGTAGAAAAGGATTTGTCAAAGCTGCAAATCATGATCAAACCGAGTTACTAAGGACTTCCAATGAAACAAACGTCAGTTTAGAAAAGGGTGGTGGTACCTGGTGAGGGATGATTGGTGGAGGTCCTTGACCGTAAAAAATCTGTTGTCCAAGACCTGGTGCACCACCCGGAAATATTGGCATCCGAGGACCCACACCGGGAATAAAAGCAGGTCGCATTTGAGAAAACTGTGCCTGAAAAAGAATACATATAAAAGATTTGAGATAAAGCAAACATAACCGCACGTAACGGTTGTTATCTATGGGTGTGGGAAGTGTTACCTGCAGCTTAGCCCTTCTTTCTTCTTTCCTCTGTGCAAGAGCCACATACAACGGTTTGCCACCAACCATTTTACCATTCATTTCATTCAGCTGCAGAAAAAAACCCCAAAATAAAATGAATCAAGAAAGAAAATAGAGGCTCAAAACAAATTTAATATTGTTATGGCACAAGATTATTTAAATTACCACTCTAGAAGCTTCACTAGCAGCTGAGAAGGCAACAAATCCTGATCCTTTGCTAGTACCACTAGGGTCCCTCATAACCTATTTGACAAAAAGCAAGATATTCCAAAATCAATCAAGGGACAAAAATTAGCATTTCTCATGGCTATTTTATGTATGGGAAAGAAAACAATACTGACCTTGCAGGAAGTTATTGTACCGAACTCAGCAAACAACTCGCGCAGCTTCTCATCGGTGACAGTATCATCAAGGTTTTTAACATATAAATTAAGCCCATCGAATTTGTTTCCTGAATCCCTTGAGCCTTGTTCATATCTTCGGCTCAACTCAAGTTCCCTCTCAGATTTCTTCTGAGCTTTACCTACATACCACTCCTTGTCATCAAACTTCTTCCCATTGAGAGCTTCAACAGCACGAGCTGCATCTTCAGGATCCTCAAAGTTGACAAATCCAAAACACCTGGACTTCCCATCTCCATCCCTCATAACCACAGCGCTCGAGATACTACCATACTGACCAAAAGTAGTCTTCAACTCATCATCCGTAGTCGTCTCCGAAAGATTCTTCACATAAACATTGGTAAACTTAATCTTATCAGCAGCAGACTCTCTTTCCTCCTTACGAAGGAATGGTCCAACAAAAATCTGTTTATCATTCAACACTTTCCCATTAAGCTTCTCAATCGCATTCTTAGCTGATTCCTCAGTATCAAACTGCACAAACCCATATCCTCTGGATTGTCCCATGTGATCAGTAGCAACCTTACATGACACAATAGTCCCACACCCGGAAAACGCCTCGTGCAGAGTTTTGTTGTCAACTGACTTGTCCAAATTCTTCACATTGAGAAAAAAAGGTCACATCATTAGCCAATCAAACAAAAACAAAAACTGCTAAAGAAATACAAAAAAAAAAAAGGAAATACCTTGACAAATAAATTCCCAACCCCACTTCTACGAGCAGAAGAGTCACGAGAAGAGTAAGTAATCCGAATCATCTTCCCATTGAGACTAGTGTAGTTCAGCTTCTGCATTGCTTTTTCCGCTGCCATTACCAAAAAAAACCCAAAACAGACTCACTCAACCAAATCACCCTAAACACACAATCAGAGAAATACATAACATTGGGCTAACAAAGCATTCTTAATCGTACAAATTACTATCTATAATCAAATTCAAACAATACCCATTACTCAAATTAGCCAGAGGAACGATTACAGAATCGAAAAAATCAGATCTTTAGCATAATGTCAAATCAAAAAGGGGGAAAAAGGGAACAAACCATCATCGCTGTTGCTATAGTTGACATAACCATAACCAAGAGAAGTATTGGTAGCAGCATCACGGCAAACACGAACAGATACAACCTGACACACCTCGGTGAAATAGTCATAAAGCTGAGAATCCGTAACATTGAAATCCAGATCTCCGACATAGAGAGAACATAGAGCACCGTGATTGATTCCATCGCCGCCGCCGCCGCCACCGCCGATTCCAGGCGTAGCAGAAGCCACAGCCCCGTCGTTAACCGAAGGAGGAGGAGGAGGAGAATGTGAAGAAGGAACTTGAACCTGAGCCATTCTTTTGGAGATTTGAGAAGAAAAAAAAAGACCCTAAAGTGAAGATTTTTGAGGTTTTTTTTTTTTGGTATTTTTGTATATATTTTGATAAATTAGGGATAATTAGAAAGAGAGAGAGATAAATTAGGGAACGACGAGGATGATGACGATGATGGATGATAGGGGAAGACGAAGTCGGAGATTGTTGTGGGCAGCACGGCGAGACCGCAGCGGATAGTGATGGAGAAAAGTTTGAGATTATATAGTTGCTCAAGTCTTTCACAAACGAGTGAAATCTGAAAACCCTAGTTTTGGTTAATGTAAAATAATTATTACTACTATTATTATTTATATTTTTTAACGGTTACAGATAGATAAGAGAATTAGTCTGCTTTACTCTCAGCCGTCCGATTCTTTTTGAGTATGGGACCACCATATCTCACGTGATCCTCTCGTGACTTTGGAGCTGGTCAGACCTATTCCAAAACTCATTCCTCCGCCGCACACCTCTGTTTTGGTGTTTGTAAAGTTTGTAACTTTTTCTGGTTATTGACTAAAGAAACTGAGTTGTATTCTTGTTTGTAGAGTTTAAGCTTTGGTGATTGATGATGAGGAAGGAGAAGTTGTAGTTGGGTTATTTGAATGTTTAAAATTGAAGAGAAGGGATTAGTAAGATGGCTTATAAAGCAGGGTGAATGAGCTCTACACTTCATTGGACTTTTTTATAAGCCTATCTTACTAAGTTCTTCTTCTTCTTCTCTTTTATGTTGGGATCATAACAGTTTTTAAGGAATGCTCTCATGATGTTATTACTCTATAAGGACACTTTGGTTTATGATGAACTCCTCATCTTTGGTAAGCTCTCTTGCATGATTGAATTTGAGTCTAGCTTTGCTGGTTAGGAATGCAATGATAGTGGCTATTATATATATCTCTTAAATTTTGTTACATCTGCTCGCTTGCTGACTCTTGCATTTAAGAACTCCACAGAAGTAGTTTGAGGGTTTCTTGATTGTTAACTGCAGGACAAGAAGTGGAGTATAGAATGTGGGATCAGTTTTAAGGAATGTCTCAGACTCTCAGGCTGCTTTTTATCAGGTAGTCTTTATCTTTTCTCCCACTTTTCAACAGCTCTGAAATCCTTTTTTGGAGGATAGAATTGGAGGCTTTCCTGTGATAAATGGCGATTGGAAATTTCATGCTATACTTTGATGTTCAGGTTACAGATTCTGCCTGCTGGTTGGGGTTGTTTCATTGTTTTGCTTTTGTTTTGATTTAGAGTTGAACTATAGAGCTACTTACTAGGTATACATTTGGTTGTATCCTGTAAGTTGCGGAAACCTTCTTTCTTATTCGTTGTCGAAGAGTATGCTCACTGTAGACAGTAGAAGTTTTGGCTTTGTTACTAGACAATGAAAGAATTGAGAGCTGAATGATTTCTTATAGTATCATCATATTGTTTGTCATTGGCATTTAACTAGGTTGCTTCTCAGGCGATGGATATGAGATAGTATGGAATGAAATCTTGATTCAGTATGACTTTCACTCTAATCTAGTTGACTATCATGCTAGAGTTATGACCATATATCGTAATGAATGTTTGTGTTAAGGGTTTTGTTAAAACTACAGTTGATACCAGATCAATTTTCGATTTGGCGTGAGTCAAAGAGCACTTGCAATATCTTCACTCTCTAGTCAAGTAGACCCTGATGAACCATTTTCATGACTTTCAAATGCAGTGTTAAAGCTACTCAACAAGAACAATGAGGGAAAGTTTTTAGAGATCTGGTGACACCCATCTCTAGTAGAAGACGCTACTTAGCTATTTGTTATACCCTTTCTATGTGCCCTTGTTTGTTCTCTTTCTAATTATTGTGGAGCCAAGTAATATTTAGAAGCTTCCAAGAACTTAGGGGATGCGGTGGTAGCCAGGATTCCTTTATTAAAAACTGTGTGAGTGAGTGCACTTCTCTCTGTCTTTGTGCAGAACCAGAATCAGCTTCTGTGTTATTGATGGGTTAGGTTACCAGATGCTTTGGGTATTTGATTCTCATCTTAGTCTAACCACACTTTTTTGATTAACAAAAAAATGTTAAAAATAAAGGCTTCATATTTCTTTGGTTTGTTTATCCACCAAAGTACTCTCTTTTACGGTACTTCTTGCTTTGGTTCAACCAAAATGTCTTTATATGCCTTGCTGCTGAATTTGTCGGTACAATGGGCACTAGTAGTAAGCATATAAGTATTGTTGAGCTACCATATGCTTTCATCTTTAATTTGGTGAATAATAGGACGATTCGGAAGAAAAATTAAGTTAATAACAACAAGAAGAAATAACTAATTTACTAGTTATATAACTCTTATCAGCACTTACCAAACTCATGATCAAAATCACATGTAACATTTTTATTGCTCTACAATCTGTTATTTGTATGGATGTCTAATTTATAACATAATTTTATAAGAAAAACTATTCTCCATGTTATAACCACATTAAAATAACATGTTTCAAATTTCTAATAACAATTAGGAAAAAAGATGATAAAATCCTCCAAACACTTCGTAAATACAGATGCAATAATTTTTGGTCTTTTGGTGCAATTTACTCTTAACTTTTTACTGTTTATCCATTTTTACAATGAAGGTGGAAGAATTGTTTATCTCTATATTCAAGTTCAATTTGGTATTTTGGTTATTAAAACAAAAAAAAAACAAAAAGGAAAGTAATTAGTAATTACAACGTCAAAGGGTCATCATGAGTCAGAAGAATCTACGTTTGAATTTTTTAGAGTCAAGAAAAAACCTCAGAAACCGAAATTTCACTTTCAGTTATTACTTTTAACTCGTCTTTGTTTGTTTTGTTCAACTCTTGTGGGATCACACAAAACATGTCTGAAAAAAAAAAAAGTCTCTATCTTGTGTGTCCGAATCTTTTGTGTGTTTCTCTTTTGTGGTCACAAGTTTTGGCGTCAATCTTTAGACTCACACATCACCCGTTATTACAAAAACAAAACGGTTCCTCACTTTTCACGTTTCAACACATTTTTGGCCAATGTGTGTGTGTACAGTAAACAAAAAATCAGAATCACCGAAGAATCTTGCCGACCAAACTCTGCCCCTAAAACCCAAATGAGCAAGTTGATCTGTATAATTTGCCCCCACATTAAAAATCCTCAAAATAAAAACATCAAATCACATTTAGTGGTTACGATAATTTTAGAACTTTAGTTGTTAGAACACCAACCTCCACAATTGTGTTTTTTTTTTTTTTTTTTTTTTTATAACTCTTTTATAATTTAAACACATCAGAATTATTTTCAAGGACTGAGATATTTTTGCATCTTCAGCTCTCGACTATGCTCTGTAAAATTATACACTTTATTTGTATGATAATATATGTCTTTTTAAAACAAAAATGTAGAATTTACTTATCTTATTATGGGTTATATATATATATATATATGTCTGTAGTACCTCTGCGATACTCCAAAACAAAATATTATACGTCAACTATAAAGAAAGTAACAAAACTGTTACGATCGAAAAACTCTGCATATTTTTGTTAAGAGTTAGAGTCGTAGTGTACTTTCTCGTCATCTACATGTTACAGTTTAAAAAGTCGCCGCGTAATACTTACCATATATATGTTTTGATCTTTGGTATGAAAGAATTTATATGATTAGATCCATAACCTCATAGTTATGGAAGAAAAAGAAAAAATCAAAATAGATGTTTCATTTGGAACCTTGTTTGTTAAAGTTGTTATGATTTAAAGTTGTTTGGACTTTGGACACAAGCTTGAATACAATACGAGTTATTAGGGCACACAAATTTGAATTACACATCGTTGATTATTATTCCCCAAATACTAAAAGAAGAACATGCAAATCTATTTTTGTAGTAGCAAGCGACAATTTCACAAAGAGTTGAGTTTTTTTAATATTAAATCATTTGATTATCGAGGAGGACGAAACCAAAAAACCCAAAAACCATGGAAGCGCATGTTAGCGACGACAAGCGCATCATAAAAGAAGACAAAACATTCTCTCTACAACTACTTTTTTTTTTTTTTTTTTTTTGGTTCGCTCTATTTTATCAATTACTCATCATCATCTCCTCTTCACACACACGTCATCATCATCATCATCATCATCCGAATTTTCCGGGTCGGGTAATTTATTCAAATCGACCCGTTCCAACGACCCGTTATTACCACTACTCTTACCACAATCCTCCTCGTAATCACCACCACCACCGCGGCTCGTTTCCGATTTAACAACCACCGTCGCACCAAGCGCATCAACCTGAGCACCAACCTCCGCCGCTTTTCTCCTTATATACGCCGCCGACATATCTCCTCCACCGTCACCACCACCGCCACCACCTATTCCTCCTCCTCCAGAAACAGTGAGTCCAGACAAAAGCTCCGGGAAATTAACACGAGCTGAAGGACCACGGAGGTAAAACACAGCGGTGTCGTAAGCTCTCGCCGCCGCTTCGGGTGTAGAATAAGAACCTAACCAGATCCTCGACCTCTTGTTCGGTTCACGTATCTCCGCAACCCATTTCCCCCATTTTCTCATCCTTATGCCTTTGTATGGTTTCAGATCTCTCTTCCTCGTCCCTATCCCCATCGTCGCCGCCGTAACCGTCGCCGTCACCGCCGCTCCCGTCTCCATTATTTTTAAAAATATATATATATATATATATATATACAGAGTTGTTTTACAGAATCATCGACCCGATCTGGTTTTTTTTTGGAGAAATCGGAACTGAAACGGTTACATAAGAGAAGAGATGAGTTTTTTTTTTTAAAAAAAGGAAGAAGAAGACAAAAGAATTGGGAATTCACCGACACTGTTTTTTTTTTTTTTTTTTAAATTTTTGCGATTCTTTTTAATATTGCAAAGACACGGACACACAAACAAATCTCCTCCTCCTCCTCCCCACTCTTATTTATACTACAAAAAAAAAAATTTAATTTTATTTTATACTATTGCAAATTATTTATGTTTTTTTTTGCTGTTTGTTTGTTTGTTCTCTATTTGATAAGTTATTTTGTAAGTATTGTATACACACTTTTTATAAGGAACAATAATAAAGAAAAATGTTTTACCAAGATTTGTGCTATTTGATGTTATTTTTAGGACATCTACAACCCCCATTATATTTAGAGTCAAAACTATATTATAGAGCAATATTTGCTCAGATTGCTATTCTTACCTTTACTTTTTTACACTAACTTTTGCTTTATTATAAAGTTACTCTATTTTAGAGAAAAAAAATAGAGATATATATTAGAGATGGTCTTACTCAGATTATTTGATGAAATGTTTTGGTTCATGTAAACTACATATCACTATTGAGTGTCCATTATCAAGAGAAAATTACACTTATAAGATAATTTAGATTTTAATTATCAAATACCTTATGTGTTAGTATATTATCACCATAGATATTGTAATCTTATTTTATCTTCAATTTTTTTTGGTAACTTTAGTATTCTTTTTTTGTGATTAATATTTTTTATTTTCTTATTATCTTTTCGTTTTTTTTTTTAATTGTGTATTTTCGTTTCATATAGGTCTTATAATTAATGGTCCACAAGGACCACAACCATCTTTATAAGTTCCACTTACGTGAGTTCGAATCCAACTTACGTCGGTACTCCGAAGTGACATATGAGGAAATGGCTCTAAGCCAATCAAACTATATCAATAAAGAGACTAGAGATGATCATATTATTGATACTGTTTTTACCAAAAGACTGTAGTAACTAACTAGTAAACTAGTAAGCACAGGAAAATATGCAATCGTGCATTTCAAATTGTCCGTGAATATATAATGTGACCGACATTTTAATATGATTCACACCGAAAGGAAACAAAAGAACAAAAAAATCGTATGATTTGGATTTACATGGCGGTAAAGTCACATGTAACCAGAGCATCTTTTATCATATAACACAAATTGTTTTCGAAAATATTTAACCAAATAAAAAATAAAATAGAAAAAAGTAGCAGAGTAAAACGTGGGATCTATCCTCGTCAAATTATAGAATCCTAGAGAGACTCCTATGAATTATGATCATGCTAATCACATAAACACATCAATAACCTTGAGAAGAAAAAAACACACATATTGATTACTCTTCGAGGCTTATGTCTCCCAACCCCAAGTATTATTTACTCCGATTTAAAATAATTATTTCACAGTAAACATTATTTGTAGCATGGAAAAACAAAAAAGTTGTAGCATGTATAGAGATATTCAAAATGCACAAAAAGTAATAATGAGAAAAACTAATTAAATTTCAAGAACTGGAGAGTGGAGACAGCAAAAGCTTTAGGGGGAGGGTTTGACTTTCGTAATCCAGCTTTTGTCTGTACTTATAGAAACCTAATCTGTAATATAATTAGAATGGTTTCTTTATACAATAGATTAGGGACCATATTTTATCATTAAGTGTATACAATCATGTTGTTTTATTGGGCGTTTGTACAAATATATTCAATAACGAAACTTTGCCACTTATTCAACATCACAGGCATGAGGCAGGCCATGTACTTTCATCTTTGTTATATAAATATATATGACAAAATGAAGTTCTTTTGTCCTTTTTTTTTTCTCATTTTTTCCTAGCTTTGTCATATTTTTTTTTCTTCTAACATCTTCATTATCCTAGGATTGCCTACCAATCATAATATACGCAATTATTTGTACTGATAGTTTGTCAAATTATTGTAGACTCAACTAGAAAAAAATTATCATTAAGCTTTTGGAAATGTGAGAAAACCCTTCACGAGTACTGGATTCTACAAAAGAAAAGTATACAAGCTTACTTACAAAATTACTAGCCAAGCAAATGGGCATTACAATGTTTAGAACAAAAAATTAGAAGAAACATAATGCCGATTAACTGTAGAATTTAGAAGAAAATTTTAGAAAGAAAACTTATATTTATTCTAACATACATGATGTATTTTATGATTGAGAATTTAGTAGAATCATGTATTTTATGATTGAGAATTTAGTAGACATTCTATAAGATTTTCAAATGGTGTGAAGAACTTTAAAAAATATCAAATATAATAGAACACATGTAATAAGCAAATTTGGAGTTAATATACATAACTAAATTTGTATAATTAAGCGTCTGTTCTTTATGTCCTCCTTTATTATTGTGGTGAGGACTAGCTGTGAACTAGTTGGCACATGAACATGGTGCCAATTACCAAAATTCAAACTTTATCTATTATTCCTTTTTAAAGAAAAAAAACCTAGAATCGAAGGGACCACTACATTATTGATTTTCACATCCTTTGTATGATGAATTGAGTTCATTACATTTTCGTATCATGTGTACTCGTGGGTCTATAAATTAGTGTTATACGTATTTAGAAACTTTCAAGGACAGTCGTTGGTTTCATTTAAAGTTTAAACTTTGAACTAAACAAAAAAAAAAACAAATATTGAATTTTGAGTCCATTGATTGATGAGTGAGTGTTTATCTTCTTTTCAGTTTGCATCCAAGAAGTCTCTTCCAAGTGTGAACGGAGCATCATCTTTGATCTTTCCAACGTTTTGCAATTTGCAATGACAAAACAAATTTACCATTCTCATAAAAACTGCATGAAAATATTTGGATTTTTCAAATGTTTTAATTTACATTAGGTTTAAGATATAAGGCTATGAAAGTTACATATTTTAGTATATGCTTTGAACAGCCGATCTATGGATTGCCGAATGATTGTTAGACTCTTTTTTTTCATTTTTAACTCAAATGTAACTTTTTTTTTTTGTCTCTTAAGAATCCAAAAATGAAAATTACTATGTTAAATTATTCATAATGAGTGTTACAATCCAACCATTTACTACTAATATTATTTAATTTAACTATATTTACCGTTTTCTAGCTATGTTTTATCTTTTCAACTGCCTAGGTTAACCCACCAATCCAACTTGTGTATCACATAAGAAAAACCAATGCCATGTTTGGTAGAAGAGTTTGTAGACAGCAATCAAGTCAAAATGGAAACAAGAAGAAAGTTAAATTTTATGTCAGTTTGATATAAATGTGAGCCGGTCGCAGTCGAAGTGCTCAAGTCAATGCGGGATGGGTTAAAAAGGTAAAGCGTACGACATTCACAGGTTGTTTGTTCCCTTATCGGGTCCTGATATTCATTAACATCCCAACCTTAAAACAAATTTTAGTTCATCTAGGTTATGAAAGACATGGTAATAAAGCATCAGATAAAACCACCACTCGCTTCAGAAAACACAAAATAGCTAGTGTTTAGTGTTTTTTTTTTAACTCACATATTTATTTTCTAATTTTTTTTTAGTTTGTTTCACAAAGATTGATTTTTTACGTTTTTATAATTTCTTTTAATTAATATTAATAAACAAAATCAATTTCAAAACGTAATGATTAAATAAAAACGCAATCTAGGTATAGTTAAACATTTATTGTTTTTAGTATATGTGAAAAAGTTGAAAACTCTAGAAGATCGTTCTTTTGGAAACGGAGGAAAAATATAAAGTTTGTCTTTTTAATTCTTTCGGAAAATATCAAATTTAAAGGTAAAAATCAAGAATGTGGTATAGGTTACAAATTGAGAGGTGTTATTTTCTTAGAAATTCCAAATATATTGTAGTCTGTAGATTGAGTCCTCTGCTTTCCGTGTCATAAATCTTGATTGACTAAATCCATGTCTTATGGACGAAAACTATTTAAAAAAAAAAAAACGTTATAAATAAATACATCTGTTATTCAAGCTATTATAGATGACTTAGACTTGGTAAAGTAGCATAGTCAACATTCAACAAACGTTTTTGTCATAAATCCGATAGACTTGGTAAATTAAAGTATGGTGAAAGGGTGAATACGTCTTACGATTGATGAACCTACAGTCTTTTTTTGGATGTATATTAATTACATGATATAAGAAAACGTCTAATACTAAATACTAATAGCACTAACTTTATTTCGTAATAATTATCATTTTAGAACATAATCTTTATTATTTTATTATTTTATCAACATAATCTTTCTTTCAAATATTTCATTTTTACCTACTAAAGAGACAACTTTAATTAGTATCGAACTTGCAGAAATATAGAACTATCAGTTGGGTGAAGTGTTCTTAATGCAGTGGCAGGAGATAAGTCCATTTGTAGAAGGCACATCACACCTGGGATCGAGTCTAGCTGCTACGAAATTTGGCTAATGGGCCGGTCAGTTGTGACCCAATAGTTGAAAAAAAAAAAAACTATCAATTGGGGATTGACTTAGTGGGCATCTGAGTAAAGCCCATGTATCTCTAGTAACCAAATAAACTATAAAACCTAAGCACAATCCTAACTTGTTAGATGCAGCAAAATGTTTCCATTTGGGTCAAAACTGAAACTATTAATCTAGGCTGGGCTTGATTTTGGTGTGGTTTGTACTTGATGTAGGATCAATAAATTTCCTCGAACTTGTCAATTTTGGGGCCTGATCCGTCTTTTATCAGAACACAATTTCTAACTCAACCTTCTCATAAAATTAGAAATTCTGAATGTATAAAGCAATGAGTGTCACTTAGTTTTTTTTATCACCTTTAAACTTTATATCAATTGCTTAATAGTAAAGTGATCAAATAAATTGAAACTTAACTTAATAACAATTTTAGCACAGGAATTAATATACATGTGACCCGAATAACTCTTATAAATTTGAGTTTGACAAAAGTATACAATTTACTTAACAAAGATTGAAAGGTAAAAATTAAAGAGAAGAAATGATATAGAACTTGGAAGAGACGAAGGGTCAAAACGAAAGACCTAAACGGGGAGACTAAAGTGGATCAAAAAGACACGTAAGTGTCTTAAAAGGTCCAAACTAGTAATTTGTTTTCGTCCTTCACAAAACTCCAACCAATTCACATGTTCGAACACATTAACACGGCGACAACTTCTCTTCTGCCACTTTCTTTTTCTCCTTATTTTCCTTTGGCAGATAAAAACAATAATAATAATCAACAGAAAATTCATTCTTGATCGAAAAATTAACACTCGGCCATCGAAAATTTTCCTTGTACGCGTGTAGACTAAATTATATTTCAAGTCAATATTAAAAAAAAAAATCACGATTTCTATGGATTTTATTTTATTACTTGATCTGAAAATTTTCTATGGATTTATATTCTATCTCTTATATCATACTCCCTCTGTTTCATATTAAGTGTCATTTTAGGCTGAATATTTTGTTACAAAATAAGTGTCATTTTGTATTTCCAATGTAGATGTTTGATAAATTTTCCAATTTTATCCCTACCAATTTAATGTATTGACCAATAGAAAAAAAAAAAATATATTTGTAAAAGGTAAAACAGAAAATTTAATGATTTTCTTAATCTGTGTGAAAAATACTAAAATGATACTTAATATGAAAGAGAGAGAGTATTAAATTACTCGAATTCCCATAGTTAATGTTAGTCAAACGTAAGTGGTGGAAGTTATCTCTTTTACCATTAGACCTAGACGACTTGGTTTTTATTAAAATTTTGTATCAAGATGAAAAAAAGAGATGATGTTGCATTGATAAAATTGCTGGAAAATCGTGTACATGAGAGTACATGTTAAAATATAGTTTGGAGTATCTGTTGAATTAACAATAGTTGCATAGATCTCTTAAGTCAAAGTATTAAGTCACTATTCTTCCATTATTGTGTTATGTATTATTGCTATCTTGATTTTGTTTAATGATGAGTACGTAAAGCTTTTTTCCCAACAAAAAAAAAAGAAAGAAAAATAGAGAAAGAAGTTAAAATAAGGAAAAGGTTGAAAAAGAAAGGAAACCACTTGTGGTCAAAATAAACACTGGTCAAACACGACAACTTTGGTCCCCAAATCTTTCTAATCCTTTGACCATTTCACATGTCCCATCTCTCCTTTACCTTACTTTTCAACTCGACCCCAAACTTTTCCTTTTATTTTCCTAATTGACATCAATTAACACTAAAAAATCAAAACAATAAAACTCTTCAAATTGCTAGTAGCATGAAAATAAAAATATATCACAATTTATAACTAACAAATACAATTTTAACATAAACTACAATTTGATATCTTTCCGCAAAAAGCTTTTGATTACATTATTTTCATTGTTCTCCATCGTTTGTTTTTTTTACTAATTAGAGATCTCTAAAATTCATAGTATAAAAGCCTTAATAACAAGTAAGATTTGGTCTTTTAAGACGATTCCAAAATAAGATCAGCTACAGCTGCTCCGGCAAGATCAGCGGCGGATAGAGAATGATTATGATCACCTTCGTAAGTAACGATTAACATCGACGAATCATCAGCTGCTCTCTCAACATGTTTACGTGCTGGACAACCTCTTACGCTACTGCACTTATAATATCCTCTGTTTTTTAAAAAAAAAATCAAGAAACAGAGCACAATACAAAATCAAAATCAAGAAACAGAACACAATACAAAAAACAAACTCCAGTTTTGATTGAAATATTAGTTTTACCTTGGATGTGGAGATCCTTTAATTGGTTTTTGTCCGTATTTTCTCCATGAGTAATCATCTGGAGGAACATCGGACATTTTAGCACTTATCGCCGGAACCCTAATCACTCTCCTCTGTTTTATCTTTCTGTAAAAACAGAGCAAAAAAAAAAAACACTATTTAGATCGAATCTAATACCAAATCTACGAACTTTATCTGATGGGTCGAATCTAAAAAAACAAATCTAATGAAAAGATTTTACCTTTTCTTGGAGCAGTGACAACGACCGGAGGAAGAAGCGGAAGCGCATTTTCCGGCGAGGAGATTCTCGGAATTACATTTTCTCTTTGAGTTTGGTTTGGAGAAAGAAGAGACAGTCGTGGAGAGGCTTTGAGTTTGACTCCTAAACGGCGCCGTCTCGGAGGGACGATGATTGTGTTCTGATTCCGTTGTTACAGATGAGAGAGATGAGAAGTCAATCGTTTTGATCGATGACGTAAACGAACCTTTACGTATCATCATCTGTTGCGGCGGTGGAGGCGGAGGAGGAAGAGGAGGAGAATGAAACGGTGTTGTTTTAGGTTCTTCCTGATTCATAACCTGAACTGGAGCGCGTCTAAACCTGGCGTGACCGGTTCGAGTTCGATCTAAAAGAGATATGACTCTTTTAAACTTCGAAACCGCCGCGTCTGCCGTCGTGTTACGAGCTGATTCGAGATCGGCTGTGGCGGAAGAAGAAGATGGTTGGTCGGAGTTTAAGCTGTCACGAGACATTAAACCAATGAAATTTTCCATGCTTTTGAGTCCTGAAGCTGCTGCTTCTTGAACGGCGAAGCTATCAGCTCCGACGCCGGAGATGTAATTCCGAGTCATGAGCTCCACAGCCATATAATCTCTTCTCTCTCTCAACAAGAAGCAGAAGAAGAAGAAGAAGAGAAGAGAGAGAGTTGTGTGGACTTTTTTTGGGATTTGAGAAGACTAAGTCATATAATAAAAGTTAATAGAGTATTTAAGTGTACAGAGGGGGTGATGTATTTTGTATGGTAGGTGACTGACTAAATGTGTCACGTTAGACTTTTCTTTTATGTTCATAAATAGTCTCTTTTCAACTGTTCAAATTTTCTTGTTGTTAAGAGTCAACTTTTCTATTTTTGTTAGATCAGAAAAGTCAAACCTTGAACAAAAACAATTAAAGAGGGGGGTGGAGTTCAACTATTATGCATGTGTTTGTTACAAACTTAGAATAGTAAGGGGATGATGATATACTAAATATACACAATTCATAATTTCATACAGTTTCATCTTTCTTTGTAGCAGTTAAAGCTAAGTACTTAATTATTTAGAAATTAAAATTTGATCATTTTTTTAGTTATCATTCTATAATTAAATTTGTGTTTTATAGTAGTTGTTGTTTTATATATTTTTAATGTAAATTTTTGATAAATTTTCCAATTTTGTCATGATAAATTAAAAAATTAGAAAATCTATGAATGAAGAGTAAGAATTTTTTTTACATTTTCTTAATTTGTTTGCAAAAACCTTAAACGACAATTAAATTGAATTGGAAGAAATATTATTTTACATGTTTATCATTTGCATATTGTTATTCTAGTAACCAAAATGTTAGATAAACTTAGCTTCACGAATCTAATCACAATTGGTGAAATTGTTTTAGTTTTAAGTATAAGTTTACTGTTTTCTTGTGCAAAGGATTTATAGTATTTATAAACTCAAGATATAAACAGAATATGTAATCTAGCAGTTGATTGAGAGGAGCATGGAGACACACTTTCGTCGTCAGCCGTATGATCCGGTTTAGAAATTTGGTTGAATCACCTGCTAAACTTGGTGGAGTTGACTTTTCGCCACCCTTTTTTGTTGTTTTATTCATCACCTTTTTTTGGGGTCTTATTTACGTCTATTTTTATTTGCTTCTTCTTCACTAATGGTGCTTTAGGTTTGTTGTTGTAGAAAACACTTTAATAAATCAGAAACACTACGCTACTTATCAAATTCTATGGTGATAATGATATCATCTTAGCGCGGTTTCTGATTAGTTTTTGTTTTTCATTCTTCTAGACAATAGTAGCTTTTAAACATATGTTTTTGTTGTAATATATTAAACTCAACCCAATTTAATTGTTTGATTTAGACCTTAGATTAGTTTATTACATCTCTGACGTCTGAACACAATGCCTTATATATAAATATGCAGCTCGATCGTTCTACTTCGTTGAATAAAAACTCAAGTGAGAAAATGGCCTTTTTCATTTGATTATGCTGAAACATTGTAGAACTGAGACCAGATTAAGTTAAGCTATAGCATTTACAATATTCACTTAAACTAACTACATTTATATAGATCACTAACTAAATCATTCTTCTCAGTTAAGAGATGACTTTTTTTTTTTTTTTGATAACTTAGGAGTGATCCTAAAAGCTTATTAGGCCCAAAGACTAATCTCCTGGAGCCGGAGGAAACATATTAAATTTTGAACCCCAAGATACACACAAACACAGAGACAGACAGATATATATACACAACTAAAGGATCATAATACTTTCAAATTTCAATACATGATAATTCCCTAAAATTTGAATGGGTTGCAAGTATTTATGATATCCAAGTTTTTTGCGAATAAAATTTCTCCGGATGTTGATTTTTATTTTATTTATTTTATTTTGTATTTTTTGATTCTGAGGTTTTAAATGCGGTCAGTTTATCATCATTTTATTTTATTTTATAAATTATGGTTTTATATTCACACGAACAAGTTATTTGTACATGAACACATTGTTCTACAAATAACTCTACAACAACCAAAATTCCTATAAAATTTACTAATTACGATAGATTATATTATGATGAATAGTGTTACTTACTCGTATAGTTATGATCATAAACTGTTTTACTAGGGTAAAGAGGTTTAGTATATTTGTCTCTATTAGGGGGAGGTATTGGTTTGAGATTTTAAGAGAATTTTAATGACTTCAAATAAAATCATAGAAAGTATAAAATTGAGGATTCTAAGTGATTGTTTAGAAAGTTGTTTAAAATCTTGCTGATTTTTTTTCCTAATCTTGTAAAATCACTCATAAAATCTTGTAAAATCTTTTTCAAAAAATATTGCACAATATTCTTTTGATTCAACGCTTCTGTGAAAGAAAAAAAAATCTCTTGCTTATCATCTTCTATAAAATCATCTTTATTCAACGCCTGTTGACATTATCAGTTGTTCTGGTTTTATCAAAAAAATGACATACTCGATCTCCAAGTTATAGGTACAAGAGTTTCTCATCTTGTTACGGAAGTGATGATACAAAATTTTATACAAAAAAGGATGTCATGATCTAATATACTCAGAGTGTGACGTAAACAAACATGCACACACACATAGAGAAGAAAGAGAGATAAAGAAAGAAGAGAGAGAGGGTCGAAGTGAAAGTTGAGAGAATGAGGAGGAGTTTCCGCTGGGTTTCTCATCATCGGACGATGGTGGAAGGTCACCGTATAATCCACTAAGCACTTTTTTCGTCGGACAGTGGTGGAAGGTCACCGCTGGATCTTCGGTTCTTCTTCTCTGCTTCCCAAAAAGTCATGAACTATGATTCTCAAATCTCTCTATTTGATGAGAGAGTTTTCATGACTTTTTTTATGAAGAAAGTGATATAAAATCTTAAACCAATAACATATTATTTGAATTCATTAACAATCCAAGATTCTTTTGTTTTATTTGAATAACATAAAACTTTTAATGACTTTATAGAACTCTTAATCCAATAACAATAGATTTATCAAGATTTTAGATTACTTTTTATAAATCCACAACTAATAACACAAAATTTTAAAAGAGTTTTAAAAAGTCTTGATTGAATAACAACATATTCTACATAACTTTTAAAGTCATTAAAATTCTTTTAAAATCTCAAACCAATACCCCCTCTTAATCTACAATAAAACCTCTATAAATTAATAAGGTTGGGACCATGAAACCTATTAATTTATAGAGGTTTTAATTTATCGATAAATTAATAATTATTAATATATAGAGAGACTTTCCTAATTTAGTAAAAAAATAAAAAAAAATATTTAATTGTTATAACTAATATTTTTATAAAATCAATTACAAGGAAAATAACAATTATCATGTTTTAAAGATAGTACACAAAGGTTTCTATATAGTAAAAGTATTAAAAATAAACTCTAATAAAACTTAATGTATATATATACATATATTTAGATAATTTTATATAATTATTAATTTATATTATTGATGAGACTATATATTTATAAAGAATTTTCAATAAAATTATTATTTTATTATATTATCGAATTGTGTCTAAAATTACACTAATCCCGACTTTGCCCCGAAAAAATTTATTAATTTATAGAGGTTATTAATTTACCGAGTATTAATTTATGGAGGTTGTACTGTACAATAATTTCTTAGTTTATAACGCTTGTTAGGTTATATTGTCAAAAGAAACAAAAGAAGAACCCCTTGTTAGGTGTAGAATATTTCAACCTTTAGTTAACCAGATCACGACGACTAAGACATTCATACGATAAGATTGATTCAATAGATGTGACCAAGTTATATACATCTCAATATAAAACTTAAAATAGTCGAAGTAGCAGCTAAAGAAAAGAGAGAAAAACAAAAGTACACACAAAACTTGACTGAAGAGACACTCAAAGTCAAAGACGGAAAGCTGACGAAACCCCTTCGAACCCTTTTATTCCTCCCAGAAACGTGTTCCTAAAGTTCCTTCATAGATTATTCTTCTTAAACAGAATTCTAGGTACATTGATCATATATAATGAAAACATTACTTCATAACAAAACAGTTGCGTCCCGTCAAAATCGTGTTTTAAAGGAATTTAGATTCATATAGAAGAATCACAATGAAAACAAATGAGGATATATGTAGTTTTCAGGCTTTGAATGAGATAAAACCTAAACCGGGGCACATGACATAAATGTGCGTATTGTTTATGAACGCACCACCCATTTCATAATCCTTGTCTGAAGAGCCGTGTGAGAATAAAAACAGCTTTTGTTTCTATATATAAAAATGAAGTCTAAATTCGACAAAAAGATGGAGAAACATTTAGGTCCATATGTGTGTTTTATTTTCTTTTATACTATCCAATTGCGTTTAGATAGTGAGTCGCATTTAAGTTTCCTAAATGAGGGAACTTGATCTCTTAGTTGTTTATTTGTAGTTGAGTTTGTGTTTCCAAGCTTTGTAAGAACTGAATAGCTCCAAACTTCTTTCTATATAAACCCAAAACCATTCATAACCCATTCAAAATTAGAACCAGAACGAGACAAACATGTGATTTCTACTTCAAACAAATATACAGATGCCCTTTCCTCCAATTTGCTTCATTAGTCAAGCTTTGGGTCCACGGCTCCAGTCCTTAGGCGTTATGTACTTTATTAGAGTGATCTGGCCCATTATCAGATTTCCCGCCTCACTAAAAGATAGATCCGCTCTACATCAAATCATGGTTGCGGTTTCCCGTTTTGCGGGTTGATGATTTCGTAACTTTGTCTAGAGGTAGCTAATGAACTTATAAAAGATCTTAATGTATGATCTTAGCTAGTGGTGCTAATGCTAACTGGTCATAATTTGATACTTACCACCATTTGAAGGAAGCTGTCCAGATCTCAACTCTCAAACATCTGCTGTGAATGATACATATGTACTACTAAGCTAACTGTTTGATTATGTTCGTGAGACTCTGAGTTATGTAGTAGCATTCATATTCATCAAACATCGTATTTTATCATCAACCCGGAAATAAGAACTCACTGACTGTTTTGTCCAAAATAGTCTAAGCATATCTACCAGGACGCATCGCATAATATCGATAGAACTGCACAGAGATTTATCTACGTTTCAACCATGATGATTACAAAAAGTATAAAGTACAAAACATTATTATTCTCGTTGAAAGAGATGTAACAGATAAGATACATTGTTGTTCATCAGGTGAAACCAGTAAAAAATAGTCAGGATGATAAAAAAAAAAAAGCAAAATCTGCCTAGAGACACAGGCTACGAGAGTCTATCTCTCTACTTTCATCCCTAACAAAGATATTTGTAAGCGATCCAAAAGAAAACAAAAGACCGACCTTTTAAAACTGCTACTTTCTCTCTCAAAAGACTTGAAATTGCTGACCTGAACAGTTTTCCATTGATTCATTCACTGCTCTCTGTTGGAGCTGATTTCTTTCCATACTGCTGCAAGAAAAAACACAAACCGAGAACGAAGTTAGAAAACTATAACTACTCAACTTTTGTTCTGTGAATGACAATAATAACAGAAAACACATTTACCTTTTTCCCAAAAGAGAAAGGGACATATCTGTATTTGATCATATGTTGTATCTGTTTCCTCATCGTCAAGAAAAACAACATCACCCAGTAGAAAAGAAGTATTGGCCAGAACACAGGTACATCAAACACCTCGAAGAACGTCATCATAAACCCAATTGTGAATGCCCTTATGATCGATAACCTTCAAGGCCAAAAAACACACAACAACATTACACATCAAACAACAACGTCTACAAATGAATCATCAAACAATCCAAGTGACATCTTTATGCAACCTTCAACAAAACAACAATATCTACAAATGAATCAAATCCATACTTCATCATCCTTCTACAAAATTTGGTTCCAAACCTTACTGCAAACATAGTTTCTCTGCAGAATTGTATCTTACTATATTATTGAAGTTGATCTCCTCAACATCCTCTCATCTCATGTAAATTCTAAAGATTCAAGTCAAAACCTAATCTGCAATCAAACCAATAAGACTACACCCAACTTCTCTACTAAAACCCTAGATCAGATCTAACAATCAAAAGGAAACGAACCAGAATTTGAACTCAGGGAGACGGCGAACGAAAGGTCGATACTCATCGGATCTACGAGTAGGAAGAGTACCACCGGTGGTAAGAGAAGCCTCAGGATCTTCTTGAGGAGATAAGAAAGCAATGATGAGGTTCAAAAGGTAGATTCCGATGGCGTAAGTGATGATGTAGAAGCCTTCCACAAAGTAAACGCGGATAAAGTAGATCAATACGACGCAGAGACATACGATCCATCGATAGAGAACGTGAGGCACAGTTTTGTCGAGGAGATGTTGTTGCCGCTGCGTTACGGCGTGGATCAATCGATTCACTGCGTCGGCTGGTGATGATGACTCGCTCGATTGGAGATTTTCATCAGTGGTGGTTGTCGGTGCCGGAGGGATACCACTAACCGTGGTTGCGGAGTCCATCGGTGTGATTCTCTCTCTCTCTCTAACTGTGTCTGCGCCTCGGAAATTGCGACGGAGGAGACGGAGATTCGTAGATTCGGATTTGGGGATTTTTTTTTGTTTTGTTTTGGGGGTTCACATCAGATCCGGTTTACGAAAGGGTTACGGTTTTTTATTGGTAACTCTGTATCGTATCGGTATCGGTTTGGAATTTACCGATCTCGTTATAACCGATCAAACCGTATCTATTTTTGAATTGGCTGAAAATGAAATCATACCATCAATCTATTTTGTATCATCGATCTACGTATTTTGTATAACCAATCAAACCCTATATATTTTGGATTTAGGCATTTAGCTATAAAATTTAGTAGTTCAGAAATTGAATTCAATAAAATATGGCTCTAATAGGGAAGATACAAAATAGTATCAAAACTATACTCGTCTTGAGTTGACTGTAAAATCTGGTATTAGTTTAAAATTCGGTTCAGTTTTTCAGTTTAAAATTTTTTCGATTCACGAAATTATATCCAAAGTAAAAGATAATAATTTTTATGGTTTAATTATGTGTAGGTTTTGGTTCGAGTTCGAGTTTTTATTTTTTAATCATATACATGTATATACATATTTATAATAAAAAAATACACATTTACATGCTTTCATCACTATTCAAAATCTTTGTACAATCAAATGTTAGTAAAACTAATTTTATGCCAACTAAGAGTGGAGATGTGAACCGAATCAAAACTAAACCGAACCATCAAACCTAAACCAAACTATAATGTATGCAAAACCTGCTTGGTTAAACTTTTGGATATCTTGATCTCTTTATTTAATTAAATAAGCAACAGTTCAATCTAGTTATTCAATTAAATAAATAAGTTAATCAATATTGTTAATTTGATTACTTTTTTTTTTTTAATCTCAATTTCATTGACCAAACTGTCAAACTCACAAACCAAAACAACAACTGATTATGGTCAACTAATTTTATTTGTTTACCATATCTATCACATCTTATGATCATTTTAATTTTTTATACAATAGTTTTGAGTAGAACACAAAACTTACTTTAAAGATTCAAGAATTGGAAACCAATTTCAACACGAACCAAACAAAAATCCAAACTGAATACAAACCAAATCAAATACAAAACCCAACTAGAATAACTTGATTATATATCAACTAGATTTTTACTAAAACCAACCAAATCAACGAACCGAACCTAAAAGTAAACGAAATCATCATCAACCAAAATATACTAAGTTCTAACCACACTTCGTAGTATCCTACAAATCATATATAAAAAATAACCAAGAGGACAATCACAACAAGAAAGAACGACTTACATCATGTGTATATACTTCAGCCTTAGAGAGAGAGACTTACAAAGTTAGTATATGATTGTATATTTATTAATAGTGTCCGTAATGGTACGATGGAGACTTGGCCGACGAGCTAATAGGGAATCTTTCAAACACTACTAAAGCCTCTTTCATGGTCGGTCTCTTTTGTGGAACTTGTGATGCACAACTATAACCCAACTTGAAAAGGCCAAGTAAAAAGTCCTCTTTGCCTTCCAATTCGGAACGGATCGCCACATCAGTCATTATCAACGCCCGATTCCCATCTTCTACCGTCAGTCCATTTCCAAGCCCAACCTCGTCAACGGACACGATTTTACCTGTCAACAACTCAAGAAGAATCACTCCAAACCCAAACACATCCCATTTCGGGTTCGGTTTGAGATTGCGGAGCGACTCGGGCGCGCAATATGGCGATATAGGCCCAACAGAACTAGGACTTGGGCTCGGTGTTGGCCCCATGGATCCGAACTCACGCGAGGATGCTGTCAATCGCTTGCTGCTGAAAATCCGAGATGACCCACTAGCTCGGTTATAGCTAGTATCTCCCGCGAGAAGCCTTTCGAGTCCAAAATCGCCAATCTTAGGCTCCAAATCATGCCCCAAAAGTATATTACTAGGCTTCAAGTTACCATGCACATGTTTCTTCTCGTGGAGGTAAGCAAGCCCACGAGCCAAACCTTTTGCAATCTTGAGCCGAGTCTCCCACGGTAAATGGCACGGAGACGATCCTCCTTTCCCTGTCCAATCACAAACACACATTCAGCAAATATGCACAAGATTGTACAAGTGACAAAAGGTTTGACCAAGCGTTTACTTTTATCAAAATATAGGTCTAACTACCACCAACTAATACGCATGGACTATAATGCTACCATGCTAGCGCCTTTATCATAAATGAGAGAGAAAGAGATGATGGTTGACTCACTGTAACGGGCGTTGACGAGGCTGCCGTTAGGGACAAAATCGTAAATAACCAATTTCTCGTCGGTGCCCCAATAGAAACCACGGAGACGCACCAGATTCGGGTGAACCAGTTTACCTATAGCTCGAATATGCGCCTCAAAGTCTTTAAACCGGCGTTGTTGACTCAAACCGTTCTCACCTAACCGACGAACCGCGAGAACCGTACCATCTTCAAGAACCGTTTTGTACATTATACTCGAACCGGTCGCTCCTAAAATGTAAGCAGAAGCCTTAAGCAAAGTTTCAACTTCAAGCTCTTTCTCTCCTCCATCGATGGTTACTAAAGTGCCTTTCTTGTTATCTCCAACCTCTCCTGACCGTTGATTCTCTTCGTCTTCTTCTTCGGTTTCATCGGTTTCTTGATTCTTACGGAGACATGACCATTTGCCGAATCTACTTGATTGTTCCGGTGATGAAGAAGATGTGGTTGTTGATGATGATGGTGATAACGAAGTTGTGTCTTTAGCTTCATGAGCTTCCAGACTTTGATTGTTGTTGTTCTTTTCCACGGTTTTGTTCTTCTTGTATTTGTAAACGTAGAAGAAGATGAGAGCTAGGATTCCGATTCCGGCGATGTCCCCGACTATGATTCCGATTATAACTCCTGGTCTTAAACCGGTTCGAGGATTTGAGTTTTTGTCCGGTTTGGTTTCTGAATTTGAACCGAATGTTTTCGGTATAGCTGCGAGTGCAGGCGTAGACGTCGGCGGAGAGGCGGAGCCGGAGACGGTGGCTGGAGAGGAAGGAATGGGACACGGGTTTCGGGTCGGAGCTCCGCATAAACCCGGGTTTCCGGAAAATGAATTTGATTTCTGGTTAAGGTAAACCGGAGAATCTGGGATTGAACCGGTTAAATTGTTGAAAGAGAAATCAACGGTGGCGTTTCGGGGGAAACCGTCACCGACGTTGGGAGGAATCTCGCCGGAGATTTGGTTATAAGAGACATTCAGGTACCGGAGATTGCCGCCGGAGAAATCAGGTGGAAGTGAACCGTTGATTAGATTCGAGGAAATGTCAAGAAACTGAACCGATCTCCATCCGCCGCCGGGAAACTCGCCAGAGAAGTAGTTGTTCTTTAAAGAAACCTCCGTTAAGCTTCCGAGAGATGGTAAATTAGCCGGTAGTTTTCCGGTGAAGATGTTATCGGAGAGATTTAACGTCTGGAGGTTGTGTAAATCTCCGATCGAAACAGGGATCTCGCCGGAGATCAAGTTGTTTGATAAATCAAGAAACCGGAGCTTACCGGCGGCGAAAAACTCAACCGGTAATGACCCATTGAGTGAATTGTTGGAAAGGTCGAGACTTTGAAGGTTTTGGAGGAAACCCAGATCGGAAGGAATCGTGCCGACGAGGTTAGAGTTTGGGAGTGATAAAGTCACGACTCTTGAATCGTTATTACACAACACACCTCGCCATGAACAAGGGTTGTCGTGGTCGTAGTTCCATGATTGTAGTAAAGAGAGAGGATCACGAAGAACAGAGTATTTGAAACTCATTAAGAGAACTCCATCAGAGTTTAAACCAGAGGAGACAAGAAACAGAGAAGAGAAGAAGAAGAAGAAGAAGATCGGTGTTTTCATGGCTTCCGATGAAGAAACCGCATCGCTAGAGAGAGAGAGAGAGTCAAGAGGTAGAAGAAGAGAGACTTAAAGAGAGATCAACTTAGAGAGAGTGTGAAGGGGGAAACAGCTCACGCGAGTCAAGACCAACCCTCTCTGTTCCTCCTGCTCTCTCTGCGACATATGCACCAGTTGTTATAAATACTATAATCAATATGCATTTTTTTGTGTGTTTTCTTTCTTTGTGTTGAAGTAATCAATGCATTTTTGCACTTCCAGTTTCCAGGGCTCATTAATCATTGAATATCACAAATTTATTTCTTTAAAATCAGGGTTCTTTTTTTTGTTTTTGGAGTATTATTTTTATAAAAAAAAATCCAAAAAAGAAGAAAATATACCATGATAGTTTAGTTTGGTTATACGTTATACACTTATACTATATTGTCAACGACGTCGATCACTCGAGTTCAAACCCAAATTTTCAAGTCTAATAAAATATCAAAAATATTATAAATAAAGTTCTATAACAAAATAAATAGTTGCATGTTGGGACCAATCTAGTGAAAATGGTCGCCTGAATCAACTTAATATATTTGTGGTCTTTTATGATTCGAAATCTTTAAAATGTTAGCTTTTTAAAAATGTGTGAAATTGTATAAATATTTTCTAAACAGCAAACTCCTTATTTTAGAAAAAAAAAAAAAAACAGAGTCCCCCAAAGCTTAAAAAAAATGGTTGATGGCTTTCATCTTTCACCTAATCTGATTGTCCTCGGGGTCATGCATGAATTTCATTAGGATTTGTATTTGACTATTTGATCTATTTAAATCCAAATTGTTTAGACTAGAATTACATAGAATTAATTAACTATAGTTAATCATAAAATTGATAGTTTATTACTATTACAAGAAAGTAAGTAGAATCTTATAGGTCGTAGGATTTAATAGCTAAAAGACATAACATGATCTGCAGAAACAGCTTGTTTAAAGAATTTAGTGTTTTTTCCTTTTGACTTTACATAGATCCTTCATCTTTGTTTACTGTTTTATGTTTCTTTAGTTCATACAGCTAGTGGATCAAACAAGCAAAATCGAATCTAGTATAGTTTCTTTTAGAGGAAATGGTTTAATATTATCATATGGTTCGAATGTCTCTGCTGTTTTTATCATTATTATCATTTATCAACCTTTAGGTAATGGGGGCTCTTACAAGAATTATCCTTGTGCAAATGGCTTCCATGTGCTGCTTTTATTTGCTTGTTTTGCTATGATTATTATTATTGCTTTCTCTATATCAGTCGTCACGGAGATTCTACATTTCATTTCTTTATGACAAAATCAGTTTTGTCTAAAAATTTTATGACAATAATTTAATTTGTGGAGGGTCCATTTTTTTTGTTGTTCCCCTAATTGGATGATGGGATATGATGATATAATAGTGAAAAACATTCTTTAATTTGTTTAAAATGATAATTTTACCATATACGAAGTGTATTTAGATGGATACCCAATCACGATTAGGTTAACAAACAAACAGAGAAATTTCAAATGCCTTTTTTTGAGTTGTATTTTACATTTGATAGATATTTGATCATTTTATTTAGTCATAAATATTAAATTAAATCTAAACTATATAATTACGATGAACAACTATACAAATGGTTTGACAATGAATAAGTATTCTTAAAATCAGGTACAAATACAATCCACCATGCATGCATGGACAATTTTTACATGACTTTAACTTTTTCTTTTTCTTTTTTGACTAATACATCATTATCAAATATGTTATTTTATTTTTTTTACTGTCATCATGTAATGCAAATGTTATCAAAAAAAAATATCTCTTGTATGCCCCAAATAAACAAAAAGGTATATGTTCATCATTTCACTCGATTGATGTTCTTTTTCATTTATTTGTTTTTGCTTCCTTGTACTCTTATAAGCTTTGAGACTTTTTAGATAACTATTTAGTAAAAAAAAAGGTCGGTGTGTTAGCTTTACCCACTTCTTAATAAACAACTAATTAAGTTGATAAAATTTCAGAAAAGTTGGTGACACGGCCTTTAATTACTACAGTGAATCTATAATAGTAAAAGCCACAGAAACAGCCTGTTAGTTTTCTAATGGGGTCTTTTGCATGAGAAGAATATTGGCATATGTTTTGCCAACAAATTTATATGACTTAGTCATATACTTGAGTTTAAAGTTAAACTATGGACATTAGAAAGTTATATGAAAATGCCTATTTGGGTTAAGTGTCTGGTCAGTGTAAGATAGTAAGACACAATTTTCTTTAACTAGGATTACTTGGGGTAAATTAATAGAATGGTGTAAGAAAATTCACAAAACATAAAATTGATTGACGATCTCTGTTATGTATTCTTTTATTTTTGGGGGAACCAATTTGGAGGAGCTAAAAAATTTGTCTGACGAGATAAATTATGAGATATTTGACCTATTCAAAAATTATATTCACCAAAAACTTGTACTAATTTACTATATTTTCCTTTTTAAAAATAAAATCGACGAAGATGGAGCAAAATAAATAAACCTAAAACGAACGAACACAAGTGAGTGCTCAAATAAAGAAGCGGTTTAAACATAACATCAAGTTTATGTTTCTTCTATTCGGAGAACTGATAATAATTTGATCAAAGATGAAAAAAAAACTACTTTAGGGTTCTAAATAAAGGATGAATTAGTATCTAATAAAGTGAGAAAAATGGTTTCATAAGCTATAAAAATTTAATGAAAATACTACTAAGATTTGGTTTCTCGATAACTCATGTTGTGTGCTAATTATGTTATTTTTGTGCTTTTCAATAAAGAACAAACCAAAAAAAGCCAAGGCGAGTGGAGGTCAAATCAAATGATTCATAATTAAAATAGGGGAAAAATGCCAAAAAAAACCCAATGTTATTTTAATTTGGACGTTTAATACTTAATGGTTTTTGGTTGGAATAAAAATACATGATATATTAATTTAGTGTCAACTAAAACCTTATCTTTTAAAGATTGGTTGAATCGAACATACGACTAAACAGACGTTAACTTCAGTAACGGAATCGCTAAACCGGTTTAAGTATCAAGCCCACGTTTCACAACAGATATATCTAATAGGGTTTCATGACTAAACGAGTATGTCAAAGTAGTCTAGTGGTAAAGGCTTAGTTCTTAGAGCCTCCGAACCTGAGTTCGAATCGTCTTCTCGAAAGCTTTTCGATTTTTTTTTTTTTTTGGAAGAGATTTTGTTTCCCCTCATGTCGGATCTGGAGTTGCTCTGAAAACGACGACGAGATTCATAGGTTGATACGGCAGCTGCCAAATCGATGGATCCGGAACATCCTTCCTAGATTGATGATAACGATGGATGCTGCTATGGTCTGAAGCTTCATACAGAGGCTTTTCTGGCGAATTCAAATAATTCAGCAGCAGATCTGGATAGGGATCGTTAATTGGTGGCTGTGACTTCGACGGATCGTTAATTGATGGCTGCAACTTCGACGGTGCAGCAGACTTTGGTAACCGGTGGTTGTGAATTCAATGATATCGGCACCGGTGGTTGTGAATTCAACGATATCGGCTTTGGAAAAAAAAAAAAAAAAAAACTAAAAAAAGAAGTTTTGGTGGCGGGGGTCAAACCCGGCATTCACATGATGTTAAATGTGCCCTAAACCACTAGACTACTTTAACATATTCGAAATTTTAAGTTAACATATCATATATATAAATTTTCGAAAATGTGTGACTATATATCAGTTCGGTTTAGCGATTCCGTTACTGAAGTTAACGTCTGTTTAGTCTGTATATTCGATTCAACCAATCTTTAAAAGATAAGGTTTTATTTGACACTAAATTAATATATCATGTATTTTTATTCCAACCGAAAACCATTGGGTATTAAACGTCTAAATTAAAATAACATCAGGTTTTTTTGGCATTTTTCCCATTAAAATAGTAAAGTGTTGCTTTAGCTCCATCACTGCTTATTTGCCTCTCTTTATTTTCTTTTTTCCCCATTTGACTTTTATTCACTCCAAAATATTTCCTGTTTTATACTTAGAAAAAACTTCTTCTCTTCTCTAATTGCTTAGATTGGATTTTATAATTATATACACAGAGAATGTAACTTTAGTTAGTATCATTGAGTACATATATGTATATTATTTGGTCAAACTATTACACATATTTTAAACCAAGAAGAAAAAATTGGTGTAAGATAACACTGTTTAATAGTCCAGTTTACTCCATTAGCACTTCTTTAATTTTGTTCAAAAAGGAGCAATTGTTTTAAGTTACTAATTTCACCATTCGATTCGATCTAGTAGCCAGTAGCCTACAATCTTTCTGAATATTCAAAATTGACTTTAGAGTTTAGACAACAATTGTAGTGGTACGTAAATTTGAAGTAAGAAGCAAAGTCTCTGAACGCAAACGTTACGTGTTGCCTATAAACCGGATCGTGTTCCTCTTACTCTCTGGGATGGTATGTAATAAAGTTCACAATTTCTTGTATTACAATTAACCCATCCATTTACAAACTTTATTCATTTCGGATTACTAAAACTCATCAATTGTTCTGATACAATTCCTATTAATTTTTTGTTTTGTTTTTTTTCTGAAAACATGTATATGGACTTGTAGCACCACGTGATTAAGATATGACCACATGTAGCATCGACATAATCAAAATTAAAATACCAATTGGGACATTGGGTCAAGTGATTTAACCCCGTGATTAAAAGTTACGTAAGTCGATTCCACTTGTTGTTGTTGGTCTGTATATCCGACACTCGAATGTCATCAAATATATTTATTATAAAAGTGTAAAACTATACATAGTACCATATAGATATTTTTATAGATAACTGTGGCTATTATTTATTTATCTCACACTAGAAGAAAGTAGTATAATACTTTTTTTACGTTAAGGGATCGTAGTCAAATATATTTAAATTCACAAACACGTGAGAGCCAAAATATGTGTGAATGCAGAATTTTTCTTTTACACCTTATTGATATTTTCGTTTATGAAAAGTTTTTATTTTTCTTATCTAGCAAGTATCTCCAAAAGTTTCTCAATGCCCACATTAACTTAAACGTTATATATATATATATATAATATTTTTAAGGTAGAAGGGGGTTTAATTGACCCACCATTAATTTGATTTTTTTCTTAAGGGTTTATGGACTTGCTATTATTGAACCCACCATATTTTTGTTTTTGACACCCCATTAATTATAGCCCAATATTTGTGTTCATTTGTAAAAAACTAATAGTCCATTACTAACAACTAAGCCTCATAACATATGTAATAACCTAAAGCCCAAATGCCCAATTAACCTAAATATTTTTTTAAGGAGAATTCAAAACGTTCATCTTTGACAGACAAAAAAAAAAAATCGTCTTCCTTGTTTTAGTTTTGTCTTCTGAGAGATCCAAGTTTATCAATGAAACTTTAAGTTTATGATTTGACACAGATTAAAGAACTTTCTGGGTCTGCCGGTTACCAAGTATCTCCAAAAGTTTCTCAATGCCCACATTAACTTAAATTCGTTATATATTTTTTTTTATTCACCAAAAAGCTTCTATACCACTAACTCAAGACTATAAATGAAACTCTAGGAAGAGAACTAGAGATTTAAAAAAAACTAGGTAGTAACCCGTACTGTTGCACGGATGAAATTTTTGTTTGAGATATTACATTTGTAAATATATTTATTTAGTATAACATTTATAATACAAACTTCTATTGGTTTGAATTCATTTAGTTTATGAAAATTTAAAATAGTAATCATTTCATCATAAATTTTAGATTGACATGATGACAAATTTGGATCGAATGTGAACCGAATTAGTGATCGATTAGATTTCTTTCAAAATTTTGAACTATCAAATCAAATAAAAACCGCAAAAAAAATTAAATTTCATAAACCGGATGATTTAAATAAAATTGTTAACCGGGTCAAACCCGTCTGCTAAACCATCCCACAACAGATTTAAATATTTTGAGCTGCAAAATGTCTTTGTATTCGTCCCGCTTGAATTCATGAGATCCGTGAATAACCCACATGCATTTCAATAAATCATTTTTTCTAAATATAGAATATATTTAAAGTTTAAACTTAATTAATATTAATAAAGTTAGGTGATAAAGTTTTTAAGAATCACACATTTGATTTCTTATTATTATTTTTTTTGTTAAAACAACAATGGCATATAATTGTAAATAATAAATCAAAATGAGGGTAAACAACTAAATATGTCTCGAGTTCTCTGACGGCGACACATCAGCTTTTTCAAAAGAGTGCTTCTTTATTAATATATAGGAGATAAGAAAAAAGAAAGTCTTTTTTCAAATTTTATTTTCGATAATTTGTAATTAAATATTTACCGTTTATACAAAAAAAACAAAAATATAATTTTCATTTTATTTATTAATATTCGATTCTTTGTCTTAAGAATCATTAAGTCGCAATGTCATTCACTTCCAATGTCTTATGGTTTTTCCATGCTGAATACCAACTTTGAGAACTTTTTGGTTTTTTAATGCTTTTGTCTTATAATACGCTGCAAGGTTCCTTCCAATGTCTTTGCCTGAGACTAAACCGCAAGGTTCCTTCCCATGTCTTATGTTCAGAGAATTTTTATGTATTCAGTGCGATCAGCGATTAAACCTTAGTTTTAGTTATCCTAAATCTTAGACTTTTTTTTGGGTTATCCTATGACTAAAGAAACTATAAATCGGTATACCGTATACATGATGGGTCATCTCATACATATAATTTAGGTACATACAAAATACTTGCTATACGGAAGAAAAAAATGATGACATATCGTAGAACCCAACAACCATATCTTAAGCTCGCTGCCCCATGCATTTTATATATACTATGAAATTATAGTTGTGCGCTTCCGTTTTACATTGAAGGTTAAGAGTTAAGACTTTGGCCTAGTCAAATTTGTTCGCCTCGTAAACTTTCTTTTTCTGCCTGACCGGTGGGAAACAAGTCTCACGTCTGTCTGTTTCGACCGCACGTGATCGATCGTTGCTTTCACGTGTCCCTGGCAGAGTGGCAGTTGAAACTTGAAACTATTAAAACCAATCTTCGTTAATTTAAGGAAAATTTGTATGCGAACGAACAACATATAGAAGTGAAAAAAATCTTAGGTAATTATAGTAAATGATCTTACTATATTAAGTTATTAACTACTAGCAAAAGATGACGTCGTATGCACTATATGGGTAGTTTAAAGTTTAAACAATTACTGTTATACCACATTATTTTAAAAGCTCAACTGCACTTTCCTTGCTACTTGATTTTGTTTTCAAACAATAGTAAAATTACGTGAAATACATAAAGATTCAATTTAATTATGAATAATTAGGCAAAATATGTTGTAACTATTTTTTGTTTGACTTAAAATGACATTATGACAGGATAACAAAAAACAAAAATCTCACCTATATTATCGAGTTGACGTTGACGACAACCTGCCTTCAATTGCAAAGTGTAAGCTCACAAATGAATGAGCTGTCTCTTTGACTTCTAATCTCCCCATGAACAATAGAGATAGAACAAACAGACACCAATCTATTTTTGTTATCTTATTCGTTAACTTAGATCAGATCAATATATTTTATAGGTTTTCTAATAACAAAATTTTCGAGACAATAAGGGATTATTATAGATCAATAAGCAACGTATCATTTTTTTTTTTTATCAAAAAAAAAAAAAATTTCGAGACAATATCGTTACAGAAATCTCCTACTTTGGATTAATAGGATATAATCAATTAACAAAAGGAATGTGCTTCCACATACATCGAACCTGGAAACAAAACTTTTAGATAGTTAAAAATAAACCAATTTCGAGAAATAACTACTTTACAAGGAAATGAGAGATAGTCACATGGTTTATTTTCGGCAGTCACATGCTTTTCTCTCGACAAAAGTAGACATTACGTCTCGATGTGAGTATATATATATATAATGGAATTTAAACTGACCAAACGGAATAATTTCCTTACTCGTGAAAAAAATATAAATTAAGAATTGAGTTACAATACATTCTCCCTCAGAATTCGTACGTAATAGAAAATTTGTACTTTTTTTTGACAAAAAAAAAAAAAAAAAAAAAAAATTTGTACTTTTTTAAAGGAATTTTTCTTTAAGAATACTTCGAAGGACGTAACGGTTTAAATGTAAATCTACATCATAAACCAATACTTTAAAAAAACATCAAGGGACATAGCATATTTAATTAGCATGAAAAACTACAATAGTCAAAATCATAAAATAACAAAAGGACACTATACATCATACATATCATATATACTCATATTATTAACAAACGCAAAAAAAAAAAAAAGATGTACATAGCTATATTAGCAATCATACAACCTAGCGGAAAATCTTCTAATACAAACCCATTAAACATACAACCAAATTGAATATAAACTTATATATCTTTTGGTTACTTTGAAAATGGAAATTAAAACACACTCAAACGCCTAAATATTTCATGTGCAAAGTTATACCATTCATAAATATATACGGAAAACGTGTTAGGGTATCGAGAAAATGAGAGAGTCATTTAATCAAATCTCACGTGAAGAGAATGCAAACTTTATTAAATGAGAATATACAAGTACACTTGCGGACCACATAGAGACTTTTACATATTACTTGGTCAATGACATTATTATTTGAATAAAAGAATACTAAATAAATATATAAATTTTAGCAAATATAATTAGTGGTGGTGATAGTATACAATTATGGGAATTTGGTAGTAGATACGAATCCGATGGACAGGTGAGGGAAAAATCTCGATACGTATCTCAATTAATGACACCGTCTTGTTTAATCTAATGTAAAGTATGTCCTAAATCTATAATTTGGGTTCGATAATTATACAGAATCTTATGAACTCTTTTAGGTATCTCCTTACTCAAATACGTAATTGAATGATCATATGTTCAGGAAGCTCACGAGAAGCCCCCTTTTGGCATTGGAACATGTGCCTCGTTTCTGTGCGGTACACGGCTCATGTACGTACGGTTTAACGTATTCTCCCTTTTAGTTTTATACTGTATATTATAATCGACATAAATCTTTTTTGAGATGTTGTTATAGGAGCTTGTATGAGAGAATTATGATTTTTAAATGATCATATGTTCTCAAAGTTATCAACCTATAGCTATAGTATTAAACAACATCTTCAGTTTTATCTTCGTCATGACATTATATGTATACTGTAGTTTACGAGAGATCATGTCATTATGTTCAATCTTTTGGACTTGTATAAGTAAAATCTAAGAACAATGACGTAGAATTCATGACTTAATTTACTCAATAGTTTTGTATAATTTGGTTAAGTCCAACAACTTATCTCATTTTTCTTTTCTAAAACAGAGTAGCTCTTAGAATTTGATTTTTCCCAAACTATATTCTTTTCCAAATGTAAAAGGTAAAACTTCTAATTTTTTGACAACAATGAATAACTCTAAATTTGGAGTTAAAAATGAAGATGAATTGAATAAATTCTTATTTTAAAATAATATTTAAAAATGAAAATCGAAATGAGATGTAAATGATCTAAATAATGTTTTATGTCTTCAAGACTAAAACTCGGATCAAAACTTTTGATTCACAAATCAATCATAAAATTATTTATATTTACTAATTATGCAATTAAAAAAGTTCATTAAAATCATAAATAAAATATTTATCAAAATTTATTGATTTAGTTAATATTTAATAATCAATGTATTTTTTTAATAAGTGTAAAACGTAAAGAACTTTTAAAATTTTTAGTTAACGTTGGAATCAAAATGATTAACATTTTTTGGGTTAAACTATTATAAACTTTTTTCGTAGTGTACCATAAAATATTTAGTTAAAAAGCAGAGGAATGGGTTAGGTTATCGGTAGTTGGAGAATTTGGCTGTTTTATACAACAGCCTGTCTTTTCCCTTTTAAAATTATGTTATTATTATTATAAACAAATTTTACAAAGAAAAAAATTGAGAAAAAGAGTAGTAACGATTTTCTTCAAAATGTATATAAATTAAGAAAAAAAAGAATAGTAACGATCGGCTCCTCTGATCGACATATCTTGTCGTTTTCTGCTCCGTATGTAGTTTTTTTTCTTTTTCGAATATCCGAAATATAACTGATTATATATAGCAAAATAAAGTGCTAATAATAATGACATACAGGCTGGCTTCAGAAAAGTCTCTGAAGAATCCAACCTAAATAAAAACTTATTAATATTATTATACTGAACCTAAAACCACTTTAACGTCATCCTTATCTTCTTTTTTTTTTCTTTTCACTTACAAAATTGAAAATAAAAAACGAAACAAAAGAACACTCAATAAGTATGGGATACTTTACTTATACGTTTCTAATACGTAAATTACAATGTGACGTTTGTGTCACTGCTTTTAAAATTGATAACGAAATGTTTCTTCTTCACACACAATAATAACTAAAACAAAAAAAAAAAGCGAAACGATTTTTGAATAAATGAATAATTTTTTTTAAAAACGCTCTCAAGTCTCTCAAAGTACCACAACTGTACTCTTCAATCTTACACACAGACACAGTTAACTATTCAACTGACACGTGTCTGATTACAGCTGTATCCCAAATCCCCAACCGTTTTTTTGGAAAGATTCTCTTCTTTGATTTCAACGTCACTCTCTCTCTCTCAGACGCATTTCCCCACAGTCGCACCCACCAATCGCTAACGTGAATTATTGTATTCAAATACATACGTTACATCTTCATTTACATAATTACGTACATACTTAACTAATCCAATTTAGATATACATTACGCAAAAAACTAAAATTAATTTTAATCAACGAGAGCAAATCCTGTTTACGACTTTAAAAAAAAAAATATATTGGCTTCGATTTAAATTTCAGTTTTCGGATTTTATTTCAATTATAAAATAAATTAGTTTTGTGTCAGTTTTACTTATTTCAAATTTGATTCGGTTGCAGATTTTAAAACATAAATAATCAAAGTCACAGTTACAAATAGAAAATTAAATTAGTTAATTAAGTTCTTGTTAACTAACGAGAAAAAAAAAACTAACCGGTAGAACCGGTTACCTTTTCTAACCATCACATCTCGTATAAATTACTCTCTCCTCTTCTTCTTCACACTTATCCTCTCTCAAACAAACAAGAGAAACGCGTTTTAAACGATTCGATTATTTTAATATTTTTCAAAGATCCGACGATGTCTGGTTCGACCCGGAAAGAAATGGATCGGATCAAAGGACCATGGAGTCCTGAAGAAGACGATCTGTTACAAACGCTTGTTGAAAAGCACGGACCAAGGAACTGGTCTCTCATTAGCAAATCTATCCCTGGACGTCCCGGTAAATCTTGCCGTCTCCGTTGGTGTAATCAGCTTTCTCCGGAGGTTGAGCACCGCGGATTCACGGCGGAGGAAGACGACACCATCATACGCGCTCACGCTCGGTTCGGTAACAAGTGGGCTACGATCGCTAGGCTTCTCAATGGTCGCACCGATAACGCCATTAAGAATCATTGGAACTCTACGCTGAAGCGTAAATGTAGCGGCGGAGAGGAAGGGCAGAGCGGAGGGTACGATGGTAGTTTAACAGATGAACAGCCGTTAAAACGGACGGCGAGTGGTGGTGGCGGTGGAGTTGGACTTGTGTTGACGGCGTTAAGTCCGACGGGATCTGACGTCAGCGAGCAGTCTAGTGGATCTGTTTTGCCGTCTTCTCACGTTTTCAAACCGACGGCGAGAGCTGGTGGAGTTGTGATTTCGCTGTCGTCGTCGGAGGAGGCGGAGTTGAAAGATCCGGTGACTTATTTGAGTTTGTCTTTGCCTTGGGTCAAAGAGTCAACTCCGGTGAGAAGAGATACGGCAGAGTTGTTTCCGGTGAAGAGAGAAGAAGAAGAAGAAGAGAAGGAACGAGGGATTAATGGATTCGGTGGAGACTTTATGACAGTGTTGCAGGAGATGATTAAGACGGAGGTTAGGAGTTATATGACGGATTTGCACCTAGGGAACGGCGGTGGAAATGGCGGCGGCGGCGGCGGAGGAGCGAGTTCGTGTATGGTGCAAGGAAGTAATGGTCGTAATGTAGGGTTTAGAGAGTTTATTGGAATAGGAAAGATCGAGTAGTAGTGAGAAGAGAGAAGAGCCAAATTTGTTCAATTCATTCGAAAATAAAACTTAATAAAATGGATTGATTTTGCATCATTACATAACATAATCATATGTTCCGGAGATGTGTGTTAGTGAGATTCTTTGTGTTGTTGTAATGATCAAATAGGCCAAAGTGTATATATAATCATATAAACAGTTTACTATACATATGGCACTATAGTGGTACCAGTAGTATAAAACTCTACTAGGTTACGAGTTTTGATATATCTTTCTATAGTGCAGGCTCGGCAGTGCTTAAACTATTGTGGTGGGAGATGGACCTTTTTGAGTTGATGTTGCTGATTACATTAGCTATGTCCTGTTTCCAAGACCAGGATGATGGATTGTTTAAACCGCGTATCGAGTTAAGGCAAACTAGTAGCGTTCCACCTTCATGTAACAGTACAGTCAACCACAAAGGAAGAAATCCGAGAACTGAAGGGAGAGTGGCTAAGAGTATTGAAGTTAAGGCAATAGCCACGTTTTGCTTGACTAGTGATGTTGTTTGGCGGGATTTGGCGATACAGAAAGGTATACCAGTGAGGTTGTCTTGAAGTAGTAAGACATCAGCTACTGCTATAGCCGAGGCACTTGCGCGTTGAGCGAGAACGATCCCTACAGTTGCAGCTGCTAAAGCAGGACCATCGTTAATGCCTTCTCCTACCATTATCAGACCTAACGAAAAAACATCACCTGAGCTCAGTTTATGGTTCTTCTAGAAATTTCTACTTATAAGCAAATAATTTCACCTGAATCTGTTGAGATGTTTGTGACATGATTCAGTTTGTCTTCTGGTTTAAGGTTGCAATAGACTTCATCAATACCTACAGAATCTGCAACTCTCCGAGCACTTGACTCATGGTCTCCAGTTAACATCATTATTCTCAGTCTACCCCAGCTTTTAAGTTCTGTTATAACTTCTGATACCTCTCGACGAGGCTGGTCCTTGAGGTGAATCAATGTTACCTTTTGATCAAGTGATAGAACAGCATGAACGAAGTCATTCCCGTACAAAGAGGAATTGACAGCATTCTTGATCTTTCTAGACTCATCTTGCGATTCGAAGAGTGAAGTGATGAATTCCACTGAACCAAGTGAAGCTTTACGCAGTTTACTGTCTTCTGTTACTGACTATAACAAAACAAGAAAAGTTGTAGTGATGAGAGACAACACTGGATATAGATGTTACATAATCTAGTAGATAATTCTCTTGCACCTCAATACAGTTAACTGTAGCAGTAAGGCCTCTACCGGGAAAATACTCAAAGCTTTCAACAGAAACACTAGGGAGGTCCTTCCCAACACTGTGGTCTACCATGGCTCTGCAAAAATATGGGATATGTCATAAACAACAAAGAGAGAGCTTGAATAAAGCCGTGTATGCTACAACTAAAAATTTAACAAGCAATACCTTCCGATAGGATGGGTGGTACCTTTCTCCATAGCAGCTGCTACAGCTAATGCTTCTTTTTCACAATTTGGCATACAACAAGGATTCACAGTTGCATTATATCCTGCTTCATGCCCATAAATAGGTTCAATTGCTTTGCATGTAAGGCCTCCTGTTGTTAAGGTTCCGGTTTTGTCAAAACCAATAGTATGACAAGATGCTAAAGCATCAAGAACCTGCCCACCTTTCAGCAATATTCCCTATAAAAAGTACACAGCTAATGGGTGTTAAAACATCTACAGAACAAAAAAAGATGTGACTATATAGAGAGTACTTGTAAGATAGATACCTTTCTTGCACAAGAACTAATAGCAGTAGCATAAGCCAGTGGAGCAACTGCCAATGCACACGGTGATGCCGCCACCATAAATCCCAATGCTCTGTAAACGGAACCTCTACTTACTATATCATCAGGAAAAAAACAACCAAACAAAAGTAAATAGTCAAAAACTATGTCAAGAAAAGTTAAAAATGATCACTTAATCAAAACATTTTCAAAAGGATCATTCTATTTCTACCTGTGGTGCCAAGAAATGGCCATTTGAATAAGATTGGACCAAGGAAGGCAATAGCAACTGATAAAACAACCACCACCTTGCTGTAAACCTCACCAAACTCATCAAGCCATCTCTGCAGTTTTGGTTTATTAGAGTGTGCTTCTTCAGTCAACTGTAGAATCTTATTAAGTGTTGACTCATTCCATGTCTTTGTAGCCTGATTGAACAAAATTAACTTTGAGACTTCTATAAATAAACGCAAGCTAAAGTACTACGCTACGAGTTTAGTCACAACTTATATATTATATGACCTTCACAATAATTCTGCCATTCAAAGTTCTTGCACCACCAGGGACTTTATCTCCAGCTTTTGCTTCCAATGGCTTCACTTCCCCAGTCAAATGCTCAATTGTTATAGTTGCATTACCTAGATAGACTTGGCAATCCACAGGCACAACCTAAAAATTCAAAGCAAGCCAAATGTATTAACTATTAAGAATCTCAAGAAAGTGAAAGCAAAGAGATAAGAGTTTCGTTTCACACAGACCTCACCAGTTCCTACCAAAATATAGGATCCAACTTGTACATTTTGCACATTCACGCTTTTATACGAAAAATCGAAGAAGTTTGGTACATTGTCATCGTTTACATTAATCACCAATGCAGAATCTGGATTACTCTCCTTCAACTCCTTAACATCTATCACGGACCGACTCGTGAAGAACTCTTCAGCTACATAAACAATCTCACAAGTCACAACCTTCATCAAAAACATAATCAAGAAACCTTAAGAGTTACAAGTTGGTGTAAACGTACCGATGTGAGCAAGATTGAACATGACAAGAAGCAATCCTCCTTCTAAAGCATTTCCCATAAAGACAGATGCAAAAGCAGCTAATGCCATTAAAACATGAATGTTCACTCTTCCACCAGCTATATCCATAAGTGCGTCAAGAGATGCTGAAATCTAAAAGTAACGATTCTGTTTAAGCGTTCTGTTTTGGCTAAGGAAAATAAAAACAGAGTTTAGAGAAATCTTACTCCAACAAGAGGGAAAGCAACAATGATGAAGGAGTTTTGAATTGGTGTAATGTAAGGTTTAGGGATGAAGTGAGGTGAAGCGGCGGCGGCGAGGAAGAGTACGGCGGAGGAGATGCAAAGATGGAGATGCTCTCTGAGGAAATTGGCTAAGCGAATCCATCCAATAGATTTAGCGAACTTGGTCAATAGCTTCTGAGGTTGATTAGGTACCGTGAGTTCTACGGAACAGCAATGTCGATGCTGATGATGGTGATGATGATCCTGCTCTTCGTGGTGATGGTGATGGTGATTGTGATTGTGATTATGGTGTTTGCACGTATTCGTAGCTCTGGTGAGAAGACGAAGTGATCTTCGAGTATTGGAGATAGTGGTGTGGATTAGGAGATCTCTAGGGATGAATAGAGTGGTGGAGTTGAGTCGAGTGAGACGGAGAGTGGAGTTTCTATGAGAAGGGAATTTAGTGAGAGATGAAGAATGTAGAAGAGCAGAGGATTCCATAGTCGAGGATTCGAGCTTTTTAGAAATGTCTTAGTATGAATTAAATCGCCATTGAATCTGATCTCGAAGGTGAAAGATGAAGAAGAAGGAGGAGGAGAGTGTTGGAGTTATATGAAAGATGTTGTAATATGGCCTCATTATGATCTCATGACGTGGCTGCTAACTGTTTACACAACTCGCAACATATGTTTTTTTAGCCACCATAGACCGACCCATTAAACAAATCTCTACATTAGCACTAAGGTCACTTCACGCAATGTCTTTTTGTTATAAGCAGCCTTCATTAAAAATAAGAATATCCAAGAATTTTATTCATATAATCAGAATAATAAATGAATTACAATATAGTATTACATTGTACATTATTTGTCAAATGAATTTCAATAATTAACAAAAGAATATTCCTACATAGAACAAGTGAGGCTCCACCAATTTTTGATTTTCCCCAGTTCTAAGCATTATAAGAAAAATCCTAATAAATAATTTTTTTTAATATATATAACAAACCACTCAATCTCTGAAGCTAGACATAAGCAGCCACCTGATTAACTGGTCCGGGTCCGAAATTAGTGGCCGGGTCCGCTCGTGCTGGGACCGGAGTGTTTACCATACCCAAGCGTCTCACTCCGGTCGACAAAATGATGACCCTCACCACCAGAGCTAGGACCCGAGCCCTTGATCGCCCCAAGTGACAAACCATCAAAGAACTTAGCCACGAGCTTCTCTTCAGCCTTGGTTAAACCCAAAGGACGAGCCTCCACCACAAGAACCGAACTGACCAACATGAAAAACAGAATCGATCCCAATACAACTTTGTTCATCATCATTTTCTTTGTGTGCTTTTTTTTTGAGTAATAAAAACAAAAAATATTTTATTTTTTCCTTTGTGGGCTTATGAGATGATTAAATTTGTTGTGAGTAGTTTTGTGGACTTGGAGTTGGATTTATATAGTAACGTGGAGAGCCTTGAAGAAGAAGAAAAGTTTGACGTTTTCAGTTTTTGACTTCGTAAGTTTAAAATTCAACAGGACGCGAGAATTGAATTTAGGCTCCTTCCTCGGAAACTGCAGAGGTTGCTTCTTGTTCTTGTTCTTGGTCTTCCTATTTCTATATATATATCTGTATACAAAATTTGCCAACATAAAAAGCCATCAACAAGGAATGGAGATTAGTTATATTTTCTTCTCTGTTTGAAGAAAAAATATGATTTTAATTTTGTCTCTGATTGTTTGGAGCAGACTTTTTAGTTGTAGACTATGGACCAAATTTATAATATAGTCCAAATTTATATTATATGTTTGGAATTCAAATATAGTTTATTTCTATATCATATTAATAGTGACAAAACCTTAATGTCCCCACCTTGCTTCAAGAATACCAAAATCACCGTAGGCCACTCACTATAAATAATTTTCAGTTTTCTAAGGATTGAATTACTGAAAACTAAATTAACTTTCAGTTACAAAAGACATTTTCACTTGTACCACCATATTTATGTTTGAGGACAAACATGATTCAAAAATAATTATTCCTATGTTTTTAAGAGTATAATTTTTGTTTTAATTTAGAATAAAGTGCTTTTTTAATAAACTAGAGTTTTTTTTTTTTGCCTTTCGTTTTTCACATATCCTTGTAATATCTTAGAAATGTTTTATTTTCCTATGTTATAAATTACAACTGACAAAATTCCAAATCAAACCGAAATTAATCTCCAAATTTGTAGAAAGCTGAGCCATTTTATTACTTAAAGACTTAAAGGGTTAGAAGAGATTTGTAGATAAAGTGCTCTAAACTTGAATTCACAATTATATAATTTGTTCTTAACCAGTACTACCAATCAGTGACAACCGCTTAATTAATTGTCCTAGTGTTTAAATTAAAATCATTTAAATTTCAATACTTCACTATTTCTAATAAACTAAAAGTCAACGTATATTTTAGTTGAAAATTAAATATGTTAGGTGCATCAAAACCTGATCGATGTTTCAAAAGTTCAGACACCAATCTAGCTAGCTTTCTACATGTCTTGTTTCTCACGTTGTTGTTATTTGCCATTCAAAGTAGCCTTCTTTGAAAGGTCATGAGAAAGTATTGGATTGTTGATTTTTCAACCTTTGAGTGTTTTTTTTTCTTCTTAAAACCACCTTACAAAACTGTTTGGTGGAAATTACTGTCTGACGATGAATATGTGAATGAAGGATATTTCTTTTTAATGCATTATAAATTTCTGTTTATATTTTCACCTTCTTTAATTTGGTTACGGAAAAAACTTTCTTCGATATTTTTCAGTACATGTATATATTTGATACGAGAATCGTTGCAAATGTTACTTCGCGTTTTTTTGTTTGTTTTTCTTCTTTTCTTCTTTTCTTACATATCTTATTTTGACAAAAATTTATATTTACTATTGGAGTTAGCTAGGGTTTTTTGACTTGAGCTGTAAGTTGTGACTTAATAGATTTTTTTGACAAACAAGTATTTTTTTCCTTCTTTTTAAACAATTTTTTAAAGATTAATAGAATTATGAGTGGTTAATTAATTAGTTTTTGCAAAATCAAAAAGCAAAAAAGCAGATTTGAAACTGCAGCCATTCAAGGCCTTAATGTTTGAGTTCATAGACTTTGCTTCTTACTTCAAATTACCACTAGAAAAGCCAAGTTTCTAATGAGGAAGGTGTGGTTATGTTTGAAGAGATGGCCAAGAAACTTAGAGAAGTGAGCTTGTTTGATTTGGCTGACATATTCCAGAGGTATGGAGAGAAGATGAGTACAAGAGAGACATACGCAATTCTGATATTGTAAATACAAATTTGAAGTTTCTTGTTTGTTTGGAAAGCAATGGTTGTCTCAAACAAAAAAAGCGGACAAAGAGAAAAAAAAGTCCAACTGATTTTAGAAAGAAATGGTGAGATTGTTTATGCAATGAAACTAACAAATCAACAGACTGAGTAATCAACGAAAGTAAAAGCAATAATATAAGATTATTGGTAATCAAATCATGAATTGTCTCTCTGACAACAACCTAAAACTCTCTAGGTAATCCGAAAAAACTATAGCGCTTATAAAACGACTTTTGAACTCATCACAGTCTGCGGAAACGTCAATCTTAATCTGTTTAATACTATTCTTGTCGGGATTGTAATAGGAGACATAAAAATCACCATAGTAGCGCCATGGTGCGAAGATAAACTCACCCGTATGAGTAGTGCCTCTGACGCGTTGGATACCAAAAGTTATTTTCTTCAAGGGTTCATGTTTTTCACCATCCAGATCAAATATAAATGCTGTAATTTCAGTAGCTATGGCTAGTTTCCCCTTGTAGTTCATCAAAGTGTCACTATGTAGACTTGGAGTTTGAATCTCTTCAGGTAAACTAGTAAAAAGATTCAAACTGTCAGTCCTTAGTTCAAATCTCATTATGCTCAGTTGTGACATACCTTGCCCTGTTTTAGCAACATAATACACAACACCATCTATGCACACACCGTTAGACCAAGGACGGTGATCAGGAATGCTACAATCCAGCAATTTCCATGGCTTTTTTTCTCCCAATGTGAACAATTGATGTTGAGATGATGACTCTTGTTGATGGTCATAACTTCTTTCCGTCATGGCCAACACTTTGTATTGATCACTAACTGGATCATACCCGAAAAAACTTCTTACGACCCTTCCCCTTCCTCTTGTTTTGACTCTTGGTAAAGATATGAAACTACCAGTGCTGGGGTTAGCTACGAGATGCTCTCGACCATATCCAATGCTTATCAAACCATTAGCATGATTATAATAGTACGCTAATTTATCAGGATATAGGGACGGACATGTACTGAAACGTGATAGAAACGACGACGTTGATGATGAGGAAGACGACAAGAAGAAGTGCAACCTTACTTCTTTGCGGTTAGCGATGTGAAGGGGCCGGGCGAAAGCGATTACAGTACAAGGCTGCGACGGAAATGATGTGAGGAAACTTCGACTGCGGATAGTTGTTGCCCATGACTTGGATAGTGTGAGACACTTAGCTACAGTTTTTAAAGACAACCGCCTAAATATCTCGATCACTAGGTCCGGAGGGAGTTCATCAAACTTGTTTTCCTCTTGAAGATTCTTCACAATTTTGGTCTTTTTGCTGCGTGTTATCATGATCGATCTTCTTTCGAATATACCCTAAAAAGCAGATGTTCCCTATTTATACATACGAATATACGATAGAGATTCTAATCACAATATACGGTTATATTTGTAGGAGATATTTTAGGTAAGTGATAACTCCACCATAATTATTAATTGGGAAGTACAAATATAAAATTAACCTTAAAATGTGTAAAAAATTACATTCAATTGCCATTGAAAAAATGTAATTAAGATTAGTTAAATAAATCAAATTAATTAAAAATGAAAAAACGCTGAGAGAATAAAAATAAAATAAAAATCTAGAAAAGTTAGAAAGTATATTCAAATCAAAACTACTTTGTACTTGAAAAAAAATAAAAAATAAAAATTAATAGCTAAGTTTTATTAAAAATTTAGATAATTATTAGTTTAAAAAAATAAATTTCTCTCTCTAATAAAATTATGGACAAAAATTACTACATATTTTTTTAAAAAAATATAAACCAATCAGAATTTCCAAAACTAGGATTTTTTATCCGAGTAGACAATAAAATTATTTTTAATAACTAAATTTCAAAGATTTATTAAGATTTCAAATTATGATTCTCCTATCGTTTTTATTTTATTTTATTTACAAATTGTTTGAAATTTTCATATAATACTTATAATTAATAAATATGCAGAATTCAAAGCCGTTATGTTTGAGTTCATAGACTTTGCTTCTTACTTCAAATTACCACTAGAAAAGCCAAGTTTCTAATGAGGAATGTGTGGTTATGTTTGAAGAGATGGCCAAGAAACTTAGAGAAGTGAGCTTGTTTGATTTGGCTGACATATTCCAGAGGTATGGAGAGAAGATGAGTACAAGAGAGACAAGGAGAGATAGGTATATTTATGAAGTCACAGACATACGCAATTCTGATATTGTAAATACAAATTTGAAGTTTCTTGTTTCATTGTTTGTTTGGAAAGCAATGGTTGTCTCAAACAAAACAAGCGGACAAAGAGAAAAAAAAGTCCAACTGATTTTAGAAAGAAATGGTGAGATTGTTTATGCAATGAAACTAACAAATCAACAGAGTAAATCAACGAGAGTAAACGAAATAATATAAGATTATTGGTAATCAAATCATGAATTGTCTCTCTGACAACAACCTAAAACTCTCTAGGTAATCCGGAAAAACTATAGCGCTTATAAAACGACTTTTGAACTCATCACAGTCTGCGGAAACGTCAATCTTAATCTCTTTAATACTATTCTTGTCGGGATTGTAATAGGTGACATAAAAACCATAATAGCGCCTTGGTGCGAAGATAAACTCACCAGTATGAGTAGTGCCTCTGACGCGTAAGCGTTGCTTAAGTTTGATACCAAAAGTTATTTTCTTCAAGGGTTCATGTTTTTCACCATCCAGATTCATAACCCACACATCAAATGTAAATGCTGTGATTTCAGTAGCTATGGCTAGTTTCCCTTTGTAGTTCATCAAAGTGTCACTATATAGACTTGGAGTTTGAATCTCTTCAGGTAAACTAGTAAGAAGATTCAAACTGTCAGCCCTCAGTTCAAATCTCATTATGCTCAGTTGTGACATACCTTGCCCTGTTTTAGCAACATAATACACAACACCATCTATGCACACACCGTTAGACCAAGGACGGTGATCAGGAATGCTACAATCCAGCATTTTCCATCGCTTTTTTCCTCCCAATGTGAACACTTGATGTTGAGATGATGGGTCTTGTTGATGGCCATAAACTCTTTCCGTCATGGCCAACACTTTGTATAGATCACTAACTGGATCATACCCGAAAAAACTTTTTACGACCCTTCCCGTTCCTCTTGTTTTGACTCTTGGTAAAGATATTAAACTACCAGTGCTGGGGTTAGCTACGATATGCTCTCGACCATATCCAATGCTTATCAAACCATTAGCATGATTATAATAGTACGCCAAGTTATCAGGAGGACATAAGGACGGACATGTCCTGAAACGTGATAGAAACGACGACGTTGATGATGAGGAAGACGACAAGAAGAAGCGCAACAGCACTTCTTTGCGGTTAGCGATGTAAAGGGGCCGGGCGAAAGCGATTAGGGTACAAGGCTGCGACGGAAAAGATGTGAAGAAACTTCGACTGCGGATAGTTGTTGCCCATGACTTGGATAGTGTGAGACACCTACCTACAGTTTTTAAAGGCAACCGCCTAAATATCTCGATCACTAGGTCCTGAGGGAGTTCATCAAACTTGTTTTCCTCTTGAAGATTCTTCACGATTTTGGTCTTTTTGCTGCGTGTTATCATGATCGATCTTCTTTCGCATACCCTAAAAAAACAGATGTTCCCTATTTATACACACGAATATACGATAGAGATTCTAATCACAATATACGGTTATATTTGTAGGAGATATTTTAGGTAAGTTATAACTCCATAATTAACATTATCTATTATTTTACTCGGGATAATAGATCTTACGTAACCGGGTCGGGTCTTGGCAGATATGCATCTTTTTGCAGGACTGGGTAAGCCGTAACTCGTAAGCCAAAGAGTGTAAAAACGTTGTTAACTGAAACAACTAACTGAATACACAGTTGTTACATATTTATAATACATAAACTGATCAAGTTAACAATTGATATAAGTAAAAGTATTGTGCATGACGGTAAAACTTAAACGCCAGACGGGAGAAAAACCAAAATAGACCAATCTGGTTGTGTCACTGCAAGTTTGCGTTTTCCTTTACGGTCTGCAATCTCTTAATCCGCTTCTAAGAACTTCTTCATCCAGTTTGTGTCCTGTATATATATTCAGTTACTTACTTGAATCAGTAAGCAGAGAGAAAAAAGAGTATTGGGAGCAATGATGCAAAAAAGGAGATATGACCTATAAATACTATTTTGTTCGTCCGGCTCTCTTCCTCGCTCCATTTCCGCGCTGGCACAATCTCATATATCTCTCTAACAGCCTACGTAACGCATATTCAATAACAAACAGGAATGTGAAGAACATACTGAGGAGGATCACAAGACCTTAATTCATGACTACATTACCTGCAATATATGAATCTGTTCTGAGTTTTGAATGCTCAACACAGCCTTGCAACGGTATATATCCATCTCCAATTTCTTATCCCACAGAATTTCCTCCAGCCATAAACGAACCTGTCAAACCGAGAACAAGTTGACGAGTCACGAAGAACACTGTTTTCTTAACTAGTTGTCCAAGAATGTTTGCTACCTTATCGAGGTTTATAGGTAGCGGTTCGCTGATGCATAGAGTCCTTACTCCACTATCGTGAAGATCTGTCGTCGTTAATGATTTATTTGCTTCCAGCAGTGATTCCAGACGACTAACATGCTAATTTTCAACAGTGAACAGGGGAAAACAGGTTCAGTTTTTACAGACAAAACAAAAGCATAAAGTAGTAATCGAACAAAGAAGAGAAAACAGGTTTCCGAGACTTAACAGTTGAATCATATGCCTGGCAGTTTAATATATTGGACAAATCAACTTGGCACCTAACAGATCGGATGACATTGGCGAGCGAGTTGATGGAATGAATCTCCTTCTCTAATTCATCAGATTCCTCTTGAGAAATCAAGTCCACCTTGTTCATTATTATTGTGTCCTACAAATACAAAACCAAAACAATCTCGTCATGATGAGGTGAGAGGGAAGATGAGGAAGGCGATAAGTTGGTGTACCAATTGGTTGAGTCAAACAATATGATTACCGCAAATGCTATTTGATTAAAAGCCTCAGGAAACGAGGATGTGTCACGGCGCTCATTGAGCTGAAAACGAAGATTTTTTGCATCCACAACCTGTTCAAGCAGCTAAGTCAGTAAAGGGATTACAACATAAATTCCTAAGCACTAAAACTACTGGTATGCAGCTTGAGAGATATATGCTATAAAGAAGTAACCAGATAAAGAAAGAATCAACTAGCTATAAATGATGAAGAGACCTAAACGAGTGTGGATAACACAACTTCGATGTATTTCAATCCCTCTGCTGTGCATAAGATGATACTAAAACTATAAAAGCAATGTGAAGATCAACAAAGGAGAAGTGAATCAGATTTTAAAGAGTTCACAACTCACAGTAACAATGCAGTCAAGCTTGACTTCTGATTCTAACTGTTCATCCAACCAAAGGATAGAAGCCAGTGGAGCTGGATTTGCTAAACCAGTAGTCTCCAGCAATATATGATCAAGTCTGCATTTGAGAAACCAAAAGCATAATGACTAATAAATCAAATATGCATTGCCTTTACCAAATCTTAGATCATCAAGAATATCTCACAGAGTCTAGAGATTAAGCAAAGGCTCATAAAATTGGGGGAGTTCACGAGCTGAACAGTTCTGAGTTCGTTACAGTATAGAGAAGAAAGAAAAAAAAAGGACCTGTCTTTTCTCTGAACAAGCTGCTCGAGGGCTTGAACAAGGCTATGCTTAACAGTACAGCAAACACATCCATTAGCAAGCTCAACCCATTCCTCAACAATGGCACCTTCATCTCCATCGTTAATCATAGCCCTCTCAACACCAATCTCTTCCCCAAACTCATTCAAAATCACAGCGATTCTCTTCCCATGTTTCCCATTCAGTATATAATTCACAAGCTGGGTGCCAAAAAAACAAATCAATCAACAATCAAAAACCAAAACCCAACACTTAAATTAGTGAAAGGAAGAAACTTTCTCATAGCTTACGGTGGATTTTCCCGCGCCGAGATAGCCAGTGATGACACTGACACCGACTGAAACGGCGTCGCTTGATGAGAGATTCTTTCCGACAGAAACATCCGGTTGGATTTGAATAGCCATCGGTGGCTCCTCATCATCTTCCATTTTTTTAACTCTCTCTCTCAGCTTCCTCCTTCCTTGAGCATCGCCGGTTTATGCAGAGACGCCGTCAGAGAGAAGAAGACTCAGAGCTTCGTCGTGTATGGGCCGAGCCCACATTAATTTGGTTTGGTTCGGTTTAATTTGATCCGGTTCGGTTTAAATTTTTTATTGCTGCTGCGGGATTCTAATGAACCATTCCACCCAATATTTTCAAAATTTGGACCGCTTTAACCAATTGTGGACTATTGCTGGCTTACCGCATAGTGAATCAGTAAATCTATGTTTTGGCTAATTACTTTTACTTTCACAGAATTTACTAAGTTAGCAGATGAACTTTTTTGATTTGGTACATTGTACATGCCACCTAAACATTTCGGGGGTTATTCGATTCTTATTTATAAAGATTTTTGAAAAGTTCAACAAAATCATTAAAAGTTCATAAGTGAAAAATTGTTAAAGATTGCTAGAGAGTTTTGTTGATTAGTTTTTTAAAATCCTGTAAAGTCTTCCAAACAATCCCTGTATTTTTATGATACTTTCCATGACTTTATTTTGTAAAGAAAGTGTCTAAAAGCATGAACCAATAACATAATAATTGAACTCATTAACAATCCTATAATCTTTTGTTTTAATTAACACAAAACTTTTAATGACTTTATAAAAGTCTAAATCCAATAACTCAAATTTGTTATTGCTAGAGAGTTTTGTTGATTGGTTTTCTAAAATTTTGTAAAGTCCTTCAAACAATCCCTATGTTTTTATGATACTTTCATTGACTTTATTTTGTAAAGAAAGTGTCTAAAAGCAAGAACTAATAACATAATAATTGAACTCATTAACAATCCTAGAATCTTTTGTTTTAATTGAATAACACAAAACTTTTAATTTTTAATGACTTTATAAAAGTCTGAATCTAATAACCCAAATTTGTTAAGATTTTAAATGACTTTTTACAAATCACAAACTAATATATAACACTAAACTTTAACAGAGTTTAACAAAATTTTGATCTAATAACAACAAATTCTACATAACATTTAAAATCTTTAAAACTCTATTCAAATCTCAAACCAATAACCCCTACTTAAAGTTAGCAGATGAACTTTTTTGATTTGGTACATTGTACATGCCACCTAAACATTTGTTTCTTTATTTGTTTTGGTCTTTGTAAATCTTATAATTGTATATATTTTCCCATATATTGAATTTCAATTCTATATTTTCATACTTCCTTTTATTTATTATAGTAAGGACTTTATTAAGAAAAAAAGCAAATACTAAACAGATGTTAAAATCCCATGAACTTTTTTTTGACACATATCAAAGAATGATTATCGTAACGGTCAAGTGACACTAATCAAAAAGTATCTAGTTAATATAGAGATAAGATTTGTAACTGGCCTGTTGACCAATAGATGAAAATATAAGGTAATATAAGGTAAAGTATCTATTTGCCAACACTTTATTGGATTAGCCATTACTATTGATAGATTTCTTACCACAAACGTCATTTTATGTCCTTAATTAAACAACCACTGTAATATATATACCACTAATACTATGACTCACAGTTTCATCTAGTAACTCAAGTCATAAAAAAAAATCTAAACTAACAAAAAAAAAAAAAAAACAATGGGAAGTTGTGAGGTTCAAGAAACACATGTCCTAATGGTTACACTAGCCTTTCAAGGCCACATCAATCCGATGCTCAAACTCGCCAAACAGCTCTCATCATTATCAAAGAACCTACACATCACTCTCGCCACTTTTGAGTCAGCCCGTGACCGCCTCTCAGCCTCCGCCGCCGTAAACAAATCGTCGGTGGACCTTGTGTTCTTCTCCGATGGTCTGCCTAAAGACGATCCAAGAGACCCCGGCACTTTGGTGAAGTCACTGAATGAAGTCGGACCCAAGAACTTGTCCAAAATCATTGAAGAAAAGAGATACTCTTGTATCATCTCTGGGCCTTTTACTCCATGGGTTCCAGCTGTTGCGGCTGCTCATGACATCCCTTGTGCGATCCTATGGATCCAAGCTTGTGGAGCTTACTCGGTTTATTACCGTTACTACATGAAGACAGACTCTTTCCCCGACCTTGAAGATCTGAATCAAACAGTGGAGTTACCAGCTTTACCATCGCTGCAAGTTCGAGATCTTCCAACGTTTATGTTACCTTCTGAAGGTGCTCACTTCGATCAGCTAATGGCGGATTTTGCAGATTGCTTGAGGTATGTGAAATGGGTTTTGGTTAATTCGTTCTATGAACTCGAATCAGAGATAATCGAATCGATGTCCGATTTGAAACCCTTAATCCCTATTGGTCCTCTTGTTTCACCATTTTTGTTGGGAGCTGATGAGGACGAAACCCTAGATGGTATAAACCTAGATTTGTGGAAATCTAATGATTGTTGTATGGAGTGGCTTGACAAGCAAGCTAGGTCTTCCGTTGTGTACATATCTTTCGGAAGTATGCTCGAATCATCGGAGAATCAGGTCGAGACCATAGCCAAGGCGCTGAAGAACAGAGGAGTTCCATTTCTCTGGGTGATAAGACCAAAGGAGAAAGCCCAAAACGTCCACGTTTTGCAGGAGATGGTGAAAGAAGAACAAGGCATCGTTATTGAATGGTGTCAACAAGAGAGGGTACTGAGCCACGAGGCGATCTCTTGCTTCATCACGCATTGTGGATGGAACTCAACGATCGAGACGGTGGTGACTGGTGTTCCGGTGGTGGCGTACCCGAGCTGGACTGATCAGCCCATTGACGCGCGGTTGCTGGTTGATGTGTTTGGAATCGGAGTAAGGATGAGGAATGACGCTGTCGATGGTGAGCTAAAGGTCGAGGAGGTAGAAAGATGCATTGAGGCCGTGACAAAGGGACCTGATGCCGCGGATATGAGGAGGAGAGTGGCGGAGTTGAAGGATGTCGCGAGATCAGCATTAGCACCTGGTGGATCTTCGGTTCGGAATTTGGAGTCGTTCATCAGTGATATTACAACCACCTGACTCTAGTTGCTTTGAATTGTTTTTCAATTTGTAATTTTGCATCTGTTTTCTTTTCGATAACTAGGAATGAGACCCTCGCGAAAGAAATATGTGGGAAATCTTTTTAAAATTTCAAATAAAAATTATATGTTTAAAAATAATTTTAAAGTGGTGAAATAGTTTGAAAGTATATGCTACAAATAAAAATAAAATAGTATAATAATTCGGCTAATAGTCTATCCAAGAGAAAACGGATAGAGTCGTAAATATTTAACTTATATAACCGTTAGTAAAAAACACAACCATCCAAATAAAAAGTTATGATCAAAATTTATTATATTGAAAAATATTATGGCGAAAATACTCTAATGTAAGTCTAAGAGTATCAACTATTTTTTAAAAATGATTATAGACATAAGATCTTTTATGAAGAATTATGGTAAAGACATATAATCCTCAAAAGCATTTATTGAACTCAATAAAATATATAAAATAAAAGATTAAACAAATAATCTAAACCGATAAAAACACTATATGTCAGTAGTTACGAAACTTATAATAAAAATAAATAATCTGAAAATAAAATATTAACAGTAATATTTTAAAAATATATCTTTTATGAAAATTATGATAAGTAGACCCAACCCTGAATTACATATTGAGAATTTATGGAGTGGCTTGATAAACAAGCTAGGTCTTCAGTGGTTTACATATCTTTTGGAAGCATACTTGAATCGTCAGAGAATCAAGTCGAGACCATAGTGACAGCAATGAAAAACAGAGGAGTTCCCATTTCTATGGGTGATACGGCCCAAGGAGAAAGGCGAAATTTTTTTATTTTTTATATATAAATCATACAGATACAAGTGCAATTAACTTACAGAATGAATGAACCATCCCACCCAATATTTAATTTTGGACGTCTCGAAGTGACTCTCGACGTCTCAATTCCATAGGATAGAGAAAAATGAGGTAAAATTCCATATGATCAAAGGTAATTCTGAATCGTACTCTAGATTGAATTCACTCACTGGTTGATGATTTCGCTGATTCTGAGTTCTTTTGTTCATCACCATGATTTGATTTTTGAGCAGAACTTACTCGATCGGTCGTTGAAGACCTTGCCGAGGGAAGATCTCCAAAAATTTCAATCAATCGATTTAGGAACTATTGTATGAATCCAGAATCGAACTGGTTTGTCTCGATTTCTCAGTTTCTCCCTTGAATTGTTATACAGAGAGAAGACAGTGTTTTTAGCCCTTAGGACTTGGTTCGACCTATTTTTTGAAGAACAGGATTATGACTCTGGACTGATTCATTGATTTTTATTCTGTCTATATAGCTTTTGCAGCTCTTATAAACCAAAGGGTCAGGGCATAAACCTCAAACCTACAGAATCGGTGAGAGTCAGGTTTTAGATCATTTTCACAATTCCAGTTGTGTGTGTTATCTCTTGGTTTTAGATAGTAACATTACAGTATGCAATTTCCACCTTTCAGATATGTTGCTAAGAGTAATGTTGATAGTCCAACAACTTCTACAATAAAATAGACATGCATCCAAAAGAGATATCTACTATATGCACCCTTCAGCATTCAAAGGTATTTATTAGTTATGGATGTATCTGGTGACCTCTTCTTGATAACTTCAACTTCACGTTTAGTAAGCTTAACTAATGAGTTTGCATCACTTTTGTTGTCTTCTTGGCCTTACTGTTTTTGTCTGCTTCTTATAGCACAATCAGTTGTGGACCGTGCAATTGGTGATATATGCATATTTTTTCAGTGTAGTCGGTACAACTTGAATGTGGTTAGTACTTGAATACCTTCACTTTCAATTTTTTTCCTTATAAATAATTATAATCCCCCTTTTTTGAGTCTGTGATTCGTGTGATTTTATTAGTGTTTGCCTAATTAAAGACATGCAATTTAGTGTGGGATTTTCATAGCAAACTGTTCTTAGACATGCAAAATTGTGGTATGTTGGGCTGTATTTGTTTCAAATTCATTTTTCTAGGTAAGAGACATAAATAAATTACGTTAGAAAAATGAAATTATGAGGATGTGTGGGTCATTAGGGAAAAACTGAAAGAGTTAGTTATTTAAAAACTATGTTATTTTCCGAAGTTTTATTTAAATTATATTATTTATTTTTAGTACAGTATATTTAAAATTTTGTTTTATTTGAAGTTTAATTGATTAATTGTTCTGTAATTATAATTTCATCCTAATTGCAAAACCACTTTCAAATGCAGAGCCTTCCAATTACCATTGATGTGAGTACACAGAATGAGAAGTTGTTGAATGATGAATTTTACATCGGCCTTGAACAACTGGCAAGGTTTACTAATCTCTTTCATATTGTCTCTTTCTCTTTTTATAACTAATGCAGTGGTTTTTGTTTTCAATAACTGACAAGTCTGTTTGCTTATGTGATTTCAGGAATTTGTAGAGTCTCCACAACTTTGAGGGTATGACATTGTTTCTTTCTCGATTATATTCAGATGGATGAATTGGCATTCCATCCACTAAATGGAGGATACAATACTACATAATCGTATGCCATTACTTGAACTCCAAATTGAGAAAGAGATGAGAATGCAGAGAAATCCACCCTCACCTAAACTATTTCCCCAAGGTTTTATTATATGATTTCTCCAACTCTAAAATTATTAACAAATAGATGTGTCTCTATTCTATAGGCAAGTGATTAATGTATAAACCACATCGGAGGTGTTTTCCGGCATATTATAGTGGATGTTGAGAGGTCAGTCTCTCCCTAGACATAGTGGTTGCCACCGTGAACTGGGTTAACAAAGTTTTTAATTTGTTTTATTTTTAAAATACTAACTATATAATCATAAATTGCAATTTAGAAAAATGCCAAAATAGCCATATGACTTACAATACAACAAAATATAACCCTCAAATATATTGCATTATTATTTGAAACAATAAATAAATAAAATCGAATAAATGTAAAATGAAAAGAAAAAAACAAACAAAAAAATATTACCATACACTTTCATAAATTTTTCTGAAACAAAACAATCTCTAATATTACATATTTAAAATACAATGTGTAAGTATTTTATCTTCCAAAATATAAAACCAACTACAATTAATACAAAATGTAAAATAAATAACCATAATTTCATATATACAATACTACTAATATTAATATAACCCATGCAACGCGGGAGATTTTACCTAGTTTATTATAATAAAGACATTATTAAGAAAAAAAAAAGCAAATACTAAAGGCATGATTACTGGTAAATTCTATGAGAATTGCTTAATATATAGTATTTTAATTATTTTAATATAATATTAATATTTATTATAAAGATTAATTAAAAAAAATAATTTGGTCCACTAATAGCTGGCCAGCTGTATAGAAACGGTTCTACAAATGCTTGTGGGAGTAACGTTTTTATTCTCTCTCCTTATTTTTCTCATCTTCTCTCTTCTTTTACTAATATTTAATTATTATTAATTAAAAAGCAATTCAAAGAGAACCCACCAGTAATTATGGTCTAAACAGATGTTAAAATCTCATGAACCTTTTTTGGACACATATATCAAAGTATGATTATCGTAACTGTAAAGTGTCACACTAATAAAAAAGTATTTAGTTAATACCGAGATAAGATTTGTAACTATGACCAATAACATAATAGGTAAAATAAAAAAGCAAGATAATTTAGAATCTATTTACCAACATTTGATTGGGTTAACCATTACTATAGATAGAGTTTCTTACCACATACTCATTTTATGTCTCCATTAAGTTAAACCTATCGTTAAACAACCACTGTAATATACTAATATATATACCACTAATACTATGACTCACATTTTCATAGTAACTCCAGCCTAAAAAAATCTAAACTGTGTCCAAACAAAAAAAAAATTAATAATGGGTAGTTGTGAGGGTCAAGAAACACATGTCCTAATGGTTACACTAGCCTTTCAAGGCCACATCAATCCGATGGTCAAACTCGCCAAACGGCTCTCATCATTATCAAAGAACCTACACATCACTCTCGCCACTATGGAGCCAGCCCGTGACCGCCTCTCCTCCGCCGCCGCCGCAGACAAATCGTCGGTGGACCTTGTGTTCTTCTCCGATGGTCTGCCTAAAGACGATCCAAGAGCCCTCGCCACGCTCCTGAAGTCACTCAATGAAGTCGGAGCCAAGAACTTGTCTAAAATCATTGGAGAAAAGAGATACTCTTGTATCATCTCTGGGCCTTTTACTCCATGGGTTCCAGCTGTTGCGGCTGCTCATGACATCCCTTGTGCGATCCTATGGATCCAAGCTTGTGGAGCTTACTCGGTTTATTACCGTTACTACATGAAGACGGACTCTTTCCCCGACCTTGAAGATCTGAATCAAACAGTGGAGTTACCAGCTTTACCATCGCTGCAAGTTCGAGATCTTCCAACGTGTATCTTTCCTTCTGATGGTGCTCACTTCAGTCAGCTAATGGCTGAATTCGCTGATTGCTTGAGGTATGTGAAATGGGTTTTGGTTAATTCGTTCTATGAACTTGAACCAGAGATAATCGAATCTATGTCCGATTTGAAACCCTTAATCCCTATTGGTCCTCTTGTTTCTCCATTTTTGTTGGGAGCTGATGAGGACGAAACCCTAGATGGTAAAAACCTAGATTTGTGGAAATCCGATGATTGTTGTATGGAGTGGCTTGACAAGCAAGGTAGGTCTTCGGTTGTGTACATATCTTTCGGAAGCGTGCTCGAATCATCGGAGAATCAGGTCGAGACCATAGCCAAGGCCCTGAAGAACAGAGAAGTTCGATTTCTCTGGGTGATAAGACCAAAGGAGAAAGCCCAAAACGTCCACGTTTTGCAGGAGATGGTGAAAGAAGGACAAGGCGTCGTTATTGATTGGTGTCAACAAGAGAGGATATTGAGCCACGATGCAATCTCTTGCTTCGTCACGCATTGTGGATGGAACTCAACGATCGAGACGGTAGTGACTGGTGTTCCGGTGGTGGCGTACCCGAGCTGGTCTGATCAGCCCATTGACGCGCGCTTGCTGGTTGATGTGTTTGGAATCGGAGTAAGGATGAGGAATGACGCTGTCGATGGTGAGCTTAAGGTTGCAGAGGTGGAGAGATGTATTGAGGCCGTGACGGAGGGACCAGACGCGGCGGATATGAGGAGTAGAGCGGCAGATCTGAAGCACGCCGCAAGATTAGCCTTGGCACCTGGTGGATCGTCGGCTCGGGATTTAGAATCGTTCATTAGTGATATCACAAGCACCCCTGACTCTCTGCTTTGAATCAATTAGTACCAGTGATAACCGGATTTAAGGTAGAGAGGTAGATAGTACTAGCTATAGGCACCTCTTTGGCAATATATAAATGTATGATTACACTTATATAGTATGTTTGAGACTTCCGGAATAACCACTTTCAAGGATATAAACTATAGATGTGAAAATCCACGGCGAGAAACTAAAAGAGGGTCGAGAGTTTGTCGAAGATAGACGAGGCACACAAAAATGTAAGTAATGGCTTGAGATTTGGAAAAGTGAAAACAGGCGTGAGTATAATGGCTTGGGGAAGAAGTTTTTACCCATCTAGAGGGTTCACTACACCAGGGAAACAGTCCCCAAAGGCCAACCTGTTGACCGTGTGGCTAATCTGTGTAGAGATATAATGAAGTCAAGACCCATTTGAAACATGAGCAACTTTCTAAAAAAAAAGAAACTGAAACAAGAATTCTCTTACATTTTAGTTGCCTTGCTGGAACAAATAACATATCATGAAATTGAAAACCGGATTGACATGAGCGAGAGTAATTGATGTCTTCTTTCTAGAGTAGAAGGCGGTGGTACTATGGTTAAACACGACTTATTAAAAAAAAAAAAAAACACGTACATATAGCGTTGGTCATGAGTCATACCACCATGGCAACATGAGCTCCTCACACACACATATCCACCTTATCACAACATGAGCTCCGCAAATCCTTTCAAATCCTTCAGAATCTCTAAAAATTATTAAAATCCAAATCCACAAATTGTTTTGAATAAAAATAGATTTTGAATTTTTAAATTCTTAGTCCAATAGCATGAAATTCATGAAACTTTTTTAAAAATTCATGTTGAATAATATATGATTCGTAAATTTTACCCAAATTACTTAAAATGTCAAGTTGAATACATCTCCATAAATCTCAAGTTGAAATACATCCCCTTAAATCTCTTGACCAACATTTTTTGGGTTAGCAATAATAGATTTTATTACTAAAATCTCACGTTGAACAACCATTGTTATATATATGTATATACCACTAATATCAGAACTATCACAATTTCAAACAAAACTTCAAACAAAAGTCTAATATACCTCTAAATTACGATTAAAAAAGAATTATTACTATTATACGTAATAATACGTAATAATACGTAATAATGGGAAGTATTGATGTTCAAGAGACTCATGTTCTAATGGTAGCCTTACCATTCCAAGGTCACCTCAATCCGATGCTCAAATTCGCCAAACATCTTGCACGAACCAACCTACACTTCACTCTCGCCACCACTGAACAAGCCTGTGACCGTCTCTCATCCACCGACGAACCTCATAGCCTCGTGGACCTTGTGTTCTTCTCCGATGGTCTGCCTAAAGAAGATCCAAGAGACCCCGAACCGCTCGCAGAGTCACTGAGAAAAGTCGGACCCAAGAATTTGTCGAAAATCATAAAAAAAAAGAGATTCGCTTGCATTATCTCTGTGCCGTTTACTCCATGGGTTCCAGCTGTTGCAGCTGCTCATAACATTCCTTGTGCAATCCTCTGGATCGAAGCTTGTGCTGTTTTCTCGGTTTATTACCGTTACTACATGAAGACAAACCCTTTCCCCAATCTCAAAGATCCTAATCAAACCGTGAAGTTACCAGCCTTACCGTTATTAGAAGTCCGAGATCTCCCGTCCTTGATGTTACCTTCTGAAGGTGCTCACTTCAACAAGCTAATGGCGGAATTCGTAGATTGCTTGAAAGATGTGAAATGGGTTTTGGCTAATTCATTTTACGAACTCGAATCGGAGATAATCGAATCGATGTTTGATTTAAAACCTATTATCCCAATTGGTCCTCTGGTTTCTCCATTTCTATTAGGAGCTGATGAAGACAAAACCCTAGATGATGGGAAAAACCTAGATATGTGGAAATCAGAAGATCATTGCATGGAGTGGCTTGACAAGCAAGTTAGGTCTTCCGTGGTTTACATATCTTTCGGAAGCATACTTAAATCGTCAGAGAATCAAATCGAGACCATAGCTACAGCTTTGAAAAACAGAGGAGTTCCGTTTCTATGGGTGATACGGCCCAAGGAGCAGCCTCAAAACGTTCAAGTTTTGCAGGAGATGGTGAAAGAAGGTAAAGGAGTTGTTATTGACTGGGGTCAACAAGAGAAGATACTGAGTCACGTGGCTATCTCTTGCTTCGTCACGCATTGTGGATGGAACTCGACGATCGAGACGTTGGTGACTGGTGTTCCGGTGGTGGCGTATCCGAGTTGGATTGATCAGCCGCTTGATGCGAGATTGCTTGTGGATGTGTATGGAATCGGAGTAAGGATGAGGAATGATGTCGTCGACGGAGAGCTTAAGGTTGCTGAGGTTGAGAGATGCATTGAGGCTGTGACGGAAGGTCCCAACGTCGTGGTTATGAGGAAGAGAGCAGCGGAGTTGAAGAACGCAGCAAGATTAGCGATGGCGTCTGGTGGTTCTTCAGCTCAGAATCTGGACTTGTTCATAAGTGATATCAAAATCGTTACTTGACTTGTTTCTTCGATAACCGGATTTTAATTTACTTGCTTTTTACGATTTTTATCTTTAAACCGGCAATAACAGAATTTTAATTTGCATATGTTTTAAAATCATCATATTTAAACCGGATATAACCGGAAACAATAAAGCTAAAGGATAATGACGTCATCTGGCTTCAGAGATCTTCAACTGTGAGAAAACTCGAGTCTCCGATGAATCAGTAACCCCACCAAATCTGTTATTCGACTCATCACCCTTGTGCACAAACGAGTTCGTGCTAAACGAATCACTCATCATCAACCTCGGAACCACCAACTCACCACCGGAGACAATCACCGTACTATCATCTTCTTCATGAATCCCTCCTCTACGAACCGTCACCGCCTGAAGCTGAAGAACATACTCAAGATCCCAAATCACATCTCCCATACTCGGTCTCTCATCTCCGTACTCTTTCAAACATTTCTCAGCGATCTCCATAAATTTCACCAGAGAGTTCATCTCGATTTGACCTAACAATCTCGGATCTACGATCTCTTCGATTTCTCCGTTGGATTTACAATACAACGCCCACTCCGCTAAATTCACTTCTTCGTGAGGAAGATAACGATCCAGAGCAGGTCTCGCGCAAAGGACCTCGAGGAGGACGACACCGAAGGCGTAAACATCTGATTTCTCAGTTAAGTTGTGTGTTGATAGATACTCAGGATCGAGGTAACCAAACGTTCCTTTGATGTTCGTGCTGATATGTGTTTGATCTTGATTACGAATCGTTAGTTTCGATAATCCGAAATCGGCAACTTTGGCTATAGTGTTCTCGTCTAGTAGTATGTTTGTTGATTTCACGTCTCTGTGTATGATTGCTCCTTCTGCTCCACTGTGGAGGTAATGCAATCCTCTAGCTGCTCCAATACAGATCTCTAGTCTTTGTTTCCATGTCAATGGAGGTAGTTTCGAGTCGTATAGATGGTCTTTAAGCGTACCTTTCTCCATAAACTCGTAGACGAGGATCATCTCCGAGTTCTCTTCGCAGTAACCAGTTAGTGATACTAAATGTTTGTGGCGGATTCTTGATAGGACTTGGATCTCTGTTTGAAACTCTAGGATTCCTTGTCCTGAACCTGTCTTGCCTCTTTTGATGGCAGCTTTGGTTCCGTCGGGTAGGATAGCTTTGTAAACATCTCCAAACCCGCCTTTCCCGATCAGCAACTGCTCGTCGAAATTGTTTGTAGCTCTTAGAATGTCTGTGAAGGGAATCGTCAAGCCTAAGTTTAGGTTGCGTAATGGCGAGTTGTTGTTGTTATGAGAGATTGGTCTATTGTCTGAACTACCACCTCTGTACAATGGTAATGGTGACCATACAGTGGTATCAACGTCTGGTTTTGTCTTCTTTGGTCTCCTTCGCTTCAAGAATACTATAACCAACAAACTCAAGACCAGAACCAGTGCAGCGGCAGCAGCGCAACCAGCGATGATGTAAACCCGAGAACTGTTTCCGTCTGTAGAATTAGAAGCAGAGTTACTCAAAAACTCCATCACCTCCAGACCATTCAGAAAACCAGCATCCTTTTTGACTTCCTTAGTACCTATACTAACATCCAAGAGTCCAGAACCATCAGAGACAGTCACGACATCTTTGTAAAATGGAGTCACCGGTGTACCATACTCTGAAGGCTTTACATCTACTCGCTGATGCCCGTTCACATAGAGATAGAAATCGGAGTCCATGGTTGAGAAATTGCTCAAAATATCACAGAAATGAACCCTGATGAAGTGTCTGTAGTTACTTTTGACCTTAAGCGACCAAGTAACATTCATCAACATCCCCACCCGCTCATTCGAGCTACGGTTCATTGCTTTAGCTGTCTGGTAGACGAAATCAGGAGCAGTGAGGTCCGTGGCTGCAACTGACCCTGGCTGATAGTTAGGCGTTTGTGTTGAGTTAATGTTCCTCGCAGAATCTTTTCGGAAGAGAAATTCATCGTCTAGCGACCAAGTTCGTCCCAAGGTGTCGTTTGCCGGTGTGATTTTCACGCCTCCTACGTTTAATCTGTAAATTGTATGCAGATTCTTGTCGATATTTGTCGGAATGTTTTCGAGGTCATTACGAGCAGAGAACACTTCGATGGCGTTGACGAGAGCTAAAGAAGAAGGCTCCGGCACAAATAGAATTTCCAAGTTTGGCGAGTTGATCATCAGGAGAAACTCTTCAACTCGTGGGGTGTTAGTGATATTCTGAAGCGGGAAACTTTGGAAGTGATGATGATTAGAACCAGAAGTAGCAGAGACAGTGAAACGGGCTTTTAAAAGATCTTCCCTAGAAAACACAGCAGAGAAATGGAGACGCACAAAGTGTAGACCAACAGGATCGAGTTGGAACTTGTAAGAAGAAGGGCGTCTGAATATCCTAACCGTCCGGTAGATTAGTGGCGCAACGGAGGATTGGTCGTCGAGGACTTCAGTTCCTTTGCTGCTCAAAGAAACAGAGTTGTTACTAGAGTTCATATCTCCGACGAAGGTCCGGCCACCATAATCAGCATTAGAATCCGACCCACAGTTGACGTAAAACTTCTCCGGACGAGAATAGTCGGAAGTAGCAGAAAGAGTTAGATGAGGAAGAAGAAGAACAGTAACCATAATCGTTACAAAGAGAGAAACAGAGTCTCGAAAACAGAGATTCTCCATAGCTTCGATGGAGAGGAAGAGCGAGCGAGAAAAGTCAAGTATTTGAGGTCAATGGATGAAGAAACATGTGTGGTGATCTATGTGAAGAGGAATTGAGGAAGAAGATGAGATTGAAGGAGAGATAGAGAATTGAAATCATTGGTGATTGGTGTGAGAAAAAGAGAGAAGACTGAAGTTGACTTTTCAAGTCATCGTCTTTTGTCATCGTGAAACAATCACTCTCTAATCCTTCACCTAATGCTCTCCAAAACTGACCTAGTAAACGGTTAGTATATTTCTGTGTTTTTTTAAAAAAAACATTCGAGATATTAATATGTTTGTCTGTTTGAATTTTTTTTTCTTCATAATAATCTTTTTTTATTCTAACTGCTTTCATATGATTAGTTCATCGACTCTGATAACTCTAATCTGATGAATAATTTGAAAATTTAAAGAACACGTTTCAAACGTTCTAAAAATATTATTTAATATTGATAGTCAACTCAAGAAACATGTTTTATCTCCACCTTCGCAAACCCCTGATTATAATAATCACACAAACAAATGATTCATTCTGAAGTAACAATTTTATACTACTCAACTTTTTTTGGTAGAATATGTATTGCAAGGCTTAAACCCATGTAATGATAGAGTGGCGGCGCCACTATAATGTAAGTGAGAGTTTGCGTGGATCATGATGATGAAAAGACGAAGTTCAAATTTTGGTGTTATCATCACCACTCGTCATTAAAGATAGTTTCGGAACGTCGTCTCATGCAAATAATTACCATTGAACATGTGTAGTAAATCAACACTAATAATAAATTCGGATCCGCCAGCGCAAGTGGCGTTATTGAGTACAAGAATTCAGCTAAGTTATGGGAATTAAGCAAGACAAAACAATATGAAACAAAGAAATGTGAGTTACATCTCAAGCAAAATCATTGAAAATCTTATGGACTATGGGACGAGCTTTACACATGGCTAGCAACGGTGTCGCTGGACGCATTGTGGTTGCTTCACTAATGTCCACATATTCTTCTCCTACTCTCTCCCATTCGAAACACTGAATCATCGATCCGAGAGCCAAACTCACAACACGCTGAGCTAGCCCTGACCCGGGACAAGCTCGCCGCCCCATCCCAAATGGCATCAACTTTTTATCTTCCCCTTCTTTCTCAAACCGCTCTGGCTTGAACTTTTCTGGCTCTTCCCATATCTCCGGGTCTCGGTGAATGGCCCATGCGTTCACGATTAATGTTGTGCCACGTGGGAAGTCGTAACCCCCAACCACACAATCATCTGTTGCCCTATGTGGAGCAAGTAACGGAGCTGCCGGGTAAAGTCGGAAAATCTCTGACACAATGCATTGGAGGTACGGTAGATTTTTAGTATCTGGTTCATCTATCAGCCGGTCTAAACCAATTTTCGTATCGATTTCACTCCTTGCTTTCTTTAATACTTCTGGATGGTTCAACAAATTCAACATCGCCCATTCCAACGTTCTTGTTAACGTTACATTTCCGGCGAATATCATAACCTATTAAAAAAATAAACAAGTAGTCAGTATAAACTTGTAATTACTGTTTTTTATGAAATTAAATAGATTCCTCAATACTTACAACTACGAGTCCTTTGAGGGTGACATCCGTGTAATAATCAGGTTGTGTTTCTTGGAGAGAAAGCAAGTGATCAATCATAGTGTTGCCCTTTTCTTTTTGTGCGCGTTTCTCATCTACTAGTCCTTGAAGAAACTCATCGATCCGAACAGCCAATTTCTTGACCCGTTTCTCATAATGAGTAAACCAACGCAGGAACGGAATATAGTCGGAAGCATGTCCGACTCCAGCACTAGATACCGCCTCGTCAAGCAGCAGCCTCATGCGTTTTGCATCGTCATCGTGCTCTGTTCCATCTCCATAGAATCGTTTTCCGGCTATCATCCTGAGGATGTTATTGATATTGAAGTTCCCAAACAATGATCTCAACTCCACCTTTGCAAACTCCTGAATAATTATCACAGAAACATATGGTTAGGCATGAAAAAAAATTGTTTAAGACTGTTTTTTTTTTTGAATTTAATGTTAAATTATATTCAAAAGAAAAATAAACGTTTTACAAGTTTATGTGGTAAAAAACTTTAAAACGGTTTGAAAATAAAAACATTCAGTAGAATCTAGCTTCAAACCAAACTTGAATGGATGTGCTTTGACCTCCTTGAAGTGTTACATCGCTAAGTATTATATTTTTATTCGGTGAATTGCACTTACATATTGTGTGTTTTTGGAGAGACACAATATCAAGTGTTGGATCTCGTCTTTACGGATGGATAAAAAGCTATCGAGTCTATGAGATGAGAAGATCTCGATGGCCCCTATACGGCGCAGATTCCGCCAGTGATCACCATAAGATGTAGTGGCCATTGTGGTGCAATTGTACTCAACGAGTCTGCCGAATGTAAATTTCGGTCGATCAGCCAAAACAACGTCGTTTGTGGTAAAACATTCTTCAGCGACGGAGAGAGAGGAGACCACAAACGCAACACGGTTGCCAAGGCGAATGCGGAATATTGGAGCTCCACCGAGGGATTGGGAAAGTGAGTGCAATGTGCGGTGGAGTGGTGGTTTGAGGAGGTGGAGGTGTCCAATCACCGGCAGTGACCACGCCAGACTTGGAGGTAGGTTATACTTACTTGGCCATTTACCAATCAAACGTTTTAGCAATAGAATGAAGAAGAAGAAGAAGAATGATAAGATTGGCAAAATATAATCCATCGATCTTAGAATTTTGTTTCCTTTGTTTTTTTTTGTCTTGATGTTGGTTTTGGTTCTTGTCAATGTGTTGAATTAAACATAGGAGCTAAAGTTATATAACAAGGTTTATCGTACACGTCACAATGTTTTTTGTATATGTTCGTATTGTCTCATATTCATGCACGTAGTGACTAAATCAGTATATAATTAAGAAATGAAAATTCAGTATATAGTTTTCTATTTATTTGGTTCTTATTTTAGTTTTAATTTCTAGTTATTTATTACTTTTTCAGTGACTAATACATAATTTTTGTTTTCCAAAACAATATTTTGGATGGAATATATATAGGAAACTGGAAAGAATCATATTAGCAATATATCTACTTTTATATATATATATATTTATAAAGGCTGGATATCATAAACACATGTGGCAGTTTACAAATGTGAAAGATATACATTTCTTTTTGAGTTTTTTTCTTTTGTTGTTGTTGTTGTGAATTCGAGTAAATCAACGTTACTCGGAGTAGCTGGTAATATGTCCGAATTCTCCATCCTAGTTTTGAAGTTAATATTTGGAGTAACAAAATTAGCAATAATAAAAAAGGCAATAATCTATCATGATAAATATGCCTAACATCAAGAAATAAATATTAATTTTATTATACAAAACATTAACCATCTTAAATCTACTATTTTACAAACTTTTCATAATTATTTCCATACGATATGGTACCAAAGCATAGGATATGTATATTCAGACAAAATTACATATCTTAGTGACTCTAACTTTGAGACCATGCTTCATGTGAAGAATAATAGAAGGAACTGGCTCGATCTTATGTCCTTCAACGACCTTTATATCATAGTTTTGTATAATTTTCACAGCCACTGTCTTCATCTGTGTCATAGCCACTTCTTTCCCCAAACAAGTCCTTGGACCGGCATTGAATGATAAGAACTTAAAAGAAGGCACATGAGTCAACCTTCCACTCTCCGAAACCCATCTCTCCGGTTTAAATTCTGATGCATCTTCTCCCCAAACTGATTTCATTCTCCCTAATGAGTAAAGACAGAACACTATCTTTGAACTCGCATCGACCTTGTGTCCGCTCGGAAGTACGTCAGGTTTTGTAGGAGACTTGTGCTGAAATGGAACAGGTGGATATAGCCTGAGGGATTCACACAATGCGCCATGTAGATACACCAACTTGTTTAGCTCTTGACGATTGAATGAATCAAAGTCACAACCCTTGGTTCCTAGAGATAGTTTTGTGTTGATTTCTTGACGAATCTTGGTTATCACTTGTGGGTTCTTAGAGAGAAGCCAGAAGAACCAAGTGAGAGCAGAGCATGTGGTGTCTCTACCAGCTAACATGAAGCTTAAAATCATATCTCTAAGGAATTTTTCATCACTAGGATTCAACAACTTGTACTTGCTCGTATCCACGTTCATGTAAGACATCAACAAATCTTTAGAAGAAGAGTCAGTGTTAATAACCCCACGGGATATTTCATCTCTCTTAGAAGCTATGCACTTAGAGCAAACTCGGTCAAAAGTCGAGTGAGCTTTTGTCATCTTCAACTCATGTCCAAGCCCAATCAATCTTTGCATCTTCCAAACAATCTCTGGCTTGAAATGTCTGAAGAATATCGCTTCCTCTGCTTCGTCTAAAGCTCTAGCAAACTCGATTTCCGGCATTTCAGTTGAGAGACAACCTGGATCGATCCCAGTCGTTAAAACAAACGTAGTATCGAACGTGAATCTTTGGAACAAATCTTGTAAATCAACAACTAGTTTCTTCTCAGCAACGTGATTAAGAAATGGGACAAGCCCTTTTTCTAGCTTACTCATGCTTGTCCTTAACGTAAACCTTTGATATTCCGGATTACTCATTATGCTTTGCGCTGATTGCCTCAAATCTTTCCATAACTTAGAATCTGCGTTGAAAATCCCATCACCTAAGACATCGAATAGCTTCTTGAACTCGGATCCTTTCGGGTAATTCGCGAAGTTTGAGCTCATGATGTGATGGATATTGGCTGGATCAACGGTGAATAACATATCGAGGTTCCCGAAACAGGGACCTTTGAAAAGATAAGTTAAGTTTGAGGCCTCAAGAAGCTCGGTCATATAGTCGTAAACACGAGAGATTTCCATGAGGAAACCCGGAAGCATACCGAGGAACAGCCAGTTCGTGAGAATATCAGAGCCATTATAGAGAACTGAGAAAGTATCTCGGTATGCTTCCGGGTTTCCTCATGGAAATGTCGAAAAAGGAAGGAGAAAAGAAGGAAATAAATGGAGACTTCAGGTAAGAATATCAGAGCCATTATAGAGAACTGAGAAAGTATCTCTTCTCCTTTTGAGAAAACTTGATTCTTGATTTTGTTCCTTATAATACTGTTTATACATATATTGTATATGATCTTGTGATGTGCATGTCTCTGTCGTTTGGATAATGAAAATGAAATATCATCGTATTTTTGTCTGGTTATTATTGATCCATTTTTGTTCGGTATTTAGCTTTGTTACGTTGGACCTAATTTGGAAACCAGAGCATGTGAAAACAAATGCATGTGACATATTATTTCAGTTAGTTATTTGTCCCAACTGATAAATACAAAGGATCCAGCTGGTTTCTCTAACCAAGAAACCTCGATATGTTATTCACCGTTACTCAAAGAAACAAACAAGAAACATTTAATTATAACATTTGTCAAGTATAGCCCGTTCAAATTATAACGAATCTGAAAGATTTGACGGGAAAATAAATGTTTATGGTTTAATTTTCCGGTTTCTTAAATTTAAATATATTTTAGAGAATTTGGTCGCGTTTACTTGTCAAACTCGTAGAACTGTATTTTTCAGTCAAAACTATAAAATTGTTTTTCCCAAAAAGTTATATGTTTAACTATATTTATACTTCAGAAAAGTGTAAATTTAAATATCAATTTAAGGATTTTTATGAACTTATGCGAACAAATTTAATTTGTAATTGTCAAATTGATATCATAATTTGATTATTATTTTTTTGTAAATATGGTTAAATAAAAACATGGGTATATGTTTGACATGTCAGGTATATGTTTGACGAAATTAATTACATTGAGAGGCAAAGATATGCAGAACGATCAGTTTTATTATTTTTCAAAAACTCGTTGCATAAATTGTAAAACAGTTTTTATTTTTCTTTTAAATATAATTTAACATTACATTTTAAAAAATATTATGGCCCAAGCACAGATATTTAAAGTTGTAGCACAACAGGCAAGTGTTAAACGCATCTTCCAAGGTATTTTGCCTTTGGTGTTTTATGCTTAAATTATCTGTTTATTGGCATTAGATGTGCATATTTAATGTACAATAAAGCTCATAAGGTAGAAGAGGATGCATGATGCATCACAGCAGCTAGAGTGGAACAAAGTGTTTCCAACCAAAACCCTTAATTTATCTTCAAAGATGCATCCATGTGGTCGACAAACAATGATGCGACATACTCTGTGAATTTTCCTTTGGGCCGAGTGTACCCATCATCGGATCTGTAGCTAACATCGATCATTTTCCCACAGTTAATGGCTCGAGAAAGGATCTCGCGAGGCACTCCTTTATTTATCTTCAAGAACTCCGAGTTCACCGACTTCTCCAGGTCTCTAACTAATTTACGAAAATCCTTATATGTTTCCTCTTCGGTAGCTCTGTGTTCCTTCATATAATAGTTGACTGCGTTTGCGATAAAACCTCTGCCCATGTCATCCTGTTCATACATGTTTACTTAGCTCAGAAGAAGAGAGTTGAAAAAAAATGTGAGTCATATATATATGTACCTTGAAGCCAGTCTTGTCATTCATCAGACGACCCTTTGTTGCCAAATCATGAACGAGCTTTGGTCTAGATTTTAGCCACTCATAACCTTGTTCCCTAGCCCTCGGTCCCAACCCGAGAAATCCCAATGCTATAGTTGCATACATTGTGACCCCCACGCCCCCAACCTCCAAATACTCTTCAAATGTTGGCACCTTTTCTGCCTTTGCCCACTCTGCATAGTTAAGGTGGGATCGCTGGAGTATCTTGAACTGCATTATTAGGAGCACATGCGAAGTTAATTAAATATTCTATTTTTGCTTTACATTAATAGAATGTTATACATTTTTTTTTTAAAAGGGTTGTTGTATCAAAATGTGCAATTTACACTATATATGTATTACCTCGTTTAATGCACCTTCCACATTGAAGCTTCGTCCTTCTTCACACTTCCCCGCTCGTTCACAATCTTCAAAAACGTCCAAAGTAAACTTGAAGACGGTTTTCAGATAATCTGGCAGACTCTCCCCAAAATCTGGATCCCATCTGCACGTACATACTAGAGGATATTAGTCTATTGAATGGTTTAAGTAAAACAAGAAATAGATTATATTTACATTAAGTAAACCGGAACCCTCGTCTATAGGTTCCTAAGGTAATTAACTTATATTGTTAGAGAAATAACAGATACGAAATATATTACCTTTCGACGCAATCAAGAAGCTTTGCAACTTCAGCAACAGAACCATATCTATCACACGTGTCATCCACAACGGTCAAGAGCACCAATAACTTAGTCAATGTGATTCTACCAAATGAATATTGTGGCTCGAAGTACATAATCACTCCATATAAATGGCACTCCACGATTCTGTGTCTAAAGTAAGGTGGGAGCTTAGATGTAAGGTCTTGGTCATTCCACCATCTGCAAAACATGTATTAGAGCGGTAGCTTTGTTATTAATTCATGAAAAAAATTGTCAGAAGCGACTGATATAGTAAGTAGTCTACTTGGTGAGAATTTTCAGCTCGTGAATCCAATGGAGTTGAAGGAACTTGAAATTGAGCTTGGCTAACTCGAGTAGGACTTCGTTGTGAGCATCTTCTTGGTCATAGAACCAAATGTATTCGCTTGCGAATAATATTTCAGCATTGTAGTGCTGAGGCATGTAAAGTGCATTTTGTATAAGCCTTGAGATATGAGGTGGGCACGTTCCACCTGCTAAACACTCCAAGTGGCTCGATGCAAAGCTTATAGCTTCGTCCAAAATATCCTCACTGCTCGTACCCAAATGCGCAGCTTCATACAAACTTACCAGACCTTTGACATCTTCTATAAGACGTTCTTTAAACTTCCCATCCTCCCCTTTAAATCTCATAAACACGTCTGTTTACAAAATAGTAGAATACAATTAATAAAGGAGACAAGTAGTAGAATTGTTGAACATCAATAAGAAGCCTAGCTTGACACTCTTTACCAGAAGACAAGTTATATCCATATGTCCTGAAAACCCAAAACATGACCGAAACTGTGGACAAGTCAATTTCACCGGCCATAATGGTCTCTATCTTTTCGAAGCTGTGTTTCAGATTATCATCTATCTCATCCTCGAATTGGTATGCCAGACCAAGTGCGACCAGCAAATAGATTAGAAGAACCCTCTTCTTTGTCTCCTCCACATCTTGTGAATACATGAGCATCTTCCTTACGGTAGGCTTTAGTACGTTCATCTCTCTTGTAAGCGTATCCATATCCTATAAGAAACCAGCTTGTTACTATCTCCTGCACCAATCCTATTTATATATGTGTGTGTGTAATGAACTCACTGAGACATTGATGGGGAGATGAAGGAAATGATCACCCCAATCAGAAGGTGGCAACTTCTTAAACGTACGCGTACTTTCATGAAGCTCACACTCCCTAGTCTTCAAACAAACCTGCTTTGTAGGCTTACGAGCAAATGATGTCAGTGGAAAGCGAGAGAGTTTGCTCACCACATTCGGAGAAAGAAGAGAGACTTGAGTTCCAAAAAGGGTGAAGGTTTCCATGGTAAATACTTTGTTGCTAGTGTCACGTCAAAAGTTTAGCTACATTGTTGATAGAATCGGAGATATTTATATACATTCAAAGTCCATGAACGACGTAAAGCATGTGACTACAGGTTTGTTTGAATGCAAAGTTCTTATTCGTATGTGCTTTAGACCTTATCTGTCAAATTGGTCAGATCGTTGTAGGACTAATTGCATTTCAACACCAAATATATATGTCTAAACTTATGAATATATCATCGTAAATGCTATTTTACTTGTGTAAAAAATCAATAGAAGATTTAACTTATAAATGTAATATATGTTCAAGATTTTAGTTATTGCATGGTATTTATTTATAGTATTATTTTCAACTTAAAATATTTAAATGCCAATAAAATTTGGTTTTGACATCTCGGGATTAGATAATGAAAACATGAAGTTTCTTCTAAATCTTATTTTCTTAATCGTTCTAATTTTTCAAAACAAACATCAACTGTTTATAGTTCTCAGAATTTGCAACGAAGTTTTTTTTTTTTTTTTTTTTTTTAAGTTTTCCTTATTGATTCAGTTTACGTGTGGCAGAAGTTATCTAAAGATGGCCTAAGTTGATATCTATCTACGTATCATCACATTCCCTTAGTCTAACCAAGGTTCAAATTCTTCTAAGAAGGAAAAAATATTAATGACAAGTGCCTCATTAGGTGCCATGTGTGGCATATGGAGCATATACACTTTTTAAAGATATATGTCCATTTGTAATGATCACCACTGTCTTACTTGATCGCTTTGTTTGCTACTTTTCCATCATATAAATGTATCCATGCAACGATGCACTTTATTGCATGTACATGAATTCTTCCATATGGCATCTGATAAAACATTTGTCACTAACATTCTATCAGATGCCATATGGAGGAATTCATGTACATGCAATAAGGATGTGTGAACCACTGTAAAAGATATTCGAAAAAAACACATGTTTAGAAACCTCTGTAGAAACGATGGTTTAAAAAATATATATATTTGAACCTACAATAACACAGAAACCATTCACATAAGAACTAATAAAATAAAAAAAAATTGATGACTGGAGTCAAAATTTAAACTAAGATCTAAAGGTGCTCTATCTATAGCGTTCGAGTCATTATGAGTATCGTTTCTTATTTAGCTTCCAAGTATCCTTCATGATATCTCTCTCCACTTTTATCACTTTTGCTTTTGTAGCTCGGTCTAATAAGTTGTTGCCGATGAGATAGCTAAGATGGCCCGTAAACTCTGCCTCTTTCTCTGAGGGCTAAACTGGTTTCCATCTATCTATATGATCTCTGTTTTTTTAAAGATAAGATCGGCCGCTCATCCATTCTACCTCCTGATATGGTTTGGATCTTGATTACGAATCATGACTTTCGATAGTCCGCAATCCGCAACTTTGGCTACTGAGTTCTCGCCTAGTAATATTGCCACTGTGGAGATAATGTAACCTCTGGCTGATCCAATGCATATCTGTAGTATTTGTTTCCATGACAAAGCATGCAGATTCGAGCTAGGATTAACATGTAAATTTACTTATCATACATCATAAAAGGTAATTCATTCACTAATATGCTCGTTGAAATGCCCTAACTGACTAGAATCTTGTGTACAATGGGTCGAGCTTTACACATAGCTATCAACGGTGTGGCAGGACGCATCAAAGTCATGGGTTCTTCTCTACTGTCAACATTTTCTTCTCCAATTCTCTGCCACTCAAAACACTGAACCATCGATCCAAGAGCCAAGCTCACTACCCGATGAGCTAGGCCAATGCCGGGACAAGCTCGTCGTCCAATCCCAAACGACAACAACTTTTGCTTTTGCTTTTCATTTTCGAACCTCTCTGGCTTGAACATTTCTGGGTCTTCCCATACAGAAGGGTCTCTATGCATGGCCCATATGTTCACTAATAACATCGAACCACGTGGAACGTCGTATCCTGCCAACATGCAATCATCTGACGGCATATGTGGATCAAGTGTTGGAGCTACCGGGTAAAGACGTAGGGTCTCCAACACAACCATTTGTAGATAAGGGAGATTTATAGTATCCGGTTCATCTATTAACCGGTCAAAACCGATTTTCGTATCGATTTCCGCCCTAACTATGTTTAATACTTCTGGATGGTTCAACAAATTCAACATGGCCCATTCCAAAGTCCATGCTATTGTTTCAGATCCAGCAAATATCATAACCTGTAAATTCAAAATCGATTATCAGCCTTTTGATTAGTGTTCTTAATTAAAGATAGTATATGGATTACACAATACTTACAAGTATGAGTCCTTTAAGAGTAACATCTGTATAATAATCAGGCTGAGTTTCTTGAAGAGTAAGCAAGTGATCTACCATAGTGGTACCCTTTTCTTTAACTGCACGTATCTCATCCACCAGACTTTGCAAAAAATTATCGAGCCGAGTCGCTAACTTCTTGATGCGTTTCTCAAAAGATGTGATCCAACGTAAGATTGGCAAATAATCGGCTGCATTCCCGGCGCCAGCGCTAGACATAATCTCGTCAATTAGGTATCTCACTTGCTGCGCAACTTCGTCTTGCTCTGTACCCTCACCATAAAATCGTTTCCCGGCTACCATTCTAAATATGTTATTGATAGTCAACTCAAAAAGCAAATGTCGCATTTCAACCTTTGCAAACCCCTGATTATAAATCACATAAACAAATGATCACACCTGAATGGGTTATAAACTCTCTTATATGAATTATCCGAACTAAATCGGAACCGAGAACTGGTTGGTATATATATAACCTAAAATATATATATACCAAAAATTATACTCCCTCCGTTTCAAAATATAAGATGTTTTGAGTAAAGCACGCAGATTAAGAAATAATCACTTTAAAAATTTTTAACAACCACAAACAAAACTGCATAATATAAAGTGTTAAACTATTCTAAAAGTTACATAGAAACTTGAAAACATCCTATATTATGAAACAAAAAAAACTTCTCTAAACATCATATATTATGAAACAGAGGAAGTAATAGTTATATTTCGTTACAAAACTATACCCGAAAATACGAGAATAATAAAAATGACCCAATTAAATATCCAAAAATATTTAGTTATAATTCAAAATCATACAACTTGGGTAAAAAAATTAACAAACTTCTATTGAAATTGAACCAATTTTTTTTCCAGAAACCGAACTGAACCTGACTACACCTATCCGAACCAGACTACACCTATCTGAACCGCATCCCAACCAAAGTGATCCGAACGGAGAATAACGCGAATGTGTATAAACATTTTTTTTCTTTTTCTCAGTGTTTTTATTTACTGTGTGCACATGCACATTGCCAGGTTTAGACCCATGTGATGATAGAGTGGGCAGTACTATCATTAGGTTATCGACTTAATTATCAAGCTATATATGTAATGTTCTGGTATGTAAAAGCTTACATACATGTTGCGAATTTTTGGAGAGACGTAGTAACAAGTGTCGGATCTCATCCTTACGGACAGATAAGAAGCTGTTGAGCTTATTTGACGCGAAGATCTCTAGGGTGCAGATGCGGCGCAGGTTTCGCCAGTGGTCACCATAAGGCGCACTAGTCATAGTGGTGGAGTTATACTCAATATGTTTCCTTACAATGAACTCTGGCCTATTGGCCAAAACAATGTCGTTTTTCGTAAAGCATTCTTCAGCGATGGAGTAGGAAGAGACGACTACCATAAGACGGTTTCCGAGGCGGAGGCAGAAAATTGGGGCACCATCTAATGATTGAGAGAAAGAGAGCAATGTTCGGTGAAGCGGCATCTTCAGGAGGTGAAGGTGTCCAATCAACGGCAGTGGCCTAGCCGGACTTGGTGGTAGGTTGAACTTGCTTTGCCTTTTACCAAACAAAAGTTTAAAAGAAATGAAAACGAATAAGGCGAGAGACAACATTAGGAAATGGCTTTCCATTAGATCTATGAATTTGTTTGTGTTGATAATTTGAAATGAACAAGAGACTTAAAAGTTATAGCTTAATTTGTAACGTAAGCGAGAGTTTACGTGGAGCAGGATGATGAAAAAAAGATGTTTATTTTGGAGTTGTCATGGAACTAATCCCACCCGTCACTAAAGATATGTTCACGTCTCATGCAATTGAACACTTGTAATACGTCTGTTGGGATTCCCGCAGTACAACTTTACAAGTAGCATAGCTAGTAAGTTATGGAAAATAAGCAACACAAAAATGGATATAATAAAACAAAGAAATGAGAGGTTAAACTGAGAATCTTACGGACAAAAGGATGAGCACTAAACATGGCTAGCAGAAACGTTTTGAACTTGATTGCGTATTTAGAGACAAAACATAATTTTTAAAGTAAAAAATTTAAACGTGATGTCAAATGCTCTATCATAATATTTTTCTCAATTATGCAAAAAAGGAAATGTTATATCAACCAATAAAACATTCAAACTATAGGAAATTTTCATATAACACACCAATTTAAAGGCTTCTTTCACCCTTTCACAGAATCAAAATGATTTACCGAAAATACTCACCATAACAATTTTGGACAAAAATACTCGATTTTGTGATTGGGCAATACAAAAGAAAAGATGAAATTCTTAATTTTTAAAAAACATATTTTTAGTTACCATAGTAAATAATTTAATTATTCTGTGTAGTGGTTGTTTTTCGTCATCTACATATTATGATAGCGCAAACTAGAAAAATAGTTTTAAAGTTGGTAAACGTTTTTTTTTGTGGCTATTAATGTTAGTGATTTTTTCTCAACGTATTAAAATACTACCCATTAACACATTAAAGATTAAAAATATGATTTTTCTGAATAAAACATTATTCTAAAAATAAAAAAAGCTTTTGAGTAATTTCGTGAACACATGTAAAGAGTACATGTTTTTTTAGTAATTTTCTCAAAAGACAGAGAAAAGGAGTTACACTTCAAGCATCAAGAATCTTATGGACAATGGGACTAGCTTTACACATGGCTACCAACGGTGTCGCAGGACGCATCAAGGCCACGGATTCTTCTTCTCTACTGTCAACATAATCTTCTCCAATTCTCTGCCATTCGAAACACTGAACCATCGATCCAAGAGCCAAGCTCACTACACGATGAGCTAGGCCAACCCCGGGACAAGCTCGTCGTCCAGTCCCAAACGACAACAACTTTTGAGTTTGCTTTTCATTTTCGAACCTCTCTGGCTTGAACATTTCTGGGTCTTCCCATATAGACGGGTCTCTATGCATGGCCCATATGTTCACCAATAACATCGAACCACGTGGAACGTCGTATCCTGCCAACATGCAGTCCTCTGACGGCATATGTGGAACAAGTGTTGGAGCTGCCGGGTGAAGGCGTAGGGTCTCCAACACAATCCATTGAAGATATGGGAGATTTACAGTATCAGATTCATCTATTAACCGGTCAAAACCGATTTTCGTATCAATTTCCGCCCTAGCTTTCTTTAAAACTTCTGGATGGTTCAACAAATTCATCATGGCCCATTCTAAAGTCCATGCTATTGTTTCAGATCCAGCAATTATCATAACCTGTAAATTCAAAATCGATTATCAGCAGCCATCATAAAGCTTGATTCGTGTTCTTAAATATAGTAAAATGGATTACTAAATACTTACAACTATGAGCCCTTTAAGAATGACGTCTGTATAATAATCAGGCTGAGTATCTTGGAGAGAAAGCAAGTGATCTATCATAGTGGTACCCTTTTCTTTATCCGCACGTTTCTCATCCACCAGACTCTGCAAAAACTTATCGAGCCGAATCGCTAACTTCTTGATGCGTTTCTCAAAATCTGTGATCCAACGCAAGATTGGTAAATAATCGGCTGCATTCCCGGCGCCAGCGCTGGACACAATCTCGTCCATCAGCTGTCTCACTTGCTGAGTAACTTCATCTTTCTCTGTGCCCTCACCATAAAATCGTTTCCCGGCTACCATTCTAAAAGCGTTATTGATAGTCAACTCAAAAAGCAAATGTCTCATCTCCACCTTCGCAAACCCCTGATTATAGTCACATAAACAAATGATCAACTCTCACATTTTCACATTCATACTTCTCAAATCTTTATTTTGGGCAAGGTTCCCGGGTTTAGACCCATGCTGCCATGCATGTAATGATAGTAAGTTTCATACTTCTCAATCTTAACTACAAATGGCTAGGTTCTATATATATATATATATATATATATATATATATATATATATATATATATATATATATAACGTTAAGATATGTAGAAGCTCACATACATGTTGCGAGTTTTTGGAGAGACGTAGTAACAAGTGTCGGATCTCATCCTTACGGACAGATAAGAAGCCGTTGAGCTTATGAGACGCGAAGATCTCCACGGCGCCAATGCGGCGCAGGTTTCGCCAGTGGTCACCATAAGGCGCACTAGTCATAGTGGTGGAGTTGTACTCAATATGTTTCCCGACAATTAAGTCTGGCCTATTGGCGAAAACAATGTCGTTTTTTGTAAAGCATTCTTCAGCAATTGAGTAGGAAGTGACGACAACCGTGAGACGGTTTCCGAGGCGGAGGCAGAAAATTGGGGCGCCTCCTAGGGATTGAGAGAAAGAGAGGAATGTGCGGTGAAGTGGCATCTTCAGGAGGTGAAGGTGTCCAATCAACGGCAGTGGTCTAGCCGGACTTGGTGGTAGGTTGAACTTGCTATGCGTTTTACCAAACAAAAGTTTAAAAGAAATGAAAACGAAGAAGGCGAGAGTTAAAACTAGGATATGGGTTTCCATTGGAGCTACGAATTTGTCTGTGCTGAAATGACCACGGGAATTAGAAGTTATAGCTTAGTTTATAACGTCAGCGAGAGTTCACGTGGAGCATTATGATGAAAATAAGATGTTCAAATTTTTGTATCCCACCCGTCACTAAAGATATGTTCATCAGGTCTCATGCAATCAAACACTTGTAATATATCAACATTAATAGACGAATATATATATATATATATATATATATATATATATCAACATTGATTAATAATAAATTCGGATCCGCCAGCACAAGTAGCTAGCATAGCCAGCTATATTTGGTTGTTAACTCACCGCATGATCTTAATAACATTCACTATGCGTAAAGATGAAATGATTGAATTTCCTAATAAGAATTATCTATATACTTATTTAATAAATAAGCAACCCTTTTAAACAAATAACCATATTCCATGTAAAATATTACACAAAATATCACTGTATTTTAATACAAAATATAATAACAGAATTTTAATATTAATTTGTTGTAACCTGAAAATGATTATCCAAAAAAATAGTAATTATTAATTTATTAGATTACAAAAAATCATTAATAAAATAATTTCGAAATTATTTAATAAAATAATAATAAAATTATTTCGAAATTATATAATAAAATAATTAAACATATTCTATTTATTGTTTCAGAAATCTTAGGAAACAATAACAAACTATTTAGAAAATTATAAAACTTAAATTTATTTATAAAACTAAGATTAAATATTTACATATCTAAATTATTTAATAATAACAAATATATATTAAAATTAGGTTACAACATTGTTTATATTTTTAAAATATATCTATATATTTATTTAAGCTATGTTGTTAAAAGTTTAACCAGTTCTGATGTGACATATTAAGAAAATGCTATTATATTTTAATTATTCTAATAACTAACAAAAGAAAAGTTTAGATTTGTTTACAAGATAATAAAACTCTATTTATTGTTTCATAAATCTTAGAAAATAATAACAAACTATTTAATTGGCTAAAACTTAATTATTTATACACAATATTCACTATATAAACAATACTAAGTGTATAATATTGATAATATACATAACCTAATTGTAATTTTCACCTATAAAATTAATATACAACATGTTATACCAATAACTTCAATTTGTAAATTTGGTATATTAAGATCTTTAAACACGATCATATCAATTTGTAATACCACATCACGGGTCAATACATGTTTTGTTAGATTTTTTTGGCTTTACCGAATGTATAATTAACGAATTTTATATTGCACCAAACCAAAATAGTAGTACCAACTACGGGTCGAAATCAGAGTATGACCTTAAGTAAAATAAATATATGATTTTATAAAATGTATAGAATTAATAAATTTTCTACTATTATTTTGTAACAAACAAATTCAAATTTACATAAATATTTCTTCACGCTGGTAACATTATTCTACAAAATATTAACGTGTATTTATGAGTCGGGTAATAAAACAGGTAATGAGACAGATAACAAGACGCTCAAAAATTAAATTAATATCCGATACTCGATCATTATTCATGGATAATATAATTATTATACCCTTCACTCGACTCTAAAGCTGCAGGTACCTTTTTCGGGACGGATACAAACCAAAAAACGGGTCCAATACAGGTATCGATAGTAGTTTCCAGACCTACCTATTAGTAGTTTAATATGAATCAAAATTCACCATATAGTACTATATTATATAACATGTAAATGAATGATACAACATAAACATAATATTAACAAATAACAAAATAAAATAAAAATTCTCCGCGCTACCAGCGTGGGTTATTATCTAGTAAATTAATTATATATCAACTACAGAGAAATATATGCTACTAAATTTTATTTTAGGAAATATTAATTTTACTAAACAAAACATTAACAATTAACCCTCTTAATCTAGTATTTTTTAAAAATTTTAAATAATTTATTTTCATACGATATGGTGCAGAAGCTGCATATAAAAATTAACCCTCTTAAGCTAGAACAGAATTCTAATAATTATTTCCATACCATATAGGTCAAATTAAAGTATATTGCATAATATTCATACCAAACATCTCTTAGTGACAGTAACTTTAAGACCATGCTTCATGTGAAGAATAATAGAAGGAACTGGCTCGATCTTGTGTCCTTCAACGACCTTTATATCATAGTTTTGTATAATTTTCACAGCCGTTGTCTTCATCTGTGTCATAGCCACTTCTTTCCCCAAACAAGTCCTTGGACCGGCATTAAATGATAAGAACTTAAAAGAAGGCACATGGATCAACCTTCCATTCTCCGAAACCCATCTCTCTGGTTTAAATTCTGATGCATCTTCTCCCCAAACTGATTTCATTCTCCCTAATGAGTAAAGACAGAACACAATCTTTGAACTCGCATCGACTTTGTGTCCGCTCGGAAGGACGTCCGATTTTGTAGGAGACTTGTGCTGAAATGGAACGGATGGATATAGCCTGAGGGATTCACATAACGCGCCATGTAAGTACACCAATTTGTTTAACTCATGGGGATTGAATGAATCAAAGTCAGAACCACTGGTTCTAGGAGATAGTTTTGTGTTGATTTCTTGACGAATCTTGGTTATCACTTCTGAGTTCTTGGAGAGAAGCCAGAAGAACCAAGTGAGAGCAGAGCCAGTGGTGTCTCTACCAGCTAACATGAAGCTTAAAATCATATCTCTAAGGAACTTATCATCACTAGGATTCAACAACTTGTACTTGCTCGTATCCACGTTCATGTAAGATATCAACAAATCTTTAGAAGAAGAGTCAATGTTAATAACCCCACGGGTTATTTCATCTCTTTTAGAAGCTATGCACTTAGAGCAAACTCGGTCAAAAGTCAAGTGAGCCTTTGTCATCTTCAACTCATCTCCAAACCCAATCCATCTTTGCATCTTCCAAACCATCTCGGGCTTGACATGTCTGAAGAATATCGCTTCCTCTGCTTCGTCTAAAGCTCTAGCAAACTTGATTTCCGGCATTTCAGTCGAGAGACAACCTGGATCAACCCCGGTTGCTAAAACAAACGAATTGTCGAAAGTAAATCTTTGGAACACATCTTGTAAGTCAACGACTAGTTTCTTCTCAGCAACGCAATCAAGAAGTGGGACAAGCCCTTTCTCTAGCTTACTCATGCTTGTTCTTACCGTAAACCTTTGAAAATCCGGATGACTCATCATACCTTCAGCTGATTTCCTCAGATCTTTCCATAACTCTGAATCCGCGTTGAAAATCCCATCCCCCAAAACATCGAATAGCTTCCTGAACTCGGATCCTTTTGGGTAATTCGCAAAGTTTGAGCTCATGATGTAATGGATATTGGCCGGATCAACGGTGACCAACATGTCGAGGCCCCCGAAGCACGGGCCTTTGAAAGGATAAGTTAAGTTTGAGGCCTCGAGAAGCTCGGTTAAATAGTCGTAAATACGAGGGATCTCAACGAGTAAACCCGGAAGCATACCGAGTATCGGCCAGTCCGTCAGAAAGGAACGGTGAGGTTTCTTGCTAATCAAGAAATATCCGAAAATGAAGGAGAAAAAAAGGAAATAAATTGAGGCTTCAAGTAAGGTTATCAAAGCCATTAGAGAGAATTGAGAAAGTATTTCTTCTTCTTCCTTTTTCTTCTTTTGAGAGAACTTGATTTTGTTCCACTAATATAAGATAATGTATAATTAATACAAGGGACTGCGTGTCACTGAAACTGGTGATGTGTCTCTGTCGATCGGGTAGCGAAATGAGATAATATCTTACTTTTGTCTCTGGTTATTATTGATCCTATTTGTTTTATTTGGTCTAGTAATGTTGAGCCTAATTTGGAAACAAATACATGTGGACGTATTCGTCCCAATTAATACAAAGGACCCAACTGTAATCTCTAACCAAGAAACCAATCAAAATAAAGTTTAAGTTATAACATCTGTCGTCTATCACCGTGTAATCCCGTCGTCTAGTCACTGGTCAGTGACGACGGGTCTGAAATTTTTTTGGCACCACATACCGACAATAATTTGAAGTGTAACTGAAAAATTCAACAATGCAAACAACAACTTAAAAACGTTTGGTTGGTACCACCCGTTTTTTCAACCAACTTACGAGATGTGCTGGATAATATAACTAGGCACTAGCTAGGACTGCTTGTGAGAATTAAGCAAATTGAGTTTGTAAGAGTTTTTATTACTTGGTTGCTTTGATCTTCCGGGATTGGTTACCGATACAACGTTTTATAAAATGGTGTTTTCTTAATATACTAGTTAAAGCAAAAGAAGATATATACAATCAACAAAATAAGAAAGATCAAAGGAACACTTTCTAAGACGAAGACTCGAACTTCTTCTAAGTTCTATCAAGCCTTCCTTCTATCTCTGTCGGCTCTGTATAACACTAACGTGAAAGAGGTTGCCCAAAACAGGAAAAAAAAAAAAAAAAAGAGAAAAAAAAAAACCTTTTATCAAGAAATGGAAAAAAATATATAAACTTGAAACAGAAAACGCAACCCCCACCGAAACAGGCCAATTCAAGTATTCAACATTTTTTTCTTTTTCTGTTTCTAATAAATAAGCCTTTTATAGGTTTGCTCTTGAAGACAATGTTATATTAGCTTATTTTTGGCCCAGGGAAGAAAATTGAGGCCCGTGTCTCAAGTCTCAACAGAGTTCATGGGGTTTGATTCGAATTTATCAAGTTTTTTCTCAGATTAGAAACAGAAAAAAATAACTTATGTATTTCCATTACGGTTTTTGGATTACTCAGATTAGGCATTCCTTTTTTTTTGTCAAAAAGGCATTCCTTATTTATTCAAGAGAAAACCAACATATATATATATATATATATATATACTTCCATTGTATTTTATAGGATGTTTAAATATATGTATGTTTTGTTTCAGTTTCGGTGTAAAAGTACAAATATTTGTTTGTGACATAGGGATCAAAGAATTTTGAGAAGAAAAAAAAATTCTAATCAAGTTGATTAAGTAAGATTTTTGATTTTTTTTTAAAAAAAAAAGAAAAATGAAAAAGATAGAGACAAAACCTATAAAAGGAGAGAAAAGAAGTGAAAGAAAAAAAGTGAGAGCAATATTGCAATACGAAGGAACATATTAATTGCGTTTTGAATCCAAAGCTAAAAGCTACGCATAATCTCTGTGTCCCTTTCCAACCATAGCCATGTGACGTTTCGATCAACTTCTCTAAACATTTATCCTCTCTCTATTTTTCATTTTTTGTTTTTGTTTTCTGCATTCGTAATCTAATAGTATGGTCTTTGTAATAGTTACGACCTAAACGGTGACATAAATGTGAATCTCAATTTAAAATACACTATTATAGATAAATGTAACTCTCACTTGGTGGAGTTGAAATCTAGAAGAACGAGTTTACATAAAACACACGTGCGATAAAACATAAACACACGTGTAGAATAAGTGACCAACAAATAATTGAACACTGAAACAAGACGTGTATGATAAATAGTATATAGACATCATTGTTATTGGGTCATTTCCTCCCGACAACGAAAACGACTCAACAGAAATGCTTCTGCCAAATTTAGCGGTAATATTCACCGAACTCAATCTATACTTTTATAATTCTACTAATTGTTATATCGTATACACAATAATTACAAATCTCTCGAATACTAATTTTATTTTGAGGCATAACAAATAAATTACTAGACCACATGAGAAAGGCAGTAAATTAGTTAGAGCAAAAAGTAATAATACAAAGTTATAACTGGATTTTTATTTACATTTCACAAACCTACACATGTAAATATGGTGATTTTAAAAAAGACTAAATGACCTTAAGTCGATTTAATGGTGATTTTAAAACTTTTTGTAATAACTACCAAATTTTAAATGATTTTGTTTCAGCATTTGAGTACATAAATCCCATTTTTTCGTTTATAAAATAAGAAAATGTTTGTATAACATTTTTCCTGCCTATTTTTTTTTGTTTTTTTGCTGCAAATGATAGGTCATCATATTTTGCACTTATATGATTATAATTTTATTTGAATGGAAACAGGAAATGTATTAGTCAAACATCACCAAAAAAAAAACATAAAAAGAAAAAATAGATGTTATGGATCAAAGTTTGTAAACTATAATAAAAAAAAAATCAATCTACATTTCATATTAATTTAGTCGTAATGCAATTATATTTGAATAGATTCCATGTCACGGACCTATTGAAAAATGTCTCCTCGTATAAAATAATACGGTTTAAATTTAAATTTAAACGATTTGATTAAAACCTACCACCATGTTTTTCAATGTTAGGACTTTTCGCAGATAGACCATATTATTAATCAATACACAGACTTGAACCAACCTTATCTTAAAGTGGTTTCGTATACGTATTTGCGAAGGGCTACAATGTAAAGTTAGGTATACCGCATACGTATATGTCGTGGTCCTCATGGAAATGAAAATATCTAGTATACATACAGCAATAACTCACATCTTCGATTGTTGTAGCCAACCGACAATGTTATATTAGACAAAGCCAAAACTAAATCGAATGAAAAACAAATCAACTACTGCAAAAGTTGGTAAACACAAGAATTTCTTACTTCACAACAAATTTACTGTAATTTCATTACAGAAAAACAAATCGACTACTAAATCCTTAAAAAAAAAACATCGCTAAGAATTTGTTTTTTTCCAAAAAACATTGGTTATTTAGCTTAAGCATTCCGAATTGGTTTTAACCGTCTTTGAAAAAAAGAAAAAAAAAAAGAAAAAAACATTGCATCACATACTAATATATGTACATAGACAACTTGACTAGTGGCTGATGGATAATTTGGCCAACTCCAGGGACAAAAACAAAAAGAAAAGAAAAAAGAAACAGACACATTGTACAAAGACTTTTAAAACACACGATCATTGTCAATACAAACCCACATAAAAGTTTATTTTTCGTTAAAACGGACACATATAAAAGTATCTTTTTGTGAATACGAAGTTACGAACATGTACACATTAAAATTTTATTTTAAAATACGATAACACATTAAATGTTTTTCTCTTAAACATTGACGTAGTTCCACAAATTAGGGTGTTTTGGTTAGCATTGACAAAATATACACAAGTAAAAACAATTTTCTGATATTCCTGGTTAGTGATTTACGATTCTCTATATGGATCCAAATTAGGGTTTCGAGTTTGTTTATGGTGAATTAAATAAGAATTCCTTGTTATTTAACACAAGCACACATGGTAAAAAAACAAAACAAAAAAGCAAGCACACGTCAAAGTTCACATCCATAAAAAAAAAAAAAGAAAAAAAAGGAGATCCGTAATGGAAAGACAATAGTAACGAAAGAACAATGACAGTGTTTGCCTATAAACTCATCATGCTCTGTCTTGTCTTGTCTATTACAATGTTCAGTCTTTTTTCTGCATATGCAAAGCTAAAAACGATAGTTGTCTTTAAATATAAAAAGGGTCCCCAAAATCGTAAATTTTGAAATTGAAATTCTCCTTAACTTGGAAATTCTTACTGGCAACTCAATACAAAGTGTGTATTTTGTGTGTTTTTGTACTTGTAGGACGGATGATTGCATTTTACTTGTATCTCTCTTCGTATATACTTTAGAAATGAAAATTAGGATTAATTAATAGTTTCTTCGTATAATATGGGCAGGCTAGGACGGAGCCCTTGAAGAACTACCAAGAGGTTGAAATTTATGTTTCACGATCTTTTATACGGAATATTTCACGAAAATTCATGAAAAATAAATTTAATTTCGTTGTTTGTAAAAAACAAGTTCCGGAAACACAATAAAGTGAAACGATAGAGCATGCAAGGGGTAAGGGTCTGATGTTCATTCCACTGCTTCTAAACAAAGGGATGACTTTTTATTAACTCCATGCATATTTACTTCTATAACAATGGTCGCCAAATAAGTTTTAACCACTGAAATCGATGGAGAGCTTCACCTTACCCAAAATAGTGGGCATGAACAAGTTTTTTTTTTTTTGGGGCAAAGGACATGAACAAGTATGTTCCATAAATATAAAGTACGCATAATTGTCTTTGTAAATTAAATTTTAACCCGAGTTCATCTTTTTTTTTAACCGGTTAGAAATAATGAGGAGAATAACAGTAAAAACAAGATTTTTCATGTTTTTTAAAACTGATCATGAGGAAAATATTTTTCGGTAGAGTGATATTTCCTTCCCTCCTAGTTTTACTTTTTACTCTAATTTTTTTACCATTTACACCCAAAACATTGTGTTAGAAAAAAAAAACTTATCAACTTTGAAAGACTAAAATTCAAGTGTATTTAAAAACAGGGCCGTATATCTATCTATAGTTCTACTAGAGTTCAAATTGAAAATTGACATATATAATTGATATACATTCTTGCGCACGGAGATATAAAGTATCAATAATGGTCTTAGAGACTATTATTGACAAGAAGTCAACAAACATTAAACGTGCTCTTGTCTAGTAGTACTATTTAGTACTAATAGTCTAATACTAGTATTATTTTTTTTCTAGCTAATAAGTAATAAATAATGTCAATAACACTGAGATAAGTTTACCGATCATCAAATGAAATAGAAAGGCAAAAGATGTTGTAGTTCTTTTTGAATGGTCTATTTTCTCCAATTTGTTGAACGAGTTCATCAGTTCATTTCGTGCTCAATTTTGCTTTTTCCTTTTGTTTTTGTTTGCATCTCTTTAAATATTTGAGTTTATTATTGTTTAGCTTGGATCAACCGTAATTATATATGCGGATGTTGTTCTTGTTGTAAAATCGTCTCTTTCATATAGATTGGACAACCAATCAGTGTCTTTTTTTAATTGAATTATGTGGTTGACAAAAAAAAGACATAGAAACTTCTAAACTCTGTGAATATACTATAGGTTTTACGTGTATTTCATCTGGAATATAAAAAAGATAGTCAGAACGTATAGTAATTTTAAACCTTATTTTGCCGTAAACAATAACAGAAGGAAAACTATCGGGTTAGACATTCTTGTAGCTTGGTTATATAGCTTGTTACCGATTAATTTGTGTATAAATGGTATGCATATGGTACATAGCTTTTTTATCATTTTGAATCCGTCTACAAAAAACATAATTTACACTAACTCTCTCTCAATCTTCTATTGTATTACGGTATCTTATTAGGAAAACATTCAACTATTCATTATTTCCTTATGAATGTGATCCAATGGAAGATAACTTTATATTTATGGAACATATTTATATAATTTGCTTAGGATTATAAGGAAAATTTGTGTTGGATTAGTGACCATGGTTTCATGTTAGAAATCAAATTAAAGGTCACAATTAACTCCTCGTAAGAGATATCTCGTCTTCGAAATTGAAACAACTTTTTATGATCGGTTTGATAAATTGTTAGTATTTCACATATATAATGTTGAGATACAATCCAAGTCCCACATCTGAAGTTTGAAGGGACTATCAATAATATATAAAGGGTTAGAGTCAATCTACTAATTGCCAGTTGGTTTTTAGTTAGAAGCCTATGATAAGCCCAAATTTAACATGGTATCAGAGCCCAAGGTTAAAATTCTGGTGGACCTAGAAGAGTGGATACGAATATGCCTCTTGTTAACCCGAGTAATGGGGGCCCAAGAAGAGGTTTATTATCGATCCAAGTGGGATCGGTTCGAGATGGAGTTATCATCTCGAGGAGGCGAGTTAATATCCCACATGTGGTCCTTGGTTTGAAGGGGAAACTGTTGGGATACAATCCAAGTCCCACATCTGAAGTTTGAAGGGACTATCAATAATATATAAAGGGTTAGAGTCAATCTACTAATTGCCAATTGGTTTTTAGTTAGAAGCCCATGATAAGCCCAAATTTAACATATAATACCATTTTAGTTTCGAATAATGAGTTTAATTGTTTGTATTTTCTTTATGCTCTATATTGTTCTAAAGTGATCTCAATTTTGTGAATACTACCTTATCGATACTTGGAATATGTTAGTCTAGAGTCTAGACCAAGAAAACTAGAAACGAATATCATACCTACTCAAGGAAAATAACAAGAAAGTGGGAAGAAATAACTATTTAAATTAACGTACGCATTACTAAGGAATAGTGATTAATATTGACATTTTAGAAAACATTGAAATGGTCCAAATGTTTCCCATAAATGTCTAATCAAAGAGATAAGGCATGAATCGTGCCATCAGTCACTTCCTCAATTTTTCTTCTTTCTTTCATTAGGTCATATTCATGTATACATATCCTCTTTTTATTATCATCATATATATCAATAATAATTGATATTCTTTTAAGGCCTACATGTCAACTGATCGGCTTGACTGCATGAGTATAACCTTTGAATACATGCTTTATAAAAAAAGATACAATATTTGATACAGAATTTATCGTATTGCAATGAAAACTACCATACTTTTTTTTTAAGGCATAAAAATATCATACTTAAACAAATAAAATTGTGGATTTTTTTCATATAAAGCAAAATGGATAAAAGTATGTACGTTTAGTTGTTTCTACGCAATTGGAATAATTATTTAAACATTGTAAAATGCTTTTTTGTTATATGAACAATTCACCTCTTGCTGTCCCCAAAAGAAAAAAAGAAAAGAAAAGAAAAAAAAGATAAAGTAAAAAACTAAAAACTAAAAACAAAAGCAAAAACCCTAGAATTAAATGGTACTGCAAGTTGGAGTGGGTACAGGCACAGGCGCACAGCACGATCGACCAAAACGAAATGTCCCATGCATGTCTTTAATTGCTTTAGAGTTAGTTCTTCCATATCGAGAATTAGTTTAAATTATCAATAAATAGTAGTACCAACTACTAGTCGTACCACGACCTTTGCAAGCCATAGGACTAACGTCTTTAATCTTTTCTTCTTGCACCCTCGTGCACTAGTACGCGAGCATACATGTTGCCAAAAAATTTTAAAAAGAAAGAAAGAATCTTAGACTTCTTAGTCGATGGTAATACATTAAATTATGCTTTTGACATTTAGTTTATATAATATATATATATATATATATGTATATTCGATTAATCTCAAATTTGTTTTCGTATATGACTGCTTTGGTTTCCTTGTTGTGCTAGTTAACGTCCCATGATCCTATCGAAAAGATATGTAAGTGGGAGCGTCTATCAAATAAATATATGGAAGCTTTGTTCTAAAAAAAAAAAAATTCAAATTAATGTGTACACACATATTAACAAACTTATGGTAATCTAATAGTGGGTAAAAAAAATATTAACAGGTTGGGACTGTCATAGTGGATTGATATTTTTATCTCTAGGTCTCATAATATCAACTTTGGACCTTTCGAAATAACTTTTCCTACTTATATATCAAAAATAATTGCATTCTAGAAACGGTCACTTTGTTATGTAGTATATTTCATGGACTTTTCACTCAAAATTATTGAAAATTAAATTAACCGATAATATGTTTACTTATTACAGCCTAAGGGACCAAAGTCAATGCATGGAAAGAACAACTAAATTAAGGATTAGTTGGCTCCGGAAACAACAACATGATCCCCTCACGCATATATTAAATAACCTAATCAAGTCTTAATCTTTGATAAGTCAAATTGACGACGTCATTACCATTGATTATAAGGGAATCGAATAAGCTATTAAGTAGTATTGACAGTCACTATCCGCGACAGGCAGAGTCACAAGCCAAATAAAAGGGAACCGCGTGGTACGTACGGGCTGACGCCTAGCTGCTACGGTCATGACAATAAATTGCCCAATCACAGCAAAATACCAACGTGGCACAGACATATGGGTCCAACATGTCTGCCCAAACTAGCCAAATATTACGTGTCAACTGTCCCCTCTTGTCCCCTTGTCTCGGTCTAGCCATAACAAACCGAGCCCACATTTATATCAACGTGGAACTACGCTGACGTGATCTTTTCCTTCTTGCCACTATAAATACCTCCCCATCCTCGCCGAGTTTTCATATCTCCTCATCAAAACAAAGTCTAATTATACTTTCAACTTACCAAAACACGTTTTAAACACTCTTAACATTTCAATCATGACTGTTGTTGATTCAGCTCTACGATCTCCAGTGAACTACTCACCGTCCGGTAAGGACGTGAAGGCTCTCAGGTTCATTGAAGAGATGACACGTAACGTCGACTTCGTTCAGAAGAAAGTCATCAGAGAGATACTGAGCCGTAACTCGGAGACTGAGTACCTGAAACGTTTCGGCCTTAAGGGATTCACCGACAGGAAAACATTTAAGAGCAAAGTTCCGGTGGTTACTTACGATGACCTTAAACCAGAGATTCAACGTATAGCCAATGGTGACCGGTCTATGATCTTGTCTTCTCACCCTATTACCGAGTTCCTAACAAGGTATATTATACATAACCCACAAATGTAAAATTATTTTTTGTGTTTCTATAATTAGATTTAGTTATAATTTATTCATCTTTTTGTAATCAGCTCTGGGACATCTGCTGGTGAAAGGAAGTTGATGCCCACCATTGACGAAGACATGGACCGACGTCAGCTTCTATACAGTCTTCTCATGCCTGTGATGAATCTGTAAGTTAAATTTTATATTTATTTGATTTTCAATTAATTTATATCTTGTGGTTCTATATAGCTGCATGCCAAGAATATGAAAACAGTCTAAAAAAGAACACATTAATCCAATTCAAATTTTAAACGCCATGCACGTACTATAATTTAAACTGTGAAAACTTAATCTGAATGTCTAAACCGTATATCATAAATATTAAACCCTAACTGCTAAATTTAAATTTGAAACTCTAAAGTCTAAAGAAATTTATCTATTTATATACTTAATTTTTAAGACATTCAAGACTGTTTTAGAGCTTTTGTTTTTCAGTTATCCTTTAAAGTGTTACTTCATTTTATTCGCAATAATCAAATTTAACAGTCTAAACTATTAAAGAAACATTAATATTATGGTAACTAATAGTAATTTATTGTTTACAGCTACGTGCCTGGATTAGACAAAGGCAAGGCTCTATACTTTTTGTTTGTGAAGGCTGAATCGAAGACTCCCGGTGGATTACCGGCACGTCCAGTGCTCACGAGTTATTACAAAAGCGAACAATTCAAGAGACGTCCTTACGATCCGTACAACGTGTACACGAGCCCTAATGAAGCCATCCTTTGTCCCGACTCCTCCCAAAGCATGTACTCTCAGATGCTTTGTGGTCTCCTCATGCGTCACGAAGTCCTCCGTCTCGGTGCCGTCTTCGCTTCCGGTCTCCTCCGTGCCATAGGGTTCCTTCAAACCAATTGGAAAGAACTCGCTGACGATATTTCAACCGGAACCCTAAGTTCGAGAATCTCTGACCCGGCGATCAAAGAGAGCATGTCCAAGATCTTGACCAAACCTGACCAAGAATTGGCTGATTTCATAACTTCGGTTTGTTGTCAAGATAATTGGGAAGGTATCATTACTAAGATTTGGCCTAACACCAAATACCTTGACGTCATCGTTACCGGAGCCATGGCTCAGTATATCCCGATGCTTGAGTACTATAGCGGCGGTCTACCTATGGCTTGCACGATGTATGCTTCGTCCGAGAGTTACTTCGGGATTAACATGAAACCAATATGTAAACCTTCCGAAGTTTCTTACACCATTATGCCTAACATGGCCTACTTCGAGTTTCTCCCTCATGAAGTGGAACCAGAACAATCTGAACTTGTGGAGCTAGCTGATGTCGAAGTCGGGAAAGAGTACGAGCTTGTGATCACAACCTATGCTGGGCTTAACCGTTATAGAGTTGGTGATATCCTTCAGGTGACTGGATTCTACAATTCCGCTCCACAGTTCAAGTTTGTGCGGAGGAAGAACATTTTGCTTAGCATTGAGTCGGATAAAACTGATGAAGCTGAGCTTCAAAAGGCTGTTGAGAATGCATCGGTGTTACTTGGGGAGAAAGGAACCCGCGTGATCGAGTACACAAGCTACGCAGAGACAAAGACTATACCTGGCCATTATGTCATCTACTGGGAGCTTCTAGTGAAAGATCAAACCAAGCCTCCAAGTGACGAGGTCATGGCTCAGTGCTGCTTGGAAATGGAGGAGTCGTTGAACTCTGTGTATAGACAAAGTAGGGTTGCGGATAAGTCGATAGGACCACTCGAGATACGTGTGGTGAAGAATGGAACGTTCGAGGAGCTCATGGACTATGCCATATCGAGAGGTGCATCGATCAATCAGTACAAGGTACCGAGGTGTGTGAGCTTTACACCAATCACAGAGCTGCTTGACTCGAGGGTTGTATCAACACATTTCAGCCCGGCTTTGCCACATTGGTCACCAGAACGCCGTCGTTGAGAAGATTTTGTTTTGGTTTAGAGTTTGTAAGTCGTACAATAAGTCCGGTGTACGGATGTTTACCCGATCAATGTTTACTCACTCTCTCCCTCCTTTGTCTGACTTCTAAGTAATAAATAATAAGTAATGTAATCCGAAGAATGTGAAGTTTATTTATGCATGCATACCAGTAAAATTACTTTAGAATTCAAATTATACTATATATAGGTTATCGATTATTTTTAGCTTTCGTTAAACTTTTCTATTTATAAGATTAAGAATATGAAACCAAGTAGAAACCGTATTTCAATACGATTTGAATCAAGTTTCGAACTCTAACAATATGCATTTGTGGTTTTGTTTAAAGAAATATTCAAAACAAAAAAAATGTGCAAATGAGATGGTTTATCGTTTATCTTATTATAAAGTTTGGTTTTCTATGTTAGTAAAATAAATTTCTTTCCCTTAATCAAAAAATAGAAAACATACAAAAAAAATATATTTCATATACTAATGGATTTAAAGAAAATTATCTAGGTTTTACAATCTTTCAGATTTGACATTTGATATTATTTATAAAAAAAACCTCATTTGTGCGGATTCTTAGCAGTATATTATTGGATTTTGATTCTAAAATTATAATAATTTACTCATAAAACTCCATTAGATTTTTATTTCAAATGGCACAATATATAAATAATTATAAAGTTATTTAATTTCAAAAACCCCTGGATTTTGACAAAGTATTTAAAATCCTACTTGAATAACACCAAAACAAGAATAACTTCCTTCTCCTTAACAAAAAAAAAAAAACAAAAGAAAAACATACTATTGTAATATATTAAGTTAAGAGTGTCAATCAATCAATTATTCTATTTACATGTATCAAAACTTTTTTTAACAGCTAATTCTTTTATGCTAATTATGTTTTTATTATTATTTGATATTCAGTAAGATATAAATTTTATATGATGTAATAAAATTTTAAATTGCATTGCAAGAGGCGGAAAAAATTGCATTGTAAGATCGAGTGAGTGAAATTTCAATATATTTTTTTAATATCAAATAAAATCTAAAATTAATATGCAAAATACTCCTTAAAATTCAATAAAAAAATACCATAAAACAAATATTTGAAAATCATCAAATACCACAATACCCACCCGGTCCGCCAAAAGAAAAAGCTACACCATTTGTCTTGCTATAACCCCAATATATTACTCTAAAACACTTAGAGTCTGTATAACTTTTTATCCTCCGATGATTGATATTAATTCTGTTATAGTTCGAATTTATAATCTTCACATGAACAAAACTTGAACTCTTTTGAAAGTTAATAACCGGAAAATATCCATTTCCCATTGGAGGACTGAATCCATCCGGATATACAAATGTATTTCCTCCAAATCGTACCAACGAAGCTCCTTTTTTTAAGTGTGTAAACAACTCTTTAGGCCAATATCCGATTATTTCATCTTCTACTTTTAATGCCCAATTACCAGTAAAACCATCCTATATAAAAAAAAATTAAGAAAATAAAACAATCAACAAAAATATATTATGTATATGCATTTTTTTGTCAACCATTGGACCACAACTGGCCAATCCATTAGCCAAATTCCTATATTCGTAGGAATCGGAACTCGATCCCAGGTATATGCATGTTTATTTTTCAAAGTAAAAAATGATACTTTGGCCTTAAAAGGAGGATTCTCAATATTTATGTCAAATAAAATATTTATATATATATAGAGAGAGAAAGAAGTCAAAGAAAAGTTTACCTGAAAAATTTGCGGCGTGAACTGAACTGTTGTTTCACCACCATAGATAGAGGATTTACTAAAAATGCTTCCAATCGAGGGATTTGGTGATACAATTATAAAGCCCGGACATATTGTGTTATAACATCCCGTTTTTTTATAGCCATCGCTCTAATAGAAAAAAAAGGTGCAGAATATTATGCAAATAATTAAAATGATTAAAGGCAAACTGATTGTTCCATTTTATTGGTGTAATCAAGAACGAATTTTTTTTTTCGCAAATGAATATATATTGATTAAACTGGATCATTACAAAGTGTGCTGCTTAGCCATGGGGGCTTTAGTACAGAGTCACAATAATATTGACAATTTATACAACCAAATTTAGCTAAAGCATGTGCTACCCTATTACAATCTCTCTTTGTAAAACTGAAAGTAGCTTTCTGTAGTTTGGAAGTCCAGGTTCTGATATCTTGAATAAAGTTTCTTAGGGATATATCCATTATGTCACCATTAACTATTTTTGTTAAGATTTCACAATCGCCTTCAAATACAATCTCCTTGTACCCGCGGATCCATGCTTGTTGTATTGCAGTAAGCAAACTCTTTGTTTCTGCTTGTAAAGAGGATCGAACATTATGTAATTTTGTTGCACCCCACACAATAGCCTCTCCCTTGTAATTTCTGAAGATCCATCCGCTAACAGCCTCATGAGTGTGATGATCATAACTCGCGTCATAGTTACATTTAAGGATCGGTGGAGACGGTGGAAGCCACGATGTTATATTCGTACGTGCATTAGATAATGGTGAAGATATATGTTGTAGACTGTTGATCTATTCTTTTGTATCAGATTTCGAAAGTAAGACTGTTTTTGAGACACTTTCTCGATAATTATTGAAAACTTGGTTATTTCTCGCCTTCCAAATCCGCCAGAGTAAAACAAAGGGTAATAAATAATCAAACAGGTTGGAAATCTGCGTGTGACTATTAAGTAGCTGTGCAATAATGTCCTCTGTATTGGATTGTAGATGAGTGACGGCTAGGGAAGAACAACAAGAAAATCTCCAAGCCATCATGGCAAAGGGACACGAGAAAAAAGCGTGGTGTATGGTTTCATCAGATTGATGACATCTCGGGCATAGAGGATCAATATTCATACCTCTTGTACTTAATCTTGTGGTGACTGGTATTGCTTGCGATAGAATACGCCATAAAAAGTGTTTGATCTTTGGTAACAGCCGTAGCTTCCATATTTTGTTCTTAAGTTCCACTGAACCATGAGGAATATTTAGGACTACTCCAGGATCGAAAGGGTAATGTGTAACAAACCAATATCCTGTCTTGACTGTGTACTCACCTGATCTAGTATAGTTCCAAATTAATTTGTCCGGTTGTGGTACTTGTGAGAGATGAATGTTTTGTATTATGACCTGCTCTTCCTGGGATACGTATGAAAGGAGTTTATGATTATCCCAGTATCGACTTTCACCAGAAGTAGAAATAAATTGATCAAGAGTAGTTTCTGATTGCAAAGGTACAGTTTGAACTAATCGTGGAGGGTGCTCTTCTATAAAATTATCCAAACCTATACGAATGGATTTACCATCCCCCACAATAAATCTTGAACCCTTTTTAATGACATCCAGTCCTATTAAAATAGATGACCAGCCATAAGATTGTTTCTTCCTTTGTTTGGCATCTAAAACTGATTCCTCTCGGTAGTATCTGTTTTTCATTACGCGGGCAAATAAAGAATTAGGATTTTGAATCAATCTCCACGCTTGTTTTGCAAGAAGTGCATCATTGAATTTAGCTAAGTCTCTAAATCCCAGACCCCCTTCTCTTTTCGAATGTTGTAGTTTCGTCCAGGCGATCCATGGTATACTGCGTTGATTTGAGTTCTTTTCCCACCAGAACTGCATTAAAAGTGATTCAATCTCTGAAGTGATTCCTAATGGAAGCTTGAAACACGACATAGCGTATACCGGCATTGATAAAGCTACAGAGTTTAACATAATCTCTTTTCCCGCAGGTGATAGTTTCTTAGCAGTCCAAGAATTTGTGCGTTTTTTAACTCTGTCAACAATGTACTCGAACATCTCCTTTTTCTTTCGACCGAACTGCTCAGGTAGACCTAAGTACTTCCCTCCTCCTCCATGATTTGGGATGTCAAGAATAGATTTCAAACGTATTTGAGTGTGTCCATAAACTCGGCTGCCAAAAGTTATCATTGATTTTGAAGTATTTATCTTCTGTCCTGAATAATACTCATAAACGTCAAAAATATCTTTCAGAGATTGGCAGTTTTTCTTATTTGCCTTGCAGAAAAATAAACAGTCATCAGCAAACTGTAAGTGAGTAATACATGGAGCGCCGTTTCCAATACGTATACCACTAAGATCACCATCGTTAACGCTTGACGAGATTAGATGACTAAGTATGTCTGAGCATAATATGAAGAGGTATGGTGATAGTGGATCACCCTGTCTGATACCCCTATTTGGATGAACATAACCATAGGGAGCACCATTTATCAAGATTGAATAGTTAACAGTAGTTACTACGGTCATAATCCAGCTAATCCATTTTGGACAAAAGCCAAATAGATTCAGTGTTGTTTCCAGAAAGTTCCATTCCACGCAATCGTATGCTTTAGTGACATCCGTTTTGACAGCCATATAGTTTTGTGAGACTCTCGGTCTGACCTTTAAAGAATGCATTACTTCATGTGCAATCATCACATTGTCCTGAATTAAACGTCCTGGAATGAAAGCAGCTTGCGATTCGGAAACAATGTCGTTAAGGTGTGGTTTTAAACGATGAACCAAACATTTAGAAATTATTTTATATAGCACATTACATAATGCTATTGGCCGGTAGTCTGAGAGTGTTTGAGGATTGTCAATTTTTGGTATCATACAAATGTTGGTATGGTTTATGCTCTGTTTCAATGTTGAAGTTTCAAAAAAACTTTGCACCTCTTGTATGACTTGTGGTCCGACTGTTTCCCAACAAGATTTGTAGAATCTTGCAGTTAAGCCGTCTGGTCCTGGTGCTCGATCATCACCAATTGAACAAATTGCATCGTATATCTCCTCACCTGTGAACACTCGTGTTAGTCTCTTATTTGCCTCATCAGAGACTTTGGGAATGAAATCCGCAAACACCGAGGGTGTGACTTGATGATTAGCTGTTTCAAATATTTTTGAGAAAAAGCTTTGAGCATGATCGCCAATATCCTTATCTCCTTGATATAAATTCCCTTGGTCATCAGATATAGAAGTGATCCAGTTTTTTGCAAATCTTGTTTTTGCACAAGCGTGGAAAAAATTGGTATTTTGATCTCCAGAAGTCATCCATTGATTCCTGCTCTTTTGTTGCCAGTGTTTCTCCTCATCACTATAAGCCTTAGTTAGATCATCTTGCAAAAAAGGAATAGTATTCCGTATCTGTGGATTGAAACTCTCCATTGCAAAGTTTAATCTTGTTTGAAGATTAGTGATTCGTTCCTCTGAATTTAGTCGATGTTCTCGTTTTAATGCTGCCATACTGCGTCTGCAGTTTTTAATTCTCTCAGTGATTGGAATGTCTGCATTTTCATCACTCGCGAGCCATCCATCTTTAACGACTTCTTGAAAGTTTGGAGCGTCTAAAAGACGTTTATCAAAATAAAAAATTTGGCGCTTGTGTCTTATTATATCATTGAGGTCGAGTAGAATAGGCCTGTGGTCTGAACCAGCAAAATCAAGAAACTGAGCTTCTGCATTTGGGAAGAAGGCAGACCCTGGTGAGTTAAATATAGCCCTATCCAAGCAGCATTGTATCGTGTGGTTGTGACGTTCACCAACCCAAGAGAAAGTATTCCCTCGTGAACGTATGTCCTGAAGATCACACACTGCCAACATATGTCTGAAATCACGGAATGTCCATTCATCTCGAAGAGGACCTCCAATCTTCTCTCTGTTACTTACAATTTCGTTAAAATCTCCAATTAGTATCCATGGTTCATTACGTGATATCGCTAGGTGTTCAAATCGTTCCCATAAATGATGTCTTTCAGTAGAGACAGGGTGACCATACACACAAGACAAGTAGAACTTAATATTATTATGATCCACCATTACATCAATAAGTCTCTCATCTTGTGAGATCAAGGAAAGAACAACATTAGCATTCCAGAATAAACATAAACCTCCACTCCTACCTTGAGGGGGTTGAATTAAAACATTAGAAAAACCTAGATCATCCTTAAGCTTATATATTACATCATTATTGTTTAGAGTTTCAGAAAGAAAGAGCAAATCACACTTAGTAGTTAGATATAGCTTTTTAATACGCGAAGACGTTAGAGAAGGGCCGACAAGAACGAATTATTAACATGTTATGTAACATAACTTTTTATCAATACTATGTACTTACAGTCCAGTATATTGTAAATCGTGTGGAACTGTATCCATACAATCTTGGATGCACCTAAATATAAGTTTAAATTATGTGTGAGATGAACAGATAATATATTTATGTTTATGCAAACTTTTCAATAATTTAAATCCAATATCTAATTGTAAATTGATTTGTATAAGGTATGATAGTTACTTACTGCCCAACCAACTTGTATGCTATTGAGTTGATTACGAGATCCATTCTCTAACCAAATCTGACTTTTACAATACTGATTATTTTGAACAGTTAGATTGTGAATACTTATGTCAGCTTCTGCACCTCGATAAATGCTCCTGCTCAAAACGGTTTCGATTACTGCAAACTGTACACATGAAATAAAAGTCGACTTCTTAAAAATATTTTCCATGCTTCATAGCATTAGAAAAATAGCAAAAGTATTATTACTACTTTATTTTCCTTTAAAAACTGAGATGTTAATAAATTTAACAATTTATATGAGATTTTTTAATGGAATAATTTTTTAAAAAGAAGACTTACATGTTGGCCAGGATACCCGACTGTATTAAGATGGACACTCTCAGTACTATTTCTTTGTCTTAAAATTGGTACTGTTCCTTTTGGACAACTTTGATCATTTGTTTTATATTTCCCTTTTTTACTAAAGTTTTCATTTGAACTGAATTTTTCCTGTATCATATCAAAATGATTTAAAAAACTACATTAAACTATACTCAATTTTCGAAAATATTTCCCACATTTATTTAAATAAAAGTCAACCATTATACCTGAATTTTGTGGTGTTTCAGCAGTGGATGTTGGAAAGCTGGTTGTTTGTATATATGAATGCAATCGAAATCTTGTAAACTTGACTACAAATTTTTTAAACAAAACTATTTAAAAACGAAAGTATCAAATTTTAAAGAAAAGAAAAGACAAAGTAGAAGTTATAGATCAATCTCACATCAATGTATCCTTCGGCCAATTGCAATGAACGCAGATAAAACGTCACAACGAGCACTAACTGTAAAATCATGTTTTTTACTTATATTTCTCTAATGCTGTGGATCCATTATATATAAACCAATTCGAGTCAAGTACTAATTATTAGTTATTGCTAGTCAACATAGTCATAATCACTTGCCGTTTATAAACTTACCATACTGCTAATAGACTATACCATTCCGTAACCTCTTATAAACTGACCAGATATGTTAAATACAAAAATTTAATTCCTAAGACTTTTTTTTCTTTTGATATAACTATCAAGACTACAAATATGAAAGTAATTCTTATTTTTTGTTCGGAACAAATATGAAAGTAATTATACGAATATGTAAATACATCTGTGAATATATTTATTTTACTTTCCATATTTATAATATGTTTACCAATTTTTTTATCACCGATGTGTAGTAAAAAAGCAATATATTTTTTGTTAATATTTTATATTTGGATTCTCCTCTGTTTTCACTTGAGAGGTTCACCATCTCTTAGGGCCGGTCCTGCCATAAAGCGAATGAAGCAGTCGCCAATAACTTTAAATTTTAGAGGCTATGCACAAGCACAAAGAGAACCTTGTTTTCTCTCGATATCGCTCACTTAAACACAAGCACAAAGAGAACCTTGTTCTCTCGTACGTTCTATCTACTCTTTCTCAGAGCCGTCGCTAACTTTTTGGAGGCCACAATCAAAGGAAAAAAATGGACTGAAAATAAAAGAAAATAAGCTTGTACAGGGGTTTGAACTCATGATGGGTGAGACACATTAACACTCCTAATGCCACTAGACCAACGAAGCTTTTAAGAAAATAAAGCCGAATTTGCTATATAATATATAAGGCCGCAAGCTGATGCTTCATTGACTTGGCCTTTGGGCCGGCTCTGCTCTTTCTCTTTGATAATCATTCTAACACAAAGAGATAGAATAAGAAGAGAGAAACCCTTAATTGTCTATATTATTTTTTGGATCACTTGGATGGTTCTTACAACACACACATACTTATTATTTATACTACGTCATCTTCTACTTGCACCCGCCACATGCAACCATATTTCTACATTTTTAGTTTCTAACACGTATAACATAGGTTCTCTTACACAAGCCACTATTACAACAACTCATAACAATTACACTTAAGACTCTAAACATTAACTAAGACTTAAGAGATTGTTATTAGATAAATGGTTAGTAAAATCATATAGAATTGTAATATTATAAAAATCAGAAGGTATAAATTTAAAAATAATATGTTTTATCCTTGGATTTGAATCATTTTATTTTTCACTTCACATCTATTCAAATTCATTTAAAACATAAAGTGAATTTTGAAATACAAAACAAATCAAATCATTAAATGAAAACATGAAATTTTAACAAGTATTGACAAATTATGGAACCAATAACACATAATTTTGATAAGTTTTTAAAAATCAATGATTGAATAACACATAATTTTTGTTTGAATTTCTAAATCTATTAAAATCATAGAATCGATAATCCCCGTTAGTTTTTAACTTAACTAGGACTTAGACAAACTAAAGCTACTTGACCCTAATTAATCTGCAGCCCATCACAGCAAAACCAATATGAGTCCTCAAGCAATTTCTTTGACTTTCTTCTTTCTGTTGACTCTTCTTCTTCACAATATCTCTTCTTCGACAATGTCTTCATCTTCCTTTTGTTGTTGCTTTTTTCTGGATCCGCATCTTTCGTTTTTCATCTTCTTCTTCTCATGGATTCTTCTTCTGTTCTTCATCTTCTTTCTGGATTTTCTTGTTGCCTATAGGCCTACCTCGTTTAGTGGGCCTCACGTCCACTTCTGGTCTATGGGACCATCCATATCAGACAGTCAGTTTGCTACGTCCGAGAGGTTTTAAATAATTGTTTACCGTCTCTACAAATCACCATATGATCTTTTTTTGTGTTTTGTTTTCACTCGCATAGTTCCGACAATCACTTCCCCGAAGGTCACCAATCCTGAAACTACTACAGCTCAAGCACGCTTGACTCTGGAGTTCTCTCAGGATCCTTGACCGAAAGTGCACTTTTGTGACATATGTGGCCAAATCAATTCCTTTAAACCCCTCCGCAAGTCTCTGAAACCGGGATGTCACAATTCACTCCCACTAAGAGATCGTAACGTCCTCGTTGCGCATCAAGACCGCCACCCCCGAAGGTGTGAATCCATTCGACTCCACACTCATCTGGATTCGGGTTTGATACCACTTGTAACGTCCCGACTGTCACCTTGCTTAGTGTGCTCCTTTTCCACTCCTGACCCATGGGTCTACCTCGTTTAGTGGGCCTCATGTCTACTCCCAATCTGTGGGTCCACCTATATCAGGCGGTCGGTTTGCTACGTTTGAGAGTCTTTTAAAGACTTGTTTACCGTTCTTACAAATCACCACATGATCTTTTCCTGTGTTTTATCCTCACTCACACAGTTCCAACAATCACTATCCGGAAAGTCATCCATCCTGAAACTACTCCAGTTCAAGCACGCTTAACTCTGGAGTTCTCTCAGGACCCTTGACCGAAAATATAAGTGCACCTTGGTGACATAGGTGGCCAAATTATTTTTTTTAAACCATTCCGCAAATCTCTGAAACCAGAATATTATGATACGATACTTATCAAATATATATCTAACACATATATAAAGATAGTCTTTATATATTTTTATAAGTTTTTACACATATTTGGATAAATAACCAAATTTTAGTAATAATTTTAATAAAGTTCTTTTTAAGTTAAGTATATGGCAATAACTTTTCCGTTTTTGCAAGACTAGAGAAAAAAATAAAAAATAACCAAAACACCTTTAAACTAAAAGAGTTGCGCGTCTCAACTTGTTTAAAATTTACTCATGATATATAAATCCCAAATTGTTTTGCTCTGGTATTTCGATCCAAACTTATATATGTTTGTAAAAATCTTCAAGCAAGCGTACGTACATATATATGTTTCTCCAAACTTCCAAAACGCAGTGTGTTCTTGTTTTTTAGCAAATGGAATTGTATGTTTTAGAAAGATTCATTTATCTTCCCTTCTGAAAAGTGAAACATAAGATAGGATAATATCTTTGAGCAGCTTGGGAAATGTGGTTTTGCACTTTGAAAGTTGTGCCATCCATTCCTGTTTTCGAATTTGGCTGTCTGCACATCGACTCTAAACAAAGCCCACTACATATAGTATCTCTATTTAAAAAAGAATTACTCAAATAGTCCGTAAAAAAGTACTCTTTCTGTCTTCAATAAATTGATATTTTGAAAAAAAAAATGTGTTTAAAAAAAAATTAGTTTTATAGATTAAAAAGCTAAAATGATTTTTCTACTTACATTTTTTCCATGTAGCATATTATGCAGTGGTTTATATTTGTTTTTCACCAAAAAATAATTATAAATTAAATTAGAAATAAAAAATTAACTTTTTGTGTGAAAATATCAAAATACTAATTTATTATAGACAGAAGATGATTTTATGACTCTTTTTCAAAATATGAACAAAACTATAATTTCGGCAGAGAATTGTATGTTGTATATCACTTTCAGTTTCAACTAATAATTATTAGAGCACCAAGCCACCAACCATTAAATGAACATACTTTTTAAAACGAAATAGTTTTTTTTTTTTTTCTAGGTCATGACTTCAAGTGTAATAATCTTTTAACACTCAAATTTACTTTACAATATTAAAAAGAAAAAAAGTAAAAAAAAACCTTAATAGAAACGACGAAGAGGAAACTGAGAGATGGACGACATCTGTTGGTTTAGAAAGTAGCGACTCCACAAACGTTTGGCTTTTTATTCGACTTCATGCAAAAACATGAATTGGTATAGAACGATAATATTGACAATTTTTTGACAAAAACAAAATAATAATATTGACAATTTGACATGTTGGCATGTTTTCACACGTATTTTGATGATCACGTAAGCACTATATAAACCTAAGATATTTATATCTATATATATACATTAACCATCAACATATTCGGTAAATAGTTATATAAGTGGTTTGTACGTAATTTATGAGCAATTTAAGTTACATATTATTAATCAATTTCACTAAAAATTAAATTAGTCGAAAACTAGTTAAAAATCCTCAATTACGTACTTACCTATCATCATTTTCAAAATTTCATTGTAATTTGGTTGTAAAAAAACTGAACCAGTTATTTAGATATAAAGAAAATGGCCAAAATTCGATCTTTTGTATTCATAATAGATAAGACAGACTAGCAAGAATTTTTTTACAAAAATTAGTTGCTTTAGGATTTTATTTATTTATTTTTGGTTGCAAATGTATGGAAAACAAAACAAGAAAGAGAAGCCAACCATCTTTATTCTTTAATTTTAATCTCTGCTAGACTGCTATGGGTTGTGGACCTTGTGGTTTCCCCACATTCGCATGACATGGCACAGTCTCCATCGTTCTTACCACGTCACCAACTATAAGTAATAAGTAGACCATTATTTCGCATGATACGCACCGCACAACCTTTGTTTTTTTAATAGGAACTAGTACTATACAACCTTTTGATTTTTTTAATATAATACGGTACGAGAATAACAAACTCCAATCATCAATGCATATATGAATCGTCAACTACTATAAGGTATGAATAGGTTTTATTCTGTTTTGGTGTAAATGTTTTAAGTTTATATCATTTCATATATTTTTGTTGCGTACGACTTATTAACTATCTAATGTGAAAAGGGGAAAGACACCAAACAAAAGTTATTCCATTATGTAGATAGAAAATGTTCGTTATGTATACGTGTGTTGCGATCTTGCAAGGAGAACTGATAAACAAAATATTTTAAAAAGTCAATTTACCAATAACATGAAACTTTAATACTATAATCCAAGAGTTAATTAAAATATTTCTTAATTCAATAACACATGATTTTTAGTGAACTTCTAATATTATCAATTTAAGTAACACATATTTTTAATAAATAACAACTTTATAGAATTCAAGAAAAAATCACAAAATCACCCCTCGAAGACAAAATGGCCTTCGCCTATAAAAAGCAAGAATAACGTGTTAAAAGGCTTAAAGCCCCTCGAAAACCACACACACAAAAAAAAAAAAAAAAAAAAAAAAAACTGAAACTGAAACTGAAACGTATCAGAGAGAATCTTACAAAAAAAATGGCACAACTCGAGAACAACGAGCCACTTCTAATCAACGAGGAAGACGAAGAAGAAGAAGAGACAGCGTACGAAGAAACAGAGAAGGTACACATCGTGCGTGAAGAAGACGAGGACGATCTAGAACACGGCGTGGGATGCGGCGGCGCACCACCGTTCTCGTGGAAGAAGCTATGGCTATTCACCGGACCTGGGTTTTTGATGAGCATTGCGTTTTTAGATCCAGGGAACCTAGAAGGAGATCTCCAATCCGGTGCGGTTGCTGGGTACTCTTTGCTTTGGCTACTTATGTGGGCAACAGCGATGGGTCTTTTGGTTCAGCTTTTGTCAGCGAGGCTTGGTGTTGCTACAGGTCGTCACTTAGCTGAGCTTTGTCGTGATGAGTATCCCACTTGGGCTAGGATGGTTTTGTGGGTTATGGCTGAGTTGGCTTTGATTGGATCTGATATCCAAGAAGTTATTGGTAGTGCTATTGCTATTAAGATTCTCAGTAATGGGGTTTTGCCTCTTTGGGCTGGTGTTGTTATCACTGCTCTTGATTGGTAATTCTTCTTTAATAAAAATCTCATCTTTAGACATGACTTTATCTGTTGTTCTGTTCTGTTCTGTTTCTCTTTGAGTCTTTGATTCTGGTCAAAGTTTTTGTTTTGTCTTTTTGTTTGTGTGTCTAATTGCACTTTGGCTAATCTAATCAATGATCTGTTAATATTTTGTGTTAATTGACCATTGCTTATGTTACTTTCATTTTGGTTATTTGGTTAATATGATGAGTTTTGCTTACAGTTTTGATGGTTTTAGCTAATCTAATCTATGGATTGTTCTCATTTCGTGTTATGTGTCTCCTTGTGTTACTGATTCATTTGTGTGTTTGTTTTGGCTACAGTTTTGTCTTCTTGTTTCTTGAGAACTATGGAATAAGGAAGCTAGAGGCAGTGTTTGCGGTTTTAATTGCTACAATGGCAGTCTCATTTGCTTGGATGTTTGGTCAAGCTAAGCCAAGTGGCTCTGAGCTACTCATTGGTTAGGCTTTCTTTGTTCTCCTTTTTATCCAATTTCTTATTTTAGAAACTCATAAATTTAAGTTTCTAAAGGAGTTAGCTTTCTTTCTTGTTGCAGGCATATTGGTACCAAAGCTGAGTTCAAGAACGATACAGAAAGCAGTTGGAGTTGTGGGTTGTATTATAATGCCACACAATGTGTTTCTTCACTCAGCTCTTGTACAATCTAGAGAAGTCGACAAGCGACAGAAGTACCGAGTTCAAGAAGCGCTAAACTACTACACAATCGAATCCACGATTGCTCTTTTTGTCTCCTTTATGATCAATCTCTTTGTCACAACGGTTTTTGCTAAAGGGTTTTACAACACTGACCTTGCTGATAGCATTGGTCTTGTTAACGCGGGACAGTATCTTCAAGACAAATATGGAGGTGGGGTGTTCCCTATACTGTACATTTGGGCAATCGGGTTGTTAGCTGCTGGCCAAAGCAGTACCATTACTGGTACCTACGCAGGACAGTTCATCATGGGCGGGTTTCTTAATTTCAAAATGAAGAAGTGGTTGAGAGCTTTGATCACTCGTAGCTGTGCTATCATTCCAACTATTATAGTCGCTCTAGTGTTTGATTCATCAGAAGCTACACTTGATGTTTTAAACGAGTGGCTTAACGTGCTTCAGTCTATTCAAATCCCATTTGCACTCATTCCTTTGCTGTGTTTGGTTTCCAAGGAACAGATCATGGGTAGTTTCAAAATCGGTCCTTTGTACCAGGTTTGTCGATTTAGCTCTTTTCACAACATTTTCACTAAAGATCCCTCTTTGAAGCTCAAAACTCACCATTGTATTGCAGACAACCGCTTGGCTCGTTGCTGCGCTCGTGATATTGATCAACGGTTATCTTTTGTTGGAGTTCTTCACCTCAGAGGTTAGTGGCGTAGTCTATACCGGTTTGGTGACTATGTTCACAGCTTCGTATGGTGCGTTCATATTTTACCTCATTGCTCGTGGCATCACTTTCACTCCGTGGCGATTCAAAGCAGAGTCTATTCAATGAGGAAATGGACCAAACAAGACAGTGTAGTAGCTTTGTCGTGTGTGATCCTTAGGATAATGAGTTTTGGCTTTCTCTTTTGTATTATATGTGTTGTTGTTATAAAGCAGCTTCTGTTAAAGTAAGGCTCTTCTATGTATCAGTAGATAGGTCCCAAAGGCGAAAGATAAGAATTAATAAGATCTGCTATTGTTGTTGTTCTTCTTGGTGGAGTTTTAACTTTATAATATTGATAACCAGATTGAGAATTTAGTGTTTTCTTTTTGTGTAACTTGGATAATTTTTTTTTTTCAGTTTAGATTATAAATCATGGTTTTTTGTAATAAATGAAGTAAACTAAGGGTCTGAATGGTGACTGCGTATTTTGTTGTGCGGGACAAAAAATTTAGTAGTACGGTACGGTTCATGCGGGAGAAATATATTTGCGGGACAAGTGCGGGTAATAGTAAATAAGCGGTCCAGAATATAACTTGATTGGTGAAAAAATGTGCGGTTTAAAATAAGCGGTACAAAATAATATAAATAATTAATTTAATTATAAATTATTATGTGTAATATATACAAAGCTCAATTTTGGTTTGTGGAAATTTATATTTAGGGAAAATGAAATGAAAAAAAATTCTTTGACAAAAAAGTTATTAAATTAAGAAACAATTTGTTTTATAACATGTTTTAACAAATATAATATACCAAAATATTACATGTTTCTTCTTCAATATTTATCCAATAATAATAAAGTTAAAAGACAATATTATTTTAATATTATATAACAATGATATAAGAAGAAAAAGAAGAGAATAGATAGCTTAGGTATAAGTTATTCCCTCCGTTTCATATTAAGTGTCATTTTAGACTGTAAATTTTGTTTCAGAATAAGTGTCACTTTGTATTTCCAATGTAGATGTTTGGTAAATCTTTTAATTTTATCCCTACTGATTTAATGTATTGACCAATAGAAAAAAATTGTATAATATATTAATAAGGGGTAAGATAGAAAATTTAATGATTTTCTTAATATATGTGAAAAATCCTAAAACGACACTTAATATGAAACGGAGAGAATATATATGTAGGAGAAAACATAACAGCTATATACTATTTTAATAATAATAAAAATAATAATATATAAAATATATATTGTCCATTGCGGTCCGACCGCAGGGTAATTACTTCTTTGAAGTTTTAGTGCGGTCTAAGGCTATTTCTGTTCTCAAAAAACGCAGCCATTTTTTTTTTTTCCTTTTTTTGCAAAACCACAAAAATGTAATATTAGTGGTGATTGGTAACTAAGGTGCGTTATTCATATTTTTTTTCTCTATTCCGCAAATTACTTGCTTCCATTCAGGGCCTAAGCGGAGGAGGTCTAGAACCGCATAACCTGACTAAAGTTTTCAGGGATGCGATATAATTTAAAAATAAAATGGCAGAACTAGTCGGCGTTATCACCACCACCGCCAGTCATCATTTCCATCACCATCAAAATCGCTTAGTTTTGAATATTGAAAGTTTAGTTTTAATTTTGTAAAATATGAAAAATAAAACTAATAACGTGAATTTGTAAAAACTCATTTTAGTTATGTTTATGAGAATTTCCCTTAATATAAATTTCATAATAGTAATTAACATTAGAAACTTTACATAATATTCTTATTCCAAAGAAAATTATATCTTAATCTACCAATAGTAACAAAAACAATTCTGACTGCAAACTTTTATTCATTAAGATCATTCAAGAACATAAGATATAGAACTGTATTAAAACAAATATGATTATATAATTTCTTCACTGCTCCATTTATACTCCAATCTAGGTTTTTCTATACCATGTGTAAAGTAAATACCATCTTCTCTAACTTCCCAAAGGTTTCTTTTACCATAGTGAACGAAAAACCCACCACCTTCGTATGCTCTAAAATTTGCATGAAACTTGTAATAAGGACTACCCTGCCATAAATCACAATCAAATTTTGTTTTGAAAACACTATCATAGAACTGAAAACTATAAATTCTTCCATGTCTCAAATAATGGTAGCCGAGGTCGTCATCTTTAGATACACAATGAATCTTGAGAATGTTTTCCGGACCAAGAGCATTCGTCAATTGTACTAAGTTTTTCGGTGGGTTATCCGCATTATTCAATCCTGCACACAATACAATAACAAGTAAAAAATAAGATAAACAGTTCATTGTTTTTATAGGTTTAATAGTTCTTATTTGGTTTTAGGAGTGATTGGTATCTGAAAGATAAAGGGTGCTATATAGAAAGTGTTTTGCTCATGCATTTAATTTTAGTGCTATTTTGGAAAAATCAGTCAACCTTCATCTTTTACATTTTTTAAATATATGCACTAATGATGTGTATCTTACCATGTATTTTTAGGGAAAATGGCTATTTCATACAACATTTTCATTAAAGATTTATCTTTGAAGCTTAAAATTCACCATTGTATTGCAGACAACCGCGTGGCTCGTTGCTGCGCTCGTGATATTGATCAACGGTTATCTCTTGTTGGAGTTCTTCACCTCAGAGGTTAGTGGCGTAGTCTATACCGGTTTGGTGACTTGTTCACAGCTTCATATGGTGCATTCATATTTTACCTCATTGCTCGTGGCATCACTTTCACTCTGTGGCGATTCAAAGCAGAGTCTATTCAATTAGGAAATGGACCAAACAAGACAGTGTAGTAGCTTTGTCGTGTGTGATCCTTAGAATAATGAGTTTTGGCTTTCTCTTTTGTATTATATGTGTTGTTGTTATAAAGCAGCTCTGGTTCTGTTAAAGTAAGGCTCTTCTATGTATCAGTAGATAGGTCCCAAAGACGAAAGATAAGAAGTAATAAGATCTGCTATTGTTGTTGTTGTTCTTGGTGGAGTTTTAACTTTATAATAATGATAACCAGATTGAGAATTTAGAATTTTTTTTTTTTGGTAGGCTAGAATTTTTCTTTTTGTATAAGTTGAATAAATATTGGATTTTTTTCCTGTTTAAATTATAAATCATGGTTTTTGTAATAAATGAAATAAACTGAGTGGAGGAGGTCTAGAATCGCAGAACCACTTAAGTTTTCAGGAATTCTTTTATCCTATAAAGCACAAGTCAGTACACCAATATAATTTTGACATGTCAGCAAAAACATACTATTATTTTTAAAAATGTTAATAAAACAAATTTTTAAGTGATCTTAGAGTGGAAAGAAAGAAAAAAGTGATATTACGTGTACAGGAACTGTAAATCAAGTTAACATGAAAAATAATTGGTTAACAAAAGTGAGATCATGGTAAAAAATATTTATATACAAAAAACTGCAAAATAATTGTGGCAGAAACAAAAATTTAAAATTTGAGCGAGAAATAGCACATTATGCAACCCTAAAATAAATACAGTTCCTAAACCCCCTACAACCCTAAAATCTCTCCCACTTTCCCCACGATCTTCTCTATTTATACGTTTTCATCTTCTTTGTGATTTGTTTATTACATTTTTAAAAACCTCACCCTGGGCTCTATTATTATCTTTTCTACAAGCCTTCCATCATGTTTGATATATAGTTATATATACAATTCTTCTTTCGATGTTGTTTTTTGGTCCACTTTCATTTTCAAATAAAAATGAGATCAGTCTCCTTCAACTTCGAGATCAATTATGGGTGAAGATGATAAAGAGAAGAGAGAGATTGCTGACCGCAATAATGAGGCATGAACAAGGGTAATTCCATTTTTCAAATTTCAACAAAAACCTTGCATATTAATTTTAAGGTGTAAAATTTGTAAATATACAGAGATTTACATATCCGATCCATTCAGTTTTGTATTTATTGTTCAACATAGTTTGACTTTCAATAACTGCAATTTTCTTTGTCAGCTATTGATATTTATGTTGAATATATTTTTGGTATATATTTAAGTTTTACTTTTTCCAATTCATTTGTGTTCTTTTAACTCTTTACTCTCAACTTTTGACAACTATTTTGATTTTAGTTAACCAGTAATTCAAAAAAAGAAAAGTTATACATATAAAATTAAGGTAATTAGTTTTGTCCCGTACGTAGTACGGGCTTAATACTAGTACGATATAATCGCAAAACCAGTCCGCGTTATAACCACCACCACAATCACTTTTCCATCACCACAAAAATCACTTAGTTTTGTAAACTATGAAAAACAAAACTAATAATGCTAACTTTTAAAAGCTCATTTTAGTTATATTTATGAATTTCCCCAATTTATATATCATAATAATAATCAACATTAGAAAATATCCTTATTCCAAAAATATATATATCTTAATCTACCAACAGTAATAAAAACAATTGCGGTTATAAAATTTTATTCAGTAAAACCAATCAAGAACATAAGATACAGAACTGTATTTAAACAAATATGATTAAATAATTTCTTCACGGCTCCATTTATACTCTAATTTAGGTATTTCTTTACCATGTATAAAGTAAATACCATCTTCTCTAGCTTCCCAAAAGTTTTTTGGGTAATATTAGCAAATACCACAATTGTGGAAAGAAATAAAGAAAATACCACAAATTTTTGTTTTTATAGGAAAATACCACTGGGCCCACATTTATTGTGGAGTGAAAAGACATAATTACCCTATTTTGTTTTATTGTTAGATTAGAAAGAATGAATAATTCATGAGATTTTTTAAAATAACATGTTATATTAAATTAAAAAACATTCAATAAATAAAAACATCGTGTTATATTAAACAGTAACATGTTAAAAAGAGAAATTAACTAATATTGCATGTAATTCGAAGAAATAGCATGTTCCAAAAAATAATAGCAGAAGTTCCAAGGTGAGTGGATATAAGAGAAGAGAGAGAGAAAGTGAGTGAGAGAGAAAGAAAAAGATAAATAAAATGACAGATGTTTCAAGGTGAGTGAGCATGAGGGAAGAGAAGAGAGAGAAAGAATAATAGGGAAAGCTGTAAGAGAGAGAATGCATGAGGAGAAACAGAGTATGTGAAAAAAAAATGACATGATATTTTGAAAAATAACATGTAATATATGAAATGGATATAATTGTAATTGTGATTGAAGAGAGAGAACAACCTCTGACAATACTGTACATTTTGTGGTAGTTTCTTAATTATGTTCTGATCTTGTGCTATCTACTGCATATTCCCAAGTTTTTTTTACCATTGTGAACTATAAACCCACGACCTTCGTATGCTCTAAAATTTGCATGAAACTTGTAATAAAGACTACCCTGCCATAAATCACAATCAAATTTGGTTTTCAAGACACTATCATCGAACCGAAAACTATAAATTCTTCCATGTCTCAAATAATGGCAGCCGAGATACACAATGAATTTTGAGAATGTTTTCTGGACCAAGAGCATTCGTAAATTGTACTAAGTTTTTCGGGAAGAGATCTGCATTATTCAATCATGCACACAATACAATAACAAGTAAAAAATAAGATAAGCAGTTCATTGTTTTTATAGGTTCAGTAGTTCTTCTTTGGTATTTATAGAAGATAAAAAAGGTGCTTATTTATACAAAGTGTTCTGCTCATGCATTTAATTTTGGTGCTATTTTGGAAAAAATCAGCCAACCTTCATCTTTTACATTTGTTTATAATTTATATGCACTAATGATGTGTATCTGTTTTTCATTATATCATTATATTAAATTATATATAACAAGACACATTTAACCTACATGTTTGCTCAAAAAAAAACCCCTACATTATATTTATTTTCAATTAAGAAACAAACTATTTTATGTCAAAAAAATTTGAAAAACAAATTTACACTATTTTATGTCAAAATTATTGCAATATAACTTTTCTACTATGTTATAAATATATATTAGCAATATAGTGTAAAATAAGATTCTATTAATTAAATACCACTTCAAATAATTTTACTTAATGAAATCAAAAAAACTTTTAAAACATAATTACACTATTTTATGTCAAAATTATTGCAATATAAATTTTCTACTATGTCATAAATATATATTAGCAATATAGTGTAAAAAATCTTCTATTAATTAAATACCACTTCAAATAATTTCACTTAATGAAAATCAAAAAAGCTTTTTAAACATAATTACACTATTTTATATCAAAATTATTGCTGTATGACTTTTTCTACTATGTTACATATGAAATTAAGTTTATGAAATGGAAAATTAATTGATAATTGCATTGGGCAGGGCACCAATATGAGTCAATAAGTAGTTTTTTTTTTTTTTTTTTGTTTCTAATTTTAGGGTTGATTTTAATAGTTTTAAGAGTTTCTATTAAAAATATATATATATAGATTTTGGCTCTAAAAGCAACCAAAAAAAAAAAAAAAAACAAAGTGGAGGAGGAGACTAAGCTGACAACAATGTCCGAGACGGCTTAGAAACGGCTAAAACGCCAGCAAATTCTGATCTGACCACAGAGAGCTATTCAACTCCTCTTACCCTTTTTTTTTTTCCTCTCTCTTCTTCTTCTTTTGGGTAAAGTAAACAATCAAAAAAAAAAAAAAAACACAGAGAAGACGAAGAAGAAGAAGATTTGCTTTTTACGTGCTCTCAACTATAATCGGCGAGACAGAGAAAGATTTGATTTTCCCCTGTTCACGTGCATGTATTGGTTTCTTCTCTCTCTGTCTCTCGATCTATCTATCTATCTACTTAGGCCTTTTCCTCTGTTCCAATTCTCTAATCTCTCCTCCCTCGAACTTCTTTGCTTACATTTCTCGACAAACCCATTTCATCAATTCGACTCTTTCTCACGATTTTTGTTTTTTTTTTTTTTTGAATTTGGGAGATTTAAGGGTTTTCTTATGGCGTTTTCCCTTAGGGTTTCCTTTGATTTGACGGATTCGTTTAAGTTCGTAGGAAGCTAATTCGTGGTGCCCTTTTTTAATCTAAAGTTTCAATTTTTTTTGTTTGTTTGAACAGGGTGGAAATGGAAGTATCGGTGTTGAAGGCTCTTCGAGGAAGTATCTCGTCGTTTCTAAATCTGTCATCTTCCAAACATATTGATTTAGACCCATTTGATAAGTACTATAAGAGAGTTGAAGAGTTGTTGAGAGTGTTGGAGCCAATTGCAGAAGCTGTTGTTAACTCTGATGATCTTGTTTTTGATGAGAAGAAACTTGTTAAAGCATTTGAAGAATTGACTCAGGATGTTGATCAGTCCATTGATCTTTTCAGGAGTTGGCAAGCTTTCTCCAGTAAAGTCTATTTTGTAAGTTCTTACTCTCAGGTTGTATTTTGCTTTTAGCTTTGAATCCCTGATGGTTTTTAGGATATAAACTAGTGACCATTGTGTTATTCTCCACTCCTTGCTTGAGCTTTGATTACTGATATAATGTTTTGTTGATGATTAGCCTCTTATTATCTACCTCTAGGTTCTCCAAATTGAATCTTTGATACCGAAGATGCGAGAGACTATTGTGGATACTTTCCAGTTTCTGATGTCTTCTAAGAATCATTTACCTGATGAGCTAAGCCCAGCTTCCCTTGAGGTACCTTCTCTTTTACATTTAGAAGATTCTTGTATTGGTTACGTGGTCTCTTCAGAACATTAGCTTTAGGTTGGAAACTAAAAATGGGGATCAGTTTCTAGATTTTATTGAAGAGATTGATCTTAATGATGCTGACTGCTTTGTGTGTTTCTACGTTAGCAATTGAATTGAGTTGCAGGAGATGCGAATGGTTAATTTACAAATATTCATAATTGCAGCAATGTCTAGAGGAGATTAAGCATCTTAATTATGAAGAAATCTCTTCCGTCATTGATGGTGCATTGAGGGATCAGAGAGATGGTGTTGGACCAAGCCCTGAGGTCTTGGTGAAAATCGGAGAGAACACTGGTCTGAGATCAAACCAGGAGATTCTGATTGAAGCTGTTGCTCTGGAGAGGCAGAAAGAGATGGCTGAACAGTCTGAGAATAATGCAGAAGTCGAGTTCCTTGACCAACTGATTGTTATTGTAAACCGCATGCACGAGCGTCTTCTTCTCATCAAACAGACTCAGACATCTAGTGTCGCCATTCTTGCTGACTTCTTTTGTCCTCTGTCACTTGAAGTAATGACTGATCCAGTGATTGTGTCATCAGGACAGACATATGAAAAGGCCTTCATCAAGAGATGGATTGATTTAGGTTTAAAAGTGTGTCCCAAGACTCGGCAGACTCTGACTCATACGACTCTAATACCCAATTACACCGTGAAGGCCTTAATTGCTAACTGGTGTGAGACAAACGATGTCAAGCTGCCTGATCCCAATAAATCAACGAGTTTAAACGAGCTTTCTCCTCTTTTATCATGTACAGACTCCATTCCTAGCACGAACCCTGATGTTTATGCTCATAAGGTTAGCAACAAGTCACATGATTGGGATGCTTCTTCAAGTGAAATCGGGAAGCCCTCATTCTCAAGCCGAGCAATTGAAAGAGAAAGTGCTTCTTCTCCTTCACGTCCTGCTTCTGCTTTGGGGGCTTCTTCACCGAGTGTATCTGGAAATGGGTATGGATTGGACGCCAGGAGGGGATCACTAAACGATTTTGAAGATAGATCTAACGATTCTCGAGAATTGAAGACAGATGCACCCGGTAGGTCATCTGTATCTTCAACTACACGAGGCTCAGTGGAAAATGGACAAACATCTGAGAACCACCATAATAGGTCCCCTTCTGCTGCTAGCACTGTTTCCAATGAGGACTTTCCAAGAGCAGATGTGAATGAGAATTCAGAAGAATCAGCTCATGCTACACCTTACAGCAGTGATGCTTCAGGAGAAATTAGATCAGGGCCTCTTGGTGCAACCACTTCAGCAGCTCCTCGGCGAGATTTCTCAGATTTTTCACCAAAATTTATGGACAGACGTAACCGTGGTCAGTTTTGGCGACGTCCATCAGAGAGGCTTGGTTCAAGGATTGTTTCAGCACCTTCGAACGAGACAAGACGTGAACTTCTAGAAGTCGAAACCCAAGTTAAGAAATTGGTGGAGGAGTTAAAAAGCACTTCATTAGATATTCAGAGACAAGCAACGGCAGAACTAAGGTTACTAGCTAAGCACAACATGGATAACCGTATAGTCATAGGGAACTCTGGGGCAATCATCTTATTAGTGGAACTACTTTACTCAAACGACTCAGCTACACAGGAAAACGCTGTTACAGCCCTTCTCAACTTGTCTATTAATGACAACAACAAAAGTGCAATTGCTGATGCTGGTGCGATCGAGCCGCTCATCCACGTGCTTCAAAATGGTAGTTCTGAAGCTAAGGAGAATTCAGCAGCAACCCTCTTCAGCCTCTCTGTGATAGAAGAAAACAAGATTAAGATCGGTCAGTCGGGTGCAATAGGGCCTCTTGTGGATCTTCTCGGTAATGGTACCCCTCGGGGTAAGAAAGACGCTGCTACTGCATTGTTTAATCTCTCGATACATCAAGAAAACAAGGCGACGATTGTGCAATCTGGTGCTGTAAGATATCTTATAGATCTTATGGACCCAGCAGCTGGGATGGTGGATAAGGCCGTTGCTGTTTTGGCAAATCTAGCTACAATCCCGGAAGGAAGAAACGCGATTGGTCAAGAAGGTGGGATCCCTCTTCTTGTTGAAGTCGTTGAGTTGGGTTCAGCTAGAGGGAAAGAAAACGCTGCAGCAGCTCTTCTTCAGTTATCAACCAATAGTGGCCGGTTCTGCAACATGGTTCTCCAAGAAGGAGCCGTTCCCCCACTTGTTGCTCTCTCACAGTCTGGTACTCCTAGAGCTAGAGAAAAGGTACAAAATTTATAATAATTTCATGTTCCTCTTGATGCACACTTTCTTTAAGCAGCTACTCTATAACTTTTGGATTGTTTTGAAAAGTTCTTTATTTGGAGAATCTTGTAACTTGTCAGGCACAGGCATTGCTGAGTTACTTCAGAAACCAACGGCATGGAAACGCCGGGCGTGGCTGATGGATGATGATGAAGTTGTTGTTGATAATGATGATGATGATGATGATGTTGATGATGCACAGATTCTGGTCCTTCATTGCCTATTCTATGTTTTGTCTTCTTACCTAAGTAGTGATTTTGTACAAAAGAGGTTTCTTCTGCAAATAATTTCATACCCAAGATTTTTTTTTTTTTTGGTTGGTTCTCTGTATTCTTTAATTTTCGATTGATTCTCAGAATAATCTTTGATTTGGAATAGTATTTTTTTCCTAAGTTTTCTTTTTCTGTATTTACATGTCTTTGGAGAAAACATTGTAGCTATGGATGTGAATGAGTGAGAATATTTTACCATTGATGGGATAATTAGCAAATTTGCAGAAGATAAGATGGCATGTATTAAAATTATAATTTTGTCTACAAAAAAAGAAATAGTATATCAAATGCTGAATACAAAATTTGAGCTGTAATGAGGGAGACAAATGGTATGGTCAAGACAAAAAATTATTAGAAGACTAGAGCAAGTAGAGGCCACGCGACTGCTGCCACCATCAGATTTTGCATTACACTTGTTCTTTCTGCTCCGCTCTGCATTAATTACAATTCGATTTCAAACTTTTAGAAAAATCAAACCTAATAAAAACAGCAAAATGTGTACCTCTTTTAATCATAGACTATGATTCATACTACTATAAAATTAAGAAACTAATAATGCAAACAAACTATATTGTTTCCTTTTCAGTTAACTACTATTACGAGACTAATCTATCAAACGCAAATTATGGTCTATTACTAAGTTTACTAACTAACATGTTAAATATGGTATCATAATACCCTAAACGTTCCATTGATTAGGGTTAAATGATTCTTAGATTACCTGATCGTCCGCGGCGGGAGAGAAAGCATCGCTTGGTCCAGGACCAGGAGCTTCACCCGGCGGTGCAGGAGGGCTTAGAAGCTCCGAAGCTGGTCCAGGAGCCGGAGCGGTCATATGTTTCTTCGTCTTCTTCTTATGTGTGCTCGGAGCTGGAGCCGGAACATCAGCTGACGGCGCATCAACCGGAGCCGAAGGAGTATCAGCCTCAGGTGTAGGTGAAGGAGCCGGGGGAGAGATCTGAGGAGTAGAAGAAGCCTCAGGTGTAGGAGAAGGAGCAGGCGTAACCGGCACATTAGCCGAGGATTTAGGTGCCTCAATGGGAGGTTCTACCGGTGCATCCGCCGTGGGAGTGGATTCAGGGGTTGGAGCAGGTGGAGAAATGGCGGGAGTTGTGGCTTTAGGAGATGTAGAAGGAGAATGGATTGGCGCGGTGGCCGGAGATTGGCCACCGACGACGCCGATGAAAACAATGCAGATCAATGTAACTGTTAAGAGCATTTTGGGATCCGTAGTTTGTCAATTTGTTGAGAGAAATAAGGAAACTATAGAGAGAAAGAGTGAGTGACTCTGAGTGAAGACTGAAGATAATAATAACTTCACTTATGTGTTATCTTTTGCATTTTAAATACATTTATGAGAAAAAACTTAAGAGATCTTGACCGTTGATTTTATCTTAAATAGACAGTACGGTGATTAGTAGCCGTTGGAGCAGAGTATACAAAATTTGGAGCTAGGCCCAGTCTGGCAATAGGCCCAATATACTTTTTGTTGTTTCTCAATTTTTTGGTTTTTTACAACCAAAAAGCTACAAAGGATGGACAGCTGGGAGGATTGGCATATTCCGGTGATGTTCCAATCGCAGCCACCGATAAAACAGCATTTTCTTTTCAGTGATATTCTTATTTTTGAGCTTTACTTTGTTTCCATACTCGTATAGTCAGTCTTTAGTATAAAATCCAATTTTGTACCGTTTCTTTTTGAAGTGGAGATTCCATTTAGAAAGACAATAACATATGGAAACTACCATCGAGAGCGGCGTGTCGACAATGCCATTATTTTTTTTTTTCTTTTTCTTGTGGTCCTGACGAAACAATTTATGGGTTGTACATAGGCACTCTTTTTCAAACAGTTTACAACTCAATGCAATAATAAGCTTTATTGAAATTTGTTATCTATTTTCCATTTAATCCGTTTGTTAAAAAGACACAGATACTTATGTTACAATTTAGGCCCTTTTTTTCTTTTGATAAAGGGTTTGCAAACAATTTATGCAAATATATCCTAATAATACTATAATAGCGACTATTAGGGTATTTCACCTTCACCGTAGCGACTACTAGAAGAATATCGGCAGCTAATAAGTCCACTCAAGATACAAGCTAAGCATCTGCCTAGCAAGTCTAATGTGTTATTGTAAGCTCATGTGTGTGTTTGGGTTTCTTTGCAAAGTGATATAAATAGAAATGTTTTGTGAGCAATAGATGTAATTGGGAGAAATGTTTTGAGACAGTTATCCTTTACACATTTGTGAAACATTAACCCATAATCTTTTGGTTCTTGGTGGCAATTTAAGTTCTTCTTAGCTCTTCACATTATTGCACAAAATGAACTATTTTAAAATACGTTTTTTTTTTTTAATTCGTTAACTTGAATAAATATTCTCTTGGATTCTCCTACAAAAAAGAAAAGAAAAATCAAGTCCAGTAACCCGTCACAGTTCCCGTATAAAGCTGATTTAGTCGACCTAAACCAAAATAAACATCTTTTTGTGTACAACCAAAGTAAGTAAACATTCTAAAGATAGGTAGTGTGTTTTGGTTATTGGACTTCAAACATTATAGTCTTCTAATAATAATCATTAGTTTCAATTTTCAAACCCAACTATATATAATATTTAAATTATTATAACCCAACTATATATAGTTTACAAATCTACTTTCTTGGTTGACTTAACTACATATAATTTGTGAGCCACATATTCTATATACAGATTATATCCAAGATTTGGCTATCACCAACCACGTGTACGTTGGCAAATAATATATTCCCACACCATATATTCGATCGTGCTCACAAGTCACAAAGCCACCGACTTCGAGCATCATGGATTCATGATGATCATTCACCGGCCCTTCAGAAAATGATGGGAATAAAAATTGAATTCGTTGTTTGATAAAAAATTATTAAAAAAAAAAAGCGAATTCATGTTTTTCATATCTGAATTAGTAGTGTTTCATATAAAATTCATTTTTCTTCTCTTGTTGTGGATAGTAGTGTTCATATAACTCCAAACAAAAACCAAAACCAAACATTGGATTGAGACACCCATACTTAAAAGCATAGATCGAGATATTAAAATTGAATAACATTGGTCCTCTCGAATAGAAATAAAGATAACATTAATCACTAAATCATTACAACTTCATTTCTTACAAAACATATGATAATGTTTTATCTTATGAAACTCGGTAATTATTTTAGCATTCATCGTTACACGCAAATACATTTTTAATTAACCCATAAAAAACGAAGCAGGAACAGTTATTGAACATATGACAAGTTTGGGTTATTTTCTCCGACGATCCATTAAAACCCATTAATTATTATGAGTCTTTCTTTTCTCAGGGAGCCTTCGCAGCGGTGGTGGTGGCGTCAGCAGGTGCGTCGCCTGAAGGAGTAGGAGCATCGGTGGAGCCACCACCTAGACCAGGCGTAGGCTCTTGATGGCCTTCAGCTCCATAAGCTTTCATCTTGTAATCTTCCAAAGTACCCGTAGCCATGTAAGGGCTATTGGTTGGTAAGTCGTTGTCTTTCACTTCTGGCCCAGTTTTCTTTTCCGTCGTTGTCGCCGGTGTCGCCGTCGTCGTCGTCGGTGGTGTTTTCTCAGCCTCCATTTTTGTGTATTTGTTGTTTGTTTCCTTTGTTTTTTTCTGCTATTAGATTTGTTTAGGATCTTTACTTGAGAGATGATGTCTCAGCTTTTTATGGAGCTTCTAAAAGTACACTGTGGCTCGTATGATTCCGACACGTTAACTACGCGGCTCCTCGAGATCTACGTGGCCTTGTGGGTAATGTCTTTACTGATGTCGGCTGTTGAGGTTATGGGCTTTTTAGTGGACTTTTTCAGTGGGCTTTTTTGGTTAGGGAGAATAAATTAAACTGACAACAATCTTGGCTATTGGAATGGAAAAATAATGGCTAAAATATCAGAAAGATGTAGTATTAAAAGTATCATTTGAAGTATATTAGAATAAGATACAGAACATGTAAGTTTGTAATCAAACTTACATTAAAAACACGTTAAAAGAAACGAAACTAGATCAGTTTATTGGACAAACTACGCTAATATTTTTGTGTTTATTGGCGATCCCACAAACCCATAACGTAAGTTTTTTTTTTACTTTCACGGAACTCCCTGACGGTTAATGGCACCGGTGGAGGAAAGATCCGTCGATGCAGCATCTCCACCACGGCCAACGCGCCCTGAAGGAGTGGGAGCATCGGTGGCTCCACCTCCCATGCCGAGCTTAGGCTCTTGGTGGCCTTCGGCTCCGTAACCTTTCATCTTGTAATCTTCCAAGTTATCATAGTTCAAGTATGGGCTCTTGATAGACTCAACGTCGTTTTTAATTTCTTGCTCCGTCGTTGGTGGCTTTTTCTGAGCTTGATCCATATTTTTTTCCCCGTTTGCTAAATTCATGCCGCGGGTGAGAGGTTTACACTTTTTGCTTATATGGAACACGTATGGCTCGTATGTTTCCGCCGCGTGCTATAAACGTGGCAAATATGGAGCTCCTTGAGACCTACGTGGCTTTTACGTAATGATCCATTTCACTCTTTTGGTTATGAATCGAGAAACCTACACTAACAAAATATGGTTTTTAAAAGTTAACTAAAGCGAGGTAATAACATTGGCCGACGTTAATTATCTTTGATTCACTTTACTTTTCTTAGCTTAGATTATGAATGATTTTTTTTGTTATATGACAACCACATAAAAGAATGTAACACCTCATATTTACAGCTCTGCTACGTGTTTGTTTTCGATTTCATTCCAGTTTCAGCATCTACAATAAAAAGCCACTTTTATAAAAATGTATAGCACCTATATAAAAAAATATAGATCACTTTACTTTTGAAATTTATAAATCTACATTTAGAGTTGTATAGATAGAATTTTGTTGGGAAAAAAAAAGAAGAAAAAGTCAAGAACAACATATCACAGTTTTAATGAAATATATCCGAATATTTATGAAAATAATTCTAATTTTTTACTAGTTTTGGACCTTTTGGTTAATTCAATCATTGAAGAGAATATCTTCAAAAATTACTTCACACATAATGTCCTTTTCACACATAAGAAGTTTTTTAATTATATACATATACTCCTAATTAATAATAATACACACCGATTAAATGGTAAATAACCACATTGAAAATGTAAAACATATTTAAAAACATTAAAAAAAAAAACACAACTGTAAATAATGTCCAAAAACAGCAAGTACGAATCTAAAAGACAGAAAACAGATTTAAAGGGAGACAAATCTCCCATAGAGAATCTACATTAGAAACTGAAAAGATGACTTAATGACGTGTAGTCACCTTTACTCATCTTTATCTCTCTCTTTTTGTCTCTCTCTCTCTCTCGGTTTCAGAATTCAAGTTCCCGCCGTCGACAGAGAGATGAGATCTTATGGCAAAGAGAAGAAGCAGCAGCTACGGTTTCCTTACGTTTTCATTGCGTTTTGTTTCTTCTTCGCCATCATTGGTTTCACTTTCTTCATTCTTCTCTCTCAGGTCTTCTTTTGTGTGTGATCTTTCTCTCTTAATATCTTGGATCGAGTTCCGTTGAAGCTCTTTCATAACTCTGTTATTTTTGCTACAGAGACGTTTCAGTGAGATTCCAACACGAAGATCTCTAAACGAGGAAACTGAATCTTTAGATCATGGTTCTGTCTCTAACAATATTCCTTTTAAGGTCAGTTACTTCTCAAATATGTAACAATCTTTCAGGTCATAACTTTAGATTCAGATTCACAAGTATAGATGACTTTGGTACATGTTTTTGATTAGGTTTTAAGCTGGAGTCCTCGAGTTTTTTACTTGCGGAATTTCGCAACTAAACAACAATGTGAAGCCATAATCGATATGGCAAAGCCTAAGCTTAAGCCTTCTAAGCTTGCTTTAAGGAAAGGCGAAACGGCAGATACCACTCGAAACGTTAGAACCAGGTTTAAAAAAAAACTTACATAAGATCATTTCAGAGGCTAGCTAGAGAGCATTAGATCAATGAACATTTTCAAAATGCAGCACTGGAGTGTTCATCGGTGCTGATGAAGATGAGTCCGGGCTTTTAGATGCCATTGAAGAGAAAATTGCTTCAGCCACAAGAATCCCTAGTGATTATTACGAAGTAAGCAAATACGAATATGATCCAAAACGTCCAAGAACATGTGGTTTCTACTTATAAATAAGACCTTACATGTGTGTTTTTTCTTTCTATAGTCATTCAACGTCTTGAGGTATCAGCTTGGCCAGAAGTATGATTCACATTATGATGCTTTCCATCCAGCTGAGTATGGTCCTCAGACAAGCCAAAGGGTAAGTAAGCAACCTAATATAGCTTTCCTGCTCCGGATTTTAAAACTACCATCTGTTGATCCTCCACTCAACCTGTGAATGCAGGTTGTGACTTTCCTATTGTTCTTATCGACTGTCGAAGAAGGTGGAGAGACGATGTTCCCATTCGAGGTAATCATTGCTTCTTCATTCTTTTGGTTTGACATGGTTAGGGTTCTTGGGTTGTAAAACAAGATTGGTTTTGAGGAAGCAGAATGGGAGAAACATGAATGGAAGTTATGATTATGATAAGTGTATTGGTCTGAAAGTAAAGCCGCAACAAGGAGACGCTGTTTTCTTCTACAATTTGTTCCCAAACAAAACAATCGATCGGGTAAGTGTTTCAGACAATCAAGAAACCCCAATTTCAGACATAGAATGTTTGATCTTTCTCAACATATGGTTTTGTTGTTGCAGACATCTCTCCATGGAAGCTGTCCTGTTATTAAGGGTGAGAAATGGGTTGCCACCAAATGGATACGAGACCAAATCTATGATTGAAGACTTGTAATTTGTGAAAAAATTCATTTTCATTCATATTTACTTGTACAACAATAATAGTGCCTAAAAGGTCCAAAGAAGATGATCTTAATAAGATTTGAATTGAACAAAAAAAAGAAAACAATCATTCAAAATAATAGAATCCTCTCAAAACTAATGAATCAAACCTCTTATACTGCTTTCACTGCATCTTTGAGCTTCCAGGTTTGTGTAGCTCACTTCATGCTGCTACAAAAACGAAGTGAGACTATTCAACACAAGATTACATACGAACCTGAATTTTGTTAGGAAACATGCAGATTTGTCTTTGATTTGCCTTGTCCTGCTTCCGCATAAGTCTCATAACCAGAGACAACAGCTTACTCAGGATCAAAGTTTGTGCCAATCTTGATGTGGTGACTTTCCCCATCGTCTCAATAAATATATACAACCAGATGCAGTGAATAAAGAAATGGCACCAAAAGCCATCATTGTTGAGTTCTCAATCTTGTTAGAGTACCCTCTCTGCAATATTAAGATCGATAACGTGATTGAAACAGAGGCAAAATAGGTTTAACAACGGTGTATTTTTGATGGCACATACCTGTATTAAGCAAAACAAAATAGCTGCATTAGCTGGAACTTGAGAGAGGCTTATCAGCCCGCCACGCAATTCATTTGGCACATACCTATAAACAAAGATTACATTCCATTACCAACCGAGGAGAACGATTCTTCTACGAACAAAGAATGTGTTTTCAAAATTGTGAACTAGTCTATGTACATAAGAGCATTACATTGTTCTTAGTCTTGCAAGCAAAGGCAGGGCAAGTCCAGCACAGCCATGAAATAAGCAGAAAAGTACTACTAAGATTCGGATTTCCTGCAGGATACGGTTTTTTAATGTGTGTGAGAGGCCTTCCATAAGAAGCAACAAGTATTTACTGAAACTAGCAAATAAGTTACCTGATAATCATAGGCTACTATAGAAAACACAATCCCAAGTATTGCATATATGTACACTAAGCAATCTTCAAGACGTAGCAATGATTGTCCACTCATAAGCCATGGGAATACTGTACTCCCAAGCATTCTTGAGCCCAAGAAACAGGGGTAGATTAATCCTAGATTCACTTCTCGCCCATCAGCCTGACCCAACATAACACATTCTTTAATATAAGCAGATCATAAGAAAAAGATCATTGCATTGTCGACAAATAAATATCAATAATTATCAATAGAAAGCCAAATAATGTTACAATAGTGATCATACCACAATGGTTGGTGCCCAAAGAATCCAAAAGAATGCAGTGGAAAACTGGAGGCAGGCTTGTGCAGTTCCGAGGAACCATATTCTTTTATCTGATTCAAATTGACAAGCAAAAATTAACTCAAAATATGAATTTTTGTTACAAGTTTAGTTCAAATCTGTGAATTGAAATGGAGACATATAAATATCAGAAAGAAACCCTTACCACCAAGAACATATGCATAGAAAGCTGCGGAATAATCCCTAAATGGGAGGGTCTTCAAAGGCTCTTTCGCAGTCTGGACAATACAAACAATGGCCACAACAGACAAGAACAAAGACGCTGTAGCAGACAATGCAATGCCATGCTGAACATTTTCATCTACAAGCCAATTTGCAAGAACTTGACCTCCTAGTAAAGATGCAGACTCAAGGAAAGTCATCAACCAGAATGTTTCATTTAACGAGTCATTCCTCTGACTTTGCTACAAAGGTACAACAAGACACATAACAATAGCATTACTAAAAAAAACAGAACTTTTGTGTTCTCTAATGATAAAAAAAACTCAAAGGCAGAGACGAATTAATTACCTTTTCATGTTCCACAACTAGCCAAGTCTCAAACCCAAACGAATACACAAGACCAGAAAGAGAGAGACAAACATTTGCAAACCAAGCACTAGGACTCATTGTAACCCTCTTCCACACACCAACAACGAAATGCAATACACAATAGAGTAAACAAATTCTCTTCTGACCCCTACAAAAGTTTCGATATCATCATTACTATGCACCATACGATTTGGGATTCAAGGTTAGCTATGACCAACATTGTAGTAAAAAGCTACTTACATGAGATCAGAAACCACACCAAGTAAAGGACCAAGAACAAGAGCTGTCGAATAGCCAACACAGAGATAAAACACAATTGATTCCTTACTTAAACCATAAGTTGATAACTCCAATTCTCCATACACAGACCATAAACCTTCCATCACTGTAAAAATTCAAATTGTAGCAAAGGATCCACTTAGATTAGCAAAAAAAATGAAAGCTTTATGAAGAAAGAGATAAAATTGTGAAGACCCATTTGAAGATATACCTGAAGAGAGAGTGTAGATAGCTAGAAACCATCTCTGGAACCGAGCGAACGAAGAGGAAACGGAATGATCAAAGGTACAAAAAGTTCTGTTCTTGGCCAAGTAAGGAAACAGAAGTATCGATAAAAATGTTGAAACGAAGAAGAAGATGAAGAAACTTGAGCTTGGTTCCCAAGTAAAAGTCTCAATAACGACACCCATCGATTCCAAAATTCACACCGGTAAAGTCGCCGGAGAATGAAAACAAAAACGTCGGAGAAGAGAGTTTGGGATTTTGAGATCTTGACTGATCATAATAAAAAAAACTCATAAAGTTTAACAAATAGGCCCAACACATATGCAACCAAAAAGGCCTTAAGGCCCAATAAGTGAAAAGTCGAATTATCTAGAATAAAAGAAAAAAAAACACGCGTTAGGTGATTGGTATGAGTGCTGAGTGGGCGAATTAAATTTAAGTGGACATTATAGAGAAAAAAATAAAAAAATAATAAGAAGCAAGTGGCATTATTATTATTTTTCTTCTCATATAAATCTTTGAGCCGGCAAAAAAAAAAAAAAAACTTATTCCATTTGGTGTATTTCTGAAAATTAGGGTTTGAGTTCATCTTCTCTTCTCTCTTTCCCTTCTTCGATCAGAACAAAAAAGATGGGTGGCGGAAACGCACAGAAGTCAGCCATGGCTCGCGCCAAAAACTTGGAAAAGGCAAAGTCTGCTGGAAAAGGTACACGACCGAACAGATTCGGTTTTTATAGGTTTTGTCAATTGGGAGATTTAGCTCTACAACTCGTGTTTTGTAATAAATTTTTGTGTGTGTGTGCGTGATCTCTCTTATAGGAAGCCAATTGGAAGCTAACAAGAAAGCTATGTCGATTCAGGTGATCATTTTTTTTTTACCAAATCATCAAAGATTAAAAGTTTTTTAATTAATTCTTGGTTACTAGAATTGGGTTTTTTTCTTAATAACCAATGTTTATGGAATCATGAAACCTTAGTTTGATTGTCTTTGTATCCAATGATTTATCTCATGTTGATCTTAGACAATTTGGGTTATGTCTTTCTATTTAGCAGTTTTATGATTGGGTTAGAGTGGTGGTGTTGACAAGCTTGTTATTTCTTGATGTGTTTTATAAATATGCAGTGCAAGGTTTGTATGCAAACATTCATCTGCACTACATCGGAAGTGAAATGCAGGGAGCACGCCGAGGCCAAGCATCCCAAGGCTGATGTTGTCGCTTGCTTCCCTCACCTCAAGAAGTGATAAGAACAAAGCGCTATTACCTCAATTATAAAGGATTCCAATGTAAAACGTTTTGGGATCCTCTTTCCTATGTTTGTATCAAAAAAAAGTCTCTGAAAATTTTATGGTTCTGTTTTCTCTCTACTTAAGATGACTTGTTTTCAACAATAAGTTTATTGCGATTATAATTATATCATGAAGCTTTGTTTTAGAACCTTTGCTTCTTTTTGCTTATCAATTATGTTTAGATGAGAAATTATAAATTACCACAATTTTGATACAACTTTCTGGTCTTTTTTTTGGTTCTTACAACAACATAACAATGTTTTTGGTTCAAAAATAGTAGTAGTAGGCATCAATCAAGCTTTGGTTTTCACTGGCTTAGTAGTCTGTTGCTCTCTGCAGCTTTAACTTGAGCGAAGTATGGATGAGCCTATATAATAGATCAACAGAGAACCACTGATTATAAGTTTTGATGAGATTAATCGGGTAAAAGAAAATAAAAGACAAGTGCTTGAAGAGGATTTTTACCATGGCTTCTCTTGCGGTTAATCTGTCTTGATGATCATACCGAAGAAGCTTATCGAGAAAATCAATGGCCTGAAGATGTTCATACATTGAGATGAGTCAATACACCCTCGACTAAATGAAATAGTTTATGTACCCTCGACTAAATGAAATAGTTTATGTATTGTTGAGAAAGAGTCAAATCTAACCTCAGGTGAGACCAAATGTTGGTTGTCTGCATTGATGAACTTAGACCATGGTTTCCTGTTATGCCTGCAAATGGGAGTGGCTTCAAGTTTTAACTCATTTATCCTAGGCAGGACAAAGCAACTAGTCTTTGACTATAAAACACAGAGACTCAGGGATTAAAATAAAACCTTCCAACAAGTGCTTCCAGTTGAGGATCTAGATCTAGCTGATATTTGTTAAGGTAAGTATTTAACTCATCGGTTCCCAACACCTACGCATGAGTTTTCAACCAAAAATCAATTAAACGGATCCAACTTTTGTATTGTAATCTTATGCAAAGAAGACAGCAGCTTGGAGACTAGTAAATATACCTTGGCGATTTTGACAAGTTGATCATGATTATCATGGCCATAGAAGAATGGTTCCTTGCGAAATATCTACAGCATCAACATTTGACAAGCAAATAAGCAACATCAAAAGTTGATAACAATTTAAGACTCGGAAACTCAAATGACTGTAATAACTTTAAGATCTAAACTATAGAGAAGAGAGAGGAGATTATCAGTTCTCACCATGCCAGCGAACATGCACCCAAGACTCCACATGTCTAAAGAATAGTCATAATCCTGTAGATCAACTAGTAGCTCGGGACCCTTGAAGTATCTGGCAATTAATTCAAAGGTAATATTAGTCTAATGCATAATACTACAACTACAAAAAGTTTAACAAGCTTTGACTGCAAAAAGCTAGTTTCACATTGAAAATGTTTCAATCATCGGCGTCTATGAATGCCCCTATTAGGCGTGGCCAATTCAGGCCGAATAAAGCTGTGGTATATGATATTACCGTGAGGCAACTCGAACATTATACTCCTTTCCAGGATGGTAAAACTCAGCAAGACCCCAGTCTATCAGACGAAGTTTACGCAGCTGATGATCAATCATGACATTGTGAGGCTTAACATCCCTATGCATTATCCCTTGAGAATGACAGAAATCCAATGCCTGAAAAATACAATATTATTAACTACGGATTCCGAAAAAACATTCTATGTATGGTAAAAATCATTTCTAGTAAGTAAAAGATCGAAACATTACCTTAAGCAGCTCATAAATATAGAACCGGATATCGTAATCAGTCAATGTCGGATACAAGACTTTAAAGTCCACACTGTTAACAAACTCAAATATCAAGCTAGGTGTTTTGGAGTGCTCATCTCTGACAATATCATACAGCTTAACAATGTTTGGTCCACCACAGAGGTTTTGGAGTATTTTGATCTCTCTCTTTATCTGCATAAACATCAAAAGCAATGACTTAAAAACAAGTCTCAACAAAACAAGCAACACAAAAATGTATGGTTCATGTGCTTTTAAATCACCTTCTTCTTCTTTACGGGTTTGAGGATCTTGATAATGCAACGCTCGTTCGTATTGACGTTTTTGCCTTCGAACACTTCACTGTATTTTCCTCTACCAACTTTTCTCACAACCTCATAATCATCTTGATGACTACAACAAAACTCCCAACAAAAGACTCAAGTGTTATTATCAAATCACACAAAGTACTCAAGTGTGTTCAACAAACCTTGCTCAAACCCTAAAAATTCCACTTTCTCGGATTCAAAATTCGATTTGGGAAACAACACAATCAAATTCCCCAGAGATAAAAAGAATACAAAAATCAAAGAGTGAGCAGTAAAAGACGAGAATCATTTACCCCCATTGAACAACAAGAGAGTCGTAGTCCCAGTACTCTTTGGGACGAACAACGTTAACATCGGTATAAACCCTAGATTTCGACATCAATTTCGATCTGAAATTGGAAAAACTGTGAGATTTTAGCGATCACAATCCTCTCTCTCTTATCGTCGGGTTGGTTCGTTCAAGTGGATGATGATGAGGACAGACGAAGTGCGTTGCGCAAATGCGCAGGTTGAAGAAAACACAATCTGTGAGAGTCACGATAACCAAAAACCAAATCGGACCGATCAAGTACAGTTAAACCGGAATAAACCAACTAAACCAAATCGGACCGAACTGTTTCCTACACCGAAAAAAAAAAAGGGAGAGAATTAAAGCAAATTCGTAACCTTCTCTTGCTTGGTTCATTATAGAGTTTAAAAAAAGACATTAATGGCCTTAAGGCCTTGTACTGGATTCACAATCTCCTCTCTTCGCAACGCTTCCGCCGCCAACAACAATCTCTTCTCTCTCCTCTCTTCGTCGTCGTCTCCGGCGAAGAGAAACATCCTTTTCTCCTCTCTCCGGGACCATCTCCGTCGTTTCGCATCCAGCGCCTCTCTTTACCGTCAGCATCTACGGAACCAGCAGCAACAACAGCAACAACAGCAACAACAGCAATCGCGCGTGAAAGATAAATCGGACACGCTGGCGCAGAAGATCGGTAAATCTATCCGGCGTGCCGGTGCGCCGTCGAAAGCTAGGGTTTACGCTGATGTCAACGTTGTTAGACCTAAGGATTATTGGGATTACGAGTCTCTTGCTGTTCAATGGGGGTATGTATCCATCGTCTTCCTTCTCCTTTCGTGAAACCTAATTGCTTCGATTTCTACATGTTTGGCTGTTGTATTAGATTGGTTTTTGGGTGATTCGTGGGGTTAATGGTTCTGAAATCATAGATGGAATGTAGAATTAGGGTTTCGTTTCTATGAATATTCTATGTATGGTGTGGTTAATGTTTGAGGTGTGTTTCTTTATTGATGTTGCAGTGTACAGGATGATTATGAGGTGGTGAGGAAGGTTGGAAGGGGGAAATACAGTGAGGTCTTTGAAGGCGTTCATGCCACTGATGAAGAGAAATGCGTTATCAAGATTTTGAAGCCTGTGAAGAAGAAGAAGGTTAGTAGATTTCAGCTGATTGCTTGTTTTGGCTGAACTATGTTCATGATGAAGTGTGTTTCTGGCCCTTTGTTTGGTTTGAATTCCTCACTAACGTGTTTTGCTTCTTTGCTTGACACAGATTAAGAGAGAGATTAAGATTCTGCAGAACCTCTGCGGTGGGCCAAATATTGTAAAATTGCTCGACATTGTTAGAGATCAGCAGTCGAAGACGCCCAGCTTGATATTTGAACATGTGAACAATAAGGATTTTAAAGTCCTCTATCCAACTCTCTCAGACTATGATGTTCGATATTACATATTTGAACTTCTAAAGGTATATCAAGTTTCTTGATTTATAAACTGGTTTGTACTTGTGATTCGTTGATACTCTGGCAAAAATAATGTAAGATTAATGTTTAACTTGTATAGCGTCAGACATGTATCCTAGATCAGTTTTTCTTGTATAGATTAGTCATTAGATTTTGACTTTTAATTCTATACTATGCAGTAAAAGAAACAGCTACTCATTGGTTGTTTCTTAAAACATTTATGCAGGCGCTGGATTTCTGCCATTCACGTGGAATCATGCACAGAGATGTGAAACCGCATAATGTCATGATTGATCACGAGCAGCGGAAACTTCGTTTAATTGACTGGGGTTTGGCAGAATTCTATCATCCTGGGAAAGAATACAATGTTCGAGTTGCTTCAAGGTAACCCCTTCATTTTATTTGCTAATCACTCTGTCTCTGCTACAGGATTCTTTCTGTTATAATTGGTACGATTTTTTTTCATAGAGAATTTAGACTAGAAATGCAAATAGTTGGGATGTAGAAGATTGCATGCGCAGAGCTCTTGAGATTTTAAAATTTGAAAACATATTATCGTACTTCATCTGGTTGAGACACAGGTTTAGTGTTTACTTTTATCATTTCTCACGTCATATCTGATGACAGGTACTTCAAAGGTCCAGAGCTGCTGGTAGACTTACAGGACTATGACTATTCCTTAGACTTGTGGAGTCTTGGGTGTATGTTTGCTGGAATGGTGAGTGTTTCTAAGCTACAGTTAGTTTTAACTTGGTTTAAGTGGTTGTGTCGTGATAAGAATTCTGACTTGTATTTTAAGTTATGTTATACTTAGTGTATCTGATACTGAAACTTGCTGCAGATATTCCGCAAAGAGCCGTTCTTTTATGGTCATGACAACTATGATCAATTGGTCAAAATTGCAAAGGTAAGATTACAAAAAGCTTTCATCTTTGAATCTTCATGTCCCTTCTCCAATGAAAATATTTTACATTTCTTCAAGTTATAGCTACAAACACATACACTTCTTTATGTGTACTGTAAGATAATATGTGTTTATAACTATGGCAGGTACTTGGCACAGACGAACTCAATGCCTACCTGAACAAATACCGCATAGAGTTGGACCCTAATCTTGCATCCCTCGTGGGCAGGTAATCCGGATTTAGAAGTTCTGAAAAACTCTCAAAACTCTAGTTTTTCCGCCTTCTTATTTCAGAATCTAAATTATGCACTCTTAATTTTATATAGACATAGCCGGAAGCCATGGTCAAAGTTCATCAATTCTGAAAACCAGCACTTAGCAGTTCCTGAGGTAAAATACTAGCTTTTCTCTGTATAATTACGCCTTCATGTTGGAATTTTGAATGAACGTGACTCATTTGTTTTCATTTACTTTTTATTTTGTGAAGGCTATCGATTTTGTGGACAAGTTGCTGAGATATGATCACCAAGAAAGGCCAACAGCTAAAGAAGCAATGGTAAGAAACAAATTTCCTTATTTTCTTTAAGATCTCTTTGTAAACTCACTTACGATTTACAGATAAGTGAACTGACGACAATATGATGATTTTTTTTCAGGCGCATCCATATTTCTACCCGATTAGAAATGCAGAAAGCAGCCGTACGCCACGGGGCCAATGATCCTGAAAACATTTGCTTGTTTATTCTCTGATTTTTCATTTCTTGACGGATTCAAAATTTGTTATAAATTGATTTGTCATTGTTTCGTTCTCTCAAAGTGTGCGTGTGTTGCTGTTTTGCTCTTTCTCGGTGTTTCAACTCTTTTGAATTTCAAGTATAAAAATCCACAAGACGGGTTAAAGAAGTTTTCTCTTCATTTTTAATTTTCGAGGGTATCCATATTTTTGATTTTTTTTTTGCTTGTCGAGGGAATTAGGGTCTGTATCCTTACAATTTTGCAAAGTTTTTGGAATTGTTAAATGAGCAAACGGAACGATGGAATCAAAGTTCAAATTCAAGCGCAAGTAAATGAGGCTTGTGATTATATGTATATGACGTCTTATCGAACAAAATAAGATGCTATTTAGAGACACAAAAAAAAATACGGCATGATTCAACGAACTCACTTGTTCCTGGAGGTGGTGTTTCTACGACTACGTTGTGTTGCTGTTCAATCTTTGTCTGTTTAGGAGTTCGGTTCTCTTGTTCACAGCATTTGTTAAGTAAGCTATGGTCCTGTCGTCTAAATCGTTCTCTGCCTTGCTCTTTTGTTGGTGAAGAGAGTGTCCCTTGACCTCGCCCATTATTTTAGGCTTCTGCCTCTCCTCTTCTTTTGTCTACAAGTTGGGCTAGCTGTTTGCGTATGTTCGATATAGAATGAGATCAAAACCCAAATTATAATATGAATTATTTGTTGTGGCCTTTTACGGCTTTCTTCTAAAGCTGTGAGCGTTTTCGGCTTCTCAATTACTTGAAAGACGACGACACTATAAATTACTTAAACCCTAGCTAGCTTCTCGGCTGTATCATATAGTTAAAGTTATCTTTAAATTCCCTAACAATCTAATATTATTCAGAAACTACAAAATTCATGGAATCTTGTCTCTTCACTCTTGGAAAAGCATGTAAGGAGCCGTAGACAAAAGATTCATTGGCATATATGATTTGTTTATTGACAAATAATCTTTGTAATTTTTATATGTAAATAGTTGTTTGTGACGACTCAATATAATTAGGATATTCGACTTAGCTTATTCTATTCTTCTTCTTATATTATTTTGTTTTTGTTTATGGACTTGTTATTTGAATATATATAAGACGATGCAATTGGTATGCGATTGCGACTATGCGTAGAGAATATTGTCCAACGACGAAGGTCACCAATTCACCATGATGGTATTAAATATTATATGATGAAGAACATAACTAATATATATTTAATATAGGGGTCTCTTTAATATATGGATTTGAATAATTCTGATACCAAAAAATTAATCCCAATAACCCTTACTATGGGTTAAATGAAATTATTAATGCTTTCAAGTGACTAAAACAATTTAGAAAAAGATTCATAAATTATGAATGAAGAAAAAGCTTGTATTTTAAAAGTTAATAGTTTGGTATGAGTCTAAACAAAACTCATACCAAAAAAAAAGTACTATTAAAAAGTCATTACAACTAAAGTCAAAGTCAAAATCAAAATCAAAGTGGTGGACCTGGTGGTCGGTCAATAAATTAGATAAATAAATGTAGACAATAAGAAAGCACGAGAATCTCTAATTTAATCCAAAGAGTGATTAGGGGACATTAAGCACATAATCCGATCTTGATGACTGTCTGTGGAAACAATCTATCCCTGTCTTATAATTGTTTTAGTTTAGTTTAATCTCTCTTGTTCCCTTTGTCCAAATGATTATGTAATCATCCTATTTTATGTCGTTATTAAATTTATATATAGAGAGTCTGACTCTTTTCTTTCTTGTCGAAATGTGCTTCAAAAAATTATTGGGGAAAAAAGATCTTTGAAAATTTGGTGAATTACGCACACCCCCAAACATATTGCTGTATCTAAAACATATGGAACCAAATATTCAAATATACTTATAATTGATAACTAGTATTGTTTTGACTCATATGGAACCAAATATTCAAATATATATAATCTCTAATATATAAGTATATTTTTTTTAACATGTGGAGTTTTAATGAAGGACCTTAATTAGCTTAATTCTAACGAAATATTACAATTTTTAAGCATAATCAATATCTTTTTATGCACATCAGTACATCCTCACTTTTATCACACTCAAACTGTCAAACCCAAGTACGTACAATAATATAAATGCTAACTGTTTTAGGCCAATGCATACTAAAATGATAAAATCTCCCAGGGGTTATTTATTTGAAGTTACATGAATCAACACGACACGTTCACGTACATCGTGAACAGAACAGGACTCGTATATATCTATACTTCAGAGCTTCGGTGGTTATAGAAATGGATATTGGAACACATAATCTTTGTTTGTCGATTTTTCTTAAAAATAATAATAATTTGTTTATCGATCGACACCGGTTGATTAAATTACGTAACGTAATAGATATTGACAGTGCTTTTTCTTTTGTGAAAGTATATATATTATTGACAGTGCTACCATTCTTGCCCTACATTATTAGTTGTCCCTAAATATTTTTGTTTTATTTCCTTATTGACACGTAAATTGATGTTAGTGTTATAATGTTAACCTCTGCATGTTCCGTAGATTTCATCATAAAACATGGTTAAGACATGTTAAAAACAAAGATTAACTAAATCAGTCATCAAGAAAGAGGTTTGCTTCTTATGTCTGCCATGCATGGGATGTATATAAATCATGATGATATAATGCATGACATTGATTTGACAAGACGAGAGTGATGAAATGGCAGAAGCTATGATGACCTTATTCTCATTAGCAGTAGACAACGCTCCATGTCTCACTTCCATGTTTCTCTCTCTTTTTATCATCCTTAGCCAAGCAGAGGAAATATCAAATATTCATATAGATTTACATATAGTATATATGTATGATATACAGCTTGACGTAAAATTCGAAGAAGGTAAATTTAGTCATCTTGATCAAACAGAAGTTGCGATTTTCTTATAATGCATATAACTCATGTTATGTAAACTGTTAAAAGATGCTTGGTGGGAGATAAGAAATTAAGTACTACTAATAAATAGCGATTCAATAATTATTTTAGTTGATATTTAAAGGTTTAAATGATAGTAGTAGTAATAGAAATCCATGCATTCAAGTTTTTTTCGGTTTGTCGCATCTATTTATTGCCTTTTTGTTTTGTCTCTCGTTCCTATCCACTAGTTTGCTTAGAGGTCTCGTCTTTTATCTCCCCACCACAGAACTCTCAGAATAAACTAAGAGTTATTATATATGCTGAAAATAATCTCTGTGTAGAGATATTTACGACTTAACGAGTCTCGAGTCATTTCAAACACTCTCATCATAATGAGCAAGACAAAAAAGTGCAAATGTAAATATAAATATTATATGTAAATCGAGGTATAATGAGATCAGGTGTTAAATCCAAATTTCCTACAAGTTGTTCTTCAATTTTTGTTTGTTTTATAATCTCGATTTATAAATATTAATATTTTAAATAATATTAACTTTAATCATAGGTGGTTTTGGTACGATTATTGTGATTTTTAATTTGATGTAAATTTTGATGGAATATATTATTTTCGAAAAAGTTAGGTTTTATATTGGTTTGTTCGTTTTCAGCTTGGTTTAATTCACAATCGTTTTCATTTGATATTTCAAATAATTTATTTTGAACAATTCAGTGTATTTTGATCGAACACTCTTGAAACTAGTTACACTCGTGAATACGTATAAGAACATGTATGTCGAGGTATATACAAGATTCATGAGTCTATCAGAGTTCAGAAACGTAGGGACAAGGTGCACAATCTCGGGGATCCGGACGAGCTATGGCCTTAGCCTATGTGTCGGAATCTGCCCTCACCATAAATATTACGTCTGTTTAAATAAATTACACCGGTGTTTTTTTTGTTTATATAATTTTAAATATATCAGACTCATCAGTAGCAAACATTATCACACATAAGCACACATAAACACGTGACAATTAAATGGTTTTGGTTGTAGTGACTAGTGAGCTAGAAATGTTATAATTACTTTTATATAACCAGAAAAATTCAGGTTGGAACTTTTAGTATTTACATACTGGATGAAGCATATAAAAAGTCTTTGCCACTAAACAACAATTTGTTTTTAGTGGTCAAATTATTTCAAAAAAAAGTAATCATTGTATGAGTTAAATAACATAGTTTAACATATTGAATAATTGTGAGAAATAATTTATATATATATATATATACATTCTACATTGTTAACGTTGTTTATATATCTGATTTAAATCCGCATGTAAGTATTGTTTTGACCACAAGAAAAAGTCTAATTAATAATTGTAGGGATTAACGTGATGCCTGATATTAATAAATAAGATTTGTGTAGTGAGAGCACCTCTATTAAAAATATTTTAGATTGATTTCGTTTTATATATTTAATGCATACTTTTTAATCTCTTTTACTATAGTTTTTTTTGGTTTCAATATATTAAAGGGCCAAAATATTGTTTTACTGTTTTCTCAATAAATGTTAAAATACCTTAAACAAAGTTTATATCGAACGAAAGAAATATATCAAACCATAAGCTAGCACGGTGGCCGGTGGGGTTCCTGGATCGATCGGTCTTTCCAAAATATTGTTTTACTGTTTGCTCTGATCGTTGTTTGTGATTTACCCCACTGATAGAAATCTCATGCATAAAATTACCTGAACTTGTAAAGCTTCCACAAAACTTTCTTTGCTTTGTAATTGACTTATACAGTCAATTTATTGTAATCCTTGACAAATTCAAAACATAACTTCCAAGTACCCTACTACATTTCATGTGTTTTTAACTATTTTTTTACTAAACTTTTTCAAATATAAACTTCGGTAAAAAATTACCGCATCGATATGACGATATCTCATATGACATGTATAGTACGTAGTTACTCGATGACCAAAACCCAAACCCACTACATTGTTTGATTGGACATAACCTTAGCAAGTAATCTCGTTACGTTTCTCCCACACGACAAAACGATTTTGTCCCTCCTCCTCGCCGCTTTGTCCCCCTCCAACATTCACAGCTGGACCTCATTTTTCACACAACTAAGACATAATAGGGGCATTTTAGTAATTTCCTTGAGTCATCTTGTGATTAAGGAGTAGTAGTATAATTAGAAACTTTGGCTCGTGGCTTCACTGGTCTTGGCCTCCTCCTCGTTATGATGTGCTGAATAAATTACGGTAACAAAGATTAGGGTTTACAGGCTAATTACATAGTTAAGTCAATTAATAGGTTTTGTAATCAATGGTGATCACATGGCTTATATATATAGAGATTCTCGATGCTCTTACTTTTATAATATATAAGTTGATCTCGTAAAGATTCTTGTCTCGTAAGCGTAAGCAACATATAATTTCTTTAATTCACACTTATACTGATCTGTTTGTTTCTGAAATTAGAATGTAGGATGATGTCGTTTAAATGTACTGTATTATTACTCTCGTGTATATAATCAAAGTGTTGGGATAATAATATTTTCTTGTCAAAATTCTTTTATGGTCAACTTTTAATTAAAGAACTCATTGTTGAAATATCAGACCAGGTAGACTTTGTTGTAAAGTATACCTATACATTTTATTAATACACATATATATTGAGATTTTTGAGAAAATTCTTTCCTGTATTACATATTTTTAAAAATGTCACAATAACAATTTGTTGTAGATGCATGCCGTTCTCTTGTGCCGTCGATTGCTCTTAACCTACCTATTTCGTCACGCCCTCGTTTTCAAACATAGTCGTCTTCTCCATCCACTAGTTAACATTGCCAAAAAAAAAAAAAGATTCGTTAAAGTCTAGTTATGGTGTTGTGGGGGCACTTTCATTTACTTTTTTTACGGTTTAGTAATTCGTCATTAGCTCATGTAAGAAAATGCGGATAGAACAATTATGAGTCTTGAACTTTGCAATTTGACGACGTGAGTAGTAGTAATTATGTAACCTATTATTGAAGACATATGGGAACGCGAGAATGTACCTTACCGGCCCTACGTAGTACGTACGGATCATCAAAAAACTATTATCACAAAGAGATTGGATATAGATCAAGATCGTTCCAAATTTTCACTGATGTTCTCGAGGAATTTGTCGTGGAATTTGTATGTTTTATATTCGTTACAGTTGGTCATAGGTACATATAATAAGAATCATAACAGTATATGAAACGTATGTTTGAATTTTTACAAATTTGACCGGAAAACACTAATCTGTCTGCTAATCACTCGACATTTTGCGTCATTCGATGTGTGGTCCATGGTTTATATTATTTACTACTCCTCATCGTATAACAAAATCTTAATTTGATATATCTTAATCTCATTGATTTTATATTAGGCAATCCAACCACGAATGATATATCAATCTTTATAGTACATCAATATATATATATATATATATATATATATATATATATATATGAGAGTGTATTGTGCCGTTAAACCGACTCAGTTCAGTCTAAACTGAATTAAGAAACTTAGTTTGAGGATCGAAACAAAATTTTAGTTTAGTTTAAATATATATTATGTATCCTCATCGCAGTATATGTTAATCTCATTGATTTTATATTAAGAAAGCCTACCACGACATCTACATATGAAACGAAAGTGTATTATGTCGTTAAACCGACTTAGTTCAGTCTAAACTTAATTACAAAACTTTATTTGAAGATTGAAACAACATTTTAGGTAACAACTTAGATCAGTCTAAGCTTAATTACAAAACTTTATTTGAAGATCGAAACAACATTTTAGTTTACTTTATATATCTAAAAAGCCAAAACCAAACCAGCAAAATATATTTTTGAAATCTTGTAACTTGTTGATACATGCACAAATGCAAAGGTGGGGAACAAAATAAGGTAAGATGGGAAGCGAGATGTCTAAACTACGGATCCCTATATTTGCCTGAGTGCACATCGTCGTCTCTCGTTTGTTTATTGTGAATTCAAATGACGTATGCGCTTTTGTCATTAACAGCATTTACAATAGATGATTGGGATCGTTGTAATTTCTAAAGGAAATTATATACTCTTGATAAGATATATATAAAATTATATAGCATTCATATTACCATACATAAAATAAATATGTGATGTACACTTATAACGATAATTATTTCGAAAGGAAGAAAATATTGTAGTTTCCAAATTTTCTTGGTTAAAAAGAAATACATACATACATCTCGAATGCAATAATGAACACGGTTATTGACAAAACGTGCAACTATACGGTTACTATGAACATGGAGCCGCTGCCGCACATACGTTCATTTCGTGGAAGTTAAAAAGACAAAACTAAGGTTCCGGGTGGATTTTTGGATCACTTGAGGGAGAGAAGAAGATTTCAGATAGAAACTTTTTGGATTTCGAGTTTCCAATTTATTTTTCTTTTGTATATATACCTCTCAACCCCTGCTTCTTGGTTAGACATTTTTGTGTGTTTGATAAATACATTTTCTTTTGTCCAAAAAAAAGAAGATGTTTGATACATCTTCATGTTAAAAATGAAGATGGTTGATATTCGGATTTTGTTGTAAATTTCTATATGATATGGGAATACCGATCAGAAATGTTATGAGATGGATATTAGGATATACGTAAAATGGTATCTTATTATTATTAAAAAAAAAGAAAAGAAGAAGAAGTAGATACCTCATCAACACCATATCTACGATTTAGACAAATCCTTTGGGAGAAAAAAATAATGCTTTGATCCCATGAATAGACAGATAAGATATAATCAATTCCAAATGGTTTATGTCCATAAGCATCTACATATGATATACATCAATTGACTAATTATGGCGACATACTTATTTTGAAATTTGACGGAATAATTAGGTGTTTTAGTGACACACCACTTGCTAATTTAATTGAACTTTTAGAAGGAGTTTGATTAAAAACGCTTAATATTGTTATGGAAACAAGTGGGGGTCATGCCCAAAACGCACTTTCCTACGATATTATTCATTATTCGATTTTGTTTTTGCTAATAATAATTCTCGATTACAAATTCCATCGTTCTGATCCGATTTCTCAAGAGGTGAATATTATGATCCGATTTCTCAAGAGGTGAATATTACCCAAGAGTTAGAAAAATGATTAATTATGTGATTGGAGGTAGCCTGACTTAACTTTTGCCTTTATAAAAGAAGAATTTTTTCAACTAGTTTAATGAGTCGAACATATCAATTGTTTTATATTGCCAACTAAAATGTTGTCGCGATACATATTCTCTACTAGTATTAATTTATGAGTCATGAAGTTTTTTTTTCACGTTTTTTGTCCGTTTCTTTTTATGTATTTATTTTGTGCAACCTTTCTTGTCCGTTTCACAAACATGATAATACAAACGAAAATTTAAATAGATTACTTACAGAAATGGTCATGTCTTTTTATATATAGGTAAAAGATTAGTCTTTGCACAAAAAATAAAAAGGTAAAAGATTAGTCGAGTTTTTACCATTCGACTAATTTTTTTTAAGATAAACGAAATCGTCCAATAGAATTCACTCACTCAATTCTTTAAAAAACTTGAATCATATTACCATTTTCAATTAAAAATAATAATGACTTATATAGTTATTTTCTGATCACAAAAAGTTAACTTTTGGATAATGATACAATTATTTTCTTAACATAACTGCTCGTTTATGATGCCGTGTTAATATCAATGATGAGTAAGTGAATAAGTGGGATTCAGAGCAAATGATTAGAGTTAGAGGTAATAGTAACAATCATACATACGTTCATGAACAAGATGAATAAAACGAATAATTATGAACAAATCAAATTAACAAAGAGAAAATGAAAAGAGAGAGAGAGAGAGAGAGAAGTCCATAAGCCGCCATTTCCACTTCTCACTAAACACTTTCCACGTCTCTTTTCCGAGCAAGTTCGATATCAAATGCTCGTGTCTTAATCACCCCATTAATATTCTCACATCATCATAACATCGACAAAGCACTCTTTTCTAATTATTTTTACTAAAATTTTATTCTAATTCCATATTGAGTTCTTCTCTGATATGTTAATCAAACAGTTGTTTAAAAATAATCAATTAATTAAACGAAGGAAAGGAATAAGTGAATAATTAACTCAACCCTCCATTATTAGAATATATTTTTTTGATATACTAATCTGATCATTCCAAATTCTTTTTTTTTTCTCTGTGCATGATCTCACAGAATCATTTTATTCTAGACACGTTCATTTGTTTACTGAAATTTCTTCACCTAATAAATAAAATACAGTATATTCCAAAAAAAAAAATGAATATTGGGAAATGAGCATAATTGATAGGGAATTAATATTGGGTCCTATTAACTCTATCCAATGATAAATATAACTAGTACTAGTATTCTATAGATTTCTCAACGGCCTAAAACCAGTGAATTTATTACAAATTATTACGGTTCATAATCATATAATAAAAGCAGACGAAAATAATACCAAAAGTCATTTTCAGAAACTTTTAAAACTCATTAAAATTATCTTCTTCTTCTTCTCCAAAATCCTAAGTTCATATATCTCAAATATTAAAATTCCATATACACTTTATAAAAATATAAAAAATCCCATGTCCACGGAAAATTCTGCTGACTTTTTATTGCATCAGTCTCACTTCTTTCATCTCTATATAAAACCCTAAGCTACCACTTCACACTTTGTTCTCAGTTCTCTCATCTCTTTCACTCTCTCTCTCTATCCTCTGTTTCTTATTTATTAGAGATAACAAAAAAAAAAAACAGAGAAATATGACGGTGGTTGTGGAGGTTAGAGAATACGACCCTAGTAAAGACTTAGCTACCGTCGAAGAAGTTGAGCAGCGGTGCGAAGTTGGCCCAACGGGAAAACTTTCTCTCTTCACTGATCTCTTAGGTGACCCAATTTGCCGTGTTCGACATTCACCTTCTTACCTCATGCTGGTAAGTTTCTTTACTCCAAAACTCCTAAAAGTTACAAACTCATTTTTAATACACTAGTACAAATTAGTTAATTCTCAATTCTTTACTCAACAAAAATTCTTATACAATTAATACTAAAAAGAACGTTTAACTAAAATTTGGAAATTGTAATTTATAACAGGTGGCTGAGATTGGTACGGATGAGAAGAAAGAGTTAGTTGGAATGATACGAGGATGTATCAAAACCGTTACATGTGGTAGCAGCACCAAAAGACTTGATAACAAGTCTCAAAACGATGTCGTTATTACCAAACCTCTTTACACTAAACTTGCTTACATTTTGGGCCTCCGCGTTTCTCCTACGCACCGGTACGTTTTCACAATCTCACGTAATTAAAAACGTTACACTAATCACGAGTAATTAGTGGCTTAGTGCTTAGACTAATCACGTTTTTAATTATTTCAGGAGGCAAGGGATAGGGTTTAAGCTCGTGAAGACTATGGAAGATTGGTTTAGTCAAAACGGCGCTGAGTATTCTTATTTTGCAACTGAAAACGACAACCACGCTTCCGTTAACCTTTTCACCGGTAAATGTGGTTACTCCGAGTTCCGTACACCGTCCATTTTGGTTAACCCGGTTTACGCGCACAGGGTTAACATTTCTCGTCGAGTTACTATAATTAAGCTTGATCCAACTGATGCTGAGTTGCTATACCGAATCCGGTTTAGTACAACCGAGTTTTTTCCGAGAGACATTGACTCGGTTCTAAATAACAAACTCTCGTTAGGAACATTCGTTGCTGTTCCACGTGGCAGTTGTTACGGATCCGGGTTAGGCTCATGGCCCGGTTCAGCTAAATTCTTGGAGTATCCACCCGATTCATGGGCCGTTTTAAGTGTGTGGAACTGTAACGAATCGTTTCGGTTAGAAGTTCGCGGCGCGTCAAAGTTGAGGCGCGTGTTAGCTAAAACGACGCGAGTAGTTGATAAAACGCTGCCGTTTTTGAAAATCCCGTCGATTCCCGCGGTTTTCCAACCGTTTGGGCTGCATTTTATGTACGGAATCGGCGGAGAAGGACCACGCGCGGAGAAAATGGTGAAGGTGCTGTGTAATCACGCGCATAATCTGGCCAAAGAAGGAGGATGCGGTGTCGTGGCGGCGGAAGTAGCCGGAGGAGAACCGCTCCGACGAGGGATACCACATTGGAAAGTACTATCGTGCGCCGAGGATTTGTGGTGTATCAAACGGCTTGGAGAAGATTACAGTGATGGTTCTATTGGTGATTGGACTAAATCTCCACCTGGTGAATCTATTTTTGTTGACCCTAGAGAATTTTAATTTTTATAACTCGAAAATGACAAAATTAATTTATATTTAAGGAAAGGAATATTAATTATCTTTCTTTTTTATCAGATTAAGATGTCTTTAACTTTTGGTAAGCTGAAAAGATGTAGTAGATTTTTTTTTTATAATGTAATATTTTTATAAGAGAATCTCTTGTTCGTGTGGGAATTTGTTTATGATTTTGTTATTCTGATTTTTTGTATTCTTTATATTATTACTAGTTGTGATTAATTTAGTACAAAATAAAAAGTAGAAGAATCACTGATTTTTTTTGGTCTGACCATTTCATAAATTTAACCATTAATATAATAATTACTTATATCCTACTATTAAGTCTATTATGCTATAAATTAATACTTCTGATTATTTAAAAACGTTTTTCAAGTGTACAAATGAGAATCCAAACAACTAGAATAAATAATCTGATTTACTGATTTGGATTTCGGTTTGGTTTAGTACAAACAGAAATTTAAAATAATAATTAATAATTAGAGATATGCTTTGATTATTATTATAGAATATGATTACAAATACGTAAATCTAAGATTTTATAAAAATTTGTTTATTCAGTTTTGTTGATTAGATAATTTTTGATTCGGTTTCGGTTTAAACTTTGCAGTATTTCTTGGATTACAAATAAATGAGATTTTTTTTTTTCTTTTCGATTAGTCTCATAAAAAATTGAGATGGAAGAGCTTCAAGCCAGACACAAAGCCCATTACTACCTGACCCATTTGCAGAGAGGTCAAGGACCAAAATGTTTCCAATTCAGATAACAAAAGGAAACTCAAAAAGTTTGACGTAGTTCTGAAGAAACAAATGAGAAAAAGATACAATAATGCATTAAATTAAAACTCTTTATCATGGTCCCATTCCTCATCCTCAGTGTTAAGAGTCGTGGTGGTAAGCTCAGGAGTGCTGTATCCTGTTGATGAACCATTGGCTCTAATCTGTTCAAAGAAGAGAACTTGCACAATCACCCGCATTGGCAAACGTTCGTTCTGCACCGCATGTTCACACGCTTCCGGTGATAGTTTCCTACAATCCATTAACCCGCATATTCTTTTCTTCTCGCTCTTGCTAATACCCGAATGTTCCTGAAAACATTTTCAAATCAAACCTCAAGAATCATTATGAAAAACACTAGATTTGAATCTTGTTTCTTAATTACCTTGAGAAACATGTCAATGGCGCGATATAACCCGTCATGAGACTGTCTTGGGAAGCTAGAGAGTGTCTCAGCGAGAGAGAGGAAGTTCTGTAGAGAGAGATTAGGATCTCTTGATTTCTCAGCTAAGTATCCGTCAATAAGCTTTGCCACGGATACTTTCATTTGAGTTTTCGGATCTCTGTTTATGAACCCCTTCACTAGGCTTTGCACCATATCTAAATCATACATTAAGATATCATGCACTGTTGCCTCTTCAAGCTGCTCGCTGATTCTTTTCTTTAATCTATCTTTCACAGTTTCTTCACATCCAAGAAACATCGATGCTCGATGTAACTTGGTCAAGAAACTAGAAGAAAGACTTCCTTTCTCATCCGGGATAAGTTCTATGATTGTATCAGTCAATGATCTATCAATGCTTTGCACTGAGCCTTTGCTAAAACCAGATATTCTTCTTCTTGCATAAGCGTGTAACGCTTCTCCTATAACGTTATTTGGTACTTTCCCTCGGTTCTTGATTGCTTCAATGGCTTGTTTATATAAATCAATGTGAAGATCGCATAAATCTTCGACCCACCAGTCTTTTGGAACGGCTTGATCTTCTGGTTTTCCCACTTTCTCAAGCTTCTTCTTCCTGTTGTAACTGTAAGACCACTTGACTTTAGAGGTGTCAATCGAAGCTGTTGAAGCAATAGAGTCGAGACAACGCTTCACGAGCTCTTCCAAGTAATTGGACGAGAGATCTTTTGTGGTCTGCAGAACAATGATAGAATCTTTCCAACTACGGAAGATAGTTGAGTTCAAGAAAACATCAATCTTGTATACGAGATTGCTTTTCTCAAACGTTTCATTCATCTCCAAGAACTCAGCTGCGCAACGAGCTGTGACCACATTGTAAGCGTTTAAAGTTACAGTGATGCCGTAACAGAACTTGACACAAATCTCAAAAGCAACAGAACCACCAGGAATCTCTGATATGTCAATCTCATTAATTTGGTTCTTCTCCTTCTCTTCAGTTTTTGATGTCGCTATGAGTTTCTGCAAGAATCCGCTTTTGGACAGCAATGGGAACTGAAAACACACGCACAAAACATAAAACTCTTGCTTTTGCTTGTTCTTTGATGTTTTAAAAAGGTAGAGTTATTTTTTTTTATCATACCTTATGGAGATAGAATTTGACATTGCCAACGATTAAGATGATCTCTGTTTCTAACTCAGTTGTGACATACCTAAGAGCAAAAAAAAAAAAAACAATACAAGTTAAATAAAAACATTGTTTAAGAATCATGAGACAGAAAGCTAAAAAAAAAACTGTTTCTACAAACCTAACATTGTCTCCTTTAGATTGAAACGAATCAGGTTTGGTTCCAAGTTTCATAAACTTCATTTTCACTTTATGAAGTTATTGTTGCACACAAGACTCTCAACACAAAAGAGAAAACAAAGCTAAGAATCTTAGAAGTGATCTATGCTCAATCTTGTTTTCAAGAAAGCTTAAAAGGGTGACTTAAAAAAAAAAATAACATTGTTTTATACTTATAAAGTTAATAGTACTAGTATATAATTTACAGAAAACTTAGAGATTCACAACAACACACCCACCAACCTCAAAGGCTCGAAAACCCAAACACCACGCTTGTTTGTTTCTCTTTATTATCTAATTCTCTTTTTCTTTTTCTTTTTTCCTTAGTGCTTCACACATGAACTCCTCTTTTTGGTTGCCCATTGTGCATTGTTACCAAAACAATAAACCCAAGGTTTTGGTTACAGTAAAGATAAAACATCTTTGTGTTTGTGGGTAATGGAAAGAAAAAAGAAAGAAAAAAGCGTTTTACGCAGTTCACTGCAGTATCAGAACTTCTCGGTAACATTTATTCAAAGGACAAAACGAATCAAATCTTTTTGTATGTTTTCTATAAAGATGGGTTAGTGAAAGCATAACATCAGAAAGTCAGAATTTTTTATTTATAACATCATAAATCTCAAGATTTTTTATTTTTTTATTCATAACATCAAAAGTTATTAAACATTCTTAAAAAGTTGTGAAAATTTTAAATATTTTAAGTCTAACGAATGGGTTTTTGTACTTATACACTTAGAAGGTGTTTTCAATCTAATATTCTAAGTGATTTTAGTTTTTATGAGATTTTAAATGATTTTTATGATTTTAAAGAAATTGATATAATTTATTGTAAAAATCTTTCAAATCTCATCATAAATTATGTATTTTTAACTTGGAGTACATATAAGTAAATCTTCTCTAAAAAAAATCTTTTTAAATTTTTTAAAATCTCTAAAAATTAGTAAAATACAAATATACAAAATGTTTTGAATAATAGTAGATTTTAAAATCAGTTCAGACGATTTTTAAAAATTCAGGATTGAATAACATAAAATTTGTAAATTTTACACAAATCAATTAAAATGTCAAATTGAATACAATTTTTAATGTATTTTGTATGAATAAAAAAAAAAAACGAACCGAAACGAAACGTGAGAGGGAAGAAGAGAATCGCCAAGTGCAGCTGGTAGTGAAGGACCTGAAGGTATATAAAATTGTTTGCTTTTCGATATTTTCCTCTGTTTAAGATGTAACTAACTGATAGGTTTATGATTCAAGTATGGTTGATTGTGAAAGGGTACCTGGCACACCAGTTGCTCGACGAATTGTCTAACTCATATCTCCCTTCTCTAAAGCTCTGTTTATTTTGTACATTTGTTTGTCTCGTTATGTTTGCACCCTTACGCAGCTAACTTGAATTGGCATAAACATGTTCGAATTTGTGTGATCATAATACCCTTCAGAATTTAAGAATCAGTTCTTCTCTAGTGATGTGTGTATATATGAATCAGTGATAAAAGACTCATCCTTTATCTTAATCATGTTTTGGAGATTTCAGTGACACATAACATAACAATATACTTGTTCAAACTGTGCCTTTTGTATGCATTTGTCAAATACTCTTCACTTGAAATTTTGATGTATTGTTGATTACAAGGAAGAAGTTTGAGCATGGATCCTGAACATACAGAGGCTCTTTTAAAGTACGTCTTTGTTTTCTTTTTCTTAGCTCGTGTTGTGTGCGTATAACGGATTCACTGTTGTTAGTATGTAAAACAGCCATTTGGAGAAGCAAACTGGATTGCTCACAGAAACTCATAAAACCATGACTCAAGAACTCCAAAAACTTGTGGTTTGTTTCAAGAAACTTATTAGTGTTACATTTGAAAGTTCTCTTCGGAGACAATGACTTTGATGATGATGTGATTAAGAGAACTAGACAACATGTGTGTGTGTGTGTTTTTTTCAGGTGGAAGAAGAGATGATGATGCGGAAGTTATATGAGCTGATGTCTACACATCGTCTAAATAAGAAGGTTTGTATAATAAAGATTGCTGTTTTTCTTGAAGATGTTGGATTTGATTGAGATTAATGTTGTTTTCTTTTCAAGAAAATGGAGGAGGCTCAAAAGGTGTCACATGGTAAAGAAATAGTGGTAGTGGAAGCTTCTGATACGACGTCTACTACATCCAACTCCAAGGCGTTAATCACATATGTGAGAAGAAGGAAAAAAAATCAAAAGCCAACTCAATGAAAATTTTCAGTTCTTGTGTAAGTAAATTTCTCTTTGAGTGACATGTTAGTTTTACTTATTATCTATATCTTCTTTTATAGGGTATTTGTGCGATGTTTTCTAGTTTTTACGATGGCTCTTATGCCTATATAGCGGGTAGTAGTCTTCACCTTGTTTATGCTTGTAAAATGCAGCTGAAGTTTTTTTTTTTTTTTTGAATGATGAATAAAACCGTTTATGAAAGGCCTGAAACTCTCTTACACTTACTATGGAACATGTCCCACATGTACTATATATAATATAGGTTAAATGGCTTACCACCCCCTATGGACGGATCTTGGAAAAAGAGTTAGGTCTTAAGAGATTCAATTGGATCAGTGATTTTGGTTAGGTGCTCGAGCTACTATTCCCACGCAACAATCTTGCCTCCATGTTGAAATGTAGTCTTTCAATGGACGATGGAGTGTGTGAAGAAGTTGGGGGTACATCCATTATTATTGCTCTTTTTTTTCATTTAGGCAACTCCATAGACATAGGCTTTTAAAAGTTAAAATTTGATTGAAATAGCTGATCAACAACAGTAAGGGGCACTATTATAGCTGACCTAAAAAATAAAATATGAGGTTACTTATAATTGGATGATTTCACTTTTCCAAACCCTTTTTCTCTGATCTGGACAACCATGAAAAAAGTCTATGCTACCACTTGTTGTAAGTGCAAATAATTTGCAAGACGCAGGAAACGTACCGAAGTTTAATAGTGTTGCCTAATCGTCAAATAGGCAAACATACAAATATCACCTAATTAGAATTACACAATATCAAGATACCCATTGAAGTGTTACCAAAATCTAGTCTCAAAACAAGCTTTCCCAAGATTATATATAAACTTTGAGAAACTTCAAAACCTCTTTTACAATCTATCTAAAGAAGAGACCCCTTAAAACCTTAAACGTGAGTAGCTGTCTCAAATAATACCTACTTCAGTTTGAGATCCTATTTATACTTACATACATAGAAAGACTTATTACCACTGTCACTTTATAGATAAACGAAAACTGTCACAGAATTATCAATCAACCTGGACTCTAAACCAAAAATGTACTAAAGAAAGACTTAATACAATGACCATTGATATCGTGAAAAGCTATTTCAACACTTTAGTCTACTCTAGTCGTCATATTTGCTACGTGTAAACTAATATATAACTTTCTTCTCTCTCACTCTATCTATATATCTATATATCTTTCTCTACAAATATTTAGGAAGAGAGGATTCATTAAACAACATAAAAGAATATATTAAAGTACCATTTTAGATAAGCGAGAGAAAAAAAAAAAAAAAAAGCTAGCCATGGAGAAGTATGAGATGGTGAAGGATTTGGGATTTGGTAATTTCGGATTGGCTCGGCTTATGCGTAATAAGGAAACCAACGAGCTTGTGGCTGTCAAATTCATCGATCGAGGCTATACGGTCCATTTCATTTTTTTTTTCTCTCTTCTTTCTTTTGTATTTTGTTATTTTTCATACTAAGAATCTCATCTTAATTATTACCAAAACTGATGCTTTGATACAGATAGATGAGAACGTTGCAAGAGAAATAATTAATCATAGGTCTCTTAATCATCCCAATATTGTTCGGTTTAAAGAGGTAAGTTTTTTTTTTCTTTTTCTGTCAACGAAGTAAATATTTGCTTTGTTAAGAAACAAACGTACGTCGTGTTTGATTTTGAATTTGGAAACTCCCACAACTCCACAAGTTGTTTCTAACTTTGTGCAAAGATATGGACATATATATAGTCCCATGATTTATTCGACATGTTCCATATTCAATCCATAATTTGATGTTGATAAGAGAAAAGAAAAAAACTTAAAAGTTTGGTGTTGATGATTTTAGGTTGTTCTAACTCCTACACATCTTGGGATTGTAATGGAGTATGCAGCTGGAGGAGAACTGTTCGAACGGATATCTACCGCGGGTCGATTTAGCGAAGCTGAGGTTTAGAAATTAAATTCTTGTCAATAACATACATTTTACCGATTATCAAAAAAGAAGAAAAAAAACATGCATGTTACTTGTTAATGATCACCACATATAAGAAAAATCGCCAAATATTGTTTTTGTTAAACGTTTAATTTAATTGACTAATTCTACATGCAGGCTAGATATTTTTTTCAACAACTCATTTGCGGAGTGCATTACTTACATACAATGGTAAAATTATTTGGATATACACCAAATTGTATATATATAGAATAGTTTTGTGTTATATGTTTTACTAATGAAACAAATGAATTTTGCAGCAAATATGCCATAGAGATCTGAAATTAGAAAATACATTGCTTGATGGAAGCCCAGCACCACGTTTGAAAATTTGTGATTTTGGCTACTCTAAGGTTTTTTTTTAATGAGTAATTTTGATTTCTGTTTATGTTAGTTATAGTTTGTATATTAAAATCTAAATTTCTGAATGTATAATAATTCCTAAAAATTTGTACAGTCTTCAGTTCTTCATTCCAACCCAAAATCAACGGTGGGAACTCCGGCATATATAGCACCGGAGGTTTTTTGTCGATCAGAATACGACGGAAAGGTAAATAATTATACTATTATGATTTTTCATACAGGATAAGTTACAGTAGTAATGAAGATATTTTTGTTTTTTTTTGTTGCCTTCAATAATGAAGATATTTACAAGTTTGAATTCCACTTTCAATAGTTTTTTTTAGGTGGCGGTTCCACTTTCAATAGTTTATAAAACCATAATTTCATGGAAAAAGAGTAGTACACGACAAAAAAACTTTTGCTTCATAATATCTCACTCATGACATGTGTTACCAATCTTCTATAGTAATAGTATACGTTGTATCGACTTTTATCTAATAGTTATTCAAAAATTTAATGGCCACTTTCAAATAATTAACGTCATCAACATCATTAGTCAACTTAATATTTGTTTTCGGAAATAACATGCATGAACTTCGAGGTGTTACATTTTATATTCATCAAATTACTTTGCTAAGACACTTGTCCATTTCAAATCAACCGACTATATGATCTGACGATCTGTGAACTAAACTTAAAAAAAGAAACATACTTCAATCTGTTTTACAGTCAGTTGATATGTGGTCTTGTGGAGTGGCACTCTATGTTATGTTGGTAGGAGCTTACCCTTTCGAAGACCGTAAAGACCCTCGCAATATTCGAAAAACTGTTCAGGTATAAAATCTTCTATTTTAAAAATCAACGAAAGTACTATAATTCGTATACTAATCGTATATACAACATTTTTGGGGTTTGATTTTACAGAAAATAATGGCTGTAAAGTACAAGATTCCAGGATATGTTCACATATCTGAAGACTGCAGAAACTTGTTGGCTCGTATATTTGTTGCCAATCCATTACATGTAAGTATATAATATATATTAAACTATATAAGTTTCATAATTTCAACCTATTCTTCTTAAAATTTTTGTTGGATTGTATAACTGTCACAGAGAAGTACGCTTAAAGAGATCAAGAGTCATGCATGGTTCCTAAAGAATTTGCCAAGGGAACTGAAGGAGTCAGCACAAGCAATCTATTACCAGAGGAATGTTAATCTTATCAACTTTTCTCCACAAAGAGTAGAGGAGATTATGAAGATAGTTGGTGAGGCAAGAACCATCCCAAACCTTTCTTGCCCGCTTGGAACAAATGAAAAAGATGGCGAAGAAGAAGAAGAAGAGGAATATTTGGATGCTAATGATGAGGAATGTTATTATGAGTACACTTTAGGAGAGAAATCTTCAAAATAGTCAAAGCATTGACATTATAAAATATGTTACATGTTGTAAAATTATGAACACTTGTTGTAATTTTATATTTGAATATCGTTTTTTCTCTATCTTCTTGTAACCAAATTAGGATAAATTAAACGTTTCGTTTTACTATTCAGTCTATGAATATTTGGATTTAGAAATTAAAACACATTGCAATTTTAGTTTTTCTTTCTAATTATATTTCTTCGACTCTATTAATAAGTATTTTGTTAATTTAAGTTGTTATTAAATATCAATTGTCAAATTTTAAAAATCTAAGTCTTAGTTTTTGCTTTGCAAACGATAAATTTATACAAACAGAGTTCTCAACACTTGTTGAAATAAGAAAATGAAATGTTACACTTGCTTCTTGTGTTTTGCGGTTGAGAAGATAACTTAGATGTAATGTAAACCAGTTTAGTTTAAATTGATAATATAAATACATTTAACAAAAATATCAGAGTGGCGCAGCGGAAGCGTGGTGGGCCCATAACCCACGGGTCCAAGGATCGAAACCTGGCTCTGATATAATTCTATTTTTTTTTCGATTTACTTACGTCTGTTAAAACATGGGCCGGACCAGACCCAAAATACTATTACATTTCGTAACTTTTATGCTTCTATTGACAATTGGGCCGAACAATCCCAAATTACTAGTGTTTGCTATCCAAGTATCCCTTATTTAATCATCAATCTATGCTTAAGATCTAGCAAAGTATAAATCAGTTCTCATTTCTCAATACATTTTTGTTTTTGAAAAAGAGTCGTCTAAACATACCAACGTGTGTCTCTAGTTTTTGCACCAACTACAACAATATAGGCCAATCCACTAATTTTTATTTGATTTCTGTTGGAAACCCATGAAACTATAATAGGACTAGAGTTTAACCCAAAGTATGATCGATCACAAAATGGAGAATCCTTAACAGTTGTAGTGTCAAGCCGTGACAACCAGTAACACAAAGAGACAACGGCCATGATCAGCCTCCACTACAAAGATTTCATGGTACATATTTTTTATTCTTCATACGTTACGGCAATGAGCCTCAAATTACAAAGGCTGGCCAGTGATCCACCTTTGGAACATGATAGAGGTCTCGTTTGGTAGATACTCTGCCGTGTGTCCACCTCCCTATAATCAAAAATGTCAAACAATTAAAAGTGCACTTTTAAATTGTAATGCTATGAAAAATAAATATGTTAAATCGAAACAAGAAGACTTGCTTTAACAGTAGCAAATGTCATCTTATTGGAATAAGTTCTGGTGTATCTGTAATAAAAAAAAATAAAAAAATCAACAATATATTATAATAAGCTTGTGATGTCGTGAAAATGAAAAAATCAACAATATATTTGATGGCATCATATATATTTACCCAGCGATTTGATGGTTTATCATCCAAGGCCTCCAATCATCAACGATGGAGTAATTTAGAGATTTTATCCATGCCTGAGTTGCTTGGAAAGGCATCGTAATGTCATGATCACCACTGTTTACCATAAACCGCAAAAAAAAAAGAACTCCTTAATCTTCTAAACAATCTAGTTTAGGCTTTTGTTTTCACTTTGGTTTAATCAACCTTGGGTTTTATAAAATCTATAACCAAATAAAATCATTTGTAATGTGGTTTGTTTGATGCAAATTCGGTTTTGTTACAACTTACAAATGAATATATAATGATACTAATAAATATGATGTAATATAATGGCATATGAGAAGACTGTGTCTATTTTATTAATATATATGTATATACAACTTAAAAATGCAAAATATTAGTAATTTTTTTTTAACTGTGTTTAATTCGGTTACACTACAATGATACATTTTGGTGTTTTTTTTTGGGGTATTAAGATAATTAAATTCTAGATTGCATGAAACAGAAACGGATACGCATAAGCGAAACGTTTCAGAAACGGGAAACAGTTTTTTTTCTAAAATTAAGAAATAGAAACATTTTGGGAACGTATGTATATATATCTAGATATATAATTTATATACATAATAAGACACCAAACATTAAAACCTATATCAAAAAGAATATTTGAAACAAGTTGTTAAATAGTTGAATTAAAACGCTAATAATTTATATGTATTATGAAAATATATTATAAATTATTTTATTTACTAAGTTTCTAAGCTAAAAAAAAAGTTTCCGTGGTGTTTCCGAAATAGAAACGGGATTTCCATCATGTTTCCAAACAAAGATTTTTAGGAATCATGTTTTCATGACTTGTTTTCGTGTTTCCACGAGTTTTCGTTTTATTTTGAAAACGGAAAACAGACATTAAAAAGAGTTTCCATGCAACATAGATTAAATCCATGGCTGCAAATATTTTTTAACTGATTTAATTCGGTTTGGTTCGTGCTCCATTTGGTATGAAAATTTTGGCTACCCCTACTTGTAAATGTATAGGTAACAAGATTAGTTCTTGATAAGTATTGTTAACTCAAACCTATAAATTAGAGATCGGTATCCTCTGAAGCTATTATTGGCATGATATGGCACACTGCTTATAATGTCATTGTCGTATGGAATTGTCCAGTTACACCGGTCCCATTGTCCTTTAGTCCCCTGTTATTATAGATAAGTCAATTATTTAGATTTTTATATCTTTCTTTATATCATCACATCTCGTTAGTGATCCTAAACCAAACTTAGCATTAGGGATGTTAAAAGTGGGTAAAAACCCAGTGGGTACCCGAAACCCATGCTTAAAACTGGTTTTTGGGACCTGTTTTTTCTCTAAGAAATTAAATGGGCTAAAAATGGGCAGATACCCAAAACTATAAAGTCTTACACGGGTTTACCCTATCAGTTATGGGTACCCATTGGATTTTTTTTCTTTCTAATCACCTATACTTTTTTTTTCAAGTCTAATCACCTACACTAAACCCGCAAAATCAAATTTTCCTACCAAAAACACAAAACACGAAACTCGTTTTTCTGCCAAAACCGCAAAATTATGTTTTCCCGCCAAAACAGCAAAATTATATTTTCCCGTCAAACCGCAAAATCACGTTTTCCCGCCAAACTCGCAAAATCTCGTTTTACCTCCAAAACCGCAAAATCTCGTTTTCCCGCCAAAACCGTAAAATCTCGTTTTCTCGCCAAAACCGCAAAATCTCATTTTCCCGCCAAAACCGCAAAATCTCGTTTTCTCGCCAAAACTGCAAAATCTCGTTTTCCCGCCAAAACCGTAAAATCTCGTTTTTCCGCCAAAACCGCAAAATCTCGTTTTCTCGCCAAAATCGTAAAATCTTGTTTTCCCGCCAAAACTGCAAAATCTCGTTTTCCCACCAAAACCGTAAAATTATGTTTTTCCGCCAAAACTGAAAAGTCATATTTAACTGCAAAATGTCGTTTTTCTACTAAAAACGCAAATTCTCATTTTTTAATATTTATTTAAATTTAATATGAAATAAGCAAATTATGAACAAAATTTTAGTTTTATCTAATATATAATAATAAATTTTGTTTTATCTATTTAAAACAAAACTCTTTAATATATTTGCTATTCTTTATTTAAATTATATAAAATTATAAATTTTTGAAAATTGTTACAGATATAGTAAAATACACAAAATACATAATATAAATCACATTTGGTATCAAAAAGTTAAAGATAAAATTATATATAATATAAAATGCAAAATACATCACATAAGATAAATAATTCGGATACCCACGGGTTTACCCACAAAACTAAAAACCCATTCGGGTTTACCCACTAGAATGGGTTTTAGTTTTTTTCGGATTTGGGCTGGGCTGGGTTTTTAAACCCACGACAACATCCCTACTTAGCATAATACCTTGGAAACATGAAGCGCTTCGCGAACTCTCTCGTCGTTGGCCCAACATTCAATGAGAAAATACAAATAATACTGCAAAAGCAACAATTTTGTCAAACTATTTATCAAAATAAGAATTTGTCCACTTGCCCACAAATAATTTTACACATGGATTCATCCCTTTTTATTAGTTTCTTAGTTTTTTGTTTATAACTAACACATTGTAGAGCTGAGCCCGTATACTGTGATTAAAACTTAACTACAAAATCTGTCAAAAGGTTTCATCATACATGCTGCGTAAATTTGTCTCCAAAAGTGTTAATGTTAATTTAACCATAGTTTCCTTTTAATTAACGGGTTTAAGTATTAACTGATAAAGGTCTAGCAAATGTAGTACGGGATTGGGACCCCAAATTTGAAGGGACCTCTTTTAAAGAAGAACTAGTAGAAACAAATAAAACCAGATCTCTACTACTTACATAGCAATCAGGTGGTGTTATTCCTTTCCCTTTCTTATCGCAATCTGGTAATAATATATGTTGTGTGTTTATTTTGTCAGTGCACTGTAGATAAACAAAAGTAAAAAAAAAAAGTGAGTCAGTGATGATATTTGTTACCAAGGGAAAAAAAAAACGAAGAGATTGACCACATTTCAAAGTGTGTATGTATACCTTATGGTATTCTTCAACAAGTTTTAAACATTTTGTGTCACGTGGATCCACGTTTTCATAATTTCCTTTGCAGGTTCTCTTCATCGACTGTAATTTTAACATTGTTATATCATTAGTGAAATTAATAAAACGATTCAATTCAATCCATCAAATTAGGCTTTGAATAGATTTTCATACCTCGTAGAGTTCATCAGAGATTAATGACATTCCATAAGCAAATGGAATACGATAGTTTTTTTCATGTTCAGCATATGTTATCGGGTTTCCGAGCACGTAACCCTGTTTTTGGTTTAAAGAAAAGATATAACTACGAATTTGTAGCCTTCAAATTTCGAACAATTAAGTATACTAAATATCTACGACCTGTAGATTTATAGGAGGTTTGCAACATATATAATTTCCTGCAGCATAGTGTCTATACTGTTAAAATGTGAGAGCATACCAGTTAAACGATATTCAAAGAACAGTGTATGGGATCAATTTTTTTTTTTATATATAAAAAAACACCTTCTGAGATTTCTTGAACGAGGGCGGGAACAATCATACCGGAATAAGAATCTCCGGTGACATAAAAAGAGTTGGAGATAAACTGTGGGTGCTTGCTTAGCCACTGCAAGAAAAAATATACATGTACACTCTAAATGGTTGTGTTTATTTGAGCTAACTTAAGTAAAACATCAATAAGAACCTAAGTTTTCTCATGCAGGGGGTTTAAAGAGTTCAGCTTACTAGTGTGGTTAAGCCTACATCTACTTTATACCACGAGAATTACAACATACACAAGAACTTTAAGGAACAAATGCAAGTGCTTTAAAGAGAGTTAAGTTTGTCTTATTACCTTTTGGAGAAAGTCATGAATCCTCTTAACTTCAATTGTGTCGCTAGTTTTTCCTATTGGAGTTCTTGAGTAGGAGAAGCCAGCTCCAACAGGTTGATCCAAGTATATTATGTTCGCCATCTGAGAAAGTGATCCAGAATTTTCAAAAAATCAAGAATAGACTTTTGGGGCTTGTGATTCAGTATGAACGTAACGTACTTCAGCTACCTTTGTCCATGAATATGTAGTAGAAACCAAAGAAGGGGTAATTCCATTGTAAACCTCAGACTTCAAAGCCAAAGGTCCTAAAAGTTTATTTTCCCTACTTTAAACAACGTAACTCATTGAAAATAATGCTTAGCGAAAGAAGAATTATCATATATTTACCGTTCTCAAAAAGAAGGCCACCCAGAGAAGAACATCCAGGTCCTCCATCTAACCATAGAAGAAGAGGGTCTTCTTTTGGGTTCTTCTCAGATTTGATAAAGTAGTAGAAAACTTGCATATCCTCTTCCTCTCCAATACCAATGTACCTTCATTCATAGTAATAGCTAATTACTAACTTTAAACTAACAACATATAATCGCATTGGTAAGTATAGGCCTGGTCAAAATAACTGAACTTGAGGAACCGACCCTCTAAACCCGATTTTCTAAGATATCCGAATGGGCCTTAAATTTCAAGACCCGAAAATCTGAACCCAAACAAGTATCCGAACATATCTGAATATAAGTATAGACTAAGTAATATACTTGTAATATTTATAAATGTAATAAGTTGGTGTTTAAATACTTGATTTTTTGGGTTATTTTGAATATTTTTGCGTATTTTTGGGGTAAACTAAAGAAAAAGCTTGTGTTTTTTTGAAAAAAAAAATAGATATCTTCAAATAATTTGGAAGATTTATATACCCAGTTTCGAGTTCGAAAGGGAGAGGGCCTTCGAATCCAGGAAGGAACTTGACTATAGTGCCAGAATCAACATGATGACTCAAGAAAAGTAGAAGCAGAAACTTTAGTGTCAAACTCATGGTTATCTACTTTCTAAATAAGGAGGAGTCGTTTAACGGAAATAAAGGATTATTTATAGTTAGTTATAAGGAAGAAGTTTTGCATACCAAAAAAAAAAAAAAAGGGAAGAAAGTTAGATAGCGATTTGCTATTTTCACTAGTCTCTTCAAATTTTGTTTTTGAGGGGAGAAGCCATTTCGAGAGTCACGTGGTTGGTGCAGCAACCATCACAATCACAGATATATTTTTTCTTTAATAACAATCACATCGATATTAAATAATTTGTTTTACAGTTGTTTGTATTTTTTTTATCTATCATTACATACATAATGGACCACCCTGAATAAATGATTGGATAGGGATGTTGCTTTTGTGGCTAGAATTTGGGCAAATCACCAACACCACGCATAATGGATTGGACAAGCCAGGGACGTTGCCGTAACTTTTGTGGCTAGAATATGGGATGTAAGAGGGAAATGAAGAACACTGAGTGGGTTACCCTGTTTGCTATGGCACTAGTGGAGATGTGGGAATGTTTTTGGGGAGAATATAAAATACAGGGACATGGTGAGGTTTCTTAAGGAGCTGGCTAGAGATGTGTCACTCGCACACTAAAGTCAGGGAGGAACAATAACGGATGTCGTGCGAGTGGAAATGATTACTAAATGAAAGACAAAAAACACTAAAAACATCATATATCACTAACTCATTTAATTCGCAATATAGATTATCTGCATCTGAAATGATAAATAAGAACTCATATAAAAAATGAGCTTAGCTCAACTCTCTCATGAAAGATTACAACTCATTTCAACACCCGCAGGTTTCAAATATCATCAACAACTGATGAGTCAGCTGCCACATTATTATTAAACTGAATAAAAGCAAACAATCGCGCATAGCGCAATTACTCACGTAGTAGATAATATTATATTGTCTAAAGATATTTCATGTAATACATGTTTATTCATAATACATCTTACTACTTAAGCAAGATGACCATTGATGATGATGCTCTATTACACAAGTTGGCCACTGAGCCACCTTTTGAACAGGATAGAGGTCTCTTCTGGTAAATACTCAGACGTGTGTCCACATCCCTATAGTCAAAACGTTCAAATCCATTAGAAAACACTTTTTAATGTAATAAATGGAAATAAAAATGTTGAGTCGAAAATAGTAAACTTGCCTTGACAGTAGCAAATGTCATCTTATTGGAGTAAGTCCTTGTGTATCTGTCAAAATAATAATTTTACGTGAGTTCAATAAGTTTGTGATACAACGAGAAAAATGAATGAACAAGAGAAACGTAAAACAATATATACCCAGCGATCTCATAGTTTATCGTCCAAGGCTGCCAGTCACGAGTGATGGAATAATTGAGAGATTTTATCCAGGCTTGAGTTGCAATGGTAGGCGACACCATATCATGATCACCACTGCTCACCATAACAATCGTGTTACTATTAATTTATACGAGCTTTGGTTCTATATATAGAAGCTAAACCAAAATGTCATTTGTCATCAGCTTGGATTTAGGAATCAGAAAATTAAATTTAAACATAAATATAAAATGATTTAAGGAAATTTTATTACCTGAAGATAAGAGACCGATAGCCAATAATGCTGTTTTTCTTATGGTATGGTACACTGCTCCTAATGTCGTTCTCGTATGGTATCACATGATTTAATCGCAACCATTCTTCTGTGGTCCCCTGTATTCATAGATTGTCCCAAATTTAGACTTTGTAAATTTTTTCTAGAATATGAAAACTGAGTAATGATCTTCAATTACGCTTGCTAATACCTTTTTGATATGAAGAGCTTCGCGAACGCTCTCTGTGTTGGCCCAACGTTCTTCGAGATAATACTTATAATACTGTAAATGTTGATATGATATATCATAAAAAATGACTTGTGTTTTTTTTTTAATAATTATTGAAGCAAATCTCCTCTCATACTGTAAATAATTACTATTAGATTACTTACAAAGCAATCAGGTTCCATATTTTCTGGATCTAATTGCTCATCGCATTTTGGTAGCAATATATCATATGCATTTAGGTCGTCAGTACACTGTAAATACCAAAAAAAACCTGAATTAGTGATGATATTTATTGCCAGGAGAAAAATAAAATATCGACCAAATATAAGAGTGCGTACCTTATTGAATTCTTCAACAAGTTTCAAACATTTTTTGCTACGTGGTGGATCCACATTGAAATAATTTCCGTTACATTCTCTCTTTAGTGACTGTAAAAGATAATGTTTCCAACATTGTTCGTAAGAAAATCAAGATATAAAAAAAAAGACTAAACTCTGTAATCACAAAATAGCGAACTAAGCATGACATATAGTTCCTACCTCGTAGAGTTCATCAGAGATTAGTGACATTCCATGAGCAAATTGAACACGATAGTTTCGTTCAGTTGCATAATCTGTTACCGGGTTTCCGAGCACATAACCCTGTTTTTGGTAAGAAAATTGAAAGTGTTAGAGAATTGTATTTATACATAATATAGGAAGCAAATTATTATAAATATTATTTTACCTGTAGGTTTATAGGGGGCTTGCAACATATATAATTTTCTGCATCACAGTATCTATATTGTTAAAACATGTGAGAGAGAAAACATTTGATTGGTAAAAGTGAGCAAAAACATACCTTTTTGGATTTTCTCAACGAGGGCAGGAATAATCATACCGGCATAAGAATTTCCAGTAGCGTAAAATGGATTCGACAAATATTGTGGATGCTTGCTTAGCCACTGTAATTATATATTTAAAAGAAACACCACTTAAAAAACGTTTTAACTGATGCGCTAAACCAATCACCTCATCGGTATCTATAGATAGACCAATGAAACTTCATTTGTGTCAGTAGAGTTATCGTATAATATTAATAACCTTTTGAAGAAACTCATGGATTTTGTTAACTTCAATTGTGTCAGTAGAGTTATCAAGTGGAGTTTTTGATGAATATGAGAATCCAGATCCAACAGGCTGATCCAAGAATATTATGCTCGCCATCTAAAAAAAATGATCCCAAATTTTAAAAAATCATTAAGAATAGATTATTGGGTCTGTACGTGATCAACATATGAACATATATACTTCCAGCTACCTTTGTCCACGAATATGTAGTTGATACCAAAGAGGGCACACTTCCATTGTAACGCTCGGTTTTCATAGTCAAAGGGCCTATATTGTTTCCCCAGTTTAAGTAAATCTTTGAATATAATCCTTAGAGCAATATGAAAAAATTATAGATTTACCAATCTCCATAAGAAGGCCAGACAGAGAAGAACTTCCAGGTGCTCCCTCTAACCATAGAAGAAGAGGGTCTTCTTCTGGATTATTCTCTGACTTGATGAAATAGTAAAACAGTTGATCTTCCTCTTTCTCACCCATACCAATGTACCTTCATTCAAATGAATGAGTAATTACTAACACCATACTCAAAACTAATTGTTACACAAGAGAAAATTTAACAAACCCTGTTTCGAGTTCGAAAGGAAGAGGGCCTTCAAAACCGGGAAGAAACTTCACGATAGAGCCAGATTCAGCATGATGACTCAAAACAAATAGAATCAGAAGCAGAAATTTTAGTGTCATATTCATTTTCTCTTAGTTTCTATAGATTGTGTTCTCCAAGGAAACAAGGATCCTATATATATAATACATGAAGGGAGCTTTACAAGAATTGCACCTCATCGTTTGAAAACAAATAAAAATTTAACATGTGTTAAACTATTAATGTATATTAACCCATAATTTAAACTTAGTTATGCTAAAAACATTGAAGCATGAGAATCCCTACTATTATTTGAAATTGAGAAGACAATTTCTAAATTGTAACATGTTTTTCTTTATCCTTTAACGTATAAACGTATTAACATATAATTAAAAAAAAATTCACGTTTTAACATATAATTCAAAAGTATATCATCTTCTATGTCTAGCTTTGATCCAACTAATTCACCTAGAAACAATAAAAACCATTCGTTTTGATTTGAAAACCATTCCAGCAAATAGTGATTATCATGATTCTGGAAATGAAGATCTTAGAGATGTAGGTGTTAAAGCAAAAAGGAGTTTTCTGTGAATTTGTATAAACTGTATTCGGGTTAAAACTTATTTACCATCATGTGTTATGTGAAAATTTCTTTCCAATTTTCCAATCAATACCATTTAAATGATTCACTTGGAGTTACTCTTGGAAGAAGGATTTTACAAGATTTTGGTGGAATTTCGTTTTGTAGATCTACATTGAGTATTTTTTTTATATATATTATATATGGGTTAATTTGGTTTTTTTTTTTGTTTTTTTTTATAGAAATGATTGGTGATTTGAGGAGATTTTAAGATCAAACTTCATGAAAAGTTGTGAATATTTTCATAGCGTCTTTGTTTCGCAAAGGTTAAACCGTTAAAACAACCTCATTGGTGGAACATAATTAACACAACTCACATGTGACACACCATAACAAAACAAAACGACGAGAGAAAGAGATGTTTTTGTTTTACGTACACAACCAATCTTCATGCCAGAACAAACAAGGTCTCTCAGTGTCAGAGAACCTCAATGCCAATCATGAACACAAGCATGAACCTTAATGACGAAGATATGAACAACTACAGTAACTTGCTCTCCTTGGCAAATACAATTAATACACAAACTTACACAGAAAATTCCTAGTTGTTTTAACGCAATTAACTTTAGAAAATTGTAAGGCAATCTTTGTATTTCACATTATTTATTACCATTTCTTTTTGTCACAGAAATTAAGAAATAGTAGCAATTACAACAGCCTCAAAGGCATTCTTAGCAATCGAATCAGCCTTACATTTGGTTAAACGAGGGATAAAAGCAAAACTAACATGCCTAAGAAAGAGCGAAAATGTCGAATATCACCTTGTGAATTTATGAAGAATTAAATAGTTTAACAAGGTTGTGGCAATCCGAGAAGATTTGGAGCTCCTCCACGTCTTGGTCCAATGCGTACTTTATAACTTCTCTCATTTCCTAAGCTTCTGCCTCCATAGCCGGCTAACAGTAACTATAACATTTTTGTTTACATAAAACCTAAGGAATAAAAATTCCTTGATTTGGATATGACTCGTTGAGCGATGGCAAAAAGTTAACCAGCCTCGAGAAAAAATATGTTTCCGGCACCATCCAAAGCAAAAAGAGTCCGACTTCAATGAATGCCAATGGTGATGCAAAAGATTCAAGGATAAGGCCTTTGCTGCTTCATTGTCGGCTACGATATGAAATCTCTGTTTTCGACAAAAAGAGACGAATATTATTGAACGGTGATGCCTAAGATAAATTAGAGGAAGATACACATTGCTTCATTGTCTATCTGCCTTCTTCCTTGCTTCCTAGTTTTTTTTCTAGTGGATGTTTTATTTCATTTTATTGAAATCCTCCCAAATCACACTTCTACCAGTGATTTTAAAATCTCCAAAATCAGTTCAATATTTTTAAAAAATAAATTCTTATGTTTTCAATAACAGTGGATTTGATATATGATTTTTTATTTTGAATGATTTTACATAAAAAATTTCAAGTTCAATAACATGGGATTTGAGAAGACATAAAAATTACAAATTGAATAACAGGTGAATTAAAAAAAAAAAAAAATCTTATAAAATCCTCATTTCATGATCCAATGTATATTGATTATTGGTAAGGTATAACGTATGTTGCTTTTATGACAATTCATATATTTTAAATTGATTTCGTATTCGAGTTGTGTCTTTTATTCTTGTTTTTTAAAATTGTTTAATGCCTAAAGACATATAGAAGCGGACGCAGAAATTTTAGTATCAAACCATTCTCTCTTAATTTCTAAAGAATTGACCCCATAAGGTTATTAGAAATTTTGGTGGTGGTTTTAGTAGTTTTTATTTGAGGAGGAGTTGTCCTCTGGGTCACAATTAAGGATTAATTCCTTTTAAACACAACATTAAATCATTCTATTTGGCCAGTCGAAATAATGTCATACTCTATGTCTTTTAGAAAAGCCATAGAGTGGACTACTCGAACGATTTACACTCACTCGAAAAGATTAATCGGGTGGTGAAAAGCCTGAATCACCTATTATATATATATAAAGAATTCACGATGGACCATATGTCGTATGATCGATTCTTGTTTCGTGGTCCATGGATATTCATTTAATCAATATCCTTTCTAGTTTTGTTTGGCGAAAATCTACAATATTCTTTTACATATTAATTTTTTTTCTTCTTTTTAGAGATATTTTTATTTTCTCAACAATCCTTTTAAAACGGAACCAAAAAAAAAACAATCCTTTTAAAATCTTTTTTAACATATATTTTTTTTTTTTCACCTAAACAAATTCATTCATTGATATCATCATGAGTTTACAAAGTCACTACAGAAACTTCGAAAGCAAATTATTACATAAGTAGAAATATGCGCCATATACTGAAGATGATAAAAACTAAAGAGTGAATTTGACAATGCTTTCTTTAAAGCCTTACTCGCTAACGGCCAAATGAAACCGTTATTTTCCTCCTCCGTAATCGATCTTCTTATACAAAAGTTGTGCTTGGCTAACTTTTCGTTGTAGAAATACCAAAATGCACATTGTATTACAAAACCCATTGCTTTCGTTGATATCTCTGAACAGTCAACAATCTGATACCAATTAATCCGTATCAGTGTTTTTTAAGAAATACTGACCTTGTTTTCCTCTCGCAAATATCCCAAACAAGCATTAGTCTGTCCTGAGCCTCTTCGTTGACCCTAATCTTGCCAATTCCTATGTCGAAAAACCAAATTGCATACCCAAACCAAAAGGTGGTGAGTAATGAAACTCGCTGAGAACATCGCTTCCATCTCGGACCAAATACAATAAATGAAATTCTCTTGAGTTAGTGAAGAACCCCAGAATTTTTCCAACAATGGGTAGATTGTCGACCTTAAGAAGTAACCATCAACATCATCGCCAGTTAATATTGATTCCTTCATTTTGTAACCAGTGAACATATTTCTAAATCCAAAAGTATCAAACGATATTACCATCCGACTGTAGTCAAAGCCAAGCATCCATAGTTCTATCCCCCAAGAGATTAAAACACAATCACATATTCCTGGATCCCAAATCCAGAATGGATCTCCTTTTCTTAAATAGGATAGATCCAAAGAAGAGGCATATCCCCTTTGATGTTGATAGTGACACGTTTCTATGATGAAACGACAAACACCGTTCGAAGACGGAAAGAAACCGACACAAAAACTCTTGGACTGAGACCAGATTAGGGTCGGAATTAAACTCTCCCATATTAAGAGAAGGATAACACGAAATTGAGACCACGACACTACCAATTCCATCGTTTGATTCTTAGACCTCTGTTCCCTGCAGTTATGAAACGAGAGAAACACGTCCGACTGTGGATCCATTACTCTCGCGAAGTATAATGATCTTTAGGTGTTATTAAACATCACCCAAACAGGATGATAATTTCAAGATCTGAATTAGGACAAAACGACGGTTTGGGATTTTTGAATTCGCAGCAAATCAAAGTAAAAAACAAGAAAGATTAGAAACTGAAGGAAAAGAAAGGGACTGGCCGACGCCGGAGAAGCCAGCGCCGGCCGGAAAACCGGTGTTAATAGAGGTTGTGTTGCTGAAGTAACTGCCCTCACGATATCGCCTTCGGCGAGAGAGAAAGATAATTTAATATATTTTTAAAATTAAATTATTAATGCTATATATATTTTTAACATATATATTTTTATATTATATTAGGTTTTAAATCTACGTGTGGTTTTATTAAATATATTTTGGTAAAAATTATATACAATTGATGATAGTAATGAAATATTATCTTATGAAACTTTAAATTATTATTAAAGCAAAATTTTGTTTTCTCGTATTCAATTGAACGCCACCACCTATGTCTTTATATTTTTTTCACTTACTTTCATACTCTTTCTCTTCATCTTTATTGTCAACTGATTCAGTTTTTGCATGATAGTTGTCATCGTTACCTTTACTATCCGTTTATTCGTAATATTCTTCTTCTTCTCTTTCTCGTCAGCTTTTCACTTTTTTCCGCTAAATAATCTTTGTAATACTCTTTTTCTTTCTTTTCTCGTCAGCTTCTTCACTCTTTGTTCAAAACTTCACATTTCTCCTGTTTTTATATATATATTTTTTCTTTTTATTAATAGAAAGAAATAGAAAATATTTAAATTTAAAAATGTTAATTAATGAGATGTTAAAAATAGTTAATTAGTGATATGTCGAATCCCGATTGATTGTTTAAAATCCTATGTGGACACTTTAAGGAGTTTATAGCTCCAACTTTTTATTAATATAGATTTTTTAAAAAATGATTTTATTTTGTTGTAGGTTATTTTTGTTCTCAAAAATATTTTAGCAACAATTAATAATACTACCAAAATATTATTTAATATTATGTTGAATAATTTAATAAAAGAAGATTAATTCAATATATATGTGATATGTCCGGATAAAGAAACTTTCTGTTGAGTTGTTCACTTGTTTTTGGGTGGACCACTTCCACTCCCCCTAGAAAACACACGAGTTGGTCACTGGTCTGAGTCTCACAATTTGTCCATGCCGCTGGTCCCTGATTGAATTCAATTGTCTATGTCGCTGGTCCCTTACAATTTGTCTATGTTGCTGGTCCGTGATTAAATATTATTGAAATTTGGAATTTATTGAAATTTCTAATTTGATGAAAATATGAAAAATTCCATTGGCTTCAGAGATTTGCAACAGCTAATCAAAGCTATCAAAACCTAGTCTCCATTAGCTTAGCTCCACAGAAATCTTCATGATATCCTATCCCTATCCTCTGGATTTGAAGATGGCTGGTTCTTTTTGCTGTCCCACGAAGTGAGAACCGTTTGGCTGACTCCTTAGCAAACTCTAGCCTTTTATCTTTATTGCTATCCTTTACGGCTTTACCCAAAAAAAATACAAAAACAAAATACTCGCTGGTCCCAGATAGAATTTCTTATGCGTTAGTTGTAGGATTTGGTCTTTGTGAGGCTTATGAAGCTATGTTGGGATCATCTCCTTCTATTTTCGTTTTTCATTTTTTAGGGATAAGTTTCTCTTTCTCCGCTAATTAAGTTACTGTTAGTTTTCTTTCTTGTTAAAGAAGTTACTGTTAGTTAGATAGCTTAAGATAACAAAACTTTTAAAGCTTTCCAGGTGATGATAATAATTAAGAAAAACTGAATAGTATATAATTGGGTTTTGTGCAAAAAAATCCTTTAAACAATTTTTTTTTTGCAAGTTTATCCTTCAACTCAGAAAAATGCAAATCAATACTATTAACTCAAAAATCACCCGCTATATAACCCTTCACCGTATAACGTAATAACATTTTTACTTATTATAGATTCTTTAAATTCTTACGTTATTATAATCACTTCCAAAATCTTTAGTTAAATCAATAATTAGAGTACTTTCTTCAATTTAAAATGATATATGTTCATAAATAGTTTAGAAAGTATATCATAAAGTTGGATACTAAAATTCAAATGATTTGAATTTATTATTTAAAAAAAAATTGTTTTCAAAGAACAAAAGTTTGGTAGTTATCTAAGAAGAGGGACAAAAGTATATGTTTTATTAACAATTCTGTATTATAAGAGTATGTTTGTAAACAGAGTATTCGTTTTGTTTCTGTTTGATTCACTTAGGTGTTGTTCGATTGCACTAGTTGTAAAAGTTTTGCCCACCAGACTTGTATTTTTATAACGCTAACCAAACGTAATTAACCATTAATGTCGTTATTCAAACGTAACCATTATGGTACTACTAGTTTTATTGTCGTGATTGTATGTATGGCATTATATGATCACATCGCAACTATTCTCCTCTGCGCCTCCGTAATCATAGAAATGGGCAGATGTAGGTGGTACTACACTACTTTTATGGCCACCGTTAAATTGATAATTTTTGTATTGTAAGTTTGTTTCTTAAATAACTGATCTTTATGTTGCTAAAAAAAATATTAAAAAAATAAATGATCTTTAATTAAGCAATAATACTGTCTACAAACATTTCATGTATGTTATACTTTTTTCCTAGTTAAAAGGGCATGAGGCTCGATTACAAAAGTTGGCCACTGAGCCACATTTTGAACAAGATAGAGGTCTCTTCTGGTAGATACTCTGGCGTGTGTCCACATCCCTATAGTCAAAACGTTCAAAACAATCAGAAAATAATTTTTAATGTAAACAATGGAAATAAAAATATTGAGTTGAAACTAGTAAACTTTCTTTGACAGTAGCAAATGTCATCTTGTTGGAATAAGTTCTCGCGTATCTGTCAAAAGAATGATTTTACGTGAGTTTAATAAGTTTGTGATACGATAAGAAAATGGAGAAACGTAAAACAATATATACCCAGCGATTTGATTGTTTATCATCCAAGGCTTCCAGTCATGAGTGATGGAATAATTGAGAGATTTTATCCAGGCTTGAGTTCCAATGGAAGGCAACGCCATATCATGATCACCACTGTTCACCATAAACAATCTTGTCAATGTGCATTATATCAAATACTCTCTCTGGTTCTTTTAGTTGTGTTCTAAAGTAAAAAATTTTGTTTTATAATAGTTGTTATTTTCGACTTCTAATGCATATATTTGATAAAAGTACAAATTATACAAAGCATTTTAATTTATTGACTAATAAAAATAAAAAATATATTAAAAATTGTAAAATATAAATTTTAATTATTTTTTTAATCTGTGTGAAAAAATTTTAAACGACAAGTAATTTAAAGCGGAAGGAGTATAAATCTTGTATTAAAAATAATTTAAATGTTTTACAAAAGATGATTAGGTAATAAAATTCACAAAAACCTTAAGAAAACCAACATTATCAAACTAATTTTATATGAGTTGAAAATTAGAAAATGAAACGTAAATTAGAATATACTAACAATCTTTTCAAGTAATCAAAGATTCATTATGATAAGCTTATTTATTTTACAAGTTTTTTTTTGTGTGTTAACATTTATGACTATATGCATTGATTTTTTAAAGAATAAAACATAAGTAAAACTATACTCATCATCAATTAATCATTTTTTTAATAAACTCATTAGGTTTTTCAAGTGTTTGTGTTTTCACTTACAAGTTATATACACTATACAATACTATATACAAACTTTACCTAGTTAAGTTAATCTTAAAGTTTAAGAATACTATATGACTGGGTTGACCGGATCCGCCGGTTCAACCACTGGTTTGCAGAGTTTAGCTGAGTTTTAATGGGTTCATCCGAGACTTAACATATAGATTTAACTATTACCTGAAGATAAGCGACCGGTAGCCGTTAGCGCTGTTTTTCATATGGTCTGGTACACTATTGCTTTTAATGTCTTGATCGTATGGTATCCTATGATTAAATCGCACCCATTCTCTTTTGCTCCCCTATATTCATAGACTGTCCCAAATTTAGACTTTATAAAAATACTTAATAATATGACTATTGAATAATGATCTTCAATTAAGTCTTGCAAATACCTTCTTGATTTGAAGAGCTTTGCGAACGCTCTCTGTGTTGGCCCATCGTTCTTGGAGATGATACTTGTAATACTGTAAATGTTTATTTTAAATAATTACTGAAGTAAATCTCCACTCATACTGTATATATATGTGGTTCGTTTATTTTAATTAGATTCGTAGTTTTAATAAGTTAGGACTATGATCATAAAATAGTTACAAAGTTTGCTAAGTTAGTAGTATAACTTCATCTTTTTTTTTTTGAATGTAATGTTAATATATAATTTCATCATACTAGTTGTGTAAACTATCTTCCCTTTTTTTTTTTTTGTTAATCGATTAACCAAAACATTTGATAGAATAAAAAAGCGTAAACAGATAAAATCAATATTATTACTTACATAGCAATGAGGGGATATATTTTGCGTATCTGATGGGTCCTGGCAATCTGGTATCAATGGATTATATATATTTAGGTCGTCAATGCACTGTAAATACCAAAAAAAAACAAAAAAAAATCCTGAATTAGTGATGAGAAGCAGGGGCCGCTGGTAGCCGAGAGCCGTTATTGATTGAAGAAGGGGTTGGAAAGAAAGCTCGTTTCTTGCCAGTTCCTCTCAACATATTTGAGAAGATCTTCAACATAATTATTACCACGAGAAAAAATAAGATATATATCAACCAAATATCAGAGTGTGTACCTTATGGAATTCTTCAACAAGTTCCAAACATTTTGTGTTACTTGGATCCACATTGAAATAATTTCCTTTGCAAAATCTCTTCATTGACTGTAAAATAATGTTTCGAACGTTGTTATGTTTTTAGGCTTTGAAAAGACAAAATAACAAATTAAGCATGCATGGTATATAATTCATACCGTGTAGAGTTCATCAGAGATAAGTGACATTCCATGAGCAAATGGAATACGAGAGTTTTGTTCAGTGTCATAATGTGTCATTGGGTTTCCGAGCACATAACCCTGTTTTTGGAAAAAAAAAATTGAAAGTGTTGGAGAATATTATATATATACAACATAATATAAGAAGTAATTGTCAAATATCATTTACCTGTATGTTTATAGGAGGGTTGCAACATATATAATTTCCTGCATCACAGTAATTATATTGTTAAAATATGCATGAGAGAGAAAACATTTTGATTACTTGAACGAGGGGCCAGAGTATGGTAAATGTGTATATGTTGATATGATTAAAAACATACCTTTTGAAATTTTGTCAACGAGGGCCGGAACAATCATACCGGCATAAGAACTTCCAGTAGCATAAAATGGATTGGACAAATATTGTGGATGCTTGCTTAGCCACTGTAATAATATATTGATGCGCTAAACCAATCACCTCAAGCTCGGTTGAAATATAAAATAAGAACGTGTAAAGCTTAAAATCACTTAGAAAATAATCTCGGTTAAGTCTACATCTCTTTGGAAATTTGGAATCGACTGTATATCGATATATAACAACATAGACAAGAGCTTAAATTAATACCAAAAAATGTTATATAAAAAAAATCTGTCTTATAACCTTTTGAAGAAACTCGTATATGATCTTAACTTCATTTGTGTCAGTAGTTTTATTAAGTGGAGTTCTTGAATATGAGAAGCCAGCTCCAACAGGTTGATCCAAGAATATTATGCTCGCCATCTAAAAATAATGATCCCAAATTTAATAAAATCATTAATAATAGATCCTTGGGTTTGTACGTGATCGACATATGAACATACTTCCAGCTACCTTTGTCCATGAATACGTAGTAGAGACCAAAGAAGGGACAGTTCCATTATAAACCTCGGACTTCAAAGCCACAGGGCCTAAATTTTTTCCCCCACTTTAAGCAAATCTTTAAAAATAATCCTTAGAGCAATACGAAAAAATTAATCCGTAGAAATTTACCAATCTCCATGAGAAGGCCATTGAGAGAAGAACTTCCAGGTCCTCCCTCTAACCATAGAAGAAGAGGGTCTTCTTCTGGATTATTCTCAGACTTGATGAAATAGTAAAACAGTTGCTCTTCCTCTTTCTTACCAATACCAATGTACCTTCATTCAGAAGTATGATTAATTACTAACTCCAAACTCAAAACACATTGTTACACAAGAGAGATTTTAACAAACCCGGTTTCGAGTTCGAAAGGAAGAGGGCCTTCAAAGCCGGGAAGAAACTTGACGATAGAGCCAGAATCAGCATGCTGACTCAAAACAAATAGCAGCAGAAGCAGAAATTTTAGTGTTAAATTCATTTTCTCTTTGGTTTCTAAAAATTGTGTTCTCCAAGGAAACAAGGATCTTTATGATAATTACATCCACGTTGTGAAATGAGAGGTCAATAGTCCCTCCACGTTGAATAGTCATAATTTTTAGGACCATATAGTCCAATTCGATTTTTCAATCAGTATAATGTATTTTAGGGCCGTTTATTTTTTTTACTCACAACATAAGGTGAAAAATCTAGTGAGTTTATTGATAAGGTACGTACGTTAAAGGATGAAGATAAACTTTGCACACAAAAAAAAAAGAGGATGAAGATAAACATGCTGGTGTCGGATTCTGCACCAAGGATTCAGGATCCGGAGAGGGCATCCACGTGTGATGTCGACGTTACTGAGCTCGGTGTGCGAAGCAAAGGATCAAGGGGCCAAAGCCCAGGAAACGAGCTTAAAGGAATAAAGGCCATGAAGGGCTCATACTAGTTCAAAACCCAGGCTAAGACGTTACATCTACTTTTGTGGGAGATGAAGGCATCAGTTAGCTGTAGTAATTTCATATTATGTAAATATACGAATACAGTTTATACAGTTTTAGCATACATAAATATATCAAGATTCAAGATCTAGCTTTTTCCCTGGAGAGTTTTAACTCACAAATATTATCCCTATTTGAGTGTTCCGATCCAGCATCCACCAAATATATATGAATATATGGTATAGGTTACCAACAAATTTCTCTCATTTCCAAAAATCATATTTTTTCCTTGTTAAGTCTCATTTTCCCAGAAATTTTTTACAAACAAACGTTTAGGTCGATTTAAGAGTCAAATCATATAAATTTACATATACTTGGAAATTTTGGATATTTTCAAGTAAGTTGGTAGATTTATAAACAAAATTTTGATCTTTTGGATATTGGAAAAATCCAACCCCAACCCCAAATTTTAAAATATCCGAATAGATCCTAAACTTCTAGATCCAAAAAACTTGATCCGAACTCGAAGACCCGGCCCAAACCTAAATATAAGTAGGCAAACGATTTAGTAATATGAATAAAAGCAAACAATCACGCATAGCACAATTACTCACCTAGTAAATAATAATATCGTCTACAAGCATGCATCTCATATTATACATTTTTATTCTTTATTCTTGCATGAGGCTCTATTAGAAAAGTTGGCCATTGATCCACTTTTTGAACACGATAGAGGTCTCTTCTGGTAGATACTCTGGCGTGTGTCCAGATCCCTATAGTCAATGCTCAAAACAATTAGAAATATAAATACATTTCAATGCAATGCAGTGGAAGTAAAAATATGGGGTTGAAATGAGAAAACTTGCTTTGATAGTAGCAAATGTCATCTTATTCGCATACGTTCTCGTATATCTGTCAAAAAAATGATAGTACGTGAGTTTGATAAGTTTCTGATAAGACAAGAAAATGAATAGACGATATATTAATTACCCAGCGATTTGATCTTTTATCATCCAAGGTTTCCAGTCATGAGTGATGGAGTAGTTTAGAGATTTTATCCAGGCTCGAGTTGCAAAGGAAGGCACCTGCATATCATGATCACCACTGTTCACCATAAACAACACAAATGTAAGTACATAGCAGTGAACAATCTTGTTAATTTACGATTGATTTATACGATCTTTGGTTTTATAAAAACTAAAACAAAATGTAATATGCTTCCGTTGTTGAAACTTCGATTTTTTTTCATCAGCTTGGATTTGGTTTGGATCTCGCTTTTGTAGAAATTAAACTAGAAAACTAAATTTTAAACATATATAAACTTAAAATGATTTAAGGAAATTTTATATCACCATAATAGATATATCTATTTTAATAATCATTCTGAATCAAAGCCTAAGTAAATTACAGGTTGTAATAAATATATATAATTTTTAATGATATTTAAATTGTAAGTGGAAACCCAAATCATACAAAACGTACCTTTATACCTTTTCTATTTTTTTGTAAGAGCATACAAAAATATATTTATACGCAGGGGCGGATCTATTCACAAGGTTAGTAGGGCACGTGCCCTATACAGTATTAAGAAATTTATCAAATGTTTACAGCTAATATAGTGTTTCTAGCTGATTTGGTTTAAGTTGCCTCATGCTATATCTAAGGTCTTGGGTTCGATTCCTCTTTCATTTCATGTTTTAAAGATTTTTTTTATGTATCAATTGTCATTTATAGTTTGTGCCCCATGTAGAAATCAGTTCTGGATCGCCACTGTTTATACGTGTGTAAAACCTAAGAAATATCTTATAAACTTTCTTTTGTTGCAAACGCCTACTTTTTAGAATATTTAATCTGATATTTTTTCTTTTGAACCGAATTCTAACCCTTACACATTCCATTCTGTAATGGAGTTTGACAATCTATTTCATCATAATAAATCAGAATTTAATTCTGTGCACTATATCTCAATGATAAGAGATAAGAAAAAAATTATATCAAAAATAATATGTGCTTCATATCAAATATATACCTTTTGCTAATAATGATTCAAAAAATGAACAAAAAAATAGTAGTTAAAAAGACAATTCACAAAAACTTTTGGAAAACCAACATTATAGTCAGCTCTTATTATATATATATGACGGAATCTCATTAATCATAATTTTATTATGTCTCACACTAGTTTTAAATGAGTTAAAATTTATAAAATTCATATACTAATAATTTAATCTAGTTTGATCTCTACAGTTGTAAATATTGTGCCCAATATTTTGATCTCTATAGTTGTATATATTTTGCCTCCCCAAAAGTATAGATTAAAATATTACCTGAATATAAGAGACCGGTAGCCGTTAATGCTGTTATTCAGATGGTATGGTATGCTGCTTTTAATGTTTTTATCGTATGGTATAGTATGATTATGTCGCAACAAGACTCCTTTGCTCCCCTGTATTCATAGATAGTCCCAAATTTAGATTTATATAAAATTTTCTGTATAATATGGCAATTGATTAATGATCGTCAGTTAAGCTTGCAAATACCTTATCAATTTGAAGAGCTTTGCGAACGCTCTTTGTTGGCCCAGCGTTCAAGAAGAGTATACTTATAATACTGCAAAATAAAATTAACAACTCTATTTATACAGAGTAGATGGCTAAGTAAGATAGATACACCAAAACTACAATCTTAATCAAGTTAAATTACAAAATTTACTAACTCAATTACATGGGTCACTAGATGGAGGAAAGATGTATTACTTACGAAGCAATCGGGAGATATATTTTGTGTAATTGGGTCATCACATTGTGGTATTAACGGATGATGTATATTTAATTTGTCTATGCACTGTGTCAAAACCAAAAAAAAAAAAAAAAAACCTGACTTAGTGATGGATGATATTTATTACCACGAGAAAAGAAGCATCGACCAAATTTCAGAGTGCGTACCATATGGAATTCTTCAACAAGTTTCAAACATTTTGTGTTAAGTGGATCCACATTGTAATAATTTCCTTTGCAAAATCTCTCCAGTGACTGTAAACATGATATTTCGAACATTGTTATATCATTTTGAAGCTTTCAAACTTGGCAAGCTAAGAGCCGGTTCGTAACAAAAAAATAGAAATACAAAATAGTCTAAACTCTGTAGTGGCAATATTTCATACCTCGTAGAGTTCATCAGAGATTAATGACATTCCATAAGCAAATGGAATCCGATAGTTTCTATCAATTTCATAATGTGTTACCGGGTTTCCGAGCACATAACCCTGTTTTCCGCAAGAAAAAATTAAGTGTTGGAGCAAACATACATAATATTTGAAGCAATTATTAAAAATATCAATGACCTGTAGATTTATAGGAGGGTTGCAACATATATAATTCCCTGCAACATATTATTAAAACGTGAGAGAAAACCATTGGATTACTTGAAAGAGGCCCGGAATATGATAAAAGCGTATAGTTGACATGATTTAAAACATACCTTTTGAGATTTCGTCAACAAGGGCTGGAACAATCATACCGGCATAAGAAGCTCCAGTAACGTAAAAAGGGTTGGTGGAAAATTGTGGATGCTTGCTTAGCCACTGTCACACAAAGAAAAAAAAAAAAAAGAAAAAAAAACACCTTAATTGATGATGACCTAAACGCTGGCTGAATACCAATTAACACCTTAAACAAAATCAGACCGGGAAGGCTTCAACGAGTCGGGTAACTGGTTTGGTTAAGTCTACAGCTAATCAACTATCCTTCAGTAACTATATATAGACCAAGAGAATTACAAGTTTACAACTTATACAAGTGCTTCAAGAGAAAAATATTAAAAAAAAAAATTGTCATATAACCTTTTGAAGAAACTCATGGATCATCTTAACTTGTTTTGTGTCACTAGTTTTACCAAGTGGAGTTCTTGAATATGAGAAGCCAGCTCCAACAGGCTGGTCCAAGTATATTATGTTAGCCATCTACAAAAATGATGCCAAATTTATTGAGTATTAATAATATATAGATCATTGTGATCGACTTATGAACATACTTCCAGCTACCTTTGTCCATGAATATGTAGTAGAGACCAAAGAAGGGACACTTCCATTGTAAACCTCGGACTTGAAAGTCAAAGGGCCTATATTTTTTTCCCCACTTTAAGCAAGCAGTTGAAAATAATCCTTAGAGCAAGAGGGAAAAAATTGAGAGATCTACCATTCTCTAAAAGAACGCCAGTGAGAATAGTACATCCTGGTCCTCCTTCTAACCATAGAAGCAGAGGGTCTTCTTTTGGATTGTTCTCAGACTTGAAGAAATAGTAAAACAGTTGCACGTCTTCTTCTTCACCAATACGAATGTACCTTCATTCAGAAGAATGACTAATTACTAACTCCAAATTCAGAACACATTGTTGCAAAAGAGAGATTTAACAAACCCGGTTTCGAGTTCGAAAGGAAGAGGGCCTTCAAAACCGGGAAGAAACTTGACGATAGAGCCAGAATCAACATGATGACTCAAGACAAATAGAAACAGAAGCAGAAATTTAGGTGTTAATTTCATTTTCTCTTAGTTTCTAAAGATAGAGTTCTCTAAGGAAACAAGGATACTATAATATAATGAAAATGTTTCGGTGAAAAAAAAAAAACAAGGATATTTATAATAATTCAAATAAATAATTAATAATGATATTGACCAATAATAATATGGTTTTGTGAAATGTGACCAATCAATATGTAGGACCATATATTTCCAATTCAAATTTTCAATCAATCTCACTTACTCTCTCAGTGGCGGCCCCTCTATATTGAAAGTGGCGGCCCCTCTATATTGACAGTAGCTTTTTCACTTTTAAACTCTTTTAGTTTGATTTTTTACAAATTATCAATACAATAAAAAATGGGAAAATGCCATAAAAATTTCCAACTTTTAAATTTGGGACGAAAAATGCATGAACTTTCGAAATATCGTTTTAATCCTGAAGTTTAGTTTGACTTTTTGATAAAGTAAAGTTTCGTTGACCTGGCCATTTCAAGCACGTCGTTAAGTTTTCGTTAACGGAGTTAATTTTCTGTTAACAATCTCCATTTAGTCAAAGACAAGATATATAATTTTGTTTTATATCATTTGTTGAAAGCGTGACGTGGTCTATTGGTTAATGGGGGAGTTTGGTTTTCACCTGCCGCGGGTTCGACTCGGCCTGGACGAAGGTTTTTTTGTTTTTTAAAATAAAAGATATAACGTAGATTCAAACTCGAGACATCAAAGCCGCAAAAAATAAAGCGTAACCACCTACGCTAGGTAGATTTATTAACCATTAGTGAAACACAAATTCTTATATCGTGTTTTATATGTGTTTTTTTAACTTCATCATTGACGAAATCATCGAAACCTGGGGATTTCTCGGGCTTTCGGTTGATAACTTCTTCATTGACGACGTTTGTTTATAAAGCAACATTTCAATACAACTCCTCGTGCTGCTTGGCAAATCAACCTCTTTGGTCATTCCTCCGTCCAAGCGTACCTCCTCGGAGCAGAGTTAGGGTTGGACTCTCTGCATTTCCCGAGAATCGACTACCACATATAATAAACTTTGTGTTTCATTAGTGGTTAATAAATCTACTTAGCGTAGTTGGTTACACTTTGATGTTGGCGGCTTTGAGGTCTTGAGTTTGAATCTATGTATTATCTTTTATTTTAAAAAACAAAAATACTTTCGTCCAAGCCGAGTCAAACCCGCGGCAGGTAAAAACCAAACTCTCACGTTAACCAATTGACCACATCACGCTTTCAACAAATGTTAGAAAACAAAATTATATATATTTTCTTTGACTAAACGGAGATTGTTGACGGAAAATTAACTCCATTAACAGAAACTTAACGACGCGCTTGAAATAACCAGGTCAATGAAACTTTACTATTTTATCAAAAAGTCAAACTAAACTTTGGGATTAAAACGACATCTCGAAAATTCATGCTTTTTTCGTTCCAAATTTGAAAGTTGGGGATTTTTATGGCATTTTTCCCAATAAAAAATATAGAAGTATCTCTTCATGCCAACATGATATTTTTTTATGGTTTTATGATCTATTATATTGTGTTTCATTAGCATTTAGTGTCCAAGTGAGTCTTCATGTATTTTAGAGGTCCTATAATGTATTTGTCAGTGTTTTGGTGTGTTTTCTGAACTACTTCATTATTTTTGGTTGAGCTTTTTGAAAATTTATCAAATGAACTGTTCTTTATTTATGATTCTTGTTATACATTGTTTTTTTTTTTTTTTTTGTTAAAGTGGACGACGATTTGTGATTCTTGTTATACATTGTTATCTCGATAAAATTCACATTGCTAGATCTTTTTAACTTGGTATAGCATATTCGTTTTCTTTTTTTTTTTTTTACGCAAGCATTCGTTTAAAGATTTTTTTTTTCTAAGAAATGATCATTTAGTTACATTTGCATTTATCATATTAAACAAAAATAAAAGAACAAACAAATAAAACTGATAGAACGTGTAAAGCTTGATGACCTAAACGCTGGCTGTCTAACAAAAAAAAACACCTTAATTGATGACCTAAACGCTGGCTGAATACCAAACACCTTAAACAAAATCAGAACGTGTAAAGCTTGAATAACTTAGAAAGTAATGAGACCGGGAAGGTTTTAACGAGTTCAGGTAACTGGTGTGTGGCCTATATTTAGACCAAGATAATTACAACATATACAAGAGCTTCAAGAGAAAAATGTTTCAAAAAAAAAAAAAAATTGTCTTCTAACCTTTTGAAGAAACTCATGGATCATCTTAACTTCATTTGTGTCACTAGTTTCACCAAGTGGAGTTCTTGAATATGGAAACCCAGCTCCAACAGGCGGATCCAAGTATATTATGTTAGCCATCTACAAAAATGATGCCAAATTTATTGAGTATTAATACTAGATCATTGGGTTTGTGATCGACTTATGAAATTTTGGTGTTAATTCATTTTATTTTAGTTTCTAAAGACTGTGTTCTCCAAGGAAACAAGGATTTTTATTATCATATATATAATAGCAGAATTTTCTCTCATTTGAGAGCATCCACATCAGCAAAAAATAACAAATTCGTTGGACTTATATTAAGCCCAAATATAAAATTTTAAGTCCAATTGAATTGATATAAGTTTCTCCCTGTCCGTTCAATTTCTTCTCAGGGCTATCTCTTTGTTTTTGTCGATGACTACGTCTGTCGCTTTGGTTCAGCCGCAACAGCAGCAGACTGAGAATCTAACAGTGATTGATGATGAGTCTCGTGGAGGTTTATAAGAGCAACTTTCTATTCATGTACGAGCTTATTTCTTCTCCAGTAGGTATTACGTTCCCCCCTTAGAAGTAGATGCTGTTTTTTTTTTTTTTTTTAATTAGTAGATGTTGTTAATGTCATGTTGGGAATTAGGATCGGATTAGGAATATGATAATCAAATCCTTTTGGATGTAATTTTTTGTAGTGTTGATTTGAGAAGCTTAATTGAGCATAACAAGCAGAACTTCATCCCACCCACCTCGCATATGACTAACTATGTTGTTCTTAAGTTCGACAATCATTCAGATCACAGTGTAAGTTGAATCTTAACTCTTATTCAATTTTATGAAGCTGAGGTACTATGTTACTACATCAATTTTGGCTAGAAAATAGTACCTTCTCATTGTGAAATGTTGACTGATCTGATTTTGCAGGGTACTACTGCATGGATGTATAAGTGGGAGTGGGTGTATTTACATGGTAGTATATCGGTATGGATCGATTGTCTTATTTAATGTAAAAAAACCCGAGAGAGGAGAGCACACCAACCCCACTCTATTTTAGAGTCAAATCTCTATTATAGAGCAACATTTGCTCCGACCCTACTCTATATTTTACTCTAAAATAGAGAAAATAATAGGATTGCTCTATATATAGAGCAACTCTATTCTCACCTCTATTTTTTTACACTAACTCTATTATAGAGGTGAAAATAGAGTAATACATTGGAGGAAAACAGTGCTCTATTTTTGAGTTATTCTATTTTAGAGAAAAAAATAGAGAAATACAATGGAGATGGTCTAAGTCTTGAATATGTACTCATATATATATATATATATATATATATATATGTAGCAAAAGTGGAGTTGGTCATAGAGTTTAGCAGAGAGACGAGACTAATCAAACATTGTTAATGGATTCCTATTGCAGATTTCAAATGTTAAGACAATTAATACCTAACAGTGACCAAAAGCGGGATCTTTCTTAACAGAAAATTCAGTCTCATCATTTCCTAATCTCTAAAATATATTCTTTAAAACTTTGTACATGTTATCGAGTATATTCATTTCTTACCGGAGAAAGCAGACAAGTATGAAACCTCTTACCAAGGATGGAACCACGAACCTGCAAAGCTATTGAATTGGGTAAATACAATCTCACATTTTCCAACCATACCTCATTCTCTTTCTAGCGGGTTGGAAACTGAAAACAATCAACAGTTGGTACCTGTAGGAACCGTCGCTTTTACTCCAAAATTGGAAGAAGAGAAGAACAACGTTCCGGTACTGGTAGTTGCAACAGCACAAGGCGTTATTATCAATCTTCTGACACCCACAACATTTGTCAGGACGAAGATTGGTCAAGCACCAAGGCACATATGTTTCGCTAGAGATAAACGACTGATGCTGAGCTACGGTGGTGCAAGTAAGTATCCAATATCGAACAAACAAGATGTCTCATATGACCTGGTGGTATAACGTATTGTAATTCTTACCATTTTAAGCAAGATTTTTAATGTATCCTCTCCTCTGTTTTCGTTTAACCTGGTGGTATAACGTATCGTAATTCTTACCATTTTAAGCAATTATTGTTAAACATATATGTTTATTTGCATATGTTTGATCCATTTTTTGCTTCAAATATTTTGAAGTGTTTGCTTTTTCCATACAATTATTTTATTGACATTGTTTATATATATCTTCGGATCTTCCTATAGGTAAGCATTGATATATCTGAAGACTATGCACAGTTTTACTATATATCATACACATTTAGTAGTAATAACTATATATCATACACATTTAGTAGTAATACGAATCTCAATGAAAGTTTTGTGACTCAGTTCTTTAAATCCCTTTTTGATTCAAATAGTGACTCAAGCAAAAATACAACATTGGAGCTTGGAGAAGGTCTTCCCAAAATCATATATACATTTATCGTTACCTTTTTTTATAATAATATTTGAATCATTAATGAGGAAACGAAAATATCTTCTACATGAAATTTTGAAAAGTAAACATCTTATAAAAAAGTATTATTACTAATTATTACCAAAACATCTTAACCATTCATAGTCCACAAATTCTTGCATGTGTAATCAAAAAACTAAAAATAGAATTAATAGCAAAATAATCAATTTAAAAATATCAAATATATTTAAATCATAAAACATTGTTTTGAAATTCTTAGTTTTTCTAAAAAAACTACATTACAAAGGCTCAAACTCGAGTTCTGGAAGTGTATAATGGAGGATGTTTTCATGGGATATATAGGTTTTTTCATTAATGATATACCAATGGATCTATGTAAAATTTGAGCCAAGCCTAATTAGCATATAATCCCGCGCAACGCGCGGGTTCTCATCCCTAGTAATTACCAATAACAGAGGTTTTGTGAAATGCGAGATCACTAGTCCATCCACGTTGAATAGTATCTACTGATTTTATTGATAAGGTATGTACGCTGCTTTCGTGACCTTTCATTTATTTTGAATTGATCTTTTCACATGTTGTGTCTTTTTTTTTTTTTGGTATCAATGTAAAAATTTATACAGTTTCGCAAATTTCACATAAAACAAAAAAGAAGAAAAACCAAAAATTACATAAACCACCAAAAATTACAACATAACATAAACAGAAAACAGGGAGAAATCACAAGTGGAACACTGATTCCAAATTTTACAGTTTGGACATTTATATGGTTTCTTCAACTCAAAAGAGCTAGAATCCTCATCGTTGTTGCCACGAGCAAAGCCAACCTTTAAAACCTAAAGAATTAACGCTTACAGCTTCTCCAAAGACACAAATAAATGTTGTCTTATTATTACAATATTACCTTTTTATTTAAATCCTCTAAAGGATGAAGATAAACATGTTGGTGTTAATATGATTTTAAATTTAGTAATCTTTTACATATTAACTGAGAAGCATTCTCTAAAAAAACTGATGTGTCGTCGTTATAGAGTTCAAGACACTATTTTTTAATTTATCTTCAGTTTTTAATTATATTTACATTTACATTTACATACCATTGTATTTTCCAAAAAAAAAAAATAACACTTAAATGAACTCTTATATTATATTTCTAATCTAATGGTATCCCTTAAATATTTTTTATTATAAAATTTTTAAAATGAAGTTTAAAGAACTCTTGGTTCATATAGTGTGATAATATAAAATTGATATTATAATAATTGATAAGAGTTAAATCTTAATTATTATACCCAAATTTTAGATATTCAGATAAAACTACCATTTTCTAAATGTCCCCAAAAAAAAAGAAATTGTTAGAAATATCTTTTTGTATATACACTTTTCAAAAATACCTTTTTGTCAATTTCATTTTTGTCCTATTTTACACAATTACAATATGTTTAATTAACTTGGAGCATTTGCAAATACCTTTTTCTATACTTTTTTGCAAAAATATATCCTCTTGTTATCTATTTTCAATAATACTCAATTCTATGTACAAAAAGATGATTAAATTTTAAATTTTAAACCCTACTCTTCAACATACTTCAACGACATTAAGATTGATAGGGTGGAGTTTTATTCTTTCTCTTTATCTCTAGTTTTTCGAAATGTAAACGTAAGTGTAGATTCTTTGGTACGTCAAGCACGTACATCTCTACATCATGTTGTTTTGTATGTAAACAGTTTTCCACCCAATTGACTCATATGAGCTGATTTTTTGTTGTCAAAAAAAAAAAAAAGTTCCTACCCATCAAAACTATATCCTAAATATAAAATATAGAACTCAAACTTAAAACAAAAAAATCTAAAAATTATAAATTACATTAAATAAATTATCCATTGTTTTACCTGTATATATACTAAAAGAAACAACAAAAAAAAAAAATTAAAACTAAAATGTGTATCCGGGCGCGTAACCCAGATTTTCCTCTGGTTAATGTGAAAGGATCAATATAACATAGAACACTAATCTATCCGAACATAAGAAATCATCTAAAAAAATGTTACCTAACAACAAACAAAAGCATTATGCGTTTTTATTTTTTTTAACCAGGAACTTTTAGTCTGTCGCATGTAGTCTCCTTAGACCCAAGACGAGCCTTTAGGTGCCTCCTTTATTGATTACTCCCTCTGTTTCATAATAAGTGTCATTTTGACACTTTACACACAAATTAAGAAAACATATTTAAATATCTCTTATACCCTTAAAATTGATATTGACTCTTGATATTTTTCAATGAATATGAGGTTAAAGTTGGAAATTTATGCTTAATATTACATTGAAAATCTAAAATGACACTTAATTTGAAACAAAAAAATCAGGCCAAAATGACACTCTTTGTAAAACAGAAGGAGTACTATCTATCTCCCTCCAAAGCATGTCAAATTGTTGGGAGAGACAAACACGTAGATAGTAAGAAAACCATTAATTGTCGTTTAAGGTTGTTTCACACAGATTAAGAAAACTATTAATTTTATTGTTTTATTTTTGTAAATATATTTTCTAATCTTTTGATTGGTTAAAACATTAAAACAGTTGGATAAAATTGGAATATTTACCAAATATTTGCATTGGAAATCTAAAACGACAAGTATTATGACACAAAATTTTAACTCTAGAACGACAAGTAATAAAAAACGCAGGAAATAGATAATTGTAATGTATACAAACATTTCATGTTACATATTTTTTTATTATATACTTAAAAACCATGACCCTCGATCACAAAGGTTGGCCATTAATCCACCGTTGAAACATGATAAAAGACTCATTAGGTTTATTCTCTACTGTGTGCCCACCTCCCTATAATAAAAAGGCTCAAAACAATTAGAAAATACTGTTGATTTAATGAAATTGAGTAATAAAAATATTAAGATGAAACAAGAAGACTTTCTTTGACTGTAGCAAATGTCATCTTATTGGAATAAGTTCTTGTGTATCTGCAATGGAAAAAGACATTAATGATTTTACGGGAGCTTTATATAGTCTGCGATATGATGAGATATGAATGAACAAGAAAAAGCTAAAGACAAAATATATATATATATATATACCCAGCGATTAGATCTTTTATCATCCAAGGTCTCCATTCATGAATGATGGAGTAATTTAGAGATTTTATCCAGGCCTCAGTAGCAAGGAAAGGAACCACTAAATCATGATCACCACTGTTCCACCATAAACCACACAAAAAATTATAATCTCTTAAATGTTTTTGGTAGGAATGGACATTTTGGTTTAAGGTAAATATATTGGTTTCAATTTTTCGATCTTGTAATATTGGTTCCTTCGTTTCAGCAGGATGCAATTCGGTTTAGTGTTCAGTTTAGTTTTGGTTGGTTTTAGAAAAATACTTAAAAACATATATATACATTAATTGTTTTCGTAAATTTGATATTTACTCAATATGGATGCGCCTATAATTAAAAAAAAAAAACTCTTGTTTATTCGGTTTAGTTTTCTTCAACTCACTAAACCAGTTTTGATTTCATTTTATTTGGGTTTAAAACTAAAATGTTTGACAAAAAAAAAAAACTAAAATAATAATATTTTGGTTTAATTCAGTTTGCTCTGGCTCGATGCATGTCTCTGATTATGAAAATTTAGATCAGGTTCTTTAAAATAAAGATTTAATTATTTAACTCTTACCTGTAGATAAGAGATCGGTAGCCATTAATACTGTTATGCATATGGTATGGTACGCTGCTCTTGATGTCGTTGTTGTATGCGTTACTCCGACTACATATCACCCATTCTCCTATACTCCCCTTTAATCATATATCGTCAATAGTTTAGATTTTTTCTCTTTACTATCATCACTTTATCAATGATCTTAATATAAACTTGGCGTATACCTTTTTAATATGAAGAGCATCGCGAACACTCTCATCGTTGGCCCAAAAGTTAAGGAGATAATATGGATATAACTGCAAAAACAACCGTAAGATGTCATGTTTCTTCGAATTTGAAGTAATATATAAATGACAGTTATGCAACCCTTTTACTGTTTTATATGAAGAAATTAAATGATGTATTACTTACAAAGCAATCAGAAGATGTCATGTTGCAATCTGGTAATAATATATTATATTCATACAGTTTGTCGATACACTGTAAATTTTAAAAAAAATCTGAATTAGATAATTAATCACTATCTGATAAGTTACTGAACATCGACCAAATTTCCAAGTGTGTACCTTATGGTATTCCTCAACAAGTTTCAAACATTTTGTGTTACTTGGATCCACATTGAAATAATTTCCTTTGCAGGCACTCCTAATTGACTGTTAAAAAACAATGTTTAGAACATTAGTTGTTGTATATCATTTAATTTTTTTTTGAAAAATTGTCGAGGTTAACTAGACTCTTCGATATAAAACTCTCTAATGAAAAATTTAACTAATAAAGCATGCCATTTACCTCGTATAGTTCATCTGATATTAGTCCCATTCCATGAGAAAATGGAACGCGATACTTTATCTCTTCTTCAATATGTGTTATCGGGTTCCCGAGCACATATCCCTGTTTTTGGTAAGAATATATATAACTATCAGTCTCTCTTATTTTCCCAACACATATCAGTCTATCATATTATTTGATCAGAACTTTAATAATTTAACGTTAATATTCTGAAGAAAGTACAAATTATCAATACCTGTAGATTTATAGGAGGTTCGCAACATATATAATTTCCTGCATCATAGTGTCTATGTTATTTTAAAGTTAGAGACTATATCGGTTGAATGATATTCAAAGAAAGTATGCGAGGATACCTTTTGAGATTTCTTGAACGAGGGCCGGAACAGTCATACCAGAATAAGAATCTCCGGCAGCATAAAAAGGGTTTGAAGAAAACGTTGGATGTTTGTTTAGCCACTGAGAAAGAAAAAAAAGGCTCTTAAGATTTATGTTTAAATAAGTTTTGAAAGTAAATAAAAATTCAAGCTATGCCAAGTTTGGCTAATTTGGATAGTAGATGAAACGGAATGTTTTAGTGAGTTCAACTAATTGCTATGGTTAAACTTGCTATAATTACATTCTCCATTAATTTAGCTTAAGTATAGTTACATAAAGGGTATTATGGAAAAACACCTTCCAAATCACCTTTTTTTTTTGCAACTTTATCCTTTGTTTTCCAAAAATGCAAGTTTTCACGCAAACTAAAAAATAATATGCGATTTAATATGTCGTTATCACAGTTAAAATTTGTAAAATGTTGATAGGCAATATATCAATTTGAACCCCGACAATAAGGAGTCGAAATTTACATTTGTAACTTTGAAAAGGGAAAACCCCTCTAAATCATCATTTGTTTACAATCTGTGTAAAAAAAATCCAAACTACATTAGTATTGAAGGAAGGGATTATTATGTTAATGCAAAAAGACAAATGCTTCAAGATAATAAATTAAGTTTGTCCTTTACCTTTAGAAGAAACTCACGGATCCTCTCAACTTCGCCTGTGTCGCTAGGCTTATCAATAAGTGGGGTTCTCGAGTAGGAGAAGCCAGTTCTAACAGGCTGATCCAAAAATATTATGTTCGCCATCTGAAAAAATGATCAAAAAAATTGATCCATCCTTGGGTTTTTGATTATTATATATATGAACACACCTTCTCCTACCTTTGTCCACGAGTATGTAGTAGAGACCAAAGAAGGGACACTTCCATTGTAGACCTCGGACTTAAAAGCCAGAGGTCCTAAGAAAGAAAGAAAACCACAGGTCCTGATATATCCTTAGATCGAGCAAGAAGCAAAAAAATATAGATTTACCATTCTCGAGAAATAGGCCAGTGTTAGAAGAACATCCAGGCCCTCCGGTTAACCATAGAAGAAGAGGGTCTTCGTCTGGATTGTTCTCAGACTTGATAAAGTAGTAGAACAATTGTATTTCTTCTTTCTCACCAATACCAATGTACCTTCATTCAGAAGAATGACTAATTACAAACTCCAAACTCACAAACATAATTGCATTAATTAGAAGAAAAAAATCAAATGAAGAGGCATTTAACAAACCCGGTTTCGAGTTCGAAAGGAAGAGGGCCTTCAAAACCAGGAAGAAACTTGACGATAGAGCTAGATTCAGCATGATGACTCAAGACAAATAGAAGCAGAAGCAGAAATTTTTGTGTTAAATTCATTTTCTTTTACTAGTTTCTAAAGAGTGTGTTCTACAAGGAAACAAGGATCTTTATAACAATTACCAATAATAGAGGTTTTGTGAAATGCGAGGTCCACTTGTCACTCCACGGTGGTAGTCATAATTTTTAGGACCATATATTTCCAATTCGATTTTTCAGTCAGTATACTGTTTTTATTGATAAGGTACGTACGTTGCTTCCGTGACCTTTCATTTATTTTTAATTGATCTTCTACATGTTGTGTCTTTTTTTTTTTTTGGTAACAATGTAAAAATTTATACAATTTCGCAAAATTTTGACAAAAAGTTCAGAGAAAACAAAAAGAAGAAAACACAAAAATTACATAAACCACAAAAACTTACAATTACAATTACACAAAAATTTATTTTTTTGCTATTTTTATTTTTACCCTCTTTTATACAATTACAATATGTTAAACTTACATGGTGCATTTGCAAAAAATACATTTTTTATTCTTGTTTTCCATTTTCAATAATAACTTATTCTATTACAAAAATAATTAACTAAATTATAAACCCTAAAAAGTTTTTTTTAACCATTTATAAATTATCAATTGTTTTACATGTATACTAAAAGAAACAAAATAATAATTTTTTTTTTGGTTCAAAAAAAGAAACAAAAAAAAATAAATTAAAACTAAAATGTGTATCCGGGTGCGTACCCCAGATTTTCCTCTGGTTAATGTACGAGGAACAACATAACATAGAACAATAATCTATCTGAACATAAGAAATAATCCGAAAAAATGTAACTTTAACAACAAACAAAAGCATTATGTGTTTTTATTTTTTTAAACCAGGAACTTTTAGGTCTGTCGCACCTAGTCTCCTTATACCCAAGACGAGCCTGTACGTACCTCCTTTATTGGTTACTAACTATCTATCTCCCTCCAAAGCATGTCGAACTGTTGGGAGACAGTTGTAATGTATACAAACATTTCATGTTACATACTTTTTTATTGTATACTTAAAGACCATGACCCTCGATCACAATGGTTGGCCACTAATCCACCGTTGAAACATGATAAAAGACTCATTTGGTTTATTCTCTACTGTGTGCCCACCTCCCTATAATAAAAAGTCTCAAAACAATTAGAAAATAATGTTGATTTAATGTAATGAGTAATTAAAATATTAAAATGAAACAAGAAGACTTGCTTTGACAGTAGCAAATGTCATCTTATTGGAATAAGTTCTCGTGTATCTGTCATGGAAACAGACATGAATGAATGAATTTAGCGGAAGCTTTATAAGTCTGTGATATGATGGGAAAATGAATGAACAAGAAAAAGCTAAAAGACAAAATATATATATACCCAGCGATTTGATCTTTTATCATCCAAGGCCTCCATTCATGAATGATGGAGTAATTTAGAGATTTTATCCAGGCCTCAGTTGCAAGGAAAGGAACCACCAAATCATGATCACCACTGTTCAACCATAAAACGCACAAAAATTATAACCTCATAAATTTTGTTGGTAGGAATGGAAATTTTGGTTTAATGTATATATTGGTTTCAATTTGATTTTTTTGTCTTCGATCTTTCTTGATTTGAGAGAAACTAAATCATCCAAACAAAATCTATTTGTAATCTGGTTTGCTTCGTTTCAGCAGGATGCAATTCGGTTTAGTTTTCAGTTTAGTTTTGGTTTGGTTGGTTTTAGAAAATACTTCAGAAATATATATACATTTTTTTTTGTAAATTTGATATTTACTTAATATGGATGTGCCTAGAATTAAAATAAATAAAAAAAACTCTTGTTTATTCGGTTTAGGGTGCAAATGGATGACTTAAATTAATAGGTTGAATGATTATTCATCCAATTTTTTACCATTTGAGATGCATAAGTTGGAAAACTTATTCAATCTATTCAACCAAAAGCTGGAGAAATGAACAAATTATAAAGGAAATTTATTCAACTCTTTCATCTCCTATTTAGTGGATGAATGAGTCGAATGTTATTCAGCCAATTTTATTCAACTCATATTTTTTCAACTCGTTCATCCCTACTGCAACCATTTCCACCCTTAGTTTTCTTCAATTCACTAACCATTTTTTATTTCCTTTTATTTGGGTTTAAAACAAAAATAATAACAACTTTTGGTTTAATTCAATTCACTAAACCAGTTTTGATTTCCTTTTATTTGGGTTTAAAGTAAAATAATGTCAAAATTGTTTGGTAAGTCATATTTTGGTTTAACTCTCTGATTATGAAATTTTTGATCAGATTCTTTAGAATTAAGAATTAATTATTTAACTCTTACATGTAGATGAGAGATCGGTAGCCACTAATACTGTTATTCATATGGTATGGTACGCTGCTCTTGATGTCTTTGTTGTATGGGTTACTCCGATTACATCGCACCCACTCTCCTATACTCCCCTTTAATCATATATCGTCAATAGTTTAGATTTTTTCTCTTTACTATCATCACACTTTATAAATTATTTTAATATAAACTTGGCGTATACCTTTTTAATATGAAGAGCATCGCGAACACTCTCATCGTTGGCCCAAAAGCTAAGGAGATAATATGGATATAGCTGCAAAAATAACCGTAAGAATATGTTTTTTCGAATTTGAAGTAATATATAAATGACAGTTATGAAACCCTTTTACTGTTTTATATGAAGAAATTAAATGATGTATTACTTACAAAGCAATCAGAAGATGTCATGTTGCAATCTGGTAATAATATATGATATTCATTCAGTTTGTCGATACACTGTAAATTTAAAAAAAAAAAAAAAAAAACTGATTTAGATATATTAATCACTATCTGATAAGTTACTGAACATCGACCAAATTTCCAAGTGTGTACCTTATGGTATTCCTCAACAAGTTTCAAACATTTTGTGTTACTTGGATCCACATTGAAATAATTTCCTTTGCAGGCGCTCCTAATTGACTGTACAATGTTTAGAACATTAGTTGTTGTATAACATTTAGATTTTTTTTGAAAATTTGTCGAGGTTAACTAGACTCTTCGATATAAAACTCTCTAATGAAAAACTTAACTAATTAAGCATGCCATTTACCTCGTATAGTTCACTTGATATTAGTCCCATTCCATGAGAAAATGGAACGCGATACTTTTCGTCTTCTTCATAATGTGTTATCGGGTTCCCGAGCACATATCCCTGTTTTTGGTAAGAATATATAACTATCAGTCTCTCTTTTTTTCTTGACAACACATATCAGTCTATCATATTAGTTGATCAGACCTTTAAAAAATTTAACGTTAGTATTCTGAGGAAAGTACAAATTACCAATTACCTGTAGATTTATAGGAGGTTCGCAACATATATAATTTCCTGCATCATAGTGTCTATGTTATTTTAAAGTTAGAGACTATATCGGTAACCGGTTGAACGATATTCAAAGAAAGTATGCAAGGATACCTTTTGAGATTTCTTGAACGAGGGCCGGAACAGTCATACCAGAATAAGAATCTCCGGCAGCATAAAAAGGGTTTGAAGAAAACTGTGGATGTTTGTTTAGCCACTGAGAAAGAGAAAAAGGCTCCCAAGATTTGTGTTTAAATAAGTTTTGAAAGTAAATAAAAATTCAAGCTATGCCAAGTGCCCAAGTTTGACTAATTTGGATAGTAGATAAAACGGAATGTTTTAATGAGTTCAACTAATTGCTATGGTTAAACTTGCTATAATTACATTCTCCATTTTAGTTTAAGTATAGTTATATAAAGGGTATTATGCAAAACCACCTTCCAAGTCACCATTTTTTTTTTTTGTAACTTTATCTTCTACCATCTAAAAATGCAAATTATTCATGCAAAGTATAAAATAACTCGCAATATAACATGTCGTTATAATTGTCAAAATTTGTAAAATGTTGATAGATAATATATCAGTTTGAAACCCCGATAATAAGGAGTCGAAATCTACATTTGTATGAGGAGTCGAAATCTACATTTGTATGAGGAGTCGAAATCTACATTTGTAATTTTGAAAATCTAATCTATGTGATCATAGAAACGTTTAGAAAATACGTTTAAAAGTAATAGTTAATTTATTTTTGACTTCATCAGATTAATCTATATTTTTGGAAAATAAAGGGCAAAACTGTAAACTAATGATGATTTAGAGGGGGTTTTGCACAAAACTTTTTATAAACATTTCAGGTTTTCAATATAAATATATTAAGATATATATTGCAAAAACCCCTCTAAATCATCATTTGTTTACAATTTGTGTTCAAAAAAATCCAAACTACATCTAGTATCGAAGGAAGGGATTATTATGTTAATGCAAAAAGACAAATGCTTCTCGAGATAATAAATTAAGTTTGTCCTTTACCTTTTGAAGAAACTCACGGATCCTCTTAACTTCGCCTGTGTCGCTAGGCTTATCAATAAGTGGGGTTCTCGAGTAGGAGAAGCCAGTTCTAACAGGCTGATCCAAATATATTATGTTCGCCATCTGAAAAATGATCAAAAAAATTGATCCATCATTGGGTTTTTGATTAACATATATGAACACACCTTCTTCTACCTTTGTCCACGAGTATGTAGTAGAGACCAAAGAAGGGACACTTCCATTGTAAACCTCGGACTTCAAAGCCAGAGGTCCTAAGAAAGAATTAAAGAAAACCACAGGTCCTGATATATCCTTAGGTCGAGAAAGAAGCAAAAAAAATAGATTTACCTTGACAAAAAAAAAAAATAGATTTACCATTCTCGAAAAATAGACCAGTGTTAGAAGAACATCCAGGCCCCCCATTTAACCATAGAAGAAGAGGGTCTTCTTTTGGATTGTTCTCAGACTTGATAAAGTAGTAGAACAATTGCATTTCTTCTTTCTCACCAATACCAATGTACCTTCATTCAGAAGAATGACTAATTACAAACTCCAAACTCACAAACATAATTGCATTAATTAGATGAAAAAATTAAATGAAGAGGCATTTAACAAACCCGGTTTCGAGTTCGAAAGGAAGAGGGCCTTCAAAACCAGGAAGAAACTTGACGATAGAGCCAGAATCAACATGATTCAAGGTAAACAGAAGGAAAAGCAGCAATTTTAGTGTTAATTTCATTCTCTCTCAGTTTCGAAATATTAGAACAATGATCTTTACCATCTTAAAGCATTTCACAAAATATATATTTTTTTATATGCCAATAATAGAGGGTTTGGTGATGCTTTATAAAATGTGAGCACTAGTTCCACGTTGCAGACTGAAGAGCCATCTGTAGGACAGTATATTTTCAATTAATATTATTTATTTTAGAACCCTTTATTTTACTCTCGGTCTAACAAGAAATTTGATTCGATAGATGGATCAATGTCAACAAGACAAAACCGATCGATTTTTTCACATCTCAATGTATTATTTACCTAATGCTAGTAGCTTTAATTTTATTTTAAAAGATTATCTTGCGGACATATTTTAAAGGATTATGTCGAAACACGATTAGAAATTTGGAATATAAAACAACTGGCACAGTAATATTTTTGTGCCTGACATTTTGACTTTCGTAGCCTAACAATCCCTTCATATACATAATATTAGAAATTTATTTGGAGAAACCATCCGGAAGAAAAATTCAAAGCACTTATTGTTGTGTTTATGTATATTTTCTAAAGAAATTTTTTTTCATCTTACATATTTCCCATGTTATGGTGGATCGACGTTTTAACATCTCAATCTATGATTTCTGTTTATATCTATAATTCTGTTTCGGCGGACCATCAAGCGGACATATTCTATAGGTTTGCGTCAATTCACATTTTAGAAATTCGGAATACAAAACCATTGACAAAATGTTATTCGATGAATGGTTTAGTGCCAGAATATTTTACTTGCGTGTCCTAATAATCTCAGAATCCACAAACATTGCTTAGAAGCATTAAACTGATTTGTTACTGCATAGTCAAATTTTATCACAATCAAATGTATATAATTGATTATAAGAGCTAGAGATGTATTCAGAGTGTTTACTTGTATGTATAAAGATTTATTATTATTTTGTTCTAAAACTGACAAGAACCCACAAATATTGTTTAAAAACAGTTAATCTTTTCTTAAGGACTCAAATTCTGTCACAATACAGTGCATATAAACCGTTCCCAATCGGAAAACTAGGGTTTTCATTGGTGGGCTTACTAACTCTCGGCCCATTAAGCTTCTCGAGTCCATTGCGAAAAGGTGATCCACAAATTAATCTGTTTTTATTCAGGTTCGATCGGAACTCAATTCTCTCACACTCTAGGCAATCTCTGTGTAGCTTTATAGAACCATTTGTTCGAAGACTGCATTTGGATATTAAACTACCATTGATGCTAGTTTGGTTGAAGAATTCTTTAGAAAACCTGTTATTAGAATCATCTAGGGCTTTTGATTTTGAAGTTAACATTTTGAATGAACTCGGCATTATGATCCAGTCCATATGGAACTGTGGTTACCGATGTATCTTCAGGCTCTCTTCACCAATCTGACTGATACATAAGCCCGCTAAACTGCCTCTCATCAACTTTTTGAAGCTCCCTCTTAGTGGCATTATGATCCCAATTCAATGTAGTTGGGATTACCACAACATCTTCAAGCGTTTCACCCTTGAGATTAAGACCTCAATCATCCCTATATCTCTCCTCAAACAGAGCATTCTTAACCCTGCTCAAACCCTTAGCACAGCTCTCCTTCGGGTCACAGCTGTAGCTTTTTCAACACCCCTTAGTATTCAATCTAAGACAGTGGCCATCTTCTCATCCATCGAAGCATTCATGGAAGAAGCATCGTTATTTCTTGACCTCACATGTTCCAAAACCCTTGCAAGGAGTTGGTTCATAGCTCTCAAGTCTACAATTCCGATGATCTTTATCTATCTTTATCTCTTCGGTGTATTGGCTTTGAGGATTGCGTTACACTGTTGTTCCTTAAATTTTGTTGTCTTTGTTGTATGTTGTGTTCTATTTTAATGGAATAAAGCATATGTTTGTCAAAAAAAAAAAAAAAAAAAAAAAAAAAAAAAAAAAAACAAAACGATATGAAGCACAATGACCAATAAATTATAAACTAAAAATGCTGATGATTACACAAATGGACAGCTGTGGACCACATTTGGATAAAATAAAAAGATAGCTATGACTAAATCTTTGATGTATTACAGGATTTTGATATGTGTATAAGTAGATCTTAGTTTGGATGGTGGTATTATCCGATACTTGAACGAGTTTCGGATTATCTGAGATTATCTTAATGATAATTTAAATATTTAAAATATTTATATCGATTATATCTGATATAAAAACAAGTATTTTGTTACCAAAAGCATTGGCAGAGTTACTAGAACAAATGGTTTTATGCAAGGGCTTTTGACTTTTTTTGTTCTTAATAATCCCTTCATATATATACATAATACTATAAAATTGATTTGGTGTAACTAGAAGAAAAAAGAATGTATCTCATCTTGCGCATTTCCCATGTATTGGTGGATCGAGTTTTTCACATCTCAATATATCATTTATGCTAATATTTTTAATTTTGTTTCGACATATTATCTTGCGAGCATATTATAAAGGATTGTGTTGAAGTACATTTGAGAAATTTACAATATAATACTATTGGTATATTTAAAACATAGTTTTTAATTCAAAACACTTATTGTCTGAGTACTTGTATATTTTTAAACATAATATTTTTTAATGTGAAAATGTCAACCACAACTAAATTGTTACGCAATTCTGATACGCGGAGGTAGTGACAGATCTAATTGTAGATAGAGAGCTGTTTAAAATTATTTCAGTGTTGCAGATCAATATTTCAGTGTTGAAAGCTTATATTCTAACAACAACTGAGATTCACATAATTTTACAATGACATATGGTATCTCTTTGAATTTGATAGTGTCACAATGAAGGCTCCACCAAAAAAGCTACATAACTTTAGACTTTAGAGAGAGAGAGGGTTCTTAATTAAGTTTAAAATTATAGTATGGTCCACTTTCTTCTCTGTTCTTTAATTTTTTTAATCGTCACTCGTCTTTTTCTCGGCAAGTCTCGATCTAGTCCAAGATTTTGTTTTTGATTTTGGTGTTGATAACATGGATTCAATTTAAGAACCAAGAAACAAAAGAAATGGATGAGTAGATTAATTGTCATTAGCCTATTTAACACAAACTTAGCCAACAATGTAAACACGAAAAAAAAATGCAAAAAGGCAAAAGCTTTGTGAAAATTTTGCATGTGTCAATAGGAACTTCTGTTTCTATAAGAGCAAGATTTTTATCGGTATTATGTCTTCAATCACACAGGTATTTTCTTCAAACCAACAGCGATAGGCATACCCAAGAAGCCAACAAGTATGCTGAATAACCATTGGACTATTGTAAGTGGTGTGGTGCTTGCAAATGTGCCCAAGAACTCAATGATTATGATCTGAAAGAAAACTGTTGCACCAATAACAACCACAAAGACATAGTTATCGAGTATGCCTTTCAAAACATCGATTTCTTCCATCTCCCGCGAGCTTATTTCATTGAAAACCTGTAACATTAAGAACAAACCACGCAATATATCATACCACAAAAGTTTCAAGTGAGTCTAAGTTATGAGTATTTTACCTGACAGAAGACAAAGCAGTTGAAGATAAGTGTGTTCAATACAAGAGTAGAGTCAGAACCAACAAGACCAAACATAGACTTTCCTTTGGCCTGTAGGAACCAAATGATAACGAATTGGTACACAGATTGTCCTAAGATATTTCTCCACATCGCGTTGGTAATGAAATTCCCTCTCCTCCCAACTGGCATACGTTTCATTAGCTCGTTGTTCGGAGGTTCTGTAGCTAGAGCAAGAGCTCCAAGTGTGTCCATTATCATGTTGACCCAAAGTAGTTGAACAGCAGTTAGAGGAGCACTTCCTGTGAATTAACGCATAAACAAAGTAAAGATGGAAACTACAGAAGAACAAAATAGTAGAAAAATAAAAATTTGAATAAAACTGAATCAGCCTATTCCTTTAACTTACCAGTCAAACAAGCTGAAGAGAAGTTAACAATGAGTGCAACAACATTGACTGTTAACTGAAACTGCACAAACTTCTGAATGTTAATGTAAACAGAACGTCCCCACTTTGCCACCGTAACGATTGTGCTGAAATTATCGTCTAGAATGATGACATCTGCGCTCTCCTTTGCTACCTAAAATAGTTTTCAAACAAATTTTGAGTCGTTTTCATAATTATTAACATTAGTCTCATAATTATTAACATTAGTCTTTTTCGACATATCCTACTCACTTCAGTTCCGGCAATCCCCATAGCTAATCCTATGTCTGCCTCGTGGAGTGCTGGTGCATCGTTTGTACCATCACCAGTCACAGCAACAACTTCATCAAAAGTGGTCCTTAACTGTTTCACCAGTGTATGCTTGTCCATGGGCGACGAACGAGCCATCACCTTGTAAGAAAAACAAAATCTGGTTTAAGTCCTAGAATAATATAAAGTGAAGGTTAAAGAGGTTAAATCTTTTTTTAAAAAGGTTAAATCAAGAAACGGTTACCTGAATCTTGGGAATGAGTTCAAGCATCTCTTCTTGATTTTTTTCTCTAAAGACAGGACCTTCAATGGCTATACCATCATCAGTGAGGATGCCACATTCCCTAGCAATAGCCTTTGCGGTATTAATGTTATCTCCTGTAATCATTCTTACCATAATACCCGCACGGCGACAAAGTTCCACAGACTCCCTGACTCCAGGACGAACAGGGTCTTTAATACCAACAATCCCTATGCAAGTAAACCCTGAGGCCGGAATGCCTTGATCCGGGGAAAACCCGTTTTCGATATCCATATAGGCAAGGCAAAGCGTACGAAGAGCTTCATTTGCAAATTCATTGATTGTAACATTCAAGTACTTGATAGATTCTTCATCAAGCGGAACAGCCTCACCGCTTGAGTTGATAACTTTATCGCAAGCTGCTAAAACAATCTCGGAAGCTCCTTTCGTGTGAGCGCGAATACGTCCTCCTTCAGGGAGCTCAATGACTACTCCCATTCTTTTCTTTGTTGAGTTAAAAGGCTCAACTTTGATAACTTTGTAAGATTGTCTCTCTTCTTGAAACTTACCTCCAAGAGATAGTCCTAATTCCAATATAGCAGTCTCTGTTGGTGTTCCCAATATCTCTGTCTTCCCATGTTCGTTCACAACAACTTCCCCACCGGTATTATTAAAAATCGACTGGAGCAATAGTTTCAGAGCAGCTTCAGGAATCTCAGACTGCAAGCTAGAACTTTTGCTTGCTACATCTTGAACACTCATACAAATGCAAGACTTCACAACAGTCATGTGATTTGTTGTTAAAGTACCAGTCTTGTCACTACAAATAGTAGTTGCAGATCCCATTGTCTCACAAGCTGCCAAATGTCGAACAAGCGCTTTATCATTCATCATCTTCTTCATCGCAAACGCGAGGCTAAGTGTGACAGCTAATGGTAAACCTTCAGGAACCGCAACAACAACAATTGTCACAGCAATAGCAAAATATTCCAAAAGCTCCAACGCTTCATCTCCAGACCACCTCCAGTGAGTTCCCAATGAAACCTTTCTCATAAACATTCCTTGCACTAAAACTGCAAAAGTAACAATAGCGAAGAAAAGACCAATTTTACCAATGATGGTTGCAACTCCATTAAGTTTCACCTGCAATGGAGTTTCGTCATCGCCTCCTTCACTTAGAGTTGCCATTAGCTTTCCCCATTGAGTTCTCATCCCAACTGTTGTAACCAACATCTTACATGACCCATCTTGAACTTTGGTTCCAGAGAGAAGGAAAGGGTTCTGTGCACTCACCATCACAGGCTCACTCTCTCCAGTCAAACTCGATTCATCGATGACAACAGAAAACCCCGAGAGGAAAAGACCATCCGCAGGAACTTGATCGCCGATAGCAAGATGAACAACGTCACCAGGGAGCAAATCATATATTGACATCTTCTGTCTAAACCCATTTCGCGTAACTTGAACAGTAATCTTCTTCTTCTCCTTATCTAAATCCCGGAACTGCAAAGACTGTCTGTAATCACTTGTTGCTGTCACAAATACAACCAAAAGGATACTAGCTACAATGCCAAGACCATCATGTGAGCCTTGAGGCCATCCTTCAGTTGCAATTCCAACTATCAAAGACACGAAAGCGCAAACTCCTAGAATCATAAGAGTCATGTCTTGAAGTGCTTCCCAAACAAAAACCCAAAAACTTCTTAGTTCACTCTCTGCAAACTTGTTGATTCCAAAAAGCTCTTGTCGCTTGCTCAACTGGTCAGAATCATGTGTTGAGAGACCAGCATTGGGACATGCCTTAAGCTTACCTGAAAGACCATCAACTCCACCATGGAACTTAAGCTTCTTCACATCATGACCTTCCACTATTGATCCTAACTCATCCGCACAAATCTCAAACCCTGCAGCTTTAACTTCTTCAGGAACCTTGTAGTCACTTGGAGAAACACCTGAATAACAAAAAAAAAAAAAAAGTTCAAAATCAAGAACAATACACTTTCTTAAAAAAGTACAAAATTTTTTTTTAAAAAATGCTCTAAAGTTTCCTCTGTCTCAGATTAGTTACTCACCAGAGATAAACTGGAATGCGGCTTTTGACACAAGAACTGCAACCCTTAATTTCTCCTGTATATATATAGCAAATTATCAAATAACGTTTTGAAGGAAAATAAAATAATTTACAGAAATAGAGCAAGCTATAAACTCAATCTCAAGTTAGATGCGTTCCAATGTAATTTATGATTATTATATCAACTCGAAAAGAAAAACATTAGACCGATTTCTTTAAAAAAAAGATGTTTAAAAAATATTTATAAAAAGGGTCAGTAAATTAGGGTTAATATATCCAGTTTTTAAATGTTTATAAGCTACCATACCGTTTTACATTGGAATGGTTACACAATCTACAATTTTCGTAAAACCAATAGACATAAAAGAAGCAATATGATAGAAGATATACCTGGTTGGTACGGCGCATGGCAGCAGCTTCGTAACGCTTGGAGATATTGGCTGTGAAGCGAAACCGACGTTTCGGGTTCTTGACGACGCTGCAAAGATTCCGCCATTTTTCGAGCACTTCCTCCGAAGAATGCTTTGCCTTAACGTCGAAATTCGAGTTGAGGTAACTCTCCATTTCTCTTTTCCAGCTTCAATATGTCTAGCTATTTTCTTTTGATTAATATTTTCTTTTTAATGTTTTGTTTTGGAAGAAAAAATGTGGGAGAGAAAGAAAGAAGCATGCAGAAGAATCGCAAATTAAATGGAGGAAGAATATACAAAGGCGAGTTTTAAGATCTGTGGTTTTTATTTTAAGCTTTGAGAAATTGGACCCAGTCCTTGTGTTATGCTAAGCCAAAACTCTCTTTCATGCTTTCCTTGAATTAAGCTAAGTCGAGTCCTTTTTATTTCGTGAGCTCAACTATCTCAATCAAAGCCCAAACATTCGATTCTTTTCATATTTATAAAAACAAACATGCTATAGTATATGGATTATGAACGTTAAAATTATATAGTTGATACATTCATGCAGGACATGAAGCGCAGAAGCGTACACTATGGGTTATATCATCATTATTGTTAAAGATTCAAAATATCGTAGGATTCGTGAAGAGAAGTGGCGGGTAAATACGTTGTTTAATCGTTATGCTTAAAAACGAATTAAATGAATAGAAATCAGTGTTCTTGGAACTTGTAAGGAACACGTGAAAATCTAGAACACTTGAAATGATGACTTATATTATCCCTATCCTAACATTAGCATAATGATTACTTAAAATCCTGAATGGAAAAAAGAAAATCTCACCCACATGAATACTTTCAGATTGCCTTTTTGTTAACTTTTATGTGTCCATTTGGTAAAGAGATTAGTTGTTGTTATCTCATGGAAATTAACTAAAGGATTCATTTCTAGTAGTCAGCAACGACGTTGATGACTGGATGAGCGTAACGAACGAGAGAGTGGTGGTAAAATTGACTAAGTAACAAAAAGTTAGAAATCTAATGCATTATGAAGATTTAAATGTTATACCAAAAATGCATTGATATATAAATAATATATTTCTCCTTTTAGATAAAACATGCCATTTTTGCAATAGAAAAAGTTATTAATACATATCCATCAAAATTAAAGAGTTGGATAGTTTTTTGCAATAAAAAGGAAAAATATTGTAAGTATCTTACCTAATTTAGTCTTATAAAATATGACTCTTTCTTTGAAACACCATATGTATATATATATATATATATATATATATATATAATATCACAAACCAAGCCAAAAAAAAAAAAAAAAAAAAAGAGAGAGAGAAAGAAAAGGATTAAAGAAGAAGAAACCATGTCAAAGATTAACATTCTCGTCGTTGGAGCACTTTTACTTAGCTTCATGGTTATAGCTTCAGTGGCTCGTCCCGACTCGACTCTCCAGAACAAATCTATTGTAACTACTCATTCTCTTGGGAAAACCCAAAATATTTTTGTTGAATGTTTATATCTAGGAGGATATTTTAATGCATTATATTCTTTTTACCATAAGGTTGATTTATAAAATTTCTTTTAATTGTATATATGAAGGAGATGGAGAAGAAATGTGAAACGGAGAAGTGTTTGATGAAATCAACTTTGGATGCTCACCTCGATTACATCTATACCCAACCAACTCCTCCTAAACCGCATGCAGCTAACGTCAGTCTTTAATTATACCCAACTTCTTTATCAATACACCTAAATTGCTCATGGAACATAATGAACCCTTGAAGGACATAAATTAGAATTAAGTAATTAAATTTATTTTATTTGGTTGTAGGAGATGGAGAAGAAGTGTGAAACTGAGGATTGTTTGATGAAAACGACGTCGGATGCTCACCTCGATTACATCTACACCCAAACAATTCCTTCTAAACCGCAAGCACTTAAATCCAATCCTTAATTAAGTATATACAATCAGTATTTCATATGTTATGTTATGTTGGGATATAATATCCTTCTCTATGAGCTAATGTTCTAATAAAGACTTAAATCAGTGAAATAATATTATGTGACATTGGTGCACACAAAAAAAAATTATGGGACATTGTGTTATTTCTATTATACGTCCTTGACCATAATATAGAGCTTATTCTTTTGTGTTAGTGTCATCTTGATTCCCAAGTGAAAACTCACTAACAAAGAGAGGCAAGGTTCCATAGGGCTTATGAGTAATGGGTCCGAGTTTGGGTAGGATCCGATCGGATTCGGGTTTTTGGATTTATGAATTTGATATCCAATATGGTAATTGTAAAACATTCAGTTTGGTTCTTGTTGGATTCGATCGGTTCGGAAGACAAATATTAAAAAAAAAAGAAATTGGATATTTTAGTTATTTAAGTATAAAACTAAATGATATATTCGGATTTATAATTTTAATTTTGGATAATTAGATTATATTAAGGCTAAATATCGTTGGTTTTTTGGATATTTAATGTTTAGGTATTTAGTTACTTGCTTGGGTATCAGATTGCATCTGGATATTACCCTATACCCACGAATAGGACTATTAAGACTCAATAAGATGGTCATACTTATACCCTATCTAATCCAGTTTTTATATATCGTTCTAGGTTAGGTTTTTGGATCCAACTTTTTTGCTCAGTTCTAGTTTTTTTTTATTAATTTTGAATTTTTGGGACGTTTTATTAATTTTGAATTTTTGGGACGTTACATTTTTATATTAATGAATTATAACAATGAATAATATAGTTGCAACTAGGAACAGCGGAATCTACACCTATTTGCATCCATAACATTTGCAAACTGGTTTTGACCGCTCAATTTCACATTTGCCGCTGCTATAAACACCAGCAAGGGTGCAGTCTTGTGTGCATATACTATCAATACAAAAATCAGGTGACACGTATGCGACTCGACCCTCATTACATGGCGGCTGCTGAGTCTTTACTCTTGATATTCCTACTGCATTATATAAAGAAACATTCAAACCCCTTTATCATAATTTTATATACTTAAAATATTCAAAATTATATATATATATATATATTGAAAATTATTTGGGTTTTGATAGATAAACTTTAGGTTTAAGATTTTAAAACATATACTTAAGCAAAAAATTAATATCTAGAAAACAATATTTTTATTTTATGTATATTATGTATAAAATAAAATTTACTTGAAAAGAATACACACTAGTCGAAATATAAAACACATATCAATATACAGTACGTTGACCAAAAACAAAAATCATATACAGTACCTGTCAATATCAAGAAAATCACCAGATAAGTGATGAAACCAATGGCATGTACACCTTTAGCCATTTTCACTGTCAACTTCTTCTTGTTTCGTTCTTTTTGATGGAATATATATTACATATGTACACAGTCACCTATTGCTGTATATAAAGATCGTTTCTTCTAAAAGTAGAAAGAAAATATTCAATAGTATTAAGAATATATATTACATATGTACAAATTTGTTAAGAACGAAGAAAAATTAGAGGTTAGCTAGATTTGATGACCGCGTCAAGATTTATGACCACATCTATATATATATATTTTTGGAGATATTTATAAAATAAATCTTGAAGTTGACACTTATTTACATGCATATCATTAGTATTAAATAATTAATTTAATAAATAAATTAACTCTACTTATATTTGATTTTTTATAGAAACTAAATATTTTAAAAGATAACAAACATAATTGTAAATATATACAGATTTTATTTCCTTATTTATAAAGAGGTGAGTGAAAGGTATTTTTCTTTAAAAATTTGAAAAACTGATTTGATAAATAGTAACTTTTAGCTTCACATACTATATTTTATTTTCATCAGTTTCGTATGATGAGTTTTTGCAGATTAAAAATCTTTGAACATGTTGCGTGATTCGCCTAGCATGGCGGATTTGGACTATAGAACTAACACTAAAACTATTAGTTTATTTCATATACTATAGATTTGTAGTTATAGTTTAGAAAATTAACTTATAAATTATTTAGTATATGAACTACAAAATATTACACATACTGCAACACATTCTTAATATTCCAAAAAAAAAAAAATTGTATACACATAAAAATATACACTAACAATACCATATAGGCATATGTCTCTGTTTAATTATAGAAAACAAAACTAAGTGTTTTAAAATTTTATATTCTATCTAATAACAAATTTAATGTAATTAGGTTATAAACTGTATAAAACATAAGAAGAAAAAAAACATTCTAAACAAAATTGTAAATTAATTAGATAAAATTTAATTAATTGGGAATTTAAAAACTAAATAAATTAAAAATTATTATTTAAAATATATTAATTTATAATTTAGTCCCGCGGTGTACCGCGGGTGAAAACTTAGTTAGGTTTAAAATGGTAACATATATTGTGTGGAATTGAAGATTTTTTGAGGAATTTGGAGGGGAAAAAATGTTACATCATTCAAAATTTGAACAATTCTTGAGGAATTGGTGGAAGTTTTCTTTTCATGAGTGTTTAGATATTACTATATTAGTCTTTTTCCTTTTTTAGTTTTAATTTAAAAACTAATTACTATTGAAACTTAAAAAACAATTTTAATAGTAAATGTTTTTAGTAAAATATTTGTGAAGTGTAGATAAAATATAATAATATTGTTTTGTCAACATCTTCTCCAAAACCGCATGCGGCTAAACTCAATTCTTAATTATATACTCAACTTCATTATCAAATACACCTAAAATGCTCATGGAACATAGTGAACGTTTGAAGGAAATAGTTTAGAACTTAATAAATTTTACTTGATTTGGTAGAAAAAGTTGGAGAAGAAGTATAAACCTAAGGATTGTTTGATAAAACGACGTCGGATACTCACCTCGATTACATCTATTAGACTATTATAGCTGACATATGTGTATTTGATAAGATTTATTAGATTGTTTGATAAAACGACTGTCGCTGATCGTTGGCGACAGTCGCTGATCGTTGGCGACAGTCGCTGAAAATTTTAGCGACTGAAAATTACGATCGTTGCGACTGGTCGCTAAACTAGCGACAGGTAAACGAACAACTTTCTGTCGCTGTCGCTCGTTTCTATCGCTGGCGACAGGCAAACCAACAGGCCCTACATCTACACCCAAACATCTTCTCCTAAACCACAATCACTTAAAGTCGATATTTCGTAATAAAATTCTAAAATATTATATTGAGAAAAATTCGTTTTTGATGAATGATGAATTATAACAATGAATAATATTATTACAACTAGGATAAGCCGAATCTACACTTTTTTGCATCCATAACATTTGCAAACTGGTTTTGACCGCTCAATTTTACATTTGCCCATACGATACACACCAGCAAGGGTGCAGTCTTGTGTGCATAGACTGTTACTACAAGGACCAGGTGAAATATATGCGGTTCGACCCTCTTTACATGGCGGCTTCTTAGTCTTTATTCTTGATATTCCTACTGAAGTATATAAGAAACATTCAAATTCCTTTAGGATCATTAGCAAAAATATCCTTTTTACTATGCCTTCTTTCTAAAATATCCTCTTTTATTGTCCATTTTCAATAATACCATTTTCAATATACAAAATAAATAAATTATAAACTCTAAACTCCTCAAAACTATACCCTAAATGTAAAATATAGAATCCAAACCTACAAAAAAAAAAAAAACTAGAAGTTCATTTAACACACTTTTGTGTAAAAGAGAGCAAAAATCAAAATGACAAAAAAAAATGGGTATATTTGAAAAAGAATATCTATAAAAGTGTATTTCTAACCATTTCTCTTCCTTTATTAGAATTTGCATATTATAGCTTTTAATTACATTTTTTACGTTTAGATGATACTTAATCAAAATTACAAATATCTGAAAGCAAAAGATTTTGTTTTTGTAATGAAAAATAAAATTATTACATTTGAAAAGAATGAATACACACACTAGTCGGTAAATAAAACACACATCAATGTATAAATAAATACCTGTCAAAATCAAGAAAATCACTAGATAAGTGATGAAACCAATGGCATGTACACCTTTAGCCATTTTCACTGTTAACTTCTTCTTGTTTCCTTATTTTTCTATGGAATATTTTACATATTGTTACACAATCACCTATTGTTGTATATAAAGATTTTTTCTACTAAAAATAGAAAGAAAATAAAAGATAAGGTAGTCCATAAAAAATGCCTATAAGCTAGTTAAAATGGGGAAAAAGTATAAGATTTGATGACCACATACGTATATTTCCCCATTGTTTCATTACCCGATTTAAGACAGCAGAGGAGAAGATGGTGTCACGAAGGAGATGACTTGTGGAGAAACTGCGTTGGAATGACATGTGACCCGGTTCGCTGATTCTGGAAATAATGTTGATTCATTCAAAACTCGACAGAATCTTAGACATTCAGCGAAATTTTTCTGTGTTAATTACATTCTTCTCGACATTCTCAAGAGCCAAACTGAAATGTACGAACAACAGAGATCCCACTCCTGTCTGGCAATAACTTCTTCATGTAATACTTGGATTTCCTCGAAAGATTAATTCTTTCTCGTCTTGCCTCTGGTATCTTCTCGATTGAACATTCCTGAAACCCGCGTCTCACAAACCAGTCAGCTGTTCTCGTTGTTAGCAGAAAAAGCATCTCAAGTCCGAGAGCTGACGCTTTTTTCTCAATGTAATCTGCAAAAATTTGATAGTCTAAGAAACTGATTTTTCTTTTTAACTGTAGATTGTAAACACAACACTCAAAAGTTTTATGATCATACCGAGCAATTTATCTCCCTGTCCTTGTCCACGGCAATCTGATGAAACCGCAATAGCTGCAACTTCTCCACACTTTTCTTTAAAGAAAGGGAACAAAGCCGCACAAGCGATAATCTGTCCTTCCCTTTCCACAACCACAAATGAATCCAAAGCTCGCAGTAGCTGAACAGACAAAAAAAAAAAAAAAATTATTCCTTGAATCCTAACACCAAAACAATAGACTTAGAACCTAAGGCTAAGGCTATGGGCTAAAAGGCAAACCTCTTCATCAGTTCTGCGAACTAAAGCCCCTGATTCTTCCAGAGGTTTGATTATTTTTCTAATTCCAGTAAGATCTTCCACTTTCGCTTCTCGGGTTCCTTCGTATACATCACTGTGACATTAAGGGCCAATAAGCTTTTGTGAGAAAGATTTAAAACTTTGAATCGTTTGCTATTGAAAACGGTTGTGTATACCTTGCCACCATAGTCCCCATTCCATCTCTTTTGAAAAGCTCCAACAATAGCACTCCGCTTATAGTACCATCCAATAAGTGAACTCTTTTGACACCACCCTTCAACACATCAATACATCAGGAAACTTTGAAGTAAACAAAATAAGCACAAGGGTTAGCTCAGGAAACTTTGAAGTAAACAAAATGAGCACAAGGGTTAGCTCAAGGACTCACTCTGCAGACGAACGCTGCTGCAGCCAGTTCAGAGAGATATCCGTTTAAGCGGCTAAGTCTCTCCTCACCGCCAATAGCAAAACCTCGCTCCCCAGACCACAACCCGTTTCCGTTGTCAAATCCAACACCATTCTGAAAGGTTGGAGTGTGTTTTTCCCAAAATGGTCTCCCATTATAATTGTTGGGAGTTGTGACCATCCCATTGTAACCAAGAGGTTCAGGAAAACTACTTATCCCTCCATCCCCAACAGCCTTCACGTATTTGGCAGCTATCTCGCTTTGTTGTGCCCGTTTTCTGACTAACGTATCTGCTTCCTGAAGAGTCAAGAAGCGAACAAGATGTCCATTCTCATCCCGAACTGGACCGTCCATTATACAAATAAGCTTATCTGCTCCTATAGCTAAAGCACAAGCTGTAGCAACCTCATAGGTACTGCAGTGTAGAAGTAATGTCCAAAATAACAGAGTGAGATAACTAATACCTTCAAGGTTTTAAGATGTATAAATTTTACTAATAAAGAGAGCATACTTGCAATTTAAGACTTCTCCGGAACTGGAATGGCCCAAGTTCCTCAGTAAAACTACAGAACCACCATCAAGCCTCTCACGAATCCGATCGACATCTATCTTCTTCACTAAACCAGTAGCTCCAAAATCAACACCATCAACAACACCTCTTCTCTGCCATGCCAAATTAATCAGATCCAAAATGAAAAGAATCAACATTCAAAGTTTCAAACTAACATCTTAAAAAAGTTGAAAACTCACCTTTGCTGCAAAGAAGTTACCAGTGTCAACCCTTACACCCGTTTCATGCAAACGACTATTATCACCATGTCGGCGTATATTGTAAATGGAAGGTCCAGGAGATAGTTTGGCCTCAATCATTACAGATATGGCTCCCGCAGCTTCCTTGGCAGCCTGCAGAGATGCTGAGTCTGTAACTCTGTAACGACCCACATATGTTGGCTCGCGTCCTGCAACTCATACACCTTAGGCTCCATCTGAACAAGCTCAAAGATTCAATTTTTCTAAAATCACTAACATCTTATACATCTAAACAAACCTAGAAAAGATAACTATAAGTGACTGAGAGGATTCAGAACAGGCAAACACAGGGGACAAGCCAATAAGAAGATAAGTAGCAAGACTAATCATCTAACCTCTCTCAGCTAGAAGCTGGTCAATTTGCACTTGAGTTCCAGGAACTAGAACAAACCTTATCCCCAAGTGATGAAGAAATGCTATGTCCTGCACATATGTCAGTCAAAATGATTTCACTTTAAACTCCTCTGCACACACAAAAAAAAAAGTGAAAATCTGAAGTAAATTAATCATAAACTAGCTTAATAAGACGAACTTTAAAAGCAAGACAAACAATCAAACACCTTGCGTGCATAAAACCAAAAACACTTAGAAAAGAGAGATAAAAGGAAACAAAGTAGGTGCCTTTAAAACGAGATCACAATAAGGGCCGTCTAAGACATCTCCAGAGATAGTAACAACAAAGGTACAGCCACGATGAGCCCATAGATAAGGCCAAGCTTCACGAAACCACCGCACGAACTGCTTATCACCGACGAAATTCTCACCAGTTTCCGCGTAATCAACCATATTGCATTTCGCCGCCGTTACTGCCGGAGAAAACGGAAGCTTTACCAATTGACGATTAGTGTTTAGCTTCTTCTTACTCGGGGCGAAGAAGAAAGCAAAATCCTTTCTTGTTTGTTGAGGGCATCGGAAAGGAAGGTAAGAGGTAGAAGATGATACCACCATAGCTCCTCGCTCCGTCATATTCCGGTGAAAATTTTTACAGAATGAGAGCAAACAATGGTGGATTGATCGGTGGAGGAAGAAGACGAAGAAGAAGAAGAAAAGGTTTTGGAAGGAATCATCAAAACGTTGACAGGTGCATTAATCTCGGTTATTGAACCGATTGAAAATGGTTTAAACCGGTTTGTTTTTATACTTCTGAACCGGTAGTTGCATCAGTCTCTGTCAGGGGGATAGTGAGAGTTTCGTAACAAGACAAGAAATGCAATAGATGCTGATTTGAATTATTACTATTTCCTGATTGGTTGGTTACGTAAAGTTTGTGAAATGCATTGCAAACGTGTTATTATAATTTATATGATTTGTCTGGTTATATAAAAAAAGAAAGATTTTTCAACAAAGACAATAGTAGTAAGCTAGTAACTGTAGCATGCACATTATAAGTTTTTGTTTTTTCTTCACTTGAATTGTTGAATTTTTTTTTTTTTTCATAACATCACTTGAATTATTGATCAAACATATAATTTTTGCCTTTTATGTGACATGTTTTACCATATCTCTTCCATTTTATAATTTTTTGAAGATTTGTTTGTTTTTGAATTGTGTTTTTATAAAGTTTCTATGTACAAATCATTTCTTCTAGTGTATCTTTTCATTATTCTTTTTAATTGTTTGTAGGATTACTTTTTACCTTTTAGTTAGATATTACGTAAGACTGTATGTAAAAAACAAAAATCTCAGCGTTTCGCCGCGTTTTTCACCAAATCTATAGGTCGAAAAATGGACAGGGTATTTTATCTATGTATATAAGTAAAATATTACTTTTTATGAAATTAACAATTCTTTATTTCATTTAGTTCATATCATTGATCACGGGCGTTTTGTGGTTTTGGAATCTTGTAGTAGTGTGAAAAAAAAAAAAAAAAAAAGAGTAAATGGTAATGAACCTTGAGAATGCCGTCAAGGGTCGAACCGGAGTCAAGTATTTCAGCCGATAACATAACGACAAATATGCTGTCTCTATGTAGATTCACGTACGGATGAGCCTCCCTGAGGACCGCCACTAGCTCAGCTTCCTCCGCGGTGACAACCCTACCGGAATCTCCAAAATTGGTTTGGCTCTTTGTTTCCCCACCGTTAACGGTTGTCCAGTTTCCTCGTTGCTGCTTCGTCGAAGAAGACACGTGACTGTGTCTCATTTGCTTCGGCCATCCCCACGAACCGGGCGGCTTACATCGCAAACCAGAGTTTTCCAAAACTTCGCCGCAGATGAGTGAGCCAACCCACGGTGGTCGGGATATGCAAGACGCCATTTTTTTTTTCTTTTGTAGAAAGATCAAAAGAAAATGATAGATGTGATGACTTGGTACCGAAAAAAAGTTGGATTCTCTTTTGTTTGTCTAGTTCCGTAGACTCTTGTAATCTTATTATATACACATGAATATGTTAATTATTTGATTTTTAATATTTTACTTGAATTAACCACGTTTTTATTTGTTGTAATATTTAGACTAATATTAATATTATGTTAATTATTTGATTTTAACTATTCTATGTGAATTAGCCACGTTTTTTTATATTAGTTTAAATTAACGATTTTAGAAGTTGTGCTAGAAACAAAAGATTTGTAAAATATTTACCAAAAACAAAGAATAATAATTTACCTATAAACATAAGGAATTTGAGCATATGTCTTATTATATAAAGATGTTTATTAAGTGGTATCTTATATCAAATCAAAATCTTGAGAACGGTAGAAAATTATGAATACCAAAAAACAGTTACAACCCATGAGACATCATAAAACCTTGCTAGCAAAAGAAAACGGGGTATCATGAGTGACATTAGAAAACCACGATCTTTATAAAAATGTAGCATACAATATGTTTCTTTCTATGGATTAAGTTCAATACATGTTTTATTTTAAATATTTTAATACATGTAGTAATATGCGAAACCTAAAATAAATAGAAAAAATTTAAATATTAATATGTATCATTTTTATAAAATCCATTTAAGAATATTAGTAATATTTTTTATGTTTAATTTTATAATTTCAACACATGTATTTTTGTAATGCATATGTTAAAACATAATATATTTCGAAATATATTATAATTTATAGAAATGAATCTTCAGTTATTTGATGAGAATGTCTCTATATCTGTATATATATTTTTATTTTATAAATTTCACTCATTTAAAACTGATTATGACATGAGGTAAATTTAGTAATTATGAGATAACAACATTTTTTGAGTGTTACAAGATAAAACCTAAAAACATGTATATTACTACTTAATTATTTTTAATAATGTTTTTAAATTTTTACCCGCCTAATATCGCAGGCCTTATCTAGTAAATCAATAAAAAAATAGTGATTAGATAAAAATAAAGGGATATGGAAAAATGAGATTTTTATGAGATAATGTATAATGAGAGCGATGTGGGATTCAATTTGGATGGTTCTTGACTTAATTATTGTGGTAATGGGTGTCTATTTGAAAGCGATCGAGATGATTAGATTAAACTCGAACCTCATATTTATTTTTCCAGCCATCGGATAATTATAGAATTCTGTGGAAGTTACATCCCGGTATTTAAGTCCATGTATGTTTATATTTTATATGGTGAATTTGTATTAGTCTAAAATGATTTTGGTACCTTTTTGTCTAATATTGGAGAAAATGTTATATGGTCCACTGTACTATAGAAACTGCATTACAAACAACAAATCATTCTACATCCACAGGTGGGATTACAAGATATAAGTACATAAGATGAAGATTTAGAAGAAACAAAAAAAGCGAGAGAACTGTAATTAGTAAAGACGTAGTATCTTATGTGCTTTTAGCAGCCCCCAACATTGGAAAATTAGAAATAGCTATTGTGGTTGGGATGCTTGAACTTCAAACCATCGGCGTGGTGAGTTTTGAACTTGTGTGAACCGGTACGGTGTAGTGTAAAGAGTGTAAAGAGAAGGTCATGTTTTGAAGTCCGAACGGCCTTTGTCAATGAACCATGTCATTTGAGAAGTGGAGAGCTAGCATCATTGATGCGGGAGTGCCTTGAGCATTTTTATTTATTTGTATATACTGTATATGTAAGTCATTGAGCTAGTTACCCTAGTTTAACTATAATGCACCAACTTAAAGGTAAATAATTGAGTCACAAATTGCAATCATATGCCTATGAGTTAACAGTTATGATATAGAATATATCTACCAATTTTTCCTATCAGGAAATTAATATTCCAAAAGATGTAAAGTGAAAAAGAGTTAAAACATTCAAAGCCAATTGTATAATTTTGAGTATTAAACCTGGGATCTCGTAACAAAATGAAGAATCCAGGCTTCTTAACAAAACAAAGCTGGTCCTATTTTGAAAATGAACGATTTGAGGCTTGGTAATATAGGGGACAAATCTTGCCATAATGCCATAAGACCCATGTAAACAACTATCTTTTGGTGTCCACCATAACTTATCAACTCGTTATAGCAACGACATAAATTTCTAGTGTTATGTCTTCCGCGTTCCCAAGATGTGTTTTAACATAGGTGATCTTCCTTTGGCAGTCGCACAGTCGCATACCTCATGCGACTGCTGCGATTGAAATTAAGTTGTTCGTTTGACAATCGCAGGACCCTGCGACGAAACGTTCTGCGATCAATCCCTACGACTGCGACTAAATTTTTTTCTCACAAAAAAAAAATTATTGACGTGACTTTTTAAATTGCAATTGGTCGCGCGATTGCTAAATAAACAACATCTCGCGATTTTAAATTGTAGGTGTAATCGCTGTTGCTATTGCAATTACCGAACGAACATGGCCATAGTCATCATGATCACCCATCAAAGACATAATGCTAAGATAGCTTGAGAGGATGTTTGTTTACCTAAATCAGAGGGTGGTTTCGGTATCTATCAGCTTCGATACATATGAAACCGCTGTTATATAAAAGTTAACACATGTAGTCACATTTCGAATCAAAACCTAGTAGGTTTGCGACTTTTTTTTAAATGTTTAAAGATATTACAAGCCATAAATGGAAAAAAATAATTTACAAAGAAGTTCATTCTCATGGCCGCACACTAGATTTTAGACATTGAAATCTCAACTAAAAGAAAATCATTGAACAACAAAAAAAAAACAATGAGAAATCACTTTAGTATATATATCTCATATACATGAAAAAAATAATGATGCGGAATAAACTAGTTTACTGTCTCGTTCATCAAACATCAACATGATCTAATCCTTATGATTAGTTTATGGTTTTTAAAATCTTCCTTTGCTTAATTAATCATCTTATTCTACCATTATGTAAAATAGTCATCGAAAAACATTTATGGAACGTTTATGAAACAAAATATATATCTAAACTAATATTCCCTCCGTTAAAAATTATTTGTCATTTAAGGTTTTTTCACACGAAAACAATTCAATTTTCTATTTGATCCCTTCTTTAATACATTGGTCAAAGCATTAAAATAGTTAAGATAAAATTGATATTTTTACCAAACATATGCATTGAAAATCAAAACTTTTACTCTAGAATGACAACTAGAAGAAACTAGTGAGAGTATAACGAATTTAAGAAAGACATATATAAGCCTTGTTCGGAACGTTGTAGCTAACAACCCGAAGCTGCACAAAATAATAGTTTCAGTGTAGTTGCTAGTTTCTTCTTCCGAAAAGGTGCTCCCGACGACGTCAAGGCCATAGTATTCTCCATGTGATCTGGCTCACAAAAGATACGAACTCCGTGTCCGCCGTATTGCTCTCTTATTACCAAGTTCGTTTTGATTTCAACTGTTATAGTCTTGTTTTTCTTAAGATCATAATAGTCTGCCCATAACGTTTCATCAGAATAAGGATGAATCCACTTGGTTTTGGACATTATCACAATCTCACCATTACGAGTGACACCAGCGACATAACTTAGTCGAGAAGGAGTTATGGACAATGTAATCTTTGACCATTCTTGTTTCCCCATATGATCTTCCATAATCCACATCTCTGCACTAACGTTCTTTTCATAACTTATATGTATGCATCCTAGTTTCCCTTGGTAGTTTACTGGTGTGATCGAACTCCAAGACTGATTCAGCAAAGTTTCCGGCATCTGGATACAATCAAATCTCTCGAATCTAACGTCAAACGTCCCTAATACATTTCTTACTGATCTGTAATAGATAATCCCATTGATGCATACACTACGTTCACTAGTACACCTAGGAGTGAAATTGTCTTTGATGTTAATGTTTCTCCATTGCTGCTCCTTTGGACCTCCCAATGTGAAAACTTGACAAGTATATTCCGGCTCTACATTATACACTCTCACCAAGGAAAACACTTTGTATTGATTCTCAACTGGATCATACCCAAACAATCCATCAACAAAGGTCATTCCATCGTATACGACTTTGGGTAATAAAAGAGATTGTTTCGTGGTAGGGTTGTATATAGCAAACTGCTTTGAATTTGACAAACAACAGATTAACCCATTGACATATTGATATAAACGGCAATTAAACCCACAAGATATCTCACGCTCTTTGTCAGCGGATATGAATGTTTGGTTAGTGTTTGGATCAGGATAAGTATACGAGGAGAAATATAAACATTGGGACAACAAGTCAGGCTGGAAGACAAGGAGTAGTCGCGGCTGCGTCAAATTCCGAGTCTTGATCAAGTCCGTAATAACAGATGACCATAGCTTCGAAACACATTGGAACCTAGCTAATGACTTCACCGGAAGTTTCGAGAGTATATCGACTGTTAATACATCCAAAGGGATAGGGATTGCATCTTCTGACAACTTTTTTACGCGGCGACGTTGTAGTTTAGCTCGTAAGGACCTCTGGCTAATCTTCTCTTCACGTCCTCCCTTCATGATGTTCATTTTCTTCAATTTTGTGATTTCTTAACGAAGAAAATATAAAAGCTATACCTAGATTCTCATACAAACCTTAATTAGGGCATAAGCTAAACCTTTAACGCGAGTCGCGAGACCTCAAAAAATCAAGTTCGTTCTTCTCTCTTGCTCTATATATATATATATTTTTTGGTGTCTTAATCATTGTAGAAGTTTTCCTTTTTATAGTTAGAATTTCCATCATATAAACTAGATACTTTACAATTTTAAACTTTGAGATTTTCCTATTTTCCTTTTAAGCTTTTTTTCTTTAACATATAATATTTATATGTAACCATATATATATATATATATATATATATATATATATGTTTTTTTTGGTAAATAGAAAATTGAAGGTTGAATTTTTATTTCATAAAGCTTTGCAAAAATTAACATTTACAAACGCATTTTTATTGTTCATGGTTCTTCACTTCTTTGCTTCTTAATTTTCATCATGACGTACACGGTACACGGTTTCAGAGGTTGTCACTTGTGAGGTTTTCTCATCGTTTACTTTGCGTCTTCTCTTCATGGTGTACGTATATATCTTTTTGGTATTCTTATGATCAAACCGTAAACCTATTGATTGCCTCTGGTTTTCAAAGCAAAAAAAAATTTCCACTTAGTTTTGACTATGTGTACAGTATTTATTCTGGTTCATGACGCTCCTTGCAAGAAGTGACTTTTACAAAACGCATTTTATTCTCCACAGTATGTTTACGTTTACTTTGCTTCTTGGAATTCATCATGACGTACACGGTTTCAGAGGTTGTGAGGTTTTCTCATCCTTTTCGTTCACTTTGATCTTCATGTTGTATATGTATTTTTTTGGTACATCATGACCAAACCGTAGACGTATTCATTAGCGTTTAGTTTAAAAACTGTTGAGTGAACATATATAGTTAAAAAGGAGGAAAATGTTAGGGTAACTTGGATGAGCTTAAAATAAAAGGAGATCACAAATCTGTCTATACTAATTGTATAACAACCACTATGATACATGTTTTAACAGCTGAAGTTGTTGACTGTATATACATGTATCTCTTTTAGAAGATTTGAGGAGAAAAAAATCATATTTTGGAGATATTATATAGAGAGAAATCACGAAGGAAAATTACTTATGAAGATATTCGGAAAAATGGGATACATAAACTAGAGTTTGACAAGGATAAACAAGAAAAAAAAAAAAAAAAAAAAAAATCCCTTTTTCCTGTGGAAGTAGAAAACATTTTCAAATGTGATTTGAAAGCTTATTTGTTACTTGAGAGAGTAATGTGCACTTTTTAGTTGAAGATGCATGAGTAGGAAAAGAAAAAAGGAAAAAACAGAATTTATTTTTATGTTGCGTTGTTCGTATTGTGTTTTTGGAGCTTTAATTTATTTTGGTTGTGCAAGGGAGCATGTCGTTATCTTGTGTTTCAGCTGATCAAATTTGTTTATATATTGGTGTTGTCGTTGGTGCCTTGGTACTATTATACCGTTCGTGCATGTCCGATGTTTTCGGAGATTCCACAAGTTTGAAATCTAGGTTCATAGAGACTTTTTTTTTTTTTTTGAAAAAGAAAATAAAAGGTTCATAGTTACGTTTTATCTTAAAGTTAGTCTATCTTGTAGAATTTAAGCTATATAAAATATGGCGGTAAATCAAAATACATCTTATCTTGTCTCACATGTATTTATGACATGTTTTAGTAAAACGTATTTTCCAATATTTTTCATTTATAATTATCCTTTCTGATGTTTTGACAAAACAAATTAAAGCTTCTTATCCGAAGTTCTTAATCAGAACATACAGATCCATATCAAAATTGATTTACCAATGTCCGGTAAATGCAACACTCCCCTAGTGTAAAACATTTCCAACAACCTCTTGTGTTAAGTTCACTAACCAACCACCCATTGTGGTACATCCACGCAGTAATATCCAACTGCATATTTATAGTAGATGTAACGGCCGTGTTCTTTTTCAAGTCGCTCATCCAGCGATCGCGACAGACGAAAACGATAACGGCAATAGAAATTAAAAATCAAAACAACAACAACAACGAAAAAAGATGATGGGACATGTGTATTTCAGTGAGAAAAATGTCGCTGAAAAAAAAAAGGGATCGCCGGTTTTTTCAGGAGCTGTCACGAAAGCTCATTTTAACAATACGGCGACTCTTCTCCACAATAACAACGACTCTTTTTCACAACAATAAGACTCTTCTTGACTATTTTATATGTCGTTGTCGCTCCTCCAGCAGACTTGAAAAAGAACAGGATCTAGTCTACAATCATTTAGCATCTTTTCTATTTCTATGAAGTATAAAAAAGTACCAAGGCTTTTAAAGTTGCTAGTAATTGATAGCTCTGTTAGTTAATAATTGTCACCGACGTATTCTTTAACTTATTTTAACTATCAACATCAGGATCTGTTTTCTCAAGCGCCATGACATATGAATAAAGGTTTACAGTTTTACTCAACTCTGTAAAATGCATGTCGGTATGTATAAAGCTTTTCATGTTGTGTTTAATTTAACCTTAGGGTATACGAAATAAATTAATCATATCATGGCTCCGTATATAGTGCCTCCTCATTAATTGTGTGATGGGCACAAAAAGGTGCGCTCTTCGTGACTTATCTATGAGCTACTCGGTCATAAACTAATGTTTTTATTCAGTATTTTTGGTCCATTACAATATACTACCTATACCTTTGTTTTTTTATATAAATTAAACTCAATTTTTCAACAATTTAAGCAAGAAATTGCGGGTGTAATCTTGCTGCATCCTAAATTATCGCAGCAAACTCACGTGCCCTTGCTTTAACCGGACACCGACACGTAACCACCAACACCAATCCTATTTTAACAGTGTCGGTGAACCGACCCGGTCCGTTGTTCAAGTTTACTGTACTACGGTTTTACAAAAGCACTATCACATGTCATTCTGACAAAATAAAAACCTTATCTCTTGCATAAAACCTACCAAATTATTTCATCTTTTTTGGCATTTTAAACCTACCAATCAAAACACGAAAACTATCAAGTGAGTACATTACATTTATAATTTTCAATTTTTTGACTATATTTTAAAATTTTCAATTTACTAACATTTAAAGTAAAATATATCAATCGAGTGATTAAATATCACATTTATATTGAAAAAAAATATAAGTTTATTTCCTTTTATACAACAAAAAGTCCCCCAAATTTTATTTTTTTTGATTATTTATGTATGTATCATCATCATCTCTAAGATTTTTCTAAGGTAAATGGTGTCGCCTGAGACATCATCATCATCACAACATTATTACAAAACATCATCACCGATGGCAAAATACGCCGGAACAAGAACAAAACCAGTGATATGTTTCTCCGACGTGGTTCTTTTCCTCGGCGGAGCTTTCATGTCACTAATCCTCGTCTGGTCATTCTTCTCCTTCTCTTCAATCTCCCCAAATCTCACCGTCAAAACCGATGACTCCTCCTCCTCCACCAAATGTTACCAAGGAATCGATACGAACCACGACCCAACCGATCCGGTTTACTACGACGACCCGGATCTATCTTACACAATCGAAAAACCGGTTAAGAACTGGGACGAGAAACGGAGGCGGTGGCTTAATCTACACCCTTCGTTTATCCCCGGAGCTGAGAATCGTACGGTTATGGTAACGGGATCGCAATCTTCGCCGTGTAAGAACCCGATCGGAGACCATTTGCTGCTTCGGTTCTTCAAGAACAAAGTCGATTACTGTCGGATCCATGGCCATGATATATTCTACAGCAACGCTCTTCTTCACCCGAAGATGAATTCGTATTGGGCGAAGCTTCCGGCGGTTAAAGCGGCGATGATTGCTCATCCCGAGGCGGAGTGGATCTGGTGGGTTGATTCTGATGCTTTGTTTACCGATATGGATTTTTCTCCGCCGTGGAGAACGTATAAGGACCATAACCTCGTTGTTCATGGTTGGCCTGGAGTGATTTATAATGACCGGAGCTGGACGGCGTTAAACGCCGGCTTTTTTCTTATTAGGAATTGTCAGTGGTCTATGGAGCTCATTGACACGTGGACAGGTATGGGCCCTTTGATTAAAGTTATGTTTTGTTTTGTTGGTCTTGGACTCCGGACCGTCATAAACCCTAATAACTCCGGTTTGGTTTATAAAATAGTACAAATTTTGGTTTAATTTAGTATTACGATACAATTTTTGGTATTTTATATTAAATTTCAATACAGCTTGGTTTTCAGTAATTTCGATTCAATTATATTGAAAACTATGAGAACATTTTGGTAATTTCGGTTTAAATTCAGTTGACTCTTAACCGAACCAGTTACCCGATTTTATGATTTGTCTTACTGGTTAGATTTACAGAGTATGAATATGGTTAATGGCTGAATGGCACATTTCGGTATATTTCAATAATTTCACTTTAATTTTTAAATTATAACAATTTCTTTGGTAATTTCGGTTTAATTTCAGTAAACTTCTGTTATATTATGAAATTTTTTTGGTAATTTCGTTAATTTACAGTTAAATTTAAGCTCGGTTTAGTGGTTTTTAACCGAGTTTTCTTATGTTTTTTTTTTACTCTTGCTGATGGTTGGTATTAAAGTGTAAATTAAAACGGAATTCAGTTAACAAGGTTCGATTCGGTTTGGTTAACTTGGTTTGAGTATATTTCTTTGCAGGTATGGGACCAGTGAGTCCGGAGTATGCAAAATGGGGACAGATCCAACGGTCAATATTTAAAGACAAGCTATTCCCAGAGTCAGATGATCAAACGGCTCTGATTTACTTATTGTACAAACACAGAGAAGTGTACTATCCCAAGATATACCTCGAAGGAGACTTTTATTTCGAAGGGTACTGGTTAGAGATCGTACCGGGTTTCGCCAACGTAACGGAACGGTACCTCGAGATGGAACGAGAAGACGCCACGTTGCGTAGACGACACGCCGAGAAAGTGAGCGAGCGATACGCTGCGTTTCGGGAGAAACGGTTTTTGAAAGGAGAAAGAGGCGGGAAAGGTAGCAAACGGAGGCCGTTCGTGACGCATTTCACGGGGTGTCAGCCTTGTAGTGGTGACCATAACAAGATGTACGATGGTGACACGTGTTGGAATGGGATGATCAAAGCCATTAATTTCGCTGATAATCAAGTGATGCGTAAGTATGGTTTCGTACACTCGGATCTAGGCAAGACTTCCCCTCTTCAACCTGTACCGTTTGATTATCCTGATGAGCCTTGGTGATTTTTATTAGGTTTTTTTTTAAATATTGTGTGTTTTTGCTTTTGTTTTTTTATATATTAGATGTGCTTTTATAATGAGATTATTATTATAATGAAATCCATGAATTTGAAAGGTCTATAATGCGAAATCTTTTGAAATAATTTAATGATTCTTGGTTTAGGGAAAAAGTTTAAAGAGCTTTGACAGAAATGCGATTATTGTAATTTGTAGGGCATATAGCATAAAGAAAACAATAATGGCTATGAATGGCTGCTGGTTTTTAATTGGTTTTTAGATTTTGGTTTTTAGCTTTTGGATTTTGGTTTTTGATTTTTTTAGTTTTTGATTTTTGCTGTAGATTTTAGTTTTTGCAAAATCTTGAATGGTGACTTGATTAGTTTTTGGTTTTTATGTATAATAATTATTTTAAAAATAATAAAATAATGATTATAATTTTTATTAAAAAAATAAAAAAATACAATGATGCAGAAAAAAAACATACGTTTATTGCATATAGAAAACACATTACTGCAAAATTACTATCATCATCATCGAGAACTCCATAATGAAATTAGAATAAATATATATTAGAAAAAGAAAAAAAGAAAAAAAGAAAAAGTCACGTTGAAAAACCCACAAAATGTGGTTTTTAGATTTTATGAACAAATGGCTAAAATCTTCCAAAATCTGGTTTTCCTAAATACTAGGAAATCTACTTTTCTTAAAATCTTGAATGGCATAGAAAGTTGATTTTACAGAATCTAAAGCCAAAAACTGCACCAAAATCAGGTGCCATTCAAGGCCAATGTCTTTTCTCTTTTCGATAGAGTAATTCATCAATTCATCATGGGTGACTATCTAGATTTTTGTCTTTTAATTCTATAAAATATCTATGTATTTAGTGAGTACTCCGATAGGCCTTCGTGTTTGCCAGTGAATAGGTTTCAAAATTTTGGGGGAAAAAATATGTAGATTTGTTTGAAGTCCAGCCTCAAGAAAAAATAATGTTTATAACTTATAAGCCATAAGACTCTTTGGTATATAGTGCTTATAAGATATAAATGCATATTCTTCTTCTTCCTACTCAAATCCCAATTTCTCATAACAACCCAAAATCCAAACGAACAAAATTAACAACAATCAAACATATACCAATCTTTGCAAGGTGGGCTTGAGAAAATAAGTACATTTTTTACGTAAATCTAAACCAAGTGAAAATTTTATTTAGCTATTTTTTTTGTATTACTAAATTTTTCTGTTTTGAAAAAACAAACAAATAAAAATCTGGATTAACGAGCAATTTTTTAAGTTGGTAACTTCATAAACTAAAAATAAAAATAAAACTCCATAAATTAATTCAAATTTTATCTCTTCCTTTCTTACTCTTTTTGGATCGAAATTATATCTTTTTAAATGATTTTTTTTTTTTTTTCTTCCTCTATCCGTTTTTTTTTTTAACTTTGAAAAATATCTAGAAACTTGATAACGTTCACATCATCTCACATGTATTCTCTCCTTCAATGTCTACACCTCTTCAAACCAAGTACACTCTATCTCCCATCACAAACAACATCCCAAGAACAAGAAGCCACCGTCCATGGCTTCTCCATATACGTGTCACCTGCTTGCTTACCCCCACCACCAACTCTCAGCCTACCCATGAGACGAAGCTTGTTGTTAAACAACGTCTTGTGAATCCTGCTCTCTCAACCGATCCCAATCTACAATCCACATGGACTCACCGGCTATGGGTTGCAGCTGGCTGCACTACCGTGTTTGCCTCTTTTGCCAAATCCATCATTGGAGCGTTTGGTTCTAATCTCTGGTTCGAACCAGCTTTAGCCGGTTTTGCCGGGTACATCATAGCAGATCTAGGCTCTGGTGTGTACCACTGGGCCACAGATAACTACGGTGACTCCTCAACGCCTCTAGTAGGAACCCATATCGAAGATTCTCAAGATCACCACAAGTGGCCTTGGACAATCACCAAACGGCAATTTGCAAACAACCTATATCTCCTGGCTCGAGGCACAACCTTGACAGTTCTCCCAATAGATCTTGCATTTGATGACCCTGTGTTTCATGGCTTTGTAAGCACGTTTGCGTTTTGCGTATTGTTTTGTCAGTTGTTCCATGCTTGGGCTCATGGAACCAAGAGCAAGCTTCCACCTCTTGTGGTGTGGTTGCAAGACATTGGGCTGCTCGTTTCACGGACACGTCACGTGAATCATCACCGAGCACCGTATAACAACAATTACTGCGTGGTGAGTGGGGTGTGGAACAAGGTTTTGGATGAAAGCAATGTCTTTGAGGCAATGGAGATGGTGTTGTTTCTCCAACTTGGGGTGAGACCGAGGTCATGGACCGAGCCAAACTCTGTATGGACGGAAGAAACAGAGTTTAATAGATAAGATATTGAGTCTCATCACTTATGGGCATACTCTCTTTACATTATTGCTTTTACCTGACATTTTTGGAAGCAAAAGTTTTGTTTGTTTGTTTAGTTGTGTGGACCTATCGACTCAAGATTCTTTTTTTACTTTCATATTTCTTAAAATTGTTGGAAAAAAATAAAATAAATAAAGATATGTTATAGTATAATGTAATGGGATTATAGCCAAAACCATGTTGATGTAAAATTGTTCTCATTGCTTTTTCACCTAACATTTATTTAGTAAACAAGAAAATAAAAGAGCTAGCACACCCACGTTGACATTTCAAATTCCATGAATCATCCTATCTCGTTCCTATAAACGCACATTTATTTCACTAAAAAAGTCAAAAACCCAAATAAGCCGCAAAAGAAGATTCATACTAAGACGTTGACATATCAATGCCGTCCACACATATATAAATACTTATGTATATACACACAAAGCCATCAAGATAAGACAGACACTTCGCTTCAATTCATTTTTGTTGTTTATTACAAGAAACTTGTGATCGCCATGGAAGCTACTTCACAGCCATGTTTCTCTCAGAACTACCACAACACCTCACTCCATTCGATCCGTAAGCAACCGGCAAAGCCTTGCAAAAAAACTGTAACAGGTTTGGCTCAGCGGATGCATCCTAAAGTTTACAGAGTCGAGCCTGTTAACTTCAAGGAGTTGGTTCAGAGGCTAACTGGTGCACAAGACCATGAGCCAGAGGTGAATCAAGTTGAGTCTAAGCCACTCAAGGTTACCGATGACACTATAACAGCTAAAGACAATCCTTTCGCGTTTGATCTGTCACCTTCATCAGCTCGGTTTTGGGAAGCTTTCCCTCTTCTCAGTCCTGCAAATCTTTCAAGATGGTAGCAAGAACACAAAAAGCTTCCTTTGATATTGTAATTCTTGCCATGTTTTCGGCAATTCTTGATGTTGTTTCCGAAGAATTAGACCTGTAGTGACTTTTTTAACGATCTTTTATCTATAAATACAAAAGGTTACTGTTACATTACCAAACTGACAATTTCACATAACCAATGTCTCAAGATCAACATTTAACTCTCTACTGATCCCAATAGTTTCTCAGCTGCGACATGTGAAGAAGAAGCTCGTCTCTGCCTAAACCGGATACACTACTAGTCAAAATCCAAGGAGGATGCACTTTAAAATTCTCTCTAATGATTTGTTGAAAAGCTTTGATGTTCTCATCAGGTCTTTTCCCTTTTGTTGCTTTCATTTTATCGCATTTCGTAAACACGAAAGTCATCGGTACCTTGAAATCAACCAAAAACAAACAAACAATTAAAACAACTCCTCAAAACATCATTTCACTGAACACACAAACAACAAAGCCAAAAAAATAACCAACAACATACATTGTTGCGACCAAGCCAATTAGCACAATCAAGATCAATCTTCTGAGGAGGAACACTTGCATCGATCAGTAGAAGAACACAAACAAGACTGTCTCTATTCAAAAAGTAACCTTTAGTAAACGCAGACCAATCCGTCTTTGCAGCATCTGATACTTTAGCAAATCTGCACAAATACAGTCTCAATATCAAACAATAACATTGCTTTTGTCTATAACATTGCTTCCATAACTAGTCAAATCCACAAGGCACCAAACCAAATCAGCCAACCGAACCGGACCAAAATTTAGCTATCGTTAACCGGTTCTGTCTAAGCAAAATTACTGAAAAAATGAAACTTTTTTTATGAACACATTCCAAATTCAGACTAATTCTTTGAGGAATTTTCCAAACTGAAACACCAATTCCAAAATTTCCGAACCGAACCAGACCGATGAACCAGAATGCCAAATCCTAGTCTAAAGATTGAATTTTTAGAAGCAGGAGATCAAAATAACATACCCATAACCAGGTAAATCAACAATGTACCAACTCTTATTCACCAAGAAGTGATTTATAAGCTGAGTCTTCCCTATTCCACAAACAAAAAAAATCGAAACTTTCAGAGTTTCAAAACCAACAAATTTGGATTATTTAAAATCAAAATTGAGAGAAAACACAAACCGGGTTTCTTGGAGGTAAGAGCAACTTCCTTCTTACGAACCAAACAATTAATAAGCGAAGACTTGCCAACATTAGACCGACCCAAAATCGCAATCTCAGGACGATCATCTTTAGGACAATCTCTAGCTCGAGCACTACTTTTCACAAACTCAACTTCTTTGATTTGTGAATGACCCGCGAATGGTCCGATTACGATGTTGGAGCCCGGAAGGACCATGTCATCTGTTAACTCCTCGATCTCTACACCAGGAGGTACGAACAAAACAGACTTTGCGAACTTGGCCGCATCTGAAATCGAACGGTTCGTTGTTGTTGTTGTTGTTGGATTGGTCGATGATGATGATGAGATTCGTGGGATGGATATGAGATTCTTTGGGTTACGGAATGATTGGAGAGTGTGAAAGGAGTGAGATTTGGGTATTAATAAAGGAGTGAGATTTATTGTTAAGGATCGATATCGGAGTAGTAGCACCATTTTTATTTTTGTTTGGGCAGAGAGAGAGGTTTGGGTTTAGAATGAAGAAGATAGGGTTTTTGAGTTTGGGAGTCTTCAAAACCAGAAAGGGTCCCTTCTGTCTCAAATGGAGGCTTTCAGTTTTTTTTTTCTTCTTCTTACATTTACTTTGTTTTATAATATTGTTTTAATAAATGAGCCATTTGATAAAGAAAATGCAAAAAAAATCTCTCAGTAATATAAAAACAATTTCATAGTCATATATACATTACATAATGTATTATTACTAGATGATTAGCATGTTATATTATATCAATTCGTCAAATTTATTTATAGTATTCTTTGACAATATCATTTTTTCCTAGTTTTATGAAGGAATTTTATGAAACAGTTGTGTTTAGCAGTCTCGTACGACAATTGGATTAATCAACAACCCAACATGTTTTCTCGATTAAAAAATAATCCACTTACAATATGATGAAGATACTTGAATTTCATGTGTTTTTAATATAAGGTATTACAAATCACTAAGATTTAATCAATTCCTTATTGTCAAACTTCTGAAACATATATACCTTTCTAGTTTATAATAATCACAACCATGGGTCCATAACTATCTTGATGATCTATGTAACAATGACTGATTAAGGATGACATTGACATGAATCACATCACCAAGAGAGCCAATCAGCCAAAAGTTTGTTAGAAATAAATTAGCGAGAATCAAAGATTCTTAATTCTTCTGCTTCTGGGTATAGATGTAATCAGTATGAGCGACCAAAGACCTCCTCATTAAGCAATCTTCGTCGTTGGCACCACAGTTCTCTTCTGCCATTTCATCTAGTTTTCCTTCCATCTTTTTCCCCTGCCATATAAATCATACATTACATTATATTTATTATAATATGTACATGTACATTTTTATCAACGTGTATCTGATATCATACAAACATATATACACCTAAATGAATCTACTAATTAATTGCGCATGCTAAAAATGGCTATAGTATATGCATGTATATATGTTTGCCCTTTGTGTTTTTGTATAGATATATATATGTATGGAAACAGGTTCATGGCATGTGGATCAGACTAACCATGTTACATGGATCCGCGGCAGCAGTCGTGATAGTGACGGTGAAGGTTGGGTCGGGACGGGCAGTGCACATTAGCGTGGAGCAAAGGAGGAGAGCTATCGTGAGCAAGGCGGAGACGTTTGCCATTTTTTCGATATCTTCTTGGAAGGGGGGAGAGATGCTTAAAAGAGAGGAGATGACGGTTTTGGTTTCTTTGAATTCTCAAATTTATAGCAAAATTTCAAAATCTATTTTTGTTCTGTTCATTTATTTATTATATATATAAGCTAAAATGGGGATCTTATCACACGTTGATAACCTCAAATCATCTTCTCTTTTTAGGAGAGTCTAATTTTGGTGGACTTGTTTGACCGATGGAAAATGGAAGTGGAAATTGTATTAAATATTTTCACACTTGTGCATAGTGTTCGTAGTGGATTTGGACCAAACCGATAATTAAGGAAACAAAAAAATAATTTAGTCGCGCCGTGTACGAAACGTGGGATGATAAGTGATCATGCTCCATTTTGTAAAAGCATGTAGAGTCCATTTTAATTTTATTCAAAAGCACCTACCTACACAAGCAAAATATCATTTGACCACATGATATAAACTAATATATACACACACTATAGGTTCCACACGGATGCAATGGATCTAACCCGGGACATATGGTGTAGTCGACATTGCATCCGTGTTAAAAGTACGAATGGTGACAAAAGAACGGATAGCACAAATTTAACAAAAGGATTATACAAATCCGTTGAATAAATTTGTGCAAATAAAACATATATAATCTATGTACAAATTAATATAAGTATAATCAAAATATAATAATCACTTAATTGTGAGTAAATTATAATAACATTTTGAATAAAGTAAAATAAAATGATCGATAAAATTAGAGCGAACAATTTTTAAAAGTTTTTTAATTACATAAAACACACTTTAACACATCAAATATCATGCTTAATGAAAATTATGTGTGAATGACTATTTATTTTTGTAAAAAAAAAAAAAAAAAAAAAAAAAAAAAATCTGTGTAAAAACAGTGACAAAACAAATGTTAAATTTGTGAACGATGAGAACAATCTTACGCACTAGCAAACACGTCCCTACCCGTGTGGTGTGACATGGTGTTGATATCATCCGGTTGGAGCGCACCAAATTTATAAGCGTGTATGGGCGAGAGTATATACAGGTCGGTGTGTGACTTACATATATTTAACCAAACCGTGTCAAAAACAAATCGTCAAAAAAATAAAAATAAAAATTATAATTACATATTGTTGGTTTAAGAGTTATTAAAAACCGTTATCACAGAAAAATGATGCATTATAATTAATTTATTATATTTTCTTGTTATGTGTGAAAAACTTAACTTAGATTAGTTAGGACTTAGGAGTGGTTGCCCAAAAAATACAGATTCATTAGGAGCAATGTATCAAACACAGATCCAAATCGATGTTGATGTTATATATATAGTTCGAGACTGGTTTAGCTTTGGTATACTTCAAATACAATCACCTTATTTTCAAGACTGGTTTAGCCTTTGGTACACTTCAATGTAATACCCCTCTACTTATGTAAACAACTTCCCAATGTTCTCTAGGTTATAGCCATGTACTCTTTGCTTCCTTCAAATTAATGCACCAAAAATTGGAACATGTTTTTAAGATATACTCAAAAATAAAACAAAAGTTCTCTCTTCTCCCCTTTCTCTCTTCCTTCTCTCTAAAAAACCTAAACCTAATTTTTGCGCCGCCGCCTCTTCGGTTGCCCTTCCGGCACTGGAGAAGGCTTTTCTTCTGTCATCGTCATCCTCTGTGAGGTGGTCCTTCGTCTCCGGTCTGGTTCTCTCTTGATGGTGGTTTCCGGTGTTGTCCCGGCGCGTGAAGCGGACTCTTCGTTAGAGGGGTCTGTTAGTGAAGGTTCGAAGGAGTTGCTTGAGGAAGGCTTCTTGTTCGTGGCTGGAGTCGGCAGATCGGGGCTGAAGACTCTGTGTGTTAGGATTCGCCGGTGGGTTCGTTGGCTTCGGTGAGAAGTGAGAGCTGTAGTCTCTCTTTGGTGAGCTCCGGGGGTCAGATCTGGTGTTTCTCTCACTGGATCCTGACTTCTCTCCGTCCAGCCGAGGCGTCACGTTACAGATCGGATTTGGCTTTGACAGGTAGGTTGGGCGGTTCTTCATTGTAGGCCTTGAATCTACAAGGGGAAGGCAGTGGTGGGTGGTTTGCATCTCCGGCAACAGAGGCGTGGTTTTCTCTTCCTCTGATGCAGCTGTGGCTTCGGTTTGGTAGGTCGGGAAGCTTCTAGATCAAGCCGCGTTTGTTCGCGGTGGAGCTTTCCCTTGGTTCACCCTTCCAATAGAAGCTGTGGTTGCGGCGGAAGTCGGAGGAAGACAGGAGGGTAAATGTTGCATCGTTGCGGTGGTTAACCTAGATGTTTCGGCATCCTTAGGGGCTATCATGGGTCCCGGGTTATGGAGGATGGATTGAGCCATCATCTTCTGTAAAACGCCATGATTTTGTGTCCACCAGACCGGATTGAAGCAAATCTACCTTGAAGTTGCGGTGGTCGCCGGAGCTGGAGGAAGCGTGTTAGATCTGAGTGAGCGGGTTGCTAGGCATGGGACCTGACTTTGCGGAGCCTAAGATCGGTTGATTGAGCATGTCGGAGGATCTGTAGCGGGTCAGGTGGTTCACCAATGAGGAATCCGAAACAGAGTTTGGTTGCTTCTGTCAAGGGTTCCGATTTGGTGTGACCGCCACAAAGCCGTGGATCCTGCAACCACCGACGTTCATGTTCGAGCTTTTGTCTCAAGGTCATTCAGCAGGATCCGATCGTTTTTTTTTTCCGGCGACGGCAATGTCCTCCGTTTCTCTCTTTTTTATAACTGTTGAAACCATGTAATTTTTCAAGGCCAAGCCCATTTTTTGGGAAGGCTCATTAATATTAATATAAAGTTTTATTAAAAAAAAAAAAAAAAAAAAAAAAAAAAAAAAAAAAAAAGTTTACTTTCTTTGGAGAATATGATTTTTGCTGGATTCAACTCAACTTCTCTTTCGATCGGGATCTATATTTTACTCATCTATTTCATCGGTATATGTGTTTATGAAACGATAATGTGATCAAAATTCATGATGACTTATGGAATGATAAATTAGGAATAAATTATGAACGTTCAAGTTAGAATATGACAGTATGTCTGTACGAAAAATCCAGAAATTAGAGGGAAGAAGGGGTGGTCGAGTTCCAGGTTATGTTTGCAAACAATCCTTAGTCCAATATAATGTTTGGTAGTACTTAAAAAGATGGTTCAACTTATAGAAGTGATCCTTCGCTTAAGGAGTTGAAGGGCCCTAGAAAAGCTGATAAGGTTAGGCAGACTAGATCTCAACCATAGAGTTTTGTAAATGATGAACCTTGTGTAAGTGTAACCGAGTGCGAGTGTTATTTTGTCATTTATCTTGAATAAGTATTTATCCTTCAAATGGTGAATATCATAATATTCTTTATCTGAGTCGAGAGGTAAATAGTAGTATCTATTTGAAGTATTTGTGTGGTTGATGCATGTAGCAATTTATGTAATAACATAAAATACATAGACTCACCTGACCTACTTAATTATATGGTTTCAAATAATTCAATTAGCAGCAATATATATTACTGATATTTTGTTTTCTTTTGTAATAAAAAGAGAATTGTGATTACTGAAAAAAAAAAAGTTAATGTGGGAAGCATTTGAATGATACAACTTTATGGCCATTAAAGGTTGATTTAACATGCTACCAAACCATATAATAAAAGTTTTCTCAATATATTTTAATTTTTGCTTTACTTTTGAAGATTTGCATGTGGCCGTTGCTATAGTTTTTCTCTTCTTTATTTTCTTTCTAATTTCCAATAAACTAACTAACCGAAAATATTAGTGTACAAATCCTAATTTCCAATTATCATGAATTTGTTGTTGGATGTATTAGTTGTTTAGTAAGATTCTCTTTCGTTCTTAATTTTTTTTTTTGGTTAAACATAAAATCATCTTTCCTTAATTCCAATTAAATTTTGTCCTCATACCATTATTGTTCTTGGATTCCAATTAGAGTCATTGTCAGTTTGGAAAAATCACTTTGATTATAGAAAATTACTTATTGAGAAAATATTTAGTTGGTAGTTACACCAGTACCAAGCACCAACTAATATATGTTTTTCCAAAGTGATCTGAAAACCTGATTTTTTTTTGTAAAGTATAAAATCATATGAACAACTGACTCAAACATTTTGGGGAAAAGAAAACAAAAAAAACTTTCTGATACAAAGAAATAGAAAATAAAAAGTTGGATTTAGTAAAACTTAGGGAATATAATTTTTTACTATGTTGAATAAGAATTTAGAAGAAAAAAAAACATGTTGATTGAAATGCTTGTTTATTTTTCTCCTATCAACCACCACTCACTTCACATATAATTATACCATAGAAAGTTTCTATTAGAAACCATATTCTTTAATTTTGAGCCTCAAAGTATATATAAAATTTATTTAACCCCTTTTTTTTGTTGGGTCTAAATCTAGATTTGAATGCATGGCGACAAATTAGACGAATGGACAATGCATGTGTTAAATATGGACTGTTTCTTCATCACTAAGCTATATATATAACAAACATTTGGTTTAGCAGTTTTAATCTTACTTTATTTTCAGAAAGTGACCTTAACCGAGAGCCCATTGGTGTCCCACAAAATATTTTTCTACTTTTATAAAAAGTCGTTTGAAAAATACTAAACCCCACATAGTGCCACATGACTCAAAAGTCGTTAATACGTATAAAAATACGGCCATACATCGTATTGTTTTAAATGACCAAAATATCCTTATGAATTTTCTTTAAATTCCAGCCTCCTTCAATTCAATTCTTCCCTTTTCTCCTCCTCTTCTCTCCCATCTCTCTAATTTAAAACAATTTACGAACCCGGTCATTATGATGTCTACTCTACCGGCTTTTTCCTTTACTGAACCGGGTTTGGTTAACCAAATATCTGATTTCCAGACCGGATTCACTCCTTGGGAATTGGACGGCTTTACCGATCTCTTCTTCTCTACTATCCATCACGAACCGGCGGTACCGAGTCCATGTACTGGTGAATCCGACACCGTCAAGATTAACATCGATTTTAACGGTTTCGACGAATCTTGTATCGGTTCCATCAAAACGAACTCCGGTTCTGATGATTCCGACATTTTCCACGGCGTACCGAGTCCTACATCCGATGAATTGGACTCGGACAACACGAGAACCCGGATTAACGCCACGGACCATAACCGGACGAAATTGAACCGTCCGGTTTTGCAGGTGACTGAAGACCGTAAACGGAAGCGTATGGAATCAAACCGTGAATCAGCGAAGCGGTCGAGGATGCGTAAACAGAGACACATTGAGAATTTAAAAGAAGAAGCAAACCGGCTCGGTTTAGAAAACAGGGAACTCGGGAACCGGCTCCGGATCGTTTTGTACAACATGGGACTGATAAGTACGGACAACGATCGGCTTATGTCGGAACAAGAGAATCTAAGACGAAGATTCTTGGAGATGAGGCAGATTTTGATTCTCAGACAGCTTCAGCAGAATCCATCATTGATCATCAATCATCATCAAATGCTTTAAAACCCAAAAAAACAAAATTTAGAAAGAAAAGAAAAAAAAAAGTTCAGATCAAAACGAAGTATTTTTTTTTTATATATCTGTCACTCTTTTGAGAGGATCTCTCTTAGATGATGGACTTTGTTTTTGCCGTTGTTTCGCATTTGGGCCTCTTGATCACAATTATCAAAGCCCATTAGTTGGGCGAAAAAATATGTATAAACAGCCTAACCAATCCAATTGAATCTTAAAGACTTCTCTCACAGTCTCACTAGTCACTCACTACTAGTAGGCATGTAAATTAGGGCAAAGCCTGTGGACTGGCTCGGCCCAATCGTGATATGTTCAAAAAAAATCAGGATTTTCAGGTTATAGGGTTTTACGGGGTTAGTCCGATCGGGCTCCGAAAAAACTTTAGTTTATAAAAAAAATATTATGATACAAACTAGAGTAATTTAAAGTTTAGTTTTAGTTTGAAGTAATTTTGAAAAATAAAACTAATAAAAAACATTCTTTGAAAATTATTTATGTTATTTTACTCTAAATTTAGTTTATAAAAAATATTATGATACCCTAAAAACTAAAAACTAAAAAGTAAAAGAAAATAAAAGAAATTCAAACTTTTTTTTTTTTGGTAGAAAAAAGAAATCTAACTTTGAAATTATAAACTCTTAATTTATTTTTTTAAATATATTATTTTTTTGGACTGAAAGATTTATAGTAATATTAAAAATAAAAAGAACTTAGTTTACTAGTTAATGTAAGCAAAAAGATTATTCACTCCAAACTATCTAATACTACAATACTGTACTCGTAAGGCATCTATTGAGATATTTTTATTCGGTAAGAATTGTCGTGTCTGATGCAAGTGGAAGTGTCTGGATCGTCCCACACATGCCACGTCTTTAGAATAAAATCTCCAAAAAATATACAAAGAATCCAAATTAAAATCGTATGGACCATCCATAAATTTGAGAGGTTGGTCCTCCACCACTCTTTTTATAAATTTTTTAGAAAAACAAAAACAGGAATAAGTTTAGGTAGGGTTAGTGAGAGAAGTGCAAAAAGTAGTTAAGGGACCCCAAAAGCGGAGAAACAGAACCCCAAAAAAAAAAACTAAAGTTGGAGACAGTTGTTTTGGAGAAGTGTTCTATGTTCCAAATTCCAATCCACAAACAATGTTGCCTCTTGTCTGCAACTAGGAAACCTCTTCATACGTACTGATCACAATTTTTAGACATTGTAGAACTATAGGTTTTCTAATTATTAGTCACTTGTTTTAAAAATACATTAGATGGCTGTTTTTTTTTTTTGTAAGAACAGAGATCATTGTGAACAAAGATGAACCAGTGGCTTGAGCAAATAAATCCATGGATTCAGAAATGAGAAAGATGGAGAAGAAACGGGTCTTTAAGGAAAAACAAAGAACAAAGATTATGAAGAAAAAAAAAAACAAAACCCTATCTCTCTTCTCATCTTTCCTTAGTTTCTTCTGACTTTATATATAGAAAAGAAAACAACAACAACACAATGCACCATGTAAGAGAAAAAACAGAAACAGAGGAAAACAGAGTGTTTTGTTTTCGCCATTGTCATTTGGGTTTCACAAAGGAGCAGTAGCAGAAGTGTTCATTAGTGTGGTCGGGCCAAGCGGATCCTTTCCATCGCCGTTCTTGTTATTGTTATCGCCAATGACAGTACTGCTTCCGGAGCTACTGTTAGAAAGAGAACCAAACGTCGACTTTTGCAAGACACCTGTTGGAGAAGAACCAAACTTGGGACTATTCGTCGTGCTGTTTAGTACCTCACCAAGAGGACCTCCCATGGAGTTATTGTTACCCCAGGAGATCGGTATCCAGTTATTCGCCTTCTTCCCAGGCTCAAGAAACTCGGTGTTAACGCCTAATCCAAGGTCAAACTCACGCGATAACCTTAAAGGCGAGAGTGGTAGTTTATTATCTTGAACAGGGGAAGATGGAGCCATGGGGATTGACATTGAGAGCTGAGTCCAATCTGATTTCAGCTCTTCAGGCCAAGAATCATCATTGTTGTGATTACCCGAATGCTTCGCTTGGTTACTGAAGTCAAGATACGATCCAAAGCCTTTTGAGGAGTTCCCATAGGAGGCTTGCTTGTGCGAAGGGTTTAGTAACGAGTCAGAAGAGATAAGTCCGAATTCAAAAGGATTATTATTATTGGTTTGTTTCGGATGAGGATCCTTCTGTTGTAAGTTCATCGCGGTAGGAAAAACCGAAGCCGCACGAGAATTTTGAACCCTGTAATGCAACACAAGTAACCATTGTATTGTTAATTTTGTGCATCATTGAATCATCAAGAAAAGGAGAGAGTAAACAGTTTCATAAAAGCAAAAAAAATCCAAATAAATAGAATCCTAAGCCTCAATTAATAAGGAGGGGTCACAATCATAAAAGATGTAGTAATAATGAATTGGTGGGTCTACTTCTTCTTACTCATAGGGCAAAGAAGAGAAAACAAAATAAAAAAAGTTGATAAAAGGTATGAACATTAAAACTTAGGAATATGCAGATATGTTATATCAAAAAGGCAAGAAACAAAAATAAAAAAAAGAGAGATTTCAAACGTTTTCACCTGGTAGCCAAAGAATCTGTAGATTGATTAGTATTGGCATGATGATGAGTTCTAACAGCAGCTGCAAGGCTATTGTTGACGTTATCTAATCCACGCATAGCAGCAACAGCCGAAGTCCCCGCTGCTTTGGACACTGAAGCAGCGGTAGAAGCAGCGGCAGAAGCGGCGGCAGCATTAGTATTGTGGCCATTTTGGCCTTCCACAGGCTTTCTTGAACGATGGCGGCCTCTGTTAATATGTCGTTCACAGTACTTTTGATCGGGAACAGCATCCCTCGAGCACCGCCATTTCTTTCCATCTGTCCGGCGACATCTCCCTGGTTCGGGATCCATGTTACCACCGGAAAAGCCCAGATGAAAAGAGCCCCATCCAACTACATATAAACACACACACCAAACAAAAGAATGATCTCATAAAAGCACCCAATGGGCAGGCAACAAACAACATTCCACTTAAAAAAAGATAGCATAAAGTGGATTCTTGGCTAACGTATTGGAGCTAAAAAGGAATCGAAACTTCAAATCTTTAAAAAATTAAAGATAAAGGAAGAGAGCTTACAAGAATTAGGAGGCAAAGAACCATAAGGGAAAAAAGATTTCTTGAGAGAAAGGAGTAAACTAGATGGCACAGGGACATTGGCTGTGATATACTTATAGATCAAAGCCTGTTGCTCTAGCTCAGCCCATTGAGTCAGTGAAAAAGGACCTTTTACTCCTGTCAACAAGTTTCCATGCATGCTGCTTGTGTTCATCATCCCTCCTAAACCATATCCTGTGTCACCACCCATTTCACTAAATCAAACTCTTAATAAAAAAGAAAACCATATGATGATTTTTAAATTTAGACATAATAAACCCATTTCTTTAAATCTAACTTTAAGCAAAACCCATTATCTGAGTTTCAAGAAAGTAAATATCTTTTAGATGAAAAGAAAGAATCAAAAAAAAAGAAAGAAAAAAAAGAAAAAACAGAGTATTTTATTACTATTTCAGACCTGAGTTTCTACAGTACTGAAGATAAGGTGAGACATCGGATTTGTCCGAAGCAGAAGAGAAGCTAAGCATATGTTCTTGTCCCCTACGAGGATCAATAGTGGTAGATCTCAGTAGAGGGATGCCTTGATGAAACGACAGCGTTTTAGCTGCGGCAGAGGTTGAAGAAGAAGAGAAGCCATCAGTTGTTGATGATGTTCTTGAGAGCTTTGAACTTCTCCAGCAATCTTCACCATCGAAACCGGATCTTTCTTGCTTGTTGTTGTTGATGAAACCAGATCCGAGTTCGGTTTGGCCCGGAGGAGAAGACCCGGTTTCATGACTCGAAACACGAACTCCAAGATCCATAAAAATGGATTCAGAAGGAGACAAAAAAAAAAAAAAAAAAAAAAAAAAAGAGTGCTAAATAATCACTTCAGAGATTTTTCCCATGGGATGAAATCGCTTGAGCTCAGAGTCTGTGAGAGAGAGAGAGAGACAGAGGGAGAAGAACGAGGAGAAGTTTTTTATTTTCTTTATACTGTTGATATTTTTTTAAAAAATTTTTTTGCTTTTATATAATAGTAAAAGATACTATTTATTTATTAAAACAAAACAATAATAAGTAATAATTGGGGGAGTGAAAGAGATATCATATAAGCTTTGGGTGGAGACAAAGAATGGTACCGAAAAACACAATCAAGATCTCGGACATGTTACTAGATACTCTCTCTGTCTTTCAGAAAATTGATATTTTGGGATATATTTTTGTCCCACAAAGATTGATGTTTTGCAAACTTCAAGAAGTAATCATTTAAAATATTAAAAATTTTGAATTGTTATTGGTTTATATTTTCTATCTCTACCAAAAAGTAATTATAAATTAATTAACAAACAAAAACTAAAAATTTTCTTAATATGTGTAAAAGTCTCAAAACATCCATCTTCATGAGACAGAGGGAGTAGTATTTTTTACTACATAGGAGTATGTTATAATCAGTGATACAAAGTGATAAAAAAAAAATTATAATAAGTAAGAAAAAACAGTAATTAATAGTTTGATACCAAAATAAAAATAGTTTGCATGGTTACGGATAAAAAAATTATTCATGTTTGTTTATGATAATAATTGATTAAGAAAAAAGAGGAAAAATCAGATGAGAAAAATTTTGATTGTGATTTTATTTCATATTTAAATTTTGGAAATCAGGTGTAGTATTTTTAATAAATTTGTGGTTACTTTTGTGATATGAAGAAAATAGTAAGTATATTATAGTGGAAGCAAGGCAAGCAATGAACTCTTTAAAGATAAAAGACATGTGGACACCACGTGAGACATGTCTCCTCTACTCCTATATTTCAACTTCAAACCCTAAGAAAGGAATTTTCATTTGCTTTTTGCTTTTTGTAAATATAAACATCTCGGTTTCTTAATCCGCTATATGACTTAATTAATAAACAGTTATGTTAAAAGTTAAAATTAAGCATACTTAGTTTGGAAATTAATACATCAAAGATGTTCTTTTTTTGAAATTATTTTAAAATATATCTTTTTTTTTTTTTGGCAAACATTTTTAAAGAATTATACAACCTAAAATGTCAAGGAATTTACCAAACGTTGCAAAGGAAAGATGGGGTATACTTTAAGTGAGATTTTAGTCTGAAAGAAGTTAGAGAATTGTCGTATTGAAATAAATATAGTATTGAGTGGAGTATCAAATATCTATCAGATTCACGTGGTTCCCAATTATATTTGGACCGTCTAATAGTCTTCTCCGGTGTACCCCAGGATTTTAGTTACATGGGCCATTGTGTGTTGTTCTCTTGGGTTAAGTTTTTATTACTACTTTTTATAAAACGGACATTGTATGTAACATCAGCACATCGTCTTATCAGGAACAGGAAGGTTATGACTAATGAGCATCTGATCTATATAGTTAATGATTCTTAAGTTGAAGAACATTGTAAATTCTGTTTTACTACTCTCATTCCATTTTTGTTTCCATTATGAGATTAGTCGAATAGTCATTGTTTGCGTATCTGTTCTTAAAGGTTATTTGTATTAGCTTCTAAAGGAGAAGTTGGGTTCCTCGTTTGCTGTTTGCACTTAAAGATGAACCTCGAAAGGTTGGCATTTAAATAGTAAGTGATGGGCTTCACAATGACTCTTCGGTAGATATTCAATAAGTCATACAATTTTTTAGTATATAAGTAATTGACAGGTTTATTCATTGCCATTTGGTTTAAAGTTTTAAATTATGCGACTTAGTAATTTCTATTGATTATGTACTTTCTTTTTTTGTCTTATTAATTTTCACAAATTAGTAAAAAAATAATATTTTTCTCCAAATTTGTTGTAGTGATTAATAAGTTTTTAGTCTCTGTTAATTATAATATTTCTTATTAGTATATTTAATAATATTTTTAAGTTTTGTAAATGACATAATTTTCTTTTTCGTATAAAGTCTTTTTCTTTTGTTTTTGTCAATCAAGTGACAAAATAAAAATTTAGAATAATAAACATTTTAATTAATAGAGCCCGTGTAGAATGCACATTTTGATCATCTATAACAGCGAAATGCACAAATTAAGATCTGCAGAGTGAGTGAAGAAGAAAACATCATCTAAATATAGAGATTCTTCAAGATATTAATTAATCAGAAATACTATGAGCTAAAATATACGTAAAAAGGTAATTCACGTACGTTTTGGACCTTTTGGTGTACAAGTAAAGTAGATCACGTTTAAGTTCATTGGTTGTCGTGGTCCGTGGGTCTCGCTCTCGCAGGCGATGCCACATGACACGTGATATTTTAATTAGGTCTTTAGTTTTAGCCGTTAGGGTTAGACTTTAGAATTTAGATTAGACCTATGGAGCTGTTGTGTGGAGGCTATATGTCCGGTTTTAAGACTTTGGTTTGGGTTTGGTCAAAAACTCGAAAATTGTTAACTTTATAATAGTTTTTATGTACATAAAATAAGATGATTTGAGATTTTGTTTAACTTTAATATATTTCTTCGTCAAAGCATTCATTTTCTTTTTATGTGTTTGGGACATAGTGATTTTTCTGTTCCAACATAACTCATTATTAGAGTATTTGTACATAGAACAACATAACTCTATGTTAAACAAGTTAAAATTTCAATAATACTAAAGGATATATAGACTAATTGAACTGTATTCTCATAATGTTCGATACTTCAATCTGGTAAAGGATTAAAGACTAAGCAATTTGGTTGTGTTTGTAAATAGGAAGCATTCGCATCATTGGTCCACATAATTGAGATTTTCATTAAAAAGAATACCTATATTTTTAATAATAAAACTAAAGAATATATAATAAACATAGATAAAAATTGAGTTGATTTAATTATGATTGTAGGTACATAAAAAATATTATAAATGTGGGTTAAAGCAATACTAGTAAATCATAAGATTTTGACCCCAAAAAAAATGTATAATAGCTACACCTAATTTTCTTGATTAAATCAAAAAGTTTTCTGAAAAGCAGCCAACCAAAAAAAAGTATATATATTTAATATTCTTTTCTTATTTTTATTTTTAAATAGCACTTTAACACATTTCACATAAATTAACAAAATTTATAATTAGATATGCTCTTATGTAATAAATAATTAAACAAATAATAATGATTACAATCCAAGAAAATAGTTTTGGGCTAAAAAAAAAATAAAAAATGAAAACTGGTTTAGAAAATCACATTGACAATATAACACGACACTTTTAAGAAACAGAAAGACAACTTTTACGTGACATTAAACTGAGTGAGTGTGTTTTTGGTAATGATAGACTCTAATTTTTTATTTTAATGTGTAAACTAGTAGTACTATATAAAATTGCCAACAATTAAGAATATATTAATTAACAGTAGTATTAAATAAACAAAATATTTTAGCTGATCTGAAAAAAAATTATGAAATCAGTCGAAATCAAGAACCTTCCACTGTTTCGTCCTCTCAGATCTTCACTTCCCTGCACAGATCTTCGTCTCTCCCTTCGATTCTCGCTCTCTAATCGTCGATCCACCACCGGAGCCACCTACATTCGCCGCCGGAGAGCGAAGACGGAGGAGAGACACAAACGCGCCGCCGTGAGTAAGAAGAATCGTAGACTCGTTGTTTCCCGTAACGACGCCGTATCGTGAAAGGATGACTCCGGCTCAGGCACCGATGTGATCATCGTCGGAGCTGGTGTTGCTGGTGCTGCTCTTGCTCATACTCTCGCCCAGGCAAGTCACAAACCCTTTATAAATTAATACTTTATAAATTAATATATCTAAATATATAACTTTTTTTTTTTAGAATTGTTAATAACAATTATTGTTGATGTAATTAGGAAATTATTGCATACTCTAGATATTAAGATCAAACCGGCTTAGTAAATTAATAGTTTGATTTTGGATCACAGAAATGGTGTGATCTTAGTTTTAATAACATTTTGGAGATACAAATGCTTGTTTCTTGGTCCTTAACTGAAACAGTTTGAGAGTAACTCAGTGTTGTTTGTGTTCAAGACGTAAAGTTCTTGTCTCTGAATGTTTGGACTTTTGTGTGGGTTTTGTTGAAGGAAGGACGAAGAGTTCATGTCATTGAAAGAGACTTGTCTGAACAAGACAGAATCGTCGGTGAATTGCTTCAACCTGGTGGTTACTTGAAGTTAATCGAACTTGGACTTGAGGGTAGCTAGAAGCTAGAGACACCAATGAGCTTTTTAACTGTCTTATATATTTACTATATACTTCAATTTTGATAGTTTAGTTATGTGATTGTAGACTGTGTGAAGAACATTGATGCTCAACGACTTCTTGGTTATGCTCTCTTCAAAGATGGGAAGTATACTAAACTTTCTTACCCCTTGGAAACGTTTGATTCAGATGTAGCCGGGAGAGGTTTCCATAATGGGAGATTTGTGCAGAGAATGCGAGAAAAAGCTGCTTCTCTTCCAAAGTAATCTTATATTGATATACTTGCATCTATCTACCTGTTGGTACGCTGCTTGCTCTAATGTTTTGTTTTGTGATTCAGTGTACGTCTGGAACAAGGAACAGTCACGTCGTTGCTTGAAGAAAACGGGACGACAATCATCAAAGGTGTTCAATACAGAACAAAGAAGGGAGATGAGCTTAGATCATATGCTCCTCTCACTATTGTATGTGATGGTTGTTTCTCCAAATTGCGTCGCTCTCTTTGCAAACCTAAGGTGGATGTGCCATCTACTTTTGTGGGTCTTGTCTTGGACAATTGTGAACTTCCATTTGCAAATCATGGCCATGTTGTTCTCGGTGACCCATCACTTATTTTAATGTATCCCATAAGCAGTTCAGAAGTCCGTTGCTTAGTCGATGTACCGGGTCAAAAACTTCCTCCTATTGCAAATGGTGAAATGGCTAAGTATTTGAAAACATATGTTGCACCTCAGGTACCAACCGAGGTCCGTGAAGCATTCATCGCCGCGGTTGAGAAAGGTAATATCAGAACTATGCCAAACCGTAGCATGCCAGCTGATCCGGTTCCTACTCCTGGAGCTCTTCTTTTGGGTGATGCATTCAACATGAGACATCCTTTAACCGGTGGTGGGATGACTGTTGCATTGGCAGATATCATTGTACTCCGTGATCTTCTGAGGCCAATTCGTAACCTTAATGACAAAGAAGCAGTGTCTAAGTATATGGAATCCTTTTACACTCTACGCAAAGTAAGCCTCTATAGACAAAGTGAGCCACTTCCTATGTGTTGATTTAAGTTTTTTAATGGAGTTATGTTATGTGGTGGCTCCTTCTACGTACAGCCTGTAGCTTCCACCATTAATACATTGGCGGAGGCATTGTATAAGGTCTTTTTAGCATCTTCAAATGAAGCAAAAACAGAAATGCGTGAAGCTTGTTTCGACTATCTTAGACTTGGAGGTGTTTGCTCATCTGGTCCAGTTGCATTGCTCTCTGGTTTAAACCCTAGTCCTCTGAGGCTAGTACTTCACTTTTTTGCTGTGGCGATATATGCTGTTGGTCGTCTAATGCTACCATTTCCTACGATTAAAAGCTTTCGGCTTGGATCTAGGATCATCTTGGTATGTGGTTCTCATCCTCTGAAACGAGAGTGCTTCTACTATACACAACATGGCAAAGTTAGATTGATTTTTGATATTTTGCTCTTTTCACAGAGTGCTTCAGGCATCATCTTTCCCATAATTAAATCAGAGGGAGTTAGGCAAATGTTCTTCCCTCGTACTATCGCTGCCATATACCGCACTATGACGCACCAGGGAGCTACATACATTGAAAAGATAAAAGCTATTTAGGCAAACATTATAACTGTTAATCGTATATCTTAGTGGCTTAATGTTAATCCTGTGGGTATTTAGGCAAGAGAGAGCTCTTGAAGTAAGTGTAATCATAGCTACATCAATGGGAAATACCAAAGTAAAATCCGAATCTGCTGTATACGACACTTTCCATTCTTGAATTAACATTTTAACTACTTGCTCGGTCCCTACTTCCAAGTTTGCAGCTGTTTTAAGATTTACTTTCTTTAGGGAAAGAAAAACAGTTGGTCTTTAAAGAAGCTGTCATGGAAAAATCCAGGCCAGATCTAAATCAATGAACATCAAAATAATTCTAAGAATGCAAAGAGTACAACAAGCTGTGGCTTGGGTTTGAGCATTGTGTGAAGATCATAAGACAACTTGAGTGTTCAGGCCAAGTCAAGAGCAAGTTCAGACAAAAATTTCTGACTTGGGTTTAGTCTAAGAGCGGCAGCTGATCAGGAGATTCATGTCGCCATAGACATTCATTGATGATGCTTTCAAGGAAAATTATGTATCGTCCATGCAAGCATGAATGAATGGCTTGACAACATTAATCTCCTCATCAACCTTTGCTTTCTAGCTAGACTAAATTAAGTCAGCGACTTAAGTCTTAAATTGCTCTTAACATGGTCCTTACACGCAAGTTGTCTAATGATCTTTATGCAATGCTAAAACCCAAACCCAATACTTGTTGTATTCTTTGTATTCTCAAATTTATTTTGACGGTCATTGGTTTGCTGCGATCTAAATTTAAGAGTGACATGCAATTTCTTCCGCACAGCTTCTTATCTTCATATGTTTGACACCATAATTATCAGTTTTGAAGCTGACACCCTTTTTGCCTTTCTCCGGTTGCTTTGAGTTTCTAATGAAAAAATGTTGCAATGTGTAAAAAACTAAAGAATTGTTGCAATATGTGAGAAACTACGGAATGCTATAAATGGGAAACATGTTTTTACCTGAAGTTTGAACTGTACTTACTCTAGTGATCCAATAGGTATATAGGCAAGGCAACACGGATTAGGCTTCTTTCATCGTCTTTAATTTTGTTTTCTCTTCTCATCAACACTCACCCCACTACCATCAACTTCCGGGTTTTAATTTCTACCAGCGACAACGAGGTACTCGTCTTTGGGGATGTTGTCGTGAAGGAATCCAAGGCGAAAGTGCGTTGGAGATTTCCGATCTAGGAAGCCTGTTGTGCCTAAATTACGGCTAAATGCATGACAAAAATCAGAATTGAGTTTGCTCACTAAATCCATTTAAAACATATATATGGGTTTCAAAAGATCTAAAAAAATAGCCGAAAACAAGTGAAATATCATTATGATATAATCAGAAGTACATTGCAAATCCAAAAAACTACGATGAAGACATGGCAATTTCAAATTATTATTGCCATATCTCAGTTTTTTTTCATGAATACAATAATTTGAATAAAGACACTTTCTATCTACACAATAATCAAAGTTCTATCTACACACCTCTTTAAGCCCAAACTGTAAACAACCCTTTAGATATGAAGATTTTGTATAAAGTATAGTGTAAATCGAACATAAAAATATAAGAAAGGGAAATAATTAAGTTGGTTCACGTTTTAGGATTGTGGGTGCGTGCAGTCAAAGAAAAAAGATGAAGAGAAAATATCGATTTTACCCTCTAATAAAGTGAATTGATTAAAACCAAACTGGTGGGCTAAACCTTGGACATATGATTCGGTTATAAAGACTTAAATCACTGCACCATCGGAGTTAATTAGAATTTTACTTATGAAAAAAAAATCTGAGTCTTTATGATTAGATATGAAGAAATGTAAATCAAACATAAAAAGATAATAATCATAAAAAATCGATTTTCATCATAAATTTAACAAAAATTTGAGTTTTTTCCACAGATCCGATTTATTGACCGAGTATATTGAAATCACGGTCGAACAAGATCTAGTCGGAACAGAGGATAATCAATACCTCGAGACTTGTTCTGATACCACGATAAATTCAAAAGAATCGACTGAATGTATTTATGTGAATTGCTCTTTGACCACCAGGTCGAATATATATACATCAAGACAACTAGGGTTTATCTTGAGAGCCAAGCATAAATCGTAAAATATATACTATACATATATGGATATATCCTCATTAAATCAAGCGTATTGAAAATTTCTGCATATTGCACAAAAACAATATGAAAAGAGAAGCATAATGCGGATTAAAATATTTTATTTGTAAAAAGTATGTAAAACATAACAAACATATTGAAGCCTAAGCCTAAGAAAAAGTGGATTAGTTGTCATCAAAGTCGTCATTATCATGATCAGAGATTCCGTCGTAACAAATCATTGGTGGGACCTAAATGTTTTAAGCTGTCCAAAATCTGACACGTGTAGAACCAAACTGACAAAGATACTGTTTTGGAACTGCTTCGCTTCTCTCGTGTCGTGTGGATAAGATGTTTGTGAGTGATGCCATGATTCTATGGATGGTGCTTATTGTTGATGACATGTGAACCACCACTTTCTCTATTCTTTGTTTACTTTGTTTCTTTCTATAATTAAATTGTTATTTGTTATAGTTTTATTTATCTATTGTTGTGGATGAGGTTTGATGGCTGCCTAAGAAAAGAAGATGAGGTTAAATGAAAAGATGGTTATATTTGATCATCTGATCTCTCTTAAAAGGTAATGCGACTTGTAGGTTTGGGTCACAACTCCATTATACTACTAGGGGTTTATCTGAAAAACATGACATCCTCATCACTAAATATATTTTTCTCTTTCTAATATGATCCACCTTCCTTAACGTACTTTTAAAATTTGTATTACTTTCTCCAAAGTCAATGTTTTTCTATTGTTTGTTTTTTTTTCGTCAATGTTTTTCTATTGTTATTCTTATATTTGTTCTTGTATTCACGCCGACGAACAAATCTTGTTTTGGGTTTTAGAACCAGTTTAAAAGCTCATAGAAACTCAAATCAAAATTTAAAAGATAGTCCCTTTATTCTTAATTTCGCTTCAAAAGTGCAATATGATGGATTAGTGAATAATAGATCCAAAACATATATAGATCTAGCTAGCATGTCTCTTGAATATACTATAATTTATTCATCAGCTTAATTCTTTAAGATAAACATACACACACGCATGTTACTAGAAACTTGAAAATCTAACGAATTAATCTATCTTGAAAGATGGTGGAGCACAATATGAGCTATACCCCTTTTTTATATAAATTAAACTAATTATGGCGTCTGCTTAATTGGAAGATTGCCTAAATCATTGCATATAGTATCAATCGGTCCTAGCCAACTTTTGTCGTCTTATTATTCTTAAATTAAAAATGATTGGGTCAATATATCTTTTTATTTCTTTCCAAGTTTAACACCTAAGTTCGAGATTTATTAACTAAATCTAATTAAAATAAATTAAATTAATGACAAATAATGTATGTATCGTCGTGGAAACGAGTTTGCCACACCTTCTCCTGAGGAGACTGGCATTGGTCTGGCGGCCAGGGACCAACTCTTCATAATGAGTAACCAAGTTTATAAGTACTTGATTATTTATTACTAATTTAATATTATTAGTTTGACGTCGAAAAATTGTTATTATTGGTATATTACTATGCAATCATACATGCACTTCAAATCATTTTTGATCCGTCAAATTCAATGCTTGCAGTTCTGAACTCCTCCTTTACCGGATTAATATCGTTACCGGATTAGTAAACTCATTCATAACGACATAACGTTTTAACGGTACATTATTAGTTTTATCCCTTTTTGTTCGACATTTTTTCGTTTTCCTTTTTATTGTCGTCATTCATATGATACTAATAATCACTTTTCAGTAAATAACTTGTTCTTAATTTAACTTTTCCATATCCATATAGTACAATATAAATAATTGTTTTAGTTTCTGGAACAAAATAAACCGTAAGGTTTAGAAATTTGTTACATGTTTGAAGAACTATATATATTGAGTTTCGGTATGAACTCTTCCGGTTTACAAGATAATTAAGTATATATAAAAATGTGAGCTAAATTCATGTGTATTTGCACACACAAAGTCCAATAAAACTATAGCTGTAGAAATAAATCCGATAAAAAAAAACTAATGGACAGATTACCAATTCCACGGTGCGACATCATATTAAATTTTGTAGTTAAATTGGTGAATTATTCTACTTTTTTTTATATATCAATTAAATATGGTCTATCCATGAACTTTCATCATTCTTAGCATATTGATAACTCGTTGTACCTACAAAAAGTCAAATGTGTACAATGATGATATGAAATTGACAAATCGCATTATTTTATTTCGTAATAGAGAAATAAACTGATTCCCTTAGCTTGTTCGATAAAGAAGGAAGTTATGGTTGGTATTTTTTTCATTGATGTAACCATTTATCTGGTGTGTCAGCTACTATCAAGGATTAGGGGGTAGAACATATATATTTCAATTAAGCATAATAGTTAATTTGTTAAAGAAACAATATAAGAAAGTGATAAACTAATTAAATTATAGATGAAAAATAGGGATAGAAGATAAAAACAATAATAATGTGCGTAGGATGGATGGGTAACCTAACCTTGGTTGGACGAGTATAGCCGACAAAAGTATTATTGGGACGTGCCAAAACAAATAACAAAGCTGAGACCAAACCGATTGGAAGGTTACACATCAACTTTTCTAAGTCAATTACTCCAAAGATTTTAGTTTTATTGTTGACTAATCATATTTAGCCACATTTTTTTTTTCTACCTACTTTCATTGCTCTCTTGATAGTTATAATGTTACGTCAGGCAACCAAACAAAAAGTGATTTTAAAAGGTGAGCACCCTCTTGTGTGTGTGTGTTTGTGTTTTTTTTTTTTCTCCTCTTTAAAACTAATTGGACCACATATTGTGTGAACTAATTGGAATCTCGGATATAAATTCGGTAATGTAACTAGTTATATAGCCTTATAGCTTGACCTAGTCTTAATTTGTGATGTAATGAATGCTTTAAAATATAATCGTTAGAATTCCGGTTTTTAAAACCGTGCTAAATCAAATAACATTTGCAAAGCTTATAAATAATCTCTTTGTTCTTATTTAATCATAATTTAGAAAGAAAAAAGTTGACCTGCATAATATATTAGAATTATTATTCCGTACATGTTGGTTTCGAAATACGACTGACATTTTTTTTCCTCTTGTATGTTACATTTGTTACATCGATTTTATTGAGAATGCGGGAATGTGATAAGATATAATATGGAATTCTGAGAAATACATTGTACTTAAGGATATAACAAATAATTGGTATAGTAATGAATCACCTAGCTTGTTTAAATACTTTTATGGAAATAAATTATATGCCTAACTCTTTCCAAAAGTTACTAAATTAATTGTTGAAAGAGATCAAGAGAACCAAACCTAAACCAGATGGTGGGGATCACTATCCATGTGTATCAAATCAGAAGCACTTAACTAAAATATATAATATCTAACTAAATAAATGAATTGGACACCAAGGGCCAATGTGTTTCTATGTTAAGAAAAAGAGAGGCTGAAAATTAGTGGGTAAACTGACTTGTTGTCCGTTATTTAAAGGCTTAATCACTTTCTTTTTGTTAGACTTGTACAATAATAAACTAACAATGCATAACCACATAGATATTTATAATACATACGCAAACACTTATTAGATAAAAATGAACGAAAGTTTTAAATTATTATATTAAGTTGATATTCATGATATGATAATTATTTTCATTTTTGTGCAAACATGATGTGATAATTCTGTTCACCAAATATAAAATATTAATTATTTTTGGGAAATTTTCTCTTAGTGGGGAGAATAGTAGCAAGTGGGATGCTCATTTGGTCAACCTTTGCAAGTGAGAAAACTAAAAAAAAGTAGAGAGAATTGTGCCATCGACATTATCCTTTTTTACCCCAGAAAAAAAATTACCAAGAAAATAAAATCATTTCTTTAAAATAAATAAATCATTCCATTGATTTAATTATTAGCCACCCACCCATCATTTTTATTTAAACTTTCCAACAAAAAATAAAAATACTTTTCTTCTCCTTCTTAAGAAGCCCCCCTTGGCTTCATCTCCTCCCATTATCTTCTAAACTTCATCAAACCAAAAAAAAAAAAAAGAACTCATATCTTTGTCCTCTCGAAATCCCAAAGACAGATAAAATTTACAAAGTCATATTTTTCATTTTTACTCAAATGAGTTTTGATGATTCATGCAACTCAGGTCTTGTTCTTGGATTAGGTCTCTCACCAACTCCAAATCATTACAATAATGCCATCAAGCGATCTACCGGTTACAAGCTCGAGCCCTCGTTGACTCTAAGCCTCTCCGGCGATCCCTTGTTGACGGTGGTCGCCGGAGCTGACCAGCTTAGCCGTCAGACGTCATCTCTCAGCGGAGTCTCTTCTTTTTCAAGCGGGAGGGTGGTGAAGAGAGAGAGATACAGTGGGGAAGAGTCACGGGAGGAGGAGGAGACTACGGAGAGGGTTGTAAGTGATTATCATGAAGATGAAGGTGTTAGTGCTAGAAAAAAACTTAGGCTTACGAAAGAACAATCTGATCTTCTTGAGGAAAGCTTCAAGCACCATAGCACCCTTAATCCCGTAATTATATAACCTTAATCCTAATTCTTTTAGATTACGAATCACTTTTGATAATCCTTATTTAATATGATTTTTTATCATTTTATTTTATTTACAGAAGCAAAAGCAAGTTCTGGCAAGAGAGCTGAATCTAAGGCCTAGACAAGTTGAAGTATGGTTTCAAAATAGAAGAGCCAGGTATATATATTAATTATCACAATATTCATTTTTTCATGTCTCTTGAATATAGTCAGATATTTTGTCTACGTGAAATTATTTTATTTAGTAATATGTTTATCTTATTAAATGAAAATTTGAGCAGAACAAAGCTGAAGCAAACAGAAGTAGATTGCGAGGTTTTGAAGAAGTGTTGTGAAACATTAACAGATGAGAACATGAGACTTCGGAAAGAGATTCAAGAACTCAAAACCCTAAAATTGTCTAATCAGCCGGTTTACATGCACATGCCTGCATCGACTCTAACGATGTGTCCTTCCTGTGAGAGAATCGGCGCTGGTGGCGGCCGTAACGGAGGAGGAACTGGAGGCAGTGTGGCCACCACGGTGGTCGTCGATGGAGATAGGGCGAAAGGAGCTTTCTCCATCTCCTCAAAGCCTCACTTCTTCAACCCTTATACCAATCCATCTGCAGCTTGTTGAATAATAGTAACTCGTTTTTTTATTACTTAAAATATATATTTTTTTTTTTGGGGTGGCATTTTAACTAGTAGGAAGAAGTAAGAAGACAAGAACTATGTTAGAAAGGGTAAGATGGGTATAGATGGTCTCTTCTACAATTCCCACTTTGTTTTTCAGTGGGATTGTTGGTTTGGGAAAAAGAATAGTTTGTAATTATTATTTTATTTGTAGAAAAAGGTAAAAAAATAGTTTTCACTAATCCATCTTATTTTCTCACCGTCAATTTTTAGTACAGTAAATCATGTTTCTAATAAAAAAACTATTAAACAATATATAAATATACGTGAGAAATTTTTTTTTGGAGACAATTATATGTGAGATTTTTGCATGCATACTAAATCGTGTTAAATAGTGCTATTTTTGGAAATTTATGGAATATGTGTTATTATTATTCATAAAACTTGTTTTTAGTGTTTGACAAAAAAAACTTATTTTAATGCTATTTTAGAGTATTTCTCTTAAATCTCATGGGACGGCATGTATTGATCATAAAAAAAAAAAAAAAAAAAAAAAATCTATAATGTATCATATCAACATTAAATCGGACCAATTGATATGTGTGATAAGGTACAAGTATATTAAATTACAAATCTCAATCTAAAAATTAAAACTTTCTACCCTAAAAGACGACATCCATCTAATATAATGGTAGGTCACATTTTACATCACATTAAAAAACTAATACATATTTCGTTTGATCTTTCCTGTATTATATTGTAATGACCTTTCAAGCTTGTATATTAATGTTCATTGGATTATTTCTACAAAGAGAAATAATCTTATATTATGTGAAAATTTCTGATAATTAAGACTTTATCATAACAAAAAAAATCTTATAAGTTATGAATCATTCATCTAAACAAGGCATTGGTATCATTTATCAACTTGATTTGTTTTTGAACTCTTGAATCCAAAAACGGAAAGAAAATTGATGGAGAGATTATGTTTTCTCACCAATAAATAAAAGTTATATAGGAATATTAAACAGATGGGAAAGCCACAACTTGAAAAGGGGTATATATAATTTTAGTAGGGCCAACTTTTTTTTTGCTCTTGGGTAAAATCCAAAATTGAGTTGCCGAATCATATTAAAAATGCATTAGATTGATGTGAAAGTAATTATTTTAATCAAGTGTTATATTTATGGATTATCCAAAGAGAAAATATTCAAAAAAGAAAAAACAGAAATCATTGCATGGGTGTGAAGGATTTTAAGCGAGAGAGAAAAAGGGTGTGGAGTTTGGAGGTTAGCTCACGTGTATTGATGCATCACTTAAGATCACACAAACCATAAGAATAATAGTAATAACCTTTCTCATATTTTTATCGCGTGTACTCAATATATAGACCTTTCAGAAAACAATTTATCAGTTTAGTATAAGTGTATAACAGATTTAATACGTTTTTCAAAAGGAGAAAATATGAGAAATATATTGGTCATTGTATTTAAACTCTGTCGGCTAATATAAAATTCCATGAACTAGCTATGAACCAAAGGAAGACTAAAGAATAGTTTTCTTTCGTTATGCCTTAAGTTTTCAAAAATAAAATAAATAAATTCTATGTTTTAAGTTATTCAAATGAATATCTTTATATGGGAGGTAAGGTGGGGCATGCTTCACGTGATCTTCTCTTCTAATTTTTTCTCACGGTACCAAGTTTATGAAGATATTATATTGATTCATATGCCCCTTTCATATAGTATCCACATTTATCACATACATGATTAAATGGATGATTCTTTCAATTTCACTACGGCCTCTATGCACATGAAACTCGAATGTCGGCCCTAGCGATTGATGATGATCAGACATCTGCTTAGAGTATTAGGAATATAATGTCCTATATATATGGACTTTTTTAGTAGAGAGTTCAGACACGATTACATTGTGATTTGTGTAAACACCCCAAACGTTTTCAACCCATTTTTTTTTGTCTCAAAGTCATACACGATTACAAACATCCTAAACATTTCCAATCCATTACTTATTTTATTTTTTAGTAAAAAATGGAATTATTCCATTTTAGAGATGGGTTTACTCAAATCCATTTATCTATTTTCTCTGTGTATTTGTTAAGACTAAAATTCAACTCAAGTATCTTATTTTAAACATAAACAATACATTTATTTTAGAGATAGAGTATCATATTTTTTTGTTCAAAATGATAATACATCATACGACATAATTTTTTCATCATATAATATTTTTCCAACAAATAATTTTTTTTTTTGTCAACTACTGGGCAACAACATACCGACCTATTAGGCTAATAATCCCTACATTCGTAGAGAGCGAGACTCAATCCCTGGTACGATGGTGCTTTGTGCATTAAAGGCTTACTTTTGACCACTGCACTAAAGTCACTTCACCCAACAAATAATTTTTAATCATGAAAATATTCATTATAGATATCTGTAGTTTTTTATCGTTGATTTGATTATATTTGTAACATCCCGAGCCGAATATGTTAGGAGGATGTCGATCAACGCAAGGCTTGTGTCATGTTCTTTGCATAACACCCGAACTAAAATAAAACATTTAAATTTAAATTTTTGAATAACAATACAATCTTACCTATGTACTAATTTTATTTTTGTGGGTTCAAAACGAAAATATTAAAGATTTTGTAAAAGCATTTGATAGGTCGGTCCATCATAAGTTAATGAACAAAAACGATTGATGGGTCTCTATAGTTGACCTAATAATTCTGATAAGCCCACAACACCATCCGTAAAGAAAAAAATACGACGTCGTTACAATCTGTCGGTGTTTTGATTTAAGAACAAAAACGACGGCGTTAAAGCAGATTCACATGGCAGCTTCCCCAAGTGTCTCTAAATTAAATATTTTCCCAAAAAAACTATTTTTTTTCTCTGCAATTTGCTTTGATTCCAATTGAAGGGACGCACGATTTTAATGGCAGTTTAACAGGAGAACACTACTCTCTCTCTCTCTCTCTCATTCTCCAGATCCCAATTTTTTTCAAAAGTTGTTCATCTTTCTTATTTCCCCCAGAAAGCTCAAGCTGCTCTCTTGATCAAGGTAAAGTTCCAATTTTTAAAAATATACACTTTTGTTTTTGTTATTGTTCAAAATTGAAACTTTTTTTTGCTTAGATCTGTTCTAATCATTATGCATTTTAATGTAATGTTTAGATTGATTTTGGTTTATGAGATCTGAGATTTGGGATTTGAATATTGTGAATAGGTTTTGGAAGCAAGTATGTTTAGATCTTCACCGAGAAGAGGACAGAGATCAAAAGGTTTTAAGGTGAAGCATTGTATTCAGTTGACTCTGTTGCTTAGTGTTGGGATATGGTTGCTTTATCAAGTGAGGCATTCTCATGAGAAGAAAGCTCATTTTGAGGAGAGTGCAAAGATTGTTGTTGGGGATGATAAAGTTGTTAAGCTTGGTAGGAAAGATCTTAACCCTCGTGTTGAGGAAGATGAAGCTGAGGATGCAGGAGGAGGTAGGAATGTAATTGTTGATAAGGAGAATGAGGTTGTAGAGGGAGGTGAAGAGGTTAAGGACAAGGAAAGTGAAGAAAGAGAGATTGATGAGAAGAAAGATGATGGTGGTGGTACTGGTACGGAAGAAAGCGAGGTTGTTGAAGAGAAGAGAGATGATAATGGTGAAACAGAAGAGGGTGTGGTTGAAGAGAAGAGAGATGATGGTGGTAGTAGTACTGAAGAGAGTGAGATCGAAGAGAAGGGAGATAATGAGAAGAGTGGTACGGAAGAGAATGAGAAGAGTGGTACAGAAGAAAGTGAGCTTGAGGAGAAGAAAGACAATGGAGGTACAGAAGAGAGTGAGGCGGAGGAGAAGAAAGACAATGGAGGTACAGAGGAGAGCGAGGAGAGTAAAGAGAAGAGTGGTACCGAAGAGAGTGAGGTTGAAGAGAAGAAAGACAATGGCGGTGGTACCGAAGAGAGCGAGGAGAGTAAAGAGAATGATGTCGAGGAGAAGAAAGAAAATGGTGGTGGTACGGAAGAGAGCGAGGAGAGTAAAGAGAAGAGTGGGACAGAGGAGGTGACTGATGAGAAGACGAGTAATGAAGAAGCAAGAGAGAACAATTACAAGGGAGATGATGCTTCTAGTGAGGTAGTCCATGAGTCCGAGGAAAAGACTAATGAGTCGGACAACGGTGAGAAAGTGGATGATAAGTCGGGTTTAAAGACTGAAGAAGTTGATGATTCTGTTATCAAGAGTGTTTTGCCAAACACAACTGATAATGAGGAAAGCAGTAGTGATGAGAAGAAGACTGGTTCATCCTCAGGTAAGGAATCAGATTCCTCGGAGGGAATAAAATCTGAGGGTGAATCTATGGAGAAGAATGAGTTGTTGGAGAAGGAGTTCAATGATTCTAATGGTGAGTCTTCTGAGACCGCGAAATCAAAGGCCGGTTCTGAAGAAGGAAGTTCTCAAGAAACTAAGAAAGAAGAAGGTGAGAAAGAGAAGGTAGAATCTTCTGAAGTGTCATCGCAAGAGGAAAGTAAAGACAAAGAACCTGAGACAAAGGAGAAGGAAGAATCTTCCTCTCAAGAGGAAATCAAAGACAAAGAACCTGAGACAAAGGAGAAGGAAGAGACTTCATCGCAAGGGGAAACTAAAGACAAAGAAACAGAGACAAAAGAGAATGAAGAGTCTTCGTCCCAAGAGAAAACCGAAGAAAAGGAAACGAAGCCAAAGGAGAACGAAGAGTCTTCATCTCAAGAGGAAAATAAAGACAAAGAAAACGAGAAGGTTGAGAAAGAAGAGTCTTCATCCCAAGAGGAAACTAAAGACAAAGAAAACGAGGCAAAGGAGAAAGAAGAGTCTTCTTCCCAAGAGAAAACCGAAGGAAAGGAAACCGAGACAAAGGAGAACGAAGAGTCTTCTTCCCAAGAGAAAACCGAAGGAAAGGAAACCGAGACAAAGGAGAACGAAGAGTCTTCTTCTCAAGAGGAAACTAAAGACAAAGAAAACGAGAAGATTGAGAAAGAAGAGGAAACTAAAGACAATGAAACTGATACGAAGGAGAAAGAAGAGTCTGTGTCCCAAGACAAAGAAACCGAGCCAAAAGAGAAAGATGAGTCATCGTCCAACAATTCACAGGAAAATGGAAGTAGTGAGAGTGAGAAGAAGGAACAGGTAGAGGAAAACGAGAAGAAGACTGACGAAGACACAAGTGAATCTAACAAAGAAAGTAGCAATTCAGATACTGAACAAAAGCAACCAGAGGAAACTTCAGAGAAAGAAGAAAGCAACAAGAATGGTGGTGAGACAGAGGTAACTGAAGAAGAACATGCTGATTCTTCTTCAGAGACTAATCTTCCTCAAGAAGTAAAAGATGTTAGAACTGATCTTGAAACTTTGCCGGATTCTGGCAATGGAGGAAACAATGAGGGTGCTGCGGCTGAGTAAAATCTACTTATGGTTGATCAAAATATATACTCTCATTTGATGTTGTTTTAGTAGAGTCTTACGAATTGAATTTGTGTCATGTAATTTGTTGTAATCTTTTTCTTTAACATATTTACAGGTTTAAGTCATTCCCAAGAGCATATGTTCTAGCTCTCTTTTTTGGTACCGAACACATTTTTTTTTTTTTGTCTTTAAACAAATTCTTGAAACTTCATTGTATACTCGACCAATTTACATAGCCCTAATGCGTAACGCCCAAACAATCATTGTTTAGCTGATCTAACGGTCATAAAGCAGCAGATGCCTCAACGTCGTTACTTGTCCGCGTTTCCCATGATCATCATCATCCTCCGTACACGTGTCTTCATCTCTTCCGTCCATCCTCTCACCGCCAAACGCGTACTCCACATCCTCCCGCGATAGCGTTTGCTGCTGGGCACACGTGTCTCGATCTACACCGTTCATCATCATCATATCGCGGACCTCATCTTCCGTCCATCCTCCTTCCCTCAGCTTCCAAAACGCGTCGTCCAAACACGCGCTCAACCCCTCGCAGCCCGACGCGCTCCACCACCCGCGCGTGTTATCACGCGCCACCACATCCAACGATCTCCCTTTCTCCGCCGCGTCACTCCAGAACTCCACTCTCATCCGTCGTCTTCTTCTTCTATCCACCGTTGGCATTTCCGATCGACCGAGTCCGTTGAGGAATCCAGCGACGTCGCAACTCAGAACTCTGACCCCGTCGCCGTCAACTTGAAAAACTGGATTTCCCGCCAAATTTGGCGTCGTCGAAGGGACATAGAAATCGCCGTAGATGGGGACGAGAACCGGAGCGAGCTCAACCAGTTTCTTCACGAGGGATAAGGCCTCAGCGTTGTTTCCGGGTCGGATCCCCCAAGAATCGACCCAGAAACCGTTGCCGGCGACGATTTTCGAGAGACGCAGAAGAGGGAGAAGGAGACGATTCCGGTTTGATCCGGTTCGCCAATTGGGGAAATTAGTACCAACCGGAAGACCGGTTTGAAGAATCGAACGGAGATCAGGTGGGAAGGAGAAACCAAGAGAAGATTCAACGGCTGAGATCTCTTGATCGGTAAGCCCAGGTGAGACGTGGATACCGGTTAGAGATTTCAAATGGTTAATTACGGTTTTGTAGTAACCCGGAAACGGTGGCTTAACGGAGGAGGATCGAATTGGATCTGTGGTAATGTGGCCAAGTGGGCTTATTATTCCGGCAAGACGATGATTCATCTTCTTCTTTTTGATTCTTTGTAATTTATATGTTTTTTTAGGTTTGAAACGTTTTATTAGTCAAAAGAGATTATTTGTTAATATATATATATATAGAGGAGAATCAAATCTCTATATCTTTCTGCATATGAATGATTTTGGAAATTATATGAAACGATTTTATAAAGTTACTTACTAATGGAAACTTTGAGAATTTTGAATAATACGTTGAACTGGATAAAAGGAAATTAAAAACGTGTAGACTACTTTTATTAGGTTTTTTAGACTTTAACTAGAGTAACTTTATCAACTCATTAATGTAGTCTGTTTTTTTTTTTTTAATATATGAAAGTTGGGTACTTAAATGACTAGATTTTCAAAATCTTGTATTTAATCAACAGATTAATGAGTAATGACATCCTTTCAACTTTCATAAATTAATTGTCAACAATTTTTAACCTTTTAAGCATTACTTGATATTTTCTTTGGTAGGAAGCATACTTGATATTTTCTTCAACTTTTGTATCAATTAAAATCTCATATTGACTGACTGTAGAGCTAATAAATCAGATTTTACAAGGTAACTTGGAATTCTTTCATGCTAGTATTTTATTCTAAGAGAATTCACTAATATTTGAAAACTATATACAGTATAATTAAGATTACATATCAAAGATAAGATTAAAAAAAAAACTTTTAACATTTCTTTTGTCAAATAAACAACTTCCATTTAATAATCATGGAGAATTCCATGGAACTCTTTCTAATGGGTTTATTGAAGAGCAAACAGGAGAGAAATTTACCCTTAAATTTCTGTTTTTTTTTTCAACTTAAACCTCACTTTAAAATAAATAAATAAAAAACAATTATTATTTTTTCTTTTTCCTTCAAAATCTCTTAAATCAATGATAAAATAATTGAAAAATAATTTTCTTACCTTTTTTTATAATTTATTTTTTCCACATATTTGAAAGTTATCTAACCTCATAATTAGTTATAAAAGTTTTACACTCAAAAATCCTTACATCTAAATTTTCTATAGTCAAAAATACTCAATACAACCAAAAAAATTACCGTCAAAAGTTAGGTCGTTACCGGACATGATTTTTTTTACCCTACTAGCAGTAAGTCAGTAGTAAACACAACAAACTTAAAGATACATACAGTAGATAACTAAATTGTACCGGAATTTTCGTACCGTCTCAAAATCACTTCCTAAAATAGATAAGTAAGCTCTGTTCTGTCTTGCCACGCTTCCCAATACAATGGATCCATTTTGACGTCATCTTCGTCTTCATCTTCATCAAATTTCGTTTTTTTTTCCCATCACTATCTCTCTATACTATAAATCTCCACATACCCTTTTTACCCATTCGTCTCCTTGATCGCATAATCAGACCTCAATTTCTTTGAATCAGCTATGGATCCAAACCAACGTATCGCGAGAATCTCTGCTCATCTCAACCCTCCTAATCTTGATGATCAGGTTCAAATTTCTTTATTCTTAACCAATTTGGTGATCCGAATTTGGGGGTTTTTGTTAGTTTTGATCCGATTTCGATGATTTTTTTTTTGTGTTTAGATGGTTGACGGGTCGGGTTTGAATCGGGTGGGTTGTCGTGCAAAAGGTGGATCACCCGGATTCAAAGTGGCCATACTTGGAGCTGCTGGAGGGATTGGTCAACCTCTTGCTATGTTGATGAAGATGAATCCTTTGGTTTCTGTTCTTCATCTCTATGATGTTGCTAACGCTCCTGGTGTTACTGCTGATATTAGTCACATGGACACTAGTGCCATTGTAAGTCCCAAAGTTTTGTCCTTTAAGGGACTATGATTTGAGATTGGTAGTTAGATAATGGTATAACAGAGAGGAATGAACTCAATATTATGTTTTTTGGAACTGTTTTGATTTAGGTTCGTGGATTTCTTGGGCAACCACAGTTAGAGGAAGCACTTACGGGTATGGATTTAGTGGTTATACCAGCTGGTGTTCCGAGGAAACCAGGGATGACGAGGGATGATCTGTTTAACATTAATGCTGGGATAGTGAGGACACTCTCTGAAGCTATAGCCAAATGTTGTCCTAAAGCTGTTGTTAATATAATCAGTAATCCTGTGAACTCCACTGTGCCCATCGCAGCTGAGGTTTTTAAGAAAGCTGGAACCTTTGATCCAAAGAAACTCATGGGAGTCACTATGCTTGATGTTGTTAGAGCTAACACTTTTGTGGTATGCACTCGTAATTCGTTTGTGTTCTAATCAAATGTGTGTTTTGGTTAATGATATGGGCTTAGATTGGTGTGTTGCCATTATCGATTAGAAACTCAGCTAGTGTTTTTGGTTTTACAACAGGCGGAAGTAATGAGTCTTGATCCTCGTGAAGTTGATGTTCCGGTTGTTGGAGGGCACGCCGGAGTTACTATTTTACCGCTGCTTTCTCAGGTTTGAGATGATTCACGTGGAACCCATCTTGATGTTTGTTCGAAGCTGATATTATATGCTCACTGGTCTGTCTGCTACAGGTGAAACCTCCTTGCTCATTCACTCAAAAAGAGATTGAGTATCTCACAGACCGCATCCAAAACGGTGGCACTGAAGTTGTTGAGGTATAAGCCAATTCTTCAGCTTTCTTTGTTTTATTAACTTCGAATCAAAATGTTCATTTGCCATTTGAATCAATTTGTAGGCTAAAGCTGGGGCAGGTTCTGCAACACTATCCATGGTAGGTATTCGTTGTACTACCATGTGTAGTTTCAGATAAAGCCTGGATATTAATAAAGATTTTAATCTCTAAACACATTGAATGTAAAAAGTACAGGCCTATGCAGCAGTGAAGTTTGCAGATGCTTGCCTCAAGGGTCTAAGAGGGGATGCAAACATCGTTGAGTGCGCATATGTAGCATCTCATGTACAGTCCTTATGAAAAACCAACTCTATAATTTTGTATTTATAACCTTTCTTAAGCCTTAACAATGTGAACATATGAACTTTGTTTTATTCCTCATACAGGTGACTGAGCTTCCCTTCTTCGCATCAAAGGTGCGTCTGGGACGATGTGGGATCGACGAAGTGTATGGTCTTGGACCATTGAACGAGTACGAGAGGTAAAAGTGGAAATTTTTTAGTCGACCTGATCTTTTAAATTTACTTCGACCGGTTCATATGTTCATATTGGTTTTTTTGCGTTTGCTTTTGCCAATTGATCAGGATGGGATTAGAGAAGGCAAAGAAAGAGCTCTCAGGAAGTATTGAGAAAGGTGTTACTTTTGTGAAGAAATAAGATACTTTGTTTGGAATAAAACAAGGTTTTGGAATAGTAATAGTTTTGGAATAAGAACAACACCTCGCAATAAAAGCTCGTGCGGGTTTCCTTGTTATCCGTTCTTTAGTGTTAAAATCTTGGAATTGTTTTATCGTTCCGTCCAAACCAGTCTATTCTAGTTTATTTTGAATGATGCAGCAATAATTTATGGTATAGGTTATTTTCATAGAGAAGTGTGTTACCTTACGTGCAAATAAGAAAAATGTTATCTTCTTTGTTGTAGCTGTTTAGTGGACTATTAGCCACCAACCACAATTGACTTGTGGAATTCATCAGCAGTGCATACATGTATAAACCCTTCCAAATAATTTTACAATTTTTTTAGATCTTCTTTATCTTTTCTCAATCTAGCCCATTTATACTTCACATGCATGCTTAGTGATGAGGTCCAACATGTTAAATCTACCGTTGCTGCTCATTTTAATGATACTTGTTTCACATAAATCTTAGAAAGACTCAACAACCAACAATAACCCAATAATTAACCCTCACGTGACGAATCTTTAATTTGAACCATCTCGGGAGAAGACTAATTAACCTACTCTTGTTTCTCTGACTCAAGGAGATGTAAATAGCTTTGGAACCCTTTAAGATACCAAAAACAATAAGTCACCTTAAAGTGACGACGTCGATTCACAAATACTCACCCCAATCGTGGCTGAATTGGACTACATCTTCAATGCAACCCCCCAATGGGTGGTCTCTACAACTTGATTTATTTTTTAAATGGTTGTTTTTTGAAGAGTTATAAGTCTTCTAGACGTCCATACATTTTTTTTTGGGAATCTAAACTAAGAGTCGCTTGGTATTACGATTTGTTGAAATAGTCTCTATAATCACTTTCTTTTTTTAATTCCATTATAGACAGACATTGGTTGTACGTAACTTTATGTGTTGGTCATACAAAATGGAAAAATATTTCCAATCAACAATACGTCTTAATCTATCATTTTATTGTGGAAAAATTATCCCACTGCCAAGACGCAATAAATTGTCTTGAATGATGTATTGTGTCTGTAGCTATCCACAACAGTTGGTAAAGTTTTATTGCTCCAATATAACCACTATTTTTTGTTTTGTCATCTTTTTAATCGACAAAATCTGATTCATACTCAATTTTTACTATGTAGGATAAGGCAATTTAGTAAAATCAAACTTTGTTGGGATCGGTCGAATAGATGATGCTGTAACCACTTAAATAAAAATACTTCTTTATAATCACCAGTTTTAATCAAGAAATTTTAAAATAAAAAATATATACACCGTATAATATTAAATACATTTCTTAGATTTCTTTTAAATATTTTAAAATACTTTAGTTATTTTATTTATGTACGAACTTTATTTTTAAAAAAGAATTTCGTTTGTATTTAATATACAGATATATAACTTCACATAAGAATATATCAAAACTTGATAGTAAACGAAATAAAATAGCAGAACTAAAATTAATTTTTGCTTAATGCTGCAAATGAACAATGATTCATTTTTTTACCGTAAAAAGAAGTGGAGGAATTATGATATAAATATAATTAAAAGTAATACTTAAATGATCATGTAAATTTATGACATTTAGTCGACCAATGAAAACGATGAAGAAAAAATCATGGGATAAAAGTTTATAAAACAAAATGGTCACAATTAGAATTCTATTTTCAAAATACAAGTAAATGAGTTTTTTTTTATATATATAAGAATCCACACTGGTCACGTAAATTTAACAAAATTATAAGAATAGAACAACGAACTTATAAAAGTGCTATTTTTAACAACAACAACAAAAGCTTACACAGGTGCTACAAAGTCCCGATTGAAAAGATTTATAGGACTAAGTTTAAATCAGAAAATAAGTAACTAAAAATAGAAATAATCAGTGTTCAAGAAAGCGGTCTAGGCGGCCGCCTAGACGCCGTCTAGGTGCTAGGCGGTCAGCAGACGCCTAGATGGCCGCCTGAACCGCTTAAAATTACATTAATTTAATTTTAATATATATTTTTGATTTTTAACTATATATATTTAAATTATTAAGTTTTATATCTGTATATATAATTATAAATGCTTATATGTTGTTAATATAACTTAAATAAATGTATTTTTCTTCTTTTTGTTTATAATTTATAATTTTTTAATATTTTCTAACATATATTTATACATAATTTTATATATATAATGTTTTATGTTGTAAACGCCTAAACCGCTTAAAAACGTCTAGTCCCTGATTAGGCGTTCTAGGCGCTAGGCGCTGGATCACCGCCCAGATACCGCCTAGCGCTTTCTTGAACACTGGAAATAATAATAATAACTCTTCGGCTTTATTGCATTTATTAAAACAAACCAATAATACTGAGGAAAAAAAATAAATAGCAAACCAATCATACAGCCATGATTAGGTACACATACTTATCCAGCTTTTGCACTCAACAGACGACAAAATCCCATATTTCGTGCCTATCAAGCTGGTTTTATTATCCAGCTAGTCATTATACAACTAAACCGAGTGAATAGGTCAAAACTGGCGACCAAATCCACACGTTTAAAACCACTTTTTGAGATTCACATCAACATTTTTTAATAATGCTATTCGGCTAATGCAAGTCTTATGTTCTTCACCACTTCCTCAACAGGTCGAGAGAATTTGCTGTCCATCTGCATATATATAATAGATTTTTTCTTTAATATATATTTTTATGCATTAATGAAATTAATATGAAATATGATAAAATTAAAATATTTATAAGATTGATAGAGATACCTTAGTGAGAATAGTGATAACGAGTGTTGACTGCCCAAAGGGTAAAGTGAAGGTATTGACTACATCAAGACGAAACTTCTCCAAGGAACTTACGATTTTAATCAGACACCCTTTGCTATTATCACAATGAACTCTAATCAGCAAATCTCTGTCGGAAACTCGTGCTTCGATCATGGGCATCGTCTGTTTCAAGATAGAAACTTCTTCTGAAGAAGAAGACAGAGGAGAAGCAGCAGAGCAAGTAGATGAATAAGATGAAGAATCATCGTCTAAATATACTTGAGATCTCTTAACCAATATAACTGATTGATCCATTTTCTTGGTCCCAACTCGCTCTTCCTCAAGCTTCTTTACCCGCTCTTGAAGTTGTTTCAAATGCTTGATCGCATCTTCAAGAACTGTTGCCTTGTCCGTCTACACACACACCAAACAAAAAATCTTGTTTAGTGTCATGCTTACCAAACATTGTGTCACAATCCGGATTTAATGAATAATGGGATCCACAAAAATAAATAAATAAATAAATAAACTTTACTTTTAAACACACAATTTCTTTAACGATAAAAACACTTTTACAAATAAAAACATTTTCAGAACTTCATATAATATTTTTGCCGCTAACAAAACATATTTCTTATGTTTGGCATTGGTGTTTACATTTATACCATTAACAAATTACGTTTTTGGTGGTTTATTTGTAAAAGAATATATATAATAAAAAATAAAAACAAAGAGAAATAATTAAAGTTTGATGAGAAAAAGATGTTGACCTTTTTGAGGCCAGGTAGAAGAGCAGAGAGAGCAATCAAACGCTCGTTGAGCTTTTGTCGACGTTTACGTTCAGCCAAAACATGTTCTTTTAATAGATGTGGTTCTCTTCTTCCTCCATTATTAACACAATCTCTTCTTTCGGACCTCGTCCTCTGATCCGTGCTTACTTGGTTGGAGAAGTTCAAAGATGTCTCGACCGGGTTGGTCTTAGTGTCTGGAGACCCGAATGAGATCACTTGCGACGTGCGCGAACCCGAAGAAGAAGACGACGACGATGGAGAAGAAGATATTGTATTGATGTTGTTGTTGGTTGTTTTCATTTGTTTTGCGGGTCTCTCTGGTAGCAACTCAAACCCGGTTTCGGTTCCGGATCCGGACTCCGAAACGTGTTTGGTGTTAGTCTCCCCCCATATCGGGAAATCGGATTCCCAGTCATCGATCAGATACTCATCTGTGTCGATCATCAAATCCATAAAGCTTGAATCTTCCATTTCTTCGTGGAATGACAAAAACGTTTCTCTCTTTCCTTTTCTTTTTTTTCCAAAACAAGAAAGCTAAAAAATTGAATATTGAAAGATAAAAATGAACAAGAAACAAAAGAGCAAACAAGCTTTAGGAGAAAGTTTAATGCGAAATATAGTTTAAATCTTTCCTAAATCTTCTTTTGTTCTGTTATGTTAATGTGGACGAGTGAACTCTTTATAGTGGATTTTTATGATTTGTTCTTATAAAAATAATAGTATTATTTTGCGGTACAATATCGGCCAGAAGAAAAAGCATATGCGTTGAAAAAGAATTTATAATTTTTTTAATGAGAAAAATAACTTATACTAATTGGTTTACTCGATCTGGTAGGTTTTTCATTAATAGTATTTTATTAGTAGTAAAGTTTAAGGTCCTGAAAAAAGAAAAAAAAAATGTTAAATAAGGTCCTGAAAAATAAAATTAAATGTGGGTATTGTTTTGGTTGAAATTAGAATTAATGGGTGGAGATTTGAGATCTGACCTTGGAATGCTACCACGATCTTAAACTAAATATTAAATCATGTTTCGTACATTAAATGTATCGATCTTCATAGAGATATAGCTGTGTGAGTGTGAGTCTTTGACTTAGGTAAATGAATGGAGCAGCCGATCACGTGGACGAATTAGATCAAATGTAGATAAGGTATTTGACCTAAAAATTGTAATGTTTCACAAAATTGTAATGGTCTAGTGACTTTTATTTTGAAGAGAAGCTGTCATATATATTGATGTAGGTGAAGAATTGATTTTCTCAAGCTTAAAATTATCTAATTACTACTATGTGGTTAATCAAAATAGTGTCATATCTTCGATCTATTAGAAAATCTATGAGTTGGATACTCGAAAATTACATCCACCCTAAACAATTGTAGTTGTTTGTGCATAATATTGTTAGATCGTAGGTGATTATGACTTTATGAGTGGCACAAATAAATTGTAGTAGTTGTTTGTGCAATATTAAATGATAGTAGGTGAATAATTAAAGGGGAATTTGAATCGTATAACCAAAATTTTTTTTTTCCATTTATTGTGGAACTATTCTAACTATGAAAATATTATATATATATTTTATATATTAATGACTAATTTATTTTTATTACTACCAACTTTATCACTACTATCTTTTAGTCCTTTACCATCACTGGCCACTACCATCTCGGACCACTGCTTATCACTCCAGCTACTCCAGCCATCGTTTACCATCGTTTATCACTCCGGCCATCGTCTACTATCACCTTTGGCCATTCACCTTCGGCCAACCACATTTGGCCACCCACCTGCAGCCACTACATCGAGCCACTTGCCTCTGATCACCCACCTCCGGCCACCCAGCTCCGACTACCATCACCACTATTACCAGCAAATCAGCAAAGGTAATTTTTCCTATCATTCATGTTATTTACTTGATTTATTCAAATAATATGTTATATTCTTAATTATATGTTTGAATTTGGTTAGTGGATAAATTGGTCCATAATTAGTACAAAGAAAACTACAAGATCACTAGAAACAGGAAAAGGTTGTTTTTGAGCACATTCTAATATGTCAAGTAAAAAAGGTATTCGAAAAGATTATGTGCAGGTGCGCTGTTAATACTTATACTATTACTTTTGACTAAATTATTAGAAAGGTTACACAAACACAATCTATGCAATTTTTATTGTTTACTTATCATATTATTTATCCAATATATCAACAATACAATATGTTATAAAATTATCCAAGCGCTATCATCTATAGTTTTAAAAGAAAACTACAGATCCTCCATGACGTAAATTAGATTTTATATGTACTTATATATAGATAAATATAGTTGATACTTGATACTATATAACTCCTACTTGTTTATGCAATTATATGTGGCTCCCGTTGAATCTGTCTGTCTGGACTCTGGACAAATTAAATGAATAATTAGATGTGACTTCTAAATGGTGATTAATTTCCATTCTATTATTTCTTAGTTGACGTGCTTCTTTGTGGACCACACTTAACCTATGACTGAATTTGTACTTTTAAGTTTTTAACTAATGTTTTTGTAACACATAATAATAAACAAATTAATGTAATTTATTCATAAGAAATGTAATTATATAATTTTGAGAGATGTTTATTTCTTAAACAATATACAATTGTAAAATGATGAATGTTTAATAACTTAAACATAAGTAAATGTAGAGGATGTGTATTTAGTTAAGTGGTAAAGTCCACTTAGCTCCACTTTCTCCATCGAAGTTTGTCTTCACTTGTTGATTCAAAGATATATAAAAAAGAGTAAATGTAGTAATTTTATCACAGTCTTCGCGTGTGTGAATTTTATTTTGGTTGTTGTCATTTTTATATCAATTTATATAGGTGATAGTATACACAAGGGAAATTATTTTCAAAATTGTATAGGAAATCAATAAAAAATAAATATATTGTAATCTATCCATATATTGTTTACTATCATGGAACAATATATTAGATTAAATGTTAACCATGTTCTATACTATCCATGAATATAAATTATTATATATTTGTTAGTTATATATTAAAAGAAATTATTATATATATTTGTTGTTGTTTAAATCAAATATATGACCATAATAATTTTTCAGTGAGTTGTAGAATTATGAGGTTACGGTTTAGATTAAAAAAAAATTGTTGACATTCTATAGTTTAAATTATTGTACTATATATATCATTTTTGCATAACAGAATAGTTTCACTTATTAAAAAAATAGGGGGACAATTTCATAATACCCATTTTTTGGCGATAAAAATAAATAGATGAATTTGGTTAAAAGGCTTGCAATGATTAAATTAGTTTTTCTCTGGAACCATCTTCCTATCCTCGTGAATCATGTGAGTATTGTATTTACGCCTATCAATTGTTAATATAACTAAGAAATCAACAAAACGAAAAAGAAAGTAAGAGATCAAATATTTATCCTCAACTTAAGATCTATCAACACGATGAATGTTTTATCTACTGACTCGTCATGTAACATAAGTTTAATTATAGTTCCTTTCGTGCTAAAAAATACCTACACCTTCTAAAGCTCTACAAAAAGAACATATTAAGTTTTGTCACTTGTGAGGTAATCTATGATGAGTTTACTACTCAATTATTTAAGTCATGTTCTATCTTTATACTACCTTTATAAATAATTTTAAGATTTTTAAATATCTGACATCAATAAGAGTATAATAACTTCTACTTTAAATATATTTATTATACTCTAAATAAATTTATCTTTATTGATATTCTCTCTCTATATTGTTTGTATTTAAAATATAAATTAAAACGATAATATTTTATTTTAAACTAAACTTCACTTCTAAAACGCTAATTAATATGAAATAAAAAAATGGTGATTAAGTCTATATAACCCTAGACTTTTATATACAGAAAAGGACTATAATAATATACAGTATATGAATGGTTACAAATGTCTTCGCTTTAAATAATGCAATTCATTTGCTAACGACGATTGATTAAATGTTCCTGACGTGACATTTTTTGTTAGTGACGATGACAATTAAAGGTGATGTTGACTACGTGATATATAGCAAACACGTGATTTCTCATATTCATATATGTGATCACGCTCTTTTTATCGAATACGTTTTTGTATTTCTTGTCCGTTTTTTTGTATGTACAAAACTTCGTTTCTCTCTAGCAGTTTCATTCTCTCCTGTTTACGAAAGCATGTATATCTCTTTCTCTAAGCCAAGAATTATTTTTAGACCTTAGTACTTAATAGTATCGATATACTTCTTTTCTTTCTTATACTTAAAAATATATATATATATATATTGGCTTACAAAAACAAAACCAAAACATTGACTTGAACACTGAAAAATATTTGATTATCTAACCTTTTAACTAATGTGTAGATCTTTAGTTTTTGAGGTTTACTTTGTATATACTTCCCCTCCTAATTAAAGTACCAATCATAGAATAGCCTTTTAACTAATGTGTAGCTGGAAAAAAAAAAAAAAACTCCTCCCATTTTATGTTGTTTTAGAATTTTATTTTTGTTGGTAAATGTATTTAATCAATTGGTTAACAGTCCACCTCTATAGCTTTTCACACTAGAGTTCGATTCTATTAGATCGTGTTACTTCGTATAGTAGAGATTGAGTTATGTATTAGGTCAAGACGATTAAATGATGTTTCATAAAGTGTTTTTTTTCAATGTAAGTAGTTTTGAAAATTAAATATCTTTTTAAATTATAATATTTAAGTTAAATATTTTTTTGATTAGAAAGTAAAAAAAATTAAGTGTATTTATATAGTTTATATAGTAAAAATTTGCATTATTTTCTTAATTTATGTGAAACATAAAATGACACTTTTATGAAACATAATGATTATATGTTTCAGTGCTTCCTCATTTCTCTGTTTAATTTTCAAGTCACTCAAACATTTTTTTCCACATTACATTAGAAGGAGAGTATGTGTTCTCTCAAATCAATATATTTATACGAACAAAACGATGACAAGAATAATTGACAACCCTATATTGTGATGAGATGCCGAAAACCGAAAAAGTGACAAGAAACAGAGAAGTGGAGGACCAAAGAAAAGAGGAAAAACGAGCTATGTTCTAGAGGCATGATTAACTGCAAAAGTTTAGTAATTGAGTTTCTTAGATATTGGTAGTGATATACTGATAATGTTATACGTAAGTAGATATTAACATAGGTGTAATTCGAGTTTTAGGATTTTGCTAATCAGTTTCTATCTCTATATTCTCTAAATAAACAATACATAAATTTGTAAATTATATATTTTCTTTTTTCATGTTTTATTTACTTTCTTTTGTATGCGGTCGAAAAAAAATAAACTTTATTTTATAGTTTTCAATCGTTCTCAAACCAATCCAGTATATTTTGTCTATAATTTTGTTCTTTGTAGGTTTGTTGTGCAACCTCTCAGTCTTCAGTACATTCGGTTCCTAAGTACTATAATGTACTAGGACGTTAAAACTCTGAGCACATCAAGTTTCAACTAATAAAAAGTTAGATCTACAAAGAAATTTATGACTGAGTATCTAAGTGATATAAAAGATACTAGTGATGATCAGCTTCATTCGACATGATCTCTGATCTCAAACCACAAAACGATTTGTGGTGTGTTGAATGGTTTGGGAAAGAGTATGGTCTAAAGGATCCACAGAAGTCCCGGTATATAACTATTCAACTCGTGAAAAAGGTTTTCATTAGCAGATCTACTCTATATGACTATATCTAGCTCAAACCAAAACATTGACATCTCCTCTAAATCTACTTGTTAAATCTGTGGAAAAATAATTAAGTAATGTGGCTTTGAAATGTCACAAGGTTTTGACAACACATACTAAAGTGTAGATCTTCCAAATGCAAATAGTTGCAATGAGAAGTTTAGCTTAAGCCCTCAAATGTATGGAAACGGTTTGAAATATTTATGTACGAGACAGCTCATAACGTTTTCTCGTTTTGAATGAATGTAGAAGTTATTCAACCAAAAAACTATTTTACATTAACTGCATCCCTTAATTAAAAACTTGAAAAAGGAAAAATATATAGTAATTAATGAGGAGTCCTCTAAACCGGGGAACCAAACCATAACCCTCTTGTCTTCTAATTTGAGTGTCGAGAGTTGATTAGATTTGATGAAGACAGGAGCTCAGCTATGCATGCTACAGTTCCGTTCAAGCCAAATAAATTGCATGGAAGATGACAGCTCATAAAGTTACTACTTACTAGTCAATAACAGATTTGATCCTCTTGGAACGCTCACTATAAGATGTTAATGACACATGTCCTTATTATGGTTTTAGAGTTTTGGATTCTTGTGTGTATATAAATAATGAGACGATGTAATCGAAAAATAATAAGAAATGGAAATATCATCTTTTAGCTTTTCCATTTTAAGCTTCAATCCACCTTCCATCAATTCATCATATATTTAACATATATATAGAGGATGGGCTAAGGGTTATAGTTGACAAGTGTAACATAATCATGCTAGCCTCACCTATTTAAGAAGTCTATCTTGAGCCAATACGCATTGGCATTGCTATATAGTACAAACGTGATCCATGTGATCACGGTTTTCTCGAAATTATATTAAAGAAGAAAGATGAATGTGCCATATAGAAGATGTGTGTGTGTGTCATTCTGATCTTAAATCAAGCTACAGTTGACCTTTGAGACCATGAATACATGTATATGAGATCCGAAACCAAGGAATAATAAAATCGTGATATGCTTAATCTATTATAAATCGACGCTATTTTATTTTATTTAAAATTTCGTAATTATTTTGGTTTGTATCCCAGATTTGGGGGGAGTATAACCTTTTCCAAGAATTGGTTTTTAGATCAAAAGTATTATCGTATGGCAATTACTATTTTCAATTTTGTCACGTTCCTCCCATTCATGGTTTATTAATTATTATGCATGTGACTCCTTTTACTATACTAGTATATGATTACTAAATAATTACTGATGATAATGTTTTCATCTAGAGATAATCAATCCAAAAATACAACATTTAAATAGTACTTTACTCGTTACTATTAAATAAAAATATATAAAAATATAACTTTATTTTTAATTAAACAGAATATTGTGATACTTGGATTTGTAATATGTCATAAATTAATTAATGTAACACATATTCATATATATCATAATTAGTTTGGCCATTCATTTGTAAGTTTCAAATAAAAATGATATTTTTTTAAAAAAATAGTGTTGCTGAATTGTCTGATAAGTAGCATTACAGTATTTTTTTTCTTTCTTCTTGTCAATACATATCTATCTTTGGATTCTCCCACTTATTATATTCTTCTGTAGTTTCTGCTCATTTACCAATCACACTTTACATTTACACGTTTCTTCATCGTTTGTTTTTGAACTTTTTATCAAGTCAAAGTATGTTTTTAGTTTTTTTTTTTCTCTTTTTGAAATAAAAAGAGAGATAATTTGGTTGCAAAACGACCATATGAAGATGTAGGATAGTGTAGAAATTATCTTTTTTTTTTCCTTCTATCTCATAATAAGAAGTTAGAGTAGCAATCAAATAGGTAATTCATATCATCAAAATGCAATATTTTTTTTTTGTAACTTATTTTATAAGATCTTAATAGTTAATTACCTATTTGATTGCTACGCTAACTTCTTCTTCTTCTTCTTCTTTTTTTATGAATGTGAAGTCCATTAAGGAGTGAAGAAGAATTGTAATTACAAATATGCTTTAACCAGCCTAAAATAAAAAAGATAAGGCCTAGAAGGTGAACAAAAATTTCAAGACGAGAGAAGAGTGCCATGCACATTTTTTATTTTTATTTTTGTATTTTTAGGTTTACACATTTATTTTTATAACCTTTCGACACTTAACTTTCAGCGTACTATATGGCCCATTTATTTTTGTTAAACTTGAACTATTTATACACCTGTTTTAATTTAATTAGCTTGAATCAACAAACTCAAACAACGTTTCGACCACATATATAACATATACGATATACATTATTAATCCCAAAAAATAGACATTAAATCAATTTAGTTTCAACCACTAAAGACGTGAACCTCGCCTAGAAAATTCATCAAACACGTGGTAGTACACGTGTGAAAAACCACTAGAAGAAAACGACATCAAATTCACGAAAACATTGGCATCGTTTGTACAGTCAGTAACTAAAAGCTTCAAAGAAGATCCTAAACCAGGGCGAGTCTCAGGTTCTGTACAAGATCCTTAAGTACACTCACCGAAAAATCTTTATCCATCTGCCAAATCAAAATAAGAAGATCAGTTTAACTAAAAACATCAATGTTATATTGCAAATTTATCCAGTTTTAGTATTACCATATAGATAGTTATTAAAAAATGATTTTACCTGTGCAAGGACAGTGATGTCGAGAGTGGAGTCTCCAAATGGTAAGACGATACTATTTTCAATGCGCAGTTGAAGATTTTCGATTGTGTTTAGTATGTTAATCATGCGCCCTTTGCTTTTCTCGCAATGGATCCGGATGAGAACGTCGTTTTGGGATACTTTCGCTTCGATTTCTGGCAAGGCTTGATCGAATTGGTTTTGATATGAAGGAGAAGATGATAGGTTAGGCTCATCATCGTCGTATAGTACTTTAGATTTCTTCACAAGAATAATAGATTCCATATCTCTTGTTGCTTCTTTCTCTTCCTTGAGCTTTCTTAATTGTTCTTGAAGTTGTTTCATTCGTGAGATCGCGTCATCAAGAACCGTTACCTTGTCTGCCTAAAAACACAACAAGATAGTTCCGTATTCTCAAAACCAATTGATAATGATGAAACTAAATTATTTTTACTATGCATCATTCTTCACTATGAAGTATACCTAGTAAACATATAACAAAACAAAAAAGATTGACATATGTACCTTCTTAAGACCGGGAAGAAGAGCTGAGAGAGCAATGAACTTTTCAGAAAGCTTCTCACGGCGCTTTCTCTCGGCTAGAACATGTTCTTTAGCAAGAACTGGAGATCTTGTGCCATGAGAACATGTTTTTCTCTTGGTACCACGTCCAACCAATTGGTCCATAATGATCTCTTCCACAGCTGGGGAAGAAGAAACATTACTAGAGAAATCGAAAGAAATCACTCGTGGGTTGTTGTTGTTGATCTTCATCATAGGCTTCACCGCAGACTTCGGCTTCTGTCCGAGGAACTCAAGATGCATTTGATGATCAAAATGTGAAGAACGATGAGCTTGCTTTGAATCCATATCCGCTTCGTTAGCTAAAAGATTGTTTTCTTCATAAATGTTGAAGTCGAAATCAATGTCTTCGAGTGAGAAATCGGCTAATCTGAAAGTCTACTTCCATATCCGAAGATTTAAGTAATAAACGATAAAGAAATAACAAAAATATTATCCTGATTAATAGAGACAAGATTAAAAGACAAATCGAGGAAATGTATTTGTTTCGGGAAAAGTGGGTTATGAATAGAAAGTTTTTTCAGGTGTTCTCTTTATATATTGACAACGAGACGCGGCTTAGTTTTTGATTTTCTTTTTTCTCCACCCCTATAATTACGTTGACCAGATTTTTTATATGCATAAAAACGTGACGTTTATATGAATTAAAGTATAATAACTCTTATCGAAATCAGAAGTCTTCTTATTATTTTTCTATGATGATCGTACCATTTTGTTGGCTTCTAGAGAGGTTTGAGATTCCAATGTTTTTGCCTCGTCAACAGATATAGAAAAAGGCATTTAAAAAAAACTCTATATTCATTCGAACTTAAGTTAGATCTTATCTTCATAAATATGAACACATGCATAACACACGTACAGTCCATGATGTGGTTATTTTTTTATTGTATGATGCTCCTGACAATGCGTAATTAAATCTACAAGTTAATTTAAGAGGGGTGTCCTATGAACCGAATCAAATGAATCAAGTCTAATCGAACATCAAATAAATGTTACAAAATAGTATGGATCTGATGTATAGTACGAATACACGTTGGAGTAAAAGAAATTGTTATTATGGATCGGAGTCCACTTATTTTTTCACACTAACACCACGTACTGTCCATGATGTAATTTGTTTTTCTTGTAATTATGCATTTTCAGGTGTCATAAGCTTCTTTTAAATCGTAACAATGGAGAATTCTCTTATTTTTCTTTCACTTAGATTTCACGTCAAACTAATGTTAAAACAAATAATTCAGCACGTACGGTAAAATATGTATCCAATAGCTATTAAAATTATATGTAAACAATGTATTTCAAAATTGAATCACTTGAATCAGTCAGTTAAAGTTGTTAGACAAAATAAATAAATGGTATAATTTTTTTTTTTTTTGTTGCTTCTTTTTTTTTTACGTTTTTGGATCGAAAAGACTCCATCAATAGTCAAATCTTTACTACTTACTACATGGAGTAAAGTGATTTAGTATCCGGTGAAAAATGTAGTTTTATTAATTTGTGTTATAAATGCTAAAATGACACTTTTATGAAATAAAAGTTTTAAAGCAGAAGTATATGATAAACTTATAACTTTTTTTAGGATGTGTACATTTAACTAAAATAATCTATTTATTGAAACAGAGATATTACTCTCTATATTTACAAAAAAAATATCATATATTTTGACATGTTACAGATAAATTAATTAAAATATCTCAATTTCTACTTTATATATATCCTTTGTAATTCACTAGAAAAAAAATTGTTAACAAACTAAAATAACAAGAATAAAAAAAAATTTAGTCTTGAAAATTGTATCTAAAAAACAATGATTTTTTAAACTGAAAATAATACTCTTTGTTGAAAAAATAAGTAATTTTCTTCAATTTAAAGACTAGGTTCTTAACTCTGTTAAATGGGGTTGCTTTTCTCCGACGGTTTCATCAATCAACCAATAAAATGCTTGCTTTTCGTATTATCTTTTAGAAAGAATGAAAAAAAGCTTTTCTACGTACCAAAAGTCCTAATCACATTTATTGTGTAAAATCAACGACTAACAACAATACGTGTTATGGGCAGAAAAAAGAAGAAGAAAAAAAAGTAAGAGAAGAGAGACAAAGAGACTAAGCACGTGCTTTTCGTGTTGAGACATGGAGACCTTATTCCCCCACTCGGAAACATCAAGGACCAAGAAAAAGTCCCTATAGCCTCATCCGGTCATCCCCCTCTGGTCCCATCTAACCTCATTAATTAGTTTTTAATTCTTAACTTAATTGTTGTTTATAAATAAATTATCCATTCTACTCCCTCTGTTTCACAAAGAGTGTCATTTTGACACATTTCACATAAATTAAGAAAAGTTTGAATTATACTTATTTGCCCCTATTTATTAAGTGATTAATGATCAAAATTCAATGAAAATAGCTTTGGGTTTAGGGGTAAAAAAGAAAATTTAGCATTAAAACACTCATTGGAAATGTAAAATGACATTCTTTATGAAACAAAAAATTTTCTCCAGAATGACACTCTTTGTGAAACAGAGGGAGTATAACATATACTGCGTACTATAAACAATGATGTATAAGTAAAATGGTTGAATATCATTATAGCTAGAAATGAATAAAATACTATTTAAAAGTATAAATGATAAAAAAAAAAATGCTATTGAAACTATATCCTTCAACAATAGAAGATATTACTGAGATTATAGATGATAATCTTTTATTTTGTATATATAACTTAAATTGTTGTATTATAGGTTCTAGTATGTGGTTTAACTTTTCTTTGGAATATCCAATTTTCTAAACTATGCATGGAATAATTATGTGGCATATTGCCATTTATGGACTGTTAACTACTACACTTGTTTTCTTCTTTTGTCAAAGAACTTGTTCTCTTTACATTGTAAAAATTGAGAAACAGCAGTCTAGTCTAATTTTATTTGGTCCAACAATCAAACCTAAATTCACACTTACATAATAGTATAATCATTTCCTTGATTGAAAAAAAAAAGCAATTTAGTCAAATAATAAAAGGTTAGCAAAAAATTACCTTGAAGTTTGCCAAAAAAAAAAAAACACCGATTAAGATAAAAGTGAAGTAACACCATTTGTTTTCAAGTCTCATTCTTCTTTTTTTTTTGTCATCTGATCTGATGTTATTGATACTTCTTAAAAGTTTACATTGAGAAATACATAAGCCGGCGGAAAATAGAGATATCCCCGGAGTCTAAAGTCCAAAAGAGGGAGTCTAAGCCGACGGACAAAAGATAAGTCCCCGGAAACAACTAACAACTAGAAAAAAAGTTACAAACCAAAATCGAAAGAGAACGAATCCAACAGCTAAGAACAGAGGCAAACTAACAATAATAGCTAAAGCAAATGCTATGTCTAAACCACCAAATCAGCCTAATCTTCTGAAATTTCTGCGAATGAGTTGTATCAATGCTGCCTTGGCCAAAACATCAAACAACAACTGCCTCCTCCTATCACAATGAGAAATGATCTTTCCAACCCAGATTTCATAACCTGACAAGTAAAGCTCAATTCAGAACCTTAATACACTTCAAGTCTCATTCTTCTAAAGCTGGAATAATAACGAGAACTTTTTTCACTTTAATTTACAAGTGGAAAAATATTTCAACCCTTTTTATCGAATTTTTACATTACTTTTACTCGAATTTCTTCTGTCCCCTTGATTAGTCCTCTTTCCGCCAAATGTAAAACCAGTCAGACCCTACATCTTTGAGGATATATGGTAAGTAAACCCATTTGAGTACTGTAGCTAAAATTAGCTAGAGGTATAAAACTAGTTTCACATTGGTTGACCTAGCAATTTTTTTTTTTGCCTTTTCCTTTTTGTTAAAGTGACATAGCGATATTGACGAATTGTTATCCGCATTTTGGATAATTGTCATAATTTTAGCTCCATTAAATAACAATTCTACATAAATCCAATACCTAATACTTTGCATATGTAGGCTCAGAGATGAACCTCATACCTAAAGATATCAAATTTATTTATTCTAAAACAAAACTTGATCCGATGTGCTTTCACATGGTATAACCAGTTTAAATTGAAATGATTAAAACTCGGGGCACCTTTCAAATTTAAAAAGAAAACAAGAAAACATGACAAAAATATATGGTTCAAACTCTAAAATCAGTCCTCACATTTTTATCTTATAAATTTTATCCTATAGACGTTATAAATTTTTAATCTATCTCAACCAAATTACTTTTGAGATCCTGAACGAAACTATATATGATCATTTCAGTTGCCATAATTGGTTTTGCCAGTTATTTCAAATCAGTTGTTTTTCTCAACTGATTTTGAAAATGCATGAACATATCTGGACTCAATTATTTTGTAATTATATAATTCAATGGTGGATATGGAACCGAGGGATATGTTGCAGAAGAAGTTATGATGCCATGTGGATGTCGACATCGATACAATATTTTAAAACAATTTGTGTTTGTTAATTGTCGCACACTGTTTTGTGACTAGAACTGTTTAATTTTAAAACTCAATATGGTCCCAATAAAGACCCGAGACTTATAAATGACCCTAACTCCCTAACAAACTGGTTGTATTTAGTCTTAACTGCGGTAAGAAAAGGCCGAACCAGGTTTATATGGTGTTGCATGCACAAACACTCCGGCCCAAAAATGTAGAATAAACCTGCAATGGTTTTGGACCATGGCCACTTAAAAAACAAATCGTTTCATGAATGGACTTATATGAACATGATAACCTAGTACGACATAACATATTATGATACATGGTTTGACCAGTTAATTTGATCATGATTTAATGTTAATTAGTTTACGTATACGCTCGTTAAATTTGGTTTTAACAAAAAGTTACATTAATAAAAATTTGGGTTACATCTTCCTTTTGTTCTCACTCTTATTTAACACTTTTCATTCCTCCTATACACCGGAATTTAACATATCACTATGCACAAACTTCGTCTTATTAAGGGTACCCCAGCAATTTGTCAAAACCACAATGCTCTCCATGTTCTACTCTAAATTCTTGAAACCTTAATCATTAGCTCCGTTAAATTTACGATTGATTCTAACATTGCAAACTTTATAAATTGGTCTATCTAGGGAGATGTCAAATTTATTTTCAATAAACTTTTTTTTTTGTTTAATGTTGAACCACTAGAATGCTTAAATATATTGTACGATCGCAGCAAATCCATGCTTTTTCTGCTTGGCCTTATGGCCGGTTCTACCCACAAACATTAATATGCAAAGTTCCTCGTATAAATATTATATACATTTTACAAACTCGATGGCCGGTGTATGTAAAAACGTATTATAAAAAGTTCAATTTCACCAGGGATTACCACTTAAACCGCATTATAATAAACGGTCTTTGAAAAGTCGTCCCAACGTTGGAATTTATTTTGCATCATTCGTCTAATAATTAATTCTCTATTTGTTATTTGGAAGCTTCTAAACTGTGGAATAATATGTGGCATATGCCATTATATATATGTTAATGTGTGGACATGTCTATCAGCTTGATGCATTTGACAATCAAAGATTTGATACGTACCTCTTGAAATGAAGTCATAACAAGTATCTTTTAAAAGGGTCAAGAGGTATATAAAAATGGAGATTTTGTAAGAAAATTTTGGATACGAAATCTAGATAATATAAATTAAGTTTTTTTATGATATAAAGTTAGACAAATTGATGTTTATCGATGGTTACATACCTTACGGTTGGTGGTGCGGTGTGGAAGGGATATGCCGCCGAAATTATCATAAATCAGGCTGACCTATATCTTTACTCTCACACTCTCTTTTCATTATTTGTTACGTATTTAGTTATCATTGATACACTATTTTCTACCATTGTATTATTGTCGTCCTAATCAAAACTCTGATAAGGGGGCCTTCCAATTTTGTCTTCTTCCCTCGAAATAATTCCCATAGGTGGGGGAATTGGGAACTAACCATTTATATATTATTAAAATTTTAACATTTTAGGTATGAAAATTGTTAATGAATTCAATATACTTTTAGTTTTTATATTGATTTTTATAGGAGGAGACAAGAAACCAGAATTTTTAAAAGACATACGTACTTATTATATTTTATAACTCGTCAAATATTTTCCGTCAAACCCCAAACTCAAGTTATATAATTTTTTCATAACAATTGTAAATTGTAGTACAATCATTACTTCTTATCTAGGTAATACTATTATCACCATATTCTTCTTTGTCTCTTCTTCTTCTTGACATGGCTTGAACTCATGAGGTGAAAGTACGCGGCATTTGAATAATTACCAAAAAAAGAGAAATTTTTGTGATATGATCAAGTAACCCTTCCTCTTCCCAATATTCAGGACAATTATATGGTCCAGAAAGAGAACCTTAAAGGTGACCTTAGTTAAAGCATTTTGGTTGGACTTTTGGACCCGACGAAGACAAACCAAAAACAATTTTGATTTTCTCATTTATTTGACCTCCTTGAAATGGTTTCCAATAAAATAGGAAAATCCCACGTTTTCAATTCAATTTAATAACCCAAAAATATACTGTATGCAATTGTCTTTACTCGCTTGTTTTTAAGGAATTTCCCACTTAGCGATTTACTTTTGCAGCTTTGCTTATCACTTTTTTCCTTAAGATGTGAATTAGATTATGTGGAGTTGAAAAGTGAAAATACGTATAAAGTTGAGGTCTAGTGGATTTAAATGAGGTTTTTTATGGTTCTAGACTTAGTTTTTTCTTGGATCCAATTGCTATGATTTCAACTTTCAAGAAAGCTAGATATATTTATTAATATGTACATTCTGACAATGGGTGAATTTCTGATATTTAAAACTAATATGAGAAATTGCATTAAAAATTGTTTAGAAAAGGTAATTAGTATTGTAAAAAACTAAATTGAGTGTAATTGCTTTTTCGCTTTTTACTTTTACTTTTTTTTTTGTGTGTGTCAAACCGCGCTTTTTACTTTTACTAATTGCGCATTTTATCACATAGACACCACAAATCATTGCACAGTATGCAAAATGGTCATGAAATGACCCGAATATTTCTAATGAAAACGACTGACTGCAAGTACGTGCATGCTCTATTAATATCGTATACGATATATCAAACTCTACTGTTAGATTTTAATAAAAATAAGGGTACTGTACGGTTGTAACCACACTTTTTCTCAACTTTACGGTATGTTTCTAATAATACTTTCAAAGACAACTATATTGAAGAAATATAGGTAACAATATAAAATGTGCGTCAAACTCAAAAATGTCTCTTTTACACATAACTCTTAAAACGTACGTGTCTTATCGATATGACGTATATTTTTTTTTTTATCAAACATGACCATTATTTATATTTGATATATTATGTTCTCATTCTAACTAATAATATATATCAAATATGAATATGAATTATTGTTTGTAGCTTGTAGGCCATGCACGTAGCCTTAATTATATATAGATGGGTAATTTGGGTGGGTTTGAAAAGCAAACGTCACCGTAAATTACTAAACCATTTTACAGCAAAATGTCGTAATGACTACATGTGTTTAATTGACAGAAAAAAAAAAACAAAAAAACTGATCAAATCTATTAAGAAACATACCGTACGTTTATTAAACTAACGAAATGCTTTACATCGCAGGGAATATATAATCCAACAACTGCGAAAAAAAATTCGCCCCGAATGAAACCGGAGAGGAAGAGGTACTAAACATTGATGGTATGCATCTTAAAGCACACACTTAAATAACACACGAACAAGGATCTTTTAATGACTTAAAGAAACTCTCTATACATCAAACTTACCAACTAAAAAACCATTTTCATGGAAAAACCGATTTTAGGATTCTTAGGTGACGGTCGGAGAAATTGATGATTAATGTGAACATGTGTGTAACTTGAAATCAATTACGTGAGATTTGATAAGCCACAACTCAAGTTCTTCACAACATCCTCGATTTTCATATCGAAATTGCTATTCTTCTGCAAGATAATAAACATTACATAATTAGATACTTCGAGTAATCAAAACATCTAAGTCGAAAGTCATAGTAATTCGAAAACATGCTTCCGGTCTTCTACCATAATAAAGTCATCAGCTCGTATTAAGATACTATGAAACTTAAAAGCCCTACTCTAGTTTGTATGAGAATATATTTACCTGAGCAATTATAGAGATGTCAAAAGTGGGTCCAAAGGGTAAGACATTGCTGTTGGTGATAAGCAAACCAAGCTTCTCAATCTCCCCCATAATCTTGATCAGATTACTCTTTTGCTTCTCGCATAGAATCTTAATAAGAACGTCTCTTCCCGAAACCCTAACTTCTATCTCTGGAAGATTCGAGCTCGAGCAACCACGATTTCCATCTGAGGAAGATGATGATGATTGATGATTTTCATCTAAAACCAGCTGAGACTTCTTTACAAGAACCATTGATTCCATTGTTCTTTCCTGCTTTTGTTCCTCATACTCTTTCAGCTTCTCTTGGAGGTACTTAATATGCTTTATTGCATCTCCCAACACAGAAGCCTTGTCCATCTATAAACACATACATGCACATGTCAATATATAGCATGTAACCATTATATAGACGATTTTTAGAATATTTTTAGTTTCACAAAGTCAGTACGGATCAAATAATTTAGTCTCATAACCGAGAGATCCCAAGTCAAAACTCAAATAAACTTTTCATGAAATTTGGTTTCTTGCCTCGCACAATAAGATGATTTAAGAAAGACTATTATCATTTGATAAACTAATTTGAGCCTCGTTATAAAACTAGAAGAAGCAAAGGATATTTCTTTATATATATATGTACCTTCTTTAGGCCAGGAACTAGGGCGGAAAGAGCTACAAATCTTTGAGTAAGCTTCTCTCTCCGTTTCCTCTCTGCGAGGATGTGATCTTGAGCATTTGATGGGCTACGAGTCAAGGTTTGAGCTCTTTTTGTCCCTCTTATTATCAGCTTGGATTTCCTTTGGTCTTGTAATTCAATTTCTTCTTCCTTGGGGCTAAATATTAAGTTTGGGGAGTTGTGATTCATAACCTTCAAACCAGTCTTTTCGAAAGAAAGAATCCTGGAAGAGGGCTGATGCTTTGAAGGAGGAGTATTAATGGAAGAAGGAAAAGGATGTATCTTTGGTGATATGTGAGTGGTCTTGAGGATCTTTGAAGGTATCTCTTCGACCAAATCATTATTACAAGAAGAATCAAAGTTAAAACAGTTGGTGGTATCATCAAGAGATGAGAAAGACTGTGGAACATCTCCAGCGAGTGAATTCATGTGGTATTGGTGGATGATACTATACTCTTCTATATCCTATAGGAAAAAAGCAAATAATAAATATTTCATAAAATTTGCCAAGAAAAAATTGATAGGGAAAATAACATATATGCGTACAAAAAAAAAATATAAGAGGAAGTAAAGACTAAAAGACACATATAAAATTGTATGTACGTGTGTATAGAAATATACCAATTCGGAGGTCCATCTGGTAGAGAATACGTTCTTCGTCGTTGTGGCCATGATTGCTTCTTAATCAAAAATCTGAACATTGGTAATCATATAAAGAAACTATTAACCAAGAAGATGAAACTATGGAAACCATAGTATTTCTTGAATTCCAAAACTTTAAAACAAAAACCAAGAAATTGAAGAAATTAACTTGAGCAGTCAAACGTTGAAGCTTACCTTCTAGAGAGAAAGAGAAAGAGAGAGAGAGTTTGGGGTTTGGACTTGGGTAATGGCTAAACAAGTCATTTTATATATACATACAATTATACACTCTGGAGTTTATGTGTACGTGTGAAAGGCAACCAAATTTAATTAGATATTGTTTGGTGATATTAATTATTAATTATATACTAATATTAAAAATAGATTGATACTGATAATACTGATCTCAAAGATCTTGATGCCAAATGTGTATCTATTACTAAATTGTATGGTATTATTAAGATCAAAATACAAGATATATATTGAATAAATTCGGCTAATTTTAGATTTAAGAAATATTAAAACATTCATGATTAACACAAAAGGGGCTAATGTGAACTGAGAAAAAATTGTCAATGTTGCAATGACGCATAACGATTTGAGAATTGTACTTTAAATAAAATTTATTTAATACTCAATCAGTAAATTATTTACATTTATGTCATCCAAACTAATACGATGCATAAAGATATTAATGGTACCGATATAATACATAAACTAGATTAAGACCCGTGCTAGAGCACGGGTTGAAATTCATTTTATTTATATTGTAATTTTTATATAAAATAAAATTTATGTGATTGGTTTTTAAAAAAAATTGGCTAAAACATTATGCAATAAAATCACATGCTAAATATGAAGGCTTGAAAAAAGATACCTATTTTGTAAGTTTTATATTGTTAATGTTTCTAGATAAGTACCCGTGTTATAACACTGGTTAAATTTTATTTTGTAATCTATCTTGTAACCCACTATTTAACTTGTAACCAATCAATCTATCAATTTCGTAATCTATCTTTGGTTAAACGTTGTGGTCTATCGATAAAATCTGTAGAAAATAAATTTGTAATAATGTGCTTAAAAATCTTTGAAAACAACGTGATATAGGACTAAATTCTTCCGAAAATACAGTTTGGAATATCCATGAATTTATTTGTTACCATTAATATATCAATTATCAATTTGGAATATCCCTAATATTTAGGTGTAACCAATTAATATTAATATATGGATTAATCTATGACCTATCTATAACCTATTTGTAACCATTTGTAACCATTTATTAAAAATATAAAGTCTACAAAAACTATGTTGTGTACTTCCCTTTTATTAAAAAGGGGATACGTCTAAACTTAACTTCCCAAGTACACAACTTGGGTAAATATATTTCAAGAGGTAACCAATTTTTATCAAACAAGAGACCAAATTTCTTTTTATAATATTAATTCCTTAATTTAAAATTTTGATCAATCAACTAGTTTATAATTAATCCATCTCCCATTATGATACGATAATATTCTCTTTTTAAGTAGAATATTATTAATATGTGTGTAGGGTTGAGAAAAGATTACGAAATCTTCAAGATGACTTAATAATAGCATCTTCTTAGTCTTCCAAATATATTGCCAACAAGAATGTATCAAACAATTAAATTCTTGATTTATTTTGAAAGAACTATCGCTAACTAGTAAATCATTATCAGAAATAAACAAAGAATTTGCACTCATCCACAATATATATGGTGGGTTCAATTATTGTTTCATATACATAGAAAATATATATTTCCGTTCATTACATTTTTCTATGTTGTTCAACGTTAAGTATGGAACCAACTTAAGATCTTCCGTTGATTTTATTCTATTTTATATAGTATTGGACTATAAATTAGTTATGACATTGTTACAGCATTTGCAATGAGTTTTAACTTTTACTCTTTGCTTTGCAGAAAAAGAAGGAAAAAGGGATAGTCTTTGCGAAATGTAAACAGTCACCTAGATAGAGACACATCTGACTCATTTTGAGGGTCTAGAGTCTTGTGCAACCGCGGTATTCTAGGTTAAGAAAACAAACACATAAGTGTTGAAGTATTCAACCTTTCAAAATAAAAAAGCACGTGGGTTAATGTAATAAATAATATTTTGATAAAAATGACAGGGAAGAGGACAGTTAATCTTTCTTCTATATATTACCTTGCCCCATGATAGAAGCATCTTGAAATCATTCATTATATATATATAATATATGCACATGATTAGGGTGAACATTCCATTTTTCAAGATCAAACTTTCTATTATGAAAATACTGTAGTTTGATAGATCCGTATCTCCCGTGTAACGTGAGAAGAAAAAATGATTGTAATTTGTAATTCTCATATAATTTTTATTGAAGGTAACATGTACGTTGTGTTACTCTTTTATTAATGGCTATTGGTGCATGATTAATATTCAATTTCTTTGTATATATTATCCAAGCATATATAGTTGGTTAGTTAATAGAAAACACTATTATCTTGGTTCGAATATAATTTTGCACATGATAAATAATATATTTTTATTATAAAAAGAAAAAAAACATATATATATATATATATACCATTCAAGAGTTAGGATTGGATCCAACGAAAAAAAGTGTGATAAGAAAAAACTAAGCGATTGTAAGATCTTTCAAATAATGCGAAATTTTTAGTTGTCACGTTTATAATGAAAGAGATAATAGTTGATCCAATAAATTACAATAGAGCAAAAGCTCAAAATTTTCTAGTTTACCAAAAAAAATGAAAAATCAAGCGTTTAGATCTGTTTTTTTCTGCCATTTTAATTTATCACTAGTACAATATGTCTAAAGTCTACTCTAGAAACGAATCAATTGTAGTTACCAAGTTTTAGTTTGGTTTTACAAATCAAATTTGATTGGCTATACACAATTATATATAATTAACGACAAGCAAAGTAAGTAAATAACACGTTCCTTTTTTAGTCTCTCTGTCAAAAGTAGACCAAAAATACAATCGCATAGACAAAATTTAAACTTTCCATTATTTCTTATTTTACATATTCTTTATTGTATTATCACTTAGAACATTCACATTTATTTATTAAACAAAGTATAACTTAAATTTAACTTAAATTTGTGCAACAACATAACAAGATTTTCAAACATACGGTGCGTCTAAATATGCAGCCACATGGAGATTAGTGTATTCGTCGCAAAAGTGACTTTCTTCAGAGACACGTTTGAAGAGCACAAAGAAGAACTCATAATAAGAGAAATCAAAGCAGAGCAGAGGTAGATGAGTTAACTTCTCTTGTTGGCTGCTAAAGTGCTCTCTTCTTGGGTTTGGTTTTTAGCCGTAACTTGCTCTGTCTTCTCTTCAATTTCTACTTTAACTCTTTCACCTACTGGTTTTTTTTCTCTTCAGTTCATCTTTTAGATCGATATTGTATTTTAAATGTTGTCCCTTGGAGAAGGAAGATGAATAAAGATATTATTAAAAAAAAAAAAAAAAAAAAAAACTTAAAAAGCGTGCGGCTCTGTTCTGTTCCCGCCTGCTTATTTTTATTTTTAATTAGCCTCAAACAAACAAACAAACAGATATATCTTTTCTTTATTTCTTGCACTATAATTTGCTCGCGAGTTTGCTTTGATTAATGCCTTGAAATATTATTAAACAAACGATTATCGGAAATTATGAAGAACAAAGACTCGATCATTCAGGCACAAAGATTGTTGTGTTGTGAATGTTTTGTGAAGGCATTGATATGTTGAAACCATGAGATACAGTGAAGTTCCTTCAAGTCCACTTGGAACGAGGTTTCTGACTAGTAAACACGAGCTAATGACGTGTTAAAGCAAAAATATTATCATACTTGGTGACGAAGAGAAGCTGAGGAGGCAAGACTTGAGGTGTATCGATCACTTACTTGTTCCTTTATCTTTGATCTGAACTCTGCCTCTTCTTCTTCTTTATCATCCTTGTCTCAAGGATAAATCACATATCAGTTGAACTCTGACTCTTACAATTCAAATTGACTGTTTTATGGTTTTCAGTTGAGTTATTTATGGGTGTGTTCGTTGCGACTTAATTACTTACTTGAGCTGGTTATTAGGTTATTTTATCGGTGGAAGAGACTTCGATCATGAGCACTCCATTTCAAATGAGTACTCAAAATGTGCTGCCATGCTTGCACAGCGTCTCAACCCTTATAGCTAGTTCAAGATTCTTATGTTATATTATGTTACATCAGAATCTTGTTATGAGAATGCTACGGCCGGAAAAATTTACACAGTCTCAAATTCTCAATGTATGTACTTTGATCAGTTTAAGATATATAACGTATAAAATTTGTGTGGTATTGCACGATTTGTCCGTGAAGTGTCCTTTAATTTTACGCAAAATCGTCATTATATCACAAATATATATATTGAATAATTAGTAGGCATGTCAATTAGAGTACATATGATCAAAATTACCCAATTTGAGTTATATTGTAAACTTTGAGATACGAATTAATAATATGGATCATCGTAAAATATCTCATTTGAGATTAATAAAAAAAAAAAAAAACTACTTTAATATCATTTTACAATTTAAAAAAAAAAAAAAAAAAGTGAGAGTGTTGGTTAATAAAAAGAGAGAAAGTAAAATCTTGAAAAGTAAATGACGAATATGGAAGGAACCCATAACCACGATCCCTCCCTGGCTCGCTCCACGTACCCACCACACTAGTCTGGTTTCTTCTATGTTTACTCTGCGTTAATGGCTTCCATTTTTTTTTTTTTACCGCAACGTTTTTATTATTAATTCCTCAAATCCATTTTTATTATTTAATTCGCTCGCTCAATATCATCAATTACCCACAAATGTCATCTGATTCGAATTCGACTCTAAAAAAAAGAACTTTGAGATAGAGAGAGAGAGAGAGAGAGAGAGAGAGAGAGAGAGAGAGAGAGAGCTCTTCTTCTTCATCCTCTCCAAATTCACCCAATTCGATTTCATCATCTTCATCTTCTCGGCCATTTTCGATCGGTGCCGGAGATCTTTTCGCCGGTAAAATTTCCATCTCCCTCCTCTGCTTTTGCTTTTATAATATCTGATTTAGTTTATTTAATCGCGTTTCTGTATATTTGATCATCGTCCTTGTAGAAGAAATCGATTTGATTCGATTGTGATGAAACAGTTTCCTATTAGTTTTTTGCATGCTTGGTTGATCGTGTTTTGATTAAAAATAGTGATAATGATGATGATGATGTTTCTGTTGTTAAATTCTCTCAGGTTTGTGATTTTTTTTTTGTTGGGGGTTTCTATGGGTGTAATGGAGAACAGTATGGTGAATACGGAGACATCAATGACGATGATGAGCAATGGTGATGCTTTTGTTGATAAAAGAGTTGTTTTTCAGAATGGTGTTCCTGGTGGTTGTTTCAGGAATGATCGTATGACCGGGCTTAAGTTTAAGCGTCGTAAGGTTAGTGCTGTTAGGGATTTCCCACCTGGTTGTGGTACTGGTGTGAACCTGTTTTTACCCAAACCAGCTGAAGATGTTATCAAGGTTGAGTCTTCTGTTAAAGAGGGGGAAGGTTTGGTGGGACAGAGAGATGATGGGAAGAGTTGTGGTGAGTTGATGGTGTTTCCCCCTGCAGATGGGGATTTGGTTGGAAACAAGAGTGATGTCATTATGGCTGAGCCTGTTGAGGTTCAGCCTCTGAGCATTTGTAGGCCAGATGGGGATGTTTTGGCGGGTTCTGTTTGTGGGGAGAGTTCAAACAGTGAACAGACTGTGAAGGTTGAGGGTTCCATGGGAAAGAAGAAGAACTCGGTTCTTGAGAGTTCTGCTTCTGATGTTAGCAGCAGCGGTCTAGAAAACATGACGAGGGATATTGTTGTTTATGCAGATGAAGAATGTTTGAGAAGAGATGATTTGGCACAGACTGAGCCGTTGGAAATTGAGATGTCGTCAGATGTAGCAGTTCCTAAACCAAGTCTTGATTCGCGTAGAAAAAAGGCAAAGAAAGGGGTTGCATTTCATTCTGCCTTGAAGGTTACCAGAACGATCAAGAAAGAGTATGGTGAAGGATCTAGGATGAAGAAGGATTTCTATTCGCGCCAGAGGGTAGGTCGAGATGTAGAGGATTCTCCTGACCATCGAATACCTCGACAGTTGCTAAATGTCGGGATTCCTCCTTCTCGTCCCAGTGGTTCATGCAGCGGTGCTGATAATACTAGCCGGGAAAAAGTCAAGGAAACTCTACGTCTTTTCTATGGAGCTTGTAGAAAACTTTTGCAGGAGGAAGAAGCAAAGCCTGAGAAAGATCGGATCAAAAGGTTTAGAGTAGATTTCGTGGCTTCAAAGATTCTAAAAAGCAAAGGCAAGTATCTCAACGTGGGTATTCATATTTTGGGAACTGTGCCTGGGATTGAGGTTGGTGATGAGTTCCAATATAGAATGGAGCTGAACATTCTCGGTATGCATAAACCGAGTCAAGGGGGTATTGATTATATGAAACACGGTGACGACATAGTTGCTACTAGTATTGTAGCCTCTGGAGGGTACGACGACTCTCTGGATAACTCAGATATCTTGATCTACACTGGTCAAGGCGGGAATGTGATGCAAGCAAAGAAAAGTGGACAGAAATATAAACCGCCCAAAGACCAAAAGCTTGTACAGGGGAACCTCGCATTGAAAAACAGCTCAATCAAGCAGACCCCTGTACGTGTCATAAGGGGCAACCAAAAGGCAGCTTTGGAATCATCAGGTGGTGATAAGAAAGGTGCACATTATGTTTATGACGGATTATATCTTGTGGAAGAGTATTGGCGAGAACTCGGATCTCACGGGAAGTTTGTCTTCAAGTTTAAGCTTAGGCGTATGCCTGGACAGCCTGAGCTTTCATGGAAAGTGGTGAACAACTCAAAGAATCTGAAATACCGGGAAGGTCTGTGCAAACTTGACATCTCAGAAGGGAAAGAGCGACTACCCATAAGCGCTGTGAATGAAATAGACGACGAGAAACCGCCAATGTTCACCTACATAGTGAAACTGATTTACCCGGATTGGTGCAGACCAGTTCCTCCAAAGTCATGCAGTTGCATCGGTGGCTGCACGGACGGCGCTAAAAACTGCAATTGTGTGGACAAAAACGGAGGAGAGATTCCATACAACCACGATGGAGCCATTGTTGGTGCAAAGCCTTTAATCTATGAGTGTGGCCCTCGCTGTAAATGCCCTGCTTCTTGCTACCTTAGAGTCACACAGCATGGTATCAGGTTCCCGCTTGAGATTTTCAAAACTAAGTCAAGAGGTTGGGGAGTGAGGTCGATTAAGTCAATCCCTTCGGGTAGCTTCATATGCGAATACGTAGGTGAGCTTCTGGAGGATAGTGAAGCAGAAAGGAGAACCGGAAACGATGAGTATCTCTTTGATATTGGTAACAGATACGAAAATACCTTAGCGGAAGGGATGTCAGAGCTTATGCCGGGGGCACAGGCAGGCCCAGCCGAGGAAGAAGATGAGGAGGCAAGCGGATTCACCATTGATGCAGCAACAAAGGGGAATATTGGGAGATTCATAAACCACAGCTGCTCGCCAAATCTGTACGCACAAAACGTATTGTATGATCATGCTGACAAGAGAATGCCTCACGTGATGTTCTTCGCAATGGACAACATACCTCCGCTTCAAGAACTGACTTACCACTACAACTATGCGATCGACCAGGTACGCGACTCTATGGGTAATATCAAGAAGAAAGCTTGCTACTGTGGTTCTGCCGTATGTACCCATAGGCTCTATTGATGGATGGATTTGCCTTCAACTTTTTATCCCTGCTTTATTCAGATTCTTCTAGTTTTATGTTTGGTTATCTCAAACTTTTTTCCCATTTTAATATTCAATTTCTTCTTGTTGTTTTATGTTGACTAATCACAGTTTACGTTACATTTTTAGACGTAATTAAAGCTTGAATTTGTCAAAAACCAAGTCTCTCTTTGATATAAAATATATATATGTTTATGCGGGTTGAATGGTCAAAAACTAGTTTCAGAAAGATTAATTACGAGTAAATCTGATCATTGTCTTGTATGGTAAATAAAAATAATAGGAACATGTTTTCAAAACGTTAATTTTAGAAAAAAGTGGTAAATCATTTGTGTTTTGGATCTGCACAAAGACTTAGTTAAAATGTTAATACAAACAGATTCCTATTTAGCTTGAAGCATTTTTATGGAGTTACAATCAATTGGTCTTGCGTCCTCGGGATCTCACTTGCAGTTTCTTCTTGATTAAACCGATCTACACTGTTTATGAATATCCCTAGCAAAAGCAAAAATTGGCAACAAATTCTTGATATGGACCAGAAAAGCTTTCATCTGCGATTATTCGAGCTATAGATTTGAGTTTTGTTTTACCTATAAATTCCTTCTCCTATGTCTTTTGCAAGTCCAGTAAATGATTTCAAATAGCTTTCACAAAACTTGAAATATATACCGAAGATACAATGAAATATACTCACTTATCAATAAGACCGATCTCTTTCACTTGCTCTGTAGAAGAAGGCAGCTCATCATCTTCTGCTTTTACAATCTTATTATTCTTTGGGCAGCTAGAAGAGGATTTAGCAACAACATCAACATTTGAAACAGGAGCTGACACCTCCTCCTCCTCTCTGACCTGCTTTCCTTCTAAGCCTTGCAGTCTATGTTGGTCAGCTTGAAGAGGTCTAATATAATCCCAAAACTTCTGTCTTTGAACAGTGGTCAAGAAGTCAGGAACAACACTTGTTGAAGGTTGAGGTAGAGGCTGCGGTGAAGGCAGAGATGAAGGTGCAACTGACTTTGGAGGATTTTGAAGCTTTGGAGGAAGACTTGGTGAGTCTAAACCCATGAATCCCAAACCACTCTTTTCACATAAACGCTTCTTTGGCTGAATTGCCTCTTCCATTCCTTGGCCAAATATTCCAAGGCCTTTTCCCTCATATTTCATTTTGACCATTATACCATAAGCAGTTCCTAAAAAACGATAGCCTGAGAATGTCTTTACTGGATTATCCTTAACATAGATGTGTTATCTTCATTACCTTATACAGTATATACACAATCTGTACAAATCCCAAACTAATTAGCTAAATCCATCATAATTCGTGGTATTCCTAACAATAGACACTTTTTAAAAATAACTTGTAATTTAATTACTTTGTTTGTTTTTCCTCATCCATCATGGATGAAATCACCTTCGTCAATCTTCTAAAACAAATAATTATCCCTATATAATATACACTTGTTCTTTTCATTTGCTTCTAATTTTAAAACTTGAAAAATCTTAAATATAACACTTGTCATTATAAAAGTACTCAAAAAATCATACAATTCAATTCAACCCATTAATAGACTTCATTATAAAATGCAGATTCCCTATATATTCAAATGATATACTCAATAAATTAGCTTATATAAGTTCACTATCTAAAAGGAGTAAACTCTTGTTTATAGTAATATATAATAGAAGCCATAGAGCAGTAGTTTATGTTTTTCTTTACACTTTTGAAAACTACCTTTTTTTATTTTTCCTTTATAAACTAGTTAAAAATATGTATAATTACAAAAATAACTTTACGTGAACTTAATGATAATTAACCAAAAAACTATATTTTAAGTATCAAATCAATTAATTGATAATAATTAAATATTTAATTTTTAAAAAGATTTTGAGTAACTAGCAATTCAACCGATGTTAAGTCATGTGTAAAACAGTAGTTTAGTTTTTTTTGTAAAACAATAATAATAATAACATCATTCTACCGATGTTAAGTCATGATTTTTGTTAAGTCATGTGTTAGTGTCATTGTGCAGATTTTGATGATTAATTATTATTGAAAATACATAAAATAATTTAGTTTGCAAAAAAAATAGTTTATTTATTTTCACTGTTTTGATTTACTAAAAGATAGCTTTATATTTATATCTAAATTAAATTATCATTTTACATATAAAAGATTGTATTTTTCATTAATTATAGTTAAAAAATGTGTTTGGAGCGTTGGAATTTTTTTATATATAGCATTAGTGGTTGACGCAGCGCGGGAGTTTTATTAATAATTTTTGATGTGTTGTTTTGTTTTCTTAATTTTTTGTTGGTTTCTTTATTTCATTTTATTCTTTGATATTTTGCTCTGTGTGTTTGTTGGTTTTTTGTTTTGTTACTTTTCAGATGGGGTAGCTAGCTTTGTTCCATTTTATGATATGAAAGTATTTGAAATGGTTATTGGAAAGTGTATTACGATACCCAATAGTAGCCGTTGGAACCTTATATGTCTAAGGCCTTCTATGGGTGTTAACCCAACATAGTCACTTAAGTCTACTATTATGGGGTTTTTTTGCGTATTAAAAATAACTTAGAAAAAAAAGTGGTATATCATTTGTTTTTTGGATCTGTGCAAAGACTTGGTTAAAAATGTTAATACAAACAGATTCCTATTTAGCGTGAAGCATTTTTATGGAGTTACAATCGATTGTTCTTGCGTCCTCGGGATCTCACTTGCAGTTTCTTCTTCACTAAACCGATCTACACTGTTTATGAATATCCCTAGCAAAAGCAAAAATTGGCAACCACTTAAAAACCAGTTCTTGATATGGACCAGTAAAGCTTTCATACTCGAGCTAATGATGATTTTAGATTTGTTTTACCTATAAACCATATTGCAGCAGCTAAGAACAGAATCGATGTAAGCATCAACGCGGTTTTTCTCCAACTATTGATGTGATCCTGCATGCGTATACAACAATGGAGCATTTTAGCTCTTGAGTTTTTTTTTCTTCCAGGACTGGAGAATGGAAAGAAGAGCTATTTTACCTGAACAATACCGACAAGAGGCGAAGAAGGAACATCGCCAAATATGTGAATTGCGACTGTGGAGACAGCCATTGATAATGGTCTTAAACTTGGTTTCACACAATGCAAACACACATAATTCACTGGAGCCTGAAGAAGAAGAAGAAGAAGAAAAAAGATGAAGCTGTTCTTTATGAGCAGTTTACATTAACAATACAATACTCTTATCAGAGTTTACTCTTTACCTGTGTAGCAAACACAAGAAGCTCTCCTAAGGCAAACAGTGCGATGAACCCGTACAAACTCTTTAGGGTAAATGCAGTGAAGCAAAATACCGCCCCGAGAAATGTTACTCCGGATAAGAGCTGAATCCAAGAGTAATCCGAAAACTAGAAGAAAAGCTCTTTTATTACCTTGAAAGCATTTGGAATTGTAGCAGTGACACGATCAAGTATAAAGCCTCCTGATAATGAGCCTGTTTTCGTCGCCGCAAGTACCTGCGGCTGCGGCAGCCGCATGTGTTGCTGTTCGTTTGGTTGCCGCAGGTGTTTGCGGCAAGACGCTGCGGCAAACGCTGATTTTAATTTTGGACATTGATTAGTTGCGGCGATCAAAAAAGTTGCGTTTGCCGCAGTCGCTGCCGCTGCCGCAGCCGCCTACGTCAACGAAACGAACACGCCCAATGTTCCAACGATCCCACAAATGATAGTTACTCCCCCGAAGATCATATCCGCGTTTCTCTGTCAAGTTACAGTTATTGTAATCTTTCATGAAACAAAAAAAAAAAAAGAGAAATGATGAATGACTGTTTTACCATTTTATAAATATTATAACCGGCCTTTGGTCCCCAATATGAGTATGCTCCTATCACAAAATTGTATGATACATAACCTGTTTAAGGCAAAGTGCATGTATCAATTCAACAAAGAAGATCAAAGAGTGTAAGAAGACGAATAGAAAAAAGAAAGAGAAATACATTACCTAAGACATTGACAACAAAGACCTTTTCTCTATACAGAATTTTATATGGAGAGACCAAATGAACAACATATGGCGGCAGCAAAGAGGATCCTGAGACAGGTTCAGGGAACTCGAGAGTTTGGAATTCAGTACAAGTATGGTGGTGAGCAAAAGCTGGTCGGTTATGTGGACAGTGTGATTTATGCAGGGGATGCTGGAAATTTCAAAAGCACCTCTGGATACGTTTTCATGCTGGGAGGAGGTGCAGTGTCGTGGGTCTCAAAAAAGCAGCCGATTGTGAGTTTGTCAACTACTGAAGCAGAGTTTGTCTCAGCAGCTTATGGAGCTTGTCAAGCAGTTTGGCTTAGAAACACACTGTTGGGGATTTGGTTTTCAGCAAGAGGAAAGTTGTGTCTTCTTCTGTGAGTGACAATAGTTCTGTCTGCAATTAAATTGTCTAAGAATCCTGTGTTGCACGGAAGGAGCAAGCACATTCATGTCAGGTTTGAGTTGGTGAATGAAGGAGTTTAATCAATTGGACTGCTGTGGAACACAAGATCAGATAGCTGACACAATGAAAAAAAGCTGGAGGTGTTTGAGAAGCTTAGGAGCGGAAGTCCTCTGTTTGGTTTTTAATTTTAGCTGAATTAAGTCTTCCTTAGTAGTAGGATATGATGGACTATCTCCACGTTTGAGTTATGTTTTAAGTTGTTAGTAGCTTAAGTTTTGGATTCTAGTTGTAAGATCTAGGTCTATTTATAAAAGACCAGTTTCACTTTGTTCAATAATATGAATCTTTCAGCACTTTCTGACTGCGAGTCTTTTGGAAAAGCTCATCCAGTTAGTTCTTCAAGAAATCTTATACTCTTTCCTTTGTTTCCTGTCAAAAAAAAATACACTCTGTTATATATTGTATTAAAAAAAATGTTAATTTTGGTTTTGAAATTGAACCGCCCTAAACCGATTGGTTCGTCCATTGATTCAATGTCTTTGGTATTGTTTCTTTTCCTTTTCTTTTTGTTTATTTTCCTTTTAAGGTATTATTTCTCAGATATAAATAGTTGGAGATAGTACACTAAACAGGGCATTGAGATTAAATTAGGTTGTGTCTGGATGAAGACAACGAGGAGCAATGAGACGGAGGAGTTATGGTCGCTGTTGCCAGATGAGGTGGCTGTAAATTGGCTGGCTCAGGTGTCGAGATTAGACCTCGTGGCCTTATCCATGGTCTCCAGGAGACACCGGTTTGTCCCAGAATCCCATGAACTCAGGGCCATGAGATATCGGATTGGTACCGTCGAGCCATATCTCTACGTATTTATGCACATGTATCCAGATCCAAGCCCACGGTGGTTCGTCCTCCACCCCGTGCAACGTCGGCTCAAACCGGTCCACTCGAGCTGCTTATATCAGGCCCCGGAATCAGGATCCTGTTTCGTGGAGACGGACTGGGGGATCTATACTATCGGTGGACTCATCAACGGCAAACCCACATCGGAAGTCACGTTTTTTGACTGTATCAAGCACACAATTTACCGCGTTACCCCCATGAAGATGGCTAGGAGTGGAGCATCGGCGAGTTTGATAGACAAGAAGAAGATATACGTGTTTGGTGGGTGCTGGGAGGGAGGATGATGTCGCTGATTCCTCAAACTGGGTTGAAGTGTTTGATTTGGAAACCGGAGCTTGGGAGTTTTTGTCTGTCTTTACCCCCAAGATGCCTCTCAAAATCAAACAAAGCGTGGTGATAGTTATACCAAAAGACGACGAGAAGTATGTTTACGCGGTGGATGAGGATGGTCAGATCTTTGCCTTCTCACCAAGTAATCGTACGTTTATGACAAACGGAACAACAGAGTCTAACCCTGAAACTAGAAAGGATTGGTTGTTAGCCGAGGCATTGTTCTGCCGTGGTATCGCCGGGAAATTACTTTGGCGTTTACCCAATGAGACTCTCAGGAAGGAAGTGAATGGTTTGGATGAGCTGCAGCAGCAGCAGCAGCAACACTCTTCTGGTTTTGATATCATCAAAATCTGCGCCTTCTCTGTTGACAGGATGGCCATCTTCTGGCAAGCAGCACCCCGCCGGCCTCAAGGTTCTGATCAGAGTTTGGAGCTTTGGTATGCCGAGCTTTCCCTGACGAGACGCCAAGGAGCCGAGGGATGGTGGGAGGTTTGGGCGAACGTTGAGTGGTCTGGTGCTGTCCTCTCTGACTCGTCACATACTGGCCTTAACTTGTTATACGCTGCTTCTGTCGATGCCTGAATATTTCTCTCGATGCTTCTGTCTATGCCTGTCCTCTCAGACTAGTGTCACATAGTGGCTTGTTATTAGTTTAGGAATCTTTTTTTTTTTTTTTTTTGTTAAAAAGTTTTAGAGATTTTATTATGTACTAATTTGCAATTAAGCCAGAAAGCTTTACTTTTATGCTCAAGGAATCAAAGTACTTTCGCTTTTAATTATGAAGATAACAACATCCTGACTCTACAGTACATCAAAAAAAATGTATACATCTTACTGAACTAATTCCAGTAGCAAGAGTGCATTTGCCTTTTTCCTCACAACGACACCAATGCTCTGGCTATGGCACCACGATCCATGTAGTTTAACAAGTTGATGATGCAAAAACATCACCTAGTAACCTGAAAAAGGTTTTTTATGAAGAAGATAGTACATAGACTGAAGAAGTAATCAAGAGTCTATTGTCTCAAACTCCCAAACTCATTACAAAAAACAGAACATGTTTTGGATACAAGACCCTAGTTAAATATTTAATAGATACAGATTCCTATTTAGCTTAAGTAGTATCATGGATTTACAATCGATTGTTCTTGCGTCCTCAGGCTCTCACTTCCAGTTTCTTCTTGATTAAACCGATCTACACTGTTTATGAATATCCCTAGCAAAAGCAAAAAAAAAAGATCGAACTAGTTCTTGATATGGACAAGAAAGCCTTTTCATCTGTGATCATTCGAGCTCAAGGATTTGAGATTTGTTTTACCTATAAACCATATTGCAGCGGCTAAGAACAGAATCGATGTAAGCATCAACGCGGTTTTTCTCCAACTGTTGATGTGATCCTGCATGCGTATACAACAATGGAGCATTTTAGCTTTAGGAAAGTTCTGAGTTTATTTTCTTCCAGGATTTGATATTTTTACCTGAACGATACCGACAAGAGGTGAAGAAGGAACATCGCCAAATATGTGAATTGCGACTGTGGAGATAGCCATTGATAATGGTCTTAAACTTGGCTTCACACAATGCAAACACACATAATTCACTGGAGCCTGAAGAAGAAGAAGAAGAAGAAGAAGAAAGATGAAGCTGTTCTTTATGAGCAGTTTACATTACAACAACAATACAATATACTCTATCAGAGTTTACTCTTTACCTGTGTAGCAAACACAAGAAGCTCTCCTAAGGCAAACAGTGCGATGAAACCGTACAAACTCTTTAGGGTAAATGCAGCGAAGCAAAATACCGCCCCGAGAAATGTTGCTCCGGATAAGAGCTGAATCCAAGAGTAAGAGATTAAAAAAAAACCGGCGTAATCCGAAAACTAGAAGAAAAGCTCTTTTATTACCTTAAAAGCATTTGGGATTGTAGCAGTGACACGATCAAGTACAAAGCCTCCTGATAATGTTCCAACGATCCCACAAATGATAGTTACAGCCCCGAAGATCATATCCGCGTTTCTCTGTCAAGTTACAGTTATTGTAATCTTTCATGAAACAATAAAAAGACAACCGATGAATGACTGTTTTACCATTTTATAAATATTATAACCCGCCTTTGGTCCCCAATATGAGTATGCTCCTATTACAAAATTGTATGATACATAACCTGTTTAAGGCAAAGTGGATGTATCAAAGAGTGTAAGAAGACGAATAGAAAAAGAAAGAGGAATACATTACCTAAGACATTGACAACAAAGACCTTCTCTTTATACAGAACCTTCATGTCTTTCGCAAATCCAGTAAATGATTTCAAAACCGCATTCGTATAACTTGACCTATATATATATATCATAGTTGAAACAAAGATTCGATAAATATATATAAGCATATGGAAGAGAATAAAGAAACAAAGATACGTACAATGAAATCTACTCACTTGCTAGTTTCGATAGAGACCTCAAACTGATCATGCTCAAGCTCATTACCAACCTGAAGACGATTGTCGTTTGTCAATGTCTCTGAGCCTGCAAAAGGCAAGTGTCACTGCAAAATTGTATAATCCAGAGTACAATTACATTACCATAGAAGAGAGATTATAAAACTCACCAGCTGATGGAGTCATTACTTCAGTTGATCTAACCGTCTTTATCGAATCAGTAGAAGGAAACCCTGTTCACTATTTTCTCAAATCAATATCTTTAACAGTTCATGCTTAATATAAAACATAAGACAAGATTTGTTCCTAACCTTTTAACTGCAAAGGTTTCATTACAAAACCAAGAACAGCAAATGGAGCCATTAAAACAGCTTCACCCCAAAACGCGTACCGCCAACCAAAATGTTTCCCGACCTAAAAGCATCAACAAGGAATCACACAATGCGACTCGTTTTTCTAAAGAGTTTTTGACAACAAATATAACTTACATATCCGCCATAGACATAACCAAGAGCAACACCACTTGGTATACACATGTAAAACAGTCCAAGCCATGCAGCTTTCTGGGAAAAAAACGGTTAACAAACAAGCTTGTAAAGAATGGTGCATTTGGCTTCACGAGAAGTGCAAAACAAAAGATCAAACCAGAGACCTGTTTCTGAGGAGCATTATCATCTATAAATGGAGCTGCAAGACTAATGAAAGAAGCTTCACCTACACCAACGAACCTACGAGTAATAATGATAAGAGTATTTGCATTCAATGCCAAAACGTTACATAATAAAACACCAACACAAAAACCAATCATATGGTGTAGAGAAAAAACAGAACAACTTACATACGGCATAAGACGATAAACCAAAAGGCAAAGGAACTGCCACAACCAAGAACTGCAACAGTCCAAACAGTTAAACCTACTCCAATAAGTCTAAAAGGATTGAAGCTGCACTAAAAACAAAACAAAAAACACTTCAATAAGTTTGAGACATTAGAAGAGGGAAACGAAACAAACAAACAAAAAGTTCTTCTGATCACCTTTTTGCCAATGAAGCAAAGATTGGTGATGCAATAAGAAGCCCAACCATAAATGAAGATGACAATACACCATCTTCGAAATTACTTAGGTTAAAATGTCCCCTAAAATACGCAACTTTTAGATCAAAACAGCCAAAGTAAAAACAGAATAAAAAGTTAGAAAATGAGTAATCCATCAACTTTTAATATATTACTGAATTCCAGTTGCAAGAGTGCATTTTCCCTTATCATTACAACTCCGGGTACTTCCGTTGACACCATTGCTCGCTATCGCACCACGATCCATGTAGTTTAACAAGTTAATGATGCAAAAGATCACCAGTAACCTGGAAAATGTTTTTTGAGTCTATGTATGTCTCAGAGTCCAAACTCATCACAGAAACCAAAAAGGTAAGTAAAAAACAATATACATACCAAACGGGAGAAAGAAAGGAAGATTCGACGATTTCTATGCTTCGAACAGTATGTAACACCGCGAGAGGAGTTGATGAAGAAGGAGAATCACATCTCAGCGGCGCCTCCGTCGCAGGAGGAAGACAATCTTCTTCTTTGGTCACCATTTGATAATTTCAAATAAAGTTCTTAGCAAAAAGAAAAGGACCAAGCATCACAGTAATCTTATTATTGGACTTGCAAAAAAAAGTGAAACTTTATTAACCAAAGGAGCTACACGTGAATAAAGAAATATTCTTTTCTTTGTTTCTTTTTCTTTATTATCCTCTCTATGTTTTACCCAGCAAAAAAAAAAAAAACGAATCAAGCTTTCACTAACTTGGGAGGTTTCCAGCAGATTCTTGAAGTGACCCCAATAAAGATAATATTACTAATTGTACAATTCCAAGAACAAAAGATCCTTAATTTGAAAACAAGAGAAGAAGAAAGATTAAAACTCTTTTTTTTTTTTTTGCCCCAAGCGGCCAAAGAGATTTAAATGAGGTAACACTAAAAAAAAAAGATCTGAAGTCCTAAAAGAAGACAAAAGAGCAAAAGGATGCTTCTAACTTTTTAACGGCTTAGCTTCTTCTTTCTCAGTCTTTCTCTCCTGTCTTCTTCCTCTAAGAGCTTAAGTTCTCTTTCATCTTCCTCCCTTGCGATTCTTGCACTGCATTTTAAACAATTCAACATGAATCATCGTTAAGGAATATCAAAGAAACAAATAAATGAAACTTGTGACCAAGATACTAATATGTACCTTCGTCTCTCTTCCTTTTGGATATCTTCAAAGCCTGCTTCCATGTTTATGTCATCATCGTCATACCTAGAAAAACGCTTGCTGGGTCTGAAATGGAAACACAAAACCCATATAAGTATCAGGAGACAAGTTAGTAATGGATTTGAGACTAGGAAGAGCAGTACTTACAACAACTGTCTAAGCATGTTGAATGCTTCTTCATCCTCCGACCTTGTTGCAGGCTTCTTCTTCTTCAGCAGCCTCCTATCATCTATATCACGTGAGGGAGGTCTCTTGGGCGCTGGTTTACTCATCATCTATACATATTATTTGACAAATTAGTGCCCTGCTAGAGAAAAGACATAAGAGAGAGAGACGTGAAAGATCATGATCATGATCATGATACCTGGTGTTTGGAGGTAGGCACTGATTGTTTTGGTATCATTCGGGGTGTGGCGATGTCACGAGAAACCTTTCTCTGTTCTACTACCCGTTGCCTAGGATCCGATGACATTGGTCTTGATGAGGACGGTCTCTGAGCATTTTGAATAGAACTCTTTCCCGCCAACATGGAGGGTCTTCTTTCCAGTGAAGTCTTAGAAGGCAAAGGTCTTGCTATGGCCGCTGACCGACCAGGACCGACTCCATTGCTACTGCTCATCTGTTTCCTATGATCGACTGGCACTTTCGCAGGAGCTGGTCTTTGGGAATCTGATCTGGAATTTGGTTGGCCATTCCGGCTAGCTGATTGACCATTACGATTAGCTGATTGACCATTCATTGTGGAACATGAACCTGGTGGCCTCATAGGTGCTTGACGGTTTGTCGAGGGACCTGGTCTCTGGCTGCCTGATGACGCTGCCCTTTGTTGCATTTGGCTACCAGCAGAAGGCGGTCTTGAATTTTGCATTTGGCTGCCTGAGGAAGAAGGTCTCCCTGTAACAGCTCTCGACTGCATTTGGCTGCCTGAGGAAGCCGGTCTTGAATGATTCATTTGGCTGCCCGAGGAAGGAGGTCTTGAATGATTCATTTGGCTACCAGAGGAAGAAGGTCTTGAATGTCCATTAGCTGAAACAGGTCTCTTCTCCTCACGAGGAGGACCGTGAGCAGTTCTACCATTGGTACCTGATGATTGTTTGGGCCTTGCTGATAATTGAGCAGATCGAGCCTCTTGAACATCAGCAAAAAACCTGTATAAGTTATCTCCATGAAAATGGTATGCTTTAAAGAACACAGAATAGCAAACAAGATTTTCAGAAGACACAACATACCAGAATTAGGAAATGAGCCACTTCGAGAGAGAGATTCCTTCTTCGGAACAGGAAGCTCCGCATCATCGGAAAACAAAAACGAATAGTCTCGTGTATCCTTAAGAGTCTCAACTTTTCTTCTCACCTCATTCACAACTTTAGGCCGCTTCTCTTGTGATACATTCTTAGTGCCTGAACCTGAAACAGGTCTTTTCTTCTGCACCCCAAAAGAAAAAAACTCCATCAGCAAAAAAATCTTAAATGATAAACACACAAAGAGGAAAAGAGATCAATTGCAAATACCGTTTGACTTGAATTGGACATTTTAGCTGTCCGTAGCTCATTCTCTAGCAATGATTTGCTTTCTTGTATAACTCTTGAAGAAATAACAGGCTGCGAAGGACCAAAGAAGGAACCAAAGCTGCATAAAAAAAAAAAAAAAAAGATAAATTAGGTGATCATCATCATCAAAACACATTCCAGAATACTGTAATAATTAGAAAAAATGTACTTAAGCCAGACCACATACTCGTTATAAGGAAGTTTTCTTCTTCTTTCCTGTGAAGATTGAGCGTTGGCACTTCCTTTCCTCAGGTTCTTCCTCATTGTTTCCTTCAACTTTTCGCGCAACTCGAGATATTCCAATTCTTCCTTTGGAGGTCTTCTTTCTTCTTCCTCCTCCTCCTCGTCATCTTCATACTCATCAAGGTCCTCATCACCGCTGTAATAGTCATCATATCCAGCTCTATCATCAAGGTCCTGCAATGTAAACATATCCGAATCATGTAAAACGGTGTAGCTTGCATGTGAATTCGATGAAAGCACACAAAGAAACAGAAAAAAGATGGGTTTGCTTACCTCTTCATAACCATTCATCTTTGCGTTAAAACAGCCTACCAATTATCAAATCCCTGCAAACAAAAAAAAAAACTCCATTGTTATCACCAAAGTTCCGATTTTTCAGATCAATAAAATCAATTTCATAAACTTTTGACAAAAACACAAAAAAAAAAAGCCCAGAAAATAAACTCAAATCAATCCAAAAACTGTAGCAATCAAGATTGAACCTTTGACAAAAACACAGAAAAATTACAAAATCGATCTTGTTTCCAGAAAATAATCTCAATTCAATCCAAAGACTGTAGCAATCGAGATCGAGCTTTTGACCAAAAAAACAAAAAAAAAACCCAGAAAAATCGTGTGGATTCAATCAAAAATATAGAAATCGAGATTGATCTTTTGATATATTAAAAAAAACACAGAAAACTCACAAAATCGATCACCAGATCTCAAATCTGATCGAAAAAAGACTCGAAATCGACAAATCTGATCGAAATTGGATTAGAAATCGATGAATCGGATAGAAAAATTACCTGGAATTGACCTGAAACCGATGAAACGCCGAGAAATCGATGAGATCTGACGAAACCGATGGAGAGAAAGAAAGCGAAACGATTGACAGAGAAAGCATATAGATCTGTAAAGAGAGAAGAGAGAAGAAAAAGCTGCGAAAGAGATAAAAAGAGGAGATAAGGGGGAAGAAGGGTGCGCTCTGTCTCGTTGGGCTTTTTAGGTTTTGAGGGGAATAAAGAGCAAGACAATGGAAACTCGAGGACCCCCTGATGAATTAAACTATTAGGTCTTTTGCTATTATGCGCCATCTTCCTGCGCGCCTCTCACAATTCCTCTCTATCACTTGCCGTTGTTTGTATCTCCCATATCTCTCTTTAAATGGTAACAAATATTTTAACATTTATTATTTTTTGTTTTTTTTTCCTTATTTATGGATTCTTTTCTTTTTTTTTTGTTTGGTTGGTTGGTGAGAAAAAAATTTGGAAATCTTCATTTTTGGTAAAAAAAAAAGAATGAGTGAAATTGAGAAATCTCCTCCTCTTACCTATGTAACTCTTTTATTAAAAAAGTAAAAAATAAAAAATTTACTCAATCTACAAAGTTTTAAAATTTAGATATTACTTTACCTCTTTTTTCTTTATAAAATCTAAAATAAATAAATTATTGTCATCTTTACACCTCTACTTTTTTTAACTTTTGACAAATAAAAAAAAAAGTAAACGATATCAAAACAGCTAAGAATAAATGTAATAATAAACAGTGATACAACAAAACTAAAAATATATATATATATATATATATACGCAGTTTTCATATTTCAATGAATATTTATAGGTTAGTCTAATCTCTTTTTTATTACCTCCAAAACGTCGGCTTATTTCTCAACATTTGGGTTTTTAATCCGTAAGTGTGACTAGTGGGCCTTATAGTTCGGCCCAAATAATTATTTCAAAGAAACGGATCAAATCCAACGGCTGAGACTCATCTTCAAGATCAAAGAGATGAGAAAATGAAATAAATAAATAACTTTCAAAGAAAGCTCTGAAGAAAATCGAAATCGGCGGCGAATTCATCTTTCTCCTTTTTTTCCGGCGGTTATTATCTTCATCGGATTTTTTTACAGGTTCATCTCTCTCACTTAACATGTATTAGATTATATATAGATATCTATGACTTTGTATATTCTTCTTCGCTTCATCCACGGTTTTTCTGATTCGCAAAATCGTCAAATTCTCTGGATTCGTTTTGTGTTCTGGATCTTTCGTTTCTGATTGTATTTGATTATTGAATATAGAGTAATCGGAACTGTTTCGTATTTATTTGATGTCTCGAATCATTTGGATGATCATATATTGATTAATGATTAGTCTCTTGCTTTGATTCAGTGTTATTGTAGATATGATTCTGTGTTTTTGATTACTTGTTTCAGTATTACTAGTGTGATTGAGATTAATCTTAGTTAGAGAATGGAGCTGAAGACTGTGAGAGATGCGTTTGATCGTGTTACCAAAAAGCAGAAGCTTTGCTACAGCAAAACTCAGGAAGTTGTAGATAGATTGTCTCAAGAAATCGACAAGGCGTTGAACACGATTCAGGAGGCACCACCCACTGGCTCCTCAGATGATGAACCACTTCATCATAAGTCTCTTGTTGCTGATCTGAAGAAAACTTTTAAGGAGATTGCACCGACCAAACAAGTGGAAGCCACTCAGAAGGAACTAAGTGGAGCTCTGAACAAATACCTTAAAGCTCTGGACAAAACTCTGAATCCAGACATAAATACGGCTTACAGAAACGTCGAGTTTGATCGTCATGCGCTTCACCAGGTAATAGCTGGTTTTTTCTACAGGCAAGGCATGTTCGACATTGGTGACAGTTTCATCTCTGAGTCTGGTGAGCCTGAGCCTGAGCCTGATCCTTCTGCTACAAAACCCTTCATGGAAATGCATAGGATACTTGAAGCCATGAGCAAAAGAGATCTCGGACCAGCTCTTAAGTGGGTTGCCTCAAACTCTGACAAGCTAAAGCTTGCAAAGTCAGATCTTGAGTTGAAACTTCACAGCCTTCACTTCCTGGAAATAGCGCAAGACAAGGACACCAAAGAAGCTATCAGCTACGCGAGGAAACACATTACTGCATATTCAGATAGATGGTTCCCAGAGATCCAGAAACTCATGGGCTCTCTCTTATGGAACAGAAACCTCGATAAATCCCCATACGCAGAGTTCCTCTCACCCGCGTTATGGACCAACGCTGCCAAGGAACTAACCCAACAATACTGCAACCTACTCGGTGAATCATCAGAGAGTCCTTTAGTTGTAACACTTGCAGCTGGTTCAGAAGTTTTACCGACGTTTTTGAAATACTTGAACTTGCTGCCAGAGAAAAGGAAAGAATGGCAAACAATGGAGCAACTTCTTGTACCTGTGAAACTCCCTGAAGAGTATCGTTTCCACTCAGTCTTTGTCTGTCCTGTCTCTAAAGAACACTCGAGTGAAGATAATCCGCCGATGAGAATGAGTTGCGGTCATGTCATTTCCAACCAGACTATCAACAGGATGTCGAGGAATGGAGCAAAGTCGTTCAAGTGTCCTTATTGTCCAACAGAGGTAGATCCTTCCCAATGTAAACAGCTCTATTTTTAGAGTAGTAGTCTTATAAGTCTTTTCACAACTTCTTATTATGCTACATTTCTTAAAGAAGTTAGAAAAAATGTTTGGGATCATGATTTTTTTTTCTCAATATGAGCTCTGCTTTTTGGAATTAATTATCTTTTTGTAGAAAAATGTTTGGGTTTGTGTATAAAAGTTATAGTTCTCTGTACACACGTATGGTCTTTTTTTCTCCTAGTATTTGAACTTTGGATGACAGCACCAACTTTGATCACTTGCCAAGACAAAAAAAACTTACGGATCCTCAGTAAATTTGAACACTTGACTGTAAAACCAAGATCTACGGCTACATTGATCTTTTCAAACGGATGTAGCCGTAGCAAGGCTCAAGCTCAAGGCGTCAAAAGAATACAAATGATACAACCCGAAGGTTTAAAGCTCTTTATGTTTTATTTTATTTTTGTAAGACAAGGGAAGCAATGCCTCCCTTAATTTATTAAAACAGAAACTTAAATACAAACACGATGTGGAAACCAACGCTAGTGGCACAAGCGTACCAGGAAAGACAAAGGACGAGCCTTGCTGATCCCTGTCTATAGTATATTATAATAAATTTAAAAAGGTTAATGTTTGGAGAGCTTAATGTTTGGCTAAAGTATATTATAATAAATTTAAAAAGGTTATTAATTAAGATAATTATTTTAGACTCATTTTGTCCAGTTGATCATTTCAAAACTCTCCACTAACATAAATTTGTGAATTACATTTTGCCTTTTGGTCTATACTCTATACTTAATCTAATACTTGTCCGTGTATATATATACTAAATTAACTAAGGATCTCTTGATACTTTAAAATGAAATTAAATCTTCAGACTTGTTTGTTTCGATATGACATGAACTTTTAGATATAGCCGTGCGCACCATTATTGCAAAGTGGAACGCACCATCGCTATCCAAATTAAACGTACCAAAAACATATACTTCCCACTAAGTGAATAATTTTGTTTTCGCCTTTCTCACTGTTTGACCAGTGTTACATGATTTTTTTCGAACTTCTAGAAGTTTGTACATAGTCGTCGGGCAAATAAAATGAAAACAATTTAACCGAGTTGAGTTTAAACCTCCATTATCTAAAAAAGTTGCCATGTGTAAATATCTCATATCTTGGGTTGAACGTTCACATAATCAACTAGTAAATCATGGGGTTTCTCTACAAGAATTAGTCTATCTAAGAAGTTGAAACTCTTCTTTACTTAGTTTTGGATAAAACTGTACTCCAAGTATCTTTCTAAGAGCATTATTACCAATGGTTACTCATATCGTTGCTTTATCAAAAGTTTAATGAATAAATAATAAAAAATATTAAAAAGACAAGAGAGAAAAGAGAAGCGTTCTTCAAGTTACTCCCGAAAGAAACGATTACTACACTATTGTTACACATGGCGACTTGTTATTAGTTTCTATTTGTTTCAATTAAAATATTATTAATTTTTTTTATTTGAGTAACGTTTTATGACTTTAACCAGTAATGATGGTCTAAGGAGTTTTATATGTTAATATATAGATATGACCGATAAATCGATCTACCTACTGAATTTTCTAAACAAGTATCTATAGCGATTAATTGCTATATACAATTGCGAAAATATGATGATGATGATGATGCATCTTGTGCGTAACGCAAAGCGACACTCATACGAGAGGTGACATTAACAATCATAGTACTACTATATGAATTACTATCATTTAAAAAGCCTATAAAGAGACAAACAAACAGACAAAAAAGAGACAAATTCCGCCGTTAAAATGATTTCCTCAAATCTAATAATTAGCACTGCAATCATATTAATAAGGTTTCTTCTCTATAGAATTGTGTTATTTCTAGTTTATTGTATTGCTTTGAAAATTATTTGTTGACCATCGAGTTTGGATACAACGAATTTAATTAGTGTGTAGCCGCGAAAAGGCTACATCTCGATTTTTAACTACATTTTAGTATTTATAATGTACCACCCATTATGAAGAAGTACACATAGAATATATGCTCTGGCTTAAAAGTTTCACTTTACATTACATAATTATTAAAGCAAAACAATATATAAAATAGTAATTAAGTGAAAAAGAAAAGATAATATCATGTTCATGATTAATGTATGTTAAAACTTAAAAGCAATTTAAATGACTACAAGTTAACAACAACACGAAAGGAAAAGCTAGTCGTATTTTCATTCAAATCGCATATTCATTTCACACTGATGTTTTCTTATCATTTATTACACGTCGTATTTGCTTAAAGCTTATAAGATTTAGTATTTGATACTGTATTTGATAATGGTGGATCCATATAATGGTATACTTCTACATTATAATCATGTTATTCTTGTATTCATCTTCTTAAAAGTTATAGTACAAAAAGCACAAATGTTTTGTAGTTATCACATTGCTAATAACCATTATAACCCCAACTATATATCCACTGCTTCTACTATTACAAAATTGTATATGATGATTGTATCTTGAAAATTGATTGAGAGATCAAAATAGTATATTTATCCCACAAAAAAAAAAAATGGTGACTCATACATTAAAAAAAAAAATTCACTATATTATATTACATGTGAATTTTTTAACTGATTTGGTAAAACCGACTACCAACTTTAAGGTGAGAATTGTATCACATAATAGACTCAATTGTATAAATATATATTCCAAACTTATCATTTGTCCAAATATAACTTCATTTATGCACCACACTATTTGTTTGTATCAGATCATTACACAAAGTTCTTAACCTAAATAATCAAAGGAAAATATATTTATAATAAATATTTTTTTTAAAAACTAGAATCTAGCGTTTTCGAACCCATGCAAGTCACTGACTCTGTTCATATGTTTCCTCACCATCGCCACTTTAGCTAACCTCTCCGCCGCTTTCCAAGCCGACGTCGGAGTAAGTGACTCCAAACTCTCCGATGCCGCCACGTGTCTTCCTCTCAGACCGTTAAGATCCGCTAGCTCAGCGTCTAAGCCACGTATGCACACATCGCTCGTGCTCAAACCGTGCTGCACAAGCAAAGCTCTAGCTGAGGTCAGCAGTCTCTGAGCTCCCGAGTAATGGTTACGCTCTATCAGCCGACGAGACTCCGCCACGGCTCGAGTGCTTACGTGGAGGTTTCTGAGCCGTGAGATATTCGGATTTGTTGATAATCGTACGGTTAGCGGTGTTGGTATTAAAAGCGCGCGATCTTCGGAGTTTCTTGTTTCTTGAGTTGTTGGGTCCACGTAACGAGATCGAACGGTCATGATTTTGTGAGATCTACTACCGGTTAAGGAATTAACCGGTGATTTGATTTCAACCAGCAAGGCTCTTTCTTCCTCCGCGTACATATCACCTAACCGAATTAATCCGGTTCCAAGCCAAGCGGGTCGACCCGTAAGAGAGTAAACAGAAGTTATCTCTCCTTGACCCGACCCGGAAACTAACCCGAGCTCTAACCCGAGATCTTGAACCGACAAACTCAAGTAACCGTTGATGCTTCTCGCAAACGCGTCCTCGGGAAACGCGCGGTTAAACCATACGGTGTGCACGGGGATTCTAGAATGGGCTAATTGGGCCGTTTGATGGGCCTGTCGGTCCGTTAAAACGAAGACGGTGGTGAAAGGGTTTTGCACCCGGCGATCGTCTAACACCTTAACCGCTTTCTTCAACGCGTCGTTCACACTCATCCCTTCTCCGGCGACGGAGCCTGGAACGGTGACGATATCCACGATCCTCCGCGCAGATCTCCTCCCGTTCGCCGTCATCCTCCGTAGCGGCGATAACCGTTTCGAGCTAGACGAAAACGCGACGATCGACAAACGATCCGTATCCCTCAGATTCGAAATCACAATCCTCATCGTCCGCTTCATCGTCTCCAATTTCTCCCCGGAGTTTCTCCCGCTGACGTCTAAAACGGTTACCAAATCGACCGGAGCTCTACGCGCAGATCCACGCGCCGTCGGAAACGGCGGCGATTTCACCTTCATGACCACAGAGCAAGTCTCGTAGCCTTTACCTGACGCAACGACGGCAGATTCCGGTGAGAGCTTAACGTCGACGTTACGATCCGTCAACAATTTCGCCGTTAAAGGTGACGGAGTACTAACGGAGAATCCACTGAACTCATCTCCGCCGTCTTCTTTTTCGTCGGATTCAAGTATGGTGTGGAATCCGGCGGGAGATATCGGAGATGAAATTAAAGGTTCGTCGTCGTTGTAAACTCTGAGAGACTTGTTGTTGTTGTTGTTCTTAATTTCCGGTTTGATTTTAGATTCCGGTTTAGCGTGATTTAGAATCTCAGATCCGCAAACCGGACAAGAAGCAAGCCGGTTAAGATTCGCGGCGGCGCGTGAAGTAACGCAGGGGAAATGAAACGTGTGCGAACACTCCGCCGTGAAAATCGCCGTGCCTTGGCCTGATTTCACACTCTGTAAACAGATTCCACATTTGTTGCTGCTACTCTGCTCAAATCCAAACTGAAAACAATTAGCTAAAATCAAAAAGATTCAAAAATCAAAAACTACAAAAATTCGAAGTTTCTTACTTTGATGAATCGGAGTTTGGATTTGAGAAGGGAGAAGCTCGCTGGAGAGAGAGGATAAGAAGAAGAAGAAGGTGTAAAAAGAGAGACGAGGCTTCTGTTTCTCGGGGTTGTGGTAAACTCTCCGGTGGTGGTTTTGCACTTAAGCTTGGGAGTTCCGGGAAGAGACGGAGTAGGGGTGGCGACGGAGGTGGCTGTTGAAGTACGACAACGGAGGCTGTAAGTTCCGGTGTTGGAATCAGAACGAGGAGTGGAAGGAGTTGAGAAAAAACCGAACCGAGAAGTTGATTTGTGGCGGAAACGATGAGTGTCCGGTGAATCAACAACGTTAACGTCTTCGTCGTTGTATTGGGTAGTTTCTTTGGGTATGTAAGTGCAAAAAGCTCTTCTCCAGCCGTTTATCATATTTTTTTTTGTTGTTGTTGTAAAAGAGACTGAGATTTTTTTGGTTCTCTGATAAAAGAACAGAAGATTTATAAAGAAGATTAGAAGAAACTGAGAATTTGCAGAGAGAGAGAGATGGTGGGAGGAGAGGTTGAATTTTAAAAAGGTGTCTTTTTTTTTTCTTTCAATTATAGTGGAAGATTTGGATATTGGGATTATCTTTGATATTTTATTTTATAGATTTATAAAAATTGACTGACCAGCTTAAAAGCTGTAACTTTTTTTCAAAGTTACTACATTTGTGTAATTACTTTTTTTTTCTCTAAGGTTAATTATAAGTTAATGATTGATTTTGGTATTGATTTTTTGTAAAACATGAACTGATGGGCTACATCCTTGTATTTTGGCTTTATCCCCCACTGATATTTTAAAACCTTTTTAAGAGATCAAACAGGTTGTTTAGCACCTAATTTAAACTCTTAAAATTTATATGTACAGTTAATTTAAGAGTATACTAGATTCGGACCCACACATACGTGCGGGTTGATTTTAAAAACTAAATTTACTAACACATTTATAATTTATTACGTACATGCGGATTATGTTTGTAAACATATTTTTAATAAATGTTATTAACATTCATAATCCAAACTTTTTTTGTATCAGTTTAGTATTTGATTTATTTTTAATTCGGTTTAGACAAAAAATGATCAAATTTGTTTTTGTTATCAGTAAAAACAATAATATTAAAAAATAGTAACAGAAAGATGGTATGTCTAATTTAGGACATAAAATCCATCATGTCTTGTATATGTCTCATAACTATGGTTGATTTTTTTTTTATCTATTATAGAACATAGTTTAATGTTTTTTCTTTTTCTTTTGAATATTGTTTTGACATTTTTGTGTTAGATAAATTGAAAAATATGTTACATAATATATTGGAAGCATTAATTTATTTTAATTCTAACATGATCCTGGATTTTGATTTTTGAAATTTTTTAATCTCATCTTATTCCTCCTTCCATCCCGTTTCCGTCCCATTATTCTTTTCTCATTTCCTCAAAATCATGTTCCTACATATTTAGCACATAAACACGTAATAGTTTGATTCAAAACAAAATAAAGTATTTGATGAAGAAAAATAATTTCTTTGAAACATTCAGTTAATAGAATCACACATACATGCCGTGTCAGTTAACATTCTTTTATCTCTTGTTTTGTACATGCTTATGCTAGATAAGCTGAAGAAAAAAAAAACATATTTAAAATATTGTTGTTTTACTTTAGTTGTAACATGTTTTCGGATCCGCACATTTATGCATTGATAAAATGATAAGTTATAAGTAGTTTCAAACGTATGTATATCTTAATTCAGTATCCAAGATTTAAACATATTGTATATATGTAATACATATGTTTGAAATCATAATATAAAATCATAAATATTGTTTACAGATATCTCACAATATATAACCAAATTATATTTTTATACATATATACAATTTTGTATTTAATTGCTCGATTTTAGTAGATACCGATTTAAATTATTTCTATAAACATTTAGATGATTTTGTATATTAGGTAACATCATAATTTGTTGTTTCCGGATATATCTCAAAATATAAAATCAAATTAAATAAGTTTACATATATACAATTTCGAAATTAATTGCCCAAATTAAACATATACATAAATATCAAAATTATTGTTTCCTTAAATTGTTTACGCAAAACTACTAACCTTTTTTGAATTTTATTGCAGATGCTTGTTTCGATTCTGTTTGGATACAGGAGTATGGAAAACAGATCTAAACAGTTAATACATGATCCGAACAGAATTAATCCAGGGCATATAGGATCCGTGCATTTTTATTATCAAATTTACTTTAATGTCCTTTTTGTATTGTATGCTTTTTAATTTATTCATGATCATTTTATGTCATATATTTCAGGATTCATTTTGCCTTGTAAATAATGCTTCCCTTTTAATAGTATAGATAAGTTCTTAATATATGAAAATAAAACAGCTTGTTTAGCACCTAATTATACTTTTATCCCCCACTGATATTTTTAAGAGATAAAGCACCTAAACTAATGTATGTGTGGTAAATTATCTCTCTTAATTATGTATTTTTTTTTACAAATATTTATCAATATGCGACTATTGATTTATTTGAAAACATGATATGTAATAAAATTACGAAAAATATATATAAACACATGAGCTATTTTCGGTAACATCATGCACATAATTGTTTTCTCTTATACTGTGTTGTATTTCTAATAACTAATAGATTAATAACTCCAAAATATACTACTGAAGCTTGTTTAGCTCCTAATCTTAAAACTAAGAAGAAAAAATATATACAAGATTGTTTTAGGCTACGAATAGCAAATTTTGCTAATTTTGTTTTCTGATCACATTCAAATCGTTTTGTCATTTCAAAAATATGATATAACCGCATCGCATCTAAGTCACATCTCTATTCACGATTCTAACTAATCTCTTGTTCTTTTTATCACATTGTTCTCACTTTCAATTCTTATCATAAGCTATTATAATAAAACAAATACATAAGCTATTATATAACCTATCGATCAATCTAGTCTCGTAGCTGGTAAGAGAAAAAAAAAACTCACAAATTTCGATTTTGTAAAAGTCCCCGTCTCATGCAGAATAGGAGAATCATGTGTTACATTTGACCGTTTTTTGTAAAACACTGTTGGATCTTTGACGGAGTAGATGGGCAAATATACTTACATGATTGGGTTAATACAGTGCAGTGAATGTATAAATGCATTATGCATAGATAGATAGATAGAGATAGATTACTCGATTATTGGATCGGTGGTCTATGGATGTGAGCCATTTCACTTGTTTATTATCATCGATCCATGTAAAACATTTAATGTTCGAATCAAGGTGTTGATCCCATAAGCCATCACCTGGTGAACAGATAAATAAAAATAAAAATAGACATGTTGCCACCACCATAACAATACCCCAACTACATTTGTTCAGATCTTTATTATTATTGCTGCTACCTATATATAATGCTGAAACTGAGGTAATTTTAGTGAAAATAATACGTACAAAATTGTCTAATTCTGAATAAAAGTTTTAAAAAACTTGTATGTAAAAAGGTGAAAAACTACAAAGTAAAAAACTCTGTAAAGATAGGGTACACGAGTTTGTTATTGTCGACAAAAGGGTACACAAATAAACAAATCAAAAAGCAATTCTAAAAATACATATCTCCAAAGGACATAAGTGTTACTATCAAATAAAAACAAAAGTCGACCTACGACTTATAAAAATCATCAATGCTACTATATAGAATATGGTACGAATTAAATAAAGTGATCGGCCAAAAAAATATAAAAGCAAGATAATAATAATGAAGGCATCAATAAATGTATTGATAGTGAATGGCATGGGAGATAAGGACGAAGATCCCCAGAACCAATTTATTACAGCACAGAGACGCCAAAACAAAACCATAGCTACTGTTTTAGTCTCTGTACTTTTTTTGTGTTCACTTTTATTATTAAGTTGTTTTGTAATGGGTCGGCTCGTTTTCATTTATCTTTTTTATCTCTATCCCAACCTTTTTTGTTTGTTTGCCTGTTTTGTTACAGCTTTTAACGTACAATTGCATGCATACCTACGTGTTTGGCTATTTTGTAGTATGTTCCTGGACCAGACATATATTAATATGTGTATGTAGTCTTGAGATACTTTCATAATTAAACTAATCACACTTTCACTACTATTATGGCTAATTTGGTTTCTTGCGTTTCGAAACATACCAAACATATTATTTTCATAATTTCATGCAAATCAAAGAATTTGTGGTTGTCAATTATTTCGAACGTCAAACGGAAAACTCTTTTTTTCTTTTCAACTTAATTAATTTAGGATTGCATTGTTGTGCTCGACCGTAGTAAATTGTATGCCAACAAAAAAATTATTGTATATTATGGCGTCAGCAATACCACTCCAATTTGAACTTCTTATCAATGACCAGAAAGGACATATATATATCATATCTTCTACCACGACGATCTCATTCAACAAGGCTTCGTTCTAGTTAGCTAAATACGCCCTTAATAAGGATTAACGTTTAAAGATCACAAACCAAAGTTATTGTGTTTTGATAACAACCAAAAATATTGTTGGGAATATTTCTCCTAATACTCTATTCATTATTCAATCATAGCAAATGTTTTGTTTCTTTTATAAAGAAATCGAAGCAAATGTTGCACATTCCCTATACGTATGTTGCACAAGATTTTGTGTGTTTTCTAATCCGGCTCCATGTGCTTCACCGAAAATTAAATAAAAATATATATAGTCATGTTTCAAAATAATATTAGACCACTCTAACTATGTTAGTAAAACAAAAACAAATATTGTCAATTATATTTTTTTACTACACCTACCTAGTTTACAACTAGTTCTTTAACAAAAAGAAAAGACACCGTAAGCTAATTACATTTGCAATCAATAACATTATCTCGTACATACTTCTGTATATAATAATACTAAAAAGTATATGCCATAGTATGGCACGGTTATGCAATTTAACTATATGGAATGCCCACATATGACATATACTAAGTAAATCAATACCGTAAGTACTATATTTCAATACATTGTTTATCAGAATACCGTAGAGATCAAAGAAAATGTACCAAATTAAGTCACCCTTGTTTTCACTGATCTACTTTATCCGCTTTGGTAAATCGAATCCATATTATACCAAATAATCATAGACTAATCAGTATGTATCCAATATGCAGTATTACATATATGTCTATGATTTTCGTAGGTCTCTAGAATCATAATTAAATATCACATATTTTCTCTTTCGTATATTGGATGTGATCAGAGACATATTTGTCTCATAGGGTGCAAGACTTGTAACTAGAGCAGTTAAACTTTTTTTTTTTTTTGTCACTGGAAATATATATTGATAAGCTTGTTTTCAACAAAACAAGTAGAATACAAACGTCCAAAAGAGGGAAGCTAAAGCCGGCGGACGACATAATGTCCCCGGAGTCAAGAGCCGAAGGAAGATGAGATTTTCTCGGAAACTAAGCCCATACAAGGGAAACGATATAAAACTAGAAATACAACTCAGAACTTTTAAACTCAAACTCGAAAGAGCATATAACCTTACACCAAGAACAAAAGCAAAGAGACTTTAAACCGAAATCGAGATAGCAACCAAGAAAGCAACGCATCCTCTTCTTTACAAGAAACTAATGAATGAGATTTATCAAAGATGCCCCAGGCCAAACAAATGATAACATCTACCTCCTCCTATCAGAATGAGAGCCAATCTCTCCAAACCAAGACCTCAAAACCCGACAAGCAAGACCCATAATTGGAGAACAACTACGCTTGACTTTCGGATACGACGACGACGACATCAACGCCAATGAACGCCTAGATAAGAAGCCTTCCAAAAAGCCAGCAGACCTAAACATGACTCGAAAGCAGAGACAAAGAGAGAAGTCTAACCCCACGTTTCATATCTTTCTCAAAAGCGAGAGAGAGAACACGAGCCGGTTAACACCCACAAAGAACCACCACAACCAACACTAAGAAGAGACACTGCCTGCAACTAAGTAAACTATACCCAATTTCAGAAATCAGAACAAACAAAGCTTCCTCTTGGAACGGGAACAAGCCTAAAAGGAACCGCTGTCTAATTCAAAGGGATAAGGAGAGCACAGAAATACAAAGGCTGGATGACTAAAGCCCAAAACCAACCTCCATCGGCGGCATAGAAACGACTGTATGCACCAGAGCGGGAACCAGATCGAAGTCGGGGTGCTAAAATGGCAACAAGACAAGACTTACACCGAAGATCTAACAGATCCAACCTCCATCCTCTACACGAGAAGCACCCAGACAAATCTGACCACTCAACCGCTTCCACAAAAACTCAGAACCACTACTTGAAGAAGAACTAAGAATCCCCCATCGAGAGCCAAAAGAACTGCAAACCAAAAGCAAAGCTAAAGAGAGACTAAGGTACCCTCTCACGGCAGCGACGAGGAGCGCCAGCCACCGGAGAGGGCAAACGCAGATCTGAAGGCTATTGTCGGTTAGGGCGAACTCTTTCGTCGAGAGAGAAAAAATGTTTTTTTACCTGTAATATGGTACCGAAACAATTTAAACATAACTCACTTTTCTTTAATGCATATAAATAGATTGGATTGCATTATCTCTAGAATAAATTTTTGCCACACCAAATATATCTTAAAAGAAAAAAAAAAAAAATTCATGATCTACAAATAGTCTGAGATGGACTTGGATGTCTAGCTTGTTGAGTTTTAGATTCCACCATGTTTGAAAGATGAGAACTGAGAAGCTTCTCATAATCAGTGTGTTAATCAGATAATTCAGAATTGTAGAGCCGACTAATATATATGCTCAATTACATGTATATATGAATTTCAGACAAAAAGACATAGACATGGTCAAACCAAATATTTGGATAATATAGTTAATTATTCGTATCCAATATCTTATTCTTCTGTCTTCTAACAAAATTGTATCAATCTTAAACATATATAAAATATATGAATAGGAACTAAATTTGAGGAAATGAACAAAATTAAAAAATTAAAAAATGTGTTTTCTTGTGATGGGGTATGCTTAAAATAATGAGTGCAATGAGTAGAAGATTATAAATTTTAAAGATAGTGGTTCGTTTGAGTGTATATTATAAAAATAATTTGACTAAAAACATAGCTTAAGTAGAAGAAAGGTTTTGGGAGACACACCATATGATCTGTCTATGTGGACCGATCCATGATTAGTTATTAATTAAGGCAATTATATTTTTATGTATTGGTCCATTAAAATGATTATTTATTAAAATAGTAACCATAACTACGTATTATTATTACCAGGATATTGGAAAAAAATAATTGAGTTAATAACCTGGTATTTTGAAAATCTACGGGGCAGTTGCACCCACCATATATTTATTAATCAATTTTAATATATAAAATTTTTATTAATCAAATTTAAACCAAATAAACGAGATACAAATAAGCATATTAAATACTGGATTTAGCAAGATTGTTATCACATCGCGTAAAAAATAATGTATTTATTACAATTTAAAAGATAGAAAACATATCATAAAGAATCTCGTATAACTCACTCACTCGAGGTTGTGATTCATTGACGATGGTCTTTGCATGCTAAGATGAGTTTAGTCTATCACACTTCGTATTCTATAAATATTGGGACCAATATTCTTACTATCTCACTAACGTTTAATATACCTCAAGTAATCACTTGACAAAAAATTAAACAAATATCACAAAAATTTCTTTTAATAATATAATTAAATTAATTTTTTTTAAAAGAACAATTCAATACAATAAAGAACTACTAAAAGTTATATATTGTGATACAACAATCTCCTACTTGGTAAAAACTATTTTTTTGTGTGTCTACAAGTAACAACTACTAAAATTATATATTTTGGTTGAGTCAAGTTGATAAAAGAAATTAGTGGTTCGTATGGAAGAAAAGCATTAACAAGACATACTTGATATGTTGACAAAAAAAAGAAATGTGCTTGATATAATTGTTCTTACGAATTGCAAAACAAATCAAAATTAGAAATAAAAGTCAATGATGAAGTGCACTAACCACAAACTCACTTAGAAGTGCTACATTTGTGCAAACCACTTTACCACATGTGATAAGACTCTTAATTTGACAACTGATGTGGAAATATAAAAAAATATTATAATATTCTTCTTTTTAGGTGTGTGTGGGGATGAGGAGTTAGAATATGAATATGAATAGTAACACTTTAGAACAAAAAAATTCAACTCCATCTAAAGTGAGAACTATATATTCTTTTCGTAGCAATCACATTAGTTTGTGTAAATGTAAGAAAAATAAACACATAATCTTAGATGTAAAAACAAAAGTTGGTTTCGGTTTAACATACTTTGCTATAAAGGAAAATTGAATGGATAAACTTTGGAGCACTAAAGACCATATATAAGAGAGATGGTATGTCAAAGATTTAGATATTTAGTCCAAACATGTTATTTTTCTAATATATAGTTAACTCTTGTAAGAAAGTTGTAGAAGATAAATTATTGGGATTAGTGTAAAGTTAATCCAGATTTACACACTTTCTTGTTTTACACATAGAAGAAACCATCATTTGAGATTCCACTTTGTGTGATAAAGGCTCTTTATATACAGGATTACCCATCAATAACCAACTTTTATCCTAATTATCACTTAGAGACTTTTGTACTACCAATAAACAAATCAAAACTTTGCGTATAATTAGACAAAAAGTAAAAGTTGGTCTTCAATTTAAACTATTGAGAAAAAAGTCTTGGAGATTCCAAATAAGAGGAAGGTAGAAGCAACACCAAGAATGTATTTGTTCTGAACAAGCACACACACACAAATAAGAGATTCCAAAGTCTTACAACATAAATTAGTAAAATACTAAAGAGTTTTTCAAACATCAGTAAAGAAGACTTAAACATTGGAACTGTGCATAGTGTTTTATGTCTTGAGCTTCTTTGTTTCAAACCCGGTCTTTGTTCTTCGATTTCTCCACTGCACCTGGAGCTGAGACCAAGGAAATCAACACTAAATAGAGTGAGCCACTGAGTATGTATTCACATTAAGGGGAAAGATGTTGTCAAAGTAAATGGCTTACCTAACCCAATAGAATCAGAGCCCTTCATGATCTTCAGTTTCTGGCATGTTTCAGTAAATATCCTGCAAATAGGATTTAACAAGGATTCATTCAACGTTTGAGCAGTAACAAAAACCTAAAGATGGACATATTCAGTAGCATGAATCAACCGAGAACAACTCAAATAACCCACAGAGTTACTAAAGTTGCGAGTTCAAGAGAAGCTTACTCCCACGGGACATCTCCAACAAGCATCCAATCACCGTCTTTGTCTTCGTAAGTAAGCACAAACTCTGATCCATGAAGGAGATCCTTCAGTTTGATCTCGCTCATTCTTTCCCTCCCTTGAGCACCATGAAGTCCACATTGACCTGAGAGATCACAGACAAGACAAGAAATCACTTTTGGTTTTTTGTTCGTTTCTTCTTACAACGTAACCAAGGATTTGCTTTAACACATAAAAAATTCTCACCTAGAGTGAAGCAGCTGAACATTTTCTCAAGAGCAGAAGACAACTGTTGATAGCAAGTGTAAGTTCTCAAGTCAACCTTTCTCAGATAAGGAGCACCATCCATGCTCACTTTCACAAACAGAGCACCAAGACCAGGTTTCCCATCAACCTCATCAGTGTTCTTCGAAGTAGAAGAAGCCATTGTATTCTTCCTGTATGATCTGATTGGAGGCCAACCAACAACCTGTGCCCTGTAAACAATAGATAGATTACCACAAGATTCAGCTTTAGCTCATAAACAAACCATAAAACTCATAAACCAGTTTATAACATAATACACACTTGGCAGCTGGTGCATTGTTCGAACCACCCTTAGCATGAGACCGTTCTTCTAGAATACTCTTCGGGACATCCTTAATTTTTGGCGACAGCATCATGTTGATCCCTCCTCCTGGTCTAACAGATCCTTTAACACTCGAAAACTCATCCCAAGTGTCAGCGAATCCTCTTTTGTTTCCAGAAACAACATTCTTGTGCCCTATAGTAGCAGAAGCAGCAGTGTCTTTAGAAGGTAAGAGCGGGAAGAGAAGTTTCTCATCGGGTGTTCTCGGGCTAAGCAAACCGAAATCAGTTTCTCTCTCGGGAGATTGAGACTCAGGAAGACCTAGCCTCAGTTCTGTAGCTTTGAAATTGAGATTACTCTTCTCACCATCTTGAACACGGTTGTGAATGGTTGAGCTATCAACAGAGGAGCAATCAGAGAGGCCTAAGTAGTTACGTTCTTTCAAACCAGGTGGTGATATATCCAGTTCCTCCTTATCCACACTTAGCAATCGATAAGACATCAGATCTCAATTTTTGCTGGACTTTGTTTTATCTGCTTAGCATCACAACAACAACAATACAAAATCAAACTAATTTCACAAAAATCTGCATTTGCATGAACATAATTCACAATCTCAACAAAGCTCAAGCAGAAAGTATCACTATTTTCTAGATCATTGGTTCTGAGACAAGAAGAACCCAGAACAAAAATTAGGGTTTCAGCTAAGGATTGGGTCAAATTTGCTTAACAAGTAAAATAAAGTTAGAAACTTTAACCTAGGATTCATAGTCCAAATTCAACTTTTTGGTTCCCAGAACTCATCTACCCCAAAATTAATCACTTTTCATGAAACTCAAAGCAGAGAAACAACAATTTTGTGCCCTAATTTCCTCTGCATTCTCCCCAAAAATTTTACTCAGCTCAAAATCACAACTAAAAAACACTTACTTTAGGAGAAAACAAAAAAACTAAACCCAGAGAAAGAATCCACAGAAGCTACGAAAACAAAATAAACAAACCCAGATTGAAATTGAAACTACAGAAGCAGATTTCGAAAAAGAGAAGTTGAAACTAGTACCTTGAGAGAGAAGGAGAAGATGAAGAACACAATAGAAGATCAAATAAACGAGAGAGAGAGAGTGTATAGTGAAAAAAGACACGAACTTTGACGAGAGAAGAGAAGCAGAGCTCAAGGTCCTTCCATGGAAAATGAAGCAGAGAGAAAAAAGCTAACAAAAAGCGCAATGTTCAAGAATCAAAGAAGAAGAGAAAAAAAGACAAAAAAAACATGGAAGGAGTGGCAGTTTTCGTAATAAACTACAAAAGCATGGTCATTAAGGAGGAATCAAGTTTTGTTTGCATGCGGTGTGGACTACAGTAAGAAGATCTGACGGTTGAGAGTGAGTAAGTGAGAGAGACTCTGAGTCGTTAGATCTTCGTGGAGATATAATAATAAATACATGTCGTTGTTACAGGTAACATGGTTTCAGGTTTCTGGTTTGTAAAGAAGCTTAAAAAAAATATTACTATTATTATTACAAAAAAGGGTCCACAAATAACATGCGTGTGTTTATTACTATTATTTTTTATTTACAAATATTTTTATATGTTTTATCAGTAATTATATGTATCAACTATTAAAATTTTCAAAGTAATTCATGAATATAACAGATTTGTTTTTGTTTTGGTTATGATTTTTTTTGGTTAATAGAAATGGGACCATCCAATATTGAAGAGGCTGAGTGGTCTAAAATACCCTATTGAATTTAATTAACTTTTTCTATATAATCTGAGTTTCAATAGTTATGGGACCACGTATCTGTTTAAAATTTGTCTGTCTAAAAATATGCATATTTCCAAATAAAAATTACCAATGGGTTGAGAAAAAGTAAGACAGAGCATTAATTATTCAAGGGGTAAAAATTATGAAATTACCAGACAGTTAACCAGTGGGAAAAAATTATACTACTAACTACTCCTTGATTTGTTTTGTTTAATGATTGAATGGTCAAATAATTAAATTATTCAAATAGTAAAACCTATAAGAAAACTTTTAAGATAAAATGCACCAAAAGACATTAAAGACAAACAAGTTCATTTTTCTATCAATTTACCATGTCGATGATGACGATGAATACTAGGTCTATTTGTTACACATTGTTACATATAGTCATGCATATCCAAAATTATGCAAATATTGGCTTGAAACATCGAGTTGAAATAGTAACATTTAGTGAGGCGATTGCACGAGGAGTAACAAAATTCTAAGAACACAATCAGTGTGAAAACGATCGAGAGGAATGACACAAAAAAAAAATAACAATAACATTGTAGTAAATTAGAAGAAGTGTATTGAAGAAGAAGGTCATGATCTTCACTGTTGACATGCCTGTCACCTAACTCCATTTTATTTATGTTTTTTTAAAAATATCTATAACATAAAAGCCAAAGATAGAAACCTTGAAAAGAACATAACAAAATCGAAATGAATCAGCAGCATATCATAATTCAAGATGATTAAAGAAGATGACCGATGGGCGATGATCAGTGTGGATTCACTAACAAAATTATTATACTCGTGGAGCGATTATTATATAAACTTATAATAAATCCGTAATGACTTATTAAGAAAACTATGAAAAATTAAATGAATAAATAGAGAAAACAAACACTAATTATAAGCGATTATAATTATGATTTGAAGCACAGATTTTGCGGGGCAGTGCAAAGACAACAAGGACCCACTGCTTCCGTTTATGCCGGTCACCTTTGTTTGTAGTAGTAATTAATTAAAAGCTAATACTAATAAAATTAACAAATAAGTAATCCTGCTTGACCAAAGACGAATAAGTAAACGACAAGTGTCGGCATGTAAAACGTCCCTCTCTACTCTCTAGAGAGAGCATGTGTTTACTACTCTCTCAGTCTCTCTAGTACTGGGAATGGGATAAAGGAAAGATCATAAGTCAAAGATCGTGTGCGTGCGAGATCATATGTTCATCACGTGTGACTATCCTATGCACTGAGGACACGTTTCGAGAACTTGTAGCTCTACAAAAAGTACCTATATTACTTAAATAAAGAAGATAGACGAAGAAAACTTGAGTTGTCTAAAAATTTCAATAGCCCATTAGAAGCCCAATTATTCTTACATTCACACCCACTTAAGTTTGTGTGGAGATTGGATTTACTGGTTGGTGAATAGTCTACGATTTGAACCCATGGCTTGAATTCTTTTAGATGATTCCAGAACTCCGTACCATTCCGAGACTTTCTAGTTTCTACCTCATGCCAAGTGGTGGTTCTCTGATACTTATAGTCTTTGATGACAATGAACACAAGCATGAATGTTATTGCTTTCCTACTCTTTTGTCCTGTGGTGTGGTTTACATTAATACAGCAGTAGTATAGTACAGAGACCTGAGTTGCGAACTTAACCATATCTAAATAGATTAAGAAGGTAAAGAAACGGACCATAGCTAAGATCTTTAAAACATCTAACTGAAGATGTTGATTTCAACTCGAGTTCACATAAACACACCATTCATTGCATAAACAAACAACAAGAGTACAAACTTTATTTATATGTTACAAGTTTGCTATTAAGCCACAAACGGCGTTGTCGGGGGCGTTTGCTTCACCACTTTCACTAGTAAACAAACTTCATGTCACCGCAACTGCCTCCATAGCACGGTTACTACTGTACACCATGTTTTCGTGTTCTCTACTAGGTCACCCACCACCACAACTACCAGATTAAGCTGCTTTGACCATGTTTCCGCATTCACCGCTACAACCACCCCCGCAGCCGCTTGCATTTGCTGCTTTCACCATGTTTCCGCAACCCCCGCCACAACCCCCGCCGCAACCGCTAGCTTTCGCTGCTTTCACCATGTCTCCACATTCTCCACTACAACCACCTCCGCAACCGCTAGCTTTAACTGCTTTCACCATGTCCCCGCATTCTCCACTGCAACCACTGCCACAACCGCTAGCATTTGCTGCTTTCACCATATCTCCACATTCACCGCTACATCCACTACCACAGCCGCTAGCATTTGCTGCTATGTTCACCATATCTCCGCATTCTCCACTACAACCACTGCCGCAACCACTAGCATTAGCTGCTTTCATCATGTTTCCGCATTCACCGCTACAGCCACCTCCGCAGCCGCTGCCTTTTTCAGGAGCTATGATAGCAGCTGCAGTCCCTACATGAGTGGAGTCTGCATTCACTTTATTTTCTGACACAGCTACAAGTTTAGTCTGTTTGCTTTCCTCTTTTACGTCTTTGGTTCCGACAGTGACGCCATCAAAACCTCCTTTCTTCAGAAAGGCATTGAGTATGAAAGCAGATACGATTCCAGGCAAAACCAACCAATTCTCTTTCGCCTGAATATTGAATAACAGAGTCAAAATGAGCACGGAGAAGATAAAGAAGAAGTAACATTCCAGATTAAATCAAACTTTCACACTTGCCTCAATGGAACCAAATTTCATATCAACCAATCCCACAGCTTTTCCATATGGATGTTGCTTAGAAAATTCCACAAGAGTCATGAAATCTTGATCACTTCTAAGGTTTGCGCAGTGTTTTGGTTCATAATCCAGCTTCCTCCCAGAGAAAACTTTCACCTGCAAACCAATAAAAAGCATTGCATCATTGGAGTGTATTACATTGTCAAAAACAAGAAGGTTACTCTTTTTTTAATTGGAGTGATGAAATGATGGAATATACCACTTGAGGACCCAAAAGCTCGAAGAGCGGCATATCTGCACTGGAGGCGTTCATTTTTTTAAGTGACCATTTGGAGTTCAACAAAGACCAGAAACTACCAGTATAATCCGCAAGCACGTGAGTTTCACCAGAGTCTGTCTCGCCAATCACTTTTCTTTGATCATGTTTAAGTGTAGCTCCACTAGTAGAGTTCCTAAAACACAACAAAGAGGTGATCACAGCAGAAAAACGTGTTTAGTTTTTAAGAGAGAGTGTTGTGTCAAACGCCATACCTCATTTGAAGTCTGATCACCTCTGTTTGTGTTTCATCAACAATGTGTGTTAAGCTCTTAGCAAGACGGGACTTCCCAATAATTGGAAAGAAGCAAGAGCCTTTGCACGATGGTCTTGATTGAACCATGTGTAAAACTGATGGACTGCTTATTGGTGGAGTAAACGAGACAGCGACTCGCAGGCTTATGGGTTTTTGATCTGCTTTGCTACCTTTGCTAGGTGTTAACTCCAGCCACTTTTCCACAGAGAGTTGAGTCGTTACTGGAAATAGAAACTCCTTTAGTGATAAAGAAGCATAACCCAAGTTTTTAGGCTCTCTCGAAACTGGTATCTTAGACGGTGAAGAGGAAATAAGTTTGAAAACAAGCTCTCCTGTAGGTTCACACTGGAAAGTAGCAACTTGCTTTTCCCCAACTTCAGATAAAATGGTCAGTCTACGTTCAGCATTGAAAAGAGAATCAGGCTGGCTTTTACTGAACAGAACCGAGAGCCTTCCCTTATGTCCATCTGGTATGTTTCTAATCCCAATTATCTCCAAGAGAACCTGAAGGACACAAAAGGATCACATCACCACAACTGCAATTACCTCGAGACAACCACAGAAAAGGATAAAAATAACTACCTCAACAACTTCCACCTCTGAAAATTGGATTAAGTTCTGAAAATTGTCCTTTGCAGTTGGTTCTTTGGCAAAAACATCAGAAACATAAGGAGAAGTGGTGACAGGTGTAGGGGTTTTGCCTCTATGCATTGCACCGGCTTTCCAGTACCTAGTACCAAAAGTCTCCTCCCATTGAGCAGTAGTCTTAGAAAAACCGGTATCGAGCTTCTTACCTTTGCCTCGGTCAGAATCTGTATCATCATGCTCCAACACCTTACCAATGAGCTTCTCCATATCATCACAATAAGAAACTGGATGCAGTTGATGTGTGTGCCAGATAAGGTCAACATCATAAGTCGGAACACAAAACCGTTTTAAAGACCTTTCTCTGTTCGTTTTAATCAGATAGAGAAAGCCCTTATATCTCGCAACAGCTTCTTGCAGAAAAATGTCATTGTTTACATGGGACCTCGAAACCTGGTAGTAAAATGGGCTCTGCCTCTTAACAGCTGAAACAAGATCATATTTGGTGCATTTCTCGAGAGCTGAAGATTTCTCAGAGACATCCTCCGAGACTATGTTATTCAAGTCTAACTCATAAGGTTCCTCAGGATACAATGTTTTCCATAAATCTTCAGTTTTTAATTTGCAGTTGCCATTAACAGAAGATACAACTCCAGAATTGTCGAGAACTCTCCCGTAAAAGTCCTCACAGTCAGACTTATACCTCACCTGGATGGATTTAAACATGATAAAAGAAATTAATCAAACATCTAACAACAAAGTCAAAAGTTTTTCCTATCGATAATTCCATATTAACTTTACCGGATTAAGCCTGTGGCAATGCCAAATCCATTCACAATCAAGAGGAGGGACCAAAGGCCCTTCACCAACTGATGATGATGACTCGGAGTATTTGGCAAGCAAAGGAAGCCAACAAGCATTGTACCTGAACAAATCACCACCATTCAGAACAATCAAGAACCCATCAAGCTATACGAAAGATCACCCTCCAAAATCATATAATCACTTCAAAAGATTCGCTGATCTAAAAAACAAACAAACAGAGAACCTAGAACCTAGGTTGTATACGAAAGATATAAACCTGTAGATGGCTTTTTCGAGTGCAGGGCCATCGTAAAGCCATCGGTTCCTATCAACAGTAGCGAGGAACAGAAGCTGTTGCTTAGCTGCAGCTAATAAGTCAACGCTTATCTCTATCTTCTGAGCTTCAAGCCACTCCAATTCATGATCCTTCTCCTTATCCATCACTTCAATTTTAACCTTTTCAAAACGATTTACAAAAAAAAACTTATCAATTTGCTAACGACTTAAGCAAATCAAATAGGTGATTACCAGATTTTGACCTAATTTAAAACCTAAAAATTTGATCTATATCTAATCAATTGCATAAACCCTTATGAATTTGAAAGATCAACACTCCTGGAGAATTAAACCCAATTTTTCGAGTATTTGTTTTGTAATTCGGATCAAAATTAATCAACGAAGTCACACATGCAGCAACTAGCATAAATGATCAAACGGAGAACTCACCTCCGATCGCCGGAAACCTCACTTCTTCGCCTGTGAATTTATCCGATCACTAAGAGAATAGCTTTACCCAGAGATGATGATGATGAACAATTACTTACAAAGGCTGCTACTTATAGTTACAGCGACTTCGAGATCAACGATCCCACACACGGTGGTCGTTAAATGCCATATATGCCCCTTAATCACATAAGCGATAAGCCTAAACCAACTGTACTTTTAACGTGTAGTATACACATCGGATAATCGAATCCAATGTACTAAACCGAACTTAACCATACCGGTTTGGATCAATCGAATCCAACGATCTTTGTCCTTCCAGATGAATCAGAGGATCCTTTAGTACACTTGTAGTAGGATCCGTTGTCGTCCTCCAGACGCAGCAAATTAAATTCAGACAAAACGATTGCGGAGTTCAGAATGTATAAGATAAAGAGTCTGAAACGGCCAAGGAACTCAGCTCTCTCCGTTTAGTTTGCTTTTGTATGTTAAAAGATCAAATCCTACAATTCTATCATGATTTGAGTAGGCTTTTCGGACTCTTTGGGAGCAGCTAAAGCACTGTTTGAGATCCAGTGAGGAATCCATATAGCTCATACTAGCCTTACCAAAGCTTCTCTCATCTTCTCACAAGGGACATCAATGGACAACTTCTTTGCAAAAAAAACTAATGATCAGTGATCCATGGTCTACAGAAGTTTTGTGGTTTAGCCGCTTAGGTACTAGAAAACAGCATAACAGTCAACAACAATGGCTTGGATCTTTGGTCCGTCCACAACCCCTTGCGGGTGATCTCGTAATTCCTACAGGGTGGAGACCATGGGGCCAGTCTTGATGAATCTAAGTCACAAATACATGAGCTTTTTCGGATCCTTCTTTCTCCATTGATGGAAAAGCAAAAAGGGGTAACAACAGGGTTTAACATGTGCTCCACCAAGTGAAGAGAAAAGACGAATATACAAAATCCGATGCATTGAAGATGGAAACTGGTTACCTCAGCAAAGTTTATAAATCAACAGCAAAAAGAAGCAGAACTCCAAGAGTTTAATGAAATGATTTACCATTCAAAAGAGATCTTAATAGACAGACAAAAGATACACAAGAGTTATGAATGGATTCATATTTTTAAGCTACCAGATTACTTACTACAGCTATGGGAAGAAAGAAAAAGAATCATTTTAATGGTACACATTCAACAAAAGACGCTTCTTACGATTAAGCCAAAGGCTCAGACTCAGGTTTCGGTTTCGATTTCAACAGATATATCAGCTATGCGTGTTTCACGTAGCAAACAGAGAAGGATTAGCTGTGGCGGTACTCACTTGCACTTCCAGCAATTCCAAGCGACGTTCCAACAGATCCAACTTCTCATTCAAAGATGCCAACTTGCTCTTTGTGGTCGATTCTGATAAAAAAAAAACACACAAGAAAATAACATCAAATCACACACATTTATCAAATTAGCTCAACACAGAAAAGTTTCATCAACACACAACCAGCTAGAATTGAAGCTAAGAAAAAGATCATTACAAAGATCTCTCTCAGTCTCAGCCCATGGATCTAAAGAACATGTGCAAGTCAAAAAGGATCACAAATCAGATAAACGCCCAAACGAATCAACATAGAACCAATACATATGAAATCTGATCATCTCATCTCAAACACCAATGAAAAAGTCCGAATTTTTCATATAACCCACCACCTAAATCAATCACCCAAATCATCTAAAACCTTCCTTTGACCAAAACCCTAAACAAAGTTTCTAAATTTAGCATAGACGAAACTGAGATAACTCCAAAATTGGACGAAGAATTCAAAACCCAACACAGAGAAATTAAAGTGAGGTTTACCGAATTGGACGAGGAATTCGAAGAGACGACGAACATTGAGAGAGATGTGTGAGATGAATTCTCGATTCTCCCAATCTGCTTGAACAGCGATTCCTACGTTTACTGCGTTCGTGATCCCTCCTGCTTTCGCCATTATTAACTCTCTCTCTCTCTCTCTTCTTCCACACACACAATGATACTCACAGATTTCAAATTCTGCAGCTTTTTTGCATTCACCCTTTTTTCGCAATCGATTAGAGAACAAAGGCCCAGAAAATGATTGAGCAATCGATTAGAGAACAAAGGTCAGAAAAAAAAAAAAAAAAGAGATTCTGAATTTTTATTGTCCTTTTTCTCGTAGGTTTGTTTCTTTTAGATGATTTGTGTGATTTGATGAAGAAGACGAAGTACGAGATTAGAAGAAGAAACGGGTGTTTTGTTAGAGAATGACAAAAATTAAGGGACTAATTTGTAATTTTTGATATTTGATATGTGAATGTGGGTTATATATTTTTATTTTCATTTTGGTGGGCCGGTTTGGTTTAATTTGTATGTTTTATGTTGCGTAGTTAGTGTTCAATCTTTTTCGTTCTATTCAAATGTCACTATCATTTAAAGATTGAGAAATTCTTGGTTCTTAGTACATTTTAAAACTATTACAACAACAAACAAAAAGAGATAAGATAAGTGAATACTATTACAACCAATCTTTATTCTTTGGATTCAAGATAAGTCTAGTGAATTATTTGGTATGATCATTGGCTGAAACACTATATGTATGTGTATGTCTCGAACATCATCATGTATATATATCATATACTTACTTGTTATACTATACACTTATTATAGTGTTTGTTCTCCGCATTCACATCATTTCAAAATAATTCAAAGTTATACATTTATCTAAGAGATTTATAACTCGTTGCCTATCCTGCTGGACAACATCGTACGTACGTACCTCAGTGTTTTTGAACACCTAATAAGATCCTATATTATACAACCGGTGACAGATTTTTACATCCATTTTCTTTGGAAAGATCCGATGTAGAGTGAAACCAGATCTCAATCAAGACGAGATTAATAGTTTTTTTTTTCACTACACTATGTTTTTGTTTTGAATACGACTAAAAGGCATAATGAATTAAGAGATATATGTTAAACAATGCATTTTTGTATATGTTAAGTCATTTAACACCGCTTGTATGAACCCAATAATCTCAAGTTCTCAACTTTTGCTTTTACCAATTTTCTTTTGCTACCATCTCAAGTTCTCACCTCTTCATATTTTGCTACCATCTCAAGTTCTCCACTAGACAACTTTTGCTTTTACCAATTTTCCCTAAACTGATGAACCCAATAATCTCAAGTTCTCAACTATCCCTTATTAAAAAAAATCTCGATGAATAATATGTTCTCAACTATACACTTTTTTTTAAACATAGTGGGTTAATACATGGTAGTTTATTACTTTTTTTTAACTTTGACGTGAGCAAAAGAAGAAAAACACTTAGTTCCCCTGATTTAACTTTTTCTACTTCTGAGAACTTATATAAATCTGATCAAAGTCGAATTTGAAATATATCAAAACCGACCATTATAGTGTATAGTCTAATGGTTTGTGGTTGTATGGATGGTGCGTCAATCACCATCCTGATTCAAATCCGTATAAACAAAAATACTCACATACCAAGCCGACCTATAAACAAAAATACTCATATACAGAATGAAAAAAAAAAAAAAAAAAAAAAAACTGAAACATGGACCAACAAATAGGAAATGAAATCAAACCGATTTTCAAATGACCATCACCCTACTTTAACTATATCGTATGTTTTTAATATATGTCTTAATTATATACTTGAAAACACATGAAAAAGCCAATAAAAAAGAACATAATCGTGAAGCTAGCTGTACCCATTGATTGCACTATATCGTACAAAATCAAACCTTCGGTTTGTTCTCCGACATGATTACACTCGCACTCACTTCTGCCTGAAAGCATATTGGCATAGTTAAACGACGTGTCCCTCTTCATATTATAATATGTACGTTCATTTGAAATGCTTTTGAGATAATCAAGAACGAACAAGGTTTTATATCTTTAAATGATCTTAGCTCTTTGATGAAGTCTTATAATTAATGGGACTGCTCAGGCTGGCTTAGCTGCAGCCTAACCTCTGCATGGGATTCATCATCAACTGCATCTACTAGCTCATGATTTCCCAATCCATTTTTGTTTGACGTTGCATAAGCCTGTAAGATCATTACCACAATACCATTTTTGTAACTAATATCTATAAGTTGTCTAGTTTCAACTAGCTAGCTAGGATCTTAAAGGAATTATTAGTTGCAACTTGAAGTGATGAAGTTTATTGTTTCCATTTTACCTTCTTGTATAGTTCGACGTTTTCCTGATGAATCCTTTGTACTTTTCTCGACAATTCGAGGTTTTCATGATGAACAAGATTCCTCTGCAAAAGATTAAAAAGCAGTTATATAAATGATACGTGTAAACATTTTTCGTTTACATTCGAAGTTTGACACAACATCGTTAGTATCTTTTCTCTCAGTGAAAAGAGTTTTCGTATAAGAGTTACTGTTTGCATTTCATCACATTTGCAAAGAGTTTATAAATAGAGAAAAATAAAAATTAGGGGTTTGATTATCCATCATCTTAACTGCTTTGAAATGTCTTTGCTTTGCCGGTATATAATATAGTTACCTTTCTAGTTAGTTCTTTGATTTCATTGGTCAAAATTTGTTCCTGCGAGGTTCGAAAAGATTGATTAGTTTGAATTTCATTGTTCCAACAAGAACGAGCTAGACGATTCATATATATAGATCAATATTTACCTTTTTCATACGAATTCCACGTAAACTCATTTCAAGCTGGCTCTCTAGATTGTGCAGTTCTTTAATGCCCAAACCATTTAGTTGCTCTCCCGTTAGTTGCCTATTTTATTACAAAAGATATATCATTACAGTTACCAGTTAAAATACATGGCACAACCTAGAAAAGGAAATCAGAAACACCATCACAGGCACAGCCCGACTGAACCGGAAGCAATTCATGAACTTGATGTCCCTTCCGATTAGATAAGTTGTTTATTGACACTCAACATTTTGCTTGTAACTCTTGTTTTTATTTCTTTTTTTGGCAAGATTACATATCTAAGGTTATGCTATTTTGTAAAACCTCACATCTTCATATTAATGATATTCACATTCCTATAACAGATTTAACCTGCCCGACAAGTTCCAAAAATAAACTAACCCGACAAAGAAAGCATGGTCGACCGAGTTTTCAACATATACATATATTTGTTTCCCTTGGACCCTTGGTTAGTTGGTTTAATAAACATGACGACATATACATTATATGTATGCATCTTTTTAAAAGGAACTAATTATTAGAGACACATAAATCCATTTTGTTCACTATATATATGTAACTGGAGTTTGTTTAATGTTAGAAATTCATCACAAAAAAAAAAATAGTACTTGCTTCAAAGCAAAGACATTTCAAATGCACCACATTTTAACTGAAAAGAGAGTTAATTCACCAAGTGAGAACAGATTAATAACACAACTACGTACACTATCACATACGATAAAGTTAATTCACTCGCTACCTACTAGTTTTGAGTTGAAAATCATGATTACTCACAAAGTCACAATTATATAAGCAAAGTACGTACCTATGATTTTCTTGCAATGAGTGTAGTTCTTTCCTCAATGTTTCAGCCTCTCTTTGCCAAAACTACAGTACGCAACACAGTCTAACTTGTCAACTCTCAAACTCAAGTGTAATAATACAAACATGATTAAGATCTTAACTAGTACTATAATTCTATTTTCCTCTAATTATATGTTGTGGGATTTCTGTTATACGTACCTTAACTTCTGATGCAGGGTTAAGTACTTGTTGCTGCTCCATCTTGGTCTTATTGAAGCGTTCAATAGTAGATTTTACACTGTGTTCATTACAAGGTTTTTAAAACTCAGAACTAGTTCATTGAGTAGTATTTATCTATGGAGCAAATAGTATTTCTATATCCATTGCTAATGAAATAATAAACAAAATCCGTGACTTCCTTGGGTAAATTTTTACAATCTTTAAAAATTTGTCAAAAGGTTTAAGATTCTTACCACATAATTAGGAAATATATATATATATATATATATATATATTTATATATATATATATATAATTAAGTCAGACACATATCACTATTCACCATGGTTTCATATATACCAAATTAAAATTAAGGTTCTTCAAAAATAAATATGAATTATTCACAGTTAGAAGAACGAGAACCTACTACAAAAGATTTGTTGGTTCAAAAATTTTGTGACAAAATAAAATGATACAGTCATATATGGCCAGATATACTGATCAGTCACCTGATCGTTCTAGCATTGTACAATATACACAAAATACTGAGATTCATATTCTGGTGATCACCTTGTATACTCCTTTATATCACTCTTTTAGTTTTCCAACATTGTACTTGTTTGACCTTTTATTACTATATATCACTCTTTTAGTTCTCAAATGTTTCTAAATTTGGCAAAGACACACTGTCAGACTGTCAGTCCAGATACACAATTTACAACCAATGACACACATGTCCACACATACAATGAGCCATGAGACTACTTCAATTAGTTTCTTCATCTTTAAAACTAGTTATCGTCTTTAATTCCTATTTGTTTGATTTGCCATCCTCCATTCAAACTAAGTTTCCTTTGAAAAGATTAAGATTCGTGAGCTATACATAAAGAGAATCACCCTTGTATACATATATACTGAAATATAGAACGTTATATCGGACACTAGATGCACAAAAATGTATACTAAAAATGAGAAAATCAAACAACTAAACACAAATTATTAAATTAACCCAACCCTTTTAAGAAAACCATACATGATGTTATATATAAGTAAATACATATATACTTCCATGTAGTAATAGATATACAATTACATGTATACATGTATATCTACAGGTTAGTAGATGTGAGATCTAGGGATATATTGAATGCAGAAGATAGAAACCTGGAGCTGGCAAAGTCATAGAGCTTGTCGGTATTGGAGAAAATGATGAGACCGACCTCAGCATCACAGAGAATAGCAAGTTCTTTAGCTTTCTTGATGAGACCCTTTCTTCTTTTGGAGAAAGTGACTTGCCTACTGGTCGAATCATCAATCTTCTGGATCACAATCTTCCCTCTCCCCATCAATTTTAACTTTGTTTTGATCTTCCTCTTGATCTAGGTTAGCTTCCCTGTTCTAGGGTTTTTTCTAGATCTTTGCTAGAACAAAGGAAGATGAGAAGAACGAATCAGGAGAAAGAGAGAGAGAGAAGAAACAGAAAAGAGAAGGAAGTAAGAGTCAACAATCTATTCGAGGAATAAACAAAGGATTATCTGTTTGAGTCCTTCGTATTGGTTGATACAACTTCTTGAGGGCTATTTAGTAATGTACCAATTTTATAACCTAAAGATAATGTATACATATTTTTCATAGAACACATGAGATAGAAGAATGCCCTATTAGAGCTAGAGTACTTACAGGTTAATCAAATTAAATTACATAGCTTCTATATAATATATATTTGCTTAGTATATTGCATAAAATAAAAATATTTTTGTTTGATTAGTATAATATATATTGATAAACCAGAGAAATTTTTTTAAAAAATGAAACGAAAACCTTATTTGATATCTATATTATTACTTTTAATGTACATTTTAAATTAAAAAAAAAAAAAACCTATTTGTATAAGATATTACCGAAAAAAAAAATTTTGATTTAGACATAAAGAAAACTATTGTTTGCAGACATATTCTATCCCATCAACATAGTACCTAGGTATGGCAAGTTTCCAAATAGGGAAAGTTATTGTACATACAGAAAAACGTAATTAGTTTCATGAGACAAAATCTCCTCAGTAATTATAACTTGGTTCTTTAACTTACCGTTTACAATATTGTAATTTAAAACATATCAAATATTGGTTCCCATGAATTCATGATCTCGTCCAAGTAAACCAAACTATGGGATTATATTTCCTGTTAAAGTTTTGTTTAATGACCAGCGAATATCAACAACTGTTATATGTATTATAAGGTGGAATTAATATAGAAATGTGTGACAGACGTACACGTGAGAGTAGCAGAAACAGCTCCTGAGAATGCTAATTAGGAGATGCTTTCGCACGCTCCTCGCCTTCAGCATATATAGATTTCGTACACCTGATCCATTTCTTTATTACAAATACTATGTTTAGCCTTACATATACTTTCCAAAAGAAATACGCATCAAGATCTCGAGTTTTCGATGTTAAAGAGAGGATACACTAAACTAACTTGCTTTGATTCAGTGGGACGAGCTTTTGGACCAAAAATGCAAAAAGTTTATAATCCAAAAATACAAAAGTCGGATTGAGCTAGTGGGATATTAAATTAGATTAAAGAAAATATAATTGTAGTCTCAAGTTTTTTTTTATTCATATCTATCTCTATATAATTCTGTTAGCTAGTTAGTATTATGTTTTTGAGCTTTCGAATAGTATAGAATTCAATCTCTAATGTCTAATATGATTAGTATTTTTCCAATATGATTAGTCTTACACATATAACATATGAAACCAGTGTATGATTCATCTTTATATGAATTTACAATAGTTAATTAGTTCTAAAGTCTCCATCATAGTTTTTAGAAATATGATTATCTTACATGCGAAAATCTAGCACTTGTAGATATTAAAATTACTACTATTAATCTATGCTTAAATTTTTTGAAACCAGTGTTTAAGTAAATTTCTCTTCAGCTTTTTTCGTTAGTATAAAGTTAGTATCACTAGATTTACTACTGCTAAAGCTTTTTAAGAGTTTAGTATATGGTGACCACGTGGGCTTGTTTTCGACCAATCAGATCTCGAGTCTCCAACACACGAATAAGAGTGTGTTTCTTTTCGTCTTGATTTATGTTTTTATCCTTAAAATGAAACTAAAAGGAAACAAAATCTACCTGCCACATGTCAACCATCAGCCGTCAGTGTACCATTTTGTGCTTCTAAAGAAAGATTTTGGTTTGTTCGAAAGAATGAATAATTTAGCCTTTATCTTGAACAGATTATATTTGAATTTGATTGGTCATTAATCGTTATTACAGCTAGCAGTAATCTGTATATCACCTGTATATATAATCGTTTGATTAGTACTCTTTCACGTGAACTTACATAAAATAAAGACTAAAGAGCACTCATATATTCTACAATTTGATGCTTTTAAAAATCCATCAAAATTGAAGTTACTTTTATTTTCTGAGGTTTTACTAAATTACTCAATTAAAGCTTGAAATTTGAGTCGTTGGAACTTGAACACTGGTGGTAATTGTACTATATGTTCCAAGGTTTGTTGGCCATGAGTTCATTGTTTATAGAATTCAGTAACAGTTGATCATGTTAATGCTATGTTTATAAAATTACACTACTATAAAATTACAGATGAACTCTTGTACTATATGAAAATATAGTTGCGCAAACCAATAAAGTTATTTGTACGAAACATTTTCTAAAGTAATCCGCACTTATATACACACCAATTATGATCTCGATATTCGTCTTCTCTATATATTATCCATTTTGATCTGATCTCGAATTACTCCAACATTGGCTATATTGTTTTTTTTGTGCTAGTTAATTTTACGTATATATACATGTTTAATTTTTTTTTTTCTCTTGGCACACTCAAATCATTCATTAACATTTTCTTTGGTATTATATAAAACATTAAATATATTTATTACAACAACTATAGAGATAGTGAACATGTCTTGTGACAAAAGAAAAAGGAAAAAAACAAATCAGTTGGTACGCTGCAGTTTATTTGTACATTGGACCCTGATAAAAAATTACGACACTCTTATTGGACTCACGGCCGGGCTAACGGCCCAATATAAAAATATATTACTTTTGTTTTGTTGCGGATCCACTCTGTTTTTATTTTTGCTCAATATCAAACATCATTGTACAATGTCTAAACTCTACAAATGATTAGAACCATCTAGAGATAAAGAAGAAAAATATAAACTTAGGATCATAAATTCGAAGACGAAAGTGTGAACATCACTTAAAGTGTGAACATCACTTAAACTTAGGATCATAAATTGGTTGGATAGCCTGAGGACAATCAATCATAAAGATTAAAGTTTCGAATAAGTTGCTCTCTTTTAAAACCGGTGCTCTGATAGTAGTCTGATTATTTAGCTTAATTACCTAACAGATTTTTTTTCAAAAGAAAAAGAGAGAGAATATGGCAGAAACAAGATACCACATGTTATCAATGTATGTGGAGAATCTACAAACGTGGATAAAAACAATTTGGTAAAGGGCCAAAGGGACATATGTAAGCAAGTCTTGTGACTTATGATTCATCAATAATGTTCATATCCACGTGACTAATCTTTGTCACTTTTCTCTTCCACTTTTGTAATTATAATTCGTTAATTAACTTTTCTAGAAGCACAATCTACTTTTTATCTTTCACCGGAGTTAGTCGCAAGCAAATTATAGAAAATTCAAAACATAAAAGTAGCAAAATTATATTATAGTATTTGGTTTAGGGGAAATTAATAGAATATATATGATAGGGTCAACTAAGACGAAAAGATATAAATTATACGTCTGTTCACCAGAAACATGATTAAGTCTTATTGTTTGCAGTTTGCACTCACAAAGAAAAGAAAAGAAAAGAAAAGAAGTCTTATTAGTTGACATAGTTGTGAATTGTGATCATGCTCACTTATTATCTCAAAACTAACTTTTTGTCAGATCTTTCTAGTGATCATTTAAAATGAAAAGAGACATCCCAAATAATATAGTGTAATGTATGTAGTGTACTGAATTAACGTACAACAGTTAACAGCCCTGAAGCGTATAGATATATCTCTTTTGTTCATACCGACTATCCTGACAAATGTAACTATCTCATGAAATAACACTCTTTAACGTAAGAGCATCAAAATGAGGCTAAGTTAGATTTGCTTCTCAGTGGCCAAACCACGCATGACGCTTAACAACAACAACTTTTTTCACAACGAATGAATTCAATTGTTTAGTGCCATACCAAAATATATACCAAACAAAGAGACATACAGTATATAGAAACTTAAGATTCAAAGGAAGCTATAATTAATTTGCTATCCATTTGATATTTTTCTTTTTTTCTTTTTTATAATCCGAAAATTTCACATCGAACCCCATAAAACATCTATAATTAATAAGTAATTAACCATAATTGAAATTACATTAAATAAATACCTCAAACCATATGGTTTTCCAACTTTACTAAAGCTTTCAACCAATTTAGTTATTTCCCCTCTCTGTACAACTTTCTTGACTTGAATCTATATATATTGTGCTAGTTTTGCAATTCACTCCGATTATTACAGCCTTAGTATTGAAAATACTCATATTCTTTTTCTTAGTAAATGACAATTTTGTATATGCATATACAAATTTAGGTACGTAATTTATAGTGTGATTTTCTTGACTGCACTATTACAGATTAGTTATATTAGAATTTTTGTAGAGGTATACAATAATAAATAATAACATGTTAATTGATAATTTGGAGCGTTGTAAGATATATCGTTAGCTTATTATGGGCAAAAATAGAAGTTTATTTAGTAAATTAGATGTTCAGCTAGATTCATAACATTTGTCCCAAAAAAAAAAGGAGCTAGATTCATAACTAATATTATTAACATCACATGGATATAAAGAACATCAAAATGTGTTTTATGTTACACATGTTATTGTATTTTCATATAGTTTTCACCATCTATAATGCAAATTAACACTCATAATTATATTCAGACTGTGGGTATTTTTCAACATAAGTTATCTATATATTGGAAGAATCTTGTAAGAACATAATTTCGTGGTTCTTGAAATTATAGTAGAAAACACGTCGTTCTTTGAAATCTCACTAGACATCCCAAATAAAACAAAACAAAACAAATGAAATCATCTATTTTAAATTTTTATTACAAAAATTAAAAAATCAAAAATTAGTAGGCTTTGTGAAAGTTAAACAAATGCAAAAAGGAATTACCAAATTAAATAGGCTTTACTCAGAAATATTCAATCGTTCAAAGAGCCATGAAATATCAAAATCTTAGTTCAACAATATCAAACCAACCCTATGTTAATATTAATATAGTTAATTCAGAATGACAAAATACTACATATAATACACGTCCATAGCTAAACATATGCGTTTCAACAACTTTAACCCTACGATGCGTTGAAAAGATAAACTTACGGCCTACGGGGAAGAAGAAGAACTCAACCATATTTGACTTTGTGAAATTAGAAAACTAAATGTGAATTTGTTCTTTTTCAAAAGAGGAAAATGGAAAATTAAATAGACTCTCCACCATTCTAACTAACCTACTTTGAAGTTTCTTTTGCCTTGCACCAACGAAACCACCGAGAGAGCTGTAACCCATTTTCGCCGTCATTATTATAATAATACCCCATCATGTATTCATCTCTTCTTCTTCTTTTTTATGTTTATCTTAATTTTAAAAGTATATATGATCGTGTGTAATGTATACTAATACTCTATGAATGTTTACAGCCATGTAAAGTATAAATGTTTCTTTATTTGTCACATTTTGTTTCATTATGTTGTGTAGTTGTGTGTCTATATAGTGGGTCGGCTTGATGCGCCATCATCAATGGTGGACGATGTCTTTAATCGATTATATATAAGTACTTTTTTCATATGGTTCGAGATTATAATATCTGGATCCTGTGTAGAAGTATCTTATAGAATCGACAATAGTATTTGCGTAAGAAGAGTTATTCGTAATAAAAAAAAAAACCTTGAAACATTCAACTTTTGAAGTCACGTCTAATCTCTCTTAATCACTTAAAGTTATGGAAAAGTAATTCAAAAGTAGTAGCGTTAGATCATCTCATTATCACCTAATTACCATACTACATTTTTCCTATCTTAACATATTATGCGATTTCGGTATATATCTTATATATTCTATACTTAGAAAAATATATTAATTCTTGACAAACTTTTGGGGTAGGGACTAGGGAGATAGTCTTAATGTGGGGGGTCAAATTAAGACCGTTATTTCGGTATTATGTCATCATCTTCTATTTTGTTTGGCCAACTTGATGACGTACAAACTAACCCATTATATAAATAATATATAATATATTTGTCAACCTTGTTATAAATAAACTTCTTGTACTCCTACTAATCCATAGATTTGTTTTAAAAAACTACAATTTCTGACTAAAAAAAACAGTTTAATTAAAAAAATATGAATACTAAGATAATAATTATTTATCGCTCTAAAGCTAAAAATAGCAGGGTGATGATGATGATAAGTGGTGCAGTTGATTCCATAACCTAGAGAAAGGTGTAAATCCATCCAACTTTAGTGCCTTTTTTATTAAAAAAAATTACTGCAAATTTAGTCTGCCATGGCCCATGCTTGAGCGTCTTATGGATTTTGGTAAAAATGATTATCCGGATGTGCGAATAATTCTTTACCTATACATACTCTTGGGATTAATCAAAACCAAAGACCATATTACTCAAAATGATAATGAAAAGAAAGAAAGAAAAAACTTCAAAATACGTGATAGTCTGATAGATTAGCGATTCATTTGAATCTATTTTAAACCTATTTGACAAGATACATATGAAATTCATCATTTTTTGTTTGTTGTTAGTTTACCGATTTTTAGTTTGACAAAAAAAAAAAAAGTTAGTTTACCGATTTTATGTACTGATTTGAAATATGATGTATGTAGAATCGGGTTTTATATTTTAAACTGGAAAATCATTTTCACAGTGTTGTAACGAAAATAAGATAGTGGATTTTATGGCATCCAAAGCCTCTTTCTTATTATTATTATTATTATTTTTGAATTGTAGTCTTTTTATGCGGCACAAGTACAACCATAAGAAACATGTTAAATGTTTTTGAGTATTTGATACTCCGTCTGTTTATTTTTACTTGTCGTTCTGGACTTAATTTTTTGTTTCACATTACTTGTCGTTTTGTATTTACGATGCAAGTTTATGAATCAAATTTTTAGTTTTACCCATAACTTTTAGCTTATTAATTATTTGTATCAAATGAACTAGTGTATTAATGAAGGGTAAAACAGAAATTTTAAATGTTTTCTTAATATGTGTGAAATCACCTAGAACGACAAGTAATATAAAACGGAGGGAGTATAAATTACCCCTAATTCAGTCAGATCTGTGTCGTTTAAAGGATTTGACAATTCTGAAATTGTACTAGGTTTTAATCTGTCGTACACTCCAAGACAATAATTGTATATATATATATATATATATTTGTATTAAATTTTTATAATTTATAATTTATATAATTATGTGTTTTGGTGTTTTTAGAAATAATTTGTAAAACATATGTAATTTAGTTAGTATTGTAATTACACATTAGAAGTATCAAAGGAGAGTGAAAACTTATTTTAATTTTTAATCATATTTCAGATGTGTTAAAATGGAAACTCAAAAAATCATATTTCAGAGTTGACGCTTCTAAAAACAATTTTAATCATTTAAGCTAAGAAGTAATAAATTATGAATACCTCTTTGTCCATACGAGTTCTTGGTAAGATCCTAATTCCTAACCCATAAAAGCAAAGCGAAATGGAAGCAAATTACACAACTATGTAATTACTAAAGCAGTGAAGAGCAAGAAACTAAACTGAAGATGACATAGAATTGAGCATACCCTACATAGTACATATCCTCCAGCTTCATGAAAAACTTGTGACACCAAACCCATGAGACCAATGATTCCTCTCGTACACAAGATTCAATCTCCTCGTCACCTGTTTCACTAAACAGAGGAAAGATCAGTCGGCATCAATGTCGCCGTTTGATGATTATATGGAGAGAGAGCGTCGATTTAAAGTTAATAGAATCTTCTTTTAGCTTCGAGAGCAATCTAAATGATTTTTATTTTTTTGATTAGTTTTTTTTATTAAGATTTTGTGCAATACTAACTTACCAGATAAGAGATATTCGATTTAATGTATTTTTATTTTAAAATGAATTAAATTTTTAAAAAAATATTTGTTGTTAGGTTGAAGATAAAATCGTTTTTTATTTTTTATTTTTGGTACAATTTATTAAAGATTAACTTTGTAAATAATATTTTTAAAAAATATAGTTTAAAGGGTAGAATATCAAATGTATTTAAAAAATATTAATATAAATATTAACTGAAATTATTAACGAAGTAGAAGAAAGAACAAATATATTTACCTTCCATTTTCCGACAAGTTCGGCAATAAACGACTCGAGATTATTCTTTATACAGTAGCAGTATATTAGTATATGGATATTTGTTGAGTTTTGACCCTTTGTCTTTTTAATGGGTGTTTTCAGCACATAAGTCGTCGTTTTGGTTACACTGACTTGAATATTTTAACAATGGTAATATCGATGAGTCCCTCTAAAAGTCGTCGTCAGAGAAATTCTATGTACCCATTAATTCCAAAATTTGGTATTTCGCCTAAGATACGGAAAGTTGACCGTCCTCTGACCGATTGACGAATTTTCTTATAGAAAGAAAACATATATTTCTGATTGTTTGAAGAAAAAAAAAAAAACATATATTTTTGACATAGTTTTTTGCAGCAATTTCTTTAATATTTGTTGCATTAGATGTCAATAAAAACAGCTTATATTTTGGCAGCCTTATTGTAGTATATGTAAATAAAATAATTTTCAAGTTTTGGGGGTAGAATTTATTTCAACTTTCAGGTTCATAAAGTTTTCCATATTACAAACCGTTTTTTTAAAAAGAATTTAGACGTTAAAGTAACTGTGAGTAAATGAAATCCCAAAACATTTATGTGAAACTTGACAACAAATTATAGGCAGAGGTTCAACAAGTTTCATAACCATCGTTAAACGACAACTTATAATGCAGAAACTTTTTGCGCATGGGGACAATGAGGTGAGGTTAAATTTGACAATTTCGGTATGAATTTTATATGAAGAAATGTTCTTTAGGATGGACAAAAGTTCTGTACTGTCACAATTCCTCATATACACAATTCTTATTAGTAGTATTATTTATGTGATGAATGTATTAGTTAGCGTACATAATGGAGTAATAACAATACTACTCCATATGATATTCCTCTTTTTTTTTTTAATACTAATATAATCAATTTTTAATCTTTATTTTTTCAGAACAAAAAAGAAAGATGAAAAGGTTAGGCAACAAAAAAGTCACACCTGCAACATTAAGATGGTGTAGATCAATTACGTACGCGCACACATTTACATATACATGTATATACACACATGTACATTTCTAAGGATATATAAAGCTTGTTAAGATTCTAATCCTATGATTATTGTGAGAACTAAAAAAAAAGAATAATTAGTGATTTTTAGAGAGAAGAGAGAAGACAGAGAGAGAGAGAGACATTACCTTCTTCATAGGTAAAGAAAAGCTTTTCTTTCTTCTTCTGCAATTTTATCTTCCCAAGAAACCCAAACACACAAGAAAATCTTAAAGGTACACTTAAATTACTTTTCATTGTTCTTTGTTAATTTTTTTTAACCCATTTTTAGTTAAACCTTAAATAAGGTTTTCTTAATACTTGTCTATATATGTACACAAACACGTATTTGTGTGTTTTATATACGTATAAATCCATGCATTAACAATTTGGTTTCTATGTCGGAAGTTTAGTGAATTGTGTGGCGGAGATGAAGGTCGGAGCTCCGGCGAATAAGCCGGGTCGGATCATTGTCCAAGTTCTTCTTCTTGTTGTTCTTCTTCTTCTTCAAAGTGTTCATTCTCAGAACTCACTGTATGTTTTCTCTTTAACCCATCTCTGTTTTGTGTTGGGTCGGATTTTTTTCCTTTTTACCTTTTTATGCAAAACATTGAGTTCACAAGCTTTAAATTCACAAGTTCACATGTCAAACTTACTGAAAGGAACAAGCAGAGAGAGAGGTTCTTAACTTTATTCATCATAATCTGGTGTACTATTTTGTATTCATTCACCTGTCTATTGGTTGTTTTTTTTTTTTTAAGGTTCATGAATTATATAAAATTAAAAGCCTTAAGACTTAAATATGTGAAATAAATGTTTAGCGTAAATTTTGGCCAGTACTTAATAAACTTTCCTTGATTTCATTTCCATATTAGCTTTATAAGGTAATTATATAGTATTTATTCTCTTGATTTCTTTCGTTTTGGCTTCCTTGACTATATAGAGTCTATATAACAAATGCTTTACCAAAACATAATTGAAGTTTTTTGAAATGACAATCCTTGACTACTTTCTTTAATTTGAGTTTGTATCTACAACACACACATAATTATATAGATACTGCCAGAAAAAAAGATCATATACTTCCATAAAAACATCACATTCAAATTTTTATAACGTGAAAAATCAAAGGAGAATCTCGAAACCGAGATGTTCACGAGACGTGTGTCAAAAAGTTACTGACGTTAAACGACAAGGAATATTTGTTTAAGGAATTGGTCTTAATAATCTTAAACCTTCGTCTCTTTTTTTTTGTTTTTTAATTACAAAACCTTAGAAAAAAAAAAAACAATATTGGATTGCTTTTACCTTTCGGCTTAGAACACCTACATGTCTTTGTATTTTTTAACTACTTGTCTTCTTCTCAATTCTCACACATAATACCCATGTGTATTTTGTTAAACAAATTATTATATTTTTTAAATACAAAAGTATTATTGTTTTTTTAATACATATGGTACTTTTATGTTCTTTATGCCTTTTCATACCATGATGGATATTTGTGTTCCCTCTATTGGAATTATTCTTTTCGTCTTCAACACTCCTCAACTAATTTGACCGTTCATATTCAAGTGGAGTTCGTACCATAAATTTAATTGTTTTCATATCATCTACCCTTATTAGTTAGAGTATATGCACTACATATCATAAAAATGGAAAGTATTTAACAAACTACCATAGGACCCACAATCTATTCCCTCTCTTCATATACAATTACTTTTATACCCATTACATATATTACATGTTATTTGTTTAAATATCATGTTATTTTTGTTTTTTGAACGAAATTATATATCAGTTTGGGTTCACAAATGAAATAGTTAGGGTTTAAAGTTTACAATTAAAACGAAATTATATGTCGGTTTGGGTTCACAAATGAGATTCTTAAGGTTTAGATTTTACAATTAGAACGAAATTATATGTCGGTTTGGGTTCACAAATAAGATGGTTTAGATTTTACAATTAGAACAAAATTATATGTCGGTTTGGGTTCACAAATAAGATGGTTAGAGTTTAAATTTTACAATTAGAACGAAATTATATATCGGTTTGGGTTCACAAATGAGATGGTTATGGTTTAGATTTTACAATTAGAATGAAATTATATGTCAGTTTGGGTTCATAAATAAGATGTAAAATATAAATATTACATGCTATTTTAAAAAATTTCACGTAATCTTTCATTTCTACATTACAATAAAATAAGAAAAGGGTGATTTTGTTTTTTTACTCCCAAAAACCGTGGGTCCCATGGTATTCTCCTATTAAAAAAAATTGTTGTGCTATTCTCTTAAATAACTTTTAGAATTGTGGTATTTATTTAATTAACCCTATTAGTTAGCTACCGATAAATTTCTAACATTTACGTTTTAAACTCTTTTCTTTTTTTTGCTATTCAGTAAGGTAATTTATCTTGATCAATAAAATAATGAATATTCTTGATTTATGTATTTGCTACAATATTTGTTTTTTATTATAGAAACAAACTTAACATCACAAAGCCTGGACAAAACATACCAGCCTTATCAGTTCAGTTAAGAAGAGTTAGTCGTGACAAGGTAAAATTTATTCAATTCCTCTTATCTGTATATATATATATATACATATATTTTTACGATATAATAAGATTTTTTAATTGTTGGTTTTAAGGTGGTAATTGATAATGGTATTATTCAAGTTACTTTCTCGAGCCCACAAGGCTTAATAACTGGGATAAAATACCATGGTATCGATAATGTGCTGGACGACGAGATTGAGGATCGGGGGTAAGATTTTTTTTTATTCCTTAACATATGAGAGTTTTTAACACAATCCGTTTGGAACATGTTACATTGAGAAAAAATAATTACATACGAATGCATTTTACATTTTCATAATGTCCAATAGTATTTTTTTTGTGTGTGTGTGGATATTTTGTTACGGAAATAGGTATTGGGACGTTACCTGGTATGAACCGGGAAAGAAATTGGAAATTGACAAGTGAGTTTTTTCAGACTCTAATGATATTTCTAAGTGTAAAATTCTTAGACAATAGATGATAGTTTTGTTAACATAATAATTCGACTAATCAGTAGTTTTATATTTTTATGTGTACGTGTTTCGTAGATTAGAAGGAACTAAATTTGAAATCATAACTCAGAATGAAGAACAAATTGAAATATCATTTACAAGAACGTGGACTATCTCCAAACGTGGCTCCTTGGTCCCCCTAAACGTAGATAAAAGGTACGTAGATCATCGTTAGTAAAGAGATATTTATATATGTATATAACCTCCAAAGTAATCGAATGTAAAATTTTTTATAAGATATATCATTCGAAGTGGTGTCTCCGGAATATACATGTATGGTATTTTGGAGAGGTTAGAAGGTTGGCCCGACGTGGACATGGACCAAATCAGGATCGTCTTCAAGCTCAACTCGAAAAAGTAACCATCCTTATGTTCACTAATTTATATCTATAGTTAAAATGCCAATTAATTTCAGCTAGTTCATTTATTAGTGAAGTTTCTGATGACTTTTGGGATGCAAATTTCAGATTTGATTTCATGGCGATATCAGATGATCGACAAAGAAGCATGCCATCAATGGCGGATCGAGACAATGCTAAGCAATTAGCATACAAAGAAGCTGTTCTTTTTACAAATCCAAGGAACCCTATGTTCAAAGGAGAGGTATATATATATAAATATACTACTACTACATCTAGACAATTAAAGAATGTTACATTAGATTGTAACTTCTGAAACAATTGTAGAACATGAGGGATGAGTGATGTATATGGTGTGACGCAGGTAGATGATAAGTATATGTACTCAATGGAAGACAAAGACAACAATGTGCATGGTTGGATCTCATCGGAACCACCTGTTGGATTTTGGATGATAACTCCGAGCGATGAGTTCCGTCTTGGTGGCCCCATGAAGCAAGACCTCACCTCTCATGCCGGACCCATCACCCTCTCCGTGAGTCCATTTATCATACATACATTTTTTTTTTTATAAATACTTAACTCCAAATCATGATAGATTATTAGGTTTTGATTGCTAATTCTTAACTAATATTAAAAACTTTCTTTAAGGGTTAATCATCAGATTTTATAGCATAATTAACTTATTATTTGTTTGAGTACACCTTTTTTTTGAAATGTTAATAATATAGTTTCTTTAAAAATAATGATGTTTTTGTAGATGTTTACAAGCACGCATTACGCGGGGAAAGATATGAGAATGGATTATAGAAATGGAGAGCCATGGAAGAAAGTGTTTGGTCCTGTCTTCGCTTATCTCAACTCTGTTTCTCCCAAAGATTCCACTCTTCGTCTATGGAGAGATGCTAAACGACAGGTTCTTTTTTTGTCGTGTCCCTCTATCGTATTGTGTAAAACATACGATATTTTTCTTATCAGAAACTTATATTTACATATATAATCGCAGATGGCTGCTGAAGTCAAAAGCTGGCCTTATGATTTTGTTACTTCAGTAGATTATCCTCTGCGTCATCAAAGAGGTACTATCGAAGGTCAATTCCTTATCAAAGATAGGTAAATACGTTAATATTTTCCCTCTTTGATAAACATTATTTTTTTTTTTCTCTCATATTTACTTTGACCATTGTTTTAATCTTATTTTGCTTTGGATTACATAATGTTGTAGTTACGTGTCAAGATTAAGGATATATGGGAGATTTGCTTTTGTTGGTTTGGCACCAATTGGTGAAGCCGGTTCATGGCAAACCGAATCCAAGGTATAAACATAATACAAATATACTCATACTTTATACAAAAGTTTATGTGCTATGACACCTCTTTTATGGTAATTGTTATAGTCTATAATTATTTTTTTATTTTTATTTTTGACAAAAAGGGGTATCAATTTTGGACGAAAGCTGACAGAAAAGGGAGATTTATAATAGAGAATGTGAGGGAAGGCAATTATAGTCTCTACGCATGGGGTTTTGGTTTCATTGGAGACTATAAATTTGAGCAAAGCATTACCATTACGCCAGGTATACACACATATACTACATTTCTTTATTCATTTTGATCATAGCTAGAAGAAAAGCATGCTTGATCTCACAGTTCACTTAAATATTACGATTTGTTTTGAAGAGAGAGATATATTAAATCAATTTATTACGTATGGTTTCAGAGTTGGCCTAATTAAAACCCACATTGAGCATGATTAGGGAATCATTCTATGTAGTTCTAATAATGCTGACCGTTTGTTTGTGCTTACGTTTATATTTATTTTGAGGTGTATAGGTAGCTTGATGAATGTAGGTCCTATAGTGTATGAACCGCCAAGAAACGGTCCGACGTTGTGGGAAATCGGTGTACCTGACCGAACCGCCAGAGAATTCTATATACCGGATCCATACCCTACACTGATGAATAAGCTTTATGTCAACCCACTCCAAGACAGGTTAGCTAGTACTTTGATCTTCTCTTGAACAACTATTTTTAATAGGTTTACATATATATATATATATATATATGTTGTTCAAAAAAAAAAAAAAAAAATCATATATATATATATATATTTTGGTAGAATAATAGTTTTACATATATATTATATAAGTAGGAATTTTCAATTATTTTTTTTGTTCCTGTCGTATTAATTCTTGGCGGACTTCATGCTGGTTTTGTTCTGTTACTCTTTTTCACTTATTTAACCCATTTTGACAATCCTATCTATAATTAGCACACGCATTAATTCATTAATGTTTTTTTTTTTACTTCTGCAGATTTAGGCAATATGGATTGTGGGATCGTTACGCAGATTTATACCCTCAAAACGATCTTGTGTACACAGTGGGTGTGAGTGATTATAGAAGAGATTGGTTCTTTGCACATGTTACCAGGTAAATACATAACATATATAACTCTCTATATATATATTTTTCTATATCAATGCTCTTATACTAAAACTTATATGTCTAATCATCTTTTCATTTAACTATATAGAAACGTTGGAAACAAAACATACCAACCAACGACATGGCAAATCATATTTAACCTTAGAAACGTGAACCGAGTAGGACTCTACACGCTCAGAATAGCTCTAGCATCAGCCGCAAATTCCGAATTACAAATTCGGATCAACGATCCGAAATCCGATCATATTTTCACGACGGGTTTTATCGGAAAAGACAATGCAATCGCGAGACATGGAATTCATGGTTTATATAGATTGTATAGTATAGACGTCGCCGTAAGTTTACTAAATATTGGTGATAATACGATATATTTAACACAATCGAGAAGTATAGGACCATTTGAAGGTATTATGTATGATTATATTCGTCTTGAAAGTCCTTTTAGAACTTGAGAAATAAATCGGATCGATTGAAAATAATAGTAATGTAGTGTAGAGAGGGAGGTTTAAATTTGTTAATTTTAAATAGAGTTAGTTTTATTTTATTTATTTGAATGTAATAATATGAAGATGAATGTAATAATATATGAAGATGAATATAATAAGACCAACTTTATTTACCGTTATATGATTTGTACATTTAGTTTTGTATGCTTGTGTATATATGGAGAATGAAATCGATAGTTACATGCATGTGTAAGGAGTGATTTTTCGCATATGACCCGCGCAAGAACCTAGCATATACTTTAGAACTCAAACTAACATATCAAAATATTTAAAATATACTTAATTAGGATCGATATATCAAACATTGAATTTGAACATTAGCGCCTATAATTATTTACCCGGTCACATGTCTCTTTCTTCACCTACTAAGCTACTCTCTACTGACTCCATCACCCACTAAGCTGCTCTCTACTGACTCTATCGATTTTGGACGAAAGCTGACAGAAAAGGGAGATTCATAATAGAGAATGTGAGGGGCCTGAGGGCAGGCAAAACGTTACCATCACGCATACAGACATACTACGTATCATCATTCATTTTGATCATAGCTAGAGAAGCATGTTTGATCTCACAGTTCACTAAAATATTTCTTTTTAACAAATAGATCATAACTGCTTCTGTCTTCTCTTTGATTATTCTTTTTGATTTTACAATGTGCAATTTAGTTTAAAATATCACTCTCATATATCTATTTGTTTAAAATAGATATATGAGTGATATCGAATCAATTTATTACGTTTGGTTTCAGTTTTGACTTCTGTATATAATTAACTTAGGATTTTAGTCTATAAGTATCGGATCTATGTTTCAATAATTTTTCAATTTTTAAGAAGTTTTTAACATAAAAACTAAAAATTACAAACCAAATCCGTAATCCTAAAACCACTTTAAAACTTGCAAACATTCATAGCCTCAACTAAATCTTATTATATAAAGTTGGGTTTAAAAGTTACATTAACAAGATTTTGACATGTGTCAATTTTATATCAATCTGAGATTTAGACACATGTAAAAGTTAATATTTAATATGAGAGATTTGAGATTACAACAAAAACAAAATATTTTGTTTTAAACAATATTAATATTAATAATGTAAAAAGATAATTATCAAAAAAATTACAAAAATTAAAAAAAAATTAAATAATTATAAGGAGATTATATATTTCATAAAATTCGAAATTATAACGATATTTAATTATTTTTAATTTTAAGTTATTAATTCTACAAAAAAATAGAAATGAGATTAAGGAAAATACACAATTAATTATTAATTCTAAATTTTGTAAAAACTCACTTCTATATAACAATAGATTGTCTCATACTTTTCATCTAACAAAATAATTTATTCAAAAATATTGCTTTCAACTATGTTTTATTGGTAAAACTTTTTTAATGGAAAGGTAAATTTTTCTTATTTTTTAAACCAAAATTTTCTCCTACTTTCTCCTTTTTCAGTATTAATAAAAGAATATTTTAGTAAGAAATCAAATTAATTATAAAGTTTTTCAACTAAAATAACTACTTAAAAAATGCACTAAAGCAATAGTCAACAAAAATAAAGTTTGGGATCACAGAATGAAGTTATCTAAATTAAGGTCTGGGATCACAGAACCATCTAATGTAAATCATAGACCGAGGGGAGAAACAAATCAATAAATGGTTTGACTCCAAATCATTCCAAAGTCTGACCCTATTGAGTAATATATTCAAAAGCGCAACTGCAATCTTTGTTCGTTCCTATATATATGTTAGTAATGTTACATTATTACATGTAAAACAAAAAGGATCTATAGACAAGAGAGAATGGGTAAGAGAATAGGAATTGTTGGGTTCAGTCTTTATCTATGCATCACCTTCGCACTCGGTGAATACTACTCAAAAACTCGTCCATTCACACCAAAACAAGAAGTGGTCACCAAACTCCATTTCTTCTTTCATGACACTCTCACATCCCCAAACGCATCAGCTGTCCTCATTGCCAAACCCACTCTCACCGGAGGAGACAACAGCTCTTCTCCGTCACCCTTCGGCTCTCTTTTCGCCGTTGATGACCCTCTTACCGTAGGACCGGACCCGAAATCTGAGAAGATAGGGAACGCTAGAGGAATGTACGTTTCCTCTGGAAAACATGCTCCCACGTTAACCATGTACATCGACTTCGGATTCACCTCCGGCAAGTTCAACGGCAGTTCCTTCTCCGTGTTTTCGAGGAATACCATAATGGAGAAAGAGAGGGAGGCAGCCGTTGTGGGAGGTCGAGGAAGGTTTAGGATGGCTAGAGGAGCGGCTCTACTCAATACATACTCAGTTAACTTGACCAATGGTGATGCTATCGTTGAGTACCATGTCACTCTCTATCATTATTAACAACATTACGGTCCGTAAATTACGGATAACTATGTTGCTATAAGTATCGTTCAGTTTATTTCAAAGACTTTGAAGTATCGTTCAGTTTATATCAAAGACTTTGAAGTTGTAGATTTTCTAGACCTTGAATGGTTGTAGATTTTGAAGTTGTTTTTAGTTTTAGATTTTCTAAAAATCTACTTTACAGCCAATAAAGATTATGAGAAAAAAATAGGGAATATCTAGATTTTGATGGTTTTAACTTTTTCTCAATTTTTTCAAACAAAAACTAAAATCTATGTTTCAAAAATTTTTCAATTTTTAAGAAGTTTTTAACACAAAAACTAAAAATTACAAACCAAATCCGTAATCCCAAAACCACTTTAAAACTTGCTAACATTCATAGCCTCAACTAAATTATTAATAAAAGAATCTTTTAGTAAGAAATAAAATTAATTATAAAGTTTTTCAACTAAAATAACTACTTCAAAATGTCTTAAAGTAATAGTCAACAAAAATAAAAACAAAAATTCTGAAAAGGAAATATGAATGAAGTTAACAATCTTAATTAAGGTCTCGGTCCACAGAACCATCTAATGTAAACCATAGACCGAGGGGGAAACAAATCAATAAATGGTTTGATTCCAAACTAATTATAAAGTTTTTCAACTAAAATAACTATTTAAAAAATGTATTAAAGTAATAGTCAACAAAAATAGAAACAAAAAATTCTGAAAAGGAAATATAAATGAAGGTAACAATCTTAATTAAGGGCTGGGACCACAGAACCATCTAATGTAAACCATAGACCGAGGGGAAACAAATCAATAAATGGTTTGATTCCAAATTAATTATAAAGTTTTTCAACTAAAATAACTATTTAAAAAATGTCTTAAAGTAATAGTCAACAAAAATAAAAACAAAAAGTTCTGAAAAGGAAATATAAATGAAGTTAACAATCTTAATTAAGGTCTGGGACCACATAACCATCTAATGTAAACCATAGACCGAGGGGGGAAACAAATCAATAATTGGTTTGATTCCAAATTAATTATAAAGTTTTTCAACTAAAATAACTATTTAAAAAATGTCTTAAAGTAATAGTCAACAAAAATAAAAACAAAAAATTCTAAAAAGGAAATATAAATGAAGTTAACAATCTTAATTAAGGTCTGGGACCACATAACCATCTAATGTAAACCATAGACCGAGGGGGAAACAAATCAATAATTGGTTTGATTCCAAATTAATTATAAAGTTTTTCAACTAAAATAACTATTTAAAAAATGTCTTAAAGTAATAGTCAACAAAAATAAAAACAAAAAATTCTAAAAAGGAAATATAAATGAAGTTAACAATCTTAATTAAGGTCTGGGACCACAGAACCATCTAATGTAAACCATAGACCGAGGGGAAACAAATCAATAATTGGTTTGATTCCAAATTAATTATAAAGCTTTTCAACTAAAATAACTATTTAAAAAATGTCTTAAAGTAATAGTCAACAAAAATAAAAACAAAAAATTCTGAAAAGGAAATATAAATGAAGTTAACAATCTTAATTAAGGTCTAGGAGCACATAACCATCTAATGTAAACGATAGATCAAGGGGGAAACAAATCAATAAATGGTTTGATTCCAAATTAATTATAAGGTTTTTCAACTAAAATAACTATTTAAAAAATGTCTTAAAGTAATAGTCAACAAAAATAAAAACAAAAAATTCTGAAAAGGAAATATAAATGAAGTTAACAATCTTAATTAAGGTCTGGAACCACAGAACCATCTAATGTAAACGATAGATCAAGGGGGAAACAAATCAATAAATGGTTTGATTCCAAATTAATTATAAGGTTTTTCAACTAAAATAACTATTTAAAAAATATCTTAAAGTAATAGTCAACAAAACAAAAATAAAAAATTCTGAAAAGGAAATATAAATAAAATTAACAATCTTAATTAAGGTATGGGACCACAGAACCATCTAATGTAAATCATAGACCGAGAGGAAAACAAATCAATAAATGATTTGATTCCAAATCATTCCAAAGTCTGACCATATTGAGTAGTATATTCAAAAGCGCAACTGCAATCTTTGTTTGTTCTTATATATATATATGTTACATTATTACGTAAGTAAAACAAAAAGGATCTATAGACAAGAGAGAATGGGTAAGAGAATAGGAATTGTTGGGTTTAGTCTTTATCTATGCATCACCTTCGCGCTCGGTGAATACTACTCAAAAACTCGTCCATTCACACCAAAACAAGAAGTGGTCACCAATCTTCATTTCTTCTTTCACGACACTCTCACATCCCCAAATGCATCAGCTGTCCTCATTGCCAAACCCACTCTCACCGGTGGAGACAACAGCTCTTCTCCGTCACCCTTCGGCTCCCTTTTCGCCGTTGATGACCCTCTTACCGTAGGACCGGACCCGAAATCCAAGAAGATAGGAAACGCTAGAGGAATGTGGGTTTCCTCTGGAAAAGATGTTCCCACGTTAACCATGTACATCGACTTCGGATTCACCTCCGGCAAGTTTAACGGCAGTTCCTTCTCCGTGTTCTCGAGGAACACCATAATGGAGAAGGAGAGGGAGGTCGCCGTTGTGGGAGGTCGAGGAAGGTTTAGGATGGCTAGAGGAGTGGCTCTACTCAATACATACTCAGTTAACTTGACCAATGGTGATGCAATCGTTGAGTACCATGTCACTCTCTATCATTATTAACAACATTTAGATTTAATACTACTATGGATAACTATGTTGCTTTTGATGTCTTTGAAAAATTTAAGAAAAGAAATCAGTATTGTAGTTCCTACAGAGAATCACAAGAGATTAAGAATTTCTCTATGCTCTTTAGTTATATTATTTATCTCGACCAGATCTTCTTCTTGGAGTCTCTCTCTTTCCCGACCGGAGCTTCTTGTTGTTCTCTTTTAATAACTCTCTTATGAGCCACAGGGACTGGGTTTGATGAACCAGAAGCTGGTCTTGTAGGTCTGACTACTCTGGGGAGAACCTTTGGTGGGTCTGATTTCCTGATCCGTTTCTCCTTCATATGATGAGGATCTTCACCGTTGTTCTCTGTTTCGCCGCTTCTCGAGGCCCTCTTCTTTCTAGTCATCTCATTGAGATTTAATGAATCATGTCTTTTATTCTTGAGACGGTTTGATGTCCTCAGGATGTTGTTGTTGGATTCTATATTCTCATTGCCAAAGTTGTCGTCTTTGAAGCAGGTTCTTACTTCATTAGGAGTAGCATTCACAGCATCAGGGAATTCTCTAGTTGTTGCCATTTGTTGTATATGCTGCTCTTGCTCCTTTAGCCTCATTTCAAGTTCTTTAATCTGCAAAACAAAACACAAAACCAATTGATTCAACACTCTGGTGATATGGGGAATCAGAAGCTACAAAATCCTGAGACAACCCACGAAACAAACCTTCTGTCGTAGTAACACTGCTTCTTGGCTTTGCTCGGCTTTGTGTTTTGTCTCCAACTCTTTAATCTGGGACACCATAAGAATAGAAGAGAGACATGGTGAGAATTTCCAAATAAAAATGATCACAAGTTTGAGACTGAATTAGTCTTCCCTAACCTTCTGCTGCCACACAAACGAGTTGCCTTCGGACTCTTTCAACTTATTCTCATAATCTTTGGCCTTCTGTTGCAACACAAGGGAATTGCCTTCAAAATCTTTCAATTTATTCTCAAGATCTTTAACCTGCAGGCATTGTTTTAAGAAGTTTGGTAACTCTCAGCAAAACAGAATGAAATTTATGTAACATTCAATATCGAGCTCAGGAAACCTTCTGGTGGTAAGCTGCAGAGTCTGATTGGTGTCTCTCCCGGAGCTTACATTCTAGCTCCTTGACCTTTAGTGGGAAAAATGATACCTGTTAGCCATAAAATGGTAACAGAGGAAATGTTGAGCGGAATTGAACAAGAGAACGAACCTTTTGCTGGAGATTGCTGCAAATTTCATCTCTACTCTTTAGTCTTTCTTGAAGCTGTGCGCTTTGTTTTTCTGATTGGTTATTCAGTAAATCAACCTGGCTTTCAAGTTCTTTGTTCTTTTCCTGGAGACTTCTGTATGCGTGGTCTCTTCCTTTGTGCTTACATTCTAGGTTCTGTATGTTCTCTTCCAATTTCTTTATGGATTCATCTTTAGCTCGGCTTTCTTGCCTTGCTTTCTCCACCTTTAGAAGTGATATATGAAGAAGCAATAAGGAAAGCTGTGACACAATCCAGGAAGAAAAAGAAATTTACAGAGGCCATACCATCGATTTCATCTTCTGAATCTCACCGGTGTCAACTTGCTTCCTTGCAGGACCCAACTCAACCCCTCTTACACGAGTAGCAAAATTGAGTGAACTTAAAGTCTCACTCACATCATGCTCAGAGGGGCTGATTTGCACAAACATGAGCGTCTTTGAGTCACCTCCTGCACCATTTTCACATACGCACCACTTTACCAAATGCACAGTGTAATTACAGATTGGTAGCTAAGAGAAGTTCATGAATTTTCTTACCCAGTGAGTCTTGAAGCAAATGAGTTAGTTTTGAGTTCCTGAAAATTTATAATTGGAAAGTGTTAAATTATTGAAGGGCACAAAGACGGAGAGAGATAATTATGCATAATAATGCAGTTTAAGACTAACCTGTATGGAATGTGACTACTCTTTGTTGCCAATGCATAAATCACATCCCCGAGAGCTGAAAGGGATCTATTGATGTTCTGTGCTTCCTTCAGACGCTCACCTTGCACGTCAGTCTTTGCCAACCTCTCACTTCCGGCTAAATCTACAAGCCAAAGCTTGCTTTTTGTGCAATCACCATTCATCAGGTTCTTTGCTTTTACCATTATAGAGAGCATGCTGCAAAGATGAAGTTACTGTATTAAACAACCGTCATATTGTGATATAAAATATTGGAAAGAGAAACATTCAAACAAGTGCGAGAGAGGCATATACCAGTGGGAGCGGCTGCTATGCTCATTCACATTATTGGATCCAACAGCTCTTGCATTGCTCCCCGCCTGAAGAACATTCCATACTTCATTTATGTTTTCCACATTTGCTTCTACTAATCCAGGAACATGATGGGATCCGTCAGAGGACTGTTTTATCTCCAACCTTTGTAGTAAAGTACATAAAAAAAATGATTAAGATCAAGCCTATAGAGAGTTCAATCCCTGTTGTTTGGACTTAATTATGTAAAGAAATAAGTCTTACTTCTTTAACGGTGGAGATGTTGCCAACAGATCTCTTATCTGTTCATTGTATACTTCCAGGACGCTAACTGATATGCTGTATGAAATTGTCTCTTTCCTTTCTCTAGCAACTTCAAATAATTGCTCGACAGTTCTGTAGTTGACACCCCTGTTCTGTGGAGTACCTTCCATTGTAAACGTCTTTCCTGTTCCTGTTTGCCCGTATGCAAAAATACAGACATTGTAGCCGTCTAGCACTGAGACAACCATAGGAGAAGCATCGGCAAAGACATCAACTGCAAGATCAGGATGGAAACTTGGTTAATAATTAGTGTTAGTCATACATAATTATCTAACTTAACCATGAAATATACACTACCTTGACCATCTTTCGGTGAATACACTCTGTCAAATTTGAAACCTTTCTTGGAATTGTTTCCTGTAATAACACCAAGCTCTCCATCTTTTGCTCCATCGAAGTCAATGATTGTTGCAGACTTGGTTGATGTCTCCTCCTTGTTCAAAGGGCGGCAGCGACAAAATACTCTAATATTGCCTGAGGTAAAGATGTTATCAGTAATGTACGATGAAGAAGCTTAGGCAAACAAATATAAAAAGATCAGAATCAATACCTTTAGTCTCTTGTATATAGTTGTACAGCTCCTTTCTCTTCGCTTGTTCCTCACTGTACTTATGCTTAAGATCCTCACACTGTGAAACTGTTTTTACAAGTTGATACATTAGTTCATGAAAGTGCCTTTATAAACCCTATCTTCAGAACCAAATTAGTAGAACTCACCGAGTGCTTGAACTCCATCAACCATTTTATACAATTCAGGGATCCTTTCCACGCATTCGTGTGCTTCCTGTGATAGCTGAGATTGTTCCCTTTTCATTATCTGCATAGCAACAGTTTCATAAAGCACAAAAGAATCATTTTAAAAAATGAATGTTACAGAGAGACTCTGATACAACAAAGTATATATCGAAATACACGGCTACCTCTATTTTCTCCTGTAGAGTATCTAGAGCAGTGGCCCAATGTCTCTTGTCATTCTCATACTTGCTAGTGATACTCTTCAAACAATCAGCTTGTGTTACCACAGTTTGGTCTGTTTCAAGTAAGCACCAAATCAAGAGCAAGAAAACCTCCGTCAGAAAAAAGATATAACAGTAGCAAATTTGGATTGACATTGATGGGAATTTTCCCACTTTCAACCAAATGTCAGATAGGACAAGTTCTGCATTACCTAGAGAGCGTGCCTCGTACATCTTTATGTCAAGTTCCATACTCACTTTCTCTAGTTGCTCATTGGCAGAGGTCAGTGACATCCATGCTTCGTGACACTCGTTTGTCTTATGTTCATATCGTTCAGAAAGCTCTGCTATCTTCTTCTCATACTTGTCATGAGCTTTGGCTCGCATAAGCCTCTTCTGCTCAAATAACAACATAAAGAAGCAGAAGCTTAGGTAATCCATAACACTAATAATGATACTAGGAAATAAGAGCCAGCAAGCTAGTTAAAACAGTACCCGTCTAGGAGAAATCTCTATTTCTGTAGCACAATTCTCACACTTAATATAGTCTTGTGATGTCCTTGGAACTGTAAAATAACAATACAACGAATGAGATGGTAACTATAAAACTTTGAGATACTCCCTTACCAAGTTAAAATCACAATAAAAAAGCACGCACAAGAGAAGAGCCGATACCTGAAACCTGTGGCGCTTTCCTCACACAAATCCCACAAACCACTGGACTTCCATTGATTCCTTCAAACCTTACCCTGATCAATCCATCATCCATCACCATGACCCTTAAGTCAGCCAACAGGAGTGGCCTGTTTGCGCCAACAACCGAGAAGATATCGAATTCAGTTAACACCTGCAAACAAACAAACACTAATCTCAGCATCACACAAAATCTTCAGTTCATAACTACATATAAACACAACCATCATCATCCAGCAAAATCTACTTGCCTTCTCATCTTGAACATAGACATTGAACACCCTTATCCCTTTAGGTCCATTAGTATTAATAATCTCAGCGAAATGGAGATCGATCAAGTATTCTCCAGGAACAAGATTGTTTAACCGGTAGCTAAAGTTGCCGACACGAGCTGACTGATAAACGAACGGACAGTCTCCGGCTTCAACGATAGACTCCTCAGTCCTCATCACATCACCTCCTTCGAAATAAGTATCTCTGAGTATTTTGAATTCCGAATCTAACAATACCTTTGAATCATCATCTCCTCCAGCATTTATGAACATTATAGTCTCATCTGCTAAATCAAAAGCCAAATTGAACAAAATCAATTAAAAACCCTAGGGTTTTGACAAGTAATTGGGAGAAATTAGGATATTTCAATTTGAAATCGAGAGTGAGAGGAGTCGAACCTGTGCAATTAGGTTTTGTGAAACCAGTAGTGACGAGTCTCGAATTAGGATCACACACCATGGAATCGCCCAGAGAATCTTCTTCACAGGAATCGACGAAGGAAGTATCTCCGATATCTAGTTTCACAGTTGCATCACTAACGAATTGGGAATACGGAATCTCCGGTGAACAAAGCGACATGAGTATTGGATCCGCCGGAGCTGCTGCTGCGTCGATCTGAATATCTTCCATTGTAATCCCAGAAAATAAAATTCGAAAATCAAATTTGTGTCTCTTAGAACTTGAAAAAGATAAAGAGAGAGAGAGAGTGATAAGAGAAAGGCGTGACTTGAGGAATATTTTTTTTCCTTTTCTGCGTTTCTGTTTTTTTAAAATTTGAAAATCTTATGAAGACGACCGTTTAAGCCACAGACCCAAACCAAACAAAATCAGACCGGTAAAATGATAACGTAAACCGGTATTGGTTAATTAAGCGGACCGGATTCTTGAGAGAGGGAGAGTATTGTTTCTAGCTGTTGGGGTTGTCTTTACAGAATCTTTGAAATGAACTTTCGTAATTACGATTAGGATTAGGAGAAGATAATATTTTTTATATCTGATTTGAGAGTTACATTAACCTTCGAAACGTTTTCATCACCAAATACAAAAAATATTCCAAGGTTATGTAACTCTAAAACTTCTGACAACTGATAGTTTTCAAAACCAGTTCACAAAAGGGTGGAGTTTTACCATATATATTGGTTAACTAAGACAAAAACAAAACACCCCAAAAAGTAGCTGCTAAAAGGCAAATCTCATTTATCAGCAAGTATTGAATCAATCAAAGACATCGCTGTGCGGGTTTGCTCAGGATTCCCACTGATTAAGACCGTAGCTTCAACTCCTTTAGGATCCTTCACATCTACTTTGGCTCCTGAAATCTATTGGTTTTACAAGAACCCATCAACTTCAAGGTCTTAGCATCTAAATGGATATATATATTAAGAGAAGGTATGATTTATGTACCTGTGAGAGATTATTCAGACCGGTGCCATCTCTGCCATAGAGTGAACCAAGAGCATCTTTCTCGACTACTAACTCCAAGGTAAGTTTTCTCAAAGATACACCTTTACTTCTGCTTCAAAACAAAAACCAACTCTCTGTTTTAGTCACCGAGATTATTGTAAACAATATGAATCCACTGTTCTTGGCAAAAAAAAAACACAGACCGTGGTTGTGAAAAATAGACATCTCCATTGCTAGAAACTTGAAGCTGTTTCATTCCCTGTGTCAAGTCATCCACAACTTTAAGGACCTTGGTTTGCTTTAAAGAATCGACTGGTTTCATTACTTCTGCACCGCTTCTGACCGTCTTCAAGTCTTGTTCACCATCTGATACCGAGAGAGAATCACCTCTGCTTGTGTTCTGCATTTTTGTTGAATTAGATGGAAGCAATTAAACACATTAGTCTAGCTATGAGTCAAAAAACACACTTACTTGTTGTGATGGTTGCAGATTATGTATATGGCTTGTTCCTTCACTTTCATATGGATTAGTATCTCTAGCTCTCATTTCTCCGAGGACCTTCTTTGGCAATAGATTTTCTCGTAATTTAGAAGAAATTTGAGTCAAGGTCTTCTGTACATGACTATACTCTCCCTTTATCTAAAAACAGTCAGAGAATCAAAAAGGAGCAAATCTTGGTTAATTGATTACAGTGATAACAAGGAAACACACACTTACCTCAATCACCACTTCATTTTCTGAGATCCTCTCTAAAATCTGGTCGCCTACTGGAATGTGCACATGAGCACCAGTTGCTATGATTGCTTCTCTGTTTCTATTTTCGATTAAGCTATTAGCAAACTGTGATGGTACCAACAACTTAGCTTTCACCAAAGGACCATTGTGCAATCCAGGACGCCGACCTTTCTCAACATCAATCTCAACAGATCTTGCAAAGACAAGAGCCAGAGCGTTTTGTGCATGAGAGTACCGTGACTCGAGGTTCTAAAACAAACAAAAACGTGACTAAATATCAACAAAGAAACTCAGATAATAACGTAGCAGCTGAGCATGAGGGTAGAAGAACCTATACCTCACGTGCGGAAATGGTAACAACTCGTTCACCGGAAACTTTTAAAGGAGCTCCAACCAAAATAGAAGCACCTGACTGATTCTGCAAAGCTCTAACAATACTTCCTTGTTTCCCAATAATGCCTCCAACTGTAACACTTGTGTAGATCATCTTGAACACAACTTTTCGTTCTGTATTTTCCGAATCAGTAAACCTGTCTCCTTCTTCTTCATATAGTGAAGGCAAATGTCTGTCTCCTTCAGCAGTCTCTGAAGCATTAGTAGACAACGAAGAATGCAGATTTGGGAAAAACTCAGAATGTGGATCCTCAGAGTTTCCATCAGTAGATGACTCATAAGCTTTACTGCAAAGCGGCGGTGGATACCCGTTGAGTGGTGGACTATTTTGAATACAAGTCGATACCATAACTAATGCCTTCTTCACAGCCAAGACATCTCCAGTTATCTAAATACACAAACAAGTGACATTCACAAATCAAAAAAACCAAAGCTACCATAACAAATTTATCAACTTTATCTACCAATACAAGTATTTCAAAAAGCTAAAGACTTTAACTTTATGGTGATATACCCACCTGAATGAGTTCATCAGTGTTAGTAGCACAAATGGGAGGAGGCAAAACCCTAATCATGGCACCAGACTCTCTCCGCATCCACTCCACATTCTTGCCACCCAAACCCAAAACAGCACCAATCTGATTCCGATCAGCCAAAATCCCACAACAAGCTTCTTCATCCTCCTCACCATCAACAACGCCGCCACTATCTTTAGCCGCCAAAACAACCCAAGATCTCTCCAAAACCCTAATCAAAGCCGACTGAGCAGCGGAGACCTCACAAGTCACCCAATCTTCGTGTTCCCCGCCTGAGAAATCTCCGACTCTGTCAGTCAAGAGAACGCTTTTATTAACCGCGGTCGAACCAACGATGAAGACAACCCAGTGGTCGGAGCCGTTAACCGGAGACTCGCAGTGGATTTTAGTACCGGTTTCGCGACGGAGCTTCGATACGACGGAGCCGTTCGGACCTATTATGCCGCCGATTGCTGACGCGTGGCAGACAACTCGTATCGCCGTCTCGTCTGGTAACACGTGTATCACCGGACGGCGTTTCGTCACGGCGGTTGTTACTCCACGGCGTTTGTTCATTACGGGAAGTGATTTAAGAGTCTGACGGTGGTGGAGTAAGCGGGAACGAGAAAACACTTTAAAACAAAAGAAAGATCAGATTTTTATTTCTTTAGTTAGTAAAAAATTTGATTTTTTTGGCAGAGAAGGAGTGAAGTGAATCTCTCTCCCACGATTCTTGCAGAGATTTTATCAGTCTCAAGTCTCTTTCTTTAGAAAAGGAAATGGCTAATTATGGGACAAAAGGGTTTTGACAAAATCGTAAATTCGTGATTTTTATGGTAAAACGTTCAATTAAGCGATTGCGAATTTAGTAATTTAAAACGCAAACGCAAATTTAGAAGATTATAAAATATTTCTATTTTAGTGTTTTGTTTATACAAAAAAGTTTAAAACACATACCTTAACGCTTATATCTAATTCGAGTTACATGGATAATTCAATCCAAAAAAAAAAAAGAACATGGTAATGATACATATTACATGTTTTTCATATGGTTTGTATTTCAATTGATGAGGTTCCAATCACAATCTTAACAAATTATACATAAAATCACAAATGTTTCCATAAGTAAACAAAATTATGTAGGAAATTGGAGATTGTGTTCTTAAACACAAAGAAGATATATCACTCTTTATATAAAAAGTCAAAAGACTCTTAGTTGATTAGGTTTATATAGTTCGGTCTCCGACCATTTTGTTTTGGTTTGTTCGGTTGGTCTTTGTATTCAAAGGTTAGCTGAAAATCCTAAAAAGTAAAATCTTTCCAACAACACAACTGGAACATGTTCTTCCATTTTCTTTCTAATTTAAATCAAAGTTTTGGACATCCTTGTTGATATGTTTTTCTTTTTTAAACTTTAAAGGGTTTTATCCTTGCGGATATGTTCCAAATCTTCCCAAAACTATGTGGGTGATAGAATTGTTCTAATCTAATATTTGTGTGAGTCTAAAGATTCTTAGACCACGGTGTTACTTCCCTTAAATTTTTTTTATTAAAAGCTAATAAAAAAAAATATAAGAAGGGGAGAGATGTAAGAGAACGGTGCTCAAAGTACCAAGGAAAGAAACATTCCTCTATCTTTTGTCGATTTCTTATTTGTTATATATTAAATTATTAAATTTTTTTTTTTTGAGTAACGTGAACGATTCTCTCACTAATGCTCTTAGTACATGATTGATAAAAAATTAATGTGCTACAACATGATTGGTAAAAAATTAATGACCTTACTCCTTTGGAAGGACTTAGAGCCGGGAAAAGGGCCATTTCATACTCGTACACACCTCAAAAGTGCGAATTGCTGCCTGTACAAACAAAGAGTGCCAATTTAGACATGTACCCTAATACATTTCTAATTTCATACCTGTACTCACAAAATCGAGCCAATTACAAAGTCCACGTTAACGGATTTAAGTCAACCGTTAGAGATGCTGACTCAGAATCCACGTGTATGCAAAACGACGCTGTTTTGATACGTTTTCCTCGCAAAAAAATTTGTGGACATTCCACACTCGGGGAGATTCAAACCCTCAATCTCGAACATTACCAGCATTGGACTTAACCAATTGATCCCACAACAACACTCGGTAAAAGCATACAATTATATTCTGATAAACCTAAGGTAGCATCTAAATCGAAGAAAAATGTTGGAAATCCACACTCCCGTGGGTCGAACCCGCGTCCTCAGATTTCAATAGCAAGGACATAACCAACTGATCCAACAACATCATTCACTTATATCACACAATGTTATCCTTATTAAGCGAAACGAAATCTAAGTCCCAATTAAAAAACCAAAATCAATTTTAGTGTAACCAAATAATTTGATTTTATTTTCTCAAAAGTTTTTAATATAAACAGATGTATTAAATTAGACGTAATCTAAAAAATTTAGATTAAAAATATGAATTAATTAATCTAAATTAATTAATCTAAATTTTTTAGATTAATTATTTTTTTAGATTAATTTTTAATGAATTAAAGAAAAAAATAGGATATATCTTTTAATGTAAACGTCCTCAGATGTTCTCAATAGGACATGTTTTTACATCTAAATTTTAATTAATTAAATGTAATTTTAATTAATTAAAAATTAATTCATTTTTAATCTAAAATTTTTAGATTAATTAATCGTAAAAAATTAATTCATTTTTTTCTTTAATTCATTAAAAATTAATCTAAAAAAATAATTAATATAAAAAAATTTAGATTAATTAATTTAGATTAATTAATTCATATTTTTAATCTAAATTTTTTAGATTACATCTACTTTAATACATCTGTTCATATTAAAAACTTTTGAGAAAATAAAATAAAATTATTTAGTTACACTAAAATTGATTTTGGTTTTTTAATTGGGACTTAGATTTCTTTTCGTTTTATAAGGATAACATTGTGTGATATAACCGAGTGATGTTGTTGGATCAATTGGTTACGTCCTTGCTATTAAAAACTGAGGACGCGGGTTCGACCTACTGGAGTGTGGTTATCCCACATTTTTCTTCGATTTTAGATGCTACCTTAGGTTTATAAGAATATAATTGTATGATTTTAACGAGTGTTGTTGTGGGATCAATTGGTTAAGTTTAATGCTAGTAATGTTCGAGATTGAGGGTTCGAATCTCCCCGAGTGTAGAATGTCCACAAATTTTTTTGCGAGGAAAACGTATCAAAACGGCGTCGTTTTGCATACACGTGGATTCTGAGTCAGCATCTCTAACGGTTGACTTAAATCCGTTAACGTGGACTTTGTAATTGGCTCGATTTTGTGAGTACAGGTATGAAATTAGAAATGTATTAGGGTACATGTCTAAATTGGCACTCTTTGTTTGTACAGGCAGCAATTCGTACTTTTGAGATGTGTACGTGTATGAAATGGCCCTTTTTCCACTTAGAGCCCAACCAAATCACACCCACCCTATGGTTTCTTGAGAAGAAAATGTGAATGTGGTGGAGATGGAAGTGATGAGGATGAACATTGTACTCTTGTTTTTTTTGGATAGTCTTTGATACCACAATTCGAATGAAAATGGAAGTTCTTTTATCACTAATGTGTTTTCAATACATGAGACAAAAGCACACTCATCACTAGTAAAAGCACACTCATCACTAATAAAACTTGACCATTGAAAAACTTGATGATAATCGTACCAAAACTAGATCAAATTTCGATTATTATTAATTTCATAAGTTCATTCAACCGACCCTGCCATTTGGAATCAAAGAAGACTCCATGCTCAAAAATTCAACGATGAGCAACAAGATAGTCCAAGAACGAATCCACATAACGATCTTGTCTATCCATGTCTCCAAACACTCCCTTCATGTCCTTCACGTTCTCTCTATAAACCTTCCCTTCTTCTTCCTCCATGACCAATTTTAGGGACTTGGCAACACTTTCTTTGGTAAAGAAACCTTCTGTCTCATCCCGAGGGATCATATATCCAATTTTCTTCTGCTCGATGACTCTAGCATTCAATCCTTGGTCGTTCAGAAAAACCAGTACCGCCATCGGTTTAGAAAACCGGATAGCTTCGATTATCGTTCCCCAACCGGGATGAGTCAGGGCCAAACCGATCGACTCATGGCTCAATGTTCTCAACTGCTCAACCCAACCTCTCCACACCATTCCTCTATCCGCCGTACGCTCTTCGAACCCTTCCGGAAGCTCGACCGGTTCGGTATCCCCCGAACCACGACGAGTCCTTAACACCCAAAAGAAAGGTAAACCGGAAAGCTCTAAACCGAGAGCAATCTCATTCAGCTCCGTTTGACTCGGTTTAGCTTCTGAACCGAAAGCTACGTAAACAACAGATTTAGCTTTCCGAGAGTCCAACCACTTCTTAACAGTCAGCCACGTGTCGGTGTCTTCAAACTTTTCTTCCAGTTTAGGTGGTAAAACGCCCACCGGTATAACAGGTTTCCGGTGAAGATCTTGTATCATTCCTAGCCACTCAGCTTCATACTCGTAACAGCTCCGTACGAAGATGGCGTCACAGCCGTCGATCACGCCGCCGACACGGTGGATGTCGGGGACATTTCCTTCGGTGGTCTCCGCCATGAATCCATGAAAAATGTACCGGCACTCGAATAACTTGAAAGCCACCGGAGTTTCGAACGGAACCCACTTAGGCGGCTTCATGAAATCCGCCGGACAAGTACGGTACTCTTCGAACCCCGGCGGTTTCAGAATCCCGAGCGTCGCGCCGTTGTAAGCGCTTAAGAAACCGGTCTTGATTCCAAGGCGGCGAGAGATCGGAGGGAGCCAGTACGCCGCGAAATCTTGAAGAACCCAGTCTGGTTTGGAAGATTCAAGAAACTCCGTCACCGGAGACTTCAACCCGTCGTAAGCGATTTTTAAGTAAGAGATAAGTTCAACAGGCAAGTCGGTGGTGGCTTCGCCGTCCTCCGGGAGTTTGTTGTCGCCGACGACGGGAAGTGGAAGCTTGACGAAGTTAATGGCGGAGGAGAGATTCTCCGGCAACCGTGGGAGAAGGCGGTCGATGTTACGTGGAGTGGAGATGAAAGAGACGGTGTGACCCTTTTGAGCGATGAGCTTAGAGAGCTCCAAGTATGGAACCATGTGACCAAAGGCTAAGAATGGAAACATGGCCACGTGAAGCTTTGTTCCATCTCCATCGTTGTCTTTCAAGTTTGTCATTGTTACTTTGTTATAATCGCTCGACTACAGAACTAAGTCTTTGGTTTTATAGACAAGCAGAAAGATATATTTTTTTTTTTGTCACAGAAGAATAAGTTTATTATATTTTGAAAGTGAAAATAGAATATAATCTCCCGTTGTAGGTAAGATGAACAGCTGGGATTAAGTTTTGACTTAGGATGATAAGATGTGTGGTGTATACTAAAACTAGAGGTTTCAAATATGGAACAATATATGTGGCGAAAGCTAACCATGCATGAAGCATTGACTGTCACTTGGACGTGCTTTGGGCCATATGTATCTTTGTCTTTACAAGTTTGTCAAAGTCACTCAGGTAGTATCGACGCGACTATCATTGATTGCCATGTGGTATGTGAGTGTGACTATGTGGAGATACTTTGGTTTCATCTACATCTTTCGCTTTAAAAGTTTGTCGTAGTCACTCAGGCAGTAAGTAAGGACCATTTGACTAAGATAATCGTTTAAGGGATTAATCACATAATTCCACCTTACCACCTTTTATAGGAAAGCGAAAAGATATTTGTCATCTTTTTTGGATATTTGTAATAAGTACAGTTATATAGTTTGTTTGACTGTGAAAGAAAACAGATGTTGTAGGTAAGATGAACGGCTGAGATTAAGTTAGGTTGGTATGATTAAAAACTGTAAATTTATGAAGGGCTTTCGTGTAATTCGAAAAGTCATTTGAATTACACAATTATATGGGCCAAATCTGATCGATTTACAAAGAACAAGAAAGAATTTTAAAAAACAAATTGGAGGTGCGGGGAATCGAACCCCGTGCCTCTCGCATGCGAAGCGAGCGCTCTACCATATGAGCTACACCCCCAATTGAAATATCAACATTATGAGTAATATTTAAATCTTAAACCTTAAAGACAAAAACACACGACCAAGACCAAACTTGTTTCACATTGTCTCGTCTACTTTAGAAAAATTTGATCTCAGTTTTTCTCAATTTCTTCTTCTAGAATCTAGACCCGTACCGATATGGCAAATCACGAAACGTTACTCGATTATCTGAAGAAGGAGATTCCAGTGGATGAAGAAGAATCTCTTGTTCTGAATCGAGACTCGAGCGTTGGTCTCGTCATCGTTGACGTTGTTAATGGCTTCTGCACAGTTGGCTCAGGCAATATGGTTTGGATTTATTAATAAAACTCTTTGATCTTTCTTCAATTTCATCTAAAGTTTGTAACTTTAGTTGTTTCTTTAATGTGTGTTTGTGATATTGCTTTGCCCTCAGTCAAGTTGTTTTGACTTTTTTTGCAGGCTCCAACAGAGCCTAATGAACAGATATCGAAGATGGTAGAGGAAAGTGCAAAGCTTGCTAGAGACTTCTGTGAACGGAAATGGCCAGTTTTTGCGTTTATTGACTCTCATCATCCTGATATACCTGAGCACCCGTATCCTCCTCATTGTATTATAGGGACTGAAGAATCTAAACTTGTTCCTGGTACTCTTTAGCTCTTTCATTGACTTTTTTTTGTTAGAATTCTGTTAACTAGTTTAAGAATTTCTTCTTCTGGCTAATGAATCAGCTCTGCAGTGGCTTGAGAGTGAGGATTGTGTCACTCTTAGGAGGAAGGATTGTGTTAATGGGTTTGTGGGTTCGATGGAGAAAGATGGTTCTAATGTTTTTGTTGATTGGGTTAAGGAAACACAGATCAAAGTTGTAAGTTTTTCTTTTTCTTGATGATTTGATTAGTTATGTTGAACAAGTTTAGTGCTTTTAGGCATATCTTCAACTTACTTGAACTCTACTATGTTTTGGGGGATCTAAAGATTCTGGTTGTAGGTATATGTACAGACATATGTGTGTTTGATTTTGTGGCTGCTGCGCTCTCTGCTCGAAACCACGGTGTTCTTAGTCCTCTAGAAGATGTGGTAGTGTATTCACGTGGCTGTGCTACTTTTGACCTTCCTCTTCATGTTGCAAAAGACATCAAAGGCGCTCAGGCTCATCCTCAGGTATTATTAGAAAAGAGTTTGATGCTTCTGTAATCAGCAGTTGTTTCTAGTGACTTGACACTTCGGTTCATCTTCTTATTCTTCTGTTGTGTTTCTTTTTATTTGTGTCAGGATTTGATGCACCATGTAGGTCTATACATGGCTAAAGGAAGAGGGGCTAAGGTAGTCTCTGAAATCTCATTTGAGACTTAAAATACACTATCTCCTATATAAAACATAACATTTCTTACTCTCCAATATTTCAATAATTTGTTGAGTAGGCCTCTTTTTTCTTGTAAAATTGGTTATGAAGCTTGTTTTCTGATGAAATCAACTCGTGTGACTCTTTCAGAATGCAAATAATATGATTTCTCATCTGTCTAAATGAAATGTCTGGTCTGATTTTAGTTTCACACAGAGTTTTTGAGAACCAATGGCTCTTAGATCTTAGTATAGTCTCATAGGATTGTTGCAAAACTGTTTCAGAATGAAAAGTTCAGTCTGAGTATACTCTTGGGTTTATTGGGAGATAATGGCTCTTAGTCTCTTACAGTCCTAGTATTTCTCGTCAGATTGTTGGAGAACTATTGTCTAATTTTGTGCCATAATGAAATAATACATAAAATTACAAACTCTGTTTTCTTGTAATGGTTCTGAACATACAAACTTTGATGAAGAAAAATAAAATGTAAAAAGCCTGAAGACATTCCTTTTGCTTCACCAGTTACAAACTGTGAACAATCAATCTACAATACTCAAAAAAGGATTATAAAAAAACCAACACACAAAACTATTGTTTCAATCTCGCAAACCAAAAAGAAGAGGGAATGGTATTCCCAGGGAAGAACAGGTAAAAAAAGGACACAAAATGAATCAAATCCTCCATGAATCTGATAAATTACAGTATATGAATCAATTAAAATCTCTGGATGGCATGTAGTATGTAAATGTTACCTATGTAGAAGTCTTCATCTTTCTATATAGTGAGGGATGCATGCAGGAGAATATGGATGGCTTTGCTCTCTTCTGTTTGGAGCCAAAGATGAATGACCTTAAGGGCACTCTTGAGCGACTATCCGAATGCTGCAGGTCAAGGTCGGATTTCTTTGAACCTGTTAGAGCAAACTCCTCGCTCAGCTTCCCTAGAGTCTTGTCAACCTCGAGTTGAAGCATGGTGATGTGATCTAACCCGGCCTGTAACTCGTCTGCCACTTTGTTGTTTTCCTGCTTCATGTTCAACACCTCACCTTGAAACTTAGCAGCTTGATAGCTCGTGAATCTGAAATCATCGTCTTCAGCACTTGATTTCAGGGCTTTTGTTATCTCATCCTGTATATTACACAAGGACTCGAATCTAGATTTCAGTTCCTCTTTCAAGGATGCGCCTTTCTCCAGCCAGAGACCCAAGTCTGTGTTTATTTCCCTCAAGTGTACATAAAGTGGTCGAACATCTGACCTCAGTGCATATTTCGCTGTGCTGCTTCCATCTTGCTTTTTCCTTTGCTCGAGCTTTGATATCTCGGCTTGTAGATCCTCGATCGAAGTGTCGTAGCTTTGTATCTGTCCAAATGCTGTGCTGAAACGTAACCAGAAATCTAAATTCTCTTCTAGAAGCTCATCAATATTCAACCTGAACTGTTCCTCAACCAGAGACATGTTCTCGTTTTCTGTAGCCATGAACCCTATGGAATAGTCGTCGTTTGACATCTGGTTTTCCATCAAGTCGTTACTGTCTCCAAGACCCTTCTGCAGGAGGCTCATCTTCTCTCTTAGTAGCTTGATCTCATCATCTTTTGTCGCGTTCTCTGTCTTCATCTTTGTTTTCGTGTCATCCAAAGTTTTCTTCATATCCTTGTAGTTCCTGAGAATAGTTGTGTACTCCGTAAGCAAATGCTTTTCCCTATTTTCCATTCCCTTCATGAACATCTCTTTCCAATCTGGTTCATTTTGATCCTCTTCTTGTTTGCCATTGAAAGATGTATGCTTCTCGAAAACATTATCCGGAACAGACTCTGTCTTGTCAGATGCAGCTTGTTTCTCCAAAACATTATCAACAACAGAATCTGTCTTGTCAGATGCAGCTTGCTTCTCTAAATCGGAATCTACTTTTTCAGTAGATTCCAAAACAGCTTCTGAAATGATTGCATCATCTGCTTCTATTGTCGCATCGCGGGTCTGTTCAAATTTTACACTCTTCTCGGATGTTCCTTTCTTCTCCTCTGTCTCTTCACTAACATCACATTTCCTCTCCTCAGCTTCCAAATTTTTATCCTGTTCTATATTCATGGTCAAGTTATCAGACTCGCTCTCTGGCTTCACATCGTCCAGCTTCCCACCAGAGAGGTTATCGAGATTATGACAAGCTTCATCAAAAGATGTCTGCAGATTGCTACTCTTGTCCAAAACATTTCTGTCCAAATCCTGCAATGCCTTGAGTTTCTCCTCCATTTCCTTGAGCTTGTTCCTCAGATCACTCTTGTCGTCTGCTAACAACGCCTTGTCGGTTTCAAGAGTACTGATTTGCGTCTGCAGACCGTTGGTCTCGTTTCTTAATCTCTGTATCAAAGCAGTTTGCGAGGAAACCGCACTCTCCAAGGTAATCACTTTGTTCACGAGCTCATCGACTTTCTCAGCCATCTCTGTCGCGTTGTCCGAGGAATTCACACCAGACTCAAAATGTTCTCTAATCTTCTCTTTTACAGATTCCAACTCTTTCTTCTTCCTAGACATCTCTTTGATCTCATGCTCCAACTCTTCTGTTCTTCTAACTTCATCACCATCGTCTTTCGCAAAGACACTCTCGTCACCTAGAAACTGGCTTGCCATAGATCTTAGCTTCTCTTTAGACTCCTTAATCTTGACATGCTCTTCTCTAGCTTCTTCATAAGACCTCTCTTGCTTCTCCTGCAACTCCACTAGCTTCTCCTGACATGACTTAATCGCAGTCTCGGTCATCAGTTTCCGAGCTTCATCATCTTCAATAGCAACACTCTCACCAAACTCATCCTGCAAACCACAAATCCTCTCTTGTTTCTCCTTAATACCTTTTTCAAACTCCCAATACTTAGACAAACCAATCTCGTAAGAGCTTTTAACAAACTCCTTCTCCGTCTGCAAAGACAAAATCTCTTTCTGCAACTTATCAATCTCCCCCATAGCCTCAGGCTTGCTCAAACCAGAACTCTTAACAACCACATTGGTAGAACCACCAGTATACTTCATAGACTTCCTAGGCTGAAGCTTCTTTGTAGCCACTTTAACAGCGGTCTTCAAATCCTTAACAGGCAATTTAGGAACATTGGGGACATTAGCACCAGAAGAAGAAGCATTCGATGATCTTTTGGAGAATTTAGACATGGAGTCGCCATCATCATCATCCATAGCAAAGTTTGGGACTTGGTCAGGGAAAACAGAAGCGATGGTCGTGTTAGCGTTTTGAAGCTCTGTAGAGATATGATCATAACGCTCAGCTAAAGCTCTGTAAGCTCTGTAAGATTCTTCAACGAAGCTAATAAGCTCGGGTCTCTTCTTGTAATACATCTCCGCACGCTTCGCAAACGAATCACCATCTTCTTGTAATAGCTTCAACACGTATTGCACCTTCTCCTCAATATCTGTTAAAAATTCCATCATAATTTCAAAATTGTACAAACATCCTTTTTTTAGATCAAAGATCAGAAAGATCTCAACTTTATGATAAAACCAGACGATCAAAGACATATATATAAAGAGATGGATGGGAGAAAAAAAGGAGAGACCTTGAAGGTTTTGTTCGAGCCATTTAGATTGTTTGGTACGGATATGACTCGCCCACCACCAAGAATACGCATTACTCGCAGCTCTCTGCAGCATCGTTGCAAAGTTTTAATCTTTTTTCAACTCTTTTCTTCTTCTGATCTTATTCATTCAAATTCCCAGAAAAACAGAGACAGAGAAAAGAAAAAAAAAAGCTTGAAACTTTTTTTTTGTGTGTGTGTGTGTGTGTGAACCCTTTTTTATCTCTCTCTATCTCTCTCTCTCTCTAGATCTTAATATGTGAAAAAAGAAAGAGAAAAAATTTAGATAGACCCACAAAAGAAAACTTTAAAGGGTCTAATTTGGTTGTAAATCAAAAATCAGAAATTGAGGAAAGAACGTGCTACAACTGAATCTGCTTTTGGAGAGATCATGGGTGGGAGCAAACCTCGGTCTTATTTTGGTAAAAGAGATTTTGAATTTTGTTTAATTTTTTTTTTTTTTTTTTGGTAATAAAGTTTCATTACAAATGTCATGTGTGTTGTGTTGTGTACCAATGTTATAGTGCCAGCGTCGTGGTCGGAGGAAGTCGGAAGCATTCTATCCGATTATTCTTCTTCTGTATCATCCATACGTTACATAGAAGAACATGTCAGAAATATAAAATTTTCTTTTAATTAAATTAATCTGAGAAAGTATCTTAGTGAGAATTAACATAATAAATTAATGGAGAAAAAAAGAGGAATGTGAAAATGTCGTCTTGGTCCGTTTTTTTTTCAGAAAAAGGTGTTAAAGCCTTTTTTTTAATCATTGAATCTTGACGGCTTAACCATAAAACCGGACACGTTTTTGATGAACCAGTCAAAGGTGGTCGGTCGGTGTGTCACGATCCGACGACGAGTTACCTTCTTTCCGAAGGATCTCTAAAGTCTAAAGTTTAAACCTCACATAAAACTTGAAGTTAAGTTTTAATCTTTTTTATGACACCAATATTGTTTCCATCTTTTTTTTTCTTCCTCAAGTTTTTATTCATTCAAAAACCACCATACGGTAAAAAAATCATTAGGATCCTATTTCTAATACCAAAAGCTTAACTCCTGATGGCATCTTATGGTACTAATAAACATAATTGCAAAAAAATAAACATCAAAACTTTAAATAGAGAGGTCACCCACTCGATTGGAACAATAGCCTAAAGTTTTTTTTTTTAAATGTCACAAACATTGTGTGGGAGTTGGTATAAACAAATTATTGAAACATGTCCCGAATATATGAAAATGTATGAGCCCCGACCTATGACCTCCTAATTATCTTTAAAACGCAAAACAACTGTATATCTTCACCGTTGATGATTCTAATAGATACACTAGTACACAACATTTCCATATTGATATTGTCTCTACCACAGATGTTAGCGACTTTGACGTTGAACATTGTAGCCCAACAACAAGAAATTCGGTTTTGAACCACAGAAGCCCACTCATGAGGACATTGGCGTGTCGAGATTGTGAATCATTCTCACGATCGTATTTTTTACCTAAGTGTATTATAATCAAGATCATAGCCTACTTTTGAAAATTCCTCAGTTTCCACTAAGAAAAGGATAAATCGAATTATCTAAGTTCTATAATATCTCATATTCTAACTTACCATGTCCATACAATTTGGTTGTGACAAACGACGTCACAAACCAAAAATGCAGAGTGAAGAGAGAGATAATATATAGTGAAAACCACCAAAAAAAAACCTTCAAACAAACATAAGAGAATTTTTACTATTTAGACATATTGTCTCTTGTGTTATTACCGAGTTAAAAAGATTTACATCACTCTCCTCACTCCACCATCAACTCCTTTGTATTGTTTCCATCTCTAACCACCATATGGTAAGCTGCACCACACCAAACATTTAAATCAGTTTTCTTCTTCTTTTTTTTGGGTGATTTGATCATTCATTTTTAGCATTGCATATAGATGCCCCAACATATGGTAATTTAGTGCATATACTCTTTTATATCTTCTAGATTATTTTTCAGAAAATAATGTAAAATTGTTAAATCATAAAACGAAAAAGGTAATAAATTAATTAATTACCCGAGTCTAAGGGAAGTATCGGAGCTCTCGGAGTCAACAGGAGCTCCGTTGGAGTTCCCGACGTTTGTAATAGACTCTGACGAGTGTCCTTCCTCATACACGGCGGCGTTCTCCAATTCATCAACACCGGATTCATGCACGTTATTATATATCTACACCGTAACCAAACATATATTCCAAGTTTAACACTAAACCAAAGAAAAAAAAACAATAACTGCAAAATTCGAAAACTGTATCAAAGTACGTACTTGCATGCCAAGTCGCTCGTTCTCTTCCGTTAGTTGGGTTCCCTGAAAAAAAAATCAAAACCAGAACAGAGAAAAAAAAATCAATAAATTTTTCATTGTGTGTTTCTCTATAGAAGTACTAATTGCGTGTTGAGTAATTAAATCAATAAAGACATGAAGTCTCACCCAAAACATATCAAAAAGAATAAAACAAGAATTAGATACGTTTCCATATTTCATAAAACCAAAAAAAAACAATATGAAACACACAACAAAAGGAACCAAAACCATGCACACTCAAAAACCTCTAGAACCCTAGGGAGTGGACTACCATGCTACATGTTTACCTGTAGATTTAGAGACTTTTTAACAGCGCTAGGCACCTGGTTTATTAAATTCTCTCAAATTATGATCAAAGATATGTGTTATAGTCTTATAGACGACTAGGGTCCTTAGCTTATTAATTCATAAAATCGAGTTCAAAATTGGGGAATGACTGAATTGTAGACACAAAAAAAAAAAAAAAAAAAAAAAAAAAAACGATGTGTGTTATAGAGACATTTACTTGCTGCCTCAACCGCTTGTTCTCATCCATCAATTGCATTCCCTAAACACCCCAAAAAAAAAGAAAACGTTACTTTTCCCAAAATTGCCAAAATTATTTGAAAATTAAGAAGTAAAGATTACACGTTATTTTGATTGTTACCTTTCTTTGAAGTTCGCTGATCTCATTCATAATCTTGCCACTCTACAATGAAAACACAACAACTCGTAATAGTAAGTTACATAGTTGTGAGCTTTAAAGAAATCTTAAATATGGTCTCATATAAGTTCCGTAACAACCTTTGTTTCAATCACGCGGGTCAAACCAGCTTCAAGGGCTTTCTCTAGCTGTTGCAGCTCTTCAATGTTAAGTCCATGAAGCTCCTCTCCTCTCATTTGCCTATTTATATGACCATATAAACATATAAAGTCAGAAAATGATAGTTACTTCAAAAAATTATAGAATGCACATATATATGTACCTTAGTCGGTGGCTCTTGTCCGCAATTTCTTTACTCATTCGGGCGTGGTCACTGTTCTCAACCAGCTAACAAGAAAAAATTGACGTAAGCTCTTGATCAAATCCGTAATAATCTAAAGCTCAAACCTCTACACATGACTATTCTACACATGACTTCTACATGGATCGAGTACTTCCTTATGTTAAAATGTAGTCTAATTAATCGTAGGCAATAACAGAATGCTTTGTCATTATCAATACAATGCCTTAGAGATTCTAGATAAATAAATGACAATTATCTAAAAAACTTATTTGTACTTCAACGGAGTAATACTCTACTATGAAAGAACATGTATGGTGAGTTCGAGAATGAACCTAACCTGTAGCTCAAGAGATGGCTGATCAAGCTTCTCCAAGTTCTTTGACTGCAAGTTATGCCTCTCTAATACTTCCTTCATGCTTCATTATATAATACAAACACATTCCAATCAATATCTTATTATATAAGACTGTTAATTATCTTCTATTAATTGTAGTTGGTATATAAGACTGTTAATTATCTTCTATTAATTGTAGTTGGAAAGAATTTTTTTTATTATTATTATCAGGTATATTACAAATAACAATATTATGGATATTGACTATATATATATAAACATCGACAATTAACCAAAATCTACAAGCAAAAGATACAAACCTAATCCACAAAACACATTTAATTCGAAACATATACATTATTTCATGTTAAACAGTGAACACTTGTCATTTTTAGTAACATATTCACACATATCTGTGAGTGTGTGCGACGTATGTCCCAAAAGATAGGAACTGAAATGATAACTAGTGGGTCTAAAATCCAAACTCGTATCTTTCTAATACGATAAGTCATTTTGATTCCCAATATCAGTAACACATCTAAAACCTCTATAAGACATTTCCCAACACTAATTAGATTCCAACATAAATATAAATAATATTACTTTTATTGATTACTTCTTCAAAGGGAAACCTTCTTCAAAGGGAAACCTTTATACATCCACATATGTAGATACCTCCTAAATTCCTAATGATATGGTCTCCACATTTCTAAATAAATATGACACTGAAGGCTTCCACATATCATCCCACAAATCTATATTATACATAGATTTATATATGCAACACAAGGAAAAAAAAAGTATAGAGCCTTTATAAGAATATGTATATCAAGATTTACATCTTAATTATTACCCTAATTAGATACCTTATCATTTCCAAATACAGAGTTTACTATACACTTTATCAACATCAGTTTGGTCATTATAATATAAATAGTTAGTGGTCCAACAAGGTTTTGATACAGTAAACTTCTGAAAAACTCGTAAGTTTTTTTTTTTTGGTTGGATCTAGACAAGATCCCTTGAAAGAATTTTGAGAAATCTAATGAGAGAGATTTTAGAGAGAGAAAGAGATACCTGGAGCTACAGAACTCAAAGAGCTTTCCAGTGGAAGAGAAGATGATGAGAGCAACATCGGCGTCGCAGAGAACAGAGAGCTCTTCAGCTTTCTTGAAAAGCCCTCTTCTTCGTTTCGAGAACGTCACTTGTCTCGCCGTGGCGTTGTCGATCTTCCTGATCTGAATCTTTTCTCTCGCCATCACACAGCAACAAGGAAACCCTAAAAAGCAAGATAGCTTAGATTTTGATCCAAAACCTAAGGATCGATCTTGGTAGATCAAGATTCAAGAAATGAGAGTTTATTAAAAAAAAAAAAAAAAAAAGTAAAGAAAGAGATGAGGAGGAGATGAAGAACCCAGAGGAAAAATTTTGTGAGAGAGAGATATTTTTTTTGCTAAAAAGGGAGTCTTTAAAGAAGAGAGAGAGAGTGACAAGACGACTGAAATGGAAAGTAAATCGTGTTCTTTTTGCTAAATTTAGAAGAATAAATATGATTTGAAGACAGTAAAAACCCTAGTTTTTGAAAGATTTGGAACAAGTCTTTTGTGAGAGGACTTAAGATCTAGTTTGTTGATGAACCAACAAGAGAAATTGAGAGGATCAAATAAAAACTAAACTTAGAAAGAAGGAAAACAACTCCTAAGGGAGAAAAAAAAAAAGAAAGCCAAGGGAATATATAAAAATTTTAAATTTCCACCTCAAATGTCGAGGAGAGAAGAAGACATGAGAAGGTTTTTGATTGGTGAAGGATAAGATATTTTCAGGGAGAGGTTTATTATTAAAATAATAGTAATGATAATTTAAGATGATGGGGTTTCTTAAATGATTATTTTTGGAAAGAAATAGGTAGTATATTGTTATTATTTTTTATTTTTATTTTTTTTTGGATATTGGTTTGTGTGTGTGTGTGTGTGGCTGTGTGGTTGTTATTGGATACGGTGAGGTAATAGAATTTATAAGTCTCCAATGAGATGAGAGAGAGAGAAGAGAAGTGTGTGTGTTTGGGTCAGTGGGGAATTTCTTTTTATAGGGAAGCATAAAATGAGTTGTCTCACTTTGTCACTTACACACTCTCTCGTAACTAAATTGGTCGTATTTGCTGTAAAAAACTAACCAGAAACTCTGAAGACTTCTTCAAGGGCTATAAAGTTTGGATATATGATGAGAATAGAAATACCATGAACTATGTATATACTATTTTTGGTGTTTATATATAAACATTATTAATTCGTGTAAAATGACAATCTACAATATAATATATATATATATAACCAAATAAATTTGTCTGCGGCCATTGTTTTTCCAAATACAAAATGACAAAAAATAAATATAATAAGATGTTAATTCCGGATGGTGCAATATTTTTCGAAAATGTACTAAAACTCAATAGTGGGCACAATTTTCGTTAGAATTGTGCTCTTAAAGAGAAAAGAGAGTTTTGTTCAAAAAAAAAAAAAAAAAAAAAAAAAGAGAAACGAGAGTTTCTTGAGTATTTTTTTTTTTTTTTTGGGTGAGTTCTTTGTTCCTATCCTAATCATATAGACGTCCATGATATAATCTACCAAATTCATGGACAATATGTAGTTATAAAAAAGTCTATAATATAAATTGAATCTGTAACTCAAAATAAAATTTAACTATATAATTAAGGGTTTATTTCTGATTTAACATTTGTATTACATCATTATATACTTATATAAAGTACACTAACATCATCGACCCGAACCTAACATTGATTTAAATCGCCACAATTATTCCGTATCCTTTATATCCTATAACCGTTATTAAAAGAAGAAAAAGAAGATTAAAAAGGGTTTTGAACAAAACTAGATTTTCACCCGCGGTACACCGCGAGACTAAACTAAAAATTATTATATTTTAAATAATAATTTTAAATTTATTTAGTTTTTAAATTTCTAATTAATTAACTTTTATTTAATTAATTTATAATTTTGTTTCAAATGTTTTTTCTTCTTTTTACGTTTTATACAATTTAGAACCTAATTACATTAAACTTTTTATTAAATAGAATATAAAATTTTAAAATACTTAGTTTTGTTTTTTTATAATTAAACAGAAGTATATGCTTATATGGTATGTTAGTGTATATTTTTATATGTATACAATTTTTTTTTTTGGAATATTAAGAATATGTTGTCGTATGTGTAATATTTTGTAGTTCATATACTAAATAATTGATAAGTTAATTTTTTAAATTATGACTACAAATCTATAGTATATGAATTATGAAATAAACTAATAGTTTTAGTGTTGGTTATGTAGTCCAAATCCACCATGCTAGGCGGATCATCCAACATGTTCAAATATTTTTAACCCGCAAAAACTCATCATACAAAACCCGTAAAAGTAAAATACAGTATGTGAGGCTAAAAGTCACTTTTTATTAAATCAATTTTTCAAATTCTTATCAAGTAAAAAACAATACTTATAAGTGAACCTCTTCATTCACATTCGTATAAAAATAAGGAAATAAGATCTATATACATTTGCAATTAGGTTTGTTACCTTTTAAAACACATAAGTTTTATTAAAAAAATCAAATATAAATAGAATTAATTTATTTATTAAATTAATTATTTAATGTCAATGGCATGATTGTAAATAGGTTCCAACTTCAGGATTTATTTGCTAAATGTCTCCAAAAATGTATATATAGATAAATAATGTTTTAGCATTCCTTGATGCGAAGAAACAGAGAAGAGATGGGAGGGGGACCCCTCGAGGCAGAGTAAAATACAGTGTCGACCACTCAAATTTTACAAAGGGGACCCCGAACGTAGCCACAATGAAATCTGATTGGAACACGAATCTACTGTCCGTACAGTTTTTAAGTTTATTAAACGTTTTAAAAACAAATAAAAGTAACGACTACTTTGCTCGTATTATATACCATGTGGCTCTCGTATTCGTATACCTCTCTCCCTATTTTCTCTTCCACGGAAAAGAAATCTCTTGTTGCATTATTGCGAATCTGTGAGACTGTGACGACTGACGATTATATATATATATGAATGGTTCAAAGTTCAGACGGTTGAAAGTAGCCGTATGGATTGGTTGATGTAATTAAATACGGTATTATAACTTAACGATGATTAGCGTCTGTTAACGTTAACTCATCTCTATCTAAATTGGGTAGTCAATCAATTAGTGTTATTTTAAATTGAAAAATTTGGATGACAACAACGATATCAGTTTGGTTTGCGTTTGTGTATATTAATCTATTGATTTTTTTACTAGGAAACAAATGTTCCACAAGTAATAAACATATGTCTTCCTCTCTTCTTTTGTTTGCTCAAAAAAAAAAAAAAATACATGGAGACTTTTTTTTTTTTAAGTTCATGGAAGTTTAGAACATCTATATATATATATGTGGTTTTTAAAAATATATATAACGCTAAATTTAGTATTTATGCCACCATATTTGGCTAAAAATGCTAGGATAAAATTAGAAGACAGAGAAATAAAACAATAATTTATATAACAATTTTATAAACCAAATGTCATATTTTCTTCAAATTTAGATACGAGATAATTTATAATTCATTTTTAAACCTTGTTTTTCGATCAGATTAATTCAATCAATGTAAACATAAACAAAAAGTAGAACAAAATTGTAAAGTTATGTTTAATCCATTCATATTGGTTTGGTTAGGTAAGAAAGTAGAATAATTTTGGTTCAACATCTCTCATCCTATCCTATGCAATCTTAAATAATAAATAAAAAGAACTGAAACGCTTCCTGAAGCCGTTTATTTCGTTTCAAACGATTGAAGCAATGACATCGTTACGCTGTAATTAGAAATTGAATTGTAGTTTTTTAGTAAAAGGTTGGTTAGCCGCACGTGACACAACTGTGTGTTTCTTTCTTTCTTTGGGTCAAAGTGTCAGATGACAGGAGGAGTCGTGTCTCTCGTGACCTTTCCCTTCGCTTCGAGCCTCTAAAGTTAACATTACACCTAACCTTTTAGCCATTTTTAGGCTTCTTTCCTACAACAGTCTACTACTATACACCACTCTCACTGACACAAAATAAAGATGATTGACTGACAGTTAATTTCTTTTTTCCTTTTCAAAAACGCACATAATGGGCTTTTTAAAAATCCTAATGGGCTTTTATTTATTTGTAATGGGCTTTTAACTGGGCTTAAAGCTTTCCCCTTCCCCATTCTTACGATTATTTTTTTCCTGGGTTCAGTTCTCGCCGGATCTTGAAATGGCGACGGCGATGACTTGTTCGAGACTGACGATTTTTACGGTGGCCGGAATATTCCTTCAGATCATTGGTCTCTCGATTTTTGTTTTCGGTTTCTTCCCCGTCAAGCCGACTCTCTCCGGCGTCAGGTACGTCATAAAACACATTTTTATAGCAAGCTGCTCTAATGATTTGCTTACTCTTCTCTTTCTTTCTACTTTTGAAATTTCAGTGGTTCAGAGAGCTATCGTGATCCTTTCTGTGATTCTTCTCCGAATTCGAACGAATCTGAGCTTCATTCTGATAAACTGAGATTGCATTACCAGGTTTGTTTTTAGTGTTTTTTTTTGTGAATTTGTGAATTTGTTTGTTGCTTTTGAGTTTGAGAGTGGTGGATTTGTGTGTTGTAGGAGCTATCTGGCATCTCTGTGAAATATGATCGAGTGATTTTGATGGTATGAAGCAATTGTTCAACTTTGGATCTTGGTTTTTTTTTTTTTTTTTTTGGGTGAGAGACGTGTTCTAAGGGTGTTGAAATCGATGTTAGTTTAGGTTATTGATGGGCTTCCTGCGGAGTTTGTTCTTGGGAAAGATGGTCAACCTCCAAGGAAGGTGTGGAAAGAGTCGATGCCTTATACTCAGTCACTGTTGGCTAATAGAGATGCTATTGGTTACCATGCTAAAGCAGCTCCTCCAACTGTTACAATGCCGAGGTTAAAGGTGTGTTTATCTGTCGTTATTAAGTGGATGTTCACAGTTTAAGACGATTTTTTTTTTTGCTTGCTGAGTTATTGATTTTGTTTTTGTTTTCAGGCGATGGTTTCTGGGGCAATCGGTGGTTTCTTGGATGTGGCTTTCAATTTTAACACGCAAGCCTTTTTAGAAGACAACCTTCTTGGTAGATTTTAGTCTTGTGAATGAGAGATGTTTTCATACGTGCTCACATTAAAAGAATAGCCATTGTAACAGTGCTTTATTTTTACCAGGTCAATTTTTTAGGATTGGTTGGAAAATGGTGATGCTTGGTGATGAGACGTGGCTCAAGTTATTCCCAGGGCTATTTATGAGACATGATGGTGTTAGCAGTTTCTTTGTGAGTTTTTATGTGATGTTTGGTTTTGTTGATTGCTTTCTTATCTATATCATGGTCATATACTCATATGAACAAAATAATGTGTTTTGGACAGGTCAAAGATACAGTACAGGTAGACCGAAATGTTTCTCGACACCTACCGGATGAGCTAAACAGTGATGATTGGAATTTCTTGGTTAGTTTTTGCTTTTGTTTTTTTTTATTCCCCAGCATTGGCGTTTAGCCCCTTAATGATTGATCACAGTTTCTTCTGAGTAATATATATTGACTAAAATTTATTACTCTTGGATAACACTTGAGATTTTCTCTGCTTTATTCTTACTAGATCTATCCCTTATCAGATCCTTCATTACCTTGGTTTGGATCATGTTGGACATACTGGAGGCCGTAACAGGTCTTTGCTAGTTTCCTAATCCATTTGTGAGTAGAAAGGTTAAGGTTACTAGTTGTTTTGCTGAATCATCTTATTTTCTTTTTCTCTATTCTAGCCCTTTGATGGCTGCAAAACTTAAAGAAATGGATGACATAGTTAGAACAATGCATTTAAGAGCGATGATGGATCGTAACCATGATCAAGGACAGACTCTTTTGGTGAGTATTTTTCGTGTTTAAAGGTCCATTTAAATTTCATATGTCAAGAGTTAATCTTATTTGGTTTCATATACAGGTAGTAGTCAGTGATCATGGCATGACTGATAATGGAAATCATGGAGGATCGTCATATGAAGAAACTGACTCCTTAATGCTCTTCATTGGCTTGAGTAACAATGGTTCTGATTATGGTGCAGCTATCAATAATGTAGCTTTCCAGGTAAAACAGTCACTGCAAATTTCGTGAGATAACTTTTCCTCTTTTTCTGGACAGACTGTTGATGATAATGAGTTATACATGATATGAAACCTTGTAATGTAGGTAGATTTGGCGCCAACTTTAGCTCTTCTATTTGGTGTCCCGATCCCAAAGAACAATGTTGGAGTGGTTGTCCCAGGAACACTCAATTCTTTACGAGGTTAACCACTATTGGCCTCTTGAAATTTTCCAGTCAAACGTGTGGGGATGCATCTGACTGTTTTTTCTTTACTGTGTCTTCTCATTTTAGATTATGAGCAACTACGGGCACTAGAACTGAATTCATGGCAGTTACTTAGACTAATGCAAGCACAGATCCCGAGTTCCTTATTTGAAGGTTTCTCCTGCAATTGCTTCGTCGATGGAATTTGTGAGGGTCTTGGTTTGGATATTAGCGAGTGCTCTGGGGATAAAGAGAAACAGCTTATTTGCCTGTTTAGGAACGCTGCACTTCTCCATCACATTTGGAAGTCCAAGAAATTGACAGAGTGCGTAATTTGTTTGAGATTTCCACATACGGTGATTCTCCTGAATTGAAACTTGATATATTTAATTCCGAGGGTGGCTTTCATGTTGATAGGTCTTCTCGTGCCATGGAAGATTTCAGCCGAGCTTTAGATGCATATAACGCCTTCTTGAAAACTGCAAGTGAGTGGTTAGCAAGCAAAACCACTGAAGTATGTTTGCAACTTTTCTTAGAGTTCTATGAACGTATTTTAGAAAAAATGACGATTATCAATCGTCACTAGTTTATCTAGTAAAAGTCTATTGTATTGATAACAAACTCTTCTATGTTTGCAGAAACCAGTTTTCTTACTCGGTCTTGGGTTGAGTGCCATGCTTCTTTCATGCATCGTCTGTGCCACTCTCTTTCTGTCCTTATTCAAAGAGGTTTACCATGAGCCCAAGGATCGAGTCTGCAGTTTGAGTTATCGGTTAAATTTGGAAGAGGTGTTAATTTTTGCTCTTCTTTTGATCCTGGTTATAAGCATGGGATCTAGTTCAATGGTGGAAGAAGAGCATTATATATGGCATTTCATGGTATCGACGTTCCATCTTCTGTTACTCTTCAAGACAGCAAAGTTGTTCGATTTATCCAAGGGGAGGAACATACTTGGAGATTATAAAGTTGTTTCTATCTTCTTGCTTCTTATATCTGGTAGACTACTAAGAGGTTGGCATCAAGGGGGCGTGAACTGGACTTACCTTCCTGATATTTCGAAGTGGCTAGAGCAAGTTGGCAGTGGTTATGTGAAATGGATTCAGCTAATCTCAAACATCATTGTTATTGGTCTAGGACTATTTACTCTTTCTCGAACAGGATCAAAGAAAAAAAGTGTCTGCGTCCTAGCTTTGGGTTTCCTAACTTGTGGGCTCCTAGTCTTGCTGCATGCCGGGAGATATCAGGATGAAATGCTTGAAGTGTCAACTGAATTTGGAGCCACTGTCATAGTAAAAGTGATCTATTTGCTTCTTTTTATATCTGCGATTGGAGCTGCTTTAGTTTTGCCATGGTCTATGCTAAACAAAGACAAGTCCTTTCTAGCTGAAGCAGGTGATTACTTATATTTGATTGGCTCTGCATACATACTATGCTGGTGTCTTCTACATCTACTTCTCCAACAACCGATCAACTCGGGGCCCATAATTTTGCTTCTCATCCAGATTTTAGCAATTTCATGTCTTTCTTCTAATGATGTTCAAGTGAATGAATGGGTCGAGGTTAGTTTTTCTTTTTGTTCTTTTTCTGGGATTTGTACTGCAAAAATAGCTCAAGCTTTAAGGTTTGGGGTTTCTCTTTGTAGATTGCTGCACTCTACTACATGGGAATGGCAGGTCATTTTGCTCTTGGAAACAGCAATACTTTAGCAACGATCGATGTTGCTGGTGCTTTTATCGTAAGCCGCGGTGCTTCCTCATTTTTTTTCTTTCACCTTCCGTATGTACACTTACCATAACACTGACACATTCACCAAACTCTTTTTCGTAGGGAATTTCTAGTCATTCTACAATACTATCTGGGATCTTGATGTTCATGATCACGTATGCATCTCCCATGCTGTTCCTTTTATCTCTTGTCATGTACGTTGGTGCAAAACTAAGAAACCAATCACAATATTCGACAATATCAACTCATCGGGAAACAAGTCTTGGACAAATTTTGAAGCTAAAGCTCGGGTTCCCTTGTCTTGTTCCGCTTTGCATCAACTCAGTGCTCTTGACGGCATACACTGTGGTCTTGCTACTCATGAGGAATCACCTCTTTGTGTGGAGCGTCTTCTCTCCCAAGTAAGTCTTTGCTTCTGTCTTAAAACATCATCATGCCTTTGTTCTTCTTTTTATTTTCCAGTTATTTATTGGTGTTAATTGTGTTGGTGAACAATGGGAAACAGGTACCTATATGTGTGTGCAACCACTCTGTGCACATACATCGGAGTTTGTATCGTAGCTGTTACTGTAACCTACACTTTCTTTGTCACGACCTTCCGCAGAAGCAATAGAACTACTAGACACGACAACTCATAGTTATGGTCTTTATTATGTAGGGAGACAGAGAAACTAATAGAGAGATAATGTGATCCTGAGATTTGAAAGTAAAAGAAACTCTGAATCCACTTTAGTTTCACATGATTCTGATAAACTAGTATTTTTTTATTATTATTGTAAATAAGAATGTTGCCTTTACAACTTGTGACTCTAGTACAGTAAACATTAGTGAATACTGGACAAAATTCACAAATAAAGGAAGAAAATAATTGCTTAACAAAAACTCTTAAAACCAAAAAAAAAAAAGGCTTGGTCTCTTGAATTCTCTCATTCTTCAAGTCTTGGGGTTAGCTTTGAAGACACTTTCGTCATCTCTCTACCACAAAATATCGGAATCGGTACGTGTCTTGGCGAAGGAGCAGCACACATCGTGACCGAACCATCAAAAAAGTCTCCTTCTTGAGTCGGTGCTGGAACAGGATCAGGGTTATAAGATTGCGCTCCTTCTTGAGTCGGTGCTTGAACAGGATCAGGAGTCGGTGCTTGAACGGGATCAGGGTTATAAGATTGTGCTCCTTCTTGAGTCGGTGCTTGAACAGGATCAGGAGGCGGTGCTTGAACAGGATCAGGGTTATAAGATTGCGGCTTTCTGGTATTAGAAGGTTTGAAGTAAGCTCTTTGTGAACGTTTCTTCTTCAAGCCCAAAAGAGGAATAGGTCTTTGAGGAACATGTAAAAAGGAGTCACGACAGAAGTGGTGGTAACCAAATCCGTGTGGCGTAAGAAACGGAACAGCAAAAAAGTCACGAACGAGGTAATGGTGTATTATCAAGATCGACATCTTCAACTAAGTTTTTGAGGGTCGTTTTAAGAACAGAACAGCAGAGTAAACTCTTCTTCTTATGGATGATTCTTCGTCTTCGTCTTCTGCTTTTAAAACGAGACAAAGCTTTAATCGATTGATTGTAAGAAATAATGAGAGGGTTAATGGGTTATTTATAATCGTCGTTGAGTTTTCTTTAAACCTACTTGGATTTGGTTTTTAGCAAAAAAAGGAAACATGTCGTATTTTCCTTCTTTGTTTTGGTTTCTAGTTTTTCCGTTGTGAACGTTTTTGGGTGATAATGTTTCCTTTTTTCTTTTGTTTGTATGACTTAAGGATATGTATTACTGCATTAGTTTTCCATGTTTTTGGTTGTTCTTAAACAAAAAAATTTTGGAATTGGCACGTGTCTGGGTGACGGAGTAGCAGCACCCGTTGTGCCCGAATCACCAAAAAGATCTCCTTAACCAAATCCGATTTAGATTGTGATTTCACGGTTTCATGTGTTTAAAACAAACGTTTTTGCCGACAATAAATAATAAATAAGTATATTGATTCAAATAAAAATAATGTTACAATTAACATTCTTTTATAAAAAAGATTAGATGAGGATCCGCACGATGTGCGGGTTTGATATTTTATAAATTAAATTAAATTAAATATATTAAAATTTGTTGTATTTTTATTTTTTACACCTAAATATACTTTATGTTACAAATATATTTTTTATCACTTCCTAGAAAATGTCTATATGAACACACTAATCCAACTATTTTACTTTCACTTCTGCATATTTTTTTAATTACTAAAATTGTTGGCTCAACAAACATTTCGAATAAAAAATATATTACATAATATACTAATCAATGATATATCATCACAATAATGTATGACCATCATAGAGAACACTTTGGCTCTGCCCTCATCCCTTATGGAGAGAACCTTGCATTCAACCTCCTCCACCATGGAGAAAACCTTGGCTCTGCCTTCCTCTCTTGGGAAGATAACCTTGCGTCCAACCTCCTCCATCTTCCTCCCTTGGAGAGATAACCTTGTGTTCAACCTTCTACACCATAGAGAAAACCTCGGCTCTGCCCTCCTTCTTTGTGGAGAGAACATATTCACGTTTTTTTGTTATCTCAAAATGGCTTGCTCCAACAACCAATGAAAGTAAAAACTTTTTTTCGAACGTCACAAAATCTTTCGATAATAACTAATGCTATATTTCCCAATGTATTTGTGTAAATGTCTTTGACACACCACGATGTAGCCTCTGTCTCTGTAACGCTCCAACCGCCACCATGTTTAGTGAGCCCATGTCCACTCTCAGTCTATAGGCTCACCTTCCTAAGTGGGCCCTACATCTATTCCCGGTCCGTGGACCCACCCATATTTGATGGCCGGTTTGTTACGTCTGGAAAGCTTTAAAAACTTGTTTACCGACCTTACAAATCAACAAATGATTTTTTCTGTGTTTTGTCCTCACTCGCACAGTTCCGACAATCATTTCTAGGAAAGTCACCCATCATGAAGTTCTCTCAGGACCCTTGACCGAAAAAATAATTTCATTTTGGTGACATATATGGCAAAATCAATTCTTTTAAACATTTTTGCAAACCAGGGTATCACAGTCTATGAGCTCCCGTAGATCTATCAACTACGATTTATGTTTTTCCAATCTATATATCTATATTTGTTGTAAGTTTGTGTTAGATTAGCCTATTTATTCATCCATTAGGTTGATGAGGTTCTACTCATTATCTCCCTTTGAGATTGAATGAATAATGGTAACAATTATGTTTACAAAAAAAAAGAAGGGTTTATGACCAACCAATAATTATAAGCACGGTAGTATATGAATCACAAATAATTTAAATATGAAAATATAAATTAAATAAAACAATCTAAAAATCGTTCAATAAATTTTAAAATACAGTATTAGGAAAAGAATACGCATATATTAATATTTTTTTGTCAACATATTAATCTTACCTATTCTCAACTGAAAAAGAAGAAAGCATGAAAAAATTTTGGATTTAAAAAATAAGGAAAATTTACCTCCCCATTTAAAAAATGTTCTCAATTAAACAAAATTGAAAGTAGTGTTTTTAAATAAATTATTTAAATATGAGACTATCTACAGTAAAACCTCTATAAATTAATAAGGTCGGGACCATGAAATTTTATTAATTTATAGAGGTTTTAATTTATCAATAAATTAATAATTATTAATTTATGAAGAGATTTTATTATTTTCATAATTTTGAAAATTTTATATTACAAAATAAGATACTTTTGTTATCATTCATATTTTTCAAGATTTTTTAAATTTATAATCTTAGTTATCGTAATAGGATGAATATCAACTGTTTACTAGATTATCGCATCTATGAATATTCACAATTTTTGGATGCGATTTGAAAAGATAACAGTAAAAAAGATTAGAGATAAGCTCTAACAAGAATTGCAAATTCAATAATATGCAAACAATAATAGAGTCATATTTCACTAGATTTTCTTAGATAGGGAAACAACAATATAATCATATCTCACTTGATTTTCTTAGATATATATGTACATATATATATATATATTTAGTTTATTTGATTGTTAATTTATGATATTGATGGGACCATATTTTTACATAGTATTTCCAAAAAAATTATTATTTTATTATTTTATCGAAATATGTCATTTTTTACACTGGCCCAACTCGGGACCGAAAGAATTTATTAATTTATAGCGAGTATTAATTTAAAGAGTATTAATTTAAAGAGTATTAATTTATAAAGGTTCTACTGTATGTTTATACAAGTGAGCATTTACAAAATTTAGAATTAATAATTAACTGTATATTTTCCTTAATCTCTTTTCCTATTTTTTGTAGAATTAATAACTTAAAATTAAAAATAAGTAAATAATATTATAATTTCGAATTTAATAATATATATTAATATATATATATAATCTTTTTATAATTATATTTTTTATAAGTTCTGTAATTTTTGATATTTATCTATTTACATTATTAATAATTTTTTAAACAAAACATATTTTTTTTGCTGTAATCCAATTCTTCCTATTAAATATTAACTTTTACACATGTCAAAATCTTAGGTTATAATTATTTTTAAAAAAATTATATTTTTTATAAATTCTGTAATTTTTGATATTTATCTATTTACATTCTTAATAATTTTTTAAACAAAATATTTTATTTTTGCTGTAATCAAATTCCTCCTATTAAATATTAACTTTTACACATGTCAAAATCTTAGATTATTATTTTTTTTAAAATTATATTTTTTTATAAATTCTGTAAATTTTGATATTTATCTATTTACATTATTAATAATTTTTAATAAATTCTGTAATTTTTGATATTTATCTATTTACATTATTAATAATTTTTTAAACAAAATATTTTATTTTTATTGTAATCAAATTTCTCCTATTAAATATTAACTTTTACACATGTCAAAATCTTAGATTGATAACTTGACACATATCTAAATCTTATTAATGGCTAACTTTCAAAACTCAACTTTATATAATAAGATTTTTTAAATACAAATTTTTTTATTTTGTTGTAATCAAATTCTTCTTATTAAATAGTAACTTTTACACATTTCAAAATCTGAAATTGATAATTTGACACATGTCAAAATCTTGTTAATGGCTAACTTTCAAAACCCAAGTTTATATAATAAGATATTATTAAATTAACCTAAGATTTTTTCTAAAATTAAAATTAAAATAATAATATTTTAAAGATAAATATAAATATTTTAAATTTAAAATATTGGTAAATATTATGTTTTTCTATATCATCTTCTTTCTTTTTTTGAAAATATGTTAAATTAGATTCAAAAAAAAGAGAAACGTTTTTACATCAAGTACAACAAGGGAAATAAATTTTGTTTGTTAACAACAATAGAGAGAACTAATAACGCGTTGCTAGCCAAATGCCCAATCCATCCATGTATCGAACGTCACCACCAAGTTGTAATGCAAGCAGCTGGTTTCGAATTTTTCTATCAATCTCTATGTCATCTTCAATCTTTCATAATTTTAATATTTTTGGATAATTATTTTGACCATCGTTGATCTCGGTTAAATTCAGATATCTAAAAAGTTTGAAACCAAAATAAAAGAGTCACCTTTAGATTAACATACGAGAGAAATAATGGAATGCAGTTTGTGTTTTGTAGAAAATTTGATAAACGTCTGACAGCGTAATAACATTAATGTGTTAGCACTGAACATAATAAACATCTTCAACTTTTTTTTATTGATAAGAGATTTAATTGTAGACTCTTCAATGTGAAATAGAGTGATTGTAAGAAGATAATTGAGAGGCTTAAAGAGATATTTATCAGTTTATGATTCTGTACGTGAATTTCCTTTTTAAATTTCTAGTTATTTTGTTTTCTAATTACGCGATTTAGATCTATAATTTGCAAAATTACATATACCCACCCGATAATGTAATTTGATAGTCGCAACTCGCAACCCTCTACAACTTTTGAACTTCTGCCATAACAATTTTTTTCATGTATAGGCTGTCCCAAAAATAAAAGCTATTAAACCATAATTAATTGTATGTCGTATTTGTTGGTTCACCAAACAAAACCTTAGTTGTAAAAAAGTAACTATATTCAATTGTAAACATCCATCCAATTAAACTGCTTTTTTTTTCTTTTGCTTTTTTACCTAATCTCTTCCGATATAAATTTGAACAAATAATTTTCTTGGCAGCAAACTCAAGATAATTATCAAACCAAAAACAAAACCAGTCGTTAAAAAACCATGCACAAACATCGGTTTGATAATTATCAACTATAGTATAATTTTCTTTACGAGATTGTTAAAAAAAATTCACACTTTTTCTAGTAATTCTTTCGTTTGTAAAGTTTTATTTTAATTTATGAAATTTTAATTTGAACAAAAATATAATACAAAAAAACATTAAACGAGGTTTACGTAAAAGTCATGAAGTTTGTGAACATGTGTCATGGTTGTTTCTAGTTAAAAGTGACATATGCATCTTACTTGTGGTTGTGGAACAAGTAACTCTTAATAAGTTGCAACAACAATAACACTCTTCAAACCTACTTCTCATCAAACCTCAAACCCTAGTTCCTCTATAAATTACATACGAACTCCTTTATATTCTCTCCATCATCACTCATTCCACACTCAAATCTCTCTCTAGTGACAGCTCAAAACCCGGCCTGTTCCTCAAAATGGCTCACTGGCTATCATCCCTTGTCATTGCACTTACATTCACAAGCTTTTTCACTGGTCTCTCAGCCGGTCGCCATCTTCTTCAGTCAACACCAGCGATGCCGCCACCGGCTACAACAACATTCCCACCATTTCCTCCTTCTTCTTCTCTTCCTCAGCCCACGGCGTTTCCACCACTACCGAGCTCACAGATACCTCCGTTGACTAACCCGGCACAACCCATTAATATGCCAAACTTCCCACAAATAAATATCCCTAATTTCCCAATTTCTATCCCAAACAACTTCCCATTCAATCTTCCCACCAGCATTCCAACCATCCCATTCTTCACTCCACCACCTTCCAAATGAGAACATATATATGCTCTCTTTAGTACACATCACAATATTACCATCTTTCTATATCTTACACACTTTGTTAGCCGTGTTTGTAATGTTTCTAAAATATACGTCGATGTTGTCCTTGTGTTTTCTTGTTGTTTCTGTTTCTGCCATGATTTGGTTTCTTTTGTAATATTTACAATTTATTCTTAATATTATAATGACTACTTGCTTTGATTAATCTCCGCAACCAAAAAAGCAACTCATATCCATGAGACATTCAACTTGAGAGAGACTTGAATGATAAATTATAGACCTTAATAATTTCATGGACACCACCACCATCAATTTTAGAAGAAACTTGAATGATAAATTATAGACATGAAGCCCACTATAAGTAAGCCCAATAAATGTAATAATATATGGCCCATGAGAGCTTATCGATGTTTATTTGCTAACTCAAGAGTACTGTAGAGCTTTTTAATTTGTCGTCGAAGGGAAAGCCATCTAAAAGGTCAACAGTCAACTCTAGGCCACTCCGACAACCTAGGTGACACGTGTGAGTTCTGGTAAGAAGATCTTTTTTTTTTTTTAAACGGCTTTTACTTTGGCGGGAGAGGTACAAAAAAAGGTCATTAGTCAACTCTTTTTGCCCCAAATGTCTTCTTCGGGCCACACACAGTTTCATTAAATCGTGCTTTATTTGCTTAATCTAATCACTACTAGTATTTTAATTTTGTTTCTTCTTCTTCTTCTCTTCTTTGTTGCGTAATTGTTTTCTTCATATAAAATAAAAAGTCAATGATGGTATAACTCATTTTGTGCCGGTACAAGACCGGAATGAAAGCAGTGTTTACATCGCATTCCTTATTCGATTAATTAAGATTTTTTTTTTTTTTTGTCAAAGATTTTTCTTCAATCATTTTTAAAAATAACGAAATGATCTCATTTGTTACGAAACTATATTCATATACTTTTTTTAAAAAAATAGGAGATAAGAAGAATCCATTTGGATAGTGGATTACAATTTTCTTCAATCCAAAGGTATAGATCGAAAAAACAGATCAAGTTCAAAACCTTATTTTATATAGTTGTAATCTTGCACACCAATCTATCCACAACAGTTGGAAAATTCAAAATTATAAAGTATTTTGTATTTAATAAGTTAAGACTTAAGAGTACGTTCGAAAGTACCACCGTGTCCGTGATAACTGATAATCATATAAGTCTTTTATAATACCCAATTGTAATTTAATTATTTGACAAAGCCAGACAAAACAAAATAATAACACACATAGCTGGATTTCTTTCTTAATCTTTATCTCTTTAATATAATAGTGAAAAAGTTAGTTATTTTAAAGTAGTTGACGATGGATTGCAAGAGGACGTCAAAACAGTATAATTGCTTATGAAAAATCAAAAACATGTAAATCAGTAATTGGAAAAGTCATCAGCTTCTACATCAATTTTAGTAGGACTGTCTAGTTGAACCCCTGCGCGTGGCTTCCGCACGTCAACTTTGCACAACCATCCGAGTTACGACTTTACGAGAAGTTTGAATATTTGTTATATGAAAAGAAAAAAGAAAAAGTCAATAATGTGATTTAACTACTAAGTGAATTTTTTTTTTTTGACAGAAATAAAGTTAATTATTAAAACGATTTTTCATGTGAAAAAGTCGATTTTTGTTTTCTTTAATAAGGGGCGTGGTATACACATTGATCTAAAGGATGTTTAGATAATTAGATGTATAATACAAGTAAGTATACAACACACACTAGAAAAGAAAAGAAACGATAGTACGTAAGACCAAGGACTTGACTCCCTCGTGCTTTCACCGCATATAGATAACAATAAATGCGTTGGTGCTCAATTTATATTGAGGCAAGAAAGTAAACTCATATGATCATTGATTAGATCAAGATTGCATACGTTTTGATGAACGAAAAATCCTAAATCAGTTACAAACAAAAAAACTTTTGGAATAAACAGCTAGCAATTGAAGATTCCATGCATGATGCATCTAGTATTTTACTATTTTTTTTTTCTGTCACAACATGCATGAGTTTTGTATACGAGTACAAAAATGATAAAATAAACAAACGTGGTATAATATTTTCATGAGATGCAAAGAGCCGCAGAGCCATCAATATTAGCCTAACGAAGAGTAGGTAGGTAAAGTATCTGAGGCTGTAAGAAGAATCTCTACATTTTTTATTTTTAAGCAGAGCTTTATGGTCACCATTGGATGGTTCTAAGACCTCTGACACCCAAATTGTTTCTGAAACCATATTCTCTATATCATTTTACTTTTTTAAATGAAGAATAATTGATTTAATCAAGAATAATTCGTTAAAATGCCTGTTGCACATTAAATAATGTTCTTACATATATATAATAGACTCTGTTATATAATACAAAGAGTAATTCTCCAAAATATCATTAAAATTTGTTTTAGTTCTTGTTCCGAATACGCTAATACTATATTTTTCTCAAAAAAACTATTAGAAACGATTTTTCCAAAACTAAAATTAAACTTCAAACTTTTAAAACTAAAAAATAAACCAAAACCCTAAAAACTAAATACTAAAGCCAACCCCAAACTTTTAGTTTTAAAAACTAATTTTAAAGTAATATCTGATTTGGTATTTTATATGAAAGAAAATTAGATAAAAATAATTTAGACAAACATGAAGAAGCAATAAGAAAATATATTTTTCAGAACTTTATTTTATTTTAACAGTTGGAATAAAAATTAGTAAAAAAGAAGTAACAAACCCATATAGTTCATAATGACGAATTGTTAATAGAAAAAGTTGTTTTAAAGAAAATATTAATTTGATTAAGATTTGTAGTCTACTAATTTATGTTATTGATTTTGTTGTTGGTTGCATCATAATGGATAAAACGAGTGAAATAAAAATGGTGAAAAATGAACAAAATAAAAGTCAAGTAAGCAAAACAACTATGATTTGAGTGGAACATAATTATCAAATCAATTTTTAGTAACATTTTGAATGACCATAACATTTTTCCCTAATAAACTTGGTTAATCTATAATATTCGCCCGTCTACATGCATATGTCATATTTTTTTTTTTAATAATAAACACACTTTATGCCACTCTAATTTGAATCATTTTGCGTGTTCTGCATACGTTTGTCTTTTATAGAAAAAAGCTTCTAAAACATTTGTAACTAGTGAATCGTTTGTATTATGTGAATGGTGATCTCTACAAAGTACAGTATGCTTCTTTTGATCCCCAGCGTGAGAAAAATCCACTCGACCAACAGATTGAAGAAAATAAATCAAGCTAGTGACTAAAACCATCTTGTGCAACCCTGATTAAAAAAAAAAAATCATCGCATTCCATTATTAGACAAAGAAGATCACAATCTTATGAGATTAATTTTTTAAAGATGATGAGAGAAAGGAAACTAGTAGTCTACAAGGAATAATCAAACATGGAAGGAAGGAAGAACAAAGAAAGCATCCCATGTGGTGGGGTGCAAAATAATTCAAGTGGGGAAAAGTATCCCATTAAAATCTTCTCTATAAGACTAGACTATAACCAATGAATAACACTGTCAATCCGGTACGAACACAACAAAAAGTGACAATGATGCCAAACTCAATGTAAATTATGGAGTAGAGATGAAAGTGAAGTTTTCTCATTAAGAAAAGCTAATTACATAGTTAGAGAAACAAATTTCTGGTACATGCATGTTGCATGAGAAAGAGGAGACCCAAATAATGTCCAAGTTTTAATAATGTTTGTGTCTATTGTCTTACATAAAGAAAAAAGCACATACTGTTATATAACAAATTTATTTATAAAAATTATTGTGTGAAATATGTTGGAATGATACTCTTTATTAAAATTATTATAATATGATTTTCAGCTTACTAGTAAAATTGCTATATTGCATTAAAATGTATTTTTTCATTCTATTATATGTGTGAAAATAAAATTACGAATTTACTGATTCGATAAACTTTGACTACTTCGGTTAATTTTTTTTCTTACATATTCAACTTGCCTCTTTTTCATTAATAAAAATTTCCATGAGTAAAAATTAGGCTATTAAAGCTGAATTGACAGATATTATTTGATCCAGGAAAAAAGATTTATGTAAATATTTAGAAAACAAAAAAAAAGGAAAGTCGAAGGATACTAACACAAATTTTATAGGAAAATGACTTTCTCTTTCCTTAGGAGGCGCATATTAGCAACAAGTCTCCGCGTTTCCTCCCTCTCTCTCTCTCTCTCTCTCTCTCTTCCCTTATTTAAACGCTTTTCGTCTTCAACCTCTCAAACACATTTCTCTCTCTCTCTCTCTCTCTCTCTCTCTCTCTCTCTCTCTCTCTCTCTCTCTCTCTCTCTCTCTCTCTTTTTCTCACACAGAGTCATTAATACACAAACCTAAAAAAAACCTCTGTCTTGAACAGCATATGTCTCAAAGACCTCTGATTCCTCATTCTTCATCTATAGCTTTTTGTCTCCATTCTCATCTCCTAATCTCCAGTGAGATCAGCTCTAACTCTAACTGGTCTCTCTAAAAAAAAACAAAAAAAAAATCTAACCTTTTTTCAAATTTTCTCGCCTATTTTCCCGGAAAACGCTCTCTCTGTTTTTTTTTTCTTTTCTTAAAGTTTTGATTTTTTCGATAATTCCGAGAAATTTTTCGAAATGGGTCTCAAGGGTTTCGCTGAAGGAGGAATCGCATCGATCGTAGCGGGTTGTTCAACTCACCCGCTTGATCTAATCAAGGTCCGTATGCAACTCCAAGGCGAATCAGGTCCGGTTCCGGTTCAAACCAATCTCCGACCAGCTCTCGCTTTTCAAACCTCCACCACCGTCACCGCGGCACCTCCTCTACGCGTCGGTGTGATCGGAGTTGGATCTCGTTTAATCCGAGAAGAAGGCATGCGTGCTCTGTTCTCCGGCGTCTCCGCCACCGTTCTTCGTCAGACTCTGTACTCAACCACTCGTATGGGTTTATACGATATCCTCAAGGGGAAATGGACCGACCCGGAAACAAAAACTATGCCTTTATCTAAAAAACTCGGTGCCGGATTCATCGCCGGAGCTATCGGAGCGGCGGTTGGGAATCCGGCGGATGTAGCGATGGTGAGGATGCAAGCTGACGGTCGTTTACCTTTGGATCAGAGGAGAAACTACAAAAGCGTTTTAGACGCGATCACGCAAATGATCCGCCGCGAAGGCGTGACGTCGCTGTGGAGAGGTTCGTCTTTGACTATAAACAGAGCAATGCTTGTGACTTCGTCGCAGTTGGCTTCGTATGATTCGGTTAAAGAGACGATTTTGGAAAAAGGGTTGTTGGAGGATGGGTTAGGGACTCATGTGTTGGCGAGTTTCGCTGCGGGGTTTGTGGCGAGCGTTGCTTCGAACCCGGTTGATGTGATCAAGACGAGAGTGATGAATATGAAGGTGGAAGCTGGAGTTGCGCCGCCGTATAAAGGAGCGGTTGATTGTGCGTTGAAGACGGTGAAGGCTGAAGGGATTATGGCTTTATATAAAGGGTTTGTGCCGACTGTTTCGAGACAAGCACCGTTCACGGTTGTTCTGTTTGTTACGCTTGAGCAAGTTCGCAAGCTGTTTAAAGACTTTGACTTTTGATTCAAAAAAGTTGAAAATTTGATGATGATGGTGGCGATAATAAGTTTTTCTTTTTTGGGTTCTAATTTATCTTTTGATTAATTTAATAGTTTTGATATTAAACGTATTATTTGTTCTCCATTTGTTCGAATAGATCTATGATCTATGATATGAAATTTGTTCTCATTAGAAGAAAGAAAGAAAGAAACAGTTTGATTTGATATCATTATTCAAGGGAGGTAATTTACTCTTATCGAATAATTAGATCCGTTTATGTTAACTTTTGAACTATGTAAAATTCTCATTTATCGAAAAAGAGGGCTATGACATATTCTTTAGAAAACTTTGTATTAGTCAAAAAAGATGATTCGTTAAAAGATTGAAAATCTTCTGTAGTAATCAATGTTCATGAAAGCACTACATCACCTAACTTTTCAAAGGGCAAGGTTTCTCACTCAAATCAATTCTTGAGATCCATTTATGGTAGTTTTGAACTATGTAATACTATTATTCTCACTTTTTCAAGGAAGCTGTTTATTATTCAAAGATGAATCATTTACAAAGATCCAAAGTAGTCAATGTTCAAGAAAGGAGTAACCACCTAATTTTACAAAAGTTTTATTAGTTCCAAATAGTAATTGGTTAGACAGTTTATGTGTCGTGTAGATGTTGATTATACATATGGTATTTACAGGCAAGTTTTTTTTTCCACTTAAACCTTTTAGTCCAATAAATATAGAGGTTTAATCCGGATATATCAAGCTCATTTTTAATTTTTGTGTTATTAGTTTTTATATTTGTAAATCACATTTAATAGAAATTAAAAATTTGGTAAATTAATAAGGATTTCAAAGTATGCTTTAGAATCATTATTTAAAATACATAATTGAATAACATTCCTTCCTTAAAATCTCAAATAAAATCCACTGTTATTGAAAGCATTTCAAATATTGGGATTAGTAATTACTTTAAGAGATTTTAGAAGATTTCTTTACTTAAAAATACATATATCTAAATTTCATAGTTTTATGTTTTAATTATATTTAAATACATAACTATAATTTAGGAGGATGTTATGAGATTTAGGAAATTTGGAATTTTGATGATTTTATGGAAGTTGATATGATTTATGGTAAAATTCTTTCAAATCCCAACTAAAACTATGAGATTTGGATTTCTATATTTTTAATTAAACAAATCTTCTCAAATCCTCCAGAATCTTTAAAACTTATTAAAATTCAAATCCACAAATAACAGTAGATTTTAAAGTGAATTTTAAAGTGAATTTTTAAATCATCAGTTCAATAACAGTGGATTTCAAGAGACTTTTTAAAATCCATAATTGAATAACATAAGATTTGTAACTTTTACACAAATCACTTACAATGTCAAGTTTAATACATCCCCATAGAAGTGTTTAAAAACAATCCTATCAATTTCCCTAAAAATTTAAACTAAAATACTCATTATGTTATAATATAGGATTGGGTTGATAAAAAAAATATATATATATATAATATAGGATTGTTGTATACAACCCACTTTTAAACCAACCAAATTAAAAAGTTAAAACACCCTCAATCTTTGGGTGTGAGAGTACGTCAGCGCCAGCTATATATAACCTGATTTTCTTGATCATTGCTTTGCATCTAATGTAGGAGATACTTAGAACTTATAAAATTACACAAAACATATCTTTACTGAAATGTTATATTATATAAACGACAACATCAAACAATTTATTTTAATTCTTTTGGACATGTTCAAATAATTCTGTAAATTATTTGTGAAGAACCATTCCTATGATAAGAGATCAATAATAATAGAATGTTAAAACAAGTTGATGACAATGAAATAATATAGCAAAACGTTAAGATTACATCAAGTCAACCCGAACAGTTCATAAAAAGACAAGATAGGGGGAGAATCAGTAACAAGCACCCACGTGTTTTTGGTTTGAGATGCTTTAGTTTTACACATACGTTACCATGTGGAATCTCACTTCAACAACATCAATCTTTTAAGGGAATACGCGTCTACGAGAACGCACTTTCCACACGTTTACCGACTCATAAAACATAATTCTCTTTTTGAGTCATCAGAACTCAGAAGAATCCAATTCGATCATATTATTCGTTGCTTTTTGATATGGATTGTTCTCTTCTTATGGAAAAGAGAGATTCTTTCAAAACTGTGTGATGTGTTTTAGAGTTTCTTGATCATTTCGGTAACTTTTTCCTCCGTTTCTATGAAGTAATGTTTCATTGTCAAGAATAAAATTGCGGTAACATCAAATTGGAAAAGCAAAAACCTACTTTTTGAATAGGATACGAAACCGCTACACAAACTCATACCAAACTATTCCGTTGCCATTTTTGAATAGCATAACTGAGGCCCGAGGGGGTGAAACTCAACCATGTTACGAACCTTAACACATCTTTTAACTTACAAAGATGTTAGCAATGATATCTTGTTCAACATTTTTAATTTGTTCAATCAAAACAATGCTAAAAAAATGTGTGGAGTAAATAATAATTTTGTTTCAAGTTTTGCTCTTGGTTTCAATTTCAAAATATGGTTAAGCAACTTATTAAATAAAACAAGGCAGTAAATAGTTATTTAATACTATATCGTTTTGCCAAACTTTGAAAGAGTAAACAAGATAAAGTAGCACTAAGATAAAGAAGTCTACCAAATGTTACAAATACCAGTATCTGCCCCAGAGAAAGAGAACAACCAGTCACTACACAAACATACAAAATTTGATGTGGAGACAGGCGAGAACTTGTCTCAAGCAAAATGCCGACATGCTTCCAAGGGGACACCTGTTGCTCTGCCACCACACACCACAACTCAAGAATTTGGATATATTTCTTCAACAATTAGATTGATTCAAAAAAACCTAGTTATCAGATACATTCTTAGCCAAGACTTAGTATTGCAATCCTTGTAATTCAGAGACCTAACGATGACAGAAAAAAATACAATCTGATGGAATGATATGATGCCATAGTCATAGAAATCAAAGTCGATAGTCATTATTGAACAAAAAAATTCTCATTAAAAGGAGAAAATAATGATATGACGTACTACAATATAGACAAGAACAGGAGAAACATTTCGACAGTACTAAAATATAGTTGCCGAACACATAACAGGAAGACCAACACCGCTTCAGACTTCGAAGTGAATCTTCAAATCAAAATGAACCGACAAAACAAGCTTCCATATGAATCCCGTCCCACAACATAACATAACCAACAATTCCGACCAAAAAGCACCATACCGTTGCCAACAAACAAAATCAAAGCCAATATAGAAACAATTAGGGGTAATGAATAACCATCAGGAACCATAACTTATCATCAAAAGCAATAAAGCTATACAGTCCGCATCAAGGTCAAGTCTAAAGACCATCATTTGGTTGTTCTCATCACCCTTTCCAACCACACAATGACAGAAAAAATACAACCTGATGGATGAATCCTATTAAGCAAGTTCGTATCAAAGCTAAGCAGATAAACTCAAATTTCAGCTAAACCAATCACAAAACTTAGAAATCAATCACAACAAACTCAACATAACTCATCAACTTAACTCAATGAAAAAGAATTAAGTGATGTTTTGTAGTTGCTCAGTTAACCGCTCAGGTCGACATTATAGTCGCTGACTCATAAAGCGCAATGCTTTCAAATCATATTTTTGCTCATCACGGCAACAACAAAACAGAACAAAGATATCAAGAAAAATTCTAATCCAAAGTATTAAAATTTTGATAAAGGGTTGCTCAGCTAACCGCTCAGGTTCGACATTTTTGTCGACCGTTCATTAAGTGTAAACACTTTCGATTAAAACTATAAGATCTCATCATTGCAACCATAACTAAGTAAACAAAATTCACACAATTGCTTCAAATCTTGAAATACAGAAACACGAGATTAAAACACTAAGCAGGACTAACCTAATATTCCCTATAAGATCGAGACAGAACCCTAAAAGCTTTACATATACTACTTAAGGAGATTAGAGTTTCAAAAACCGCACACCATAGAAGAAACACGAGTGAAGGCTGTGAAGCTATAAAGCAAGAAGCCGAGTGAGATAATTAGGGTTTCTCTGTTTTTCTACAAGATGAGTTATTTATAGTGGAAGACTTTTAGGGTTTTAGCTAATGGCCTTTGAGCTACTTACTTATTGGGCTTTGTAATGGCTCAGATATTTAGTTATGGGCTTTGATTGGACTGAATTCTAATCAATTCGAATATGATTGGTAGGCATAAACAAAAATTTTAATTGAAAAATAATTTGTTACGGACCAATTTTTTTGTAATAACATTGTTATATAATGTGAAATTAATTGTATTGGTTTTTTTTATATTACAGCTAATCCATAGGTAATAAATAAAATATCAATTCATATAAACGACCATGAATTTTGTGTTATTACCCTGTTTTAAAATTTTACATCTAGTACCGATTATGCCCCGTAAAATCGCTAAGTCACCCTCTCCACTTCGATTAATAACTAATTTTCACCTATCATCGATTATTCAATTATGCATGTCTAATTTGATTATAATCTATCTAATCTGATTACTTTTCACTTAATTTTGTATATAATGATTATTTTTAAATCCAAATATAAATCAAATATATAATTTTGTTATTTAGACATTTAAATTAAGAGTTTATGATGTTTTACAATAACTAATATACAAACTTTTAATGAAAATCATAAAAATTTCTTTTGAGTTTATGTATTTAACGTAATTTTAAAAACAATACTATAGTTTTATATTTTATTTTATTATATTCCTTTAGCATAAACAGAAATATACATATATATAATACTATATATTTGTATTTTATTATTAATTTAATAAATAACTGTAAAACTAGTCTCCGATTAATTTCCGTTTAATCTCCGATTTTTTTGCTAGACGCTATGTCCATTTCGACTGCCCGACTAGCGCGTAGCAATTTCTAAAGAAGGGGTTATTATCATCACTCGAGTCTAAATCTGACATATTACAATGGAAATAACATAATAATACCATTACCTGAAAAAATATATGTTAGCTCCAAACCTTTGCATAAAATTAATCAAAATTATGTTGCTAAGTCTTTGACCGGTGGCTGCGATGCTACAGGGGAAATCTGCTTTTTGGGTAGTGTAGTTGATAGCCAGCTAAGAAATTAGTATTGGCAATTAACCATCATTGCTCAATAAAATGGTATATGTTTGCATCACAAAAATCCAAAGGCTTACGCCCAATGTGGAATAGCTTACAACTATCAAACCATAGAGTTACCAAGATGTGCCAGAATATTATTGTTTTGGACCTTTTGGTGTTTTTATATACAAACTCATAATAAATAAATAATACTTCTGGTTATGTGGAATAAGCGTGATTCTTACCCAAAGTAAAGTCACAAATTTTGTAGTCAAGTGGTAAAGCAATTAAAGATGGTTTAATAATCGTTTCATCCATCGTGATATAGTGGTCAATGCGCATCCCTGTAAAACAGACACATGTAGTTTTACTCTAAAACTCTAACTAGTTATGAGAATCAAGAAAAAAAATTGTGATAATGTAGTTTTAGACAAGATATGTAGACTATAAACTCTAATTGTTAGCATATTATTAAAAAATAATATCTCATTTTTTTTACATTTCAAAAATATTTTATTCAATAAACTTTTACATATTTTCATTTTAACTTATAAATTTTGAAAAGAAGATAGTTGACCAAGAATATGATATATTTTGAAACGCCTATGTAATAAAAAATTATATATATATAGAATAACGTCTCATTTTCTTCTTATTATGTCACATGACCATCGTGATTTACTTTTCTATATATAACGCATATCACTATTAGAAAAATATAACATGTTTTTCTTCAACAATTAAAAAGTTTTTCAAACAACTTGAATGAAGTTGTTTAGTTAGTCTTTCTCTTCCTCAAGAGTGATACTTTCACTTAAAAGGATTAATAACATCCATCACATTAGCTATATCTTCATATGTTCTAATTGTTTTCATTTGTAAAATTTCTAAGACTATCATATCATTCATAACAAACATCTTATGTACTGAATAATTTTATCATGTAACTAACACATATTGAGAATTATTTTAGATTTGTTTGGACCTTTAAATGATTGAATCCAAACTAATACATATTAAATTTTGTTCAAAAAAAAATCATAAAAATAAAATTAATGTTAAGGTTTCTATATTTTGTGTGGTATTAATTAAAACCTATTGTCATACTATCTTTATGGAAAATTGTGTGACCATTAGCAAATTTCATGAAAACGACCTAAACTTCATGATAAAAATAAGAAATGGTCGAATAGTTTCCTGTTAAAATTTATGAGATGATCAACTTCATTTCATGATCAATTTATAACTAAACTTCTTATTAAAGTTAGACTTCTAATCATTAAATAGATTTCCTTAATTTGACGAATTGATCTATCTAATTTCAAATAAATTATTTTATTTTGAATTATGCATTTTTTTATTAGTATACAAATTTTTATCGTATTTACAGAATAAAAATATCGCGACAATCACAAACCATTCAATATAGATGATAACACTAGTCCATCTATCTCAAAAATGATTTGCTTAAGTGAAATTTAGTAATCAGCAAGCATATATTTGCATAGTTTTAGCTACATTTTTTGTTTATTAGAATCTTATTTTTTTGGACCCATCATATTAATACATTTTGTTCTGACAAAAAATGAAGATATTAATACATTATGAATTTAATTTTAATATTATTTTGTATACATATTTTCTCTTTAGTGTATATTCTGTGTATCCCATATTCGACTCTCTGGAGTGGTCTCTCTCCCCCCCCCCCTCTACCCTAAAACACACTCACCCACTTCTTCTGTATAAACCTCTCTCTCTCCTCTCTTTTTCCTCCCTCTCTCTCCTGCCATGAAAATCGCAGTTCCTCAGAGACAAAACCTCCTCAGAAATCTCACATCTTTGATGACTTTTGCTTCCTTTCACTTTATTGTCCGAACGCTCTGAAAACTTTCTCTGAGACCAAAAACAAACGAATTAAAAGAGACTTATTTAATAACATAAACACAAAAAAAAAAAAACCAAAACCGAACCCCATGGCCGAGAATCTCGCTTGTGGTGAGACCAGTGAGTCATGGATCATTGACAACGACGACGATGAAACCAACTATGGCGGCAGATTCATGAATAGTCATCAACTTTTCGGTAAAGACGACAACTTTGGCGGCAACGGATCAATTCCGATGATGGGTTCTTCTTCGACTTCGTTGAGACAAGACAGAATCAGAGAGATGCTGGAGAAAGAGATTGAGTTTTGCCCTGGAGCTGATTATGTTAAGAGATTGCGTTCTGGGGATTTGGATTTGTCTTTTAGAAACCAAGCTTTGGATTGGATTTTAAAGGTTTGTGATTCTTGCTTTGATCTGTGTTTTTCTTTTTTAAGAACACTCAAATCTGATTTGGTCTCTCTTTTTGATTGATTTTTTTTAAAAGTGTCATCTTTGATCAGTTGATAGATCATTACATATTTAATGGTAATAGAGAGAGTTCTGATGTATTTATTAGAATCCACTAGTGAGATTAGTCGGATCTTCTCAATAGATTGAGTTTTATTTTTAATGACAATTCTTCTTGTCTGAAACAGGCTTGTGCTCATTACCATTTTGGACATCTGTGCATTTGTCTATCCATGAACTACTTGGATCGGTTCTTAACATCCTATGAATTGCCTGTAAGTTGTATCAATTTCTCCGGATTGGTGTTTTTTTTTTCTTCTTCTAATTTTTTCATGGAGACAACCGCTAATGATCGTTTGTGTGTGTGTGTTTTTGGATTGTGTAGAAAGACAAGGGTTGGGCTGTTCAGTTACTAGCTGTCTCTTGCTTATCATTAGCAGCCAAAATGGAAGAAACAGATGTGCCTCAAATTGTTGATTTACAGGTGCAACACACATTTTTTAGTCCTTTAATAGCTCAGTCGCGGGTGCAGTGGAACTAAATCTTGACATGTTCTTGATATGAGCAGGTGGGAGATCCCAAGTTTGTTTTTGAGGCCAAAACAATAAAAAGGATGGAGCTTTTGGTACTCAACACATTGAATTGGAGATTGCAAGCTATAACTCCATTTTCTTTTATTGATTATTTCGTCGACAAGATCAGCAATCACGTGTCAGAGAATTCGATCTATAGATCATCACGATTCATCTTGAACACCACCAAAGGTGAGTCACTTGTTGAATCCGGAAGCAAGCTATAGATAATGTTCTTTCCTTGTTTTTTTTTCAACTACATTGCTCTGTTTTAAAGGGGAAGGTTTAATAATGAGTTTTATAAAAATTGAATGCAGAAATTGAATTCTTAGACTTCAGGCCTTCTGAGATAGCAGCAGCAGCGGCAGTGTCTGTTTCCATTTCAGGAGAAACAGAATGCATTGATGACGAAAAGGCTATTATGTCTAAATTCATATATGTAAAACAGGTAAACTCATCAAATATATTCAGCTTTGGTTTGGTTGTAATGACTTGATTGTTGCAAGAACGCACATTTCATTAGAATTTGATCAATGGATCATTGTCCTTGTTAGCAGGAGAGAGTGAAGAAATGTTTGAATCTGATGAAAAGTCTCACGGGAGAGAATGTGTCGGGAAAGAGTTTATCGCAGGAGGAGCAGCCGGGATTAGAGGCAAGAGTGGTGCCGCATAGTCCAATTGGAGTGTTGGAAGCAACATGTTTGAGCTATAAGAGTGAAGAGAGAACAGTTGAGTCATGTACAAATTCCTCACAGAGTAGTCCAGACAACAATAATAATAGCAACAACAACAACAACAAGAGGAGGAGAAAACAATGAGAGAGAATAAAAAAAAGAGTCATCATATACATTGCTTTTTCCAACTCCAATCCATAAGAGTCATGACATTTGAGGTTCCTTTTATTTTTGGTTTATTCCTTCTTCTTTTTTTTTTTTTACATAAAAATTTCTCTTTAATTTCTCATTTTCAATCAGAAAAATTGGATTGAAAATGAGAGTTTTTTTTGTGAGAGAGAGAAAAAAAATAAGAAAAAAAAGTAAGAGAGAGAGCTCTTTTCAAGGCGGCAAAATTAATAAGTCATTATTGATGATGATGAGAGACATCCCTATGTTCATGTTCTTGCTCCAAGGGACTTTTTTTTGTTGTTGTTGCTACATAATGTAAGAGATATAATATATAAGAAAAAGAAATAGAATGAGAATCAAATTTTATGTTTTGTTTTTGTGTATTCTTCAAAGGTCTAAATGTAGATTTTCATTAGTATAAAATCTTATCTGGTCGCAATATAATATTTATTCATAATAGTATACTGATAAAGTACAGTAAACAAATTAAATCAAAGTATGTAATGTTTTATTTTTTACATATGTTAAAATCTAAAAATTTATATATAAAAAAAATTGCAATAGAGTTAAAAAAAAGTTGTATTAAGAAACAAAAATCTAAAAACAATGTTATTCATGAAAACTTAAATACAGATATACTAGGTACTAACCCGCCGAGAACCGCGGGCTGAACATTATTTTAATAAAAATTTGTAATAATTTATTTTATTATTATGTTATTTATAATAGTTTGTTATTAAAAACTGGGTTTGTTTATATTATAATTTTTATATTTTAAAAAATATTTATCAAAAACCTGTCAATAAAACATTTGTATGTATGAATAAAATTGTTTAAACCTTTCTCAACTAAACACAATCCTTACTAACATGTAAAAAAGAGCAACTAAATATAGTTAGTAAAAGTTCTAAAAAGTCTCTTTGAAAACAACATTCATTGTTTTTTTCTGTGGCTTCCTATTCTTGTCTGTAATAATTTTAACCTGTGTTGAAAATTTTTTTGATAAAATTTGTGGCTGTATATTTTATTTGATTTGGTTTTTAATAGATTTTGTAGCTGTAAAATTTGTAGCTATATATTTTATTCGATTTGATTCTAATAGCTTTTTTTTTACTTTTCTACAATTTATTTTATTTGATGTGTCCCCAATTTTTATTTATAATTAATTTTATTTATTTAATTAATTAGTTAATCTTAATTAAGTTTTTTTAATGGTAATTGAATGTATTTTTTATACATTTAAAGGTTAGTTTCATATTTGTACTTCTCAATTAATATAGTAGGATAAAATTTGTAGTTGTAGATTTTATTTAATTAGATTTTTAAAATCTTAGATATTAATTTTTTTAATACGAATTAGTTTTGATTTTAATAGATTTTTTTTTTACTTTTTTACAATTTATTTTATTTAATATATCCCAAATTTTTCATTTTTAATTAATTATATTTATTTAAATAATTTATTAATTTAAATTAAGTTTTTATAATGGCAATTGAATGTAATTTTTTATACATTTAAGGTTAGTTTCATATTTGTACTTCTCAATTAATATAGTAGGATGCATATATTCAATATCACTAACTAAATGGTAGTGACTAAAACTTAAAAATTTAATTACAAATATCATTTGAGAATAAAAAATGAAAAAATGACAAACTGAACAAACTCACGAGAGATAAGTGGTTAAAGATTTATCTTGTGGTTAGGAGACTATGGTTCCAATATTTTAACAATGATTTGAAATTACATATTAGCGTTTTTATAAAAATAATAAACGGATTTTCATAAGTTTTTAATTAAGAAAACTAGTCTATATTTTAATTAATGTAAAAGTGACTAAGCTAAAATAAACAAATTTCTTGAGTTTTCATTTAAATTACTAAAATGTCAGGGTTTGAAGAAAATTGATTAATGTTACCAATTAAAAACAAGAAAATGACATAATTTTGGTTTTTTGAAAGAGAGAATTGCATGTTTTTGGGGATTGGAGAAGAGAAAACCATAATGGGCCCTGAAAAGAGGTTTTACTGGGCCCACCAAAATTTGTTTTGACTATGCGACCGGTCAACATCTCTGCTGCTGCTGCTCTCTCTCTCTCTCCTCGTGTCTGAGAAAGATAATAATAAAATCTCTGTGCATAAGAAACCTTGGGAATCTACTGCCTTCTCTTCCAATTATTTTATGCTATATATAATATCGATCATTATTTTATATTTATGATATACTCCCTTCGTTTCAAAATATAAGATGTTTTGGAGAAGTTTGTTGTTTCATAATATAAGATGCTTTCAAATTTCAATGCAACTTTTAGATTAGTTTAGTATTTTATATTATGCAGTATTGTTTCTGATTGGTTGAACTTATTAAAAGTAAAGATTTCTTAATCTGCGTGTTTTGCTTAAAACATCCTATATTTTGAAAACGGAGGGAGTATTCTTTTGCAGTTAAGTATTAGTATTAAAATAATCAAAAATAGTTTAACGTGATAGTGATCATCACCCATTACAACAACAACACAGTCCAAAGTACTAAAGGACATACATATATATGTGTGTACAAGTAGATTGTTTTATAACTTTTAAATAAGCAACTAACATACCGACATTTTTTATTTAATTAGTGTGATTGGCTTTATTTTCAAACGGATGAGTTTTCGTCGTTTTGATTTTGCAAAGTTTAAGTGTAGCAAAAAACACTTTTAACAAAATGAGTTTTAATTTTTAAAGACTTTTGAAACGAAATAAGTAGAATCAGATTTACTTAGATAGTATAGTATTAACAACTTGAATCTTATATCGAGATGGGTGTAAAACGAGATGAGCATCTTCTTGGGGATTTCAAAGCATATGATCATTTTGAAATATGCATGTTTGTGTGTAAAATTTTATTTCTTCACTTAGTTCTATTATGACATAATTATTCAGAATATACACTAGTATAAAAAAAAAGAGTGTTTTCATACTCTCGAGGGGTTGTCATAATAGCTGTGAAACAACATTTGTGTGAACTCTCTATTTTATGATCTAACTAAAATGAGTACTTAATTAATCATAATAATATATAGTTATTACGAAATGTGGGAATTTTGATAAAGAAAAAAATTGCCATAATAGTATTTTTTTTAAAATCCCATAATACTTAGGCTTTTTCTCATATTTTATGTTCTTGTTATGAAGTTATTTCTCATACAATGTTAAAATCACTATTACAATAAGTTGTTAATTGATACTTGGTTTTGCATGGTTTCGATAATTTCTAGTGAAAATAATTTATGAGCTAAAACTTTAGTGTATGTCAGTTTTTATGTTGCAATGGTTGATTAAAAAAATAAGTGTCATCAAACAACATCTAATTAATAACAATAATGAAATGATATAATGCCCATTTCGTTCATAACAGTCTACATGTTGAGACATAAAAAACATAATCATCAATTGGTTTTTATTTATTTTTGATAAAATTTTCATCACTATGTTGGTTTGTAAATTACTAAATATCAGTGAGAGTTATAATTTATAGAAGTATTATTTATAAAAAGAAATAAAATAAAGACGAACAAATTGGATCAACCAAACTAGTTGGTTGATTTAAATTTCCACCAAAAATAGTGCATAAGATTCTCTTCCCAATACAGGATTGTGTTCTCCAGGCTATGATAGGCGACAGCATGTTTATATCGTGGTTTCGTGGTTCAATATATATGGATGTGAAACATTATCTTTACATTAACTTTGGTTATAAATTGGATGGTACGAATTCTTCCACTGCATTGCATAGTGGTCTGTCTATTAATAAGTTGATATAAATTAACATACATCTACCAATTCGTAACATGTATTAATATGTATATATACTTGATTCTATGTATATGTATTATGTAAAACCATACATCTAAATATGTTTTTTTTTTCTTAAGAGCGAGAAGATAAATGATATTTTACCCATGCAAGTAAAAGGAGAAGCATCAAGCAGTACGTAAGTGGTTATTATTTTTTGAACAAAAAGTAAATACCTTTTTTTCTTTGGGAAAAATGTCATAAAAATCCCCAACTTTTAAATTTGGGATGTTTTAATCACCAATTTTCAGGATGCCATTTTAATCACAAACTTTCTGTTGACTTGAACATAAAATAGTAAAGTTTTGTTGACTACGCCGTTTTAGGCATGACGTTTATTAAATCCCTAACCCTAGAAAAAACCCCAAATTCTTTCTATAATACCAATATGTCTTATGCAATCTCTCTGTTCCGATGAGTTTAAGTTCAAGTTTTGACACATCTGGTTGTGTCGGTGAGTGTGGTGTGCCATCGATGTGTAAAGAGCATTTGGGATTTCTTTCAAAGGTTATGGATTTGTGAAATTGGAATTGATTTGGAAATTTAGTTTTTTCAATTTAGTAAAAGATGTTGTTTTTAGTGTCAAAAACATGGTCGTTTATGCAAAACGGTAGCAGATAACATATAATTTTACTCTGTTTTTGAGATCTTTAACAGAGAATAAACGACGTGCCTAAAACAGCTTGGTCAACAAAAAATTGCTATTTTATGACCAAGTCAAAAAAAAGTTTGTGATTAAAATGACATCTTGAAAGTTGGTGATTAAAACATCCCAAATTTGAAAGTTGGGGATTTTTATGACATTTTTCCCTTTTTTCTTTTGACAATAAGAGATTTTGAGATTTGCAAATTTGCAACTACCAATAGTGTTTCTAAATTTAGCCACGAGGGATTAGTAGATCAATATTCCCTTCTTTAAGCTGTTCCACATATATTAAAAACAATTTTATAATATTATTTTTACCTTTCATAGTTTCATTAATACACAATATTTACTTATTGGTTAATACATTATAAAAATAGAAATAAAACAGAAAATTCAAAATTGTAACAAATATTTTATATAATCCTGGAAAAGTCACTTAAAGTGTAAGTAACTTATATATTTTATTCTTGAATATATAATAATTATTTCTAAACTTATTTAACCAGTGGCCAAAAACTAACAGCGGTATACTGATATAAGATTTCAAGCAATTACTACTACTAAAAATTTTCAATTATATTATAGTAAAGTTAATAAAGAGCTCATGAGTACCAAATATATATGGATATTATTATAACATAGAATTTCAAATCAAATTATAGCACAATAATTGTTTTTTTGGGTTAACGGAATCGAATCTAGTTTGACATCGTGATTTTCAGACACAACTTTAACTTTAGTGTTCGGAATAATTATACATTTCGGTAATATCTATAAAAACTTTATTCCAATATTATAAGCCCGACTGTATGTGTAAGTTGTTGAATGCGGCATGCCTGTTCCTTTTCTCACTACTAACTATTTCCTTATTTGCAATTTTTGTTTAATATTCTCAAAACAATAAGACACTGTGTACTGTGTACTTTGTCTTATCATTTATCTAATAGTGAATTTTCGTCAGCTTATATTATGGAAATGGAATCCTTGATAACTTATAATTCTTTGATCTTTATTTTGAAAAATACAAGATAAGATATAAAACTACACGTCTAAGCCATACGGTATTTATTTTATTTCAAGTTTAAGGATTACAAAGGAACTTACCATTAGTTTAGATTAGATCTCTAGTTAATGTAAACAGGAAGGATTTTGGTTCTCGCGAAACATTAATTACACACGTAACGGTAATTAGATTACTAGTATAATTTTATTCTTATTATAATGTAAATTGTAATGTAATCTAATCTCATCAACTTTTTGATCAACCACACTTGCGGATTTAAGATTCTCTAAACTGTATAATGATTTAAAATTATTCTTTAACTTTAAATTATGCCTTAGTTCAAAAAAAAAAAAAAAAAAACTTTAAATTATGCCAAACAAGAAAAGCTCAAACGAGAAAAAGTAAAATGGGAGGAAAAAGTGTAAAAGAAAAGAACAAGGGTCAAAATCTAAAAAGTGAAAAGTGTGGGAACCTTTCGAATTTACTGCTAACTTCACAGATTTTCATCTTTCTCTTTTTTTACTCTTTAGCCCTCACTTTCTTGCTTCTCAGTTAATACTTATTCTTTTTTGTTAGGATGTTAAATTTAGTACTCAGCAAAAATAATTATTTACATCAGGTGAAACGACTTTGAATTTTTATGAAAAGAGAAAACTGAGCGTAAAATTATATTCAGAAATGGAGATTTCAATATATCTTCTGGGGACAAGAAAACTGTATGAAATTTCAATCTTTAAAATCTTATATATCAACATCTTGACTTGAGTAGTAAATTAAAAGATTTTAACTTACATAAATTATGTAAAATCATCATTGTCTCTATGTTACATCAGGGTGCTAGCATTCGCATTCAAACTCTATCCTTTTTTTTTTTTTTTCAATGAAGATTCTAATTCAAAAGGAAAAACAAAGAACAAAAAAACAAAGGGACCAATTACTTAAAAACAGGTTAAAATTGAAAGATCATAGAAGTTAAGGACCACAATACATTAGTACAATTTGTTCTTTAGTTTTCATCTGAAGTGAAAGAGAAGTGAACAAATAGATTCAGGAGAGAAAGTTGAAGGAGACAAAGAACAAGTAAAAAAGAAAACAAAAGCTGGTCCAAAAAGTAACTCTACAAGTTTGGTAAATGATAAAATTAAATTATTATTAAACCAATGCTCTTAACTAACTTCACTGTTTCAACATCTTTCCTACCAAAAAAAGTAAATAAATAATATGATTTGTTACATCATAACAAGGGACCAAGAAGAATACTGTATATATACATTTCGAGGCTTATTTTTTTTTTATCAGTTCGTTTCGTGATTGAATAAGAATTTTATTCAGATGAAATCAGGTTGACCCGTTGAAGTCAAGCAACGATGCCACATTCGACTGTTGGGATCGACTGATTTCGGATATGCAATTACCTCAGGGATTGGCAAATAAGCGTAGTGAGTGTTGATTATGCCTACCGTGATTCCGCTGTATCCAGCAAATGCACCATGAACCTGTTTTTATACAAAACAACAAGCTTAACAACTTCAATGAACTTAACATATTGGAACCTTTTTTAGTTTCTATATTAAGAGAGTGACTTACAGCGTTTTGTCCAAGAACGGTGCAGAGGATACCATCTGAGGCATTTGCACGGACAGCGCGAATCATGTATGTTGGATCAATGTACTTCACATCTATTGGAATACTTGATTCTTTGAAATACTTCTTTGTCTATTATTAACCAAAAAAAAGAAGAAAAAGATAGAGTTTAAAATTTTTACCAAGGGAGTAAGATTTAACTCTACACATCATTGAAATTGAATCTAAGACATAAACTCATAATGAGATATATCAACCAATCTTTGCTTTATATCTAACCTCTTGTTGAATGTACACACCGAAATCACCGAGTACTGTGTTTCCAGATGCATCTTTGGCATTAGTTTTCTCAAGGAAATTCTAAAACAAAATGCCAATAAACGTAAGCAGAAAAATATATAACTTGTGGAATGAAAACTCAATTGGATTATAAAAAAAGAACACTCCTTAAGTGCGAGTGTATGATCATAGTTACCTGTCCAGCTCCTTCTGCTACACATATCACAGCAGAGCCTTTTGTTTCAATAAGGTACTTCAAATGCTTCAGTACACCATTAGGCCCATGAAGATTGAAGGGAACCTTGAATAAAGGAAATGCATAGGATCTCTTAGAGCAAGCTCATCAATCATGTTTTTTGAAAATTGACAATAATAACAAAAGTTAAGAAGTACCTCAGGAATCAAACAGATGTCAACTTGTCCACTTGCTAAAGAGGCTTGCATTGCAATGAAACCACTGTTACGACCCATCAGTTTTACAACGCCAATGCCATGATAAGCACTATGTGCCTAATATACAAAGACCATATTGGAAAAAACGATGAATCTCAATGCTTTAAGTACTTAAAGCAAAGAGACATGATAGTGGTGAATATCTTAAATACGAGTACATGAAAGTGTTACCTCAATGTAGGCAGAGTTTATTGCTCGTTGTGCTTCTTCAACAGCAGTATCAAACCCAAAAGTTTTATCCATATGTAAAATATCATTGTCAATGGTTTTTGGAACACCAACTACAGCTACTTTCATCTTTCTTTTGCGGCACTAGAATTAAAAGCAATAGAGAATGGTAAATCATAATGGACAAACTATTTGGTAAAAAATGAAGACACTATACTCTAACTCACTAAGGAGGAGAAAAAGCAAAACTATCTTCACAAGAACAACACTTAATTAACATCAAGTGTTAGGGTAACAAACCTCATTGTGTATAGCGTTGGCGCCAGCATGAGTTCCATTTCCACCCAGCACGAAAAGCATGTTGATTCCTCTCTCCTAAGTAAAAGTCAGAATTCAGAATCTTTTGTACTAAGAAAGTTTGAAAAGCCACCAAATAATAAGAATACCTCCAAGCTGTCAACAATTTCACTAACACTCGGCCCTCCACGTGAAACTCCAAGCAAGCTTCCTCCAGATAGATGAATATTCTGAACCACTTTCCTTGATAACTAAAAATCAAGAGCAAATGAGAAAAAAGAGTAACAAGTGTGTTTTGTTGTTTGAAGAAGACAAATCAAAACTATACCGGCATTTCAGTTAGATCTTTATCAGAGAAACCTCGATAACCAAAAGGGATCCCCACAATGTTCTTAACACCATAAATCTCAAGAGTGATGACAATCTGCAATGTATATATCCAAACAACAACTTTAGTATGGTGACTTCACACAGACACACATAGACACTGTCTCTATAATGCCAAGGTTCAAAGACACAAAAACTCACATGTCTAATGACATCATTGAGACCAGGACAAAGCCCACCACAAGTGATAATAGCAGCTTTCACTTCTTCCGGTTTAAAGTAAATCTTCTCCCTCGGCCCAGCTCGGTGAATCCTAATGAATGATCCCATCACACAATTTACAACCACAACGAGAGAAAAAAAAAAAGAACCACAAATCCAAACTCTAAAATTGTTTACCATTGCTCAACCCAAGAACAGTCAGGATCAATACACTCTGCTCCAGCAGAAGTAGGTGAAGAGTAACTAATAACCTATAAAATTCCCAAATCACAAAAAAAAAAAAAAAATCAATCTCACTCTAATTTCACTAAACAAAAAACACAGAGAGAAACTAAAAAGAGAACCTTGAGAAGAACTCTATCATTGTTATTAATGTATCCATGCCACTCTTCATCAGAAGGGTAACCACCTACGAAATCTTCCGTCGGAGACCTAACAACCAAAACAAAAATAAAAATCAAAACTTTCGAATTTGAGATTTTCCAAAAACCCTCGAAGAATCTCTAAAACGTGAAGCTAACCTCATCTTGAGACAAAACGTGGAACGAATAGCTTCGGCATCTGGCAAGACATCAGTGATGTGAGGGATACTGAATCGTTGCTCGAAATCTCTCTCGTACTTTGATTTCCAGTCCGGATCGCTGAGATCGATCGAGGTTTTGGTGTTTTGAACCGTCGAAGCTCGAACCAACGAGGTATGAGAGATTCGAGGCGAGGTATTCGCCGGAGATCTAGTTTTCCGGAGGATTAGAGAGGTGAGTCCATGAGAAGGAACGTGAGAATTGGTCTTGTAAGGAACGGAGATCCCGGGGGGAGGAGTCATCGCCTGAGAAAGAGCCTCCATGGCTGAAGAAAGATTCCGATCAGATCTTTTGTTTCTCTCTGCTTAGTTTTCTCAGTCAACTTCTTTTTATTTTGGAGGGAGATTTTTACAAAAAAAAAAAAAAAAAAAAAAAAAAAAAAAAAAAACACAACACAACAGTGTTGTTTAGATCTCTTTGACTCTTTGAGTTAACGAAGAAGTACGAAACAAAGTCTTAACTAAATTTTGTCTGCAATTTTTTTTCATGCCCTTTAAATCAAAAATATAATATCAGAATCTTATTTGTTGATTTGTTTCCATTATAACTTCTCTTTTTAATTTAGTCATTTTTCCGAATATATTGTGCAATTAAATTTCGAATTTTAGTTGGGAATAAACCCTAATCTGATGCCCTTGTAACTGAGTTTTTGAATCTGATTCGACGATAAGAACAAATCAAAATTTTGATTTTGATTCTAAAATTGTTTGAAGAAAGTCAAAAACGAGTCGGATATTTGACTTTTATGACATCATTATCACTTTTTTCTCAACTTTGTGGTTAGCTAAAAATTAAACCTCAACAGTACAGCCCTTTCTATTTTAATCTATTTTAATTTTTAGCTGATAAATGTTGGTTTTAACGAAATCATCCCACTACTCATTTTTTCACATGTACCCGCAGTAGCATTCAAATAATGCACAAAAAATAAAAGAGATGTTGGTGTTAGGTTTCGACGAATTAAAAGCCTAAAGAAAAACTTGTTAAGGAGTGGATGCCAAACCAATAAACTAGCCCAACGTGGATCCAAGAATTCGACTAAGAGGCCGAGTCAAACCAAGGATGAAGTCGGGAGGTCATTGGCAAGATCGTAGGCGAGATTGGAAGAGGAGATTCAGGAAAAGTTGGAGTTCGTTTAGTTTAAATATTCGAAGTTTGTAAAGAGAAAAAGCACAGTAATCCAAACTACGAAAAAGAGATAAGATCAATACAAATCCAGTTCGTCATTCTTCTTTGTTTTTATCGATTTAAAGTCTGCCCAAATCATATTTCTTATTCAAATCTATTTAATTGTTGTTTCTCATATCAACAAAAGGATCATATTATCATTAAAAAAACCTAATGGAGAGATAGTTGGAAAGGTGACAAAACTCGGTTTTTGGAGGAGAAGCTATTTGCTTAGCTTTAGATATTTTACAAAATGGTCCCACAATTTTTGTTATCTAAAAATATTTGATTCATAACTTTTAATATTTATGAGTTTAACTCAAACCTTAAGATATTTACGAATTTGCCCCACAACTTTAAATAAGTAGGAACTCGTAACTAATTTTCCCACAAGTTTATTTATTTATAAATTTGCCACATAACATATGATATTTACATTGTAACCCACCACTTTCAGTATTTACAAATTTCCCCAAAACGTTTGGCATTTACGAGTCTGCCTCATACCTTTTAATATTTACAAATTTTCCCATGATTGATATTTATGAATTTTCCTCTTGACGTTTGGTATTTATGCTTGTGCCCATAAACTTTCTATATTTACGAATTTTCTCCATAACGTTGGTATTTACGATTTAACCCCATAACTTCCAGCATTTATAAATTGTTCCCATAACGTTTAGTATTTACGACTTTGCTCCATAATTGTTTAATATTTCACTTTGTACATACTATTTGAACAATTTGCATGTAAGTGAAAATAAAACAAAACTACATTGGGCTTTAATAAGATAACACTAAAAGTTAAGATTAGACACTAGACCACATCCACGAAAAGCTACAAAGAGAGGCCTACCAAAGTACCAAGGCCTCATCCAAACTGCTTCTACAAATCAAGTTATTTAATTTTCCTTTTGGCAATTAAAAAAAATATTATGTAGGTCAAAGCTGGCAGGAAAGAAAAAAAAAGAAAAAAGAAAAGCTGGCAGGAAAAAGAATGGTTCCAAATTAGATGAAGATGTACAATGCATAGAGGTCAAAGGCTCAAAGCAAAAGTCTAACAATTTTTTTTATTAACAAATGATATCAAATAATTGGTAGGTAGGAGTGTAGAACTCTTATTGAAAATGATAATCAAGGATATATTTACACCGTGATAATGAATAGATAGCTGTAGAATATATGCAAATGCGCGTTGCTTGACTGTTTCATTGCTAAGTTTTTTTTCTTTTCTTTTTTTCTTTTTTGTTAAAGACAACCAAGTTTATCTGTCACTAAGAATATATTGCAACTAAAATATACAGTATTTTTTATATAATTTATTAACTAAATTACCAAAATATTTGACAGCTTTTTGCCAGCATCCACTTGTATTATATACAGAATACAGTCTAGACAACATATGATAACGAATTATTTAAAATTAAGTTTTTTCAACTGAAACGATTATAATACTCACTTTTAACAGTTGAAAACTTGTATACGAAAACAATTACACTTTTTTTTTTTTGGGATAACATAGATTTAATATCTACTAGTAACGCGTCATGTTCAGTGAAACCATATTTAGTCAAAATCGTGTTAATAATTAAGCTGGCATTGTAACGCGGTTAATAATCAAATGATACTTAAGAACCTATCTTAACACGACACGTGTTCCTGTAAACGGATCTAAGGAAAAACATTGCTAAGAAAACACACGTGTCAGAGCTCAGTGCATCCGTTTGGTGTTCCTCAACGTAGATGATTCTTCAAGGAAACTTCAAAAACTCAAACACGTCAAGTTAAAAAAAAAAAAGAAGACGGCAATTATTTTTAAAAACCGCCAATGTCAAGCTAAGCCATGTTGGTATTTATGAATGTGGTACGCATGATTAGTGTTACATCACAATAATTAAATTAACCCAACCATCGGGTATATATAGAAGTCTCTTCCTCTCATTGTTCCACACCATCAACAAAGACAAATACAAGAAGAAGAGTTTAAACATCAAACAGAGAGTTTCAAGTTTCAGACAAAGAGTCTAAAGATGAATTCTAGGGCAATGCAAGCTTTGATCTTTCTTGGTCTCTTGGCCACTTCATGTCTCGCTCAAGCTCCGGCTCCAGCACCAACCACCGTTACTACTCCTCCACCCACGGCTCTTCCTCCGATGACTGCTGAAACACCTTCGCCAGTTGCTTCACCTCCAGTTCCAGTTAACGAGCCAACTTCAGCTCCAACCGTCGCTCCAACCACTTCTCCAACAACATCTCCCGTTGCTTCTCCACCTCAGACCGATGCCCCTGCTCCTGGTCCCTCTGGATTATCTCCGAGTTCATCCCCAGCTCCAGGACCAGACGGTGCCGCTGATGCGCCAAGTGCCGCGTGGGCTAACAAAGCTTTCCTTGTGGGAACAGCTGTTGCCGGAGCTTTATACGCTGTCGTTTTGGCTTAGAGAGCTTTTTGATGAGTTTGGTGGATCTCGATCCTCTGCTTTCTATCACTGTTTTATTGTAATCACGTCTTCTCTCGTTCATATATTTTTGTTCTTTTTTTTTTTTTTTTTACCATTGTTATTCTTTTGACGTGTATAATTTGGTTGGGGGCTGAGATGAACATAGTGACGATATGATGTAATTCTATTTTTATAAATTAAAATAATTCTTTTAAATTCACGTTCTTTGTTTTATGTTTTGATCATGTAAAAAAACATTAAGAGCTTAGATGGATCGTTGTAAGCAAGCCGGCCCTTCCATGTAAAACATGTCCAAGATTCGATCGATCCTTTCCATGTAATCCTAATTAGAAAATTGGGTCTTCGTTGGAAAATACGAGAATTGCAGAGATTTTGGGTCGGGTCGATTGACATATTTATATTTGTGCAAGGTTAACCAAACATATGCTTCAAGCGGTTAATTTTGAGGTGCAATTATATGTCTTTACGTGAAAAGTAAAAGAAAAAAAAAAAAGTCAAACTCATTCATTTCACTTATGATACGAAATACGAAATTCAAAGTTATAGGTATATATGATATCTTCCCGAGCTAGTCAACCATAATCTTGGGCTTCTAGATGCTAGGCTTTTTACTGGTAAGATATTTTTTCCTTCAATACATAGGCAAACAAAGAGTTTGTATTGCGATTTACATGACATAAGGCCCATAACTATTCGACTAGCATATACTAATAGTTAAAACTCTATTAAAAAGAACTGAAATCAAGGGCCGGCCGTCCTCCTTTGGAAATGCACAATTTGTCTCAATGCATCCTCTTAGAATTAGTGTCATTTACTCAAGCTTTAGACAAAGACATGCCTAGCTTAGCTAGTGTTCAATTGTGGATGGCAATTTTATCATATTTGTGGTATTTTTGTGATTCGATTTCTATTCGTCAACCAACATAAGCTCATTAGGAATAAGTGAATAACGATGGTTATTCACTTAGTGGGCTTCAAAAGGAGGACTCTCGCATTTTTTGGATTTTAAGTTTTTTTATTAAACATTTGAATCGCAATAATGAAAAGGCGACACACATCTCAGTTCTATATCTCTCTATATCAACGTCCACACCACACCGTAAAATAATAAAGAAAATATAAAAAGCTTCTCTATTGTAACTTACTTTTAGTCACATTCCCTAAATTTTACAGATTTAGGAAAATTTCATAAATATTTAGGATTTTTTTTTTTTTTTTTTTGTGAAAAATCTATTTTATATTTTACTGCTACATTTGAGAATCTTTTTTTCATTCATATTATATTTTTATGAGATTTTTTTGTTTGATATCATTTTATTTAATTAAATTATCTACATGACATGGTAAACGAGAAAATAACTTAATAAGTATACAGCCGCCACAAAAGATTGTTAACTTTAAAGCCCACATGAATTATTTACGTTGCATAGATTTTGTAAGTTAGGATGTCATGAAGGTTGTACAAGCTCCTTGATCGAAGTTTCCTCAAATATGAACCATGTAGAGTATTCGGGATGTATATTATTAGTTTGAAAGGGAATATAATTGTAACAAAAGCCTTGATGATTGAATGAGTAAAAAGGCAAGGAACAAGAACAGCTAAGTTTGCCCATGGAATGACCGACCAAAAGTTCAGACAATGGGATGTCACACTTCCATATTTCCTCTCTCTATCCTTCTTAGGAATCATAGAAGAAAAAAAACAACTAATGAAACCAAAATTAAAGAACGATATATATATATATATATATATTGTGAATTATTTTATATATATATATATATTGTGAACGATATATATATATATATTGTGAATTATTTTTTACCCTAGCAAACCGTTGATGATATATAATAAACTTTCAAAAAAAAAAAAAAAATCAAAGATTCTAGTAGTCCTATGTATTCGTGAGTCAATGTAGGGTTATAGATCTATTATCAAGCATATAAAAAAAATAAGGGATCGAGTTGGTTGTAGGCTTTGATTGGCCAAACATAGCAAAAATGTACTAGAATTTTAAACTTTTGAGAGAGTAGGAGTTTGTTATGGAAATGCAAACTCGAGTTTTCTATAATTTCACATCAATCTATAATCTCGAGTTTTCTATAGATTGATGTGAAATATTAGTTTGTGTTTTTGCGATTTAGTGTTATGACAATATGACATTACGATATTTTCAATAGTGGTTGATCATTATAGATATTTTAAATGGCAAGAATATCTAACTCTTCCATAGAAATTAGTATGGGCTTCAGTCAAAAACTTCTTATCATAGAAATTATATATATATATATATATATGAAGTAGAGTTGAATTTGGTGCTTCATGAGAAATTCTTCGATTTGTATTACTACTATAGACCGTAGTTTCCCTTCTGGTGAATTGTTAAGATATTTCTAAAATGCTAGCTAAATCAATATCATTATTACACGAAACTAAAAGGTGACATATCTAATTTATAATAAAAGGGTTTTGAATATGCCTAACATGGAGCACATACATATATGCAAGTAGAACAAACTAAAAGTGGAGGGAAAATGCCAAAAAGACATGAGTGGAGAAACCAGGCTAGCCTTAGACACCATAATAAACTAGTTTTTCTTTTCATTAGATTTGGACCCAAATGCACTTTTTTCGGTTGTTGTTGTAAATTTTAATATATAAACTAAAGCTCTTTTTCTTTTTATTTCGAAAAAGATTTATAAAAGCTCATTTCTTGCTTTTCTTCTTTAGTTTTTGTTAATTTACTGATTTTATAAGAGAAACGAAGAGGGCCAAAAGAAAAATAAAAAAATATCTAGGGCCATAGTTCATGCTTGGTTTTGTTTCTTCTCTCTTCTTTTTGTTTTAGAATCAACAAACTTCATAATTGATGACCCTAAAGTAATTGAAATTGGAAAAGCCAAGAGGTGTTTGATAATATATAAATATTCTTTTTTTAGTTAAAATGGAATCTTTATATATGTTGAGAACAAAGATTATAGTGAAATCACATGCACGAGCTGTATAACGAGGAATCTCGTAATCGAGAGAATGAAGAATATTTTTAGAAATTGTATGTGAAGTGTTTAAGTGCTCAATGTTAATATTTCCAATATATACAATAAGATTTAATTAAAACTCAGGTTTGGAGTCTAAATGGAAGTGGTAGAGATCTAATGGCCTAATCATTCATGCAATTATACAACTCTTTCTGTCGTACGGATCATATAATATACGACATATTATGTGTTTTATTTCATTATTATATATATGCAAAGCTTGTTTTCTTTAAATGATTTTTAGCAGGTAAAAAGGCAAAAAGCGGGAATGTTGTATTATTATTAGAGAATAATTTCATCCAATCTGTATTTTTTTTGGATTACTCAATTTGTTCTCTTTTCTATTTTTAATAATAAAATTATAATCCAACGTCACCCGTAGTTCGATACATGTGGTCGAAATATGCATTTTATCATAATAATAGTTTAGTAGTCATACGTGTGTGTATACAGTTCTACGGATAATTACCATTATTTCACTCTGAAGTCTGAATTAACTCTATCATAAAGTTACTTTACTATTGAACGGTCTAATACTAAGTCTACAAACATTAAAAGCATACTATTGAACTGTCTTGTTAAATCCATTAATGGGCAATCGTCTGTGAACACAGAAACACTATCTAAACACTATGTAGACAGTAGACTGTGGTGTTTTCCACTCATCTGACTCCAATCGTTTCATAACAGTTTTAATCGTTTCAAAGTTCAAACCAAAACCTTCTTTTTTTCCTTTTATGGTGGTGGCAAGTAACAGTACCATGAATACATTTATTACAATTTTTTATAACTCTAAAATCGCTATTTCCAACTCCTAAATGAGCAACTCCAAACTGATCATTTATGCTTGTTCTATTTCAAATAAAAAAAATAGCGAAATAGGTCAGAGATGTTCTTAAAACTTGCAAATTCTCACACTCAAAACTGCATAAATCGTTTGATAACCTTAAAACTTGCAAATTCTCACACTCAAAACTGCATCTCGCCTACGTTTAAATGAGTTAGAACCCTAAATATAAAAGTTCCATTTCCTACATTCTACTGATTTGATATCACTTTTTATGTTGAGCATATTGAAGATCTATCATGAGCATAATTGCCATAACTTTTATAACAAAAATGATGGGACTTGATCAATTTGGATTTTAATTCACCATAACTTTTATAACCAAAGTAAGTCTTGGTCTTATATACTTGATCAAGTCCCATCATTTTTGTTATAAAAGTTATGGCAATGTTAATACTTAATAATGGTGAAAAGTCCATCATGAACGCAATTTATACTAAGAAGAATTACCTCTTTCATCTTTGTATAGTTGATACTACTCCAGTACTCCTCCTAGAAAGTGAATAATTATACGAGTGAAAACAAATCCTGCAAAAAGATGTCAAACAATTATTCAAGGTCAGAGAAACCCCAATTATTTAACATATAAGGTTTTCATATGCTTTATTGCAATAATAAGAATACAAAATACTAAATAGTAGTTCCACCTATTCCGAAAGAATCTTTTAGGGTGAGTGACAAAAACCCAACACGAATCATACTTTACAAATCAGAGCTCATAAATTGCCTCTCATTACCCAAACATAAAACCAAAATCGAATTTTTAAAACAATTATATAGTAATATACTAAATAAAGGTACTCGTACGTAAACCCCTTCTCTGTCTCCCTATTTAAACCCTTTAACACTTCAACACCAAATCCTCAAGCTTCTTCTTCTTCTTCTTCTTCTTCTTCTTCTTCTTCTTCTTCTTCTTCTTCTTCTTCTTCTTCTTCTTCTTCTTCTTCTTCTTAGTTCTTCTTTTTTTTTTGCTTCATCAAAAGCATTTACAATGTCAACGGCCAAAGTCAGAGCTCCAATGGAGTTTCAATCGACGGTGGTTACCACCGTAGACTGCCAGAAACAAGTTCGTTCATGGCGTCTCCTCCGCTCATTCATTCAGCTTCTCATCCCAACTTGCAACTGCACATTAGTCCAAGAACTTGAACAAGAAAACCCTAGCTTGAGAGGCAAGAAACTCTACAACGACATCAAGTCACGCACGTCCTCTTTTCGTTCCTCCTCTTCCCTGTCTTCTTCCACAGTCACAGGAACAATCTTTGGATACCGTAAAGGAAAAATCAACTTCTGTATCCAAACACCAAGAAAATCGACAAGCCTCGATCTTCTTCTCGAGCTAGCCGTTCCAACCACGGTTTTAGCTCGAGAGATGAGAGGAGGAGCGTTGCGTATAGTGTTAGAACGCAACAACGAAGAAGACTCGCCATTTTGGAATATGTATTGTAACGGGAAAAAAGTAGGGTATGCGAGAAAACGCTGTCCGTCGAAGGATGACTTGGCGGCGTTGGATGCTCTGAGTAAGGTGGTGGTTGGAGCCGGAGTTGTGACTGGGAAAGAACATGGTCGGTTTGATGATGAGTTGATGTATTTGAGAGCTAGCTTTAGACGAGTTAGTGGTTCGAAAGAATCTGAAGCTTTCCATTTGATTGATCCAGCTGGGAATATTGGACAAGAACTCAGTATCTTTTTCGTCCCATCATCGGTTTGATTCAATTACTGGTGAAGATGATCGTACATAAGAGTTCTGTTTTTTTTTTTTTTTTAAGTTTCTTCCCTCTTTTTTTTTCTTTGTTCGAGAAAAGAGAACTTGTTTTTTGAGTCGTGCTCAAAGCTTTTTGGCTTTAGCTCTGGCTTTTGTATGTAATCTTTACATACCATTTCGACAGTTCACTGATTCGAGTTTCAATTGTTTATCTTGTTACCGCCATTTCTTTTAAAAATATTCTTATCTAAAGACAAAAATGAGAATAACTCCCCTAAAATAGATAGATCATAGATATATAGAAATGTTCTTAATGTACTTAATAGGTTAGAATGAAAAGTAGTTGAACAGACACAAAAAAAAAAAAAAAGGATGCAACAAAAAGTGTGACTTTCAAAATATATATTCCCTAACAATTCTTTATTTCGTGACTATAATATTTGTACTTACAAAACCCAAATGTAAGTGACAATATATCTTAAATTATCACTTGATTACTAAAACAAAGAAAAATTCTCAAATCAATTAGAAAATGCCATTTAAAATTTATCTAATGACAATTATGGAGGTAAAGAAAACAAAAACACATGGTTTAGGCACCAAAACACAACTAACAACAAACTAAAGTCACTCACAAATTCAGACACACGTCGTATCTTAACGAGATCAAACAACGGTCACATTCATCTCAGGGACTAGGTCGGAGTAATGAGAGGAACCTTGCCAGAAATTGTTAAACCATAGCCTTTAAGACCAACGTAATGTGCTGGATTATTAGTCATCACCTTCATCTCTCTAACTCCAAGATCCCTCAGTATCTGCATCACCAATCTTTGATCAATCGTTTGCTTATTTTTAAAATAGAAACAGTAAATATCAAAAAGATTCAATGTATTTTGTTGTTACTTGTGCTCCAATGCCGTATTCCCGTGAAGCAACGGGGAATGAAACACCCTCGGCTTGATCTGAATTGTTGTTGTAAGTACGAGGCTTGTGGCTTAGGTCAATACCTTTACTTTCCGGACCACGTAAGTAGACAAAAACACCTCTCCCATTTTCTTCAATCAGTCTCATTGCAATCGCTAACTGTTTTCCACCAGAGCTATTTCCGAATATATCATCTGTGATACACTCCGCGTGTACTCTCACGAGAATATCCTTTCCATCTCCTATCTCTCCCTGATTACATATCAAAACTTGGGTTATATAAATTATAAGAACAGAATGATCAAGGAAGTTTAGATACGGTTTATATTCTTTTACTTTGACCATTGCAATGTGCTCAACTCCATCAAGCAATGACTTGAAGCAATGTGCTTTGAAAGGTCCCCACATTGTCGGTATAGGCGCAACTGCAGTAAACTCTACCAGTCTCTCTCTTTTCCTTCGGTATCTGCGAGATAAAGTTTGCAATTAAAAATCAAGTGTCAATCTGAAAATATCAGTAAATGAGAGTTGAGTTAGATGAGACTTATTTCCAAAAGTGTTTGTACCTGATTAAATCGGCGATTGAGATTATTTTCAAGTTGTTATCTTGAGCAAATCGGCGGAGTCTTGGTAATCTAGCCATGGAACCATCATCATCTACAATCTCACATAAAACAGATGCTGGTTCTAAACCGGCCAACACAGTCAAGTCAACAGAGGCTTCTGTATGCCCTGCTCTTTTGAGAACACCGCCTTCTCTGTATCTCAAAGGAAAGATATGACCAGGACGATTGAAATCTTGAGGTTTTGAATCTTTTGATGCAAGGGCTAATATTGTTTGTGCCCTATCACGAGCTGAGACACCAGTGGATGTTCCTTTTTTTGCGTCCTAACAAAAAAAAATTCCAATATTCATTTTCATACCAACACTAAGAGTCCTGTAGTTTTTTCCAACACTAAAAAGATACTATAGTGTTTAACTCACCACTGAAACCGTGAAGGCCGTGCGGAGTTTTTCCTCATTATCCTTTCGCGTCACCATCAAAGGAAGCTCTAACCTCTCTAAGTCTTCACCTTTCATGCTCACACACACGATTCCAGTCCCATGCTTAACCACAAAAGCCATAGCTTCAGGTGTTACCAACGATGCCGCCATTATCAAATCTCCTTCGTTTTCTCTATCCTCATCATCTACAACAACTACCATCTGCAAACAAAATAACAAAGCTTTCACATAAGATCCCTCTCCTTTAAAAGCCAACACTATCACTACTATATATATATCACAAACCTTGCCCTGTCGAACATCCTCAATAGCTTGAGAAATAGACGCAAATCCATCAGTAGGTCGATCAAGATCAAACTCTTCATCATCAACATCAGAAGAATCCATTGTTGTGGGAATCATTTCAGCAGCTAATGTTCCAAAAGAAACCAAATCCGGCTGCAACTCAATCCCCATTGATGATGATCCATTACTCTTAGAGGAAGAGAATACATCTCCTCCTTCCTCAGATACCACTCTCATCCTAACATTGAACCTTTTTGATATAACCCTAGAACACACCCAGCTCGTTCTAGATAGTTTTGTTCCCTTAACAACAACATCACTGAAAAAACACAAAAATTAAGGAGGACAACATAATCATCACTACCTAAACCTAATTCCAATTCGATTGCAGAAGAAACACATAGAGACGACTCTGTGTTCCAATTGAAATCCAAAACCTCTAAGAAAGAACGATTCAACTTATCGCTAAAATTCGAAACCATAGATAAACTTAATTTTCAAATTCTGATTTGATTACCGTGAACGAAAGAGATGCGTCGCGTCACAGCGGAGAGTAAGCGACGCCATTTTCATGGAGAGACGACGAGTTTCGGAAAAGAGCGAACGGAACCACCACCGCCGTAGAGTAGAATCAATCACTGTGTGTTTTTGTTGTTGCCGGTGATCTTTTTATTTTTGATGACGTGGCGAATACACTGTGTAGTAGGAGATAGTATTTTTTTCCCATTTATGGATAAGCACGAGGGGAGACGACGTCGTTTTTAAGAATTGAATACGATGTCGTATTAGGTGGAAACAGAAAATCCCCAGTGAGATCATCATGTGTCGGTGGCTAAACATAAATAAGGTTTGCCCTCTTGACTCGTTTGTTGTTTATTTTTACGTTTCTATTGTACAAACATTAATAATGTAAACATAAATAAGGTTGTAAACTTTTTGATTAAACATACTAATAATGTTGAGAAAATATTAGTAAATTAGTTAGATACAGTAAGTGAGATTTGCTAACACTTTTAATTGTAAACTGTTACGAAGAATTTAATAGTGTGTGCTTCTATATATTTTTATATCAATTAGGAGTATAACATGTATACGGAGGAATGGACTGAAGCTTGTAGATTTTGTTGCATTTTCATCTTTGAAATAGGGATGTTTTCTTTTCTTTATATGATGTTAGTTGCATCGTCTAAAAAATTTTTTGTTTCGTCTGTAATTAAGACGATAGTTAACCTATAAGAATATAATTTACATTTTATAAAGAAAACCAAACTAATTACTCTTATATCATCAATGGGTATGGGTTATAGTAATAACGGATATAGAAACTAAACCCAAAAACTTTCCTGATATATAAAAACTAAAGTATGTTTTGGAGAAAAGGAAAAAAAAAACATCACTCTTGTTGCTGTCACCGAGGGCCAACAGCTCTTTGTCTCATTTTGCATTGCCACGAAAGTCATCACCCCATACCTTAATTATAATATTTTTAAGTGCTTAGAGAAAATTAAAATAAGCATATATAATCCAATTATCACAGCTTTTAAGAAAAAGGGTATTTTGATTAGATTACCATGCTACTACTATGACAAAACAGATTTTCTAAATTCTTGTCCTATATCTCTTCTCTATCCCATAAATCATTCTTGGTTGTAGCAGTTAAATTAACAAAAGAATTCTGATTTAAAAACATGAAACGAGATCTATACGGCGTCGTATAAGATTCCTTACTACTTCAGAGCTTGAGCCGAGCTGATTAGAGTAAGCCGCCGAGTCATGTTTATCTTTTTTTATCTCACTTCTCTTCTCACATACGAGTTCCAGTGATACCGGAAGAAACCTGGAGGTAACTGGGTATAGCCGGTGGATCCCCTCAAATTGCATCAATATTATTTTTTCATATACCAAAAAAAAAAACACCCAAACAATATCTACTTAACCATGGTTACATTCTAACCCAAGCTTTGAGTTTATTTAAACTGAGAGAAAGTGTGAAACAAAGCCTTGTTCATATGGAAAACGCACTACCCCCCAATCTCTCTCTCTCTCTCTCTCTCCTCTGGCTCTGTAAATAGAAGAATCTCCCCCCCCCCCCCCCCCCATTGCCCTAATTAATAATCTCTGTGCATTTCAAAGTTTTCTCTTTTCTTGTGAGTTTGGTTAAGAGATCATCAAGTACTAAAAACATTTTGAGTCATTAAAATTGAGAATTTTTGTTGATGATGAAGAGACTAAGTAGCTCAGATTCAGTGGGTGGTCTCATCTCTTTATGTCCTACCACTTCCCAAGGTTGTTCAATTTTTACCACTCCCATCTTTGATTACAAATCTCTCCATTAAAAAATTTACTAATTTTGACTTCTCTTTTAAATGAAATCTACAGATGAGCAGAGTCCGAGAAGATACGGTGGGAGAGAGTTTCAGTCGATGCTTCTCGAAGGTTACGAGGAAGAAGAAGAAGCTATAGTTGAAGAAAGAGGAGGACACGTAGGGGGGATGTCGGAGAAGAAGAGAAGGTTAAGCATTAACCAAGTAAAAGCCTTGGAGAAGAATTTTGAGTTGGAGAATAAGCTAGAGCCTGAGAGAAAAGTTAAGTTAGCTCAAGAACTTGGTCTTCAACCTCGTCAAGTTGCTGTTTGGTTTCAGAACCGTCGTGCTCGCTGGAAGACAAAACAGCTTGAGAAAGATTACGGTCTTCTTAAATCCCAATACGATTCTCTCCGCCTTAACTTTGATTCTCTCCGCCGTGACAATGAATCTCTCCTCCAAGAGGTATAAAAAAAAATCCAAACTTTTTTTTTTTTTTTTTTATGTTAAAGATTGAAACTTTTTTGTTATATTTCACAATTTTGTTGATCCCAAGTTAAAAAAAATTGAAACTTTTTTTTGCAAATCTTGAGATTTAAAAGAAAAACTAAATCTTTTGGTTTTGTTTGATGCAGATTAGTAAACTGAAGACGAAGCTTAACGGAGGAGAAGGAGAAGAAGAAGAAGAAGAAGAAGAAGAAGAGAACAACGCGGCGGCGGCGACAACAGAGAGTGATATATCCGTCAAGGAGGAAGAAGTTTCGTTACCGGAGAAGATGACAGAGCCGCCGCCGTCTCCTCCGCAGTTTCTTGAACATTCCGATGGTCTCAATTACCGAAGTTTCACGGATCTACGTGACCTTCTTCCACTAAAGGGGGCGGCGGCTTCTTCGTTCGCAGCAGCTGGATCTTCAGACAGCAGCGACTCAAGCGCTCTTCTGAACGAGGAAAGCAGCTCTAACGTCACGGTGGCGGCTCCGGTGACGGCGGCTCCCCAAAGTAATTTCTTCCAGTTTGTGAAAATGGAGCAGACAGAGGATCATGGTGACTTTCTGAGTGGTGAAGAAGCTTGCGAGTTCTTCTCCGATGAACAACCGCCGTCTCTACACTGGTACTCCACCGTTGATCACTGGAATTGAAGATTGTAAGAACACCACCGGGAAGAGATTTTGGATTGGATCAGATGGCTCTCTCTTTTTTCTCTCTCTGTGGAATCAATGGAGAAGATTGGAAAGAAAAAATAACAGAGGAGGGCAAAATGGGAATAATTGTTAAAATTGAAGGGTGAAATGGAAAACAAATTAAGGAAGGGTTAAACCTCGGCGGGAATAAATATTTAGGGTGAATTTGTAATTAGTGCTTTTTCGTGCACTTCTTGTAATTAAAGGATCATCATCATCAGATCATGAGAATTGAGAAGGGTTTCAAAGGAGAAGAACTCAGCATGGAATCTTTAGATTTACAATCGCTCTTAAGTCTTAAATTACACAATTTTTAACCCTCAAATAAAACCTTGAAGCACAAAAAATTAGATGTGATGACTGATGGACTTTGTGTATATGGAGGTATTTTGGTGTATTAGAGGATTTTTCAATGACAATGATCCTCAAAGTGGCAGGTTCGAGTTTTGATGTTGAAAGGGAGACTTATATTAACATGTTCTGATCTTTGGACAAAATGACCTACGAAGTCAAGGTCCGAACAATTTAGTAGAAAAACCTAGATGTGTTGAATATGCTTTTAAGTGCGATTGGTTTTTGTAATACCTAAGTACTTTTTCAAAAAAAAAAACTAAAACCTAAGTATAAATCAGTTTATTACTTTTTTCAGATTATTTCAAATCAGTAAAAAAAATTTAGTTTCAAACTAATTTACTCGCTATTTTGTATATTTGAATTACGAATATAGCATAATTACCAGCAACTTACATTATTGTAAAAGTTCGGTTAACAAAACTAAAAGCATTGTTTACATACAAAACATGATGCGGTAAAACACGAGAATTTTGTGATAATTTATTCGCTAAAATATTGATACTATGAGGAACTAAAGTTAAAACAAAAGTTAAAAAAAAAAATTATTCTTCTCCATTTTACTGAAAGCATAAAATGTATATTGGCCGTTAATTTGTAACTAGTAACTTAGGGTTCGATTAGTGATATAAGGTGCAAAAAACATCTTAGTGGTAATTAGAATGATAAAAGATGAAGATATAATTAGAGATGGTGAAAATATGAGAAAAATTTATATATACATTTTTGAAACATTTAGCAAATAAATATTGGAGTTGCAATATATTTACAAGCATGTCATTAGCATTAATTATTAATTTGTTTTTATTTAATTAATTAATATTAAGTTTTGATTTTTGGAAACAAGATTTATTATCCTAATAAAATTTCCAAAACAATCAAAATTACTATAAAGGACAATGTTTTTGAAACCGGACCGGAAGGTGAATCGGAATTCTTTCGGGTTGCTGAGTCAATTAGTCGGACCGGTTGAACCACGGATCAATTAGTTTATTGGTTTGTTTATATTTTATGAATATAACATCTACTTTTCTATAAATATATGAACAAAACATACATAGTTAAGTATTAGCGGTCGATTTAACATTCCTACTTTTAGTTAATTCTATACTACTAACAAAATACTTTCTAATTTCTATATTAACTAATATATCTATATTTGTAAGGTTGTACATTTTTTAAAAATACAAATTAAACATTAGTTATATATATAATTAATTTATAAAACAAATTACATTTTTTGTAAAAAATAACTCCGCGGTGATATTTAGTGATTATAGTAAGAGATGGTGATTCAAAAAATACTTTGGACCGTTAAGAGATGGTGATAATTAAATATGAAAAACTAAATATATTAAAACAAATCTTGAACGTGAAAAAAATACAAAAATAAAAATTTTGTGCCACTAATTTTTATGATCTTAACAAGTGTGATGATGCAAAACAACTACGGAAGAAGTATAATGCAAAACAATTATGCGGTTCCATCATCGTTAAAAGTCATATCTAATGTAACTCGATAAACATTCATATACAGATTTTAAACTTATTATACATATGTAGCAACACAATGGCGTTATTAGTAAACTTACTGGGCTATATATATCATGGTCATCTAGTGTCGAGATTAGCTAGACAATGGAGTTTTATTTAAACATTATCATTATTCATTATAGGGATGCTGTTCAGATTTGATTTGATTCGAATTCGAGTTGTCTCGGTTTGTGTAACCAACAGTGGTGTATTGTTAAAAAAATACTATATGTTTAAAACTTAAAAGTAAACCGGCAAAGCTGTGGACCACGTCTAATAAGATCATTATAATATAATACGAGAATCTTCTAATTAATTAGAATTCTAAACACATCTTTGATTCTTTATATCTTTTTACTGTTAGATTAACTAAAACATGTCGATTATCAAATCTTACTACAGTGTGTTAGAGTTTAACAGTACTCATACACAGTATAATTTTTTTGGTGTTGTCTATATATTAACTTTTTACTAACCGGTACATTTTTCTACTTTTTTGTTAAAGCATTTTATTGTAATAATATAAGTTCAAACTTAAGTAAGTCAATGTTGGCTTAGTATTTCTTCTGTTAGGGCAAGTCCAATGGTGGACTTTAAATTTGAGACTCTTATGTACTGTTTATGATTTTTTAACAATATATATTGTACTGTTTACAAAATAAGAATAAGAGTTGCTTCTTAAGTATACTAAATAAGAGTTGCCTCTTGTTTTTTTATTTAATTTTGATTTATTTCTGATCTTATTTATCATAAGAGTCCTCCCTAAATCCTCTTAAATCCCTCCAATGGAGATGCCCTTAGTTTGTCGTCTTCATCATAAGAGAATACAATGTATGACTGTATCCCTAAGGCCTAAGTTACCATAGTACCAATTACCATTGACGACAAATTTGTTGTGGTTGGGTTAACGACAAAATTTATGTTGTGAATATCGTTAGCTCAGTGCATACGATCCCTATATAAGTCGCGTCTACGGTAGGGAATAGAGTCTAGGAGTAGGGGATATAGTACATAGAAAACGAATACAATCTTTTTGAGTATAAATCATTATGCATGGGTGAACAAGAAAACTAAAAAAATCATTATGCATGAAGTCTATAGGAAATCCATATATGGAGAAACTATCTATTGAAATTCGGACACAACATTACATCACATTTACAGTATCTAATAATAAACTCACTAAATTCTGATTTCATTCTTTAAAAACAGAAATTTTGATTTCGTTTATTAAAATGGTTTTCACTGAAAAGTAATATTCAAAAAAAAATAGTGAAAACCATTTTAATGGTTTGCTATCTGATTCCAATCCTTTTTTTTTTTTTTTTAATCTAAGGTAGATAGAGATATTTATTCAGAATCAGATATTTAGGTATCTAACTATTTCTAAATTGACTTCTTAGATATTTTTATAATATAATTCAGCATTATGATATTTTGAGTTAGGTATTTCACTAAACATATTTTAAAGACCATGTGATATGGATATTTTACGCGTTCCATAAAATTTAACCAAGAAAATGTACCTAATTCAAGGTCGAATCTAGAGGTATATATAATATACATGATATATATATATATAATGTAATTTAAGCATATGAAAATAAAGATTTACTATAATGGATCCAAACTTCACAAGGATTTGGAGTATTAAAAATACAACACATATAGAACGTATAACAAGTGTTTCTGCCTAATCCTAACTTGTAACGATATTCATATGCATGTTTCGTAATACAAGTGATGTACATTGTCTATGGCAAGCAGTGGTCCAAATAGACTGACTATATGCAACGCTACAGATCATGATATATAGACTATATATTTTGCGGCCAAAAAAGTTAAATTTGTTAAAGTAGGGGTTGAATTTAGGGGTTTTAGCAAACATTGGGAGATAAAAAAAAAAGTAAAGTAATAGGACAAAAGGAGGAAGAAGAGAAAGGGAACACGTGATTGGACATCAAATACATCTTTTCCTTCCTAATCCCACGACCACGACATCTCTCATCTATTTTTCTCTTCGTTTATAGAAAGCATCTAAAGTAATTTTTCCATTTTTAGACAAATATGAACAAGTCATAAAATAAATAATGAAGGACAACAACTATGTATTCCCTATATGGATCACATAAACTGAAACCATGATTTATGACGGGAAGGTCAAATAACCATAATGACTTGATATATTGCTTTACCATTCATATTAAAATTTCCCAAATTGAAAATGTATATGTTTAGTCATTTCACTATTAGTAATGTCAAACACAATTCAAAGAAGTTTTTTCATTCCATTGCAATGACATAGTCCAATTACCCGTACATAGTTCATTCACAGTAATTTTCATGTTTTTGCATTACATAAGATTTTATCTAATATCAAATGGTAGGATTTGGATCCAAATTCCAACCCTTAAAAACGAATCAAGTAAGAAAAAACAATTATATATGTATTTTTTTTTAGTCAAAGCACAATTTATATAGTTCACCTAATTCTAACAAAAATAAAATAAAATAATAATTAACTTTTAGCGTAAAAGTTACATCTATATTAGTATATTGTTATGAATATCATTAAAATTAATAATTTAGGAGCTATGATTTTTTTCTTTCACTTTCTTTTGTTCACAAAACAATTAAAAAAACGAAACGTTGGAGAAACTTAATCTCTTCTCATCAAAGAAAATTTAGTCCAAAATTTTATGGACAAATAATCAAATTTCATAAAATCAAAGTAAAAATATTTACAATTTGGAAAAGAAAAAAAACTCCAAAAAAATGTGTAAAAAACTCCAATCTATTGATAACAAAATTGGTAAAAGAAAATAATAAAAAAATTGAAGAAATGGAAGTAAAGAAAAAAAATTGAAGAAAAGAAAAGTGATTGTTTTTTTTTTTTGAAAAGTATTCTTTTCCATGGGTAAAATATGGATAAAATCAAAGAATAAAATATAGTAATTGGAATTTTGGATGTGAGGCGAAAAAGAGGTCGTCAGTCGTGATTGTGCGCGTACGTGAAGTGGAAGCATGAAGCATCATTTTTAGTTACTGAATCTATCGAAGAAACATTTTTTACAGAAATAAAGATGATGAAACCCTTCTGACACCTTCAGAAGTTTTTACTCATGTCATGAATAAGCAGCAAGCATCATCTGAAATTGAGGCAATCAGATCTTCTTAACAATACACAGTAGTATCTCTCTATCACTATTCTCTCGAGTATTTTACTATTATATCACTCTTATCTTCTACAATACTATTTTATTACGTAGCATTATTTTTAGTACATACTTTTAAGAGCAATTACAAGGATTGGGATTTGTATCATAATAGTTTTGTCGTAATGTTATCACAGACAGTGTCATAACCAAGTTTTTCCTCTTATTAGGTGAGGGACCTTACCGTAATGTATTTGTTTGTCAATCTTTTAAAAATGTTTTAGATATGTGGATAAATTAATCCCCAAACTCGAGTTTTAACTTTTAATAATCCCCAAAATACAGTAAAACTGTCCTTTTGAAAAAATGAATACAGTAAACTAATAAATGAAGAATATATATATATATATGATTAATTCATACATTTTAAGAAAAAATAATAATTTAATCAAATTATGATAAAAAGTAAAATTAGTTGAAGCAGTTGACTTCATTCGTGTGGTGAATAGTACACTGTCCCGATTCAAGCGCTTATAAGTAAATGAATGGTGTGACACAAAAATTAATGTGTTTTGGCTTTTTTTATACTGTACATGTTATATAGTATAATCTTTTGATACTATATTATAAATATTTTTTAATAATAATAATATCTTTAAATTAAGACAAAACAGCGCATGTTATCAATTTTAAATATGCTGTATATGATAAACTCATGATGTTACTTAAAAAAACTATACATTACTACATTACAAAAGTCACAGTAGCATTTTGTTTTGGCTTAGTATTCAAATTAAAGTGGGTTTATCAGTAGTTTACTATATATACACTATACTGTTTAACCTATATTTTTTTAAAAAAGTGAGAGAGATATGATTCCAAATTTTATGTATATATAATTACACATATATATACTATATATAAGTTTTTTATAATAACAAAAGGAGTATAAAATTTCCTTTTTATAATATACTGACAAATAGCTAAAAAAGAAGGGCCCACACTGTAGCTTCTTTCTTTATACGAAAACTAAAAGGGGCCCACATACCCATGTGACAGTGGGACCTAAAACGCATCAAGAACATGTCGTTTTCCATCGTAGCCATTTGTCACTTTCACTTTTGTCTATACATTTTTTTTAATTATTAAAATTAATTAAATAAAAGACCTTCGCAGTCGCAGGGAAAGGCTATAGAGGTCGAGGAGAAGGATGATAGGCACGTGTACGGTCTACATTGTATGGCTCGGATCATCGACAGCTCAACTGATATAACTATTCACAGCCGTCCATTTCACCACTTTATTCATCCATTCATCACTCGACACCTCATTACTTAGGAATAGAAATAGATTATTAAGATACTGTTTGACGTACACCTTATACTTTATACGTATATTAATATATGTATAAATGCACGAAAATGAAGTATAATAGTTTATGCAAGAGAGAAATTAATGAGTTATCATGAAATAAAATTTTGTAAGTTATACAAAGTTTGTATTTCTAGGTATAATATAAGTGTAGGAGTTATATAAATCAATTAATAAGTTAAACTTTACTTCTATTTGAAAAAAATTATGCTCGTCGAACCATTTGGGGTATGTCGCATTGTCTTTCTTTCTTTAAAAAAAATATATGTCTCATGTACAACTCTTTGGATAATTTTTATACTAGTGATATAGTATTTCTAAACTGTCCCATGCACTGAAACGAATAATGAAGATACACTCCTCATAGGTGGCGTGGTGCGTCAATGACCAAGTTGGATCAAGTTTACATGTAACTTTAGATTTTAGAAAAGAGATACACAAAAACCATCTTTATAAAATCTTTTACCTAATCAACATTTTAAAATGCATATATATATATTTGGTCAATTTACCAGCTAATTGATATATCTCTTTTTTTTTTAATTAGCTATTGAAAATTTAGGATATGAATATAGAAAGAAAAAAAAACCTTAAAGCATGGGTCTACAAAATTCCTTTGTTACTAAACTGAAATAGAATTTTTAGACTAAATTATAAAACTTTAACAATCTGAGAACCCTAAACCGGTTTTGATGTAAGCGAATAATTTATATTTTCTGTCATGGTTTTCCATATATGCTTTTATAAGTTAAACTTTTTTTTGCTGATTTTCTAGTGTAAAGTTGTTTTTTATTCACTTTAATGTTTTAGGTGGCGAACACTTGCGTTATGTGTTTCACTTTCTCTAGGCAAATAACACTGAGAATCGTAGGATCTCTATGATCGCTTTTTCATATTTAAATGTTTTAAGCATATATCTTAGATTTCATTATTTAACTAAAAGCTATAATGATCATTTTTTAGGTAAAGCTTATTAATTGTAATTAATACCTAAAGAAAACCAATAAAGTGAATTGCATTTCGACGTGATTCATGCTTTTTGCATGGTTTTATTTAATTACCATGGTAACAAATTTCTGGAAACAAGCATAACAGTATTAATTAGAAAAGCCCATTATAATTTTTAGTCTATATATATAGAGCCCAACGTAGGTACTGACAGTTATACTATGTAATTTGAATATTTATTGGTTGTAATTCGTTACAATGTATTGCATTGAACTGCATTTATCTCATATATTAGCTTTTTACTTCTTCATCATATCAGGCTCGAGCATAATCACAAGTAAATAAAATGTGATATAGTGATTCTTCTGCTCCAGATCCACAATATGATCACTTACACGTAAGATCTCTAATAATTCCGTTTCTTTTTAAACGCAACAGCATCCAAAAACTGTTGATAATTTTTTAAGGGATCGACTTGGAACTACCTTGCAATTCATGGAAGTATATTGCTTACAGTTAAAGATATAAGAATTCCCTTCTAATTTACAGTTGTACCAAAGATGCTAATTTGATGTTTAGCTTAACTTAATTAATTTAATGGAAAATGAAATCAGAGCAAGAAAATACATAGTTAAATAGCTAGTACAAGACTTTTTGCAACCCTTTTATATTATGTAGTTTTCTATTATTTTAGTTGGAAGACTATTGAGGCCTAAACTAATTACTTAATCTTACTATTTTATCTTTATTCTCGCAATTGTCTTTTTAAACTATTATCATATACGTAAACAGGACCATTTCTTTCAAGACAAAAATCATATTGAAATACAAAAAATGTATTGTGTATATATTGCAAAAATATAATATACTTAATTAAGAAAATAAAAAAAAACAATCCAATTAGCAAAGAAAAAGTTAGGAGTTTATCAAAAATTACTCTTGTTGTTGAGAAAGAAGAAGAAATTTGAATCGAAGACAAAAAAATAAAAATTTGAATCTAACACGTCATGTCTATATGTCATTAATACATATATATTATGGTACTAATATACTTGTTGGTTAGGTTTACGTATGTTAATAAAGATCACGTACGCGCGTGTTGTATTAATACGTAACCACTATATCGAACGAGAAATATTCAAGAACACCCACAGTTATTTGACATGTTACATAACAATATGTTATGCATGTACTCACGTTAACGGCCTCCACCGGTTACGAGAGTGGTCTGCAGTATTGGTTTCATATCCATCCCATCTAATCAGTTCAATTTTTTCCTTTTTTGATGTATTCAGTTTTATTTTCAATAAATTTTTGAAAAATTTTGAATAACGGTTTTTTTGGTGAATATAATTTAACATTCATACAAAAAAGAAAAATGTTATGCATGGATAATGGATTTTTGCATACTTAAACGAATCAGTTCACGTTACAACCGATCCACGAGAAATCTTAGGAAACCAAAGCGAGAAGAGAGTTGTGACTAAATTGTTCAGTCTTCACGATTTTTGCATACTCATCACGATTTAATTGTTCATCGGTTAAAATTAAAGAATTTAGTACATGCAGTTAAAGACATAAGTCTGTTACTTGGTTTAATTCACAAACATGGTGCGATTGTCAAAAGGTTACTATTTAGTAAATGGGTGAATTTTTTTTTTTTCCTAATTTCACTTTAATTTTAAAGTCATACACGGGATAAATTAAAGAATTACATAATTGTTATTTTTTTACGTTTTATTATATGCAAATTTTTTTGAACGGTTAGTATTTAGGGGTTTGAAATGTAGAAATGATATATACCATTCATACCTTTTTTTTTAATCATTCATACTTATAATTCACTTGTTTGACGAAATCCAAATATATAATAGTAAATTTTTATAAAGATGAACGTAACTGCTGAAAAAACTATCATTACAATTTGGAATATCATTATAGAAGTTTTCGATCATATATATGTGTACTAGTTAAATTCTAAATTTGCCAGTTTAGTGTAGTTAATTATTTGCGGCTGGTAAAAAAAAAAAGTGTAATTATTTGCAAAAAGTTAATTTTTTTTCAAATATTTTTAGACACCCGTGTTTTCGAGGGCCCGCTTGTAGAAAATCAAATGCTCACTAAGAAATATAGCAATGGCATTTGATGGTGAGACGTGTTCACTTCAATATATTTACTAATTAATAATACTTTAAAGCACATTGTCCCAAATTTTCAAAGATGGTTGTATATTTTATGTAAAGATAAAGATATACAGCTTCGAAGTCACATTAATTTGTCTATAGGAAAATTTGAGATGTGATCGTTAAGAAATGGTCTCTTTCAAGGCTTTTGTTCTTAAATTTTATTCAGTATTCTAATTTAGGAAATTAGGAGTTGTTACAAATTTCTTAGTGGTAGTTAATATTTTAGTAATTTTCTTCGAATAGTTATCTGATCATAATCCAATTTATATTAACTAAAAAATAATTGATCAAAACATGATTAGTTTTTAAAACATGTAGGGTATATAGAATGTTTGAAAGATGTGATATCTAAGTTTTCAGAATTAGAAGCGAAATTTCTCCACAAACACACAATATTTTGAACTTTGAGATATGAAAAGGTATGAAAACCCCATATTACCCGTAACAAGATAGCCAAATCGTTAACAAATGAAAGGAATCTCAAATAAATTCATCTGTAAATTTGTTTACACTTTGAAAGATATACCAAAACCCTTTAAAAAAAATTAAAAACCACACAATTTGGCAATAGATAATCAGATTAACGAAATTATTCCAAATAGTTAGTTTATAGTAGTAAACTTTTTCATCGAAGAGTTATAAAACTAAAAAAAATTGATTAATCACAAAGTTTAGGTAATCAGAAACATAAACGATTCTAATAAGACACGTTGAAGGAGACAGCTTATACGGCTTCGTATCGGCTCAAAAGATAGCTTAAGTAACTCTTTTTTTGTTTTCCTTGTCTTGTCTCGAAGTACATGACACGTGTCGGTTATTACAAGTGGTCCAGAGGGAATAGTTCGAGTCAGCAATTAATGGGGCCTACCTCTTTTTTTTGGTTGCAGATATTCAAAGTCAAAAAATTCGGCCTTTTAATTTTTATTTTAGAAAATTTAAAAAAAAAACATTTTTAGCCAAAAAGAAAACTTTATTGCTGGCTTGAAAAGAAGAAAAGAAAGAGAAACCTTTTATCATATGCGTGTGTCTTCTTCACATATGCACACAAGGTGTTACTTTTATAGTTTTATGTAGTAGACTTAATCCAATTAGAAAGGAAAAAAAAATCGAGCTTGCTTATGTATATATATTTTTGTAAGATTTCAATACTTCTAGTAGTTATTTAACAATTATCAGAAAGCTTATTTACATTTGTATCATATGAACAAAAAATTAGGATTAAATAATAAGTATTTTTGATAACTTTTCTTTTACGTAAATCATTAATTACTACTTCTCATAATAAAATAATAAAGCATAGACGATTAAGTAACTCACGCACATACGAAACCAAAATGTTTACATGTTTTTCTATTGTTTTTGTTAGTTTAAAGAACGATACAATTAAAATCTTAATAATAAATTACATAAAAAAGATAAGATGTGGTAAAACATAATTTGGGTTAGGAACTTAAAGAAAGTTAAATATACTTAGTTATTTGAAGTAATTAAAGAATTAAAAAGAAAATCATACTGTAATAAATATTTTAGAGATGTAAAATGGTAAACTCATCACATTTTGTTTTAACAATAAATACACTAAATAACTATACGCTAGAGGTTTATTTGTAAAAGAGATGTGTTAAACAAACTCGTAAAGAAATTAAGTATATATAACACATGATTATCTTTAATTATATCACACTTTTTCAACTGTATAACTTTTGCAAATAAAGCTCACCCATATATAGCAAATTAATAAGTAGTATTTTATAGCAACTAAAGTTTTCGAAAAAAAAAAAGAAAAAGAAAAAAAAGAAAGTACTAAAAAAAGAAAGAAAGATGAAAGAAGAGTCGCTCTCGCTCCGGTGAGGATTTGTCTGTGAGCGGCGACGTCTCGTGCGTGAGAATGCGCTATTGCTTAGTTGCTGTCTCCATCAACAGTGCCCGCTTCCCACACGCCACGCCAAGATCGCTCTTTTTCTAGCCGTCGATTAATTTGACTTCTCGACCTCATTTATACACATTAAAATACTTTAGAATTTTTGTTTAATATGTTCTTCTATTTTAGTATCATTTATCTTTCTTAATTAATAATAGCTCGTTTTTAAAAAAAGAATGCTAAATGTTCAAGGATTCAAGAGGTCATCATCTTACCACTTCAAACTTATTAATTATCTATATAAATGTATTTATCAATGTTACTATCTATAAATGGATTTTTTGTATAAGAAAGGTTTTCTTCTCGTTTGAATACGTATTTGATTATGGTTAAAAAAGACAGTGATCTCATCGAAATTAGGAATTTTTGGGTACGCATAGTATATACTAGTATATAATCGTCAATCCCCAGAAATGCTTCGACTTCGATGGTCAATGTCTCAATGAATGCAACAAACTGAGCAAATAACACCAAGCACAACAGAAAATGACTACGTGAAACTCGGATCAAGTAGACGTGTCTTCTAATGTTTTGTTTTTACGCAAACATTTTATCTAATGAATAAACCAGCCTTGTATAACTATTTTTACTTTGACGAAACCTTTTACGAAATAAAGAAGTGTGTTGAGCAAATTGAGATGTCAAAAAAAAAAAAAAAAAACATGGAAAACAAAGAAGTGTGTTGACACAAAATTAAATGTGTTTTTACTATCGAATATTGATTTAAGTTAAATAAGGAAAAAACAATGATTCGGGCTTTGAACATACCCTTTTCTTTAATTAGTGGGCTGCTCAACTCAAATGAGATCCAAATATAGAAGACAAATCATAGAGAGGATGTTCTAGCAAGTTGTTTCTCTCATGGAGTCGATTTGTATGTCCAATAAAATCGTTCTGAAGTTCTAGCAAGTTCTTTCTCATAAGTTAAGCAATCTAATTCAATTCACGCGGCAACCTCATTTCTCCCGGTCATTGATAGTGACACTAGCCGCCACACATTGAAGACAAGTTTGTCACAACTTGTATATGATCGTCTCTAGAGTTGAACATAGTTAGGGACCTCTGTATTTTCCTCTCTTGTTCATCCACACGTGATGTGGTTTTGTTGGGAGATTCTGGCTATGGCTACTTCCGGAGAGTTGTTTTCTCTATTGTTTGAGAACTTAATTTTATCCTCATTTTGATGATAAGACTTTTTTTACCTGGTTTGCTTCTTTCTATTGCTGATCTAAGTAAACCCACTCCCCCTTTTCTCAGTTTTCTTAACAGCTCTCGTTCACAAGCTATCTCTACTCAGATTCTGAACTTCTACGCAGTATTCAGCTGTCATTTCGTTTTCAGAAGACTGACTTATCAATGGCCCAGTTCTTTCACAATCTTTATGCGGCACCTCACACTCGCATCTTCCTTCTCCGAGTATTAGATCTGGTTTGGGCAGAGGTTATGTCCAATCCCATTTTGAGATGGTTGATTCTCAGGTCTCTGTTTCCAACAGAGCGATACACACCCATCACCCTTGTTCATCTATATTCTGAGGGTTTGAGCTTACTACCTATAACTAACCCGATGACCTATCTTCTTCCCGAATCTCCCGGGATCCAAACTCATGAAATCATCTATCCAGAGACTAACTATTTTCTACTTTGAACAGCACTTTCAATAACATCAAAAGGAGCAAATCACAATGCCAGCATTGGTTTGTGCTCACAGGCTCAGGGTAGTTTCAAAGAGTCTCATCTAAACTATCTTATGATTACAGCTTAACACATTCAAGTTTCTATGACAACAACATAACGTACCACAATTCTTTGACAAAGAACATAAGATGATAAGAATCAAACCCAGAAAATTGTCAATTCATAATATAATTAAGATTCAGATCCAAAACAATCTCATACAAACAACTCCTCCGAGAGAGATTTCAGAAACAGACCTATTTCTTAGAAAACTTCTTCTTAGAAGCAACGGAAACAACTTCTGGTTTGGGATGCTTCTCGGCCTCGCTCGGATCTAACCACTTGAGAGGATGATGATTGTAGAAAGGCCAATTAGGTACAGTGACCAGAGTCGTGAGAACAACACCACCTGCGTAGATCAGCATCATCGTCCTGAACGACTCCGTTGTGTATCCAACAACCAACGCGACTACGCCGGAGATCACCAGTAAGATCTGCATCAGCTGCTCTACCAGTTTCTGCCCTTGCCAATCCATTTCTACACCAACAACAACAAAAAATCAAAAACCGTTAGATCCTTTTTCCGATTTGAATCCAAAATCAAACGAGACGAACGAGGATTTGGTACCGTATCTGAGAAACCCTAATTCCACAGCAGAAGGATCTGATCTCTCTTTCACGCTTGAACAATGTGGAAGAAGAAGAAGAAGGATGATAAGACTAGTCTAACCGGTTGGAATTCCACAACAAAATCGGTTTACACAATAACCGGTTGGAATTGTTTTACGATTTGATTACTCTTGAACCGGTTTATGTTTTATTTGTTTGCCTCAAGATTACAATTTTTTTGGGTAAGATTCAACGTGATATTTTAAATGATTTGTATAAAACTAGGATTTACCACGTGTTACATCATGGGTCCATTTCTTTTATTTTTTTGTTTGTTTTATAAATCAATAATCATGTGCATTCTAAAGAAATTAAAAATCAAATATTTATAACAAATAGATCAAAATTTAAGTTATATTTATGTGTTAGTTTTGTTTAGTGTAAGATTATATAATTATATTTGACTGTTAATTATAGGATTTAACCCACAGTTTACCGCAAAATAATTTGTTCTATATATTATCATAAATTACTCAATTTAATATATATAATATTCTAATATTAATAATGTTAGCAAAATAATAAAATGATAGATTATCTGTGTAACACCAAATTAATGATAATTAAATGTATATTCATATTGATCCAAATCATTTGCACAATATAATTTCATTGCGTGTTATATTAACTTTTAATTGTAAATATTCATTATATATTAAAATAACTCAAATGTAAAATAATATATATCTGGAAATACTTGTTCGGTTACAGAAATCCTAAAACAATTTTTAAAATATATATCCGTTTATAAAAATTCAAATCACATCATATGCTGAAAAAAAATCTAAAATTTTATCAACTTTATATATTAATAATAATTCAAATAATTAAATAAAAGTTTAAATAAAAGTGAAAGGAGAATTCTATTTTAATATAACACATTGCTTTAAATTAAGTAGATAGATTTTAGAAAATTAATATTATCAAATAAGGAAATGATTTTGTTTGGTTGTAATGATTGTAGAGAATTTGGTTGGGACTTGTTTGGATACAAAGATAAGAGAGGATGACAAAAAAATGTACTTCAAAAATGTTAAGATAGATTTATAAATTCTCTTTGATAAAAAAAAAAAATTTATAAATTCTATGTTATTCAATCATAGATTTTAAAAAGTTTATTAAAATTCAATTTAAAAATCTACTTTAAATCCAATGTTATTCAAAACATTTTGTAGATTAGATTTTAATAATTTTTAGGGGTTCTTGAGGATTTAAGAGGATTTGTTTAGTCAAAATTATATAAATCTAAATCTTAGGGGTGTATTCAAACATTGATTTTAAAAGAGTTTAGATTTTGTTTAAAATCACATGTTATTCAATTTGGAATTTTAAAATCTCTTCATAAATCTAGTGTTATTGAAAATGACATTTTTATAAAGTCATTCAAAATCACTCAAAATCTCTGTTATTCAAACAATAATTTTAACAAATCATATAAAATCAACTGGTATTGAAAACATAATTTTTTTTTCTTTCAAATCCTGTAACAATGATTTTGAGAGATTTTGGAAGATTGTGGATACATTTTTACACTAGAAATCCAATTTATAAAATCACATCTCTAGAAGTGATATTTTAAAATATTTGTTTTACAAAAAAGAAACACTATAGCCGAGTGTCAATATACATATGTGGAACTTGACAAGAGCTGCATCTCATCCAGACCAAAACCACCCACAAACGTATCTACTTATCTCTCTTTCATTTTCTTTAACAAGAAAGATAACAAGTACTTTTCCAAAGAAGTGATTAACAATTACTAATACATGACTTCAATTTGTTTTTCCGGTTTCACAGACCAAAAAAGAACACTGAGGAGAGAGATGGTAATGATAAGTATTATATGGTTATTTGTTTAATAGACAGAGGCACGGTGAAAGGATGAAAAGGGGGAGGTGAACAAATGTATGTGGTGATATCGTCGCATACACGTTACTCTTCTAGTGTTTTTAGGCTTTTGCTGCAGATTACTGGTCATTTGTAAGAAGAACAAAGAACGAAGAATAAGAACGAAAGAAGAAGCAAAAATTGGTAATGGAGGAGATTAACGATACTGGAAATTAAAGAGAATAGTTGTTTCTTTCTTTTGTTTTGAAATCTATTTTTTTCTAAAAATCTTTTAAAATCACCCATTATAATCTCTTTGAATCTCATTAAATCACAAACAAAATATTAAATAATTTCACCAAATATCCTTAAAACTCTTAAAATCTCTCAAAATCCTTAATTTCCTAAATCTTATAAAATCCTCCAAAATCCTAGTTTGAAATTGAATATAACCCCTTTATGATTTTAAATGGGATTTGAAAGAATTTTACAAATAAATAATTTCAATTTTTTTAAAATCATCACAATTATTTAAAATCTTATAAAAACTTTAAATCACTTGAAATATTAGATTGAATACACTGTAGTCTCGGATCTAAATTACAATGGTAGCTTTATTAGGAGAACCAAGAATCTTGGCATGTAATAAAAAGAAGATTAGTATCTATTTAGAAGTTCCATCATTAAGATCTATATTTTTTTTTCTCTCTTTTACAAATTCAAGATACAAGCCATGCATCAATAGGCCTTCTGTTAGCAACCCTGCAGTTAGACCTAATCTCTCCGGGTCTCCCAGATTGCAAATCACCCATCTTAACCATCCCTTCCTGAAACGCCTTGAAGAACTCGCCTTGGTCCTCGCTAAACATCTTCACATACTCTCTCGTCTCAGGAGTCGTGTACAAAGTCTGGTCAGAGTTGAGAAACCCTCTCCCTGAAACCAAGTCTTTAAAGTACATGTTATCAAAAACATGAGGCGTTGCGTCTAGATCTCCTGTCACGTTCTGGTCTACACTCAAAGGACAAAGCTTGTCAAGCTTGGTACGGTAACCCGGTTCGAGAGCTGGATCCGGTTTACCAGACCCTGATTGGTTATAAAGTCTGAACATGATAGAAAAACACCGAGCTTGACCAATCGAGTGTGACCCGGATAAAGCCACCATGTCTTTAACAGAGAGATTGAATCTTTGGAAGAGATCGATCAAGTATGTAGCGTTGGCTCTTGGACTCGGCATTATATCGTCTGAATCTTTCTGACTCGCTGTTAAACTGTCTTTCCTCCCAAGCTTCACCTCCCAATTTGGTCCTCCTGTCTGGTTTCAAAGAAAAACAAAATCACTAAACCGAAATGACTAAACCGGGAATTTGGAAAAGATTTGATTATATTAGTATATGTAACTTACAAGAGCAACGGCGTCACGAGAGGCCATGATAACGATGTCGGCACAAGAGACAGTACCAGGACAAGCTTTCTCCAAAGCTTCTTTAATATTGTCAATGACTTCGAAAGATCTAAGAGAATTGATGTTGGAAAGTGCGAGTTTCTCACCAAGCATGTTTGGTGTGTCGTCAAGCAACACAGATGCGTCACATCCCTTATAAGATTTGAAAGAAACATTCAGAGAAAAAAATAATAAAATAATCAAGAACAGAGGAGGCCAAAAAAAAAAAAAAAAGATTGTGTGTGTTTTACATTGACGAAACAGTCGTGAAATTGGAGACGCATGACTGAAGCAACGCTTCTTGCTTCTCTCATCATAGATTTTTTCATTTCGCTTCTTACTATGGATTCAGCTTCAGGGCATGTCTTGCTGTAGAATCTTGGCCGGAGAATGTCTCCTTTTACCACCGTCAAGAGTGTTAGGTAAAGGATGAGATGGTGAAGAAGAGACATTTTTTTTTTTTTTGTGGTGTTGTGTTTTCAGTAGTGATGATGAAGAAGAATAAGAGACCTTGTTTTGGTTGGTTATATAAAGAGGTTTTTGGTGTTATTTAGAAGGATCTTGTGCAAGTGTGTCGTGTCGTGGTGGCCTATCCAATTTCCATTTAGAATATAATACATTTCTAATTATGGATTTAGTTCTAATGAGCAGTTAAAGTTGTTGCCATTACGAGGATTGATTAGTGTAGTCTTTGACCAACATTAGTCCTGGTCAATGGTCATAGACTTATGGATTATGGCAGCATCTTTATCATAATATTGTAACGCATTAACCAAGTCGTCTTGGTTCAGTAATAGAGGAAGAAAAGTCTCGCTATCTGAGTTCGAGTAACATTGACCACGGGATTAAGCCTAGAAAACTTTTGATCAATCATGAATTATAAAAAAGAAAAAAAAAACTGTGTAACGCATTGCCTGGGACTTTGTAGTCAAGTTGTAAGGAGAGGGACTTGGGAGGCCAACTAGTTTCAGTTTGATCTAATTTAAATACTTGTTTCTATGTATATATATATTCATATTGATATGAATCTATTGTTTATGACTCATTTAAATATCTAGAAAAATGATATAGTTGTGCACCTTCTTTAAAGGTTAGTGTAAATCCCTTTTATATATAAGATTTATCCTAAGTTATAAAAAAATTGTGTACACACATCTATTGATAGGATTTCAAAGGTCATGGAGAAATTTTAATGAAACGTTTCAACTTTTTGACGCAAAACAAAAGGAAGGAATAGCCAAGGTACTTTTTGACTTTGTAAAAAAGGATAATAAACCTTATCTTCACATTTGCGTTGGGTTGGCCAATAATTCAAACTATAGTATATAACTATATACTACAAAAAAAAAAAAAAATGCATCTTTTATTGTTTTGTGTGACCAGTGTAGACGTATGTGAGGTTCACACTAAACAAAAATAAGATTATCACCATAAACAAAAATAAGTATTCCAAATGTTTCAGTATAAATATTATTTTAACAACTTGGCGTAAACTAATTAAAAAAATGAAATATACTGTAGATAATTTCACATCAAAAAATTTAATTAAAATCCTAGAACGATAGTATTTATTTTGGAACAGAAAAGTATTCTTAAAATAAATGTTCAAGTTTAACATTATAAACGGTGTAGATTGTGCTGCTGTGTTTTAATTGAAACACACCTAACATTGATAGAGGCAACATCCGTTAAAGTAATACTCCAAATATATACTGTACTAGCAACTTAGTTTAAAACAACCTTAACTTTAACTTCGTGTGTATCGATAATTGTCAATCTATAGTACACACGACTATACAAAATAACACAGTTTAGAAAGAATCGTTGGACACGAGAAATAGATAATTACTTGTTGATTATGGTCCTTTATCTCTTGAGAATACTTCTTGTACTAGATTGGTGAGTGGGGGACTGGGGGGGGGGGGGGGGTGTCGTGAGAAAGAGGATTGTTGTGACAAAAGGAGGCAACAATTTGAGCCATTGGTCCATACTTTTTTTTTGCAACCGAACAAATTGAAGTTTTCTTTTAGCATTTTTATTTTTAGTTTTATCTGAAACCTCTAAAAGTGACTGACACTAGAAGTCGTCATCATCATGACTTCGCGTTCGTGGGTACCGATACGCTCTGCCGTTTAAAGATATTATGTTGTCCCCATCTTTAGTTGTCAATTTTATTAGTATAGATTTATCACACGTCGGACAAAAATCATAATAATTCGTAATATATATGACTCGGAGGTACCTAGTTTCCTGAAAAGCCCTAGAAGGAACTCAAATCGGGAAATGGAACGCACATGGAGGTCATTGTATTTGAGGTTCACCAAACCAATACATTACCAAAAAATAAGAGAGGATATCAATAAATATTGACCTACATTTTAATTCATTAAATATATCGCTTTTCCTTAAATTGTATTGGTAATTAAATGGTACAAACAAATTTATTGAGAAAATTTCAAAGAAGGAAGAGAACAGAAGCGTAGTAAAACAATTCAGATCTGCAAACTTTCTCCTTTTACTTTATGGACGCTATGATTCAGAGTATATCCTAATTTAATAACGACGACCTAGGCACCCAGTTTCAAATATGCTCTAATTACAGCTATATATGGTTCCTAATTTCCTACTTTGAGAATGTCATCTTCACTATGCAGTTTCACAAAAACATACATATCGTATTTTCTGCATCGCCTTCTCATCTCCTCACGACAATGGTTCCTTGATGTTGGGCTATTTTACGGCTTTTTATGTCTTGCTTTGGGCTAGATACACTAAACAATATGTGCCCATGATTTAGTTCAAACTGTTTGGACAAATTTTAACCCAAGACTTAGAATTGTCCACTCTTTTTCTCTTACAAGTGAAAAATCTAATGTAATAATATAAGATTAAGCTAATAAATAAATTGCACTATGATATTTTTTACTGATCAATTAATAAATGAGAAATGTTGAGTGTTTTTGGTTAAATTTTTTAAACCCATTTGTAAGTTATATTCGACCAAACATGCCCTAAATAAATTTCAGCAGTTTCATAATCTCATTGGTTCTAACTTCTAAATAATGTCATGTCCGAAAACAGTACACTCAACGAGCTCCGCCCCATCTGTCTTCCAAGACAATGCAAGCAATCATAGATCTTCTCAGATTCCGGTCTCGATTTATCCCTAACGATGAACTCAACGAAAACTCCGTTAACCTCGATAGAACTACAACCAGGAATCTTCTCTACACCTCTCTCGTTCATCATCCTCCTCGCTCTCTTTGCATCTTCCCACATATTAGCCTCTCCATACATGCCATCCAACAACACATATATCCCACTATCAGTCGGATCAAGTTCGAGAAGCTTCTTTGCCGCTTTCTTCCCCAGTGCAACATTACCGTGCACCCTGCAACCGAATAATAAAGCTCCCCAAACCGCAGCATCCGCCCCCATTGGCATATTTTCCATGAGCTTGTCCGCTTCTTCCAATAGCCCGGCTCTCCCTAGCAGATCAACCATTATAGAGTAATGTTTCAGTTGGGGATTTAGATTGAATCTAGACTTCATCTGAGAGAAATAATCACGGCCTGTTTGGATCAATCCAGCATGGCAACAAGCTGACAATAGCCCTATGAAAGTGATCTCGTCTGGGGCTAATCCTGCATCAATCATTTCATCAAAGTATGATATAGCAGTGGATGCATCTCCGTGAAGTGCTAAACCTCCGATGATCGCTGTGTACGTAAGCGAGTTTCTTGTTTGAATCCCATGAAAAACATTAATAGCTTCCGAGATGTTACCACATTTGGCATACATGTCGACCAATGAAGTTCCTAACGCAACGTTGAGACTAAGATTGCGTTTCTCGATGTAACGATGAATCCAAATGCCAACATCAAGAGCACCAAGCTGAGAACACGCAGAGAGACAATGAATCATGGTGATTTCATCAGGCTTTGTGTTACTCGTTTGCATCTCCTGGAACAAAGCCAAAGCGTCTTGACCACGCTTGGCTTGGACTGATCCACCGATTATTGCATTCCACAGCACAACATCTTTTTCTTCCATATCATCGAAAAGTTTCCTTGAAACATCAAGCAGACCACATCTAGCATAGCCTGAAATGATCGTAGTCCACGACACGATTGTTCTCTTTTCCAAGTTATCAAATATTCTCCTCGCCTCGTGAACATCTCCGCATTTTGAGAACATATCCATCAGAGAATTCGCAAGAGGAACTGTCAATCTCAGTCCATGTTCTTTAACGTATTCATAAAACTCTTTCCCAAGATTCAAATTCCCCAAGATTGCACAAGAAGAAACCAACCCAATCATCGTCACATCATCAGGCTTAACTCCTTGAGACTCCATTCTCTTATAAACCTCTATCGCTTTCTCTGCCTCCCCAATCTTCTTATACCCATTAATCAAACAATTCCAAGAAACCAAATCCCTCACAGGACTTTCATCAAACCACTTCTGCGCATTTCCCATATCACCACAAGAAGCAAACATATGAATCGACGCGTTATGCACATGACTAACCAATTCCAATCTCAGCTTTAAAACATGCCCAAGAATCATGTGACCTAAACTATTCAACCCAAGATCAGCACAAACCTTGAATAAAACAGGGTAAGTAAAATGATCAGGTCTACACTCACAACAACCATGTCTCAGCATCTGCTTGTATAACAAAAACGATTTTTTAGGACTCTCGCTCTCGGAGAATCCTCTAATCGTTACATTCCAAGAAAACGCATTAGGGTTATCAATACCTCTCAGAATCTTCACACAGTAATCGAGATACCTTGATTCTGATAACGCGCAGAAAGCAATTAACCGGCTTGAAGCGAATGGGTCTAGGATCAAGCCAGTGAGAACCATCTGAGCTTGAATTTGCTTTAAATGGAACAAAAGCTTGCATTTTTCGAGCAGTGAAAGAAGAGGGTTGTGGAGAACGAAGCGGTGAGTGGAGTTCCAGTTTATGGGTTTGTCTCTGTGATGAGGAAGGGATCGAGTACGACGCTGAGAGTAAGAGTACAGTGAACGATTGAGTTTTGGTATGAGAGGACGAAGACGAAGAAGCTTGGCCTTTCTCACATTCGATATGTTCATCGGCCGTTAATTTTCGCCGGCGAATTCGCCCGGAGAAGATTCAGACGAACTTATGGGGGGTGTATTGAATATGAAATTTTAGGAGATTTTGGAGTATTCTTAAATTTTCTGTTATTTAATTGGTGATTTTTAAAATTCACTTGAAATCCCATGTTATTGGATACGAAATTTATAAAAATCATCTATAATCTCTTGTTATTCAATCAATAATTTATAATTCTCACTCCAAATTTAGTGTTATTCAAAAAATCACAATTATTTTTAAAAAAGTTACTGAATGTGATTCTAGGAGATTTTTCTATCATTTTTAGTTAAAACATATGACTTCCAAAATCACACCTTTGAAAGTGAAACTTTGGAATTTTTTTTTTTTTAAAAAGAGTTCGACATACTGCAAGAGCAACTCTCTTTCTCACTCTTCTCTCTTCTTCACTCTTCTCTCTTCTCTCTTTGATCCTAAACTGATTTGCTGGAAAACACAAAAAAAGAAAAAACTCTTTCTTGGATACTCCGCTCATCAAAGGTGTGATCACTGCGTCTTTGCCTACTCCGCTAGGACCACTGACGACGATGATGATCTGATTCGGCGGTGGGATGATTGGATTGACGGTGAATGAAGAACCTAATTGAAACTCGAGGGAACGAAGCGATTCGGGTTTGGTGGGGGGTTGAATCGGGGAAGAAGACGAATTGGGGTTATCGGAGAGATGGGTATCGGTCATTTTCAAGGAGGAGTAAGAGTGATGACGGAGAGGTTTGGGAAAAGAGCGGGAGGAGATGAAGAAGATGGGTTTGTTGGGGAAGATGATGGAGCGAGAGAAAGAAGAACAGAGCTTTCGAAACATTTGGGGATTAAAAGGAGCCACCGATGATGTTCTCGTCCCGTCTCGATGCTTTGCCGCGGTATTGAAGACTCTACTGCAACCTTATGAATTTGCTAATGATTTAAATTGAAGTTTGTTTTGAGGTGATTAGAATGCAAATTGCTTTTGTGTGGATGTAGATTACATTGGAAGCAACTCATTATGGACCAATAACTAACAAGCCAACAATGTTCTTGGAGATTGGTGAGAGCTCTCTGCTTTGTTCCTTTTGTCTGAATTGAAAAGCTCTATGCTTTCTTGAAAAGCTCTGATTAGTTATTGCTTATTGTGTTTATGTAGGTAATAGAGAGGAATACTGGAAGAGAGAAGACGCAGCACAAGTCATGGCTCTTGTAAGTGTAAAACGTTTGTCGTTGTTCTTGTTTTTTTTTTTGGTTCATGTGGATTATAATACCTCTTTGGGGTTTTAAAGCTTGTAGTCATCATTATGTTTAACAAGAGTGATTAGCAACAATTTTGAGGCTCATGAACTTGCCAATAGATTAGTAGATTTTACTATGTTTTATTTCATTTGTTCATCATGAGCATACATAATTTGTATTTGTATTGTATTTGTGCATGTTTCATCGTGTGACATTATCTATGCAAGACTTTAGGGGACAAGGAAAAGATCCTGCAAATGCAAATGAGTTGTTTAACCATCGACACTCTAGCTTACGAAACGTAATAGAGAGGATTTTTGGCATCTTCAAGTCAAAGTTTCTCATCTTCAAATATGCACCACCCTTTCCATATAAGACGCAAGTAGAGTTAGTACTTGCTTCTGTTGTTTTACATAATTATCTTCGTAGAGAATGTCGTTCAGACTTGTTTGAAGATGTGGCTAATGCGGAGGGAACTGCCGTTGATGAAAGAGTTGATGATGAGAACCATGAAGAAGAACAGCTTCATGGTACTCAAGACCAACAAAGAGTCCTTGCTAATAACTGGAGAGCAACTATAGCGGAAAACATGTGGACAGATGCTATGAATATGGGATCATGATGCAGTACCAGTGTGCTTTATATTAGATTGTCTTTATTCTTACCATTGATTTTTTTTTAAGACGTTGAAATTTCAGAGCTCTGTTTCATTTGATTTTTTCTGTCGCTGCAATATGAAGACTCATTTTTTTAAGATTTGAAGGGCATGTCTGTTCTTTGTCTCCTCCACCTCTCCTTCTTCTTCTTCTTCTACTTATCTCTTCATTTTCATTTTGTTCTTTCTGTTCGCCATTTGGTCTTCCACAATCGGACCCACCATCTATATAACAACGGAGATAAAGAGAGACATTAGAGTGGAGAAGAAGTAGGAGGAGGAAGACATTTTGCTCTTTTTTTTAATTAACGACATTTTGCTCTCTTTTTTTTCCTTTCTAAATATCAAAATCACCTAAAATTCAATAATCAAATCTCAACAAATCTCAAAACCCAAATCTCACCAAATCCTTAAAATCCAAAATTAATAACCAAATCTCCTAAAATTACACTCAAATCTCCTAAAATTCTGAAATATTAAAATCCCAGCAAATCTCCTAAAATTCTCAGTTCAATACACCCCCTAAGTATGTCATTTGAGATTTGCTGAACCGGTATTCATCATACTGAACCGAATCAAACCGAACTTAATTCTCTAATTAAACCAGATTCAGTGATGCTCTTTTAAAGAGAATCTGGGCCTTAAAAGCAAAACCCTAAAGCCCATTAACAAAGCCTGATAAGAAAACGAAGAAGAAACAAACACACTTCTCTTCTCTTCTTCAGTTCTTGTAAAGTTTCTGAGAGATTTTATTTTTCGAATCCGGCGGCGGAAATCGAACTTTTTTGTTGTTGGTTCCATCGGAAGCTGTGAAGATGGGAAGAGGAGGAAGACACAGAGGTCGTTCTCAGAGAAAAGATTTCAAAGAAAACAGAGAGAATGTTTGGAAACGTTCTAAATCCGATACTACCGTTGATGGTTCCGATAACGCCGCCGCACCGGAGCAAAAACCTACTTGGGAACCTATTATCACTGTTAACCCTAATTTCGAAGAGTATTACAAGGTAACGTATTCGCTATTCTGTATTGGATTAATGGATTTGATTTTTGTTGTTGTGGTTTTTAAACTCTTGTGTTTGTGTTGTTAGGAACAAGGGGTAGTGAAAGCAGAAGAGTGGGATTTGTTCATGGAGATTCTTCGTAAGCCTTTACCTGCTGCTTTTAGGGTTAACTCCAAGTGAGTAATGCTACTGTGTTATTTGTTCTTTAAGTCTCAATGAGGTTTAGGGTTTAGTCTTGGATTGCTTACGCGATGCTTCTTTGTTTCCCACTTTTATGTACTGCAGTGGCCAGTTTTGCGATGAAATTATATCCATCTTGGAGAATGATTTTATGAAATCACTTCAGGCAGAGGTAAATGCAATGTTTGTGATTGGCATTTTGTACTGTCTATCTCTATTATACTCCGAAACTTATTTATGTAATATTGGTTTTTGCTTTTTAAGGCCATAGAAGGTGGTGAACTGGAGGCTATTAAGCCCTTGCCTTGGTATCCGAAGAATCTTGCTTGGCATTCTAATTTTTCTCGAAAGGAGATTAGGAAAAACCAGACACTTGAGAAGTACGTTTTCACTAACATATGAATTCTAGTCACTTTTTTTTTAATATTTACTAGAATGACCTATTAATTATTGAAGCATTTCTAGTTACTTTGTGTATGGTTTTAAGAACTAGTGTGTTTGTTGTGCTAGACACATGATGGGTTCTTCATTGTGGTCTTTTCAGGTTTCATGAATTTCTGAAGTTAGAAAATGAAGTTGGTAACATCACTAGGCAGGAAGCTGTTAGCATGGTAAGATAGTTTAATACTCTTTTCCACCATTAACATTGTCTCTTTGTTTACTAACATTTACAAAGCGTTGTTTAATTTAATCATGCAGGTACCTCCTCTCTTCCTTGACGTACATCCAGATCATTTTGTACTTGACAGTGAGTGAATTTTCATTTGATATTGTTTTGAGACCTAGAAATTTTTAAAAGGCTCGCTCAAAGAAGTATCCGCCTTGGATAAGGAAGAAATGGCCATAACTACATTCGCTTTCCGGGAAAGTATGAGGTAAATGGTTACTGATCTGTTACCTTTGTCTCTAACAGTGTGTGCTGCACCGGGTTCCAAAACGTTTCAGCTGCTTGAGATTATACATGAAGCATCAATACCAGGATCTCTACCTAGTGGACTGGTTTGTGTTGCTATACACATCTTTAATTTTCTAAATCTGGTTTTAGGTAGATAGATGATTTGATTGTTCTTCCCTTAATAATCAGGTGGTGGCTAATGATGTTGATTTTAAAAGATCTAACCTTCTCATTCACCAAACAAAGAGAATGTGCACATCCAACTTGATAGTGACGAATCATGAAGGGCAACAGTTTCCCGGTTGTCGTTTGAACAAATCCCGAGCTTCCGAGAAAGGAATAAGTGAAAGTATGCCCATTAATCAACTTGCCTTTGACCGTGTTCTGTGTGATGTTCCATGCAGTGGTGATGGTACACTGCGCAAAGCTCCAGATATCTGGCGGAAATGGTATTTTCACCTTTGCCATTTTAAGCCTATCGGCAATGTTATGAGGCAATATATGGCATAGGTTCTAGAATTTCTTATTGCTTTTGGTTTCTGCACAGGAACTCTGGAATGGGCAATGGACTTCATAGCCTTCAGATTATTCTTGCTATGAGAGGTAATTTTTTAATTTCTTAACATGTCTCAAAATGGAATTGCTTGTAGAATGACCTTCCTATTGTAAACATGTCTGCATGGTCTTGTCCAGGTTTATCTCTGTTGAAAGTTGGTGGAAAGATGATTTACTCAACTTGCTCAATGAACCCAGTGGAGGACGAAGCTGTTGTTGCTGAGGTAATATTTTAAACAACTTCTTTACGTTTCATTATAAACCTGTTATAGCTGTAACCGCATAATAACCCTTGCTTGAATTCAGATTCTAAGGAGGTGTGGAGACTCTGTTGAACTTTTAGATGTTTCCGATAAGCTTCCTGAACTTATACGAAGACCAGGTCTAAAGAAATGGAAGGTCAGTTTCTACCTCCACTAACGATTGAACAAACCCTCATCTCTAGAATCTAGGGGGATTTACTCATTTGTGTTTGCCTTGTCTTTGTTTAATCCAGGTGCGTGATAAGGGTGGGTGGTTTACTTCTTACAAAGACGTTCCACAAAACCGTAGAGGCGGAGTTCTTGTGAGTATGTTTCCTTCTGGGAAAAATATCAAGGACTTGACTAATGGATCCGAAGAAACAGATAATACTGTGGTGGATGCTACTCCTGATGAAGCAGCCGAGGAAGTCTCTGATCTTCCACTTGAACGTTGCATGAGGATAATGCCTCATGACCAGAACACCGGAGCCTTCTTTATCGCGGTCCTTCACAAAGTTTCTCCCTTACCAGGTGAACTTTTTTTTTTTTGGGAGAACTTCTGGTTTGTTTATTCACCTATGGATCTGTAGAACTTATCTGTAGTTTACTCACAGAATTTCAGGAGAAACCAAATCCAAAAAGGAACTCTTCTGCGAAGCCTGCTGACTCGACAGAAAAGTCTCCGACTACAGAAGCTGTTGTTACAGTGGATGCTGTACCAGATGAAAGTGCAGCGGAAAAAGTTATTGAAGCAGATTCAAACAATGAGAAAGATGATAGTTTGGAGCCTGAGAAGAAAATAACAGAAGGAGAAAGCATCACAGAAGATAAAGGAGCCAATTCGAGTAATGTGGGAGACAAGAGAAAAGTACCGATGCAAGGGAAGTGGAAAGGCTTTGACCCTGTTGTTTTCGTGAAAGATGAAACAGTAATCAATGGCATCAAGGAATTCTACGGTATCAAAGATGAATCATTTCCATTGCATGGTCATCTCGTGGCAAGAAACAACGACACAAGCAGCGTTAAGAGGATTTACTATGTTTCAAAATCGGTTAAGGAAGTTCTTCAGTTGAATTTTGCAGTCGGGCAACAACTTAAGATCGCTTCTGTTGGCCTCAAGATGTTTGTAAGTACAATATTCTTTCCTCACTTGTTGTTTCGGTTGATTAAGCGCAAGCTGCACAAAGTGAAACTAAAGATTTGTTGCAACTAATTGAAACACAGGAGAGACAATCGGCAAAAGAAGGTTCAAGCACGCTGTGCCCATTCCGCATATCATCCGAGGGACTACCTGTGATCCTTCCATACATCACTAAGCAAGTACTTCACACCCCAATGGCAGACTTCAAACTTCTATTGCAAGACAAATCGATCAAGTTTATGGATTTTGTCAACCCACAGTTGGCCCAAAAAGCAACTGACCTTGTCATGGGAAGCTGCGTGGTGATTCTCAGTGATGGTGCGTTTTGATTGGTTTTCATAAGATAATATGTTTGATCGTCTAGTGTAGGGTGTGATTTTCATGGTTTTGTTGATACCTCAGGTGAAGAACCAGTAAAAGTGGATGCGTCAACAATAGCCATCAGTTGCTGGAGAGGGAAGGCTAGTTTGGCTGTAATGGCCACTGCTGCAGATTGCCAGGAGCTGCTAGAGAGATTTGCCGAGAAAACACAAAAAACTGAAGGTGGTTCGGTAAACGAAAGCAATGGCGATTCAGTAAATGGAAGCAATGGCGATTCAGGCGGTCCTCAAGCTATGGAAACAGCTTAAAACTCTCCTATATAACTTCAGTTGTACTGCTTTTTGTGCTTTTTCTATTCCTCATTACCTCCAAATTCTTTTTCATATAAGCATCATCATGATGACTTTTGATGTAAGGACACAAAAGAAAAGAAAGATTTTGTTCTGATTTCTAAACCTCTTTATATTTCAAAAATCTGAAAGTACAAGACTAATTAACAATGTTTGTTCGTGTTGAAGATCTCAGCCAAAAGTGTTGAAAGAATTCGCTACATTTGTCGAGTTTAGTGCCGAAGTCTTGTTACCGATCAGGATGATGACAATGTTCTTATCGGCGTGTGCTCAAACCATCGAGGAATGTGCTCAAACCTTTCGCGAAAGAAAAAATTAAAAAGTGGCCTATACAGGGGTCGAACCTGTGACCTTCGCGTTATTAGCACGACGCTCTAACCAACTGAGCTAATAGGCCATTTGTTCTAATGCCTCCAACATCTCTTATAGTTTGTTAAACTACCTCAGCTTAAACTTTTATATCTTTTCCCATCCTCTGAAATAAATCTCGTACCTCACTCACTCTCATCTCCATTATTAATATATACTGAAACAATTTGATTAGTTTTACATTAAGAAATGAGAAAACTGAAACAATATGAACCTGTGACCTTCGTGTTCCATGTGATCTTTAGTTTTACATTTGCATCTTGAATCCTTGTTTTGATTAGCCACCAAACTTGTTCTGCGATACCATATTAATTACCATTAAATTCCAAATATATACATCTTTATTATCAAGGCCGGTCTGAACAAATTAGAGGCGGACGGGAAAACGATAGATATGTTCTTACCTCTAGTTTTATTTCATTTAACAAATATTTGTATTGTTTAGAAAAGACAATTGTATAGTGAAAGACAATATATTTGTACTAGAATATGACCCGTGCTAGAGCATGGGTTAAAATTTATTAAATTTGTTTATTTAGTAATTTTTATTTAAAACATCGTAAATGTAATTATTTTATTTGTTTTAAAAGTTTTTTTTGTATGGAACAACACTATCCAATGAAATCATATATTGAATATGACTTATGAAAATAACATCTATTTTGTAAGATATATTTTAGTATATCTAGATTTTGACCTGTGGTATAACGCAGATTAAATTGTGTGATAAAAAATTAATTTTTCTTTGTTAATTTTATTTGATTTGTTTAGTATTTAAAATTATATATTGTATTTTGATTGTTAATTCTATGATTTAACCTATAGTATAACACATACTAATTATAGGACCAAATATGTAAAGTATGATTGTCAAAATCATTGTGACCGAGAATGCCTACCAAAGAACATTATTCCAAACTTAAATTTAATCCGAGAAATTATATTTTTAAATTTTAACCGTGCTCTAGCAAAAAACCATATTTCTTGAAATTTTTTCATATTATAGTGACATATTATTAACCCGTGCTATAACAATCAAATTAGAGTGTTTATAATTTTTAACTTTTTGATCTATATATTTATGATATTCTTAAAAATATCAAATTAAACTATTTTTAAAGATTCCAAATTAAATTATTTAAATTTTTATTATAGTATATAAAACTATACAATTTAACAAAAGAAATATATGAAATGAATTTAAATATTAAAATTTTGACCCGTTACTTAGTCAAAATTTTCGGATAAAGTAAAGTAAGATTTTATGTTTTAGTATAATCGAAAATCACTTGTAATCTGCGGAAGAGTGATTAATTTCTGAGATTTTTTTGCCTATATATGGTTAGTTAAATATTCTTTGGATATTCTATTTTATTCTTTAGAATATATTTTTAAGAGGATCCTAATCCTAAATCTATATAACCTATCAAGTAATTAATCCATATAAGCTATCAAATAATTAATTTTAGTTATAACCTATATTAATATTATATGGTCTACCAATTTGAAGTCGTGTACTTCCGTTTTATTAAAAAGGGGATTGTTTGGTTTTACTACCACACATAAATATGCGTTTAACCTTTATCTAGTTTTTTTTTTCTTTTTGGTTAATGATTATGTTTAGTATAAAAATTAATAATAGTCAAATTAAGAAAATTAGGAGAAATAAACTTCTATTAAAAAAATTGAAAGAAATGGTGAAATGTAAAAAAAAAAACACACAAAAGCAATGAAGCCAAATTCTATTAAGTACAAAATTAAGCCATACACTATTATTATATATAGACTCTCAAGATGTGGCCTAGTTAAGTAATTTTTTTTTTGAATTGTGGTAATAGGTCTCTCTTATTAGCATAACGCTTTAATTGTTGACTGAGAGGATCAACTTTGCTTATTATTTACGGAATCTAAACTTGGATACCACATATATATTACATATATCATTCAATCGGTATCTAACTGTCATGTTCTTCTCCTTTATTTGTAGAGAAGTTTGAGTTTTTCTCCGTACTCTCAAAAAAGAAGAAGAAAGCCAAACATGCATCTAAAACCATTGAGCTTGTGCATCTAAGTCGCTTGGATTAGATTAAATCTCTTGTCCACGGGAGTAATCCTATTACATTGTCCTTTCTTATGTTCACGAACACACTGGTGATGGAGTTCAAAATGTTTCTAAGAATTGCCATTTGACATGTTTATTATCTAAATTCCACTTGGAATATTCCCTTAGGATACAAAGATGAACATAGTTGAACAATGATCATAATAAGTTTGGTGGTTTAAAAGAAAAAAAATTTTGGTGATAAGTTTAACTTATTTTTTTTTTCATAGTTGATACTTAATAACTACTTTTTCACATTACGAAAATAGCTTTTTAATAATATTAATTGAGATAATAAAAATACTAATATAACAAATCATATAGGAAAATAGTACAAAAAAGTCTTTTGGTGATATTTTATCATATTAACCATAACCGAGAACCAAAGCTGTAACTATCACGAACAATTTAAACTTTAAAGAAAAAAGAAATACATCTCAAATATTGAAAAACTTATATAAAGATTTTTATAAAGCTTGATTATAAATTTATAATCAATAAGGTTAATCAGATTACAGATTTCAGGTTAATGTCTTTATATTCGGTGGATATTTTTCTTTTTCATTTTAATATTTGAATATTCTGAATAGTTAATACTATTATTTTCTCGTTAACAAACCGGTAAATTATTATTATTACAAATCATATGAAGAACAAAATTTGTACCCAAAAAGAAGAAAAAACAAGTGTGATGGCTCAGTTTAAAAGAAGAGATTTGAGAAAAAAGAAACATAAAAAGTGGCCTATACAGGGATCGAACCTGTGACCTTCGCGTTATTAGCACGACGCTCTAACCAACTGAGCTAATAGGCCATCTTGTTTACTTAGTTGTACATAGAAGATATTTACTACACTAAATAGTTCTTGTAACTCTCCTCAGTGTCTAAAAAAACTCTGCGATTTACTCTCGAGGACGATGGTATTGATTTCACAGTAAGATTTCGTTTAATTTTATATTCAATTTCGCCTTCGAATTTGGTTTTCCTCAGCATTTACTTTCTCGGGTTTTAATCGATCAATCTTTACTGGGTTTTTGCAGAAGTATTTGATCTGAAGAAAACAATTCAATGGAGTGCGTAGTTCAAGGAATCATCGAGACACAAGTGCGTTTGCCCCCTTTTTTTTTTTTTTTTTTTTTTTTTTTTCTTTTTGGGTTTACGAAAAATTCCAAGTTAATTTAGCTTTGCTTTGGTACCAAATCGAAAAACCCTAGCTTGAAAAATTCAGAATTTGATTAAAGTTTTGTTCTTTTTCTCTCACTCTCAATTTTGCAGCATGTAGAAGCTCTTGAGATTCTTCTTCAAGGTCTCTGTGGTGTTCAACGCGAACGTCTGAGAGTTCATGAGTTGTGTTTAAAAAGTGGCCCAAGTCTTGGTAACTACTCCCTTGATTCACACATATTGAACCATCCTATGAATCATAACAAACCCACATTGTGAAATCTTTCCCCTTTTTTTTTTGCAGGAGTTGTGCCCTCTGAAGTTAGGCTTTTATGTGATCTTGATCAACCAGATCCCACATGGTACATCTCCTTCTTCTTCTTGTAATATAATATGTTCTTGCTTCATTCAAAGGAATGTAATTTATGACATCTTGAATCATTAGGACTGTTAAACATGTTGGAGGTGCAATGAGAGGTCCTGGTGCTGATCAAATCTCTGTTATGGTTAGAACTTTGATTGAAAGTAAAGTAAGCAAGAACGCTTTGCGTATGTTCTATGCACTCGGTTACAAACTTGACCATGAGCTTCTCAAAGTCGGATTCGCCTTTCATTTCCAACGGACCGCCAACATAAGTGTCTCTGTGTCTTCTGTTAATAAGATGCCTAAAGTTCATGCTATAGATGAGGCAGTTCCTGTTACACCTGGGATGCAGATTGTTGATGTCACAGCTCCTGCAACACCTGCGAATTACAGCGAAGTCGCTGCTGCGGTTTCATCTTTCTGTGAATTTCTCGCCCCGTAAGATCATTTTGTCATTTACCCCCTTGTAGTTTATTTTACAACACTCTGATGTATGTTTGATGACCTGATTCAACAATGTTATGTTTCAGGCTTGTTCACTTGTCGAAACCATTTATCTCCACGGGAGTTGTGCCAACCGCTGCTGCAGCTGCCGCATCTCTTATGTCGGATGGAGGAGGTACTGCATTGTAACCAGTTGGATCTTGTGTTCTATCTTGTCAGATCTTTAGGTTCATTGTAGTCAATTTTATTTTCTGATCACACAATGGTTGTGAAATCTCCTGAAGCATTAGAGTTGAATATTTATTGAGTTAGGGCTCTTTGAAGATATTTGTTCTTCTCTCAACCTTTTGATAGCAAGATGTTGTTCCATTGTTGTTACTAGACTGAAAGATTTTGAAGCTTTGATTTCAAGAGTATTGTGTCTACCAGCAATGGAAAATATGTATGTTTGACAAAAGCTTTGAACATGATTGAGATCAATGTCTTTCAGGAAACTGAGACCAAAAACTTGATTGTTCATAGTTAAGAAATGGAAGAACTGGCAATATAATGTTTCATTGTTGTCACTTGTGTCAGTAAATTGAAAGATTTTGAAGCTTTAGTTTCAGAGTATTGTGTTCACCAGCTTAACAATATGTGTATTTTGTAGAACCTTCGAACATGATTAAAGGTCATTCTTTAGTTAAGCAGTCTGAGAACCCAAAGATTGATCATTCTTAGTTAAGCAGAAGTTGTAATGTAAGTTTAGCCTTTAGAAAACGTTGTTTTCAAATATACGCTGTTAAGACTTTTCAACGTGGGGTGGTGGCGCAGTTGGCTAGCGCGTAGGTCTCATAGCTACTGAGTGATCCTGAGGTCGAGAGTTCGAGCCTCTCTCACCCCATTTTACTATTTTTACTTGCTTGTCTGCTTAAATTCGGACAAAGTCGTTCATTCTTTATTCTTGGATCTTTGGAATTGAAACCCATTTATCATCCCAATCCCCAATAAGTTCCAATTATCTACCAGCTTAAATTTTTTAAAAAATCTTCGAACATGATTAAGATCAGTGTCTTTCAGGAAACTGAGACCAAAGCTTGATTGTTCATAGTTAAACAATGGAAAAAACTGGCAATATGATGTTTCATTGTTGTCATTTGTCTCAATAAATTGAAAGATTTTGAAGCATTAATTTCATCAAAGTATTGTGTCCACCAGCTTAGGTTTCATTGTCTTTCTGAGACCAAAGATTTGATCATTCTTAGTTAAGCCATTATAAAAAAAAATTCTTAGCTGGGAAGTTGTGTTCTAAGTTTAGCCATTATAAAAAAGATTCTTATCAAAATATATACTGTAAGAAACTTCAACATGGGGTGGTGGCGCAGTTGGCTAGCGCGTAGGTCTCATAGCTACTGAGTGATCCTGAGGTCGAGAGTTCGAGCCTCTCTCACCCCATTCTACAATTTTTATTCTAAGTCGCAGTTCCTTTTTTATTCTTGGAGCTTTGGAACTGAAACCCATTTGACCATTTCCAATTAGAAAGCCTATTTTTAAACCGCAACAGGTTTGATACATTTAGACTAAAAAATTCGAACCACAAAAAATGAATTCTTAAAAGTTCCTTTTCCCAAAGACTACAACAACAATCATCTTCCTCCACTTGCTTCTTTAATGCTTCCTCTTTTGCAAGAGCTATAACTAAATATCACAAGCCAGGGTAGAACAATGTATATATATATAGAGATTCACATTGTCAATGTCAAAAAAATTTGTGTTTCTAATCATCTACTGGTGCTATTAGCAGTCTTGTTCTTGCTCACATCAGCAAGCTCTTCAATAAGTTTCTTCTCCTCTTTGCTCAATCTCTTAGGTATCTCCACTTGCACCCTCACCAACTGATCCCCTCTCATATTACTCTTGTTCAATACTGGAACTCCCTTTTTCGCCATCACAAGCGTCGTGCTAGGCTGTGTCCCTGCTGGTACTTTCAAATCTACCGTCCCATCCACTGTTGGTACTTTCAGTGTTGTCCCTAAAATCGCATCAATATACGATATCTTGCAAGTGTAGAGAATATTTGTATCGTCTCGTTTCAAAACCGGGTCTGGTATAACTTCTATAACAACAAACAGATCTCCTGGTGACCCGCCTCTCTTCCCTGCATTGCCTTCTCCTCTCACTCTTAACCGGCTACCTGAATCAACCCCGGCTGGTACTTTGAGACTTATTCGTTTCGTCTTCCTCACACGTCCGTCTCCAGAGCAAGTACCACACGGTGTCGAGATCTCTCCAGTACCGTTACAGGAAGAGCAAGTCATGACTTGTTGGAACACGCCGAGAGGAGTTCTTGCCGATGAAACCACTTGACCTTGTCCGCCACACGTGGTGCATTTGGTCGGTGTGGTTCCTGGTTTTGCACCTGAACCATCGCAAGTCCCACAGCTCTCGAGCCGAGATATCTCTATCTCTTTCTCCATCCCGAAAACCGCTTCTTTGAAGTTCAAGATTAGCGAGTAATACTCATCTTGACCATCCACGGCTCTGCTTCTTGAACCTCTACCCATTCCACCTCCTCCTCCCCCACCAAAACCTTCAAATAGTGACTCGAATAGATCGAACGGATTACTGAAATCCTATTGAAAGTTAATAAAAACCAAGAAGTGTTCAGAGAGTTGGCTTCGAGTGTCAATAAAGAATAAATATGTACATTCTGAACAACATACCCCCATGCCTCCCATCCCACCAGCGCCTTTAACTCCGGCCTCACCAAACCTATCGTAAAGAGATTTCTTTTCATCATCTGATAAAACCTGCAGAAACCTATAAATGTTAAAAAAAAAAACATCTCTAGAAGTTTGAACTTGCATAATGGAAACAAAGGAGAAGTTGGGGTTTCATTTCACCTCATATGCATTACTTATCTCTTTGAATTTCTCTTCTGCGCCAGGATCCCTGTAAGCACATAATAAACATGTAAACAAGATGGTCACAATTTTCTAACTTAGAAGTATCAGTCTTCTATATTTCGCTAATGTCTATGAGTTTTGAAGGTACATGGTTCTCCCTGGAACAACATAATCTAAAATCTAAGTTTTGCAGTCATCTTGCTTTTGGCATATCTTACATTTTGCTAACAGAGATCAAGGTTCTTATCTTGTACTTGAGTATCGATCCTAATTCCTATCCTCTTGTTCGCAAGATATACAGCACCAATCTTCATCAAATGAAGTTTTTCACTTACTTGTTCACATCCGGATGGTAATTCCTAGCCAGCTTCCGATAAGCTGAAACAAGAGCAAGGAAGAGCTAATCAGTGTCATATCGAAGAGTACAAGTAAAGAAAAAAAAACACAAAAAATTCAAATCATGCATTGAGAATATATGCAAACCATCCATATACAAGGGAGTTTCTCCCATTTAGAAAAACAGAAACATACCGCTTTTGATCTCAGATTTGGTTGCATTTTTCGAAACACCTAGAACCGAATAGTAATCCTAGAGTTGGACACAATCATTAAAAAGAAAATCAAGATCATAATAAGTAGAGAAGCTGAGAGATAAACACATTCTGGAAAGGGAAGAAAAATAGGAGCACATACGGCATCAGCTCTAACAGTGAAACGAGATCCTCTGCGAGGATGCATATTACTGGACATTCCCGTCATTGACAAGAAAGGCAAGGACCCATTTGAGAACATACTCGACTTTGAAGCTCCCAAACAATTTATTTGGTTCATGGAACTGCAAAAAGTTGTCAAAACAAAAAAACCTTCAATGCTATTTCAGATTACATAACTCTTCCCTCCTTTTTTTTCTCGATTTCCAAGTGAACACTCATAAAACTCTCAGTCTAAAGATGTGCAAAGTGTAACAAAGCAAAATCCTTTGAAAGTCTTTATAAACCAAAACTAGTTTCAATTCCACTCTATGTCAAGAACTAGATGCAAATCTAGAGAAAACAAAATCATACTTCTGTTGGCGAGTGGATTGGACTCTGGTGGGGTAATAAGCTCTGACTGCAAATTGAGGACGAATACTCCATTGAGCAACACAAGTACTTCCAAATTGTATTGAAGCCATGTTTTTAGCTCTCAATACACACTCCCTGCAAACACAATTTTAGGTTAGCTTTTTCTTACTCTCTATAAACGCAGAATGCTAAACCCAAAAATTCATAGACAAAACATCAATTTCAATTTCAGTTTAACAAACATACTTCAAAAGTTCAAACACAGAAGATAACTAAATAAGCAAGCAAAGACCCATCACAACACATACATAGGAGTTGTTGTTGTTCATCAACTAGATTATGTATATAAAAAAAAAAAAAGGCAAAACATTTCTAACAAAATCCGATGTGGGTTGTTCGAAAAACACGAGCTGGTCGGGTAAATTAATTAAGCGGCGGATTCCATAATAAGCCGCAATTTTTTGGCACAATCCAGGGTTAAAGCAAAGGAAACTATGTGAATACAGAGAATGAGTTCTTCTCTCTCTCTAGAGTGAATTAAGGTGGAATCTTACCGTAATCAATGGTGGACGACGGGAGAAGGAAGAGGCGAGAGAGAGAGAGAGAGAGAGAGAGATAAGAAAAACTGATGATGATGAGTTTTTTAGTCACTTTAGACAAGAAGAAACGAATGAAAGGAGTTCGCTAGAAGAACGTAGCCCTTTTTCTTCTTATTTTTATATTATATTATTATGAATTGAAAAATATATATTAGTATTAGGAAGGTATTAGGTTGTAAATTATTTTTGAATAAAAAGTTTATACATGAATTCAGTTAAATGAAAGTGATATCTCTCTACTTTGTTGGTATTATCTCCATTTTTATTTTTATATTTTATAATATGGTCTCTGTTGTCAAAAATTAACATTTTTTAAAAAAGTAATCAAATGAAAGTATAATTACTTTTTGTCACTACCATTTTCACTAGTAAAAGTAAGAGCAGGAGCTGATCGAATCTGTGTTATGGTAAGAATGTATATATATATATGGTTGAAAGTAAAGTAAAGTAAAGCAAGGACATGTTGTATCATGTTAGATGTGTTTTGGTTTTATGTAGTGATCATTGTTCAGATCACGTAATACCTGTGAAAATCTCGTGAACGTTACAGTTGAATATTAGGATCTTGCAATATCAGAACTTGCATAAGATTTTTCTAAGTTAATGTGTTCCATTTTGTGTCAGTACGTAGTAGAATTGGTTTCCGAGCCTTGTTAGATCACATTCCCATTCCGAGCCTTCTCATTGGTAATCATCTTTTTTGGTACTAGTGGCGATTTAGCAGTCTTGTTCTTGCTCATATCAGCAAGCTCCTCAATAAGTTTCTGCTCCTCTTTGCTCAATCTCTTATGTATTTCCACTTGCACTCCCTTTTTCGCCATCACCACCGCTACTTTCATTCTTGTCCCTAGAATTGTATCGTTATAGGAGATATATATCTTGCAAGCGTAGAGTATATTGGTTATAAGTATCATCATCCTAAGATCACCCAGTCACCGGCCTCACTTCTCTTCTCATTCTTAATCAGCGCTACCGCCAGGAATCAACCCCGTCCAATATTTTGAGACGTATCCGTTTCATCAACAAGAGCAGGCACCACTCCAGTGCCGTTACAGGAAGAGCAAGTCATGACTTGTTGGTTCAAGTCAAGAGGAGCTACTGCTGATGAAACCACTTGACCTAGTCCGCCACACGTGGTGCATTTGGCTTTAAGAGTCTTTAAAGAATGAAACTTGAATACTTGGTCTTGGAACCATTCCCCCATGTCTCCCATTCCAGCGTCTTCGACTCCAGCCTCATGACCCTCAATCTCATCCCCACACCTATTATTCTTCATCTCATCTGATAAGACCTGCAGAACAGAAAACGTTTGTTCTGTTCTTTAGTCAAAAAGAAACCCCAAAAGAGGCTTACTTAAAAACATGTATCTCTACAAGTGTTTCACCTCATAGCTTAAAAGTATGTATCTCAAATCTTACCCCTTAGGTTTTGATGATGGACAGCTTTGTATAGATCTTCGCGACAACCTCTTCGCACATCTATCCCCTAGGACTAATGGAGCAGGAAAAGTCTTGGAGGATAAGGGTATGTCTCAAAACGAAGTCTCGTCGGACAGCCTATCAGAAGAGGATGACAATCCGGAAGCAGACTCAGACCGTTTTTTGAAGGTAGTATCCAAAAAATTGCTGCGAAAGAATCACCGTGGAGCTAGGGCTAGAGGCCCTTTAATCCTCTAATATCCCTCTATCTTTATGGATATTTTTTGCTGGAATGTAAGAGGTATTAACGATAAAATAAAGCGTAGATGCTTTCGGAAATGGTTGAAGAGTAATCAACCATTTTTTTGGTGGGATTATAGAAACCCATGTCAGCCAGGCGAACTCACAAGCTATAGTATCTCGTGTGTTCCCATGCTGGAATTTTGAAGGAAACTATGAGTTCTCAGATCTTGGTAAGATTTGGTTAACATGGCATCCTTCTGTTCAAGTTACTATCATCTGCAAATCTCTCCAGATGATCACCTGCCTAGTCAAGCTGCCCTTCGTCTCTGATCAGATAGTTGTCTCTGTGGTTTATGCATCTTCCACCTGTAGTGCTTCCCGGAGATCTTTGTGGGCTGAGATAGTTGATCTCTCTCAGAACTCTTCTATCTCAACAAAACCGTGGACCGTCCTGGGGGATTTTAATCAAATTCTGCTGCCTCACGAGCATTCAAACCTTGAAGCTCACTCCGTTCCATCTGGTATGCGAGAACTAAGTCAGTGTTTGCTTTCCTCCTCTCTGTCTGACCTACCTTATTGCGGAAGTACCTTCACCTGGACGAACAAGCATAGTATTGGTCTAGTTGCTAAAAAGTTGGACAGAGTAGTGGTAAACGACGTATGGTTGGCTGCTTTCCCCACATCACTTGCTGTTTTTGGTGAACCCGCTTTTTCGGATCATAGCCCTGGATGCATCTTCCTGGATTGTCAAAAGCAGAAGCGTAAGAAGCCTTTTAAGTTCTTGTCTCTACTTAATCAAAATCCGGAGTTTGGACCTCTTATCAAGGTCTGGTGGGACGCTCTCCAGTTTGATGGGACTCAAATGTTCAAAATTTCAAAGAAACTAAAGCTTCTGAAAAACGTGATAAGAGACTTTAGCAAGGTGAACTACTCCGGAATAGAAAAACGGGTTCAGGAGGCTTATGCAAACCTGCTTGCTTGCCAGCAAGACCTCTTAGCTACTCCATCATCTGAGAACGTGGACAAAGAGAAAGAAGCACATAGGATCTGGACCTCCCTTGCTTTAGCGGAAGAATCCTTCTTAAAGCAGAGATCGCGTATTTGATGGTTAGAAGAAGGAGACAAAAACTCCAAATTTTTCCACAGGTCTATTCTTTCAAGGCAAAGTATCAACGAGATAATTTTCCTCATAGACGACAATGACCAGGTAGTGGACTCCAGACAGGGAATTCAAAACCTTGTCGTGGACTTCTACAAAGGTTTGTTTGGAGGTCAAAGTGCGCGCTCTTCAGTTTCAGTTTCAGAAATTGCGGACCTCGTCACCCAACGCTGTTCTTCAAGCGCTATCCAGATTCTAAATGCGCCATACTCACCAGAGGAGATAAAAAAAGCAACCTTTTCGCTTCCCAGAAACAAGGCCCCGGGACCAGATGGCTATTGTGTCGAGTTCTTCACTGCTCAGTGGGAAACAGTAGGTAGCTCAGCGATCGAGGCTGTTACTGAATTCTTCAGGTCAGGGAAGATGCTCAAGCAGTGGAATGCAACAATCATCACCCTCATCCCGAAAACCCCAAACGCGCAGCGGGTGGGGGAGTTCCGTCCTATTGCGTGCTGTAACACTTTATACAAGATAGTGTCTAAGCTTCTGGCAAACAGACTAAAGAGGGTCATCCCGGATCTGGTCTCCAACTCCCAATCAGCTTTCATCCCGGGTAGACTTTTGGTAGAAAATGTTCTGTTGGCTACTGAATTAGTGCAAGGCTACAACCAGAAAAACATTTCGCAAAGGGGAATGCTCAAGGTGGATCTCAAGAAGGCCTTTGACTCTGTTATTTGGGAGTTTATAATCAACACACTAAAGGCAATGGAGTTCCCAGCGCACTTCATCTCTCTGATAAAGCAGTGTATTTCTACAGCAAGCTTCTCTATCTGCATCAATGGGGAATTGTGTGGCCACTTCACGGGATCAAAGGGGTTGAGACAAGGTGACTCCATCTCACCGTATCTATTCGTTTTGGTCATGGAAGTCTTTTCGCAGATGCTAAGGAAGGCATACAACAACAGCCTCATAGGAGCTCACGCTAATACCTCGAACCCTCAGGTTACCCACCTAGCGTTTGCCGATGACATCATGGTTTTCTTTGACGGGAAACTAAACTCCTTGTCAAACATTACTGGGGTTCTCCATGAGTTCTCAGCTGCCTCAGGTCTTCACATGAATAAGAGCAAGACGGACCTGTACCTAGCGGGAGTGACTCAGGTTGAAACCTCTCTGATGGCATCTCTTGGTTTCAACATCGGTTCACTTCAAGTAAGGTACTTAGGCCTCCCTCTCATGCACAGAAAACTAAGGCTATCAGAATACAGGCCACTGTTGGATGCTTTGACAAAACGTTTCAGCTCGTGGGCAGCAAGAGCCCTTTCATACGCGGGCAGGCTGCAACTCCTATCCTCTGTGATCCATGGTACTCTAAACTTCTGGATGTCGGCATTTATCCTACCAAAAGGCTGCATCAAAAAGGTTGAGAGTCTATGCAGGAACTTCCTGTGGAATGGTGATGTAACCAAGCGGGGCTCAGCAAAAGTCGCCTGGAGCAACGTGTGTCTTCCGAAAGAAGAAGGGGGACTGGGTCTGAGGAACTTAAGCTTTTGGAACAGGACACTCTGCCTCAAATTAATTTGGAGACTGTTTACTGCATCCGACTCATTGTGGGCGTTGTGGTTGCGCAATACCAAGATAAAGGATGGTTCTTTCTGGGCTATTGATGCAAAGAAACAATCTTCATGGACCTGGAAGGCCATGTTGAACCTGAGACACACTGCAAGACATTTCCTCAAGGCAAGGCTTGGTAACGGTCAACAGTTAAATTTCTGGTATGATTGCTGGACCCCTTTTGGCCCACTAATAGACTACCTCGGACCATCGGGACCAAATCAAGTGGGTATCCCTCTTCAAGGTAAAGTGGCCCACGCATGTTCGCCAACAGGATGGAATCTAAGGCCTGCTCGCTCAAATCAAGCCTTGGACCTCCATATATTCCTTGCCACGATACAGAGTCCACTCCTTGCGTTGGAACAAGATAGCTTCTTCTGGATGACTGGTCCGGTCGAGTTCCAAATGTTCTCAACAAAGAGGACCTGGGAGGAGATCAGACCGAGACAGAATCCTCTTCCTTGGACTTCTCAGGTATGGTTTAAGGGTGCAATACCCAGACATGCGTTTATGATGTGGCTTCTGCACCTAGACAGGCTACCTACGAAAGCGAGACTTGCTAGCTGGGACTCACACATCGACGCAACTTGCTGTCTCTGTGGTTGCTACCAGGAAACCCGTGATCACCTTTTCCTCCACTGTAAGGTCAGCGAGGATCTCTGGTCTGAAGTAACTAGAAGACTAGGCTACCGCTCTTTCTCTTTTCACACTTGGGATGCTTTCACCAGCTGGATGGACATGAAAGACAAAACTTCAACTCGTCCCCTCCAAAGACTAGTCACACAAGCCACTGTTTACGCATTATGGTGGGAGCGCAACACCAGGTACCACCACAACATATCCACCGAGACTACTATCTTATTCAAGGGACTTGACAAGCAGATTAGGGATGCAATACTGGCGAAAAAGGCTAGGAAGCAGTTTAAGGCTGCTATGGCATTGTGGTTAAAGTATATTTAGTCGTGATATATATCTTCGTTTGGTTCCTTCCTTGTTTTTAGTTTGTTTTTTTTTTTGGCAAGAAGTAACCTCTGTATCCAGCTTTTGTAAGTTCTGCGAACCTTTAGTTCAATGAAATTCACATATTTATCAAAAAGTGTTTCACCTAATATGCATTACTTATTTCTATGAATCTCTCTTCTGCATCAGGATCCCTGTTGGCGTAAACAAGAAGGTAACAGTTACCACTCCTATACTTGAGTGTCAATGTTGTTATCATCTCCTTCTCAAAGATAATACAACACCAAATCTTCATAAGATGAATGAGGTTGCATATTTCGAAACTCCAAGGACTGAATAGTACACCTAGAATTTCACACAACCAACCATAAGCAATTAAGATCATAATACAGCAGTGATCTAAACAAGTTACAAGAACACATACTGCATGATCTGCTCTAACAGTGAAGCGAGATCCTCTTCGGTTCTGCTTATTTCTGGACAAGAAGGGCAAGGAACCATGTGAGACCATACTCGACCTTGAAGCTCCCAAACAATTCATTTGAAACATACACGAACTGCAAAAAGTTGTGAACTGAAAAACCTTTTAACGCTATGTGAGTCAGATATATAACTCCTACAATAAATCAAAAACCACTAAATACAATCCAGAGACTTAAACAGTAAAAAGATCATACTTTTGTTGGCAGGTTGGTTCGAATCTGCTCGGATAATAAGCTCTCACTGCAAATTGAGCAAAACACGTACTTCCAAATTGCATTAGAGCCATATTTAGTTAGCTTAATTACACTCCCCTGCTATTTACACAACTAAAATAGCTTCAGGCCCTCTTTACTTCTTCTATATACAAATGAAGAAGCAATCGTGAACCAAATGCTACAACCCACCAATCCTAAGAAGACAAAAAATCAGCCGAAGGACACTTTGTCGTTTCGATGGGCTTTAAACAAACTGAAACAGAGGAAGGGAGATATAGACAACGAGGCGAAAACACACATAGAGTTATGTACCGTAATCAATGGTGATAGAGAACGGTAGCTTCGATACCAAGTCAAGAAGCCAAGAAGATCTCGAAACAATAGGGAATCGAAAATCCTAAAAAAATTGTCGAACACGAAAAGTTTATGGAGAGTGAGTGTTCGGTCGGCTAAAAAAAGCCCTAACAACTACACTATGGTTGTGAATGGTTGCAGCGGTTGGGGCGGACAAATCCATCTGCGGATCAAACCTTTTTGTTTACCATTCATTGTGTTTAGTCCGCAGTAGTGCGGTCTACAGAAAATAGAAACAAGACCGCAGCGGACTAACTGCGGACCGTTTTTCCCTACAAATAGAGTTGGACCGCAGCAGTCTGCTGTCCATACTTAAAACAGAGCGGTCTGATCCGCAGATGGATTTGTCCGCCCCAACCGCAGTTACCATTCACACCCTATGTAAATGTTTTATTTTTACATTGGGATAGTCATTAAAAGTGGTCTAGTGGTTGTGGGTCTGTAAAATTCACATCTTCAACATATTTTGTTTTTTTTTTCTTTTTCTTTTCTGCACCCACAACAATATCAATCAAATATATATGGTTTGGTGAATGCATTGAAAAATAATAATCAGTTTGGGCTCCTCATTGATCAAGAGGCAGTACTCAATCCATAAGCAACATAACTTAGGTAGTATATTTAGCATAAGATAAATCCAGATGACTAAAATCACATGGAGACGTTTCTTTGTCGTAATCAGTTTTATTTTATTTTATAAAGATTACTGACTTTTATCATTTCTTACAACAACAGTTAAAATTTGGAGCTAAACCAATACACCCTCCATCCGAATACCCCCTGAACTGTGTACACTCCACCTTGCATTCAACATCTGTAAAAGCTCGCTTACATGGTCTAATACAATGATCATATCCAAATCCATTGACCGCTGCATAAACAAAACTGAGTTAAAGAAAAAGAAATATAGATACACACATATACATATAAATTGGTTTTTACTAATTTATTTGTTAAAATAAAATATTCAAAATTTACTTTATAAAATAATCAAAGATTGAGTAACAATAACAACATACATGGTGAGGCTAAAGTATTGGAGTTTGAAAACAAAGCTAGTACTACAAGAACAAAAAAGAAAAAAGCTTTTGTCATACTCATTTGTTTATTTCTAATTGTTAGGTTTGTTGTAAAATTAAAAAGTCCAACAATGCTTTATTTATAGTGACTCGGTCGATGGTTTGAAGTAAGGGGATGAGAAAAATAGAAAATTTGACCTATAATTGTAAAGAGATAAGATTCTCATTATATAGACAAAAATCTTACAACTAAGACCATTATTTGATTAAATGTAATATTTGACTGCATAATTTAGGGGAGTATATTGAAACTATGATTTAGTAAGATTTTATGGGATTTAGGAAATTTGAGATTTTGAGAGATTTGAAGAGAGTTTTTAAGATATTTGGTGGAATTGTTGGATATTTCATTTTAAGAAAGTGAAAAAGTTTGTGATTTGGTGAGATTCAAAGAGATTATATTATTTTGAGAAAGTGAAAAAAGTTTAATGACAATTGTATCTTATTTTGAGTCAAAATTAGCATATATATCTATGCATGCCTAATCTTTGGAATATGGTCAAAGATTTTTTTTGGTAACCAATTTAGTAATACACTAGATACGGACCCGCACGTACGTGCGGGATTGTTTTCATAAGTAATATTTGATTTCCTGTAACATATACAGAGTTGTGAGAAGACGAAAATATATCCGAAGCGACTTAAAAAAATACCCCAATTCAATAAAAATAAAATTCTACAAAAACAAATACCGTTGTCGCTGAACGAAAACAAAAACAATATAACTATACAAACCAACAAAAGATTAGTTCTAAAACATTTTTCTTTCTTTTTCCACTAATTCGTTAACTAAACTTTCAAAATCAACTTTCTAACCAATTTTCTCCAAACAACAACAATCACTTACAAATATAAAAATAATTTGGATGTAACTATTTAGGAAAATAGAATAAATAGTGTTAAAAAGTTAAAAACTTGAATAATTTTACTTTAATATATATACAATTGATTTAGTGAGAGACATGTCGAAGGAAAACTTTGTTTACTGAGTTCTGTTCAGAAAAGAGGAGAAAGCGATATATATTTCTTTGCTTACCCTAAATATTTATTAACTTTTTTAAAAACCTTAATTGTTGAAGTAATTGTTTTCTAATTACTTAATTAAACCCATATCGAAGCCCAATATTTTTTTCGTATTTATCTATATTATTAACACATTATTTTAGCATCTATACTATTAAAAGGGAAGCATCTTTATCTACAATAAAATTATTAATGTGTTTGATTCCCGAGTCCAAAATATCAAACCAAAGTTTGCCATCTTCAAAAAAAACACGCACAAATTAATAATACATAAAAGATAATCTTTAGTACAATTAATTCAAACCATAATAGATGAAATTTGTTTATAGATTTTAAATTATACTATTAATCATTATTTATTTTAATTAAATATAATATTTTTATAAAAATAGATTTTAGACAAAATTAGAATTTAGTAGCTCTGTTATTTAAGAACATTAAGATATTTTCATAAGTTTTAAAATAATAATTTTCGGATATATATATACATATATATTACCTATAATTTAAATATATTCTTATTAATCAGTTTTAAATCAATACAAAAGAGCATATTCCTTTTATAGTTGTTTCATTAGTTATTTTCTTATTATTAATTATTGTTTCATTTTCATAAAAAAATATGATTAAATTTTAATATAAATTTGAAAATCTAACCTTTAAACAAAATGAAAAAGTCAGAATGACATAGTCTGCTTCATACCATCTAGCTCGATTACTCGATTTGAGGATCCATGTTCTATCAACTGCTCTTCCTTCTCTTATCCATATCCTGATTAGTATTTAATAAGAACTTGATATTTAAACATTTTCAATCAAAGGGTGTATCATAAAAAATAAAGAAGAATAAATAGATCAAAGTACCATTGGTTTGAAGAAACAGTGACACACAAAGTGGAGAAACAACAATTTTCATGCTCTATTCGAACCTGAAATCAAGAATATAAAACTCAAATTAGATCTTCAATTAGCAAAAAGAACAAAAAAAGATATGTGCTATTAAAATTGAAAAACGAAAAAATATATTCTAGGCTTAAACAAAAATATTTAGTTATATATAGGAAAATGGTATAGAAAAAGTCCAATATCTGTTTATTATTAAGATATTGTTTGCCAAATATATTGCTTAAATTTCCTAATTGTACGTTAATAGTTTCCAAAAAATTTGCCATCTTATCGCCCATATTTTGTTTGAATATTTGTTTCATGACTAAAATTACTAATTACTTCAACTATCTTCAATTAATTCACACCATAATCGATGCAATTTTATTATAGATTTTAATTTATACTATTAATCGTTATTTATTTTAATTAAAAATAATACTTTTTCTAAAAATAGATTTTAGACAAAATTTAAATTTAGTAGCTCTGTTATTTAAGAACATTAAAATACTTTCATAAGTTTTAAAATAATAATTTTCGGATATATATATATATATTACCTATAGTTTAAATATTTTCTTTTTATTAATCAGTTTGAAATCAATATAAAAGAGCATACTCCTTTTTTAGTTGTTTCATTATTTATTTTCTTATTATTAATTATTGTTTTATTTTCATAAAAAATATTGTTAAGTTTTTAAAGAAATTTGAAAATCTAATGTTATATATTTTCATTTTTGATAATCCTATATTTACTTTCTTTAATTAACCACGTCATTTATAATATCAAATTAGGTTTGACCAATTCAATTACTAATATAATAAATGGTTGTTTCCAGAAATATATCTAAATATATTACCAAGTTAAATATGTTTACATATATGTAATTCCGAATTTAAATGACCGGTTTTTATGGTAATAAATTTAATTTTCATAAATATTAGGTAATTGTTATTATTAGACTGTGATCGGTTTGGAAACGGATTTAGAACCCATCTTAATTGTACCCGATTTGGAAGGGTTATATCATTTTATTTTGGTTTGGGTAATACTATTAATTTCAATCTATTTGGGTACTATCAATATCAATCTGTTTGGCTTTATATTTATACTTATCCCTATTCAGTTTTCAGTGGTATTTCATGTAATAATTTCTTAATCTATGTCTACTTATTAAAAATACTTCCCTTTTAATAGTATAGATTACATATTGTTAATATCATATATAAACCATATATGGTTTATATAAAATTTATTAGGTCACACCAGTGCTACAACTATACACGGTTGTCGTATAGCCTATGATTTGTACATGTAGTAGTATCTATTACCAAAAGTTATAAGTCGACTTTCAAAAAAGGTTGTAATTATCAAAGACCCTACTTGTGTAATCCTTATGTATCCGTTGGTGGTGAACATAAAGATGTTGAGATCTTTCTGCATATATTTTTGCTCGGATATTCTCTGTTTGTTTAGAGTTTAGGGTTATCTTATCTTCGTGTTTAAAAATACTTCACATATTATTATTAATAATAAAAAAAATTGTAATATCAAATACCTAAAAACACCAAAACTAAACAAAAGTCACCATTAAAAGTAATACCAAAATTAAAAATGTCCAAAATTTCTTATTTAATTACTCAAATTGCCACTGAATTAATTATAAAGGAGATGTTTAATTAAAATTAAGAAGGATAAATTTGTGATTAAAATAAAAATTAAAAAGATTGATCCGTTTAGTGTGAAGACTGAAGATCCGACCCATGGCTGAAATAGGACCCATTGTTCATCATTATAGCACCTATTAAAATTACCAACTCATATCTATTGAAATTATTAAAAAAAATTCAGATTCCAATGGTGACTTTTGTTTAGTTTTGGTGTTTTTCTCTTTTTAAGCTAGATTCATATTTTATTGATTTACTTTTCAAGTTATAAATTATAAAATATTTTGATTTTAGCTTTTAACTTAAAATTATATTTTTAATAAAACGGAAGTACATGACTTCAAATTAGTAGATCATATAATATTAATATAGGTTATAATTAAGATTAATTATTTGATAGGTTATATGGATTAATTATTTGATATATTACATAGATTTAGGATTAGCACCCTCTTAAAAATATATTCTAAAGAATAAAATAAAATCTCCAAAGAATATTTAACTATCCATATATAGGCAAAAAAATCTCAGAAATTAATCACTCTTACGCAGATTACAAATGATTTCCGATTATACTAAAAAATAAAATCTTACCTTACTTTATTAAAAAATTTTGACTAAGTAACGGATCGAAATTTGAATATTTATTATTTCATATATTTTTTTTGTTGAATTGTATAATTTTATATACTATAATAAACTTTTTAAATAATTTAATTTGGAATCTTTAAAAATAGTTTAATTTGATATTTTAAAGAATATTATAAATATATAATAGATCAAAAAATTAAAAATTATAAACACTCTAATTTGATTTGTTATAGCACGGGTGAATAATATGTCACTATAATATAAAAAAATTTCAAAAAATATGATTTCTTGCTGAAGCACGGGTTAAAATTTCATAAATATGATTTCTTGGATTAAATTTAAGTTTGGAATAATGTTGTTTGGTGGAAAATCGGTATTTTCATACCCCAGCTAAGGGGCTATGTTGAATTCATACACCAGCTTGACATTGAGCAAAGTAATACATTAAGTTCTAAAATATTCAAATTCAATACCCCAACTTGTGAAAATGTGTTAAACCATTCAGAAGCCATGACGGTGTTATTTCACTGTTAACGATTGTTTACGTGTAAACCACGTAAGAAACAACGTCGTTTTGAGAAGCAAAAGAAAGAGCTTCTTTTGACTAAAACGATGTCGTTTCCATTGTTTTCTTCCCCATTTTTTCTTTTCCGAGTCGAGAGTCTCTTTGTTCAATCGCGACTCTTGTTTCTTCTCTTCTCTTCTTCAATTACTCAATTGTTTCAGTAAGCAACTATTTCTAGACATTCCCGTCATTGACAAGAAGGGCAAGGACCCATGTGAGAACATACTCAACTCTGAAGCTTCCAAACAATTTATTTGGATCATTGAACTGCAAAAAGTTGTGAAATGAAAAACCTTTTAACGTTATGTGATTCAGATATATAACTCTTCCAAGTAATAAGAAGTTAATCAAAAACCTCTAAATAAATCAAGAACTAAATACAATCCAGAGATTTAAACAGTAAAAAAAAAACCATACTTTTGTTGGCAGGTTGGTTCGAATAACAAGCTTTCACTGCAAATTGAGCAAAGCAACTACTTCCAAATCGTATTAGAGCCATATTTAGCTCAATACACTCCCTGCTATTGATACAACTAAAATAGCTTTAGGCCCTCAAAAATCTAGGTCTCTTACTTCTTCTATATATAAATACATAAAAAATCGTGAATCAAATGCTATAATCCACCAATCCTAAAAGTCAAATCGGGAGAAAACAGAGCATCAGCCCAAGGACACTGTTTAAATAACCTCGATAACATTGTCGTTTTGATGGGTTCAATCGAAAAAACAAAGTAATTGAGAGGAGAGAGAGATATAGAGAAGAGGCGAAACAAAAGGATTTGTTGTGTACAGTAGTGTTAATCAGTGGTGACAGAGAAGGAAAGCTTCGATAACAAGTCATGAAACTAGAAGATCTCGAAACAAGTACGGAACTGAAAACCCTAGCAAAAGCAAAAATTAAATAGATTGTCCAACACGAATTGAGAAGACAAACAATAGAAATAATAAAAATTGTCGATCACCCTGACCAACTACATTGCAATATAATATATAGTGATTAATTAAAGTAAAATTTGGGTTTTTTGTCTCGTCATCCTAATGAGTAGGGCAATTTTTTTGGTTATACCCATTTTATAAATTATTATTATGACTTTGAATGGTTCTATAAAGTATGCTCCCGACCGGACTAAGATTGGACTAGTCCACACTTAATTCAACATTAACTATTGCGTACTAGTATGCTTTGTTGCATAATAAAAATCTCCATATTACTATGCATTTGAGCATACAATTCCATACCATTATAAATTTAATGTTGGTCTGCATTTTCTATTCTACTCCTCAAAAGCTTCATACCATTTTAAACTACATACTAACATGCTCTATAATGGAGTCCAATGTTTTGCATACCAATATTTTGGTATGCATAGTCTGATCTACACCATACCATAAAACCATTCGGTTTTGAATGGTTGGTAAATACACTCCATACTAGAAAATGTGTATTAATATCTTGGTATGCTAAACTCTATACTACATTATGCAACATTTTGAAAGCAGACAAAAAGTGTGGATGACTAGTTATATTTTAGTATAGAGGTACTGTTTACTACATACTAACATGTGTTTTATTTGTTTGGAGTTGGCATGGAGTATATCGGAAAATTGTGTGAATGGTAGAAAATAGCATAATGGTTCGACTTTAGTCCGGTCTGGAGCTTACCCACCAACCATTCAAGGCTTTAACTTGTTTTAATTGGCAGCGTAGTTTATTGTTTAACATCTCATTCATTCGTTAATTTGAAGTTTTTTGTACAAGAGTTGATACATCAAGAATATATCGACACTGAATAAATCAAAATACATAACCTATTTTTAAATAGAATGATGGAAAAGTGAATTTCTATGATACTTTTGAAACTGAAGTTTTACTCGCCAGTGGTCTATGTTAGTGGAGATATCGTCAAGTTACACCAGGAAGGTGTCAATCAACACTATTGAGCAGCAAGCACGGATTGTGTTCTTCATTGCCCGATTTGATCGTTTTGTGATTGCTGGTTAGGTTACTAGTTATTTTGTTTATTTCCAATTTCCAGTTTATCATTTGTGTTATTGAAATTGTTTTTGTTGGTATTATGTTAATTATCATGTGTTTTGTTGGTATTGTGTTAGTTAGCATGTTTTTAATTGGATGCAATTATTTCAGAATTGTGCAATATTCTTTATATATAAAACATATCTAGCGTTCGATTAACTTATATGCATTTCACAAGACAATTTACGAGTTCTCTACCATTATTCTTTATCTAAAAAAACAAAATTCACAAACATTGCATAGCTTGATTTCTTTGAATTTTACCTTTTCTCTCTCTCTCTCTAGAATAATGGTAAGCTGTGAAATTATGTTTTTTCTTCATACAATAAATTCTGATTTAATATATATTTTTACAATTTTAATAATATATTTCCAATTTGTATTTTTTTTTGTTTATTAACATAGTGGTAAATTGTAAATATCGTTAGTTGGTTGTTGCGTTTACAATAGAACTATCAAAGCGGTGTTGCCCATCCACAATTTTAAGCATCATGTGAAGGGTCGAGAATATTTTGACTTCCTCTCATAGGGGATCCGTTTGATACTTTGATCCAAGAGTAGCATATATGAAACACAAATGAGTCCCGCCAATGTAAGCCATTCGATTTAGTTTAAATACTTTTAAATTAATTATTGTTTAAAAAATATTATTAAAAATAAATATTATAATTTCAAAGAGAATATAATCTTCTTATATATATCATTATATTATAAATATTATAATTTTAATTTATTAAAAATCTTCAAATTACCACATGTTTAATAATTCAACCCGCTACATTATAACCCATAAGTTTTTTACCTCTTTTCTCTTTTGAATTGATTTAATGTATTAATCTAGTCTTTAGTTAAAGTTTTTCAAATAGTAAAAAATGGATATACTGTAGATACATGTTTTTATTTATTTTCATAATGCAATTGCATGATTCATGAACATGTTTTTTATTTGCATTGGATATTTTATCAAATGTATACAAAATATCGTATGGAAATACTGTATTAGTACTTAAGCAAATAAAGTAAACTTATTTATTAAACCCGGTTTACGAAACGAAACTCAATTACTCAAAAAATATAAATAAGAAAATTACATGTGTGTTAGTAGGATCAAAGGCCAATATGAAGTCTCAGATAATTTTTTCTTCACGGTCAAATTCTTTGAAAACACGCGGAACCTTTTCAAATCGTATGTTAATTTTTAATTAAGTTTTCTTATTCCGATTTTAACCTTTTCAATTTCAATTAAACATCTCTTTTGTGAATCATTCAGTGGTAATTGCTGTAAATAAAACTATAATTTTGGACATTCTTAATTTTGTACTCTTCTTTTAATAGTATTAAGATAAGATTAGTTTGAGCGTACAAAATATATTTTTATTTAAGCTTAACCAAGTACAACATATCAAATCACCATTTTATTATAAAGATTATCGATTTCTATCATTTCTTACAACAACACTTAAATTTTGGTGCTAAACCCATACACCCTCCATCCGAGTAGCCTAACAACTTTGTACACTCAAACTTGCAGTCAACATCTGTATAATGTGGTAGACATGGTTTAATGCAATGGTTATACCCAAATCCATTGACAGCTGCATAAATACAACCAAGTTAAAGAAAAAGAAATATATATGTACACATATACATATAAATTGTAAATATCAGTTTATAATATAATCAAAGATATATGAACAATAACATCATACATGGTGAGGCTAAAGCGTTGGAGTTTGAAAATGATGTTGCTAGTACTACAAGAACAAAAATAGCAAAAGCTTTTGTCATATTCATTATTTTATTTCTTATTGTCAATTTTGTTGTAAAAATAAGAAGTCTGTAAACTGCTGTATTTATAATGACTCTTACTGTCTTCATTTGCAAAGAGATAAGATTCATATTTAATAGATATAAATCTTACAATATACACCATTCAAATGTATTAGATTAATGCAATATATGTATACAGAAAAGAAAAGTTGAAATCATATTTATATAGACAATATATGTTATTCTGAGTCAAATTTAGCAAATTTCTATATTTGCATGCCTAATCTTTGGAATATGGTCAAATAATTTTTGGGTAACAAATTTAGTAATACAACATATTGAGTCAAAATTATATACAGTGTATTAACAAATTTAGAAATCAATGTTAGAAAAGTTGAAAGGGCAATTATCATATGTACAATTTATGCTATTTTGAGTCAAAATTAACATATATATATATATATATATATATATTTGCATGTCTAATCTTTGGAATATGGTCAAAGAGTTTTTTTGGTAACCAATTTAGTAATACATTACATATTGTTAATGTAAGCTAATGAAGTAGAAATTTAGTGGGGGTTATTGGTTTGATATTTGGATAGAGTTTTAAAATTTTAAATGTTATGTAGAATCTGTTGTTATTAGATCAAGATTTTTGTTAAACTCTGTTAAAGTTTAGTGTTATTAGTTTGTGATTTGTAAAAAGTCATTTAAAATCTTAACAAATTTGGGTTATTGGATTCAGACTTTTATAAAGTCATTAAAAGTTTTGTGTTATTCAATTAAAACAAAAGAATTTAGGATTGTTAATGAATTCAATTATTATGTTATTGGTTCATGATTTTAGATATTTTCTTTAGAAAATAAAATCATGAAAAATATTAGAAAAATACAGGGATTATTTGGAGCACTTTACAAGATTTTAGAAAACTAATCAACAAAACACTCAAGCAATCTTTAACAATCTTTCACTTATTCACTTTTAATGATTTTGTTGAACTCTTCAATTTCTTCATAAATTAGAATCCAATACCACCAAATTAGATAATACCAATATTATAACACAATGATTTTTATTCTAAGTATTATTTATTAAGTTAAATCTGTAATGAAACTTAATTAGCCTATCATTTATTGTATAATTTAACAACATCAAAATACAAAATATTTGTCTTTTTTATTATTTTCTATTTGTATTATTTTTTGGTGAAATATTTTCTATTTTTATATAATATTTAAAATCTATACGTTAAAGATATTGGGAGAAAAATATTTTAAGTTCAATATTTTCTTTTTATATATCACTTATTATTTTTTAAATTATAAATTAGTTAATCTAATTTATTATATTCATATAATTAATAATCATTTATGCATTAATTAATTTTTCTATATATCACTTCTATTAATAGAGACCATTCTCACCGAAAATGTTGAGGTGTCGCGCTCACAGAGTTCGAGACACTATTTTGTTTATTTCTCCTTAGTTTTTAATAATATATACATTTACATACGATTGTATTTTTCCAAAAAAATACATAACACCCGAACTGATTTAACTAATTTCTAATCTAACTTTATTTTCTAAATTTTTTATTTTGTTTTTTCACAGAGTTCAAATATTGTTTCAAGACAGATATATAGATTTCAAAAGATATGAATATTCAAATAGAGACAACTCTACAATGAACAGTTGCAACTTTACAAAAAAAACCGTTACAATGAACAATCGCAACTTTGTCACACAATTTAAATTTTCTACAGATTTTTTTGGAAAATCATCCAAAAAGTACGATTGAAAAAACATAACTTTTGGTGGAATTTGTTCAGATTGCTATTATATATAGGTACTATTATTAATTTATATATATAAAATTAACTATAAATTGTAAATTAGATTCATCATTCCAAAAATCTTTTGTTAAATCAAGAATTGGAGGGATTTCTTACTTTTTAAAAGAATGAATGCTAGAGAATAATTTAGAGAGCTGTAAAAACCGTTGAGATTGAAATTTTATACTATTTTGTGTCATGGCAAAAAAAATAAAAACAGTTCAAACAGAAAAATATATAGATATCAAAAGATACGAATATTCGAATAGACACAACTCTACAATGAACAGTTGCAACTTTATAAAAAAACTATTACAATGAACAATCACAACTTTTTATTAAACACATAATTTAAATTTTTAATAGATTTTTTGAAAGATTATCCAAAAGGTACGATTGCTACACAACCTTTGGTGGCATTTATTCGAGATAGATTCATCATTCCAAAAATCTTTTGTTAAATCAAGAATTAGAGAAATTTCTTGATTTTTAAAAGAATGATTGCTACAAAATAATTTAGAAAAATGTAAAATTGTTGAGATTGAAATTTTAGTTGATTTTGTGTCATGACAAAAAAATGAAAACAGTTCAAACAGACAAATATATATAGATTTTAAAAGATACGAATGTTCCAATCAACACAACTTTACAGTGGTCAGTTGTAACTTTTCATAAATAACCATTTTAATGATCCATCACGACTTTTCAGAAAATATCCAAAAGGTACAATTGAAAAAACGCAATAGTTGGTCGCATTTATTCGGTTTGTTATTATTATATAGATTATAGTTTTCTATTATTTTTTACGACAACAGTTAAAATTTGGTGCTAAACTGTGTACATTCCACTTTGCATTCAACGTCTGTAAAGGCTCATTTACATGGTTTAATGCAACGATCATATCCAAATCCATTGACCGCTGCATAAATACAACCAAGTCAAAAATAAAATAAAAATATATTAGAACAAAAATATTCAAAAAATACTTTATAAAATAATCAAAAATATATGAACAATAACAACATACATGGTGATGCTGAAGCCTTGGAGTTTGAAAATGATGTTGGTAGTACTACAAGAACAAAAATAACAAAAGTTTTTGTCATATTCATTATTTTATTTCTTATTGTTAATTTTGTTGTAAAAATAATCTGAAACTGAAAGGCTGTACTTATTTATATTTTATAGTGACTCTTACTATCAATGGTTTTGAAATAAAAACGATGAGAAAAATAAAGAATCCGGCCTACACTTGTAAAGAGGTATTCTCATTAAATCTGTGACACCCCGGTTTCAGAGACTTGCGGAGAGGTTAAAAAGAATTGATTTGGCCACTTATGTCACCAAACTGCACTTATCTTTTCGGTCAAGGGTCCTGAGAGAACTCTAGAGTTAAGCGTGCTTGAGCTGGAGTAGTCTTAGGATGGGTGACCTTCCGGGAAGTGATTGTCGGAACTGTGCGAGTGAGGAAAAAACACAGGGAAAGATCATGTGGTACGTGATTTGTAGGGACGGTAACAAGTCTTTAAAGCCTCCCGGACGTAGCAAACCGACCGTCGGATATTGATGGGCTCACGGGCCTAGTGAGAGGACATGAGACCCATTAAGGAAGGTGTGCCCATGGACTAGGATTGAACATGGGGCCCACTAAGAGGTGGCGGTTGAGGCGTTACAAGCGGTATCAGAGCAGACCCATATGAGTGTGGAGTCGAGTGGGCTCACACCATCGGGAGTGATAGTCTTGGTGCGCAACGAGAACGTTGCGATCTATTAGTGGGGGTGAACTGTGACACCCCGGTTTCAGAAACTTGCAGAGATGTTTAAAAAGAATTGATTTGGCCACCTATGTCACCAAAGTGCACTTATATTTTCGGTCAAGGGTCCTGAGAAAACTCCAGAGTTAAGCGTGCTTGAGCTGGAGTAGTCTCAGGATGGGTGACCTTCCGGGAAGTGATTGTCGGAACTGTGCGAGTGAGGACAAAACACATGGAAAGATCATGTGGTGATTTGTAGGGACAGTAACAAGTCTTTAAAGCCTACCGGACGTAGCAAACCGACCGTCAGATATTGATTGACTCACGGACTTAGTGAGAGGACGTGAGGCCCATTAAAAAAGGTGGACCCATGGACTGAGATTGGACATAGGGCCCACTAAGAGGTGGCGGTTGGGACGTTACAAAATCTTACCGTAAGTATCATTCAATATATTAGATTCAATGCATTATTTGACTAGAAAAATTATTGTTATAAAATTATGTATAAAGTAGTTATTTTCAGTCAAAATTAGCATATATATTTGGATTCCTAATCTTTGGAATATGGCCAAAGACTCTTTTTTTCAACCACATAATTAAAATATACTTTTATGATTACCCAATCTGGAGGAGAAATGGTCAAAGATTTTTTCGGGTAACCAATTTAGTACAACATTACATATTGTTAATGTAGGCTTATGAAACATCCCCTATATAATAAAACAGAAGTACACAACCTTTTTTGTATACTATATAATTTTTCTAAGTTGGTTATAAAATAGATTATAAATTAAATATAGGTTTGTTATAAAAAAGATTATAGATTAATTAGTCAATCCCGTAAGCTATATGAATACACTTAAGAATATCTTAAAGAAAATATTCCAATGATTTATACAATTTTCAAAAAAAATCATGATTATTCCATATATTGTTACACCATATATATTATTAGGCATAAAATATACTATTAGGCGTAAAAATAAATAAAATTTTGGCAATTAATCATATTTAATTGTGATTTCCAAGATTTTATTGTGCAGTTGAAAATAAAATTCTACCTAACACCCTTCCAAGCTTTTAATATAAATCATTCAGATCTCTATTCACCGAAATACATCTCTCATATTCATACAAAAAATAATAATAATAATAACAAACGTTTCTCAGTTTACAATGTTAAACCGTCGTATCAATTATATTTTATTTTAAAATTATAATATAAATAAAAGGAATTAGGACTCATGCTCTAGCACAGGTCCTAATCTAGTAAATTTTATTAGATGATACTGGTGTAACTACACCAAATGATTTTATAAAAGTTTTGTTTATAAAATATTAATGAAGGAATTTTATTTATATTCTTAAACCTAATGACGTTTTCTGTAATTTTGACAAAACTTTATTTTAGTTATATAAATATACTTTGGCCTTTGGGCAGTGTCTTTAAACCAGAACTATAACCGTGAACCGATACGTTTTGTTTTAAAAGAAAAAAATCTAAATTACTATTAAAAACCGTTTTAAACCTCTAACTGGTTAATATATACTGGAACTGGACTATTTGTGGTTGAATCGATAGATCGGGGTTTGAATGTTATGAATTAGTAATGACTTTATAGACTTGGACTATCTCGGCCACAGCCCACAGTCAAATTTAACACATCCTTTCAATGTGCCTGACTTCTTTTTTTCCTTTCTAACTCCATAGAGAATTATTGTTTACAAATACATGTAATATTCAGTTGTCTATTATATTTGTCTACGAAAAAACTAGAATCTCTTTTCGAATAAAAAAAAGGAGCTAAATATGCAGACGTAAAAAAAAGAATATAAATTATTTTGGGCATACTTGAATTCTTTGGCCTCATGGCCCTCATCATATCCATTATTACAAAGTTTTTACGATTTGGGTATTGTCATGCCTCATGACATGAGCCTCATCTTTGTTTGTAACCTGTCTAATTAATTAAATCTACATCAAGAAAACATGTTTGGAGGTGTTCCTTTAAACTAGATCGCATTGCACCAATCCTTTTCTATCCGAAGGTCTAAGCACCAAACCACTAAAACCAAAGTTTTTGCAGAAGAGATGCTCCTACACTTAACGCTTGTAGCCTTTTTTGCATGGTCATCGATTTGTGTATGTAACAATTTTAGTAACACGTATAGAAATATTGCTAATGTTAATGTACACTTGTCGATAATGTTACGAACCAACTTGAAGTGTTGGAGATTATTTTTGCTGTCGATAATAAATATAACGCTATAGGAAACACAGTTTAAGTATTCCCCAAAAGACCAAAACTGAACAAAGTTTGGTGAATCAAGGTGCATGATTTACCAAAATTTTGGTTATACGCTTATACGTACATTAATATTCATATATAATACATGCAAAAGCCTTCCCCGAACGTCACCGTACTTCGTCTCACTTCACTGTTGGGTAAAGATCCTTTGACAATCTTAATTCTCCGACCATAACCAATGGCTTCGAAAGAAACATATCATTACTCGATTCCATAAGCTCTACTCGTGTCTCACCTCCGACTAGTTTCCATTTAAACCCTTGCAAAAGTCTCGCGAGCATCATGGTGGTTATCGCCGTACCTAACGCCGGAGCAGCACATCCTCTCTTTCCAGTACTAAACGAGATAAAGCGGAGATCATTCTCCGTCAAAGTCACTTCCGAACACTCATTCAGATGCCTCTCCGGTTTGAAACTAAGTGGATCAGACCAAACCTTAGGGTTACGACCAAGACCGTAACGGCTAAGTAAAACTTGACTTCCTTTAGGGATATGGTAACCTGCGACGGTTGTGTCGGAGAGTGCCACGTGTGGGAGGTTGAAGGCGGCGACGGGATGAAGACGAAAAGCTTCTCGGATAATAGCTTTGAGGTAGTTAAGTTTTGGGATATCAGATTCTTGGACCAATCTTTCTTTGCCGACGACTCTATCGATCTCTTCCATAGCTTTGTGGAGGATCTCCGGTTTGTTTATCATCTCCGCCATGGCCCATTCTACGGCGTTTGATGGGTTGTCCGGTGCCGCCATTACAAGTTCCTACAAAATATATAAATGAGTTTTATTAGTTTAAGCAAGTTGACGAATAATAAATCATTCTAATAATCTTATAACCAAAAAAAGAAATGATTCTTATCAGTTTATTATTCTATGAATGGACTCGTGCATGGGTAACATGACTTTTTTTTATACATGTTTTTTTTTTTTAATATTTGTTGACAAAATTAAACAAAAAAAGAGTTATTTTGTATACAATCTGTTTTTTTTTAAGATGCTATTTAAGTTTTGAATGGCCATATCTGGAATCACCTAAATTTTGACGTTACATTCGCTTTCACCATATTTAACTTTACCAAAACATGAGACATTTAGTTTTTACAATAATTCTAATTTTATTTGAAAGAATAGAAATTTCCACATTCAACTCAAAGAAATGTCAAACTATTTTTTTGCGCCGGTATTATATAATATGTAATATTTTTACATATCTAAACTTTAAAATAATTGAAATTTTTATATACGAAACATGTCAAAATATACCTTAATGGTTGGTTTGATTTCATCAGCGGTAAGCAACGGCTGGCCATTTTCGTCCTTGATAGAGATGAAAATGTCTAGAAAATCTTGGATCTGAGTTCTTTTACCTTCTCTCCACATCTTAATCCTCTCGTCAATAACAGGATCGTGATATTTATCCATAATTGCACTAGCTTCTCTCATGATCTTTTCATGTCCGTTTAGATCCAATCCCGTAAGCATCGGTAGATAATCCGATACACAAAACGCAAACGTAAACCCTAACCCCTCGAACATAGCATCCATATGCTCGATATCTTCTACGGTCGGTCCACCGTTGGTTTCAGTCTTTTCCGAGAACGTCCTCGTCCCGAACATAAGCCTCTTGATCGCATTTCCACAGTAATGCCTCGTAACAAACCGGAGATCGACCGGTTCGGAACTTTTAACCATGTTGTAAAGCCAAGCGGTCAAGTGATCTGTTTCCTCGGCTCTATTGTCGTGTAGCCATCGGTGTCTTGCCGGACAAACAATCTCCGTCATTATTACTTTCCTCATCTTCTTGAATTGTTCGCCGAACGGTGTGATCACGCATGTTTTGTAGCCGTTGGAGAGGATCTTTTGAGCATAAGTGAGTGGTCTTGACGCGAAGAGTGCGTCTTGTTGCTTAAAAATCTCACGTGCTATCTTAGGACACGTAACGGAGATCACGTGAGTGTTTCCTAGACGTACACAAAGTATCTCCGTGTTATTAAGCTCTTTCATGAGGCTATGAATCCACCGGAAAACTGGACGGTTTTTGAGCATCCCCGGAATCATTCCAACAATTGGAAAACCGGTCGGTCCTGGTGGGAGAGGATGCAACTTCTTGTTTCGTGAAGATGACTTTATTTTCTTGAGTATCATCATCAAGAGAGAAATGGCCACAAAGGCTTGGAGTGTCGTGAGGAGATACATGTTGCTAAACCACAACCCTGGACTTGACTTGCTCGTGAGACCCGAAGAGTTTGAAGCTAACGTATCCATTTATTGTGTTTTGTTTGGAAGAAAGAGATGAAGAAACAATTAATATGTGTTTTGTTAATTATGCTAATTGTTTCTGCATGAATCCTTATTTCACCTTATTATTTATAATGTCACATTAACAGAGGTAGGTGCATAGGAAAAGGACGATACTACCCCTTTTGTTTCGGGGAGGAAGCAGTTTGGACCGACTTGGTCTCTACTGATGAGTGTCACCATATTGAATATTGTTGGAAACATTCACAATCCCAAAATGTAATTAGAAGATAATACTATTAAACTAATTCATTCATACTTTTAAAATGATTTTATTGGTGATCTGCCAAAAATCCTCGTGTTACATATGCACTCTAAATCTCTAATCTAACAAAGCAGTGTGTTATTTTTTTTCTACATTATGCCGCGGTTCCTCTTTACATGCATTTTCTAAGATATAATAATCCAGTTTCAAAATTTTTGAATATTTGCTGTTGATAACGAGGCCATATATAGCTTATAAATTGGCTTGTGTTTGTATTGTCACAACTTCATCACCGATGCATGTATGTATGTAAAACATCAATTTTAAGCACAAAACTATATTTATACGAGCATTTTTACTTTTGGTAGGTCGGGTGATATATCCACATAACTTATTTGTCTGTAGTGTGTTCTACTCAATCAATATCAACATACATACATGCCGTTTTGGAGAACAAAAGTAATAAATGTCTCTTCAACTTCGGCAATTATGTGTCGATTAATTTTTCCGTGGTGTGAATTATATTAAAATGAACAAAATTTATGAAATTCTTATCTATGTAATTCGTATTTTTATATAATATGTGTGAATTCGAAAATATATTACTGATATATGCAGTTAAGTTATTTCTCTGATGTCTAATTTAGTAAATCAATTTGAAACCGGTGTTAAAATTTAAAATAGTAAACAGTGTACAAAACTACAGAGTGAAAGATGCGAAGTTATATGATGCTTATTGTCGCACATTCATAAATTATTTCATATGCTATTTTAAAAATAATTCTAATCAATCTCACTCAATTTGTTATGCGATTTTTATTTTGTGGCTACCCATCTTCTTCAGTTAAAACAATTTGGTTAACAATGGAAAATATTGGTACAGCTCACCTGCCAAAATGCCTCGTGGTGCTGATGTTTGGTCGTTACTAACCATGTCAATGTCAATGTCAAATATAGTGGTCGACCCTACACACATGTATACTGGATACGAGTTTTTAAAGTACCAGTGACTTTACGCGACGGCTACACGGTAGAAAGGTCGACACCAAATAAAATAGTCATACTTCTTCGTATCTGTTTAATAGTGGAATAAGTAACCCATGTCTCTAGCTAGTATAACACCTTTTTTTCTTTTTTTTTTTTTTTATATCTGATTTCAGGGGTAAAACTATGTAATTTAGCTAACTTGTTTAGTGAAGTAATAAAATCATGCTAAATTATTTGGTGTAATCACCTACTTTGACCCCATTAAGGAGAATTTAAAAGCAATGAAAGTCACCTCTTATTAAAATTTATTTTAAATTTTCACCATTATTCTTTTATGTTGGGCTGTATAACTCAATTTCTATTATTTTCCTCATAATATTCAAGTTTGGCAGCCTTTTCGTATATTTTTGTTTGTACAAATATATTTTCAATAGTTTTTGACTAAATTTATTAAAAAAATCTCTGAAATTGAAAACTATTTTTTTATACAATACATCTATCGGGAAAATGAAATATTTGGAAGATCTATTTTTTTTTAAAAACATTATAAAATACAAAAGCAAAATATATTTCTTTTAAGCCTTATAGCAAAAAAAAAAAAATTCATTTGATTTGTTTTCGTAAGGGCTTATAAATAGTTTAATTTGTAACAATCTTTTTTTTTTTAATGCAAAAATATTTAATTTATAGATTGATTTTTAAGACACAAATATTGTTTGTTATTATGATCCACCACTATAATATGATCGTATAACACACATTCTCAAAATAATGACTCTTATATCGGGTTTTTTTTTTTTTTTTTTGTCAACACTCTTATATCGGTTTATTTTGAATTAAATTGCATTTCAGTAAAGTTATAGTAAATCATATCTCGTAAGTTTTCTATAAATCACTCGCTTTTTCATATTATTTTAGATCTTATTAAAAATGTGAGAACGTAATATATCTATTTGAGATGATAACTTTTCTAACCACTCATTTCGACAAAAATTTATTTAATTTCATGTTATATAAAGCGAACTGCAATTCCACTACACGTAATGGAGGCTTTGGCTGGTCTTAGTCAATGCATCTAACACTTCTTATGAAAACTTCTCAGCTCACAAAGAGGATATATATTGGATCCGCTTTGATGGCTGAAGCTCCGTAATTCATGCACTACAAAATGCTCGATCTCTGAACAATAATGAATTACAGGTTCAGTTGGTTCACTAACCCTCACCAACCTGATTCGTTTTAAACTCTTTGGACTCTTTCAAGACATCCGAGAGCTTCGGAGTAGTTCTGTTGGATCTTATTTTAAACGTATAATATAGCATTGGGCAAACCGTCGCAATTAGATTTGCACCCAAAAAAAAAAAACCTTATCAACTAGAAAAGCCTAACTACATGCACACATGTATGCTTGTCCATGCATTGATAATCCCTGGGGAGAGGGTATCCCATGGGTAGGGTCCCCCAGGCTTTCAAATGGACCCTAAGCAATGGGTCCATAACCATGTGGCTAAAGAGATAAAGCTAACAATTCTGCGCTTGGGGAGAATCGATCGCTGGCCTGAACCAACATGACAACTCTTTCTTCCAAGCTAGAACCACTAGCCCACCATCTTGTGGTTAACATTGATAGATTTAAACCCAAAATCAAGTATATATATATATATCCTGGTCCATACATCATACATGATATATATATATATATATATATATATATGTGTGTATGATTAATCACGTACATACCTAAATATCTGGTGAGTGCATGTTTAACTAAGAAAAGCAAAACGAAGATTATATTGCAATTATGATTTATGAATTGGCTTGGACGACCTAGATAACATAGTTTGTAATTTTGAAAATTAACCTAGTTTCCTTTTTTTTTGGGTGAGCATAAAATAATCTACAGTTTTAAAAACTTTTGTTTGTTTGAATAACACTTTCTATGATTCATGTCAAAATCAGAAATTAGTTCATTTTGTAGCGGTGTGGAGTAATTGTCTTGTTCTTTCTCTGTTTTTTAGGTCGACTTAATGTATTCTATGTCTATTATTTCTATAATAGCTGTTAGACTTGGATGTTCTTGACATTCAACTGTGTATAATTTACCAATTATCTATGTTTTGGTGCTTCTATGTAACATAAGGTTTCTCATTTTATGAAATGGATGTTTCTTTGTAGTAGATATATTTGTTTTAACGTACATGAGACTCCTGCAAATGATAATAATAGTTTCTTTGAATCTTGAATGCCTTTTTGTTTATGTTATACTTTAAACTCTTTTAGTGATTGATATTTTGGTATTCTGCATTATTTACTGATGATTAATGTGTTAGATTCTATAAATTGTATCACTTGCCTTGAGTCTTTACTACAAAATGAATGAGAATATTTTTGTGATGGTAACAATGTATTGATGGAGCTTGGAAATATGTTGAAACAGTAAAATGTGCAATGCATATTACTTTATTTCCCTTCCATGTTGTTCTTTATATTAAATTTCTTTTCTTTCAGTAACACTTTATAAATGTATTTTCTATATCCAATATTTTATTTCCGGTTCTAGATTGCTATAAAAGTTTTTAGACTTGGAAGTTCTTAACTCTCTACTTTTAGTACAACGGTTTATGTAAACAATTCAGCAGTCTTATGTTCTTATGTTTGATACTAGGCAAAGGAGCGTATACATGTCTCTTTTGATTTGTGTTTGGTTTGTTTGTTTGAATAACACCTTCTATGATGACAAAATCAGAAATTAGTTCACGTTAATCATCTCATTGTAGGCATATGAAACATATGCTTTGTTCTTCTATGTTGTTTAGGTCGACACTATATCTAATATTTTGTTTCGTAGTTTGCTATAATAGTTTTTAGAGTTAGAAGTCCTTAAATCTCTACTTTAGTACAAAGGTTTATGTAAAAAATCCATTCTTATACTCTTATGTACAAAGGTTTATCAAACTTTTCACTATTTTTTAATTATTCTTGTTTAAATTATATAATGGTAACCAATTCATATGCGTAAGATATTACGTATTGATGCAAACGTCATGGTGCGTTCGAGATTCTCGTGAATCTTTTTAAGATACAAAAAAAAAAGTTTTTTCTTTTCTTTCCATTTGAAAGATGGAACTTTCCCCTTTGGTGCTCTAACAGAAAGAATATAACGTGGAGGCATATTACACACATACTGTATGTACAGTATATGATTCAGAACATATCCATCCAAATACTTGCATTTAGGAAAATTTAATATTCTCTCCATATTAGTTTTAGATATATTTGTTCTGCTTAAAAGTATAGCTGTATAGACTATATATATATAGAGAATTTGATAAAAGAAAATGTTCGACAATATATGTTAAAACGATATAATTTTATTGGAGTGAAGGGTATATATGGGGCTACTGTATAATTCGAGTTTGGTTGATTTATTATTTTTATTCTAACACAGATATATACAATGAAAGAGATTTCAGTTTCAGAAATGATATTTCTTTTGTTTTGTTTGGTATTGAGTTTTGAGCTTTCATATAGAAAAAAAAATAATGCCAAATAAGATTTATATGTTAGGTTTACTTGAATCAACTCAACTTATCAAAACTAAATACAAGGACTTACAAATACATTTTTTGTCACGAAAAAAAATAAAATGCTTACATGACATTATAACTCACTCTTTTATGGAAACAAAACCTCAATTAAAATGATTGACTTTTTAAAAAAACCTCTTAAAAAACGATTACAAAAGAAAATAAAGAACATGGCTAAACAAAAAGTTCTCAACAAGAAGTGTTAAGAACTTAAGCTGCTTGAGGTGAACAATCATATATGAGAGAGATTGCTCAATCAGTTTCCCAACCGAAGCTCTAATGTCACAAGGGACAACTTGTTTAACTGCTAAGCCATCTAAAACTCTATCATCATCATCATCTCGAAGATGATCTTCTTTTTCTTTTTCTTCAGAATCATTGTTGTTTCGATGATCTTCTTCTTCTTCGTCAGAATCATCAGCAAGCAAATGGGGCGGAACTACAGATTCTTGAAGCTCCCATTCTTCAATACTAAGTCCCCATTCTTGATATTCCACTCCCGCCATTGCTAAAGCATCCATCGAACTCATCATGTGATTAGAAAGTGACTGTAAAATGTTATTTGCTTTGGAATCACTATAACTATAAAAAAAAAAGAACAAAACTTTTGAGTTCTACTTCTTCTTCGTCTTGTTTGGGGATGAGTACGTACGTGTGGCTAATGACCTTATTATATATAGGCATGTACGGACGTGCGGGTTTCTCTGTTATTTCCCATGGAAGATCACGTGAAATGTTCAAAAACTAAACCACTTGAATTGATTTTTAAATGTCAAATACTTTGGTTGACAAGAAAGAAAAAAAATGTCAAATACTTTGAACGTAAAACAATATGAACGACAACATACTCGTGATTCTCCTCGAAGTTGAAGACCATTTGCAAATTGAAAGTAGTAATACTATTCTTCTCTAGCCCTCTCATTGTAGTGATCTATTAACCTATATCAGTTAAACGTACTCACAAATTGATCTCACTCGATCGAATACATGATGATGAACACATAAACAAAATGTTATTTGGTTTTATATTTTTTCTTTGTGTGAAAGGATTTAGTTTTTATTTTTCAACTTCTCTTTCTTTATTTTAATAGAACTATTTTTATCAAAGAGAAAATATTTGGCTCGTGAAAACATAAACATTAAGGTTTGTCTCGCCGTGGACACTTATTGCCCGTCACGGTGACGACTTGATTCAACCGGGTAGTTTAAGATCGGAATAAAACGGCAGCGTTTCATATGCAAGAAGAAAAGAAAACATTTGCAATTTTGTCCTCAATAACATAAATTGTACACATATACCTTAGTACAATTTTATTTACCAAATTACACCAAATATGTATTTTAAGATAACCACATCCAAAGAATAACTGACAATTTGCCCCTCTAAAAATCATTGTAAATGAATTATAATTGTAATGGTTTTTTTTTTTTTAAGTGTTGTCATCTAGTTTTAATTAGCTGTTGGTTAGGAAAAATATCATTTATTCCACATAACATTACAATCCAAAATACCTGAAGACAAAAATATGATTTTCCAAAAAGACAAGTAGATAAACTAAAAAGGTTAGTCCAATCAATCTTAAAATTTGGCAATAACCAACACATATTTTTGTTATATGCTAATGATTGTAGAAAATTGACTTGACAAGTATACAACTTTTTAATCTCTTCCAACTTCAATTCAATTTATTTTATAAATTTCATCACACACTTATGTGATTCAAATTTTTTTTTTTTTTTTTTGTTTTGGTAGAATGTGATTTAAAAATAGTTTTACGTGGGGAAAAATATATAAGTTAAATTAAAAGTAGCTGTTAAATATAAAAAATAGCTAAATATAGAAATTAATAAATGGTCCCCCAAACAAATTTAATTTGCATATAACATTCGCTTAAAACAAAAAAATTCAATTACGACCCTCTCATCTCCTCTCTGAACTTAACATCTTCGAAATCTGAAAATCTCCAGACTGAATCCATCTCTCATTCCTTTGTAGAGATTCTCCGAATCGAATCGAAACGAAATCACGGTGTTACGAGAAGGTCCGAGAAGGAGGCTAGGTCTGAGATATGGGCGCCGCGGGGTCTAAACTCGAGAAAGCTCTCGGCGACCAGTTCCCGGAAGGAGAACGCTACTTCGGATTCGAAAACTTCGGAAACACTTGTTACTGTAACAGTGTTTTACAGGTCTCCCTCTCCCTCTCTCTCTCTCGATTCCTCATTTTGAGTTTCCATGTGTACGAATCGTTTTGCTTTTTTGGTAGATTTCATCTAGGATTTGAAATTGTTTGAGAACAATTTGGTTGATATATGAATGTAGAATGTTCTATCTCGATCTTAGGTCTAGTCTAGAAGAAGGCTGATCTTAACTAATAAATTGTGCAGGCTCTTTATTTTTGTGCTCCTTTTCGTGAACAATTGCTTGAACACTATGCAAATAATAAAGCTGATGCTGAGGAGAATCTCTTGACCTGCTTGGCAGACTTGTTTTCCCAGGTAATATTATAGTATAATTTGAGTATGATTCGTTTACTTTTGAAAGTATGGCATTGCAGATGTGTTTGCTTCGTTTAGTCTTTCGTTATTATTGTCATCATCTACTTGATAATTTCAGTGGTGTTTACTTCTCCTAAGTCTGTTAATTTTAGTACCCCTTTTCCCATAGATAAGTTCCCAGAAGAAGAAAACAGGAGTTATTGCTCCGAAGCGTTTTGTGCAGAGATTGAAAAAACAGAATGAGCTTTTCCGGAGTTATATGCATCAGGTAATCTGCCTTAACTGCCTATCTTCTCAACATTCCTTTTATGTGAGGATAATGAAATTGTGAGAGAAGCATATCTATATACAAAGCGTTTGATTAGATTGTGTTTACTGTTTCATGCAGGATGCACATGAGTTCCTGAACTATTTGCTAAATGAACTTGTTGACATCTTAGAGAAAGAGGCAAAAGCTACAAAAACGGGCCGTGAAACTTCATCATCTCCTGAAAAGATTGCAAATGGATCGAAAGCTCCTCAGGCAAACGTTGTTCTTAAAGAACCTATTGTTACATGGGTGCACAAGATTTTTCAGGTAAGCTGCTTCTTAATAAATTGCATATCTTTTCTTCTACGGTACGCTCAGTTCATTTTTGGCTTTATTTTAGATGCTGGATTTAAATATGCAATAAGGTATTTGGCCGTAGTCCATAGACCTATAGCTGCCTTCAGTATAGATGCAGTAAGCATCAACAAAGCTTAATTTCCTGCATTCTCTCTAATCCCCAAAGCGAGCCCAATCTCAAAACTGAACATCACATATTATTTATAGTCTTTTCCTGTTATCTCAAGTGATTTAGCATGTGCAAACTCGTTACAGGGTATACTTACTAACGAGACAAGGTGTCTGCGGTGTGAGACAGTAACAGCAAGAGATGAAACTTTCCTAGACTTGAGCCTTGATATTGAACAGAACAGTTCGATAACTAGCTGTTTGAAAAACTTCAGCTCCACAGAGACTCTACACGCTGAAGACAAATTTTTCTGTGACCAATGCTGCAGGTAAAAAATGCTCTTCCGTAACCATTGAGCTTGCATCTACTATAACTGTATCAAATTATACAGTAAAACCCAACATGTTATGACTAGATCTTCACTGCTCCCTTAAAGTTTTTTTTTTGGTTTGATACTCGAATATAATCTGTTTCAGTTCAGTGTGCACTCTAAACTCAAGGTTTTTTGGTTTCATAGTTCTTCACTGTTCCTTTAAATTATACAGAAAAACCCAACACGTTATAGTTTCACAACACAAGTCCTTGTAGTTAGTTCTTCAGTGTGCAAGAGCAAGACTCCCTAAAGTTTAATGATTTACATGACTGAAGCAGTTTTATGATTATTTGTGCAGTTTACAAGAAGCGCAGAAGAGGATGAAGATCAAGAAACCGCCACACATCTTAGTTATACATCTGAAACGGTTTAAATACATTGAACAGTTGGGCCGCTACAAGAAGCTATCTTACAGAGTTGTCTTCCCGCTGGAACTGAAACTCAGCAACACAGTGGAAGAATATGTGGACATCGAGTACTCCCTCTTTGCAGTTGTGGTTCATGTCGGAAGTGGACCAAACCATGGTCACTATGTTAGCCTCGTGAAATCTCATAACCATTGGCTCTTCTTTGATGATGAAACTGTTGAAATGATTGAAGAATCTGCTGTTCAGACATTCTTTGGCTCATCACAAGAGTACTCGAGCAACACTGATCATGGCTACATCTTGTTATACGAGAGCCTCGGAACAAGAACCTAATCTCATCAATTTTACTTTTAACTCAGAAAAACAGAAAAGTTTGTATACTAATGGAAACCAAGCCATGTACAGTTTAATGACAAGGAAGGTTTACTATTTGGTTATACATAAGTTTGATTAATGTTCAAATATTATCATTTAAATTAGAGAGTAATGAATGCAGTTACAGAACATGAGAAGAGTGATTACATAAGAATTTACAAGTTTACTGAGTCAATAATACTGTGACAAGTATCAATCACATAAAGCTTGAGAGTGGTTTTTAATTGGTCCATAAAGATGAGGACATAGGCAACATCAGTGTGTCATCGTCTCCCAACAATGCTTCGATATCTATCAGATCATCATCAAAACATGCTGCTCCTTCTGAATTTTCAAGAGCCTTTTCCACCTATAACCATACCATAGATAGATTAAGAATCAAGACTGTTCAGTTTTGTTGATTCTGAGAAGATAAGGTTAACTTTTATAAAATACCTTGCTTTCTTGAATATCGTTGACCACATTCAGCAATCTACGGTATTGATCTCTAGCTTCAGGATATTGAACCATTGATTTCACTCTTGCAAGAGCTTTTTGTAGCCTTTCCTCTGTTTGTTTCCTTCCTTGTTTGAAAAAGTCATCATCTTCTTCTTTCTCTGTTTCATCTTGCATCCTATTATCAACAAGTGCGTCTGACTTAAACCCGCGCAAACCAGCTCCTTTCCGTCTCCAACGCAATATCACCTTTTCTAATATCCCCACTGACCAGATTATCTTCCTGTAGTTTTTCCTAACCTGATAACCTCTCACATGAGCCTGCACCATTGCCAGTTTAAACCGTTAAGAATTTGAGAAACCTTCAAACAAAGCAAGAACTTTGGTTTGGTTTTTCTCAAAACATTACACACCTGTATTCTGATGATTCTTTGTCTAGTAATCAAATAGTCTTTTCTTCCCTTGTAACCGCGGAACTTGTTCTGAATCCGGATAGCAGCGGCTTGCACGGAATCATCACTATGCGCCCGTCCTGATTTGTGTGTTTTAGGAGCAAGCATTGAAAGAGCACGCTCCTCCGACATTCCAAGCTTTCTATCTCCAAGTTCTTTTAATTGCTTCTTCTGGAAAGACTGAGCCCTGAAAACCTGATGAATGCGAGCTGCTGCCTGAGTAGCGTTACGTACAGCTGTCAACGAGTCTGTTAAAGATGAGCTGGATGGGCTAGGAGCAGTCTCAACAGTTTCTGCATTGCTATCATTTAGACTGAGCAAAGAAACATGGGCCCTTAAGGCATATTCCGAGAGATAACCAGCAATTCCTTTGTGACCATTAGTATAGGCTAGATCAGAAGGTGTGCTTCCTGATGGGAAATCTGGATTTGGGTCAGTTAAAGTTCCAGGAGCAGCACCAAGAGCTATGAGTGAACCAATTATCCGCTCCCTGAATATGAAAATACCTTTTGGTTTCAAACACAAAATCAAAGAAAAAGAAGATGAACACTTTTAAGAAGTTACTCACCTGCCAAAGAAAGCTGCCCAATGAAGTGCGGTCCAACCATTTACATCGCGAAAATCAACGCTTACACCGGCAAGTATTGTTGGTTCTAAGGCCCAGTTGTAACCAAGAGAAGCTGCAAAGTGTAATACACCTTGGCCACCTTCATCCAAAACACTTGGACCTTTTCCACCTTCTGCTATCTTTTGTAAAAGCCATGAGTGTAAACTTTCTTTCAGAAATTCCTGCAAAAGATTCTTTTTCATATTTTCTTGGGAGATTTCATTCATGAGCATCTGATCCAACTGGTCATCGTTCTCGAAAAGCAGTAAACTAATCTTCTCGCTCACTTGGGACAGATCACTGTCATTCCCAGAAACAGTGCTTGAGCTTTCAGATTTCGAGCACAACAGTTTAACAAATCTTGCTTCAAGAATGTCAATAGTGGACTCATCATCTGTTTCTCTGTCAAATATTTGAGTCTCCGCAACCTTATACTCGAATTCACGCACTTCACTGCATGCCAATCTGTTGGAACATGTTACATAAAACGGAACTCTTCCAGCCTCATGCATAGGAGCAACACATTGGAGAACACCATTAGCTATAACATCTGCTGGAACTTCTGTTTGCCCAAACATGCAAGACCACTCGCCAATTTCAGCCTCCTCCCGAGTCTTTAAGAATTTTCCAGTGACAAAAACCTAAAAATGTTGAAAAAGAATATAAGCACAAACCTATCTTATGACTCCCGAGAAGATAAATTGATCAACAGTGCTTACCACCACTTCACAACCCACATACGCCCAGCTTGGAGAGAAGTCACTGATGCTAAAGAGCTGTTCCTTAGAGAGGGAAGGACTCATAACATATCCATCCAGTTCCCTCCTAGAGTTGTGACCATTGGACCCATCCTCACTCTCAACTTCTTCCCAGTAGGTTCTCGAACTTGATTGAGTATAGGACTCGTTTGCATCAGCTATAACACCAACATCTCCTAGCTCTTTGCTCATCCAGCGATTGAAACTGTCCATCTTTTTCAAACCTTCTTCGCCCAATGCACCGTCTAACAGATGCTGTTTCATCGTGGATAGATATGGAGCTTTTTCATTTGAAGCTAGATTGCTTATAGCATTAGGCTCTATATCTGCAGTCAAATACAAGAATGTTGAAAGTTAACTTTTAAAGACAAATAAATCCCAACCTTTATCGAAATAACAAGCTGAGTGCAGTGCAAACCTTGTCCCTGGAACCACACAGTATGATCAGATGTAACTCCTAAATTTAACTCCTGATTCTGTAGACGTTTGAAGAGAAAATAAAATTCAGACACTCAAATGAATACATAGCTTATCAAAAGAGCATAGAAAACACACAGCAAAACAGACTGAGCAAGAGGAATGCAGAAATTGAGCAATAAAATCAGAAATGTGTATACCCCGCTTTTGATCATGGACTCTTGTAGACTGGCAAAATCTTGCATGGTAAAAGAAGAGCTTTGGAGTATTTGGTCCAGCACTTCATGCTCACTGTTAGGCTGCAAAGGCAAGCCTTCAGCTCCAGAACCACAATTTCCCAAAATCTCTTCCCAGGTTTGGGAATCAATGGATTTTTTGTTCCTTAACCCATTTGTCACTCCAGGACTGTTTATAGTTTTGCTTTTGTCTACCATAACTGAAGAATGTGTTATGGGGACTGTGCGAAACTCTTTCTGATAATTATCCCTGGCTGAAATTAAATTAAATAAAAAACTATATGTCATTTGGAGGTACCATAGTTACTGGAACTTATGCTTCTAAAGAAAAGACAAAAGAGCATAAACCAGGTCACCAAGAACTTACGCGTCAAAGATACTTGATAGTAAGGATCAAAACCAGTAAGGTTTCCTCTAGTTGCAGGCTGCTGAAGTTCTTGATGAGAGTAAACTATGGAGCTTCCATGCTGATTGTATGCTAGAGAATGAATGTTGTAATATGCATAAGATAAGAGACTAAAAAGGCATGTAATCCTCAATATGTAGAATGTGACATCATGTGTAAAAGAAGAAGCACCTGATTCAGCATCTTCAAGTTCTGGAGTGTGAAAACCATTGACACTTGCTGAGTCAGTAGTTTGTGAATGATTGCTATGATCATTTTGATTGAAGCTGCAAGAAGCATAACCATCGTGTTCACTGGATAAGGCTTCCCCAGTTTCTTGAGGAGACCGAGTAGCATCTTCAGTCTTTTGCATCCGGCTAAAAGAAGTAGAAACTCTACTACCCTGATTCATGTACAAGTTTCACTCTCAAGTACTCTACTTCCGTGAAAAACATAATAACGAGGCAGAGTAAATAGCAAATAACAGGATGGGGTCAAACCTTAACTTCGAGATAGTGGACAAAAACAATGTGGGAAAGCTCTCTGTATTATTCACCAACAAAAAAGCAAAAATGAGAGAGAGAGAGAGGGAATCTATCACAGTAGTTTAAGAACACAAGCAAATGGCATAAAAGTTATAATGCTATAATAAGCTTACTCTTGAAGCAACCAATAACTGCGTCTTTGAAAGTTTTCATTGTCTTGTCCGTGCGCATAGTAACAATGTAGAACATCAACGCTTCCCGCCTGCACGGATATTCATGAGCTAGAGACATCACTAATAAGCACCAACCAACATCTTGATGATATTTATATCATTTCGGATCAAAGAATCACAAAGTGCTTCTCTTTTGACCATACTTCTCAAAGAACTAGTTAGTAAAAAAGGAATATGTCTTATTTACTACCTTCAACCTCTCGTGAGCTTCTTTCACTGTCTTTCCATCTTTTTTCTTCCTCCAATTGTGCCCGTCTTTCCTGAAGTATCTGAGCACCTTTCGATCAAACATAAAAACAGACCCACCTGAAAACGAGACAGAGATTTAGCATGAACATCAGTCTTCAAACTCCTGAGTTTCATTCTACACTCATAAAGGAACAAACTTTGGTAAAAAACCTTACTTGATGGTGTAGTAGGTGGCTCGGTAGAAATTTGAAACCGTTGGTAATTCTGTAAAATTTCACATATTTCAGGCGGACGAAGCCATCGATGACGTGCTTCTGAGAGTATTTGGCCAACATCTGTGGACAAAAAGTATTGAAATCAAAACAACTAGTACAACTAAGAAGATACCATTCAAGAAGAAAGCTTTTAAGACATCAAATTAATCAAGAAAGCTTTAAGAGACTCTATACTACTTTTGGTAAGTAGCTGCAGATCTAGTAGCCAACAAAAAAAAGTCAACCCCCTATTAAGAAGCAGCTAATTAAAGTATAAACCAAACACACAGCACACTGATATTTTCAGCTTATACAAAGTCATAAATTATGCATAGAGATAATTAAAAGAGTAAACAAGTAAAAGTAAACCCACTTAAATGATGATCAAGACCTAAAACAAGATTAGTTTTTCAACTTGGATAAGTATTATAACCAGACTAGTAAGTGATGAACTCAATTAACCAAATCAGAATATTCAGACAAAATATGCTTCCACAAGAACAAATCATCATCACTCAAGAGTCAAGACTAATAATGGATAAAAGAAAAAAAAAAGAAGCTATTTTGAATAGATTCCACACATAAAGATTGAAACTTTGACGACTATCAGTGATAGGTACCAACATCGACACCAAATAGATCGAAAAAAAAAAAAAAGATTTAATCGGATAAAGATATGACCCAGCAAAAACCCCAAATAGATAAAAAAGAAGAAAACATTCACTTCACCTAATTCACTAACAGGGCTAAATCGTCTTGCTTCCGCCATAGATTCGTTTCTTCGATCTCAGAGCCTCAAAGCAGACATATGGAAATAAATATATATAATATAAAAGTGAAAACTTTTTAGAGTAAAGGTGAAAGCTTTCTTCTTTTCTTCTTCTTCTTCTTCTTCTTCTTCTTCTTCTTGGTCTTGTTGGTGGAAACAGAAGCAGAGGTACGAATCAAAGACCAAAAATCAAGAAATCAAAAGGGTAAAAAGTGAAGAAGGAAGCATCTGAGTAGTGAGAAGAGGGGAGACGATAGGAATTGAATCCGTACGATGAGAGAAATTGGCCGTCGTAGTTGAATTTATTTCTTTCTAGTCAAAATTCTTCTGACGCAAGTTCCTCGACTCTCCCTTTTCATTTTTTTAATAATAATAATCTTATTTTATTTAATCAATCATTTTTTTTAATAATCAGATTTTTATTTTTTTTGGTATTGTCAATATTGGGTTATTTTATCACGTGTTGACAATATATTCCTCTGCTTTATAATTATTTTTTATCTGATTCTAGGACATATTTGGTTGAATTTGAAAACCGAATCTATAATTTGAACTGAGCTATTGTATATTCTTGGGAAAAAAAACATAAGCATCTTTTCATGAAATTTAGAAAAGTTTCGAATACTTGTGAAATTTCTGAGTGAGGATATATGAAATTATCTAAATTGTGTATATACAAAGTCTGGATTTTGATTATGGAAAAGTAAGTATTCTTGCAGATTAATGTAAACATAGTACAAGGGAGTCATATAACGTTGGAACCTTGTGGTATAGGTAAAACATCTTCAAATAACATAACATCGATCATTTATATCATATGATCATGTCAATAATTGAAAGTATCATCAAATGATTACGTTTCATATCATATATAATTAACAAAAAGAAAAAACTTTCGTCGTTCGTACGTATATGTCTAGTCACTAGAGAGAAAGTTTCTACAACAACATGTGGTAATCCGAAAAGTACAAAAGATATTTATTTGAGGAATTCTCTGATAGTTCCAATTAGTACAACAGACCACGGTACTTGCTTTAGAAAAAAAGGTTGGGGGTATTTTGTGAAGATGTGATCGTAAAAGGGGTCAAAAAAAGTAAATGAGATAGTGTCTCGTAGTAAAATAAAACTTTATGTTTGTAGAGAAAAAAACCATGAAGAGCTTATGTGAGAAACGAATTTTTAGAGCATGAGCATGAAAAGTACGAATGTTTTTTCTCATAGTTAGAATCATAGAAATGTTGTTTAATAATTTGCTTATTTTAGCTAGCAATTGGCCGACAAATTAATCTTGATATCAATGGGGGTTGAAGGCAATAGCTCGAAGGGTATGTACTAGCTAGTTGTAGGGACTTTCGAAGTCATTGTTTGTTCATGGTCTACAAAGTTTATGTTTTGTCTTCTTAGAGGCTGTGATTATGCAACATTTTGATATTTTCTTTTCATTTCCACGTGCGAACAAAGATATATTGAATTCAAAATTCTCAAGCGAATGAACTTCGATATTTTCATCAAGATATGAAGTCCAATTAATCCTTTCAAGGGTACGGTCTAATCCTGATCAATAATAGGATAGCGGGTTGGAAGCGTTTTGGATCGTCTAATAATCATTCTTTAATTAGAGCCGCTTGGACCCATTAACATGGTTGCGTTACCAAGTAGAAAGTGATACTCATTGATTTGGACCACTGTAGAGTCAAACCCAAATACACGTAACACTAAGAGATTCACTAAAATTTTAGCATCCTACGTGGTAGCCCAAACCTAAGATAAGGAATGTCCAAAAATTATAATATTGGAAGGTCGAAGACCATGCACATGTCGGGTGAAGGGGGGAGAAGGAGAAGGAGATCATTCAAGCTAAGTTCCGGCCGGCATGAGTTTTTACTTCATCTAACTAAACTCGTTTACTAAATATTAAATACATAGATCTATCCAATTGTGGCGCAGTTAGTCCGAGCAGGTGAGTTGCTTACTAGCCATGCGTTTGACCAATACGTTACTCGAGCCGCATTCGAAGAGCGTGCAAAGATTTATTCATTAACTCTATCAAGTCGTGATGATAAGTTTTTACTCGCTCCATATGGTGTGGCCGTGTGGGTAAGTCGGGTCAGCCAGCGTCTTAAACCAGCCGGCGTCCCAGTCCAGTCAAGAGTTTGAACCAATTATTTTCAAAAAATAAGATAAACATACAATTAACAAAGAGATAACTCTTTTTTTGGTATCAATGTTAAACAAAGAGTAAAGCTGATTCCATTAGCCTGAACAATATAATGTTACATGCAGTGTTAATTTTTATTTTCCAACATGTCATCATTACGATTATATAAAAAATCCAGAGTATTCCAAACTAGAGGTGTTATATTCCATGCATATGAAAAAAAAAATTCAGAAAAAGTCTACGAATAATCAAAAGATTTTACTTAATCATTTGAAAATACTTATCTAAAAAGAATAGAATATGTGCCTTATTAGATTTTTTACCATAGAAAATTTTGGTACATATGCAAGAAGTTTTGACCATATCTTTTCTTCAAATATAAATAATACATGATGAGGTTTGACTTTTAAAAATGGAAATATTGACTATTAAAATATATAAGAAAACTACTGTCATGACTCCTAATTTTGTTAAATCCCATCAACATTGTTAAAAGATAGATTAGTATTAGTATTATTTTTAATATTATTAAAAGATCTAAACATAGATTAGTATTATTTTTAATATTATTAAAAGATAGAGACACTCATTTGAGGATGTACAATGGTCATGCTCTTATGAATCTGCTTTTTCTAGTTTTCTTTTCTCCAATTCTCCAACATCTTCTCCAATTTTCTTTTCTCTTTGTCAGCCTCCTGCTGTTTTTCTCGACATTCTTCCGAACAGAAGGGAGTGTCACTGTTTTGATGACGAGAAAAGAATACAATACAATTTAGATACATTACGATAAAACAAGAGTATCAAATGCTTTAAAAAATTAATACAAACGTACTTGTACATGTAAATGTCATCACGCTTTTGATCAATCTTTTTCTTGCAGAAGCCACATTCATTTGTGAAGTAGCTTATCTGACATAGATCTGCCGGATTACCCATAAGAATACTTTTTTAAGTTTTCCACTGAAGTTAGATATGAAAGAGATGTATTTAATATGAGTTTGTATATGTATATATAATAGAACAAATCTATGAAATTTATCATTTTCAAGCTTATCCAATGAAGTTATGCTAAGTTATTAAAATTAGCAAATTTCTCCTGCTAAGGTAAATTATTTAAGAAAATAAATATTTATTTTAAAAATAATATAATAGTAAGTTATTATACTTTGTTGACCACAAAACAAAACAGGAAGTTATTCTTATATGTACTAAAAACTTTTATGAATAAGAAAGTACAAATATCTATCCAATTAAGAATACCATATCCTTTTATAATTTTATTTAATTAAAATAAATTATTTCTTCACCATATTTCTAATATTAGTAGTTAAAATTAGAGCTCAATTTAAATTTCTTTCAAAGCACAAATTAATTTTAATTAATAAATAATAATTTAAAATACTACATAAACTATAAGTAGTTATAGTTACAATTATATATTGTTTATACAGAGATAAGCATAAACTCTCACCAAAAAACAAAAGATAAGCATAAATTTATAATTCTAAAGGTGTTGACACATGTTTTACACTTGTAAGACTGAGAAAAAGAGTCTAATGCGATTTCCTTCTTTTTTATTTGGGAAATTTCAAAAATACATTTTTCCAAAAAAAACTTTTCAAAAATGTTCCTCTGTTAAATTTTATTTAAAATACCATTAAAAATGTGATATTTATTTTAACATGTGTGTAAACTTATAAAAATATACACAAATTACCTTTATATGTGTGTCAAATTATATATATATATATATATTATAAATATATTAAAAACTTTTAAAAACCTAAAAAATATTTGGATCGAATCTCCAAAGACCTATCTTATAAACTTTATAAAGCTTTATAAATTTTTTAAATTTAAGAAATTGTACTTTTGGAAATGGATAGATGAATAGAGCACTTTTTTTTGTTTAAATGTATACAATGGGATATTTCTCAAAAATTATTATCTTTTTTTTTTCCAAAATTCAGTTCCTCTTCTAATTTCAAATTGATCACTGCTGAAGATGACTAAAACTACTTTACTTATATTTCGAGGTGTCAATCAGAACACAACAAAACTCGTGGACCAAGTACAGTATGAGTTGAAATCTTTGACCCGTTAAGAAGTGAGACAATGATCAAATGTTTAACCACTCAATTAAACTCAAGACACATGAGTGTTACAAGCAAATTATTCTAAATTTGGTAATCATTGTATTTTTATTGTACTTCTTAAGTTGGTTTATACAACTTCTACTTGTTTGTTCCACCTTCAGATGAATCAAATCAAATCAAATTGTCATCTCTTATGCTCTAACTTCAGTTGTTTCGTTATTGTTACTGGTCTGACATATATAATGTAATCTTACAGTTACATGGTCGATAAAAGTTAAGACTTAAGAAAATGTTGTTATCCATGATGCATGTCGCAATGAGACATAAGACTAATTAATCTTGGAAATATATATATTTCCAGTTGTTTTAATATCAGAGGTTACCAGAATACTGCAAGAAAACAAATGAGAAAATTCCGCAATCTAATGGCTTCGTGGCTGCGATGAAACCTTCATAACTTACTACCAAATTTTTTTGTATCCTTGTTCTTTTTGCCAAGGATCCAAAATGCAGAATGTCTTAGATTCTATACAAAAAAACCTGATTATTCATCTCAATGATATTTATAGTTTAGCAGAAAAAAAAAAAAAAAAAAAAAAATCACCACATGCACTGAGATTATCTAACGTAAACATCTCTACCCTCTTCTTCCATAATCTGTGCATAACAATATATATAGTTTGCCTTGTTAATTTCATGTTTTTATTATAAAATACCTATATTAGGTCAGGTCAGGTTATATAATTTGATACTTTGATCCGGGTTTACGTGAACCCCTTTTCGTTATGAATCAGGTTTGCATGTCATCACGCATTAATACATTTCTTGGTATAGCTATACTGGCATTTCCTTAGATGGCATGTCTTGTGTGGCTATGTAGCTCAGAAATATATGTCATGTAAAACTTAAGTTGTCCATTTGATCATGTCGAAGGAAGTGGTTGGCTAGCTCATTCAATTTGAGGTCATTTCAATTCAATTATGTGGGCGAGGTTACGAGAAGACATGGGAACTATTTTGTTCAACTATTCAATACTGTTACAACGTACAATCGAATTGAATATTGTACTATATTTAGTTGGGGATATGAAAATAATTAATTGATTTACCTAGCTAACCTTAGAATTCAATAATTTTGAAGAGAGAGAGAGAGAGAGAGAGAGAGAGAGAGAGAGAGAGAGAGAGAGAGTGAAAGAGTTAGTGAAGTGACTAAGTTTGAACAAATTTCTTGACGCTTATAAATCAAGAATCTTAATTTGTATGCAAAAACAGCATTCGTGTCTTCTTCAACAAACAATTATATTGTTTTCATAGTTGACAAGATGTATTTTCAATCTTCTTCACCTTCGAGTCCGATTCATGTAATGCTCGTGTCATTTGTAGGACAAGGCAGCGTCAGTCCTCTTCTTCGTCTCGGAAAGCTAATAGCTTCAAAGGGAACCCTCGTTACCTTCGTCACTCCAGAGTTTTGGGCGAGTAAAATGAGACAAGCCAACAAGATTGTCGACAGTGAGCTTCAACCTGTTGGTTCCGGTTCAATACGATTTGAGTCTTTCGACAAAGAATGGACAGAAGAAGATTCCCAGAGAGGTGGAGTACCTTTATACATGTCACATCTCGAGAATATCGGAAAACGTGACGTGTCTAAACTCGTGAGAAGATACGAGGACAAGAACGAGCCCATCTCATGTCTGATCAATCATCCCTTCATTCCATGGGTCTGCGATGTGGCGGAAGAGTTCAACATTCCTTGTGCACTTCTTTGGGTCCAGTCTTGCGTTTGCTTCTCTGCTTATTACCATTACCAAAATGGCGCTGTTTCTTTCCCGACAGAAACAGAGCCTCGACTTGATGTTAAGCTCCCTTGTGTTCCTCTCTTGAAACACGACGAAATCCCTAACTTTCTCCATCCTTCTTCTCAATTTGCCGGATTGCGACAAGCGATTCTTGGACAATTCAAGAATTTGAGGAAGCCCTTCTGTGTTCTAATCAACTCCTTTGATGCCCTAGAACAAGAAGTGATCGACTACATGTCTACTTTATGTCCAATCAAAACTATTGGACCGCTTTCCATTTTCGCTAAGACGGTGACCTCTGATGTAAGTGCTGACATGTGCAAATCGTCGGATCAATGCCTCGACTGGTTAGATTCAAGACCTAAATCATCCGTTGTTTACATTTCTTTCGGGACGGTTGCATACTTCAACCAAGAACAAATGGAAGAGATCGCTCACGGAGTTTTGAAATCGGGTTTATCGTTCTTGTGGGTGATTAGACCTCCCATGCAAGCACTAAATCTCAAGACTAATGTCTTGCCTCAAGAACTACTAGATGCGACTAGTAGAGGTAAAGGAAAGATTGTGGATTGGTGTCCTCAAGAGCAAGTCTTGGCTCATCTATCAGTAATGTGCTTCGTCACTCATTGTGGATGGAATTCGACAATGGAGGCTTTGTCTTTTGGAGTTCCAGTGGTTTGTTTACCGCAATGGGGAGATCAAGTCACCAACACGGTTTATCTCGTTGACGTTTTCAAGATGGGAGTTAGGCTTGGTCGTGGAGCGATGGACAATAGGGTTGTAGTTAGGGAGGAAGTGACGGAGAAGCTTTTGGAAGCGACAGTTGGGGATAAAGCGGAGGAGTTGCGGAAAAATGCTTTGAAATGGAAGGGGAAGACAGAAGCCGCAGTTGCTCCTGGAGGATCATCAGATAAGAATTTATGGGAGTTTATGGAGAAGTTAAGTGTGGGAGTTTCAGAGGTTAATGTACTTAATTAATTCGCAAGAAAAACCCAACATGCATGCATAAAATTATAGAGGGAGTTGAAAGTATACCCTACATATTAGCCATGGTGGGTGGAGGTTTAATTAATATGGTATAATCTATTTAAAATGCTTACTACTATGAATAAAATTATAATTTTTTAAAGAATAATAAAGTAATAAAAATAAAAATAAAAATTTAAACTCCTTAGGTTTCATAAAGATTGTCGTTTTGATATGTAAAATTTCATATGAATAGTTAAATTGATCACCTAATATATACCCTTGAAAACTGCAAAGATTCTTCACGTAACAACAATCCAACAATAAAAACCTTAGATCAAATCCAGCTTTCTCCATGCAAGCAAAAAACCATTTGATTTTGACTATCATTTTGCACAATATTGCACCACAAGCTATGGATGAGAGACATACGGACTATATTTGGACACCGTTAAAAAGTGTATTGCTTCATTGTCAAGTAAAAAATACACTCACATGTAGAGAGAGTCATGGTAAAAACAACTAAGAATTCACATAAAATATATGTGTTGACAGTGGAAACTAACATGCCAAATATAGAAATTTGGACAGAACACAATGATATTTGATGGAACCAGTCTGATCAGATCTAAACCTGACGATCTAAGGTTCTTTTTGATCATCAAATCAAAGATATATCTCTTAGTTATGTTTCTTCTGATCATCAACACGAACAACCTCCTACTTGTTGATCTCCTTGGGATGAATTCGAAGTAGGTTTCAGGTTTACATCAACCATATCATCAGTTTTAGTGTTTGAATATGATTCCATTCCCGGTAATGCGGCAGCGATTTTTCGAAACAACGGCTTAATATTGAACCCCGCTTTCGCGCTCGTCTCAATGAAGATAACTCCGTATTCACGACCTTTGCTATCTCCTTCTTCAATCGAGACTTGCCTAACCAATTTCACAAAGAGACGTACATAAGAAGAAAAGAACAATTACAAAACACATGTTCAAATGAAAAACAGAGAAGTGGTAATGTTGGCTTATAATGTTTTTACCTTTTTTCAACAAGATCTGTCTTGTTACCAACAAGAACAATGATAACATCACCAGCTCTTTCATTGCGGACTTCTTCGATCCACTTGGATGTGTTGAGAAATGAGAGTCTATTAGCTACATCATAAACAACTACAGCAACAGAAGAATCTCTAATGTAACTTGGTATCAAACTCCTGAATCTTTCTTGTCCTGCAGTATCCCTACACATAAATTTTTAACAATAATATTAGCTTTTACGTTGCGCAAAACGACCGGACTTTTTAAGAATTTTGTTACCATAGCTGTAGACGAACAGTTCGATCTTCAAGGTACATTGTTTTCGATAAGAAATCAATTCCAATAGTAGCCTGCCAATGTAACAATGAAATTTTACATTCAGTATTGTATCAACCACGACCAATGTGTACTGATCATAATCCTATATTTACGTGATTAACAAATGGTAAGGTGATAATTACGATTTTTTTTATCTTTTTTTTCATTGATGAATGGTGATAGATGAGAGACCGTGTGGATAAAGACTCAAATCAAATAACCAAAAAAAAAAAAAAAAAAAAAACAGAACAAGAGGATCTCAATGACCGAGAAATACCTGGTAGGTTGTGTCGAACTTATCATACATGAAACGAGTGATGATGCTGGTTTTTCCAACAGATTGATCTCCTAAGAACACCAATTTATATTTCGCCAATGGTGACACCGACGCCATTCTTCTTCTTTTTATTAAAATTGAAAAAAAGTTGGAATCAGGTTCTCAAAATTTTCAGAGAAATGTTTAAACGTATTCGATAGAGAGAAGAAGGAGAGTCTATTTTTGGAAAGTGAAGAAACAGCCAAGCACGACGACGACTAGGACGGATTCTGAAAAGTACATTTTAGCCCTTTCTCTATTAATTTATGTCCGTTGACACCAAAAGAACATATCAGTAAAAAGCCTTTCGGGTCTCCCTCTCAAATGAACCTCCTAGTGTAAGCCAATACCACATCATGGTATGAGCCTTGTTATATACCACAAAAGACTTACGTGAACTCTTTCTTTTGTATAAAATGCAAAAGCAAATATCACCTTTAATTATTTCTAAGGAAATTGGAGAACTATATATTGGATGGATATTTCTATAAAAATTTAAAACTAACAATATGAAAAGTTTGGATTGGGTTGAACGAGACAGGACAAACAAACATTGTCCTTACTAACAAGTGACATTGCTTAAATTTTTTTGTGGTCGGCCAAGTGACATTATATATATTAGTATATATAGTTATATAGTATATACACTATGTTATTATATACAATAGCTTTTCCATTATATATCCGTTACAAATAGGGACTTCAGAGAACTCAATCCAGAAGATATGTCTTATCAATTTGCGATTGAATTGGGAGGACCCTAGCAATATTCTCACATTTCTCTCGCAAAACTTTTTAAAGTGAAATGAACATGTTTTGTTAATAAGTCGAATCCATGAGCCAAACGTTTAACATTTAGGAATTTTATTGTTATTTGTTTGGTGAAGGGTTGCGTGTATTTTGGGAAGTAACGTAGCAAATTTGCGAGGGAGTTGTGAGGGTCTCATTTTCTATATAATAACAGAAGACCTAGTTCAGCCGCTCAACAAACCCTAACTCACCTTCTCTGTATCTCCCAAATTAGCCTTCTCTGTTTACTCTTCTTCTTCTTTCCGTTTATTCTTCCTATTTTATATTTCCTAGCCTTTATTTATATCAATAGAGTATTATAAATATATTAGATGTTTAAAAATAAAATAAAAAACCACATGAAAATTGAAAACTTATATTAAAATTTTATACGAAAAAATACTTTTAATAAACTAACAAAATACTAATGTAATAATAAAAAATAAATAGTATGATATCTGAGAGTCTATTTTATGTGTTATAAAATCACATATGTAAAAATATTTTACTTATGTTTTGTTTATATTTTGCATATATTTTACTTATTTTTTTGTTAGTATTTATTTAACATTTCAAATAACCAAAGAATAACTAATTTGCTGCAATATATAAACAATCACACATATAATTTTATATTTATATAGAATTTAATGTAAACTATACTCAAATGTATCAAATAATTTATATATAGATGATCTTATTATAGTTATAATATAATATGAATATATAAACAATTAAAAGTATATATCATCTTTGTATTGCATGGTAACCAAACCGTCTAATATGTGTATATCATTTTTAACTTTTTAAATAACAAATGTCATCCACCTTCAGTAAAGAATTTCAACGCTTTCGTCACTCTCAGGATCATTCTCGTCGTACACGTAACTACTCACACTTTTGATGATAAGAAGAGAAAACATAAGAATTGTCAAAGAAAAAAAAAAAAAGAGAAAACATAAGAATAACTAGGATATGCTTAGTCAGTTTTTTTGCTTTTTTTTTTTCTTTCTTTGATTGGATTTGATTTTATTGTAAGAAAATGGATGTTTAAATAGGCAACCGAACATAAACATATATATGTTCAGTGATATCTATATATACATTAATTGATTTGAACATTTTTCATTGTATAGGTTATATGATCTTACTAATATGAGAATCATAAATTCCCTCTCGTTTTTTCACAGTTACTTATTTTTAACAAAAAAAGACAAGTTGATGATATTCTGACCATTAACAACACACTAGTAAATAAATTCACAACTACTCAGTTTGTTTTTAATTAATTAGCTCCTAAGGCTTATTAGAAAGTAGTAATGTTTTAGATGCTATGAGGTATATATGCATTGGCATGGTAGGTAAAGGTTTATATTCTTTAAAAAACAAAAAACTTGGAATTTTACTTAACATTGTTTGTCCATCATCTCTGTGTAACGGATATTACTTAACATTGTATAGTATTCTATTTGCCCAGCCCAAATACAAACTGAGTAGTTGTTCATGATTTTTGTAAAAAGTAAACTAGGAATAAGGAAAAGTACTAGGACTCGAACGAACAAGGTATTTAACCACTACACTATCGGACTATTTCTCAAAATGGTGCCCCTAATATTTATTATAAACATCTGTTCCTAAAGCAAATGCTTGTTGGTCATCTGCATTCACTCATAATAGCTATTCTTTTAGTTAAGCTGATCTTTTTAACCAAAATGACTCCATGGCCCAATGGATAAGGCGCTGGTCTACGAAACCAGAGACTCTGGGTTCGATCCCCAGTGGAGTCGGTTCTTTGATGATAATTTTTAATATAATCTTTCTCGTCTCCAAACGACGTCGTACACCGACTTCACGGATCATCCTGTAAACAGTAAAGTGTTAGTAATTTATGTAGTCTCTCTCGTCTGCCCAATCAATAATTGAAGGAAAAGAAAGAGAACAGAACACACGAGTACGCGTTGAAGTTATCTATTATGAATAAAGAGCATAGACAAAAAGACCACACGAACACAAACCACTTGTGGTAAACACAACTTAAGGAAGAAAACTAAATCCTAAACATGAACATATTATTAAGAATCTCGGAGGTTTCATTTTAGACCAACGAAATGCTGCTCTCACCACCGGGAGGTCTCCTTGCGCCACCATAGTAATCTCGATATTCCGACTTCCCGTCTGCAAATATATTGTGGCCGCTCATTTCCCGTTTCTTAGCTGAGCTTTGCATCTTCTCAGAATAACCAGGAGGGATTTTATCAGATTTGAAGATACCATTGCTTGTCAGTTCTTGAAACTTCTGGTTATGTATCTTCCTTGATGACTTCACAACATGTTCTTCACTAAACATCCTGTTGCCGCTTTGCCCCTTTTAACAAAAAAAAAATATGAATCAGGTCAGTTTTTTCAAGCCACCCTAACTAACATCATCACAGTACGTACAAGGAATCATCAAGGACACTACTTACAGTAGAGACTTTGACAGATCCACGAGAGCTCCTCGGTGCGGATTCCTCCGCGTTCTTATTTCCTTTCACTTCTGATTGTGTCACAGCTACCAAGCGGCGAGGTTGGGTTTCAGGAGATGCAAAGATATCATGACCTCTCATAGCTTTACTCTTGGTGTTGGATATCTGCTTCTTCTTGCTCTTTGAATCCGCTTCCGTTTCAACGGTCCTGCTCAGCTCCTTTTGCTTTGCAGCCTCGTTTAACGTAGCTGGTTTCTTAGGAGTCACATTCTCTTCACCGCTGAAAGATATCTGACTTTGCTACAAAACCAGTAAAACCATCACATAGAAACATCATTCCCCATTTACCATCAACTGAATCCTTAAAAATGTGACATATATATAATACCTGATCCTGATGGTAATGGATTCTAGTTTGGTGATTTGGATCATCTTTACCATTATCAGAGAATATGTCACTACCAGTCATCTCTTTCAGCTTATGCCCCGAACAGTTCTTCCTATACGAAACACTAAACAGCAAAACCATTTTTCTCAATTTAAAACCCTAATTTCATCATCTAATCAAACCAAAAACCCTAAATCAAGCAAATCTGATAAAATTTTAAACAAAATCGAGAGGAGAGACATAGAAACCGATTACTTTTTATTAAGCGATTCGGATTCAGAGTTGGTGATCTGACCGCCGCCACCAAGAACCTCGCTCATTCCATCAGACGGCTGTAAACAAAAAACACACAAATTGGGATAAATCAGAACGAAATCGCACTCGTCGGTATCATAACCGAAACGGAATCATACGGAAACGATGAGTTCTCGCCGGAAAAAAAGACCTGGTTAGAGCGGTTAGCGGCGGTGGAATAATCGGGACGGCGGATCTCAGACCAAGAAAGAAGATCGGCGGTGGAATGATGCGGATCGTTTAACGCCGTGACGTTGTTCTTCTCTTCCTCCATAACTCTCTCTCTCTGATTCTTCCACTCTTTTGATCAAAAAAAAAAAAAAGGTTACACAATTCTAAAAAACTGAAAATATCGTTTGGGAGTGAGAAAAGGTTTTTTTTTTTTTTTTTTTTCTTATTCGCTTTATGTTCTGTCAAAATAATTTATATTTAAAAAATTTTAGTGGACGTTGCTTTTGTTTTTTTTCGTTGTAACGTCTATCTTTAGATCACTTTTAAAAACAGAGTTTACAATACATCATCAATATTCAAATCAAAGCTATCCAAAATACCAAACAGTTTTTTTTTTAAATATAGATATAGGTTACATAAACATATTACACGAACGACAAAATTAATTTGGAAATTTCTAAGATGATTTTGAGATTGTAAAATTTGAAAAACTTAATGTGTACATAATTCTCTTCTCGAGATGTTTTACATTATTTTATGAACTGCAATAGATTAGTAATAGTATAAATATAAAATAAAATCACTGTCAAGATATTTTAATCACTAGGTAGGTTCAGTCTATTTGAGAGGTATCATTGTTTCATTATACTAGGAGGTTTCGTGGTTGGTTTTGTTTTAACATCAGTGACGAAAGGGGGATTTCTCTGTATACCCATTAACTTACTTACGCATAGGCCAACTCGAGGAACTGTTGTGAAGCAGTTTGTAACACCCAATTTCTATGGCATGTCACAGGTTAACTTATACCACAAGTAAACCATACTTAACCGAAAATAACCAAGAAAAATCCATTAATTCAATTTAAACGTCTTTCAAACCACCATTTAAACGTTAAACCGAAACTAACAACCAGTTTGATAAATCCAACAACGGAAAATAAAAGAATAATCTCCAGCTCCTAACACCAACACCAACTCTATCATCTACTCCTCAATGTTACCTGCAAGAGAAAGAGAGGGATGAGCAATCTAAGATTACTCAGCGAGGGCAAGCCTTAGGGCTCACGAAGTCTTCATACACAAACATGCTCAGACCATCACAAAGTCTAAACCTAAGACAAGCAATCAATCACGTGTCAACGACACACAAACATCAAACATATGAGACTACGTCCCATAAACAACGCTGTGCATTACGGGATTCCTCATGCTTTCGCACTTCTTCCTGCACATTTCCGTCGCCGTGCATTACGGGATTCCTCATGCTTTCGCACTTCTTCCTGCACATTTTCATTACCGTGCATTACGGGATTCCTCATGCTTTCGCACTTCTTCCTGCACTTTTTCACTTGCGTATCCGGATTCCTCATGCTTCTCGCACTTCTTCCACGCACAACACGTTGGCTCGTCAGCCAATCCTGATCTACCCGCATTCCACGCCCGTAGACCACCACACAACTACAAGGAATTCTCCTTGTAGGACTCTCTGCGGCTCACCCGCTTCTTCGTGCCTCTTGGCACATTTTCTCCCCACACTCAAACAATTTATTTTATCATACAAACATGCATATCACACACCACGCAATCCATTTTAAATATCTAGTTCTTTTAATTTTCAAATCCTATTACTAGTTCTTTTTCCTTATCCTTTATTTAGTAAATATATTATATATATATATATTATTATACACTCAACAATCAACTAAGATTATTTAATATATATAATTCATAGGTATACTTGGCTTAACCTTAAACTAAGTAACTATCTAAACATATCGGCATATGAAAAAGACACCAACTAGTCCTCACCTTGACCACACAAATAGCATCCTCGGTTTAGTACTTGCAACAACGAAAACCCGGTTCAACAACAGTTCTCAATCTACAGCGGTTTAAGATAACAACATTACATTAAACCAGCCCAAACCAAAGTCTTTAATTAATTTTGATATATTTCAGTTAAATTAATTAGACCGTAATCTAATAATTTAATATACCACAATTCCACTTTCACGTCACATGAATTTTGGTTTCATAATCAAATCTCAACTCAAACTAATAGCACAACACCACACTCCCACACGTGACCACCAAACCATAAGTCAGCTCACGTCCAAATGAATTAAGTTACGGTTCTTGTCTTATATAAGTTAAGATTCATTGGTTTAGACTCGGTTCAATAATCAACAAAACACAACAACAACAACACGAGGCAAGGTGCAGCCGATTACCTTTCTCGGCAATTACTCGACAGATCTGATCGGCCGCTTGACATCGACGCGGCCATTAAAGCTTTCAGCGGTTAGATCCTCATGGCTCAAACATGAAACAACAACAACAACAGATCATTAGACAACATCATTTACTTCATGCGCAAGTTACGAAAGAACAGTAGGGTTCCCTTACCCTGAACGGCCTCGACAATGGCTATGGCTGCTACGGAGACAGCGGCTGACATCTCCGCTGACAGTGGTTAACACATGGTTTCAAACTCCGGTGATTCACAATGGCTTGACTAAGGGCGGTGATTGACGGTGGCGAATCAACAAGTCTCCGTGACCTCTTTCTCTCCTTCTCAACAATGGCAATGACAAAAACATGAGAAAACCGGTGATGATGGTGAACTCCGACGTTGAGAGAGACTTAGGATTAGGGTTTACAAACTCTCTTCTCTCGACAAAACAAGGACGGCGCGATATGAGTGCATCCACGTTTAACACAATTACCCTTGTCGAATTAGTGACTTAGCTCTTCTTGGGCCTTATTGGGCTTAATTAGGATCCATCATAACACAATATAAAATCCGGGATGTTACACAGTTAGACTCTGTTGCTGTTATCTTGGTGGAGAGGTTGAAACCTACCATGCATGTATCAGATTCTGGAGAATGTTCCATCTGTGACTTGGCATATGCTCATTCTATAGGTATGAAACTTAACTACTGATAAAGTGATAATTTCTCCTTCATATATTAATCGAGTTTCTCCTTCACATTTTTTTTCCTCGTTAAAAAGGTCATTACAAAAGAGCCAAAGAAAGACTACCTAGACGAAGCCATAAGAAACAACTATAAAGCACTATTAAACAGAGCTAATACAAACAACTCAAAAACAGAGACTCAAACAAAGCTATTCCACACCCCCTTTCTTCATCTGCATTGTTGGTATCTCTTCCCCATTCGTTTTATATATTTGTACATAGTATTATAGCTTTAAGTTAACTAGTTTTGTTCTTAACTTAACACTCTGCTTGATCACTAGACTTTTTCGTCTATCATGTGTCTATGCTCTGTTACTCTTTGAGTAACTCTCTAGACGAAGCGGTTAAAATCAAACCGTGAACTAAGTAAATTCACGTGAGCAATTAGATTGAATCTTCACAAATATAGTTTCCTAGACAGAATGAGGGAGAAAGGGAGACAAGCATGCATGAGAAAATGGGTCTAACCTGATGGGATTGACGAATCCGTAAAAATTTAAACTAAGGTCATATGAAATTCAGAAACCAATGAGGAAAAAAAACCACCCCAAGTAAATATCAATATCATCTGAAAAGCCAAACCAACCATCAAACTACTACTCATATTAGCGTTATCTCTACACAAAAATCGTAAAACCTCTAATCTTCTATCAATCAAAGGACGCGACAACCTCACATTCGGTAGAGCCTCTAGGGAATCTGAGGAATTCCTGGAAGATGTCATCTCTTCTTGGATGATATAACAAATGCAAATGGAGCTTCTTGAGGACTACCGAATTCTCTAGGAAGTATTTCCCTAGCTTAAATACTACAGCATATCCTTCGGCTAGGTATCTGAATTCGAAATGAACAGATTCTAGAGATGATAGCAAACACTTGGGCACAGATGAAAAACTGATCTGATCCATATCCTCAGAGCGCAGATCACTTTCATAAGTTGCCTGAGGAAAAAGGAAATGAGAAAACATAGTCAAAATGATATAGCAGAAACTAACTTCATAGACATGAGAAAAATATCATAGGGTTCAACAAAAAAATTTAATCACCAAAACGAGAGATTTCAGATTCGGGCAGCTCTCAAGAAATGTTGTTGTCAACCATTTCAGTTCGGATGCATGGAGATCGAGGCACAGGCGTGACATGTAACCAAATTGAGGCAGCGGTTCTAATTTGGAGTACTGATGAATGACCTGTAACCAGACATAACGTATAGTGGGTTAGAAACTTTTCATCGTTGTATTAAATGTGCATTCCCAATTCATATATATATATATATGTATATATATACCTTGAAAGTGTGGGAAGAAGATATCGTCATATCCATGACCCTCGAGATCTTGGACAGAAAATTGCGGATGTTACTTCTCTTGGATGAAACGCTTTCTTCGTCAGAACCCTCAAAACCAAAGCTGAGATTAATATCTAACTTGGCAATGGACTCCAGAGTGTTTGTTATAATGATATTTGCTGCTAAATAAAAGATTTTCAAACCACATAGTAGAGGAGCATCAATGACAAGTTCAGGAACATAATCAAACTCTATAGTCAGTAATCGTCTGATAGTGAGCCTCTTCAGTGACTGAGATTGCACCCTATGTACGTTTGGAAAATCTTCAAATCCGGTAATCTCTAACTCTTCTAAGACAGGACAACATGAGACAAGTGCCTCGAAAGCGGCTTCATTAAGAAACGTATTGTTGCGTAAATGCATAGTCTTCAAACAAGGGAAGGAAACAAACTCAGCACTAGCCCATGCCACCTTATCAAGTTTCAAGGATACCAGTGTGTCACACATATAAAGGCTCAAGGGGATCTCAAAACGATATATATCATTTACATGGCACTTAACATCTAGATGTTGGATCCTACGCTTAACTGCAGCATCAATCCATGACGTAAGATAAGAGGCACCGTCTACTATGTCTGAATATACATTGGTAAAAGTTAACTTTAGCTTGTCTATGCATGAAACCCTACTGGAATCGAAAAACCTGTTAGCCAAACTCAAGGGAGTGCGTTTTCTGATTCCAAAAAGTGAAAATTCCAAACAAGGAAGCCAAAGCCAGAGATTTGTCCATCTGGTGGACAACACACTTGTCCTAACAGCATCCTTTGTGGGAAGATGAGAAAGTATCTGACAAATCAAATCATCTGGTAATTGGCTTATTCTATCTTCCTTCATACCCTTTCTTCTGTATAACACAAATTTCAGAGAAACAAACAATTCATCCAAACGAAACCGAAGCAATTTCGGGAGTTGGACCATAAATCTTTTCATCATCTGCATGCCAAGAAACATAGTCGCTACCTATTGAACAGCAAGCTGTTGAATCTGCTACCAGGAAGCGCTTTGTAAATCTGACATAACAAAAGAGAAACGTTTTAGTTTCAAACAACCACTAGTGGTCTTCTTTCGACTTAACTTAACCTAACCCTAATCAAAGTCATCCAATTAAAAAGATTGGAACTGAAACCAACTAGGTTTTGTCCAACCCGAACCAATGGTTAATTCCAAAACATTTCGGTTTAGTAAAGCTTCTTGAAATGTCTACACCGATTAGCGTTTTATACATAATTAATAAGGGAAGCCTAGTCAATGTCAATGGAGATAAAAAAAAACAAGCCCACATTCTTGTCTATGATGGCCTCGGATTACAAAACAAGCCTGAAGGTGAGGTTGATACGAGTACCCTCTGCCTTTGCACGCTTTGGCACAGAATGAATCCAGTCCCTTTGAGTGTATCCCCTCATCACTAGCAACGATCCATGCTTCAATGTCAAACTTTGTTGATGATTCTCTCTGCTGCTTTTCTTCAACCTCTTCAATGCCGGTCCACCTTCCCCTGTTTGTTCACACACAAACAAACAAATGTTTGTTTCCTGTTTTTGCAGGAAAACACTCTGTTTGATGTCCTGACTCAAAAGGTCCCATTATTATTACCTCGTGAAGATTCTTCGTGTTTCTTTTTCTTCAAGACAAAATCACGTTCGCATCCAAACGAAACCGAAGCAATTTCGGGAGTTGGACCATAAATCTTTTCATCATCTGCATGCCAAGAAACATAGTCACTTGCACCTTTGTACCTATTCAACAGCAAGCTGTTGAATTTGCTACCAGGAAGCGCTTTGTAAATCTGACATAACAAAACAGAAACTTTTTAGTTTCAAACAACCACTAAGAACACACAGAGGACATAAAACACAGGAGTTTCAATCTTACAGCATCCAGAATCTCCTTGAGAGGTGGAAACTCATCCCACGAATAAGCATTAGGTTGATATCCACTGTACACCAGCGCAGTCAATCCGCTACTTGCAACATAACAAGTATCTCTTGGCTACATGTGGCAATTGCATATGGATTAGAAGGCCACAAAAACACAAACTATACACAGATACGATTAAGCAAGGTATAGGATTCATGTGAAGTGGGAAAAACCTGAAGGCAAGATCGACCAAAGACACGAATGGTGGGCCTGGTCCAAGGGATATGGTTGTCGAGATAATCAAAGAAAGTCCAAGATTGTTGAAAGGGAAGAAACCTTTGAATGTATATGAGGTCGCTTCCATGGCCAAGATCAATGGTTCTCCTAATGGGAGCGTCACTAGATGAGGTAGGAGACTTGATTGCCACAATGGATGTCAAACTCATCCTCCGCTACACATCAAACCACACACACACACAACATCATGTGTTAAACCTCATATATAATTTTGCACTGACTAATCTTATATTGTGATAATCTCGAAGTATATAAATTTAAAGGTTTTCAATAGGGAGTAATGGTTAAGAACATGAACCTGATCTTGATGGTAATGGTGGAGTCCTGTCTTGTAATTTGAATCATCTTTACAAGTCACTTCTTCTTTAAGCTTGTGCCCTGAAGAGTTCTTCCTGTAAGAAACATTGAAAGAGAGAGAGACTTGAAACCATTTCTAAATCAGTAAAATCACACTCAATCAGACAAAATCGGACTTTTTAACCAGTAAAAAAAATTGCTTCTTTCCCAATCCAATAAATCTAAGATTAAAAATAGAAATTTGTTACTACTTCGTCTCATTAAGCGATTCAGCTTCCTCGTTGGCCGTGATTTGACCGCCACCAAGTACCTTGCCAGTTCCATCAGACGACTGAACAAAAATGGATCAAATCAGAACAGGTACATAATCAAAACCGATGAGTAAACGGCCGGAAAACGAACCTTGTCAGCGGCGGTGGAGACGTAATTCTCCTCCATTACTCTAATTTTTCTGATTCTAAACGAAAACGGTAAACCGGAAAATATATTAAATCGAGCTAAACCGGACATGCTGAGACAAATTAAAATTCACACCGGTTTCATTAGTTGAACAAACCGATATACGTTTCTAACTTTTATTAATTTTTTATTTTCCAGAATATCACAACAAAAAATTAATTATTGAAATTATATTTATATTGAATTATAGTATTAAAAAAAACAAAACGAAAATATAGCATTTGATCTTCCCGGTGACATCATCATCAGCCGCCGGCGACTAGCTTTTCTAACTCTGGTTTGCAAGATTCATAAAGGGTTTGGTGGCTAATTTACTTAATTCTACAAAATTATAGTAATTTTTTTTTTTAATTTTTATATTTCATTTTCATAACTTCACACCCACCAACTCCTCCCACCTTCTCTCCGCTTCTGTCCTATACAAATTCCCCCCCCCCCCCCCCCCCCCCTCAAAGCTCGACTCTTTATCTCCCTTCTTACCTACCCACTTCTCCAATGGCTTCTCAAAGCTCAGCCGCCGTCATTTCCGCCGCTTCCGCCGTCGCTGCTAGAGGTGAATCACACCCAGATTCTAAGAAACCAATCGGGTCAGTTCGGTTCCAACCCCTTCGTCTCTCCTTCTCCTCGTGAGTTTCGTTCGTCTCTAATAACGATGCAATAGCTACTCTCTTTCCGATATCTGACTCAAAGTTTGGAACTTTGAATTCGGATTAGTGTTTTTTCTTAGATTTCAATGTAGTTGATTTAGGTCTCGTGTGTCTGTGATGATTAGGTACTCTAAGTCAGGGAATATGTCATCTAGAATCTGTGCTGTGACCAAATCAAATGAGGCAGAGACTCTCTCATCATCATCATCATCATCATCATCATCATCATCATCAGTAGATATGTCACTTAGCCCGCGAGTTCAATCGTTAAAACCTTCCAAGACTATGGCTGTCACCGATCTTGCAGCCACTCTTGCTCAATCCGGTGTTCCCATTATCAGACTAGCTGCAGGAGAACCTGATTTTGATACTCCCAAAGTCGTAGCTGAGGTTAATACATTTCTCCAAGTTGTTTGGAATGTTTTATGTTTTGTCTATCTCTCTCTGGTTTGTTCTGAAATTAATTGTTTCATATATAGGCTGGGATCAACGCGATTCGAGAAGGTTTCACTAGGTATTCGTTAAATACAGGTATTACAGAACTCAGAGAAGCGATATGTCGCAAGTTAAAAGGTAAAAGGAGAACACTTTTGCTTTGTTAATTAATTCCTTTATGCTTGAATGGACTCAAGATCGTTTGTATTCGTTTCTTTGCAGAGGAGAATGGATTGTCTTATGCGCCGGATCAAATATTGGTTAGCAATGGAGCTAAACAAAGTATCTTTCAAGCAGTGCTTGCAGTTTGTTCTCCTGGTGATGAAGTAAATTAAACCAACTCTTCTTTTAAATTTTTCTTATTTGTTTTCTTTGGATATGGTTTTGTTTATAACAGTGAATTTGTATGTTGTAGGTTATAATTCCTGCACCGTACTGGGTGAGCTACACAGAACAGGCGAGATTGGCTGATGCAACACCTGTGATTATTCCTACCAAGATTTCTGATAATTTCTTATTGGATCCAAAGGATCTTGAGTCTAAATTAACCGAAAAATCTAGACTTCTTATTCTCTGTTCTCCTTCCAACCCTACTGGATCTGTTTACCCCAAGAGTTTGCTTGAAGAGATTGCACGGATCATTGCTAAGCATCCAAGGCTTATGGTATATAGTGTAAAAAGTTACTCGATCTGTTTCAATTTGTTTATCTTAAGCTGAAAAAAGTCTGTTTCTTTTGTAGGTGATTTCGGATGAGATCTATGAACACATTATTTATGCGCCAGCAACGCACACAAGCTTTGCTTCTTTACCAGACATGTATGAAAGAACTATGACAATAAACGGTTTCTCAAAGGTAACAGTTTTGTCATTGAGTTGCTTCTGATGTTATTTCAAGCAAATTATTTGCTGATCATATGATATGTAAAAGGCTTTCGCAATGACGGGTTGGAGGCTTGGATATCTTGCTGGTCCTAAACATATAGTGGCAGCTTGCAGTAAATTACAAGGCCAGGTATCTCTATATATAAACATTTTTCACTCTAAACCTTTATCGAAGAAAAGCAGCAATCATGAGATGGAATTGGTTCTGGTTTTTCTTAAAAGGTTACTTCAGGAGCTAGTAGCATTTCTCAGAAAGCAGGTGTTGCCGCACTTGGGTTAGGCAAAGCTGGAGGAGAAACAGTTGCAGAGATGGTTAAAGCGTATAGAGAAAGACGAGATTTCTTGGTTAAAAGCTTAGGTGCTATCGAAGGTGTTAAAATCTCTGAACCTCAGGTGCTTCTCCTTCTATATACAAAGCTATTACTAGCTCATTTATTCTTCATCTTTTTCTTGATTGTTGGCATTGTTTACTTGCAGGGAGCGTTTTATCTCTTTATTGACTTCAGTGCTTACTATGGATCAGAAGCTGAAGGTTTTGGTTTGATCAGTGACTCGTCGTCTCTTGCATTATACTTTCTTGACAAGTTTCAGGTAAGCTCCTTATCCCCAAGAAGTACAAAACAGATCTTGAACTTTGGTCTTAAGAAAGATTGTGATTTGATATGTTTTATTTTGTTTTAACATGTTCGTTTTTTGTGCTCTCTGTTTGTTTTCAAAGGTTGCAATGGTTCCTGGTGATGCTTTTGGAGATGATAGTTGCATTCGAATATCCTATGCCACATCTCTCGACGTTCTACGAGCCGCTGTTGAGAAGATCACGAAAGCCCTTAAGCCACTCCGTGCCACTATTTCCGTGTAAAGGTCCAGACACAAAACTGTGTTTTTTCGATTGTTTATGCTGAAACGGAACGGCCCTGTTGTAAACTATATACACATTTTGTCTTCAACCCAATAATAATAAAAAAAGTCTCTTTGTATACGCTTTGTTCTTTTCTTCAAGTTCATGTAACAATAAACCATTCTCTTCATGTAAATCGTTTATAAGAATTTTAAGGTTGTTTCTTATTTCATGAAGTGTAAAAAGTTTTTTAATGGTGCTTTCAAGCATTACGTGCTTTTCCTTTATACGTCGTCGATTGGAAACAACAACAATTTCTACGCTGATTGCAACTTATGTTCATCATAGTTACCGAATTCGAAGGCAATGCTTAACATGAAAGGTTTCAAATTTCAGACAACAAGGATTGAATATACTTTTTACAAATTAAAGTAGCTGCTTATGGAGGGATAAATTACCGAATTGAGTAACCGAACCGACATTTTTGGTTTATGGTTCGGGTTCAGTGTCTTGGCTGAACCAATCGGTAGAATTTAATTTTGCTTCGGTTATTCCAGAATTTTGGTTTGGCTCTGGTCCAACGTTCAGTTTCTTTAGGTAGTACCAAATTAGACCGGTCTTCACCAAATTTAGATCGGTCTTGACCAATACCCAAACCAAACCAAACCGCGCTCGAATTCAACCAGAAATCAAATGAACCAAAAATCACTTGATTGATTGAAGCTTATATAAAATCAAAAAAAATATACCGGTTAATTTCGAACCAGATTTTACTTCGGCATCCTTCTATCTTTCAATCAATCAATAACTGAACTAACCGATCCAAAAAGTGAAGTCGCGGAGACCTAGCAGCAGTGCTTGCTCAAAGGGGAGGGAGAGCAGTGCGATGTCCAGGGGCCCACCACATAAAGGGGCATACAATTTGGTTTTTCTTTTGTAAAAAAAAAAAATTTAGTTAAAGTTTAATTAAAAAGGGGTCTATAATTTTCATATTACCAAAAAAAGGGTCCATAATCTTATTATATTATAAGGTCCATAATTACTAAGACGTAAAAAAAAGAAATGGAAATTTGTTTATTCCTATTTTACTTTAGAAGAAAATGGAAAATATGTTAAAAGACCAAAAAAAAAAAAAAAAGGGGAATGTATAAAATAAAATGGAAATCTGAGAACTCATGTTCTCTTTAAATAGCGACTATCTTCTCCAGTAACGAACATTGCTTCTTCTTGCTTCTCCATCCTTTGCTTTCGTTCATTTTTTTTTTTTTTTGTGTGGTTTCTCCGACGCTTATTCGACCACCATGTTTCGTCGTCTTCTTTATTTCAAGTATTTGAAACGAACCATACTGACAAATGCTACTAAAGTGTGTGAAAAAGAAGAGCTATGCAAGATGGGAGCACAAGAACTTTCTTTGACACTAACAAAGAACGTTGATATATCTCTTAAAGCATACATTTCATCAAAGTTTACGGTGGGAACAGATGTTCACAGCATTCGATCTCACCCCAGCGGTATTGTGTATATGATCAATGAGCTACGTGAAGGTATGATTAAACAATCGGCTATTGACAGGGCAATATCTATGAAAGCAGGTAATAGGAAGGGCTTGCTTGCAACGCTTGATAAGGAAGTGAAGACCGAAGAAGATAAAGTCGAAAAGATATAATCAAGAGAAGAACGAGACAAAGCTTACGCAATATTTGGAAAACCAAAAGAGGCAAAACTGGGAGAAAACCAAGTAGGAGAGGACAACAAGGTTTTCAACCGGTTCATAGATAAATTCATGGATAAGATCCCTTCAAAAACAACAACAGCTGCTAGTCTAACCTATAACTTCTGGATAAACCTTGCACTAGGGTTGCACAAGATGAGCCGGAGGATTACGACATCAACAAAGATGACAGCTCAAAACTTTTAGGTTTCATGGATGAGGAACTGATTGTCCACGAGTTTTTGTAGAATTAGAAGGGCTTTATCCACAGAGTCGATGGCGAAGAACGCTCGTTCAAGGGTTATGATGCCATAGTTAGCGATTTCATGAAGAAGAGAAACAACTGACGTACGAAAGACAATCGATGAGAATTTATTTTCATAAAACCAAATATCAGGTCTTAGATGAATGCTTGAACCATGCAATTCCAGTTTTTTTTTTTTTGTACTTTTCTAAATTTTTGACAAACCAATTAAACGAATCTGTGGAACAAATAAAAGATGTGCTTAGTCAGGTTTATATCTTTGTGATGGGTTGTTAATCTCAAAAAAAAAAAAAAAATCTCAACTTTTATTCAGTGCCGGCTCAAAGGAGAGGGCGAGCAGTGCGATGCCCAGGGACCCACCACATAAAGGGGCACACAATTTGGTTTTTCTTTTGTAAAAAAAAGAAAATTAGTTAAAGTTTAATTAAAAAGGACCTATAATTTTCATATTACCAAAAAAGGGGTCCATAATCTTGTTATATTATAAGGTCCATAACTTTTTTATATACATTGTAAAAAAAAAAAACATGATAAGAGCTAAATGTAACCAAAAAAGGAACCTATAATTTTCATATTACCAAAAAAAAAAAAAGCCCTGAATCTTTTCATGTGTTTATATATTATCAATATAAAATTCATAAAATTTTCTAATACAATATATAGAGGTCAAAAAAAAAGTTTGATCTTTTGTAAGAAAATTTGCCCAAGGGCCCCTAAAATTCTTGAGTCGGCACTGCCTAGCAGGCTAGCACACTCGTATTCTTCTCTTTTAGATGATTGTTGGTTGCACAAACAGGGTGTCTCAGTCCAATAAGAAGCCCTCCATCTAGTATCGAAAGGACGAAGGTCCATGCGGAGTGCGTGGGGAATTCTACATAATCGTGATTTTAAGTATAAATAAGTTAACTCTAAATACGTTTTCACGTTTATCAAAAATCGTTCACACCGGATTCTTACATCGATGATGATCACATTCATTTTATCGTACATATTTTATATTTGTAGTCCAAGATTTTATTTTTTAAAAAACTATATAAATTCGTAATCATTATGTGAATTATTAGATAGTAAAAATGTGTATCCAGCAAAATCTTGAAAATACTAATTCACCCTAGAAACTTCTCAAATTATTCAATCAGAGAATATAATATATTTTCATAAAGTAAACAGTGAAAGCAAGTAAATAAGCAACAAGAAGAAAACGACAAGAGGACAAAGCTATAGTTTGTGTGTCCTGTGTGGTTTGAAATGGACACGGCTAGTAGACGAAACTGTTTGTTAACAAAAGTTCAAAAACGTACGTATGGTCTAGGATGGATTATGGATATGTCGCCACTCGAACAACAAGTCAACAACACAATGCTGATTTATTAACAAATAAGTAAGTATTTTCTCACAGCGCCATAAATTGAAATCCATGCAGATCCGTCGTGAACTGTATGAAGTATGAAGTAAGACATAAAAACATCCAACTACCAAAATTAAAATTTGGTTTCGTCTCATTTCTAATAGGACGACTCATGTTTACACAAAAGTATGTAAAGTAATTAATAACCCCACTTTTATTGCTTTAACTAAACAATCACGCTTTTGGATTGTGGTCACTGCTTCGGCTGCTGCCTTATGTTTTGTCATCTACAGTTTACTCAGAAGGTCCACAATTATTCACGATTCTCTGAAAATGACGTTTCAAACGTGATTTTAACTATCTCAACAGTACATTATACACCATTTAACACATACAATTGTAAAATTGATACTCTACCCTTTATATGTAATGGAGTAACGGACAGATATAGCTACATGCAATTCGATATATTAATGACTCCACATACGATTTTGCGATTGACAACTCTCCACACAACACATTGGTGTATTAGTGTATATAACATATATAATTCTACGTAAACCACAATCACTACACACAAAATCATTTATACTTGAAATTTGAAATACCCGAAACTGAACCGAATACCAAATTTTAGTTCGGTTCAGTTTGGTTTTTCGGTTCTCTGATTAATGTGCCCACTGATCCTTCACCCTTCTAACTTAGCTGCTACTTTACCGTTAACGGAGACGTTAAAAACCACACTCACGCGCTCTTATCAGACGTGACAGCACATCTTCGCCACGTGTCCATCCAACAAGACCAAATTCCACACAACAGATCGCGTGGCGTCCACGCGTCTCTCGGCGACGAAAACGATGTCGCTTTAAAACCCATCGTCCCCACAACAACAACCGCTTCTTCTTCCTCATCCCTGGGGGAAGACAAGGAAGGAGCCTTCGAGTGTCTTCACGGGTTTAAAAAAACAAAAAGAAACTTGTCTTCACGTTGATCACGCCACGTGTATGGACCCAGCTTCCATCGTGTCTCTCACATTCTCGAATTCACTCACACTTGTGGCTTAGCTCCCCCTCAAGTCTCTTTGGGCTTTAGAGTGGGCTCGAACTCGAACCATCGTAAAACACAGAGAATCCGCCACGTGTCCCTCCCTCCTCTTGCCTTCTTTGTCTATATATCATCGCTCTTTGCTCGTCGATTCGAGATCACACACACCAAAACCACCAAAAACACAGAGCTTTATAAAAGAAAAAACAAAAATGTTCATCGAGAGTTTCAAAGTTGAGAGCCCGAACGTGAAGTACACAGAGAATGAGATTCACTCGGTGTACGATTACGAAACTACAGAGGTTGTTCATGAGAATCGTAACGGTACATACCAATGGATCGTGAAACCAAAGACTGTCAAATACGATTTCAAAACAGACACTCGTGTCCCCAAATTAGGGTAATTATCTAAAAAGTTTCAATCTTTTAACTTGTTTTCTTTGATTTCTTCACTTGAATTCATCTGGGTCGTTTTTAAAATTCACATTTTTCGATTTTATGATCTTTGGTGGTGGATAGGGTTATGCTTGTTGGGTGGGGTGGAAACAATGGATCAACACTAACCGCTGGTGTCGTTGCTAACAAAGAGTGAGTTGTTTAAAAATGGAATCTTTGATTTGGATTTTGGCTTTTTGTGATTAAACTTGCGCAAACTTTGTTGTTGTAGAGGAATCTCGTGGGCGACTAAAGACAAAGTGCAACAAGCCAATTACTTTGGTTCACTCACTCAAGCTTCTTCGATTCGTGTTGGTTCTTACAATGGTGAAGAGATCTATGCTCCTTTCAAGAGTCTTCTTCCAATGGTGAATCCAGATGACGTTGTGTTTGGTGGTTGGGACATTAGTGACATGAATTTAGCAGATGCCATGGCTAGAGCCAGAGTGCTTGACATTGATCTGCAGAAACAACTTAGACCTTACATGGAGAACATGATCCCACTCCCTGGGATCTATGACCCTGATTTCATTGCTGCGAATCAAGGGTCACGTGCCAACAGTGTGATCAAAGGTACTAAGAAGGAGCAAGTCGATCACATCATTAAGGACATGAGGTAATTATATTATATATAACCTTACATATATGTACAGAGACTTGTTAGTTTAGTGTATTGATGTGTTTGGTGTTTGGTTTGATGGAATCTTTTAAAGGGAGTTTAAGGAGAAGAACAAAGTGGATAAGTTGGTTGTGTTATGGACAGCCAACACAGAGCGTTATAGCAATGTGATTGTAGGGCTTAACGATACCATGGAGAATCTAATGGCTTCTGTTGAAAAGGACGAGTCTGAGATCTCGCCTTCTACGTTGTATGCCATTGCTTGTGTTCTTGAAGGCATCCCTTTCATCAATGGGAGTCCTCAGAATACTTTTGTCCCTGGTCTTATCGAATTGGCTATATCGAGGAATTGTTTGATCGGTGGAGATGATTTCAAGAGTGGTCAGACTAAGATGAAATCCGTTTTGGTCGATTTCCTTGTTGGAGCTGGCATCAAGGTAAAAGAAAGAAACCCTTCTTGTCAAGAATCTAATTTGGTTCTCTGTTGTTACTTGTTAGTAGTAGTAAAAGGTGATTTATCGCTAAGATTTGCCTTTCTTATTTGCAGCCTACTTCAATTGTGAGCTATAACCATTTGGGAAACAACGATGGCATGAACCTCTCAGCGCCTCAGACTTTCCGCTCTAAGGAGATTTCCAAGAGCAATGTCGTGGACGACATGGTGGCTAGTAATGGCATTCTCTTTGAGCCCGGTGAACACCCTGACCATGTCGTTGTCATCAAGGTTTGATTTGGAACCATAGGCCAAAGGCATCAATTGCTCCTTTCTCTTTTACTCATTTTAAAAGTCTGAAATCTTACAAGTGTTCTGAATGTTTTGCAGTATGTACCGTATGTTGCGGATAGTAAAAGAGCAATGGATGAGTACACGTCCGAGATATTCATGGGAGGGAAGAACACAATTGTGATGCATAACACTTGTGAGGACTCTCTTTTGGCTGCCCCAATTATCTTGGATCTTGTTCTTCTCGCTGAACTCAGCACCAGGATCCAATTCAAAGCTGAAGGAGAGGTTTGTATTCAGTGAGTTAGTATCTGAGAAACCTGGGATAGCTATAATCCGAATTTCTAATGTCTGAATCTCTTATATTATAGGGAAAGTTCCACTCTTTCCACCCAGTAGCTACCATACTCAGTTACCTCACAAAGGCACCTCTTGTACCACCTGGAACGCCGGTGGTGAATGCTCTGTCAAAGCAGCGGGCAATGCTGGAGAACATTCTTAGGGCCTGTGTTGGGCTTGCGCCAGAGAACAACATGATCATGGAGTACAAGTGAAGGATGAAGATGAGGAAGAACAAGTAAAGGGACCTAAGACCTTAGGAGATGAAGACTTATATGCTCCATTGTTTCGTCAATATATATAATTGTTTTGTAAGTATATTATATGAATGTGTGCGAGAGAGATAATATGGGGAAGCGTTAGCGTTAAATTGTGTGATATGGATCTTAGTCGGTTCATTTGGTGAGAAGATCAGCTAAGCTTTTGGATCAAATGTGTAAAAGAATGAAAAGTAACTATGCTTTTGTGTCTCCTTGTAATATAACCAAATTTATGATCTATTGTATGAATATGGTTTTCAAATCACAATCTGTATTTATCTCTCATGAATCGTCTTACCAACAGAAGACAGCAATAAAGACACAAAGGACATAAGAAGCTCATACAAATGTCCAAATCATAAAGCTTGGTCTTGTCTACTATTTGGAATGAAAGAAGAAGCATTAAAAGATTAGCATGTGGCAAGTGAGACCATTAAAGGGTGAGATCAAGAACTACCAGCAGAAACCATCATGAACTCGCCTTCGCAAACCAAAGCGCCACCCACATAAGCTTTACCTTCCATCTTAGCAAGCCCGAACCGTTTCTGGAACTTGAGAAGAGTCATCCTCATAACCAGTGTGTCTCCTGCGATCACTGGTTTGCGGAATCTCACTTTATCAATACCGGCAAAGAAGAAGTTATCTTGAGAGCCTCCTACTTCAGGCTGCAGCATTACTATACCTCCCACTTGCGCCATTGCCTGCAATATGCAAACTCAACTTTTTTTCAGTTAAGTGATACTTCAAGTCCTTTTTACGTCATTATACTAACTCGACTGTGGAAACGATCTTTCATCTAGCATATCATGGCCTATCTATTCCGATTCTACATTTGAAACCTGTATCAAATCAGCAAAGTCACAAACTCTTTCAAGTTTTAAAAGTTGCATCTCTCAGAACCTCCATTGCTTAAGGTAAAAGTTCAGTTTTGCAGATATTTTCACACAGCAGATCTTAAAGTCACTCAACAATAATATACTCAACACTATTAGTCACAAAAGGACCACTCAACTCAATCACCAACCAGATGAAGATCTTTACAGTAATTTATCAGAATCCAAGACCAACATCAAACTAGCAGAACATCAACTTCTCGTCATTGTTAAAACCCATCTTCCACTAAATCTATTTGAGCTTCTTGAAGACAAAAAGTTTGCAACTTTTAAACAAAGAAAACGACTTTTTTAATTAAAAATTACCTCAATCATGAGAACACCAGGCATGATGGGTCGCTCAGGGAAATGTCCAGGGAAGAAATTGTCATTGATTGTGACATTCTTAATCGCTACAGCAGAAACACCTGGTGTATACTCTATCACTCTATCTACCAGCAGAAACGGGAACCTAATATATAAAAATCCATCAAAAAGGATCAATGTTTTTTCAAACAATGGGGTTCAAACAAAACACATCAAATCCTCGAAAGCTCTTGTCTTTTTTTAAGTTTTACCTGTGAGGCAATATCTCTCTGATTTGGTTAATGTCCATAACCGTTGGGAATGCTGGGTACTCTGAAGAAGAATTATAGAGAAACACAGATTGAGATTCGAAAGTGAGAGACTTGGATTCTAAGAAACATCAGGGAATTGAGAAAGAATCTTACTGAGTTCGATTGGTGTATCTTTTTCGGATGTGGTGTTATCGCCATTAGTAGAGCAACGAAGGGAGAGGGGAGTGGATCGTTTGCTGGGTAGGAGAGAAACAGAGTGAGATCTGGAGGAAGAGAGATGCAGAAGCGGCTGATGATGATGGTGGTGATGACTCAATGAGTCAGAGCCTAGGAACAATACAGAGTTGGAAGTAGTAGCCATTATTATCAAGTAACAGTGAAGAGAGTGTGAAAGATTGTGAGATGTTTCTGTAAGCCTGAAGGTGAAGGTGAAGGAGCGGAGAGTCCAAAGGTTTGTGTTAGTTGAGCAGAGATTGTACAATGAAATATAAACCAAAATGGAGACTTAAGAACAAATGGCCTATTAGCTCAGTTGGTTAGAGCGTCGTGCTAATAACGCGAAGGTCACAGGTTCGATCCCTGTATAGGCCACTTTTTTATTTTTTGAAAATTGTTTTACGTTATTTACAACATTACAAACTTGAGCATTATTAATTTCTTCGATACTTGGGGTGCTTTCATCGGAAATGTGACTAAATAAATGTTTCAAAGGCAAAAATGGCCTTTCAATGGATCATAGAATCAACATTTTTGACAATTCGTTTGTTTTGATTTTCTGCCTCTTACAATTTTGTTTTTCTAAAATATGTTATGTTTTAGGTTTTAAATTTTCTAAATTATTAAATAAAAGTTTTAAAAGAAAGAACAGTGAATGTGAAAAGCATGTAGCTATAACAATAACTCCCCAACCAACCATGTGTGGTTAACTTCACCATTTTATCTTCAACGTTATCATAAAAAAAAACTTTTTTTGGAAGTAACCATCTAAATTTAAGAATTAGATTTTTACAAAAATCGAATTTCCAAACAAAACCTAAAATTACATAATCAGGTAAATTAACTTATTTTGAAAAAAAAAAATTAATAATCAGATCCTTGAAGTTGTAATTTACTTTGAACCTTCGATGGCTAGCTTCCCTTCGCGAATCATCTCTGGCTTCTTTTACTTCCTCGCAGGAAGAGACCAACTAATCTATCAAACAAAAAAAATTGGTTCAATTCAATATTGACTCATTGGAGAATGAATAATTTAATTATTTTTTTTTGTCATCTCCAATACTGAGTCATAAATTACGTCTTAAAACTTGAAAAACATGTCTAAATACAACCCATTAAAAACATATTATTATATTTCTGCGAAAACGACTAGATCCAAAGCACATATAACCATGGCATTTTCCTATTGGCTTAATTTCGTCCATGGAAATTAAAAATGAAATATTGCAGCTGACGATTTACTTATTTTTTATATAATAAAATATAATTTGACATTTGTGAGAATTTATTTGTATAAAAATATTTTGAGACGAATTCAATGGACGCAGCAGCAGCTTTAAAAGGCTCGAGAGGTTCAGAATCAGAACAAGCAAAGCCACGAGCGACCCCAAAAAAAAAGTTAGTTCACATTATAAGTTTTTGAGTTTTTCTTAATTCTACCCTAAAGTTTCCTTTTGATCAATTTCAACCCCTTCTTTGTTCATCCTCTGTCTTGTCTTTCTAAAGAGTGTTTCTTGATTTCATCAATGGCGGCCATAGACATGTTCACAAGCAACAAAGATCTCTATTTCAACTCTCTCATAGAAACTGCTCCAATTTCTTTCCGTGAATCCAACGCAAGCTCTGGTTTTAACCAACCTAAGCCTCTCGGTCTAAACCAGCTCACACAATACCAAATTCACCAGATTCAGAACCAGCTTAACCATAGACGCACCACCACAATCTCAAAGCGAATCCGAACGAAGAGCTTCTCACCTTCTTCTTCCTTCAAAACCAAGAATCTCTACAGAGGCGTAAGGCAAAGGCACTGGGGAAAATGGGTCGCTGAGATACGTTTACCCAAGAACCGAACCCGTCTCTGGCTCGGAACGTTCGAAACCGCTGAAAAAGCTGCCTTGGCTTACGACCGAGCCGCTTTTCAGCTCCGTGGAGATATCTCGAAGCTTAACTTCCCGAACCTCAGACACGAAGACGTTAATCCTCTCCATTCCTCTGTCGATGCCAAGCTCCAAGCTATTTGCAAGAGTTTGAGAAAAACAGAGGAAGCTGGCTCTGTTTCGGATCAAACAGAGGAGGAGACTTGCTCTGTTTCAGATAAAACAGAGTTTTTCCTACCAAAAACAGAGTTTGTCCTGCCAAAAACAGAGCATTTCGAGTTCTCCGATGTGTCATCAAGAACCGACAAGAGCTCGAGTTCGAATATAACATTCCTGGATTTTTGGGACTCTGACTTTGAAAAGACAGGGAGCTTCGGGCTGGTGAAGTTTCCTTCGGTGGAGATTGATTGGGATGCAATTAGCAAACTGTCCGATTCTTAAAGTCTGTTATTTTCTGTTATTTTTTCTTCTGCAACTAAATTTTTTCACAAGTAGCAGAGGATTTGGTAACACATTAGTGAACCGAAATTAGGAATTTAGCACGCTGCATGCATGCATAAGAAATAAAATAACATTCAAACAGTTTTATTTTTCTCGCCAGTTAAACATGTTTCAATCCTCTGAGTGAAGATATCTACAAGTTCGTTCATTATACATCTTTGGGCACGTTAATTAAAGATGTTCCTACTCCTATTCATCGAATAATGTAATGTTGCATCAAATAAAGATCAAGAAACTCTAGATTGGTAAGTTGGGGAAGCCGCCAAGAACTTGGTCGTTGTGCCTCTTGTAGAACCACGACTCTTTCATTTGTCCCTCATCCCTACATAGAGAATCATTTTTGCGCTTATTTTGGTGTTCGGAATGGCATAGTGAGGGACAAACACTCGAAACAGTCTTTTAAAGAAGATATACCTTTGGGCCGTTGCGGTCAGCTAGCACCTAAATCAAAATCCAAGATTTGATGAAATATATATAAACCAGGCCCAAAGGATAAGTAATTGCTAAAGGGGATTAATACTGTTAACCATATTGCCAGGACCATGTTTTGCTGAAGTAGGTGTAACTTCTTCATTAATATTGTTGCCCAAAGTATGATGTTTTCTGCAGAAAATTTCCACTTCATAAAATTTAATCTGAAACAACTTGTTTTGTAAAGATATTATATGATGCATCATCATTACATTTTAGCCAATCCATATAACTGTAACTAGTGTTGTATGGATTTTTGTTTTATTTATTTGATGGTTTCAATTCATATAAAAATCATCAGATATAGTTGGTTTGATTTTTTATATTCTGCAATGTATTTTCTTATTGGTTAAATTAGTTTTAGTTGATGATATTTTTGTGTAGAAACGGTAAACTAAATAAAAGTTATCATTCTCTATGTAAAAAATCTTACTAATTCTTTAAACATTACGTACTTAACATACCAGGATAAATATGAATTATTATTATTATTATTATTAATAAAAATATGAATTATTACTACTTTACAATTATCACTGTAAAATATTTAGATGTCTATTTTAGAAATTCATAAATCGCGTCAAGTAATTGAATAAAAAAAATCGAGTTCTAGGATTAATGCAAGACACGTAGAAAAAGCATAACTCCAACACTAAGCGTACTAGGATTCATGCATCCTACACTGCTACACATTAATCACAAAATATCTCCATCACCAACTATTTCCGTTGGAACCGTTGAGTTCCTTTGATCTACAAAATGCATGATTACTTCAATGGTTTGTCTTTTTCATTTACTTATTTTACATCCTCTTGGAGATTTCTATATTATATGTTTCCAACGAGGTGAAGAGATTCTCAAATCTTGTGGGTTCCTGATCAAAATATATATGTACTCTCTGGACTTTCTTTTTTGTTTTTTTTTTGGACAAATATATGTACTCTAGACTAGAGAGATAGTATATATTATATATTATATAGTCTTTTATATGAACTAATTTTATATCTTTAAAAAGCAATCAATAAATAATAGTGGTTGGCGAAAATCAATAAATTAATAGAGTGGTGTCTTCTATAATAATTTCGATCGTTTACATGTTTTGGGTTCTTAATCAGCAAATATATAGGATATGGAAGATTTATATGTAAAACAACATAAAATTTCATTCAAAACTAAACTAGAATGCTAAAAATGGAAAAACTGATAAAAACACATTTTTTTTTTCTTTTTTGCATAACCTATTAAATGTTTATTTGGCAAACAAACCTATAGAATTAATACGCATATGTTCTTGATTTATGATGCTAAAGATGTCCTTTGGGAAATCAACACTAAAATCTTTTGTTTGCTGTGTTTTTGTTTGATAGATCGTGTAGATTAGTGATTATATCCATTGAAAATTTGAGGTACATTTGAAAGATTAGCGACTTTTGGAGTAAGTGAAGAGTTACCTAAGACATTCTCCTTTTAAGCCATTCATTGATAATGCCATTATCGTATGGAGACATTTGTCTATAAGCTTGTGCTTGTTTGGAAAGATCATCATAAATTATTAAAGACACTGGCTTCTTTTGTTGTTTAAACAGTTTTTTTTTTTAATGGGAAAAATGGCCCAATTGATGAGACAAGCACTTTAAAACTTTTTAAAATTTATTGTAACAAATTAAAGTCTGTTAAAATATATAAAAAGATACATTTTTGTCATTTTTAATGACAATTATATTTGTAATTATTCTCGACTTTCAAGTCTATAATTGTTAATTAATCTTAAGAAGATACCATGTTCTAGGTGAAGAAATCTAGAGACTCTCGTTTTATTCACACATGACAAAAGATGATGATGCAATAAAGCTGCACATAGATTATGTTAAATTAATTTTTAGAATTTTGTTTTTAGGTTTTTTAGGATATAGTTTTAAGAAGATAGGATCTAGTATTTAGACTTTAGAATTTAGAATTTAGTCATTTTATATATTAAAAAGGATGTATTAAGATAATAATATACTACAGTATCTTCTAGTTTTGGTTTCTAAAACACCTTGTAATTGCAAAAAAAAACTTTAGCAACTTGATCGAATGTGAGATATATTGACAATAACTTTATTGTTGCTTTCCAGTTAATATTCCAAAAATGAAAGCCAGCTTTCTATTTCTCCTTTCTTCCTTTTAGTTTCTTTATCGTTAATAGGCCGAAAATGATTGAATGGGAGTTTATTAACTTTGTCTGATATGTTTTTCAGTTTTTTGCTTTTAGTTTAAATATTTCTCTGTTTTATAAAGAGTGTCATTTAGACACTTTTTTCTTGTTATAAAAAGATTGTCATTTTACGTTTTCAATACAGTTTTAAATAATAAATTCTCTGTTTTATTCCTATAATTTGAACTAATTAATTAGAAAAATTTTTTTAATGCATTTATAAAGGATAAAATATAAATTTAGATAGTTTTTTAATTTGTGTGCATTATATCAAAATGATACTTTTTAAGAAATAAAAGGAGTATATTAGAAAAACATGATATGGTATTTTAATTCTTGAAACTCTTAAACAGTTCAAAGCTTAGCAACACGGATGGTTAGGTTTTTTTTTTTTTGGCAAACGGATGGTTAGGTTATATTCAAAAAAAAATTCTATTTTAAATCTACTAAAATAATACAGAAATTATTAGTGTTTGCACTATATCTAGTCCCATATTTGGTGTGAACTGTGAAGGGCAATGTTATTTCTTGTGACATTTCTTTTTTTTGGCGACAAAGATTCCCCACCATATAGGGTCTGACTGGTTTAAACGCTGCGGTTGCAGTTGCGGTTGCGGGAGATTGCGGAAGCGGGCGATTGCGGTTTCAAGCGTTATTAAGCGTTTTGAACGACTGGTTTAGCGGTTTAAAATTGGTGCGTTTGCGGAAGGTTTACGATTGGTTGATCAGCGGGTGCGATAGCGGTTGGAACATAATAAATGTGATATATAATATATAAATTTTAAAAACACCCATTTTTTTTATTAAACTTGATTTATAATTAAATTTATTAAAACAAATACTAAAATAATTATTCAAAAAACAAATAAATTTTATATTTAAATACTTATTCCTTTATGCATTTGGCTTTTCACTAAAAATTTAATCAAATAATTTGATAAATTACAAAACATATGCTTTAGATCGTAGATCGTTTCTCTTTTCTCTTAGATCGTGGCTCAATAGTTTCATCGGTAGGAATGGTCAAGTGAGAGTTGAGAAGAGTCACTGGTGATTTGGTTTAATATTTTTTATAAATAATCTTATTTTCTTAAATTTATGATGAAATATTATATTTATTTAGATCTTTTTGAACTTATGTGCGATGTGCCATTAAATTTACATCAATTTTTTCGGGTTATTATTAATTGGAATATTATTTAATTCTAATTGTTTATTTTATAATCTCTGCAATCATATTTGTACTTCATTTTCTCCCATCCTTAATGAGTAAAATGGATAGATAGAAGATATAACAAAAAAAAATTTCATTATCATTGATTCCTTTTAAGTTAAAAAAAAAAAAAAAAAATTCTAATCGCAATCGCCCGCAACCGCAAACGCTTGCAGGAGGCAGCTTTTAGAATTCAGTGGTTTGAAGCGGTTGGAAGCGATTTGGAGCGACTGGGAGCGATTTGTGTGATTGGTTCCAATCGCTAGCAACCGCTACCACCCGCAAACGCAGCGTTTGCGGGAGGTAGCGGGAGAACCAGTCAACACCATAAAGGAGCTTGGTCTCTCATCAAGTGTCTCGCAAAAAGTTATTTTAAATATCTCAATACAGAAATAGTATAAAATTTTGAAGATCAAAAATTTTGCACTCTACAATTATAATAAACTAGAAAATGAATCGCAACGTTAATAATATTTTTAACAAACAAAAAACGTTAATAATATAATGTATTGTGTTTTAGTTGTCTTTTTAGAGATTTTATGTTATAATTTATTAAATAAATTCGGAATGTATAGTATATTTATCATATTCTTATAATATTTCTCCTTTTCACTATAACATTTAGAAAAGTTGACAAAAAAAAAACATTTAGAAAACTTATGGATTCAAATAAGATTGTTATGAACTTAGTATAGTGGTAAGGGTGATAAGGTTAATTAAGAGCTAGGAGCATAAGAACAATAATGTTTAAATTACGTATTTATCGATACAAGGTGTGCATCGGTCGACACATCTAGGGATTTGATGAAGACACGAGGTTGCATCAGTCGATGTAAGGGCGTTGCATCGATCGATGCAAAGAGTGTGTCGGTCGATGCAAGGGCGCAATGACGATGCATATGTTTAGAGTTGTCTAGTTTGCTTGCTTTTGTGTATTGTTTGTGTTTGTCTTTTCGCTTGTGTATAACCTAATAGATGGAATGATCGTCTCACTGAGTATTGTGATAATACTCACACATTTCAATTGTTGTTTGTGGTGCAAGTAAAGGCAAATGTGATCATGGAATCAAGACAATGAAGATGGAGATGTTCTAGAGGCTTTGACGTATTATCTGGCTTCTGTTAGGTTGTTAGAGTTTGGTCTTTAGAATGTTGTCTAGGATTGCTGATTTCTTAGTTTATATTATTTTTTTTGGAATTACTCGATTTGTCTTGGAATATTATTTTAGTTATTTAAGTATTTGTTGGATAATTGATAGTACTGTAATTGTTGGTTATTTCCGCTGTTTGATTTGAATGTTGTTAGGTTGTTTGTAAACATAGGATCAATAGTTAGTTATTATATTAAAAAGGAAAAAAAATGGGTCGGATTGTTTCAATTTTTTTTCTAATTTAACAAATAAAAAATTAAGTTTTAGTTTAAATTTAGTAATTGTTTTTAACAAAAACTGAACTGTCCTTTTATTTAATGGTTGGTGGTGGTTCATTAGAAAAATATTAATTCTGTATCATCTAAAGACGATGAGACGAAGAGTGATAGTAATACGAATAAATATGAAAGTATTCTTTAACAAAAATTAAAACAAAAACAAAAAAAAGTAACATGATATGTATGATTAGGTTATATGTCTCATGCACGACATTTTCCCACATGTTTTATTACTTGTAAGCATTTTATTTCTCTATTGTTAGATCATTGGCTAACTAATTTTGTAATTTTTTTTTTTCTTTTGTTGTTATTCAATGGTTTATAAGATTTGAATTTTTTGTTTTGTTATCAATGGACGAATTGGATAGTAGTACTAACTCTGTGTCTGTGTAGACATCGGTCACGTGGCGGGTGGAGACAATTTTGATTCGTTGCACGTGAAGTGTCGGTTCGGTCACGTGGCGGGTGGAGACAATTTTGATTCGTTGCACGTGAAGTGTCGGTCCAAAACATGGCTTAGGTAAACCTAAAAGATCATGTACCATATCATCTTTATTAGTACGTAAAAATGAAATGATAGTTTATTTATCTTACTTCAGAGGTCCCATGTAAGTATAGAGGTCTACGAAAAAGCGACTGCACAAAGGTTAAAAAACAAATTCGTCGTCAAACAAAATATTGCCACCCTTTGGTTACGAATATGATAGTTTTATTGATATCTTGATATAGGGTATCACCGTGTCTGTGTATTGGTTGAGTGTAGTAAGAACTTAAGAAGTTTAAGACCTATATGGCTGGCCTACTCACAGTTCTGTTGTATTATTGGAAATTTGGAATACAGATTTGATGTGCATGCTGCATGCAACCAACTCTGAAATATCGTTTGAGATATCATTCAAGAAACCTTACTAATAATTTTTTTAATTAAAACCTATTTTCTTATTATATAAGATTGGAGATTAAGTTGTAAATGTTTGCATCAGAACAAACGGCATATCAATACACATACATGTGAACATACGAGATTCCTCTATTTAATATCTCCTATTTTATTATACAACATGTAACATATATAATTTCCAAAGTAAAGTTTGTGAAAAAATAGTATATCTGATTTCGCTGCGAAAACGAAAGAAGTGTGACTTGCACCACCAAAATCTATACAATATTTATTGTGAATAAATGATAGAGTAAAGGAAAATTAGGAAAAAAAAAAAAACAAACATGAAAAGTCAGACATTACTAGCCAGATGTAAATAAAATATCTCTCAAGAGTATCAGGAGGATCTCATCACGAACTCAAGACTAAGATCTCAATTAATCAACTTAATTTTTTCGTTAGATCTCCAATAAGAGAACACAAACTATTACGGGAATTTGCTAATTAATGTTTTGTTTTTGGGACTTGCTAATGTGCCAGACTGTGAGAACTGAGAATGAGTTTCTCCTTCCGAAGTGATTTAAATTGTGGAGGAGCTTATCGCCGTAAAACAGCTCCGAACTGAATTGAGAGAATTTGAGAATTTGAACTTGTATTGCTATTGCTGGAAAAAATATTCGATCCCTTACAACTGACACCCCCCTTACATATTTATACCGACCAATTTATTACTAAATTAATGCACCATTAATAGGACGTGATTTGCGCGGTCTAATTAATCCTCTTGAATGCGGGAATCTTTGACCGGGACCGAGCTGCGAGCTGACCAGCACGAAGCATCTCCGCGCTCTCTTCCTTTCTCCGGGCCTGATGGGCCGATCGCTAATTCGCTCCTGGCCCAGTAGACGAGCCCGGCCTAGGCCCTCTTGCCTATTGCCCGAGATGGCAGATCGTGGGTACAACAGTTGCCCCCAAAGTCTCCCGAGCTGAACAGTTCGGGGGACTTTTAACCTTCAAGCGATCAATTTCGGGAAACTGAATATTCCCCATATCTCCACGATTTGATCGTGGTAATGATGGGATTTGCCTTCCCGAACAAGACTCGGGGCCCACTAGGTGGCGTGTTATCTATAAGAGAGAGAGAAAACGGTGCGAGACCTTTCACTTCCCCAGATAATCATTGCTCCCTGGTTCCATGTATAAAGGTAAACTCGGCATCTCTCTCTTTCATTCTTAATCCCCAATTGTGCTTGTATTTTCCGTTCTCCAATTTTCTTACTTTTCGTCTGTAAACTTCTTTACTTTCGCCAGAAAACCCTTCACTCTTCCTGTATTTCCTTGCTACTTTTACCGGAAAAGCATGTCTCCGCCGAAATCCTCATCGGGAAAAACCGCAAAACCCTTGATTCCGGGCGTTTTCGGCCCCCACCAATCGTCGAATCTTTCTGCGGAGAACATAGCCGAGATTAGAGGATCCACCGGGATTCCGTCGGAGGTAGAAATCAAATTCCCGGAGGCGCATGAGTCTCCGGAGAACCCCCCTCCAGGGTACTGCTGCGCGTTCGAGATTTTATTCTCTGCGTGCGGTCTGTCATTCCCCCTTCCCGAACTCATCGTGAAGATGATGTTCGAACTGGGCTTCGCTCTTCCTCAGATGTGCCCTAACTTTGTTCGGACTGTCTTGTGCCTTCAAACTCTGGGGGAGGAGTTCAACTACCAGCTGTCTTTGGCCGACTTCCTCCAGGTATACACGGTGAAGACTGGTCGTACCAAGGGCACGCTTTACGTAAGCTCGCTTTCCGGGCTAAAGGTCTTTGACGACCTGCCCGAGAAGGATGAGAAATGGCGGAAGTCCTACTTCTTTTTCCCGGTTAACGAGCTCACTTTCGGCCACCGCGTGAGTTCGCACGTATCGAAGTGGACTTCGAAAATCAGTAGAATAGAGTTCCTTGCTAGGTCCAGGTTAGGTGTTGCTTGACGTTCCATCTCACCTTTTTGCTGTTTCTTTTTCAGATCACTTCGAGCGCGGATTGCTTTGCCCCACATTCGCAGAATTCTTCTCGAGGTTCTGCAGCCAGGGACAGATTGCTTGGGACTCTTTTTCTTGCGAAATAATCAGAGAGTCCACGGCGAGGCTCGGAAGGCGTTCTCTCGTCTGTTCCACCCCCTTGAGCGTTTCGGAGATGAATTACAGAGAAGAAAGAGCGTGCCGAGCTGCCGAAAAAGAGGCAAAGAAACAGATGGCGATGACCCTCGCCGAAGGCAAAGCTTGCATTTCTAACAGGAATTCCTCCGTTCCCGAGGTGAGCGGGACTTCCGTGCCTCCAACTGGCTCTCCCGAGCTTGGTACAGAATCAACCAGGGCTCCTGCTGGCCCGTTGATTCCTCCTGTGATTGTCATTGCTGATTCTAGCGATGAGCCACGGGAGATCGCTGCTTCCCCCCCAGCGCCGAAGAAAACCTCTGCTGAGGCCTCCTGTCAGCAAACTGATTCATCAAAGAAGAGGAAGGAGCCTGAGACCGCCTCCTCTTCTCGTGAAAAGGGGCGAGCCCAGACCGGCCCATCAGGTGGTGAGCGAAGTAGATCTAGCTCGAAAGACAGGAGCCCCTCCTCGGAGAGGAGATCTAAGGAGGCCCCACCGCCAAAAGACTCTGGAGATTCCTCTGGAAGAAACCCTCTGAGGGAACAACGTCATTCCGCCCGAGGTAAAAATTTTTGTTTTTTTTTTTTTTTTTTTGAGGTGTTCTTACTTTTATACCTTTGACTGTTCGATAGTTGATGACTGAAATGACTTTGCTCGAAAATCTTTCAGTCCCCCCTGCATCCCCAGCCGATCTAATGAGGAGCTACATTCGACCCGGGGTTCGAATTCCGGCATTTACTGACATGACCGAGGTCAACCGTGCGAATTTCTTTCGCTTCGCGGATAAAATCGGCGAGGTAAGTATATTTTTTTTTTTTTTTTTTTTTTCTTACAGTCACTTACTAAGCTACCATTTTCAGCTAATGATGGAGTTTAACTCCTCGGTGGCTTCCTATGAGGAGCAACTGCTCGCTTCCCCGTCATCTTCCGAAGTACATCTCCTTCAAGAAAGGATTGCCGACCTAGAAGCTCAGGTAAAGGAATATGCCCGTCTGGAAGCCGAAAATGTTGACACCGTAGCGAAAGCCGAGCGGATCCGAGCTCGGATGAAGAAGGCTGAGGTAGAGGTGCTCGACCTCGGGGTTGCTAATGAAGACCTCCGCGACAAGCTGAAGAAAGCGGGGGACCTTTACTTTGAGGCGGCGGAAGATGCCAAGGCAGCAAAAAACAGACTGCACGAGATCGAACTCCGCAATCAGTTACTCGAAGCTGGCAACAGCTGCGAGATTGAAAGGGTACGGAGGGAAGAAAGGCAGGCGATGAGGCAAACTCTCCGCCCCTTGGTTGAGGAGGTAAAGGTCACTTTCGAAGAGAGGGAGAAGCTAGCCCCGCTCCAGATCCGAGCTGCCGAGATCAGGGCTAACCGGATGCTGGTCGAGGAGATCTCCAGGGGCGAGATCCAAGATATGGAGGCCGAGCTCGGGCTCCTGAAAACTGACGAGGAGGAAGCCGACGAAAAGGTTTCAAAGGTAACCCCCCGTGATCTCGACCTCGCTGCATTCTCAGACCTCTTGGCGGATACGCCCGATCTCTTGTGTAACGAGCATCCGCTTAGCGTCACGATCGATGAGTCTGGTACTAACCTCGGGCAAATCTCGAATAAGGGGGTGGACGACTATCTAGCGAACACCAGGTCGGAAGGGGAGCTCGCAGAAATGGGTCTGGCCTTATCCGAAGCGGCGTCAGATCCTGCTCTCCCTAATCCTTAGTTTTTACTTTGGGGTTGTTTTGGCACGAGTTGCCCCCCGTTTGTAATATTTATTTTCAGACTTCTCTGGAGTGTTTTGGTCGTGGTGACCACTCCATAAAAAAGTTTTGTTGTGCCATGCGAACTAAATTTCCACAACCTTTGGTTTTGAAAAGATGACGAGCAGAAATGAACTCGAAGTGAGAACTTCGGTTAAATAGTTCGAAAATGGCACCCCAACTCTAATAAGTAAAGCTGAGTACGAAGTGAATACTTTGGTTTAAAGAAATTTGCGAAACTAAGCTTTGATTTTAAAGCGGAATACGAAGTGAGAACTTCGGTTTAGAGTTTTCGCAACAATAAGCTTTTAAAGTAAAGCTGAGTACGAAGTGAGTACTTCGGTTTAGGTTTTGCGAGGTTAAACCTCGGCTTTGATGGATACGAAGTCAGACTTCGGTTTTTTGTTTGTTTTTTTTTTTGCGTACCATTATTAACAAAAAAGTTTAAGAAAACTTTAAATTTTATTAATATGGATAGCTGGACCCGAAGTGGGCTGCCTACGTACCCTTATCGGGATCAAGCTGAATCGTAGTTCGATACAAATAAATTAGCTGTAAAAAAGTTTAAGGTGTAGAGAATTCCAAGACCTCGGGACTGGTTTTCCCTCTGAATCCTCGAGCTGATAAACTCCATTTCAGACTTCGCGAGTAATTCTGTATGGTCCTTCCCAATTAATTTCCAGTTTTCCTGCATTGAGCTCCTCGGTATTTTCATAGACTCTCCGGAGGACGAGGTCGCCCACTGCCAAGGGTCTGCCTCCGACTTTGGAGTTATAGTATCGAGCTACCGCGTTCTGGTAATTCTGGATCCGAACTAACGCCTGGTCCCGACGCTCGTTGATTGTATCGAGAGTATCCTGTAGGAACTCCTCATTTTCCTCAGCTCGGAGTGGGTTCAGCGAGGCACGGACTCCAGGGACCTCTATGTCAGCTGGGACTACGGCATCGACTCCGTAGACCAGGGAGAAAGGTGTTTCATTAGTGGACCGGCGAGGTGTTGTTCGGATTGCCCAAAGAACGCCCTGCAGCTCGTCTGGCCAGCGCCCTTTGCGAGAGTCGAGCCGTTTCTTCAAGTTAGCAAGAATAACCTTATTCATCCCCTCGGCCTGCCCATTACCTTGTGGGTAACGCGGAGTTGACTTATTGAGTCGAATCTTCCACTTCGCGCAGAACTCTTCAAACTTCGAGGAGATGAACTGCGGACCATTGTCCGTGACGATTTCGTGAGGGACCCCGTAGCGATAGATTATACTTTTTAGCACGAACTGTTCTACTTCGTCGCTTGTTACTTTCGCATAGGCTGCCGCTTCCACCACTTGGAGAAATAGTCAGTAAGAGCGAGCACGTACTGAACTCCTCCAGGTCCCCGATGTAACGGACCGATGATATCCATCGACTACCTCATAAATGGGTAAGGTGCGGATACTGAAGACAGGAGCTCGGTGGGTTGATGAATTGACGGGGCGTGCTTCTGACACTTCTCACAAGTCCGAGAATATTTTTCGCAGTCCGTGACCATGGTAGGCCAGAAGTAACCTTGCCGTTTGATTTTGAAAGCCAGAGTCCGCCCTCCGGAGTGATTTCCATTGGGGCCATCGTGGACAGCTCGCATCAGCATTGTGGGTTCTCTACCAGCCACACAAGTTAAATAAGGACCAGCTACACTTCAGCGTAGAAGTATTCCGTTGTGAACGCAGTACCGCGCACTGACGACCTTGAGCTTCCTGGCTGCCCATTTGTCAGCTGGGAGTTCCCCTTTTTCCAGGTAAGCCCAGATCAAGCTCCGCCAGTCATCTGCCCCCCATCTGTTAGAATTCGTGCTGCTAGGAGCAGCATGTGGGATAATAGCTCGATTGTCAACTGGTGAGCTCAATTGGTCCGGAGTTGAACTCGCGTCTAGCTCAGCTTGAGGTGGGTGAACTTCCATCGGAGTGGGCATAACGGGAGCTGGATCTTCCGAGGGTAAGGAGTCCGCAACCGCCTTACGAGCTTCTTCCTCAGCTGCCAACTGTTTTTTAACCGCCCGAGTGACGACGTTTGAACTCTCTAGACGGATACTTAGTAACTGGATGACTTCAACGGGGATAATCCTTGTCATCGCGGGATCCGAGGTGGATGCCAGAGATGCTAAAGCGTCCGCAGCGGAGTTCTCACTTCGTGCGATCTTAGTGATTTCGAACTCCTCGAACTTAGTGACTAACTCCCGGGCTGCGGACAAATAAGCTTCCATACGACCATCCTTTGTCTCGTACTCCCCCAAAAACTGGTTGGTGACCAGCTGCGAATCGCAAAAAGCTCGAAGTCTTCGGACACCAATCCCCACTGCGAGGCGTAAGCCGGCTAGGAAGGATTCGTATTTGGCTTCATTGTTGGACGCGCTGAAAGCCAAGCGAAATGACTGCTCGATCACTTCGCCTGCAGGAGAAGTGAGGCGGACCCCAATTCCTGCTCCCGTTCTGGAAGAAGCACCGTCAACGTACAATGTCCACGGGGCTTCGACATCGCCGCTAACCGAAGAGGCTAGTGGGAGTTCGATCAAGAAATCAGCCAACACCTGCGCCTTAGCACAGGTTCGAGTCCGGAACTCGATGTCGTATTCACTCAACTCGACAGCCCATTTAGCTAGCCGCCCAGATTGGCTCGGGCTATGTAACACCGTTCAAAGTGGCTGAGTCGTGAGGATTACGATTGTATGGGACTGGAAATAAGGTCGCAGCTTTCTTGCCGAAGTGACCACAGCTAGGGCCAATTTCTCCATCATAGGGTACCTGGACTCTGCCCTAGTGAAGGACTTGCTGATATAGAAAATTGGTCTCTGCTCCCCCCTTTCCTCACGAACCAAGACTCCGCTGACTGCACTGTCCGATACGGCTACGTAAAGAAAAAGCGGCTCACCGAACTCGGGCTTAGCCAAGACCGGCGGTTCAGATAGGTAGGCTTTGAGCTGAGCGAAGGCCTCCTCGCACTTCGCATCCCACAAGAAGTTTTTTCCCCCTTTCTGTAATAGCTGGTAGAAAGGGAGGCATTTGTCCGTAGATCGAGAAATGAAGCGGTTGAGAGCTGCGATCCGTCCGTTTAGGCGTTGCACTTCGCGCAAGGTTCTAGGAGAACTCATAGACAGGAAAGCATTAATCTGCCTCGGGTTCGCTTCAATTCCTTTTTCTGTGACGATGTACCCCAGAAATTCCCCTGATGGGACTGCAAAGGTGCACTTCGTGGGGTTAAGCTTCATCCCGAACTGATCAATGATGTCGAAGCAAATTTTCAGATCAGCGAGGTGCGAGCCAGCTTCCATTGATTTTACAAGCATGTCGTCGATGTAGACTTCCATGGTCTTCCCGAGCTGATGCTCGAACATTCTATTCACCAATCTCTGGTAAGTTGCTCCCGCATTCTTTAACCCAAAAGGCATCACTTTGTAGCAGAAAATCCCGCGGTCCGTAATGAATGCAGTCTTCTCCTGGTCATCCGGGTTCATTAGGATTTGGTTGTAGCCAGAGAAAGCATCCATAAAAGACATCAGCTCGTGACCCGAAGTGGACTCAACTAGGCGGTCAATATGCGGAAGTGGAAAGCTGTCTTTGGGGCACGCCTTATTCAGGTCGGTAAAATCGACGCAGACTCGTGACTTTCCATTCTTCTTTTTGACTACCACTGTGTTTGCGAGCCACTTAGGGTATTTCACTTCGCATATCTGTCCCGCCTTCAGCAAACGTTCGACCTCTTTATTAACGATTTCAGCTCGTTCAGGGCCCAACTTCCTTCGCTTCTGCTTCACAGGTCGGAACGTAGGATCCACATTCAGCTTGTGAGAGATAACTTCCGGACTGATGCCGGGCATCTCGTCTACGGACCGCGCGAAGGTGGCCATTCTTTCTTTTAGGAAGGTTACCAGACTGGCGTGGAGCTCGCTATCCAATCCAACTCCGATCTTGATTTCCTGATCCAGAAACTTATCATTGATGAAAATGGACTCAGTGAGGTCACCTTTTAGCTGCTTCCGAACTAGATTCTTGGAGACCTCGAGCTGTGGTTGCTATTGGATCAGGAGCTTGTGACTTGCGAGGTAACAGCTCCTTGCCGTCCTTTGACTTCCTAGAACCTCCCGGACTCCTTGCGGGGTCGGAAATTTGACGCACTGATGGTACGTCGAGGCCACTGCCTTCATCTGATAGAGCTAGGGAGTCCCCAAAATAACATTATAGGCCGCAGGCCGGTCGAAAACCGTGGACTCCACCATTTTAACCACTCCTTGAGTGGACACCGGTAATGTGATTGTGCCCAAAGACATTGACGTTTCGCTAGTGAACGAGACCAAAGGTGAGGGCGGTCCGGCGATGTGCTCTTTCCCGATACCCATTCTGGTGAGCGTCTCAAGGAATATCAAGTCTACCGAACTCCCAGTGTCAATTAGGATTCGGCAGACTTCGTGATTCGCCACGTCAAGCGAGATGATGAGCGCGTCATCGTGCGGAGTGTCCAACCCCTCAGTTTCCTTCTCGGACAAAGAAATTTCAGGTAGATCACTTGCTATTACCTTAGCTCGCTTCGGCTGGGGACCAGTGAGCTTCCGCTGATGGTCTTTGATCGCAGTGATGGAGTTCCGAAATAGACGCGATCCTCCCATTATCACGTCGATCCTTTTCTTGGGAGCTTTATTTCCATCAGACTGCTTCGGTTTCTTTGAAGGTGGAGCATCCTCATCCACTTCGGGAATCGTTTTTTGCTCTAATTCCTCGATTGTGACGTTTGGCATTTCTCCCGCCACATATTTTTCTGCGAGGAGGTGCATCAGCTTCTTACAGTCACGAGTAGAATGACTGTTGGTTTTGTGGAGCTTGCAGTACGTGTCCTCATCCCGGACCCACTTGTTACTTGGGAGTACCCCACTCTTGGAGCGCGGTGAAAATGGAGGTTTGGATGGTGAATTATTTGGAGAATTCTTTTTTGGAGATTGAGTGACTGCGAACGTGCTCGGCCCGGACTTCGGAGTTGTAGGCGGAGTCTTTTTGGCGGGCGCTTCAAACCGTGGTTTTCCTGTCGGCGGAGCGTTTTGTTTTTGTGCGGCGGCGATTTTGTCTTCCTCCGCGATAATCCAGTTCGAAGCCCGGTGTAATGCGTCCTGAATGGTTGGGAACCGATTCCCGGACAGCTCCTCGCGGAAGCGAGATTCGTGCCAGAGGCCGTTCTTAAGCGCGGCCAGGGCTGTGGAGTCCGAGAGTCCGGGAATCTTGACCTGGATCTCTTTGAACTTTGTTATGTACGACCGGAGAGATTCTCCAGCCTTTTGGCTTAAGTTCCAAAGCTGAGCGTCCGTCTCCGCAGTTTCGATTAGGCTAGAATACTGCTTGACGAACGAGGTCGACAGCTCGGTAAAGTTTGTTATGGAGCCAGCTGCTAAAGATGCGAACCAAAGCAGTACCGGTCCATTAAATGTTTCTGCGAACTGCTTGCAGTACCCAGCGTCTGCTTCGTGGGGCTCGAGGTCCACCCGGCTAGCTGTCAGCAGGAAAGTCTTGAGATGATTGGTCGGATCTCCTTTTCCTTCGTAGCTCGAGAACTTAATTTTGCCAGTATCCTTGATGCGGACCCGGGCTATTTGATCGGAAAAAGGAGTTCGCCTCGACTCCTCTATCACTCGAAATATGTCTGGAGCAGTAGTGGTTGCACTGTGCATCACAGACCGCATGTCCCGGATCTCGCTCTGCATGCGGAAGATCTCGGGATTGGTAGCATACCCCAAAGTCGAAATGTTTCCGTCCACGGGGAGAGGAAGGCGGACTGGAGCCTCGGAAGATCGGACGACGCCGGGCTGCAGCGGAGTGTGGCCACCACCAACCAGCGGCGGCGCTGCTTGCGTATTGGTCTGAGGTGGGAACGAATCTCCCGGAGTGGCATCTGTTGCTGCCACCTGCGAGGTGGAAGGTGGAGTCACACCGGAGAAATCCAAAGCACGTCGACGTGGGTTTTGGTCAGTGGACAGGAGATCAACCCGATCGGCGTACGCGCGGTGGGAGGCTGAGAGGTCTGCTACGGACGTCGTAACTTCCTCCAGACGAGTGGAGATCTGACCCTCCAAGTTGTCGAATCGTTCAGTGAGAGCAGCGGAGGCGGCTTGCTGACGGTCGGACTTTTCGGACAAGTCCTGCAGGAGCTTCTGGATCACCTCCAAGGATGCCTCATTGGGAGAGCTGGTTGCCATAGCGGTGGTTGTGTGAAGCGTACTTGCGTATGGAGTCGGAACTAACGAGAGTCAGGCGATAACTCCCCTCCTTCTAGCGCCAAATATGAGAACTGAGAATGAGCTTCTCCTTCCGAAGTGATTTAAATTGTGGAGGAGCTTATCGCCGTAAACCAGCTCCGAACTGAATTGAGAGAATTTGAGAATTTGAACTTGTATTGCTATTGCTGGAAAAAATATTCGATTCCTTACAACTGACACCCCCCTTACATATTTATACCGACCAATTTATTACTAAATTAATGCACCATTAATAAGACGCGATTTGCGCGGTCTAATTAATCCTCTTGAATGCATGAATCTTTGACCGGGACCGAGCTGCGAGCTGACCAGCACGAAGCATCTCCGCGCTCTCTTCCTTTCTTCGGGCCTGATGGGCCGATCGCTAATTCGCTCCTGGCCCAGTAGACGAGTCCGGCCTAGGCCCTCTTGCCTATTGCCCGAGATGACAGATCGTGGGTACAACACAGACGTTGACTGGACACTAGATAGTTGTTAACTACTTTACCATGTGGCGCTTACTAAACTGTAACAGCAGTGAAACCTAATAAGAACAAAAACGTGTTCGATTTTAATTTGGCGATCTCGTTGTATTAATATATAAAAAATTGCATGTTATATTATATGGTGACAATATTATATATATATCGGATAAACAAAGGTTGATCCGTGTATATATCCCAAGTGTTGATATATTGTATTATGTAAACAAAATGAAGATATTATTAACTCGTAAAAATGGTTTGTACCAACTCATGTCATGTGTTGCATGGATTGCTATGGTTCAGTCCATTAATTAATCCGTCGTAGACGATATATCATTGGCTGTTAAAATCTTCTCGCTGGCAGTAAAGTTCGACTTCACTTTCTTACAAGAGGTTAGAATACGGACCAGTGGACCAAACAAGAGAACAAATAAACAAAAAGTTATTTGATTAATTTCCAAAAAAATATCTATATATATTCTTTTGTCAGCATGATCAAATTGGAGGGGACCACGTGGCACTTGACAGGAACGCTCCAACGCCAAATAACCAAAAGATATCCAAAGCATAGCCAACAAGGAAGTCACCTTTGTGACTCACAAACTACACGTGGAGAGTATAGTGGAACTCGCACTCAAATGGTTTCGACTCGGACATATACAATATCTCATTTTCCTTTGTTTTTAAAACTTTCTTTTATTTTTGTTTTTCAAACTTTCTTGCAACTATAAAATGGGTCCATACCCTTAGCTAACAACAACCACATTCAGTCTCATTTCCATAAAAATTATAACTTCATTTCAAGTTTTGATTCATATCCTAAAATGGGTAATTTTTTTTTTTTTGTTTCTTGCAATGGTCACTAACAAATTGATATGTACGTCTACGTTTAATATAAAAACATTCACGAATATATACATGTTACTGATCTGTTATTCTTTCTGTTTTAATCTTATCTTCTCAGTTAGATTCGTTGAAGAGAATATTACTACAATGTTGGAGACAAAGATCATCTCAAACTCGGAGGTCTTATATGTCGGAGGAGACGAGGGAGATACGTCACCGGGGACAAAAGTTCTTCAAGATTTTCAGATCAACGAGGAAGGAGGAGGAGGACTGATAAGATCATGGGTTGATTCTATGAGAGCTTGTTCTCCTACTCGTCCCAAATCCTTCAACAGCCAAGCTTGTTGGATTGTAATGTCTTCTTACTTCCTCTGTTTTTTTTTTTGTCTTCTTCTCTTTGTTATATTATATTAAACGAGAGAATTACAAATTTGCAGAAGGAACATCCATCAGCTTTGAAGATGTTCGAAGAAATACTTCTTGAATCTGAAGGGAAGCAAATCGTTATGTTTCTTGATTATGATGGTACTCTCTCTCCCATTGTTGATGATCCCGATCGAGCTTTCATATCCAAGAAGGTAATTTGTGGAGCTTTTTTTTTTTGTTTTTAACATATTTTCTTGGTTAGCTAGGTAGATAAATCATATTGTGATTTTTTTTTCTTTTTATATATTTTACCATATCGTTAGAGTTAATTAAGCAAACGATTATGATACATTCGTACACATATAGTAGTCATATAGATATGTGTATAATATATAATTACAAGGTGTCATGTTGTGTGTTCAAAAAAAAAAAAGGTGTCATGTTATTTAGAAAAATATATAATATCACCAACCTTGGTGTTTAAAAAAGAAATTAAAAATCTATAATCATTAACCTAATTTAAGAAATGTTCAGGGTCATTAGTGCAATTAGCCTTTATTAAATAATCTTTGTGATTAAATTATTTTTTCCAGATGCGAAATACTGTGAGGAAACTTGCAGAGTGTTTTCCAACAGCCATAGTTAGTGGGAGATGCAGAGAGAAGGTACCATACATTTTTTAATTCCACTTTAATAATTTGATTAAAAAAAAAAACACATTTATTGAATTTTATTTATTTTATTTGGTTATGTATTAGGTTTCTAGTTTTGTGAAATTAACTGAGTTATACTATGCTGGAAGTCATGGCATGGACATCAAAGGACCAGAGCAAGGATCTAAGTACAAGAAGGTATAAATTCATAAATAAAACTATAGATTATAATTTTTCTATATATATATATATATATATTTGTTTTTTTTTTCTCATTTCTCAAAACAAAATCCAGGGAAATCAATCTCTTCTTTGTCAACCCGCTACTGAGTTCCTTCCGGTGATTAACGAGGTAATCACATTATATTATACCCATTAATCAATTATATATGGTATGTTAATTAAATTTATATATATATATATATAGCTATGTTTGTTAAATTTTTGTTTTCCTTATGTTTTCAGGTCTATGAAAAACTAGTCGATAAAACTAAATCAGTTACAGGAGCCAAAGTTGAGAACAACAAATTTTGTGCGTCAGTTCACTTTCGATGCGTAGAAGAAAATGTATGGATCATTTGCTTCTATTAGATTAGTTGCATAGTAATATTATTAATTTAAAATAATTAAGCAACTAATACATAAATTAACAGAAATGGAGTGACTTGGCCCATCAAGTTCGATCAGTGTTAAAGAACTACCCCAAGCTCATGCTTACCCAAGGAAGAAAAGTAATATTTTTGTGGAAAAAATAAATAATTTTAAGTAGTTAATATCTCAACTAAGATTTTGTTTTTCATCATGATTATTTACTTTTTTGGTCTGATATAATTTCAGGTCTTGGAGATTCGTCCAATCATTAAGTGGGATAAAGGCAAAGCACTCGAGTTTTTGTTAGAATCACTCGGTAAAACTTTACTCATGCCTACTTATTAATTTATTAACCATATCATGAAATGGTGGACTATATAGTGGTTTTAAAGTTTAAACGTCTAATGATTTTTCACTAATCGAAATTAACATTTATCATGTGTAGGTTATGATAATTGTACCGATGTTTTTCCTATATATATTGGAGATGATCGTACCGACGAAGATGCCTTTAAGGTATGTATATATTCTTATTTATATTCATAATATCTCGTTACAATTCATATATATAAATAGTTTAAATTAATGATTCCATAATTAACATTGTAACAGATACTGAGAGATAAAAGACAAGGCCTTGGAATTCTTGTATCCAAATACGCAAAGGAAACTAACGCTTCTTATTCTTTGCAAGAGCCAGATGAGGTCAGTTTTCTTACTCTAGACTCTAAACAACATTTGGTAAAAAGTATTTGGTATAATGTGGATCTTTTTTATTAATAACTTGTTTCTTATTCTTTTGGTTTAATAGGTTATGGTATTTTTAGAACGTTTGGTGGAATGGAAACAGTTAAGATGTGGGTCATGAAGAGTTTACTCCAAGTACAGGAGAATCTTTTTTTTTTGTTTACTATGTATTAATTATTAAGATTCTAACGTATCATGAGAACGAGAATGATTTTTTTTTTTTTTTAAGATAACAAGAAGACAAATATAGAGGGGTTCTTGTTCCTTTCTTTTACAACCTTGGTTTTGAGACTACTAGTCCTTTGTTGCTATCAATGCATGATGTTCAAATCGTAAATTTATAATCTTATGGGGAAATATGTACGTTGTATTACTTCTCCGAAGTCCGAAACATGTTTGATATGTATTGATAGTAAGTAATCTTTATCTAATACTGTTACTCATGTTATATAATAAACTTTTACAGTCTTTTGGAGAAAAGTATACCCATACGCTCGATCCAATCTAATACTAAACAGTAAACATTACAAAAACAAAGATAGTATTAGTTTTTGAATGAATGTTGCGGACAAAATACACTAAGCTATATATTAACTGATATAAAAGATGATTTTATTCAAAAATAAATAATTAATAGTTAAATTTATAAAATGAGGTAATCATCCCAACCGTTTCAACCATTCAAACCCTTAGTTTATCTAAGTGCATCATTTTAAAACAAAGATAATAATTTAGATCATCTATAAATTAATTCAGAAGTGTATAATAAACCATCCGTATTACATTATATCTTTTACTTTTACAATACATTATATCTTTACATTATATCTTTTTATATCTTTTACTCATAATTACCAAAACCATTTTTTAGATACTTTAAGAAAATGAAACTATCTTTAGTTTCGCGTATGATGCCGAACATTATATATCTTATTTTACGCAGACATGCTTGTGTAGTCCTATGTTAAGATAAAACATTAAAAATTACGATGTATATACTGTATAAACATCTATTTTGCATTTATTTGGTCCAATGATTATTATATTAGAAGAGGTGTTCGTGGTCATGTGGCACCGATAAATTACTATATCAATTATCTCCTTAAGGCAAATTTAGAGGATTTTGCTGGAAGAACTCACACTATGCACCCAAACTCTTAAGTTCTAAATCTCGGTATGCCCCCAACATTTCATACTTATTTCATATTCAGTCGCTTAGTTTTAGTGTTTTTTAGCTGTCATCACCTCTTTTGCTTTTCTAATAAGGGTTGTTCATAAATTCTGCTTTTCTATTCGAATTCTGACGCAAAAAAGAATTGATAGTCTATGTGATTGATCAGGTTGAGTACAATCTCATAAACTATATGAGCATGAGTTTATAAAAACTATTGTTTTTGATCAACAAATTTGGTCAAAAATTAATTAGATCGTAAGACGGTATCAACATTTTGGCATGCATGATCACTATATGAGATAGAATCATACTGACAACATGACATATGATGGGCGGGGCTTCAATGAATTATTTATATTCTTAATAAGTACAGTTAACTATAGTGAAACATTAAAATATTTTTTAGGTTTCATTAGTGGAGAAGTTAAGATCCTAATCATTATCTTCGAATGGAATCCTACACATATGTTGAAAATTTGAAATCCACGGACTAAATTTGGTCGTGGAGCACGTAAATGAGAGCAGCCGGGACACTAAAGAGATCTCATAAATATAGAGCCTTATTTATATGGTCTACATTCATTGTTAATGTTACTATATATATATATACAGTAAATTTTTGATTATTGTTTTATAGAGGATTATTGAATTGAAATACCAGCCATAGCTAAAGAATTTGTGTACGTTTACGCCCATTATGTTACAATAGTAGTCTAATATGACATTCTTTTAACAAATAACAATACAATATATTAAAAGGAGAAAAACTAGATTGACCCAAATTAGGAGGTTAATTACTAAAATAACTTATAAAATATAAGGGTTAGATAAGTTATTTTTTGCCTAAAATACCCTTGTTTATTTTGTTAGGAAAAAAAATAAAGTCAAATTTATCCTTCCAGAATTTTTTTTAAAAAATCAAATTATTTTCAAAAGTCTGCCAGACTAGTTGTGACAGATTAGTTTGTGTATGACAGAATTGTTTTTGCACAACCGGTTTAACTTTTGTATGACAGACTTATTTTGGATGACAGATTTTTTAATTACAGTTATGATAGATTTATAATTGATGACAGATTTATTTTTTACGACAGACTTATTTATAAAGACACCACAGACTTTCACATTATATGATAGATTTGATATAATATCTGGCAGATTTATTTTCCACAGTTATTTCAGATTTATTTTTTTGTTTAAAAATTTATCGTAACATGACAGATTTTTTCACAGATAAATAATTACTAGGTTGACCTCTAGTGATAACAGATTTGTTTTAAGTTACGACAGATTTTTAAATTTAAACAAAAATCTGTCGTTTGATAACAGATTTATAACATTTTAAAAATATTACTAAAATGACCTATATGAATATCATATGTTATGGCATATTTGTTTAAGTTATGACAGTTTTTTTGTTTGCTTCCAAAAATCTGGTGTTTGATAACAGATTTATTAGCTGTAAAATGTAAATATATTGACAACAGATTTATTTTAAGTTATATTTTTTTCAGTCATATTTTTATTAATTATAGTTTTTATAAATCATATTATGAATGATACTTTTAAACTCATATATTTAAAGCATATTTTATACATTTTTATTTTCATAAATCATATTAAAAATTTAACATCATATTTTTAAATCCTATTTTTATATATTTATATTATATTTTCATAAAATTATTTTAATATTTTTATATACATTATTTTTAGTTATAATTTCATGCATTATATTTTTTATAAAACTTATTTAAACTATATCATCTTAAACTTCATATTTTTAAATCATATCTTTATACATAATATTTTTATAAACAAAATTTTGAACATTTTTTTATAAATTATATTTTAAATCATATTTTATTTTTATAAATTATATTAAAAATATAAACATCATATTTTTAAACATTTTTATTTTTCGTTAATCATATTTTTAAATCAAAATATCAAATACTATTATATTTTTTGGTTTTTCGTTTTTTTCCAAAAAAAAAATAAAAAAACAAAATTCTGGGTTTTTAGTCTTTTTACCTAAAATTTGTGTCATTCTAATTATTGGATAGGATAGAGTGTTAGTCTAACAATTAATTGCCAAATTTGTGTCAAACTGGTATATTTTCACTATATTAAAACCTTTACAGGAAAAAAAAATACAACATATGGATGTAAATTTAGATGGTCATATTTAATTTCGATAGCATAGCACAACACAAACGAGTAGGATACATATATTTATTTATCCTTATTATGGACATGATTGGTGGGAGAATAAAATAAGTGAGAGTAATAAGACTTTTTTTTTTTTTTTTTGTCAAACAGTGAGAGTAATAAGACGAAATAGTGAATTTTGGAGTAGATACTTTATTCTACTCTTTCTTTAGAAACTATTTTACTCTGATATATTTTTATTTTTTTTAGCGTGAAACATGAGAATATAATATATACATTTCTTTTGATTGGTGAAATCATATGTTCACCGTTTCAATCGTTTAAAATCAAAAATGCCAAATTAAAGCAAACGATTGGAGACATATATAAGTTGTTCCAAACATGTAATTATAATTTTATTAGATAATATTGGGTTCTGGTTTAATGGATTATAGATTCATGACGATGATTACGAACCCCTATTATATATGAGAATTGAAAATCTGAATATATGTATAAACTAAACGTGGTGGATTATAAAGAAAAAGTAAATGTCGTACAATCATGTGACTAATGTAATCAAATTACAATACTCCATTGACTGGACCAACGCTTGGTGTTGCCATACTTGATTAGAAACCGAGCGGTTAATTTTCTTGGAGAAATTATAAGTGTGTAGACAGACAATCAGAGTCGACATAACATAAAACAAAATTATCAAAGGTAATTAGTTTTGATGTTCTTAAATACTGTCCTATTTTATTTAGCCGAAAGTTATATATCTTACAGCCCATTGTTAGCAGTTAATAATTTCGGATGCTATGTGGTTTGAAGTTAGAACAATATATAATTTTCTTAAGAAAAATATAAGAGTTAAAGTTACAGTCATAGAATGTGAATTCTTCTGCTATCATTATCCATCTAAGAGTTCATCCTAATTTTCTCTCTCAGGCACGATAACCGAAGCGCCTCTCTTTTCATCTCCTTCCGACGCCGGTAGAGCTCTGGCTCGCCGGCGTCGGGATCTCTCTATCCCTCCGCTCGTTTTCTACCTCTTCTATCCCCTTAGGTTCTCTCTGCTTTCTTTTTTCCCCTTTTGTTCTGTCCTTTTGTGTCCCGACCAAACCTCTTCAACCACCCTAGATCTAGACGAATGTTTGTCTTTGTACCGCTACAGCAAGATCTGGGTTTCGGCGAACCCCATCCTCACCTAATCTTGCCCAGCCTTACCGTCGACGGCCCAACAGTCCCTGTGTCTCTATCTTTCCCGATCCGGATCGTGTTTCGCCCCTGAAGCTCCCTTTCCCTTCACGGCTTCCGAGTTGATGGTTGGCAAGGAATCTTCCCGAGATGCGACTTACCTCCGCCTGTGGACTCCCGTATCTAAGATCTATCACAGTACGAGCTTGGTAGACCCATGGCAACTCCCCTGGCCATTCCCAAAGTCCTTTGGATCTCTGCGGATGAGCTCAGGACTTGCATTCGGATTGCAACAATCCCAAATAGTCTTACCCATCTTCCAATACCCCAGGTCTACTCTTTCTATCCCTATGATAACTATTAATCATTTCTTAGTTTCTTTGGTTGAACTCAATGTCCGAAGACTGCATCTGAGAATCCATTTAACTAGAATGATTAGTAGTAACATAGAATATGGGAGATCCCTGGCCTCTGCTCAAGTCGTGATTTTGTTTGTTAACTGGAAGAACCACAACCCGCTTATTCCTATGCTAACTAGCGTTTCTAGTTCTCAACATCATCCCTTCACCCGCACCATTTGGGTGTTATTATCAACCCACCATACCAAGCCTAATCCTTGGCTAGTCTTGGATCTTGTCCCACTTGTATGGTCTGATGTTAAAACCTTGAATTCTTATGGTCTTATGCCATGTTATTCCACTCTTGCATCCGACGATTTCAAGCAAATTTTCTTCAGCACCATCTTCACCACTCGGATTGTTTATTATCGAAGTTATGCCTGGTGTCACCAGTTTGCTCATGACCCTCCGCTTTGGATGTTAAAGCACTCTACCCTTGACCACCAAACCTTGGTCTACCGAATTCTTGCCAATGTGGTGCTCTTGGTAGTGCCCCTCGCTCCGGTGAGTGTACTGGCTATGGATTTGCTCTTAACGTCACTTTGTCTATCGACCGTGACTATCTTGTCATCCGCCGAGTTTCTCGAGGATGATTAATCGAACTACCGTGATCTCACATGTTTCAAGCCGCTCCTTAGTGACTGTTTCATAGCTCTCATGGACTCTAGCTTGATTTTATCTATCTACTATTTTGTGGCATTAGGGAATGCCCTTCTTTGTAACCTTTGTTTCAGTCTAAACTTTGAGATCTTTGAATCTCTCCCTTTGTATTTGCTTTGATTTATTGAATGAAAGCATCTTGTTGTCCCAAAAAAAAAAAAAAGTTACAGTCATAGAATATAAGAGTCAAGTAATTGAGTTACCTGCAAATCCGCTGACCAAAGAATTATTTGTTTAATCCACAAAGGCACAAATCATGCAAGAGATTATTTTCTTATTTAACTCACATAATGTTTTAGAATTTTATTTTATTTTTCAGTAAGTGTCATTTTCTTGTTTAAATGCTATCGCTATTTTTTTTATACAATAAAAACGTCATTTTTGTTACGCAAAGAACATAGATATCCAAAATTAACGAGTTATATACTTTTGGGAAAAATTATTATTATGTGAAAATAACCTAAACTATTGTCGACAAAATAATCTGAAAATGTATGTACTCGTAGTAAAAGAAAAAAAAATGATCTGTGCCTCTATGGGATGTTCCAAACTGTTTGGTAACATGTGGATGCATGTGACTCAGATGCCCAAATTATAGGGAGCAAAACATTGATCACCACTCCCTTTACTTGAATAATCATCTTCTCCTGACACGTCTGAAAGGTGGAATTTTTTACAAACATATATTATTTCCTGCAAAATCTAAATGTCTTTCTTTAGAGTGGATGGTCAATTTTTATCAAACACCAAAATAAAACAAAGTTTAAAGTAACAAAAAAGGTGTTGCCCAAAAGAAGAAAAAAAAGTAACAAAAAAGGAAATTTTCTTTTTTAATAGGAACTTTGTAATGTGGTGTGAAAGAAAGTAGAGAAACACACAAACAAGAGGCTTAGGCGTGCATTCCAACCAACATACCATGTCGAATTATATGATGATAAAGAAAGGTTTGTATTTTATTTTTTAAAATCATTGGGTTTTATAAGCTAAAAAGTACCGTTCTATTCACCTTTGATTGATGAGATTGATTGATCAAAAGAATTATATATATACAGTTTGCAAGGAAAGGAACTATGCTCTAAGGACAAGTCCAATGGTGAGTTTTAAATTTGAGACTCTTATGTACTGTTTAGAATTTTTAATCAATATATAATGTATTGTTTATGAAATAAGAATAAGAGTTGCATCTTAAGTGTACTAAATAAGAGTTGCCTCTTGTTTTTTAATTCAATTTGATTTATTTTTTATCTCATTTATCATAAGAGTCCTCCCTAAATCCCCTTAAATCCCCCAATGGAGATACCGAGACAAATTATAGAAAAGAGACAAATTAAAACAAGGAACTATGCTCTAATATTGATACTCTTAATATTATTGATATTTTCAATATTATTGACATAAAATATATATTATTGATATTCTAAATATTTTCACTTATTTGTATAAACTGTTTTCCGACTATTACTCCAAAATGAAAAATTCATAGGACTGTCGAGACAGATCTATTCAATTCATCATTTTATCTTCTTCGAAATATATGTAATTAATTAAAAAGGTAACAATAATGTTATCATAATTAAGAATGTGTGCCCTAAATAAATAATTGGACATATTTGTTTCACTTTCTAGTGGAATATCTTTATACACAATTATTGTCTCGCCACTTTGGTTTCATGAAAATGACTACTCAACCTTTTCTTGGTAGATAGTGTAGTGGCTAAATTAATTGATTCTTTATACATTTTATTATTTAATTAAATTAAAAATCAAGTATATTCAAATAAATACTAGCTCACAAAAAATAGAAAAAATCATTGCATTTTGAAATATGCGGTGAAATTCAAAACTCCAAGGACCTTTCATTTTGGCTATCTGGAGAAATTGTTAGAAATATCATTTGTATATATTTTTTTTCGAATTTTTTTTTCTTTTACCATTTTTGTTTGTCTTCTTTTAAACAATTACAATATGTTAAATTCACATTAATTTTTTTTTTTTTTACGCATGCCCTAAAAATAATTTATAGTGTACTAGAAAGCTAATATGCGTAAAAAATAAAAATCCATGTTAGAATACCTGAACCTCGTGACCAGAAAGCTAATATGACCAGTACTACTCAAATCCAGGTGACAAGACTTACCTCCCTTTGGCCGACTTGGTTGGACATTATTTTTCTTTATAAGACTAAAAAATAACACCAACTTAGCTCAACTATATTCTCTTATACCAGAAAAGAGTAAAAACCAATAGCACTGAGAATCATCCCATCAACTTTTTGGATGTAACACTTGGTATCTGAAAAGTTTCATAAGTTGAAGTTTTACCTTTACATTGAGGCCCAACTATATAGATGAGCCCAAGTAAAGGAAGAGAAGTTCTTCTTTCTTCCTTCTGAGTTCTAAATATGAGAAGCAGTTTTGATTGACCATCTGGGGTAAACAGCCTAAATTTATATGTTATCTCCAAAACAAGGGTACATTCCACAAAAAAAAAAAAAAAAAACGATCTGTCTATTGTGTTCTCTTCTTGTTCTCGTTTTCTTTAGTCGCTCAACAATAATAGAGTAAAAATAAAGACATTAGCAAAAAAAAATGAACAATTGAACATTACATAGAAAGTATAAATTAAGTACGCACATTGTAACTCTAACGACACAATCATGTTATATAGATATATATATATAGAACCAATGTCAGTTCTTGAACTCACTCTCACAATTCTCCGACACAATCTCAACCTTCTTCCCATCTAATAATCCCTTAACCTTAACATCACAAGTCACCGCCACGTCCTTGTTCCGTTTGACCGGCCCTGCTTCATACTCAGCCTTCAGCTCCATCGTCAGTATCATAACCAATGGTTGTTTCGAGCCACGAGGTTGTACAGCTGCGTTCTTGGTCGACCCATCAAGCTTCACATTGACCTTGTCGGATCCAGATGCGGCCTGGGACAACCCCGGAAATTTCCCGCTTCCCAGCCTCTTGTTCTTGTACGTTAGGGAAACGACCCCGTTCTTTTTCATCACATAGCGTACCCCCATGTTAGACGTTGGATTCTCGGCTCTCAACATGACCTCGAAATTACTAGGTTTTGCAGTGAATCTCTCGACCGCAAAAAGAGGAAGAGTGGGGTTAAATGCGAAATGTAGAATGATAGTGATTGCACCGAGGATGAATCCGAAAACGACCAAGATGATGAAGAACCACATAAGACGTTTAGAGCACCCTTTTTTTTTGTTTTTCTCCGGGTTCTTGCGGCGTTTTTCAACGTATTTTGCGTGTTCTGGAGGAGGCGTCCAATAGACTTGATCTCTCGGGACTCTGACAACGTACGTCTCTAGCTCAGGGATTGTATCCGGAGGAGGAAGAGACGAAAGAGTTGTGGTTGGTAATGGAGAGAGATTAAGAGAATTGTTACGCCAATGGTGTGATGGAGGATCTTGAGAGGGCATTGAAGGGAGGCTGGAGGTTGGACGGTGCCAGACGGAAGGAGGATCATCGGGTTTGTCATCGTCGGATTCAGGGGCGGTGGCGGAAGGAGGAAGCCGTGGCCCCTCCATTGGAGAAAGGTGGGAGTTACGAGATGTGCGGTGGAGATTGGTCTAGAGGGAAGACGAAAGAGAGAGAATTAAGAGAGGATGCGAAAATTAGGGTTTGCATGGGAAAAGTAAGTGGTTGTTGTTGCATGACTCAAACTTTTGGTTGGTTTGGAGAGGATTTTGCTATTTAGGGTTAGCCAGCTCACCTTACTTTTCATTCTTCTGTTATTTTTCAAAACCACATTACAAAAATCAAATAATATAGTTTGATGATCAACGAAGACGTTATTAGTCTTTCTTTACCAGATATCGTTTTTAGAACTAACGTATGCATATAAAATGTATCCATATATAAAGCATATATATGAGTAAAAATTCGCAAATTTTTGCAGATATTTCTGTCTTTAAATTTGCCAACAAATACCACCATTTCAATTAATTATTCTATTAATGTTACGACTTACGAGAAATACCCTGATTAAAATACCATACCATAAAACAATTTTTTCTTTTATTCTAACAGCAAAACAAATTTATAGCGTAATTCGATCTGAAAATGTTTCCTAAGAGTTTATTAATCATTTAGACCCTCATCCATAATTTTTAAGACCCCTTCATAAACTCAGGATGTGCGTAATTTTAGAATTCTTATAATTTTGTTTTTACTTGAAATAAAATATTATAGTACTTTTGAGAATTTTCCTACCATCAAGCTAAAAAGATGCCACAAATTCTCTTTTTAGTTTTCGAAATTACAACCTAATAATATATATATATATATATATATATATATATTTATTTTAAAACAACACAAATTTCATTATGAAAGGGTTTTATCATATTTTGTATGTTTAGAAGTTTTCAAACTTTTGAGGTAGAACTAAAAAACATTTGTTTAATTTGGTGTGATATTTCTCCAGTCTCCTACAATTCTCTTGCAAGTTTCTAATTTCTTAGGAAGGTATCATTTAATGATTATTGGATGGATCGGACATGAATGTAATAAAAGTTTCAGAATATCAATCCGCAGCAACCGGCCATTCAAAATTATGGTGTGGTCCTTGTTGCTGTTTCTGTGACAATACTATCCAAAATTTATTTCTTTTCTTTTTCGAAGAAAAAAACAGCTGTACATGGAAAAGAAAAATATCAAGAAAAGCTTATCTCCATGATTTGATCATATGGTCTCCGATTTTTACATAATCGAATTTAAACAGCATAAAAGAAAAAAAAAAAAAAAAAGAAGATTAACGTCTGTCTATAATTCTTCCCCAATCGACCTCAATCCACGTGAAGCATGTTTTGTCTTGGGTGCGTTACAACTTACATTATACATATACTTCGAAATCTAGAAACTATAGTTGTGATTGGTAACTATTTACATACTTTTTTTTTTAATCCGCTAAAGCTTTGATACTCCTTTAATTTGAACTTTTATGTTTGGCGAAAAATGAAGGTGCGCATGTGTATCACACTAAAAATGCAATATTTCGGAATCTGACACCCCATGCCGACCTGTACGCCGAGTAAACGACGTGCTGAAATCATATTTTTCTTTGATTCCAACGGACTAAACACTACCACGTCATCTTCACAAGCTGATCCGAAAGGCAGAGGATAATTACTCCTCATTGAAATCTAAAGTCTATTACTATATTTTAACATTTTGCAACAAATCTATTAATATTTCCATAAGACTAGATCTCTCTTTCTTCCATTTCACATCACCAATATGCCTCGCCGTGACGTCCTCTTCCTCTCACTCCTCCTAGTTGCCGCCACCATCTCCGCCGTCGCATTCGCTGTAAGTTCCCCAAATCTCATCCTCATCATAAATACTACTTTCGTCTATACTTAGCAGACACACACATTACCAGATTTGGACACAACATTAGTATAACTTTAAACTAAACTAGGGGGCTACAAACTTATGTTTCTTGATTTTCAACAGGAGGATGAAGCAGATTGTGTCTACACATTCTACCTCAGAACCGGATCAACCTTCAAAGCCGGTACAGATTCGATCATAAGCGCTAGAATCTACGACAAATACGGAGACTACATCGGGATCAGAAACCTAGAGGCATGGGGTGGTTTAATGGGACCAGGTTACAACTACTACGAGAGGGGTAATCTCGACATTTTCAGTGGCAAAGCACCGTGTCTTCCGAGCCCAATCTGTTCGTTGAATCTTACCTCTGACGGCTCCGGTGACCACCACGGCTGGTATGTTAACTACGTGGAAGTCACGACGGCTGGAGTTCACGCTAAGTGCGCGTACCAAAGCTTCGATGTTGAGCAATGGCTTGCGACCGATACGTCGCCTTATGAGCTCACCGCAGTTCGGAACAACTGCCCCAAGGTTTCAGTCAGGGAGAGTGTCTCTCGGGTCGGGTCTGAGATCCGAAAGACTCTGTCTTGGATCGTCTGAGATCTGTGGATGAACGTCTACTTTGTAACTTGGAGACTTGTTCTTTGTCGTCTTTTGAACGTGTGATGGAAATAATGAAAATGATTCGATCGAATAAAACGTTATGTTCTTTGTTAGTCAAACATTATTGAGTTTTTTTTTTCTAGTGATGAATCTGAAAGGTAATTTACTCATTTTTTTTCTTCACAAATAAACTTAGATCTCACAGACAATATTAAATTGAGAGAAAATTCTTCTTTCTTATGGTTCAATAATTCTGGTTACTTTCTAAAACATATATAGGTCTAGATATATAGCGGAATAACCGTATACAGAGTATGGTAAGTGTCTTTAGTTAAGTGGTTACAGCACCACCTCTGCGACCGATCCCACCGGAGTTCGACTTCACTAAGTCGCATTACCCCGCGTTGTAGGGATTGGCTATGAATCGGGCCTTGTCGATTCAATGATGAAAAAAAAAAAAACCGTATACAGAGTATATATTAAATTTCGAGAAAGAAAACGTGGTAAGAAAGAATAACCAAACGACGTTATTTCATTGGTTTTGAACTTCAGAGATTTTGATTTATCCTGCACCTACATCAATATTCTTGTCGGATGTGCGTTCCATCTTCTCTTTCTCAAAGAAATCAGCTTGCTTTGCATCATTCCATTTGTTGTTATGTTGTCGTTCTGATTTTGTTAGTGTGTTTCTACTTTCTAATAATGATTTTACTCGAGGTCAAAAAAATAATAATGATTTTACTCTTTTTGTATGTAATATTGTTGTAGAAAAGAGTTTAAGAGAAAGGGGGCATTTCTAGAAACAGACTGATTTGATGACGTTGGTTGATGAATTTTTTACTAGAGCCAACAATCTTTAACCGCCTTCATTCGTTGTGATTTTATAATATGAAAACAGATCGTGGTTTTATTTAAACAAATATATACAAAACATAAATATATGAGAAATACATTTGACAAATATTAATATTATATTTATACTATTAAAAAGGAAGCATTTTTAATAAGTAGACATAGAGTTTGAAATTATTACAATGAAATGCCACTCAAATAGGAAAAAGAGTATGTATGATCCTTGAAATCAAATAGATAAATATTAATTGGAGCCAAACAGATTAATATTAGTTGTATTAGCCGAAAAAACTTAAATGATATAACACATAAAATCGAGTGCAGTTATAACCTACCATAAAAAAAACAGAAAGATTAGTAAAAATAGAATAAAATCAGTGTCCCTTAAAAATTGCAAACTACCTTAATTAATATCTAAATAATTAAATTAGAATCATTAGTCTTCAAATCTTGAATACGTGGGATCCTTTGTATTCGAATGAGGAAATAATCCAAATGGTTCAACATATTTTTTAGCCAAAAATAGTGCAGTTATATATAAAAAAAAACACAACATAAGGAAATTATAATAAATTCAAAATCCCATATATTTAATACGTACTATAACTACAAGATCAAAATATATAGTCTGAATTGTTTGTGAAAAATACATACTATTGTAAGATCAATTCTGGCATCGCTGGATCATAATTTTCTTACAATAGGATTTGAGATTACTACAATAAAATGCCACTAAAAATATAATAAGATGTAATTGTATAGTAGATTTGTCTTTCCATCCACACAACATATAGCACAAGGTGTAGACATGTATGTCCCATAATGAAAATGTTTCATAATACAGGTTATAAACTAATTACAAATTGTAAATTCACATTATCTGCTATATTTTTATTGAATTTGTGTGTTATTTAAATTCTGTCAATCAAACAAAACAAAACAAAACGATGTTTACGCATTTAAGAATGAAATAGTAGTTTTTTATTTTAATTTTATGTATCACAAAAACATTTCCATAGATATTTCTATTTTTGAAAAAAAAATATATATATACATTGACAAACTATTCTTGATAAAATAGAAGAAGGGACGGGTTTGTTATATATTTAAAATCTCCATATACTTATTTATTTCAAATATCATGACTAATTATAACGGGTATAAAATAAGAACGTGTAATTTAAAGAATAAAAAACATTATAATGTAAAAAAATTGGGTAACAAGTTACAGTATAAACTTTTTTGGTAGCTATATTCAGTTCTCAAAATCTCACTAATTTGAGTATGCGTCAACTTCGGAACGGATACATGTCTAATTTACGATGATTATTTCAAATTTTTGAGTAGATTTGAATATTTTAAGAGTATTCCATCATAATGTCTTACCACGACTCTTCAAATATATCTTATATATTAGAAAAAAATTATTTATTGAAATGCCTGTTACCCTCACGGTTTATAAATTCAAGCAAGGCAAATGCATACATTACTCATTTGGTTTTTTAGAGGGAGTTTTTGACGGGCCAAAAAATATTAATTTCGTTACACAAGCGCTTTAGTAATACTTTAGGTCAATATTCTATCAAAAAAACTAAATTTTTAGCGTTATTTCTGGTTTGATAGTTCACGGGTTTAATAATAGGAAAAAAGATGGCTAGCTACATGAAGTATCAGAGAATACATGGTCACACATGCCAAGTATAATATTGTATCATCAACTACACGAAGTATATGTATTGCATGGCCACATGCATGAACTATATGACGTTATGTGGTTAACACCATAGACATACAATCCGGTACACCGGTCGAATGATTCCGGCAAAGACCGACATTAACTCCGGCGTTGACCAACATTGACCAAAAAAAATTGTATTTTAATATTTTCTATTAAAAAACAAAATAATAAATTATTATATTAAATTATATATGGGCTTTCATGATTAGAAAACACATTCTATTCAATATCTAATTATTTCTATATCTCTAATGTATTCATTCTTATAATTAGTTACTTTTATTTTTGAAGCTAAACTAATAGTTAAATAAAATTATTAATAATTATTTTCAAGAAATATATATATATATATAACATATGTAATTATTAATTATTTTATATATATAAATCTCTGATCATCATATTATTTAAAATTTTAAATACTACAAGAATCAATAAAATCAAATTCAACTATTTTCATTAGAAAATAATATGCAAAAGATTTGAGTATATGACTCTTTACTTTAAAATTTGCATGGTAAAGAGTATACAAAATTTTAGATACTCTTTGGTATAAAAAAAATTTACATACTCCTAATAACATGTAAACAATAACAAAAAATTAACACTATTTACTTTTAATAGATAAAATATAATGATACATAATTATTTTCAATATATAATATAAGGGCATTTGAAAAAATCCTCTTATTCTATATCCTTTTGCAAACATATCCTAAAATCAAGATAAAATCTATTAATATCTTGAAAATAATTATTAATTATTTTTATTTAACTATTATTTTAGCTTTAAAAAAAATAATTAATTATAAGAATAAATACATTAGAGATACCTAAGATATTTAGATATTGAATAGAATGTTTTCTAATCATGAAAATTCATAAATAATTTAATATAGTAATTTATTATTTTGTTTTTTCATAGAAAAAAATTAAAATACAATTTTTTTTGGTCAATGTTGGTCAACGCCGGAATCAACGTCGGTCTTAGTCGGAATTATTCGACCGGTGTACCGGATTATATGTCTATGGTGTTAACCACATAACGTCATATAGTTCATGCATGTAGTCATGCAATACATATACTTCGTGTAGTTGAGGATACAATATTATACTTGGCATGTGTGACCATGTATTCTCCAATACTTCGTGTAGTTAGTCATCTTTTTTCCTTAATAATAATTAATCTAATCGATCACTAATTTGATTCTTATTTGATCTGAATCCACCATCACATCAATCCAAATTTCTTCGTGAAACCGCTATTATTTCAACCTAATATTCACAAAATGAATATAACAACCGCTCTTAGTTTCAGTTATTGATTTTATACGCTCTAATTATATACCTATGGAAAAGCAGTACTCTTAACTATGGTGTATGAAACTATTTTTACATTTTTTTTACATATAGATTGATTTGTCATATATTACTTTCAAATATATTATTTTATTACAGTTTACAAACTAAAACTAACTAACATTTTCAAAATAAAACAAACTAACACTTTCAAAATAAAAACTATATACAAACATATTTTATATAATTTTTTTTTGACACGTACATAATATATTTTAAACTTTATAGCAAACTTAGTTTATGAAATCAACTCCGCACGTACGTGCGGGTGTGAATCTAGTTAAATATTAAATTGTCAAGCGAAGCAAATACTCAAGACACTTCAATGCAATCCGGGTTTGATAAGGCATATACCCTTAATCATGAAACGTATGTAAGGCATGCTCGGGAAGATGATTGGCCAACACGTATCAGAAAATAACGACTAGACAACATTCTTTCCTGATCTCACGAAGAGGAAAATGAAAGATTCCCTTTATGTTCTCCAAACATCCAGGAAATCTTTTCATATCATTCCAACACTGGTCAGTATACATCGGTTGAGCACTCGAACATGAGCAAGTTATCAGCAAAACAGCAACCATGAGCAAAAGACTTGTCTTCATCGTCTTAGATGGAATTCTATTAATTAAATTATGAATGAATTTAGTCTATATCACTTATGTTGTTGATGTCTGATTTTTATAGGGGTTTCTTTACAATATTTTGGCTAGATATTGACTAACTCGAATTGGTAATTTTAAAATACATGTCACCTAGTTAAAACAAAAAGAGCGTAAATAAATCTATCATAGTAATTGCTAGTCAATGGTTGACTAAGAGTACAATTTTTTATTAAATATAATACCGTATTTACGAAAATATCTTTGAATTGTGTAGGATATATATATATATTAATATATACATTCATATTTTACTCTTCTTTATAAACTATAACATCATTTTGCATATTTACTCCCTTGTAGGTTTCTTAAGAAATCGTTTGTCACCTTGCACGCATCAAAATCCAAATTGAAAATCCATGCATTATGTAGAACAAAGATCAATAATATATATATATATATATATATATATATATATTTAGAAATAATATATCTTATTATATAAAGCTTGATGATAAATTACTAATTAACAATATTTTGACACGTATCAATTATATCATTTAGATGTTAACACATGTTAATTCTAAAATTATTAAATTTTTTAGAAAATAAAAATGTAAAAATTTAAAACCTACCATAAAAAGAAAAGATCATTATAAGGAATTATATATATATATATATATATATCAAAAATTCAAAATTGTAATATTGTTTACTTATTTTAATTGTAAGTTGTTAATTTTACAAGAAAAATGATTACTTTTATATAAGATAAAAAAAATATGATTATGAAAATTATACAACTAACTACTGTTTCTAGAAAAATGTAAATACTCACATTTACATAAAGAAAGAGATTGTTGAAGTAAAATATTTAAAATAAAAATAGATCGTTTCATATTTTTCACCAATCAAATAATTTATTTAAAACAACTGCTATTGTAATATATAAGATAAGAGTATGTAAGATTAACGTATGCGTTTTTGTAACTATAAAAATGTTAAAGTGAAGAGACATATAATAGGTTATTTAATATGTTCATGAAGACAATTTGTTGGTAGTAGTAAAGAATAATGAGTATATTCTAACAGTAAAATATATTTTTGTGTACAAATACACTTCAAGTGGTAATGTAGATAGTAGATTTATAAGTAGATATACATTAGTGTATTATAGCAAAAAAAAGACAACTATTTTCTATAACTAAAAGTTTATCTCTTTACTTTTATACATTGTGTTTACTTACGAAAATAATTAAATAAATATATATTCTTTGTTAAATTTAATTTAATTTTAATAAATTTGAATTCATCTACAACTATTTCCTTAACTAAAAGTGTATCTGTTTACTATTTTTTTTTTCATGCAAACAATAAATTAAAGAAAATTTATTGTTTAGTTGCCCAAGAACGGACAAGAGAACGGAGGGAAGGAGTTTACAAAAGAAACTTTAGAGATAAGAGAAGGCGAAGAACGGACAAGACAATTCACCTTCATATTTGACGCACGCGGGATCCAAGAGATGGAGAATAGTTGGAAGGACTCCAGCGAGTTGAATTCATCGAGCACGTTGGAGAAGGACGGCCAATCTTTAGGGGACTGAACCATAATGAATAACTCAGCACAATCAGTCTCGAAATGTTGACAAGCGATCCCTGCAGCATGTATCCGCTCCATGGCCCAATAAAACGCTTCTAACTCCAAATGCAGGGGAGGGGCTCCGTCTTAGAGACTTGGCCCCTAACAACAAGGTTCACTCCTCACCAACGCAACACCACCAGTCCAATCCTGAATGCACATTGGTTGCTTTCCAAGAACCATCAATCTGACAACAAGGTGAAGAAATCTGGACATCCGAAGACGGAGATGGAGCTGACATGACCGCCATAAAAGAGAGCGCCTCTTCCCAGGCTAACTTATCGCCCAAAGTCTGAGAAATTATATCATTCACCTCGATCTCTAAACCTTGAATAACTTTTTTTTATTTATGGTCTTCCGGATTGCCCATAAAATCCATGGTAATTGAAGAAGTTGATCAAGATCACCCTATTGAGAGGCATCCCTCCATAAAACAAAATCCAAATTTCAGTACACCGACTCATATAGAAAACCCTCTGACGAGACATGAGTCGGAGATAAATCTCAAACTTCACAAGAGCAAGGGCATTCAAAGAAAACGTGATTAATAGTCTCAACCACAAAATCACACCTTTTACACCAAATATCACATTAGACACTTCGGTGTATCTATTGACTTTTATAGATAGTTTTTACTTACTAAAAATATTTATTTTAAATTCTTTATTAAATTTAGTTTTATTCTAAAAACTCTAAATCCGCACATCGGACGGGTCCTAATCTAGTTATATATATATAGTATAAAACTATACTATCTTGGAATCACTATTATACATATTTCTATTTATTTCCATAACAAAGAAAAAATACATAGTAATAAATATGAAGTAACCATGCTACTTATAAATCATTAATATACATACAGTATCCCCTATATAATAGGGAAACATTCTTGAAAATTATACTGACATATCATTGCTAGAGAAATCGAGATACATTTTTGCTAACCACCTTCATTAATTAAAATTATTTACAATTCATACCATTATATATTTTATTAAAAAAATTTAAAACAATTTGTTATTTTCCAAATTAAATAATGTGCACTTATTTTCCTAATATAATTTTATTGAGAAAATGTGTTAGAAGGAAAATAACTCTTATTTATATGTGTTATATGACTTATTTCCTTTAGCTCATTCATTTGGCAAATTTGCACCCATGTGATATTATTATGTGGTCGTGAGTTTAAGCCCTCTTTGTATTTTTTTTTAATTTTTTTATTGAGTTAGTTTTATTCTTGTTCTACTTCTCTGCCTTTGTTTTTTTTTTTTTTTTTGCTATTAGATGCATTTTCTTTCTTCTATTTTTATTTTATTTTCTTTAATAAAATTATATACCTTTAGTTTTATTTAAAATTTCTATTTCTAGTTTAATTATTTTATTCTGTACTACACATATATCCTAATTGAAAAAATGATAGTAGATGATAAGAAGAAAAAATAGAAGAAATGCATTGTAGTTTTTATTTTACAAAATCTCTAAAAGAGGTGGATGAGCCGATATTTTGTACTCATGAACCTCAACCAAACGAAGGATAAGAATATATATATTTACACAAGTGTTTTATTGATGGTATAAATTATAAAACCAAGTATAATAGACCAACATTATAAACCAAGTATAACAGGCCAACAAATTGAAGCTAGAATCCATATATTGATAATTCTTGGAACAAAAGCTATATTACAAATCACATATATTAATGAAAAATTCAAAATAAAACTACGAATAATTTCTAGAAACGAATAGCAGAAATCAATAACCCAAAACATAAAAAAATGATGAGACTTGCATCAACGTGAAACCATAGAGGCTACATCGATATTCAAGGAAATTCACATGCGTGTGCATGTAACACCCCAGTTGATATGGATTTAGGGAAATTCACATGCGTGTGCATGTAACACCCCAGTTTGATGGTGCATGCCGAGAGGTTTGAAAAATTGATTTGGCTACATATATCACTAAAGTGCACTTATTTTTATGGTCAAAGGTTATGAGAGAACTCACAATTAAGCGTGTTTATTATGACACCCCGGTTTCAGAGACTTGCGGAAAGGTTAAAAAGAATTGATTTGGCCACCTATGTCACCAAAGTACATTTATCTTTTCGGTCAAAGAACTCTACAGTTAAGCGTGCTTGAGCTGGAGTAGTCTTAGGATAGGTGACATTCCTAGAAGTGACTATCGGAACTGTGTAAGTGAGGACAAAACATAGAGAAAGATCATGTGATGATTTGTAGGAACGGAAAACAAGTCTTTAAAGCCTCCTGGACATAGCAAACCGACCGTCAGATATGAATGGACTCAAGGACCTAGTGAGAGAACGTGAGACCCATTAAGGAAGATGGCCCATGGACTGGGAGTGGACATAGGACCCACTAAGAGGTGGCGGTCGGGGTGTTACATTTATATTGGAGTAGTTTTAGAATGGATGATCTTACAGAAAGTGATTGTCGGAACTATGCGAGTGAGGAAAAAACACAAAAATATCAAATGGTATATTGTATGGTCGATAAACAAGTATTTATAACTTTCCGGTCGTAGCAAACCATTTGTCGGATATGGATGCGTCTACTGACTGAGACTGAACGTGGAGCCTACTTAGAGAAGTGGCCCAAAAGACCGGGAGTGGACAGGTGGTCCACTAAGAGAGGTGACGGTTGGGTGTTACAGTATGTGTGATATGTAAAAGTAAAAAAATGAATAATTTTAATTGGTATTTTGAAATTTAACCTTTATAATTTAAATTTAACCAAAGTATGGGTCTTTCTCAAGGGTTACTATATGCGTAAAAAAAATACTATTCACAAAAATTTTAATATATAAATTTTATTAAATATATTTTATTTCTAAATGATCCGTAAATCATATAAAGTACAATTATGAAGGATAACATATTAACATGTACAATCATGAAGGATAACATGTACAATCATGTCCACCTGGTAAACTTGTACATCTGCAATGACTATAATACCTATCTCGAACTTCCTGTTGGCATTGAAAAGAAGCATAAACAACATCCCGATAACATGAGGTTCCTGGAATGAATTCAACAATGAAAGGTGCCCGCTCTCTTGCCTCCACTATTTTAAATCAACCACGAAAAATATTAGATAGTGGATAAAACGTCATAAATTAAAAAATTATATTGATAATATGAAAAAATTAAAAGTTTTTTCGTAACTTTTTTCTCATCATTCAATCTTTTTATATAAAGCTAATAACATATATATATATATATATATCTCACCTTTAGCATTATGCATCACAAAAAATATGAGAACACAAGACACCATAACCAAAGTAACAGATTTCATGATGCATAAATAAATAAATGATTTATTATATTTTCAGCTTTTTTTTGTTTGTGTATCTCTTATTGAATACTAATCAACATTGTTTATATATACATACACCACACAATAAATTATTTTTCTGTTCTTACTCAAATATTTTTATATTTGACCAAAATAATTTATTGCCTATTTGAGAGTCAAAACAAAAATATTTATTAAGATATAGATACATTAAGCTAATAATTATATATTTTAAATATTCAAAGTTAATTTAAAAAGGCAATAATTTTATATTTGACCAAAATAATTAAGGAGCAATTACAAGAATGCCCATTTTTATGCCTTTTTTCAAAAGTATCCTTACATATAGTCAATTTTTAAAAATACCCATTTATGTCTAAAATAATTAAATTACCAATTTTTGAGTAATATCAGAGAATGTCTAGTCATCAAAATTAAAAAACATTGTACCAAAATTGTGAAATCAAAATTTTTGTACTCATGAACCTCAACCAAACGAAGGATAAGAATATATATATATATTTACACAAGTGTTTTATTGATGGTATAAATTATAAAACCAAGTATAATAAACCAACATTACAAACCAAGTATAACAGGCCAACAAATTGAAGCTAGAATCCATATATTGATAATTCTTGGAACAAAAGCTATATTACAAATCACATATATTAATGGAAACTTCAAAATAAAACTACGAATAATTTCTAGACACGAATAGCAGAAATCAATAACCCAAAACATAAAAAAATGATGAGACTTGCATCAACGTGAAACCATAGAGGCTACATTGATATTCAAGGAAATTCACATGCGTGTGCATGTAACACCCCAGTTGATATGGATTTAGGGAAATTCACATGCGTGTGCATGTAACACCCCAGTTTAATGGTGCATGCTGAGAGGTTTGAAAAATTGATTTGGCTACATATATCACTAAAGTGCATTTATCTTTATGGTCAAAGGTTATGAGAGAACTCACAATTAAGCGTGTTTATTGTGACACCCCGGTTTTAGAGACTTGCGGAAATGTTAAAAAGAATTGATTTGGCCACCTATGTCACCAAAGTGCATTTATCTTTTCGGTCAAAGATCCTGAGAGAACTCTATAGTTAGGCGTGCTTGAGCTGGAGTAGTCTTAGGATAGGTGACTTTCCTGGAAGTGACTGTCAGAACTATGCAAGTGAGGACAAAAAACAGAGAAAGATCATGTGATGATTTGTAGGGATGGAAAACATGTCTTTAAAGCCTCCTGGACATAGAAAACCGACCATCAGATATGGATGAGCTCAAGGGCCTAGTGAGAGAACGTGAGACCCATTAAGGAAGGTGGGCCCATGGACTGGGAGTGGACATAGGGCCCATTAAGAGGTGGCGGTCGGGGTGTTACATTTATATTGGAGTAGTTTTAGAATGGATGATCTTACAGAAAGTGATTGTCGGAACTATGCGAGTGAGGAAAAAACACAAAAATATCAAATGGTATATTGTAGGGTCGATAAACAAGTATTTATAACTTTTCGGTCGTAGCACACCATTTGTCGGATATGGATGCGTCTACTGACTGAGACTGAACGTGGAGCCTACTTAGAGAAGTGGCCCAACAGACCAGGAGTGGACAGGTGTTCCACTAAGGGAGATGACGGTTGGGTGTTATAGTATGTGTGATATGTAGAAATAAAAAAATGAATAATTTTAATTGGTATTTTGAAATTTAACCTTTATAATTTAAATTTAACCAAAGTATGGGTCTTTCTCAAGGGTTATTATATGCGTAAAAAAATACTATTCACAAAACATTTTAATATATAAATTTTATTAAATAAATTTTATTTCTAAATGATCCGTAAATCATATAAAGTACAATTATGAAGGATAACATGTACAATCATGTCCACCTGGTAAACTTGTACATCTGCAACGACTATAATACCTATCTCGAACTTCCTGTTGGCATTGAAAAGAAGCATAAACAACATCCCGATAACATGAGGTTCCTGGAATGAATTCAACAATGAAAGGTGCCCGCTCTTTTGCCTCCACTATTTTAAATCAACCACGAATATATTAGATAGTGGATAAAACGTCATAGATTAAAAAATTATATTGATAATATGAAAAAATTACAAGTTTTTTCGTAACTTTTTCTCATTATTCAATCTTTTTTATATAAAGCAAATAACCAATATATATATATATATATATATATATATATATCTCACCTTTAGCATTATGCATCACAAAAAATATGAGAACACAAGACACCATAACCAAAGTAACAGATTTCATGATGCAGAAATAAATAAATGATTTATTATATTTTGAGCTTTTTTTGTTTGTGTATCTCCTATTGAATACTAATCAACATTGTTTATATATACATACACCACACAATAAATTATTTTTCTGTTCTTACTCAAATATTTTTATATTTGACCAAAATAATTTATTGCCTATTTGAGAGTCAAAACAAAAATATTTATTAAGATATAGATACATTAAGCTAATAATTATATATTTAAAATATTCAAAGTTAATTTAAAAAGGCAATAATTTTATATTTGACCAAAATAATTAAGGAGCAATTACAAGAATGCCCATTTTTATGCCTTTTTCAAAAGTATCCTTACATATAGTCAATTTTTAAAAATACCCATTTATGTATAAAATAATTAAATTACCATTTTTGAGTAATATCAGAGAATGTCTAGTCATCAAAATTAAAAAAAACATTCTACCAAAATTGTGAAATCAATATTTTCTGCCAAAAATGCTGAAAGTTATATCTTATAAAAAATACTAGATTAGGACCGCCCGATGTGCGGGTTTAGAATTTTTTAAATAAAACTAAATTTAACAAAGAATTTAAATAAATATTTTTAGTAAGTAAAAACTATTTATAAAATTCAATAGATACACCGAAATGTCCAATGTGGTATTTGGTGTAAAAGATGTGATTCTGTGGTTAAGATTATTAATCACATTTTCTTTGAATTCCCTCTCTTTTGTGAAGTTTAAGATTTATCTCCGACTCATGTCTGGTCAGAGGGTTTTCTATATGAGTCGGTGTACTCGAATTTGGATTTTGTTTTCTGGAGCGTTAAGTTATTCTGGGAAGAGGCGCTCTCTTTTATGGCGGTCATGTCAGCTCCATCTCTGTCTTCGGATGTCTAGATTTCTTCACTTCGTTGTTAGATTGATGGTTTTTGAAAAACAACCAATTTGCATTCAGGATTGGACTGGTGGTGTTGCGTTGGTGAAGAGCGGACCTTGTTGTTGGGGGCCAAGTCTCTAAGACGGAGCCCCTCCCCCTGCATTCGGAGTTAGAAGCGTTGTATTGGGCCTTGGAGCGGATACGTGCTGCAAGGATCGCTTGTCAATATTTCGAGACTGATTGTGCTGAATTACTCATTATGGTTCAGTCCCCTAAAGATTGGCCGTCCTTCTCTAACATGCTCGATGAGTTCAACTCGCTGGATTCCTTCCAACTATTCTCCATCTCTTGGTTCCTGTGTGCGTCAAATACGAAGGTAAATTGTCTTGTCCGTGCTTAGCGTTCTCTTATCTCTGAAGTTTCTTTTGTAAATCCCTTCCCTCTGGCTTGGGCAACTAACCAAGGAATTTTTTCTTTTAATTTATTGTTTGCATGAAAAAAAAAGTAAACATATACACTTTTAGTTAAGAAAATAATTGTAGATGAGTTCAAATTTATCAAAATTAAATTAAATTAAATTTAACAAAGAATATATGTTTATTTAATTTTTTCGTAAGTAAAAATAATGTAGAAAAGTAAAGAGATAAACTTTTAGTTATAGAAAATAGTTGTTTTTTTGCTATAATACACTAATTTATATCCATTTATAAAATAACATTACCACTTAAAGTGTATTTGTACACACAAATATATTTTTCGGTTAAAATCTACTCATTATTGTTTACTACTACCAACAAATTGTCTTTATAAACATATTAAATAATCTATTATATGTCTCTTCACTTTAACATTAATATAGTAACAAAAACGCATACATTAATTTTACATACTCCTATCTTATATATTACAATAGTAGTCGTTTTAAATAAATTATTTGATTGGTGAAAAAAATATGAAACGTTCTATTTTTATTTTAAATCTTTTACTTCAACAATCTCTTTCTTTATGTAAAGGTAAGTATTTATATTTTTCTAGAAACAGTAGTTAGTTGTATAATTTTCACAATCATATTTTTTATCTTATATAAAAAGTAATTAGTTTTCTTGTAAAATTAACAACTTAAAATTAAAATAAGTAAACAATATTACAATTTTGAATATATATATATATATATATATAATTTTCTTATAATGATCTTTTCTTTTTATAGTAGGTTTTGAATTTTTACATTTTTATTTCTAAAAATTTAATAATTTTAAAATTGACATATGTTAACATCTGAATGATATAATTAACACGTGTCAAGATCTTGTTAATTAGTAATTTTATCGGTTTATATAATAAGATTGTAAACGATTTTAAAAATTTTTAATTAGAATTTTATAAGGTTTTTATAAGTTTTATAAGATTTTATTAGGTTTGTACTTATAAAAACTTAAATATGCCTTATAAGTCCTTTATTTAATTAAGCAGATAAACCAGCAGCCAAACACTCCATATCTTACGAATATAGATAAACGTGTAGCCAAACACTCCTTTAACCGATTCCCAAATCGGCGATACTAAATTGGAACCTTCCTCTTCATCTTCCTCGATAGTCCCGCGCTCCTGCAAAAATTCAAATCCTCTCTTCCATGAAGGATCACATTCTCATCTCCGACGGCGAAGATCCGGTTACTCCACTCCCATCACTCTCGAAGCGTCCTCGAAAAGATCCGATCTCTGCGATACTGATTTCGGATTCAGATCCGACACCGCAGAAGCAACCGCCGGAATCTTCTTCCACTCCTATTTTCGTCCCGGAGACGCCTCTCTCCGATGATTTCTCCGTCGTTAAGTGCTCCTTCGATTCCGGAGCTTTTGCTTCTAACCGCGAAGACAAATTCTCCGGTATGTTGAACGTTCTCGATTCTTAGTAGTTTTAGCATTTGCTTAGTTGGGAAATTGATACCGCAAAGCATGTGATTTCTGAGATTTTAGGTTGGTGTTACTTTTTCTTATGTTGATTTTGGAATTTTCGCTAGGCAAACGGATAATATCTCTGGATTCGGAGTTTGAAGATAGTCCTCGACCTGAGACTTCGAAGAAGTATGAGTCTGTGCTTGCTGATTTTAGGGAGCCACGTTGTGGATTGGAACCTGGTGAAACCAGTGATGCATACTATAAGAATACTAGAATACCTGAGACCAATTTATGTATGTTGAATACCCTCAAAAACCAAATTCTTGTGCATATCTATCAGAGTATGGGTGATGATGAACTTCATTTGTTCTGTTCACTTGAGATAAGCTGTTTTCTTTCAGATGATGATACTAATTGGATGCATGAAGTCAGTTTTCGCTCTTCGCAGACCAATGATACTATCGAGGTACTTATCTGCAAGGAACTGGTACTATATTGTATATCATTGGTTCATGATTAGGGAACTTTCGACTCTATTCGTTTTGTGATTTCCATAGCCGTGTTTTAGAGGATGTGATAGTTCTGATTCGCATGGTGTCTTCAGAATTTAGGTTGTGCTGCTGTTGTTTCTTTCATTTCGTTTCTTCGTATTCTTATTTCTAAATGGTATCAGGTCGATTCTGATCAGGAGAAAGAGGGTATAAGCTTCGAGAAAATGGGTCGAAAGAAGAAGATCAGAACTACAGGTGAGGCATTGCCAAAAAAGCAGCTGTCGAAGGAAGACAAAACCTGTGCAATGGAGGAAAAGAAGTTAAGAAAAGTGGTAAGTGTTCTTTATGTAACTTTTCTATTTTTTTATTGTTTCCTGATCAATAGTTAACTGGCTCCCATCATCCAGCAAGAGAAATTACAGAAAGCAGCCTTGAAAGCTGAAGAAGCTGATCGTAAAAAATTAGAGAAGGAAAAGAAAAAATGGGAAAAGGGAAAGTTAGCCCTTAAATCTATTGTTGCCGAGATTGATACTAAAGTGGTTGAAGGATCTATTGGAGGTGCGGAATTTCTCTATTTCTTGTGTTACTCTTCAATATATGCTTTAGATTTGGCTCTCTTTTTTGTTTCATATAAATGGTTAGTTAGTTACTTAACTATAGACACTGAGTGCCTCTGGTATAATGTTAAGATAGGACTTCTGCTTTCATGGTTCTCTGAGAAAGGCATTACAATCCACGTAGGCCCTAATCCAATCGAGAGATCCATTGTGTGGACGATGACAGTTCCAGAGGATATCGCTCCGGTACAGTAAAATCTCAGTCGCTTTGTTTTTTTTTTTGGCTTTTCTTTTGAATGTTCATCAACTAGCTTGCATCCTGAATCTCACAACTGACATGTATGAAAATTAGTTCTTAGAACCCAGAAGGCCAGAACTTTCAATTCGAATCAGCTCCCCAGTCTGGTCTGTATCCTTGTTTAATTTTAGGATAAACATGTTAATTCAACATGTGGTATAAAACTTCCTTGATGTTTGGATCATATTCTTCTGTGTTGCAAGTTTCATATCTTCATAATTTTAGTTGTGGTAGTCCAAGCTATGATCTCAACTCTGCATAGTCTCCGAATGGCAGGAGGTTTGAAATAACCATTTCAAGTTCATGTCGCTCTAATGCTCTATTCTCTGTGTTTCTTATCAAACTTGTTTGGCTTGAGTGTGTTTCTTCAAAAGTTTTCTTGAATTTCCATCTGTAAGAAGGAGATAATTGTTACTTAGAAAGAGATCGATAAAAAATTACTTCATTGCACCGGACATAAAATTGCGTTACATATTATGAAATATAGTTAAAGAAATAAATCCCTTTTGCTATTGGTTAAAGGGCCTTTGAACATCAGTACTTGACTAAAACGATATGAATCATCTGTATCTTATTTTACTCTTAATTAGGATCCTCTTTTCTCTTGTGCAGCTATTTCCTCAAGGACCCAAGATTCCTTATGTGCTCCTTGTGTATGAGGCTGAAGAATTTTGTAATCTTGTTGCTAATGAAAAAATTCTAGAAAACATCTCAAAAGTTCAGGACCGATACCCGTCTTATACTGTGTGCTGCCTCACCAATAAGTTAATGTCATATGTAAAGAAAAGGTGTGTTTGATAAATTAAATGGGTTTCATGTTTAATGTTTCCATCATGAAGCTGAGTAAAACTAATTTTCTAGGGAAAAGGAAGAGTACAAGAACCCGGGAAGTTGGAGACGACCTCCTATCGATGAGGTACTACGGTAGCTAATGAGCATTTCTTTAGAGTAACTTTTTTTTTTATCATTGTTCCTTTATTTGTGTCCTTATACAGACTTTTTGTGTACTTGATGTGTAACAAAGGTACTAGCAAAATTAACAACTCACTATGTTAGAGTACATTCCAGACATTGTGTAGACGAGGCCGAGGTTGCTGAACATGTTGTTGGTTTAACAAGCAGTCTCGCCTCTTGCCTGTTCAGGTACTACTATCTACACTATTTCGGTTCGATATCATGCTGGATGATATAGTTGAATTGGTATGGAAAATCCCATAAAAGTAATCATTTATTTATAGAAACCTGTGGAATCCATCATATATATCTTGATGCAGTTCAACGACTTCACAGTAAAGACGACCTCACGTCAAAAACTTATGTCATACCCTCAAAAAGCCATTAGGTTGACAGATGCACGTGTGGCTAATAACAATGTGTGTTCTGTATTTTTTTGAAGTAAAACTAATCATAGCTCTACTATCTGAGGCACAGGAAGAAACTAACTATGTTATCAGTAAGTGCTAATGGTGCAATAGTCTCCAAGGATTCAATTGACAAACAGTTGATTAAAAAGAGTCCATGGTAACGTAAAGTGAAATCATTCTCAATTTTTGATGTTGTGTTATATAGTCTATCTGAATCTCTTGAATAAGGGAATAATCTTACTGGTCTGTAGGTTAAAAGCTTTAGTAGCAATACCAAAGGTACAGCCACGATACGCTGTAGCAGTGTGGAAGAAATATCCATCCATGAAGTCTCTTCTTAAGGCCTACATGGATCCTAACAAATCTGTGAGTAAACACAAACTACGGATTTTGACTTACTCAGTTTTGTTGTTTATATCTGTGTCTGAAGCGAATTGTGTTATGTTGGTTTTAAAAATGGGGAAAAGGTTCATGAGAAGGAGTTTTTACTGCAAGACTTGAAGGTGGAAGGTTTAGTGGGAGGAGATAGAAGGTTAGGTGAGATTTGTTCAAAGAGAATATACAGAGTTCTCATGTCTCACAATGGAGCCATTAAGACGGATGATGTCGAAAACGGTGCTGCTTTCTTCACAGATTCTCCAGGTGTATGTTAACTAAGAGCCGAAGAATTTTTCAAACCACACTGAATTTTCAATTTTGTATTCTCTTTTTAGATCGGTTTTCACGATTCAAATCGGATAAGCTTGATGAATAAAAATGAGTGCCAAGGAAAAAAAAAAGCAAAAAACTCATAAAGTACCGAGACAGGATTCGAACCTGTAATATATTATATATCTGACATAACAATGTACTACTTAACAATCAGATAAAACAATATTCAAATCTAAAGTTGTTTTATATTATGACTATAGATTTTTGAAATGATTATAATATATAAATTTTAATCAACTTTAAATATATAATTCACAATTGCGTCAATTTTTGTTATAATATTTCGTTGATATATTTTCACTCACAATTAAATATATTTTATTAGCAAGTTGCATCTACTCATTATAATCATTCGTTCAATATTTTCACTTATGATCACATAATGTATTGAATTAAAAAGATGAATAATTTTAAAATTTATCTTTTATGATTTAAATTTAACCAATGTATGCGTCTTTCTCGAGGGTTATTATATGTGTAAAAAATACTATTCACGACACAAGTTAATATATAAATTTTATTAATTTAATTTTGTTTTTAGATAATACATAAATCATATAAAGTAAAAAATTTCAAGGAAAACATGAACAATAATGTCCACCTGGTACATCTCTACAATTGCAAGTAGAATAAGATTTATCTCGAACTTCCTGTTCGCATTGAAAAGCAGCATAACGATAATCACGATAACATGATCTTCCTGGAATGAATACTTCAATAAAAGGTGCTCGTGCTGCCTCCACTATTTTAAATCAATCACAAAAATATTAGATGGTGGATAAAACGTCATAACTTAAAAAAAAATTATTGATAATATGAAAAATTACAAGCTTTTTGTAATATTTTTTCATCATTCAATCTTTTTATCTCACCTTTAGTGCATCATGAAAAACACAAGAACACAAGACACCACAACCAAAGTAACAGATTTCATGATGCAGAAATTAATAATTGATCTACTATATTTTTCTGCTTTTTTTGTTTGTTTATCTCCTTCTGAATAATTACTAATCAACATTGTTTATATATATATATATATACATACACCACACAGTAAGTTTTTTTTTTAATTCTTACTCAGATAAAAGGCAATAAATTTTTATTTGACCAAATAATTAATTGCCCATTTGAGATTCAAAACAAAAATATTTATTAAAGATATAGATACATTAAGCTAATATATTATGTATTTAACATATTCAAAGTTAATTAAATAAGACAATAATCTTATATTTGACCAACCTAATCAAGGAGCAATTGCAAAAATTCCCATTTTTATGCATTTTTCAAAAATACCCTTACATGTTATCAATTTTCAATAATACTCATTTTTATGTACAAAATGACCAAATTACCATTCTTTGAGTGACAACACATAATATCCAGTCATCAAAATTGAAAAACAAATCCTGCCAAAATTGCGAAATCAAATTTTCCTGCCAAATTGCTGAAAATTATCTTATAAAGATATTTTAAACATTTTTACAAGGTTTTTTTAGAAAATTATAAGGCTTTTTATGAGGTTTTTATAAAGTTTATAAGATTTTAGAAAGTTTTACTTAGAAACCATATTCTTCACAATAAAGAATGAAAAAAAAATTATGCAATTACAATTATGTCTAATCATAAGATATAGTAAAACTTTTAACTCACAAATTCATCTATATTTAGATTTATATAATAATTTTACTGAGATCTTTGAATATTTAGCTATGTAACTTTTTAATGTAATTTCTCGTCCCATATAGTTATTCTCCGTTAATAAGCAAGATATGCACAATGCAAAGCTGTCTATTTATTGACATAAGGTTAGTAATTATGGATTTTTATTGTAGTTAGTTTTTTTTTGTCTTGTCTAGTTACCTATAAATTTTTGTTCATTATTTCTAACCCAAAAAAAAAATACTTTCTACTCTTGCATATATATTCCATCAGTTTCATATATACTCCATCAGTTTCATAATATATATAGGATGTTTTAGAGAAACTATTTTGTTTTATAATATAAGATGTTCTCAAGTTTCTATGTAACATTAAGATTAGTTTAATATTTTATATTATGCAATTTTGTTTATGAATGGTTGAACTTTTTAAAAATATTTATTTTAATCTACGTGCTTTTACTTAAAAAAAATCTTATATTTTGAAACGGACGGAATATATGAAATTGATATATTTTATATTTTTAGCCATCTTTAAATAAATTTGTTATCTTAAAACATACATCATAAGAAAGAACAAGAAAAATTACAAAATAAAAAACAAACGCTCTTAAAGTGTTGAAGCTCCTTCTAGAGATATAAGTTTCTACCTTAAAGTGTTGAATGACGTTGTTCCAACCACTTTACCTCTCATGTTGGTGATACACCTATCTAGTGATACCACTGTGAAATCCTCTTTTCAAAGCTCGATTGTTTTAGCCGCTACAGCTACTTATGACCACTTGGCGGTCAAAGATTTCGTGAAGCTTGTCTTCATGGCCGAATCCACCTTGGTTCCAAAAGATTCTCTTAAAGAACTCATGGAGCCCTTACCCCTTTTCTCCTTTGATTATCTTGTTATCTTGTTGTATGTTGTAAGAACTCACCTCTTAATGAAGATCTGATTTGAATGAAAGGTTCACTTGTTTGACCAAAAAAAAGAATGCTCTCAAGCACAACAATCGAGAAAGTCTCTTTGAACTTGGTTTCTGACGCCAGCAGAGGCGCAAAACGCCGACGTCGGGAGATTGCTCTTCTGATCTACTTGCTCTGGTTACTGATGTTATTTCCAATACTCTCAGATTCACTCCCATCCTTGCAAACCTGGTTACATTTATTAAGCTTTAATTTTGCTCTTTGTTATAGACTTATATCAAACAATCAAAAGCGTTAATTTATAGATATTTACTTTATCTTAAAATAATATTCAAAAGTATATTTTGGAATAATTTTCTAGTGTAAATTATATATGACCGGTTATATGATCATAAATGCTACCCAAGTCTTTTCCAAAAAAAAAAAGATGCTACCCAAATCCTTGAAAATACTTTTTTAAAAAATTAGTAGGCAAAATAGAGTTTTTTCCGAAAGATAAACTTTTTCTTACCATTATTAGATTTTCGTTTGGGACAATACTTGGATTCACTCCTAGAGGTGAACTCATTCATCTACCTTTCTTATTTAAACCAATCAAAATTATGTCATTTCATATAAAATAAAATAGATATTAATAAATATTTTAAAATATCATTAACCAATTAAAATATATTAATTCAAAATACAAATCGACACATGTTTAATTATAAAATCCAAACTTAAATTCTCCTTTCGTTTGTATTTTCCGGTTTATTTTGGTAGCCTTAATAGTTTTTATTTTAGGAGTGTTTCGGTAGACTAATGAAATCTATATTTCTTCATTCTATGTAAAGCCTAAAGTTTCATCTAATGATATTTACCTTCTTACTACGGATTTGTTAAACTGTTAGTAATCTTGAATTATTGTTTTAAAAAAATAATATTAAATATTGTGAGGTAAAAAGACAGCTAAGTTTGATCCCAAACTTTTATAAGAAAACGAAAAGGAAAAAGGTTCTCACTTCATTTTGCGTTTTAACATAAAACTAAAAGGCACACCAAAAGATGATTAAATGAAGCTACACAAAATACAAATGAGGACAACAAAATGTTACAAATGAATTGAATCACTAACACACAGTTAAGAAGATAAGAAAAAAAAAAGAAAAACCCCCATCTGTAATCATTACATTACAAGACAAACTATATACAGTATCATTATAATTAATCAAACAATTTTTGAAAATTTGGCAACAAAAAAGAAAAAAAAAAAAACAGAAGTTTCGATTGAAGAAATCTCCAAAACCAAAAAAAAATAAACACAAAAGATGAAGATGTGGTTTACTTGTTAGACCACTGGAATTCTATCTCAAGATTTCTGGGGCCACTTTTACTTTCAGGTAACAAACTGTATTCACCTGCAACTGCTCCCAGCATCACCACCCTGTCGATTTGGATCGTTACTTTTCCAAAGGAACTCTGCACAAAAACAAAACGCAAAGCCAAAGTTTACAGTTAAAACCGGCAAAATTTATAACTGTTATCTATGAATAAAGTTTGATGATATACCTTTCCCATTTTGCTCTTGTTCTTGCATGATATGTGGAGTTTTTGACCTTTGGGAGGGCTTTCAAATGACCATGAGAAACTCTCGTCCCACTCTGGGTTAGGACCTGTAGATATCACCTGAAAAAATCGAAAGATACAGTTGATTTCTCCGAAAATTATAAATCACAGTGAATTGAAATAGCGGTGAAGAGTCATATGTTACCTTGGTTTGTCTAGGAGGATTGTTACCGAGCGTGATCTTGCAGAACACGCTCGGGTTACCAACGGATTGTTTCATGTTGTTACCGCGCTTGATAGTGACCACCAGCGTACCTGGCAAACACTGCAAGAGGAATTCAGCTTTCTCCTGGAACCGCGGTGGACCTGATTGGATTAGGTACTGAAGTAAGGGGATGGCGTCTGCAGCAGCAACTGACTGGGCCCTGGAAACTTCGGCCGGACAGGCTGACCAAGCTTGTCTGAGTAGAAACAACGCATCCAAGGCAGCTTCTTGAGTTGCCTCTGATCCTGTCTTCAGGGATGTAACTAAATGTGGTATACTTAGTGTTGCAGGCTCAGTGGCCCTTAGGCGTGGGAAGTTGTTAAACAAAGAGTTTAAAGCTTTTAGATACTCATCATTCACAGTTCCAGTGGCCCACAAGTCCTTCTCAATAGCAGCTGTAAATTAAAAGGAAGCAACATCTAAGATATAAGATAAATAATAAGAACCAGCAAATCAAATTGAAAAAGAGGGTACTGAAACTTTTCTCACCAGTTATTGCTCGGACAGTCTCGCTAGATGCGTACTCTTGGACGGTGTGATTAGAGAAAAGTATTTTTACGAACATTGCAGCCTGAACAGATGTTTCAGGATCACTGGAACTGATCAGATCCAAGACAACCTGCACACCACCTGCCTCGGCAACTGCTCTTTTGTTAGACCGGCTATACATGACAAGGTTTTGCAGGGCACATATAGCAACTACTTTCATTTCTTCAGTGGGTTGTTCTTCGAGGACATTAACTAAAGCACGGCAAGCAGAAGCTGCGTCAGTGCTTCTAGCGAGTGCTTCATTCTGGAAAAGATCACCGAGGGCCAAAGTTGCCAGTAAACGCGCTTGCTGAGCTTGGGTCTGTGGATCCAATAGGTACTGGGACAAGGGTAAGATTGCAGTCTTGGTGGCTTTTGAATCTCTTATCTTCACGTTATTGAGAAGTACCTCAAGCAGTCTCGCCGCTGTGTCCTCACACTGATGAGACCTCAAAAGATCAAGTAGAGCTTCTATGGCACCGCTTTCAGCCATGGACTCTGCGCTGGTTCCATCATCACTTTCCAACACTAGAAGAGCGTTAAGTGCACCAACCACGGTGTTTTCAGAAGCAGAACGAAGCAGTCTTACAAGAACAGCGACAGGAACTTCCAGGTAAAATTCGGAGCTAAATTGCAAGATGATAACCAAAATTGATGCTGCAGACTCCCATAACACATTGGAAAGTGATGGATCTGCTTGCAGTATCACCTTTGACAGCTCACTCACACCACTTTCTTTAGCTATTTCATTTGGCCAAGTTAGAGCAATGCTAAGGAGAGCTTTCACAGCTCTTTGCTGTAATAAGTGTATGCCAGATCCCAGCACATGGATTAGAGGTCCGATCGCAAGTTGTGTTAATGGATCCTTCTGCAGATGCTCCTCGTAGAGAAGATGGGACAGAAGCTCAGCTGCCAACTGTTGTACTGCTGGGGATGGAGATTCCAGCAGCGGAATTAGCGGCTCAATCACTTGGTGCGGTGTAAGTGTATATTCAGCTCGGCATTGTGGATGTTCTAAGATATTGACCAAAACTTGCAGAGCACTGTGCTGTCCATCAGCTCCAAACTCCAACCTTGTCAGCAAACTGAAAAGTGGCTCCACCACTTTCGCAGCAGATTGTCCCTTGGCAATCGTAGCATTATTTGTGAGGATGCGAAGCAGTTCCGAAAACGCAGCACAAAGAAAATCTGGAGCTTCGTGGAGAATATCAAGTACGCAGTCGATAACTCCAGCTTTCACCATTTCCAGTTTACAAGCAGGCCTGTCCTTACCTAACTTTACTAGAGCCCTGGATATCGCCTCATGAAGCACATAGTTTTTACCATAGAGAAGGCCAACAAGAGGAACCACAGCACCATGAGCTGCAACTAGTTCAGCCAGTTGTTCATCATCGACAAGCTTATCCAGTGCACGTACAACTGAATGCTGAGCAGGGCTGAACTCAGTCACAAGAAGAGAGACAAGTGGCTCAACACAACGCGCTGCAGCAACTGTAGACCTAATCCTTGTATTTGCAAACAGAACATAGCACAGCTCCGCAGCATCCCCCTTCAGTTCCATCGTATAGTTTGAAGAAAGGATCCTGCAGAGAACATCTACCGCATTCATCTCCACATCTGCAACTGCCAAAGCCCGTGATGGATTATCACTCAACAACCTAACAAGTGCAGCAATAGCAGCATGCTGCTCCCTCTCTGAACCAGTGTTGAGAATCTCTACCAATGGCTGAACAGCTTGTCTAGAAGACTCTGCATTTCTTATATGATCAGCGGTAAAGAGACTATCCAATGCCTTGGCAGCACTGTACCTAGCTCCTCTTCCACCTAGACGCAAAACTGCTACAAGTTGGCTGACAGCACCAAATGCTGAGTCATGCCTTCGAATTTCAGCACTGCTAAATAAGATGCCTAAAAGAACTGTTGCAGCTTCCTCTTGCTCGTCCTGAGGTCCAAGGGAAAGATATTTCGAGAGGCCCTCAAGAGCACCTGACTCTACCATGACAATCATATTTTGTGGACAGTCTCCGGCAAGCTGAGTTAGAAGATTAAGTGCAAGAAGAGGAGCACCGGGGCGGTCTGGAATTGGTTTAAGAAGTTCAACTAGTAAGGGAATTGCTTTTCGAGAAGTAGCCCCAACTCTAATATCTTCAACTCGGAAAAGTCTTTCAAGGGCAACCTGGTCTGGGTACCGCACTAAATCGAACTCCTGCGACAGCTGTAGAAGTTCTTTTATGTCATCATCAGAACAACCAAGCAAAGATATAAACCCAGCCGCAGCACCAGAGTTTGCAACAGATAGAAGAGTTCCCCGACTACCGTTACAGACAAGACTAGCTAGAGCCTGTGCTGCAAAATATCTGTCTGCGTATTCCTCTGACTTCACAAGATTTGAGAGCACTGGAACAGCCTTCATTGTTGCATGTGAGCGGGTGATTTCTCTGTCCTGGAAAAGTATGGCTAGCAATAATGCACAAACCCAAATGTTGGCGTCTTCTCCATTATCAGCCTGAAGTGTAAAAAAGGATTAGCAGCTAAAGCAATATAAAGGACAACCTAGCGTCCCAAAATGAGTTTAAACGTTAAATGCTATCACAGTGGGTTTCTTTTATCAGTGATCTCAAAGACTGTAATCTATAAGAGAGTTAAATACCTGCAGAAAACGGTTGCCTATCCTGTCAGTAATCAACTCGATGCCTTCCGACTCCAATATTACTGCTCTGCTCTTTTCATCATGACAAGAAAGAACCGAGAGCAACCAGATGGCTAAATTGTCACCAGAAATAACTGTTGCTCCCGTGGAACCCTCCCTATTTTCTGTTGCCTCTTGTTCTTCATCTTCTTCTTTTTCTTTGGGATGAATGCATATGCAGATTCTATCTTTCTCATCCTTTTCCTGATCTTGCACAGAAATCTGAGATGAATCTAGAATCCGCACAAGTGCTTGAACGAATTTGGCACACAATTGTGTCTCATTCAAATTTTCTATCATCTTCTCGTCGTTAACTTTGGCAGCACAAATAATAATAGCAGCTCCACCAATTTTTATTTTCGGGTCCCTGGTATTTATCACCCTTTTAGCTACAGATGACACGCAATCTCTGGCGTTGTTGACCATGTTTCCCAAAACCATAGGCTGATCTCGGCAAAGTCTTGACAATACTTCAATAGCTTTATCCTGTAGTGAAGGATTGGCAACACTCACTATAGATGAGACTATTGGGGCAATGCTGTTAGGAGATTCAGTCAAAACGACCCAAGCTGGTTTTACATTTCCATTACCTCCTGATCTTGAGAATATAGCAAGGGCATCTAGGGCTTCTGATATTGCATCAGATCTTCCGTCGGCAGATTCTAGAAGAGACACTAAGGCAAGCACTGTTCCAGCACGGTTCACAGAATCTGTCAACGCAGAATCAATTCGGCGACGACTAAGCAGGCGGGCAATTGCAGCAGCAGCAAGTGTCTTTCCAGACACTGTACCTTCACGTAAGATTCTAGTGGCTGACAAAATAATATCTTCGACAATGACCTTCTCTGACACTTCACTGTCCAATATAAGATTAGCCAAAGCGCACATTCCTTGCTCAGCAACTTCTAGAACGGAAGAGTTGGCAAGAGAAACCAGAGTAGGCAATGCTTCTCTGGCAGAAATGGCCACATCGCGATTCTCCTTAATTGAAAGTAAAATTGCAGCCAGACAGCGGCAAGACTCAATAAGAATCTTCTCCGAATCCACATTCAGCAGTTTTATGGCAGACAAGAGAGTTTTGAGGGCTAGAGCGCTCTCACGCAAATCCTTTCTGATCTGAAAGATAGCTGCAAGAGCTGAGGCTGAATTTGCTTGAGTCTCTTCTTTTGCAGAGCTCATTAACTTGATCATGGTCTCAATAGCATCATTCGAAGCACTGCCATCACGTAACATGTCATTGAATGGGACCACAGAGAGCATACTCTTCAATGCATCCAAAACGTAAATTTTCGACTCAGGTAGATCACTGGTAAGCAAAGCAGTAAGCTGACTGATTGTTGCAGTATCTGATTTATGAATCAAATGATTCAATGTCTTGGCGGCTATTTCTTTACCGTTTGCACTACCATTCTTTAGTAGCCATAAGAGAGCAGGGACAGCATCAGCACTTTCAACACAAGCACGTATATCTTCACTATGATTGCACAAGTTCCTAAGGATGGTTGCAGAGTCTTCCCTGGCTTTGGCCGACCCAGTCTCTAGAATTTGAACAAGTGGAGGTATACCTCCAGCAGCAGTGATGGCCCACTTGCTTTCATCATTTTCGTTAGACAGAAGGCAAAGAAGTGCAACAGCACATTCTTGCTGCTGTTCGGACGAAAGACCCAGAAGAGATATCAGCATTTGGATCCCTTCACGACCCTGTAAGGCAGGCCACAGGCTACCTTCCTGGTTACACAGCATCAGAAGAGCCTTTACAAGCTCATCTTGAACCTCATTCACCGCCATTGTTATTAGACCAACAAGCAAACGTTTTGCGTCCGAGTTGGAAAGTTTGATAGAGAGTATGGAATTCCCATACAAACTTGCAAGTGCTTCAATTGTACGTTCTTGCACCAGGAATGGTAGACGAGGCTTGAACTGCTTTAGCAGAGTCTGCTCAACGACCAATGGATCAGATGCTCTTGTAGTTTCTGCTTTGCCGTCATATATCATTAATGCTGAAGCTAACGCCCCAAGGGTGTCAGCAGTCTGAGCAGGTGAAGAGCAAGATTCAAGGCTCTGACCAAGGCTTGATATGACATATGACAAACCACCGGAAATATTAGCAAGGGCACACATTGCATTTTCTTGTAGTGCTTGCGCATATTCACCTTGCATGAATTCTTTCGATGGAGCTATTGTTGCATTAATTAGAACAGGAATACCATTAGAATTAGCGATTTCTCGCTTTGCTTCCTTAGATTGAGCAGAAAGCGACTTGAGAGCAGCAGCAGCCTCCGCCCTCACTGGGGCTTCATTACCTGATCCTAATAACTTGAGAAGCTGTTTTGTAATGTCCGCAGTCAATACACTGGAACAAACGGAGGCGTCCTCCATCATCATACACGCAAGAAGGAAGCAGACATTAGATAGTGTGCTTGACTGCCCGCTTGCAAGCAGCTTAACAAGTACATCAACTCCCCCAGCTCGAATTGTCTCAGACCAAAATCCTTCTGTGGTGCTAGAAAGGTTCTTAAGTGCACCAGTCAACAAACCATCAACCTCTCCTTTCTTATTTCCACTGCGCAACTGGTCCCAGAGAACCGGTACAACTCCCTCAGTGGAAAATATTTTTGATCCAACATGGTCTTTCACACCACCTTCAGAAACAGCATAGATTGTCTTTGCTGCAGCGATCTGCCCTTCAACTGAACTGGATTTGAGAAGGCCAAGCAATGGGGGAATGCATCCCCCAAGTAACACTTTAACTCTAAGTTCGTTCTCCTTGCAGAGTGAACCCAAGACGGTTGCAGCTTGTATCTTCACTCCAAGTGATCCTGATCGTAGAAGAGAGACAAGTACTGGCACAGCTTGGGAGTGTGATCCGACAGCGCTGAATGCATTTTCACGCATTTCTATAAGGTCCAGTAACTGCTTCAGGCAGTATTCTCTTTCTTGTGCAGATGATGAACCTTGGCGCAGCTGCTCGATGCATTGGGCAACACTTGCTAATGTCCCGTCTGGATCTTCCATGCTGGTGGTTCGGTCTCTGCAAGTGATGAAAAAAATGTTAGTTACAAAGTCGCTAATAGCTGTGCCTTTCTAATTAAAACGTCTCATCTGAAAAAATGACATAAGAAACCAGTCCAGATAATATTGATTTTTATTAATCCACGATTGAGGTGCAACAAATACTGACAATGCCTCGATTTTTTATCACACTGATTGGTAATCATATATGGTGTTACCTCAAATTCATCTTTGTGGTTGAATGTGGAGTTGGGGGCTCTGAATCATGCATCTTCATATCCCCATTTCTCTCCTGCAATCAAGACCAGCCAACACAAATCTAAGTTAAAAGATCAAAAAAATTGCAAGACGTTTGCTCCTATGCAATGGAAAGTGTCCTGCAAAAGACTATCAAGGTTTTTTTATGTAAAGAAGGAAACTTCTTATAACATTTCTACAGTACAACGAAACAAGAAGAAAGCAGTAAAGAGAGATACGCAGACACGTGAAATAACAAAACATAAAGATTACTCACAAGATACAATTCAAAGGAAGAAAAAAAAAAAGTACCACTGAATAATTAATCATCAATGGGATCAGCTCAAGCTTAATCAATCCTTGTAATACACCAGAAATGGAAATACCACTCTAGAATAACTCAGATCTAATTAATACTGCAGCTAAGCACTGTGATAAAGTCGTATATATACACAAATCAAGTTAATTACCGTCTCGCTTGGGGCAAGGCCATTCCCATTAGTAGAAGGAAATCTCCATCCAAGTGCACTTGTCATAATATCTTGTTTATTACACTTCACTTCAAGATTCACACAAAATCAAAGAGTAGACCCCAGAGACCTTGCCCCTACCCAGATCTACTAAAACCAGATCGTCAGAACATCAACACCCTCCTTCCTGCAAACACAGAGATCAGACGAAGACAGAGCATAAAGATCCAGATAAAGAAAGTATGACTCACTGAAGCAAAATGCAACTATAAGTCTATTACTGATGACTCTACCTAACTGAACTATACTATCAGCAACTGTATATATATATAGTAAAAAAACTCACACGATCCGAATCGATTCGAACTTAAAGCTAAATCAGGAAACTAATTTAATCAATATGAACTCAAAAAGACGGATTTAGATCGGGGGGTGGAAGAATCAAAATTCAAAATCGGAGATTAAAGTCTATCGGATCTCTCATTGAAACTGAAACACAAGAGATCCGATACCAAATCATGCAGATAGGTTGAGAAAATTGAACTCACCTAAATGAGAGAATGCGAGAAGAAAGCAGAATCAGTTCTTCTGCATTTGTCTAGTTTCGTAGAAGAGAAGCGAAGAAGACGAGAGAGAAAGAGAGAGAGAGAGGTTTCTTCTTCGTCTGTAAATTTTTTGACTCAACAAAGTATAAAGCGGAGGAGAGAGAGAGAGAGAAGGGAGAGAGCTGTGTGTGGGCTGGTGAGAGAGAGAGTGTTGTGTTGTGTGATTAGATTGGAGCCGGCTTTGTCCACCGACAAAGAAGTAGAAGTGGATTTAACTCAGCCGGCTTTTGTCGGCTCAACTCGGCTAGAGAAACTAAACGAGTCGTGTACAGCGAATAATATACTACAAGTCTAACTTACATTTATTAAATACTTTCTTTAATCAAAATTAGTGACGAAATTGACTTAGCTGAATTGATTATAAACTTTTTTTTGCTCAGGACAAAAATATTTTATCAACATTTTTTCCTTGGTTAATAATTTTACAAATCACTTTTTTTTTTCTTTCACTGAAAAGATATTGATAAAAATCCAAACTAAACAATAAAATGAACACAGTAACTTAAAAGATATTAGAATGAGATTTTGATGACACATAATTACTAAAAAAATCGAATACAACATATGACATTTTTTTGGAAAAGAATGAAGCTTTTTTATTTATGGTTACTTAATTTATATTGATTAAGTTAGCTTCAAAGAAACCATTTAGTTCACTTGTATTGACTATTTGCTTAATTCAAACAAAACTTTTACATTTTATAATTAAAAGTCGATAAAATTGTTATGGCTCAAGATGACATTCCGATTTAATATTGTACAGTAAATATGGAGTACAAGACGTAGTCATTATTATATACTATAAAAAGAAAAAGAAAAAAAAAACATTTTTGGCAGCATATTTGTTTATTCTGGATTTAAATATTTATTCTGATGAAAGATATGAAAAGTTAGCTCTTACAAGATCAACTAGATATACAATACAAGAAACCATAACATCGGATAAATCAATTTTTTTTTTTTTTTTTTTTTTTAAAAAGGACAAGAAAAATAAGTAGATTTGCAGTAGTTGTTATTGGTCCTATATGTTGATTTGTTACCAAACTCGATTAATTAGTCCTTTACGATGGTGATAACTGTTAGTAAAGGTAACTACCACCAAATCGAATAAGGAAAACATTGTCAACTTGTTAATTATTTCCCCGTGGATAAAATTATAACTATCTTTTATTGGCGGCTTCCTTTGCATCTACATTATTTCCTTGACATGATATTTCATCTTGTCCAAAAAATGACAGCAATTTGGTTTTGTCCGAGAGTGAGAGAAGTCGGGGGGAATTAACAAATTAAAGAAGATGGTAAAACAAATAACGTGGGAGAGCTTTACCACATGGCCTCATGGCTCATGGGAATCAAAGATTCTAAGTTTTTAAGTATTATTATTTGTTTACCCTCGACGCATGTTTTGTTTCTATCGACAACTATGCCCATAAAAGCATATGATAAGCACAATTATGATAACCATATGATGCACATGTGCTCTTTCTTCCTAGCCAATTATGATCACAAGACCAGACTGGGAAAAAAAAAATCATATTCTATGATCTTCTAAATTCTTATCACAATTTGATGCCACTAGTTTCTTGCACCGTATAAACCCCCAAGAAAACAGAAGGGAAAAAAAAAGACATTCTTTCAGTTGTGAGTTTTCTAATAATCTTTCTCGATACTTGGCCATTAACACATACAATATTGTGCTCCTTGTTTTCCTCATCTTCTCAACGATGACTTACAGTAGTGGTGCAATTTGTAGGTTCATAACACCTCGTCTCCGATCCAATGCTTATTTTGCTACTTCTTCACCCCTAAGTACTAAACCAAGAATTTCTAAAGTGAGTTGAGATCTTTTTCCCTTTAAACAGAACTAAGATTTAAACAGACCAACACTTTATTATACTGAAATCGAATTCATTTTTGTTTTTAATTTAATTATTATAATTCATAAATATTTACCCTTTATAATTGAGATAAAACACTTTTCAAGCATAATTTTAATGGCAACTGAAGTTTGAAGTAATAATGATTGATTTTAGATATTGTATAATATGTACTTTTTTACATATATTAGATTTCAATAGCAGTTGTAGTAAATAAATGATTGATTTGATATATAAATTAGGATCGAACCCAATATTAATCCGAGTTTCTAAGAAAAGTTTTTTATTCTCTTAGAAACTTTTATGAGAACCTAAACTTGAACTTTTTAGTGTAAGTTTAATAGTATGAAAAAAGAGGTTATATCGGGTCATGTCTCTTACCAAAGAATATAGCCTCTTCTTCCATCAAAAATCTCAACCTTCGGGTGACATCTTGAAAATTTTGAACATAAACTTAGATATAACTTGTGAGATCATTTCTTGGGCACCAGCCAACAGAGTCAAGAAAAAAGTTCCAAAACGTAAACAAGATAAATTTTTTACAATATTTACTAATGACGATGTGGCTAATTCTATTATTCGTTGGAACTTGTTCTCAGTCTAACCAAAACTCACACAATCAAGCTCTATCTTTGTGTGTTTTTCCATAGATCATATAAGAGCTCTCACTCATACGCAGAACTGTCACAAACTTTATGTAGATTAAAATCATGTTTAAAAGTTTTATTAAAGATATATTTACTATTGTAGAAAGAATTTTTTTTTAGTATTATAGATCATAAATTATATGCATGCTTTGTTAGATTTATTTTAATTAAGATCAATCTTCTTTTTCATTCGGAATCATGTTCGAGTTCGATATTTTCCATTTGCACATGGAAAACGATATTGCACATATGCATTACAATTAGGTCTAATACAAGTATACACAACCATGAGATTTGATTGCTAACTCAAAACAATACAAAGAACATTAATGAGTAGAGAAAAAAAAGTACATAAATAGTTAACAGTTAAAAGAGAGTGTTACATATAACGAAATCGGTACACCTTCTTTATATATACATCTTTACTTTTAGCCGCAAATGCTCCTAACGACACGGAATAAGACATGGAAAGGAATTGTCGAGAGTGTTATCAAATTAGAAAACAAAACGCTAGTCGTGTCTAGCTAACCAGGTTCCACTGAATCCGAAATTTGACTATGTCTCTTAAACCGACCCAGATAAAAAAAAAATGAATAACATGTTACTGAATTGACCACTCTTGTTCAGTTTGCCAAAACCAATAACCGAGAAATTCATAAACGATTTTTCATTACAGAAATATCTTACATGTTGATCATTGGAATCTACGAAAATATACAATTTTTTCTTAATACAAATTTGACATTAAAACAAAGTAACACAAATTACGTAACTTAAAAGACTTAGACACAAAAGAGGGACCACTTATATCACATCGAAATCACACACAAAGACACATAAAGTCAACTAAAAATAGAAGAAATATCTCACACTTGATTCATTCTTGTCTTTCTACAACTTCATAAGTCGACGATGGAGAAGACTTAACCGGAAATATTCTGTTACCGGCGGAAGAAACGCCACCGCCTTCTCCACCGTCTACCCCGCCATCTCTCCTCTTCTCCAACTTCTTTTTCATCATCTTTTCCTTCTGCTTCTTCTGCATGACTTGTAGATGTGCGTAGTTTGCTCCAATAGAAGACATTTTTTTTGCTTATATATAACTTACGTTAATTAAGTTGATTATTATTACAAGACCAAAGAGAGAGTGTGGTTAAAAGAATAATGAAGTGAAGGATGAGTTTGGTAATGATGAAGAGAAGTGTCGTAATTTATAGAGAAACGACTCATGCTTTATGACCGTTGGTTATGATTCCATTCTCATCATTATGCTTCTCCATGCTCCATTATCTTTATCTCTTTCTTTATTTTCCTTTCTTTAATCGATTAGTTTACTGACTTTGACCCAGCCCAATAAAAAAATAGTTGGAAGAAATTTATGGCAATTATATTTTTTGATAGATGAATCATTCATTTTTAATTGGTACTAATATGATTAGTATACTTAAAATTTCAACAAATGTTATCAATAAAATTATACTTTACAGTCTAATAATCCAAATGCCGAAGAAAATAAGACTCGATAAATTTTTAATTTTGATGAATATTCGCCAAACTGAAATCAATTGTAAAAACATATCACTGAAAAGAAAAAAGCATATACTCATTGAATATAGATACTTATTTTGTTTATTTTTCTTCGTGTTATATATGTCAAGTTAAATATCTCAATTTGACGTTGAAAAAATGGCTTTTGAATCCTTACTTTTAAACATCAGGAGACGGAAAACAAAATTATGCCTTTAAACCTCATCTAATCAATAAAAGGGAACATCAATACAAATTACAGCATTAAGCTACAAGTTGGTTTATTTTTCTGAAGAATATATGTTTACTCGTTCATGATAATGTAATTATTCCTGAGTGAGACAAACAATGCATTAAAAGCAGATTAATTAGCATAGCTAAATGGAAAAATAAAATTTGTTCAAATATAATGAAACAAGTGGGTCAAAATAAACATGCATTAGAGTAATATCAAATTAGAAAGGAAGTGTTATCTAAAAATGGTGGCCTTCGCTTTAAGGTCGGCTCTTAAGGCATTATGGAACCATATTATAATAATTTTAAATAATTATAAACCTGTGCACTGGTTTTAGCTAGTATGCTAATTAAAGTTGTCATCAATTTTTAGTTTAAAAATTACCGACCATTGAGTGTCCGAGTCCTCCCAACGCGATATGTATATGTGATCAGTCGTATGTGCCAAACTGTATTGTATTTGTACATATATATGATTTGGAATCATTTTATCATATTACTAAAGTTAAGTTTATGTATATCGAACTAATCTCTAATCTACTTGTGCTTTTCTCGTTTGGAATCACATTTCTAATTTATATTATCACGCCATAGTCCATAGTAAAAAGGCATGCTCAGAGAAAAGAGGAGTTTTGATATTTGCGCATCCATCAAGATCGAGGTCTAGGATTCAGTTGTTGTTGTTGATGATGTTTGTTGATGAGTTTGGGATCGGTCGAGCCACAACAACCTTCTCTTGATCTGTATCTGAGTATCTCTGTGTAGTTGTTGTTCCGTCCGTAAGTCAGTTGAATGTAACCTTGAGTTCCGCTCTCTCCATATGTTGTAAAGCAGGGCATGAAAGACAAGCTTATAAATTGAATTAAGTCTATTATTTGTGGTAGGAGACTTAATCCAATTCAGTATGCTGTCAAATGTCGGTGTTGGTTGAGGTTGGTGGTGATTGAAGAAAGCTATCCAAAGGTTGTAAGAGAAGGATTCAGTTGTTGTTGATTTGTTGTTTATGATTTTTGTCAAGTTCTATGGCTATACAAAATTTTCATTATAAAAATAAAAATAAAAATAGTGATGGAAAATACTTACACTTATTTCAAACAATATATTTCAAAACGTTATCAGTTATTTTCTTCTTGTGGTCAAATTCTAACCCTGATGAAGGTTGGTCTTCGTTACAAATACTCAAATGGTATACCGTATACGTAATTTGTTTTTTTTTTTGTTTTTGGGATAAAATATAACTTGTTTTTCAAGTTGATTTAATTTAGCTTTATGTGTGATAGTGAAAACCCTTTGTTGATAAACTAAAATAGCACTTCAGAAACAAACGTCTTGTCAAATTAAGTACTGCAGATCCGAGAAAAAATTCCATATATGTATACTATTTTAACATTCACAAACATTGAAAACTATATAATACACATATATCATAATTGGTGATTTGGTGTGCTTTGAACCACAAGCCACAAGGAGTGACTTGCTTTAATTATATTACTATATTATATACAATACTAGCAACTTATTATAGACTATAAATATTAAAAATGCATTGTGTCAGTTCAATCAAAGCACAAAGGACAGAAACAAAAAGGTTTAAACTTTTAAGCCATATATATTACCACATGTCCACATGTATTTGTTGTAAAAAAGCTATGCACTACATTTCATAAATGTACTATATATAAAAAAAAAAAAATCAGGGAAGAGGAATGATAGATAAGTCAGATAATGACTTATTGGCCACTAATCTCCCACCATATCATACAAAACTATATATTTTGACTTTAATTTTATTTATTCATTAAGTACTCTTAGAAAATTTCACCAAAACAGAAGTATTTGCATGCATGCATGCATGCATGTTTATTAGCAAAAAAAAGAAAAGAAGAAGAGAGTATATGTTGCATGCATGCAAGTTTATGTGTAATCTATCTAAATTAGGTTATACATTTACAAAACTATGTATTTAAACACACATATATATATATATATACATGTTTATATGATTATGAAGTTGATATTCTATTTAAGTATGTATTAGTGCTAATAGTGCGGTTATACATATTGTTTAGAGAACTAGGATGATGGATTAACTTAAATTATATATTGGTGCTTGTGTGGTTCCAGATTTATGGTGGTTATAGTGTTTATATATGTTGTTTTAATTTGTATTTTTTTTATGTCGAAGTGCTTTTTTTTTTTTTTTTGGTCGAAGTGCTAAGTATTAAAATTTTAAAGCGAGCACTCTGAATTTATTACCTTGGTGCTATTCATTAAGTTTTGTCAAATCAATGCTTATCCCAAGAGAATAACTAATTCATTGTGCGATTCAATTTGATATTTCAATATAATCTCCAAATCATGGTGTGGTTTAATGGTTAAAGGATTCACACATTGAAAGACTAGAGTTCGAATCTTCCGATACTATTAATTCTAATCATAGTTTTTTTTTTCTTTTTTCCTTGAGTTGGTCATTGTGGTTGTTTTAAATGACAAAAATACATGATTTTCACAAGTTTATTTGAAGAAACAAGAAAGAAACAGTTCTCGTTTCTCCGCTAATAACATATTGGGGTCGTGATATAAGCTTTTGAGTTACGGCGGTTGCTTATGATTGTTTAATTTTTATTTTTATAGTGAATCTATATTAAGTTTAAAAGGTTGTTCCTTCAAGAGTAGCTTACGTACAAAGAGTTTGGATCCAATTAAAAGAGGGAGTAGGGAGGGGACAATTTGTCCCTAGTTGACCCTAAAGGCCACACAAAACGAAACAACAAAATACTTCTACTGTCTTAATCTCTAGATTATTGTTGTATTAATAAATTCGCTAGAATATTGACATGAATGCTGTGGAAAAAAGAAAGAAACAAAACAAATGTGGAGATAAATAATCATAATTAAAAAAAAAAAAAATTTCAACCAAGCAATTAAACAAATATTATTGATGTCTGATGATGAATGGTAATTACATCATTTTACCATGTTTAGATGTCTACATGCCACATGGTCACTTTGTTTATGAAAATATTGAAATCAGCTAAATTTATAAAGTTTAGCTAGAAAATTTGAATTAATAGTCAATTCGGGTTGATAAATGCATCGTATCATAGATTAGATATGACAATTTTCCCTACTTTTTGCTATGGGAACTTTTGGATAATTTTGTAATTTGTTTGAACGGTCTTGACTCTTGAAGTGTAATTCACACTACACAGACCTTTGTTTTTTAATTTTTTTAAAAAATGCATTACCGAAAAAGGAAATACTAACAAATTATTGATATTTACCTATGTTGAAAAAAGAAACCCGTTAGAAACAAACATTCACAACACAAGCTGAGTTCGTCAACAGGAGAGGTATCTGACTGAATGGAAGAGATCTCTGACTCTAATAAGTTCGAGTCTTTTCTTTTCTTTACCAATACGAAAGATCTATTAGATTTTAACATTCAGAAACAAACTCTGATTTCTCTCACCACTTAGTCAGATGGATTTCCCTCCGTGCAGTTGAAAAAATCTTCCATTGTTTCAATCAAAAGCCATATTTATAGAAGGCCAAGTGTCTTCAGTTGCTGGACATGCTCAGACGGTAAAGCCGGTGGCGACCATTCTGACCCTACCATTTCCTCGTCTACATCCTCGACCACATACTCCTAGAAACACCAACCAAATAAAGAACAAACAATAAAAAAAATTGACCAAAACGCTACAGGAGACTGTAAAAGGTTAGCAAATTTCACCTTTGTTAGCATTCTTTTGGCCAGAATGTGGTAATGGCGCTGCCAAATGCGTTGTCCAACCATGGTTGCAACCAATACGCTATAGAATATACCGATAACTGTAAATAAACCGAGAATTACTAATGCCATTATGAAGAGTAATGGTAATCCGGCTTCCCCTGCACCTCCAAGGCAACCTCCACACTCACTAACTGCACTTGCACAGCCTTCAGTACAAGCAGTGCAATCCGCCCACATACAAATAGTTCCTGGTAGATGGCAGTCTGTGCATATCCTGCATTTTGATATTATGTTTAATAAATGGGTAAAGTCAACTCGAGCTTTAATATTTTTTGTTGTATTGTAGTTTAGCAGATAAAAGAAGAGGAGAAAAGGAGTTATCTAGTTCCTATTCTTATTTCCCACTAGCTTTTGTGTAACAGGCTTCCTCTAGATTGTCTCACAATTTATAGTCTCTGATACTACTTATTCATACAGAAAATCACCCAGGAGCCAGGTAAGGCAAAAGCCCACATATTCCGGTAAGCTATATCTTACGAAACTCTATCACGTGACCAAATGAGGAACACTTCTAAACAGGAGATACCGATCAATTGATTCTTAAACAAGAAAAAACTGAAAATAAAACAAAAGGAAGAGGTATGGAGATTGTACCCAGGCTGACAGCAACAGAGACACAATTCACGGCAAGGCTGTGCTAAATCATTGCGAACTCTTCGATCGTAGCAGGTAATGAAGCATCCAGATAGACCCAGCAGAGCAAAGAATAATAAAGCTCCTGTACAAAACAAACATCATCGTGTAAATAAACTTTACACATGTAATTTTTGAGAATCACTTGGCACAAATTTCTTTAGTAATTTTCATGAAGAGCTGTGTAAAGTACAGATTTATGATTCCTAATCTCTAGTACACCTACTTCGAAAATTCTTATGTAGTTCAAAATTCTACGAGATCCATAATTCTAAATTACTAACAGTACATTGCTTAACTTGATCTTTAAGTCTAACGGATGACAAAACCTGGCTTTACTTCCTACTATGTAGAGGCAGAAAGGATATGAACAATGAGATCATCTGAGAGAAAAATTCTTACATAGGAAACCCAGATTCTGATCGAAGCAAAACACTAACTAGGACATATGTACAACAACAGACTTATCACTTCCATCCTACCACCTAAACTTGGAAGATGTCTTTTATGAAGAAGATACTATATAATCTAGAGGACAATTTAGATATTATAGTTCAGGATCATACCACACATGTAATAAAACGTGACCTCACTGTCAAAACCCCAAATATGACGAAGCCATGATTGCTGGTAACTATCTATGAAATAGACCATGTAAGCTAATGCAGCAATCACCTGGGAGAAGATGGGCCATTTAGAGAACATGAATAAGATGTATTACCAAATGAAAGAAAAAAAATTCTGTAAGAAAAGAAAGCACAGATGGAAACTGAATACTTACAAGCTGAACAGCAAGAAATATGGATAAAATATCACGAGTAACAAAGAAGCGAAACTTCAATGTCCGCCATTTCCTATCTCCAGCACTATGAACTCTCAGATAATATGGAGCCTTGCAAGTTGTGCAATGCGCAAACGCAAAACCTTCCTGCAGTAAAAAGAGTTTACTGGGCGTTAACATCTCCTAGTCATTATTGTACCCTGGTACTGACTAAAACAACACCAACTCTAATCATCAATCATGTAACATATATCAAGTCTGAAACTTTTACATCCAAAACCATCCTTCTTTAGCCTTCAAATGGTTTTCTTATTCAACGAAAACAAAATTTTACATCAAGAGGGAAGTTCGTTTTTAGTTGCCCTGACCATCCACCACTAATAACATTTACACAAGTTGTCATATTAGATTGAAAACGGAAGGGGCTAACAACAAATACTAATAGTCAGAGAGTGAAAGCTACCATTTACAGCTATCCAGGAGTAACACTAATGGCTTCCAAGAATGGACCCAAGTTGAACTACAACGTATGAAAAATAAAAGCACCTTAATAGCTCTCCAATGATCCAAGCAATCACGATGTACATACTTTGATGTTCCTTTGCATTTGCATGGCGCAATGAAATCCCTACCTGACCATAATCAATAAATGAGCTTGAATCAACTCCTTTACAAGAGTTTTATCACTACAGACTAATCTAAATCACACCAGAACCATATACGATCTACCATCTGTATGAGTTTCTTAAATTCAGTGATTCATGTCTAGTCGCACCAGTGATAAACCTAAAAAAGCATTCGAATTTTAATCGAATTATATCATCCGAATTCCACAACTGAAGTTTGGCATATCTAAGAGCACATTTTAAAAGGTTATAAGATTCCAACAACCAATGATCTGGGAAGCAACGAATCTAGCGGGGACATTACCGTCAGTTTCAAGGCAGATTCGACACTGAATCTGTTCACCAGGTCCAGCTTCGAGATCGATCTCGGAAGAAGGCTCCACGATCGGCGACGGCGGAACCAACGGCGACAATTCCACTTCGTCCGCCATTCAATTCCGAAATCTGGGTAAAACCCACGAATACCCAGAAAGCGAGATGAAGGAAAAAACGAAACTTTGAAGAGCTCCGATCCGATTTCGTTAAAATTATATCCGGAAACTGGTAGGTGTTTGTTGCCGTTAAACAAGTATGTGAATTGACCCGTCACTCACCGGTTCTTCGCCGGCACACAGTGATGATGATCTTTTTTATGTGTTTTGACCTTTTTGCCCTTATCCCTCCACAAAAATTAATGTTACAAAAAAAAAGAGAAATGTCTGAGCCCGGGTTCGAACCGGGGACCTCTAGTGTGTGAGACTAGCGTGATAACCGACTACACCACCCAGACTTACTTGTGAGAATTTTAAATTTACCTAATATATAGTAAAATAATTTAGTTACCCTATTTTTCAGAGGGGGAGGGAGGAGAGCTTCTTCTAGTTGCTGAGTTTGTTTTTGTGGGACACTGCCGTCAACGATGACGAAAGATAGAGAAGAACGTAAGAGGGAGAAGAAAGAGAGGAAGGAGAAGAAGCTTCGCGAGGCTGAAGAGCTCGCCGTGAAGGAGAAGAAAATCTCGAAAAAACATAAATCCAAATCCAAAGAGACAGAGAAACCCAAGAAGAAATCGAAGAGACACGTAGTCGAAGAAGAGGAGCAGTCTCCTAAGAAATCGAAGGAGAGCAAGAAGAAACACAAGAGATTGATATCATCAGATGATTCCGAAGAAGAGGAACAACCTCCTAAGAAATCGAAGGAGAGCAAGAAGAAACACAAGAGATTGATATCATCAGATGAAGAAGAGCCAGAGACTCATCAAATCGTCGATACAAAGTCCGTTAAGGTCGCGGTTGTTACAACAAAGAAGGAGTCGGATTCGGATTTTGAGTTGGATAAGGAAGACATCAAGCAGCTTCTTGAGTCTTACTCTAAGGAAGAGCTTATTAACCTAATTTACAAAACCGCTGAGAAAGGTTCTAAATTGATCTCTGCTGTGTTTGAATCGGCGGATAGAGATAGCAATCAGCGCAACATATTCGTGCGTGGTCTTGGATGGGATTCGACGCATGAGAATGTCAAGGCGGCTTTTGAGGTTTACGGGGAGGTAGAGGAGTGTAATGTGGTTATGGATAAGGATACGGGGAGAGCTAAAGGTTTTGGCTTTGTCTTGTTTAAGACGCGTAAAGGAGCTAGAGAGGCGTTGAGGAATCCGGAGAAGAGAATGTATAACCGAACTGTGGTTTGTAGCATAGCTAAGCCGTATAATGCTGCGAAGACGCGAGAACCTGTTGAATCTGTCAAGATTGATTTAACTCATACGGCTAATCAGAGTGAAGTGGCTTTGCCTGGTGGGATTGATTTGGCTCCGGGACATGTGCATGGACTTGATAAGGGACATCAGCAGCAGCAGCAGAATATGGCAATGTATGCTGGATACAACATGCCCTTTTACGGACATGCTCAGCCTCCTCCTGGTTTTAATCCCATGTATGGTGCAATGATGGCTAATCAAGGTGCAATGATGTCTAATCAGATGGTTCCTGGTTTACCGAACTATCATATGTTTGGCTCGGGTATGATGAACCAGGGACCTATGGTGCCACCAAACCATATGGGAATGCCGGGGCAATATGTTGGTGATGGTAATGTTAATGGTGTTGGTGTTGGTGCTGGGCTCGGGTATGATGAACCAGGGACCTATGGTGCCACCAAACCGCCGGGGCAATATGTTGGTGATGGTAATGTTAATGGTGTTGGTGTTGGTGCTGGTTTTGATGGTAAAGGTGCTTGGTATCTGAGATAAGAGAGACCAAGTGGTATGACCCTCTTCTCTGATATTTTATGTTGATTAGATTTCAAGTTATAGATTAGGCTAACGACTAGTCCGGTATCTTCAACTTGATATTTTGGGAATTTCCGAGTTTTTTTATCTTCTATGCCTGCTGTTTCAAACTTACTTTTTTGGTTTCATTAACTCTGGTCTCTTTTTAAGGAGGTTTTATTCATATATGTCCCATTATTCTGAGGGAAATGTGCGTTTAAATGATGAATTCTCTTGCTCTTGGTATTGGGAAGTTTCCCATTGGTGTTCTGCTCTGTTCTCATAAACTGATGACATGTGGTCGTTTTGTCCAGAAGATACAGTTACTATTGGTTTTAAGTCGTTTGCCATCTCTTTGTTTTTGAGGATCGCAAAATCTTCGTTATCTTCTCTGTCTAATGAATGGGGAAGTGTAGTCCGTCCCTTTTGGGTTTCCCCATTATGGTTTGAAGTCCTTCCTCTATACCATCAAACACACGTTCTGTTTTTCTTATGTGGCTCTCCTTAGGGAGTTTTCTCTTCTGTTTTTCCCCGTTTTTGGTTTTATGTCTTCCTGTTCTACCATAAAATGTCTGGTCTCTATAGTTGGAGAGGAAGCTTATGGCATTTGTAGACTATATGTCATAACTGCCAAAAGTCTTTCTCTTCAAGTGCAGTTGGCTTGAGACCCGTTTGTAGGATCAGACATAATGGTTTAACATTCTTGTTTGAAATTGTCTTTTCAAGTATTGCCAAAAGTTTCGAGACTCTATTGAAAGCTTCCTGTTGATTTTCACCGTTATGAAGTCGAGTTTTATATCTCTCTAGCATTCGAGTTTTATATCGTTCATCACATTTCTCTTTTTTTTTGTTAGTGTTGACCCTCGCTTTTGTATTTGCGAGTGCATTTCGTTTTCAGTCTACAAGTTTACTTGCCTAAGATTCAAGATTGTTTTGGTTCATTGGTCCTTCGACGCTGTTTTTGTTTTCACTTATTTATCTTTCTTCCGGGTTTACCATCTTTTTTTACTTGCTCGCTCGTTATGGACTGCAGTAGAGAGTATAGCTCTGCTTGAGCATTGTTATCCAGACTTTGCGGGTTTTGTTTTTAACCGGATTTCACAATGACCGATGATGCCCAATCCTCGATTTGTTAGAGAAGATCAATTTTGTTTTTGGTTTTGTATTGTGTCTTTCTCCTCCACCAATGTTTTTAATACTTGCAGCTATCCATATGAATCTACTCATATTCATCTATTGTTATGCTTCAGCTGTATCAACTTTTGTTTGGTTTGGTTTTATCTTCAGCTGTTCTGTTGGATCTTCACAATAGTGAGTTTTTCTTCTTTTGTGAAGGCTTTGTTTTTTCTCCTAATGTGGATGGAATGGAACTTTGAAGATCCAACAGAACAGAAACAAAACTCTATTTAAGATCTCTGGTCGAAGAACGATTTTGTTATGGTGGTATTGATAGCAGTCATTTATTTTACATGTGTTCTGATTACCGCATATATGTAGTAGCGTTCACCAATCGCGTTTGGCTTAAATTGAACCGCAAAATTATACTCAAACGCGCGATATCTGCGTTTTGAAAACCGAGTATATAAATAAATAGAAGATAGAAAAAGCAAATCGAAACCGAGAAAAAAAAAAAATCAAAATCCCTAAAAGCTTTTAGACTTATCCATGGCGAAAACCCTAGACAAATCAAAGAAGCGCAGACTCGTGAAATCCAAATCCAAGAAACTAGAGAAGAAGCAGAAGATTAGCGAACAAGAACAACAACCTGAATCCTCGACGCCATACTCAAGTTCAAGCTCCAGCTCTGATGATTCTAGCGATTCGGAACCAGAGAAACAAGCGTTCGAATACGACCCAGAAGAGCTCCGAGACCTTCTACGACCTTATTCCAAGGACCAGCTCGTCGACCTCGTTTGTTCCGCCGCGAAGATCGGCTCCTCCATCTATTCCGCCGTCGTAGAAGCCGCAGACCGTGATGTCACACATAGAAAAATCTTCGTTTATGGACTTCCATGGGAGACGACTCGCGAGGCTTTTGTTGAACTCTTTGAAGGCTATGGTGAGATTGAAGAGTGTACCGTCGTTATAGATAAGGTTACTGGTAAGGCCAAAGGGTTCGGATTTGTTGTGTTTAAGACTAGGAAAGGAGCTAAAGAGGCGCTTAAGGAACCGAGGAAGAGGATTCTTAATAGAACAGCTACGTGTCAGCTTGCTTCAATGGGGCCTGCTGCGTCTGGAAAGGGCCATGATCAGGCTGCTCCGGTGAAGATTAGTTTAGGTTCGATGGGTAGTCATGGCCAGCCCCAGCAGCCTCAAGGGCAACATATGTTTAACGGTGGTGGTATGGCTGCATCGCCGTATATGTTAGGGAACCAATACAATCCGTATATTGGAACTGGAATGTTGGGGAATCCAGCTTTATCAGCAGTTGGGGGAGGCTACATGTATCCCATGTTAGCCGGTGCTATGGCTCATGGTGGTATGGGTTCTGATATGTTGTTACAGTCGAGTCAGATGGGTGGGATTGGTGAGCCAGGCGTTGGTGTTGCTGGTGTATCAGTTCCTGGCAACTACTTTAGAGGTCAGCAGAGTCTACCTAATAATAATGCTTATCCTGATACTGATACTGGGAAAAGAGGGGCGGGTAAAGATGCGGATGCTGGTGGTTCCTCCTTTCAAGGCTACTCAAACTATTCATGGTACGCTTACTCTTAAATGTTTATGTGTTTATTGCAATGTCTGTCGTCATATTCTGGTTTGAATGTCTTTGGATAAGCATATGTTGCATGATTCATACATAGTAGGCGCGTAGGTCCTTAGGCTTATTTCTTAGATTAACATGGATAAGGCTTTGTGGTAGTATTGACATGTCAGCTGACATGATGACTCTCAATATCTTTACTAGTTATTGTGTTGGCTTAAATGCCTAATTAAATGTTTCCTAGGAGGAACTGCTACAGGAATGAAATACCAATAGGTTCTTGAGGTAGGTTATCATTTTCATCTACCGCCTTATTTATTATTAATGAATCTTGCTTGGATTCAAGCTTAGATATTTTTGGATGGGTAAATAATTTGTCACTCCAAGCTTTTGTTTTATTTTATTTTCCTCCAGTTTTGTTTGTTTTTCATTTTTGGTTTCTGTTTTCTGTTGTTTTACTTACAGTCAGCCATGGTTTTACAGTTTTGTTAGTACCATTTGTTTTATCAAAGTTACTTTCTTTATTGGTTATGGAAGTTTGGTGATGGCAAGGATGAATATTGTTACGTTTTGGTTTGTTTCTTGGCTTATTGGTTTTAGTGTTGCACTTGGTTTTACAGTTTGATGATTCACCATCTCTCCCTCATTTGGTTTTAGTGTGAACGTTTTAAATGGACCTGTAACACTTTAGCATTGAGCTGATCTTGCTGTTTTAGTCTTTCATGTTTTATTGTTTTTATGTTTGTCCCTTTGATTTCTTTTGTTTTTATTTTTCGGGGTTATCTGACCAAAAGAATTGGATATTGCTCCTGTTTGCATATGGTTTCGTTTTTCGTTTTAATCTTTTGATAAATTTATGTTTGGTTTTTTTTTCTTGAACTCCAACTTTGCAGATGATGTGAGCTGAGCATGAGAATGAAAAACATGCAGTTCTGGAATTTCATTTTTAACAGTTCTTTCTCCCATCTCCGTTTTCTTCAGTTTCACTTTGTATTAACTTCATGATACTTCTATTAAAAAGTACTTATTTAGTTTTTAGTTTTTTGTATTGTTTTTTCGTTCTTGTTTTCTTTTCGGTTTGATTTCACTCTTGTCCGGTACCATTTGATATGACTCTCTATTAATGTCATTGTGATTATTCGTTAAAGGCCTCTGTGCAATCTCCATGGTAATGTGACTCGCTTCTGCGAAAAGGTCATCTTCAAGAGGTTTATTCTTTTGTCTAGAACTAATGGTAGTGCCTTTTTTGTTCCTGAGTTTACTTTTGATCAAATGGATTCTCAGATGGCCTGGCTTTTCTTCATTATTCAATCAAAGTGATAGGATTAAATTTCTTTAATCATATATGATGACTTAAGTTGACTGTTGACCCTTGAAGCTGTTATATTAATTTGATCACACTTGATGACCTCATTAGCTATGCATGTACATGAATAATGATGGGCGTAAGAAAAGAAAGCTGGTGCATTGGATCTGGAAATGGTTACACTAGACAAAAGTCTTTTTGGTTTATGGAACAACAAAGACACAGTCGAAGCTAAAGCTGGTGATGCCTTGAGATTCTCTCCTCTTCAGGTAAAAAGAAACACATAACAAGTTTTGATTTTTGAGTCTAAAATGTTAGAAGATAGAAGTGGTTGTTCACTTCTTCCTCTTCTTTGGTGGCTGAAGTGCTTCCTCGTCATCTTCTTCCTCTTCCTCCTCCTCTACCTCTGCCTCCTCATCGTCGTCGTCTTCACCACCATCTTCATTCTCATCTTCATCATCCTCATCATCCTCGTCGTTCTCATGGTTCTCATCATCATCATCATCATCGTCATCATTACCGTCATCCCCTTCAGGTTCATCATCATCATCATCTCCAGCTTCACCATTCAAATCAGGATCACTTACAGGTCCTTTCTTGGTCTCCTTTCCTTCTGCATCATCTGCACCGCCTTCTTCATCTTCTCCATCATCATCATCACCACCATCATCATTGTTGTTTCCATTCCCTTCCACTGCATCAACCACCTCGTATCCATTCTCTAAAACATCACCACCCTTCAAGACTGCGACCTGCAACTTCAAATGGACTTCATCACTTAACCAAAAACAAGCTTTTGTTTCACATGATCTTTACAAGTCAATCAATCAATACTAACAAGTTAACATGATATTAAATTGTTAAATGGGCCGACATGCTAAATTGGGACATGGGCTTCTTCTAGACATTAGATTTGGACAATTTGAAAGCATAATCTATGGAATATACCTCTTTGATACTTTTTGGACCCTCACAATTTTTATACTAATATATTTTTGAAGTAGAAAAACTATATCTTCATATTCCCCATTAAAGCAACCGTCCTCACACTATTTTCACCAAAAGTTTTAAATTTAATTTACTTTTCCAACCACCCATTCTACAGATGTCGTAAGTCGTAACGTTGCGAGTCGGTCAAGATTAGTTTTTTAACAAAAATTTCTGTTGTGTGTGAAGCGAAATATATGACAGATTCAGCACATGAAAATATAGAATTTGTTTTTTTTATAGTTGTTAGGAAAAATACTTGTAAGGAAAAAAGAAGTTTTGAGAAAATTGATTTTTTTTTTAAAGAGAGAACTTGCCTGAGCGAAGAGCTCTAGCAAAGAGGAGACCACAGTAGCCGTTAAAGCCAAAGCGGTGCACTTCAGCACTGAAGCGTTACCAAGAACCAGAGACAACCTCAAACCTTGTTGTTCCAACTCCATTCTTTCTCTTCTTTGTTAACTCTGTATTTAACAGATAAGAAATCTGTTAGATCTGCAATGATAGCAAGAAAAAGAAGATAAAATATTCAGAGAACTTTCTTGTACAGTTCCAGAATGGAAACAAAAGAAAAAATAAGGTCTGAGAATTTCAGAAAGAAAGTAAAAATAAATTCAAAATTCAAAAAGAATAGAGAAAAGTTACATAAAGAATCAGAAACAGAGGAAAGATTAAGGTCTGAGAATTATAATACATACAAAACAATAATTTGTTGACAGAGACTAACAATAACAGAAACAGAGACAATAAGGAGAAGAGCGTACCAGAGAAAGAGCTTTGAAATTGGGAAAGAAAGAAAGAGAGAGAGAGAGAGAGAGAGAGAGATAGAAACTAGAAGAAATGAGCTCTGTTCATGAATGGAAGTGTTTTGAGATTTGTGATCAAAGAAGAGTTGTTCAGAATCTCAGATATAGGAGAAGAAAGAGATGAATGAGAGAGATGAAAGAGAGAGAGTGAAGCTGCCCGTAGTAGTTGTTACTACGAATCCTTAGGGCAGAACGGGCAGTGACTCTGTGTGATCATCTCCAAATTGACCTGCCACGTAAGCTAAACAAGTGTGGGCTCTCTCTGTTTAGTCATACATTTTATGCCGACCAAGATCTTTCTTCCTTCATCTATGTATAATGTAGTCAAGTCAATGGTTAGTGTAAAGAAAAGGCTTTTGGTAACAAACAGAACCATATTCTCTTCTTCTTCTTCTATACTTCTTTCTAATTGTTCCCTTTTACTCCCTCTCTCTCTCTCTTTCCTCTTTATGCTTTCCCAAAAATATCTCCATCGTTCATTATTATCCCTTCTCCTTTAGCACTTACGACTCACATGCCTTGTCATCTTATTCTAATGCTCACTAATGATGATGATGATGGAACTTGAATACCAATATAACAAAAACAAAGATAGAGGACAAGTTTGGTTGGTTTCCAAAGAAGTCATACCTGTTCTATTGTTTCTTTTGTACAATGGCTTAAGTTAGACCATATAAGAATTATTGGATCTTCCTTATTCTTCTCACCAATAATCTCGGCATGAACAAAACCCATCTTTGAAATGGTGAAACCTTGTTGCGTCTCTCACTATTATTTCCCTTCCCACAAGCTTGGAGATGAACTTTATAGCCGTATGGCAATCATTGCACACTCTGAGATTCTTCATGATCGTCAATGTGGTTTTATCTGGAGTGTTAATTAGCCCGAATGCAATTGCTAGTTTCTCGCTGTGGTGCCTTAGAATCTGTTCTTTAACCTCTTCTTCGAGGTCGTGTAGTACAGAAGCAGTGTCGGGAACATATCCCATTTCCTTGATCTCGTCCCAAATCTTTTTCATTGTTATGTAGATCTCATTCTTCTGTGGATGAGTCCCGTCTTCAACTCCAAAGACATGGACTTTGTGCTTCACTTCAATCCAACTAAACCCTTGTTCCTTCTTCACTCTTCCATCTTTCATGGATTTTCTTATTTTGGCAGATTCTTCCCATTTTCCGCAAGCTGAGTACAAGTTAGCCATGGCTGAGTATGCTCCGCTGTTCTCTGGCTCGATAAGAAACAATCTCTCTGCTGCAACTCTCCCAAGATCAACGTTCTTGTGAACCCTGCAAGCAGAAAGCAGTGAACCCCATGTCACTACATCAGGCTCAATCGGCATCTTTTCAATGAACTCTAGTGCTTCCTGCAATAAACCAGCCCGTCCAAACAGGTCCACCATACAAGCGTAGTGGCTAAGAGTAGGTTCAATCTTATATACGTCCTGCATCATGTGGAAGTATTGACGGCCTTGGCTGACCAAACCAGCGTGAGTACAAGCAGAGAAAACACCAACAAATGTTATGTGAACAGGTCTTAGTCCTTCCATCAGCATTGTCTCAAAGAGCTCGAGTGCTTCTTCTGCATGACCGTGCTGTGCCAATGCTATAATCATGGACGTCCAAGATACTGTATCTCTTTCACTGCGTATCAAATCAAATGCCCGCCTTGCCGATGTAATGTCACCCGCCTTTGCGTACATTGTTATCAATGCGTTGCTGACAGAAACTGAATAAATTTCCCCTGACTTGACAGCACTCCCATGGATTTGCCTTCCATGACCTAATGATGCCAAACTTGAAGCTACGCTTAACATTGCCGCAAGCGTGTAACTGTTTGGTCTCTGCCCACCTCCAACCATTGATTTGAAAAAGTTTATAGCTTCACCATACAAACCATGTTGCTCGTATCCAACAATCATCGCGGTCCATACAACTACATCACGATCTTTCAACGAATCAAATATCATCTTAGCTTGATTCATATCTCCAAGCTTAATATACCCATCAAGTAAAGCTGTAAAACCTTCAATCTTGAGATCACCAGTTCCTCTCTGTTCTATCAATCTCCGAGCAGTCTCAACCCCTCCACACCTCGAATACATCGAGATCAAAGCATTTAACACAATTCCAGAGATATCAAATCCAGTAGTAACAATATGCGAATGAATCTGCTTCCCAATACAAAGCTTCTCAAGATTAGCACAAGCAGATAACACACTCGCCAGAGTGAATCTATCAGGTGACAACATAGAATCCCTCAGCATCTTCGAAAACATATCTAGAGCTCTGAGATCATACCCTCTCTGATTGTAACCAGCAATCATAGAGTTCCAAGTGACTATATCACGCTCAGCCATTTGCTCAAACTGCTCCATAGCTAACTCCATCTGACCAACCTGCATATGTAACGCAATCATAGCATTCCAGCTTGAGATATCTCTAACCACCATTCTATCAAAAACAACTTTTGCCATCATTGGATCACCACATTTTGCATACATATTAACCAGTGAATTCGATACCGAAACGTTACCACGAAGGCCAAGCTTAACGATGAAAGAATGAACCTTTTTACCTGTCTCCAAACACCGAGTTGCAGCAACCGATGCAAGCACATTCGTAAGCGTAAACTGCGTCGGCTCAATCCCTTCCTTCATCATTTCCCCCATAGTTCTTATAGCCTTACGATACTGACCAATGTTCTTATACCCAACAATCATCGTAGTCCACGAAACCGAATCCTTTTGAGGCAACCGATCAAAGAACTCACATGTTGAATCCATATCTCCTCGCTTAGCATAAGCCGAAAGAACCGTGTTCCATGAGAAAGCTGTCCTCTGAGGCATTTCGTCGAACAGCTTGCGTGCGTGAAGAGCGTAACCGGTCTTTGAGTAGACGTTCATTAGATTATTAATTAGGTAAACGCTGAAAAAGAGACCCGATTTGATAACGCGACAATGAACCAGTTGCGCTGTGAAACGACCATTGGACTTGTTTACAGATTTTTGCAGGAGATTGGTGCAGAGTTCTAACAGAGTAGATAACGAGAGTGGAACCGGAGCATCCATTGAAACTGTAGATTATAAACTTATTTACAACTTCAACAAATCTGTACAGGTGACAACTTTACGGAAAGAAGAAATAAGATTCTTGTCATCAAATAGATGTTTTTAAAAAAAAAAAAAATGCAATATATTTTGAAAAATATATATATATATATATTTTAGTTGGACTATATATATAATTTTTTTTGTTTCACATGAAAAGAAAAAAAGAAAAACTGAAATAGAATTGGGGTGGTTTGCTAGAATAATCGTATTTGATAAACTTCTTAACAACATATCATATCACTCTAAGTGACAAATTAATAATGTAAAAGAAAAAGTGACAAAATCAAGAAACTAACACTAGAGGATAATGTTAAGAAGATATATGAGTTGATGGGTTTGATTGGTAACATAGCCAAAGCTGTAAGCTAAAGGTGTAAGCTGTTATGGAATAGTGCAAAGCTGTAAGATAAAGCTGTACGTGAAAACTATACAAAAAAAAAGCTGAGAGTAAAGTTTTTAATAAAGTTTTTGGTAAAGTTTTTGTGATTGGTAAAAATTCAAAGCGGTACAATTTGTAATACTTTGTTTGTGTTCACCAATCAGTACCGATATATCAATGAGAAACAACTAAACAACTGAACGACAGGCCTATTAGAGTCCAAAATCAACGTAATTGGGGATAAAAGTATAATTTTAGGGCATCTCTAATCCCACTCTATTTGAGAGTCAAATATATTATTTAGAATTAAATCTCTATTTTAGAGCAACATTTGTTCCAACCATAATTTATATTTTACTCTAAAATAGATAAAATGATAAAATTGCTCTATAGATAGAGCAACCCTATTTTCATCTCTATTTTTTTATACTAACTCTATTTTAGAATTGAAAATAAAGTAATACATTGGAGAAAAATAATGTTCTATTATTTAGTTATTTTATTTTAGAAGAAAAAATAGAGATATACATTAAAGATGGTCTTAGTATTATTTTTATTTTCCGACAATTAATTAAATTTTTTTTCTTTTTCATTTTTTTAAGGATACATATCCAAAAAATACGAAGTAATAATATCAAAATATTATTACAAAATTGAATTATATAAAAATGATGATAAATATACTTGACAAAAAAAAAGGAGAAAGATAATGAATATGTACATATCTTAATACAATAAATTAACAATATATCACCAAATTGTCCAGAACAGAAAAAATAAATCATTTGCGAAACCCTAGCTCGGATAGATTCTTGTTAGTATCGTACTGCTGCGAAAAGGGAAAATGAACCATGGTCGTCCCGTGATTCTTGCAACGGCTAGCCATGATCATACCATCCGATTATGGGAAGCCCAAACCGGTCGTTGTTACCTTGACTTTGACTACTATGATCCTGCTTTGGTGCCTGTGGGTCAATTGGTGTGTGGTGGTTTCTCAATACTAATCTCTGTGACACTCTTTTAATTTTTTTTTTTACATTTCATCTGAAACTTTTTTTTTTGTGTGTATTCAGCATGTAAATAAGCATGTAAATAGGCTTGAGATAACCCCAGATAGGCGTGGACTATTAGCAGCTTGCAATCCTCACATACTACTCTTCGATCTCAATTCCATCGACCCTCATATACCTGTAATTAAATATCCTTTTTTTTTTGTTCTTTAATTCCTTGGTTGAATGAATGATCTTAATTGATGGCATGATTAGGTGAGGACTTTTGTATCACACACCAACAATGTTGTGGCAGTAGGATTCCAGTATACTGGAAACATGATGTATTCAGGATCAGAAGATGGCTCAGTTAAGATCTGGGACTTGAGGTAGCTATAGTACACAATCATGTTTTGTAATTCTTTCTTTTTAGCTCAATGCTGATTTAGATTAGTTTCATGATCTTACCAACAAATTGCTGACACTGACACTTTCAGGGTTCGGGGATGCCAAAGGGAGTTTATAAATGATTCACCAGTTAACACAGTTGTTTTACACCCAAATCAGGTTACATCAACTATATATCCAAGTCATGTATCATCTATTACTGTTATCTCACTTTGTTATCTTTTTTTTTTTTCTGTATAGACTGAATTGATATCTGGAGACCACAACGGCAATATACGTGTATGGGATCTCAGAGCAAATTCGTGTAGCTGCGAACTGGTTAGATTTTTTATCCTAGGCGCTAGTTACATTTTCTGAGCATAAGTAGATAAAATCACTTAGGTGTATAACTTATAGGTACCTGAAGCTGGTACACCTATACGGTCTTTATCCGTTATGTTGGATGGGACAACGGTTGTTGCTGCTAATAACCGTGGAACTTGTTATGTATGGCGCTCATTGCGTGGAATACAAGTACTATTCCGATTCTGATTATATGAAAACCTTTTTATTTCTTCAACGGCCTTGCTGTAGTTGTACTCATGCATCATGCCATTTTAAAATTTCGATTGTTCTTTTCAGACGATGACGGAGTTTGAGCCCCTTCATAAGCTTCAAGCTCATAATGGTTACATCCTTAAATGTCTCCTTTCTCCTGAAAACAAGTAAATTATGTGTTTCTTATTCTTTCTCTTCGTCTTGTTTCTTTTCGGAAAGGTCTTACATATTTGTTAGCAGATATCTAGCGACCGCATCATCTGACAAAACTGTCAAAATATGGAACGTTGATGGTTTCAAACTAGAGAAAGTTTTAACAGGTATGGATCTCCATGTTTTTGGAACGGTTATTTCGTTCTCCAATACACTTTGTTACACTCTCATGCATCAAATATAATTTAACAGGACATCGAAGATGGGTCTGGGACTGCGACTTCTCAGTTGATGGAGAATATCTTGTAACAGGTATACAATTTAACTCTATTTACTGGAAAACTTGTGCGAGACAGAGGAGTCTTTTAAACTTGTTATGTGATTATTGTAATATTGTATAGCATCATCGGACACCACGGCTAGATTGTGGTCGATGCGAGCGGGAAGAGAAGTGAAGGTGTACCAAGGTCATCGCCAAGCCACTGTGTGTTGTACAGTCCGTGATTAATTAAATCCTGTAAAATCCAAAAGGCTAAAATTATGACTGTGTTGTTTGTTTTAAAGAAAATTATTCTGTACAATATTTCAGTTGGAAATTTTTTCCAAATTGCTCCTCTGATTTTTTTTCTTGATCAAGAACTGATTCTCTCTACACTAAAAAAACCAAAAAAAAAAAAAAGAACTCTGATCAACAATATGGGAGGCCTTGCAAAGTAAAGTATCATTTTTAACTACTAGAAAATTCAATTTCTAAAAGCTACACCATTGCAAAGTAAAGTATCATTTTTTTAAAAGACCTTGAAAGACAAGTAAACTCCGAACCTATCGAACCTCATTTTGAGTTCGATAAATCAATCCACTAACATGATTAGCTGCCACAAACATAACATAACACCAACAAAATCAATGCTTGTATAGATTTTGATTATACTATTGAAATTTCTAGAGTTGTGAAAACAGGATCGATCAACATTAATATTTACAATTAAAAAATGTCAATATATAAGCTCATCAGCTCAACGACATATCGTTGTTCATACAATTCACCGAATTAAAACAAGTAATCACCGAATTATCATAATGTAGCACCACTCCAAACAATGCATAATGTTGTAGTCATAAGGAACGGAAAGACACAATTAACCTACTCAACCACGAGATATGTTAAGAGAAATGTTTAGACCAATTACCATCCATACATCTCTCTTGGGCGTTAGGGTTCTTCGGTTTGGTCCTTTAGTTTTCTTTAGATTTTCGAGTAAACAAATTTCGTATCCATCCGGGTATTTTTATTTTTTCAGTTCAGTTCGGAGTATTTTTAGTGTGACAACTTTATCCATATTGATAGTTTACAGGTTAATAAAAATCTAACTGATCATTAGTCCGGTCCACATTCGATCTGATCCATCGTTATGTAGATTCAAATATATGGTAAAAACATTACAATTTTAAACACTTTCACATACATGATGAATCCAAACTAATATAAGTTTATGTTATAATTGTTATACCAAATAATTATTATAAATATAATCTCTCACATATTGTGTGCAAATCCGAATCTAGTCCTATTTAAAGTTTAAATGATGTTACTCACATAAATCTGCACAAATCCTCTATCAATTAAAATCTTAAGATAATACCAAATTCTCCAGTACTATTATCAAATTTGCTCTCCACGCTTCCACAATACTGTATATGGATCTCACAAAATCCAAGCCCCCACACTTTCTTTTTTGTCTAGACCTCTATCCACATAACAAGTCAATACAAGCTTTCGCTATCTATTAAGATCAATCAAAGATGCAAATCATGGTGATGCTCACAACTTTTTAGCTAGCTAAGGTGCTATATTAATAATATTGTCATACACTTAAAGGAAGAAAACGGTTCACAAGAACATCACAACGTAACATCATTACCATCTCCTTTAAAGTTTGGATCAGAAACATCTAGACAACGCCAAGTGTCATAGTAAATAGGGACAGTGCCAACGAGATCAGACCGCTTGACCGTTCCACGCATCCCTGATCCACACCTACTCAACACGATGATCGTACACCAAATATTCTTCTTTTTGGGACTAAAAATATCTCCCAAATCTTCCCACAAAAAAGCAAGTTTTCCATTGCAATCCACCATTCCAACAGGCATGCTAATCGACTTATCAAGCGTCAAATCACTGACCACTCTCCACTCCTTACCTATAGAGTCATACCACATTAACCCAAACTCCTTGTAATAAACATAGATCACATTGTTTATCACACACACTCCACCTCTGGTCCATGCCCTTTCATCAACCAAATCAAAAGTATCACATCTACCATCTTTTGTATCGTAGATTATGTGTGCTCTTTTATTATAACTCATACCATAAACCTTCCCTTCCACGGCCACAGATTCGGTCACAACTTCTCCATATGGATCGACTAATCTTTCTCCATATTCGATTTTCCCATGGGGACTTAATGGTCCAACCTCCCAAGTTTGAGTCGTTGGGTCAAAAACCTCCACTTGGATCTGGTCTTTGCGGCACCCTCCCGTTACATATAATTTTCCATCCACAACTGTCACACCTGGTAAATTGCGAGGCTCTTTCATGCTAGGACCCTCACACAACTCCCCGGACCATGGATCCAAGAGCCTAATGCTCGGGGAATAATGACCCATGGATCCACCGATAAAGTAGATCGTGGAACCTACCGAGACTATGGAACAACACAGCATCTGTCGAGGAAAATGCGGAAATGATTTAAGAACACTTCTTTTCTTCTCTTGTGTGTCAAAAGTGAACCAATGAAAGTTCCTGCCAATACTAGTAGGTTCAGTAAAGCAGACACAAAAGATGGGATAATTTTTGGCCATGAAGGATCGCATATGTGCAAATTCAGGAGAACGCACAAGGGATCGGAACCTTTTGCAAACACAAGAGAGGTTTGGATAGTAGCATCTTGGGACGCGAACTAAGCAGTTCAAAACTACATCGTATGGTAATGACCAAAACGACAAAGAAGATTGGTCGTAAGACACAATCTCGTATGGCTTAGGGTTTCCGTTGACGAGCTTTCCAGCTCGTCTCATGAGCCTTTTTTTGTATAAAGTCCTCATGAGTTTACTTTGAAGGAGACAGAAAAAAAAAAAAAAAGCTTAGTAAACCAGGGGCGACGACGCTCGATGACTGTAAGCTAGTTGGTGTGATTGTGTCGGAGGCGGCTATATAGTAGAGGAGGAGAGAAAAATAAGGAGCCCTAATTAAAATGAGTTTATATATATATATATATATTTTTCATGTAATTAATACGTGTTTATCTATGTGTTGTATTATAGTGTTTCGTTTTGGTTAAATTTGAAAATATAATAAGTAAACTAACTATATTATATGCAATTACGATATATATAGTATATATACTGTAGTAAGTTAGTAACTGTGTGTTGAGCAAAGCCATTGTGTGTGTTGTAAATACATTCCATTATTAAAACATATATCAGAATCTAAGAAGGTTAAAAAAATAGTAGAAAGAATCGAAGAAGTTAATTTACGATAATTTTGGAGTAAGTCATAATTGAGCGAACCTAATAACATTGGTATTTCGGTGACGTAAACCTAATTATTTAATTAACTTTCAACATGTGGTTCATATAACCTTCAAATGTTAGTTTTCCTAAGTTTAAATGCTTGTTTGATTTTTCAGAATACAGCTTTTGATATATTATCATTAAGTTCCTCTTCATCTTCCTCGATCGTCTCCTTATGAACAAGTTTGAGAGATTTATAAGTAACTGGTGATAGACTGATAGTTATCAAGTTTCAGAGATAGGTAAATTGGTGATATATGCACAGAACTGCTAAGCCAATGCAACATATCAATAATATAGTACAAAGTACGAAAATGTCTCACATTAAACAAACATCATAAACATCAATAATATAGTACAAAGTACGAACATGTCTCATATTAAACATCATAAACATATCTCTTTTTAAGTTTCAGTAAGAAACACTTAGACAACTCCAAAACCCATAGCTGTTAGGGACAGATCCAACTAGATGAGACCTCTCGACCGTTGCATGGATCTCTACTCCACTCCTATCCAACGCAATCATTGCAAACCAAAGCCCTCTAATACCATCTGCCATGCTACCAGCACCCGGTCCACCCCACAGAAACCCGAGTTTTCCATTGCAATCCGCCATTCCAACCATGACATCCTTTTTATCAAGCGTATCAAAACCTTTAACCTCTCTCCATACCTTATCTTTAGAGTCAAACCACATTATCCCACGATTAATGTTATAATAATAGATCACACACAATGCACCTCTCCTCCAAATTGCTTCGTTAGTTACCGTCTTAAAAGTCTCACAGCTACAATCTTTTGGATCGTAGATGATGTGATTCCCACTTGTAAAACTCATCATACAATAAACCTTCCCTTCCAAGGCCACAACTTCGGCCACATTGATCCCTCTATACGGCCGCATTTTGTATGGTCCAGTGTCCCAAGTTTGAGTTTTTGGGTCGAACACCTCCTCCACTTGGATTTCGTCTATATAGCACCCTCCCATTACGTATATTTTCTCATCAATTACTGCCACGCCTGGTCTGCTGCGAGCAACTTTCATTCGAGGACCCTCACACAACTGGCCGGACCATGAATCGAAGATCCATAGGCCCGACGAAGGATTCAATGAGGATCCTCCAACAAAGTAGATCTTGTAACCTATCGACACGGATGAAGTAGAATACAGCATCTCTTTAGAAAGAACCTCAACTGAGTTGAGGATCCCGCCTGTTTCCTTGTCGTTTGGGTTCAAAGTGAACCAATGACATTTCTCAAGAGAAGTATAATATTCCATGAAGCAGACATAAAAGATGACATTATCTCTGCTCACTAAGGATCGTATATCTGCAAGCTCAGGAGAACGCACAAGGGAACGGAAGTGTCTGGAAACACCAGAGATGGTTGGGTAGTAGCGTCTCGGGACACGAGCTAAGCAGTTCAAAACTATATCATCAGGAAATGATGAAAACAAGGAATAAGAAGATTGATCATCGGTGGGTAAGGCTGTGGCGGAAGACACAATCTCGCACGGCTTAGGGTTACCACTGATGAAGCTAAGAGCTCGTCTACATGGGAGGAGAAAAACGCTAAGTAAACCAGTTAAGAGTCTACTTACAAATGATGATAACGACGCTCGATGAGTATTCTCTTGCGGTGGCTGTGGCTGTGGCTGTGGCTGGTTGGTGATGGAGTTGGAGTTGGAGGTAGACATCTCGTACGTCGGAGGCGGAGAAAAAAATGGAATGCGAAGGAACCCTAATTAATCTGTGTTTGTATATTTATATTTGATTAAAATTGAGAAAAAAAATAAAAGTGAAGGAGCCCATAATCCCAAATCCATATTGGATCGAAGACAATCTATGAAAAAAAAAAATCTGAACTTTAAAGCCCATAATAAATTAGCCTAGATATGGGATTGTTACATTTCTGATACACTAGTGATATGGAAATAGTCAGATTAAACGATGCCGTCTTGAGTCACTTTCTGAACAACAGAGACAGCAGCCAGTGAAGTGACTGTTGATCCACGTGGAACTCGTGGACGATACTTCTTTTATCAGCCTCTAGCCGACAGTGGCCTCATCAGGTTATGTCTTATGTGATGTGCTTAGACAGCGTCAGTGAGTGGATATTATAAAGATCAGGTGGACAAGGTCGTGTGTCTATCGGAAGTTTGTAAAAGCTCCGATGACTTGTCAACGGCATGCCCCGTCCCGTTCCGTCGTCTTTACATCACCTTGAATAGTTATCGTGAATACATTCTTGTAGTGACTCTTCTTTGCATAATGTAATAAGAATAGCATATGGCTTTTGACAGTTTATTTTCAACTTAATTTTAGATTAAGTCAAAACCATATTATTGTTTTTTTTTTGTCAACGTTAATATAAAATAGTACTAGTTATGTGTTTTGTGAACCCTTTTGATAATATAGATACAAAGAAGATTTCACATCTGACATCTCCATTCTTTACACTCTAAGTCTAAACCCTTTAATTGGTTTTAAATATAAATAATAGAAAACTCCAATTAGTTTATCATTCATTACAAATTTTATGAAATTTTCCAATATTAACTGAACTTTTATTTGACCTAAAAAATTAATGATATCCTAAAATAGATAAATTTCGGGTTTGAAACAACAACGTTATACTTGTGTTTTCTTTTAACTACCGAACTTTTTTCTAACAGTATAATAACTGTATAACTAACAAATATTAGCTAATTTGAAACAACAATCTGAAAATATACATACTATCAGAAAACTTTCAATATGAAAATAAAAAGGACACTCATCATTTGTCCAACATTTTCTATAGGAAGACAATTTTTTCAAGATTCGTTGAATAGTTTTCCTGATCCTACCTATAATAAATCAGTTATTTATGTATGTAAAAAGTAGAACAATATTTTATAATGTGTAATGTCCATAATCTGGATCAACATAAAACGATTACATCTCTAAGATTTCTATAGTATATCGATTGGCGAATGTGAAGTCGGTGAATAGCAAAATCAGGGAGAATTAACGAACCAATGCAAAAAAAAAAAGATATTGATTTGATTAGTAGTAAACTAGTAATGTATTCTCAGTGTATCATTTTTTTTCTTTTCTTCAATCTAACAATAATTAAAATAAGACTCCTAGATTGGTCACCCAAACTGTAGGAAAATTATTTACATAAATAATTTACGACATTAACGATCTAGAAAAATGAGTTAAACAATCAGCCTTCACATTGGACGTCCGTGGGATTTTGGAGAGAGTAATAAGAGGGAAAGAGGCACTAAAAGCCTGGATCTCATCAAGAAGCATAGAGAAAGCTGACTACTCCTCCGAAGCTTGCACCATCGCAACTAACTCTGCAGAATCTGTTTCGAACCTCCGATAATTAATACTTGTGTGGAGAATACACTTCACAATCCATAATAATGTTTCTAGCTCCAAATGAAATGGAACGAACTGCGACGTTGACATCTTGTAGCTAAAGTCTGATTTCATATAAATAAAAGAAAGAAGAAGGCTTGACAGCCTCTTTTTGCTATCCCTTTCTTTATCAAACCTAACCCCTAACACCAAAAAAAATTGTCACGTGTTAAAAGAAAATTTAAAAGTGTTTGTTTCACTTTTTTGTAAATTTTGTTATATTACAAAAATACAAAAAGTATGAGAAACGTTACATCAACGAGGGGACACGTATCCACCAAAATTAACGTAAGGAGAGGCATCGTAGACTTTTCCTCCTCCTGCTCCTCCGCCTCCTTCGAGAAAAGTTACCCAGAAACCAGACCGTCGATATCGACACCGACACGTGTCAGTTAAAGACACACAGCCACACGGATCCATTGGCTTGTTCGGTGTTAGCCTCCGGTCTCTCTCTAATTCTCTCATTCCTTCCTCTCTCTCTCTCTCTCTCTCTCCCTTCCCCCAAAAATATTGGGCGCAAAATCTCTCTCTCTCTCTCTCCAACGAAGAAGAAAGCGAAAAGTCTTCTCTTTTAAAAAAAAAAAAAATTAAATTGAAAAACCCTAACACGAGTCCGCCGTCTTTGGTTGGTATAATCTGGGGATTGATTTAATCGTTCTGAATCTGCTTCCTTTGATGTCAATTTCTCCGGTGAGTTTCAATTTTTGTCGGTTCTGATTTCGTGTTTGTGTGTGTTTTTTTTTTTCCAAAATTAATAGCTTTCTGAAATTTTTGTGTTAATCGCTGTTCATCAACCATTTATGGTAACAAAAATTTGAATGCTTTTGATTCACTTCTTTGGAAACTTTTTGTTTTGATTTTGGAAACTTTTTTTTTTTTCTGGACCATTCACCAAACGTGTCTGATGGGTTCTTCTCGTTCATGATTCTGAATTTTCAGACTGTGTTGTTGTATCCTTGTAATTGGCTGTCTTGAAGAGCGGAGTCACAAAGTTGAAACCTTTTCTCAATGTTATATGGCTGAAGACAGTCTACGGGTTGGTATGATTCCTTCTGGTTTGGCTGTTTTACTCAATGGTGATGATGCTATAGATCATAATTCGTCGAAAGCTCGTATTGTTCCGCATTTTGATTATTCTGGTCACCGGCCTTTAGAACGGACTATCGAATTCTTGTTTGGTCTACCAGAAAAGTCTGTTGGTCCCTTGGATGGTCAAGTAGACAGTAGCTTGATTAGAGCCGTTATTAAGAATCAGTTCTCCAAGCTTCATGGTGATTTGGATGTTGTTTCAGTTAGTCAGAGAGAAGGAATCAGTGTGGTTCATCATGGTGTTGGACCTCCCGTTGTTGGCTTAGAGGAGTTTAGCATATGTGGTGATATCAGGATTGTTAAACCGCCTCTTGTTTTGGAGAGCTTAGCACTCTTCAGCAGCGCCAGGGCTAATGCTTGTATCTGGAAAGGGAAATGGATGTATGAAGTTGCTTTAGAGACTTCGGGAATTCTACAAATTGGATGGGCAACACTTGCTTGTCCTTTTACAGACCAGAAAGGTGTGGGTGATGCTGATGATTCTTATGCTTTTGATGGTAGAAGGGTAAGCAAATGGAACAAGGAAGCTGAACCTTATGGGCAATCATGGGTAGCTGGGGATGTCATTGGTTGCTGCATAGATTTGGATGGTGATGAGATATCCTTCTACAGGAATGGTGTCTGCCTCGGGGCTGCATTTACTGGTATCAGAAAACTTGGACCTGGGTTCGGGTATTACCCTGCTATTTCTCTCTCCCAAGGTGAGAGATGCGAGTTAAATTTTGGTGCTTATCCGTTTAAGTACCCTGTTAAAGGTTTCCAACCTCTTCAAGAAGCCCCACCTCGAAGTTCTTTTGCAACAGAACTGCTACGATGCTTCTCAAGACTTCTTGATAGGCCGGATCGCTCGTTGGCTGATACATTAAGTAGACTGAGGAGGTTTGCCTCGGTCGAAGAACTGTTTTCCCCTGTTTCCCGTGCCATATGTGATGAGTTCTTCTACATACTTGAGCAAGACCCTTTGTTGCCCGAGTACTTAGGACGGGGTGCATTTCTGTCATTCCTCTTGGAGATTTTCAGAACACAAGCACCCCATGATTGTTTAAGTTTAGACAGAGTTCTAGATGTACTTCTTGAGTTGCCACAATCTCATTTGATCTTTGAGCATGTACTAAACGCTCTTGCTTGTGGCTGCAAAACAGCGACGTTGATTCTAACCGAATGTCCATACTCAGGACCGTACCCTTATCTTGCTCTGGCTTGTCATTTGTTAAAACGGGAAGAATTGATGATACAATGGTGGAGATCTTTGCATTTCGAATTTTTGTTTGAAGGTTTCTTGTCATGCAGGAATTCTAACAAACATGACTTACAGCAGTTAATGCCTGTTGTTTGGTGGCCTGGATCCTCTGAAAATATCTCCTATGAGACTAGCATGGGATTTACGGTCTCTGCGCTCTCTGAAGCCATTAACAAGGTATGATAGAATATGTCTGACTGGTTTTTGTTTGCTTTAAAGTTATCGCAGGCATAACTCTCCTCTGAATATAGTTTGAAATCTGATATAACATGGATTAATTAATCTTTTCTTTTTGAATTCAGATTGAGGAGAAGCAGAGGAACCTCTGTCTCTTGGTCATACAATTCATACCACCCGTATCACCACCCGAGCTTCCTGGTTCAGCATTTAGGGGGTTCCTTCAGAACCTTTTATTAAAGAACAGAGGCGCAGACAGGAATCTGGCCCCTTCTGGAGTTACACGCAATTCGGTTCTTGTCTCTCTGTTCTCAGTAATACTCCATTTTTTGTCGGAAGGTTTCACAATGCTGAAGAGTAGTGAAGCCGCTCATCACAATATTGGTTTTCTTCACAGAGGTGGTCAGCAGAAGTTTCCATTGAGTTTGTTTCTTAAAAATGATCCACATCGAGCTGATATCACTAGGCTTGGCGGGTTGTTTAGTCATATATCGAAGTCCTACCCCACAGATGATCAAGAAGAAGAACTAATGCGGTGGGAAGAAGGTTGTATGGATGATGAAAAGAATAGAGTAACTCACGCTACTGAGCAGAAGCCATGCTGTTGCTTAGCCTATGATACTGATCTTAGTAATTCCTTGAAGGATCGAGGAAAAAATACTGCTAAAAGTTCTCGTGGTCAATGCAGCTCCATTCCTGAGAGATCCTCTCATGCTGCTGCAGAATGTAGTGCTGCAAGTTTCAGTGAAGAAATAGAGGACAAACCTAGCACAAGTAATCAGTCTGACCCTGACTTTGGTTATCGTCCCGTAAGATTTATGCGAACTGCACTACAAGAGAGTAGAATCTCATCTGCTATACTAAGCGAAGAAGAACTATTGGATGCTCTATTGCTATTATACCATATTGCTGTCGCTCCAAATTTTAAGCAGGTAAGTTTAGTTGTTTTTCCCTCTTGTTTATATTCAGTTTTACTGTTCGTATGATACATGAGGCAACCCGAATAAAAATTATAGGCTGATAGGTTTTCCTTTTACTTAGGCATCGTATTACATGACTCATCAATCGCAATCAATATCACTTCTAGAAGAAACGGATAAGCAGATAAGAGAACGGGCTTCAAGTGACCAATTAAAGCGCTTAAAGGAAGCTCGCAACAACTACAAGGAAGACGTGATGGATTGTGTTAGACATTCCGCATGGTAAGTTTCACTTAACTCATGGATTGTGTTAACAAAAGGAGGGTGTAGTGAAGAGGTTTCAATTATGATTTATGTGAGGGAGTACAATGCTTACATGTCTATATTTTTTCCTTTACTCGTTCTGAATCTTTTGTACAGGTTCCGCATCTCATTGTTCTCTCGATGGAAGCAAAGAGGAATGTATGCATTATGCATGTGGGTTGTACAGCTACTTCTGGTTCTCAGCAAAATGGATTCTGTGTTTGTTTACATTCCAGAGTTCTACCTTGAATCTTTGGTAAATAGCTTTTGGCCATTTCCACTACTTCTGGATAAAAACTATGAGATGTTCCAACAACTTATTCTGCTCCGTTATCTCAGTTTCTCAGTGAAATTTTTAAGTTTACAATTTTTTTGGTATTTTCCTCAGGTAGACTGTTTCCATGTGCTTCGCAAGAGCGATCCTCCGTTTGTCCCATCAACCATATTTATCAAACAAGGACTTTCATCATTTGTATGTCTAAAAATCTCTTATCACACATTCTTTTTTGTCTTTTTGTTTTCCTCATGTCTGAGTTTAGTTAATTAGCTTTAGGTCAGTTGGACAACGGCTCTAACATAGTCATTGCAACTTCTTGGGTTTCCAGATCACTTTTGTAGTTACTCACTTCAACGATTCGAGGATATCGAACACAGATCTTAGAGATCTACTTCTCCAGTCAATATCCGTCCTGGTACAGTACAAAGAGTACTTAGAAGCTTTTGAGAACAACGAGGCAGCTACCCGACACATGCCTGCAGCTCTACTGTCAGCGTTTGACAACAGATCTTGGATCCCTGTCACAAATATATTTCTTCGTCTTTGCAAAGGTTCTGGGTTTAGTTCTTTAAAGAACGGGGAGTCTTCGTTTTCATCTACTGTTTTCCAGGTTGGTTAGGTTTATTTAACTTTGTTTCTATCTGATCCTCAGCCTACATATTGGATTTTGATTTTATTTTTCGTCTAGGCACTTCTACGAGATGCTTGTGTCAATGATGGTGAATTACTCTCTACTTTTCTTAACCGGCTATTCAACACACTGAGCTGGACCATCACTGAATTTTCTGTCTCGGTTAGAGAAATGCAAGAAAAGTATCAGGTCAGACTGAACTTGGATCCTTTTCATCGATTGAGTTTTCTTAGTGATTCATTACTTCTCTCTGAATGATTGTGTTGTTTGATCTGCTATACCCTTGCAAGTATTTGTAGTCTTATACGTGCTCTTCTTTGACCAGTTTTTGATTCGTCTTGTCTTTATGTAGGTAGTGGAGTTTCAGCAAAGGAAATGTTGTGTGATATTTGAGATTTCAAGTAATCTTGCAAGGGTCCTAGAGTTCTGCACTCACGCAATACCGCAGGCATTTCTTTCTGGGACTGACACGAATCTTCGTAGGCTCACTGAGTTGATTCTCTTCATCTTGAATCACATGACCTCAGCAGTAGATGACGAGTTCTTTGATTTGTAAGTTAGTTAAAATATCTCAAACAGCTCTAAAACGGTTGAAAAAGCGCTCTTTTGTAATCGATATATTTTCTACTGGTTTTGGGCTCGGTCAGGTCACTTAGACGGCAAGGACAACCTTCAGAGAAAATTAGCCGAGGGATCTTATTAGCTCCTTTGGTTGGTATAATCTTGAATCTCTTGGAGGCTAGTGAAGACTCAAAACAGAAGCAACAACATGATGTAATTGGTCTTTTCGCAAGCATGGAGTGCCCCGATACAGTCTATTACGGGTTTCAATATCTCTTGGAATATAATTGGGTACGTAAGCTCTTGAATCTAGGTTTTGCTCGCTTGCTTCTCTTACTGACACAGCTTTTCATTTCAGGACGGTTGTGTAAGCGGGGATGATGCATATGTTAAAAAACTTGGACAACTTGAGAATTTCTTGAGCCATCTCATAGACAGGGCTCCGTCGCAAGAACCTGAAAGAAAAGATGAGTCATTCAACAAAGATACGACGGATTTAGAAGATAACACTTGCTGTATCTGCTACGCGGGCGAGGCTAACGCCATGATTGCTCCGTGTTCACATCGATCATGTTATGGCTGCATAACTAGACATCTTCTCAATTGTCAGAGATGTTTTTTCTGCAATGCTACAGTTATTGACGTTATAAGAGATAACGAAGAATAAGACAATGGTGATTCTGAAGCTCAGGGTAGTTGCAGGTGGAGGTTGTTGATTGATGTAGTAGACACAGAAGGAAAGATAATTTAGGTGGGAACCAAGGAAGAAGGATTATAAATTTACAGATTTATAGGATTAATAATAAGAAACAGAACAAAAACAAAGGTCTGTGATAATTTTGTAGGATATGGTCTTGTGGTCTCTAGGCCTCTCCTCTGTTTTTACATTGTATATATGAGAATGAAATGGAAATGGAAATGGTGTTTAAAGGCGCTCTGTTTCGTAGCTTGGTTTCTTATTTTTTTTTACAGTGTTTTAAAAATATTATAAAAGAGAATATATAGTGAATAATATTTTTCTGATAATTTACTGTTTGACTAAATTGAGATATTTAGGGGTTTTTTCTCATTTGAGTCGTTGGGATAATTGTTTTGAGACAATTGTGGTATTTAAGGCCTTAAGGGTATTTATAAAATTTAGAGCTATAAGTAAAACGACAAATTAGATAAGAACAACATAAGAATATATCGATATATACGATGAAACTAATCAGTAAGTCACGTATTTTATTAGTAGGTAAACATGAAAACTATGTTACAAAAGAGTTACCAGTTTTGTCTTCTTTCAAATAAATAAAGCATGTAAAACATAAACTAAAAAGCAAACCATTCGCAGAAAACAAAAATTCAAGTAAAGAAATTTCAAAGATCATAAGTGAGTTTTTAAACAAGAAGAAGACACACACAGAGACACAAAACAAGTGTTTATCAGAAATCAATTGTTTTGACCAGGTCGTCCTGAGCTGTAAGGTGGTCTTGGTCTCCTTCTTAACACTCCTGTGATCCTCGCCATAAATCCTGTTTCTTCTACCTATATAATCACACATAAATACGATGTTAATTATTGCAGATACTACTACCATCAAATCCAATATAAGTAGCCACTTTCAAAATTAAGTGTGTGGTTGACCCCAAGAAAGAAAAAACACCAAATACAACACTTATGGTTTAATCAAACACTTAGCTTCCTAAATTAACTTCTTTTTCTCCACGTTTACATATGTAATTCTCAAGCTGATACATCTTTGTTTTAATGTTTTTATTATATATATATATACTTATAAGATAACCACGTTGATAGGGGAAAAAATGAGCTGACAAGATTGTAAACATAGGGAGCTTACGAGTTCATCAGTTCCTGTGTCTTCTTCTTCTACTAGTGATGGTGATGATGATGAAGATGATGATGAGTGTGGTGGTATTGGTGATGAATCAAGACCAAGACACTTCAATATGGCTTGAACAACTTTGTGACAAATAGAACATGGAGAGTTGAGAAGAGAGTAGTAATCTTCTTTTTCTTCATCTTCTCTTCTACTTCTTCTCTCTTCTTCTCCATTGACTTCCATTTTTTTTTTTAAAGTTCTCTCTTCTTCTTCTTCTTCTTCTTCTTCTTCTTCTTCTTCTTCTTCTTTCTTCTGCTCAATGCATTAAGTGTTGTGTCTAGTTTGACCTCACCTGCTTCTCTGTGTTCTTACACACACACCCTACCTTTCATTTAATACCCTTATAAAATATAAACTATATACATTCAGATTTTTACATTTTTTTATTCATGACTTAAGTAACGTAATAACTTGAACCAAAAAAAAAAAAAACTTTAAAAGAGATTAATGTATTAGTCGGTGCATTCTAAGGATATTACTAAAAAATTTAGTTATTTTTATAAATGCATAGTTGGGTTGATGTGAATAAGATGTGTTGGCGAGCGCATAAATACCATTTTGTTTCTTGCTGTTCATAATTTTGCTTTATGGAATTTTATTTATGTCTTTCTCTATCTACCTCTTTGGACCAGTGTTCCATTTGCAATAGAGAGTCTACTCTTGTGAAAAAACAAATGTAGTAAATGTGAGTCTTTATTATTCTCTCAGCCTTTTTTGTCTTCTTTTGTTTATTAATTATATACTAGTGTTGTTGATTTAGATATTAGTTACTTATTCATTGGTACGTCTTCTTATAAATTCTATTTTATTTGAAGTTAGAAAATTAACGTTACAACCTACAACTATATATTAATTACTGGTAATTTGTTTTATAATTACTGGTAATTTGTCTTCATTCACTTGTCACTTATTGTCCCTTCGTACCAAATACATTGATATCTACTAGTAGCTGATAATTAGTCTGATGCACTGTAAATGACTACATGAATGCATGTTTGTATAGTGCTGTTACTCGGCAGCGCTTGTATACCCTGAAAGACCATTTGGAAGGCCGAATGTTCTTGCTTAAACATTGCATGACATGAATCCTCAAGCAATTAAGAAACATATCAATTCAAATACGTGGTGTTTATTTTCTTAATTCAGTTAACCGTATTTGGGTTAAATTGTGGTTACAATCTTACAAGATCCTCTATACACCACGTTGGACTTGGATATCATGTATAGAGATTACAGCCTATAACACTGGTACATTGACCTGACCAATACAAACGACTACAAGTCGTTACGTATATTTTTCTATTTTTGGAAACTCGGTTGATTTGTTTTCACATGTTTTGAAATTAACAGATTTGCAGCTCCAGCTGCTCTTAAAATAGAACATAGAGCTGGCTGATCACACTTCATAATAATAATAATAACAAAAACAACTATATATAAACTATAATTAATGTGAACACAAAAATTTAGACCTTTTTTTCAAAACCATTCCAATTTCTAACAAGAAAACAAAATTAGAAATCCTAAAAACTCAAAGGTGTATGGAAGGCAAAAAATGGCCAACAAAATCAATAACACAGTACATTAATCAATCTCTTTAAAATAGAAAGAAGATTTTTTCAATAAAAAACGTCGTCGTATCCTCGTCGACGTCTCCGTCTTTGATGGGGGAGCAAAAGCCAAGGTCAAGCGGTGCTTCCTCCTCCACCGACTCAATTTCAATCCCTTCGCCGTCACCGTCCCCATCCCCGTCTCCGGCGCCACGTCAGCACGTCACGTTACTCGAACCATCTCACCAAAACAAGAAGAAAAGCAAGAAAGTCTTTCGAGTCTTCCGTTCTGTTTTCCGTTCATTTCCGATCATTACACCGGCGGCTTGCAAAATCCCGGTCCTCCCAGGCGGTAGCTTACCTGATCAGCACAGAAGCGGGTCTAGCGGTTCGAGAGTTACCGGAACCTTATTTGGATACCGTAAAGGCCGTGTAAGCCTCTCGATTCAAGAAAGCCCTAGATGTTTACCATCTCTCGTCGTCGAGCTAGCGATGCAAACAATGGTGCTACAAAAAGAACTTAGCGGAGGGATGGTTAGGATCGCTTTAGAGACAGAGAAACGAGCTGACAAAGAAAAGATCAAGATCATGGACGAGCCATTATGGACAATGTTTTGTAACGGTAAGAAAACGGGGTACGGTGTGAAACGTGACGCGACGGAGGAGGATCTCAACGTTATGGAGTTGTTAAGACCGGTTTCGATGGGTGCGGGAGTTTTGCCAGGGAACTCGGAGGTCGAAGGACCAGACTCGGAGATGGCTTACATGAGGGCTTACTTTGAAAGAGTCGTTGGGTCTAAAGATTCAGAGACATTTTATATGTTGAGTCCCGAAGGGAATAATGGACCCGAACTTAGTATTTTCTTCGTAAGAGTATGATTTGATGTAATGTGTTCTTGATCAATCACGTACGGTTTGTGGATTGATATGTGAGTAACGTACGTATATGGTCATGATGATATATATGTGTATATTGCTTGGGTCGTTTTTGTGGTGAGGTATATGAGGATGGACTTGGATGTTATACAATTCTTTAGGATGATTTATAAGAAAAGTGTTTCAGGTTGATCATGCGAATTAATTCACGTCTGATTTTTTTTTGTTTTTTTGTCTCTTTCATAATTCGACCAGATTTTTAGATTTAGCTTATGCATGGTTGATTTCATTGATCGCATAAACAAAAAAATATTAGTGAAAAACTAAATTTATTTATTTCTTACAAAAGAATGATAACAGAAGAATCTTTAATTCTTGATTTCATTAAAACCATCGTAAATACTAAATATTGTGTGAATATTGAATAATAACTCTTTCCCAAAATTGGAAAAATGTAGGGGTTTAGGGAAGGCCTTTAAATCACCCAAATTATTTCCCTGTTTGAGTCACTCGATTACAGTTGCTTTCTTCTTTGTTTGATCCGAAACAGTTTGAAGCGAGACCACACTATTCTTTCCACGATGAGCCACGTCTCCAATGATCTCGCTGCGGTGAAGGGCGGTTCTGACGCGGCTCGAATTGTGGTAGTGAAGGCGTGGCTCAACTCTCAGTTTGAGGCGGTGGGCAGAGAAGTCCCTAATGTAGAGTACACTCATGGAAACATCAACCATCTGTATAATCTCGCCATCGCTTCTCAAGCCAAGTCTCAGGCTGCCACCATTGTAGCCAAAGATTTTCGTCGAAAGGCTTCAGAGTACCGTGCTCAAGGGGCTAGGGTTAGAGAGATATTGGAGAGTGCAGGAATGTCACAAGATAGCTTACCGTCAGATGTGGTCTCTTCAGCTCAAGTTGTTGCAAATGTTGCAAATTTGTTGAACATAAGGGACACTGAACTGAGCAGTTTCCTAGTAGCAATGGGAGACATTTCTCTGAGGAAGAGTGAAGTGGAAGAGAAGAGGGCTAAGGCACAGATGGAGTCCAATGTTCTTCTTGATTATACAAGAAAAGCGATACAGAAGCTGACGTATCTAAAGAAGCTCCTTGCGGAGCTAGAAGATGATGTAGTAGTACCTTGTGAATCACTGATGGAGAATTGGAAAACAAATATGGAAGTAATGGCAATCAAGGAGGAACAGTACAAAAAGAAGTATAAGGACTCTGAGATTAGATGGTTGAAACGTCAGCAAGATGCAAGCGAAATGTTACTCAAATACAATCCCAAGATCAGCCACAGAGATCTGGTAGAAATGGCAGAGCACCGAAAGGAACTGGAGAAGATGACAAAACCTGTTCTTGATGCTCTGAGAAGTTACCAGGACTTGCCTCCGGATATAGCTCTAGCTTCACTAGCAATCGAAGAAAAGAATAGACAGTTTGAAGCCGCGGAAAGGCGGCTAGAAGAAGTATTACAATCAGCTCTTGAGACAAGCGATGTGTGATCGATGTTAAAACCCAAAAAAGTATTACTAATTAAGGTTCAAGTTTTATTCCCTTGCCGCTTTTTTTTTATGTGAAAACTTTTATTTTGTACATTTGTTATATTTTGAATCTAGATTATAAAAAAGCTAAAAATAAGTTTTGTTCAATGGTTCAAGTCATTGACTCTCAGTTTTCATCCCCACAGTGAATTGTCTTGTTAGGATCTCAACTCTGAGAATTTTGAAGTAGGCCATTCATTACCTGTTTTCATTCAAAAATGTTGCAACTTGCATGCAAACCCCATTATGCATCAGTGTCATCCCCATAGTGACTTGTCCTGCTAGCTGATGATTGTAGGATTTTTGAAAGGTGCCAACTGAAGAGCATGTTTACTGAACCAAAACAGAGCCACGTCACTATGACTCATATGTTCCCTTTTAACTGGGTGATCTAACATTGCTGCTACTTGTGGTTATCTCAACTCAACTTGTGCTATAATACAAATCGAAAGGTGCTACATTTCAGTTTTTTTATTTCTCTCATTTATAATATGTATTTTATAGAAAATTTCAGATATTATAAATACTCAAGTCACCATATCCATTGTTATTATGATCTTTTGTCCGCAATGGACCTACCTAATTGTAAACATCTGATAAAAAGGAAGAAGAGTCAAATTGAATCTGGTTCATTCAGCTTCGAGTGGATAAAAGCAAAACGACAGGTAAGTAAATTCAAAAACGTTAATTTCATTTTCGAGTGAAAAGCAAGTTACTGAACCAAAACGGAGCCACGTCAAACTATATCTCGACACCTCACAAAAAACGACACGACGTGTTCACTTTAGCCACCATGCAAGATTCCTTTTTCTGTTTTCGCTCTCAAAACTCTCACTTTAACTCACAAAAAAAAGATTCCTCGGATCATCATCATCAGAAACAATGGCTATGGCTATACGCGCGATTCGTTACCAGTTACCGTCTCCTCCGAGATCTATGTTTACTACTCGACGCGAATCATCGCAACCAGTTAAGCAGATTCAGATCCAGCAACGACCTAGAGGAGGCGATTTGGCCGAGAACGGTAAGATCGTTCTTCAACCGAGGCTTTGCACGTTGAGATCTTATGGATCTGATATGGTCGTCACTAGAAAAGACGGCGGAGATGGTGGAGGAGGAGGATCTGAGGTTGAGTTAGCATCAGCTTCTACGTTTTTTGAGACGCTTACTGATTACATTGAGAGTTCGAAGAAGAGTCAAGACTTTGAAACCATCTCTGGAAGACTCGCCATGGTATATATATAAAACCCTATTAAACCCTAAATTCGAAAACTTGATTTTGAAGTAACTGTGATTTACTCTGTTTTTTCAGATTGTGTTTGCGGTGACGGTGACTGAGGAGATTGTTACGGGGAACTCTCTGTTTAAGAAACTTGATGTGGAAGGATTGAGTGAAGCTATTGGAGCTGGTCTTGGAGCTATGGGTTGCGCTGCGATTTTCGCGTGGTTGACGATTTCTCGGAACAGAGTGGGACGGATCTTTACTGTGAGCTGCAACTCCTTCATTGACTCGTTGGTTGATCAGATCGTCGATGGGTTGTTCTACGACATTAAGCCTAGTGATTGGTCTGATGATCTTTGAATTTGATAAGTTCATAAGTACCACTCTAAATGTATAATGTATCTACGTCTCCATAATACAGTAGTAGTTACTATATATATAGTCTTGAAGATGATATTGTAAAAGTCTATAACTTTTGTGTCTATAAGATAATATATATAGAAAAGTATGGAATTTTCTCTGATTCAGTCTAGTGTTCAAATTGGATCGATCAAAAGAGAAAAAAAGATATTGTTAACTGTATTTGGAGAAACAAGAGAGCTGTGTCTATGAAGCCGTCTCAATGGTTTGAATGCATTCAAGAACAGTTGCATTGTTTGACATTGCAGCCATTAGAGCTTCATGGATGGTCTTGTTGTTCTTTAGAAGAGATGCAGAGTAGAGAACCTGCATAGCAAAGACAAAAGATTCATGAATGATTTAGAAAGAAACATGTATGCAAGGGTGAAAGTCTGGTTTTTGTTAGAGAGAAAACTTACGGCCCATCTTGTTAGATTTTGCTGCTGCGCGTTGTTGATTTTGGGTTGGCTTCTGTTTATGAATCTCTGTAGGAAACAAGAAAAAAAGCTGTAATAACTAAAATGGTTGTGAACTTGTGAGTGTTGAAGTGAGTGATTAGATATTGAGAACTAGATGACCTGAAGAGAGAAGAGATCTGCAGATTGGCCAATTACTTTGTCATACTTCAGACCCTCAGCGGCAAGTCCAGCCATTGCAACAGCCGCCAACCTAAGAAATTGAGAGGGTTGAGATTTGATGTTTCTCTCATTTCTGAGATTAATGAAACTCTACCTGTCAAGCTCCTTTGAGTCAAGTTGGCCACTGTATATTAGTTTAGCTAGCCTCTCGTCGATGAGATTGACATGTTCTTTACCGATGTCTAACGAGTACCCGAGGATTGGAAGCCCGATTAAGTAAGCCACTGGAAGTTGCAGGTTTTAAAACATGAGAACATTGCATCTTTAGAACCCAAAGGTTTAAACTTTTCAAGTGTACCTAAGAAGTGGGCTGCTTCATGTGCAGCAATTCGTTCTTTATAATCAGGAAAGAAAGTAGAAAACCCGGAAATCGCAGCTTGAAGAAGCCTACAAACGAAACACCAAAAGATATCAAATCTGTAACCCAAATTACATTATGTTAACGAGAAAACCGAACAAAATATGCAGTGTTTGAGTTCTTTTCTTACCCTGGTGAAACGCTCCCCACGGCTAACACTACCAACGAAATGCTCCCAACTAAGTAAGGCACAAAGAATCCCCAGTCCTGTCCAGATTCAGCAGTTATAACATCTATCTAAGACACATGTAGAACCTAACACAATTGACAGAAACCGAGACATTTTCATGGTTTTTGACATGGTCGATTAGATTTAGTTATTGGTATAGCCTACACAATTGTCCAGAAGAAAGGACAGGGAACTAGAAATCAGTGAGACAAGACGCGAACATAATACTGCAAACATATTCTGTCCAGATGTAACCATGGTTAGCATAACCAGACCATAGGTATTTCATGGCTTGCAACACCAGAGAATACTGGTATAGAGATTTTTGAAAGTTTACCCCGGGAAGTTGGCCGGAAAGTACAGCTATGAACCCAGTTGTTCCAACCACTGTGAAAAGGAAAGCCGCCTGCATTACTCAAAATCCATGAAAATAATATTAAGGTACACTATAACCTCAAGAACTCTCTGGGTTCAATTCTTGCCAAAGAATAACAAGACAGAACCTTACATCGTTCCTGACACTAGGGATGGCCAGAGTTTCTGCATTCTTGATTCCAAGAGTTGTCAGCTCCCGCAGAGATGTCTGATACAAAAAGAATACACATCACTTCTGCACTCCTATAGTCCTACTTACTAAGCGTTATACAAATGGTAAGTGAGCTTAGATAGAGAGATCGATATACACCGTACGGCGCGAAAGGTAAGGCTGAGAGCTCCATTTCTTAGCCCAACCTTGTTCACTCAATTTATCGAGAGCTTCCTTAACACCATTACTATCTTTCTGCAACCATACATGAACCCAATTTCAGCAGAGTTCATCGAATCAAAAGTAAAGCTTGTGGTAAATTTACAGATATGGACCTTGTTAATGGCGGACTCGAGAGTACTAAAATCAAACCCGGAGGAAGCAGTAGGAGAAGAAGACGAAACCGCTGCTTGAGTCGAAGGGTTTCGTTGCCGGAAACTAGAATGCCGGTGAAACGAAGCAATCGGAGTACTCCCCAACGAAGAAACAGCTAATGAAATCATAATTCTTCAAAAAATTATCACGAAAAATTCGATTTTTAACAAACCCAGAAATCAGATAATGCTTCATCGTCTTCTTCAGTTCTTCTTCTCCTAATTGGAAACGTCGGACGAAGGGAAGACATAAAAGCGCGTGGCGTCTTTCAAACCACCGGATCATGCTTTCCGCCACGTCAGCACTTTTAGATAACGGCAAATTTATATCGGTTTATTAGTTCCGGTTTACTTTCTTAATTGATCATTAGCCGAACCGAACCGCATAATGCAAACTTAATTTTTCACTTTAAAGTTGAGAAGAAAATAAAAACTGATCAAGTAGGATCCATGGCGGCTACAACGAGCGCCGGGGACGAACAACCGGAAACGGAGACCCAAACGCCGGCGCAATTGATTCCGTTGTTACCAGATGACGTAGCTCTGAATTGCCTTGCTCGCGTTCCTAGATGTCACCATCCAATCCTCTCACTAGTCTCCAAGACTTTCCGATCTCTCCCCACATCTCCTTTACTCTACGCCACAAGATCTCTCGCCAGAGCTGCTGAAAACATCCTCTACGTCGCAATCCGTCTCCCTCCTGAATCCGGTGCATGTTGGTTCACTCTCCTCCATCGAACCTTATCGACTAACTCAACTAATTCGACGAGTCTGCTTGTTCCAATCCCGTCTTGTCCTTCACCGTCTCTTGTTGGATCCGCTTACGTCGTGGTAGATTCGGAGATTTACGTTATCGGTGGATCTATCAGAGACGTGCCTTCTTCAAGCGTGTGGGTTCTCGATTGTAGATTTCATACTTGGCGACGAGTGTGTAATATGAGGGTAGGTCGTGAGTTTGCAGCAGCTGGTGTAATCGATGGGTGGATTTATGTGATTGGAGGATGTGTTGTTGATAACTGGGCTCGTTCGATTAATTGGGCTGAGATGTTTGATATAAAGACTCAAACTTGGGAGCCAGTGGCTAGTCCTGGTATGGAGGTGCGTGAGAAATGGATGCACGCAAGTGCTGTAATGGAAGGTAAGGTTTACGCAATGGCTGATAGGAACGGTGTTGTTTACGAGCCGAAAGAGAAGAAATGGGGTATGCCAGAGAAGAGGCTTGATTTGGGATGGAGAGGAAGAGCTTGTGTGATTGATAACATATTGTATTGTTATGATTACTTGGGGAAGATTAGAGGGTATGTTCCAAAAGAAAAGGTTTGGAGAGAGTTGAAAGGTGTGGAATCACTTCCGAAGTTTCTTTGTGGTGCTACAATGGCGAATCGTGGTGGAAAGCTTGTGGTTTTGTGGGAAGGTAAAGCGGGTAGTGGAGGTTCTAGGAGAATGGAGATTTGGTGTGCAGAGATTGGTGTTGAAAGGCGCGGAGAAGGGGAGATTTGGGGGAAGATTGACTGGTCTGGTACTGTTCTTACGGTTCCTAATGAATCTGCCATTGTGAATTGCTTGGCAGCTACTGTTTGATGATGATGCATCCATACATGTTTAACGTCTCTGAATCAACATCATCTACCATGATTTACCGCACAGGCCTACTTCGATTCAGTGTGATTAGTTCTGTTATGTTTGTCTGTGATTAGCATAGTGATTCACTACACTGCTTCGCTAGAAATGGTGGACCAACAAAGAATATACCTTGGCCTGAGTCCTTGAGGCCCTGAGCTTACATGAAACAACTCACTGATGTAATGAAGTTTATAAATTTTGCTTCTGAACTTTTGAGAGGTTAAATCAACCCTCTTCTGCACGTTCTTGTTCGTTTCTTTTGTTGTATTCCATGAGAAAGCTACTTTCAGATTTGAATAATACCAGTAAAAACTGTGCCCGTACACTTTGCTTGTTCCTGGCTCATCTTAACAAAACGAATACGGCTACTTTTTATTTATTTTGTTTCAAGGAAAAGAGAAGGAAAATGATAGTGGAACAATAAGAGTATTATTAAGTTATATATACACATATTACATCTTCTTTAAACAAAGCATTGTTCCAGTCAAAATTAGGCTGGTGTAAGCTCCAATGACCCAGAACCAGTAACTAGAGGTCTTCTTTGTCTCTGAACTTGCTCAATGGCCTGGTGATTGCTTCGTTGAGTTGATTGAACAGATATAAATGAAGAGACAGAGAACAGGAGGCTGGGAAATTAGAGGTCACCGTCAGGGATCTCCATTGTTTCTTCATTCTCTATAAAGCTCAGAACTTGCTCAAAGGCCTGGTGACGAGTGATTTGTTTTGTTGAGTATGATTTGAACAGATTACTGATGAAGTAACAGAGAAAGGACCTGACTTACCTCGATGGCGATTTCAGTTGGTGTGAGATCTGAGACATCTTTATAGCCACGCTTGACTGCAATATCTGATGATTGGAGTACAAAGAAGAAAAGCCAAATTACTAGCAGAAGTTGCATGAGTTTATATAGCAGAAGATTGAACAAAAGCTATAGCAGATAGATGGAGGAGATAATACTTTCTAACGACACTCTGGCATTTGCATTTGTGTATGCTTCACTGCGCTCATCCCAAATAGTTGAAAGACGCTTCAAAGCCTACATGTAAATCACATACCCCAAGGAGAAAAGAAAAAAAGATGAATGCTTTGTCATGAATCCAAAGCATATGAATGTAGAACAGTCGAACCAGTACCACTGTGTATGCATCTCCTGATTCATCGTGTAACAATGGTCGTGAATTAGTTCCAACGGCAGCAATTCTATGGGCTAAGGCTTCTAGAGGCACATCTAACCAAATGCTGATTCCTTTATGCATATACTTCCTGATGATACCATTCATTACCAGATACATCTAACAGAGACTTTAGTTTCATATGTATTTACTTTGGACAGGATGAAGGGAACACACCAGTTAATGGGTCTTATAACTGCACCTCCACCGGTGGAAACAACAACTTGATACATCGAAGAGAGTTTCTTTAGTGCATCGGTCTACAAAGACAGAATTAAATTAAGCTCGCAATACATTACAATAAATCACACTAAATAAAGAGTAGACCAAGAAGAAGAGCTTGAAACAAGAACCACAAAACTAACCTCCTTTCCTCTAAAGAAACCCTCTCCATGATGCTCAAATATCTCTGCTACAGAAGTTCCATTCATCGCCTCCTCAATCAAAGTGTCGCTGACACATCCAGAAAACTTAAAGAAGGTTACACATCTAGAATACCAAACCTCATATTCATAACTAACTCCAAATCAGAGAACAAAATTTCCAGGAGACTTCAACTGAGGCTTTTAAACATACATATAAAGCTTTTTATTCAGTAGCATATACATACCAGTCAAGGAAGGAATAACCAAGAGCTTTGGACATTAACTTTCCCACGGTTGTTTTCCCAGAACCCATCATCCCTGTGTTCATCAGGTGAATCATCAAATTACAAACAAGTATCAAAAAGTAACCATATGAAACCAAAGAGCAGACAAAGACACTAACCAACAAGGTACATAGATCGTCCATTCAAATACGGTTTAACCTCTTCTGCTTTTCTCTGCAAAGCTCATGTATCTACTGTCCAGTAAGATTTTATAGAAAGAAAGATAAATCTAACACATTTCACTAGAGATGATAGTATTATTACTTGCCTTGAGAATTAGATCCTCATCAAATGGATAAACACTTCCGGCCTCCAACAATGCTACAAAATCCAAGAAATCAAATCAGAGTTCCTTTATCAATTCCTAAATGCTATGGAAATTAGTAAATGCTTTTACAAACAACAACCTGAAGAATTATCAGCAGAACATGAAAGCTCTGAAGACAACGATCTGTTTCTTCTTTCAGGTTGCAAATGAGCCAAAGCAAGACCCCTGAACCTTTTCTCTTCCTTAGCTCGCTGAGGATACCGCAATGAACCACGAGGCAGCTTCCTCTCAAACTCTCTCCAATCAACCCATGATGGGTACTGAAACCTTTGAGCAATAGCTGCTTCCATCTCAGACAACTTTCAATACACAAACTATTCAAAACCCCTGCAAAGCAATCATAACTAGATTCAGCTTTTTTTTCTTTCTTTTTTGCTACTAACAAAACCTAAAAGACAAGAATTTGGCCATAATTACAAAACTCTACCAAGATTGTTGTCTACACATCATACCCTGAGCGACAGAAATCGAAAAGTCGATAACTTTTGTCAAACTCCAGAATAAAAACTCAAACTTTACCCACTTCCTTGACAGGATCGATGATATGAGGATTTTTAAAAGCAATGGCAAGAAAGAAAGAATCATTATTTCAACCTGAAAAATTCGAACTTTCCAGAGATTGATTCTAATAATGATTATCCAAATCAAATTGGGGAAGAAATTTTAAAAATTGTCACTTTCCTGACAAAGAAAAAAAAATATATAAAAAAACAGAACTAAATTAGCGCTAATAAACTTCATTAAAGGATAACAAGAATGCAACCTGCAGAATCAAGAAGTATGAACAAATTAACAAGAAAAAAAAAAAAAAGAGGGGTTCACCTGAATTTTTCTCCCGCCGACGGATGAGGAGGCGACTTTTTGTTTTTCTCAGTTTTGTAATCTTAGATTTAAGGTTTTTTATTTTATTTTATTTTATTTAAGTAAGGGACTAATCCATTTTGGTTGGTCTGGTAAATTAATAGAGAGAGAGAGAGAACACATACAGGGGGTTGGTGAAACTGTGGAACAGTGATGGCCTTTAAGCATGTCATTAGTCATTTTGACCATTTATAAAAAAAACACACACTTGACACTTCTTAATCATTTTTTTTTCTTTTATCTATGTTAATTAAGCCCAAACATATAACAAAATGTGGATTGTTAGAAAATGTGTTGGTAAAATTCATAAGAAGAAGGGGAAAAAAAAAATCCATAGCAAGTTTATTAGTTGTATAGGTTATGAAAATGGGTCCATCATAATAAGTATATGATGACATCAAATGTTAGTTAGCATTATGTCATAACATCCTCTAATACTAATCACAAACATACAAAGATTTGATGGCAAAGAAAACATAATAAAAAAAAGTTTCATTATGCCTTAAAGAATTAGAAGATATTGGTGTCTATGAAGGTTTGTTAATATGCACTATGAAAGTTGGTGGTCGATGTTTCCCTCTCCAATGTAGGTTTTTGTGGCACTCTCTCTGTTTCTCACCTGCTTTTTTGTATTTTTCCGTACAGATTAATCTTTTCACTTTTTTTTTTTTTTTGTTGTTGTAAAAATCTACTATATATTTTCATTACAAGACTATTACAATATTGGATGAGACTTATTTTTATGCATGCCCATACTGAAGTCTTCAACTGTTCATCACATATATCTTTTTTTTTTTTTTTTAATGTACATTTTCTTAAGGATATCTAATAATATTACTGTGTGAGATACAAAAGTAACAAGGTAAGTTTTGTTGAAATCAGGTTTGTGATAAATATTGGGATTTAAGTGGTGGAGTTTGGTAGGTGGAAACTGGAAACCTAAAAATGAATGAAAGAAATGATTGATTTCTATGGTAAAAATTCTAAAGGATGTGCGGGCGAGAATATGGCCACTTAGAGGCAAGAGCATCCCCAAATATCTTGAAACATGCAAGTATCCAACCAAGAGCCAAAACCTAACATCATTTGATAATTACACTTTATAGAAAAATTAACAAGAATTACTCTATCCACCATCATCTACTTCAGAGATCTCTACTGAAACTTTTTTATTATTGTATAGTGTTATGAATTGTACAATGTACAATGGAAAAAAAATGTTTATTTAAATTTGAATCTCGACGATTGAATCAAAACTTATTTTTGGTGCTAATTTATTTATGTAAATAGTAACATTAGAACTATTTATCCCCTTAAGATCTTGGGATCTCCAGCAACCTGGGAAGATATTTTGATTGAACTCTGTATCTATTACCATATACTCTACCGGCCGGGATGCTTAAAATATCATATACAAAACTCCCACCTACTTATGAGTCAGTAGGTATTCAATCGTTTTCTTGTCTCTAAATCTTGTTACCATCATTGGGTTGAGTCTAGTTTGAAACTATATATAATGGTTCATTTTCAAAGAAAACTTTAAGCTCACGCGTACATGTTTACATTATGACTCATGTCTTAATCAATATGTGATACAATTTCACTTCTTCCAAGTTCCAATGCATTTCTTGTTGATTTGCTAAGCTTGTGTCCTCCTGCACGGTAACAATCACAAAGACTACTCGCAATAATCTTTTTGCAAGTACTTGATGACTACTAGTCAACTACACGAAACTTAACACAATGTTTTCTACGTTTTCTTTCTAATCAATGACAATTTACTCTTCCTAATAACAAGTGTAATTATTCTCAGTTGATTGACTTGACTTATGAATTTTACAGAATTTGTGAAAAACAGTACCCACTACCCGTGACTTTGAAGCATGAAGTATCATGCTATTTATCTTCTAGCTCTGTATTGTCTATACATGAAAATTCTTATTAGCATGTTAATCTAAGAGCCATAATTAAAGAGTTTGAACCATCAGTATCCTTATCATAAACACATAAATAAACAGGTTTGTTTCTTCTCAGATTCACAATTCATAGTCCCATTTACCAAATTTAGACGGCACGAAACCGTAGACATGTTCCTCTATCGGTGTCAAGACTCGTGAGCATTATTGATAAAACAGTTCGTGACAAACTCATTTCCATCCAAAGGCCAAGGAGATTCATTGATATGATGACCTTCTTTTTTTTTTGACGATCTGATATGATGACCTTCTAAAGACCTGGTTTGATACGCGGGAGCTAGGTTGTACTTCTATGCTTATTTTTATTTTTATTCTCTTCATTTTTCAAATTCTCCTCATTCTTTCAAAACATTTTATAATAGTTATATTGATTGTTAAAGTTTAACATTATAGGGAGAAAAGAAAAAAGAAACACTACATTAAACAATATAAATAAAAAAGTCAATGCTTTAAGGGGTTTTAAATGGCTTTTAGATTATAAATTTTGTTTTTTGATTTTTATTAATTTTTTAATAATTAAATTGTAATTGTTGGTTGAATCTTTTTTATATTTACAAAAGAGAGATAGAGAAGAGAAGTATCCTAAACTTTTCTTAAAATCTCAAATTAAATGGATTATAACTTTTGTTGATACTTGTAAAAACAAAAGTCAGTGCTAGGAAATTTAGGTTATGAATGGTTGAAGAATTTTAAATGGTTTTTAGATTGTAAATTTTGATTTTTACTATTTTTTGTAATATATTAATTTTAATTTTTGGTTGAATTTTGCTCTATATATTTACAAAACCGATAGAGAAAAAAGAAGTATCGTAATTTTTTTTAAAAAATCTCAAATTAGAAAGATTTTAACTTTTGTTGGTATTTGTAAAAAAATAAAAAAAGCTAAAATTGTTTTTTTTTCCAAAGAATCTATTTAGTATAAAATTTTCCGAATTTTGTGTGTACTAATATGAGTGTGCGTATTAACTCCGTAACACCCGTCAAAAGGGTTTTTCGCTTATGATTGAAAACGGCACCACGTCTCCTCATTTTTTTTTCTGATTTCTTTCTCTTCTTGGTTAAGTCTTTTTGTTAGTGGGAAGTCAAATCGACACCTCTCTCGTTCGTATCACCGCCATGGAAATACATATAACAAAGAAGAAGAAGATCTCCGATGATCTGATCACATGCAGAGGAACCTCTGTTCAGATTCCGTTTGATCTCATCCCGGAGATACTCAGAGGGTTACCTGTTAAAACCCTAGCTAGGTTCATGTGCGTATCAAAAGAATACGCATCCCTCATTCGCAACCGAGACTTCATGAAATCGTACTTGATCAAGTCCTCGACTCGTCCGCAAAGCCTCATCTTCACCTTTGAAGGGGGTAATTCTGGGAATCACTTTTTCTTCTCATTGCCTCATCTCCGAGATCAAGGTGAAACTGAAACATATTCGTCTGTACCAACTTACCTTATGAAATGCCGTGCTTTACCGTACTTAACCATTGTTCCCTCTGTTCACGGTTTGGTTTGTCATGGACCTCCTTCTGGGTTAATGGTATCTAACCCTAGCACTAGACGGTCCATTACTCTGCCCAAGATCGATACTAAGAGTATATCTATGTACCACCACTTGGGTTATGATACTATCAGTGGTGATTACAAAGTGTTGTGTATGGTTAAAGGCATGCATGTTAATAGGGGACGCTATTTAGCTCAGGAGCTTCGAGTTTTGACTTTGGGAAAGGGGAATTCTTGGAGGATGATTGAAGATTTTCCTCTTCACTGTCTTTGTACTCATGAAACTTCTGATTTATGTGTCAACGGTGTTTTGTATTATGTGGCTTTGCTCGACACAGCTGTGAGTCATGCAGTCATGAGTTTTGATGTTAGATCTGAAAAGTTTCATCTTATAGAAGGACCTGACCCTTATGTGCGTCCCAAGCTGACCCGCTACGAGGGAAAGCCTGCAGTCTTGTTCTCTGGAATTGCTGATTGCAGAATTAATTTGTGGGTTCTAGAGGATGCTGTGAAACATAAATGGTCCAAGAAGTCTTATGTTATGTCTACGATAGATCTCAACACTTACTTTTTTCACCATCTCTTCTGTACTAATGATGCAGGGGAAATTGTTTTGGCACCCGACCGTGTGTGTTCCAAACCGTTTTATGTTCTCTTTTATCATCCAAAGAAAGATACTATGAGAAGAGTGTACATAGAAGGAATCAGTGAACTAAAGGTTCCACTTTGGGATAAAGATTCATGTCATAACATAATCTCTGTCTTCTCTGGTCAGGTTGATAATCTCATGTTTCTCTAAAAGCACTCTCACCTCCGTTGAAATGTTTGTTCTTCAGCTTTAGATATGTTTCATCTACTTACTTGGGAGGTTTTGATGATCTTTTATCATTTTTTTGTTTTTGTTTTCTTGGTGACATTTTGTTTATTTTCATTTTCTCGGCATTTATGTAGTATGTATCCTTTCTGTTTTGAACTTGGGTATAAGCTCTTCATCGTCTATAACATACCTTTTATATATATCTAACTATAAGTTGATATGGAAAGTTACTAATAGTAGTTTTTTTGAGTATTGTGCTTCATGATCTAAGGATCCTTATACATTTAACAGATCAGTAAATATAGCAAACCATCTCAATTTTGATTGAGCTAACTAAGTTTGAATTGGTAGCAAAGTTATCTTTTGAATCGGCAGTCCGACTTGCATAAATTATGTTTTTGGTGATTCAACTGCTTTTTTATTAACCGGTGAGAAAAAGTGGCATCCAAACTATTAGTATTTATTTACTTTCCAATTTTTTCCTGAATAACTAAGAAGTTAAGCTTGTACAACTTCCCTCAAGTTAGGGATTAGAACATTTTATATGGCATTAGAAAACAAGAAAAAAATGGTCTCCTGTGATCGAAGAACAATCAGGAGAAAATTTAGAACCAATTCTGCATGATCACATTATAGAGATATTTCGAGGATTACAAGAAGTTAAAACCCTAGCGATAGATGTTCCTCTACGTATCGAAGCAAAGTGCATCCTTCATTCGCAACTGAGACTTCGTGAAATTGTACTTGACCAAACCCTCGACTAGTCCGCAAAGTTGCATCATCAAATATGAGAGAAATCTTTGGAAGCATTTCTTCTTCTCATCAAGGTGTATCATCATCATCCATAGCAACTAACCATATGAATTATCATTGTCAGCCGTACACAACCGTTGCTCCATTGTTCATGGTTTGATTTGGTATGGACCTCCTTATAAAATCATGACATATAACCCTAGCACTAGACGATGATTTGTGTGTCTTTGCTTATAAGATCGTTTCTCTAAAGAGAGATACGTACATTACTTAGGTTATGATCCCATCGATGGTGATTACAAACTGTTGTTTATGAGCAAAGAAAAGGATTATTTATCTCAGGAGCTTGACATTGGTAAATGGGAATAGTTGGATAACCATTAAAAGACTGTCCTCCTCACTCTCCTGAATCTCTTGATATATGCATCAATGGTACGGTGTGTTATACTATGAAGCTCTTCACGACACAGATCAAGCAGTCGTGACTTTTGATGTTAGGTATGAAAAGTTTGATTTCATAAAACTACCACAAATTGCAAGGTACACAAAGCTGACAAGCCACGAGGGAAAGCTTGCTATCATGTAATCCTCCTCGGACTCTATGTATATACTAGACCATCTAGTTGTGGAACTTATTTGTGGGTTCTAGTGGACGCTGCGAAACATAAATGGTCAAAGGAGGTTTCTGTTTTACGGTGTGGGAATCATGTATTATATTTCAAGTCTATTTTCTTACAGATGCAGGTGAGTTTGTTTTGGCACCAGAAACACCACCATTTTTATGTTATCTATTATGATCCCAAGAAAAATACATGCTCAGTCACATGGATATTGTTTGGCTTGAAGCGGGTAAAATATACTAACTGGACGACACTGCCCTCAGCCACCCAGTCCTTGGCATAACTCCAACTCCGGATTGGTCTTGACATGGTGCAGTACATGCTCAGTCACACTGGATATTGTTCTTATATATCTACAATGGTGTAGTCAAACGCAAATACCCCATTAACTATTATTTTAATTCTTTTGATTTTATGACATATTTAGACTTCCTTTTCCATACAAGTTTATATTTCTTACCATGTAAATATTTATTTTTGTTGAATAATAAGTTCCACATTCCAAAAAAAGATTATGTAAAAATAATCTCATATTTTCATTTTATAGTGTCATGCAATTGATTATTTATTTCTATAAATTTGAATGGTCAATTTAAAAAAAGAAGACCAAAACGAGTGCGATTTCATTTTTCATATCTTCTATGTCCACCAGAAGATAAGCTTTTGCCACTGAGAGCAATCGACACCGTACGTTCTGCCATGGAAGCACATGAAGCTAAAAAGGAAAAGAACTCCGATGATCTGAGAACAACCGGAGGCAGCTCACATGCGATATCAGTTCCAGCTGATGTCATTCCAGAGATATTCAAAGGATTGCCTGTTAAAAGCCTAGCAAGGTTCGTCTGCGTATCGAAAGAATATGCATCCTTCATTCGCAACCGAGATTTCGTGAAAACATATTTGATGAAATCCTCGGATAGCCCGCAAAGTCTCATCTTCACATTTGAAGGAAAGTGTTCAGGGAAGCATTTTTTCTTCTCATCGCTTCAGCCCCAAGATCGAGGTGAATCAGTATCATCTTCCTTAGCTATTTACCATATGAAATGCCATTTTCGACCGTACAAAACTTTTGCACCTTCTGTTAACGGCTTGATTTGTTACGGACCTCCATGGAGACTCATGGTATACAATCCTAGCACTAGACGGCCCATTACTTTGCCTAATATTGACTCCATGAGGATAGATATATATCATTTCTTGGGTTATGATCCCATCAGTGGTGATTACAAAGTGTTGTGTATGACTAAAGGAGACCCTGTTGGTATGCGTTTTGGTTTAGCTCAAGAGCTTCGGATCCTGACATTGGGGAAGGATAAATCATGGAGGATGATTGAAGATTTTGCGGGTTCTAGAAGATGCTGCGACACATGAATGGTCGATGCAGTCTTATTCTTTTCCTATAATAAATGGCGAGACGTCTTGCAATAGTTTCAATCCCTTTTTTGTTGTTGGTAAAGGTGAGACTGTTTTGGTCCTTGAAAGTACTGTATGCACCAGTTTATGTTTTGCTATACAATAGATGGCAAGACTTATTTGTTATTAATTTTTTTTTTCCATGTCTATTGTTCCAATGACGCAGGAGAGGACCATTTGATGTTCTCTATTATGATCCAAAGAAAAATAGAGTGAGAAGAGTCGTTATAGAAGGAATCACAGGAAGGGAGGAGCCACTTTGGAACAAAGATCCATATCATCGCATAATCTCGGTCATCCCTGGTCATGCTAATAATCTCATGTTTCTCTAAAGAGTGCTGGCTCTTATACATCTCCATTGATATGTTTGTTCTTCAGCTGCAGTTGTGTTAATTAATTGGAGGATTCATGATCTTTTGTCATTTTTTTTTTGGAGACAGTTTTTTTTGTGTTTGAAGACTATTTGTTTGTTCATACTCTCGGTTTTCTCATGGTTTTGCGTTGTTGCTGAAGAGAGATTATGAATTTATACTTTATTAATCTTATGAGAGAGTTCATATTTATACACAGCTTAGAAGATCTAAACTATAGATACGAGTATCTGGTTACAAAATATTGATAGATATACATTACAACTATATTTATATTAAATTTGGAACTGTCATAAAGAAACACGTACATATAACTCATACTGTGAATAGAAAAATTTTGGTATTTTTCTCGACTGTAAATCCCAAATTTATTATTTACCGTCTTACTATATTTCCGAATTTATTTATCCCGCGTATTGTACTGGTTTAATTAACGTATTTCTGATAATTAAAAGAAAGCAAAACGCGAGGCATTTATAGATTTCTTCTTCTCTTGGTTAATTAGAAGATAAGATTGGTGGAGCGAGAACACTCAACACCGTTCGTTGGTATCACCGCCATGGAGGGACAAGAACAAGAAGCGAACAAGAAGATCTCCGATGATCTGAGAAGCACAGACCCAATTCCAGATGATGCCATCGAGGAGATACTCAAAGCATCGACTGTTGAAACCCTAGCGAGGTTTCGCTGCGTATCGACGCAGTATGCATCCATGATTCGCAGCCGAGAGTTCATGAAATCGTACTTGGTCAAGTCGTCTACTCGTCCTCTCAGAAACCTCTTCACATTCATGGAGATGGAACGTTTGGGGAATCAATTCGTCTTCTCAGCCAGTCAACCTCAAAATCAAGGTGAATCATCTTCTTCAGCAACTTACCATATGAGTTGCCAATATCGACTGCACACAACTTCTTCTCCTTCAGTTCATGGTTTGATTTGCCATGGACCTCCTTCTAAGATGGAGATATATAACCCTAGCAATAAAAAATCCATTACTTTGCCTAAGATCGATTATGAGAGTTTCCCATATTACATTTACTTGGGTTATGATCCCATCGATGGTGATTACAAAGTGTTGTGTATGGTGAAAGCAGGAGACTTTCGTGTTTTGACTGTGGGAAAGGATAAATCTTGGAGGAAGATTGAAGATTTTCCTCCCCACACTCATAGTTCTCCATATTCTCCTGATCTATGTCTCAATGGTGTTTTGTATTATGGAGTTCATCATCTCAGCACCCATGAGAATCATCCCCACCCTGATGATATGATTCCTGCGATTATGAGTTTTGATGTTAGGTCCGAAAAATTTGATCTCATAAAGCTACCAGAGTTACCAGACAATGTCTTGCTTCCAATTCTGACAACCTACGAGGGAAGGTTTGCATTCTTTTGCAATGGAATATATGGTGATTCTAGCATCAGACTGTGGGTTCTAGAGGATGCTGTGAAACATGAATGGTCGAAGCACTTATACGCTCCACCTCCATTAGATGGCCATAATTATGATGATTTTATTGCCTGTTGTTTTACTGATGGAGGTAAGCTTTTTTTTTTTTTTTTATGGCACTTGAAACATTGATGTTTTGGGTTACAAAAGATGTCATGCATGGCTGTTATTTGACCCCATTCTCCCAATGATGCAGGTGAATTTGTTTTGGCACCCATACTGTTTTGTAGTGAAGAACCATTTTATGTTGTCTATTTTGATATCAAGAACAATGCTGTGAGAAGAGTCGTCATAGAAGGAATATTCACAAAACTGGATGAGGAGACATTGTATATCACACAATCTGTCTTCCCTGGTCAGATTGATAATCCCATGTTTCTCTAAGTTTGCTCCCTCTTATCTCCATTGAAATGTTTGTTCTTAAGTTGGATTTCATGATCTTTTCTCTTTTTTTTTTTTTCTTCTTAGCGAAACTTTGTTTATGTATTTATATATACTCTCGACATTGTCTCTGGTTTTGCTTAGTGTTGCATCTTTTGAATGTTCATGTGCCTCTATGTATTGAACTTGTGGATTTGCTGCCCTCATCTCATTTAATTTGTAGGCCGCCTCATGTACTTTTCTTTTTCATCTAAATTGTCTTTCTTATATTTGATAGAGAAATTTGGAACGATACATTTAGAAAACTATGAGCTAAAAATAAGGGCCTTCGCTTTGTTCGTAGAGAGAGGAATATTAAAGAGAGGGTAGGTTCATACCGAGTCTGTTAGATTTTGTAAGAAAAATTTAAAGGGCAGATCAGACTTGGTAAAATATCATTTATGGATGCTATTGGATGTCGAGATGGGGGTGTTTGGTTCTATGGGTTCACTAAAATGAGTCGATTTTGTGAAGAGACAAAAACGTTATGGTACGGTTGTTTGAAGTAAAGACGGCGCTTTAAGATGAGGTGGAGGAGAAGATCTGAAAAAGAGACTGAAAAGAGGAGGGTTACGGTGGTGGTTCTAGTCTTCTAGAGAGAGGTTTAGTTCGTCCAATAATCGTTCATGCATATAAGCATTTAATAACAGTATAATTAATGAAACATTTTGGTATTTTATTTTTCTCAATTGTCAATCCATGTTTTATAAATATTTTTTACCGTCTTACTATATTTCCCAATTTTTTTTATCCCGCGTGTTGTACGAGTCAAATTCTGTACTGGTTTAATTAACGTATTTCAGATAATTAAATACCAAATTTTAAAAGAAAGCAAGACCATTAGATATTATACTTCATTTCTTCTTCTCTTGGTTTAGAAGATAAGATTGGTGGAGCGAGACCACTCAACACCGTTCGTTGGTATCACCGCCATGGAAAGACAAGAACAAGAACAAGAAGCGAACAAGAAGATCTCCGATGATCTGAGAAGCACATACCTGATTCCACATGATGCCATCGAGGAGATACTCAAAGCATCAACTGTTGAAACCCTAGCGAGGTTTCGCTGCGTATCGACGCAGTACGCATCCATGATTCGCAGCCGAGAGTTCATAAAATCGTACTTGATCAAGTCTTCTACTCGTCCCAAAAGCCTCATAATCTCATTCAAGGAGTTTGAACCTTTGGGGTTGGGGAAGCAATTCTTCTTCTCAGCCAGTCAACCTCTAAATCAAGGTGAATCATCATCGTCATCCTCTTCAGCAACTTACCATTTGCGTTCCCGACATCTACCGCACACAACTTATGCTGCTTCTGTTCATGGTTTGATATGCCATGGAGGTCCTTCTATGATTGAGATATATAACCCTAGCACTAGAAAATCCATTACTTTGCCTAAGATCGATTATGAGAGTTTCCCGTGTTACAGTTACTTGGGTTATGATCCCATCTATGGTGATTACAAAGTGTTGTGTATGGTGAAAGCAGGAGACTTTCGTGTTTTGACTGTAGGAAAGGATAAATCTTGGAGGAAGATTGAAGATTTTCCTCCCCACTTTCTTCATTCTCCTTATTCTCCTGATATATGTCACAATGGTGTTTTGTATTATATAGTTCATCTCAACACTGATAAGAAGATTGATGCGATTATGAGTTTTGATGTTACGTTAGAAAAATTTGATCACATAAAACTACCAGAGTTACCAAACAGTTTCTCGCGTCAAAGGCTGACAACCTACGAGGGAAGGCTTGCATTCTTTAGCTCTGGAACGTATGGATATAGTGATCATAGCATCAGATTGTGGGTTCTAGAGGATGCTGTGAAACATGAATGGTCGAAACACTTGTACGTTCCACCTCCATTTGATGGCATCACTTTTGATGATTGTATTGCCTTTGGTTTTACTGATGGAGGTAAGCTTTGGTCCTTGAAACATTTTTGTTTTGGCTACAATAGCTGTCTTGGCTTAACTTTCCACCCCCCCCCCCCATTCTCCCAATGATGCAGGTGAATTTGTTTTTGCACCCCTACTGGTTTATAGTGATCAAAAACCATTTTATGTTGTCTATTTTGATATCAAGAAAAATGCTGTGAGAAGAGTCGTCATAGAAGGAATATGCACAGAACTGGCTGAGGACACATTGTATATCACACAATCTATCTTCTCTGGTCAGATTGATAATCCCATGTTTCTCTAAGTTTGTTCGCTCTTATCTCCATCGAAATGTTTGTTCTTAAGTTGTAATTACTTGGGAGATTTCATGATCTTTTCTCTCTTTTTTTTTTTTGGCGAAACTTTGTTTATGTATTCATACTCTCGGCATTGTCTCTGGTTTTGCTTTGTGTTGCATCTTTTGAATGTTCATGTAGACTCTATGTATTGAACTTGTTTATTGCTGCCCTCATCACATATTCTCATTTAATATGGAGGCCTCATGTAGTTTTCTTTTTCATGATTCGCAATCTCCTAGTTTTCTTATTTAATTTGATAGAGAAATTTGGAAAGATATATTTAATTAGAAAACTATGAGCTAAAAATAAGAAGTTTCACTGGGAAGTGTCTTTAGTCAAGTGATTACAGCACCACCTCTGCAACCGATCCCACCGGAGTTCGACTCTACTAAGTCGCGTTACCCCGCGTAGTAGGGTTTGACTATGAATCGGGCTTTGTCGATTCAATGATGACAAAAAAAAAAATAAGGAGCTTCACTTTGTTCGTAGAGAGATGAATACTCCGGATTGGTTTTGAGGTTCGACACAATAGTACATGCTCAGTCACACTGGATATTGTTCGATCATCTACAGAGTTGTAGTCAAACGCAAGTACCCCATTAACTATTATTTTTATTCTTTTGATTTTATTACATTTTAAGACTTCCTTTTCCATACAAGTTTATATTTCTTACCATGTAAATATTTATTTTTGTTGAATAATAAGATTCACATTCCAAAAAAGGATTATGTAAAAGTAATCTCATTTGAATTTTATAGTGTCATGAAATTAATTAATTATTAATATAGATTTGAATGGTCAATTTTACAAAAGAAGACCAAAACGATCGAGGGAGATTTCGTTTTTCATATCTTCTGTGTCCACCAGAAGATAAGCCTTTGCCACTGAGAGCAATCGACACCGTACGTTCTCCCATGGGAGCACATGAAGCTGAAAAGAAAAAGAACTTGGATGATCTGAAAACAACCGGAGGCAGCTCACATACGATATCAATTCCAGCTGATGTCATTCAAGAGATATTCAAAGGATTGCCTGTTAAAAGCCTAGCAAGGTTCGTTTGCGTATCGAAAGAATATGCATCCTTCATTCGCAACCGAGATTTCGTGAAAACATATTTGATGAAATCCTCGGATAGTCCGCAAAGTCTCATCTTCACATTTGAAGGAAAGAGTTCCGGGAAGCATTTTTTCTTCTCATCGCTTCAGCCCCAAGATCGAGGTGAATTAGTATCATCTGCCCTAGCTGTTTACCATATGAAATGTCATTTTCACCCGTACAAAACTTTTGCACCTTCTGTTAACGGCTTGATTTGTTACGGACCTTCGTGTAAACTCATGGTGTACAATCCTAGCACTAGACGGTCCATTACTTTGCCTAAGATAGAGTCCATGAGGATAGATATATATCATTTCTTGGGTTATGATCCCATCGATGGTGATTACAAAGTGTTGTGTATGACTAAAGGAGACCCTGTTGGTAAGCGATATGGTTTAGCTCAAGAGCTTCGGCTTCTGACATTGGGGAAGGATAAATCATGGAGGATGATTGAAGATTTTCCTCTTCACTTTCTTGATTTTCATGAGTCTCCTGATATATGTATCCATGGTGTTTTGTATTATCGGGCTTTGCTCAACGAAGATGGTAAGAGTGAAGCATTCATGAGTTTTGATGTTAGATCGGAAAAATTTGATCTTATCAAAGGACCAGAGTTACCTCTAAAGCATTTATCTTTTCCAAAGCTGACATGCTACGAGGGGAAGCTTGCATTTGTGTTCTCTAAATGTCATAACCATATATATAGCATTGAGTTGTGGGTTCTAGAGGATGCTGCAACACATGAATGGTCGATGCAGTCTTTTTCTTCTCCTATAACAAATGGCCAGCCGTCTTGCTATTGTTTCATTCCCTTTTCTGTTGTTGGTGAAGGTGAGACTTTATGCACCATTTTATGTTTTGCTATACAATAGATATTTATTATTATTACTTTTTTCATGTCTATTGTGCCAATGATGCAGGAGAGTTTGTTTTGGCACCGGCATTTGTGGAGAGAGGACCATTTGATGTTCTCTATTATGATCCAAAGAAAAATTGAGTGAGAAGAGTCGTCATAGAAGGAATCACAGGAAGGGAGGATCCACTTTGGAATAAAGATCCAAATCATCGCATAATCTCGGTCATCCCTGGTCATGCTAATAATCTCATGTTTCTCTAAACAGTGATGGCTCTTATATATCTCCATTGATATGTGTGTTCTTCAGCTGCAGTTGTGTTAATTACTTGGAGGATTCATGGTCTTTTGTCATTTTTTTTTAAGACAGTTTGTTTGTGTTTGAAGACTATTCGTTTGTGTTCATGCTCTCGGTTTTCTCGCGGTTTTGCTTAGTTGCTGTAGAGAGATTATGAATTGATACTTTATTAATCTTATGTGAGAGTTCATATTTATACACAGCTTAAAAGATCTAAACTATAGATACGAGTATATATATGGTTACAAGATATTGATAGATATACATTACAACTATATCGATCTATACTAATAGTTGCTTAGTCATTCTGTATTACACTTGTGTATCACTGTCTCATCTTCTTTGATTTTGTGATTTTTACTTTTCATAATTCGCAATCTCTTAAATCTCCCACTTGATAGAGAGATTAAGATTTGGAAAGATACGTTTTAGAAAATTGTGAGCTTTGATAAAAAGACAAAAGAAAATTTTGGAACTGTCAAAAGTCAAAACAAAAGAATTATAATAAAGAAACACGTTACACGTACATAACTAATAATACTGTAGAAAGACGAAGGGGTGGTATTGGTTTGAGATTTATGAAGATTTTTGAAGAGTTCAACAAAATTATTAAAAATGAATAAGTGAAAGATTGTTATAGATTGCTAAAGAGTTTTGTTGATTAGTTTTCTAAAATCTTGTGAAGTCTTCCAAACAATCCTTGTATTTTTATGATACTTTCCATGACTTTATTTTGTAAAGAAATTGTCTAAAATCATGAATCAATAACATAATAATTGAACTCATTAACAATCTTAGATTCTTTTGTTTTAATTGAATAATACAAAACTTTTAATGACTTTATAAAAGTCTGAATCCAATAACCCAGATTTATTAAGATTTTAAATGATTTTTTACAAATCACAAACTAATAACACTAAATTTTAACAAAATTTAACAAAATCTTGATCTAATAACAACAGATTTTACATAACATTAAAAATCTTTAAAACTCTATTCAAATCTTAAACCAATAACCCCACGGAAATTTAGGTTTTTTTTCTTTTTGGTATTTTGTCTCAACTATAAATCAATGTTTTATAAATATTTGTTTTTACTGTTTTTACTATATTTCCGAATCTATTTATCCCGCGTATTGTATTGGTTTAATTAACGTATTTCAGATAATTAAATACCAAATTTTAAAAGAAAAGCAAAACGCCAGCCATTAGATATTATACTTGATTTTCTTCTTCTCTTGGTCTTGGGTTAGAAGATAAGGTTTGTGGAGCGAGAACACTCGACACCGTTCGTTGGTATCACCGCCATGGAAAGACAAGAACAAGAACAAAAAGCGAACAAGAAGATCTGCTACGATCTGAGAAACACAGAGCCGATTCATCGAGGAGATACTCAAAGTATCGACTGTTGAAACCCTAGCGAGGTTTCGCTGTGTATCGACGCAGTATGCATCCATGATTCGCAGCCGAGAGTTCATAAAATCGTACTTGATCAAGTCTTCTACTCGTCCCAAAAGCCTCATAATCTCATTCAAGGAGTATAAACATTGGGCGTTGGCGAGGGAAAAGCAATACTTTTTCTCAGCCAGTCAACCTCAAAATCAAGGTGAATCATCGTCATCCTCTTCAGCAACTTACCATTTGAGTTACCAACATCTACCGCACACAACTTATGCTGCTTCTGTTCATGGTTTGATATGCCATGGAAGTCCTTCTTTGATTGAGATATATAACCCTAGCACTAGAAAGTCCACTACTTTGCCTAAGGTCGATTATGAGAGTCTCCCGTGTTACAGTTACTTGGGTTATGATCCCATCTATGGTGATTACAAAGTGTTGTGTAGGGTGAAAGTGTTGGAAGTTGATCCTTTGCTCAATAAGGAACAAGAGACAGTGAAGGAAGAAGAGGCTGAGGTGATTAGGAACAGAGAGATTCAGAAGATGTAGAAGCTGGTGAAGAAGAGAAGGCGATGGAGTCGTAGAAAAAGAAGAGAAGAAGAAGAAGAGTCGAGACAGAGAAATAAGTTAAACTCTGTGTTTTGTAATAAGTAGACAAGTAAGAAGGCCATTGGGCCATAAACTTAATTAAGGCCCGAATGTATTATGGGTCTCGTTTTTAGGTTGATGGAGGAGGATAAGTAGGTTAAGGTAAGTGTAGTATAAATATGTTTTGTGTGGCTGTAAGAACACTTTTAAGGAAGTAAGAAGTAAAACTGTTAAAAGGGGCAGCTTCCAGATCTATTTCCAACATGGTATCAGAGCTACACGGTCTTGGTGGCCTTGAAGCTTGAAGATCTGCACAAAGAAATCAAAGGCATAAGCTGGTTCATTAGAACACAGCAGAAAGAAAAGAAAAGGTAAAATCAAAAACCAGTAGTTAAGTAGAAATGCAGAACTCACTAGTGGTTCCAGTGTGTGATGGGAATAACTATAGCTTATGGGTCATTAAGATGAAGGCAATCCTTAAGTCTAAGGGGTTGTGGAAGATAGTAACTGAGGGAATTCCAGAATCATCTAAGTTAGCTACACCTGTACAAGATGAGAGAAAGAAATTAGGAGAGTGGGAGGAACTTGAAATGAAAGACCAAACAGCCTTGCAACTGCTGTTTAGTGCTGTTACTAAAGAAATTTTCAGCACTTACCTGTCGGTGACTGAAACGTCAAGAGAAGCATGGGAAGTGTTGAAGATGAGATTTCAAGGAGACTCAAAAGGCTCCATGATAATGCTGCAGAGACTAAGGGCCAACTTTTACAACCTGAAACAAGATGAGAGAGAGACAATTGTGGAGTTCACTAAGAAAGTAGTGGAGCTGGGAAATGAAATGAGAACTCATGGAGAAGTGTTACCTGAGAGCATGATTGTCTCTAAGATACTGTGCTCCTTGCAAGAGAGGTTTGACTCATATGTGGGTGTTATAGAGCAGACAAAAGATCTTTCAACTACAACAGTGGCTGAGGTAGTCAATGCCTTACACGGACAAGAGAAAAGATTAGATGATAGGAACAGTGGGAGTGCTGAGGGAGCGTTTGCAGCAAGGTTTCAGAAGTTTAATAATGTTCAACGTCCACAAGGCACATTCAGACCAGAATCATCTCAGTCAAAGTGGTGTAGCATATGCAGGAAAAACAATCACAGTGAGGAAGAGTGCTACTACAACAAAAACAAGACAACAAGCGCACAACAAAACATGCAAGTCAGACCTAGAGGAAGTTGTTTTGTTTGTGGAAAGCTGGGACACTATGCTAGAGACTGCAGACTCAAGTACAATCAAACCCAAATGCAAGCTCAAGCAGAACAACAAAGTCAAACACAAATAAATAGACAAGACCAAGAAGAAGACAACCAAGAAGAAGGATTGTTTACAGCAACTCATGACCATATCTCAAGCAATGGTAATATCTGGTTGATTGACAGTGGAGCTACATGTCACATGGCCAAAGAAGAAAGCTGGTTCTCTATGTTGAACAAAAACATTAGGAGAGGTGTAAGGTTGTGCAATGATGAAGTTATTCAAGCTAAAGGAAAATGTACAATCACTGTAATGACTGAGACTGGTAAAAGAACAATAAGAGATGTTCTTTACGTTCCTAGCTTGAAACACAACTACCTAAGTGTTCCTCAACTGATGAAGAGTGGCTACGGGATGATGTTCAACTCATCAGGATGCATAATTACTAATCAAGAAGGGAAGAAGGTCTTTGAAGCACCCATGACAGATGGATGCTATTCAATTGAGTTCCAAAAATTGAAAAAAGAAAAACAGCAAGGAGAGACATCAGAGAGGAAGGTAGAAACTGGACCTGGAGGTCATGGTGAAGTCTATGGAAATCCTGAAACTGAGAACCTGCAGAAAAATGAAGAACGAGTGTCACCTTGTGTGATTAAAAGAGTAACAAGCCCCACAATGAACCAGGACATCCAAGTAGGGGAATCAAGTCATATGCACCAATGCAACAATCACAGTGAATGGTTTCAAAGATTTCAAAGGATGACATACCACCAACCTATTGAACAATCAATGAAAGAGAATGAAGGTGAAGTCGGATGCTTGGAGCCTGCAACTACTAAACAAAGTGAGAAAGTTGAAAGAACCAAGGGGATAAGCCTGAAAGCAGAGGACCATAACACAATGCTGAAAGATGAAGAAAAATCAACAGACGAAAACTTAGCTGAGAGTCTCAAGCCATTGTCTAAAGAAGATACTAACCAGAGGAAGAACATCTCACCAAGTATGGAGACTACAAGCAAAAGTTTACAAGCGGTTATGGGAGAGGTTGGAGATGTTACAAAAGCAGAATTGGGAAAGTCCTTACTGAAAAAGGATAGAGAACCTGAGGTGAGGGAGACTATCTGCAGCGATGTCAAAACTCTTTTTTCTCACAAGGAAAAACATGAAGCTGAAATTCAAAAGACGGTTGATGTCAAACACTGTAAGAGTAACGATCATAAGAAGACAAAGAAAATGCTGGTGTGCAGTAAAGTGAATAGCATCGAACCGGATGAGGGAGATAGAGGTCCGACATATGCCTCAGCTGAAAGCTACCTGCAAGAGAGAGAACTGAATCACTTCAAAAGAGAGAAGAAAAAGCTAAAGAATCTGGAGAAGAATCGGATTCAAAGGGAAAATCAGAAGGAAAGCAAGAGGAAGACTCGAGGTATGAAAAAGAAGGAGAAGAGGGAGAGAAAAAAAGAAGAGGTCACATGAGATGGAGATTGATGATTCGGCTTGCAATGAGACCAACATGGAGAAGAAGAAGTCTCAAATCACAGAAACTCATGACAAGTACAAGGGATCGGTCATGAAGAGAAGCAGATCAGAAACTGGGTCAAACTCAATCAAGATTACAAAGGTAAAGAATGAAACAATGAGGGAGCAATTTAAATTACTCGTGAGTCTTGTAGATGTTGCAGAAAGGATCGGTGACTTGCAATACTTGCGAGAGTACATGCAGAACAAGAACAAGAATCAAGGTTTAGTCAAGGTTGAAGAGAGCGTGAAAGAAATCAAGGCAATGGCCAGATCCGGAAAAATGAAGAGCCATATCAAATCTGATGAGATTGGAAAGATAAAGACAGTGAGGGAGCAAGAGAACCTACCATTGAGCTATGCTGATATTCTGAGAGGCATAGGACCAAGTATTAAGAACCAAATCAAAGAAGTTTCAGAAACAAAGGGAATCAACTTCTTAGGTCAGATTTTGGGGATTGAGCAAAAGGATCAAGAGGGAGTGTTGGAAGTTGATCCTTTGCTCAATAAGGAACAAGAGACAGTGAAGGAAGAAGAGGCTGAGGTGATTAGGAACAGAGAGATTCAGAAGATGTAGAAGCTGGTGAAGAAGAGAAGGCGATGGAGTCGTAGAAAAAGAAGAGAAGAAGAAGAAGAGTCGAGACAGAGAAATAAGTTAAACTCTGTGTTTTGTAATAAGTAGACAAGTAAGAAGGCCATTGGGCCATAAACTTAATTAAGGCCCCAATGTATTATGGGTCTCGTTTTTAGGTTGATGGAGGAGGATAAGTAGGTTAAAGTAAGTGTAGTATAAATATGTTTTGTGTGGCTGTAAGAACACTTTTAAGGAAGTGAGAAGTAAAACTGTTAAAAGGGGCAGCTTCCAGATCTATTTCCAACAGAAAGTAGGATACTTTCGGGTTTTTACAGTGGGAAAGGATAAATCTTGGAGGAAGATTGAAGATTTTCCTCCCCACTTACTTCGTTCTCCTTATTCTCCTGCTCTATGTCACAATGGTGTTTTGTATTATATAGTTCATCTCAACACTGACGAGATGATTGATGGCATCATGAGTTTTGATGTTACGTCAGAAAAATTTGATCACATAAAACTACCAGAGTTACCACCAAACATTGTCATGCGTAAAAGGCTGACAACCTACGAGGGAAGGCTTGCATTCTTTTACTCTGGAACGCATCATGATTATGGCATCAAATTGTGGGTTCTAGAGGATGCTGTGAAACATGAATGGTCAAAACACTTGTACGTTCCACCTCCATTACTTGGCCATAATTGTGATGACTGTAGTGCCTTTGGTTTTACTGATGGAGGTAAGCTTTTGGCCCTTGAAACATTATTGTTTTGGCTACAATATATGTCTTGGCTTAACTTTTCCCCCCATTCTCCCATTGATGCAGGTGAATTTGTTTTGGCACCCAGACTGGTTTGTGGTACTAAAAAACCATTTTATGTTGTCTACTTTGATATCAAGAAAAATGCTGTGAGAAGAGTCATCATAGAAGGAATATGCTCAGAACTGGATGGGGCACCATTGTGCATCACACAATCTATCTTCCCTGGTCAGATTGATAATCCCATGTTTCTCTAAGTTTGCTCGCTCTTATCTCCATCGAAATGTTTGTTCTTAAGTTGTAATTACTTGGGAGATTTCATGATCTTTTGTCTTTTTTTTTTTTGGCGAAACTTTGTTTATGTATTCATACTCTCGGCATTGTCTCTGGTTTTGCTTTGTGTTGCATCTTTTGAATGTTCATGTAGCCTCTATGTATTGTACTTGTTTATTGCTGCCCTCATCGCATATTCTCATTTAATTTGAAGGCCTCATGTAGTTTTATTTTTCATGATTCCCGCAATCTACTAATTTTCTTATTCAATTTGATAGAGAAATTTGGAAAGATACATTTAATTAGAAAACTAACTATGAGCTAAAAATAAGGAGCTTCACTTTGTTCGTAGAGAGATGAATAATACTGTTAGATTTTGTAAGAAACATTTAAAGGGCAGATCGGACTTGGTAAAAGATCATTTAGGGATGCTATTGGAAGTTCCATATTGGTGATCGATTTGGTTCTATATATATGGGTTCAGAAGACACACATGATTTTTTTCAAGACTAGAATGACTCGAACTCGAATTGGTGAAGAGACGAAAAAGAATATCGGAAAAAAGAGAAAGAAAGGAGGAGGGTTACGGTGGTGGTTCATGGTTCTAGAGAGATGAGGGGGCAAGGAGAAGGTAGAGAGAGAGAGAGGTTTAGTTGGTCGAAAAAATGAGGAGAGCTTTGGCACGCACAAAAAAAAACGGGAGAAAGAGACAAATGAGGGTTTTGTTCATTGGACGAGAATGAGAGGACTTACAACACATTCATACCTCACAAACAACTGAACAAGTCTTGGAAAAAAAAAAAAACAACTGAACAAGTCTTCATTAAATATAAGCTAATCAAAGGTATTAATTAACCCTAAAATGTACGTAATAAAGGACGAAATAAAAGACTAAATTAATTCTAAATTCAGGAAAATTTGACTAATGTATTTCGGGTCGAGATAGTGTACAATTCACATTATTTTCAATATAGCAGTAAATATCTATATAGATTTTAGGATTTATTAAAACATTAGTATAAAAGTTTAAATATGGTCATTCTTAAACATTGAATTCTGGTTGGAAAATCAAGCAAAAATTAGTGTAAATTATCATGAGATATGATAACTGTACGTACATTAGTGTAATTCTATGTACTTGTAGAATAATTAATGATATTGGTTCTAGTGGATGTTGAGAAACATGAACCGTAAGCAGCTTTTTGTTGTAGAAACATGAGATTGAGATATGATAAGTGTCTTTCAATGCCTTTTGTCTTTGTGTGCATGATGCAGAAGCTTAATCGTTAGAATTTTGATTAATTTCGTTTTATTTCGTCAATACGATGGAAAAATAAGAAGAAAAACAGTTGGGCTCTTCTTCTTTTTAAAACTCAAACAGTTGGGCTCTAATTGGGCCAAGACAAAACAAAAACGAAAAAGTAATAATAAAAAGAAAACAAACGTAATTGTCTTCTTCGTTTTAGATCTCGCCGGAAACTGAAAACAGACTTGAAAACCCACGATTCCGACAGAACATCATCACCCTTCCAACTAAGAATCTCACGCTCCCACTACTGATCGTCAATATTAGGAATTGCGATTCCACGCGCTTCCGAACGCTTCCGTGCAACGTACTCAGTGACATTTTTGTTTCCCCACTCCGCCATGAAAAGAGAGAGAGCTAAGCTTGCAAATGCAAATGACAACATTGTTAGAACATTTCACTACAATACTCGATCTTCTAGCCGCCGCCGCCATGGAATCATCGAAACCAGCGACTCAATCGTGGAATCAACATCGCCTAGGGTTAGAAGAAGACAGAGGAAGAAGGTGTCATATGACTGGAGCACCACCACCACCTACTCAGATCTGCTTCCGATTGATCTGTTGATGGAGATTCTCAAACGCTTACCTGTAAAAACCCTAGCGAGGTTCCTCTCCGTATCGAAGCTATGGACATCCATCATCCGCGGGAGAGTGTTCATGAAATTGTTCCTCACGGAGTCTTCTTCTCGACCAGGTCGTCTCTTCTTCACCTTCTTACGTGAAGATGATTGTTTCACTTTCTCATGGCTTCAATCCCAAAATCCAGGCGAAGCCTCTTACCTTTTCACGCATCCTGCTTGTGAATACTCAATCAATTCGTCCTCTGTTCACGGTTTGTTTTGCTACGGAACTGCTTCTGCTTCTGCACTTGTGGTTTATAATCCCACCACTAGAAGATCCATCACATTGCCTGAATTAGATCCCCAAAGCTTGGTCATGAAACACTTCTTGTGCTATGATCCCATTGGTTGTGTTTACAAAGTCTTGTGTTTGACAGTACCAAGGCTTATATTACAGGAGACGAAGCCTGTAGACGTAGAGCACGTTTTACAGGTTTTGACATTGGGAAATGGGAATAATTCGTGGAAGGTCATTGAAGATCCTTATGATCACTTTCCTATCTTTAGCCACATATGCATCAATGGTGTTTTATATTATGAAGCTACCACAGATTCGAAGGAGGCTTCAGTCATGAGTTTTGATGTTAGGTCTGAAAAATTTGATCTTTTTAAAGCACCTGGTGATGCGGATGGCGTGCTTGGCTGTTTATCAACTATGACAAGGTACCAAGGGAAGCTAGCTATCTTGTCAACTGAAATTTCTGCTAATGGTAGTATGGTTTTGTGGGTTCTAGAGGATTCACTGAAACATGAATGGTCTAAGAAGGTTTTTGTTTTACCTAGTTCATGGACAAGTCATTTAGCTCATTGCCCACTTGATCTTCATCGTTTCGTTAACGTCACTGATGCGGGTGAGTTTATTTTGGCACCGATGCCTTTGCTTATTTCACCCTATTATGTTCTCTATTATGATCCGAAAAAAAACACTGTGAGAAAAGTCGTGGTAGAAGGATTCCAAGGACATAGGCGTAAGCTATTAGGTGGCAATAAAGGAAAATATTGTTTTCTGTTCCATCTCTTCTCTACTGAGGTTGAGAGTCTTATGTTTATGTAAGACCGCAAGCTGATGGGATTGTCGACACCTTCAATGTCAGTTAGTTTTTTTGCAACTCACGGTGATCTCTGTTGAAATGTGACCTAATAACCCATCTTTTGTACTTCCGTGTTGTAGTTACTTGGGAGGTCTCATGTTCCATGTCTAACTTGTTAATCATGGATGTTTCATCTTTTGTTGCTACTGTAGTTTTTCTTTCTGAATTTGTAATGTAGATCACATTTTGTCCTTTAAGCATAAGCGCTTCACCTCCGTGGTTTATATTGAGTTGCTTTCTGAAACTGACTCCAGCTGAGCTGATAAGATGTCAATATGTAAATCTTAGGAAGAGATTGATTTAGTTTTCAAGTAAAAAGCGAATCTATCTTGGTTTTGATATATAGGTTCAGTTGGATTTACATTCCAGACATATTAGTGATAAGGCTGCTAGTTAAAGTCAGGCTCTCAGTTTTAGATTGGATTTGGCAACTCGAGATTGTCATTTTGGTGTTTTGCAAGAAACGAAAGGCTGGTTTTCTTTTATCATCTCTTCTCTAGTCAAGTTGAGTCTTGTGTTTCTGTAAGAATCAAAGTAGTCCACAAGATGATTGCCTTGTCACACAATTTAATGATTTTACAAGTAATGTTTCTCACTTAGACATTGGGTCACAAAACTTAGAAGCATAAAGAAGAACCGTCAAAACGTCCTTTGTTTTAAATTAAAAACGGCACGGCACGACGTTTACTTATACACTAGAATCGGACCCGCGCTATATTCATCTATATAAATATGATTTGTAGAAATTAAAATATACGTAAAATACTGTCAAATATTGTATTTGTAAAAAATTTTATAACATATGTTTTGACGGACCAACCCATAAAAGATTGTATTTATATAAAAATATATAATTATAGTATGCATTTACTGTATATATTTAATGAACCAATTTGTAAAAGTGTATTTGTAACAAAAATACACAATCACAATGTACTTACAACCCGTAAAATATTATGTTTGTAAAAATATATATTTGTAAGAAATACACACTCACAGTGTTAAAAGGATTGCATTTATATAAATATCACTCCTAACCGGCTCTACCATATAATTTTGAGTTTTGGAAACCAACATGGCATTTTTATAAAAATCATATATTCTAAATATATATATTAGATTTTTTTTTAATATGTTATTGAGAAGTAAATTTTTAGGATATTATAGATATTGTAAATCCAAAAAAAAAAATCAGATCATTTTTTAATAATTTACTGTTATTACATATATTTACATATATTATAGAAAAGTATAACATCGATTGGAATTCATGCTTGCCAAACGTTTTGATACATGTTCCATTTTTACGTATTGATTATCTTGTCTTGGTCCTGTGTCTTGTATGTTGATGTTGAGTCAAACAAATCCATGTCAGCTGGAGTTCATGTTTGCCAAAAAAACTCTACGTATATTTTTCTTTTAATCAAAATTATAAGATTTAGATAAGTAATAAAATGGTGGGCACAAAGTTATAAAGTGCAAAACAGAAAATATTTAATATTTTATCCATTTCTAAGAACATATAAACATGATGATGAATCTCATGCATCTTACCAAGAGAAAATTGTAACATTGATAAGAAGACAAAAAGATTCATCTTAAATATTTGTTATCATATTAAACTTAACATAGTTAGAAAAAAGTATGAGAATACTACTAACCATATGAAAAAAATTATCGGGCAAAAAATTAAAGCATAATTTGTTTAGAATAAGCTGCACAATAGATTACATGATTAGTTTTTTTTTTTTGGTCAAAAGATTACATGCATGATTAGTATACTAACAAACAAACAACATAAAATATGAATGTTCTTATAACAAAAAATAAACAAAAACGGTTTTGTTTAGTTTGATAATAAGTTGTTTTATACAAAAGTTCTCAGAAGAAATAATGACGTGTGATATTTAGTTTGCTAATAAGATGATATATATAGAAGTCATACACAATATCTTTGTGAGCAAGCCATATATATAATCATTTGCTATAATTAATAAACGAATTAAATTAGAATATATGTGTAATATTCTATATTTATTGTTGAAATTAAGTGTTTTTCCATATGTAGTCATTCGAAATTATAAGCATAGTTTTGTTTAGGAAAATTATAAAAATTGGAAATAAATAATAATTTGGTAATATAAAATTTAATTATCTTTTCCTTAAATATATCAAATTATATCACCAAATTAATTACGTTTATATTGTATATGCAATTTCGAATTTAATAGCTCGATTTTTATGGTAACAACTTTAAACAAATTCCAAAAAAAATTGGTAAATTATTATTTTCTAAAAACTAATTCGTTTTTAAAATTAATTACTGTTTTCGATTTTTAGGTTTATATCCATACCCAACAAATAATCCGATTTCCAAGTATCTGAATGTTTAATGTCGGGTTTTTTTTTTTAATTTTAACCGGACTCATAATCGATTTTGTACTTCTCTTTTACTTATATAGGGATAGGGATAGGGATAGGGATATCCAAACTGTTTTAATGTAATTGAAAATTTCTATTTTTTAATTCCAAAATTAAAAAGCAACCGTCTTCTTCATTCAGGAGAGAAAATTAGGGGTTTTTGGGGAGTCAGTGAGAGTGGGAGTCAAATTCGACGTAGTCTCGGCCATGGAAACACAGAAGAGAGAGAAGAAGAAGAAGAAGAAGAAGATCTCAGATGATCTGAGATCCACAGACCCGATTCCACATGATCTCATCCCGGAGATACTCAAAGCATCGACTGTTGAAACCCTAGCGAGGTTTCGCTGCGTATCGACGCAGTATGCATCACTCATTCGCAGCCGAGATTTCATGAAATCGTACTTGAACAAGTCCTCCTCGACTCGTCCCAAAAGTCTCATGTTCACATTCGAGAGCAAGCCGCACGGTAAGCATTTCTTCTTCTCAGCGATCCAGCCTCCTCAACAAAATCGAGGTGAATCATCATCATCATCATCCTCTGTAGCGGTTTACCATATGAAATGTCATTCTCAACCCTACATAACCGTTGCTCCATCTGTTCATGGTTTGATTTGTTACGGACCTCCTTGTAAACTCAATGTGTACAACCCCAGCATTAGACGATACATGACTCTGCCCAAGATTGATTCTCTGAGGATCGATATGTACCATTACTTGGGTTATGATCCTAGCAGTGGTGATTACAAAGTTCTCTGTATGACCAAAGGAAACCCTGTTGGTAGGCGTCGTGGTTTAGCTCAGGAGCTTCGTGTTTTGACAATGGGAAGAAATGGGAATTCTTGGAGGATGATTGAAGATTTCCCTCCTCACTCTCCTGATTCTCATGAGATTAGTATTGATGGTGTTTTGTACTATGGGGCTTTTCTTGACATCGATCCGAGCTATCTCGGCATGTATCAAGCAGTTATGAGTTTTGATGTTAGCTCTGAAAAATTCCATCTTATAGAAATACCAGAAACTGCAATCTTTACAAAGCTGACAAGCTACAAGGGAAAGCTTGCTCTCATACACTCGCCTCCTAGTACTAGACCTCATACTGTTAGAATTGAGTCATGGGTTCTACTGGATGCTAAGACACATGAATGGTCGAAGAGGGTTTTTGATGTAGATCTCCCCGGAGCTGAGTTGGTTTTCAGAGTCTTCTGTCTCACTGATGTAGGTGAGTTTGTTTTGGCACAAAAATCTTTGTCTGCAGAACGTTTTTATGTTGTCTATTATGATCCAAAGAAAAACAGTGTGAGAAGAGTCTACATAGAAGGAATCAAAGAACTCAACCTTCCACTTTGGGATAAAGATTCTAATCGTTGTACAATCTCTATCTTTCCTGGTCAAGTTGAGAATCTCATGTTTCTTTGAAGAGTGTTTGCTCGTTAGTCTAAAAGAAGATGGCCTTACCGGTTTCATGATCATCATCTCCACTTAAATGTTTGTTCTTTAATTTGGTTGTAGTTGAGTTTTATCTATTTACTTTGGAGGGTGTCATGATCTTTTGTCCTTGTTGGTGGCATTTTGTATATATATCAAAGTATTGGCTTTGTCTTTGGAGGTGTTGCATGTCTTTCCTCTTCACCTTTTGTTATATGTGGACTGATATGTGTATATTTTATTTTGGTTACATGTGGATTCTCTCGATCTCTCTCTCAGATTTCCAAATCGCGAAAGAAGTATTATATGACATTGAATTTTGTAAGCATGATCTGCTGAGTTCCGAATGTTATTGCAGAACAGAAGAGATATGTTTCTTGGATTCAAAAAAACGGTTATCAGTGGAAGACTTTGCTGGGACACTCATTTTCAGGGGTCAGGAAGTTGGATTTGGTCAAACTGCAGGCTCTAGCTAGACCCTACCTCTCTTGTCAAGTCCGTTCAGATCTTGTTGCGCTTTTTTGGCATGATGATTGGACCAAATTTGGGCCCTTTACCAGACATCCCAGGTTCAAATGGCCCTAGAGTCACTGGAGTTTCCTCTATGGTTACGGTTTCTCATGTTGTCTCACAGGGTGAATGGTTCTTACCAAGAAACAGCCATCGGATAGTGATCCTCCGCCAGAGCGTGTAAGCCATCACCTGCTCCAATTCAGTCACCAGCAGAACCAGATTTATTTTTTGTGGCGAAACAATTGCAGAGACACTGGGAATATTCTCAACTTCAAAAACTAGATAAACATTTCGAGACAACCTTTTATCAGAAAGTGTTTACAAGATAGATAAACATTTCGAGACAACCTTTTACACAATTATAAGAAGTTATTACAATTTCGATTAGGCTTAGTATGTAAATTTAGAACTTTTGCTTTTAAAACCAACTTGTTCTCTTTCTTTTGGTTTGTACTTTTGCTTAGGTAGTTATTGTAATTATCTTATATTTTGCTTTCTAGTTATCTAGTTAATTCTTAACCAAAATAAATTCAAAAGTTATGTTGACTAAAATTCACTAAACACAATTTTTCACAAATATTTAAGGTATGTATATGAAAACTAACATTTCAAAAGATGAAGATAAGAAATATTTTTACAAAGTACGTATAAACACAGTAAGAGGTCTAAGTTTATAACTTTTGTTATAAATAATTTTTTGTTCTCATTCTTTGTGTTTAAACTTTCACTTACGTAGTACATATACTACAATTAACTAAACAAAAACTCTCATGTTTAGTTAATTACAAAGATAAGGTTAATATATGAAATCAAACGTTTCAAGTAAAAAAATATCAAACTGATTTTCTACAAAGTATAAACACGATAAAACTTAGTATATAAATTTAGAGCTTTTGCTTTTAAATCCTACTCATTTTTTTTAAATATTTTTTTGTACTTTTGCTTAAGTAATTCTTGTAATGATCTTATATTTTGCTTTCTAGTTATCTAGTTAATTCTTAACCAAAATAAATTCAAAAATTAAGTCTTAATTGTTAAAAATGTATGCTAATTCAATCATAATCTAATGTACTTTGTGAAGAAGATATTTTTTTGTACATAAGCTATTATTTTTGACTAATTTTTCCAATTCAAGAGTAAGTTTTTTCACCATATTGATTAGAAAAACTTGAAAAAAATAAAGGCCAAGAGTTAAACCAAGTCAATCATTTGTAGGTCAATAAAGATTGAAATTAAAGAGAAAATAATCCTCCAATTAATATTTTAAATTACTTAGTATTTATTTTAGCTACTTTATAATTATTTTTGACCATAATAGTTACATAACTAGAAAATATATGGCCTAGATTTTAATTTAAAGAAAAGTCAATCATTTGTAGCATAAGTTTGTGGAAAGTATTAAAGAGGAAAATATGAATCATTTTTTAATTTAAAAATACCAAAAAAGGTCAAGAAATTTGAAAGGTCACGACTCACGACGTGTCGTGGTCTTGAAATTGCGACGTTGTCAAGAAAACTGTCACAGAGATCTGAAATCTAGCGAGAAGATCTCTGCCACCGAATTGAAAAAGGTTCTTCTTCTCTTCCTTACCCTAGCTCTCTCTCGCCCTAATCTCTGCCCTAATCAACTTTACTTTGTGTAAATTTTAGGGTTTGTGGGAGACGCCATGGCTACAACGTCTCTAGACAGGTTAAGTGATTTGCCATGCGATGTGTTATGTCGGATCCTCTCTCAACTCTCTACCAAGGAATCGGTTAGGACTAGTATCTTGTCGAGGCGTTGGAAAGATCTCTGGTCACAGGTTCCTGTTTTGGATTTGGGTTACGGTGATTTCGAAGATACCTTCGATTTGATGGGCTTTATAGATTGTTTTTTGGAATCTGACCTGTCTTTAGACTCGTTCAAGTTGGTTTATGATGTTGATATTGAGCACTGTCATGAGAGTTTTGTGTCCACGATAGATGAAGTGGTTGAGCGTGGAGTTAGTCATCTAACTATTATGAATATGGTGTCTGTTGAAGATACCTTGGTTAGGATGCCTCTCTCGCTCTATTCATGCTCGACACTGGTGGATTTGGCTCTCTACACTGTTGTCTTTGATCATCCACAATCAGAATTGGTTTCGTTACCTCTTGTCAAGACTATGTATTTAGAGGGGGTCAAGTTTGATGGCCATGCTGTTCTGAAGAATCTCATCTCAAGCTGTCCGGTTCTCGAGGAGTTAACAGTGATTACATATCCTGAGGACTACATGGAAGTTTTATGTGTTCGTTCTCAATCACTGAAAAGCTTCACACTAAAGTCTCAGCGTAATCCCGAGGAAGAACAAGATCCCGATGTTGTAATCGATGCTCCGAGTCTCGAGTACATGAGTGTCAGTGATTACCGGCCTGAACGCTTTGTCATACGTAACATTGGCCCCTACGCAAAGGTAGACGTCGATGTTATGTTTGACCACATCGACCTTGATGATCCGTTGGAGGTAAAGAAGATCCGTAAATTCCTCTTTGGGATATCCAAATTTCACGAGGTGACCATCTCAGCTGGAACCCTAGAGGTACGCACACATAAGAAATTAGTTTTAATAAGAGTTTAATTATTCAATTTCATATCTGACATATTTACTATTCTATACACAGGCCATCCATGAGTACTCCCAGGTGGGAAAGTTGCCTAAGTTTCTCAATTTGACTCGATTGGATGCTTCACTAGTGGAGTCTTCATGGGAATACCTACCAGCCTTTTTGGGATGCTGCAAGAATCTACGTTCGCTGATTCTGGTGCGTTTCATTAATTTGCCTTTGTTCATGTAATTACATTGAGCTTGCTTCATATATATACCAATAAATCTTTTCATATATATATGATTTGTTTATATTAATAGGAACTTGACCACATTCCAGAGAGAGAGGAGATTGAACTATCACCAGTGCCTCAGTGTGTCTTATCCTCGCTCCACTCTCTTCAGCTCGAGACACCACAAACAGTAAGTAGAATGATGCTAGTATCATATTTTAAGAACAACTGTAAAGCCTTGAGGACAATATTTTTAAATTTGCCGTAACAATCATCAAGAGAAGCAAAAGGATATATATCAAGGAGAGGAGATATATTGTGTAATGTTGTTGTTATGCTTACATTATATTGTTGTTGACTCACATAAATTCAGTTTACCTTACCAACAGTTATTGTAATACTTTTCAGATATTTTGGTTTTATGTTTCCTAGTTTTTATAATACTTTCGTGTTTAATTATGTGAGTTTGAAACCTAATTCTCTATGCCTTGTGATATTGTTCCTTTCTTCTTAGCTTGCTCGATACTCATTTATGTGACTTTGAGAGTTTATTTTTTCTTCTCATCCATGTTGTTACGGTTGGAGATACTAAGTAGTTTCTTTGAACGTTTGTTGCTATAATTTTGCAAATTTCACATGCTATGTTAGAAATAAATTAATAAAAGAGACTAAAGTTTTTTTTTAAAGTTGATGAATACCATATTTGCTCACAAGAAAAGTAGAAAACCATAACCAAATGGTTTTGCCCAATCTAGAGTTTAAGCATTTGAAACTTGACTGCTTTCGAAAAACCGAAGAGATTAAACTTAATGACTTAATGTAATCTAGTTATAAGATCCAATTACTTTAAGTCACCTCGTATATATGTTTAAACTTTAATGTGAATCCAACTCTTATCAAGACATACGCCAACATGCCAAAAGTTCATCCAAATTGGGTAAAACTAATCATAGAATCTCGACAAAATTAGAAACGCATTGACAAAGCAGAACCTTTGCCCAAGTGTAAAGTAGATAATTAAGAGGAGATCAATGTACAATACTCAGAACTACTTGTAGAATATAAGGGAATATGTAACATAAAGAAAGCCAGCAAATGGATTCATTTTAACTTAAACTTACTTAACGAGCAAACAAACTCAGCATGGAATTTGATAGATAGAGTGGACTCAGGAGGCAAAAAAAAGACTTCGTTAAAATTCTCAATTTAAAGACATGAGAAACCTTCTTATTTTTGTTATCCTTCCGACATTGAGAGCATTCATCACGGTTAAACGACGTTCATGAGCTTAAATTCACTGATTTATCATCAAATTGTTGTAATCTATTACTTGTAATCTACAAAATTGCCGGTTCTATATATTAATATGTCCTGATTAGACAACTGTAACCATCCCCTTATATCCAATCCGGTAACTTATTTTATGATATTTGAAGAGAATGTATAATTAGACCTGAGGCAAGCCGCAAAAGGTAACATAGTGGTTAAAACCCAAGCAATGTTGTGTTTCTATATTTCATAAACGGATTTGACACCTCTAACAACTAGGCAAGATGCTTACTGAGAAGTGACAATAACTGAAGCTTTTATAAATGCTAACATGCATTATGTTCCTTGGTTTCAAGACAGTGTGATGCCAACAACGATTTCCTAGTTCGACTCCGTCTTTTGAGTTGTGGAGTGATTGTCTTTTATGTGCTTTAGCCCAGTCCAAAACTCATCTGTCTCTTGACCTGTACTCACAATGATCTCTCTCCTCCTCCCTTGTTTGAAGACATAGCATCTTGGGTAAGAAGCGCTTTTAGAAACAGCAAACTTAACACCATTTGTAAACTCATACTTCGTCGTTGTGGTTTCCCATTGTGGAGAGAAAAAATAAAGGCTACAAAATATATACACTATTTCCTAAAAAATAAAGGCTACAAAATATATACACTATTTCCTCGATCACATCATTCATAAACGGCGACATGTTTTTTAAAAAGAAACGAATAGAAGCGCTTGAGAAGGTACGGGAACTCGGGATTGATTTGATCAAAACCCAAGTAATACTAATCTCATGGTGTTCAAGCAGAGCCGTGCCTATGGTCAACAAAAGAAATGCATTTGCCGCAAGCCCCCAAAATATCCTCCATTCTTTCATATATTTTTTTGTGTTTGTGAAATCACAATCATGTGTTTGCTATCATATACATAAAAAAGTACTAATTAGGAACCTAGATTGTGAGAATTTGGTGAAAAAGTTTATTGAAATATAAGGAAGAACAACTATGCTTTAGTTTTTTTTTTTTTCAGATTATTGTTTTGTTTTCAATAATTTATATGTTTCAAAATGATTTTTATATTTATTTTATTTAAAATTATGTTTGAAAAAACATGCAATTTAAATTTTGCCTTAAGCCCCAACTAGTCTGTGCACGACACTGTGTGTCCAAGGATATATCAGATGATGGTAGTATGGTTTTGTGGGTTCTAGAGGATGTTGTGGATCATGAATGGATTAAGAAGATCATTTTTTGCCTAGTTCATGGACAAGTTTAGCTCAGTGCTCACTTAATTTTCATCGTTTTGTTAGCGCCACCGATGCGGGTGAGTTTATTTTGGCACCTATTTACTTTTGTGAACTACCCTTTTATGTTCTCTATTATTATCCTAAAAGAAATAGTGTGAGGAAAAGTTGTAATAGTCACAAACCATAAGCTGTTTTGTTGTGGGAAGTGTAGTTATTTGTGTCAGATACTCAGAGAAAGTGAGATTGAGAACTTTGTAAACTTTTGAATCATCTCAGTTCTAGTGGAGTACCGGAGATTTTACTCCGGCGAGACGCAACGTTTCTGGTTTTGGATGTGAACTCGTTAAATCGTGTGTGTTTGTTCTCCTTTTCTCTTAATTTGTTCTTTTGTTGTGTTTGCATTTGATTCTAAGTCGCGGAGGATCGGATTTGATCTTAGAAATCTACATGACTAGTAGTTGTTAAGTCTAGAGCCCAAGCAATTGAGTTGTGGCAAGTAGTATAAGTAGTATAAGTCGTCGTAGTCGTCATCATCATCATCATACCTCGAGCTCTGCTTTTTAAACCTTGTTGCCGGTGTTTTTTGAATCTTTCCGCCTATGTCTTTGTCGATTCATCGTTCATTGATGGAATAGCCAGACAAAAGACAAATGCTACAAATGGTTGTACGGACTGGAAAAAATTATTCAACCAATTTTCACCATTTGAATTGAAAAAGCTGAAGAAGTTGAAAAAAAAAGTACTATTCAATTCATTTAACTTAAAATTTTGAAAAAATAAACTAACTATACATCAGAATGTTTAACTTGTTCATTCACTTTTTTGGAGATAAATGAGTTGAATATTATTCAATTTAATATTTTTAACTTTAAAGTTTTAACTTTTAAGCAACCATTGTAGTGAAGCTGTTTTTTATTTTTTATCTTTTTTCATTATCGGTTTTGTTAACGGACTTTTGTGTTTTTTAAGACAAAGCCCAGTTCCCCAACAATACTAAACCGAATAACCAAAAAAATCGAGAAACCGAAACCGGATTAACCGATATAACCAAAGTCGAAGTTGACACTTCGAATGATATAACGTTTTTCTCTTCTATCACTTCTCAATAACAATACTCGATCTTCTAGCCGCCGCCATGGAATCTAAAACACCGATGATAGAGTCGAAACCAGCGATTCAATCGTGGAATCAATATGACCGGAGCAATAACTCTGATCTGCTTCCCATTGATCTAAATAATGGAGATTCTCAAACGCTTACCAGTCCAAAACCCTAACGAGGTTTCTCTCCGTATCGAAGCTATGGACATCCATTAACCGCAGCAGAGAGTTCATGAAATTGTTCCTCACCGAGCTGAAACCGGATCGTCTCTTCTTCACCTTCAGGGGTGACAAAGAAAATTATTTCCTATTCTCGTCGCGGCTTCAGACCTCTGTTGCTACTTACCATATGACGCATCCTGCGTACAAATACACATTCAAATTATCCTTTGTTCACAGTTTTATTTGCTATGGAACTTCTTCTGCTTCCCAACTTGTGGTGTACGATCCCATGAGATGACCATTCGTTGAGGACGATTGAAGAAAATACTACCCTCGCTCCTTTTCCTATCTGTGGCCAGATTTGTATCAGTGGTGTTTTGTATTATCAAGCTTATGATTATGCTGACATTAATCTCAAGGAGACTCTTTTCATGAGTTTTAATTTGAAGTCTGAGCAGTTTCATCTTATCAGAAGACCTGGTGATGGTGACCATTCTCCACTTGACTGTTATTGAACTAGGATGATAAGGTACGAGGGGAAGCTAGCTATGGTGTCCAAGGATATATCAAATGATGTTAGTATGGTTTTGTGGGTTCTAGAGTATGTTGCGAAACATGAATGGTTTAAGAAGATCTTTTTTTTTTGGCCTAGTTCGTAGACAAGTTTAGCTTAGTTCTCACTTAATTTTCATTGTTTCGTTAGCGCCACTGATGCGGGTGAGTTTATTTTCTCACAAATTTACTTTTGCAAACTACCATTTTATGTGCTCTATTATGATCCTAAAGGAAAAGTAGTGTGAGGAAAGTTGTGATAGTCTCAAACCATAAGCTGTTTTGTTGTATGCTATCCAATCTCTCCGCTACTCCGGTTGAGAGTCTTTTGTTTCTGTGAGATTTAATCATGGCCTCCATGTTGTCAATGTCAGTTAGATTTTTTAGTTCTTCCATTGTAATCAGCTACTTAGGAGGTTTCATGATCAATGTCTTTATTTATCAGCAGTTTGTCATTATTTAAGATCGATGTCGGATATATAGAGATTGATGAGAGATAGAGATTAGAGGAATGGTATATTGACTCTCATAAGAATAATTACATGGGTTTATCTAAAGAGATTTCTTAAACTAGATAGATACAAATATGTATATATTTTTATATCATAACTAAATATCTTTTTTTTTTTTGCATTGTACTCTTCTTATATTTTTTTAGAAAATGAAAATTTCTCTCTTAAATTTACCTTCCTAATTAAGGAACAACATATTGAAATTCGCCTCTTTCCCAAAATTTTCTTTTTTCCATCCTTTAATCTCATATATAAATGTAACATAACCTTTACCTTCATAACTTGAGATTTTGTTTTAAGATACATAAATATTATATCTATTTAAAGTTTTTAAAGATAATTAAATTTAAATCCCTGCAAAGATTTTATTTTAGGAAGTGTAGTTATTTGTGTTAGATACTCAGAGCTATATCTAATTATGTGCATGGCATGATAGGAAAATATATGTTAATCTAGTAAAATTTGCAGGAAATCAAAATTATTACTTTAATTTAGGCTATTTAAATGAAAAAGAAAAGCATGGAAAAGTAACATTTACTTAGGACAATTAACTATATATATGTGTGTGTGTGCATTGTGCTGGTTAGTTTATCAATCTCTTCCAACCTGTCGTATTTCAAAAGCCTTTGTAATTTTGTTGATTATGATGGAAGACTTCCGAATAGACGGTGATATGATCATATCAAAAACTCTAACACGTAGTGATCTTGACAAACAAGGACGTCTGTTTTTACCCAAACCCCAAGTGCTCTTCGTCTTAAAAAAGATGAAAAATGTTACGGATAAGAGTTTGAAAAAGGGTATTGAACTCGAAGTTCTAGACACCCTTAAAAAAAAAATCATACTCTTGTTTGCTAAAATGCAGGAAAACGAAAAATGACTATATTCTCGCATCGGGTTGGAGCAAAATAAAATTGTCACTAGACCTCAAAGAAGGGGGACCATATCAAACTATATTGGGATTACTTGAATTACAAATTCATTATTCTCAATTTTGAATACAGCTTAATCCCCCCTTTTGATAAAAATGATGAAGCGTATATGCTCGCAAACAACATCCTTATGCCTTAATTTCCTAGGTACTAACTCACGATAGACCGTGGGCTGAACATTTTTTTTAAAGTAAATTAAAATATTGTTTTCTGTTATTTTGTTATTCATAATCATTTATGATTTGTAATTTATATATGCACATTTTAAAACTGTTTTTTAACTTTAAAATGACTTTATTGTTTTAGTGTTGATTGTAATAATTTTAATTTTTAATAGCAATAATTTGTGTATATATACAACATGTAAATGAGAATTTACTTTGAAGATTAATTTTTATTTATTACTTTCAACATCACTCTTTATTTATTATTAAACGTAAATGGAAACTTTATCTTTACTATATTTGATAAATTTAAAAGAAATCCTACTAACTGAATTTGAAACAAATAATAAATAAAATCCATAATGCAAGCAAATGTGAGTAACGTGTGAGTAACCTTTGAAAATGTGAATGCAACATCATACTTACAAATCGGATTATTGCTGCAGAGGTTGTTGCAAAAAAAATATCTGTATAAAATCTAATTATTTTTATGGTACTATATCAGAAAAAAAATTTTAGTTGTTTAACGGAATGGATATTTCTAAATATATTCTTTTAGCATCAAATTTAATAAATTAATTGTTGTTTATTCTAGTTAAATTGTCTTAATTATCCTTAATGATCATATCTTTTTTTGAACTATTTTCAATGGCATTCTATTATAATTTTTTACACTTTTAATGTTACTTTTATAAATGTACTTCTCAATTAATATAGTAGGATATAATTATCTTTAGATGTAATCATTTGCAAAAAAAAATTAAATAAAAATGGATGTTCAAATTTAAGATTGAACAAGAGCTAGATATGATCTTTATGGAAAAGTATGAATGATTGAAACTATGAAACATAACCTAACTTGTTATGTCCGAAGATATTCAACTATGAAACTTAACCTAGCTCACTTGTTTCAGGTTTCATGATCTTTGGTTACTAGAATTCACGGATAATTAATTTATATTGCATCTAGGATTTCTCAAATGATGTTTCATTTATTAATGATATTTCTTACAAAGTTACAAGTTTGATAATATTGTCCTTCTTTGAGTTTATGAGACCAAGCATCTCTTAGCAACTGTGACTTTGAGGCCATGTTTCATGTGAAGGACTATGGAAGATGCTGGCTCGATCTTGTGCCCTTCAACGACATTGATGTCATAATTTCTTATGATCTCAACAGCCACTGTCTTCATCTGCAAGAAAGACAAGTTTTTCCCCAAGCAATTTCTTGGACCGGAATTAAACACGAAGAACTTGAAAGAAGGTTCATGTTTTAAGCCTCCATTTCTCTCAGAGATCCATCTCTCAGGTTTGAATTCAGATGCGTCTTCTCCCCACACGGCCTTCATCCTCCCCAACGCATAAACAGAGAACAGAATCTTCCAATTTGCATCGACTTTATGTCCACTTGGAAGCACATCTTGCTTTATGGGAGACTTCCGCTCGAACGGGATTGGCGCATAGAGGCGTAGTGATTCACACAGCGCAGCATGTAAATACACCATCTTGTTTAACTTGTCTGCATCTAAACTCATTCCGGAACTTGGTAGGTTTGTGTTGTTGATCTCTTGGCGGATCTTGTTCACAGCTTCAGGGTTCTTGGAGAGAAGCCAAAAGAACCAAGTGAGAGTTGTTGCAATGGCGTCTCTTCCAGCAAGCATGAAACTCTTGATGATGTCTTTGAGGAAGTTATCATCTGTTGGCTTCAAAAGCTCATACTTGGAAGTATCTAGATTCATGTAGACGCTTAATAAATCCACATCATGAGCTTCTTCTCCAATATTGGAGCGACGACGACTTATTAACTCCTCTCTCTTGGCAGATATATACTTTGCACATGATCTGTCGAAAGCAGCATTTGCTTTGGTCATCTTCTTCTCTTCTCCGACTCCAATCCAATTTTGCAGCTTCCACAAGATCATAGGCTTAACATGTCTATACACGACCACTTCTTCGGCATCATCCATAGCTTTTGCATACTCGTTCATCGGCATTTCAATGGAAAGAGAATTTGAGTCGTAGCCTGCTACTAGAGTAAGGGTTACATCGAATGCTAGCCTCTGGAACACGTCTTGTAAGTCAAAAATCATATTCGCCTCTGCAAAGTGATCAAGGACCGGGACAACCCCGTTCTTGATTTTACGTGTGATGGTCCTCAATGAGAAGCTTTGAAACCCTTGATGGCTAAGCACGACCAGTGCGGATTTCCTCATATCCTCCCAGAGTTTCGAGTCAGCAGTGAAGATCCCGTTTCCTAGAAAATCAAACATCTCTTTGAACTCCGGCCCTTTGTCATAATTGGTGAAGTTGGAGCTGAAAACGTGTTGAATGTTTGCAGGATCTGCAGTGATCAACATGTTCATTCCAGAGAACCATGGGCCTTTGAATACAAAAGTTAAGTTGGATACCTCGAGAATCTCTGCAACATAGTCATTAATCCTATGAAGCATGATGAGAACACCAGGAAGCATCCCAAGAACCGGCCAGTTTCTAGGTAAGATTTGATGGGGTTTCTTGTGGATTAAGAAATGGAAGAAGATAAAGACAAAAAAGGCTATGAAGACTTCAAGTATGCCTGCGTAAGCCATTAGTATAAAAGGGTTGTGTTTCTTGGATTTTACGAAAGATAGAGATACAAGAAACTTGGTTTTGTTATGTCTATAGTTATATTTATAGTTATATTTAGTACCATTTTCATTAATGAGATGGCTCCGTGACGATGTAGTCAACTCCTATCTTGTGAACATGGTGTTCTTAATTACCTCGTCCACGTTCAGAACCTCAGATCTGCCAAACGTCAATGGCATGGAGGCGCCATGGGTAGAGCCATGATAATTATAACATGATGGGGTTACATGTCATTGACATTTCTTCATACAGATCCTTTCCCCCGAGATACACAGGTCGACGTCACAGGTGACAGGTTAATCGATAAATATCTTTTTAGAAAGTTTACATGCAATTTATGCAATTATTTTATTAAATTTCCATTGAACCAACAATAAATATTACTATATGTTTGGATTTAAAATTACAAAATTATATACTATAAATTCATTTGCCATAAGATTGTTTTAGTATAACAAATTAAATTATACAAGAAAATATTGGAAGGCTTCAAAATCCAAGATTTGTTTTTCATTGCTTTATCACATATAATTAAAAAGTTTAAAATCTATTTTGGAGGATAATTTAATAACAAAAACATATTGCTACAAATACCATACACAACTTATTTTAACCTAATTTATTCATGAAACTTACAATTTTGATGTAAACAGTTAACAATTTACTGGAAACGATTTTACAATTCTTTTGTATATATAGTTTAGGATAACACAAAACTAAAAAATGGAATTATATTTTTCAGTTAATATATGATAAAATGGAAGACTCTTCAAGCAAGTCTCATATTCGTTTTCTCTTTCTCTCGAAAAGAGTTTGTCCGCAATCTGCTCTCTAATTTCTTTGTATCAGACATAAGGGTGCTTGTCTGCTGAGAGAAATCTCCGGCGGTTTGTGGTTCTTATCCCTTGGCAAAATTTCATAAACCGCCTTGGATTTCTCTTATAATATCTTATCGGGACAATGAATTCGATGGTATACTATGGTGTTGTTTATTAAATTTAGGTTCTTCTCCCCTCATCCAATTTAACTAGAGGTACAGTGTAATAGTGGACGCCGTCAATTGGTTGATTCTTGTCCATTTCTAATGAGTTGACCCCTCGTAATTTTATGGTCAAGGACGTCCTTATGGGCCACTTTCTCATTGACTCGCATATTTATTAAGTTTTACATCACAGCTAACTTATTTTTAACTATTAGATTTTTGGGGGATCAACCAGTAAATCCACTATGACTCATGGATGATGTTAGCTTATCAATACTTTTATGATAATTCTTTTAAATATTGAATACAAAACTATTGTTAAGATTTCTAGATAAAAAAGACTATCTAACACCATACAAAGAATTTTGAACTTGTTGAATTATCACTTGTATATAAAGTTCAATATACAGATTCTCTTTTCCATGTCTATCACTTGATCAGTTTTCGTGGTTGCACATAGCCTAGTTTAGTAAAGGAACGTCTACATCTTAATCAGTGCAATATGCTTAGTTTCATACATGCCAATCAAAGAACAAGGACGATTTTCAATGTGTGTATCCGTAATTAAAATCAGTGTAATTCTTCGAAGAAAGTTTGCTTACATGCACATTGTGATTACCCAACTTCTAAAACACCAAGAATTGGTTAAGCTGTTTAGTACAAATACTAAGTGATGTAAAAGTAGAAATGGCTATTCAATAACGAATTAATTTCATGTTTATATTGTGTTAGATTCCTAGTTAATCTTTTATCTAAAGCTAAAACTTTAGATTTAACTTATTATCATCAAATTAATTATTGTTTTAAAAAATTTATTATCATCTAACTAGTTTTACAGGCTACAAGACACATTATTTTTTATTTTTTCAAATAACTAAGAGACTATGCGCCTAAGCCTATACATCTTCTCTGGTCCGAAACCAAAAGCAGGTCATATAATCTCGTCTCAAGCATCACTTGAACCAACGACCTTTAAGCTTTTGTCATAGATCTTTACTAATTGAGCTATTTGCTTACGGGACATATTATTATACTTAAGAGTTTAAGTTTTCTTTAATATTTATGAATATATGTGTTTTTTTCCTTGTGATAAAAGTTTACGGTAACGCGATATTTTTTGTGGAACCCGAAAGTACAACTTAAAATTCAGAATATTAATCATTTACTAAAATGTAGTTTGATGAGTTAATCTTTAATTAGAGGTTAACAAGTACTTCAACTAAGAACACAAAAAAATAAAAGCCATATCTTTTTTTTTTCCGCTGGTAAGTTTCTCGTGCATGACACAAAACCCCAAGTTTTCACGTGGAAACCACGAGGTTCGTCGATCAAACCGGTGCTTCACCACACGACAAAAGCTACGTTATATCCTAAACACCTTTGAAATTTATCTCTTAAACCATAATTCGGGTAGGATTAGGATAGATTCCAACTCAAATTATCTTCCAGCTTAATCCAACTTTATTGTACTTTGTTTTCTTTGATTTCTATGAATTTTTTTTTTTCTGTGATAAAAGTTCATATCAAGATCAATATGTTAACACGATATTTTGTGTGGAACCGGAAGTTACAACTTTAAAAAATAGAATATTAATCATTACAATTTACTAAACGTAGTTAATCCCTGGATGAGTTAGTCAGACTTTAATTAGAGGTTTACAAGAAAAAATAAAAGCCCAGTCTTTTTTTTTGCTCGTAAGTTTCTTGCGCAAGACACAAAACCCCCAAGTTTTCACGTGGCAACCACGAGCTTCGTCGATCAAACCGGTGCTTCCCACAACAACGACAAAAGCTTCATTATATACTACAAAAAAAAAATTTATACATTATTTTTACTCACCTCCACGGCAAAATTGGTTCACGGAAAATGACGTGAGCATGGTGACGTATCTTCTCTAACGTCATTTTCTTTCGACCTTCTTTAATAGAGGTTAATTGTAAAGTAACTAGCAATAAGATACACTTATAATCTCAACATGCAATAAGATTTTAATAGTTAAAGTAGCAACAATTACGTCTCGTATTGGTCGTTCCAATTTTAAATTTAAAGTTTATATTTTAAATATAAAATATGTGTATAAAAGGTGCGTTTCCTACATAGTCACAGAACTAGTCGCACTTTACATGAATCACATGATAGCTTTTAATCGGCATATTCCAGAATTATTGTTTGTTAAAAGGATATATAACTAACCACTGGCAAAATACTATGAGAAAATCATCAATGATGGTAATCAGTTTTTTTTAGAAAGCATTATTAACCACAAAGCCGTCTTATAGTGTTACCCTAATTTGAAATAATTATCTAATTTTCCTTTAAATGTGATAGGTGTTTACGACGTCAACTTTACGTTTGTTTATATATTGATTTGGCAACGCATGCAAAGATTGGTGTTTGACCATAATTAATTAAAATGCCCGACTACCTTGCCTCATAAGGCTATTAGTATACTACAATAAAACAAAAAAATGGAACTACTTGCCCAATACGTTTAAGATCCGTAAAAAATATAGAATCTGAGCTATAAGATATCTTCTAAATATATAATATTTGTCTTTTATTACGCCAATTAAAAAAAAACTGACAAGACGTGGTCTCAAAGTGAATTTGGTTTTCTAATATATAAAAAATATATTCCATATCCTCTCAAGTTGATAGCTTTTATCAGCTAATATTAAACTGAATCCCATTCTAAGATTAACCATTAACAAAATATCTCTACTTAAACCACCTTAGTTAAGATTAGATCAAACTCAGCTCAATATATATAACATATTTATTCCATGACTTTTTTTATTTGTATTGGTTCATATTCATATCTTCTAAATGGATTTCAAATTTATTAATTAACACAAATAATAAGTAACATGTTAATGAGAGCTAGGATTTCGGTAAGGCTAGCTACATCCACTCGAAATCTAGCTTTGATTAAATTTGATTAATCAGTGTCATATTATTATGAAGGGACCCCTGATGTTACATGCATTTTTTTACTCGAGAAGTTGATTGGATAACACTTCAAAAACCTATTTTTATAATAAAACCTTAAAGATGTAAAAAAGTAAAATTTCCCACTTTTATGGGTGCTTTATTGTTAACTTAAATAAATGATAATAATAAAGAAAAATCACTTGTCGCTATAGCAATTCTATCGAAGAAGTTTCCTTGAATATGCGCACGAAAGTAGCCATGAAAGTTATTTATACTTATTTAAAAGCAAATGGACTTTTATTTTATTTTATTTTATATATAGAATTATTTTTCCTTAGATTTGCAGTATAAATAAACAGTATCAGCCTAACAAATATATCTACTCCTCTTAGCTTCAACATCCGAAAACACTAAACAAGCTTCTTGGAAAAGAAAAAAGGAAGAAATTAAAATGAACTATCCTTCAAACCCTAACCCTAGTTCTACAGATTTCACTGAATTTTTCAAATTTGATGATTTTGATGATAGTTTTCATATGATCATGGAAGAAATCGGCCGGGAGGACCACTCTTCGTCGCCGACTTTGAGTTGGACTTCATCGGAAATATTGGTGGCTGGAGAAATCACAAGTCCGCTTCAAACAAGCCTAGCTACCTCACCTATGAGCCTTGAAATGTAAGTCAACTTTTTATATCATACATCTAGCATAAAGCTAGTTGGTACATGTTATTATATATAACTGTGATTTTTTTTTTATATATATTATATAACTGTGATATTTATCAACTGATGCTTTTATAAATATAGAGGTGAGAAAGATGAGATCAAAAAGAGGAAGAGACACAAAGAGGATCCGATTGTTCACATGTTCAAAACGAAAGCAGATGAAAAAGTTGCTTTAGATGACGGCTATAAATGGAGGAAATACGGCAAAAAGCCGATAAGGGGCAATCCATTTCCGAGGTAAATCATTAATTCTAACTTCTTACTTTTACTTGGTTACCATAGACATATACTTGACTAGTACGTACATACAAACTTGTTTTTAAAGATTATTCGACAGCTTGGATTATTCTAGTTTGCATATATGCGGCATGTTGATTTGAGTATTACAAATTGCAATGAATGTTTCGACTTGATGAATCTAGAAGAATGCATCTCTTAAAGTGTAGAATAGTTAAATGTCAAATGGACAACTTGAGACAACTACTATAGTCGAGGCTGAAAAGTTTTACAACTTAATTACTCCTCTTTTCGCATTAAGTTAATCTGTTAGTTTAAAGACATATAAGCTCCCATCTTTTTCTTCGATTTTTCTTTGCTAAAAGACATACAAAACCTTGTTCATTGGTTTAGCTAGAACTAATAAAGATAACCAAATTTTAGTCATGATATATTCATCGCATAACTTACACAATTAACAATATCAGTTTTAAAATCAGTATTAGCTAGTTTCTGACTACAAAATCCTATTACATAGAGAAATGAAACTTTTGTTTTGATAATCACTACATTTATAAGAATAACACTCCTTTCTGAGTTTCGACTAATAAGTTGAACATGAATTTGTATATTAATAGTAAAAAAAACCTTCACTCAAACTTTGCATGTGTAGGTGGTGTATAATATAGAATATAGTCAGTGTTCCCTCTTTAGAGGAGATGTTTCTTGTCCTAATGACCACATGCATGTTTTTATATGTATGTCTATATGTGTTGAACCCAACATGTATATATACTATCACCAAAAATATATACGTCTCGGTGTTCGTTAGTGTTACTTGTATTTCCATGTGGACCATATGTTCTGGATACTTAATAAGGCAATGAGGCATAACATCTAGCTACTAGTGAATAGAAACTAATTAATGTCTAATTAAAAAATAACTAATTAATTGTGTTCACAAGTTGTGATATACTCTTAAAACAATTAACACTTGGGATTATCATAATTCATGAGTTCCTTTTTGTATGTTACCTTTGATTTCAAGTTGACATATAAACGACCATATTGTTAATCGTTACGCCAACAATTATTGGACCACACTATATATTATATTGTAATCAAACTGTTACATTAGAAATCTTATAGAATCTCTTATTCGAGTTTTAATTAATTATAGTGCTCATTTTTTAAATAGGCATTATCACAAGTGTTCAAACCCAGATTGCAACGTGAAGAAGAGGATCGAGAGAGATACGAACGATCCAGATTACGTATTGACAACGTACGAAGGGATACATAACCACCCAAGCCCTTCTGTAGTTTATTGTGATTCAGACGACTTTGATCTTACCTCTCACAACAACTGGTCCTTTCAAACAAATACGTATAGTTTCTCTCATTCTGCTCCAAATTGATCATAGTTACTAAGTTTGTGTATATATAGATGTATATAGTTTATATCACCATCCTAATCACGCATCACGCGTTTATCCACATATACCATGTTGGGTCCGTTTTGTAATGTATTGAATTGGTGGAGGTGTAATGGAAGTCGTCGATCATCTTGTATGTGTGATTTAACTGTAATTTTTTAAAAATATAGTAACTAATTTGTACATGAACCTCTTTAATTTGCTACAAGAAAACACAAAGAATTTCTGACTTCGAATTTCTGACAAACGGATTTTTAAAATAAATACTAAAATTTTATTGAAATTGTTTGAAAAGTATCTGACGGATTCATTTAAAATATATAATTTAAAAACATTTGTTAGTAGTATTCGAAAAATTTTAAATCCAAATTTCAAAAATTTCGGTAAGGTACCAATTGGTAGGTTAAAGCACTATAAATTTTATGATACCCCGGTTTCAGAAACTTGCGGAGAGGTTTAAAAGAATTGATTTGGCCACCTATATCACCAAAGTGCACTTACCTTTTCGGTTAAGGGTCATGAGAGAACTTCACAGTTAAGCGTGTTTGAGCTGGAGTAGTCTCAGGATGGTGGCCTTCCGGGAAGTGACTATCGGAACTGTGCGAGTGAGGACAAAACACAGAGAAAGATCATGTGGTGATTTGTAGGGATGGTAACAAGTCTTTAAAGCCTCCCAGACGTAGCAAACCGACCGTCAGATATGGATGGGCTGACGGGCCTAGTGAGAGGATGTGAGGCCCATTAAGAAAAATAGACCCATAAACTGAAATTGGACATGGGTCCACTAAGAGGTGGCGGTTGGGGCGTTACAATTATTAACATTTTTGTACCACGCTTTTTACCTGGTACACATTTTTCTTTTTGTTGGTAAAATACCTGCTACATTTCGTAGTTTATACAGACTTATACCACTAACCCGTCTTTTTACCCGTTAAAAATCTGGTACCGCTTTGTGTTACCAACTTACCGTGAGATTTATTATGAATTAATTAAAATCTTGTACCCCTTTGTGTTACCAACTTACTGTAATTGTTTATTTTGGCAAGTGCCCATTTCTGAGTCAATGGCCCATATAATGCCTACTGCAACAATAAGGTCGTTTATTATCATGGTGAATTTTTGCAGGTATTTTGCTTTTAGTATTTTGTTTTTCTGAACATGTGGGTGCAAATGGTTGCAAGGTTGAAGAGATTGAATAGGTTGAAAAAAAATTATTCAACCAATTTTCACCATTTGCATTGAAAAGTTTGAAGAGGTTGGAAAAAATTATTCAGCCTTTTCAACTTAAAAAGTTGAAAAAATAAACTAATCATACAGCAAAAATGTTCAACTTGTTCAACCACTATTTTAGAGATGAATAAGTTGAATAATATTCAACCCAATTTTATTCAACCCATTTTTACAATTTTAGGCAACCATTTGCACCATATGTTCCTCAAGGCATCGTTACCCTCATGTGTTTTGTTGGTAATGATGTTTGCACACTTTTCTCGCATATAAGTTGGAGAAAACTTTATTCTTTTATCTCATAGACATCTTAACCGTGATTGAGGCAAAATTTAATTTTATATTTTTGACTTGGTCTAAGATATTTTTAAGGGGTATTCAAACTATTTTAATGAGTTTTCATGTGTTTTAATAATAATTTTAGGGAAATTGATATGATTTATTGTAAAATTCTTTTAAATTCTATACAAAATATGAATTTGGATTTTTGAAAGTTTAACTAAAGAAATCTTCTTAAGTCAAATCCACAAACTGTTTCAAGAACACTGGATTTTATGGTAAAATTTAAAATCATTATTCCAATAATACTGGATTTTATTAAAAAAATTAAAATCTATAATTGATAACATAGAACTTATAAATTTTTTATAAATCCCTTCAAATGAATACACCCCCTAAATCTCTCTTCTTCTTATCAACAAGAATAATCTTGCATACCATCTAATCTTATGGTGAAGATGATATTGATGTGTTCTGTTTCATAAACAATTGATAGTTGCTCCAGCGACGAGACAATAGAATATAAACGGGAAAAAACCCAAAAAATACACCATCTAATTTTTTTTTGGCCGTTTAATTCTTCTAGTTATTAAATTTTTCAAAAAATATCTGGTTTAATTTCCGTTGTAAAAACCATCATCTTATTAATAATAGTAGATCCATACTTAAAACAAAACGATTCTTAACTCTAATGCTGAAAATGTTAACCAGGATTAAAATTTAACATCCACGTGTTTAATTAAAGAGATCTAATGACACTGTTACCCTTTTTCTTCTTCTCTTTCACAAATCGATTTTGTGTTTGAGAGAGATAGAATCCTAAAAGAGATCGTGTGTCTTTCTGTTGACACTGTTGTAAAACCCTAAAAAGAGATCAAACATTCACTAATCGATTAGGAAAACCATAAAAAGAGGAAAGAAAGTTGTAAAATAGGAAGTTTCGGCCAGGAAAGTAAACTCTTAAAAACGAATATATATGATGAATGAAAATAAGAAAGCAGATTTGTATAGAGAGATCTGTTTTGTTATATATAACGGATCATCATCTATCTAAGGATCAAAGAAGATAGGTGGGGGGATACGGGAAAGAACCACCATGAATTCGATCGATTTTGCTTCAGATTCGCTGAAATAGATATTTGTGAGGCTTCCCCTGAAATCTCTAGGGAAGTTGAAGACCGTGTCAAAGGAATGGAGATCGATACTGGAATCAAAGAGTTTCATTGAGATGCATCTGAAAGATACACGATCTCTTTTTAGGGTTCTATCTCTATCAGACACGAAATCGATTTGTGAAAGAGAAGAAGAAGAAGGGCAACAGTGTCATTAGATCTCTTTAATTAAACACGTGGGTGTTAAATTTTAATCCTGGTTAACATTTCCAGCATTAGAGTTAAGAATCGTTTTGTCTTAAGTATGGATCTACCAATATTAATAAGATGATGGTTTTTAAAAACAACAGAAATTAAACTAGGTATTTTTTCGGAAATTTAATAACTAGAGGAATTAAACCGCAAAACAAAAATTAGATGGTGTATTTTTTTGGTTTTTTCCCGAATATAAACTCAAGCAAAATACTCCCAGCAGAAGTTCTTTTAAAAAACCGAGTGATTCGAACACTTGTCATGCGAAAACGCTTCACCTATGATCACGATACATGGATAACCAACCCCTATCGTTGTGGCCCGCCTGGAGACTCACTCTCACGGTTAATATAAAATGTTACTTTATTACTCCTGATGTTGTTGTAGGCACTCCTCACATACTTTCTTTTTCATGTAAATCTTTTTTTTTTTCTAATAAAAAACATTATAACAACAAAATAATGTTTTACTATACGATTTTATTCCCTCTTTGATCTCTTACCAATTGTTTGCTTTCATTTTTTTTTCTTATCATATAATTAAAACTATCTTATCTTTTAATTAAAAGTATATATATTTTATTCCAAAAAAAGTTTTAATTTTTTCTTATCATTTAATTAAAATTATATATATTTTATTCCAAAACAAGTTTTAATTTGTTTTGGAATATAATATTTTAACTTGAAAACCAACATTTTTTATTTTAAGTATACAATACCATTAAAATTACCAACTACTGTAAAAGCTATTTTTTTATTTTTTTTCTGTAAAAGCTATTTGTGATAAATTTTTGCATGTATTTTGTATCTTTCTTCATTTTTTTTGGCATGAGCTACAATATTTTGTTTCTGAAACCCCTAAATCACAACAACAAAAAATACATTCTATAGAAACTAGATTCTGATTTAGTGGTTTCTATTAATAATAATAATTATTATTCTTATATTATTATTAATTATGATGTATTGTGACCATTAGGCATTGGCATGTTGAGAGAAGAAAAAGAGCTTATACTATTCTCCTCCTCCCCCTTAGATTATTAATTTATCATCATATACTATACAAAATTACATATAAACAAAAATTATTTTTGACACTTGACAGCTACATGATTTGTCATGTCAACAACCACCAAATGCAGTTATGAGATATTGTGAAGGCAAGCACGATCTGGTCGACACCTTATCAATAAATGTCAAAATGACATCTCCATTATCTAATATCTGCTTTCTATTTTTTTCATACTTTTTCATTATCTTGTTTTTTTTTTCGGGCAAACAAACAACTGTTAATTGTCTATTTCGTTTCTTATCTCTGGTAAATATCACAAAATTATATACTAGTTAGAAATTGACACAATTTTCCCACTGGCTTAGTTTATCTTGTTAGTCATAAAGAAAAAGAAAATTACAAAGTTGATCATCTCATATGATTTGACATTATTTTTATTTTTTACCAAATAACTGAAAGAAATATATTTTAGAAACTTTGACATCTCATATGAATGTTATTAATCTACTACTACTATATAAGCGAGTTGTCGACACACGTATTCATTGACTTTCAATTCACAGCGAAAGAGCCATAACCAAAAATTCATATACTATTTTTTTTTGTTTACAATTTTTAACCAAAAAAAAATTATTATATTTTGCCGATCATGAGCTAATTACTAATGACTCAGCGACCAAATATAGACACAGTTCAATGAAAATTGTCAGAAAAAAAAAACAAAAGACAACTCAATTCTCCTGTAAAATTAATGATTGAAAAGGAAAATAATGAAATCTAATTTTTCTTGTCAATAACAATTAAATTAAAAGAAAAGGTCTAGAGTTTTAGATTCGGATTCGTATTCGCTGGCTTGGCCTAACTATTTTTCTTTTAGTTGGCAAAGGATTCACATGGCTTCTTCTCACATCATAACACGTGATCACTTCTTCTTTTCTTTTGTCCTTTTTCCCTTTTTTTTCCTTTTCTCCCACAAGACAGAAGAAGAAGAAGAAAGATTATCAAGACCCGATCTCTCGTAGACTTTTTTGTCTCAGTCCAAAAACCAGAAAGAAACTTTTCCAACAACAACAACAACAAAAAAAAAGAACAATCTCGTAGATTCTTGATATCTTGACAATGGATCCTTTGAAGAATAGAACATTGCTTAAGGTCATTGTTCTTGGAGATAGCGGGTAATTAATTTCTCAGATTTTCTAAACGATCTTGTTCTTGATAACCTTGGATACTAATCGAGGGTTTATTTATTTTTATGTTTTTTTTTGTTCTAAATCTTTATTTATATATGCAGGGTAGGCAAAACTTCATTGATGAATCAGTATCCTTGTTAAAAACCCACCATCATAAAACTTATTGATTAGTTCAAAACATTTCGGTTTGTTTTTTTTAGTTAAGTCTCTGTATTAGATCTGTGTTTCTGCGGTAACCTTAACTTGTGACTTAAGATACGTGTACAAGAAATTTAACAAGCAATATAAGGCCACGATCGGAGCAGATTTCGTCACCAAGGAGCTTCATATAGAAGAAAAATCTGTCACTTTACAGGTAACTAAATAAATATACATCATCAATTTGTTTCACAATTTAATCATTCTTCGATGCCAAAATCTAATGAGACTCTGTTTTTAATTTTATTTTAGATATGGGATACTGCAGGACAAGAGAGGTTTCAGAGTCTAGGAGCTGCGTTCTATAGAGGTGCTGATTGTTGCGTTCTTGTGTACGACGTGAACAATCTCAAATCTTTCGAAACTCTCAACAACTGGCACACCGAGTTCCTCAAACAGGTTTTAACCCTAAAGTTTATTTTCTTGTTCAAGAAGTTACATTTACCACGAAATTTTTAACCGCTTCGGTTCCATTTTTTTTTATATCTTCTAGGCAAATCCAATGGAACCTGAGACATTTCCCTTTGTTTTGATCGGGAACAAGACCGATGTAGATGGTGGAAACACCCGAGTTGTAAGCCGATATTATTATTCATAATTCTCCTCTTCAACCCCATTTAAAAAAAGAAAAAACAGAGGAACCCTAAATTCCGCAATTATATTATACTTATGCAGGTTTCAAATAAGAGAGCCATCGAATGGTGTGGCTCAAAGGGTAACATACCGTACCATGAAACCTCTGCGAAGGAAGATACCAATGTCGATGAAGCTTTTTTGGGTGTTGCACACATTGCTCTCTCCAATGAGCATAAACAGACCAATGACATGTGAGTTACTATAACAGTTTTGATTCATAGTATATAGGTCAAGGTTTCATGTTTGACTTTTTTAATTTTGTTTTTGAATTTGCAGATATCCTAGAGGTGTATATGACTCTGTTACGGATATTATTGATCCAGATCAGTCAGGGAATTGTGCTTGCTGATTCATACTTTAACACATCTGATCAATAATATCGAGTCCCCAGCTCTTTTCTTTTCATTTTTTTATTCATTGGTTTATTATCAATGATAGAGGTTTATTAACGGAAAATAAAAACAGTTGGTATATGCTACGTTCTGAGTGTTTTGATTCATGTAAAGCATTAATTAATTTATATTGAATTTCTGTAAAACTTTTGTATTTTTTTTTTGGTATCAATGTTAAGTAATTTCTGTAAAACTTGTTGTTGATACAACTCATACAATCACTGAGTCACTTGATTTTGTTCTAGCTATTTTAGTATACTAATCCATTTGATTTTGATATTTTTTTTTTCTTTTGAAAGCGTAACGTTATGTTTGCCTGTTTAATGCAAACACATTTTTAGTCTAGTCTTTCCACATCTGCGCAACAACTTTTTTTTAATGCTCAACTTTTTGTATTTCTCCTTAATGTTCTATTTTTGGCTCAACGAATTGTCAGTTTTTTGTATTAAATGTAAGAAAAAGCACTCTTCTTCTTTTGTGCAAACATTATGTTTGAAATATAATCTTTAAACCAAACTTTGCTCTTTCATTTTTAGTTGCAACTCATTTTCAAATATGTAATTATGTTAAGCATTATGTGAATTCGTGTTCATTTCAGTGTGAGATTCCCATCATGTATTTTCAAGATGATCAGTTTTCCATTTTATTGAGTCGAAACTTTATTATTGACACAACATATATTACTCCTGTCCACCGACAATTAATTTCAAGGAAGTTGGTAGTGGGAGAATGTTGTTGTTGCAGAATTTTAGGTAAGCAAACTTAACTCAAATTATAAGGATGATACAATTGGTTGCATAGTAATGTACTAATCAACTTTATGTTTCTATCCTTTCCAAAACTATGAGTTACTTGAGTAGATCGTATTTGTTTGTAACATACTAACATGTGTGAAAGAACTAGACGATGTCCAATCAAAGCCGTCTCTAAGTTTTTGAGGGCCACCAAGAGTTCCCAAACTCTCCAAAGAAGATTATTACCACTCGACTAAAGAAACCTTTCTGAGAAAAAGGGCCAAGAAAAGCTTATAAAATATGCGGCTGCAAGCAGATGCTTCATAAGCATGGTCTTTAGGTCGGCTCTGTGTCCAATTCCTAAACACGAGACCTTCCCTTTTTTAGGATTACTTTTGGTTCATTAGAAGATCATTCTAGGGGTAAACATGAAAGACATTTGTCATATATTTAAAGCAAATTTTTAAATATTTCTTAAAATAAAAGAACCCAATTTTTAGAAAAAAAAAAATAAGTTTATCAAAAGATCTTATGTTTTTATTTTATTTTAGTTTTGCGGAAGATCCTCTCCATAGATAGGCATATCAATTATGGCTAATATAAAATTCGGATTCAGATCCTGAAAAATACCGGACTCGGATTTAAAGATATATGCCTAGAAAAAATATGGTTTTTCGGGCTCAGTCCATTTGGGCTATAGAGCTTTTGGGTTTAGTCCAACTGGACTCAGACCTGCCCAAAAAACATTTAAACAAATATATTTGTACTTTTTTTTGTTAATATTTTTGTTTAATTGCAATGTTTGATTAATGATTTATTATAAATAAAATTTAAAACTCTAATCATAGTTTTATATTTACTTAACACTTTTAAAATTTTTAGTCTATTTGTAGGTCATTGACCACTCCTATTTCATGTGTATATTCTATTTTTTTTTTTGTAAACATCATATTAAAATATTTTTCTTGCTTTATTATTTTGAAAATAAATTAGCTATAATTTTAGTTTTTTTTATAATTATTATTACTACAAACTCAACAAAACTGAATTCAAATAAAATATTTCTGAAGTGGTTTGTAAAATAATAATAACACTACAACAATTCAGATATCCGGAATAAATCTGAGCCGTTGATGGAAATCAACGCTGTACAATGAAGCTGGACTCCGTAAAAGAGCGAGCGACTGGACTAGTTGTTACTTTCTTCTGCTCCGTCTCAGATAGGGATCTCAAAACACACAGACACCTCAAACCCTAATTTCGTCAACTCTTCCACAGATTCGATTCGATCGAGCAAAATGGCGTACGCTTCTCGCTTCCTCTCCAGATCTAAGCAGGTATTCATACTCTCTCCCTCGATTCTTCTCTTCTCTATCATCCAAATCCGAATGCGACATCTGCTTATCCTTTCTCTTTTTCGGTTTTTTGTTTGATTCCTCTGGGTTCTATACGCGTCTTCGATGCGATGATTTGTGTGAGATTGTGGATTTTACGGTATCGATATCACCGAATCACATCTTAGGATGTCCCATTTCAATGTCGTTGTATTGTTATCTTCTGTAGTACAATCTCGCTCGATCGGAGAGTTTGTTTAATCGAATGATTAAGTTTCCAATAGATTTCTATGTGTTTGCAACGACGATAAGATGATTTGCAATTGCGAGAAGTCTGGTCATTTTGCAGCAACTTATCTATCATACTCTCATTATGCAGCTACAGCGAAGTCTGGTCATTTTCCAGCAGCAACATGCTATTCCAGTCAGAGCCTTTGCCAAGGAAGCTGCTCGTCCAACATTTAAAGGAGATGGTATTGTGATAAAACTGATATCTTTGAGTTTAGCATCTCGAGATGAAATGTGTAGAAAAAACTATATTGGTCAATGTAATCTAATCTTGTGAAACCCAGGCCATGATTGCTAGGACTGTTGTTCTGCTAGTTATCTTGTGAAGAAGTTGATTTATCTCTTCACTTCTCTGTTGATTTTGTATGGTTTATGATGGGTTATGTTCAATGTGTTACTGAAATTTGTAGTATGTGTTTAGGGTGGAGAAGCACTGCTGTATACTATTATTGACTCGAGTTTTACATTTTTTGACAGAGATGTTGAAGGGTGTCTTCTTTGATATCAAGAACAAGTTCCAGGCTGCAGTTGATATTCTCCGAAAGGAAAAGATCACCCTTGCTCCAGAGGACCCAGCTGCGGTAAAACAGTATGCAACTGTAATGAAGACCATCAGGCAAAAGTAAGTTTCTTGCTGCTGCTTTCGAGATGTTTGTTATTTGGCTTGGATGTATATTGATGCCCCTTATACTGTTTGTTGGGATTTTCCTGGTTTTACCTTTCTGAATTCGCTGAAGCAAACTTCACATATGTTTCAACCTTGTTAATTTGGTTCCTTTTCCTGTGTTTTTGGTATGCAGGGCAGGCATGTTCTCAGAATCTCAACGCATTAAACATGACATTGATACCGAGACTCAAGATATTCCAGATGCTCGTGCATACTTGTTGAAGTTGCAGGACATCCGCACCAGGTTGGTGTTAGACTTCGAATTTGTTTCAGTCATTCTTTTGGATGGTTTTCCCCCACCCGTAAAGTTGTACTTCTTGTGTTAATCAAAGTAATTCTATTATATTGGAAGAATGGAAGTATCATCCTCTAATATCTTCAATGTGATTGTTGAGCAATGATTTGAAAATTGCATCATATCAACTATCTTCCGTTTTCCCTCTTTGTCCTGCTATTGTTTGCAACATAATGAAAATTGCTAATAACAGTCTTTGAGTTATTCTTCTGCTTGTGATATATCTTGCAGGAGGGGGCTCACTGATGAGCTTGGTGCTGAGGCCATGATGTTCGAGGCTTTGGAGAAAGTCGAAAAGGACATAAAGAAGCCTCTCCTGAGAAGCGACAAGAAAGGAATGGATCTTTTGGTTGCAGAGTTTGAGAAAGGCAACAAAAAGTATGTCAAACATTCTTCAAACCACCCATACAAAACAAGAACAAACCTCAAGGCTCCTTGTGTCGATTAGCATATTATAACTAATATGCGTGTTTGCATCTCATTGATTATGAACAGGCTTGGGATTAGGAAAGAAGACCTTCCTAAATACGAGGAAAATTTGGAGATCAGCATGGCCAAAGCTCAGTTGGATGAGCTGAAGAGTGATGCTGTTGAAGCTATGGAATCTCAGAAAAAGAAGTGAGTTTTGCTTTTTGTTTCTCATTTATCAAATCTTTTTGATCTCAATCTATGTCATCATAATAACATGATGTGGGATTTGTGGAAATAATCAGGGAGGAATTCAAGGATGAGGAAATGCCCGATGTGAAGTCTTTGGACATCCGTAACTTCATCTAAGGGTTGAACCTGAGAAACAATTTGATTTGTTGTAAGAAAAGGCAGAAGAAGATGTTTGCCTAAAAAGAGAAGATATCGTTCCCTTACTGCTTCTGTTTTTGGTTTTGGCAAAATTAATAAGGTCTCACCATGGATTTGAATACCAAAATTGTTCTCTAACTTTCTCCTGTGGTTATATTTACACTTTGAGATTTTTAGACACAAACGTGGTTTCATGTTTTTTTTGATAATGGTGATAAATGATACTTTTGAGAGATGTTTAAATAAAACAAAGTTTGATGACAAACAGAATCAGAAATGTAATAATTTTCCATAATCCAAGATTGGGATTTTCTCTCTAAAATTTAATTGAAGGAAACCAAATTGTCTAACCAATCGTATCTAAACACGTGACTCACTGATATTTAAACACGTGGCTTGTTTATGTACAATTAATAAAGGGTGAGAGAGAGAGAGACCGTTAAGTGTGTGTATTCGCCAAAACAGCCATGGCGATTTCTCTCAAAGCAGCTTCTCTTCCCGGGACGAGAGAGTCTTCTCCTTTCCTCAATCGATTCGTCCCTCGTCGAGTAGTGTTGTTCTCCCCTGTTAATTTCTTCCGGAAGTCTCATCATCGTTTCTTAGATGATACACAGTTTTGTAGACGGAGAGTGGGTTTTCGCACGAGAACCATTGTTCGCTCGGTTTTGGAGACGGAGAAGAGTACGAAGACAGATAAGTCTGAGCCTCCGGTGAAATTGATTGCTCTCGTCGGTAAAGGAGCAGTGAGCCCACTCAATTCCACCTCTTGGGAAGAAGTTATGCTCCACACTGTAAGTAATTTGTCTTCTTCTCTCCCTCCTCGCTTAACAATTTGGTATAATTTTGATTACAATATTTTTTTTTTAATCCATTAATAGGCAAGAAGACTGAAATGGGTTGATGAAGGTTATGAAATGCTTGTCTTTGATGATGAAATTTTAAGTTCAAATGATCAGAGAGCTTTGACTCTGAAACAGGAATTGAATCAGACTGATATCTTGGTTTTAGTTGCTGTTACTAACTCAGAATCTGTGAATTGGGTTAAGGAAAACAGCAAAAACATCAACAACATGATTTGCTTTGAGTCTTCTTCAGATTTGGTTAACAGGCTTGGAGGGACTGATATTGGAAACGTTACTAATAATAAAGATAAAGAATCAACAGAGGTAGTGAAGACAGTGGGAGATGCTTGGGAACGTCGTAACTCAGATGATATAAGATTCTGTGTGCTTGTCATCATCAACGCTTACATAAGACCAGTTCCCGTGTTGCAAAACTTGAGGTCTAAAGGGTTCTCGACGCTTACTTGTATGGTTAAAAACTGTGGACCTCAGATTTTGAACTGTCTTTTGGATCCCAATTGTCGGAAAGCTCTTCAGTGTTTGAACCAATGTAGTCCTGTGGATCAGGTGTGTAGCTACAGATGTATTGCTTCTTACGAGAGTCCATACTTTGAAGCTTTCTCTCTTTGTGTGCTACAGAAACACAATTGTCTCGAATTGGATGCAAAGATCCCTGATAAGCCTTATGTGCCTCCCATGACGAGTTTCCGAGGGAAGGAGTTGTGTCATGACACAGCGGAAGACTTGTTTGTTGGATGGTTAGGGGAACTGGATTGGAGCTGGCGTGTCGTGGCTGGACAAAACCCGGCTTATGATCAGTTTCCATGTCAGTACCAGCTTTTTTACAGAGGGAAAGGGAAGTCATCGTTTTGGTATGAGCCCGTGTTTCAGGTGAGGACGCTTGAAGAGAAGCTAGTGTGGAGAAGGAGGAGATACTCGGTGAAGAGAGGAAAGGTCCCTGCAACATTTCGTTTCAGTGTTTTGGACAATGGTGTGGTGTCAAATGAGTTTTGGACTATAGTAGATGTGTGTGATGATCTAAGTTGGGGGCTGTTCCATTACAACGGAGCAGCTCGTGTAGCGGGACAGTCTTACACCGGGGCTGTGCTCGTGACACCGGATGGTTCGTACCCGGCAGAGAAAGAAAAAGAGAGATTGCAGGCAGCGTTAGAGAAATGTGTGATTAAGGAGTGGGAACTCTTTGCGGTTGATAACTGTTCTTGTGAAAATGCGCCATTGGGGATTCCACAAGGTTCTAGACTACATTCAAATATCAGCATCATCAAGGTACCAGACTCGCAAGAAAAATTAAACTAATTTTGCACTTTTTTTCTTGTAAATTCATGTGTCGTTAAGAATATCATCGAATCCAATATTGAGATATGAAGAAGATGGTAAGAAATTCGTGTTAAAAATACAAACGTTTTTGAAACAGTGCTACAGGCACACCAGCATCAAACTTGGCACTCTGAAAAAAAGTGAACACAAATCAAACAAACTTGGCACTCTGAAAAGAAGTAAACACAAATCAAACAAAGACATAACCTCAGAGAAGAGAAGAGAAGAGAAGAGAAGTAGCCTTCCTTAGTTCACACGGGGAAGGGTACAAAACTAATTAATACCAAATTACCAATAATGGCTTCCTTCATCTGTTGAAACAAAGATAAGAATAAAATGAGAAGAAGTTGATACGCATAACTTGAGAATAATAGAAGTTGCGTTACCAAACTAAGACTCACTTTCTAACACCTCCAAGAGATGACGCTCAAGGTACATAAGATAGATGTCTCTAAGTTGATCTTCTTCTGTTGCAGCTTCACGGTCATCCTGTATGACACGGAAGAAAACATATGTTTTGAAAGTTGAACATAAAACCGAAAAAGACAATGGTTAAAGTTCTGACTAATTAAAAATTATTACCGTAGAAGACATTATGCATTTGAGGTGAAACACGTCCGTACAGTGATTGCATGAATAATGCACATTGCAGTATTTACTTCCTGATACTCTCCTAGTCCCAATACTTTCTCCACAGAGAACGCAGGCACGCAGCCCCCCGAAACGACGATGCTGTTCTACCATGAGAGTATGCTGATGTTTTTGATTCTTCACATTTGATGGAAACCCAATACACTCTGCATGGACGTTGAAGTCACAACTAATACATCCGTAGAACGACACACCACAAGGTTTAGCGCACACACGGCAGTTTCGAGTGATCGTCGATTCATCAATCCAAAAGTGATAGAAATAGTGACTGTGAGGCTTAGGCTTGCTATTTGCTGAGGATCTCACCGCTTTGATGCATTTAATATGGAAACTGATTTCGCAGGTGGAACAACTATAGCCATACTTTTTAATATTCAGCTTGCAGACTCTGCACTTGGAACCACTAACAAATGAAACTCGAAGGTCGTGATCAGGGTGTATTGGAGGATAGAATCTTTTTTGCCTTTCAACTTCAACACACAGAGGATGGTATACATCTTCACACTTGGTACATGAAACAAGTGAGTTTTGAATGATGAGACGCTCGTCAAATGTTGAAAGATCAAGCGACGCCATTTGCATGGTCTTGTCTTTCCCACACACCTTATCTTCACAGATAGCACAAGGCATCGGATATGACTTTGAAACCATAATTTGATCCAAATAATGCTTTTGCTGAATGCATTTAGTCCCTTCCCAGCTTCCTATGATTTTTTGCCCCCTTTGTAACTCTGTAAATAAATGTTTACCTCTAAATATGCAGTTGGTACGGATGACAAAATTGCATAGGCGACAAAAGAGATTGAACCCTTGTATTCCTTTTGTGCAAATGTTACAATTCATAGTAACACCTGCACCTGCAGGGGCCTTTGGCAAGAGTGTCAAAGGGTGCTTATGAACTCGATGTTGTAATGGTCTCCCTAGCTCTGCGCAGAAATGATGAGCCTGGAAGCTGCATGTCTCGCATTTACATGGGCTACCAAGTATTTTCGTATTGCATATTTCGCAGTTTGCACTTTCACCAAGTTCACTGAAATCAACCAATCTCATCACATGTATATGCCCCTTCATACTATTAACCTGAATCAATCAAGCCAAGGGCAGTCACAAGTCACAACCAGTGAATGAAAAGAGTTTACACTAGTCTAATAGTTAATGAAAAATCTGTACCATAAGTTTTTGTTTCAAGTCAATGGTATCATGGTCCCCTTGATGAATTGAACTCGTGTTGTCTTTACTCTTGCAGTAAAGATCTTTCAAGTATAATGGGGAAGGTGCTTCCTGTAGATTATGATGATACAGAGTTAGATCGTCATCGTCTTCACGACCAGCATCATTAGGGGAAAAAAAAAAAAAAAAAAAAAACAGAAGTGTAATGAAAATGTTAATTACCTTGCGTAAAATGCATTCAATGTGGCCTAGAAAATCACATTCTTCACAAGAATAAGCATGATGTCCTGCGGATACCATTGTCTCGCAAACGCCACAATACTCCAAAAAATCATTTTCATGTGGGAGCAATTTGCACACAAGTGGATGAATGTGATGGGACTTCTCGACCACAAACTCAGGTATCTCAAGACACTCGAAATGGAAATCCATACCACATTCTATGCAGCAATAAAAAGAGTCAAGAGATATCACATTACATCTATTACATATATCACATTGATAGTTTCGTGTGAAACTTATGTGAGATTTAGTTCTATAAATCAACTTGTGGGGATGAGACTTGTGCATAAGACCTCGCAAAAAGGAATCTAAACACCTCAAATGAACGTTAAAATCACATTCTTGGCAACCAAACGGGACACTGGCAATAATCTCCGTGCATATTTTACAGTAACTAGTTCGTGTGTAATCAAGACGTTTGAGAGGGTGTGCGGGATGCACAGGATGTACAATCTCTCTCGGAAAATCAATACAGTGTTCGTGAACGAATGAGTAACAATGAACGCAACCATAACATATTGCAGAGGGAGAGAGGGTAAGCTCACAGAGAAGGCAAGAACCGCTAGCGTCTGGTCCCGGTTTACACCTCTTAAGCAAGTGACAATGGCTGTAATGGAGCAGCTCTTTGTCTTCATCCCATCCTCTGAAGATGTTCTCACTCTGCGCACACCCCATGTCCAAGTAGATCTCACACTCTTCACACTTGTAAAAAGAACCAGAAGACATGTTGCCACACCCGGAACAGAGGATGTGTCCAGGTTTCTGATCGAACAGACGTAGGCAAAACTCTAGAGGATGATCCGGATGGAAATCGTGTGATACCTTTGGCGGCAGATGAGAGCAAGCTTTACAAAGATTGAAATCGCAAGGGCTACATGCGAACTCGACAAGTTCATCTTTGTAGCAAATGCTGCAAACCCCGTCTGCGACGATCTTTGGAGAAGTCAACGGGCATTCATGGGAGAAATGCTGGAGGAGCTCTGCCATCAAAGTCAACGGGGAGAAACGGGAGATGAGATCCAAAGTTTTTTTCCTGTTAAAATTTAATAGTCACGAATCAAGCCGTCCTAGCATTAACGACTAAGCCCACAAGAGGAGAGTTTGATATGGAGTCTAATTTTTTTTTTTTTTTTTTTTTTAATGTGAATTATTAGAATTTTAATGTGAATTATTAGAAACTAATTTTGATCAGTCTACCACAGTCCACAGATATTTTTCTCTGATCCTATTAGATTCATCACAAATTATACTTTCTTCTTTTAAGTGTAGTATTTTTAAGAATTTTTCCTTTCAAAAATGTTTCTGGTTAAATCTGAAAAGTTGATAAAAGTTTAATATGGTTTCAAAGGTTACTTTTGGACCTATTACTCAGAGAGACCGACACAAAATCCAAATATTTATTAAAAAAATTTATGTGATTCATAAAGTTTGTAAGATTTTATAAATATAACTGTAAAGTCTAAAGCTGAAATCAAAACATACAAAAATAATTGGAAAGTCTAAAAGTTTAAATCAATTATTGCGATGGGAAAAGCTCCAACATGATTGTTTTTTTTTAACTCTGGCTTAAAACAACAGGGCGATTCTTCCACCATAGCTAGGATCACTAGCTCATTCAGTGGCGAATGTAGGAAGTTATTTTGTATGGGGCACAAATCTGATATAATTAATAATATTAATTTTATATTATAAAAGTATTAAATAAATATATACAATTTATATAATATTTAATCTTTAATACATTTTAAGATTTGAAATCAAAAAATGAACCAAAATTTTTGAAAGTATTATTTATAATAATATTTATTTACATATGTTAGATATATATTTAAAATTGTTAATATGAAAAATGCAGCCGCAGTTATAAAATTCACTATAAAAATATAATATATTTAAATTTACTTATCTATCTAACCATATACACAAATGTAAAATCTAAAAAGAATAAAATAACTACAAAAATATATATATTTTAATGTTACTAATTTTACTGACATTTTTATCAATTAAGATATTGCAATGAATAATTAGGAATTAAATTTGTTAGAAGTCAAGCTGGAGAAAGAAAATAAAATAGAACTAGAACATATAGTTTTCATTATTAAAAGTGAAATGAGGGAAAAGAATCTGGTAGTAAAAAAGAAGAAAAAAGAAAAATAGTAGTACTAAAGACTCAAACTATTGTCCAAAGATAAGACATGAGAGACTCAATTACCAACTGAACTAGAAGAATCATTGAACTACTAACTAATTTATAAAAAGTAGTATGAGGCACGTGCCCCACCTCCCCCTAAGGTAGATCCGCCCCTGAGCCCACCACCTCGTCGTTAGCTCCAACATGGTTCCCACAAATAATATTCTTTAACATTTTCTTGGTTGACTTTCACATTGGGATGGGAAAGCTCCAACATGGGTCCCATGAATGCGATCACAAGTCACAACTATCAACTACCCATGAATATTTTTCTTCGTCCTAGTAAAAAAAAAGAAGAGAAAACTCCTAACACATTTTTGGTTGACTTTATTCTCACATCGGGATGGGAAAGATCCAACATGGATCCCATGAATGCGAGTTGACCTCGCCGAAGATCGTAGCAAATGGGATCTGCAACATCTGCTACAGAGATGAACCTGTTGAATTTGCCTGCGACCCTTGTAACTTCGATCTCTGCAAAGCTTGCTCGGATCTCCCCCTAAAGATGTCACACCATCTCCACCCGGAGCACCCTCTAGAGTTTCGTATTGGCGAAGATGACCGTAAAACCAAATACATGGTGTGCGTCGGGTGCGGGAACATGTCATCTGGAACCTACTACTACGAGTGTGACAAGTGTGAAGTCTATCTTGATTTGGGCTGTGCACTTCAGAAGAGCATTACAACAGGTTGGGAAGCCAAAGAAATGCTCCATTACAGCCATGAACACTTGCTCAAAAGGTGTAGGCCAGGACCAGACTCCAAAGGCTCTTGCCTTCTCTGTGAGCAACCTCTCTCTTTCACTGCTATATGTTACGGTTGCGTTCACTGTTACATGTTTTTTCACGAGCGTTGCCTTGATCTACCCACAGAGTTTCAGCATCCTATTCACCCTATCCACCCTCTCAAACGCCTTGATTACATACAAGCTTTTGATGGTCGGAAACGTTGTAATGCCTGCCATCGCCAATTTGCTGGTGTCCCGTTTGGTTGCTTGGAATGTGAGTTTTACCTTCACCTGAGATGTGCAGATGCCTTGTTGCGGGGTTTGTTGTATAAGTCTCATGAACACAGACTGGTTTATGTAGAAAGTAATAATCGTGGCGGCGTTGATGATAGAATAAAATGCCCATGTCTAATATGCGAGAAAACTGTTATCTATAACAGATTCTATTATTTGTGCGTCGTTTGTGATTTGAGATGTCATACCGAGTGTCTTGAGATACCTGAATATGTGCTCAAGAAATCATATCACGTTCATCAACTTAGTTACAAAAGAGTCGGAGCCATGGACGGGGACGAGGACGATTTTTTGGAGTATTGTGGTGTTTGTGAGACAATGGTAATTTCAGGACATCCTGCATATTCTTGTGAAGAATGCGATTTTCTCGGTCACACTGAATGCATTCTACGCGAGGTAATTAATATTTTGTTACAACTCTGTTTTTTTCTTATAATGATATGATGTTATATATGTATTGACAAAAATGATGAGCTAGTACTCTTACTCATAACCAACAGGAAGAGCCTTCCCCATTGTACTTGAAAGATTTGTACTCTTGCAGCAAAGGCAACACTAAATCTCAAAATCTCAAAGACCTTGGAACTAGTGAATTTGAAGATAGGTTATTGGTATGACTATTTTTTATATATATTATAGTCAATAAACTAGTGAAACAATGTCTTCTCCTAAATTGTCTCAAATATATATGCTCCAGGTTAGTGGCTTCAATCATATTCATGTGATGAGACTAGTCCATATGAGTGAGCTTGAGGAAGAAGGAAACTGCAGCATGTGTGGTACAAAGATACATGATAATCCTTGCAAATGTGAGACATGTAGCTTCCAGTCACATGATTTTTGTGCAGAGCTTGGGCGGCCATCTAGGCATCAATTTCATTTGAACCATTCTCTGACCCTTCTACCAAATTCCCCAAGATGGATGGCAAGAAAGTGTGAGTCATGCAAAAAGAATGTAGAAGGGTTCAATCTCTTCTGTCGTACATGCAATTTTATCATCGACATCAGTTGCGTTTTGAAAAATAAGAAAATGCATGGTGCATTACACATGGGTCAGAAAATCATTGGAACATTGGTAGAGCTTTGCATACAAGACAAACATAGCTTGTTTCAACTTATCGTCTCAAGGTCATATCCTATCGCTTGTTCTATTTGTGGTGAGAAGTTTTGTGGAAAAGCTTTTTCATGTGTGACGTGTGACGATATATACCACCCTTTGTGTATCCAAGTTGGGAGGCAAGTATTAGTTGGTCATCCACTTCATTCTGATCACATGCTAGCAATAATTTCACTTGAAAGTGAATCCAAGTGCACTGCCTGCCAAATGAATATTACAACAAAGTATGGCTATCATTGTTCACTTTGCAAAATCAATTTCCATATTGATTGCATCAAAGCAGTGATAGTACCAAGCAAGATCAAGTCTCATAGTCACTATCTCTATAACTTTTGGAACAATGATTTGAGGGTGACTCAAGCTTGCAGTGTGTGCACTAGACCTTGTGGTGTGTCTTACTACGGATGTATTGATTGTAAGTTCAGCGCCCATGTACAGTGTATTGGGTTACCATCTAATGTGAAGAACCAACAGCATCAACATACTCTCACACAGGGATATACTTCTTACAGAGACAAATGGTCTGTCCGTGATACATACATGGATAATATATTCTACTCATGTTATCATTGCGAGAAAGGATTTGACACTGAAAAAATCATGTCTACGGTAACCGATTATTTTGTAAACATTTAAACAAACAAAAAAAAATATTTCAGTTAATTAATTCGTCACTTAATTGTTTTATTTTGGATTCAAACAGGACGACCGTGAGGAAGCAACAGAAGAGGAGCAACTTCAAGACATCTATCTTATGTACCTTGAGCGTGACCTCCATGACCTTGTTAAGTTGTGATCAGTCTTTGTGAGTAATGTTTTTCCTCCCTCTCTGAATTTAACCACATATTATGTTATGACTCAATATGTTCCTCTCATTTTCTTCTTGTAGTGCAGAAGATGATGTGACCGAAGCCAGTGACTCTTCTTCTTAGTTTCGTTTTCCTTCACCTCTCTGAAATTGAATACTGAAAACTACTCCCTTATTATATAAGGTTTATGGCTCAAACTCTACTCGTTTATGTATACAAATAGAAGGTGGCGTATTGAAAGACTCGACTCGATCGACTGTGATGAATCTAAAAATTGTATGCCAAACTCCCTCTCTTTCATGCAACTTCAGTGAACTAAAGTTATGTTTTCAAATTCTCTCATCTTCTACTTATGTTTATGATCTACCACCATTGTGTGGAACTGTGGATTGAGTTTGCAACATGTTTTATTTGTTGGATCTTGGATTTGTGGTTTTCATTATTCTGATTGCCAAGTTTGATTTCTCCTTAATTGTATACCTGATTTAATAGTGAGCTCTCCAATTGTTGGACTTGGTATGGAGTATATATAGTTGTTTTGATGAGCAAATAATGTAACCAGGGGTCCAGGATCGATCATATTGCAATAGACAAAACTGTAGAGGATCGTGTAACACCTTGTGAGAGACAGATTAGGAATGAAGACTAATTCAGGAACAAATCAAGAAGCGTATTTAAACAGATGATAAGGGTCAAAGCCGAGTTCTTTTGAGTCACTTGCGAGTTGCGACACGTGACCAGCAAGATACTTCTGAAGAACTGCCACGTATTGGCCATGTGGCAGATTTCAAGACCATGGCTTGAGGATATAAATTAGTTTTGGTGTGGACAAGAGGGGTAATTGAGTTTGAGAGATCGGGTAACAATGTCGGGAGCACAAGGAGCAGAGCCGATGGGGTCAAGAACTGCTACGACGTATGAGTCGGTGGAAGGAGGACAAAACAAGACGAAGCTTGATTTAAAGTCAAAGGATGACGAAGGTGGGATTCAAGTTGACAAGCTTCAAGATAAGGTCTCTGATGCTGCTGGTCTTGGTGGACCTGTCTTTGGTGCTGGTAAAGATGACAAGAAGCAGGATCTTGGTGTTACCGGTACCGGCTAGATCTCTGTAAAATATGTGCATATGCGGTCTTTTCTAGTCATGTAATGTTAAAACTAATCAATAAAAGCGTTTCTGAGACAACGATGAAACCTGACATATTCTTAGACTTTCTTGTGAATCAACTCAAATTGTGTCCTCCTACAAAGCTAAAAGGATCTGTGTATCAAGATACAGAGAAGCAAGATCAAATATGACCTTCACAAAACCAAGAGTGGAACACCAAAGCTTATAAAAACACCCGCAAAAGAAATAACAGACTGTTCCAACACTAATAGGCTGTTCGAGAAAACTAAGATGTGCAACATCAGAGACGGAACCAACAATACCTTTCTTTACTAACAAAATCAAGATATATAAAACGACTCAGGACGCACACATTAAGGACTTCAGATAATACCTAATTAACTTGCATACATATACAAAAGGAAAACAAATCTCAGACACAATCATTCTTCTGTTTTGTCTGACAAAGAAAGTTATGAGACTAATGTTCTATTACTTCTAGTCTAAGTCATATGTAGGAAGTGTGAAGGAAGCAGCACCATCTACGACGTCATCAGTCTTAAGGGTTCCATCTTTAGACATAAGCACTCTGTATATCCGCTTCGAACAGGCCTCACCTACCTTTCTGTCTTCTCCTACTAAATTTTCCACTTTCAAGTCTTTTAGTATAAACTCCTTTTCATGAACCTATTCCCCAATTTGTTAACCAACAACACATCATACCATTTGTATCAGAAGCCATTAGAAACAAACTGAGAAGTCAAACCCCTAGTACGTGTTTACTCACCGACATGTTAGGATTCATATAAACCTCAAGAAGAGACTTCAAGGATGGGTATCTCTTTGACACTGCTAAAGCGTATCTTGGCGGTACCTTTGGTATTGCTACCAACACTTTCAACCTATTGACCCAATGCATACTTACTGATTAAACAAAGAAGGTGATATATAAAAGATTCAAATTGAAATGGGTCTGGATTACTCTACCACAGACTCTCTCTAATCAAGTGCTTATCAGCTCCCTTCTGGGACATTAATGTATTAGCAGCGCATACTGACCACCGAGTTAACTTATCCCTGCGCATTAGACAATAGACAGTTTACTTCAAAATCAAGGACGTCAGCAAAGAGTTCTTTGGAAACAAAATTCAAAATTCAAATAGCATAGATATTAGCACCTGACTTGGCAATAGGCCAGATTACTTGTTAAACGAGCAACATGTTCAGCCACCTCAGCCTCATCTACACAATGCCTTGAATGTACTCCAATATAGTGAGTAGTTAATTTTGCAATTGCCTGTAACACATCAGATCTTTACTAAGGACATAAATGAAGGATTAAGGGGTTTTCCTCTAAACACATTTTCATTAGGAACTGTAGTACCTCATCAATAGGAGGCTTACTCCAACCACTGCCATTTGCAGGGTCCTTATACTCAATCCTCTCCCTAGAAGATAGATTTTTCAGCTTCATTCAGGATTGAAACATTAATGCAAGAAAAATTCACCTTCTCAAACGCACTTTTTGTTTACGTAGGACAATAACTTATTGGTGAGGTAGCATACTGTATAAGATGGGTATTCGTCCTGGAGACGTTTTCTAGAAGTTCTTTATTAGCAACAAGATTACAAAATTCTTCAGCCTCATACACAAGTAAAACATATGGAATCTTGGACCCTAGGGGCAAACTCTGCAATAGATAAAAGAAGATGCAAATCAAGAGAACAATAAATAATGAGTACAGCTGATTCACATAATAATGATCTTCTAAAGGTACAAGGGATTCACTTCTTTACTTAATTTATAATCTGTAACCCATCCATGTAAGGTTTTATGAAGTCATCTTTGATCAATTACTTTCTACACATGTCTCATTCTTAAAGATGGAAGGTTATAAAAAAAAAAACTTATAACTGAAACACACAGGAAGAATAATTTGACAAACAATGCCCACATGCCTATATCTTAAACACAAAGAACAGTTCACATTGAACTTTAAAGTTTAAATGTGTCATCTCAAACCTCATATGACATTTGAAGACAATCAAGAGGACAAGAATCATAGCTCGACTTCCATCGCCAAGAGTAAGATGAAATGAAATTCTCAACACAGAAGAGTATGGTGCATAAGTCAGAGAAAAAAAACACATGTTCAACTAACAAGCTTATCCTAACTGAAAACAGAGAATCAGATATACAGACCAGATTGGGCATTGATAACAGTTACAAGTACTTGGTTCTAAGAATCACTTGTCATGAGATCCAATATGCAAGCCTATTGATTAACATTGGCCCATACTACAATCTGCCTGAGATTTTATCGTACCTGAGCAATATCCTCTGGAAGTGTAATTTCCCACACAATGGATCTCTCAATTGGATTAGAGGTTACTCGGTATGTAATGCCTTTCTCTTGCAACCCCGAAACGAGACGTCCTGTATCAACTGAAGGAACTGAGTCTCCATACTTTAGTGATGAATAAGCTAAACCTTGAGGTATGTATGTTGAAGAATGATACGTAGAATGGAGAAAGTCCTTACCTCCAAAAGATTCTTCAATCAGTTTATTGTCAATCAAGGCGACAATAGATTTAAGGGCTTTGTCCTTTTCCCATTTCTTCTTTTCCTTCTCCAACTTTTTATGCTCAGCATCTTCAGCTTTCATGGCAGCTTTTTGTAATTTCTCTTGCTGGATGATTGGAAGCTAATTAACTATTGATCCAAGGAATACAAAATATATAAATTATGTTAAAATAAACATAAAGCTCACTTCTCTTCTTAACTTCTTTTCCTCTGTCGCGCTGATCTTTTCATCTTTAGACATCTTCTTTTTAGGCAACGCATCAACAAAAAGATAGGTACTTTTGTAACTTTCAGGCTGCTTCTGTCGACACATTGTCTCATCGCTTGTCTCTTCTTTCTCATGCTCAGAATCCACCTGGTTTTTGCAAGTAAAGCAAAATAACAAAAGGTAAGCGATTTATATATTATACTGCTTGTAACATTTAGTAGTAAGATCAAACAAAAGAGAAAGGTAACCATCGATGCCCAAAATAAGCAAATAAAAATACTCCCAATCCTCTAAAAGACAGCATTAGGAATCACAAATAGAGCCAACTAATTCCTTAATCATATACACCCATCATGAAGATTGTGGTATGAATGCAGAATGTTTTGCAGATAAAGTACCTCAATAGCATCTTTAGACAGTGTAGATCGAAAACCAGCGCTCTGCATCCAGCTAGTATCATCATCTGACACAAACCATTTATAAGTGATGAAGAGACTACCCTTTGCAAATCACACACATGATTTATAGTTCATAACTGCGTAAACTACTTTGCTTAGATATTCTATTATTCAGGTCATAGTAAGCCTCACCAAAATCAGCATCATTGGATCCAGGTTCCAATCCACAAGGTTGCTTCCAAGAATCATCAGCACCATGCACAGGTACATACAACTTCTTTGCAGTTCCAGGTTCGGAATTGTCTTCAGAATCCGACTCAAGAGATATTACTCGTTTACCTAATCCGGTTTCGAAAAAAAAAAAAAAAAAAAAACAAACTCAGCGGAAACAGTAAAACCCTAACAAAGAACTGAAAGATTCTATCACTAATCCCAAAAATTCACAAATAGAGTAACAGTCTCCCCAAGTATCAATTCCCCCTATAAACGAAACCATTTCCGCATAACCAACCGTACATACTCGATTTCGGAACGGTAAACTTACCGGAAAACGAGTGAGACTCACGGTGTGAAGAAACTCCGATTCCGGAACTCAAGGAAGAAGACTTGACTACAGTGACATCGTCCAAGAGAGGCGTCGAAGTAGAAGCAGATCCCGGCGGTTGTTTCTGCGGTGACGGATCGGAATCCAAGTTCAAAACCGTAGGAGTAGGATTCTTTCGAGCCCTTTTCGACGGTGGAGGAGTAGCTTCATCCTCGCTGTCAGATATCTGAATGAAATCGCTCATCTCTAGAAAAGAGAAATCGAAATTTGAAATTTGGCGATGAAGGGCGGGACTATCGATAGAGAAACAAGTCAGTGTGTCGTAAACGATTCGTCAAGAGAGTGTTTGGGTACAAGGTTTACTTTATTCTTTAGCTGGTTTTTGTCGATTACATTAATTTTGCCGTTTATTAGATTCAACAAGATTAGGGTTTTTTTAATGTATGATCAGACTTTGGTGTTGAATTATTATTGAGTTTATTGTATGTGATTGATTTTATATTTTTTCATCCTTTAATATTCTACTAAACTTGAATTGTGTTTGAACTTGTCAAACGTCACTCGTCGTCAGGGTCTTCCAAACTCTTCGTCACACGGCCGTAATCTTTAAACCTTTTAAAGGTTATCTCGTTCTTTTTCCAAACGTCCACCATAAGATTATCTTAAAATTCACCTTTGCAGAAGAAAAGGAAAAAGAACAATAAAAAAAAAACAGATTTGTGACCCATTAGAAAACAACAAAACCGATAGAGAGATAGAAGAGGATCTCAGACATCCAAGGAAGGATAGGAGCTGCATGAGCTCTCAAGCCCGGCGAAAGGCGAAAGCTTTAGGCGGCCACTGCGAATGTTTTGAGAAACAAGCCCTTATTGGTTATATCCTCATTGATCCTAATCTTAATCTATAGCAATTACTCAACAACTAACAAACCATAATTAATAATGAACTGTATAGTATAGTAAAGAGAGTCTCAGACATCCAAGGAAGGGATAAAGAACAGCATTGGCTCTCAAGCCCGGCGAAAGGCGAAAGCCTTAGGCGGCCACTGCGAATGTTTTTGAGAAACAAGCCTTCTCTTCTATCATCATCGACAACTACCACTAAACTCTAATCCTCTACAGTTTCAAATACAAACGTTACAATTTTACAAAAGCAGACGAATTCAACGGTTTATAATCTAAAAACAAGAAACGCATTCAAGCAAAACAACATTGGAAATTCGAATTCTTGGGTTTATAATTGGCGGCGATTAACATGTTCAAGAAGAAGAAGGTTTTGGATACTAATATAGTCGGACAAAGAGGCGGCGTTGGATGAGTGTACACAGACTAGGGTTTATGTTTTCGATCACACACACGATGAACGGCTGAGATTTCTTTCATTTTTCCAAATGGGCTTTTCTTGATAGTTAGCTCAGCCCGTTATTACGGCCTACCCTACAACAACAAAAACATGTCAAGTTTGAACTTTGAAGATTCACACATAAGCTAAGGTGTGAGATGATCCCTCCCGGTAAGAACTAGGTAAAATCTTGATGGTTAAGTTTCAATATTTGTACGAAGTAACCTTTGAAGGACACCTACGAAACCAAAAATGTCAAGTTTGAACTTATGACTTTGACGCAAATTCTCAAGTTATACACATAAGCTAAAGATGTGAGATGAGTACGTGTGGGCTAAGTAAAATCATGTAATCTCATGTTTGATAGATCTATTAACGAATGTACCAAGAAGCTTACACAAATGGTCTCATTAAACAAATTAGTTCACTACCCATTAACCTGGATTATCAAACATTTGAATCAACATCGTTCTACTAATGTCAAGATAATGGTCGATGTATAGCACTTGTATTTGTTACAAAGACATTTGTATTGTGGATTAAATAATACAGAGTACAGTTGTCAATTTGTCATCGATATATTTAGCCAACACCGATTAACATTTGGAAAAAAAAAAATGTACTTTTCATAAATATTAATCGGAGCTATCATACCTACCAAAAAAAAATACTGTGGCGGAGCTAGGAAATCAGTTTATCAAGATCAAAAAAAAATTTTAGGATCAATTGTGTTATTAAATTCTTTTATAAGAGTCAATTGTACTATTTTACCAGGATCAATTTGATTTTTTTTCCTAATATTTCACCTAATTTTAGAAATTCACCAGGATCAATTGACACTTATAACTCTAAGCTGCCTCCGCCCATATATATATATACACACACTAAAATGGGTGTTCATCTTTAATTAAGTGTGTGGTTGACAAAAAACTTTAGTATTGGATACCATGATTGTTTGATAGTTTTTTTGTAAATGCTCCCTCTCTATAACAAAAACAAAAACTGATTTTATGTAAAATTTCATCAATTAATAGTTTGATATATTACAAATGGTTAATAGTTATGAGAAATGTGTTATTATAAATAAATAATACCTTTCTAACTAAACATTAAATATTTTTTAATTTATGTGAAAATTTTAAAAATTTATAAATTTCAAAAATCATTAATTAAGAATTTAAAAGTTTGATATATTACAAATGGTTAATAGTTATGAGAAATATGTTATTATAAATAAATAATACATTTCTAACTAAACATTAAATATTTTTTAATTTATGTGAAAATTTTATAACATCATCATTTGTGATTTAGAGGAAGTATCATTTAAAACAAAAAAAAACAAAAAAAAAACGTAAAAAGTACCAAGTAAATTTTGGTCTAATGGCTTCTTAGTTATCTGAATGAAAAAAAAAAAAACATTTATAAAGAGATCTTGGAAAATTGCAGCGTGATATGACACTACATTTTTAAAACGAGTACTTTTAGTCTAAAAATATAATTAATTCATTGACGGTTTAAAACGAGGTTACCAACAAAAGGTTTATAAACTAAAACATATATATCACATATATCACATGTTAATCAGATTATGTTTTAATCAACTTATATGAAATTATATTATATGGACCGTGCAATGTATCTATTTGGTCATTGATATTTTATTTACACATTCAGATATCAAAATATTGATTCGATATAATACGTCTAAATAAATATATAGTTTAGTTGATTTTTGCATGTAAATAACTAAAATGATAATATAAAACATCAAATTATATATATGGGCAAAGACACTACAATGAATTTGTTTTCCAAAGTGCTCATATCTACTAGGTTTAGGTGTCCTTACAATTCGTTAGGTTATGGAATTCGATTATGATTTTGAAAATTATGAAGTATTGACAAAAAAATTTCAGTTATCAAATAATTAATTATTATTTCTATATAAGTATACAACCATTTTTAGTAATTTTTAAAGATCTATTCCAACTAATACATGTATCTCATTTTAATTATAACTCTATCATGAAATCGTACATCTAATGTACAACATCCCAATTGGAACATCTTGACCATGATACGGTCTAAAGTCGTATATATGTTGCTTCAACTCTTAAAGTAAGATCTTTGTTTTTTTTTTCTAATGTTAAGACATTTTATATTATAAATATTTGGATGAATTAGTTCGATTATAGAATATCAGGTTATGCCTTGTCATGTATTTTTGGTATCAAAGGTCAAGTCACTTTTGTCATTGAGTAAATAAGGGATGTATGTGACTTTAAAACATTCCAGTTTTGTTTTAGAAAACTTTTTCTGATGCTTTTCATGTAATTCTAGGTTATTAATTGAGACTGACAAAATTGTAAAAAGTCTGGTGTATATAAAAAAGTAAAAAAATGATGTTTGGTTTGTGTAAAAAAAAGTTCTTGTATTTTTCTTTCAATATAAAACAGTATATTGTGGAATTAACCAATATATTTTATGTCCTAAAGGAACAATGGAGATTCCTCAAAAACAATTAAATTCATGCAAGTTGAAAATGTAGGCACCAGAGAGATACAAGTTTGATTCTTGTTAAAAGTTGGTTATGGGTATGAGAGATGTATGAGATCTCCCTTGTGAGTATTTTATTTCAGCTTTGTCTTGATATATGAGAATTTACAAAATGTTGAGTTGATACATTTTTGTCAACTATATTTGTAAAATTTTGTTCTATGGACAGATCGATTGTGTCATTTGAGAATTGCATTGACTTTAACCATTTTTGTGTCTTTGTTAAATTATATCACGCAAAGATTGGAATATATTCTTACCAATCAATTACCCATGTATAGTAAACAATTGATAGCAAAATCTACTATAAGATTATATATTTTCTCGTTACAAACCCATTGTTTCAAGAAAAAGAAAAGACGAAATTGGATTACACAAAACTCGAAGCAACGTTAAGCATTCGGAAACTATTAACAACATACACACAGATCAACAAAGCAAGTTATATAGAAAAGACCCAAAGTCCACGAGACTGTGCTTTTACTTTCTTGCTTTTGAAGACCAAACTATATCACAAAGAGCTTCAACTTCCGCAGGCTAAACATTCGTCAGGGTTTGTCAAGGAACATACCATCTGCGCCAACTTGGTTTCATTATCCTCTTCTTCTACTTCTTTACCTCCTTCTACTACACTCGGCTTCTCCTATATCAAGCCCAACGACAACAACTCACAGGTAAAATGTCTGAATTCACTAGAAGAATCGTTGCAAAGAGTGTTGCATTGTTTTTCTTTCTTACCTTGAGCATGGCTGTGTCAACTGTGAACTTTATCGCATCAGCTGCAGCACGAGATCGCAGGTAATACATCCCGGTTTTCAAACCCTAAAGGTAGATTAACAACAAAATAAGTGAGATTATGAGTATTTACAAGATGAGTGAAGGACCAGATACTCTTTATAATCTCAAAACTATTTCATATTGAATATAAAAAGAGTTTAGATGTTTAAGGTTTGTACCTTTTTCCAAGCATAGAAGTGTAAGGAAGTGAGTTTTGCGAAGTTGGGTTTGTCCATGTGTATGTTTAAGCTTTGGCTTTGATCTATGTAACATCCACGACCAACAGCCATGTCCACCACTGTTCTCTGTTTGATTTCCCAGACGGTTCTGTGTTTTATTGCAAGAGAAACAAATCAAATCTCGGTATCTAGACATAATATTAGGGAGAACACAATAAATGGGAGCTATACCTGTAAATAGCCTTCAAGTCGTCAGGTATCTCCGCAACATTTACTATAGAACCATTCTCATTAATTAATTTGTTCTTCAACGTTGGAGTCCAAAGTCCCATATCAGTCAAGTCATGGAGAAGATGCTTATTCACCACTACGAACTCACCACTGCACAACCCGACCCAATGAGTAAGCAACAAGTGGGAAAACCAGAAGCATACTTTGTCAGATGATTTAACCACATACCTCAAGACTCTGCGGCTGTAGATGTTTGATGTGTATGGCTCAAAACATTCATTGTTCCCGAGAATCTGACTGGTTGAAGCAGTTGGCATAGGTGCTACTAAAAGAGAGTTCCTCACTCCATTCTTTGATATCATAGCTCTAAGATCAGCCCAGTCCCAGCGGTTTGATGGAATTACATTCCACATGTCAGGTTGAAGGATTCCCTAGAGATGGGATAAAGTCAGCCTAACAATCCACCATGCTACCTTATAACGTTTGGTCGAAAATTTTCTAATCATTGATGGCTAAGATGCATACCTTACTCACAGGACTTCCTGCGTAGGTTTCATAGGGCCCAACTCTTGCAGCAAGCTCTGAAGATGCTTTGAGTGCATGGTAGTATATAGTTTCAAATATATCCTTATTCAATTGTTGCGCCTGAGTAAGAAATTAAACTGCTTAAGAACAGAGAACAAAATTACTTTCCAAGGTTGATCATATAATGCAAAACAAGTCTACCTCTGGAGAATCAAATGGCATTCCAAGGAGGATAAATGCATCTGCAAGACCTTGTACACCGATACCAATAGGTCTGTGACGCATGTTTGAAGTTTTTGCAGTCTCCACAGGATAGTAATTCACATCTATTATCTTATTGAGATTGATAGTAACAGTAGCAGTCACCTGGTCACACAGAAAATTAAAAAAGTCAACATCACATCAAAGACAGGGAAACTTCTCCAGAGATAACTCCTTCAGAGTCAGATTTGAGGTCAAATGAGGCAAGTACTTAGTATCTGACCTCTGCTAACTTGTCAAAATCAAAGTAACGATTCTTTGAGCCCAGACTGCCAGCAAGCTTAGATGGATGAGAGTCTAACGGGATGTCCTGTAGTGAGATGAAGAAAGTTAGAGCTCTATGCATCGAGTGACAAAGTAAAAGAAAATTAAGAGAACCGGCAAATCAGTTTCCTACTCACCTTCTCCCTTACAAATCTGGGTAAAGCAATAGATGCAAGATTGCACACAGCAGTTTCTGTAGGACTAGTGTACTCAATGATTTCAGTGCATAAATTGGATGACTTTATTGTTCCCAGATTTTGCTGATTACTTTTTCTGTTACATGAATCCTACAGTAGAGTAACAAAAGTAACAGTAAGAACCGGTGGTTATAGGTCTATAACGTGTAGCCACAGAATTAGGACTGTTACTAAGTACTAACCTTGAAAAGCATGTATGGTGTTCCTGTTTCTACCTGGGATGTCAATATTTCATACCAAAGCTGCTGCGCCTGAACAACCTTCTTGGCTTTTCCCTAAAGATTTGAACAAACATAACTGGTATTGAGATAACAGGAATTTAAGTTTCTAACGAAGCAGCATATACATAGATGAATAGGGATTCACCTCTCTTTCATACTTCGTGTACAGTGTCTCAAATTCAGCGCCCCAGCAATCTGCCAAACCCGGAGCTTCGTTTGGACAAAACAGTGACCACTTCCCATCGCTCTGGACCCTCTCCATGAAGAGATCTGGAATCCAGAGAGCATAAAACAAGTCTCTAGCCCTGTGTTCTTCCTATAATGGGAAAAAGGTGTAGTTAGAGGTTGTATCAGCCTGAATTGGAATATACATATGAGGGGAATACATGGTGAGATATAGAGGATGTAATTTTACCTTCCCATGGTTCTTACGCAGCTCCAGAAACTCAAAGACATCAGCATGCCATGGCTCCAGGTATACAGCAAAGGCTCCTTCACCAATGACAAAATATACATCAGATACACTAGAGACCATCTACAGCACAGATAATGATATCAAAGTAGGTGCTGATATGTACCCTTTCTCTTGCCTCCTCCTTGATCAACATAACGAGCAGTATCATTGAATACACGCAGCATTGGAACAATACCATTAGATGTTCCATTTGTGCCACGAATATAACTTCCAGTTGCACGAATATTATGAATTGAAACACCAATACCCCCAGCAGATTTGCTTATAACAGCACACTCTTTAAGTGTTTCATATATGCCGTCAATGCTATCATCTTTCATGCACACCAGAAAGCAGCTGCTTAACTGCCATGTCAATTATTTTCGATAGCAAATCAGCACAGGCACATTTAAAAGTATAGCCGGATTATAGATATAATAAAATATCAAACTACAGGTATATTTACTTGAGGCCTAGGCGTTCCTGCATTGAAGAGTGTAGGAGATGCATGAGTGAACCATCTCTGAGACATCAAATGGTAAGTTTGGATTACGGAATCAATATCATCCTTGTGAATGCCAACAGCTACCCTCATCAGCATGTGTTGAGGCCTTTCAACAACTTTCCCTTCGACTTTTAAGAGGTATGATCTCTCAAGAGTTTTAAATCCAAAGAAATCGTATTCAAAATCACGATCATAGATTATTTCACTGTCCAGACGAGCAGCGTTCTGAAGAAACCAAAGAAAAACACTAGTCAGTGATCTACAAGTTACATATGTATCACACCAAGAAACAAAATTGAATTGAGATCATAACAGAGGCTTTCGTACCTGCATAATTATGTCAAATACATCATCAGCTATTAGTGGGGACTTTAGTCCAGATCTCTCACTGACATGATTGAACATGTCCTTAACCCTGCAAAGTACCACACAGTACATCCAAGTCAACTCATATGAAACTTAAACACAAATCAATTATATATACCAACTAATAACACTCACGTCTCAGAAAACGATTTCTTAGTGTTCTTGTGAAGGTTTGAGACAGCAATCCTAGCAGCAAGCTGACATACAAACACAGAAGAAAAAAACATGTATATCATACAGATCATGTCATCAAGACTCAAGTCCATATTTAGAAGTACACAGTTCCAAACATCGCAATTGAGAAGGCAAAGTTCAATTCAATTCTATCAAATGAAATACCAATCCAATCAGAGAGATGAAAGTCTCTGACTTTATCAAATAGTACCCAGAAAGCAAATCGAATAGAAATAACTCACAGATGCATAATCAGGATGGTTACAGGTCATAGCAGCAGCAGTCTCAGCGGCTAACTCATCGAGTTGACTTGTGGTGACTCCCTTGTAGACACCAGCACAGACCTTCTGAGCAACGAGGACAGGGTCACAATGGTCACTGCTAAGCCCATAGCTAAGCTTCTTAAGCCGGGCAGTAATCTTATCGAAATGAACAGTTTCCTGCCTTCCGTCACGCTTCACCACATACATGTTTTTTTTTTCGGTCAAAGAAGAAAAATTAGAAAAGGTCTCAGAGGAATTTTATCGAACAGGTGATGGGCGTCTGATGGGTAAGCAACGATGTTGCAGGAAAGAAATGGTTTTTATAAAGAGATAAGAAGGAGGCTTTAAAAGGGGTTGCTTCGGTTTCGAAATATCTCTAGGGTTTCTACTTTCTTGTGATTTTGTCCTTTAATGGCCGAAATTTTTAATCCACTTTCCCGGGAAAAGATTTGGGATTTTCCCGCCAGCTTGTAAGAGAAGGTCAGATCAGAAGGAGCCATTGGGCTTTTTTCACGTGGCGGGTTCATTATTTCAAATTTTTTTTTAATGGTTGAATGTGGACCTGGCCCATGAAGTTAATGTGTATTGTCATGGGGCCCAGCTCTTTTCTTTTTAGAGAGGATTATTCAACCTAGGAATTTATTCATATTCTTTTATTGTTTAAACATTATCAAATTTTATTTAATAATAAATAAATTCATGCCAAGAGAATTTTTTTCCCAATAGGATATTGTAATGCTTTCAAAGTGGACAGCCTTTTATAAATATTGTACAAAACTTGAATGAATCTTGTAAACATAATTTATATACTTTCAAACCTTTTAACAACTTTGACATTATATTTTTTTATTTAATTTAAAGTTCCACCAATCACAACTAATCCATCATGAACGATAATTTATAACATGTGAGTTAACGGGCATGTTCATTTTCATGTCGTTGGCGACAGAAACCAGCGACAGCGACCAAACATCGTTCGTTTGTCTATCGCTGGTTTAACAATGGTTTAGTCGACCAGTCGCAGCGACAGTATTCAGTGACCAGCGACATATATTTTGGATCGCTATTTTCTTCAGCGATAAATTTTAAACCACGACGACTGAAACCAACAATTACTAAAATGTCTTCGTCTTTTTAAAAAAACTAGATTTTCATCTGCGGTATACCGCGTGGCAATATTTTCTTGAACGAAAACTATTAACTTTTAAGTTATAATTGTTTGTTGATTTAGATTGAAATCGTATAATTTTAGTAATTGAAATCGTATAATTGTATTTAGATTGTTAATTTTAGGATTTAATATGTGTTTTATTGCATGACATTTTTGTTTACATAAGCGTAATTTAATTATAATTTTTAATATTCTAATATTGATGGTGTTAATAAAATAATAATAAGATAAACACCAAAATTAATAATACTAATTTATATATATATATATATATATATATATATATATCAATCTAAATCTATTATGCTATATAACCCGTGATATTCAAAACTAAAAATATTTTAAAACAATTTTTTGGCATAAGCATTTAATTTAGTATTTACTTAAATTACGTTAGTAACCCACAAGATAATTTTTACATTTACATGTTACATTTTTAAAAAGATTTAGTAAGTGCATTTAAAACATGAAATTATACACTATAGGATTTGGTAGATCAAATGAACCATGTAAATTACGTTGGTGTACATTACTTTACATAGTCTTACTTTACAAAGTTTACTCTAAGTGAGTTTTGTTAACTTAAATTATATAAGAGCTTTTAATGATAATGGTAGTGATTCCAATTGTTTATGAAAGTTGCGATTAGAGGGAGAGGGAATCAATTGTTTAAAAAAATCGGAGTTGTCGATAAAAAACATAAAATATAATAAATCTTTTGTTATTCTTAAAAGTATTAGGTGCAGACGACTTAAATACGCAACGGGTATTGTAAGTGGCAGAGTAGCCTTGCTGCCACGATCCAATGAGATTCAGCCCTTTGTCGCTAAGATTCGAAGAAGAAAAAAAAATATATATATTAGTTTGAGACATGGGCTTGGGCTTTTATAAGAGATAGAAACATAATCAAATCATAATTAAATTAAAATTATCATTCATTAACTCATATCGGTTTAGATCGGTATGTCGGGGGTGCTAAATCGAGATTCCTAAGGTTTGAACTTGAGGATTTATTTCATATATGTCTCCAAAAATGTATATATAGATAACAAAAAAAACCCTAATACATCGATCTATCTCTTTCCCATCTCCATTGATCTCTTTTCTCTTCTCATCTTATCTCTCTTCTCTCATTTTCCCATCGATCCATAAAACTTCAAACCTCCATCTCATCTCCATCGATCCATGTACGTATCGATCCATAGAACTTCTCTCATCTCCATCGATCTGTAGACTTCAACCTCCATCTCCATCAATTTCTCCATCTCCATCGATCCGCAGAAGCTACTTTAAGGTTAGTCCTCAAACTTATCGTTATAGTATGATTTAGCAATAACATTCAGCAACAAAAAAACGAACAATATAGCGACAGTGACAGGGTTCAGAAACAGAAAAACGAACAACAAACAGTATTGCTGGTCGCTGGTCGCTGTCGTTGAAACCAGCAACACACAAACGAATAGGCCAACATCTAAACGGAATAGAAATTATGTACTAGCTAGAAAAATCTTATATAATTTATCAAGGTACTAGCTAGAAAAATCTGATGAAAAAACTCTAAGATAAAAAAGATGAAGCTCTCAACTTGACGACGTTGAGAGAAATCGATGAGGCAATGCCTTAGGCATCTCCAACCCCACTCTATTTTAGAGTCAAAACTCTATTATAGAGCAACATTTGCTTCAATCCTACTCTATATTTTACTCTAAAATAGAGAAAATGATGGGATTGCTCTATATATAGAGTAACTCTATTCTCACCTCTAATTTTTTACACTACCTCTATTTCAACTCTAAAATAAAGTAATACATTGGAGGAAAACAATGCTCTATTTTAGAGTTACTCTATTTTAGAGAAAAAAATAGAGATATACATTGGAGATGGTCTTAGCTTTAGTAATTAATTTTATTTTGGCATCGATTAGACTTACCAAATGATCTAATTATTTTTATAGTTGAACAAAATGAAAGAGTGATCTGATTTTTAATTTTTATTGCAATAAGTAAAAACAATTATCACCAACATTCAAAGATATATTACCATTATAAAACATTTGAAAAGGTAAAAAAATAACGATGTTAGTTGGCACATCATAGAACTCAAATTTTAAAAATTCAAAACGAAATCATTTGCAAGTACTTTAAAAGATTTTTTAAAAAATTAAGGGAAAAAATGAATGTACGATCAGATCCAAAAACACATATCAACAACACTTCTCCTTTCATCAAACCAAAGTTAAAATTTTATAATGTTTGTCAAGAAATATCTAAGGAAAACAAAATTATAATATTCCTCCATTTCAAAATATAAAATATTTTGGAGAAGTTTGTTGTTTCATAATATAGGATGTTTTTAAATTTCAATATAACTTTTAAATTAATTTAGTATTTTATATTATGCAGTATTGTTTCTGATTGGTTGAAATTGTTAAAAGTAAAGACTTTTTTAATCTGTGTGTTTTACTTAAAGCATTCTATATTTTGAAGAATTTTGAAACGGAGGGAGTAATAGATAGGATACCACACGTCTCATACCGGAACCAAAATGTTTACAATTTCCATCTGAAGATCTTCAAAAACTATTAGTATCACAGATTCTCAAGCTCCAACGTTAGATTAAGGACTAAACATATACACACAACAACAACAAAAAAACCATCGAACAGGTTACTAAGCAACGATTAACAAACGTAATTAACAAGCGATCGATATAATTACCCAGCTAAGATCCATTAATTAACCCCTAATCTCCTTCGTCGCTCTGTAAATACTCTCGAGAGAACGAAACTTCTTCTCCTTCATCTTCGCCATCTCCCTCTTCCTCTTCAGGCAAAGATTAGAATCACACCGTACGCCGTCGTTTTGCTCGTTTCCGATTCTCGAGCTAACAACATCTTCATGCCTTGTCTTATCTCCGCCTCCTCCTCCTCCTCTTCCGCCGCCATAATCTCCACCGGTGCTGCTGCTACAGCTCACCGTTTCTTCCTCGCTTAGCTGCATAAGCTGTTCCGCCGCCGCCATCTCCGTCTCAGAGAGCACGATCTCTGGCGCCGCCGATGATTCTCTAGAGAATCCTGTTTCCCCCATTCGATCGTTCATGTAGAAGAAATGAATTAATCTGTAAGAAAAGGAAAAAAATAAACAAGAAGTTAAACAAACGCGAGAATCGATTTTATTTATAAAAAAAATTATGTTTTTATTAAATTTTGTTTTTGTCTTGTCGTTTTTTCGTATTTGTGTAATGGAAAAAAGGAAGAAACTACAAAGTCGGTTTCGTAAGAAGAAGAACGTGTCTCCTGATATTATTTTTTAATTTTTTTTTACTAAAAAGAGGGGGTAAATGATCAAGTGCGACCGTGTGTATCGTATCTCTAGAATCTGATCAGTCGCAAGTTTTAGTACCTCAGATGAAGTTTTTGTCTCGTTGATCCAACGGCTACGAAAGCTTTAGTATGTTACTTCTTCAATGAGGTTTACTTAAAGCTTATATAGAGAGAGATGCATGCGTTTGACTTATATTACACGATTTTGTTAGGATAAACACTTGGGTTCACCCTAGGGGTTAACCTTTCCATTCACCTCCTTATAAAATAAGGAAATAAAATCTATATATTATTATAAAATTAAAAAAATTTAAACCGCTCTTTAATAAACCCAAACCGACATATATAAAATCTAAACCCTAACCATCTCATTTGTGAACCCAAACCGATATATAATTTTGTTCTACTTGTAAAATCTAAACCCTAATCATCTCATTTGTGAACCCAAACCGACATATAATTTTGTTCTAATCGTGAAATCTAAACCCTAACATCTCATTTGTGAACCCAAACCGATATATAATTTTGTTCTACTTGTAAAATCTAAACCCTAACCATCTTATTTATACCCAAACCGATATATAATTTCATTCTAATTGTAAAATCTAAACCCTAACCACCTCATTTGTAAACCCAAACCG